>NC_059172.1:55756031-58256031 GCF_019923935.1 Bubalus bubalis | reverse complement strand
TCTGCCTTGAAGGTGGGCATGGGAGGGCAGGGCTGAGTTCGGTCGTGTAACTTCTTTCCTCCTGCCATTAGAGCAACAATCACCGTTCTCCTCCCCTTCCGAATTGCCACCACCAACACCCCAGCCTCCTAAATAAAACACCCTTCGATTTTCAAACCGCATGTTACAGCATCGGCGCACAGAATAGACGAGAAGTGGGAGAAAGGAGGCTGTACCTGCAGAATCTCTCTCCTTCCCCGGCTGGCCTGAAAGCTCTTCCGAGAAACCGCAGACTCAAGCCAATTTGGGTCTCTGATTTACTGATATAGAAACTGAGCTCAACAGGAGGGGAAATCTCCACCCAAGAGGCATCCAGGATCCCCCCTTCCCAACCTCCACCTCCACCCCCATAACACCTGCTACCCGACCCCCTCCTCCCATCCCCGCTTCGAGCTCTTCCCACCACACCTCACTGCCTCTGTCCTTCCCTTGCTAACCCGCCCCTGGGTTCCTTCTGCTCCCTCTCTTGGTGTCAAAGGCCAGAGAAGATATTTCCAGTCACTTGCTTCACAAAATTCCACCCCAGCAAAGTGATTTAGATCTCCTTAAACAGTTTTCTTTGATGGTTGCCTCATTTGAATGTTCAGCTCTCAACTTGATCTGTGGACAAAATCTGGGGACCAGGCATTGTGTCTGGGGACATCTCCAAAGGTGCCAGTCTAGGAGCTCACATACCTGATCCAAAACATGGAACAGAGGGTCTAGACATCTCCCCCCCACCCCCTCACCACCACTCACCCAGAAGTGCCCCAATCCCTCCTGCAAAAAGAAAAAAAAATGACACAGCCAAGGTAGTCTAGAGCTGGCAGCCCAACTCTCAGAGTCCATGGACTTGGTTGTTGGGGGGTGGGTACAGGGTGTGGAAACAGCTCGTATGGACTTGGGGGCTACAGGGTGGGAAAAATAGCTCATATGTGACATGAGATGGCAGCCAGAGGCGGGCAGGGGACTTGGAGTTGGGTCGTCTGGATTCAAGTTGGCTTGACTTAATGACTTGAACAAGTCCTTTAACCTCTATCCTCCAGTTCTTCATCTTAAAAAGAACCATCTACTTGTCAGATGGTCAGGAGGTTGGACATCCTGCCTTCTAGTACACATGGCCCTAGTGGTAAGAGGCATGGAGGGGCTGTCTGCTAGACATCCCCCTGGAGAGACCACACGTGCAAAGCCTGCACGTCTCTGGGCAGGTTAGGAGACAGGAACAGAGAGCAGAGAGCAGAGCCAGCTCCTGCCCTTAGAGGAGGCCTCATGCGGTCACTACAACTGATTTCCCATTATTTTGTTGGCCCTTGTTGTCAACAAAAGAGCTTTGACAAAGACTAGAGAATCAGAGATGGCTGGAAGCAGAGCGGTAGAAACAATCAAAGGCAATACTTCATCATACTCTCATTTCCAAGACAAGCAGTCTACAGCCCAGAGAGGGAACTGAACAGCCCTGGGTCCCCGAGCTGGTCATGCAGAGCCCAGACCTGAAGCCACTTCTCCGGGTCCTAGAATCCTCACCCCTTCCAAAGAGAAGACTAACAGCTTCTGGGAGGTGAAAATTCCCAGGCCCCAACACACACACACACACACACACACACACGCCAGAAAACAGCATCCAGAGCACCAGTTCCTGATGTGCAAGGGCAAGAGCAGCCGAGACCAGTCCGGGGTGGGAGAGGAGCCGGGGAGGGGCCGGCGCTGGCCCCCGCACCCCCTCGGGAGGCGCGGGCATCTGGCCAGCCAGGCCTGGCAGCCCAAGCACACTAATCCTGCTGTCAGCCAGGCCGGGCGCCGGATTAGGAAATGTCACGTTTCAAAGGAAATTATTTCCATTTCTCCCCAGGACAGGAAAACGCAGAAAGACAAGCAAACTCCCAGTGTCGCGTAGTGGGAGACAGGCCAGCATATGGGCCTTTGGCAGGCACGTCCCGTCCCCTCCCCCTCCTCCAGCCACCCCGCCCCGCGTCCCCGCCCCCCGCCCCACCACCCCGGCCACACGGATGCCCAGAAGTGATAGCCTGACTGAGCTCATCCCGGCCAAGGACAAATGCATTTCACAGCTTATCAAGGGAGGAAGGGGCGTGTCATGGGCGCATCAACCATGACCCACCCCTGGTCCCTGCTCTCCCGGCCGGGTCTCAGCCACAGCTCCGCACTGGAGCCCCGACTCGGCTGGCTCCCTGGTCCCTGACTCCTGGGATCAGCGAGTCTGAGACAGAGTCACCCTTGACCTTCCATGCAGGCACCGGAACCTCTGCCCCTCTGAGACCTGAGACCCCCACCTCTTGTCTGGGGCTCCTCACTCTGCAGGCAACACAGAAAACTCCAGAACCAGAGAATGAAATCATACATTTTTCCCTCTCTAGATTTCTTTATTATTTCTCTGCTTCTCTACTTCCCCACCCCTCCCCCATCCCCGTCTTATCTGAGACAATAATAAACACTTCTCATTCTCACTGCCACTGAAAATTATGGGGCTTCTTAATTACAAAAGTAATGTCACAATATTAGCAGTTAATTAATTCTAATCTGGCCCAGAAGAGAGGAGGTCGGGCAGACAATCGCCTCGCAGCCTCAGGAGCTGAGGACCACCCCGAAGGGTATTATGATTGAAATATATTTGTATGGAGTTATTAGATACTATCTGCAATCAATCCATTACCATAAACTTAAGCTTCTACGTTCTTTCATATTAAATGAATTTTCATATCACATTTCCCAATAAGTACTGCCTCAAGTCAACCCTTATTTATCTAATAACGCCATGCAAATATTTTATTATATTTCAATGAAATGTGTCAAAAACCATTACCTTGTGCTGCCTTTGGGGTGGGGAGGGAGCAGTGCTGAGTGGGAGTGGGGGAGATTTCCCTCTGTGTCTGCTCACAGAAAGGCAGCCCCCTCCCACCCATTCCTCAGCCCCACCCTGCTTCAGAGAGGAAAGTCTGCAAGCGAAGTGTTTCTGAGCCCCAGATGAACTGAGGACCTACAGGGGCAAACACAAGCCCCTCGAGTAGAAAAGCAGAGACCCCTCCTCAACTCTAAGAACCCTTTGCCCCACCCTCCATCATGGACCAAGATCAAGGCTAGCTCCGTGGACAGATGACCCATGAAGTCACAAAGAGCCCCACCCTCAGAGGGCCCTGCACTTTATTTAATGGTCTGAAATCCCATGGACAGAGGAGCCTGGTGGGCTACAGTCCATGGGATCACAAAGAGTTGGGCACAACTTAGCGGCTAAACAAGAACAGACAATAATCTCTTTGGAAATTCTTAATCATTTCTTGAACAAGGGGCCCCACATTCTCATTTGCACAGAGGGATCCCACAAACAATATAGCTAGTCCTGTCCACAGTATACTTCAATTCCACTTCTCCACGTGCTGCACACTCTAGAGTGCTTCCCTACAGTCCAGCAGCCAAACCTCTCCACCCTTCCTGATACAAACCCACTCCCAGAGAGCTCTCCACGGTCCTGAGACCCTGCGTCCAGCAAGTAGAGAATGCAGACTGCATCCCCACTCCTGGACCCCAGAGTTGGGATGACCCCTGACATTGCATGGCTGGTGACACTGTCACAGGGCATCCTGGGTGTGGGGACAGGTGGACCAGGTGACAGCCCAAACAGTATCCAGTTCCAGTCCTGCACGTGTCTCCCAGGATCCAGCCTCCATCCCACATCCATCTGTGGCTACTCCACTGTGGCTGAGTTAGGGGTGAGTCTGTTCCCACGGTCCCCGCTGTTCACGTCTAACTAATCTTGGAAGGACCAGCCTCTTGGTGGTGGCAAGGCAGGACTTGGCTCCCCAGGACAGCAGAGAGGTGAGAAGGTAGGCTGGGGTGTGAGAAGGTTGATTAGCCAGCCACAGAGTTCTCAACGATTAAGCTTCCCTCTTTCCAGGCCCATTCCTATTCAGGCTTCCAGCCTTCTTCTCTCACTCCCAATGTGCACATTCATTCAGTCTCTGCAGAGCCATTTAACAGATGAGGCCACACACTGAGGCACCACAAACTTGAGGTTCTAACTAGGATCCATCTGACTCCACCTGGTGCTCTGCCTCTAACCTGGGCATTTGCATTGCTAAAGCGCCTGCTCAAAAAATAAAACCTGGACTCTGAAATCCTGAAAGGTCTTCATCCATTCATTCATCCAAACAATATTAACTCTGCATGGACAGAGTGCCAGGTACAGTTCTGGTCACAAAACAACCAGACATGAGTCTATGCTTCCAGACTAATGTTCCAGCCTTTGAGCACAGCCCTCCAGGTGATTTGGAAGTTGCCCTGGGCCCAGCTCTGAGTCCAGAGCGGCCACCCCTCAGCATCTCAGCTCTCAAATCAAGAGCCACAGGAAGAGGAATCAGGGCCTGTGGCCTGCCCACCTCCCGATCAGGCCCCTGCTCTCTTGGGCGTGGCCTGGCCCCTAAGTGGCCAACCTGAGATCTGAGGAGAGTCAGAGCCGCTGGTCAAAGGTGAGGAACTCCAGACACTGGGATAGAGGAGAGGTTTCATGATGGAGAATCTTCTCAGAAGGCCCTAATCGTTCCCTGTAGGAAACCACTCACTGGTTAGGTTAGTTTGTACCCAAGCCTCATGGGTGCATGTGTGTGTGTGCAGAGAGGAGGCAGGGGCAGAGAAACAGACAGACACCCATCACTCAGTCCTAAGCTCCCTGAAGGCAGAGATGCCAGTTCCTGTTACTCAGGCACCTCCACTCAGCTGCATTCAGGGGATCAAACGCTCTCAGCACAGCAAGGGGAGTGACCACTGGATAATCTGCCAGCCTGCCTGACAGGGCGCAGACCAACCCCAGCCCCCCAGGAGGACACGGCTCCTCCCTGCATTCCATTCCCTCCCCCTCCTCCCTCCTTCCTCTAATCATTCACGGTGACAGATTGACAGAAGTGCCCCCACCAGATAAAACTGCCTCTGGGCACAAGTACAAAACATAAAACATTTAGGGAAAATGATCCAAGAACAGTTGGCACCAGTAGTAAACTGCTTTAAACACTCAACTCGAAGCAACCAGTTTAGAACTTTGGCTCCGCTAAGTTCTGGCATCAGCCCGGCCTACTCTGCAGGGTCCCCCATCCTCAGCCCCCGGGGCCCTCCTGATCACAGCTGCCTTCCCCCGGTCTTCCCCACCGACCACCACCAACCGGACCCTCCCTCCTGAAACTGACCAGTAGCCCCTCTTCCTCTGCAGGCACATCCCAGGAAGTCCCAACACTGGAGGGCACAAGAGTGGGGAAATTCCCTTTTACGGAAGCCTTTCTCACCAAAGCCTCAGCATATGCATCCCGCTATAGGGCTGAGGACTGAACATGTCTGCCCAGGATTCATCTTTTGACCAGTGCACTAATTCCACACAGGCTGTCACAAAGCCTGGACTCTCTGATCATTGTGTCCATGTGCACAATATTTACAACACACAGAGAACTTCCGCATCTCACTACAGCATACGTGGTGGGTTTGCAGCTCCAAGCAACTGCCCAGGCCATAGAGTTGGCAGATGCTGGGGCTGGGACAGGAAGCCAGGTCTCTCTTTTTTCAAAGCCTTCCCGCCATTTTTCTCTTCCTGACTTACTTCACTCTGTATGACAGACTCTAGGTCCAGTCACATCTCTACAAATAACCCAATTTATTTCTTTTTTATGGCTAAGTAATATATGCAGGTCAGGAAGCAACAGTTAGAACTGGACATGGAACAACAGACTGGTTCCAAATAGGAAAAGGAGTTCGTCAAGGCTGTATATTGTCATCCTGCTTATTTAACTTATCTGCAGAGTACATCATGAGAAACGCTGGGCTGGAGGAAGCACAAGCTGGAATCAAGTTTACCGGGAGAAATATCAATAACCTCAGATATGCGGATGACACCACCCTTATGGCAGAAAGTGAAGAGGAACTCAAAAGCCTCTTGATGAAAGTGAAAGAGGAGAGTGAAAAAGTTGGCTTAAAGCTCAACATTCAGAAAACGAAGATCATGGCATTTGGTCCCGTCACTTCATGGCAAATAGATGGCGAAACAGTGGAAACAGTGTCAGACTTTATTTTTGGGGGCTCCAAAATCACTGCAGATGGTGATTGCAGCCATGAAATTAAAAGATGCTTACTCATTGGAAGGAAAGTTATGACCAACCTAGATAGCATATTCAAAAGCAGAGACATTACTTTGCCAACAAAGGTCCGTCTAGTCAAGGCTATGGTTTTTCCAGTGGTAATGTATGGATGTGAGAGTTGGACTATGAAGAAAGCTGAGCGCCAAAGAATTGATGCTTTTGAACTGTGGTGTTGGAGAAGACTTTTCAGAGTCCCTTGGACTGCAAGGAGATCCAACCAGCCCATTCTAAAGGAGATCAGTCCTGGTGTTCATTGGAAGGACTGATGCTAAAGCTGAAACTCCAATACTTTGGCCACTTCATGTGAAAAATTGACTCATTGGAAAAGACTCTGATGCTGGGAGGGAATGGGGGCAGAAGGAGAAGGGGACGACAGAGGATGAGATGGTTGGATGGCATCAGTGACTCGATGGACATGAGTTTGAGTGAACTCCAGGAGTTGGTAATGGACAGGGAGGCCTGGTGTGCTGCGGTTTATGGGGTTGCAAAGAGTCAGACATGACTGAGCAACTGAACTGAACTGAACTGAATATTCCATTGTATATATGTATTGTATCTTCTTTATCCATTCATCTGTTCTTGGATATTTAGGTTGTTTCCATATCCTGGCTACTGTAAATAGTGCTGCAATGAACACTGGGATATATGTGTCCTTTTGAATTATGGTTTTCTCAGCATACATGCAAATATCATATATTAATGCATATATATGGAATCTAGAAAAATGGGATAAGTGAACCTACCTATTTGGAGGGCAGGAATAGAGATGCAGACATAGAAAAAGGACATGTGGACACAGAGAGGGAAGGGGAGGTGGGATGAACTGGGAGATTAGGATGGACATATATACACTACCATGTATAAAATATACAGCTAGTGGGAACCTGCTATAAAGCACAAGGAATTCATCTGGGTGCTCCATGATGACCTAGAGAGGTGGGATGGTGGGGTAGGGGGACCAAAAGGGAGAGGATATATGTATGGTTTAGTCACTCAGTTGTGTCCGACTCTTTGCCACCCCATAGACTGTAGCCCGTCAGGCTCCTCTGTCCATGGGATTTCTCTGGCAAGAATCCTGGTGTGGGTTACCATTTCCCTCTCCAGGGGATCTTCCCAACCTAGGATATATGAATACCTACAGTTGATTCACGGGCTTCCCTGCTGGCTCAGCAGTAAAGAATCTGCCTGCAATGCAGGAGATGCAGGAGATGCGGGTTCGATCCCTGGGTCAGGAAGATCCCCTGGAGGAGGGCATGGCAACCCACTCCAGTATTCTTGCCTGAAGAATCCCATAGACAGAAGGGGCTTGAGGGCTACAGTCCATAGGGCTGCAGAGATTTGGACATGACTGAGTGAGCACACACGCACATAGCTAATTCACTTCATTGTACAGTGAAAATTAACACATTATAAAGCAATCATCCTTCAATTAAAAAAAAAAGAAAGCCTTCCTGCCATATAGATCTGCCTCTCCATCCTCACTCAGCTGCTTGTTTATGTTCAGAGGTGTTCTCCTTGGGACTCTGAGCCCAGGATCAAGGGAGGACAGGTGTAGCTCCAGGGAGAAGCAGCACTGGGAGCCTGGTAGGCTCAGAGGGGAGCCTCCCACGGGGACCGGGCTTTCCTGCTTCCTGTTACCTCACAGCTGGTGCTCTCTGTCCCATTGAGACCCAGCCCTGGACCCCTGAAAGCGCTGCCCTCCTGCCTGTGTCTGACCAAGCAGGGCTGTCTAAAGTTGCCCTCACCCATGTCCCTAGCAGAGCTCAAGGGACCTTCCTCACACTTGCAAAATGCCTAGCACTTCCGGCAACTCTGATCTCACTTCACTCTGACCCCCACAGTATGAAAGGGCAAGAATGACACCACTCAACATACACGAAAATCAAGGGCTTGGCAACTTAGTCGAGTCGTCATGACTTATCAGTAGCTAAGACATGGCTGAAACAGGGACTTCCCTGGTGGTCCAGTGGTTAAGACTCTGCCTTCCAAAGCAGAGAGCGTGGGTTCGACCCCTGGTTGGGGAACTAAGATCCCACATGCTGCTCGGTGCAGACAAAATAAGAAACAGCTGAAACATAACCTGAATCCAGGTTCTCTGACCCCGAGTTCACGCCTGCTTCTACCCTCACTGGTGCTGTCAAACAAGTGCCAGGGAGCCATCTCTTGATAGTGATGGCCTCACTGACTGCCATACTCTCAGAGCCCTTCTTTGTCCCTAGATGACCTTGTCCACTGTGGTCCTGCTGGACTCTGGAGCAATTAGGGCATCACCTCTCTCCTTGCCTCACTCGCTCTTTTACTCAACATACGTATATTGAACACCCACTGTACCAGGCATGGTGTGACGTGCCAGGAACACAAATGATGACCAACACGCAACTCCTTCCAAAAAGGAGCTTCGTGGTAGGAATAGTGAGTAAAGCAGCTATGAAATCACATTGTGGGCTTCACTGGTGGTCTGGCGGTTGAGCATCTGCCTGCCAATGCGGGAGACCCGGGTTCAATCCCTGGTCTGGGAGGATTCCGCGTGCCACAGGGCAACGGAGCCCCTGCGCCACGACTCCTGAGTTAGCACTCTAAAACCCAGGAGCCACAGCTACAGTCGGCGTGCTGCAGATACTGAAACCCGTGCACCCTGGAGACTGTGCTCCGCAACAAGAGAAGTCACCGCAATGAGAAGCCCATGACAACTAGAGAGCAGCCCCCACTCGTGTCAACTAGAGAAAGCCTGTATGCAGCAATGAAGACCCAGAGCAGCCATAAGTAAACAGATGAATAAATAAAATCACATTATCCTGCTTTCCCTAACAAAGCAAGCATAGGGTACTCTGGAATAGCTGGGCTGGTCTCAGAAGATGAAAGTCTTCTTGAGAAAGGGGACATCTAAGACGTTATCTGAACCGGGTAAAGAGGTTTGCCAGGCAAAGAGGGGGAGTCAGGGCACTCTGGGCAGAGAAAACAGCATGGCACACTTGGGACAGCAAGTATTTCATCCTGATGTAGACAGGCCGGGATGCAGGCAAACCAGGAGAGAGGAGCCCAGAGAAACAGCAGAGGTCGTGTCCTACAAAGGCAGGTGCCTGGGGGCCTGAGGGCGAAGGGGATCCACTAAAGGGTTTGGAGCAACGGAGTAGTGAGAACTCTCTGGTCCTAACAGAGATAAAGGATTACAGGGGGGCAAGACTGGAAACCAGGAAATTAATTTGGGAGCTAAGGTGGTAATACAGGAAGAAGTGGAAGTGGAGTGACAGGGAAGCATTTAAAAGAAACTGCAGAGGTACATTTGGCAGAAGTTGGCGTCTTTAGAAGGTAGAAAGCAAAAGCAGTCACAGCTGACATCAGGGTTTCTGGCTCAGGCAGCCAGGGAGAGGGTGTCTAGAGCCTAGTGCCCTGCCAGGCACATAGCAGGCACTCCATAAACATGTGTGAAATGAATGACTTCCCCAAGGGGAAGGAATACAGCAGGAAGAATAGGCTCATCAGGGGCAGGGTAGGCAACGAGTTGAGTTTTCTCCAAAAACAAAGCAGCAAAGAGGAGGATACACAGGTGGGAGAGGCAGAGGAGGTAAGATGCCAGAGTCATCCACTGAGAGATCACAACTGAATCCACAGAGTGAGGTTCCAACATCCAGAAAGAACTGTGGTGCAAAAGTGGAGGAGGCAGAGAACCGAATATTAAGAAATATCAAAAAGGTATTTGATAAGGGAAGGGAGAGGAAGAGGAGTGTACAGTGGAGACCACAGAGAAGCAGTCAGAGAGGTAGGGAGAAGACTGAAGAAAAATGGCACCGTGAAATCCAGGAAAAGAGAGCATTTCCAGGGGTAGTCAACCAACGACCTCATGATCTGGAGAAGGCAAGGCCTGCCATCGTATTAGTGCCAGTGCGGGCCACAGGTGACCTCAGCAGCGTGGTGGGGTGAAAACCCAGTGAACCCAGTGGAGTGAATGAGATGAAAACAGGACATTATGACAATGTTTCAGGAAGTCTGGCTGTAAAGGGGAGAAAAGAGCTGGGGCACTAACCAGAGAGGTGTGTGAAGTCAAAGAGGGGTGTGGGGGAACTCCCTGGTGGCTCAGCAGTAAAGAATCCACCTGCAATGCAAGAGACACAGGAGACTTGGGTTCAATCCCTGAGTCGGGAAGCACAGATGTAGGATTTCAGAAGGGGCACAATTCTGAACAATAAGAGCCACATGCCATTGTGGGAGTTGCTGCTGAAAGCAGAGAGAAGAGAAAGACCAAAATACATGTGAAGAGATATGAAGGCAGCGAGCCCAGGATTCTGGATGAATCTCCCACATGGATGACATTCCCAGGACCTCAGGAGGCCTTGGCAGGGGGATGAAGATGGAGATAGATGCCATGTGTTCAGTGAATAAGGGAGAGTTACCTTTTGTGATAAGCAGTTGGGATTTAGGGGTTTATCGTTGCTGCAGCATAACCATTCTTAGGTGGTAACCAAGGGTGGCAAGCGAGAAGAGGTGGGACTACGCCCACCCCCACTCCACTGCTGCGTGGATGTGTGGCTTCCCCCAGAGATGGTTTGTTTGAGAAAGCTTTGAGCCTGAACAGCTCTGACCTCCCTGCCTCCCCAAACAAAGCCTAGAGACACACCTCTGTGCCCAGAAGCAAGCTGGGGACTGGAGAGAGGAAGCGTGGAGGCATAGAGGTTTGCAAGTAATGACATTTTCACTCTTTGGGGCTCTGGCCTCTCGGGGAATTGTTGCTGCCGCCCTCCAGGGTCACCAACCTGCCCCCATGCCTTCTGTCATCTTCCCTCGCATCATCTCTGTCTTCTCCACTCCCACTCTCTGGCGCTCTCTGTTCTCTGGCTTCCCCTGCTCCTCCTGCTTCACTCTGTATGCCCTCCCCGCCTCTCCTCTCTCAGTCTCTAACTCAGCCTCTGCCTCTCTGCCCCCCTTTCTTTCCTCTCTCCTCTCAAATCCAATCAACAAGTATTTATTGAGTCTGAGCCCTCCAGTCTCTCTCTCCTCTTCCCCGACTCCGTCTCCTCTTGACCTCCACTCCCCACTGGCCCTGCTGCCCGGTGGTCAGTTCCACTCAGCCCGGAGCCAGCCCGCATGAGGCTGTCAGGGGCTGGACCCAGGGGATGAGGGACTAAGTGCGTCCCTCACACATAAACTGAAAACCAAGCCAGAGTCCCCCCTGTCCCTCAGCTCCTCCTCCCTCCAGGCAGCCCGGGGAGCATACATTATTTAGAGAAATTATTTAGCATTCTGCTTCTGTCATTCCTTGCCGTGGCGCCAGGCCCTGAGATGTGATAAAAATATCAACGTTAAATCTCCTCTGACAACTGCTGGTTACTGGCGGTGTCACTAGAGCCTGGAGCCGGGGGCAGAGCCGGCAGCTCCTGCAAGACCCGGAGCAGCAGCGGCGCCAGCAGCCACTCCTGCAAGAGTCTCCAGGCCCCCTGTCTGGGACGAGCTCTGAGACAGGCAGCCCCCAGGGACAGGCTGCTGCCCGCACACCACGCCACAGACAACCCACCCCCCAATCACCCCACTTTGCTCAAACTCCTCACCCTGGAAAGTGTCTATTTCACCATCAGTAGAAAAGTTCTGATAAAAAACAAACAAGAGAGTCAAGCCACTATGTGAGCAGTAGGTCACATGGTGTCTTTTTAAACTTTTTCATCAGTCCTGGCAGATAGAAATTTCATCCCCACAGTACAGATTTGAACACCGAAGCTCAGAGATGGTGAGTAGCCTTCCTGAGGACACACAGCTAACAAGCATGGAGCCTGGGTTAGAACCTGAGTCTGTCTGACTCAAGCGAATTCTGGGAGAGAGTGGGGACCGGTAAGTCTGGCGTACTGCAGTCCATGGGGTCGCAAAGAGTCGAACACTACTTAATGACTGAACAACAATTAGGCTACTGATTGAGGCTGTGAATATACTCTGAAGGCCAATAACAGATGGATCCTTCTCCCTAGGCTTTGATCATCAGCTTAGGATGAACTAACTCAACCCACCTGGTAGCGGGGAGGACCATGACCTCCCTTGAGGATGTCAGATAACTCTCATCTTAGGACCCTACTCTTTACCCTGCATCATCATGTGGGCTAAGCAAGACTCCATTGGGCAACTGTGAAGGAGAGAGAGTGAGGAACTGCAGGGAGCAAAGGGCAGGGTACCCAGGTGAGCAGAAAGAAGAAAGGACAGAATAAAAGACCTGGAACCAAAGGCAGGGAGAGCTCTGCCCTCACAGGATGCTCCCAAGACTGCCCTTGCTCTTCCTGAAGAGTGAGGTGGGTCTCCCTCTTCTTGAAGCAGAGCCAATGTCTCCTCCTTCTTTTGAACCAGCCAACGGCTGAGCACAGAAAGACCATGCAGAAAATGCTTGCTAGTTGGGTTTTATTCACAAAGAGCACAGAGTAGAGATGGTAACAGCTTCTAACAGTCATCTCCAGGGCCGTGGAGGATGGTCCTGGGGTATGGTCTCACCTCGTCCTTATTAAAAGGACTTAGGGCCTCCAGGCAACAGAAAGTCAGTGTTGAGAAGGGGGTTCCAGTCAAGTGAATGGACGTGGGCTGCTTTCGTGGAGACACATTCAAAATGAAGGAGGCCATAACCTTGTTTGTCTCTGCAGAGTAAGCCTCCACCCCCACCAGCCCCCGCCCTGGAACAAGGCTTAGTGCTAAGTGCTTTAGAGAGATTCAGACAGAGAGGGATGACCAGGATGCAGACAGACCTCAAATGATGGCACAGGAGACGCAGTAAAGGAGTTGGGCATGTTTAGCCAACAGAGGACTTACAGGGACAAACTATTTAAACAGCTGTTACAGAACGGACTTGACCATTTGGCCCATAAAGTGTGAAATTCAGACTGTTGTTGGAAATCACAGGGCTGGCGGGGGGGATGATATAGGCCCCACGTGAGGACTCAGAAGTGATGGCTTTGAATCGTATCACATAGCAGTGCTTCCTGACCTTGTTCACAGTGTGGCTCACACACAAACTGACCACATCTGTGCCACTCACCATGGGAAAAGGAACGGAGGAGGCTGCCCAAAGCCACAGGTGTCCAGTGATGGGATGGTGACCACCCACATGGGAGCCCTGTGGCTGAGGAGAATTCACAAAATGCGTCCAGTGGGAGTACACTGCTGTGGGGTAGTGACCTTCCAGTCACTGGAGGTGTGCAAGCAAAGATGACAAGATTAGGGGAGAAAGGCTGCTGCAGAAGGGATTTCGTTATTAGAAAGCAAGGAGGTCCCTTTCAGTTCAGAGCTTCCAAGATTCTAGGACTCCTGGGAGGACCCACAGTGGGAGGCATGGGTGCTCCACTCACATGCCCAGATCGGGGTCCTCCTTCTGCCCCTCATAGAGCAGAGGGTTTCTACGTCAGCCAGCCCCTCATGATGACGACTGGCGTCAGCCCACTGGCATGCTGTAGGAGACGCAGGTGACCCTGGGTTTCAACTATCCCATCAGTCCTCTCCAGATGGACTAATGAAAACCCCCAAATTGAGTTCAATTGAGCAGAAGAAAGGAGGATGGATCCCATTCATTATCTCTAGGCGGACCCTCATGCATCATCCCAAACACTGAGCGGGGCCACTGCAGACAGACAATAGCAGTTAGCAATACCGGACTTGGATGCTGTGCTTTGTCCACAAAGTATGAGCTGACGAGATGTCTCCTTGGCAAGACTGTCCCAGCTCATGCGGTGGGAGGGCACAGACTGCAGAGCCAGACAGACCTGGGCTTCCCCACTTGCTGGCTGTTGCGGTCCTGAGCCAGTTACTTGGCCTCTCTGAGCCTCTGCGTCCTCAGCTGTAAGGCAAGTTGGATAAGGCCCACTTCACAGGCTTGTTAAAGGACTTCATGAGCTATTCTGTGGCATTGCCAGGGACACTTTATGTGACCTTGGGAAAGTCATTGCTCATGAAGACCCAGTGCCTCCTGTAAAATAAGGAGTTTGTCCATAGATCACTAAGGTTCCTCAGGCCCTAAGGGTTTTCACTCTACGATTTGGGAACTCACATCCAAGAAAAGCCACCAGTACCTGCAAGCTTACCATTCTCCCTCCCTCAACTCTAAATTCACTCCCTCAGGATGAGGGCCCCCAGGTCATCTCCTCCCACTCCTCACCCCCAGTCAGACCCAAACACCAACTCTGCAAATGTCCATCCATCTTACAAGACCCTGACATCACTAGCTTTTGACTCATGAAGCAACTCGGTGTCCCCAGATGCCCTCCACTTCTATTCTCCACAAAGGACTGCCCACCCTTTGGAAGACAGAAAGTCAATAATTGTTTCCCTCTCTACTCCAGTATTGATTAAGAGAGTACACGGTTATTGGTGCAGCATTGACAGCCAGCTGACTCTGTTGCTTGGGGTAGATGGTTTTTAACAAGACAGAGAGAGAGTTGGGTCATGGAGTCAGAGGCCAGGATGGACAGGTGAGGGGCAGGCTGGGTGACTGGATGAGCTGGGTGTAAGTTCTGCATTTCTGGGACAGGGGCTCAGGTGTCACGCCTGCCCACCTCCATGTTAGCCCAGCCAGTGTAGGAGGGGAGGCCTGTGGATTCACACATCTCTTTGAGCTGATGCTCTCAGCTCGCCCCATACCTCTACTCCCCTAATCCCAGCTGCACCCTTCTCCACCCTGCCATATGACCCCAATGGCCCATCTCCATGAACCGCATCACCCAAACCTCCTGACTCTCTGGCTTCCATTTGAATTCATCAGAAGAAATTCTGGTGAGGGACTGAAGGGTAGAAAGAAAGGGGTTATTTATCCCTGGCTCCCTCCCCCACAGGCTCTACCTAATGCCATGACTTCTACAGCTGCAGCTGCCTCTTAGGCCTGAGTGGTAATATCCTACCTGCTGCCATTGCTATGCCCTGGAGTGCTTTAAATCTGCCTGCGTTCTGTCAATAGCCCCTGCATTAGATCCCTTCTTTAGTTACCCCTCTGAAGCAGGGACCAGGACTTGGCCTGCTCCGTGGTCCAGATCCTAGTGGCTCAGACAGTAAAGAATTGACCTGCAATGCAGGAGACCCAGGTTTGATCCCTGGGTCAGGAAGGTCCCCCTGGAGGAATGGTTTCCCATTCCAGTATTCTTGCCTAGAGAATTTCACAGACGAGCCTGGCGGGTTATAGTCTGCGGGGTTGCAAAGAGTCAGACATGACTGAGCCACTAATTTTTCACATCTTCACTGAATGGTCCAGACCAACCAGAGACCCTGTCCTCAGCCCTAAGCTGCTGTGAGGGTGCTGTGACAAGAACACAGTGGGGAGTGCACTATATAGGTGCTTCCCAGAGGACAACTGGTATCCTCATGTTTAAGAGGCCACTGTGCACACACCCCTGCTGACGTCACAGAGGCAAGGTTCTTTGGTCTGGTCCCTTTCTCCAACCAAAATTGTACCCCCAATCCACCCATTCTTTCTCTCATCCAGTATATCTTTAGTGATCTCAATCTATGTTCCAGGCACAGTACTAGGTACTGAAGTATAAATTAGACACAATTCCTGCCCCAGGGAACTCACAGTCTGGTGGGAACTGGACACGCATAGAATTAGGGATGTAGCGTCTTGGAGGTGCTGCGTGAAGGGTCACTGCGGGCACAGGCATGTCATCCATTCTTCTCTGAGACCTGGAAATCAGATGCGAGGATGTTTCTTTAGGCTCCAAAGACAGCTAATTACAACAGACACACACTAAGTTGAGCAGTCTAGAGCGTGGATATAAAGTTTCAGGAAGGTCTCCTAGTGCTACTGACAATACATATTAAATAAGTTTAAAAAACACCTAACGTGATAAAAAAAAATTGAATTTAATTGAATGTTGTTATGTAGATTCTACATTTGAATATAACCATATTATAAATCATACTCCAAAAACTTCAGAATCTACATACAACATGCCATCAAGAGAATTCATTTCTGGCAGTGAAAGTTATAGGAAGGTCATTCTCACATTTAACAAACATTTAACAGGAACCCACCACGGACTAAGCACTGTGTTGGACACTGAGATCCCCAGATGAGCTGAAGATCACCCCTGCCCTGTTTACTCACAAGGTAGAGAGAGCAGGCATGGAAACAGGTAGCGACAGTATAATGGGCCAGCCCAGCAAAGGCTGCATGCTAGGACACAGCACGGGACAGTGACTCTGCCTGGAAGAATCAGAGAGGGGTCAATAGACAGGGTGACCACCGAGATGGGTCATAACAGGAGGTGTTGACCAGATGGAGAAGGGATGAAGGCATTCTAAGCAGAGGGAACAGCATATGAAAAGATGCAGAGATGTGTGCTCAAAGAGCAGCAAGTTATTCCTGGGCTGAAGCACGGAGGGAGACAGTGAAGACACTGTCAGGAGGGAAGGCTACAAAGGTGAGTTGGATCCATATGATGAAGGATTTTGACTGCCAGGCTAGAGAGTGTAGAAGTTGTTCAGTAGCAACTGCTAAGACAACAAGGCTTTAAACAAGAACATGATAAATTAGAGCTGTATTTTCAAAAGATACATGGGGAGAACAATGACCATGCGGTCCTGGAAGCAGTGAGGGCCATGGAATACCCCTTCCACCAGAGTGGACTCAGACAGATGCCCTTCTAGTGGGAGCTCCCATGAGTTAAGCCCATAGGAAGTAGGGCCACAATTACAAGGGTCCTGGTTGGAAATCACCCCTTTCCATTTCCATTAGTGGTATGAGCCAGGTAGGACTGATAGGCAAATGAGCCCTCAATGGGAAGGGTTTCTAGGTCTCGCAATAACTTAACTGGCATGGGGCCTAATCCTCCCACATAGAATGGACAGCGGTGGAGGAGCCAGTGGTGGCCCTCAGGGAAAGGAGCCAGGGACCAAGGTAAGCATGGAATCTCCAAAGCAGTTGTTTTGGGAAAAGGTCAGGTCCAGAAGCTCATGAGACACAAAACAGGTACAGTTTAGTTCAGTTCAGTCGCTCAGTCGTGTCCGACTCTTTGCGACCCCATGAATCACAGCACACCAGGCCTCCCTGTCCATCACCAACTCCCGGAGTCCACCCAAACCCATTTCCATTGAGTCAGTGATGCCATCCAACCATCTTATCCTCTGTCATCCACTTCTCCTCCTGCCCTCAATCTTTCCCACATCAGGGTCTTTTCAAATGAGGCAGCTCTTCACACCAGGTGGCCAAAGTATTGGAATTTCAGCTTCAACATCAGTCCTACCAAAGAACACCCAGGACTGATCTCCTTTAGGATGGACTGGTTAGTTCTCCTTGCAGTCCAAGGGACTCTTCAAGAGTCTTCTCCAACACCACAGTTCAAAAGCATCAATTCTTCAGCGCTCAGCTTTCTTCACAGTTCGACTCTCACATCCATACACGACTACTGGAAAAACCAAAGCCTTGACTAGACGGACCTTTGTTGACAAAGTAATGTCTCTGCTTTTTAATATGCTGTCTAGGTTGGTCATAACTTTCCTTCCAAGGAGTAAGCATCTTTTAATTTCATGGCTGCAATCACCATCTGCAGTGATTTTGCAGCCCAGAAAAATAAAGTCAGCCACTGTTTCCCCATCTATTTCCCATGAAGTGGTGGGACCAGATGCCATGATCTTCGTTTTCTGAATGTTGAGCTTTAAGCCAACTTTTTCACTCTCCTCTTTCACTTTCATCAAGAGGCTCTTTAGTTCTTCTTCACTTTCTGCCATAAGGATGGTGTCATCTACATATCTGAGGTTATGGATATTTCTCCCGGCAATCTTGATTCCAGCTTGTGCTTCCTCCAGCCCAGCGTTTCTCATAATGTCCTCTGCATAGAAGTTAAATAAGCAGGGTGACAATATACAGCCTTGATGTACTCCTTTTCCTATTTGGAACCAGTCTGTTGTTCCATGTCCAGTTCTAACTGTTGCTTCCTGACCTGCACACAGGTTTCTCAAGAGGCAGGTCAGGTGGTCTGGTATTCCCATCTCTTTCAGAATGTTCCACAGTTTATTGTGATCCACACAGTCAAAGGTTTTGGCATAGTCAATAAAGCAGAAATAGATGTTCTTCTGGAACTGTCTTGCTTTTTCCATGATCCAGTGGATGTTGGCAATTTGATCTCTGGTTCCTCTGCCTTTTCTAAAACCAGCTTGAACATCTGGAAGTTCACGATTCATGTATTGCTGAAGCCTGGCTTGGAGAATTTTGAGCATCACTTTACTAGCGTGTGAGATGAGTGTAATTGTGCGGTAGTTTGAGCATTCTTTGGCATTACCTTTCTTTGGGATTGGAATGAAAACTGACCTTTTCCAGTCCTGTGGCCACTGCTGAGTTTCCCAAATTTGCTGGCATATTGAGTGCAGCACTTTCACAGCATCATCTTTCAGGATTTGAAATAGCTCAACTGGAATTCCATCACCTCCACTAGCTTTGTTCATAGTGATGCTTCCTAAGGCCCACTTGACTTCACATTCCAGATGTCTGGCTCTAGGTGAGTGATCACACCATCGTGATTATCTGGGTTGTGAAGATCTTTTTTGTACAGTTCTTCTGTGTGTTCTTGCCACCTCTTCTTAATATCTTCTGCTTCTGTTAGGTCCCTACCATTTCTGTCCTTTATCGAGCCCATCTTTGCATGAAATGTTCCCTTGGTATCTCTAATTTTGTTGAAGAGATCTCCAGTCTTTCCCATTCTATTGTTTTCCTCTATTTCTTTGCATTATTCGCTGAGGAAGGTTTTCTTATCTCTCCTTTCTATTCTTTGGAACTCTGCATTCAAATGGGCATATCTTTCCTTTTCTCCTTTGCCTTTCGCTTCCCTTCTTTTTACAGCTATCTGTAAGGCCTCCTCAGACAGCCATTTTGCTTTTTTGCATTTCTTTTTCTTGGGCATGGTCTTGATTCCTGTCTCTTATACAATGTCACGAACCTCTGTCTATAGTTCATTAGGCACTCTGTCTATCAGATCTAGTCCCTTAAATATATTTCTCACTTCCACTGTGTAGTCATAAGGGATTTGATTTAGGTCATACCTGAATGGTCTAGTGGTTTTCTCCACTTTCTCCAATTTAAGTCTGAATTTGGCAATAAGGAGTTCATGATCTGAGCCACAGTCAGCAGCTCAGTCTTGTTCTTGCTGACTGTATAGAGCTTCTCCATCTTTGGCTGCAAAGAATATAATCAATCTGATTTCAGTGTCGACCATCTGGTGATGTCCACGTGTAGAGTCTTCTCTTGTGTAGTTGGAAGAGGGTGTTTGCTATGACCAGTGTGTTCTCTTGGCAGAACTCTATTAGCCTTTGCCCTGCTTCATTCTGTACTCCAAGACCAAATTTTCCTGTTACTCCAGGTGTTTGTTGGCTTCCTACTTTTGCATTCCAGTTCCCTATAATGAAAAGGACTTTTTTGGGTGTTAGTTCTAGAAAGTCTTGTAGGTCTTCATAGAACTGTTCAACTTCAGCTTCTTCAGTGTTACTGGTCGGGGCATAGACTTGGATTACTGTGATATTGAATGGTTTGCCTTGGAAACTAACAGATCATTCTGTCATGTTTGAGATTGCATCCAAGTACTGCATTTTGGACTCTTTTGTTGACTATGATGGCTACTCCATTTCTTCTAAGGGATTCCTGCCCACAGTAGTAGATATAATGGTCATCTGAGTTAAATTCACTCAGTCCAGTCCATTTTAGTTTGCTGATTCCTAGAATGTCGACGTTCACTCTTGCCATCTCCCGTTTGACCACTCCCAATTTGCCTTGATTCATGGATCTAACATTCCAGGTTCCTATGCAATATTTCTCTTTACAGCATCGAACCTTGCTTCTATCACCAGTCCCATCCACAACTGGGTGTTGTTTTTGCTTTGGCTCCATCCCTTCGTTCTTTCTGGAGTTATTTCTCCACTGATCTCCAGTAGCATATTGGGCACCTACTGACCCGGGGAGTTCCCTTTTCAGTATCCTATCATTTTGCCTTTTCATACTGTTCATGGGGGTTCTCAAGGCAAGAATACTGAAGTGGTTTGCCATTCCCTTTGCCAGTGGACCACATTCTGTCAGACCTCTCCACCATGACCTGTCCATCTTGGGTGGCCCCACACAGCATGGCTTAGTTTCATTGAGTTAGACAAGGCTGTGGTCCATGTGATCAGATTGGCCTGTTGTCTGTGATTGTGCTTTCAGTCTGTCTGCCCTCTGATGCCCTCTCTGAGTGCCTACCATCTTACTTGGGTTTCTCTTACCCTGGATGTAGGGTATCTCTTCATGGCTGCTCCAGCAAAGCGCAGCTGCTGCTCCTTACCTCGGGCCTGGGCTAGCTCCCCTCAGCTGCCGCCCCCAGCCTTGGGCCTGGGGTAGCTCCTCTCTGCCACCGCCCCCAGCCTCGAGCCTGGGGTAGCTCCTCTCTGCCACCGCCCCCAGCCTCGAGCCTGGGGTAGCTCCCCTCGGCTGCCGCCCCCAGCCTCGCAGGTACAAAGTTCTTATAAAACTTAAGTTGTGCGTGTGTGCATGCTCAGTCACTTCAGTCATGTCCAACTCTTTGCAACCCTATGGACTGTAGCCCACCAGGCTCCTCTGTCCATGAGATTCTCCAGGCAAGAGTACTGGAGTGGGTTGCCATGCCCTCCTCCAGCAGACACACTGATAAATCCAGGTTTCGAGAATCAGGGTAGTTTTCCAGTGCTAGTGGAAGGCAGAGGCCACTGCATTCCACTAAGTCTCTTAGTGGAAAGGCTTAGTAAGTCTCTTCCAGTAAGTCTCTTCCCAAAATCTGGGACAAAATAGTCAAAAACAAAGATAACCATTTGGGGGCTCTGGAAATCAACCAAAGGCAAAACAACAAATTGAGAAGGCTTTGTTTACCAAAAATTAAACTGTCAGTAAGAAAATTGGGAGTCTGGAAAGTTCTGCCTGGGACCGCCCCCATTTCCACACCCAGCTGTGGTTCTTCTTGGGCAGGGCTGACCATAAAAAACAACAACCTTCACCACAGGAGAGGGCTGATTTGACTTGGAGAAGAAGGTGAGGAGTCCATGTCCAGCATTTGGCAGTAAAATGTTTGCTCAGTGTGAAAACAAATGGGCGCGACCTGCAGCTCTGCTGGACAGGGGTAGCCACCCCAGCTGGGGCAAGCAGGCGAGCAGCACACCTGCCAGAAACTCACTAGGAAGCCCCTGGAAGTTAGAGATCCATGGTAGGGCTGGAAGAGCAACCTTGGCTTGTATCCTTGGAGGCTGCATGCTTTCAGGGAAGACCGGGATGGCCTCAAAAAGTAAAAAGCAAGCAAGACCTGAAAACTGCCTGGACTTGGATTATATACCTCCTCCCCAGAATCTGCACACAGAGGCTGGAGACACACCTCACACAGAGGTGAGTTCTGGCTCACGGTGTTTGTATATACCTCTGACTGACCACTGGCTGACTACTAAGCTATGCAGACCTGGAGAAAATTCTCAGGAAGCCAATTTTTTAAAAATTGAGTAGAGATAGCAGTAGTATGTACCATTGGGGAGACAAAGTCCCTAGATTAAGTCCAAATAAGTCACTAAAAAGAATCTAGCAACAACAACCCTCAAGAGTGAAAAATCAGAATCCACAGTTTGTACAACATATTATCTACAATGTCCAGTTTTAAACAGAAAATACAACATGGAAAGAAACAGACTCACAATCAGAAAAGAAAAAAGAAGACAATAGAAAGCAACTCTGAGCAGGCACAGATATTGGATTTGTTAGATGAAGATTTCAAAAAAACTATTATAAATGTGTTTAAAAAATTCAAAGAAGCCATGTTTTAAAAAGTAAAGGAATGCATATTGACAATGACTTAACAAATGGGGCATCTCAATGAAGAAGTAGAAACTATGAAAAAAGAGCCTACTAGAAATTGCAGAATTAAATATAGTAACAGAAATTTAAAAACTCACCATATGGGCTCAAGAGCAGATTTGAGACATTAGAAGAAAGAATCAGTGAACTTGAAGATAAATCAATAGAAATTATACAATCTGAAGAACAAAAAGAAAAATTATTGAAGAAGAATGAGCAGAGCTTCAGAGGCCTGTGGGGCGAGATGAACTGTACCAGCGTATATATAATGGGAGGCCCAGAGGAGGGGAGGCAAAGAAAGGGGCAGAAAAAATACCAGGAGGATCAAGAGTGTTCCAATTTTGAAGTCCTCTTCATCACTCTGCTTTGGATGTGGAAGGTCCAAGGACACAGGGGAGTGATGAGAGGCCCCGTAAGCCTCAACTCTGAGCTGTCTCTCGGGGAGGGGCAGTTGTACCAGCAATGTACCGGGAACCCCACTCTCGGGTACATCCGCCCCCTGGCTATCAGCTGAAGTCCGGCAGCGGTTCCATAGCCACAGTCTCACAAGGCAGAAAAGGCTCAGAGAGATGAACCAACTGCCTAGCCCACAAAGCTGGGACTAGAACTCAGTTCCCCCTCTGCTCCCTCTGCCACTGCACTAGGGCACGCTCACACCCTCGTGGCCTGGGGACTCAGTCATGGGGGAGGCACAGGTGTGACTGCAGCTAGACAGCAGCACTGAGTAGGGGTCTGGGGTTCAGGAAGGGGCAGGGACAGGGTAAGCACAGAGGTGTCTCAAACTTTCAGGACCCTCTCCTCTTTTCACTGCGAGGTGGGCCTCTTGCCAAGGGTTGATTGATTCATGGAGGGAGTGGGGAGGCGGGGGGTGGTAGAGGGCAGAGCTGGGCCGGATTCCCAAGACCCACAGCCTCCCTTGATTTACAACCTGGAGGGCCAGGCCAAGCAGGCTGAGTCCTGAATTTGGCCAGAAATCAAGCTGGGTGGGCCTGGCCTTTAGAGGGTCAGCATCACTCCCTGAGTTCCTCCCTCTCAGCTCCACTCATGTTCCCATTCATCCTCCCAACTCTCCTGAAAAGAGGAGGCCAGATGAGCAGACAGTTTGAAGCCATGCATCTGATAAGCCAGGATTTGTGCCCTCTGCACTGACTCCAAAGCCCTGTTCTCCTCTCTACCTCTCTCTTGGGATCTTGCCCCAAAGAGTTGCCCCCAACTCTTCTCCTGAGGGGCTGGGACCAGCAGGGCACATGCTCCATGTGCAAAGCTCAGCTCTGAGAAGAGGGGAAATCTCTGCATCACAAAACCAGCTCCCAAGTCAGCCTGGAGACCCTCGCCCACTCCAGTGCCCTTTGCTCATCCTGCATCCCTCAACTGGGGCCAAAACCCAAGGAAGGAGGTGTAACTGCCCTTGGAGGCAGAGCCATTCAAAGTCAAATAGTGACCATTCAAGTGCCCCACCCACAGCCTCCTCTGCAGGTCCTCACCCCGCCCCCAGGGCCCTGTGAACAAGAGCTCAGGGGCAGATCCCCAGCACCCCAGGGCGCCACTGCTGTGGCTCTTTCCTCTCCATGTCCCCAGAGTGGAGCTCATAGAAGGCACTTGGGGACTGACTGTGGAACCACAATCCCCGGCCTCCTTTGGTGTCTTCTTTTATGTGAATCAGAAGATCTGATGTTTAGACTTTCTGAGCTTCAATATCCTCATTCTTGAAAGAAATCATTTTTCCCTGGTGGCTCAGATGGTGAAGAATGTACCTGCAATGTAGGAGACCTGGGTTCAATCCCTGGGTCAGGAAGATTCCTTGGACAAGGGAATGGCAACCCACTCCAGTATTCTTGCCTGGGAAATCCCACGGACTGAGGAGCCTGGCACCAAGCTACAGCCCATGGGGTCACAAAGAGTGGGACGAGACTGAGTGACTAATACTTTCACTTTCTTCACTTTATGTCTACCTTACTGGCGTGGTAGTAAGAGTGAGGGAAAAGATATAATAAGGAAAAACATTAATAATATTAATTCCCATTAATAATTAACACCAATAATATTGACTAATAGTAATAAGATCATTATTATTGATAGCAAGGATAAATAATCATATTACAAATAACAAAGGTGCCAGAAGAAGGAAGGGCAGGGCTGTAGGGGAGAGAAAGGGGTGAAACCTCAGGACTCACTGAGGACAAAAGGTTTGGAAGGGGACTTTCCTGGTCGTCCAGTGGTTAAGAATGCACCTGCCAACGCAGGTGATATGGGTTCAATCCCTGGTCCAGGGAGACCCAGTGCTCTGCAACAAGAGAGGCCACCGCAATGAGAAGCCCATGCACCACAACCCAGAGAAGCCCGCACTCGCCATAACTAGAGAAAGCCTATGAGTAGCAAGGAAGACGCAGCACAGCCAAAAATAAATAAATTAATACTTTTTTTGAAAAAAAGGTTGGGAAGGACCTGAAGATGATGAGAGTTGTGGTTTGAGAGGTGGAAGGAGGCACGAGCAAAGGCTGGGTGGGTGCCGGGCACCCAGGTGGGACATACGGGCTGGAGGGGAGAGGGCTGGAGGAAGGCGGGACCAGCAGGAGGCTAAAAACCAAGGGCAGGGGCTTGCCGGCTTGCCCCAGCAGCTGGGGAAACAGCAGCAAGTTCACAGGCCCAGCCTTTTCGCTGGCATGCTCCAAATTAAATAACTGCAACTCCCCTTTTATTTCCTCTCTGACAGCAACTTATTGCAAAGGCAGCCGCTTCTGACATTCTAATATTCAGAGTCACATCCTGTGGGATAAACCTATCGCTGTTGTCTAAGCCAATGATTTGTACCAGGAGAGGACGAGCCGCGAGGGAGCAGGAGGGGCCGGGAGAGGCTGGTCAGGGGCTGCTGCTGGCGAGGGAGAAGAAAAGCCGGACCAGCCCAGGTCCCCCTGCAACAGGCCTCTGGCCTTGGAGGAGGTGGGGCCATCTCATCACCCCTCCCCTACCCACCAGCTCACTCAAAATGTTTGGGGGCACTCAATACAAGCCAGTCTCTGTCAGGCATGTAGATCCCACAATAAAGAAGTTCACACCTGCCATGCCAGTATGGGCAGCAAGTACACGGCAGAACCCAGAGGTTAGAGACAGGTGCTTTGGAGACACACAAGACTGGCTTCACACCTTACTCTGCGGCTCACAGCACACTAACCTCAGGAACCTTTCCAAGCATCAGTCTCCACATCTATCATCAAATTGAGAATAGCAGTTAGGTTCATCTGTACCATTTTTCTATGATGTGTGTGTGTATATATATATATATACATACACACACACACATTAACATATGATATTTTTCTCTTTCTGACTTATCTCACCCTCTTTGACAGACTTTAGGTCCATCTACATATCTACAAAGGACCTGATTTCATTCCTTTTTATGGCTCAGTAATATTCCACTGTTGACATTCCACCTAGACGACATATTAAAAAGCAGAGACATTACTTTGCCAACAAAGGTCCATCTAGTCAAAGGTATGGTCTTTTCAATAGTCATTTATGGATGTAAGAGTTGTATCATAAAGAAAGCTGAGTGCCAAAGAATTGATACTTCTCAACTGTGGTGTTAGAGAAGACTCTTGAGAGTCCCTTGGACTGCAAGGAGATCAAACCAGTCAATCCTAAAGCAAATCAGTCCTGAATATTCATTGGAAGGACTGATGCTGAAGCTGGAGCTCCAATACTTTGGCTACCTGATGCAAAGAACTCATTCATTGGAAAGGACTCAGATGCTGGGAAAGATTGAAGGCAGAAGGAGAAGGGGATGACAGAGGGTGAGATGGTTGGATGGCATCACCGACGTAACGGACATGAGTTTGAGCAAGCTCCAGGAGTTGGTGATGGACAAGGAAGACTGGCGTGCTGCAGTCCATGGGGTTAGGGTCATCTGTACCATTTTTCTATGCTGCACATATATATATATACACACACACTAACATATGTATATATACGATAGAGCGACTCGCTCCATCATGTCCGACTTTTTGCGGCATAGCAAAAACCATAGCTTTGACTAGACGGACCTTTGTTGGCAAAGTAATGTCTCTGCTTTTTATGCTGTCTAGGTTGGTCATAGCTTTTCTCCCAAGGAACAAGCGTCTTTTATAATTTCATGACTGCAGTCACCATCTGCAGTGATTTTGGAGCCCCCAAAAATAAAGTCTGTCACTGCTTCCATTGTTTCCCCTTCTATTTGCCTTGAAGTGGTGGGACTGAACTGAATATTCCACTGTATATATGTATCACGTTTTCTTTATCCATTCCTCTGCATCTGTGGGGCAGGAATAGAGGTGCAGACATAGAGAACAGAAGTGTGGGCACCATCGGGGAAGGGGAGGGCGGGATGAACTGGGAGAGTAGCACTGCCGTACACACACTACCCTGTGTGTGAAATAGACAGCTAGCGAGAAGCTGCTGCATAGCCCAGGGAGCTCAGCTCGGTGCTCTGTGATGACCTAGGAGGTGGGATGCAGGGGGGAGGTCCCAGAGGGAAGGGATATATGTACACACATCACTGATTCACTTCGTTTTCCAGCAGAAACTTACACAACTTTGGAAAGCAATTATGCTCCAATGTAAAAAAGTAAAATGCAATGAATTAAAAAAATAAAAAGCGGGAAGAGCAGTGTGACCTACCTCCCCATGTCAGCCAGAAGATCAAGAAAAAAAGGCAATAAGGACTGACTGACCCCAACGCAGAGCAAGCGCTGACAGTGGCTGTGAAAATGACACCCCCGTGCAGTGCTGCTAAGTGTGGGCGTCCCGCAGAGTGCGGTGGCAACGCTGGGGAGCAGCTGCTTCTACTCACACAGTCCTGGGCAGCTAAGACCCCCCAGAGTCCACACATCCCTCACCTGGCTTCAGACGCATGTGGGGACCCCCCTCCCTCAGGCAGCTTTGAGTATAATGGGATGATTCGTGAATTTTGTATGCACACTCCAGCCGAGAACCAGATAGACAAGCTCAGGCAGGAGAGAAGCAGATGAGACAGCAGACCTCACTAGAGGGGGCGGGTCCCTTCCAGGGAAATAGGAACAAGAAAGACTGGGTGACACCAGTCACCAGGCTGGTCTTAAATAGGCAGAATAAGGTGGAAGGCTCCAAGGTAGGAACACAGAAAGGGTCCTCCTGACAACTGCCGGCTTCCAACCTATAGCTGCTCTTGCCCTAGGGAATTTCAGGAGGGAAAGGTGGGCTCCCTTAAAGGACCAGCAACAGAGAAACACTGGAGATGGGGCTGGGGGCAGAGCCAAGACAAGAGCCTGGGGAAGAGGGAGCAGTGGGGAAGGCAGAGAGACCTTGGTGCTTGTGGGAGATGTGAACGGACACAGATTTGGGTCAAGTCTTCCCAATTAGGGACTTCCCAGATAGCTCAGTTGCTAAAGAATCCTCCTGCAATGCGGGAGATGCTGGTTCGATTCCTGGGTTGGGAAGATCCCCTGGAGAAGGGATAGGCTACCTACTCCAGTATTCTTGGGCTTCCCCTGTGGCTCAGCTGGTAAAGAATTGGCCTGCAATGCAGGACCTGGGTTTGATCCTTGGGTTGGGAAGATCCCCTGGAGAAGGGAAAGGCTACCCACTCCAGTATTCTGGCCTGGAGAATTCCGTGAACTGTATAGTCCATGGGGTCGAAGCAAGTCAGACACGACTGAGCGGCTTTCACTTTCACTTTTTCCCAATTAGCCTTGAAAGGAAAGAAAAGATTCTCCAAGGCCTGAAAGGAAGAATCAAACCAAGGAAAAGAGAAGCCCTGCGCATACCCTGAAGAGTTGATGAGAACCCCTCTGGCCTTTAAAATGCAGGGAGTATGGTAATCTAATAAACACGGCAACAAAGCGTTTGTCACCAAGCTAATTTTATTAGAACAGATCTCAAATGGCTAATTTCCTTTTACTAATGAGCAAATTAGTTGAATCTCTGATCTGCTTTTAAGGCACTTATACTAATAAAACATGAACGACAGCGAAATTTGCTGTGAGATGTGGTGACACCGCACTTGGGTTGAAGGGAATCTCCCAGAATGGAGGGTTGTTCTAACGCGGCTTTACCCCCAGGTGCCTCTGGTCTACACAGGCGGGCTTGGAGCCTGGCCCCACCCGAGGGAGGCAGGTGGCAGCCGGAAGCATAGCTCAGGGCTCAGCCCGGGGAGGAGAAGTGGAGGGGACGGGGCCTGGCCTGGCAGCAGAGTGCATGAGGTTTCTGCAGAACCCCCAGGGAGTGGGGGGCAAGATAGCTTCAGTGTTTCTGCACGCTCCCTTGAGGAGGGGTCTGCCCCCTGCCTCCCCCCAACCCTGCCCCCATGTGTACTAAAGAACTTAAGACATTTTCAGCCCAGCAGTGATCCAGGCTGGCTCTCTGAAACCCTTGCTGCCAGACCATCTTTTCCAGCCTTTATTCCTTCAGGTTGAGTCTGGGGAGTTGCTGCCCCTTGTAGGCCATGCAGGAAGTGTGAGGAGAGCCTTGAGGTGACAGAGACAGCAGTGGATGGGAAGTCCCAGGTCACACATATGGGTGCCCACGTAACTGAACTGCAGCCTCTAGAGAAGAGAGCATCCCACCACCAGCATCAATCAAGTGTCTGGCAGGGATGCAATTGCAGAGACCCCCCATCCCCTCTGGGGATGGCCGTGTGAGCCACCATTGTCCAGCACCTGCCAGAAGTCACAGGGACCACAGCCACCCTCCTGGCTTATGTGGCTCCTCTCCAGATGCCCAGAAAAAGCCTCTGTCCTTCAGCTCTCATCTTAGGAAGGGCTCCTTGGGCCCAGCCTACATCCAGCCCCACAGGTAGCTTTTCTTGGGAGAGGGTGTTCAGGGTGGGGGAACAATCAGGATGGCACCAGGAGGTGAGATTGTGACCAACTGGAGGTTTCAGACACAATCCGTGTGCAATACTCATGGCCACTGTCCTCTGTGTGAGTCACAGCTCTGACCTGCAGCGGAAGCCGCAGCCACAGACCTCATCAGGGCTCCTGGTGTCTCTCCATGAGCCGCCTTCCCCCACCCCCCAAATCTGTCCGTGCCCCTCCCCCTGCCCGACTGTCCCTGGGGCCACTTCTCTGAAGTGCTCTGGCCTCATTCATTATTCAGCCACTTCCTCAGTTCAGAAGCCCAGGGGCCAGAGGGTTGACAGTCTGTGCTCTTTCATCTCCCAGGTTGCACAGGGAATGCAGAAATGCTGTGCTGGCGTCCAGGCTCTCAGTCCTGGGTCTAGGGGAGCCCTCATGCTTTATGTCCTGGGACCCACCCCTCTCAGGGCCAACTCCTGAGATGACCCCTAAGGGCTTTTACTCCCATCCTGGGGAGCCACGACAGGATCCCCCACACCTGCCTCTAAGTGCAGAGCTGGGACTTGATCCCAGCCTGTGAGTCCAAGCGCCAGCTCTTTACAAGTTGCAAGCGGCGAGACTTGCCTGTTCTGTAAATAGCACACGAGTCACCTGAGAACGTGCTTGGGGCTGAAGGCAACATAAAAGCCTCAGCAAACGACTGGGCAGACGGAGAGAAACCCCTCCTGTCATGGTGCCAAGATACACACTAAGTCAAATCTTCCAGGAGGACCCGCTCCCGAGGTTGTCCCCAACCCCTGCTTGGTGGGCTGTGTGGGAGGTGGGACGGAGTGTGGAGGCCTCTCTCACGGTCCCACTTACCTGTGATGTGACGCCGGGGGCTGACACTGCTCTGCTCCCCCCTCTCAGACTGAAGGTTCTGCCCTAGTCACTCAAGTTCCCCTCCCAAGATGCACGGCCCAGCGGCTTAGCCTTCCATTACTTGAATAAACCAAGAGTTGGGGGAAGAGGGGACTTCCCTGGTGGTCCACTGGTTAAGACATCATGCTCCCAATGAAGGAGACATGGGTTCAATCCCTGGTCAGGGAACTAAGCTGCATGGCACGGCTTAAAAAATTTAAAAAAAAGAAAAAGAGTTGGGGGAAGAGGAGTGCTATAGGGTCACATCGTGCTAAAATGTGCTCAGTCACCTCAGCCATGTCTGACTCCATGACTGCATGAACTGTAGCCCACCAGGCTCCTCTGTCCATGGGATTTCCCCAGCAAGAATACTGGAGCGGGTTGCCACGTACCCCCTCCAAGGAATCTTCCTGACCCAGGGATCAACCCTGAGTTTCCTGCACTACAGGCGGATTCTTTACCGCTGAGCTACCGGGGGCTTCCCCGTAGGGTCACACTGCCTGGTCTTAAGTATTTCTTCTCTTTGCTCTCCTGAATCCATCTCCCCCACAGCTTTCACCCTCCCCCAGGTCAAAACTGGAAAGCCCTCTAAACACCTGCAGCTACCCGAGCCTAGTGTTGGATTCCTAGGCCAGGCCAAAGGAGACAGAGCAGGTCTGGATTCCCACCAACAGGGGGGAGGGTTAACAGGAAAGCCCCCCTCACCCCCGCATTGTCGCCAATGGAAGAAGGCAGCAAGGGAGCTGGCACCTTCAGAATGGCTTCCATCTCTGCTGCCCTTGCACCTGGCACTACAGGATCAAGCCAGGAGCCTGGCAGTGAAATGAGTCTCAGTTGCCCCTTCCACAAAGTCCTATTTGAGAAACAACCAAAGGGAACATCAAGGGAGAAGTCTCCAGCAAGGCCACCAAAGGCAGAGTGGAAAGGAAGCAAGATGCCAGGGACAGCGGCCTCCACGGGTTTAAAAATCTGAGGGTGGCTGTTTAGCACCCAGGAAACCAAAGAACCGGTGAGAGGATGAGACCAGATGTCAAAGTAGTGACTTTTCATTGACTCCTACAACCCACGTGGCTTTTTAAGTGTATTTTTAATTGAAGGATAATTACAATATTGTGTTGGTTTCTACATTAACATGGATCAGCCATAGGTATAGATATGTCCCTCCTCTCTCTGGAGCCTCCCTCCCACCTCCCACCCCATCCCCCCACAGAGCCCTGGTTTGAGTTCCCTGAGTCATACAGCAAATTCCCATTGCCTATCTATGTTACATATGCTAGTGTATATGTTTCCAGGTTACTCTCTCCATTTGTCCCACCCTCTCCTTCTTAAGCCTGACTCCCAGGCCTGCACTCCTTCCCCATGCTCTCTGCCGTGGTTCCCATGAAAGGTACCAGCCTTCGTGTAGAAAATGTGGTGAGAGTTCTAGACTGGCCAGAAGAGATGGCCTGTCCAAGACTCTGAAGGTCCTAGCCTTGGAGGTCTAGAGATCTAGATCCTTCTAAGGAACAGGGGTTGGAAATTCGCACCTGGGCCTTCCCAGAAACTCCAGCCTCCAAGCTCCAGAAAAAACAGAGTTTAAAACATGCTGCAGGGACTTCCCTGGCAAGCCCAGTGGCTAAGAATTCACCTTCTAAGGCAGGGCATGTGGGTTCGATCCCTGGTTGGAGAACTAAGATCCTACATGCCACAGGGCAACTAAGCTGGCACCCCACAACTAGAGAAAAACCTGAAAGCCACAACAGAGAGCCCATGTGCCGCAGCTAAGACATGACACAGCCAAATAAATAAATAAATATAAAAAAAAATAAATAAATAATATTCTGCAAGCACTGTGCCTTCACCAGCTCACCTGACGATGATGGAGCGGGCATTGCTGGGAGCTGGGACATCTGAGCTACAGCCTCCATTATGCACCAAGAGCATGGTCTGTATGATGAGAGGAGCTGACTTTAATTCCTGTGGTCCCCTCCCACTCTCCCACTCTCACACCCTGCGTTTCCCGGACTGTCTGAGGTCCCAGCCTGCTGGGTGGTTTGAGAACCAAATGCAGTGTGGCTGTGGAGGTGGAGGTGGAGGATGGCTGGGGAACAGAAAGGATGACATTAGGAGCCCCACTAGGAAGGAGAGGACAGACGCCCGGGTGCAGCCTTCAGTGGGACATCAAAGAGCCCTGGATGGCTGAGCCAGGCTTCTCCCAAGGGCCTGAGGCCACCTGCACTATCAGCTCTGTAGCTGTCTCCATTTGAGTTGGAAACGGTGGGGCTTTTTGTAGTTTTGACTTTAAGATCTTTGGACCCCTCCCTCTGCTCTTTTCCTTATGAAAGTTTTCCTCGCTCAGCGTATGTAATATCCAAAAATCAATTGCTTATTTTCCTGTCTATTTAGAAATGAAAGTCGGATTAGAGGGGGAGCCTGCAAGCCGGGAGACAGCCCCAGGCTGACCCAGAGGCACTGGAAGAGAGAAGGCCCAGGCAGCTGGCTTCTAAGCTGGGTTGTGAAGGAGCAGAGTGCTTGGGGTCTCCGAGGGCCGCGGGGTTGAAAAGGCCCCAGAGCTGAGCTCTCGGTTGACAGGGCCACCCACTTGCCTCCCCTGCGTTCCCCCACCCCCAAACAGGGCCTGGAGCACCAAGCTCCCTTGAAGCCACAGCTGAACTGGTAGCATGGGCTAGATCAGCCGGTTCCAGCAACGTGCATGCGTGCTCAGTCACTGAGGCGTGTCCGACTCTTTGCAATCCTGTGAATTGTAGCCCACCAAGCTCCTCTGTCCATCGGATTCTCCAGGAGTGGATTGCCATGCCCTCCTCCAAGGCATCTGCTTGAACTCGCGTGCGTCTCTTATGTTTCCTACATTGGCAGGGGGGTTCTTTACCACTAGGGCCACCTGGGAAGCCCAGTTCCAGCAATAGTTGGTCTTTAAAAGAAAGCAAATCAAACTTGTATGTAGGCTGCCCATACGCTCTCAAACCAGCTCACCAGGAAGCCTGTGTCCCAAGAAATCTGTATGACTGAGTACGGTTGGGTCTAGAGAGCCACGAAGGGAGACTTCCAGAAAGTTCTAGAGAGAAGTAAATAAAAGAGCTCTGGAAAAACTGTGGGGACAGTTAAAAGATCAATGGTTGGCAGAGGCTAGGAGGGAAGGAGGGATATATTGAAGCTATTCTATATGATGCCGACATATGTTTGCCAAAACCTGGAGGAGGTTCAAAGCCAAGGGTGAACCTTACTGTAAACTGTGAACTTTAGTTAATAATAATAATGTATCTATATTGGTTCATCAATTGTAACAAATGGCCCACACGAATTGCATTATGCTAATAATACAGGCAACTGGGTGAGAAGGAAGTATATGGGAACTGTCTGTATTTTCAACTCAATTTTCCTGTAAATCTAAAACCACTCTAAACAATTAAGTCTATTAATTAATAATAATAATAATCGGCAAATCTGGAAATGACCCAATTGTCTATTATCAGGCGGCTAACTAATGGAACATGCATACCGTGGAACACTGCTTACGCAGAAAAGGACTGAACTGTCCCCTCCCCCTGGGGACACACACATAGCCCTGGCTTCTAGGACAGGGCCACTAACATGCTGTGTGGCCTTAGTAGGCAAGTCACTTGAAGTTTCTGGGTCTCGTTGAGGCCCCATGCAAACCTCCTCACTCTCACCCATGTCCCAGCCTCACTCAATCCGAGATGAAGGATGAGATGAAGCTACATTTGACCCCAAGAAGGAATAAGCTCTCCACAGTGCCTGGCTCCTTGGAGCCCTGATGTCTTCAACCTCTCAGCCTAGTACTCCGGTTTTCCTCGAGCCGGCTCAGCCAGCACCCCTCTCAGCAGGACCACAGGCCTGGCGTCAGCAGTAGCAGCATGTGCCCCTCCCCGCAACCCCAAGGCATCAGCCACTCTGGAGTCCTGGCTCACCTCTCCCTCCCACCCCAGCTCTCCCCCTGCTCTCCCGACTTGTCCATACATCACCAAGAATGCAATACCCTTTAAAAAAACCATTTTGCTCTGAACTAACAGAGTCAGGCCTCATTGTTCCCAATATCACCAAGCAATTTCTGAGCTAGAGGAGTGTTGAATTGGAGCAGGAAGATGGGCAATTGGGCAAGGTCAGCTGACGGGGTGCCGAGTGGGGGTCGAGAGCCCTGGGGAGGTGGGAGGAGGGGCTCAGCTTGGAAGGTGGGAAGAAGGACGCTGAGGTCTCCAGAGGTGGAGGCAGAAATGACACCCTCATATTTTCCATCTCTGCCCTTCCAACCCCACTCACTGTGCTCAACTACAGGTTCGCCTGGAAGGTAACTTTTTCACCAACTGACAAAATCTCCTTTAAATTATGCCTACCTGCCCTAACAGCTCGACTCTCCTTGCTGCAAGGTTTTATAGCAGAAATCCAGCCAAAGAACCATTTGAGCAACTCCAGATCCTGGAAAACATTGGTCCGGCCCTGACTACTCAAGGACTATAAGCATCCTTCCGGGAACGTCCCCAGGGTCCCTCCTCTACTCCAACACCCCGCCCTGCCTATCCTGACATTTGGCTCTTGAACAAGTTCAGTGTCTCCCACATCCATTTATTTCCTAGATCACATGCTACAAACACAGCCCTGACACTCTGTACGTTAACAACCTAACACTATTACAAACTACACTTATGAACAGGGACCATATCTGTCTTTATATCTTCATTCCCAAATATGGTTCCAGATACACAGTAGGGTCTAAACAAATGTAAAATGAACAGAATACTCTAGAGGTTGTACAGTTCTGGGCACAGAGTTGATTGAATGCCATCAATTATCTAAAGAGACATCCAAAAACTCATAAGGGGAAGAAATCCATTTCCCACATCACAGAGCAGTACTGTCCAGCAGGATTCTCTGCAATGATGGGGATACTTTATGTCTGAGCTGCCCCACTGCCTAGCCACCAACTACCCAGGGCTTTTGAGCACTTGAAGTGCGGCAAGTGTGACCGAGGAACTGGACTTTACATTTTAAATAATTCTAATTTATTTAGCCACAAGCTGTATAGTGCGATCCCAGAAAAAGGTGTCTCTGGAAATGGGCTCACAAATGAAATGAATGTGAAAGCTCCTATTAAGAGCTTGGTGCCATGGCATGGTGTGTAACACAGAGCGTGGTCTCAGGTTCGAATCCCTGTTCTCATGTTTCTAGTAGGTTATTTAACTCTCTACGCTTCTGTTCCTTGTCAGAATAACAAGAAACACATTTACCATATAGATTCCTTGAGGGTCAAATGAGTTACTACATCTAAACAGTATTTTGAATATTATGAGTACTCCACAAATAGGAACGGTTACTATTATTGGCATTAAAAACGTTTGTTGAAGATACACCTCCTAGGACTTCGCTGGTAGTCCAGTGGCTAAGACTCCATGTTCCCAATGCAAGGGGCTCGGGTTAGATCCCTGGTCAGGAAACTAGACCCACAGGCTGCAGCGAGGAGTTTGCATGACACACCTAAAGATCCTCCTGTGTACTGCCAAGAAGACTGAAGATCCTGCATACCGCAACTAAGGCCCAGAGCAGCCAAAAAAATAAATTTTTAAAAGATACACACTACTTACATACTATATATAATAGATAAATGACAAGGACCTGCTGTATAGCACAGGGAACTGTATTCAATATCTTGTAATAACCTATAGCAGAAAAGAATCTGAAAAAGAATAGATATAAATATATACGTATATATCACTTTGCTATACACCTGAAACTAACACATTGTAAATCAACTATACTTCAATCTTTAAAAAGTGTATTGGTCTGAGTGTGCATCTTGCAGAGAATATTTGCTAACACTTATCCATCACTTACCAAGTGTCAAGCACTGTGCTAAGAACTTGACAATCACCCTAAGAGTGAGGTATGATTGTCAACACACTAAAGGTGAGCAACAGAAGCTAAAAGGAGGTCAAGTAAGGGTCCAGATTCCAATGGACAATATGCCTGATTCCACAACCCCTACTCAACCAGTTTCCTCATCTACAGAATGAGTCTTAGACTAGTATCTGTATCACAACTTCAGCAGGTGGATACATAGGATAATGCAAATGACCTGTGCTTAGCATAAAGAATGGTCCCCAACTAGGGGCAGTTTGACCCCCAGTGTATGGAGATGTTTGTGGTTGTCTCAACTGGGGGCATTTGAGGTGGGGGGGTGCTATTTTACTGGCATCTAGTGGGTAGAGGCCAGGGATGCTGCTAACATTCCTTCAGTGTGTGGGACAGACCCCACAACAAAGAGTTTTCTGACCCAAAATGTCAGTAGTGCCAAAGATGAGAAACACTGGGCTCAAGACAGTGCTGTCAAGGAGTTGAGAGAGGGCAACTGAATCTGCAGATTTCAGAAGATGCACTTTTTGTTCAGATCCTGGAACAACGGTGCTGTAGCAGAGTGGTGGGTTCTAGACAATGGCTTCGTTCTTCAACTCACAGACAGTTACCACTGGTCACATGACAGAGCAATGTGCCTGGCACCATGGGGGCTTGTGCTCAAAAAACAAGATTCCCCACTCTCTAGATACCCGTGATTAAGTTTTACCAATGCAAGGTAAGGAAACAGAGGAGGAAGAACCAGGGAGCTGTCATCCAAGACTACCGGGGCAGGGGTGTGGGGCGAAACTGTTACTGAAAGGAGTGTGTGGGGTCAGCTGCCACTCCATCCCATGCCCTCATTTCCCCAGTGAGGAGCACAGAGGGTAGAGAGAAAGGGTCCTGAACCACAGACAACACAGATTAAAAGCATGGGGTTCCTGAAGAGGCCAATCACCCCCCATACCCCAGTTTTTTTTCTATATACAAAGTATGAATGATACATTCTGCCCCTCCATTTGACTGCAAGCTGCCCAATCTCCAACCAGGTGAGCATGTCCACCAAACACCATCATCAACATCAGTACCCTTTACTGAGTGTTTACCATGTGTCATGTACTGCACTGAGAGAAAAATCTCATTTAACCTCACAACAACCCAATTTTACCGATGAAATAACTGAGTCCGGCCCCTAGACTACCAGACTCTAGAGCAACTATCTTAATGCTATATTTAATATTTATGCTATACTTCCTCTCTTGGCATCAGACTAGAGTCTATACAACCATGGGCCCATTTCACGCTCTGCCCCTCCACACAACACAACTGGACCACCAGCCCTTGCTGTGCCCTGACCCACTGCAGAAATCTTAAGGGTCTACCAGGTCCCAACATTATCTCCTGGCATCCAGGATTGACAGGGGAGCTTGGGTCCATGGATAAAAGCCAAAGTCACAGCTTCTCCCCACTGGGCACAGAACCTGTGCATGGCACTCAAAATCCAGCCCAAGGTGATAAGAGGTAATGAAACAATAACAGTGCATGGCAGCATAAGTGCTGGAATTAACAAAACTCTGTGGGAGTTTGGCGCTCTCGACTTAAGTGCTTAGAGATCAGGAGACAGAGAGAGAGCAGAGAGGGTTTCATCAAACCCACACACCTGCCCTGGAACTTGAAGGAAGGGGAGGAATTCTCTTGACAGAGTAAAAAGTGGGGGGAAAGGCATTCCCAGCAGAGTGACTGGTGTGAATAAAGGCGGACATGGGCAAGGAAGCAAAAGTGCACAAAGGAGGATTCAGGTTCCTTTCTTGTTCCGGTGGGAACAAGACAGGACACTCTTGTGATGTAGACAAATGAAGAGGGGCTAGACAGTGGGCATCCCAGAGCATCCTCTAGAGGGGGGCGGGTTAGTGTGAGTGATGCTTCAAAAGGGATTTGCGAGTGAATTATTTATGGTGGTAACAAACAAGCACTCATTTAGCTTATATCCCACATTATACAAACATGGCATTGCGCTGTGCAAGTTAAGGCCCTAATGCCACTCTAAATTAAATTCATCAGTGTCTTAATTAAGATCTATATTTAGTTCTTAATTAAAGGGGAGAGAAAAATCCACGATGTTGCATAGCAGAGATTTGAAATGGAGATAAATCATCTTTCTGTCAGTATACTGGGCACATGCCCACCCACTCTCAAGACTCAGCCCCCTATGGGGGGTTGCAAACCTCTAATCCTTCCTTCTTTCCCTCTTTCCTTTCTTCTTCTTCCAGTTCTTTCTTCTTTTATCTCTTCTACATCTAATTATTGAGCACCTACTATGTGTCAGGCACTGAGCTTTGGGAATAAATTAGAGACAGTCCCCGCCCTCATGAACTTGCATTCCAGAGAAGAATGCCAATGGATACATACATGTCTCAGCTTTGAAAACTGCTTGGGTCTCCATTGCTCTCCAGGCTTTTAGCCAGGAGAATCCTGGTGTTCAGACGCCCTAGGTGACGCCATGGCTGATGCTTCCATCCTGTCAGCCAGAGAGAGCTGAAGAGTGGCCTTGTGGGTCCTCCAGTCCCCTGTCTCCACCATGCTGGCCAAGCTCCCACGTGGACCAGTGGCCGGGCAGACCTTCAGTACCGAATTCTGCTCTCCCATCTCCTCTAGCAAAGGATGAAGGCTTGTCAGAAGGATGAGGAAGGAGTCATGAGCTTCCCTTCAACCCTAAGATTCTAGGATTCCCTATACCAACTGGGGCACTGCCCTCTAGGACTGGCTTCACTGGACAGGGTTTATGAAGGAAGATCACAGAACACAGATCATTACAACCACACAAACCCATGCACCTTGGCGATCTGAGTTTCTGGGAGGTCAAGGGACTTGTTAAAGGAAACAGAGTTAGCCAAGGGCAAGAGCTAGAATTCACATCTGCTTTGGGTCAAGGACTGTATCCAAGGGGACATAAGAGCAGATAAGGTAGGGTTCCTGCCCTCAGCACATCGGATAAGGATGGGGGGAGCTAGTGTAAATTGGAAGGAGGAGACGTGAAGTTGGAGGGGCAGCCATGTGGATCAGCAATCAAATTCACCCATCCTCATCTGCCAGAAAAGGGCTGCCTGGACCATCCCAGGACACAGTGCAGGTCTGCTGGGGAAGGGGGGTCGGATCAGATCATGACGGCACAATGCCAGGATGCCAGGACAGGGGGTCCCCTCGCTGGCTGAACCCACTGGAGGCATGAGCACAGGCTTTCGCCAGGGCAAGAGGCACGTGGGCTGTGCTAAAGATGTCAGAGATGGTTAGAGAAAAGAAAGGGGGCACAAGGGCATCCCAGTCGGGGAAACAGACTGTACAAACGTACAGAATTAAGGAAGCGTGGCGAGCTAAGCAAACCTCAGCGATTTTCCGTGTGGTGGGAGGCGATGAGGCTGGCGAGGTGCAAAGGGTTGGCTGGAGCTGGCCTGGGGAAGGCCTTGAACTCCGGCATTTCACTCCTCGGCTCAGCCTCAGGGCAGCCTCGGAAGGACTGCTCACGGCTCACTCTTCACGGCTCACTCTCAGAGCAGAGATACCAGGAGAAGGGTGGTCCCTCGGCAGAGTCCGGCCCGGGTCCCGCGCAGGCGAGCCCCACAGCTCTCTGCGCCTCCAGAGCAGAAAATCGACAGGCAAGCACTCCGCTTCACAGCACAGCCTCGCGCTGTCACGTAGAAAGGTAGCGGTGGATTACGTTAAAGGTAGCGACTTGCTACCCGGGAAACGGCGCTAAAACCCAGAGACTCGGCGGCGGGTGCAGCGGATCCAGGGAGCGACGAGGGCGGGTGCCGAACGCGCCGGGAAAGTGAACTTGGCACAATCGGCGCATCAAAGCGGCGCAGCTGTGGCTCGCGGAGCCCTCGCAGCTTTCTTCTCTCAGCTCTCCTCTCCCCGATTAATCAGCGGCTACAGCGCGGCGCTTTGATCCCCGAAATCAAACCCTCCGTCTGATGGGTGACTTGATGTTATGCTAATCCGAGCTGATTGAGCTGAGATAATTACACTTCATCCAGGTTTCCTGGGAGTTCCGAATAAATATTGATGCACATCTGTCCCCGGCTCAGGTGTAGCGGGGAGCTTTGCGCTGGCAACAGTTTCGGCCGGCCGGGGAGCGCGCGCACCGCTGCCAGCCGCCCGCGGTCGCCAGCCTCCGCCGGCTTTCTCCGCTGCGCGGGGATGCTGCGAGCCAGGCGGGATTCCCAGAATCTCGCTGCGCCCGGCCCGTTAGGTGCCCGGGAAGCGGGGACGAAGATCTGGCCCCTTGCGGTTCAGGGCCTGGTTTGAATTTCAGCGCCTCCGTGTAGGCTGTGTGGTCTTGGACGTGTCACTTAACCTCACTGAGCCCCAGCGCCTACGCATTTCTCTGGATTGCCAGGGAGACTAAATGAGATGCTTGCGAAGAGGCTGCCCTGTGCCAAATTAGACTTGGCCTGTCTGCAGGGCCCTGCCCACCGAGAGCCCGGAGGCGCTGGGAGGAGGCATCCCAACCTGGGTATCCTCCCCGACAACACTCGCGCGCCAAGGCTGCGCGCTCCAGACTATAGAAATGAATAATAAAGCAAGCGTTTCGGTGGCGCCGCTCCTCCCCGCGGGCTAATTAGGTCGTGTTTGTAAAGCACTTCGAAGACAAAACGCGCCCCAAGTGTTAATTATCGTTAGCCTCGTCCCAACACGCTTCCTGAGCAGCGCGGGGAGCCGGAAGAGACACCTTTGCCAGCTTGCTCTGCAGGAGCAGGCTGGGCAGGAACCGAGACCCGGAACGCGGGAACCACCGCGGTCCGCAGCCCCCACCCCTCTGAGCTTTAATCCCTTTCCCAGGCCCTCCAGAGATCTGGATGCAAGAATAAAGACGGGAGGGTGGGGAGTAGGGGGGCATCAGGCCTGGCTGGGGGATGGGAAAGCTTCGGCTCCCCTCTACGGGGGTGGCGTGGGTGTCAGAAGCTGCGCTGAAGACGGGCCAGGCAGAGGGACATGGCGGGAGGGATGCGCAGAGCTTCCTCAGAACTTCTCAAGCTTCCTCTGAGAACTTCTGCAGGGAGGAGCAGCGCTAGGTCCATTGGACGCCCCCCGCCCCCCAACCGCCCAACCCTGACCCGGAGATCTGTCACTAGGTCAGTGGGTCAGTGGGTGAGGAGGTGTGCAGCCAATCAAAAGCTCTGGGGGCGGGTATGACAGGGGTGCCTTATCCATTAGTCACAGGGGGCACAGAGCCCATTATACTTTTAGGGGCCAGAGGAAATGTTTTAATTTCTTTTAAAATAAGAAGAGAACAAATGAACTTTCAAATAGAATAAAATGTTCTAAAACATAATATCATTTTTTTTCATCTTTATACCAATACAGTTGTAAAATAGAATGGTTTTTTATTTCTTTTTAATGAAGGAAGAGATCCATGAAAGCAAGAGTGCCAGGGGTCACGCAGCCTGGGCAGGAGGATAAAGGATGTGAGGGGAGAAGGTGGTGACAGGGCCCGGAGCCTAGGATGCTTCCACCAGGAGATATGACTCCGGGAGCAGCCAGAGCCTGCAGTGGACCTGGCTCCTCACTGGGAGCGCCCAGGGCCCTGTGGAAGCAGCCTCTGAGTCAGCCCTAGAGTTACCATGGTGATCATGATTGACACTGGGGCAATGCTCCCTAAAGAGATGGAGCCCCACAGGCTAGGCCCTGCCAGGAATTAGCTGGCTGGGCTCAAAATGGGAAAAGGGAAGAGGACCCGCCTCCTGTGCTTTGGATAGAAGTAAATAAGTGTAAATGAGATCCAGGTGAGTGCATTTATTTTATAGCCAGTATTTGGGCACTTTTTGATCCCGAGTTGGGAATCTTCATTCTTGCCCAGAAGTGAAGAGGAAGAGAAGAAACAACAGGAGAAAGACCACTCTGGCCAAGGCTCACTCTCCTCCTCTCGTCCTACCTCCCTGCCATTCAGATGTGCTACAAGGTCCCAGACTTTGTTTGTGGTGAGCAAACGGCCCCACCTGTAGTCAGAGGCCACGTTCACTAATCCAGAAATTAAAGCGCCCGGAGAAAACAGACTAATCAAATTATACATTCCTGAGAACCATTTATAAGCCGGGTACATTCTTTAATCTTAATTAGAAATCTGAGCGGCTCCCACCGTCTCTGTAATCAACATTTAAACAGTGCTGACCCCCATGGCGCTAACCTTGAGAGCCACACACCACACGGGTAGGTAAGGAGAGCTGGGGGCTGCTCCTGCCCGCTCTCTAGAGAACGGGTATTTATGGGGCTGCAGGCAAGGTCGAATCACTTGGCTGCCCCCATAACACCCCAAGTCCGCCCCCCAAGAACACACATATACAGAGTCTCAATCCAGTTCACCCCCAATCACCCCCACCCTGAATCAAGACCAGGTTAAATCTCTCACCTATCAATTACAATACCTTTCTAATTGACCTATACGCTGGACTCCAAGCCGATGATCTTTCTACAAAGCACACTTGACCATGAGAATTCCTTCAAAACTCCTCCAACACCTCCAAGATTTTTTGGAGCCTTCAAAACACAATACAACACCTCTCCCTCCCCAGCATAGGCTTTGTGATCTAGCCCCTCCCTACCTCTTTATCCCCATGATACTGAAGGGGTTCAAAGCATACCACCCCAAAACATGCAACTCTTCCATAAGGAGTTTTGCACTGCAGGTAATTTTTAAAAAGCAGACACAGACTTCCCTGGTGGTCCACTGGTTGGGAGTCTGCCTGTGAACTCAGGAGACACAGGTTCAACCCCTGGTCCAGGAGAATTCCACATCCCACGGAACAATTAAGCCCATGTGTCACACACAAGCCCATGTGTCTGGGCTCCGGTCCAGAGCCCAGGAGGCGCAAGTACTAAGCCCACCTGCACCCTAGCCTCTGTGCTCTGCAAAAAGAGAAGCCACCACAACGAGAAGCCCACACGTAGCAGCCAGAGTGTAGTCCCTACTTGCCACAACTAGAGAAGACCTGCACACAGCAATGAAGACCCAGTACAGCCAAAAATAAATAAACAAATAAATAAAAAATTTAAAAAACGAGACATAAGGTAAATTCTCTGGCCTCCCCTTCTCTATCAGGAAAAGCAGGATGATTCTTAATCACTGGAGACAACTCTAGACTCTTATCAGCCCAGAGATGACACCCGAGGAATCTACATAAAAAATCTTGCTAACACAACCTTCATCTTCTATTAGTTTCCTCCATCTATTTACCTTCCCACAGTTTCTGCTTTCAAAGGGCTAAACCCTTGTTTCTTTGTCTTATCGCTTCTCTACAAATTTATTGTCCCCTGTCAAGATGCTATATAAGTCCAAGTTCTAACCACCCCTTTGAGTTACTCATCACTGAGTTCTCCTACATGTGGGCATGATGAAAACATTAATAAGCTGTCTTTTTTCTCCTTAATCTGTCTTTGGAGAAGGCAATGGCACCCCACTCCAGTACTCTTGCCTGGAGAATCTCATGGACGGAGGAGCCTGGTAGGCTGTGGTCCATGGGGTCGATAAGAGTCGGACACGACTGAGCGACTTCACTTTCACTTTTCACTTTCATGCATTGGGGAAGGAAATGGCAACCCACTCCAGTATTCTTGTCTGGAGAATCCCAGGGACAGAGGAGCCTGTTGGGCTGCCGTCTGTGGCATCGCACAGAGTCGGACACGACTGGTCTTCTGTCAGTCTAATTTCCAGGGTCCCAGCAATGAACCCAAGATGGGCAGAGGAAAAGAGAGTTGTTTTTCTTTCCCTACAATACTGAACTACCATCATTCTCTGTGTATACGGGCACTTTAACTTCCTGAGCTTTTGCACATATTGTGGATCCCACCAAGAATATTTTCCTCCAGTTGTAACAATCTAGTTAGCTGCTACTTAGCCTTTAAAATCTTGCAAATAAAACATGTATCCACACAAAGGCTTGCACAGGAAGGGTCACAGTAGCATGATCCATAATAGCCCGAAACTGGAAACAATCCAAGTGTCCATCAACCAGACACTGTATAAATGAAATGTGGTATATCAATCCAGTGAAATACAATTCAGCAATCAGAAGAAACAAACCACTGTCATGTGTAACAAGAGTGAGCCTCAACAACATTATGCTAAGTGAAAGAAGCCAGACATAAAAGACCATGGATTGTATGGCTCTATTTACCTGAAATTCCAAGATCCTGGATCATCTTCACTACCATTAGTCTGAATTCTTTTTCAGGAAGGTTGCTTATCTCCATTTCATCATTTTTCTGGGATTTTATTTTGTTCCTTCATCTAGGACACAATCCTCTGCTTTTTCATTTTGTTTAACTGTCTGCGATTATGGTTTCCATTCTGAAGGCTGTAGGATTGTAGTTCTTCTTACTTCTGTGGTCTGCCCTCTTACCTGAAATTTCCAGAAAAGGCAAACCCATAGAGGCAGAGAGCAGACTGGTGCCTGCCTTGTCCCGAGGGAAGGGGTAGTCATAGACAGTGTACAGGGACCCTGGGGCTGGTGGAAGTGTTCTAAATGGACTTGCAGAGAGAGTTTAACAACTGCTTAAACTTACAAAAATCACTGAGTTGTACATTTACAATGGACGAAGCTTTATGGTATAAATAAAATTAACAGCAAAGCTGCTAATCAGTCAAGCTAATTGATGGATGGATGCAGAGATGAATGGATGGGTTTGTAATGAAACAAGTATAATACATGATGAGAGTAGAATCTAGGGCATTGGTGGAGTGCTCACTGAATATTCTTTCAGCTTCTCTGTATGCTTAACATCTTCCATGATACAGCGCTGGGGGTGAGGAGTCCTTGCTGAGGCCTCACTTTTCTAAAGCCTTTCTCTTTTGTCTCTCTTCACTCCATACACCCACCCTGGAAAGAACTCATCACTCACTCTCATTACTAACCTTGTTTCCCTTATGAGGTTCTATCCTTGTAAAATTGATCTTTGTCCTGCCCAGGGTCACTGGAGGAATTTGCAAAGATGAAGCCAGAAGATTTCACTGCTTTAGAGATCAGAATATAACAAAACCTGTACTGGGGTTGGGAGTTGCTTTTTTTTTTTTTTTTTTTTTTTAGTGGTTTAGCAAACTTTGCTTTACCCTTTCATTTCTGGGGCGGATGCTGAGTTTTCAGAACAAGGTAGCACCTCCTAGGAGGAAAGAGATCAGTGAACAGCTAAATGTCTACTCCCCAGGATTCAGCAATCAGGAACATCTGTGGCTGGACTCATAGCCTGCAAAATCTAGGTCCCTAAAATAGAATTATCTTAGGATTATCATACACAGGTGTCCACGTGAGTAACCTAGGCCCAAATTAAGGACACAGAAGTACCCAGGAGAATGCCAGTTTGGGCAAATTATGTAAGTGGTGCAGAACTTCCTTGAGATCCTTGGGCAGTTCCTACTTCTGGTAACAACGGCAGAGTGTATGAGCTTGATCCATAAGTATGAAGGGTTGAAGACTAAGTCTGGGGCCACACTGTTTTCTGGCAGGGGCCTGAGGAATGGAGGACAGGAGCTTGCGGGTTCTGCAGGGCACTGTCAGCTGTGAGAAGCCACAGCAAGTCACAGCAGTGCTGGCCCCTTGGGATGCAGCTCTCTGCACCTGGCAGTGGAAAGAGGACAATCCTGTTTAGACTGAGTGTATCACCAGGATTACTGTACAGTTCAAGGGGCTTGGGGGGACCTCAAGACAGAGGTCTCAGACTAATTGCTAATCAGGAAAGTATACTCTTGGGCAACCAGATTTTAAATTGTGCCCGAAGTGTATGCAGTGGTTCACATCAGTGGCAACAGTACAGACCCCATGCCTGTGTTTCCTCATGTATCTCTCCAACTGGAGAGTAAGGCCTGTGAAGACAGGGACGGCATGTCATTGATCTCTACATTCTCAGCACAGGTCCTGGCACATGGCAGATGCCAGTCTGGAAGCCAGGAATCCCAGTCTGTGGGCTCTGCTCAGATACCTGCCCACTGCATGGCATCAAGCAAGTTCCTAGAGCCTGGATTTTCTCCATCCTGTGTCAACCATGCCAAGAAGGGAGCAGGGACAGAGTGCTTGTGAAAGATCTAACATCTCAGAATGCCACCACATCTCCCAAGCAGTCAGATTTGAAACTCAAGAGGTCCTCATGACACCTTACTCTCCCATGTTCTTCCCATCTAATCAGTAACCAAGCTTTTCAGCTCAGTTCAGTCCAGCTGCTCAGTCACGTCCAACTCTTTGCAACCCCATGGACTGCAACACACCAGGTTTCCCCATCCATTACCAACTCCCGGAGCTTGCTCAAACTCTTGTTCATCGAGTCGGTGATACCATCCAACCATCTCATCCTCTGTCATCCCCTTCTCCTCCTGCCTACAATCATTCCCAGCATCAAGGTCTTTTCCAGTGAGTTAGGTCTTCACATCAGATGGCCAAAGTATCAGGGTTTCAGTTTCAGCATCAATCCTTCCAATGAATATGCAGGACTGATTTGCTTTAGGATTGACTGGTTTGATCTCCTTGCAGTCCAAGGGACTCTCAAGAGTCTTCTCCAACACTACAGTTCAAAAGCATCTACGCTTTGGTGCTCAGCTTTCTTTATAGTCCAACTCTCACATCCATACATGACTACTGGAAAAACCATAGCTTTGACTAGATGGACTTGTTGGTAAAAAATGTCTCTGCTTTTTAATATACTGTCTAGGTTGGTCATAACTTTCTTTCCAAGGAGCAGATCAGATCAGATCAGTAGCTCAGTCGTGTCTGACTCTTTGCGACCCCATGAACCGCAGCACACCAGGCCTCCCTGTCCATCACCAACTCCCAGAGTTCACCCAGACTCATGTCCATCGAGTCAGTGATGCCATCCAGCCATCTCATCCTCTGTCGTCCCCTTCTCCTCCTGCCCCCAATCCCTCCCAGCATCACAGTCTTTTCCAATGAGTCAACTCTTCGCATGAGGTGGCCAAAGTACTGGAGTTTCAGCTTTAGCATCATTCCCTCCAAAGAAATCCCAGGGCCGATCTCCTTCAGAATGGACTGGTTGGCTCTCCTTGCAGTCCAAGGGACTCTCAAGAGTCTTCTCCAACACCACAGTTCAAAGGCATCAATTCTTCAGCACTCACCGTTCTTCACAGTCCAACTCTCACATCCATACATGACCACAGGAAAAACCATAGCCTTGACTAGACGAACTTTAGTTGGCAAAGTAATGTCTCTGCTTTTGAATATGCTATCTAGGTTGATCATAACTTTCCTTCCAAGGAGCAAGCGTCTTTTAATTTCATGGCTGCAATCACCATCTGCAGTGATTTTGGAGACCAAGACAATGAAGTCTGTCACTGTTTCCATTGTTCCTCCACTACTTGCCATGAAGTGATGGAACCAGATGCCATGATCTTCTTTTTTGAATGTTGAGTTTTAAGCCAGCTTTTTCACTCTCCTCTTTCACTTTCATCAAGAGACTCTTCAGTCCTTCTTCACTTTCTGCCTTAAGGGTGGTGTCATCTTCATATTTGAGGTTATTGATATTTCTCCCAGCAATCTTGTTTCCAGCTTGTGCTTCATCCAGTCTGGCATTTCACATGATGTATTCTACATATAAGTTAAATAAGCAGGATGGCAATATACAGCCTTGACATACTCCTTCCCAATATGGGACCAGTCTGTTGTTCCATGTCTGGTTCTAACTGTTGCTTCTTGACCTGCATACAGATTTCTCAGGAGGCAGGTAAGGTGGTCTGATATTCCCATCTTTTGAAGAATTTTCCGGTTTGTTGTGATCCACACAGTCAAAGGCATTGGTGTAGTCAATAAAGCAGAAGTAGATGTTTTTCTGGAACTCTCTTGCTTTTTCTTTGATACAACAGATGTTGGCAATTTGATCTCTGGTTCCTCTGTCTTTTCTAAATCCAGCTTGAACATCTGGAAGTTCACAGTTCACATACTGTTGAAGCCTGGCTTGGAGAATTTTGAGCATTACTTTGCCAGTGTGTGAGATGAGTGCAATTGTGCGGTAGTTTGAACATTCTTTGGCATTGCCTTTCTTTGGGATTGGAATGAAAACTGACCTTTTCCAGTCCTGTGACCACTGCTGAGTTTTCTAAATTTTCTGGCATATTGAGTGCAGCAGCATCTTTTAGAATTTGAAATCCTAAAAATCCTAAAATTTAAAAAATTTTTAATTTAAATAATCCTATAAAGCCAAGCTTTTAAACTCTCACAATTCTGATATTTGTCATGTCTTGACATGAATATTAATGGTTCCCCATCTATCTGTCAATAAAGCTCAAATTCCCCAGCTTGGCATCCAAGGCCCTCTATGGTCTTCCCTAGCCTCTCCTTTCAGCTCTGTTCACTAGCACTCTTCTCTGGGTACCTCCCCCACTTTGTTCCTGCCACCCTCTTCTCCTGAGTGGTTTCTCTCCCCTGAATAAATTTGTCCATCCTTTGATGACTGTTTCAAATATCAGTTCCCTCAATGGGAACACAAAGAGCCAGCAGCTTTAGTGCTGAAAGACTGTATTAGAAACACAGCTTGAATCTGCATCCATGGATGGGCTCTTAATACTTTTGCTTGGAGATGAACTTTGCTCTCCAAACCTAGGTCTTTTCCCTTTTCCCCACTGAGGAAGAGAGGAATGCAGGCTTCCTGCAGACAGGGCAACCCTGACAGCAGAGAGAGGGAGGGTGCCCAAGCCTGTCCTCCCATCCCATCAATTTACTGGGAGGAAAGGAGTGATTGTGAGCACAGAAGGAAGAACAGAAACTACTCTTATCACTGCTGCTGAAAGAGTCACAGTTCCCACACTGCAGGCTGGTAAAATGCTGAGTGAGGGAGAAACCAATTCCTCCCACACTGCCATATGCTCGTTCCAGGGCAGTGAGCCAGAGCTGCAAGACACGCCAGTCTGTATGGAACTGGGTCCATGAACAGCTCCCTTGTGAGGGGCACATTCATCCATTCTTTGCATGTCATAAACAGCAGCTTCATCTACATGCAAGCTTGGTCATCCTGTGCTATTTCTGTAAAGGTTCTAACTATGACTCAGATCTTTCCCACTCATTCTCTCCCATATTCAAGTTTCCAAAAGAAGATGGCTAGTACCAGTGATTCTAGAGCTGGCTGATTTCCAGTATCTGGTCCTGAATCAGCAGCCAAGACCCAAGGGTCTGGCCTCAGATGATGGTGCAGGACAAGCACCAAGATGCTTCTGCATCTCTGCCCTGAGCTCTTCTCCCCTTCAGAAACAAAGTAATAAACTTCCTAAGAAATTAGGTGTCCTCTGAAGCTACTCTTTTTTTAAATTTTCCAGCTAATAATTTCATTTTTAAAAAATTTTAGGCCTTTTCTTTCTACTGCTTTCAGCTGAGAAGTTGGGCTCTTCTCCTGGATCATTCTTCCTTCCCAAATTGCAATGTCAGTCTCAATGTGTGTGTTCAAGTCCCTGTGACTTTCTGGGGGTGTTTTGTGGCTCATGCTGACTCTACCTCCACCCCTTAACCAAGTCCAGCATTTAGGTAGTCATGGTGGAACCAGAAGCTCAGCCAAATGATGTTAATCTGCAGTGTGGAAGGGCACTGCACACTAGGTCCAAACCCCCCAAAGATAGCTCCCTAATTGTTACTGTTAACTGTGGTCTTACCAGCTGGAAGCAGAGGAAGGTCAACCCATTATCAGAAAAACATCTTCTACATAGAAACAACCTAAATATCCATCAACAGACAAATGGATAAAGAAGATATGGTACACATACACAATGGAATACTACTCAGCCACAGAAAATGAAACAATGCCATTTGTAGCAACAGTGATGGACCTGGAGACTATTATACTAAGTGAAGTAAGTCAGAAAGAGAAAGACAAATACCACACGATACCGCGTATATGTAGAATCTAAAATATGTCACAAAGGAACATATGCATAAAACAGAAACAGACTCACAGACATAGAGACCAGACTTGTGGTTGCCTAGGGGAGATGGTTGGGGAGATGGATGGATTGGAGTTCAGGATCAGCAGATGCAAACTATTATATGTAGAATGGATAAACAAAAAGTCCTACTGTATAGCTCAGGGACCTATATTCAATATCCTGTTCAGTTCAGTTCAGTTCAGCCGCAGAGCCATGTCCAACTCTTTGCGACCCCATGGACTGCAGCATGCCAGGCTTCCCTGTCCATCACCAACTCCCAGAGCTTGCTCAAACTCGTGTCCATCTAGTCAGCGATGCCAACCAACCATCTCATCCTCTGTCATCCCGTTCTCCTTCTGCCTTCGATCTTTCCCAACATCAGGGTCTTTTCCAAAGAGTCAGTTCTTCACATCAGGTGGCCAAAGTATTGGAGTTTTAGCTTCAGCATCAGTCCTTCTGATGAATATTCAGGACTGATTTCCTTTAGGATTGACTGGTTTGATCTTCTTGCAGTCGAAGGGACTCTCAAGAGTCTTCTCCAACATCACAGTTCAAAAGCATCAATTCTTTGGCATTCAGCTTTCTTTATAGTCCAATTTATAGTCACATCCATACATGACTACTGGAAAAACCATAGCTTTGACTAGACAGACCTTTGTTGGCAAAGTAATGTCTCTGCTTTTTAATATGCTGTCTAGGTTAGTCATAGCATTTCTTCCAAGGAGCATGCATCTTTTAATTTCATGGCTACAGTCACCATCAGCAGTGATTTTGGAGACCAAGAAAATAAAGTCTGTCACTGTTTCCATTGTTCCTCCACTACTTGCCATGAAGTGATGGGACCAGATGCCATGATCTTCGTTTTTTGAATGTTGAGTTTTAAGCCAACTTTTTCACTCTCCTCTTTCACTTTCATCAAGAGGCCCTTTAGTTCCTCTTCACTTTCTGCCATAAGGGTAGTGTCATCTGCGTGTCTGAGGTTATTGACATTTCTACCAGCAATCTTGATTCCAGCTTTTGCTTCATCCAGCCCGGCATTTCTCATGATGTACTCTGCATATAAGTTAAATAAGCAGGGTGACAATATACAGCCTTGACATACTCCTTTCCCAATTTGGAACCAGTCTGTTGTTCCATGTCTGGTTCTAACTGTTGCTTCTTGACCTCCATACAGATTTCTCAGGAGGCAGGTAAGGTGGTCTGGTATTCCCATCTGTTGAAGAAATTTCATTTGTTGTGATCTACACAGTCAGAGGCGTTGGTGTAATCAATAAGGCAGAAGTAGATGTTTTTCTGGAACTCTCTTGCTTTTTCTGTGATCCAACAGATGTTGGCAATTTGATCTCTGGTTCCTCTGTCTTTTCTAAATCCAACTTGAACATCTGAAAGTTCATGGTTCACATACTGTTGAAGCCTGGCTTGGAGAATTTTGAGCATTACTTTGCTAGTCTGTGAGATGAGGAGAAAAGGAAAGATATACCCATTTGAATGCAGAGTTCCAAAGAATAGCAAGGAGAGATAAGAAAGCCTTCCTCAGAAATCAATGCAAAGAAATAGAGGAAAACAACAGAATGGGAAAGACTAGAGATCTCTTCAAGAAAATTAGAGATACCAAGGGAACATTTCATGCAAAGATGGGCACAATAAAGGACGGAAATGGTAGGGATCTAACAGAAGCAGAAGATATTAAGAAGAGGTGGCAAGAATACACAGAAGAACTATACAAAAAAGATCTTCATGACCCAGATAACCACGATGGTGTGATCACTCACCTAGAGCCAGACATCCTGGAATGCAAAGTCAAGTGGGCCTTAGGAAGCATCATGATGAGCAAAGCTAGTGGAGGTAATGGAATTCCAGTTGAGCTATTTCAAATCCTAAAAGATGATGCTGTGAAAGTGCTGCACTCAATATGCCAGCAAATATGGAAAAATCAACAGTGGCCACAGGACTGGAAAAGGTCAGTTTTCATTCCAATCCCAAAGAAAGACAATGCCAAAGAATGTTCAACATCCTGTGGTAAACCATAATGGAAAACAATATGCAAATAATGTATAAATATGTATAATGGAATCATTTTGCTACACAGTAGAAATTAACACAACATTGTAAATCAACTATACTTCAATAAAATAAATTTTTAAAAAAGAAAGAAACCCAGAAGACCCACTTCCCAGTACCACTCATGGAGGGGCCCAAGTCCTTCTGATCGAGGTCCCCTCCCCTCCAAAAAGAAAGAAACCTTCTCATCAGTCAAGCATGCAGGCTAGAGGTGAGCATAAGGCAGGTTTCTTCTTTGCTCTGTGCCAAGTCCCACTTGACTAACATCTGGGATTCTGTCCTTCTACTTCCCTTCCCCTCTCAGGTTTCAGGACTCTCTTCTTCCCTCTCAGAGCCCAGCTGCCTCTTCCTCTGACCTCTGGCTCAGAAACTCAGGTAATAGTTTCTATCCAGTTTTCCCCTAGATGGAAATCAAAAGGGGGTCCAGGTTCTGCAAGTCTTACATGTAGGATGAAGAAACCAGCCCTCCCAGAAACAATACCCAAGAAGAGAAAGCTTCTCTAGCTCCACAGGTCTTAACCTTCACTATGAATCAAAACCACCCAGGTAGCGTTTCCAGAACAAAAATGACTGAGGTCCAGGCGCCACCTTCAGTCTCCAGGTAATTTTGAAGGGCAACCAGGGTTGAGAACCACTGTGTTGATATTGATCATTATTCATGGTGTAACTGCATAATGCAACTGAAATACATGATTATTGCTAACAGAGTCTCTGTCATTTTCCCCTCTCTAACCAAAGTCCTCTTCTTCTGCTGGATATAGTCCAGGTGCCCAGGATGGATACAGGCCTCCATACCAGGAAAGGGGTCCAGATCATCATCAAACAGCCTTCCGTTTCCTGCAGCTATACTAACTTGGGGCTAGAGGACACGAGTTGATGGGTTGGTTCTTTCCAGCTCTCAAAGACAGAAAGTAATACGAGGCAGTGTACAATAAGATGGTAAAAAAGAGATCACTGCCGGCACCTCCTCTTGCCTCTAGGCCTGTTAGAATCTGGTCAAAGATTCTAACACCAGTGACCTGGGGGCTTCAGCCCAGCAAAAGGGCTGCCCCTCTGCTGGAATTGGAAGATGGAAGAGGGGAAGAAAAGTAGTTTAGGGCCTGAACAAAAGGCTGAGGAGGCAGGCCTAGAAGGGTAGATTCTCACTCTTCAGAACTCTGCCAGGCCCCTAGGGGAACTCTGGATTGCCCCCTTGGCCCCAGGAACTCAGGGTTCTCCCATACAGGGTTCTCAAGCCAGCAGCCCTGCCAGGGGCCCCTGTTTCCTGGGAGAGAAGACTGAACGCAAGGGTGGCTTCCTTGGGACCAGCTCAGGCATCCTCCTCCATCCTTCCCACTTACTTCCTTGGTTCTCAGCATCATAAATCTGGCCCAGACTCCTGCAAATACAGTTTCTTCTCAGTTATTTGCTGACAGACTCCGCTCCAGGGCTGCAGCAAGGAGACCAGTGTGGTGCAAGAGGGACCACAGTGTATGAGATGAGTGTGTGTCTAGCTAGGGACCAAAGATGCTCGGTTTGTGTTCTTTGGTGTACTGACGCTCTTGGGCTGCTTTTCTCTGTAGCACTTTTTGTTCTATTCCCCCAGTTGCCTCTCCCCATGTGGGGAGGCAGTTGTGATCAGTTCCATTCTACAGTCAGAGACTCCAGGAGGCAAGGTCATTCTCCCAGTTAATGGCAGGGCTAGGATGATAATCTGAGCTTCCTGACTCCCATCCCCACACCCTCCTTCATCTTTTCCCTGGAATATTCTACTGGGCTAAAGCGATGAACACCAACACCCAGTCCAGAAGGATGTTTTCCCAGGGCCATTTCTCCCCATGCCCAACCCCAACCCCACCCCCATTCTAACTCAAGGACCTGCCAGACAAAGTCCTCCACCAAAAAACCTGGTCAAGAGACACAAGTCTTGGGTCTCTTTGCAAGAAGGCAGTCAGTGGCAGGCCCTGTTCTCTTCCTGCCCCACCAGTGGGAATAGTCACTGTGCCTTCTACAAACATCTAGTCAGGCTTAAGGAAGCTGCTCAAATGTCACCTCCTCTGGGAAGTCCTCCATGCCTTCAAGTACCTTCCTCTCTGTTCCCTCTGCCCTGGAGTCCTACTTCTCAACATTTTACGATTTTTTTTTCTCCAGTTATTTTTTTACAGATTGACCTCCTCTACCAGAGGAGCTTATCATCTACCATGAGCTCATCAGATAGGATACTGCCTTACTCACCCTGATGTTCACTGCAAGATAGGCCAGAAATATCCCCAAAGCAGCTCAGATTGGAGGTCTTGGCAGCCCTTCTAGAACACTTGCCCTGGATCTGCCATGCCATCTCCCTGGAAAGCTCAGGATGTGGACATTTCCCAGTGGGGAGGGTGATCCAGGTCTACCCTGAAGCCCTTCTCCATCACTAACAATCCCATCCAAAGCAGACATCCCCAAGTTGAGCCTGTTGGATCTCAAGGTTAAAGGACAACATGAGGCAGGAAGGTGCCACCCCCAGGGCCAGCCAGAGAGCCATCTCCCATCACAGATCGGGTGAACTGCTCAGTTCAAGGTGAAATGAGGGTAGAGGACCCTGATGGGCAGTGTTATGATGATGGGGTACCACGCATGGTCAGAGGCGCACGAAGAATCAACTTTTGCATATATGTCTACCCAGAGCCTCCCTCTTCCCCTCTCCTTCCCCCATAAGATCAAGGGCAGGCTCTGTTTCTAGGTGAAGATAGGGACTCGGCTATTGGCAGAGTGGCCTGTGAATAACAGATGCTGGACCCTTGCATGCTGAATAAATGAATGATGAATGAATGAAAGCTCCACCCTCACCGAGATCCAGGCTGAGCACCTCGGCAGGGAAAGGAGGTTCAACCATGGGATCCAACCCTGAGGATGCCCCGCCTGGGCTGAGAACAAGAACACCAAGCGGCTTATTGGGAAATCAATAAGGAGGCGGGCCCGTCTGGGCGGCTGACGCGCTGTATACAGGCCTTGTGCAAACACAATCATCTTCTCCGTTATTAATGGGCCTGCTCGCTGCCTCTTCATTAGTGCTCAAATATCAACAGAAAACCGTTTACTTACCATGGGCTCCTGCTCGCGCCGAGCAAATTTGGACAGGGCTAGTCAAACAGGGAGCTTGTTGTTGGGCTAATGACAGAGCCCAGTGTAAAGTTTAGCAGCGGCAGGGGCAAGCAGGGAAGGCACTGGCCAACAGGGGGCCCCCCACAGGAGCCGGCTTGGGGAGTGGAGCGGGGCCGGGGAGAAGTGTGAGCCACACCGCTGTGGCTCTCCGGAGCCCCTCACACCACGCAGTCAGTTGTGATCTCCGGGATTGTCACCTTGATCCTGGGAACCAGACTTGGCAGGGATTGCAAGACACCACAGAGCAATGGCAGAGGGCACGGGCTTTACAGAGAGTCAGCGAAGCACAAATGCCAGCCCTGCCTAACAGCGTGGCTAACATGCAGCTGTGCGTGCGTGCGTGCGTGCGTGTGTGCGTGTGTGTGTGCGTGCGTGCGTGCGTGCTCACTCAGTCGTGTCTGACTCTTTGCAACCCCATGGAGTGCAACCCGTCAGGCTCCTCTGTCCATGGGATTCTCCAGGCAAGAGTACTGGAGTGGGTTGCCATTTCCTTCTCCAGGGGATCTTCCTAACCCAGGGATGGAACCATGTCTCCTGCGGCTCCTGTATTGGCAGGCAGATTCTTAACCACTGAACCATCTGGGTATGGCTAGAAGTGAGTTATTTTCCTGGGCCTCAGTTTCCTCATCTGTAAAATGGGAAATGTGACAGTGCTTTTCTCCCGAGTTGCCATGAAGATTGTGAGATGGTGCCCAGCTCAGTGCTCAAGCCCCAGCAACCCATTTTGAAGATGAGAAAACTGAGGCTTGAATGAATTTGAGACTTGCCCAAGGTTGTGTGCTTCAGTTCAGTTCAGTTCAGTCACTCAGTCGTGTCCGACTCTTTGTGACCCCATGAATCGCAGCACGCCAGGCCTCCCTGTCCATCACCAACTCCCAGAGTTCACCCAGACTCATGTCCATCGAGTCAGTGATGCCATCCAGCCATCTCATCCTCTGTCGTCCCCTTCTCCTCCTGCCCCCAATCCCTCCCAGCATCACAGTCTTTTCCAATGAGTCAACTCTTCGCATGAGGTGGCCAAAGTACTGGAGTTTCAGCTTTAGCATCATTCCCTCCAAAGAAATCCCAGGGCCGATCTCCTTCAGAATGGACTGGTTGGCTCTCCTTGCAGTCCAAGGGACTCTCAAGAGTCTTCTCCAACACCACAGTTCAAAGGCATCAATTCTTCAGCACTCACCGTTCTTCACAGTCCAACTCTCACATCCATACATGACCACAGGAAAAACCATAGCCTTGACTAGACGAACTTTAGTTGGCAAAGTAATGTCTCTGCTTTTGAATATGCTATCTAGGTTGATCATAACTTTCCTTCCAAGGAGCAAGCGTCTTTTAATTTCATGGCTGCAATCACCATCTGCAGTGATTTTGGAGACCAAGACAATGAAGTCTGTCACTGTTTCCATTGTTCCTCCACTACTTGCCATGAAGTGATGGAACCAGATGCCATGATCTTCTTTTTTTGAATGTTGAGTTTTAAGCCAGCTTTTTCACTCTCCTCTTTCACTTTCATCAAGAGACTCTTCAGTCCTTCTTCACTTTCTGCCTTAAGGGTGGTGTCATCTTCATATTTGAGGTTATTGATATTTCTCCCAGCAATCTTGTTTCCAGCTTGTGCTTCATCCAGTCTGGCATTTCACATGATGTATTCTACATATAAGTTAAATAAGCAGGATGGCAATATACAGCCTTGACATACTCCTTCCCAATATGGGACCAGTCTGTTGTTCCATGTCTGGTTCTAACTGTTGCTTCTTGACCTGCATACAGATTTCTCAGGAGGCAGGTAAGGTGGTCTGATATTCCCATCTTTGAAGAATTTTCCGGTTTGTTGTGATCCACACAGTCAAAGGCATTGGTGTAGTCAATAAAGCAGAAGTAGATGTTTTTCTGGAACTCTCTTGCTTTTTCTTTGATACAACAGATGTTGGCAATTTGATCTCTGGTTCCTCTGTCTTTTCTAAATCCAGCTTGAACATCTGGAAGTTCACAGTTCACATACTGTTGAAGCCTGGCTTGGAGAATTTTGAGCATTACTTTGCCAGTGTGTGAGATGAGTGCAATTGTGCGGTAGTTTGAACATTCTTTGGCATTGCCTTTCTTTGGGATTGGAATGAAAACTGACCTTTTCCAGTCCTGTGACCACTGCTGAGTTTTCTAAATTTTCTGGCATATTGAGTGCAGCAGCATCTTTTAGAATTTGAAATCCTAAAAATCCTAAAATTTAAAAAATTTTTAATTTAAATAATCCTATAAAGCCAAGCTTTTAAACTCTCACAATTCTGATATTTGTCATGTCTTGACATGAATATTAATGGTTCCCCATCTATCTGTCAATAAAGCTCAAATTCCCCAGCTTGGCATCCAAGGCCCTCTATGGTCTTCCCTAGCCTCTCCTTTCAGCTCTGTTCACTAGCACTCTTCTCTGGGTACCTCCCCCACTTTGTTCCTGCCACCCTCTTCTCCTGAGTGGTTTCTCTCCCCTGAATAAATTTGTCCATCCTTTGATGACTGTTTCAAATATCAGTTCCCTCAATGGGAACACAAAGAGCCAGCAGCTTTAGTGCTGAAAGACTGTATTAGAAACACAGCTTGAATCTGCATCCATGGATGGGCTCTTAATACTTTTGCTTGGAGATGAACTTTGCTCTCCAAACCTAGGTCTTTTCCCTTTTCCCCACTGAGGAAGAGAGGAATGCAGGCTTCCTGCAGACAGGGCAACCCTGACAGCAGAGAGAGGGAGGGTGCCCAAGCCTGTCCTCCCATCCCATCAATTTACTGGGAGGAAAGGAGTGATTGTGAGCACAGAAGGAAGAACAGAAACTACTCTTATCACTGCTGCTGAAAGAGTCACAGTTCCCACACTGCAGGCTGGTAAAATGCTGAGTGAGGGAGAAACCAATTCCTCCCACACTGCCATATGCTCGTTCCAGGGCAGTGAGCCAGAGCTGCAAGACACGCCAGTCTGTATGGAACTGGGTCCATGAACAGCTCCCTTGTGAGGGGCACATTCATCCATTCTTTGCATGTCATAAACAGCAGCTTCATCTACATGCAAGCTTGGTCATCCTGTGCTATTTCTGTAAAGGTTCTAACTATGACTCAGATCTTTCCCACTCATTCTCTCCCATATTCAAGTTTCCAAAAGAAGATGGCTAGTACCAGTGATTCTAGAGCTGGCTGATTTCCAGTATCTGGTCCTGAATCAGCAGCCAAGACCCAAGGGTCTGGCCTCAGATGATGGTGCAGGACAAGCACCAAGATGCTTCTGCATCTCTGCCCTGAGCTCTTCTCCCCTTCAGAAACAAAGTAATAAACTTCCTAAGAAATTAGGTGTCCTCTGAAGCTACTCTTTTTTTAAATTTTCCAGCTAATAATTTCATTTTTAAAAAATTTTAGGCCTTTTCTTTCTACTGCTTTCAGCTGAGAAGTTGGGCTCTTCTCCTGGATCATTCTTCCTTCCCAAATTGCAATGTCAGTCTCAATGTGTGTGTTCAAGTCCCTGTGACTTTCTGGGGGTGTTTTGTGGCTCATGCTGACTCTACCTCCACCCCTTAACCAAGTCCAGCATTTAGGTAGTCATGGTGGAACCAGAAGCTCAGCCAAATGATGTTAATCTGCAGTGTGGAAGGGCACTGCACACTAGGTCCAAACCCCCCAAAGATAGCTCCCTAATTGTTACTGTTAACTGTGGTCTTACCAGCTGGAAGCAGAGGAAGGTCAACCCATTATCAGAAAAACATCTTCTACATAGAAACAACCTAAATATCCATCAACAGACAAATGGATAAAGAAGATATGGTACACATACACAATGGAATACTACTCAGCCACAGAAAATGAAACAATGCCATTTGTAGCAACAGTGATGGACCTGGAGACTATTATACTAAGTGAAGTAAGTCAGAAAGAGAAAGACAAATACCACACGATACCGCGTATATGTAGAATCTAAAATATGTCACAAAGGAACATATGCATAAAACAGAAACAGACTCACAGACATAGAGACCAGACTTGTGGTTGCCTAGGGGAGATGGTTGGGGAGATGGATGGATTGGAGTTCAGGATCAGCAGATGCAAACTATTATATGTAGAATGGATAAACAAAAAGTCCTACTGTATAGCTCAGGGACCTATATTCAATATCCTGTTCAGTTCAGTTCAGTTCAGCCGCAGAGCCATGTCCAACTCTTTGCGACCCCATGGACTGCAGCATGCCAGGCTTCCCTGTCCATCACCAACTCCCAGAGCTTGCTCAAACTCGTGTCCATCTAGTCAGCGATGCCAACCAACCATCTCATCCTCTGTCATCCCGTTCTCCTTCTGCCTTCGATCTTTCCCAACATCAGGGTCTTTTCCAAAGAGTCAGTTCTTCACATCAGGTGGCCAAAGTATTGGAGTTTAGCTTCAGCATCAGTCCTTCTGATGAATATTCAGGACTGATTTCCTTTAGGATTGACTGGTTTGATCTTCTTGCAGTCGAAGGGACTCTCAAGAGTCTTCTCCAACATCACAGTTCAAAAGCATCAATTCTTTGGCATTCAGCTTTCTTTATAGTCCAATTTATAGTCACATCCATACATGACTACTGGAAAAACCATAGCTTTGACTAGACAGACCTTTGTTGGCAAAGTAATGTCTCTGCTTTTTAATATGCTGTCTAGGTTAGTCATAGCATTTCTTCCAAGGAGCATGCATCTTTTAATTTCATGGCTACAGTCACCATCAGCAGTGATTTTGGAGACCAAGAAAATAAAGTCTGTCACTGTTTCCATTGTTCCTCCACTACTTGCCATGAAGTGATGGGACCAGATGCCATGATCTTCGTTTTTTGAATGTTGAGTTTTAAGCCAACTTTTTCACTCTCCTCTTTCACTTTCATCAAGAGGCCCTTTAGTTCCTCTTCACTTTCTGCCATAAGGGTAGTGTCATCTGCGTGTCTGAGGTTATTGACATTTCTACCAGCAATCTTGATTCCAGCTTTTGCTTCATCCAGCCCGGCATTTCTCATGATGTACTCTGCATATAAGTTAAATAAGCAGGGTGACAATATACAGCCTTGACATACTCCTTTCCCAATTTGGAACCAGTCTGTTGTTCCATGTCTGGTTCTAACTGTTGCTTCTTGACCTCCATACAGATTTCTCAGGAGGCAGGTAAGGTGGTCTGGTATTCCCATCTGTTGAAGAAATTTCATTTGTTGTGATCTACACAGTCAGAGGCGTTGGTGTAATCAATAAGGCAGAAGTAGATGTTTTTCTGGAACTCTCTTGCTTTTTCTGTGATCCAACAGATGTTGGCAATTTGATCTCTGGTTCCTCTGTCTTTTCTAAATCCAACTTGAACATCTGAAAGTTCATGGTTCACATACTGTTGAAGCCTGGCTTGGAGAATTTTGAGCATTACTTTGCTAGTCTGTGAGATGAGGAGAAAAGGAAAGATATACCCATTTGAATGCAGAGTTCCAAAGAATAGCAAGGAGAGATAAGAAAGCCTTCCTCAGAAATCAATGCAAAGAAATAGAGGAAAACAACAGAATGGGAAAGACTAGAGATCTCTTCAAGAAAATTAGAGATACCAAGGGAACATTTCATGCAAAGATGGGCACAATAAAGGACGGAAATGGTAGGGATCTAACAGAAGCAGAAGATATTAAGAAGAGGTGGCAAGAATACACAGAAGAACTATACAAAAAAGATCTTCATGACCCAGATAACCACGATGGTGTGATCACTCACCTAGAGCCAGACATCCTGGAATGCAAAGTCAAGTGGGCCTTAGGAAGCATCATGATGAGCAAAGCTAGTGGAGGTAATGGAATTCCAGTTGAGCTATTTCAAATCCTAAAAGATGATGCTGTGAAAGTGCTGCACTCAATATGCCAGCAAATATGGAAAAATCAACAGTGGCCACAGGACTGGAAAAGGTCAGTTTTCATTCCAATCCCAAAGAAAGACAATGCCAAAGAATGTTCAACATCCTGTGGTAAACCATAATGGAAAACAATATGCAAATAATGTATAAATATGTATAATGGAATCATTTTGCTACACAGTAGAAATTAACACAACATTGTAAATCAACTATACTTCAATAAAATAAATTTTTTAAAAAAGAAAGAAACCCAGAAGACCCACTTCCCAGTACCACTCATGGAGGGGCCCAAGTCCTTCTGATCGAGGTCCCCTCCCCTCCAAAAAGAAAGAAACCTTCTCATCAGTCAAGCATGCAGGCTAGAGGTGAGCATAAGGCAGGTTTCTTCTTTGCTCTGTGCCAAGTCCCACTTGACTAACATCTGGGATTCTGTCCTTCTACTTCCCTTCCCCTCTCAGGTTTCAGGACTCTCTTCTTCCCTCTCAGAGCCCAGCTGCCTCTTCCTCTGACCTCTGGCTCAGAAACTCAGGTAATAGTTTCTATCCAGTTTTCCCCTAGATGGAAATCAAAAGGGGGTCCAGGTTCTGCAAGTCTTACATGTAGGATGAAGAAACCAGCCCTCCCAGAAACAATACCCAAGAAGAGAAAGCTTCTCTAGCTCCACAGGTCTTAACCTTCACTATGAATCAAAACCACCCAGGTAGCGTTTCCAGAACAAAAATGACTGAGGTCCAGGCGCCACCTTCAGTCTCCAGGTAATTTTGAAGGGCAACCAGGGTTGAGAACCACTGTGTTGATATTGATCATTATTCATGGTGTAACTGCATAATGCAACTGAAATACATGATTATTGCTAACAGAGTCTCTGTCATTTTCCCCTCTCTAACCAAAGTCCTCTTCTTCTGCTGGATATAGTCCAGGTGCCCAGGATGGATACAGGCCTCCATACCAGGAAAGGGGTCCAGATCATCATCAAACAGCCTTCCGTTTCCTGCAGCTATACTAACTTGGGGCTAGAGGACACGAGTTGATGGGTTGGTTCTTTCCAGCTCTCAAAGACAGAAAGTAATACGAGGCAGTGTACAATAAGATGGTAAAAAAGAGATCACTGCCGGCACCTCCTCTTGCCTCTAGGCCTGTTAGAATCTGGTCAAAGATTCTAACACCAGTGACCTGGGGGCTTCAGCCCAGCAAAAGGGCTGCCCCTCTGCTGGAATTGGAAGATGGAAGAGGGGAAGAAAAGTAGTTTAGGGCCTGAACAAAAGGCTGAGGAGGCAGGCCTAGAAGGGTAGATTCTCACTCTTCAGAACTCTGCCAGGCCCCTAGGGGAACTCTGGATTGCCCCCTTGGCCCCAGGAACTCAGGGTTCTCCCATACAGGGTTCTCAAGCCAGCAGCCCTGCCAGGGGCCCCTGTTTCCTGGGAGAGAAGACTGAACGCAAGGGTGGCTTCCTTGGGACCAGCTCAGGCATCCTCCTCCATCCTTCCCACTTACTTCCTTGGTTCTCAGCATCATAAATCTGGCCCAGACTCCTGCAAATACAGTTTCTTCTCAGTTATTTGCTGACAGACTCCGCTCCAGGGCTGCAGCAAGGAGACCAGTGTGGTGCAAGAGGGACCACAGTGTATGAGATGAGTGTGTGTCTAGCTAGGGACCAAAGATGCTCGGTTTGTGTTCTTTGGTGTACTGACGCTCTTGGGCTGCTTTTCTCTGTAGCACTTTTTGTTCTATTCCCCCAGTTGCCTCTCCCCATGTGGGGAGGCAGTTGTGATCAGTTCCATTCTACAGTCAGAGACTCCAGGAGGCAAGGTCATTCTCCCAGTTAATGGCAGGGCTAGGATGATAATCTGAGCTTCCTGACTCCCATCCCCACACCCTCCTTCATCTTTTCCCTGGAATATTCTACTGGGCTAAAGCGATGAACACCAACACCCAGTCCAGAAGGATGTTTTCCCAGGGCCATTTCTCCCCATGCCCAACCCCAACCCCACCCCCATTCTAACTCAAGGACCTGCCAGACAAAGTCCTCCACCAAAAAACCTGGTCAAGAGACACAAGTCTTGGGTCTCTTTGCAAGAAGGCAGTCAGTGGCAGGCCCTGTTCTCTTCCTGCCCCACCAGTGGGAATAGTCACTGTGCCTTCTACAAACATCTAGTCAGGCTTAAGGAAGCTGCTCAAATGTCACCTCCTCTGGGAAGTCCTCCATGCCTTCAAGTACCTTCCTCTCTGTTCCCTCTGCCCTGGAGTCCTACTTCTCAACATTTTACGATTTTTTTTTCTCCAGTTATTTTTTTACAGATTGACCTCCTCTACCAGAGGAGCTTATCATCTACCATGAGCTCATCAGATAGGATACTGCCTTACTCACCCTGATGTTCACTGCAAGATAGGCCAGAAATATCCCCAAAGCAGCTCAGATTGGAGGTCTTGGCAGCCCTTCTAGAACACTTGCCCTGGATCTGCCATGCCATCTCCCTGGAAAGCTCAGGATGTGGACATTTCCCAGTGGGGAGGGTGATCCAGGTCTACCCTGAAGCCCTTCTCCATCACTAACAATCCCATCCAAAGCAGACATCCCCAAGTTGAGCCTGTTGGATCTCAAGGTTAAAGGACAACATGAGGCAGGAAGGTGCCACCCCCAGGGCCAGCCAGAGAGCCATCTCCCATCACAGATCGGGTGAACTGCTCAGTTCAAGGTGAAATGAGGGTAGAGGACCCTGATGGGCAGTGTTATGATGATGGGGTACCACGCATGGTCAGAGGCGCACGAAGAATCAACTTTTGCATATATGTCTACCCAGAGCCTCCCTCTTCCCCTCTCCTTCCCCCATAAGATCAAGGGCAGGCTCTGTTTCTAGGTGAAGATAGGGACTCGGCTATTGGCAGAGTGGCCTGTGAATAACAGATGCTGGACCCTTGCATGCTGAATAAATGAATGATGAATGAATGAAAGCTCCACCCTCACCGAGATCCAGGCTGAGCACCTCGGCAGGGAAAGGAGGTTCAACCATGGGATCCAACCCTGAGGATGCCCCGCCTGGGCTGAGAACAAGAACACCAAGCGGCTTATTGGGAAATCAATAAGGAGGCGGGCCCGTCTGGGCGGCTGACGCGCTGTATACAGGCCTTGTGCAAACACAATCATCTTCTCCGTTATTAATGGGCCTGCTCGCTGCCTCTTCATTAGTGCTCAAATATCAACAGAAAACCGTTTACTTACCATGGGCTCCTGCTCGCGCCGAGCAAATTTGGACAGGGCTAGTCAAACAGGGAGCTTGTTGTTGGGCTAATGACAGAGCCCAGTGTAAAGTTTAGCAGCGGCAGGGGCAAGCAGGGAAGGCACTGGCCAACAGGGGGCCCCCCACAGGAGCCGGCTTGGGGAGTGGAGCGGGGCCGGGGAGAAGTGTGAGCCACACCGCTGTGGCTCTCCGGAGCCCCTCACACCACGCAGTCAGTTGTGATCTCCGGGATTGTCACCTTGATCCTGGGAACCAGACTTGGCAGGGATTGCAAGACACCACAGAGCAATGGCAGAGGGCACGGGCTTTACAGAGAGTCAGCGAAGCACAAATGCCAGCCCTGCCTAACAGCGTGGCTAACATGCAGCTGTGCGTGCGTGCGTGCGTGCGTGTGTGCGTGTGTGTGTGCGTGCGTGCGTGCGTGCTCACTCAGTCGTGTCTGACTCTTTGCAACCCCATGGAGTGCAACCCGTCAGGCTCCTCTGTCCATGGGATTCTCCAGGCAAGAGTACTGGAGTGGGTTGCCATTTCCTTCTCCAGGGGATCTTCCTAACCCAGGGATGGAACCATGTCTCCTGCGGCTCCTGTATTGGCAGGCAGATTCTTAACCACTGAACCATCTGGGTATGGCTAGAAGTGAGTTATTTTCCTGGGCCTCAGTTTCCTCATCTGTAAAATGGGAAATGTGACAGTGCTTTTCTCCCGAGTTGCCATGAAGATTGTGAGATGGTGCCCAGCTCAGTGCTCAAGCCCCAGCAACCCATTTTGAAGATGAGAAAACTGAGGCTTGAATGAATTTGAGACTTGCCCAAGGTTGTGTGCTTCAGTTCAGTTCAGTTCAGTCACTCAGTTGTGTCCGACTCTTTGTGACCCCATGAATCGCAGCACGCCAGGCCTCCCTGTCCATCACCAACTCCCAGAGTTCACTCAAACTCACGTCCATCGAGTCAGTGATGCCATCCAGCCATCTCATCCTCTGTCCTCCCCTTCTCCTCCTGCCCTCAATCCCTCCCAGCATCAGAGTCTTTTCCAATGAGTCAACTCTTCGCATGAGGTGGCCAAAGTACTGGAGTTTCAGCTTTAGCATCATTCCTTCCAAAGAACACCCAGGACTGATCTCCTTTAGAATGGACTGGTTGGATCTCCTTGCAGTCCAAGGGACTCTCAAGAGTCTTCTCCAACACCACAGTTCAAAAGCATCCATTCTTCGGCGCTCAGCTTTCTTCACAGTCCAACTCTCACATCCATACAAGACCACAGGAAAAACCATAGCCTTGACTACAGACCTTTGTTGACAAAGTAATGTCTCTGCTTTTGAATATGCTATCTAGGTTGGTCATAACTTTCCTTCCAAGGAGTAAGTGTCTTTTAATTTCATGGCTGCAGTCACCATCTGCAGTGATTTTGGAGCCCAAAAACATAGTCTGACTCTGTTTCCACTGTTTCCCCATCTACTTCCCATGAAGTGATGGGACCAGATGCCATGATCTTCGTTTTCTGAATGTCGAGCTTTAAGCTGACTTTTTCACTTTCCTCTTTCACTTTCATCAAGAGGCTTTTAAGTTCCTCTTCACTTTCTGCCATAAGGGTGGTATCATCTGTGTATCTGAGGTGATTGATATTTCTCCCGGCAATCTTGATTCCAGCTTGTGCTTCTTCCAGTCCAGCGTTTCTAATGATGTCCTCTCCATAGAAGTTAAATAAGCAGGGTGACAATATACAGCCTTGACGTACTCCTTTTCTTATTTGGAACCAGTCTGTTGTTCTATGTCCAGTTCTAACTGCTGCTTCCTGACCTGCATATAGGTTTCTCAAGAGGCAGGTCAGGTGGTCTGGTATTCCCATCTCTTTCAGAATTTTCCACAGTTTATTGTGATCCATACAGTCAAAGGCTTTGGCATAGTCAATAAAGCAGAAATAGATGTTTTTCTGGAACTCTCTTGCTTTTTCCATGATCCAGTGGATGTTGGCAATTTGATCTCTGGTTCCTCTGTCTTTTCTAAAACAAGCTTGAACATCTGGAAGTTCACAGTTCACATATTGCTGAAGCCTGGCTTGGAGAATTTTGAGCATTACTTTACTAGCGTGTGAGATGAGTGCAATTGTGCGGTAGTCTGAGCATTCTTTGGCATTGCCTTTCTTTGGGATTGGAATGAAAACTGACCTTTTCCAGTCCTGTGGCCAGTGCTGAGTTTTCCAAATGTGCTGGCATATTGAGTGCAGCACTTTCACAGCATCATCTTTCAGGATTTGGAATAGCTCAACTGGAATTCCATCACCTCCACTAGCTTTGTTTGTAGTGATGCTTTCTAAGGCCCACTTAACTTCACATTCCAGGATGTCTGGCTCTAGGTGAGTGATCACACCATCGTGATTATCTTGGTCGTGAAGATCTTTTTTGTACAGTTCTTCTGTGTATTCTTGCCACCTCTTCTTAATATCTTCTGCTTCTGTTAGGTCCCTACCATTTCTGTCCTTTATTGAGCCCATCTTTGCATGAAATGTTCCCTTGGTATCTCTAATTTTCTTGAAGAGATCTCTAGTCTTTCCCATTCTGTTGTTTTCCTCTATCTCTTTGCATTGATTTCTGAGGAAGGCTTTCTTATCTCTCCTTGCTATTCTTTGGAACTCTGCATTCAGATGTTTATATCTTTCCTTTTTTCCTTTGCTTTTCGCTTCTCTTCTTTTCACAGCTATTTGTAAGGCCTCCCCAGACAGCCATTTTGCTTTTTTGCATTTCTTTCCATGGGGATGGTCTTGATGGTCTTGGGTGCCTGCTAACTGCTAAGTCACTTTAGTCGTGTCCGACTCTGTGCGATCCCATAGACGGCACCCCACCAGGCTCCCCCGTCCCTGGGACTTTCCAGGCAAGAACACTGGAGTGGGTTGCCATTTCCTTCTCCAATGCAGGAAAGTGAAAAGTGAAAGTGAAGTCACTCAGTCGTGTCTGACTCTTAGCGAGCCCATGAACTACAGCCTACCAGGCTCCTCCATCCATGGATTTTCCAGGCAAGAGTACTGGAGTGGGGTGCCATTGCCTTCTCCACCAGCCTGGGGACCACAAGTTTCTGAACTCAGGTTCAGAGAACTGTCCCCAGGCATCTTCCCCAGGCTCTCTGTTGTCGACGTGCACCCGGAGCCCAACCCCAAGACTTCATCCCACCTTGGGTAGCCTGAGCTGCCCTGAGTGCTCAGCATGGACCAATCTAAGCTGATCTTCCCAGACAGCCCCGTTCCCTGTTCTTGCCCCCATTCTGTCTCCCTGCTAGAGCGTTGACTGAGAGTGGGGGTCTCTGGGACTCACCTTTCATTCTGACTCAGTCCTGGCCTCTCAGCAAGTGTTGTCTCTGCCCAGAATCTCCCCAGAACAGTCCACCTTGTTCCTATGAGGGAGGAGCCTTGCAAGCGTCTTGAGTGGCCTGAGTCCTGAGGCCCTCTGCCCAGTGGCCCAAGCTCTGAAGAGGTGTCCCAAGCACATGCTTAAGGTCACAGACACCCATTTAATGTCTTCCCCGGGGGCATCAGAGGCTCTCAAGCTCAACCCAGGAGTCACCAGAAAGGATTAATCTCTAATGGCTGCAAAATCAGGGTGGGCAAGGGGAGTGGGCAGGGAGCAGAAGAGTCTATTCTTAGAGCTGCACTCTTTCCCCCTTCCCACTGGACCTTGCATCACATGCCTGCTCACACATCTGCTGAGCATCTGTTGGGCACCAGGGCACCCACATGCTAGGTCTTACCCCTGTCTGCAATGTCTGGGTTTGTTCTGGGGGTATGCAAGCAAACATGCCGAGTGCTCAGAGCTATGAGGCCCATAGGAAGGGCTCAGGGGGCAGGGACAAAGCGGGAACTTGGTTCTGCCCAGGGAATTGAAGACGACTTCCTAGAGCTCGAAGGATGAGAATGACTTTCCAGTCAAGGAGAGAATAACACCTCCCGCCCCCCGCCCCTGCCCCCCACCACCTGGTCACAATAGCAGCAGTGCTGATGAGAGGCATGGAAGAGCATGACACAGGCAGCTGCGAGGCTAGGGCAGTAAAACCGGACCAGTCCTCAACGACCCTCGTATCCCACTTGGGTGGTAACTCATAGGTGTGCGAAGCCAACAGTATTCACTCGGGCTTGATTTGAATGCTTTCCATGACAAGGAACTCATCCTCTCACCCGCCAATTTGCTCTGAGTCAGTGTTTTTGCACTGAAGCAATACCCACCCCCACCAAGACCTAAATCAGCCCCTGGGCAGTGCAAGGAAGCAAGTCCTCATTCGTTCTACAGAGCAGCGACTGAGCACCTGCTGCATACTGGTGCTGGGTACAGAGAGGTGAAGAAGAAAGACCAGCCCTGCTCTCAGGCAGCTGCATTCTGCAGGGGACAAAAGGAGACCATCCTCATGAACAGACACACAGCAGGAAAATTTCCATCAGAGAGAATGCTGGAAAAGTAAGGAAGTGTGTGCTGCAGTGGAGAATGCTTGTCGAAGGGACAAGGGAGCGATTTTGGCTTTTGTGGTCATAAAAGGCCCCTGTGAAGAGGAGAAATCTGAATGTGAGGTGAGAGTCAGAGAAAGGACTTCTGGGTTTGGGGGCTTGTCCAGTAAGGAGACGGGAAGACAGTGGGCAGGTAGGGATGAGCAGAAGCACGAGTCAGTTACCACCCGCACCTCAGACAGACCACCTGTCCACCCATGCACACACACCTGGGCGCTGATGGTGCCTGCCTGCACACACACGTGCACACGCTCCCATGCACACCTGCTCACTTCTTTGCTCTGTGCCCACACTCACACACAGACCTAAGTGTGGGTCTCTGTCTCTACAGTAAGGAACACACTTGCAGGGCATGTGTGCAGCCCAGGGCTGGCCATCGTCACAGAAAGCAGGCGGCTCAAATGGCCAGCACACAGACACACACGTTTGTCGTCCTGTGTGTCCTCATGCACACCCCCTAGTCCTCGCCACGCTCACCAGTTCATCTGCTTTTTTAACCTCGGCTAATGTGAACGTCCACCCCAGGGTGACTGGACTGGGTTTCTCCTCAAGAGGGAAAGAAATCCTGTTGCCTGAGTCATTTGAATCTGTGGCAATGAAAGGTCTCCTGACCAGAAAGAACAAGAAAATGTCATTGGCTGATGGGAACAATTTTAATGCAAAATGCCACCTTCTAACGATTGCACCTCTTGCCGCGGCTGCCAGCAGAAAGACACTCAGCTCTTCCCCAAGGGCCAGGCTCTGATCAAACAGTTTTGTACTTCCCTCTGCCTCCCCATTCCCCAGAACTGTGTGTGTCTCCAGCCAATCCTGGCTCCTCCCAGCACCAGCCCAGGCCTCCACCCGGAGAAGGCAAAGGACACTCCCTGGATGGCCCGCCATGGGCCCTCTGTCACTGCCCCACCTTCAGATCCCTAGGCAGGGACAAGGGGCTCTGGCTCCATCTACTTTGACCCAGGACCCAGGATGAGGGGCTCTCCTTAGGGCTCTCACAGTCCCCCCCACCTCCCCTGACACCACACTCCCCTCTGGACAGAACCTCCTCTCGCTTCCTCTCCAGACTCAGCTGCACTTAGAGAGGGGGGCTGCTTCCCATCTTGTTCACCACTGTGTTCTCAGAACTGAGCCCAGGTCTGGCACACATCATAGGTGCTCCATGATATTTACTAAATGGGTGAAGAATAATGGAATGAAGGAACAAAGGAACCAAGCTCCTCTTACACAGGGCAAGGGCGAACACGTCAGCTTTTTCCCAGACTGCTCTGGTCCAATGGGGCCCGCGGGGTGCACTCAGTCACTCCCTCTTCCTAAACCATCCCAGGTGGTCCCTCCCACCCTTAAACACTCTCAGAGCCCTCCTCCTCCCCTCAGCTTAGCAGGGAGCTTCATCATTTCCCCTGGTCCCCCGCAGCCCCACCTCACCTCTCATCACAGCAACTCCACTCCACAAATAGTCACACTTCTCATTCTGGGTTCTCTACCTGCAATGCCCTTCTTCACCCTGAGAAATCCTGTTTATCCTTCAATCCTCAGTCTAAGGATACCTCCCATGGTATGCAGAGTTCTAAAATGTGCCCCTTTGATATTTCAGTGGCACCCCAACCTAGGTGTCGATATAAGGAATTTTGCAGAGGTAGTCCAAGTCCCTAATCAGTGACCTTAAAATACAGAGAGTATGCAGGTGGCCTAATCGAATCATTAAGCCCTGTGAAAGCATAGCTTCTTCCCACTCATCCCAGGAGGGAAGTCAGAGAGATCAGAGGCATGAAGGGTTGGCTTGATGGCAGAAGAGGTCTCATGACTGGACTGGAGAGCAGCCCCTGGGAGCTGAAAGTGACCACCAGCCAATCGCCAGCAAGGAGGTGGGGGCCTTAGCCCTACAGCTGCCAACAACCTGAATGAGCTGAGAAGTGGATTTTTTTCTAAAGTCTCGGATGGGAACTCAGCCCAGACAGCACCGTGAGTTCAGCCTTGAGGATACTCTGAGCCAAGCTGGGCTTCCGACCTCCAGATCTGGAGAATCGGGAATAGGTAGGTGGGGGAGGTGCGAGCTTTTCATCATTTCTTTTAACTGTGGTAAAATACACGTAACATAAAATACACCATCTTAGCCACTTTTTGATGTACAGTTCAGTGGTGTTAAGCACATTTACATTGCTGTGCTGCCAATTTCCAGAGCGCTTTCCATCTTGCAAATAGAAGCTCTGCACCCATTAAACAGTAATTCCTGGTTCCCCCTCCCGGCAGTCCCTGGTAACCACCTTTCTCCTTTCTGTCTCTATGAATTCATTTGTGCTGTTTTAGAGGACTCAGCGTGTGTGATTTATCTCGCAGCCAGAGAAGAGCAGTCCACCTCCTCTCTGAAGCCACGCTGATCTCTTTGATGATGCTCGTGACTCTCTCCTCCAGGCTCCCCAGCTATGCAGACATTAGGAGGGGCAGCATCCGTGTCCACGTCCGGGTGGGAGTCCCCTTGAGAGTGGGGCCGAGATGTAGTCATCATTGGTCCCCCTTGGGGCAGCATCCGTGTCCGCGTCCAGGTGGGAGTCCCCTTGAGAGTGAGGCCGAGATGTAGTCATCATTGGTCCCCCATGGTGCCCACTGCCACATGTGTGCTTGTCACTCAGTCGTGTCCAGCTCTTACGGACGGTAGCCCACCAGGCACCTCTGTCCATGGGATTTCCCAGGCAAGAATATTGGAGCGGGTTGTCACTTCCTTCTCCAGGGGATCTTTCCAACCCTGGGATCAAACCCACATCTCTTGCATTGGCAGGTGGATTCTTTACCACTGCACCCACCATGGTGCCCATTACCATAATAGCTAATAAAAAAGACAGCTACCATTTTCCCATTTGTTAGCCATCTACTGTGTTTGGTAATAAGCTCTTATATAAACCTCACTAAAAAACACCAAGGTAGTAGTATCCATAATGAAAATAATAATCATTGTAATTTACAGCATGCTAGGTAAAATGTTATATATAAGTAAAATGTATAGGTAAAATGTATATATATATACACACACACATATATTCTCATTTAACTCTTACTGCCTTATAATGTCAAATTTATTATTATCCCATTTTAGAGATGATGGGAAAGACTCAGAGAGATTAAAAATAACAGGAATAACTTGCCCAAGATGACACATAGCAAAACCAAGTAGTAACCAGCAGGTTGGAATTATACCTGTTGGGACCAAGAGAACAAGGCTGTGTGGAAGGCTCTTGTGGAGTGTGATCAGAGATGCTCAGGGCTGGAAGAGGCCTTGGAATTAATCTCTGGAGATTGGGCAAGACCCAGGGAGAATGCCAGAGGGCACAGCAGGGCGAAATCACGGTCAGATGCGGAAGCTGGGCCTGAAATGGGCAGGACCTATGGGGTCTTCCCAGGATAGAACCACAAACTTCCCCATCCTCTGCCTGCCTCTAGTCTGCAGAAAAATTTTAGCCAAAGAATAAGTTTAATCAGAGAAGTAGGAAAAGGCAGAAGCAAATGAAAGCAGTCAAACAAGACCAAATAATAATAGTTTAGTCATTAAGCGAAGTCAAGGACCTTTAGTTCCTCCTCAAGGACTATAGATAACATTCTGAGCCTTTGAGCTGTTTTGCAGATGTTGAAACACCTACTGGGTGAAGAAGTTAACTACAAGATGACCAGACTGTAGCTATGACATACACTGCCACAATTCCAAGAACTGGCCTCAAAAAATGGGAACAAACTGACCTTGAACTGAAGATTATGTGCATGTGCTAAGTCGCTTCAGTTGTGTCCAACTCTTTACACCCCCAAGGACTGTAGGCCGCCAGGCTACTCTGTCCACTGGATTCTCCAAGCAAGAATACTAGAGTGGGTTGCCATGCCCTCTTCCAGGGGATCTTCTTGACCCAGGGATTGAACCCATTTCTCTTGCATCTCCTGCATTGGCAGGCAGGTTCTTTACCACTAGCACCACCTCGGAAGCCCCGAAATGATGAACTGTACTTAAAACAATCACAATGATGCTGATCATACCGCTGCATGACTAACTTCAAAATGATTGTTGGACCTGATTTGCCACTCTGCATGTAGCCACCCCCCCCCTCCATATATACATCCCTGAAACTCCCCTTTAAAAGCTCTTGTCCCCTGATCAATAGAAGGGTGGTTGGCCTTTGGACACAAGTCCGCCTTCTCCCCCAATTGCCAGCTTCCAAAGTAAAGCAAACTTTCCTTTCTACCAACACTTGTCTCTCTAATGTTGACTTTCAAGTGATGAGCAGCTGGACCCGAGTTCAGTAACAAGACCTGTAGTTTCAAACCAGGTGGAGGAAGATGGAGGGAAACTGAGAAGAGGGCCATCCAACCTCCAATCCTCTTCTTCAATCAGAGTAATTCCTTTTTAAACTATCCCAGGTGGCACTAGCTGTAAAGAATCTGCCTACCAATGCAGAAGACATAAGAGACCTGGGTTTGACCCCTGAGTCAGGAAGATCCCCTGGAGTAGGAAATGGCAACCCACTCCAGTATTCTTGCCTGGAGAATCTCATGGACAGAGGAGCCTGGTGGGCTCCAGTCAATGGGGTTACAAAGAGTCGGACATGACTGAGTGATTGAGCACATCAACCAAATGTTAGAGTTCCAAATAAGGTTCTAAAACAGTTTCCACTGCTAAAAACATAGTCTGAAAACCGCTAAACTGTTCGAAACCTTTTTACTATGAAGATATTATTCTTAATTACCAAGGTTCAGATTGGTGAAGTCTCTTGTCTAAGCTTATAGCCTTTGTGTGATCAAACCAAGACTAGACCACAAGTCTTTTCTCATATCACCTTTTGAGTCACCAGGAAGACCTTGCAGTAGACAACCAATTTCCCTAAATTCCATGGGGTTCTGCCACTGGACTTGAAGCTGTCCTTAGCCAAAAAGACTGATAAGCCAAAAGGACCCCATACATAGAAGAGAAGTGGCCTGGGAGTGAGCATGTGAGGTGCCAGTCTCAGCTCTGTCCCCATCCATTTGTGTGACCTAATACAACTCACTTTTCTTCCTTGGACCTCAGTTTCCCCTTCTGTGAAATGAAGGTGTAGGCTGGGTGTTCCTATAATTTTTCCAGCATTGATGTTATATGAGGCTGTGGTTCTGTGGTCACAGGACGGCCAGCAAGGAAGAAACTCAGACCAGTGGCAGTGACGCAGCACCCCCTTCCAGCTCTCTCCATTGCCGCCCCGCCCCCACTAAAAAAATGACGAGGGACATTAAAATACAAAGCAGCCTCAGACAGGCAAGTGGGGCGAAAGTACACAGACCCAGGCTGGAGGTGTCAGCACCAGAGGAAGTAATTTAATAAGGGCCCGCTTGGAAATTATATCACCCCAAATAATATAATAAACCCTAATTTACTCACATTTATCTCCCAGAGTTTTTTGGGGGAAGCATAATCTTGCCTGCTCTACAGTGATGGATTAGCGCGATGGAAACTCCACTGGGAAATAAAAAAAATACATCTTGTAGTTTTTGACGCGTTATTATTCAGTGTTATCTCATATGCCTCATTCCAGGCCCATTACTCATGTTCACTTTTTCCCTTCTGTTTTTTCCCCCTCCCTTCCTTGAAAATCGGGGCCAGAGGCTCCGCTGTCAGCACATAGCACCACTCAGCCATTCGCCGAGCATCCCAACAAGGATTCCTGGCTTGGGCAAAGGGTGGTAGGAGAAAGCCAGGGCAACCTTCCGGAAGATTCTGCAGGGGATGAAGGACATTGCTGGCGGTCTGTGGTGATATGCTGCTTCATCTTTGCCCCCTTCTCCTAGCCTGGAATCAGAGCTGCAACCACAGTTCTCCACGAGCCCAGCTGACCCCAGCAATCTGAACGGACACCAAAGCCCTCTAATCTCCAGCTGACCACCAGGGTTGGCCTCGGATGGTTCTGTCTGAGCTTACCAAGGGATAGGAAGCTACCTCAAGCAAGTGAGGGGATTTTATCAGAAAGATACAGAGGGAGCCAGAGGGGAGGAAGCAGACTCAGGCCTTGTAAGGAAATTAACCAGGGTAAAGAACCAGGACGTGGACCTTCTGTCGTTCCCCGTTCTCTTTGCTGTGGCTTCACGTTCATATTCTCTCTCTCTCTCTCTGCCTCTGTGAATCTATTTCTAGCGTCACTCTCTAGAAACCTGCTTTCTTTGTATATGATTTTAACTGGTTCACCATCATCTCTGTGTCCATCCAACCGTCCTTCCCCATCTCCATTCAACTAACTGGGTCCTGGCTCTCCATTTCCAGGAAACAGCCTCTGGGTGGCCCAGCTTGCGTCAGGAATCTAGCCTGGTACAGGCAGCTATGGAGGCAGAGAGAGGGGAGGGGTGGGGAAAGGGAATATGGCAGTTTCTTGGCAGCCAGGTCCAAGGTTTCAGGGGGCAGTTCTGTAAGGAGCTGCACACCAGGTGGGCATACTAAGAGCTGACGGCTATTACTTAATCTTTCTAAGGCTCACTTTCCTTACCTATAAAATGGAGCTGGTGATAGAAGGAAAGAGGTAATATTGATAGAAGGAAAATAATATTGTAAGGGGAATTGTGCTGTGCAGCTTGCCCCACTCAGGTTTTCCCAGTATGTGCTGGAAGGCCCTTCCCTTTCTGCCCTCTGAGAAGAAGCAGATGGCCCTCTCTTCTCCTAAGCAAGTCCAGGCTGGGCTTCCCAGGTGGTGCAGTGGTAAAGAATCGGCCTGTCAATACAGGAGATGTAGGAGACGTGGGTTCGATCTCTGGGTCATGAAGATCCCCTGGAGAAGGAAATGGCCACCCACTCCAGTATTCTTGCCTGGGAAATCCCATGGACAGAGGAGCCTGGTGGGCTACAGTCCACAGGGTTGCAAAGAGTCGGACACGACTGAACACGCAGGCAGGGAAAAGCCCAGGCTACAGAGGGAGCAACAGGAAACACCCGTGTGGTTAGTGCTGCTTTTGCAGGCCCCTGAAGGCAGCAGTCCGCAAACCTGCTGTCCCCAGGAGAAGGAAGAAAAACGGGAAGGCCCACAGCACCCTGGGAGATGCCATGCATAATTGCTAATAAGCAGGCGTGACCGAGTCTTAACAATAATTAAAGTTACCAACTGAGAACTTGTCCATTTCGGGGTCTAATGGTTTTTCAGCACATTAAACATTAAAGGAGTAATCACCTCACACACACCGGTGCCTATGCAGCGGTCCTGTGTCTTGCCTGCTGACAGCAGAAATGGCAGACAGAGCCCCAAGCAGAACTTGGTGGGGGTGTCTATTCACCTACCCGGGGGTTCCAGGAAAAAAAACCCCATGAGACCACCCCCTGCAAGCCCTGGGCGCTGCCTACGAGAGCTGGCCTCAGCTTGGATGGGACATCCCCATGTGGTCCTCTGAGGTCTGAAAGAAGTCAAGCCCCCAGGTCAGCAAAGACCCTCCAAGGTCCCCTTGCTACCACCTCTCCTCCACTGCCACCACTCCACTGACCCTCACAACCATCTGCCTGGCAGACCTCATCCCTCATGGAACAGGACAGGGCCTCCTGGACATTCAGATTAACAATCCTCTGTAACTCTGTGCACTGTGTTAGATTCTCATGTGTTTCCTCTAATTTCATACAATTCGTGGGGCAGATTTTGTTATTCCCATCTTGCAGCTGAGAAAATGTTGGCTCAGGGAAGCTGATGAATTTGCCCAAGGTCACACAGCTACGGAGGAGGTACAAACATTCAAATCAAAGTGCAACTTCTCCAAGGTCTGTCCTCTTTAGAGAAATTCTCCCAAATGCATTGTCCAGACTCCCATTGGGCTGACTCTTCATGAGCCCTGAGAAGTACTTCTGGGCCACAGGGGTGAGGGTGCTGGAACTATTTATTGGCTTCATCTGAGGTGCAGTAGAAGAGACTCTTGACATGGAATTAAAATAACTGGGTCCCCCGAGTTCCAGTTGTGCTCCTATAAACACTACAACCTTGGGCAAGTTGTTTAACCCTACTCATGCCTCAGTTTTCTCATCTGAGAAATGGAAAGAATATCTTCTGCCTCATAGGATTTTTAGGCAGGATCAAAAGAGGAGGCTGGCATGCTGCAGTCCATGGGGTGGAAAGAGTGGGACCCAACAATAACAGTGAAAAGAGATAGACCTAGAAAGCTGGAAATCATCACCACTGTTGTGTCCTTACAGACACCATCCTGTAAGGACCAGACAGTAACACACATGTGGATAAAAGTGCAAATAGGCCCGCCCTCCATACATTGCTCTGCATGCATGTACACGTGTGTTCTTCAGTTCCACTGTCTCCTAGCATGTGTATGTACAGCCCTTGCCTTTTACGGAATTCCCGGGAATGGGGAATTCAAAACCAAGATTTCCATCCCACCCTGGCTCCAGCACAGCTTCCAGCCAGAGGCAAAAATTCCTCCCCACCCACTCCTGACCTCCCACGCTGCTCCTCAGTTGCCACAGGGCCCCTTACTCCAGCAGACCCCCAGCCCACCCTCCCTGGGCGGTGGGTCTTCAGACCTTTCCTATTTCCCTTCTAAGATGCACCTAACCTATGGTACTCTCCTAACTAATACATTTGCAAGTTATAAGGTCTTTTAAGCTTCTCCCAGACTCTCACAGGCAATATATCTTTGGGAAAATGGGGACAAAATGGCCTGGAATCTCTCAGAAACACTTTTTTTTTTTTTCCTGGCTCGCTACATGGCATGTGGGATCTTAGTTCTCTGACCAGGGATTGAATCCAAGCCACAACAGTGAAAGAGCCGAATCTTAACCACTGGACCACCAGGGAATTTCCAGAAACACATTTCTTAATCCCCTCTGCTTCAGCGGATCTGTACCCAAACACCATAGTCACAGACCAGCCCAGTGGTCTGGGAGCTGATTCACTGGTACCCCGATTTATATCATCTTAGAAATGATAGTGTCCACGCCATGGTTCCTGGGTTTTGGAAAGGTTCTGCCCATGGCCCTGGATTACATCAGCAGATATCTGAGTTCTGAACCCTGACTGGGCCCTTGGCCCTATCCAAGGTGCTCGTATTTTTCTTGGTTGCTACAGACCCTTCGTGGGAAACAAATGCCCCTTTGGACAAGAAGACCTATTATCATGAAGCTGTTTCAGACAGTGGATTGAGGTGGGAAAGCCGCAGTCCACATTTCCTTGTTAGTTCGGTATTTCCCTCTTGAAATGGGGGCAAGATGATGACTCAGAAGAGCCACTATGAGAACTGTATCTGATAACATATTGAAGTACACAGCAGACATTCCTTTCTTTTGGAAGAAAACTGACCTATGTCAACCCCCTAGAAATCAATCTCTCAACTCTCTATGGGAGCAATTCCACCTCTTCTGTGAAGCTTTTCCTGGCACCTGTCCCATCGTCAGGAAAGTAATCAATAGCTTTCCCCCGGGATTCCCACAGTGCCGTGCACATGCCTCCCCCCAGCCCCAGCGCTGACTCACTACATTGCATTATATTCATCCATGTGCTCTTGTGCTCATCTGCCTTCCCCTCTGGACTGCAAGGTCCTCAAGGGTGGGGACCATGCCTTACTACTTGGCATGCCCATGCTGCTAGGTACATGAACACGTGAGTCCAGCCATACAGAGGACAGTGCTCTTTCTTTGCCGAGAATTTCTCATCCATGCCTCCATCTGTCCCACTCCGCTTGCACTGCCCCTGCCTGCCCTAGCTTCTCTGTGCTGAGCCCACTCATCTCCCACCCTTGGAGCCTCGGCCTACCCCACTCACTCGCACTGAATTTCTCCAAAGCCGTTTCTTCTGTCATAAGGTGCAACTGATAATAACCTTGGATAAAACCTCTTAGAGTTCTTGGGGATGTAATTTTCAGTTCATAAATGGTATCCAGCATGGCACAGTGGTAAAGAATCTGCCTGCCAATGCAGGAGATGCAAGAGATGTGGGTTCAATCTCTGAGTTGGGAAGATCCCCTGGAGTAGGGAATGGCAACCCACTCCAGTATTCTTGCCTGGAGAATCCCATGGACAGAGGAGCCTGGCGGGTTATAGTCCATGGGGTCGCAAAGAGTCGGACACAACTGAGCATGCACACACTATATAAACACTAGGTGTCACCCCACCCTTTTCACTCTCTGCGTTCCCCCTTCATCCTGTTCATCTCCTAATGCCTGGAACCCCCACTCCTTTGCCCTGTACATTATGCTTTCCCTGTGTCAGGATAGGCTGGATCCTCCTGGAAAATTTGTTGATCAGGCCTCTGCCACCATCCCCTCCACTTTCCCTGAAAATGGGGCGGAATCTCTTGAGAAGTGCCTAGACGTACACTGACTTCTGTGCAGAGAGTGGCATGTCGAAGCTAGCTCCAGGGCAGCAGGAGCCTCCTGGTCTCTGGGAGGCCGAGGAGCTGAAATTGCCTAGCATCACATCTCCTGACTTTCTCAGCAAGCTGCACTTTCAGCCAAGCAGTGCCCCCTTCCAGCCTCGCCCACTCTGCCTCGGCTGCTTTCTGCCACTGCCATGGCCACTCCTGCCCAAGAAAGCCTTTAACAGGTCTGCCCTAGGTCTGAACAGCCTCAGCTCTCTCCCGGTCTCCAGCCTCATGCCTTCCTCCCCCTCTTTCTCTCCCCCTTTCCTCCACCTGTCCCTCCTTCTTATGCAAAATCCCAGTCTTGCTCTTAATGCAGAAATGGAATTATCTACCAGAATTTAAAAGGACAAAGGTATAGAGAGCCAAATGGCAGCAGGCTTTCCTCTCCTTCCCTTTGATAAATTCCCTGCATGATCCAGCAGTCTTTCAATTAGGTGGATTAAACTGTAACGGAGAGCTCTGGGGGATGGGGAGGAGCTGCCTAGAGGAGGCTGTAAGTTCTATCAGAGCCGAGCTGATGGCTCCAAGGGGGCTGCCCCGCCCCCAGAAGGCCGGACAACTTCCTTCAGTGTCAGCATCTCATGTACCTCTTATTACCACCCAGCAATTTACAGCCTGCAACCTCTTTTTCATCCTCATTACCTCATTTGCTCTTAACAGGACACTCTGAAGTATCTATCATAATCCCTATTTTATCAATAATAAAGCAGACTTAGAAAATAGTTGACCAGAAGTCACCTACAGAGCTTAATCCTGGGAAGTCAGGGTACTCCCCATTGCTCCCTGCCTTGTCCAGGCTCATAGCCACCCCATCACACGGGCCATGAAGTCCCCAGGGAGCTGGGAGGGCAGAGAGCTTAGAGCAGAGGCATCCTTGGACACACATGACTGAAAGTTTGGGCAGGTGACTCCACGAGACTTGAGAAAACAAGTAGAATTCAAAGGCAACAAAACCCTAGACTCCACAGAGAAAGCACCCTTGGTTTTCCAGGCTCCAACACGAGGGTAAGGCTATAGCCGGCTGAAGGATGATACATGGGGTAAAGCTGAAGTAGGAGATGTTGCTATGGAGGAGGGTTTTTCCATGAGCTCCACCTAGGTCTTTTCTGATGAGACTTCTGCATGGAAAATGATCGCTTGGAAGCAGATGGTTGCCACAGATGAGAAAACAAGTCATTACCTAGGTGGAGCAAGGTAACTGGGAAGTGACCTACCCAGGATCAAACAACAGAACTATCAAAGATCTTGGAACAGGATCTAGGTCTCCCAGCATCCAGTCCTGAATCCTTCCCACAGCATCTTATATTGGGTCAAACTGATGAGCTCTGGGGGGAGTGACTTAGCCAGGACTTAGGAGAAACTCTGGAAGATTGAGAAATCTTAGAAATGTAGATATTATTTAGTTAAGATCTTTTAAGTATTCTTTATTATATAAAATAAAATACCTTCCAAAATTGCAGGGACTGTTTGCACTTAATTAACTTATATGCAGAGTACATCAGGCGAAAAGCCACGCTGGATGAATCGTAAGCTGGAATCAAGATTGCCAGGATCAATATCAACAACCTCAGATATGCAGGTGATACCATTCTAATAGCAGACAGCGAAGGGGAACTAAAGAACCTCCTGATGAAGGTGAAAGAGAATGAAAAAGTTGGCTTAAAACGCAACATTCAAAAAACTAATATCATGGCATCTGGTCCCATCACTTCATAGCAAATAGATGGGGAAAAAATGGAAACAGTGGCAGACTGGGCTCCAAAATCACTGTTGATGGTGACTGCAGCCATGAAATTAAAAGATGCTTCCTCTTAAGAAGAAAAGCTATGACAAACCTTTGTTGTCAGTCGATAGTCATGTACAACTCTTCGTGACCCCATGGAATGCAGCACTCCAGGTCACCTGTCTTTCACTATATCCCAGAATTTGCCCAAATTCATTTCCATTGAAATGGTGATGCCATCCAACAATCTCATCTTCTGTCACCCTCTTCTCCTTCTGCCTTCAATCTTTCCCAGCATCAGAGTCTTTTCCAATGAGTTGACTGTTCCCATCAGGTGGCCAAAGTGACAAAACTAGACAGCATATTAAAAAGCAGAGATATGACTTTGCCAATAAAGGCCCATATTGTCAAAGCTATGGTGTTTCCAGTAGTCATGTACAGATATGAGAGTTGAATCATAAAGAAGGCGGAGTGCCAAAGAATTGATGCTTTCCAACTGTGGTGCTGCAGAAGACTCTTGAGAATCCCTTGGACTGCAAAGAGATCAAACCAGTCAATCCTAAGGAAATCAATCCTGAACATTCATTGGATGGACAGATGCTAAAGCTGAAGCTCCAATACTTTGGCCACTTGGTGCAAAGAGCTGATTCATTGGAAAAGACCCAGATGCTGGGAAAGATTGAAGGCAGAAGGAGAAGAGGGTGACAGAGAATGAGATGGCTGGAGGGCATCACTGAATCAATGGACATGAGTTTGAGCAAACTCTGGGAGATAGTGAAGGCCAGGGAAGCCTGGAATTCTACAGTTTATGGGGTCACAAAGAGTCAGACATGACTTAGTGACTGATAACAACTGTTGCAGAGTGCTTTATAACAGATATTATGGGAGATAGGGGAAAAGAAAAAGACACTGTCCAGTCCTCACCAAGTATACTCTATAGAGGCACACTTAGTCATTCCATAAGCATTCACTGACACTCTGCTAGGCATGTTAGGAAGATCAATATGGATAGGATCCCTGTCTTCTGGGTGTTTATATTCTGGTGGATAATCATAGCTTACTGGGGCTTCCCTTCCCCGGTGGCTAAGCAGTAAAGAATCCACCTGCCAATGCAGGAGATGCGGGTTCAATGTCTGGGTCAGAAAGATCTTCTGGAGAAGGAAATGGCTACCCACTCCAGTATTCTTGCCTGGAGAATCGATGGAGAGAGGAGTCTGGCGGGCTACGGTCCATGGGGCCACAAAGAGTTGGACACGACTAAGCAACTGAGCAAGAACAATCATAGCTTAATAAGCATTTACTACACGCTGGAAACTCTGCTGAGTGCTTTACCTATAGCATCTTATATAATCTGCACAAGAGATCTGTCAATGCTCATTTTACAGATAATGAAATTTGAGATCCAGAAAACTGAAGAAACATGCTGGAGCACAGTTACTAGTGAACTTAAACAACCTGGGATTTGAAGCCCGGCAGTTTATCTTCAGTGATCGTACTTTTACTTGCTTTACTACTGTGTTTTATTAGTGTGAAAAAGCTCCAAGGAATGTATATCCTCCCAAACACAGCCATGCAACCCACTTGGCCCCTAGGCTGACGATGTTCCCGGTCATTGGTCCCCGGGGGCCTAATGAACATCATCATATTATCACTATAATTTCTAAGACTATCATGTTCACCTTTAGAGTCAGCCCTCTGCAGCCCCTTTATTGTGGTAATGATTTATTGTTTTAATTGAGACTTCACTTAGGTAGAACTCACTGCTGCAAGCATGAGGGATTCCAAGCACCCCCACGTCCAAGGCCAAATTGGCCCAAGCCAGTCCTCTCTCCCTGGCTCTTCTGACTACAGCCATGGAGTGACAGAAAGCTGTAAGCAGTCCCAGGGAGGGGGGATGGTGGGGGAGGCGGGGAGAGGTGTCCTTCCAGAAAGACAAATGGCCTTGTATTCTGTAGAGATGGCCCTGACGCTCAGTGGCCTTTGGCTTGAGTGAGTGAGCACAGCACACAAATAGGTCAGTGCTGTCAGGAGGGAGGGTGGGGTGGCGAGTAAGTGGGGGGCCCAGGTAGGGAGAGGTGAACCTTGTCACCGCAGGGAAGCAGGCCTGTGACAGTGGTTTAGCAGATCTAGTGAGCAGCCCAGCTACCCCCCATCAACCCTGACACCTCTGTTTCTGCAGGCAGCAGCACCTGTCTATCTGTCAGGCCGGGCCCTACCCCTACTCGTCTCCCTCCCTGGATGCTAGTGCCAAAGAAGCAGCGTGTGACAGTGAGATGGAGAGCCAAATCGGGGGCTGAGCCAGTCCCCCACCTCAGAAGGGCACTTCTGCACAGTTGCATGGGCCTTGGGCATGGCAGAGGCCAGAGATGGGGGGTGGGGGGTCCCTCTGATAAGCCAACACTTACCAAGGACCTACTATGTGCAGGCACTGGGCCAGTCTGTTTCAGGGATTTGGGAGTGAACAAGACTCAATCCAGTCCTATTAGGGCTCCAGTACAGTCAAAAGGTGGACTCTGATAGCTACAATCTACCATGGGAGTACAAGAGAGAGCCTCCACTCCAAGTTCAGAGACATGGAGAAGGCTTCATGGAGGAAGCAACTCTGAGATGAGCTTGAATAATGGGTAGGATTTTGATAGGCAGAAAAATACCAGAACCAAGGAGGAGAAGCAGGAGAGCACGGGATGTCTGGGGATGCTAGGAAATCAACTTGGTTAAACCACAGGACACAGGAGTAATAACCAGAACGGTAAGTAGGAATCCAGTGGTGTAAGGTCCTGTATGCCAGGGGAAGTAACGTTCATTTTTATAAGATAAAAGTATTTGATTTGGGTAATAACTTGGTGAGAACTGGGGGGAAGGACCAGATGCAACCAGGAGGTTGCAAGAGACAGGTTTATTGGAGAAAGAGCCACTGGACTTTACTACTCCCCAGTAAGGGAGCAGAAAACAGAAAGAGCAGTGTATCCCCTAGGATTAGGTATGGCTGAATATAACAGAAACCCAAGATAAAGTACTTGTCTTTAAAAGAAGTCTAGAGGAAGCCAGTCCAGAGTTGACATGCAGCTCTAGATAACTATGGACCCAGGCTCCTTCTCTTTCTGTTCTAACATCCTAACATACAGTGTTCAGTTCTAAGATTACTTCATGAACCTGAATAGCTGCTGAATCTTCTCCCATTGTTTCTACATTTTAGGCAACAGGAAGAAGGAAACTGAGAAGGCAAAACTCTCCCTCTGAGCCAATTCCCTTTAAAGAACCCTCACACTTTCCCTTACATCACTTCCTCTTACTCTCATTGACCAGAATTTAGGCACATGGCCAATACTAGCTGGAAAGAAAGGTGGAAAGGGAGTCTTTTGGATGGAGCCACTGTGCCTTGAATACATTTATGATCTGTCACTAGGGCAAAAGAACAGATGGCTATTGGAGGCCAAGCAATATCCTCTAGCACAGGAATCAGCGATACCTCTGAGACTGTCAGAGCAGGGACCTGGGAGGATGATGAGCCCAGGGGCAAAACAGGGGAAAGAAGAAGTTTTGGAGTGACGCTAGTGCCTGGTTTTGATGCTAGAGAAAAGACAGTTGCTTCAGAGTCTCTGCTCAACCCTAGCAGCCAGGGTCTCCTACTGGGCTCCCCACCGTTCTTGGGGTCAAGCCTTGGAGATAACCCTCAGCTACAGAGGATGAGTGGAGAAGAATGGGTGGAAATGAGGGTGTGAGAGGACCAGAGTCCCTTGTCCAGACCTGACCGGGGAAAAGCGTAGGCTCTGCATCATCATATGGGGGTTGGCATGTGGATAGGCTGACAGCACATGTCAGGAGCTACCCAACTGCAGGAGGAAAGCAGGTAAAAGGGACTCAGAAGTGAGTCACAGAAGGAGGTAAATGCAGCGCACAGGATGGGAAGCTACCTCCAGGAAGCCTGTCCTACAGGGAACTGCCACACAAGGTGCTCCTGCCTAGCAGATTTGTCCCAGTGAGCTTGGAACAGACAGACTCCCCTGTCCCAGGACACCAGGCCGGCCTTCCAGGGCTTGACTTCTGGACTGAGTCACACCCCATGTGACATCCCTGGGGGAGAGGTGGGACATGGGGAAGGGAAGGCCTGGATAGCTGTCTTCAGTTTGCTCTTCCCTCCCTCAGCCAGGCAAAGGGCGTGGGGCCACAGGCTGAATGCCTTCTAGCACGTGTGTGTCTGTCCTTTAAGTACAAATGAACGCAAGTCTCACCCCTTCTTCCATTCCCATTAGGATCAGCTATTTCTCTTTCCAAACGCACTCTCACCTTGAAATATTTCTGTTCACCCCAACATAAATTTATGTCTTACAACCGAAATCTCTGGGTTTCCCCAAATGTCTAACATAGGGACGGGAAACAGATTTCAAGTCACCCTCCAGTGCCAATAACTCCTAAGTTACTGTCTGAGATGCTGTGTTGAGAAGGCTTCTGAGGACTCTTCTTGACTCAGTGGGGAAACGTGCTGTAATCTAGTTTGATGTCTGCCATGGGAAAGCAAGATGGGATAGTGCGGCAGACTCCAGCTAACTACCACTCCTGGTGTAGCACATAACAGGCACTTAGTAAGTGTTTAGTCAATTAATACATGAGCTCCAGAGGGTCAAAGGAAGGGTCATCCTTTCTTTCTGTAACTGCCTCCCCTGGGTTCCTTCTGTAACTGCCTCCAGACCCTCCAACCTGGGTCTGGAGTGACCTCATACCGTTTCGTCCCAAACCCGTCAGGTGTCCAGGCAGAGTGACCTCTAGAAGGAATTTTTTGGACTATTAAGTGCAGGGTTCTGGATAGGCAGCTCAACTTTGTCTCTCTGAGACTTTCTTCCTGCATCCTTGGCCCACAAATCCATGTCAGTCTAGGGGCGTTCTGAGGCCAGAAATGGTTGTTACAGGAAGGGACAGCCAGGCCTCTGTTCCCTGAGACTCTAAGTGGAGTCAGGCAATTCTCAGAAGCCCAAATCTTGAAGGTTCAAGAGGAAACTTCAACTCAGGTGGCCCAATTCTCATGCCCAGATCCAGCCAGCAGGACTATTAGAAGAGGTCATCAGGTTTTCCCCCAGTCCTCTCCTAGCAGACACCCAGACGGACCTCTCTGCTGGCAGGGTTCTGTTCCCCAGCCTCACAGAGCTTCTCAGCACCCCTGGTTCCAATCACCCCGCCCTCCCTTCCCCTGTCCAGGCAGAGCGCAGCCTCACGCTCCACCGGGCAGGCTGGCGCCTCTGCCTCAGCTCTCCTGAGCCCTCCGACGTTAGCCAGCTAACGAGAACGGATCTGACAGAGCAGGATTACCCACTCGGAGGGAGCCGACTGATTGTGTTTACTCCCAAACCTGGCCCTACTTAGTGGTCTGTGTGCATCATTAATCTTCTTCCACAATCCGTTCCCCATCTGCTCCCACTTTTTAATGAACTGCCACTTGTCGCACTCAATAAAATCAGCCCTTTGCAAGAATTTCAGCAACGATGGACAGACAGGGAAAGGCAGGAGACGACCAGCAACAGGCAGTGGGGGAGAGGGAGGGAAAGGAGGCGGCGATAGAGATATCCCCGCGGGTTCAGAAACAGCGTCCAATCTGCACGGGCAAATGAATCATAGCACGCCTGGTGCTCTGGGCAGCCTTGCCCCCAAGCAAGGCTCTAATAACCATAGCAGACCAGGGCACTGGCAATTCTTACACCACACCCTGTCGGACTGGGTTTGATCCGAGCCAGCCTGCTTTACACAATTATTTTCCTGGTCGTGAATGGCGTAGGAGGCATGGGGATGGAGTTTTCCAGACGGGGCTGCCAGCTCTAGAGATTCATCCGATACCAGGCTATTACCTCCTGATTACCTGACTTGGCAGTCGACCCACTCTGAGCTGTGAATCAACAGCAGGAAGGGTGCATGGGGAAGCTTAGGCTGCAAATTGCACTTTTCAATCATGTGTCAGAGGTGTAATGAGCGCTCCATCCAGGGGCTCCTAGGATGGGGAAGGGTGGACGGGGAGCATGCAGATGGGTGTCCCTGCTCTGCTTGGGAATCTCAGGGCTGGAGAAGTCACCACCAGGGTCATCTAGTTCGAGGTTCAAGAAGAAAACTGAGGGCTAAAGAGGTGCTTCCCAGGTGGCACTAGTGGTAAAGAACCCGCCTGCCAAGGCAGGAGACATAAGGGATGCAAATTCGATACCTGGGTTCAGAAGATTTCCCTGGAGGAGGGCATGGCAACCCACTCCAGTGTTCTTGCCTGGAGTAGTCCATAGGCAGAGGAGCCTGATGGGCTACAGTCCATGGGGTCGCAAAGAACTGGACACAACTGAAGCAACTTAACACACAAAAAGATGAAGGAACTTGCCCAAGGTCACTGCCTCAGTCCCCGGGGGTGGCTCTAACAAACTACCAAAAACAGGTACCTGAGAAACAACAGACGTTTGTTTCTCACAGCTCTAGAGGCTTGGAAGTCCAAAATCAAGGTTCCAGCAGATCTGGTATCTGGTAAGGGCCCATTTTCTGGTTCATGCTGCTGCTGCTGCTGCTAAGTCGCTTCAGTCATGTCCGACTCTGTGCGACCCCATAGACAGCAGCCCATCAGGCTCCACCATCCCTGGGATTCTCCAGGCAAGAACACTGGAGCGGGTTGCCATTTCCTTCTCCAATGCATGAAAGTGAAAAGTGAAAGTGAAGTTGCTCAGTCGTGTCCGACTCTTAGCGATCTTAGCAGCCTACCAGGCTCCTCCGTTCATGGGATTTTCCAGGCCAAGAGTACTGGAGTGGGGTGCCATTGCTCTTCTTCTGGTTCATAGATGGCCATTTTTTTCCCATGCCCGAGTGGCTGAAGGAGCAAGGGAGCTCTCTGGGGCCTCTTTCATAAGGGCACTATTCCCCTTATGACCTAGTCACCACCCCACAAAGGCTCTAATACCATCACCTTGCAATACCATAACATTTGTTGCTGTTCAGTCATGTCTGACTCTTCACGACCTCATGGACTACAGCATACCAGGCTTCTTTGTCCTCTACTATCTCCCCAAATTTGCTCAAATTCATGTCCTTTGAGTCAGCAATGCTATCTAACTATCTCATTCTCTGCCACCCTCTTCTCCTTCTGCCTTCAGTCTTTCCCGGCAACAGGGTCTTTTCCAATGAGTCAGCTCTTTGAATCAGGTGGCCAAATTATTAGAGCTTCAGCTTCAGCCTCAGTCCTTCCAATGAATATTCAGGGTTGATTTCTTTTAAGATTGACTGGTTTGATCTCCTTGCAGTCTCCATCGTATTGGGCATTAGTATTTAACATGCTGGGCATTAAAGAGTCAGTCTATAGTGGGGACACAGTGGCAGTCAGCATGTGGACCATTGGGGGTGGGGGTTGGATCCCAGGGCTGGCCTTCTCTCACATGGGGAGTAAGGCATAGGAGTCAGACTCTGCCTTCTTGGGGACCCTTTCCTTCAATATCAGAAGCTCTAATACCCTTTTCCTGAAGGCTCTGTCCCAAATAGTTTCTGGAAATTTGCTGAGCAGGACAGAGAAGTATTGGGATCTAGAAGCAGTCTTGGCCTCACTGGCCCAGGTGTCTAAGAAGCCTGGGCCTCAAGTGCCCACCGAGTCAATGGCTGCCCCACCCTCTCAGTCTGGGCCACAGAGCTCCTGCCTCAGAGTTTGGTCAGTCAGTGGATGTGCACAAGTATGAACACCTATCATACCACGAGCTACTGACACATAGGCCAGAGGTACAGTCTTCCTGAAGCTCAAGGGGCTTTGGGCTTGCAGTTCAAGGGGTTTCCCATCCAGAACTTCAGTTCCCCACTGGGACCCTGGTCATCCCCTCCCTGACAAATAGGATTCTGCTCCTGGGGCCTGCCAACACCGCATGGCTTTGCAACCCGCGCCCCACCACCACCACCACAACCACTGGACTGCCAGCTCCATCAGGCAGAGTCGTGAAGTGTCCTCTTCATGCATTATCCTCAGCATCCCAAACAGTGCCTGCCAGGTGCCCAAATAAATATTTATTGAGGAAGCAGATGACGAAGGGCTTCCCTGGTGGCTTGGTGGTTAAGAGTAAGCCGACTGCCACGACTAATGAAGAGTTCACATAGCAATGAAGACCAGCGCTGTCAAAAATACACTATTAAGTTTAAAAAAAAAAAAGCAGATGACCAAATAGATGGATGAATTGAAGGCCCAGAACCACCTCACTTTGCATGTCGCCTGCCTTTGGGGTCTTAGAGGCTCCTTCCTCCTCTCTCATCTCCTTGGTCTCTCTAAGGCTGCTCCCATAACCCTCTCAGTATTGAGCTGGAAAGGCTGGAGCTTGGGGGTCCAGCCCTGAAGCTGCCTCCTTCTCCTGAGCCCAGCCTGCCCCTGGACCACTTTCTCCCGTGCCTCACCCACCAGTGCTCCCCAGGTCCCCCTCGCTCAAGGTGGAGTCATCAGGAGTGTGAAAGGAAGATGATCCTACTCACAGCGTTTGCTCTGGTCTCCAGAACCGCCCTGGCCTGGCTGACACTGCACAGCCCTGTTTCTACTCCAGCTGCCCTCCCTCTTCAGCACAGATGCTCTGGGCTCAGAAACACTGTGCCTACCCCCAGATTTTGCCCACATCTGTGAAAGAAAGTACCACTTGAGACAAAGAGTCCTTTGAAAGTCACAACTGAGAGAGAATAGAAAGGAAAGTCAGAGTGCCAATTTCCCATTTGCAGAAATGTAGGGAAGGACCAGAGACCAGTGGCTCCCTGGTCCTTCACCAGCCCTGGGGACATCAGAGAAGCAAGAGGGAGAAACAAAGGCAAGAATGAAATAGTGACCATGAGACAGATGGAGAGTGCCCTATGGTGCCTTGGGAAGGAGATGCCAGCTCACCCCATCACCACCATGGGGCAGAAAACTTCAGAGCAAGCCCAGGGTGGGCCATCAGGAGAGTTATATCCAGGTGGACATTGAGAGCCCCCCCACAACCACACACACACACACAAATACACACAACCACACACACCCATATACACACACCATAAAGACTAGGATTAAAACTGAAGGCAGTTCCCTGGGGGTCAGGGTCACCTAACAGAGAAGGGGATGGTGGTGGTTCCATAAACAGTGATCAGGCACTGGCTATACTACCGGGGTTCTGCACATTGATGTTAACTTATCCATCCTCCCACCACCCCAACAAACCCTAAAGTTACCTGAAGTGGCACCAGGTGGGGGTGAGATTCATCTGCTCCCTGCTCAGTATGTGTAACAGTCAAGATGACTGACACCTCTGGAGAATATCAGTTCACAAAGGAAAATGATAAAGTATCTGAGGAAGGCAACCCTTTTTTATTTAAAAAAAAGATAAGAAAGTACAGCAGACAAAAATTGAATTAAAAGAATAAACAGAACAAGAATTTAAAATAACTTTATAATAATGATTCTCTAAGAGATACGGGAAGGCACTGGTGAATGAAGCAGGAACACACAGCTTCTAAAAAGAGGCAATTGAAAATTCCAGTAGGATAAAAATCATGGTTGAAATAAAGAAGTCAGTAGATGAGTTGAACAGCAGAACAGATTCAGCTAAAGAACTAGAAGAGTAGATCAATGCTAAACAGCACCATAAAGGGATAAAGAGTTGTAAAATGTAAAAGAAAAGTAAAGATATATGAAACACAGAAGTAAAAATGTCAATATATATTTAATAGGAATCCTCCAAAGAGAAAAAATGGAACAGAGGGAAGAAATATTTCCAAGGAATAATGATTGAGAACTCATAATTAAAGGAAGTTGATACACCTCAGATTGAAAAGGCTTATATAGTGCCTCATACAGGATGAATCTGGGGGCGGGGGCGGTGGAACTCTAGACATTCTACTGAGTAACTTAAGATCAAAAGTAATAGGTAAAAGTTTTAAACCTTCCAAGAGAAAAGAGCAGATAAACTACATATGAACAAGAATCAAATCAATGTCAGACTTTTCAATAGTGATCCTAAATACAAAAGAAAAAAAGAGCAATACAGTAATATTTTCAGTGTGCAGAAAAAAAAAAACCTTTAAACCTATAATTTCACATCCAAGTAACTCCTATTTAAAAATAAGATCAAAATGAAGGATAGTAACAGGCAGGCGAGATCTCAGACTACTCTCTTTAGAAACTCGGAGACGGTCAGTCAGTCAGTTCAGTCGCTCAGTCATATCCAACTCTTACTGACGCCATGGAACGCAGCACTCTAGGCTTCCCCATCCATCAACTCCCGGAGCTTGCTCAAACGCATGTCCATCGAGTTGGTGATGCCATCCTACCATCTCATCCTCTGTCATCCCCTTCTCCTCTCCTCCTGCCTTTAATCTTTCCCAGCATCAGGGTCTTTCCGCAGGTGGATCCTTTACCACTGCGCCACCTAGGAAACCAGAGTGCAACCATCACAATCTAGAAGTAAAATTTTAAGCAAACCTAACATGGTAAGACAAGCTTCCCAGATGGCACTAATGGTACAGAACCCACCTGCCAATGCAGGAGACATAAGAGACACAGGTTCAACCCCTGGATCGAGGAGATCCCCTGGAGGAGGACATGGCAACCCACTTCAGTATTCTTGCTTGGAGAATCCCATGGACAAAGGAGACTGGTGGGCTACAGTCCAAAGGGCTGCAAAGAATTGAACATGACTGAAGCTACTTAGCCGGAGAAGGCAATGGCACCCCACTCCAGTACTCTTTCCTGGAAAATCCATGGGCGGAGGAGCCTGGTGGGCTGCAGTCCATGGGGTCGCTAAGAGTTGGACACGACTGAGCGACTTCACTTTCACTTTTCACTTTCATGCATTGGAGAAGGAAATGGCAACCCACTCCAGTGTTCTTGCCTGGAGAATCCCAGGGACAGGGGAGCCTGGTGGGCTGCCGTCTATGGGGTTGCACAGAGTCAGACACGACTGAAGCAACTTAGCAGCAGCAGCAGCAGAAGCTACTTAGCACGCATGCACGCAACATGGTGAGACAAGGTGAGAATCATCACTAAAGTTAGAGATACCTGTTAAGGACTATATACAGGGGAATAGAAAAATATGAATATACTTCAGAACTTAAGGGGGAAAGGGTCATCAGGAGTCTTAAAAGGGGATTTCCCTGGTAGCACAGTGGTAAAGAATCAGCCTTCAAAGCAGAGGATGTAGGTTTGATCCCTGGTCCAGGAAGATTCCACGGGGTCCGAGAAGATTTCACATGCCACGGAGCAACTAAGCCCTCATGCTGCAACTAAGACCCAATGTAAATTTTAAAAATAAATAAAGAAGTCTTAAAAGGGCAACCAACAGAAAAATTAAAAATAGAATGAATTACTTTTGACCACTCAGCTTTTACAAGGTTATGCTACAGTAACAAGAACTCCATCTCAGTGGCTTGCAACAATAAAGGTTTATTTCTCATTCAGGTGTTGGCTGCAGGCCAGCTACTGCAGGTGTGTTTGATATATCTCCCCATTCCAGAACCTGGCTGACAGAACAAGCCTTATCTCAGCCTCAAGGCAGAGAAAAACGTGCAGTAAAGGAACCACACGATGGTACTTAATGCTTCTGCTCAGAAATCATGGTCAGATCTTTCTGACTCATATTCCATTTGTCAAGTAAATCTCAAGCCATGCTTGATGTTAACAGAATAGGAAAGTATAATCAACTCATAGAGAAAGACAGCAAGTCGCAGCAAAAGGCAGGAATGTATAATCTTCCTGAGGGGAGGATGGTCACATCTTTGAAACCAGGAAAAGAAAATTCACTCTAATTCATATAAGGCATAAAATGGGAGAGGTGCTAGAAAAGTATATAAGTCATGACATAAGAGAGAAGAAAGCAGTACTAAAATAAATAAAAATTATAACAAAGATAGGGGGCTTCCCTGGTGGCTCAATAGTAAAGAATCGCCTGCCAGTGCAGGAGACACAGGTTCAATGATCCCTGGTTTGGGAAGATCCCACGTGTTGTGGAACAACTGAGCCAGTGTGCCACAACTATTAGCCTGTCTTCTACAGCCCACGTGGAGAAGGAAATGGCGACCCACTCCAGTATTCTTGCCTAGAGAATCCCGTGGACAGAGGAGCCTGGTGGGCTGCTGTCCATAGGGTCACACAGAGTCGGACACGATTGAAGCAACTTAGCATGCATGCTCGCATTGGAGAAGGAAATGGCAACCCACTCCAGTGTTCTTGCCTGGAGAATCCCAGGGACAGAGGAGCCTGGCGGGCTGCCGTCTATGGGGTCGCACAGTCGGACACGACTGAAGTGACTGAGCAGCAACAGCAGCAGCTACAGCCCACGAGCCACGACTACTGAAGCCCACGCGCCCAAGAGCCCCCTCAACAAGAGGAGCCCCTCAACAAGAGGAGCCACTGCAGTGAGGAGCCCACGCACACCAACAAAGAGTAGCACGGCCCCTCCTCACCACCCACACGCAACAACAAAGACCCAGTGCAGCCAAAAGTAAGTGAACACTTTTTTAAAAAAAGAAGTAAGTGGTAACGTTCAACTTTTTAAAAAAAATAACAAAGATATGGAATACACATGTGTTGAATTTTCTTGAAAAAAGCAAAAGCCAGTAATATATTTTCTATAAGAGATATGTTTAAAAACAAAATTTAGTTCCCCAGTCTGGATAAGGTAGTGTAGATCCATTTTCCTGCTCTTCCCCCAACTCAGTACTATAAAACCTGGAAATCATGCCAGAAGCAAAGGTGCTGAAAGGATGAGTTTACATAGGACCCTGAGACTCATAACATAATATATAAAATGTCCAGGAAACAATTTAAAAGTCAACCATCATACCAAGAATCAAGGAAAATCACAGTTTGAATTTTAAAAGGCAATCCACTATGCCAACACTGAGATGAATCAGATGTTGGAATTGTCTGACAACATATTTCTAAAGACCTATCATAAAATGCTTCAATAATTAATTAGAAATTCTCCTGAAACAAATGAAAACAATAGACAATCTCAGCAAAAATTAAAGTTATTTTTTGAGAAAACCAAAGGACATTATAGGGTTTTAAAATAACAAATATTTTTAAATTTTTAAAACTTCAGTGGATGAGCTCAGTGAAAGAGTAAAGATGACAGAGGATAAAATCAGTGAACTTGAGCACAGATAAATAGATTTCACACAACTGAAATGATGGAGAGAAAATACAAAACAAGCAAACAAAACAAAAAACAAAAAAATGAGCAGAGCCTCCAGGATGTGGGGAATAATAACAAAAGATCCAACATTCAAATAATCAGAGCCCTGATATAAAAGAAGAGAGTGTGTCTGAAAGATTATTTAAAGAAATATGGCTGAAAACTCTTCAAACACGGCCAAGGAAACAAACCTACAGATTCAAGAAGCTGAGCAAACAGAATAAACTCAAAAAAATTCAGGCCAAGAAGCATCATAATTAAACTTCTGAAAACCAAAGACAAATCGAATTTTTGAAAGCAGTCAGAGAGAAATGACACATGACCTATAGGGGAACACCAATTCAAATCCACCAAATGACAGTGGATTTTTCATCTGAAATCATGGAGGTCAAAAGGATGTGGCACAACATTTTTCAAGTTCTCAAAGAAATGAACTACCAACTACAAATTCCATGTCCAGTGAAAATACTCCTTTAGGAATGAAGAGAAAATAAAGATATTCTCAGACAAAGAAAAACAAAAAGAATGCTTTGCTACCAGAGCTGAGACCTACACTTAAGAGATTGACAAAAGAAATTTCTTCAAACAGAAAGGAAATTATTTTAAAAGAAGAAGAATCTTGGAGCATCAGGAAGGAAAAACAAAAAATAATGGTGCATACAAAGTAGTATCTTATTCCTCATACTTGATGACTGAAACAAAAATTGTAACATCACCTGATACTCAAGCTCCTGAAATTTGGAGAATTCATGCAAACACTTCAAAAATAATTAACACCACTTTTACACAGCTCTACTAAAAACAGAAAAGGAGGAAAATTTCCCCAATTCTACAAGGCCAGTTTTGGTAACAAAACTAGACAAAGAAAATACAAAAAAAGGAAAACTATGGACCAGTATCTCTCACAACTAGGAAAAATCCTCAGTAAAATGGCAAACTGAACCCAACAACATATAAAAAGAATTATACATATGACTGAGTGGGATTTATTCTAGGTTTGCAAGGCTAGTTCAGTATTCAAAAATCAATGTAGTCCACTATCAATGAGCACACAGAAGCAGAAATTCAAAAGCACAATACCATTTACTCCAAAGAATGAAATATTTAGGCATAAGTTTAACAAAATATATGCAGAATCTGTATCCTGAAATATACAAAATGCTGATGAAATACATTAAAGAAGATCTAAAATAACTGAAGAGACACACCAGGTTCACAGATTGGGAAGACTCAACATAGTAAAGATGTCAATGCTCCTGAAATTGATCTATAGGTTGAATGCAATTCTTATCAACACGTTTTTTTGTAAACAAAGAAACAGGAAGATGAGAGAGTGAGAGGTTTATTATAAGGAATTGGCTAACATGATTATGGAGGCTGATAAGTCCCAAGATCCACAGCTGAGAGGGAAGCTGAGAGGGGGACTTCCCTGGTAGTGCGGTGGCTAAGACTCCATGCTCCCAATGCAGGGACCCAGGTTCGATCACTGGTCAGGGACCTAGATCCCCCATGCTTTTTCCCAACTTTGGTTTTCAGATGTTTAATTATGATGTTTCTTGTACAGTTCCTGTCTGAGTCCAAGCCTGAAGACAGGGGAAGATTGATGTTTCAGCTTGAACACTGTCAGGCAAAGAGAAAACAAATTCTCCCTACTCAGTCTCAGTTCTATTCAAGACTTCAGTGCTTTGGATGAGGCCAACCCGCTTTAGGGGAGGGCAATCTGCTTTACTCATTCTAGGGAAACAAATGTTAATCTCATCTGGAATATCCACACACCCTCACAGACACACCCAGAATAATGGTTAATCAAATATCTGGGCAAGGTGACATAAAAAAAAAAAAAAAAAAAAGACAAAAATAAAATTTAAAAATTAACCATCACAGTAGACAAGCTTATTCTAAAAGTTATAGTTGGCCCTCTGTATGCACAGATGTGGAACCCACAGATATGGGGAGCTGACTGTAGGACACCAGTTGATATAAGAGAGGAGCATCTGAGGATTTGGTATCTGCTCCATGAGTGGGGGGTGGGGGGTGCAGAACCAATGTCCTAAAGATAATGAGGGATGACTGTATGTGAAAGGGCATAGGCTCTTGAATCACTAAAACAATTTTGACAATGAAGAATAAAGTGAGAGAAATCACTCTTCCTGATATTAAAAATTACTTTATAGCCATAGCAATCAGGACAATGTGGTATTGACAAAGAGATAAACTCATAGATCAATGCAACACAAGAGAGAACCCAGAAACAGATCCACACAAATACACTTAACCGATTTTTGACAAATACACAAAAGCAATTCAATGGAAGAAGAATAATGTTCTCAACAAATGATGCTGGTACAATTGGATGTCCATAAGCAAAAAAATGAACTCTGACCTAAATCTGACAGCTTATACAAAATTAACTCAAAATGGATCACAAATTTAAGTGTATAATTGTAGAACTATAAAACTTTTATTTGGAAAAAAAAAGTATGAGAAAAATCTCCTGGTTCTAGAGCTGGGTAATGTGTTCTTAGATTTGATACCAAAAGCAAGATTTGTAAAGGAAAAACCTGATATACTAAATTTCATAGATATTAAAAACTTTTGTTTCATGAAAGTCTATATGACAAGTTACACAATGGAAAGAATATCTGCAAACCACATCACAATAAAAGAATAGCATCTAGAAAATATAAAGAAAATACACATATACAATTAGAAACAACTAATGTTGGAGAAATTGGATGCCCATAAGCAAATATATAATTAGAAAATGAGCAGACTACATGAACAAACACTTCACCAAAGAGGACAAACAGATGGTAAACAGGCACAGGAAAAGATGTTTAACATCATTAACCATCAAACAAACGCAAATTAAAACCACAATGAGATGTCACTGCCTACCTCTCATTATGACTAAAATAAAAAACAGAAACACCACCAAATGCTGGGAAAGATATGGAAAAACTTGGTCACTCATACATTGCTGATGAGAAGTAAAATGGTACTGCCACTCTGGAAAATAGTTTCTTGTAAAACTAAACAAGCAATTACCATATAGCCCAGCAATTCCACTCTTGATCTCAGTGGCGGGGGGGCGGTGGGGGGAATGTATGTTTACAAAAAAAAAAATTGTACACAAATAACAGCTTAGTTTGTAATAGCCAAACAATGGACATTTCAGATGTCTTTCAATAGATGAAGGACAAACTGCAATGCAGACATACCGTGGAACACCATACTTAGCAATTAAAAACGATGAACTATTGGGACTTCCCTGGGGGTCCAGCGGTTAAGACTTCCCACTTCCACTGCAGGGGGCACAGGTTCAATCCCCGGTTGGGGAACTAAGATCCCACATGCCACATGGTCCGGCCAAAAAAACAAATTAGAATATCAGTATATCATTTAAAAAAGAAAGAATGAATTATTGATACACAGAACTTGGATAAATCTCCTGAGAATTATGCCAAGTGAGAAAAGTCAATCTCAAAATTTTACATATTACATGATTTCATTTAAATAACATCTCTTTCAACAACAAATGAGTGGTTGCCAGGGATCAGGAATAGCTGGGGAGGGAAGATGGAGGTGGATGTGACGACGGAAGGGCAGTAAGGATCCTTGTGGTAACAGAGCTGTTCGGCATCTTGGCCGTGGTGGTGGATACACAAACCAACAGGTGTGATAAAACTGTAAAGAACTAAATGTGCACACACAAAGATTTAACCATCCACACCCACACAAATGAGCACAAGTAAAAGTGAGAACTTCTGAATAAGGAATAAGATTGGTGGATTGTATCAATGTCAATATCTTGCTTGTGAAATTATACTACCGTTTTGTATAACATTATTATTAGGGGAAACTGGTTAAATTGTACACTGAGTGGATCTCCCCATATCTCATATAATGTATGTGAATCAACAATTATCTCAAAAATGTTAATTAAAAAAACAAAATCTATAGAAAAGGTGAAAAATAAAGATATGATATGGCAGAAATGGAGGACTGTCAATTATATTCATTCTTCCCCTCTTCTATATATTACAATTTCAACTGGACACATGGGCTTCCAAGAATAGACTACATTTCCCAACTTCTTTTGAAACTAAGAGCGGTCTGTAACTAAATTCCAATCTTGGGATATAAGCAGTAATAATGTATTCAACTTCCAGAAAGTATTATTTTTCTTTTTTCCAGGAAGTATTCTTAAAGAAAGGGTGGCACTTTCCTGGTAGTCCAGTGGCTAAGATTCCATGCTCCCAATGCAGGGGACCCAGGCTCAATCCCTAGTCAGGGAACTAGATCCCACACACTGCAACAAAGATCAAAGATCGTGTGTGCCATAACTAAGACCCAGCACAGCCAAAAAAATTAAATAAACAGAAATTAAAAGAAAAAAAAAAGCAGGCATGCCTTCTCCTCCCACTTCTTACTAAATCATGAACACAAACGACATAACCTAGGAAGGACTATGTCCTTGCGGAAAGACTCTGGGTCCCTAAGGACTTCATGTACTTGCCATAACTGGTCTCATCTGCCTATGTTTAATTAAAAAGAAATAAACTTCTATCGTGTTTAAGCAGTACCAGCCTAGGCTGCTTCTGGCTTTTATGAAATAAATTTCTACCTTTTGGGGACACTGGTATTTTAGGCTTTCTCTGACTACAGTTGAATCTGAACCTAATTAATACAAATAAAAGATATTCCATGGAGAAATAAATCACAGGTTTATTTTAAGACCAGGTAGAATTCCAGGCCAAAAAGAAAACTACAAGAGACAAAGAAGGAAGTTATAAACTATAAAAGAACAATCAGTTCAGTTCAGTCGCTCGGTCGTGTCCGACTCTGCTGATGGACGGCAGCACGGCAGGCCTCCCTGTCCATCACCAACTCCCAGAGCTTGCTCAAACTCATGTCCATCGAGTCGGTGATGCCATCCAATCATCTCATCCTCTGTCGTCCCCTTCTCCTCCTGCCTTCAATCTTTCCTAGCATCAGGGTGTTTTCTAGTGAGTCAGTTCTTCTCATCAAGCGGCCAAAGAATTGGAGTTTCAGCTTCAGCATCAGTCCTTCCAACGAATATTCAGGACTGATTTCCTTTAGGATGGACTGGTTGGATCTCCTTGCAGTGCAAGGGACTCTCAAGAGTCTTCTCCAACACCACAGTTCAAAAGCATCAATTCTTCAGCACTCAGCTTTCTTTATAGTCCAACTCTCACATCCATACATGACTAACAGAAAAATCATAGCCTTGACAAGATGGACCTTTGTTGGCAGAGTAATGTCTCTGCTTTTTAATATGCTGTCTAGGTTGGCAATAGCTTTTCTTCCAAGGAGCAAGCATCTTTTAAGTTCATGGCTGAAGTCACCATCTGCAGTGATTTTGGAGCCCCCCAAAATAAAGTCTCTCACTGTTTCCATTGTTTCCCCATCTATTTGCCATGAAGTGATGGGACTGGATGCCATGATCTTAGTTTTCTGAATATTGAGTTTTAAGCCTACTTCTTCACTCTCCTCTTTCACTTTCATCAACAGGCTCTTCAGTTCCTCTTCGTTTTCTGCCATAAGGGTGTTATCATCTGCATATCTGAGGTTATTGACATTTCTCCTGGCAATCTTGATTTCAGCTTGTGCTTCATCCAGCCCAGCGTTTCTCATGATGTACTCTGCATGTAAGTTAAATAAGCAGGGTGCCAATATACAACCTTGACGTACTCCTTTCCTGATTTGGAAGCAGTCTGTTGTTCCATGTCCAGTGCTAACTGTTGGTTCTTGACCTGCATACAGATTTCACTGATGGTAAGGTGGTCTGGTATTCCCATCTTTCAGAATTTTCCACAGTTTGCTGTGATCCACACAGTCAAAGGCTTTGGTATAGTCAATAAAGCAGAAGTATATGTTTTTCTGTAATTCTCTTGCTTTTTCTATGATCCAACAGATGCTGGCAATTTGATCTCTGGTTCCTTTACTTTTTCTAAATACAGCTTGAACATCTGGAAGTTCACAGTTCACGTACTGTTGAAGCCTCACTTGGAGAATTTTGAGCATTACTTTGCTAGCGTGTGAGATGAGTGTAATTGTGTGGTAGTTTGAATATTCATTGGTATTGCCCTTCTTTGGGATTGGAATGAACACTGACCTTTTCCAGTCCTGTGGCCACTGCTGAGTTTTCCAAATTTGCTGGTATATTGAGTGCAGCACTTTAACAGCATCATCTCTTAGGATTTGAAATAGCTATAGCTCAACTGGAATTCCATCAACATATCAAGACAATAAAGATCATGAATATATGTGTGTTTAATAATATGGCTGCAAAGGCTATAAAGCAAGAGCTGACAAGTACTATGGGAAAACGAGACACATAAGAAACTGCAGTTAAGGAATTTAACATAGTCCTCTCGGAAACCAACAGATCAAGAAGACAAAAATGACAAGATAGACTTGATTAGTAGAACTGATCATTTGGAACTGAGATACAATGAAGAACTTTACACCCAAGACATGAGGAATGTGTATTAGTTCATATGTGCAGTGCTGTGCTTAGTCACTCAGTTGTGTCCGACTCTCTGTGAACCGTGGATGGGAGCCCGCCAGGTTCCTCTGTCCATGGGATTCTCCAGGCAAGAACACTGGAGTGGGTTGCCAAGCCCTCCTCCATGGGATCTTCCTAACTCAGGGATCAAACCCAGGTCTCCCGCATTGCAGGCAGATTCTTTACCGTCTGAACCACCAGTGAAGCCCTTAGCTCACACAGGACACTCCAAAAAATACACCTTGAGCTAGGCTACAAAGGATGATGATTCAACTATTTCCAAACACCATAATAAAAATAGAAATCAATACAAAAGACAAGCTTTTATTCATCTCAAAGGTATAGAAACTGAAAAAGCAAGCTACTTAATAACACTTTATATTAAACAGGAAATAATAGGGGAAATTACAAAATACTTAGAACTGAATGACAATAAAAACACTACATGTCAAAATTTGTAAGACTAAAGAAAGACTTTAGGAAAATTAATGGCTTTAACTATACTTACCAGAAAACAACAAAGATGGAAATAATGAGCTAAGTACCTCAGGAATTTAGAAAAAAAAAAAAGATTATAGAGTAAACTCAAAGAAGAAAACTATAAAAGAAAAAAAGGGATAAAAATCAATAAAAATGACTTAAGTTAAAATGTCACCTTATTGCAACTCCTAATGAATTAATTGATCTAGCCACTTATCATCAATGGCTCCTAAAACCAATAAAAGAAAGTCAACCAGACACTGTCATTATGTTCCTCTTAAAGGAAGAACATAACCACTTACAAGGCAGTCATGTAAAAAAAATGTGTGTATATATAGATATCAATATGGATAGACAGGTTAAATGTAGATACAGATAGATTTAGATATACATGTATAGACAGGTCAAATTTTATAGACTCTCTAGATCTAACTGCAAATTTGATGGAAATTTCATGAAAGCTCAATCACCTCTAAATTCAATGAAAGTTCAATCAAAATTCTAGCAATTTTTTATAAAGCTGATAAATTGATTCCAAAATTAATATGTAGAAAAATGAAGGTTCGAAAGTCCACAAATAGATAAATCAATTTTTTGAAAGAGCAAAGCATGGTGATTTGCTGTAGCAGGTATTAGTACATAATATAGAGCTATATAATTTTTAAAATGTTTGCTTATAACTCAAGAACAGACATAAATCCAATGGAGAAGAGAAAATGCCTACATATAATAGGAACTTAATATATGATCAAGATAACATCACAAACAAGTAGGAAAAGGATGACTTATTTAGTTGATAATTTGCCCAAAAAAGCCTCTATCTCATACTATATACAAAGGTGAATTCCAGGAAGAGTAAAGAACTAAAATTGAAAGGCAAAATAACAGGTAAAATAGAATAAAAACAAATAAAACTCTTCTTGTGATCTTTGTCAGGGATGAAACTTCATCATCAAAACGCAAAGAGCAAAAACCATAAGGCAAAAACTGATTGACTTGACTATAACTACCAAAGATTTATATTAATTGAAAGGATGCTACATTCATTTCAAAGGGCTGCCATAAGAGAATACCACAACTAAGGAGCTTAAAACCGAAATTTATTGTCTCATCATTCTAGAGGCAAGAAGTCTGAAGGCAAGGTGTCATCCAGGCTTTTTCCCTCTGAAACTTTTAGGGGAGAATCTTCCCATGCTTCTTCTCGCTTCTGGTTTTTGCCAGCATTCCTTGGCATTCTTTGATTTGTAGATGATCACTCCAATCTCTGCCTTTATCACCACAAGGTCATCTTCTCCCTGTGTGTCTCTGTTTTTGTATGGTATTTTCCTCTTCTTATAAGACAGAAGTCATATAGGATTTATAATCACAAGACCTGATTTCCAAATAAGGTCACATTCACAGATACTGGGGGTTATGACTTCAACATGTCTTTCTGGGGAATACTATTCAACCCACTACAGTCTACTCTATACCCTCCACCCCAAATTTACATCCTACCCACATGCAAAATACATTCACCCCATCCTAACACTCACAAGTCTTAACTCATTCCAGCAACAATTCTAAGCCTAAAACCTTATTTAAACATTATCAACTCACCAAGTTCCAAATCTCATCATCTAAATCAGGTATAGATGAGATTCCGGGTATGATCCATTTGGGGACAAAAGTCCTCTCCATCTGTGGACCTATGAAACTAGAAAACAAGTTATCTGCTTCCAAAATATAATAATGGGACAGACATAGAATAAACATTCCCATTCTAAAAGGGAGGAATTTAAAAGAGTAGAATGGAGTAGGAAATGACAACCCTTCCAGTATTCCTGCCTGGAAAAGTCCATGGACAAAGGAGCTTGGTCGGCTACAGTCCTTGTGGGTCTCAAAGAGTTGGATACAACTAAGTACACACATACGAAGAAATAAAAAGGTCACCATTCTCAAACAAGTCTGAATCCCAGAAGAACAAATTCAAGGTCTGAAATTAATTCTCTGTGGCTTGATGCCCTGTCCTCTGGGCCTGTAATAATAGCTGTTGCCTCTTTGGTCTCTGCCTTTGTATCTGTGGATCTGTGATCTCAAAGTCACTCATCTTTTTCTTCAAGAGTAGCACGTTTGTGGTTGAATAGCTCTATCCCCTACTTTCCTTTCTATATTAACAGAATCCCAGAAGCCTGGCAGCTTTCTTTGTTTTATCTAGTCTTTGCCCCTTTCAGTGCAAGCTGACAGTGTTTCTACCAGTATAAATTTTCACAAAACCTCGTGTGTCTCCTGTGTATGTCAAAGACATCTATGCCATTAGACACAACTGGTCCCCACAGAAGACTCTCCACATAATCCTGCCTCTATTTCTGGCTTCTGCTGAGATCTGGTTTGACCCATTAGTCATCTACCTAACTCTTTTCAGCAAAATGCTGTTCAAGGCACACCCTTGGTGCACCCTGCAGACTGTGCTTACTCAACATTGAATTTTCTAATTTTGACAATCAGGAGGAGCCAAGAAACTCCCAAACCATCAAGTTCTGGTTCCTTAATTTTGAACAATTTCTTTCTCAATTTATCTCTTCCCTCTTGGAACTTGCTATCAGCAGTAAAGAGAAACCAGGCCACGCCCTCCACAATTTGCTTGGAAATCTAAATACCTAAGTTGAGTCCTGATTTTTACCCAACAATAGAACATAAATCAGCCAAATATTTTACTACTTTATAATAAGAATTGCTCTTTTTCCAATTTCCAATAACATGGTCCTCGTTTTCTTCTCAGGCCTCACCAGAAACACCTTTAATGTTCCTATTTCTTGCACCATTCTATTCATGATGATGATTGTGTTCTCTAAAATGATAGAAGTTTTCTCAACTGCGCTCTTCTGAGCCCTCACTAGAATAGCCTTTAACATTCATATTTCCGCCAACAGTCTCTTCAGTATAGGATTTTTCTATAATGAACCCCAACTTCTTCCAGCCTCTGCCCATTACCTAATTCAAAAGCCACTTTCACATTTTAAGGCTTTTGTTAGAGCAAATACCTCACTACCCAGTTCCAAAATCTGGACTAGTTCCCTAGGGCTGTCATAAAATAGTTAAATAAACTAGGTAACTTAAAACAACATAAGTTTATCCTCTCACAGTTCTGGAGACTTGAAGTCTGAAGTCGAAATGTCAGCAGGACCATGCTATCTCTGAAGGTTATAGAAAATAACCCTTCTTTGTCCCTTTCAGTTTCTGAGGGCCCCAGACATCCCCTGGCATATGGCAGCATAACCCCCATCTCTGTCTCTGTTTTTACGTGGTTTTCTTTTACATGTCTTTCTGTGTCCTCTCCTCTTCTTATAAGGACACCAGTCATTAGATTTCATCTTAAGATCCTTAACTAATTACATCTGCGCAAAGACCCTATTTCCAAATAAGGTCACATTCTGAGGTTCCAGGTGACATGACTTCTTGGAAGACACTATTCAACCTACTGCAGATGCTATGGACAAAATTAATAAGCAAGTGACTACTGATAGAAAATATTTTAAAGTCTAAAATCATTAAAGATTACTATCTCTAACACGTAAGAAGACTGTGAATCAACAAAATAGAAAACCCCATAGAAAGAGGCAAAGGATATGAGCAGGCAATCCACAGAAGCAGAAATTCAAATGAATAAAACTTTTATAAAGTGCTATTAGATCTCATTAATTATAGGAGAAATTAAAACAAGTAAATTCTACTTTATGTCCATAAATTTGGGTAGAAAAATCAAGCTTGGTAACACAAAGTATTGGCAAGAATGTGGAGGAATGGGACGCTACATAATTTATAGTGACTTTCAATCTTGCTCAGAGTAAGACCCACAAAGCCTTCCATTTCCTGGTCCAACTACTTCTTCAGCCTCATCTCCAACCATCTTCTGTCTCCCTCTCTCTGCTGCAGCCCACCAGCCTCCATGCTGTTTCAAGTGGGCCAAGCACACTTCAATCCCAGGGTCTTGGCACTTGTTTCATATGCTTAGAATATACTTACCCATTCATGGCATGACTCTACTTTTCCTTGAAGTTTATGCTCTAATGTCACTTTTGAGGGGGGAGGCTTCCTTGACCACAGAGGTCAGAGGCTCCCCCTTTGCCTGATGTATTTCTCTCCGTCACAGTTCCAACTCTCTGACACTCTATGTTTTGCTTGTTTGTCTGTTTATTGTCTGTCTCACTTTACTAGAATGCTCATTTGGCTTTGCTCACTGCTGCATCCCAAGTCTAGAACAGCGCCTGGCATATTATAGGTGCTCAATAAATATGTTGAAGGAACAAAGAACTATTAATATTTACCGAGTGATTCAGTTCAGTTCAGTCGCTCAGTCGTGTCCAACTCTTTGCAACCCTATGAATCGCAGCACGCCAGGCCTCCCTGTCTATCACCAACTCCCGGAGTTCACTCAGACTCACGTCCATCGAGTCAGTGATGCCATCCAGCCATCTCATCCTCTGTCGTCCCCTTCTCCTCCTGCCCCCAATCCCTCCCAGCATCAGAGTCTTTTCCAATGAGTCAACTCCTCGCATGAGGTGGCCAAAGTACTGGAGTTTCAGCTTTAGCATCATTCCTTCCAAAGAACACCCAGGGCTGATCTCCTTTAGAATGGACTGGTTGGATCTCCTTGTAGTCCAAGGGACTCTCAAGAGTCTTCTCCAACACCACAGTTCAAAAGCATCAATTCTTCGGCACTCAGCTTTCTTCACAGTCCAACTCTCACATCCATACATGACCACTGGAAAAACCATAGCCTTGACTAGACGGAGTGATTACTGTGTATTAAATGCTTTCATTTAATCCTTTCAACAGCCATATAAGTTAGTCATTATTACTTCCATTTTACTGACTTGGAGACTGAGGTTTAGAGGGTTTAGGCAATCTATGAGAGGTCAAAGAGCTAGCGAATGATTGGGCTGAGACTTGAGCTCAGCCTGGTTGATTCCAAAACCCAAGTTCTTAAACACTTCACTATACTTCTGTCAATCACCCACAGGGTTCATAATTCTCACTTGGTGGCCATGAATGTCCATGGCTCAGATCTCCTGCTGTGGGAAACACAGCTGCCATTCCTCTAGATCCAAAACCACATTCATGCCGAGGGCCTGCCTCCCCCAGACTGCTCCCAGGCAAAGCCAAGCACAGCTGATGGGCTCTCTCCATCAGCCTAGCCAACACCTTTTTAGAGCTGTGCTGGGTTTCAGATTCTTCCTATCCAATCCTCCTTCCTCCCCCCTCTCCTTTCCCACAGTCACACTACCTACTCCTGCTCTCTCCTCTTTGTCCTTCACAAAGTATCCCCCAGTGAATCTCCTGCACCCCAAATCCCACCTTGGTTTTCATTGCTTGGAGGTCCCGACCTAACATACTCTTGGGGATGATCAGGAGTCAGCCAGCACAGTATGTACCACAGCTGGACATACACCCTCCCCCATGACCCAGCAATTCCTTTCTCATGTATGTGTATATATATATATATATATATTTATACACACATATATATACATATATATATATGTATATACACACACACAAAAGAAACGCATAAGGTTTTTCAGAGCAACTGCCAGAAGTGACTGCAGATAAATTTGCAGAGGCTGGAGAGTTTAGAGTGTCTGTGTTAGTTGCTACTTTCAATGTGAAAAATGCTGGGTCTGGTGACCACAAGCCCTACCTGCCCCATCAGAGTCACAAGAGAAGCCACTGCGCCTGCCCAGAAACCAAGAAAGCACACGATGAGAGCATCATTGAGCAAGAACAGCACTGTGGACAATTAACTGAGGCCCACAAGTAGTGCATGAGAGCCCTGGGATTTAAGATATGAAATGCTGGGACTTCCTTGGTGGTCCAGTGGTTCAGAATTTGCCTTCCAATGCAGAAGACATGAGTTCAATCCCTCATCAGGGAACTAAGATCCCACATGCCGCATGACAACTAAGCCTGTGAGGCACAACTACAGAGCCCACATGTTCTAGAGCCCACAACAGAGAGCTGTGCACAGCAATGAAAGATCCTGTGTGCCACGTTTGAGACTCAATACAGCCAAGTAAATAAATGTTTCTTTTAAAAAAAGATATGAAATGGAGGTCTGCTCTGGAAATTAATAATTCCTGAAAAATGAAGAAGACTCAATATTTGGCAGTTCTTTGATCAACAATGATAAATGAAAAAGTATTTATAATTTATGTTTTTAAAAAAGGAAAATATCCCCGGCCAAAAAAAAAAAAAGAAAGAAATGCACATATATTGTCACCAAAAGACATGCACAATAATGTTCACAGCAGCTCTATTCATAATAGTTCAAAACTGGAAACTACCCAAATGCTTATCAACAGTCAGATGGGTAAATAAATCATGGTATATTCACACAATATGACCTTATACAGCAAGGAGAATGGATAATCTACAATTACTCACAACATGGATGGATCTCACAAACAGAAGATTGAGTAAAGGAAGCCAAGGCAGAAGAGTGCAAACCATGAGATTCCATTATGGACTGTAGCCTACCAGGCTCCTCGTCCATGGGATTCTCCAGGCAATAGTCCTGGAGTGGATTGCCATTTCCTTCTCCAGGGGATCTTCCCAACCCAGGGCTCAAACCCAGGTCTCCTGCATTGTAGACAGACGCTTTACCATCTGAGCTACCAGGGAAGCCTATATAAAGTACAAAACCAAGCAAAATGAATGCCCAGTGTTAGAATTCTGGACACTGCCTACCTTTGGGGGCTGGGTGGGGTGAAGATTAGGAGAGTAACAGGGATTTCTGGGGTGCTGGAGATGTTTTGTTTCTTGACCTGGATAGTAGTTAAGTGGTTTGATTAATTTTTGTGTTTTTTTTTTTTTTTTTTGAGAATTCCCCACTTACAGTATGTGTGTTTTTCTCCGTGTACATAATACTGTATTTTAAAAATATTAATGAAAAATAGAAGATAGGGCCAGTGTTGAATAACACTCACCAGAAAGACAAAATCACAAGCCTACTGATAACCTCTAACCCTGCTCCCTGTTCCTGTCAGGGATCCTCCATTCTTAGGGTCACTTCCAGACTCAAAAATGTCCCTTTCTCTTATTCTTGATGGCCAGTCTGCCACCAAGTCCTGCTGCTTCTTTCTTCACGTCTGTCTACTTTGACCTGGTCTTCCGTGTGTTCCTGCTGTCACTGCTCCATTGGATGCCAAGGCTCAGCAGAAGTTAGCTTCTAACTAGTCTCCCAGCCAGGGCAGGGACTAGGTGAGGCCAGCAAAGCACCCAGGGGGCAATATTTAAGGAGGCATCATTCTCAGGGTGCGGCAAGCATGCACTTGACAGCAGAAAGTGATGTTTCTTTAAATTCTCCACCCAGGCACCTGGCTCACCTCCCACCAGTCCCTGCCCTGTCATGCTGGGTTAATCTTATTTTCATGTCCCGCCCCTGTCCAAAGATTTGCCATGTTGCATCCTCATACTAAATTAAGGATGATCCTGGGCAGGTCATACTATCTCCCTTAGCCTCAGTTTCTTTATAAATAACAGTGAGGAGCCTGGATCTAAAGACAGCAAATAGATTTCCTTATTGAGTACCAAATCAAATTGTTGTAACAACCATCTGGAGCATTTGATTCAGAAAAATTCTGAGGACAAGTACAGATTCACTGAAGAAAGGTGCTGTGATCACGTCCTGATATTTGGCATGAGTGAGAAAGAGTACAGTCTTGAGGGGAACTTCTCTAGTGGTCCAGAGGTTAAGAATTCTCCTTCCGATGCAGGGGATGTGGGTTCGATCCCTGGTCAGGGAACTAAGATCCCACATGCCACAGGACAACTAAGCCTACACGTCACAACTAGAGAGTTTGTGCATCACAACTACTGAGCCTGCACTCTAGAGCCCATGCTCTGCAACAGGAGAAGCCCACAAGCACAGCAACAAAAAGCCCACAGGTTGCAACAAAGACCCAATGAGCCAAAAACAAACAAAAAAAAGACTGTACAGCTATGATACACATATCAGGCGCTTGCCTTAAGTAACTAAGAACAAAGGTTTTATCCTGGCATTCTAGACCCTCCATGATCTAGTCTCGTCAGACAATGGTCTTATTTCCTAGAGAATCAAGTCTAAAATGTTCAGCCTAGTTTCAAAATACAGCCAAGAGAAGCGCCCGGGGCAGCCGCACTGTGCTGAGTGGCAGCACGGTCACCTGTGGTTGTCACATCACTCTCAGGCCCACTCGGGCAGAGCTCCCACTGGTCAATCCTTGGGCTCCCGCCGGGCTCATCTCCATTTCCAGAACCTAATTCCAAAATATTGTTCTGAACTCCCTCCAGAGAGCTGATTTATGCCCTGGTTAAGGGAAAAGGAACCCAAAATATTGTGCCCATTTGTTTGAGCCATGGATGGTTAAACAGGGTCATCTCTCACCTGCTGGCCAGCCTGGTCCGCTCAGCTCCTCCGGTAGCTGGATTTGATAGCTCAGCCCAGAAGACAAAGTCCAGCCTACAAGCCCAGAGAAACGTCAACCCAGGGCCTCTTGAAGGTGCTCCCCCCAGCCCAGGACTTGCTTGCGGAGCTTTCTGAATTCAGAGTGCATGTGCACACACACACACAAGCCCAAAGCGCATGACTCACTGAATGGGGAAATCTCCCTAGTCCTAATTTTCTTTTTTTTCCCTCCTCTTTCCACTCAAAATGGAGATGGCTAGGCTCTGCCTGGGCTGGCACACCCAGCACTCTCTGGTCAGAGAGAACCCAGCTCCCTCCAGACCCTTATCTCTCCTGAGTATACACCTACATACAGCTACCCAGAAGGCAGATATACATATAGACATGTAATTCAGAGAGATCTGTGCTCTGCTTAGGCCATATACCAGGAAAATGCAGAACAGAAGTGGTTAATTCTCCACAGTGAAGTCTGGATGGCTTCTCAGAGGAGGTGACTGAGGTGGGTCTTACAGGATAAGTAATAGCTGGCTTGGAAGAGCAGAAAGGGAAGGGAAAGTTTCTGCCAAAGATGTAAGTAGGAATGAAGTCAACATATTACCCAGCACCTACTGGAGCTCAAAACCCCAGGACAGGGATCTCCAGTCCAGGACCTCATTTCACCTGCTTAGGCATGAAGGGCAGAAATCTTTGCTCTGCCTTCACCAATCAGGAAGAATTTCCAACTGTTCTAGGAGCTGCCTAGGGTCCACTGTCAGATCCTCTCAGGGACATTCCTAACATCCCTGTTCAGGGCAGACCCAGGCGGTACAGCACGGTGGGTGAAACAGTAGGGATATAAGATTTCTAGAGGTTGGAGGCCCCAGAGGAGAATGAGCATCTCTGCATCCCTTTCCTCTGGCCATGCCTAGCCAGTGGTCCTGTCCTGTCTGCTTCCTGCTGAGCTCATCACTGTCCATCCTTTCACGGGCCATTCCTGTCTGCTCCTTGGTTGACACCAGGGGATGGGACATGTGATGGAGGAAACAATGGGAAGGAAGAGTGATCCCCTCCTGAGGCCATGCGACTGGTGGGTAGAGGTCCATGGCCCTCCCAATGAGTGAAGTGAATAACCTGATTCTCAGGAAGAGACTCCAGTGGAGTCAGCTAGAACGAGGAGAACTTGGAAACTGTGCAGAAGCAATGTCTGAGCAGAGAGGGCAAGAGGGACAGCGGGGAGGGATGAGGGAAGAGGAGAGGCAGAAAACTCCTTTACCACCATCCAAGAGTTCTAGCTACTGGCTCCCCACCCCCAGCACACAACTACAGGCACCCCTCAAAGCCCTCCTCCTCCACGGAGCCTTCCCAGAGTACCCCAGCCAGAAGTGCCAGAAGCACAGCCAAGGTTGAGGACCCTGCAGACAGGTATCTTAGGAAGCAGGACCCTGCAGTGGAATTAACAAGGGCTCAGGAGGCTCAATCTGGGTTTCATTTTCAGTTTCACGTCAACTAGATGGGTGACCTTGGCAGCGTACTCATCCTGAACAAGGACGACCTTCGCATCTGCCAGATAACAAGTGACCATGATACGTCTTTCTCTCAATATTGAGAGGATTACATAAGATATTCGTAAGGCCCCAGAACTCAGTAGATGCTTGATACTTGATACATGTATTTCTCTTGTAATATGCTTCATTTTCAAGCACACACCTCACCTCATCTAAACCGCAAGCTCCAGGAGGGCAGTTTTATAAAACACACACACACACAGTGCCAACACAATGCCTGGCACACAGACGGCTCAATATATGCCTTTCAGAAATAACAACTTCCAGAGCAAGAGGGAGGGAAAGGAAGCAAGGAGGCAGAACCTTGAGAAGAGAGCTTTGCTCCCCGCAAGGCTGGGCGAGGCTGAGTCCCATCCTTCTCATCTAGTTGTAAAGCGCCTGTGTTCATTATTTTAACAGTTATTCGTGATCAAACGATTTGGTGTTAATGTGGATCTAATGTATAAATCCATACGGGTCCCACAGTCATTTAGCATTAATTAAACGAGGCCATTATAAGGCTGGGATTCCGCTGGGTTTATTGCGCTTAGCAATTAACGGCAGGAACCACTTGGCCACTCTGCTTTCGGTCTGGTCCCTTTTACCTCCAGAGGGCGGGGCTGGAGCAGAGTCACAGCTGTCCTGGGATGGAGAGTGATGCCCTGGCTGGGGTGCAGAAAGATGACTGACAGGTGGGGAGTTCCCTAGAGGCCCAGCCTTGGCCTGGAGAAGCTGACATTTCATTAAGAAGAAATGAGGGCTGCACGGGCACAGCACTGGCCTGGGAGCCTGCTCTAACGCTGCTGACTGGCTGTGCAACCTTGTACAAGAAACTTTCCCTCTCTGTTCTGCATCGGTTAATTCAGGAGCCTGGACAAGCCAAGCTCATTCCCTCTGCCTGGAACATATCTCCTTCTGCTTTTCCCTGGCTGCTTCATTCCACCACCCAGGTCTCAGCTCACATATCCGCTTACCCAAGAAGCCTCCCGACCACCTATTCCCAGCCACCCCACTAATCTGTAGCAAGTTTTCTCTGTTTTATTTTCTTCATGGGACCTGTACATGCATGCTCAATTGCTTCAGTCATGTCCAACCCTTTGTGACCCCATGGACTGTAGCCCGCCAAGCTCCTCTGTCCATGGGGATTCTCCAGGCAAGAATATTGGAGTGGGTTGCCATGCCCTCCTCCAGGGGATCTTCCTGACCCAGGGATCGAACCTGTATCTCTTGCCTCTCCTGCATTGACAGGGGGTGGGGGTGGTTCTTTACCTCTAGTGCCACCTGGGAAGCCCCCATAGGACCTATAACTATCTAAATTACCTCAGGGGACTTCCCTGGTGGTCCAGTGGCTAAGATGCCTCGCTCCCAGTGCAGGGGGCCCAGGTTCAATCCCTGGTAAGGGAACTAGATCCCACATACCATAACTAAAGGGTTCACATGCCACAGCTAAAGATCCCACATGCCTCAATGAAGACTGAAAACCTGCGTGCTGCAACTAAGATCTGACGCAGCCAAATAAAGATAAGTATTTTTTTAAGTGTCTCACCATTTGTATTCATTTGTTTGCTTGTATATTATGTCTGTGTCCTCCCACTATAAGCTCCACAAACCAAGGACTTCCTTGGTCTTATTTATCACTCTAACACCAGTTTCCCAAACGGTACCTACTCTGTACACAGCACATGTGTCTGGCACATGGCAGCAGCTCAGAAAATAATTTATCCATTGACTGAATCATTAGGTGACCACTCGGCACCCTCCGAGATAGGCACTCAATGGCCCTTGACATCTGGGCCCAGGAAGCAAGGGCAGAATTGGGGCAGATAGAGATGGGTTAGCTGGGAAGGCTGGTGGGGGAAGGGTGGTTGGGATAAGTCCTAAGGGGCTGAGCAAAGCCGGCCTGGAGGGGAGGAAAAGACGGATGTTGCCTTCAGCAGAAGTCAGACAGGATCCATGATGGTGGAGAGCGCCGAGTCTCAGCAGCTGCTACCCCTTTGGGCTTCCAGCCAAGACCATTTGGTGAAACTATATTCATAATCACAATAGAGGAATCTTCCATGGACTGGGACAGTTTCTCTTCAAGGCACCAACCACCATGCATATCACTTCACATTATTCTCCTTCCATCCTCTTATTTTCTGTTGCTTACAACACTTAGAAAATTAAAAACATTAGTTTTCGATTTGTATGTCCTAAGTCACTTCAGTCGTGTCCAACTATCTGTGACCCCATGGACTGTAGCCCACCAGGCTCCCCTGTCCATGGGATTTTCCAGGCAAGACTACTAGTGTGGGTTGCCATGCCCTCCTCCAGGGGATCTTCCTGACCCAGGGGTTGAACCCGTGTCTCCTGTGTCTCCTGCATTGGCAGGTGGGTTCTTTACCACTAGAGCCACCTGTGAAACACTTTCCAATTTCCAGAAGACCTTTTCCTACAAAAGAATTCAGTACATTTCCCATTTTGCAGAGGAGAAGACTTAGGGAGATGAAGTAACTTGTCCAAAGTCACTCAGGGAATAATAGGTAGCCTGAAAAACTCAAAACTCAAAAATTGTCTACAACCCAACATCCTGTTTTCCAGATGAGGAAACTAAGGCAGAGAGTACCTGGTGAGATTACGACCACCCTCACATACACCCAGGGAGGCTAAGCTATTTGGAGGGTCAGGTGAGGCCTGATGAGGACAGGGGGAAGGGAACAATCTCCTTTCAAACTGTAGCATGGAGATGGAGATTAGCCCAAATGAAATATTTCATTATTCTAGTTCAGGGAGAGAGCATCAGAGAATCATGGTCTTACAGATTCCAAGAATTTTTAAGCTGAAAAGGATGATGGAGATGTCTCTTATCTCTTTATACTAAGATCAGATATAGGGCTCAGTTCCCTGTTCTAAGCTCTTTGACTTATCATTTCTGAAATGAAAAACGTGACATCATGCACAAAGTGGGCCGGTGAATATCTGATGCAGGGTCGAGTACTGAAGGGAGACGAATGAGGCAGACCAGGGCTAACAAGTCAAACAGCCACCTCCACTCAGTCTCAGTGTTAGGGTCCGATAGGGAGCGGTGGGGACTGTGGTGGAGAATATAAACCTGTCTGAGGTGGGTATTCCTGTAGCCAATCATTGCTATATAGGCATGCAGGCTCAGTGTTACCAATTCTTTTTTTTTTTTTTTAACAAATACCAGAAATAAAGATCTTTACAAGAAAGAATTTTACATGCAGCATAGCTCAAAATTAAAAAAAAAAAAAAGTCTAGAATTTTAAATGTTGGCATGTAAATGTAAAGTACTGTGTGGGCCAGACAAAATACATCTAGCAGCAAGTTCCATCCACTGACACTCGTAGTTAAGGGATAAATCAACCCTGTTCAGACCCTTCATTGTACAGAGTGGACAACTCCAAGACTTAAACCATGGTCCTGAGATCACAAGCAATTAGGGCAAAGCTTAGACCCTATGCCTCCAGATTTCTAAACCAGTTCTTAAACTGTGGACTCAGGGAGCAGACATCTGAGAATCCAATGGGTTTGGAGACACATGACTATGTGGTTCGACGTCCTGAATCCACACATTTCCATCTAGCCCAGTTCCTGGTCCAGAAGTCAGGTCCAATCTCCCACCTGACCTGGAAGGCCTTGTCCACAGAAGATGGGCAAGGGTTGGAGGCAGCACCTCCTGCTCTCCTTCCACCCTACATCTCGGGAGGGCCCCCACCCTCTTCACGATGCCCCATCCTCAGGCCACTTAGGATGCAGCACTGTGGCACAGCCAGCTGTCACTTAGGCACTTACAGGCAGAACCGTGGAAAAACCAAACCACTGTTATTACACTTAATAACTAGTTTCCACATCATCAACTCATTGGAGTCTGAGAGGCGCTGTTAGGGTGTCAGTTCCCTCAGCCTTACAAGTCAGCACTAGTGGGGGACACAGGCAGGCTGGGCACCAGCCTCTGGGAGTTATTCTGTCCCCCCTTGCCCATGCACGCAGAGGACACTCAACCCAAGGGCAGCCTGAGTCTCCGTCCTGCCCTCTCCCTCCACCCACAGCGCTCAGAAGCTTGATAGCTATACCAACTGCACCCAGGGTTTGCAGCAAGGCCAGAACCCCAGAGAAGGGGCCTCTGGGCCCTGACCAGGATCTGAACAGGAAGAAGGAGCGAGGCTTGGCACACTGGGGCCCAGGGTCCAGAGGAAGAGTGTCCAAGACTGGGACTCCTGGGGTGGGATCATGACCCTGCTGTGTGGCCTTGAGTAAGTTACTCCATCTTTCTGAGCTCCCATTGCCCCATTTGTATAAGGTGGTGCCTCAAAGCTTTCTTATAAGGGATCGTTGAAATGTATGCATAGTGACCAGGATGATGTCCATACTCAGTAAATGGCAGGTGGCTTTGATGGTCAAGAATCTGCCTCCAATGCAGAAGACCCAGGTTTGATCCCTGGGTTGGGAAGATCCCCTGGAGAAGGGAATGGCAACCCACTCCAGTATTCTTGCCTGGAAAATTCCATGGACAGAGAAGCCTGGAGGACCACAGTCCGTGGGGTCGCATCGAGTCGGATACGACTGAGCAACTTTCACTACTATTGCCAGACTATGATTGAGCAGAAAGATGTCGAGTTTGGCTGTCCTGAACCAGGGGGAAAAGGACAAGCACAAGGACTAATTAGAAATAAGACCACTAAGAAATGTTTCTAAAAAATTTATGTTTCTGAATTTCTAATATACTGATGAGAGGAGGTCTTTTAGAGCTGTGATTAAAACAGCTAGCAATAATAATACCTAACATTCTTCTCACTGCCTCCTTTCAGAGAGGAGAGAATTCCGAGAGGTTAATTTACTTACCTAAGGTAATCCAGCAAGCAAGTCGCAGAACTGGGCTTGGAGGCCAGGCAGTGAGACTGGGACTGAGATTTTAGCCATCCTTGCCCACCCTCCTCCCCTCTCCCCTCCCAGTCCTGGGAAGACCTGCTGGGATGTGGGGTTGGCAGAGGGCGAGGATGGCAGGTGGGCCAGGCTACAGTTATCCGGGGACTTGAGGTCCTAACCCCAGACTGTTCTGCGCTGAAACAGTAGACGACCCCGGAGGTTTAGGGAACAATTCTGGGATAGAGGCCAGGGCAGAGGCCTCCAGAATGCAATGATCCTCCTGTCGCTCTGGGTCGAGGCCACATGAGCCACACCTTCCGTGAGGCCCAGCCAAAGCAGTAGTCCCCCCTGGGAGACCTGGAGGACAAAGGGCCAGCCCCTTCCCAGACCCTGGTGCACACACACCCCCTGCTGGATGGGCCCCTCCAGCAGCCCGACTGTAGCGCGGGCCTGAGGCAGTGTAGTGCTGCCATCTTTTGGCCACACGCTGCACTGCAGCCCTGCATGCCCTATGGGGTGAACTCAGCCAGAACCGCAGCCCCCAAGGGCACAGGCCACCAGCCTGTCTTGCAGGATCCGCGTCTGGAGGGGGGTCCTCCTCTGTGAGCCCTGGTAGGATGGCTTCTCAGCTTTAGCCATGGCCCGAGACTCCAAACCAGCCCAGGCAGCCACAACGGGGCCCTCTGCCCTAGGAGAGGGACCAGGTACCCAGGCCCCAATGGGCCCAGGGCTCCCTGAGGTTGCCCCTGCCCGACCCGATGCCTGGACTTGTGCTGGGAAAGGCTGAGAGGGAGAGAGATCACCTCCGGAGACCTGGGACAGGGGAGGTTCGCGCCAGCATCTCTGAGGTGCCCAGAGAGCCAGGCGCCCTCACCTCTAGAGAAGGGATTGCGGTTAATTAATGAGTATGTTTTTGTTAGTTTGTTTGCCTATTTATTTGTTGGGCTGTGTTTATTTCTTTTTCTTCTTTATGCTTAACTGGAATTTTACATTTTTCTACAATGCCCAAGTAAGCCTCAAGAAATAATGTGATATGTTTATAAACTTGTATGTGTTAGTCACTCAGTGGTGTTTGACTCTTTGCGACCCCATGGACTGTAGACTGCCAGGTTCCTCTGTCCATGGGATTTCCCAGGCCAAGTATTCTTGGCCTGGTTAGCCATTTCATTCTCCAGGGAATCTTCCCAACCCAGCGACTGAACCCTGATCTCCTGCATTGCAGGTGGATTCTTTACCATCTGAGTCACCAGGGAAGCCCGTTTATAAACTTATCTGAAAGTAAATTGACTTTTAAGTAAGGACACAATAATTCTAAAGCAAAAAGCAACCTTTATCCAAATCCCTTTCTTTCACAGATAAGAAAAATGAGCTCAGAAATGGTGACTTGCCCGAGGTCACACCAACAGTCTGTGGAGAGAGTCAGAACCGGAACTTCTTTCTCAGGACAGGCTCATTCCTCTTTGAGAGTGAGCTGTAGCTTGTGTGACCCCTCCTGTCATGGTGTGATCCCCTATTAGTCCCACAGCACCCATTTTTCTGTTTACTGTCTGTTCCTTTCATGTAAGGTTTGTGAGGACAGAGACCTCACTTGCATTGCTCACTAAGGTATTCCCAGCATCCATTTTGAGTGAGTGAATGGAGTTAATCAGAGAAGGCTGCCAGGAGGAGGTGAGTTATACACCCATTTTTGCAAAGGCAATGGTAGGAGATCAACAGAGAAGATGGGAAGCATCCCAGGAGGTGGAGGATGGCTAGAGCTGGCCCCCAGTAACTGTGTGCTCCCAGTCCTCATGGGGGAGGAGGAAACTGGAGAATGACATGGACTGTCCTCCCACACACACAGCTGGGCGAGGGATGTTTTTGCTCATTCTGGGAATCTGGGACAGAAGCTGGAAAGAGCTCCTCTCTGGAACCAGGAAGGACTCACTAAGAACGGAAGCCTCAGGGCAGCCCAGCTCCAGGCCTGACGGGGTCTGGCTGAGCCTGCTTGATGGCACTGGATGGGGTCTGACCAGGTCTGAGCAGCTGGGCCTGGCTGAGCTAGCAGCTTCTTCCTTGCTCCTGTGTTCAGGACTGCCTAGCACCATCATCTCAGTCTCATCTCCCAGGGCTTTTAGCTTACAGCAGGGGTCCCCAACCTCTGGCATATAATGCCTGATGGCTTGAGGTGGGGTTGATGTAATAATAATAAAAATAAAGGGCACAATAAATGTAATGCCCTTGAATCATCCTGAAACCATCCCCCACCCCACCCTACCCCTCGGTCCATGGGAAAACCATCTGCCACAAAACCAGTCCCTGGTGTCAAAAAGCTTGGGGACCACTGGTTCAGAGACACATGGGCGAGAAGACCAGAAATGCTGAAGCTAAGGGGAAAACATGAAGGGGTCCAAATTTATGCAAGGTCTTGTTTTTAGGGCCCTTTATAATATCACTATTAGTTTAGGAACATAGTTGCATTAAGATGTAACGATCATGTTGAAATATAGAAGCCATTTACTGTGTTTTAGTACGGATATGAAAGTCTGAGAGAAAAATGGAAAATTTTCAACAGAAAGAAATGGACATTTCCTAAAGGAGAAAAAAATGATTCTCTTAATTCTTCTGCAAAAGTCCCTCAGCGGGTTCTTTTTTGGAAGAAGGACGCTTTACTTCTCCTCTAGAATGTCACATGACACCTATAAACAAGGAGGCGGAGGGGCCATGCAAGTCCCTGCTCAGGAGACACGAGTAGTAGGCACTGCCGCGCACCCGGGCTCTGCGCCAGGCTCGTCCTGTGCGCCCCGTGACGTGACAAAAGGGACACCTGCAGACTACAGGCACATGCCGAGCACAGGGAAGGTGGGCCGGCCGGCCTCGCTGTCGCCCAGGTGTAGGTGAGTGCACCTGCTAAGGTGGGTTCCTGCCCACGCCTCTCCCCTACTCGCCTGGGGCAACTCTGGGCTTCCACTCTACATATCCTCCCGCAAAGCCCTGTAACACCAAAATCTGAAGAGATGGGGTGCTGGTTAGGGCCCCTCTGGGGGGCGGGAGCAGGGGTAACTCTTCTTCTGTTTCTGATTCAAAACCGGAACTCACAGGACGGTACAAAGGCCCAATGATAGAAAGAGACTCAAAGATACCCGGAGAAAGATGGAAAGTGAGAGACAGGGAGAAAAGGAAAGATGGAGAGAAAAAAAAAAAGAAGTAGGGAAAAAAGGAGCGAGAGGATGAGACAGAAACAGGAGAGAAGCTTACAAAGCAGGAGCGACAAGGAAGCTTCTTGCGGGCGGGGCGGGGGGGAGCTGCGGCAAAAGAGGCCAGAGAAGGAGACAAAGGGATGAACCAACAGAGAAAGGAAAGGACCAGGGAGGAGGAAGCCCGCACCGTCTCTCCAGGAGGCCCCAGCCCCTCTTCCACCCTCCCCGCAGGCACAGTAAGAAACGGGAGGCGGGAAGAGGAAGCAGAGCCGGGCAAAGTCGCTGGGTAACCTTGGAGACGAGAGCCAGGGAGCCAGGCGCAGGGTGGGGCGCCGCAACAGGAGGGAGGCAGGAAGACCCGCAACAGGTCCGAGCCTGCGGAGGAGTGGGGCGGGGCGCAGAGGCTGGGGAGGGGCCCTTGGATGAACTGGGGGAGGGGGAGCAGAAGCTCCGGGAACAACCCACAGAGGCCTGAGGAGTGGAACAAAGAGAGATTTTGCTGAGAACCAATTTAGGGAAGAAAGCGCAAGGAGTTTTGGGAGCTGCGGTAATAGGAATGAAGGAAACAACGGTGGAGATGAGGCCAGAAGAAGCCAGAGCAGATGGTTGCTGAGCTGAAGCCAGGAGGGGCCAGGGCTGGGCAAGAGGGGCGCAGGCAAAAACACTCACTGCCAACTGGCCGGGAGGGGCTCCGATTTCTGACCCTTTCCGTGAGACTGGCTGGGGGCATCCCTACACATCCACCCCCAGCTAGGGACGCAGGCTCTCTGAATCCCAGCTGGTTGGCTGGGGGACCATTCCACTCACCGTGTCCTAAATTCTTGCTGAGCTCCTACTATGTGCCAGGTGTAAGCCGGGCACTCTGGGGACACAGGGACCATTAGGCAAACATATGCCCTCAAGCACTCTCATTGGCTAACAGACACGGGCGGGTACTGACAGCTGGGGACACATCCCAGAAAGCCTCCCCTGGATGCGCTTGAGCCTGGCTTCAGAGGCTGGAAGGGCCTAGATAGACAGGAAGCGCTTGTCAGCTGGAGGAGCCGCAGGAGGCGCAGGCGGAGGCAGGAAAGAAAAGCCTGCTCTGAATCCACAGCTGCTGTGTTCTTGGGCAAGTTACCCAACTTTTCTGAACCTCTTTCTCCACCTTGCAGAATTAAGAATTATCGATAACATCTGTATAGTGCCTGACACACAGATGCTCAATAAATGTCAGCCGTTATAATTATAAAGAATAAATAGGAAACACAGCACCAGATTAAAAGGAAATGGCTAGCGGTGGGCTGGAAAGGCAGGTTTAAGCTGTAGCAAGGAGGCCTTGAATGTCAAGAATGAGAAGGCTGGATTGACCAGAGGATGAGGTTGCAGACCTTCCCAGCACTCAGAAGCCACTGGCAGTGACAATGGGGTGGAAGTTCTCCCCCCAAAAGCGGTTTGGTGGAGCCCTGGTTGGTATCTGGTAAAAACTAGGTAGTTATCACCCAGTTTTTACCAGATAAGGGTGGGATGGGAGTGTGGGGGTGAGAGGGACTTCAAGAAGGGATATATGTGTACACACAGCTGATTCACTTTGTTGTACAACAGAAACTATCACAACACTGTAAAGCAATTATATTCCAATAAAAAAGTAAAAAATAATTCATTTTCAAAAACTGGGTGGTTTATCTTTACCAACAAAAAAAGCAGTTGAGAGTGTGGTGATTTTAAAATAGGTTCACAATCTTTTATAACTCTCCTCCCTTCTAAAACTAAAGTCCCCTCCACTCATATGAGGCCAGACTTAGTGACTTGCTTCTAACAACAAAAATGTGGCTGAAGTGACAGTGTGACTTCTGATACTAGGCCACAAAAGACGCTGCAGCTTCCTCTTGGCTCCCCCTTGGGTGACTCACTCGGGCAGCAGCCACACTGTGAAGGCCCTCAAGCAGTCCTATGGAGAGGTCCACAGAGCAGGGAATCAAGGTGTGTGAGTGCATCTTCAGATGATGCAGCCCGCCTTGTGTGCCAATCTTGGTTTCAGCCGAGAGACACTGGAGAGACCTGGAACCCAAACCACCCAGCTAAGCCTCTCCTGAGCTCCTGACTCACAGAAAGTGTGAGATGTACTGTAAGCTCCTGCATTATATGCTAATGTGTTACAAAGCAATGGGGCTTACAGATAACAGGGGCTTGCGGTTGGGTCTAGAGCCACACTCTAACAGTGGCCCCTGGGGACCTAGGTTATAAACCTGGGAAAAGCAGGTCTCCATCATCCCCTGATTCTTCCCACATTGACACAGCCATGTGGCTTTTCCAGGTTAGCAGGCAGACATGACTGAAGCGACTTAGCAGCAGCAGCAGCAGCAGGCAGGTCAGAGTAGAAATAAGAACAAAATGGCATTTGCCTCACCTGGCCTTACCTCAGTCCACCCCTTACTACCTGGATTATCTTGCATAAATAACCTTGAGTCTTTGCCTCCATTGCTCATCTGTAAAATAATGATAAGCCTGGCTTCTTCAGGTATTATTCTCGTGGCATGGAAAAGAGTTTCACTGCATGAAAATCAAATGAGAAATAAATACATGATATCAAGTTCAAAGCTGAAGTCCTGGAACACCTATCCCTTAAAGACCGGAGAACAGGTCTGGCTGAAGCTCTCCCATTTTTTATTTACCTTCCGACTCCCAAGTTGCCCATTTCCTTTGAGACCTGAAATAATTTGCAGGAGGAGCTTAAAAGAAAAGGTTAAAAAAAAGGAGGGGGGACTGATCCCTCCTGTCCCACAACAATTCTGAGCTGAGGGCTTGTTTACAGAGCAAACTTTGATCTTTGGCTTTGATCTCACTCATCGTCTCACAACCCTGGGTTACTTATCAGCTACCTTTGCTCTGCTAACCTCTCTAAGCCTCAGTTTCCTTCTCTGCAAAATAGGGGTAATAACAGAATCAGGTCCACAGTGTTCTGGGAGAGAGAAATGGGATCACAGGGGACCAGGCCTGGCGGGCCGTCTTCAAATGTGCAGGATGATTGAGACGATGACACTAGCTCCGAGGGGTGCGCACGTGCTGAGTCGCTTCAGTCGTGTTGGCCTTTGTGACCCTATGGACGGTAGCCCGCCAAACTCCCCTGTCCATGGGATTCTCCAGGCAAGAATGCTGGAGTGGGTTGCCATGCCCTTCTCCAGGGATCTTCCGGACACAAGGATCGAACCCGGGTCTCCTGCATTATAGGCGGTCTCCTGCATTGCAGGTGGATTCTTTACCGACTGAGCTACCAGGGAAGTCTCGGCTATGATACCAACTCAGGTCATGTTCTTGTAGCACAGAATTTAAACAGCTCAGATGGAGGCCTTCTCCTCAAGGAATAATTGTAGGGAACCCCAAGAAATTCTGACATGGGGTAGACTCTATCCTCCTCCCTACACACCTGTTGCCCTCACTTTCCAGCATTCATTCATCTCTGTACCCATGAATGCACTTCCCACCACAGTGCCTGCACAGAGTAGGGTAAGGACATGTCAGATGGATGTATGGGTGGGCAGATGAATAAATGGATGTATGGATGAAAAAAATGAAGGGATGGGTGGATGGATGGATGGGTGAATGGGCAAAAAAAATGGATGATTTGATAATGGATGGATGAATTGGTGAATGGATGAATAAATGGATGGATGGATGGATGGATGGATGGGTGGATGGATGGATGGATGGGTGAATAGGCAAAAAAAATGGATGATTTGATAATGGATGGATGAATTGGTGAATGGATGAATAAATGGATGAATGGATAGATGGACGGATAAATGGATGGATGGGTGGATGGATGGGTGAATGGGCAAAAAAAAAAATGGATGATTAGATAATGGATGGATGAATTGGTGAATGGATGAATAAATGGATAGATGGATGGATGGCTAAATGGATGGATGGGTGGATGGATGAATAGATATAAGGATGATTAGAGGATGTCCTTCACCCTAGGCCTCATGCCAGATGTCACCCTAGTCCTTTCTTGGTGCTCAGTGTGGACAGAGAGAATTCCTCTCTTGCAGAAAAGAGACAGAGGAACATCAACCATCCCATAATTTGTTCTCAATCATAACTAAACACATCTCTGATGAGTTCATCAACCTCACCTAATTAGAGCCGTCTCTGCCTTAGGGTGTGCTGAGGGAGGCTGGGCATTTCTCCCCCAGAAGCAAGGGAGGAAGGACTCTAGTTAGATCTAGAAGCCTGTGCCCTTCACAGTTCAGGGGGCCCAGCAGCCTGAGGGGAAGGCCCGGGCAGCAAAGTGGGAGACACACTGTGTCCTCAATCTCCATGGAGTCTTAGGATCCTCTAGGGTGAAGGCTGGGAGCAGGAAGGGGAGCAAAGATCCCTCACTGTGTACCCCAGCACTGCCCTCGGCCCAGTGGTGCCTAGAAGTCACCCAGAGAAGAGATGGGGCTGGTCAATGGCTTTTGGTGTCATGGAAGGAACCTGAACTTGAGAGTCGGAGGCCTTGGCCTGAAGACTCAACCATGTAAATACTGGCTGTGGGCAAGTCGTAGGACCTGTTGGAGCCCCATTTTGGTGAGGAAGTTGGATTGGCTGATCTTGTAAGATCCCTCCCACCTCTCAAGACTCATGAGTCCAGGAGATAAGCTTCAAGGTCACTCAGGAACTCATGATCTGGACACCAGGATGGAGTAAGGAGACTTCCACCCCCTGGCTGGCTGTCCAGGACCTCAGTGACTCAGCCTTCTGAGCCCCTTCTCCAAACCTGTAACTAGTGTTGGGAAAGACACCCTAACAGAGCCTGCACCTCAGACCAGTGGGAAGGCGAATAAGGTAGGTTGGCAAGGACGCTGTAACAGTGACGGGAGCCTCTGAACAGGCCACACACCCTGCTTTCCCTACAGAGGTGCTGCCCTGGAGGGAGCCAGTACCCTCCCCTCCCAGCCCTGCACCTTCTGGGAGGTGGGAAGGCAGGCCGCTGCCTAGTGCCACAAGGAGCTCCTGGTCACATCCTCCTCCACCAAGTCCTCAAGGGCCAGGCAGAAGCTCCAGCCACAGGGAAGGAGGGCCGAGCTGCCAGTGTAACCCAGTCACCACCTTGAACCCTGAGTCCCGCCCTTCCTGCTGTGAGTGCCGCCTGGCCAGCGCAGACAGCCCTGGGAAGGACATGGAGCCAGGCCAGATCCCCAGCATGGACAGCGGCTCAGAGTGCTTCAGCTCCACCAGGTCAGACTCCACCAATCAGAGGACGAGTCTCCCTGAACTGTGCCCCCAGCTCTGAAACAGACCCAGGGAGGTGGAATGAGCAATGCAAATGGCTAACCCTCACCTTCCGCCAAGCCCAGGGAAGGACGACAGGAGGCCAGCATCACCCAGGCATTTCTGGGAAGGGTGGAGACAGTATCTGTTAGGACACGTTGCCTCCTCTGCACGCCAACCCAGGCTTCTCACTCTGTGGCCGAGAGCACTCCCTGCTGGCCACAGGCACAGCTCCCAAAGCCTGGTCATTGCACAGAGAAAGGACTGAGCCCAGGGAGGGGCAATGGCTTTTTCTAAGAGGCAGCAGTGGGGATTGGAGAGCTCTTCAAGGCCAACTGGGGTGTGAGCCTCAGGGACAGGGGCTGACATGCAGGCTGCAGGGCACCGCATCAGACTCGCCTTGCATTTGCTGATCCACAGGAGGGTCTCTAGGCAGACAAGGGATGGTGGCTTGAGCTGTGTCTGGCTTGGGACTGGCACCACCTGCCCTCGTCCTGCTCCTGCCATGAACCCGCCACGTGGTCTTCCACAGGGGATCAAGCCCCTCTATGTCTAAGTTTCCTGGTCTAATTACGTGGGGCATCATTTCTGCCCCCACATTGCCCTCAGCTCATGGCTTCCTGGGAAGTAATGGCTCTGTGTTAATCAGAGACAGCCAAAGCTGCCAACAAGCCAGGGGAGCACCTGCCCCTCCCAGTTTTGCAGCTGTGGAAGAGGCTCAGACAAGTTAGGTGACTTCTCCAAGGTCACACAGTTGTTGTACTAGAATGTAGATCCAAAAGCTCAGTTCAGTTCTGTCGCTCAGTTCTGTCTCTTTGCAACCCCATGGACTGCAGCACGCCAGGCCTCCCTGTCCATCACCAACTCCTGGAGCTTACTCAAACTCATGTCCATTGAGTTGGTGATGCCATCCAATCATCTCATCCTCTATTGTCCCCTTCTCCTCCTGCCTTCAATCTTTCCCAGCATCAGGGTCTTTTCCAATGAGTCAGTTCTTCACATCAGGTAGCCAAAGTATTGGAGTTTCAGCATCAGTCCTTCCAGTGAATATTCAGGACTGATTTCCTTTAGGATGGACTGGTTGGAGCTCCTTGCAGTCCAAGGGACTCACAAGAGTCTTCTCCAACACCACAGTTCAAAAGCATCAATTCTTCAGCACTCAGCTTTCTTTATAGTCCAACTCTCATATCCATACATGACTACTGGAAAAACCATAGCCTTGACCAAAAGCTCACCACTGTACAAATAACAGAAACAATGGTTCCATAACAGGTATTTGCCCCAGTGGTCATCAGATGCAAGTTACAGATCCTTTTACTGAAAAATACTCATACGCACCAACATGCAGACTGCTCATGCGACCTAAGGCGGCTTGCTCCTAAAGCTCATTCAGGGATTAGCTGGTAGTCGAGGATTCCAGCTCTGCCCCTGTGTGACCTTGGGAAATGTACTTAACCTCTCTGTGCCTCATTTTTTCATTTTTTTATAATCAAAGGGGTCAGTAATAGTACATGCCTCCTGGGTTGTTTTGAGGATTGAATGAGTCCTATACATGTCAATACCTGGAACAATGCCTGGTTCATAATAAATGCTAAATTAGTGTTTGCTAGTATTAGTCCCTGAATAGTCTCAGTTTCCCAGGAGCAGCCATCCTTCTTGGGGGGTGGGGTTGGGGAGGGGGCTCCTTCAAATGTCCAAGTGTAGCTGCCCAGGTCTGTCCCAACTTCCAGCCTCACCCGGGCTGGGTCAGTAAACCTGTGGGGTGAGGATCCCTCCACCACCAGGTAAATCCCAGCCCCCGACACCCAGGCCTTGGCCATCCCCCACTCGCCCAGTGCCCACCTGGGTGGCTGCTGCCAGCACGTCCAGGAACCAGCCTTTTTCCTCCCCTGCCCTCCCCACTGCCCAGGAATCAATGCAATCCCCTAAAAGCTCATAACTCGGAGGTAATTATAAGAAGCATCAATTACCCAGCAATGTGGATTTTATGAATTCAATTAATTTGCATGGCGATCGATACGGGAGGGTTTGCTAGGGTCCCCGGGGGAAGTTAGGACATTGTTCTGCACGCTATTGATTTTACAATGTAAAACAAAACCTCTCTCCTCGAATTCATAGATGCCCATTCATCCATATTAACTTTCAGATCATTTATTTTTCTATGTCTTTCAACTCTGTTTGTTGCTATCACACAGATGCAGAGTATTACATTGTAGGGAATAATTGAATCAATATAGTCATGCTACGCCAGGCTTCCCTGACTTGAGGAGATGCTGGTCGGCAAGCTACTCTTCCTCGTACTCCTGCCCTCTGCTGTCCCCAGCCAGCCCCTCACCCCGCCCCACCCCAACCAAACACTTCCTCTCCCAACAGGCCACTCCCTGAACCTCCATCAGACTTATCTGTTTGATTCAAAATAGAGTGTAGCTAGAGGGATGTGGTCAGACAACAGGCAGAACTTTTCAAGCCCAAGAAGGGTTGGCAGGAATACAGGACTTCCCTTTTCCAAAGGATCTTCTGAACCAAAAACATTCAAGCAGGATGGTGGCCTCAGTCAGGGGTATAGACTCAATAACCCCTCAGTGACCTGTGTCTCTGCTATTCAGAGGACAGGCATTTATATCCTGAGAGGGGGAAGAGTATTTCGTCTCCTTACCCAGAGGCACTGAGGTCGAGGAGACAGCATTTCCCCAAAAGTTATCCCACCCCCATCTCACAGAAGAGGCCAAGTTTAATAGGAGGGGTGGTCATCAAAAAAGTAGCGGGCTGGCTTCCCTGGTGGCTCAATGGTAAATAATCGGCCGGCCAACGCAGGAGACATGGGTTCCATCCCTGGTCCGGGAAGATCCCACATGCTGTAGAGCAACTAATCCCGTGCACCACAGCTATTGAGGCTGTGATCTAGAGCCCGGGAACTGCAACAACTGAAGCCTGGAGTCCTTGCTCCACAAGAGAAGCCACCCCAGTGAAAAGCCCAAGCACCACAATTACAGAGTAGCCCTGCTTACTGCAACTAGAGAAAATCCCCCACAGCAACGAAGACTCAGCACAGCCAAAATACCAAATAAATACAATTATATATAAAAAAGTAAGGGGCCAATCAATCTTAGCCCCCCAATCTCCCTGACTCCGGCGTCCCCAGCCCTGCTGTGTTCCTGAGACCCGGCCCCTCCCTACCCAATGGCCAGCCTCCCCCAGGCCTCCCTGAAAGAGGCCAGGATGTATTCTCAAGAGCATCCAGAAACTGACATGAACATGCAGGTGTGCACATGCGCAAACATGCACACACATACACACCAGTTCCAGATACAAAGCTGGGGGCCCCCAACCCAGCCACACCCTCACGGAGAGCATGAGCTGGGGCTACCCCACCTCCCTCCACAAAGCTCCAACTCAGCAAAGCGCCCTCAGCACCCCATGTCTGGAGAAGGAGAGAAGCCTTTTTTTAATTTGTCTCTGTCCCCCGCCCCCGTCAGGATATTAGACAGCTAAACAGCCCGGCGCCTGTTTCCTTCAGATAACCAGTTCCTGACGAGCCCCCTAATTGTCCCCAGAATCTCAGCACCAGTGTATAGAGTAGGTCATTTAACCAACAGTACACACAACTAAATAAAAATCCATTTTCCAAGAGAAAATTCTATTCTTATCAGAGTTTTGCAAGAGGGTTGCAAGCGGCCCATGTTAATTGAAGCTTTGATGTTTGTAGGAGGAGGCCTCTAATCAACGCCACAAAGGAGGCTGATTCACAGCAGTGGGCCCACAGCGAGGACCAAACTCTGGGGAGCCAGGGACGGGGCCGGGGAGAGGGTAGAGGGCTCAGGTCAGTCACCGGACACCACAGGGCCCAGGCAGTGCCCCGGGCCCAGGGCCAGCATGAAGACACCAGGAGGCAGGCGGCTGGGTCGGGAAGATCACTGCAGTTGGAGGTGAGCCGAGGCCCATGGTCAGACAAGCCGGGGTCAGGAACCACCCTGGGATTATTCACCTGTGGCCTAGGGTAAATCACACGACCCTTCTGAATCCCAGTTTCTCCTCTGGATGATCAGAACCCTCTTTACCTGCCCTGAGACCCATTTGATGACCATTAAATAAAAATAAAATCCAGAAAAGGAAGTTTCATCTTTGAGGATTCTGTCAGCCAGCTAACCACCACTTTTCAATCTAGAATAGGGGTCCCCAGCCTCTGAGCTCTGAGGTGGAGCTCATGTAATCATAATAAAGTGCACAATAACGTAATACTCTTGAATCATCCTGAAACCATCCCCCCTTCCGTGGGAAAATTGTCTTCCATGAATCCGTCCCTGGTGCCTAAAAGGTTGGGAGCTGCTCATCTACAGAGTACATAGTCACGCTATGCTCACTGCTGACTGCTCCGTATTTACTCCTTATCTCCCTAAATCTTCAAGGTGGGGACTCTTAACCTTTTTTTGCAAATAAGGAAACTGAGGCTCAGAGCAGCTAAGTGTCTTGCCCAAAACGTCACAGTAGAAAGTGGCAGAGCTGGGATTCAAACCTGCTATCTTCATCTCCATCAGATTTCTCTTATCTGAGCTGCTTCTCCTTAAATGAGGTGGGAGGACCCATCCACTCTTCCTCTGTCTCCCCCGCCCCCCCCCCACAACCCCCCAGCTGCCCTCTCCTAAACCTGGTAGTGATTAACATAAAGACATGCTCATGCATCATTTCCCTTGCTCCTCACAGCAACCTCCAAAGTAGGCAGGAGGTACCTGGAAACAAGAAGAGGAGCCTTGCAGGAACGTGTGCGGGTTAACGAGGTAATATTCACAGGGAGTCAGCTTCGTCTGGACCGCAGCAAGCTCGCAAGGACTGGCAGCCCCAGCACTGTGATGGTGTGGCGATGCTGGTGGTGACGCCAATTTTCATACCTAGTAACCCTGGTGGCTCAAGAGTAAACAATCAGCCTGCCAATGCAGCAGACGCGGGTATGATCCCTGGGTCAGGAAGATCCCCTGGTGAAGGAAATGGCTACCCACTCCAGTGTTATCACCTGGAGAATCCCATGGACCAAGGAGCCTGGCGGGCTACAGTCCATGGGGTCACAGAAGAATTGGATATGACTTCTTGACTAAACAACAACCGAGTGCACCCAGTCCCTTCCACACCAGGCGCAGAGAGCAGTAGCAGTTACATCACCCCCGTTTTCCACATGCAGAAACTGAGCGCAGAGGATGTCAGTGAGTTTCCCAGGCCACATAGGCAGTGAGTGGCAGCAGTGAGATGGCTGGAACCTCAGATTTCAGCCACAAACCCAAGACCAGGCTGCTGTGGCCCTATTGTCCAGTGCCTTACAAGGCTGCTGCTAGTTAGGGTTGAGGCAGGAGAGGGGAGGAAGAAACCCAAACACAGAGCTGCCTGGATGCTATGGATGAAATCATGTCCCCCTACCAAGCCCCAGGCCCCCCAGTGTGATGGTATTTGGAGGTGGGGGTCTTCAGGAGGTGAACAGGTTCAGATGAGGTCATGAGGGTGGGACTTTCTTGACAGAATTAATGCCCTTGTAAGAAACACCAAATCTGCAGGCACTCTGATCTTGGACATCCAGTCTCCAGAACCATGAGAAACAAAGTCTGCTGTTTAAACCACCCCATCTATGGTATGTCAACATCGCAATTCATGCACACAAGATGTGACAACTGGTCCTGGGGACTGGCTGAGCAGTCAGGGGTATGGAAGGGACAGAAGAGAGAACTATCATCCTCAGGGGCCTCAGGGGCTGGAAGAGGGCAGAGGGCACACTAGAGACCTACAGTCATGTTCGGGCCCAAGCCACAGAGATAGTGGTCCCTGGGAGGAGAGAGGGTGGGAGAGAAGGAGGAGGCAGGCTGGGGGGCAACGAGGCGGAAGTGTCTTCAGAAGAAGGAGGAGGACGGGATTGGATGAATTTTCCAGGCCAGATTCAGTGAACAAGAGTTAACACTCATTTCTTCAACACCATTTACCTAGGCCCTGCCAGCTGTACACCAGGGGCCGGGGCCTTAGAGATGAATAAGCATTGATGAGTGGCATCCACTCTAGTGGGAGCTGTGTTTAAAGCTGTAAGAGTTTAACAGAGGTCTCCCTGGCCCTCAGGAAGAGGAGGTCACCTTAAGCTGTCATTTCAAGGCTATGTAGGGATGCACTCGGCAGGGAATCCAGAGATGAGAGGTTGACCAGGAACCTCCACACCCATGACATCATTTAACAATTTTACCTGTTGGGGTAGACCAACCATGAGAAAACCAAGACCCAGACAGCTCCTGTGACTTGTTCAAGATCACAGGGCTTTAAAGGAGCTAGATTGAGTCCCCAGTCCAGGTCTTTGGACCCTAAGTTCAGAGTTCTTCTCTACTGAACCAAGGCTGTTAGGTATGGAGTGCAAAATGTAACGTGGCTAGTTTATAATCGGGAGTTAAAACCAGGTGTCCAGACATGGGCACTGGCCTGAGGCTTCCCTACAGGGCCCTGGGACCCTAAATCTCCAGCAGGCAGTCCTGTGCCCAGCTGTGTCTACAGAGTGTTGTGATCCCAAAAGGGAAGGGAGGGGGTGAGGTCAACCATCGTAGGGCGAGCTGAGTGATTCGTACAAGGGTAGAGGCCTCTAGCTTCTGGCTGTCCAGTTGCTGGTGGAGGCTGGAGAAAGATGATGGAGATTCAGTGGACCTACTGCTCTGAGTCAAGGCCAAGGTGGGTGAGATGCCTCAGGACACATAAACTTCCTTATGCTTAATCAACTCAGCCGATTGATTTGCTTTGGTAGCAGTGAAACTTTTTGCTACGTGCTGATATGCCAAGAGATAAAGATTGCCCCACCAAGGACTTCCCTGGTGGCTCAAATGGTAAAGAATCCGCCTGCGATGCAGGAGACGCAGGTTCGATCTCTGGACTGAGAAGATCCCCTGGAGTAGAAAATGGCAACCCTCTCCAGTATTCTTGCCTGGAGAATTCCATGGACAGAGAAGCCTGGTGGGCTACAGTCCATGGGTTCACAAAGGGATGGACACAACTGAGCGACTAACACTTTTAAACATTGCTAAGTACTTAGAAAAACCCTTACAAAAGCAGTGGAGGGTTCACGACCTGGGTCGCCTGATTATGAGATCAGCTCCCAGGAAGCCTGAGCAGCTCAAAGTCTCCTGATGGCCTCCTGACCCCCTCTGTGCGTCCCCCTTCTCTCTCTTTCCTCCCTGAAGCTGAACAGACAACTCTGGTCATGTCACTCCCCACTTTAAAATCCATCAGTGCTTCTTCCCTCATGCCCAGGGGATAACATCCCCAAGCTTTGCCCACAGATAAGACCCTTCCTCATCTCCTCCTTGACGCCTTTCCAGGAGCCTCCAGTTTGTAAGCCCTCCTCATAAGCAATGCCCCTACCAGATAGTTCAACGTGTGCCCAACCTGATCCCCTGCATGCTGTTCCCTGACCCCACAACAGCCCACCACCACCACCACCCATCTCCACCCATGCCTGATAGACTGTATTAAAGGCCACCACTCTAAAGAGGCAGAGTATGATGCGTGTGTGCTAAGTCACTTCAGTCGTGTCTGACTCTTTGTGACCCTATGGACTGTAACCTGCCAGGCTCCTCTGTCCTAGGAATTCTCCAGGCAAGAATACTGGAGTGGGTTGCCATGCCCTCCTCCAGGGGATCTTCCCAACCCAGGGATCGAACCCACATCTCTTATGTTTCCTGCACTGGCAGGCAGGTTCCTTACCACAAGCACCATCTGGGAAGCCCAGAGTATAATATTACCCCACTAAAGAGGAAGAATATATTTCTTTTCCCCTTGATCTTGGGTTCAGACATATGACTTGCTTTGGCCAATGGAATGTTAAAGGGAATGACATGACTAAAGGCATGAAAAGTACTTGTACAATTGAGCTGACTCTCGTGTGCTTTTTCCATCACACCCAAGCTAGCCTGCTGGTCCCAGGAGGAAGATAAGAGACTCATGGAGCAGGACTGCCTGACCAGGTCCAGCCCAGATCAGCTGACTCTCAGCCAGTTCACAGAAGCATGAACTAAGTGGATAATTGTTCTATGCCAGTGAGATATTATAGATGCTTGTTACACAGCAGATGGTAGTAACAGCTAATTGATACATCATTTTAACCTGAATCATTTTCATCAGACCTCAGCTGAGGTAGATGTCATTTCTTCCCAGAAGTCTGACCTGAACCCCTCACCAATTTAAGGTCAGGTGCTCCCCCTCTACTCTTGCCTAGAAAATCCCATGGATGGAGGAGCCTGGTAGGCTGCAGTCCATGGGGTTGCTGCGAGTCAGTCGCGACTGAGCGACTTCACTTTCACTTTTCACTTTCACACACTGGAGAAGGAGATGGCAACCCACTCCAGTGTTCTTGCCTGGAGAATCCCAGGGACGGGGGAGCCTGTTGGGCTGCTGTCTATGGGGTCGCACAGAGTCGGACACGACTGAAGCGACTTAGCAGCAGCAGCAGCAGCTCCCACTCTGGGCTCCCCTGGCACCTGGCATTTACCCTTTTTCCAGCACTTCAGCACAAACTGGGTGACCATTTCCATTTCACTTTCCTATCTCTCTTCCTGAAGTCAGAGACTGCATGCTATCCACAATTTCTGACACAGAGGAATTCAATGACTATTTGTTAAAAGAAAAGGAAAAAAAACAAAACAAAACAAAACATGGAGCTGGCCTTTTCTGAGTAGTGGAAACACAAACTTTTCACTTTTCTACCCTGCCCACCATCATCATGGAAAAACTCATGTGAATTCTCTGTTCCTCGGATGGCCACCTGCCCACAGGGATGTGCATACTCAAGCCCCACAGTTACTCAAGCTACGTGTTTCTACCCCTCTGTTCGCTTAGTGACGAAGCATTTTCTGAACCACTTTGCTCCATCTTTCTGCAATATCCTCCAGCAAATCAAGCATCCCCTTCTTGGGATGTTTTCAATCTGTTTTATGTTGATTTTAATTAAAGAATTCTAAACTGAACAAACAGTTCCTAGCAGGTGGCCATACAAGTGTGAAATAAGCAAACTGTTTTATCTGCCACAAACTCCGCTAGTAAATTTCTTCAAATTAATCCAAGCCTCCAAGAGTCTGCTGATTCCAAGGAGAAAGTTAAGCAATCCCAGCCTCCAAATATTTGCTTTTGTTACAGCTCCTGGAGCCAACGATGAGTGGTGTCCACCTTACTCCATCCTCATCCACTTTGTCTCCCAGGCCCATCACTGGCACTCCATTGGCCCAACCCATCTACCCAGAACAAGGCTGGTGTGCCCACACCACTAGGTTCCACGGCCAGAGCTCCAGTGAGTGGTCAGATGCCCAGGGGAAAGCTCCAAGCCCTCTCTCTTTCTGAGTACCAGCACCTCCCAAACAGCCACACCCCTGCCCACCCTCCCACTTGAGCTTGGTCCATCTTATCAAAGCTGACCCACCCCCAGGAGGAACAGACTTGGGGGCTCAGGACAAGGCTTGCTTTCTTCATCCTGGTATAGCCCAGGAATGAAAGGAGCCCAGGGAAAATTATATTACCCAGTGCTGACAAGGGCATAAATAGATGGGCCCTCTCCTTCACCACTGATGGAAGTGTAAATTCACCCAGGCTGTCTGCAGACCAGTTTGTTTTTGTGTATCAAAACCAAAATTTTAGGCTTTTTTTTTTTTTAACTTTTGGATCCAAAAATTCCACATGTAGGACTTTATCCAAAAAAAAAAAAAAAAAAATCACCAACGTGCAGTGGCAAATGCTTACCTCCAGAGCTTTTTATAACAGCAAAAACTGGCAGTAATTTGTTGTTCAACAATTAGAGATAGGTTAAACAAATGATGGTACGGCCATATAAAATAGTGCAAAATGATATTTAATAATATAGAAAATAATCTTGTGATTTTTGTGGGAAAAGCAGTTTACAAGGCAATATGTACAGCATGAATTCATTTTCCTCTTAGTTTTTATGTATATACACATATATATGTTATACACCTGGTATAAATATGTTGTATATATACTGTTCCACATATGTAATGTGTGTGTGTACACAAATACGAAAAAATGATAGAAGGATATAAACTAAAATGTTAACAATGTCTAAGTGTGCGGATAAGAGGCATCTCTCTCTTCTTTTTTTTAATCAGTATACTGGTAATTTCCTAATTTGGAGAACCCTGGCTGTGGAGTCAGGAGACCTGGGTTGTGACCAGCAATGGCACTAACGCAAATTTAGTGTCATGCCATCTCCTAGTTTAACCTTAAAGCAGACTCTAGAGTCATTAATACCTAACTCACTGTGTCAAATTCCTAATCCACATACAATGTGGAAAAGAAACCTGGTCACAAGGCCGCATGGCTTCCGTCTTACAGTTCCACATTCTGTCTGGCCCTACATCTGGGAGAGAAAGACGGGCAGGGGGCATAGAAGGTACAAGTTCAGCAGCACTGCATCATGTGTAACCTGGTTTCCCTGGTCACACCAGCTTCAGGGCCATCAGCATCTGCACTGAAGAGGCATTCGCTCTGCGCCAGGCACTATCCTATTACACACTTAATGCAAAGGGACGGCACTGGCATGAAAACTTCCATTTCTGCCCCACTGCAAGTGCTAGACCACCCCGAGGAGACAGTGGTATTTCTCACCATCCCCAAGAAATATGTCACATGTGCTGAGTACAAAGTACTAGTCCAGTCGGCCACCCACGGGTATCCTCTCTGCCAGGTGGTGCCAACCTTTCCCCTGGATTCCTCCCCACTGACCAGTCCTTGGGACCAACACTGGTCCCCTCTGCACTCCAGGTTCTCAACCCAAGAGGGGCCACATCCGCAACACAGTTGACCAGCAAGGAAAGAAAAATCTCTGTATTAGTTGACACTAGCTGCTATGCAGATAAATAACTAAATCTCATGGACCAAACACAATAAAAGTTTATCTCTTGTTCACAGCACAGCCCAAAAGGGAGCTGGCTCCCTGCCAATTCGTAAACCCAGGCTCCTTCTATCTTGTGGTTCCACCCTCCTCTAGGACCCCAGAGTCTTCCCTGTTTTACAGCAAATGGAAGAAGAGAGCAAGGATTGCATGAGGGAGGTCCTAAGGGGCCCTGGCTGGAAGTGGCCTCATTACCCCTGTTCATATCCCATTGGTTAGGACTCAGCCATATGGTCACATCTAGTCACAGTTCAGTTCAGTCGCTCAGTCGTGTCTGATGACCCCATGGACTGCAGTACGCCAGGCTTCCCTGTCCATCACCAACTCCTGGAGCTTACTCAAACTCATGTCCATCGAGTCAGTGATGCCATCCAACCATCTCATCCTCTGTCATCCCCTTCTCCTCCGGCCTTCAATCTTTCCCAGCATTAGGATCTTCTTCACTGAGTCAGTTCTTGGGATCAGGTGGCCAAAGTATTGGAGCTTCAGCTTCAGCATCAGTCCTTCCAATGAATATTCAGGACTGATTTCCTTTAGGATGGACTGGTTGGATCTCCTTGCTGTCCAAGGGACTCTCAAGAGTCTTCTCCAACACCACAGTTCATCAGTTCTTTGGTGCTCAGCTTTCTTTATAGTCCAACTCTCACATTCAAGGCAGGATCACATCTAATCCAAGGGAGGCTGGGAAATGTAGTCCAGGCACCTGCAGCCCAGAGAAGCGTGGCTGTGGACTCTGGTAAGCAATAGGCGGTTCTGCCCCTCTTCTGTCCCCACTTTCTGAGTGACATTCTTGGGGGCTTCCCGGCAGTGCAGTCTCACATTTCAGTGCCATGTAGAGTTTCTCAGAAGTGGCTCTTTCTCACCAGCCTCTTCATTCTTCCCTGGAGCGCAGACACATCCTGGGGGGAAGGGGAGACCAAGGATGCAACATATCACTGAGGACACAGTGGGCCCTCCAACCCGCCTGCTGAGAAGAATTGAATAAAATGTCCCCCTCAGTCCCTCACATCCCAAATACTTAGAAATCGTAGGTCTCCAAGGACCACAAAATTGCCAGGAGCAATGACTTTGCTTTAGTCTTTCTTCTGGGCTTCCCAGGTAGCACTAGTGGTAAAGAACCCGCCTGCCAAGGCAGGAGACGTAAGAGATGCAGATTCAGTGCATGGGCCGGGAAGATCCCCTGGAGGAAGGCATGGCAACCCACTCCAATATTCTTGCCTGAAGAACCCCATGGACAGAGGAGCCTGGTGGGCTACGGTCCACAGGGTCACAAAGAGTCGGACACAACTGAAGTGACTTAGCATGCACGCAGTTTTTCTTCCAGCCTTTCCTCTTCTCTTGGCTGCAGGACTTGTCCTTCCTGGTTTTCCTTCTGCTCCTCCGACCTCACCTCCTCTGCCTCCTGTCAGGGGTCCTTAGCCTCCTCCTTCAATGACAGTGTTTCACAGGCAGCAAGTTCCACCCTCTCTCCCTTCCTTCTCCTGTTCCAGCTCTTTTTCCCTGATAGACTCACCCACACCCCCACCTCAGGCACTGCCTTTCGTCAAGCCCTCATTTCTGGCCTGGACCTCTCTCCTAAAATCTGGACCTGAATTTCTAACCACCTGCTTGTTACATGCACCTCCACGTTCCAACACAGCATATCCAAAGTTTGGCTCACTATCACCTTCCTGAAGTCTCCTGTCCTTCCTCTCTTGGTTAAGGAGTTCACCACAGACCCTTGCACCTGGGAGAATCCTGGGAGCCCCCCAGAGTGCAGCTCTGTCTGACCTCACAGCCAGGGGGCAACAAGCTCACCAGGTCTGTCTCCAGCTACCTCTATGTACCATTTTCTCAATACCTCGACCTGCGCTTTGACCCAGAACACCCATGAGACTCCTGTCTGGTGTCTTCCCTTCCAGCCTTCTCCCTCTAACCCACCCTCCTCAGAGAGACCAAAGCACAAATTTCACCATGCCACTCCTTCCAAACATGCAAGATGTGGGGATCTCCAGGAAAGGCCAAACTCTAGTGAGGCAGGAGACACAGTCACCATCTGGACACCCTCCCCACTTTCCACTCCGCTCACCCTGTCAGCTTCTCCTCCTCCTCTAACTGCATCCTCCACCACACCCTCCCCAACGCCCACTATACCCAAGACCTTTTTAGTCCTGAGCCTCACATCCGCGCTTTCCTGGTGGCTTGATGGTGAAGCATCTCCCTGCCAATGCAGGAGTCACAGGTTTGATCCCTGGAGGGATCAAATTGGGTCAGGAAGATCCCTGGAGAAGGAAATGTCAACCCACTCCAGTATTCTTGCCTGGGAAATTCCACGGACAGAGGAATCTGGTGGGCTATAGTCCATGGGATCGCAAAGAGTCGGAAACAACTGAGCACCTAAACAATGCACCCCTACATTCATACCTCCAGGACTTTGCATGTGGAACTGTTTCTTTTCCACCTGGAAAAATTCTAAATATCCCCCAGACTCCCCAACACACCCTAATCAAACCAGGCAAGTACTCCTAGCCCTATGGTCCCCATACACACCCTAATCAAACCAGGCAAGTACTCCTAGCCCTGTGGTCCCCATACACACCCTAATCAAACCAGGCAATTACTCCTAGCCCTGTGGTCCCCATACACACCCTAATCAAACCAGGCAAGTACTCCTAGCCCTGTGGCCCCCATACACACCCTAATCAAACCAGGCAAGTACTCCTAGCCCTGTGGCCCCCATACACACCCTAATCAAACCAGGCAAGTACTCCTCGCCCTGTGGCCCCCATACTGCTCTCTTCCTTGCAGCCACTGTCGTCACTGCCTGCTACACTTGACCACTTCTGGTCTATTTCTACCACTGGACAGCGAGTTCCTGGGGGCCCAGCACAGGGGCCAGCGTTTGAAAGGGCACTTGAGGCTTTCAAAGGAAATGAGGTCCCCTCCTGAGGGCAGGACACTGCTAGGAGCCACACACAAACTGGGAGGTTTAGGGAAGCCTGGATTTCTGCCTGGACCCTGTTTCCCAGTGGGGCCTGGTGAGGCCTAGCTAACACCCTCTCTGCTTCCCTGCCAAAGCCACCTTGGCTGTAACCTTGAAGGCACAAAGCCAGCAAGGACCCTCTCACAGCAGCAGGCCCTGCGTGTTGATGAGCAGCCAAGGGGCAGGAGGGGCAGGTGGCCCACACCCTCCCCTCCTCCTCCTGGGGGAGACAGCAAGATGGGATAGCAACGAACAAAAGAAATCCTTCCCCTTCATCTCCTGATCCCTGCCCTCTCTCAGAACTGCTCACTGGCATCTCACAAAGATCACTGAGCCAACAATTTCCAGGACTTCTGCTCCCATGTGTAGCTGCAGGCTGAGCTCGGAAGCCAGACCCACCATCCTCCATGAGGTTGCCAGGCTGCATTCCCAGCCCAGGGGGTCCAGATCCTGCACCCAGCCAGGGATGGGGGTGGGGGTGCTCCTTTCCCAACCTGGGATCAGGGAGGCTTAAGGATCCACTGGGGTGACCCCACAAGTGCCACGCAGGTACACAGCATCGCCCCCACCTCCACACACCCACACTGGGTCCCAGGTATGGACACATATTACCTCATATATAGGCAGCAAGTACAGAGGCAGACACACACCTCTGCCTAGGATGGAATTCCAATCTCCCCGCTCACCTGGAGCAAAAGCCTTTCTGATTTTCAGTTTCTTTATCTAAAATATGTGAGTAATCATACCTCCCTTGCCTCAATAGTAAAAGATATTTAAGGAATGAAAGTTGGAACTTCCCTACTGGTCCAGTAGCTAAGACTCCACACTCCCAAGCAGGGGGCTTGGGTTCGATCCCTGGTCAGGGAACTAGTGCCCACACGCCGAAACTAAGAGTTCATGTGCTGCAACTAAAGATTCCACATGCTCCAAGACCCAAGGCAGCCAAATAAAATAAATACATAAATATTTTTTAAAATAGATACATATATATGATAGAATCCTATTAAGCCATAAATAGTGAAATACTGTCATTTGCAACAACATGAACAACAGACCTTGAGGCTATTATGCCAAATGAAATAAGTCAGATGGAGAAATCAAAGATTGTATGAATTCACTCATATGTGGAATATATTAATAAAAACAAACAACAACAACAAAAAATAAAATAAATTAACCAATCAAACCATACATAAACAAACATACAGATACAGAGAACAGAGTAGCGGTTACCTAAGGGGAAATGGTAGAGAGGGTGAAATGGGTAACGAGGATCAACAGGGTGGTGATGGATGGAAACTAAACTTTGGTGGTGAACACACTGTTGTGTATATAGAAGTTGAAATATAATGTTGTACATATAAAACTAATATCTTGTTCTAAGTCAATGTTACCTCAATAAATTTTTAAAATTTTAATTCAAATGATATAATAGAACGTAAAATAAGAACTAAAAGTCCCACACAAAAGAAAATGGAATAGGCAAACAGAAATCAGAATAATGCAATGTGAGAAGAACTCAACTTCCTTTTGCTGGCTTTGAAGACAGAGGAAAGGACCACAAAGGAATGTGGGTGACCTCTAGAAGCTGGAAAATTCAAGGAAATAGATCCCATACATAGCTGACAGAAAGGAATGTAGCCCTGTGAACACCTTGATTTTAGCCCAAAGAGACTTGTCAGATTCTGACCTACAGAACCATAAGATAATGAATTTGTTACCTGGGCTGCTGAGTTTGCAGTAATTTGTTACAGCAGCCACAGAAAACTAATACAGTCACTCAGACTATGGGGCAAGCAGGATCCCAACCCAAACTGGAATGAGTTGACAAGAACTGCTGACTTACAGGATGAGTGATGTGAGAAAAAGGATGAAGTCAAGGATGACCTCAGGGGTTTTCCTGGGAGCTGCATTTAGGAAAGTAAGAAGACTGTGGGATGAGAGGGTTTGGGGGAGAAAATTAGAAGCTGAGTTTTGGACATGTCAAATTGGCAATGTTAAGTATTGAACTGGAGATAGGCAAGTGGATATAGGAAGCTGGAGGTCAAAGGTTAGAAATATAATGGGAACCATGGTCATGAAGAAGGTGTTTAAAGTCCAGAAACTGAATGAAATCACCCAGAAAGAAAGAGAAGTCCAAGGACTGAGTCTGAGTTTGGGGAGATGAGGAAGAATCATCAAAGAAGACGAGGAGGGGCACTGGAGGGCCAGATGAGGTTCACTGGAGCCTGAAATCCCTCTTCTTTAGAAAACAATCTCAAAATTTTGGAAGCGAAAAGCTGAAAGACAAGATAAGTGATGAGTGACTTAGTGGACCCAAGAATGCTGAATCCCCAGCTAGCAAGTGGGGAAGCTGAGAATCAACACAATTTACACTGCAAAAACCTCAGGAACTGACACCATCAGATATTTTTGCAACCAGAAGTTGGGGGTAAGGGGCGGGGACACCTAATATAAGAAAGATTAGATGAATGCTGTTTTGAGAAGCACCTAGCTGTGAGGCCATCAGCACATTCATGTAAACCTCTCTGAGACTGCTTCCTAAACTCCAAATCTACTCAACAGGATGACTGCCTATCACACAGGGTTATTTTAAGAGGAACCAATCAAATGGAAAGAATTGTTTGCACTCAAGGTCACCACGTGCTCTGCTACCATTCTCTCTAGAACTCATTCCAACCAGGCTCTTGTCCCCAAATCCAGGAGACAGCTCTCATCAAGGTCACCAATGATGTCTGCATTTCCAGGTCCAATGGTTAGTTCTCTGTGCTCATCTTACTCATCAGACTATTTGTCACAAGTGATCCACTCTCTCTTCCCTAAAACCTCTTCTTCACTTGCTTCAGGGCTACCACTCTCACCTAGCTGTCCTTCAACTTAACTGGGCACTCCTTCTCAGTCTCCTTTTCTGATTCTTCCCTCCCCACCCTATGCTGATATGCTCCTGCCCCACCCCAACCTGTGGCAAAAGACTGGAGGTTTATTCTCTGGAAATGGGGTAAAACACAATCTCTGGACTAGGGGTCAACCAGCACAATTGAGGGGATGAGCACCAGACCATAAACAATGAAAATTACTTATTGTGTAATGTTAAATATAGGGTCCTGAGACTTCCAGACCTGATCATCCATGTGGTTCCAGAATGCTGGCAACTTTTATCCTTCAGGCAGAAGTTTGGTAGAGACTCTCTGGGGACCAGCCAGAGGACAGACCTAAGACACTGACATCCCCCAACAAACAACCACTGAAGCTGACAAGCAATTTCCTCAAACTCAAAGCTTCTAATCAGCTCTTTGATTTTGCTACCGGAACCTGAACAGACAGTAAAGGATTACTAGACACTTGAAAGAGGAAAAAGCCTCTAATACAAAAGATAGAAGCCAAAGTCAATAAATGGGAAAAGGTAACTCAGAGGAAACCATGCGGAGGAAGAAAGAAAATGTTTAAGCATTAATATTCTCAGAGATAAGAGAAGATACTGCACCCACAAAATAAGAATAGGATGCTAAAAGAAAAAAATATTGAAAGGGGAAAAAAGACCTTTTGGAAATTTCTGATAGCAAAAATGAGAAATTCAACAAAAAGTATTGAAGTTAAGATTGAGGAAACAGCCCAGGAAGTACAGCAAAAAGGATGGAAAGCAGGAGAAAAAATTAAGAAATCTAGAACACTGTTTCAGGAGATTCAACATCAAATAATGAGAGAACAAGGGGAAAAAGGGGAGAGAAATTACCCATAAAAGAATGTATGAAAATTTCCCCAAAGAGTATGAATTTTCAGACAGAAAGGGTATACCATACACTGAGCACAACTGAGGAAAATCAATTCACACCAAGACACATAACTGAAATTTTGGAATACTAACGAGGTTAAAGAGAAAACCCAAAATGGAAAAGGAAGGGTGGTCGCAGTAAAAGTATCAGGAATAAGCATGGTTTTAGACTTCAACAATACTAAACTCAAGAAGGCAACAGAGCAATGTGTTTAACATTCTTATTGTTCAGTCGCTAAGTTGTGTCCGACTCTGCAAACCCATGGATGCACGCCAGGCTTCCATGTCCTTCACTATCTCCCAGAGTTTGCTCAAACTCATGTCCATTGAGTAGGTGAAGCCATCCAACCACTTCATCCTCTATGGTCCCCTTCCTCTCCTACCTTCAATCTTTCCCAGCATCAGGGTCTTTTCTAATGAGTCAGCTCGTCACATCAGGTGGTCAAAGTATTAGAGCTTCAGCTTTAGCAACAGTCCTTCCAATGAGTATTTAGGGTTGATTTCCTTTAGGAGTGACTGGTTTGATCTCCTTGCAGTCCAAGGGACTCTCAAGAGTCTTCTTCAGCACCACAGTTCAAAAGTATCAATTCTTCAGCACTCAGCCTTCTTGATGGCCCAACTCTCACGTCCATACATGACCACTGGAAAACCACGGCTTTGACTATAAGGACCTTTGTCAGCAAAGTGATGTCTCTGCTTTTTATTTAAAACTTAGAATACTGCATCAGTTGGGATGGGCTTAGTTATGCTGTAGTAATAGGAAACTCCAAAATCAAAGATGCTGCATGTCCATTTCAGTTCAGCAGAACCTAGGTTGTTGTAGTTACTACCTATTTCTATGGCAGAAGAGAAAACATGACAAATGGGTCACAACTCTTTAAAGAACTCTCTAGTAAGTGCTATACATCATACTTGTTCATGTTTCCTAGGCTAGTTAGCTACATGGATTTGCCTAATTCCATAAAGAATCAGAAAGTGCAACACTACCATGTACCCAGAGAAAGGACTAAATACACATAAATACCAATCTACTCTCTGGTCGCTATCTAGTGAGCAACCTCACACTCCTTACCAAGCGACCTTACTCTCCTTACCAAGGAACATATACAGACCATCTCCCCAAAGGGCAACAACCCAAAAGTTCCAGGTAGAAATGGCAAAAAATACAAAGCTCAAGATCTCTCAAAGTACAACCCCAATATATCACAGGGGTTACAAGATCCTCCTTTCTTAATACATAGGCCCATGAACTAAAAATAAGTTTTATGCTCCACATACCCAATATACAGCAGTGGAACAAGGATAGGATAACCCCAATAACCAGTACCACTCAGAAAGAGAAAGAATGGAATTAGCCAGAAGACACTGGTCCATAGCAATTCTGAAATCCTGCTGGGCAGACACTTTCAGGGCCCCATTCCTGGGAGCAAGGATGTTGCTGGATTAGGCTCCCATTATGCTCCCTGTGAGTAAGTCCTTTGTCCATTATACTCCATTGCTCCTGGCTCTTTCCTCTATAAAATTCTTTTCCATTATTTTCTTTGGCCACAGCTGAAGTAAATGTAGGAGAATATGAACTTTTTGAGAGTTAAGCCTCTTTCTCAGATCACTTCCTACTGATAGAATTATTAAGACAAATACCTTATGACATCACTTACACATGGAATCTAAAATATAATACAAATCAATGTACCTATGAAACAAAAACAGATTCTTATGGGGCAGCCAGGATGGGTATATGTATGGCTGAGTTCCCTTGTTGTCCAACTGTTAATATGTTATACTCCAAAATAAAAAAGTCTTTTTAAAAAATGGACGCACAGACAGAGAGCAGACTTGTGGTTGCTAAGCAAAGGGGCAGGGGATAGGTAGGGAAGGGAAGGCATGGGAGTTTGGAATTAGCAGAGGCAAACTGTTATATATAGAATGGGTGGACAACAAGGTCCTATTATACAGCACAGGGAACTGTATTCAATATCCTGTGGCGAATCATAATGGAAAAGACTGTGAAAAGAATATGAAAAAATAATATATATAACTGAATCACTTTGCTGTGTACAAGAAATTGACATGACATTATAAATCAATTACATTTCTTTTTTTTTTTTTTTTTAAATTTTATTTTATTTTTAAACTTTACATAACTGTATTAGATTTGCCAAATAAAATTTTTGAAAAACAGTCTTTGAAATACTGGTATTTGAAATACCAGTATAGACTGGTATTCTTTTGGCAATATTCTTTCTTTTTTTTTTTTTTTATTTATTTATTTTATATAAATTTATTTATTTTAATTGGAGGCTAATTACTTTACAATATTGTATTGGTTTTGCCATACTTTGACATGAATCTGCTACGGGTGTACATGTGTTCCCCATCCTGAACCCCGCTCTCACCTCCTTCCCCATCCCATCCCTCTGGGTCATCCCAGTGCACCAGCCCCAAGCACCCTGTATCATGTGTCAAACCTGGACTGGTGATTCGTTTCACGTATGATAATATATATGTTTCAATGCCATTCTCCCAAATCATCCCACCCTTGCCCTCTCCCACAGAGTCCAAAGAACTGTTCTATACTTCTGTGTCTCTTTTGCTGTCTCGCATATAGGGTTATCATTACCATCTTTCTAAATTCCATATATATGTGTTATTATACTGTATTGGTGTTTTTCTTTCTGGCTTACTTCTCTCTGTATAATAGGCTCCAGTTTCATCCAATTCATTAGAACTGATTCAAATGTATTCTTTTTAATGGATGAGTAGTACTCCATTGTGCATATGTACCACAGCTTTCTCATCCATTCGTCTGATGCTGGACACCTAGGTTGCTTCCATGTCCTGGCTATTATAAACAGTGCTGCGATGAACATTGGGGTACACATGTCTCTTTTAATTCTGGTTCCTTCGGTGTGTATGCCCAGAAGTGGGATTGCTGGGTCATATGGCAGTTCTATTTCCAGTTTTTTAAGGAATCTCCACACTGTTCTCCATAGCGGCTGTACTAGTTTGCATTCCCACCAACAGTATAAGAGGGTTCCCTTTTCTCCACACCCTCTCCAGCATTTATTGCTTGTAGACTTTTGAATCGCAGCCCTTCTGACTGGCATGAAATGGTACCTCATAGTGGTTTTGATTTGCATTTCTCTGATAATGAGTGATGCTGAGCATCTTTTCATGTGTTTGTTATCCATCTGTATGTCTTCTTTGGAGAAATGTCTGTTTAGTTCTTTGGCCCATTTTTTGATTGGGTCGTTTATTTTTCTGGAATTGAGCTTCAGGAGTTGCTTATATATTTTTGAGATTAATTCTTTGTCAATTGCTTCGTTTGCTATTATTTTCTCCCATTCTGAAGGCTGTCTTTTCACCTTGCTTATAGTTTCCTTTGTTGTGCAGGAGCTTTTAATTTTAATTAGGTCCCATTTGTTTATTTTGCTTTTATTTCTCATATTCTGGGAGGTGGGTCATAGAGGATCCTGCTGTGATTTATGTCGGAGAGTGTTTTGCCTATGTTCTCTAGGAGTTTTATAGTTTCTGGTCTTACATTTAGATCTTTAATCCATTTTGAGTTTATATTTGTGTATGGTGTTAGAAAGTGTTCTAGTTTCATTCTTTTACAAGTGGTTGGCCAGTTTTCCCGGCACCACTTGTTAAAGAGATTGTCTTTCCTCCATTGTATATTCTTGCCTCCTTTGTCAAAGACAAGGTGTCCATAGGTGCGTGGATTTATCTCTGGGCTTTCTATTTTGTTCCATTGATCTATATTTCTGTCTTTGTGTCAGTACCATACTGTCTTGATGACTGTGGCTTTGTAATAAAGCCTGAAGTCAAGCAGGTTGATTCCTCCAGTTCCATTCTTCTTTCTCAAGATTGCTTTGGCTATTTGAGGTTTTTTGTATTTCCATACAAATTGTAAAATTATTTGTTCTGGCTCTGCGAAAAATAACGTTGGTAGCTTGATAGGGATTGCACTGAATCTATAGATCGCTTTGGGTAGTATACTCATTTTCATTATATTGATTCTTCCGATCCATGAACACGGTATATTTCTCCATCTATTTGTGTCCTCTTTTATTTCTTTCACTAGTGTTTTATAGTTTTATATATATAGGTCTTTTGTTTTTTAAGGTAGATATATTCCTAAGTATTTTATTCTTTTCATTGCAATGGTGAATGGAATTGTTTCCTTAATTTCTCTTTCTATGTTCTCATTATTAGTGTATAGGAATACAAGGGATTTCTGAGTGTTGATTTTATATCCTGCAACTTTACTATATTCATTGATTAGCTCTAGTAATTTTCTGGTAGAGTCTTTAGGGTTTTCTATGTAGAGGATTATGTCATCTGCAAACAGTGAGAGTTTTACTTCTTCTTTTCCAATCTGGATTCTTTTTATTTCTTTTTCTGCTCTGATTGCTGTGGCCAAAACTTCCAAAACTCTGTTGAATAGTAGTGGTGAGAGTGGGCACCCTTGTCTTGTTCCTGACTTTAGGGGAAATGCTTTCAATTTTTCACCATTGAGGATAATGTTTGCTGTGGGTTTGTCATATATAGCTTTTATTATGTTGAGGTATGTTCCTTCTATTCCTGCTTTCTGGAGGGTTTTTATCATAAATGGATGTTGAATTTTGTCAAAGGCTTTCTCTACATCTATTGAGATAATCATATGGTTTTTTATTTTTCAATTTGTTAATGTGGTGTATTACAGTGATTGATTTGTAGATACTGAAGAATCCTTGCATCCCTGGGATAAAGCCCACTTGGTCATGATGTATGATCTTTTTAATATGTTGTTGGATTCTGTTTACTAGAATTTTGTTAAGGATTTTTGCATCTATGTTCATCAGTGATATTGGCTTGTAATTTTCTTTTTTTGTGGCATCTTTGTCAGGTTTTGGTATTAGGGTGATGGTGACTTCATAGAATGAGTTTGGAAGTTTAGCATCCTCTGCACTTTTCTGGAAGAGTTTGAGTAGGATAGGTGTTAGCTCTTCTCTAAATTTTTGGTAGAATTAACCTGTGAAGCCGTCTGGTCCTGGGCTTTTGTTTGCTGGAAGATTTCTGATTACAGTTTCAATTTCCATGCTTGTGATGGGTCTGTTAAGATTTTCTATTTTTTCCTGGTTCAGTTTTGGAAAGTTGTACTTTTCTAAGAATTTGTCCATATTCTTCCAAGTTGTCCATTTTATTGGCATATAGTTGCTGATAGTAGTCTCTTATGATCCTTTGTATTTCTGTGTTGTCTTTTGTGATCTCTCCATTTTCATTTCTAATTTTATTGATTTGATTTTTCTCCCTTTGTTTCTTGATGAGTCTGGCTAATGGTTTGTCAATTTTATTTATCTTCTCAAAGAACCAGCTTTTGGCTCTGTTGATTTTTGCTATGGTCTCTTTTGTTTCTTTTGCATCTATTTCTGCCCTAACTTTTAAGATTTCTGTCCTTCTACTAACCCTGGGGTTCTTCATTTCTTCCTTTTCTAGTTGCTTTAGGTGTAGAGTTAGGTTATTTATTTGACTTTTTTCTTGTTTCTTGAGGTATGCCTGTATTGCTATGAACCTTCCCCTTAGCACTGCTTTTACAGTGTTCCACAGGTTTTGGGTTGTTGTGTTCTCATTTTCATTCGTTTCTATGCATATTTTGATTTCTTTTTTGATTTCTTCTGTGATTTGTTGGTTATTCAGCAGTGTGTTGTTTAGTCTCCATATGTTGACATTTTTAATAGCTTTTCTCCTGTAATTGAGATCTAATCTTACTGCATTGTGGTCAGAAAAGATGCTTGGAATGATTTCAATTTTTTTGAATTTACCAAAGCTATATTGGCCCAGGATGTGATCTATCCTGGAGAAGATTCCGTGTGCACTTGAGAAAAAGGTGAAATTCATTGTTTTGAGGTGAAATGTCCTATAGATATCAATTAGGTCTAACTGGTCTATTGTATCATTTAAAGTTTGTGTTTCCTTGTTAACTTTCTGTTTAGTTGATCTATCCATAGGTGTGAATGGGGTATTAAAGTCTCCCACTATTATTGTGTTATTGTTAATTTCCGCTTTCATACTTGTTAGTATTTCTTGCATATTATGGTGCTCCTATGTTGGGTGCATATATATTTATAATTGTTATATCTTCTTCTTGGATTGATCCTTTGATCATTATGTAGTGTCCTTCTTTGTCTCTTTTCACAGCCTTTGTTTTAAAGTCTATCTTATCTGATATGAGTATTGCTACTCCTGCTTTCTTTTGGTCTCTATTTACATAGAGTATCTTTTTCCAGCCTTTCACTTTCAGTCTGTATGTGTCCCTTGTTTCAAGGTGGGTCTCTTATAGACAACATATATAGGGGTCTTGTTTTTGTATCCATTCAGCCAGTTTTTGTCTTTTGGTTGGGGCATTCAACCCATTTACATTTAAGGTAATTATTGATAACTATGATCCCATTGCCATTTACTTTATTGTTTGGGGTTTGAGTTTATACACCCTTTCTGTGTTTCCGATCTAGAGAAGATCCTTTAACATTTGTTGGAGAGCTGGTTTGGTGGTGCTGAGTTGTCTCAGCTTTTGCTTGTCTGTAAAGCTTTTGGCTTCTCCTTCATATTTGAATGAGATACTTGCGGGGTACAATAATCTGGGCTGTAGGTTATTTTCTTTCATCACTTTAAGTATGCCCTGCCATTCCCTCCTGACCTGAAGAGTTTCTATTCAAAGATCAGCTGTTATCTTTATGGGAATCCCCTTGTGTGTTATTTGTTGTTTTTCCCTTGCTGCTTTTAATATTTGTTCTTTGTGTTTGATCTTTGTTAATTTGATTAATATGTGTCTTGGGGTGTTTTGCCTTGGGTTTATCCTGTCTGGGACTCTCTGGGTTTCTTGGACTTGGGTGACTATTTCCTTCTCCATTTTAGGGAAGTTTTCAACTATTATCTCCTCAAGTATTTTCTCATTTCTTTTTGTCTTCTTCTTCTGGGACTCCTATGATTCAAATGTTGGGGCGTTTAACATTGTCCCAGAGGTCTCTGAGATTGTCCACATTTCTTTCATTTTTCTTTTTTCCTCTCTGTTTCATTTATTTCTACCATTCTATCTTCTACCTCACTTATCCTATCTTCTGCCTCCGTTATTCTACTGTTGGTTCCCTCCAGAGTGTTTTTGATCTCATTTATTGCATTATTCATTATATATTGACTCTTTTTTATTTCTTCTAGGTCCTTGTTAAACCTTTCTTGCATCTTCTCAATCCTTGTCTCCAGGCTATTTATCTGTAACTCTATTTTGTTTTCAAGATTTTGGATCATTTTCACTATCATCATTCAGAATTCTTTATCAGGTAGATTCCCTATCTCTTCCTCTTTTGTTTGGTTTGGTGGGCATCTATCATGTTCCTTTACCTGCTGGGTATTTCTCTGCCTTTTCATCTTGTTTATATTGCTGTGTTTGGGGTGGCCTTTCTGTATTCTGGCAGTCTGTGGTTCCTCTTTATTGTGGAGGTTCCTCACTGTCAGTGGGATGGACGGGTGGCTTGTCAAGGTTTCCTGGTTAGGGAAGCTTGTGTCAGTGTTCTGGTGGGTGGAGCTGGATTTATTCTCTCTGGAGTGCAAGGAAGTGCCCAGTAAAGTTTTGAGATGTCACTGGGTTTGGTGTGACTTTGGGCAGCCTGTATATTGAAGCTCAGGGCTATGTTCCTGTGTTGCTGGAGAATTTGTATGGTATGTCTTGCTCTGGAACTTGTTGGCCTTTGGGTGGTGCTTGGTTTCAGTGTAGGTATGGAGGCATTTGATGAGCTCCTATCAATTAATGTTCCCTGGAGTCAGGAGTTCTCTGGTGTTCTCAGGATTTGGACTTAAGCCTCCTGCCTCTGGTTTTCAGTCTTATTCTTACAGCAGCCTCAAGACTTCTCCATCTATACAGCACTGATGATAAAACATCTAGGTTAAAGATGAAAAGTTTCTCCACAGTGAGGGACACTCAAAGAGGTTCACAGAGTTACATGGAGAAGAGAAGAGGGAGGAGGGAGTTAGAGGTGACCTGAATGAGATGAGGTGGAATCAAAAGAGGGGAGGGCAGGCTAGCCAGTAATCACTTCCTATGTGCGCTCCACAGTCTGGATCCCTCAGAGATGTTCACGGAGTTACACAGAGAAGAGAAGAAGGAGGAAGGAGACAGAGGTGGCCAGGAGGATAAAGAGGGGATTCAAAAGGAGAGAGACAGATCCAGCCAGTAATCAGTTCCCTAAGTGTTCTCCACAGCTCGAAACACACAGAGATTCACAGAGTTGGGTAGAGAAGAGAAGGGGGAGGGAGGAGATAGAAGTGACCTGGTGGAGAAAAAGGAGAATCCAAAGGGGGAGAGAGCAGTCAAGCCAGTAATCTCGCTCCCAAGTAAAAATGGGTACTGAAGATTGGGTTCTTAAAGGTACAAAATTGATAACAAATACCAAAAAGCAAAGATTAAAAATCTAGAGTAGAGGTTGGATTATCAAAAATACAATATTAAAGAAAAAAACAAAGTCACAAAAATTATAAAAAATATATATATGAAGTTTGCTTTTAAAAATAGGGTCTTTTTTTGCAAAGTAATAGTAGGTTATAAAAATGAAAATTAAAGGAGTAATAGAGGACTTAAAAATTTTTTTAATTTTTATTTAAAAAATGATAATAGTAAAAATATATCTAGGACTTTCTCTGGTGGTGTTGTGGACAGTGTGGGGTCAGTTCATTTTCAGATAGTTCCTTGATCCGGCTTATACTTCTTAAGATCTATAGGCACCTTCCTAAGTAGTCGGTGCTAACTACAGGGTTTTAATCTATTGCACCTGTCTCTTCCAAGGCGGTTCCCTCTGTTTGTTTCAGCTTCTTCTGTTTGCTGGTCTCTTCAGTGTCTAATTTCCGCCCTGACACAAGGGGGTGGTGGTGGTCACTTTTTTAGGCTCACTTGTTCAGTCTTGCTGTGGGGAGAGAGGAACACTGCAAACTAACACAGGCGTGTGCTCGCAGTGTCTGGGCCACACTGGGTTTGCCCCCGCTCACGGTGTGTGTGCTTTCCCAGTCTATACTGCTTAGGCTCTAGGTTGCTCTGCCGGGAACTGTTTGAGGCCGGCCCCGGATTGTATGCACTTCCCAGGTCTGAGCCGCTCAGGTTCAGGTTCTCGGGTACTCCACAAAGGTGCAGACTCGGTTGGGCCTGCGTTTTGTGCCCCTCCCAGGTCTGAGCAGCTCAGGTGACCAGGTGCTTGGCGAGCACAGTCACCCCCAATTGAAAGCTGCGACCTATCATCTCCCCCGTCCCTGCCACTCAAGTTTTCTGGGTGTACAACTGGCGCGCCTTCTCAGGTGTGCCGTGTGTCTCTTCTGGGGAGCTGATTTCTGGTTACAGCCCTCCTGGCGGATGTAGACTGTCCAGAATCCCAAGAAGTCTTGGTTAGCAACGAAGCCTGCTTGCAGTTTGGTAGATGATGCCTCTCTGGGGCCGCGATTGCCCCCTTCCGGCTCTGGCTGCCCTCACCTGCCTGTCTCCAGCGGGGGGTGGGCCAGTCTGCAGCCAGCTAGCTCTGCTCAGTTCTTTGTTCTGTGAGCCAGCTTGGCTGTGTCTTAGGGCTTTTCGTGGGATAGTTATCCCACAGTCTGAGTTGCTATCTCAAGTTAGTTCCCTCAGATTGCCCTTGGGGCAGTCAGGCCCGGTCCTTACCTTAAGCAATGCTGCCCGTGCCTCCCTGTCGAGCCCCCGCTTGCTAGTGGAGGATGCAAGCGTCTGCGCTGCTTCTCCACTGGGAGTTGCCATTAGGCAGATAATCTGTGGGTTTTAATTATTTATTTTTCCTCCCAGTCATGCTGCCCTCTGAGGTTCCAAGGCTTGCCACAGACTTGCCAGTGAGAGTGTTTCCTGGTGTTTGGAAACTTCTCTCATTTTTAAGACTTGCTTCCCAGGACATATCTCCATCCCTACGTCTTTTGGCTCTCTTTTTATCTTTTATATTTTTTCCTACCTCCTTTCAAAGAAAATGGGCTGCTTTTCTGGGTGCCTGATGTCTCTGCCAGCATTCAGAAGTTGTTTTGTGGAATTTACTCAGTGTTCAAATGTTCTTTTGATGAATTTGTGGGGGAGAAAGTGGTCTCCCCATCCTATTCCTCCGCCATCTTAGGACTGCCAATACTCTTTCAATATCTTATATTTTTACCTATTTGATTCTTTCAGCAACAGAATCCAGTAATCATGCCCACATTTCTTTTAGAGACATAGTTTCTAAAGTTTTGGTCTTTGACTTCTCATCTCCATATTTTCTCTCTTTACCTAAAGATTAGTGCACCTTGAGCCTATCCAGATTTCAAAGGAGATCCATGTTTTACTATTTCTCTTGAGACATTGGTCTTATCAAAGTAATAACTGGGTACCACATCCTTGAAGGATCTTTATTTTAAACATCTTACCCTAGTCAGTTTCTAACAGTGGGAGTGATAAGCATGCCCTTATTTTGGCCTTTTCCATAACAATCAACTTTAAGTGGCCTTTCTTATTCAAAACTTCTGTTAATTTTATCTCCTACTATTTGGACTCCAAAGTTAAGTGGCTTTTCTGACTATTTCAAGGCTCTAAATTTTTGGAGGGGCTTCCTCTGTGGCTCAGTGGTAAAGAATCTGCCTGCAATGCAGGAGCCACAGGAAACCTGGGTTCAATCCCCTGGTCAGGAAGATCCCCTGGAGGAAGAAATAGCAACCCACTCCAGTATTCTTGCCTGGAGAATCCCATGGACAGAGGAGCCTGGCAGGCTATGGTCCATGGGGTCGCAAGGAGTTGGACTGACTAAGTGATTAAACAGCTGCAACAGCAAATTTTGGAATTCTCTATTCACTTTTATTTCTGCTTCTATATTGGACAATTCTTTTCTGAGAACACTCTAATGATTTTGCCAAACACTGTCAATAATAACCAATCATATGCTAACTTACTGTTTTCCCATACCTTCATCTTGAATTTAAATTTCCTTAAGAAAGTGATCTGAACCCCAGACAATTTTATTAAGTATTTCCCACTGCATAAAGTGTCACCTCAGTACCCTCTAATAAAGTTTTCTTATAGTTCATTGTACAGCCCCTAGGCCAGGTTATTTTTTATATAAAGAGGTTTTTTTTAATAAGTACTCCATTTCCAAGCATCTATATTGATCTGTCAGGATGAGCTAGATTATAACATGACAACAAATAACTCCTAAATCTCAATGGCTTAAAACAAGACTTGTTTTACTTCTTTTTCTACTATATGGTGGGGAGATATATATCTCAATTCATTCTCACTCAGGGACCCAGGCTGACAGCATCTCCAGCATCTCAAATGTATCAGTCACAACAGCAGAAAGGAAACACAGTGAAGTACATACCATCTCTTAAGGCCTCTGTCCAAAGACAATCTTCTACTCACATTTTGTTTTCAAAAGCAAATCACACTGCAACGCCTAACTTCAAGAAGATAAGGGTATGCAATCCTGTAATGAATTTGTGAATGACATTAAATGCTAGTGTAAATTCTATACCCAGCTAGGCTATCATTTGATATGAAATATAATAACTAAAATGTTCAATTCTATAAAATCTCAAAAAGTTTATCTTTCTTCTATACTGTTTCATAAGGCTTCAGAACAAAACAACAGAGTAAGTCAAAAAAGGGGGCAGGCATAGACAAAGCAAAGGGAATCTCCTAGATGAAGATAAATAGATATCCTAGAATAACAAGTACCCACAACACACAGAAGACAATCAGTTCATATTGGAGCAGTATGAATCAAGAGATAGACTGTCTTCACCAAACCTTTCCATTTGCACCATGGATCCAAAATTACCAGAGGATGTACTTTATCAAAACAAAGAAGAAAAGCGAGACAGAAAAAGACATGAGATTTGGAAACAATCCAATCCAGGAAAGAGACAAGGAAAACCAGAATGGCAGCAAAAGAAATACCCAGGATGACTGGAGAGTAGCCTGATGACCTTAAGAGTCATCAGCCCAAGAAGAAGGAAAATACAGGTCTTCAGAAGTGATGTCTCTAATTTTTTTTTATGAAAGTAATAGATTGCCTGATGAAACTGGCCTTGTGGTAATAATACTGAGAGGCTATAATGAGGGGCAGAAGAATTAATAATGAGCAAACATAAAACTAAATAAATTAAAAATCAGGGAAACTATAGGAGAAATTAGAAGAAAGAAATAAAGTATACCATAATATACATTCAGCAGTGAATAGCTGTATAGATATATGATGTATATATTAAACGTTGATATATTTAAAATTGCAAAATAGTGATATTGGTGAGTTAAGATAAGTAAACATTTATCTATCATAAATAAAAGTGGATAGATGTGTAAAAGTAGTTAATTAAAAGATACTAGTATTTACAGATTACTCAGAAGAATGAATACATATTTACATAATACAAATACAGGGTGTGTGTATATGTGTGTGTGTGTGTGTGTGTGTGTGTGTGTATACACACACACACACATATATATATACACATATATATATGGAAAAAGAGTTAAAACAGAGATGTTGCCTCTGGGGAGGAAGACTGGGGAAAGGAGAGAGGGATGGAAGAGGAAACCACTATATTTGATTATGAACTTTCTGGTATTATTTGACTTTGTAAACTATAGACATATACTGCCATCAAGAAAATTAAAATTAAAGCAAAAAAGAATCCCACACATTTAGGTAATTCTGATGTGCAGGCAAATTTAGTCACCTGGCCACCTCATGCAAAGTGTTGACTCACTGGAAAAGACTCTGATGCTGGGAGGGATTGGGGGCAGGAGGGATTGGGGGCAGAAGGAGAAGGGGATGACAGAGGATGATATGGCTAGATGGCATCACTGACTCGATGGATGTGAGTCTGAGTGAACTCCGGGAGTTGGTGATGGACAGGGAGGTCTGGCGTGCTGCGATTCATGGGGTCGTGAAGAGTAGGACACGACTGAGTGACTGAACTGAACTGAACTGAACTGAGAGTAACCACTGTCCCATCCACTTTTTAAAAATATTTATTTATTTGGCTGTGCCAGGTCTTAGTTGTGGCATGCAGGACCTTCAATCTTCACTGCAGCATGTAAGATTTTTAACTGCAGCATGTAAACTCTTAGTTGCAGCATGTGGGCTCTAGCTCTCTGACCAGGGACTGAACTTGGCCCCCTTGCATTGGGAGCTCGAAGCCTTAACCACTGAACAACCAGGGAAGTTCCTGTCCCATCCATTACTGAAAACTATGCAACTTTCCTTGCTAAGTAGTTGTCTGACTCCAATTTGAATATCTCCATAAAAAAAAAAAAAAACTCTCACTATACAAAATTCTACCTGTACTTCTTTACAACCCTAATTTTTATAATATATCTGTTACAGATACTGTAGGATAAAAATACAGATACCCTACAAGACTATACTGGCCCAGTCCACTTCCAGGGGTTAAAGTAGTTAGAAAAGTAACAAATGTCTCTTAATTCTCCAGCAGTGAGTGATTATTCAAGAGGGTGGGGATTTTCATTGGGCTAGGGTCCATTGCCCTAGCCATCACAGTGGAAAAGATCTGTCTCTCAGAATGGAAGGGAGGGCTGAGGAGTTCTAGGAATTTCACATTTTAGGTCTATTCCTCTGGTTTTGACTGATGGCACAGCTTATACTACCCTGAAGACTCCCAGAAGCTGAGGTGGTGAGATGTCTCAGAAGAGAGGGAGCTAGATGAAAGACTCTTATAAATTGTACAGGCTTCTGGATCTAGAAAGTAGTTATTTATTTCAAGATGTGAGACCTATTTTTAAGGCATTATTTTCCTTGTCATATCCCCAGGCAGCCTACTCCATCCCCGGGAGCTGTTTGAAGGGTTTCATGAGAGAGGAAGTAGTACAGCTATTTAAAGCACTGAGTTTCAATACTGCAGATTAATGAATTATACTTCTTAAAACTCAGTCCAAAAGAAAATAGGAAGGTAGTAACAAATAACAGAAATGACAGAAAAAAAATAGCAAGGATGTAGATTTAAACACCACTGTGTTGACAATATTAACAACATTAAATGTAAATCATCTAAACACCCAAATTAAAAGACAAAGATCATAAAGCTGGGTGAAAAAGCAAGACCCAACACTCGCAACATAAAAGACACAACTAGATTAAATGTAAAAGAATGGAAAGAGATATAGCACGTAAACACTATTCAAAAGAAAGCTGAAGTGGCTCTATTAATATCAGAAAAAGTAGTTTGTTGAGTAAAGAATATTAACAGGACAATAAGGACATTTCATAATTATAAAGAAGTCAATTATTCAAGAGAACATAGCAATCCTAAATGTGTCGATCCCTAATAAAGGACATCAAAATATATGAAACAAAAACTAACAGAGATCTATAAGTATCAGATCAGATCAGATCAGTTGCTCAGTCGTGTCCGACTCTTTGCGACCCCATGAATCGCAGCACGCCAGGCCTCCCTGTCCATCACCAACTCCCGGAGTTCATCCAGACTCACGTACATCGAGTCAGTGATGCCATCCAGCCATCTCATCCTCTGTCGTCCCCTTCTCCTCCTGCCCCCAATCCCTCCAGCATCAGGGTCTTTTCCAATGAATCAACTCTTTGCATGAGGTAGCCAAAGTACTGGAGTTTCAGCTTTAGCATCATTCCCTCCAAAGAAATCCCAGGGCTGATCTCCTTCAGAATGGACTGGCTGGATCTCCTTGCAGTCCAAGGGACTCTCAAGATTCTTCTCCAACACCACAGTTCAAAAGCATCAATTCTTTGGCGCTCAGCCTTCTTCACAGTCCAACTCTCACATCCATACATGACCACTGGAAAAACCATAGCCTTGACTAGATGAACCTTTGTTGGCAAAGTAATGTCTCTGCTTTTGAATATGCTATCTAGGTTGGACATAACTTTTCTTCCAAGGAGTAAGCGTCTTTTAATTTCATGGCTGCAGTCACCATCTGTAGTGATTTTGGAGCCCAGAAAAATAAAGTCTGACACTGTTTCCACTGTTTCCCCATCTATTTCCCATAAAGTGGTGGGACCGGATGCCATGATCTTCGTTTTCTGAATGTTGAGCTTTAAGCCAACTTTTTCACTCTCCACTTTCACTTTCATCAAGACGCTTTTGAGTTCCTCTTCACTTTCTGCCATAAGGGTGGTGTCATCTGCATATCTGAGGTTATTGATATTTCTCCCGGCAATCGTGATTCCACCTTGTGCTTCCTCCAGCCCAGAGTTTCTCATGATGTACTCTGCAGATAAGTTAAATAAGCAGGGTGACAATATACAGCCTTGACGAACTCCTTTTCCTATTTGGAACCAGTCTGTTGTTCCTTGTCCAGTTCTAACTGTTGCTTCCTGACCTGCATACAAATTTCTCAAGAGGCAGATCAGGTGGTCTGGTATTCCCATCTCTTGAAGAATTTTCCACAGTTTATTGTGATCCACACAGTCAAAGGCTTTGGCATAGTCAATAAAGCAGAAATAGATGTTTTTCTGGAACTCTCTTGCTTTTTCAATGATCCAGCGGATGTTGGCAATTTGATCTCTGGTTCCTCTGCCTTTTCTAAAACCAGCTTGAACATCTGGAAGTTCACGGTTCACATATTGCTGAAGCCTGGCTTGGAGAATTTTGAGCATTACTTTACTAGCGTGTGAGATGAGTGCAACTGTGCAGTAGTTTGAGCATTCTTTGGCATTGCCTTTCTTTGGGAATGGAATAAAAACTGACCTTTTCCAGTCCTGTGGCCACTGCTGAGTTTTCCAAATTTGCTGGCATATTGAGTGCAGCACTTTCACAGCATCATCTTTCAGGATTTGAAATAGCTCAACTGGAATTCTATTACCTCCACTAGCTTTGTTCGTAGTGATGCTTTCTAAGGCCCACTTGACTTCACATTCCAGGATGTCTGGCTCCAGGTAAGTGATCACACCATCATGGTTATCTGGGTTGTGAATATCTTTTTTGTACAGTTCTTCTGTGTATTCTTGCCATCTCTTCTTAATATCTTCTGCTTCTGTTAGGTCCCTACCATTTCTGTCCTTTATCGAGCTCATCTTTGCATGAAATGTTCCTTTGGTATCTCTGATTTTCTTGACGAAATCTCTAGTCTTTCCCATTCTGTTGTTTTCCTCTATTTCTTTGCATTGATCGCTGAAGAAGGCTTTCTTATCTCTTCTTGCTATTCTTTGGAACTCTGCATTCAGATGTTTATATCTTTCCTTTTTTCCTTTGCTTTTCGCTTCTCTTCTTTTCCCAGCTATTTGTAAGGCCTCCCCAGGCAGCCATTTTGCTTTTTTGCATTTCTTTTCTATGGGAATGGTCTTGATCCCTGTCTCCTGTACAATGTCACAAACCTCATTCCATAGTTCCTCAGGCACTCTATCTATCAGATATAGATAGATCTATAAGTATAATACACCATATTAACCAAACGAATACAGACAATACCCAACATATAATTCAACTTAAAATTTTTCAAGTTTAGGATGGTGCATATGTGATATTCATTCAGGAGAAACTGTGCTTCTAATTTTGAAGTCTGATCTTCTCTTGGGCTGGTGATATGCAGCATGCTACTTTCTTGTGATTCAGGGTAGCAGCAGCAAGTCTTATCTCATAGTCAGCCATGCAGTCATGAGGTAAACAACCAATTATACAATAACCAATGATACAATTAATCTGTTTCTCATTTTTGGTACAGAATTCAATAAATTAGAAGAGATATTTAATAGTTTATTATAAAATATGCTCTGTCAGATTACTTTTTCCCAGCTATATGCTAATGTAACTGTTCTGAGCACATTTAAGATATGCTAGGCTAAGAACAAATTCCTTAGAAGAAATGGAGTAGCCCTCATAGTCATCAAGTAAGTCCGAAATGCAGTACTTGGCTACAATCTCAAAAATGCCAGAATGATTGCTGTTCGTTTCCAAGGCAAACCATTCAATATTACAGTAATCCAAGACTATGCCCCAACCACTAATGCCAAAGAAGCTGAAGTTGAATGGTTCTATGAAGATCTACAAGACCTCTTAGAACTAATACCAAAAAAAGATGTCCTTTTCATCATAGGGGACTGGAATGGAAAAGTATGAAGTCAAGAGATATGTGGAGTATCAGGCAAGTTTGGCCTTGGAGTATAAAATGAAGCAGGCAAAGGCTAACAGAGTTTTGCCAAGAGAAGGCACTGGTCACAGCAAACAGCCTCTTCCAACAACACAAGAGAAGACTCTACGCATGGTCAATACCAAAATCAGATTGATTATATTCTTAGCAGCTGAAGATGGAGAAGTTCTATACAGTCAGCAAAAACAAGACCAGGAGCTGACTGTAGCTCAGATCATGAACTCCTTATTGCAAAATTCAGACTTAAACTGGAGAAAGTAAGGAAAACCACTAGACCATTCAGGTATGACCTAAATCAAATTCCTTATGATTACACAGAGGAAGTGACAAATAGATTCAAGGGCATAGATCATATAGACAGAGTGCCTGAAGAACTATGGACAGCAGTTCGTGACATTGTACAGGAGGTGGTGACCAAGACTATCCCCAAGAAAAAGAAACACAAAAAGGCAAAATGGTTGTCTGAGGAGGCCTTACAAGTAGCTGAGAAAAAAAGAGAAGTGAAAGGCAAAGGAGAAAAGGAAAGATATACCCATCTGAATTCAGAGTTCCAAAGAACAGCATGGAGAGATAATAAAGCCTTCCTTAATTATCAATGCAAAGAAATAGAGGAAAACAATAGAATGGGAAAGACTAGAGATCTCTTCAAGAAAATTAGAGATAACAAGGGAACATTTCATGCAAAGATGGGCACAATAAAGGACAGAAACGGTATGGACCTAACAGAAGCAGAAGCTATTAAGAAGAGGTGGTAAGAATACACAGAAGAACTATACAAAAAAGATCTTCATGACCCAGATAACCACGATGGTGTGATCACTCACCTAGAGCCACACAACCTGGAACTCAAAGTCAAGTGGGCTTTAGGAAGCATCACTATGAACAAAGCTCGTGGAGGTGACAGAATTCCAGTTGAGATATTTCAAATCCTAAAAGATGATGCTGTGAAAGTGCTGCACTCAATATACCAGCAAATTTGGAAAATTCAGCAGTGGCCACAGGACTGGAAAAGGTCAGTTTTCATTCCAATCCCAAAGAAACTCAATGCCAAAGAATGTTCAAACTACTGCACAACTGCACTCATCTCACACACTAGCAAAGAAATGCTCCAAATTCTCCAAGTGAAGCTTCAACAGTATGTGAACCAAGAACTTCCAGATGTTCAAGCTGGATTTAGAGAAGGCAGAGGAACCAGAGATCAAATTGCCAACATCTGCTGGATCACAGAAAAAGCAAGAGAGTTCCAGAAAAACATCTACTTCTGCTTTATTGACTATGCCAAAGCCTTTGACTGTGTAGATCACAACAAACTGTGGAAAATTCTTCAAGAGATGAGAATACCAGACCATCTTACCTGCCTCCTGGGAATCTGTATGCAGATCAAGAAGCAACAGTTGGAACTGGACATGGAACAACGGACTGGTTTTAAATTGAATAAGGAGTACATCAAGGTTGTATATTGGCATCCTGCTTATATATGCAGAGTACATCATGCAAAATGCTGAGGTGGATGAAGCACAAGCTGGAATCAAGATTGCTGGGAGAAATATCAATAGTCTCAGATATGCAGATGACACCACCCTTATGGCAGAAAGCAAAGAGGAACTGAAGAGACTCTTGATGAAAGTGAAAGAGGAGAGTGAAAAAGCTGGCTTAAAACTCAACATTTAAAAACGAAGATCACGGCATCTGATCCCATCACTTCATGGCAAATAGATGGAGAAACAATGGAAACAGTGAGAGATTTTATTTTCTTGGGCTCCAAAATCTCTGCAGATGGTTACTGCAGCCATGAAATTACAAGACACTTACTCCTTGGAAGAAAAGCTATGACCAACCTAGACAGCATATTAAAAAGCAGAGACATTACTTTACCAACAAAGGTCCGTCTAGTCAAAGTTATGGTTTTTCCAGCAGTCATGTATGGATGTGAGAGTTGGACCATAAAGCTGAGCACTGAATAATTGATGCTTTTGAACTGTGATGTTGGAGAAGACTCTTGTGAGTCCCTTGGATTACAAGAAGATAAAACCAGTCAATCCTAAAGGAAATCAGTCCTGAATATTCATTGGAAGGACTGATGCTGAAGCTGAAGCTCCAATACTCTGGCCACCTGATACAAAGAACTGACTCATTGGAAAAGACCCTGATGCTGAGAAAGATTGAAGGCAGGAGGAGAAGGGGATGACAGAGGATGAGATGGTTGGATCGCATCACCAACTCAATGGACAAGAGTTTGAGCAAGTTCCAGGAGTTGGTGATGGACAGGGAAGCCTGGCGTGCTGCAGTCCATGGGGTCGCAAAGACCCATGGTGGACAGGACTGAGCAACTGAACTGAACTGAGGTTAAACTATGATATTTGGTAGGTTAGAGGTATTTGACCACATTTTCAACTTAAAGTATTTTCAACTTACAATGAGTTTATCTGAATGCATCCCCATCATAAGTCAAGGAAGATCTGTATATAATCATCTCAGTAGATACAAAAAGAGTCATTTAACAAAATTTAAATCTATTTCTGATATTTTTAACTCTCAGCAAATTATAAATAGAAGATAATTTCCTAAACCCCATAAAGGCATTTTAAAATTCCTGTATTTACATAGTAGTAGAAGACTGAATGATTTTCTATTAAAACCAGGAACAAAGCAAAGATGTTAGCTCTCATCACTTCTATTTAACATTGCACAGGCAATCCAAGCCAGTGCAATAAGACAAGAAAAAGGAATAAAGGCACTCAGATTTGAAGTGAATGTTAAAACTGTCTTTATCACATGGCAAGATAGTCTCTGTAAAAAAAAAAAAAAATTCAATTTACAAAAAAGCTATTAGAACTATAAGTAAATGAGATTGAGAGGCAGGATACAAGGCTAAATATAAAATTGTATTTCTTTTTTTGTGTGTGCAATAATGGTCACTAATTTTATTTCTTTAAATCATCGCCATGACCCTAAGCGGTACCATGACTGAACTATTATTTGCAATGTCCCAAGGCTCAGAGAAAACAATTGTATTTCTATATACTGAGAATAAACAACTGGAAGATAAAATTGAAAGAGTAATTGTGCTTAAAAAAAAAAACTTCAGGGATAAATTTAACACATTGCTGAGAGATATAAAGCAAGCCTAAATAAATAGAAAAATGTAACATGTTCATGGATCACAGTACTCAGTATTGTTGAGATGTTACTCCTCCCCCAAAAGACCTATAAATTCGATGAATGCCTTATCAAAAGACCAGTGGGATGTTTTTAGAAATCAACAGCCTAATTCTAAAGGAAATGCAGAAGACCTAGGATAACAGGGGGAACATGTGGAGGACTTACACTAGTTGACTTCAAGACTTATGATAAAGCTACAGTAATCATGGCAGTGTGCTAATAGGGTAAGGATAGACAGACAGTTTAATAGAACAGAAGAGGCCAAAAATATCACCAGCACATATGGCCAACTGATTTTTCAGAAAGATACCAAGTAAATTTCATGGGAAAACAAAGTGTTCTCAACAAATTGTGCAGAAAGAGAGACAGGAAGACTGAGGGTGAGATTGTGAAAGAGAACCTCAACACATATCTTATACCTTATATTTACAAAAGTTAACTTGAATCATGGACCTACATGTAGACCTAAAACTATAAAGTTCTAGAAGAAAATATGTATTACCTTGAGTTAGGCAAAGAGTTCTTAGGGCACAAAATCTAACTACTAGAGCTGAAAGACACCTTTAAAATTAGATCAAGGCATGTTTTAGGCAAATGAACTACTTTACACAGTTGATTCCAACTATTTTCAGTCCCTCTCTGCTGTCTCCTGTAACACCCTCCCTCTTCCATTATCCAGACTTTATCGTAACCAACTCTTACTTACTGTCCTGTCTCAGCTTCAGTGTCATTTCCTCCAGGAAGCCTTCCCTGACACCCTAAACTGGGTCAAGCACTCCTCCTTTGATTACCACTTAGCACTCTCTATTGTATTGACCTGTATCACTCTCTAGATTGGGAGCTCCAAAAGGAATGCAGATGGTATTTGCCTTGCTTACTCTTATTCTCAGTGCCCAGCACATGGTAAATCCTCAGTACATTTTATTGGATGAACAATTGTGTGATCATATTCCTTTTTTCAATTTTTATTGTTATGAAGTAAACATAACATAAAACTTACCATCTTAACCATTTTAACTGTATAAGTGAGTGATACTAAACACATTCGTAATGTGCAACCATCAGCACCATCCATCCCCATAACTATATACGTATATAGTGATATATATAGATAGATATACCAGTTTTCATTCACTGATGGATACTTAACATCGTTTCCATATCTTGGCTATTTCAAATAACACTGCAATAAACATAGAAGTGCAAATATTTCTTCAAGACTCTGCTTTCATTTCTTCCAAGTATACACTCAGAAGTGGAAGTGCTAGATCACATGGTACTTCTATTTTTGTTAAGGAATTTCTGTACCGTTTTTCTGTAGTGGCATACCAATTTACATTTCCACCAACAGTGCACGAGGACTCCCTTACTCCACAACTTCACCAACACTTGTTACATCTGGTATTTTTGATGAAATCCATTCTAATTGGTGCAAGGGGATATCTCATTGTGGTTTTGATTTGCATTCCCTGATGATTAGTGATGTTGAGCATTTTTTCATGCACCTCTTGGCCATTTGTATGTCTTCTTTGGGAAAATGCTTCTTCAGTTTCTCCATCCATTTTTTAATTGGATTGTTTGTGATTTTGCTACTGAATTGTATCAGTTCTGTATGTATTTTGGATATTAACCCCATATGAGATACATGATTTACAAATATTCTTTCATTCCCTAGACTGCCTTTTCATTTTATTCATTGTTTGTTTTGCTGTAAAGAAACTCTTCAGTGTGATGCAGTACCACTTACTAATTTTTGCTATTATTGCCTGTGCCTCTGGTGTCATATCCAAAAAAAAAAATTAATAATGGCCAAGACTAATGTGAAGGAGCACATGTCATTTTCTTATAGGGGTTTTATAATTTCAGGTCTTATGCTCAAGTCTTTAATCCATTTAGAGTTAATTTTTATGGATGATGTAAGATGGGAGTCCAATTTTATTCTTCTGTATGTGGGTATCTACTTTTGACCTACTGTCTTCTAGCCTCCAAAGTTTCTTATGAGAAGTCTGCTGATAATCTCATTAAGGATGCCTTTGGATAGGCCATACTTGCTTATTTTTTTGTATGTCTTGTGATTTTTTGTTGTTGTTAAACATTGGACATTTAAATCTAATAATGTTGGAACTCAAAATCAGATTCTCTCCTTACCCCGGGGGTTTGCTGCTTCTGTTATTATTTTGTTTGATTGTCGCGGGTTGTCTCTGTGTCAAGGATCACCTAAGATGTAAACTTAAAGTTTTCTTGGGTCTTTTCTGAGCCTTTCCAAGGGCAGGCACTATTGCTTTCTAATTTTCCCCATATATAGATTTGTTTCCAAATGTCCTCATTTTTAATACCTGGCTCCCAAAGGGTGGAAAAAAGGAAGATTAGAGCAAAAAAGGTGCCAGCCCCTTAAATACCCTGTAAGTCACTTCGGCCAGAGGGGAGGGGCTTGAAACAATGGAAGTACAACAAAAATGGCCACCAGTCCTTTTGCTCACACCTCCGTGATCAGAAGCAGCAATCAGAGCACAAATCTCCAGTATTTGGAGGACAGGGTCCTTCTGGCCCACTCTGGCTCCTGCAAGCTGTGTGCAGGCTACTCCAGAAACATGTGCACAGCTGCCTGTTGAGACTCTAAGAAAGGTAAGGTGATTTGCCCAAGGCCACACAGCTAGCAAAAGTTAACCTGACTTCTCAACAGGTTCTCCTTCTCCTTGGTACACCGCACTATCTCTCGACTCTGGCACCCCAAGCTGCCTCCAAGATACATAAGGGTGATGGGATGGACACCCAGCCTCTGTCATTCACTCTCTTACCTCTCACTCTCCTTGCCTCACTCACCCTGATCCCCTTCTTCTTCTTCTTAACCAGAATGCCTAGGTAATGTGATGGGTAAGGATAGACATACAGGGTTTGTATTTCATAGTCATTGGCTGTGCGATCTAGGGCAAGACAATCAATTTCCCTGAGCCTCAGTTTCCTCAACTCTCAGATGAGGATCAAATAGTATTTACCTCAGAGGGGTACTGTGAGGACTTAGCACAGTGCCTGGTTATCTGCTTTTCGCTGTTTCCCTAACACATGGTATCTTCACGTCTCTCTTCCTTGGTGCCTTTCTCTCTTTTCCTCCCTCTGTATGCCTGTCTGCCTACCTCCCACACAAGTTGCAGTTTCCTTCAACATGCTGGGCCCTGCCCAGGGGATGAAGATGGGCCTGGAGCCGAGACTTCCTGGATCAGAAAAAGAACTTATTCCAGGCAAGGAACCACAGTGAAACTATACACATGAACACCTTCCTCACCTGTGCCAGGTAAGGCCTTGGAAGAAAGGTCGGGGGAAGCTGTGCTGTGGGGCAGAGAAAGGCTGAGGCTGAGGGGTGGGGACAGCCTGAGAAGACCTGATGTGAAGTGAGCTGGGGGTCCCAGACCTGGGTGAGAAGAAACAATATGGGATGAGAGTGGCCAGCAACCAGGCATCAAGGGCACGACCCTCAGGAAGCAGCGGAGGGTAAAGGTTAGCTCCCTGGCCAATGCCCAAGGGTCAGCTCACCCACCAGCAGGCATTAACTGTGGGACCTCTATGCCAGGCTGTTATCAGGGTGAACGGCAGCGGCTCCAGGTCTCCTGTAGGTGGAGGGTCATCAGACCACTGGAGAGGCATCATGACCTCAGCACCCCAGGGACAACGAAGAACTAGGATTGGTCTCAGAGGACTGAGGTTTGGAGGAATGCACAGCCATTAGTAGTCAGGAGACCTAGAAATCATACAGTCACTCTGAGCCTCAGTTTCCTTGTCTATAAAATCTAATAACATTTGTTCCCCTGGATTGCTGTGGAAATTCAATATAGAGATAACAGGTAAGAGAGCACTTGGTAAATGACAAGGGGCTCTGTGATACTGGGTGTTATTATTGGGCAGGCTGGGAAGTCGAGCTCCAGAGCTTCCCTTCTGGATTGCCAGTCCACCCCCATGTCCCTGTCACACAGGACCCATTCTCAACGGTGATGCCAGGAAGACGGACACACTCCAACTCAATGTGGCAACAAAGTCCAGCTGAGCCCCTCGGCAACTTCTACCTGACCTTGCGCTATTCCACCTCTGGGCCTCCATACCTTCTTTATACCAAGGTGGCTGGACCACAATGTTCAGGACATCTGTCAGCCCATTTTGTCTTCATGTAGACAGCATGAAATCAGCCATGGTGGGAGTCCTTACACCACAGAAATGGGCAAACACTTCAAATCCAGGTACCGTTGTTGAGACCGGCATTCCAGAAGCCCCTCCTCCTGGTGGCTGCACACGAACGGGGCAGCTGGCCCCGACAGCTTGCCTGGCGCGCTCGACATCCACGGCTTCCCAGGGACTCGCCCCTGATAAATATGGATGCACACCTGGCAGCAGCAGGCTCACTCCCCTCAGACACCCCCACCCTCCACCCAGTGGATCGCTGGGTGCAGACAAGGAGGGGAGGGAGGGAGGAAGAGAGGCGGCCGTGTGCTTGTCACTTACAAGCTCTGGGCCCCGCCTGGCTGAGTATTACATGAGCCCCTTTCTCCCCCTGTATTCCTGATCTCGCCTCTCTTCTCAGCCAGCGTCAAGACAGGAAGGGAGCTGGCCAAGCCTGCAGCATCCTACCTGCTCTGTGGCTGAAAGGTGTCACCAAACAGAGCCCTGTCCCCGCCCTGCTGTCCCCCTCAGGACCCCCACACTGTGTACGAGTCGTGCTCGGAAGGCGTCTCCTGCATTGACTGCAGTGTGCCTGCTGCTCCTAGAGCTGGACCAGAGACACTTTGTCCCCCTCGTGTGTTGTCCCACACCCCCCACACACCCACATACCCCTAACCTGGAAGGCAAACCAGCTCCAGGTGAGACGGCAAAGGGAGGGAACTGCAGCAGGAGGAGACCAGGCTCAGCCTCGACTCTGTTTCCTTCCAAGGTTTTGCTGGGGGGGTGGGGGGGGCTTTGTTCTTGCTGCTCTTTTCTGAATCAAGCCCTTGGGCACTTATTCACTCCCTGTTACGCATTGAACTGTGTCCCTTAAAACTGCTACATAGACATTCCAGCCCCCAGTACCCCAGAAGGTGACAGTATTTGGAGACTTTACATGCGTGCATGCTCAGTCACTTCAGTCATGCCAGACTCTTTGTGACCCCATGGACTGCAGCCCACCAGGCTCCCCTGTCCATGGGATTTCCCAGGCAAGAGTACTGGAGTGGGTTGCCATTTCCTCCTCCAGGGGATCTTCTCAACCAGGGATCGAACTGTGTCTCCTGCATTGGCAGGCGGATTCTTTACCACTGAGCCACCTGCTCTACAGAGATAAGTTAGAATGAGGTTGCCAGGTGACTTCCCTGGTGGTCTAATGATTGAGGGTCCACCTGCCCATGCAGGGGACACAGATTCGATCCCTGCTCCCACAAGCAGTGGAGCAACTAACCCCAGGCACCACAACTCCCGAGCCCGAGTGCTGCAGCTACTGAAGCCCAGGCACCTGGAGCCAGTGCTCCACAACCAGAGAGAACACGCTGCAGTGAGAAGCCCACACAGCACAACCAAGAGCAGCTCCCCACCCCGCTGCCCCGGTCTCCACAACTGGAGAAAGCCCACGGCCAGCAACACAGACCCAGTGCAGCCAATAACCAATCAACTAATTTTGAAACACTGAGGTCACTAGGATGCGCCCTAACCCAACAGCACAGGTGTCCATATAAAGGACACAGAGACACACACTGACAAAGAGGTTGCGAAGACACAGGATGAGACGGCATCGACGTCAGTCGGCCTGGAACGGCCCCCCCACACACACACACACAGCCCTCAGAGCAGCCAGCCCTGCCAACACCCTGATCCTGGACTTCCAGCCTCCAGAGCCGGGAGACAGCACATTTCTGAGTTTAAGCCACCCCGTCTGCGTTACCACAATCTTAGGAAACTAATTCACTCCTTTCCTCTGAAAGGGGAGCGAGAGAAACCACGTCTTGGTTTCACGGTTTCTAAGCGTGCTCACTCTCATGTCCATGTCGGATCCTCACGTCACCTAACTCCTTAGGCCCAACAGGTGCTCCTCGGTCCATCTGATGGATGAGGAGTCTGAGGCCGGGAGGCAGGGGGCTTCCCAAAAAGCCTGCACCAAAGTTAGCCACCAAGCTGGGAGTACAACCCAGGCCTCCTCACCAACACCCAAAGGGCTTCCCTACATCAAGACAAACATCTAAGTTTATACAGAATTCTAGGAAGCTGCAGGGTTGAGGGGCAGGGAGCACCTCCCTTCACCTGGCCCTCCGGCCTGCACTCACTCTCTGTGGCATCACCCAGGCAGCCTTTAATCACCATGATGCCTGGACACCACCCCAGACCAAGCGAATCAGAACCCAGGGGGTGGGGTTCAGGCAGTGATAGCTTTTACAGCATAGTAACACAATTCTCATGTGCAGCTGGGGTGGAGAAGCCCAGCCAGAGGGTTCCAAGGTGGGTCCTGGGTCAGGGACCACTGGCTCATAGAGCGGGCAACCAACGATATGGCAAGAGGGATTCGGACCACTCCATGGCCCCACTCCATTCCAGAGGGGCCCCCGGGGGCCCACTCAGAAAAAGTGAGATATAAATTAAGGTTCGAATTTGCACTCACTCATTCTGTACAAAGGTGAGAAATGGTCAGGGTTGGTAGAGATTATTCCAACTCTTTTACTTTACTGGGTCGTGGGGGATCCTTTAAATATCAACAGAAAGAAAAACAGTGTTTTTGCTTTAACTCTGAGGCCTTTACTCTTCCATCTAAATCAAACGTAATTGCTTGTTATGAAAATGAAAGAGCTGCACTGGAGTGCATGCTGGGCAGGAGCTACGTGGCCTTACAGTATCTCTTCCTCCAATAACCCTACAAGGTTGGTACTATATAATTCCCATTTTACAGAAAGGGCAACTGAGGCTTGGAGAGGTTATTTCACCAACCCAAGGTCACTCAGCAATTAGATGGTGGGGCTGGGATTCCAACCAGGAGGTCTGGCCCCAAGGCCCATGATATTGACCACTAGATACACGATATTCTACAGTCTTTTAATGTTCATACCCACTTTTGTATTAGATACTAAAATAAGTATCATGTTAAAATGTTTAAACAAAATGCCTTTTTCCCATTTCTTCAAAATTTCCAGAGATTTTTTTTCTTCCCTAACTCAGGACTGAGGAACTCTGGCACTAGTAGGACCCAACCCAGAGAGGCAGTAGTACAGGCGCCCCCACGCACAGCGCTAGGGACCCAGTATATCACCCCACCAGCCCCAGTTCCCATCCCTACCTGGACCCTTTGCTGTCTGGAAAAGACGGAAACATGGACTGGCACTGCCCTCTAGTGGCTGTGAGGCTAACTGCAACCGACACTTTCACATTTTCCAGGTCGGGTGCAAGCGCCCAGAGCCCCAGGGAAAAGAGGAACCTGCACACCCCACGTGGCAGCACTGGATCCCCAAGACTCTACCAGGGACTGGAGCTCGGAGGCCTAGATGATGCGGCCCCAAGAGGCCAAACCACGCCAGATTCCCACTCACCCCATCTGATGTGAGCATTAGAAGTCTGGAGGACGGCTCCCCTGGAGGGCAGGATTCTGGCCCCAGGGCAATGACAGAAACCCTGAAGGGAGGTCCACAGCATTCCCCAAAGGGCCTTGCCCTCCGTGCAATGTTCTCAACCACTCCTCTCCAGGAGCGAACTCAACCCCTCACCTAAATCCTGCTGGCCCAGCACTCCCCGCTCCAGGACGCCTGCTCGGGGCCCTCCGTCCCCCACCCTCCCCTAGGCTGACAGTTATCTCCAGAGAGGATACCAGGTACCTCTCGGTAGCAGGCCCAGAACACTGTTAATAACATCAGTCTTCCCCACCCCCGAGCCCTCCTCCAGCAGACTGGGAGCCCCTGAGGGCAGGGTTGAGACTTGGATGTCTCTGGTACCCACCTAGCCACAAAGGGGCACACCAGGTCCATGGGCAGCCACACGGGAGGCTCCTGCCCACCCTCTCCATGACCCAAAGCAGGGAAGGAGGGTTCCCAGGAGTGCATACCATGAAGCTGGAGGAAGGGCTGGCTCTCAGGGTTCTGCTCCCCGCTGAGCTGGTGGGGGGTGGGGGGGTGCTGTGCCTGAGGGCTGGGGGGCAGTCCCCTCACAGTTTCCAGCAGGGGAGGGGAGGAGTCCCAGGCCACCCCCAGCCCACCTGAGGCAGTGGGGACCCCCCCACCCCAGAAGCAGGTGGACTCCCAGAGTGTCCACTCCCACTCGCCAGCCTGAGGTCCCTCCCATCCCACCCCAAGGCCTGAGTGCAGGAGCAGCCTTCAGGCTGTCAGGAGCAATGCCAAAGGCCCCATTTATATTCCTAAGTAGAGGACTTGTTAATATGGAGCCTGCCTCTGGGGACATGGGAATGCTAGGGTGAGAGATGACAAACCGTTGCCCAGTGGCCAGGCTGAGAGCATGATATTCACTTACATCTCATTCATCAGGGCCTCCTCCACAGGCCATCTTAGGGGCCTTGAGGGTCGGGGGGTGGGGAGGTGTCATCAGCCCTGAGAGGCCCCTCTGGGCTCCAGGAAGCCCTGGGATGATGGAGGTGGCCAGGGAGTCAGTCCTACGTGCACGGGGCCCGCAGCAAGGGGGAACAGGGGTGTGGGGCAGAGTGGGACCCAGGCCCCCTATGCAGACATGTGCGTGCATGCGTGCTAAGTTGCTTCAGTCATGTCTGACTCTTTGCGACCCTATGGACTGTAGCCCACCAGGCTCCTCTGTCCATGGGATTATCCAGGCAAGAACACTGGAGTAGGTTGCCATGCCCTCCTCCAGGGGATCTTCCCAACTCAGGGATCAAACCCACATCTCTGAAGTCTCCTTCACTGCAGGCAGATTCTTTACCGCTGAGCCACCAGCAAAACCCATGAAGACATGAGTGAGGCTCAAACCTGAACACTCCTTGGGACAAAACCCCTGCTTCTGGTTCCTGTGAGAGAACCAAAGAAAGCCACCAGGCCTGTCTTAGGTCCAGCTGCTACCTAGGGAAGGACATCCAGTGTCCTGGGTCTAAAGGGGGTCAGGATGGTTCCTCCTCAGGTCCTGGGCCAGAGGACAGGCTCAGAGCTCTGCACACACACTCAGACACACACGAGCACACGCACACACCACAGCTCAGACACTGGGCAGGGCACACAGCCGGGCACTGCAGAGCGGCAGGCGGGGGTGCGATGTGAGTAATGGCGGGTGCAGGATGCACCCGAATCCTGATAAGGGAGAATAATAACTTGTCAAAGATATATATGATATGTGTTTGCTTTCCCGACGGAATATCTATGGGGCTAATTCATCAAGCCAGCGGGCTGGCTGGAGACCCACGGAGGGAAGAGAAGAGAAGCACGTGACCGCAGGCCCCAGAGTGCCGGGTGCTGGGGAGGGGAGCTGGCCTGCCCAGGCTGGACTCCAGCCAGGGCCCTGAGAAGCACTGAAACCTGCCCGTCCATGGGTCCCCTGGGGCCTTAATACTAACCCCCGGGACATTTGGGGTTGGAATCCAGAGCAGATGTCCTGCACTTGGCAAGCCCACTGTTTCTCCCGCTCTCCTTCTCTCCTCCCTTCCTCTCTCCCTGCTGTGCAGCCTGTGGAAAGCCTCTGGTCTGAGAAGTTGGAAGATGATCAGAAAATGTCTCCATTCTTGGAGAGGAGAAGATAAACAGAAAAAGCTCTCGGGGAAAACAGAGCTGAGAGGGGGTGGTGGTCCTAGCTGGTTCTCCCTGCCCTCCTCATTACCCGCCTCCCAGCCCCACACTCCCCCATAACCCTCACACACCCCCACACCCCACCAACTTCTCTAGGCTTCCACAGAAGGAGATAAAGAAAGAGGGCCTGCTCCCTTTACCCAGGTCATTTCAAGGACACCGAGGCCAGAACACCCACCTGGAAACACGGGATGCTGCCCCAGGAGGCAGAAACCTGCTCCCCAGAGAGGTCTTTCATCCATCTTCGCCTTCACATCCCCGGGGATTAGGGCTTCCTCTCTAATCCCATCTCTTCCTTTCCTTCCTCCTCTCTCTCTGTCACAATAATTTTAAAATCTGAATCAGCGTGCCCCATGGAAGGCCTCCCCCGGGCCTCTGCCTGGCCCCTGCCCTCACCCATCCTCTGCCCTGCAGGCCCTGGGGGGCATCTTCCCTGACTCACTGTCACAGGGCTGCGTTCCGTCATGTCCCACTGAGGTCTGCCTCCCCCCAACCCCGTCAGCTCCAGGCTGACATTCACCCTCCCCGTGTACCTACTCACTCAACAAAGACTAGAGCAAACAGACCAGGAGCCCGGCCACTGCGGAGCTGCTGCTGTGAAAATACTGAAACACCTCCCAACACCGGCTCTTCCCTCCCCTACCTCCCCACAACCCAGCAACCGAAGGGTTAACTTCTGGCGCCCTCCAGGACCCTGCCCAGCTCCTGGCCTGCATCCATCCCAGCTAGCAGGGCTGCTGCTCAATCCTGTTTAACACTGTGGCTCCCACCCTGGAGAGTGCACCTGTGGTCCATCCTGCGGGGATTATGACCCGAGAATTCGAGCAAGAATCTCCACTGGCCTCCTTCCTGCCTCCCTCACTCCCTCCTCCTTCCTTCTCTCCCCCTCCATCACTCCTTTCCTCCTGCTTTCTTCCCTCCATCTCTTCCTTCCTTCCTTCCTCTGTTTGAAGCCTGAGGTCTTCCTGCTGGCACCCCCTCCTGGCCCTCGGCTGACACAGATCTGAGAGGCCTCTGAACAGTGCTTACAACAGCCCCTCTCCTGTGCTTCCCAGGACCACCCTGGCAGCGGCTGACATCTCCCACACCCCAGGGGCCAGGAAATATGGGGACCAGGCTCCAAGAGGGCCAGCCCCGCTCCACTTCTCCCTGATGGACAGCGATAGCCGGCCCCCTCTCTGCTCCTCGGACCCCCTCCCCAACCCCCCGCCCTGTCCACAGAGGGCAGGCCCTGGGCTAGGGATTGCTGGCCTGTCCCCCTCCCAGGGCGTGGGGAAGGGTGGAAGAAAGGAGGGGCTAAGCCCCTGCCAGTGCAGCTTGAAGCTGGAGAGCAATTAACTTGGCGTTTTCAAACAAGGGCAGAGGAAGCGGGAGCCACAGGACTGAGTCAGCACTTCAGAGAGGCGGGTGCCAAGCGGCTGGCTCAGCTCGTTAGCAGGACAGGGCTGAGCCTACGAGAAACAAGGTCAGGGAGGTAGGGGTGGGAGTCCCCCAAATGGAGATGGGGGGGTGAGCAAGGAAGATGGCTGCAGGCCCCTCCCCATCCCCACCTGCAGCCAGCCTGGATAGGTCCTGGCTGCCAAGGCCCTAAGACCGCCCTCAGCTCCTTTCCCCACCCCCACCCTCGCAGCCCCTGCCCACCATCCACAAATCAGCCAACATTCTCCATGTACTGTATGCGCTCCATGACTGGGAGTAAAAGTGACAGACACTCCCCTCCACGCTCCCCTCAACAACACAAACATACAAGCTGGCTTCCCAGGGGGATGCTGCCAAGGGCCTGGGGCTGAAGAGCAGCACAGGGCTACAGAGGATGACTTCGTGGAGGAGGTGGACTTTTTAGCACCTACATTTGAAATAAAGTCTGCACACCCAGTCTTTTTCCAGAAAGGAAACAAAGCCGCCGAATCTGGCCATCTGCTAAGCGCTCTCTCAGATGCCAGGGGCACGCACCCACATCACCTCTGAGCCTCACGTCTTCCTGCAAGGTTCCTCTCACCTACAGGGAAGCAGAAGCCAGGGCTTACAAGACTCGCCCAAACTCGTACAGAAAAGGGCAGAGTTGGAGATTTGTACTTGCATTCATCCACTCCAGAGGCCGTTCTTTCTGACTCGGTGCTTCCACAGGTCGGACTCAGTTAAGCTCAACAGAGGAATGTACCAGAGCAAAGGCCCAGATGCAAGAGTGAATAAAGTGAGTTCTAGCAACTAGGCAACCCAATCCAGTATTCTTGCCTTGAAAAATCCCATGGACAGAGGAGCCTGGTGGACTACCGTCCAAGGGGTCGCAAAGAGTTGGACACGACTGAGTCCTGAGCACACACACAGCAACTAGGCTGCGGGCCAGGCTGGAAGTGGGGCTGAGCATGTGTGATGGTTGATTTTATGTGTCAACTTGACTGGGCTAAGGAATGCCCAGATGGCAAAACATTGCTCCCGGGTGTGTTTGCCAGGGTGTCTTCGGAAGAGATTAGCATTTGAATCAGTAGACTAAGTAAAGAAGATCGCCTCCACCAATGTGTTGAGGACCTGAATAGAACCAAAGGGCAGAGGAAGGGAGAATTTGCTCTTAGCTTGAGCTGGGACATCTGCCAGCGCTCCCGGTTCTGGGGACTAGACGCAGACTGGGACTTGCACCATCGGGTCCCCAGTTCTCTGACCTTCTGACTTGGCCTGAATTACACGACTGGCCCTCCTGGTTCTCCTGCTTGCTTGGCAGACTGGGGGGCTTCTTGGCCTCTGTAAGTACATGAGCCAATAAATACAATAATTAAACACATACATTTCTATATCCTATTGGTCTGCTTCTCTGGAGAACCCGGACCAACACAGCATTCCCAGGACAGGGTGCGGCTCTCAGAGTTACTGACACTGCCCTGTGGGTGTGTCACAATCTGGGGGGAGGCAGATCTCCTAAGCCACCCGGCAAAGCATCCTTGTAGACAGGATCCAAGAACTTATCAGAACACCACACAGGGCCGTATCATCATGACCGCCAATTCTACTGGCCTTGACTAATCTTGACCCTTGAGAGAGGGGCTATTTCCAAGAGACTGTGTGTAGTTCTCTCTGGCCCTGATGCTACTGCTCTTTTCAGGACAAGGAAGGTTTAGGGAGAAGGCTCAGGGGCCACAGCCTGGGGGGGAGGGAGAGGCCAGTGATGGTCAAGAATGGGGCAAAATCTGGAGTCAGCCAGGCCACAGCCATGTCAGCCATGAGGTGCAAGGTCCCAGGTGGATGAAGGAGCAGGAGCCAGGGGGAAGGGGACCTGCTGCTCGGCTGAATACCTGGCCTGAATTTCCCATCTGCATCAAGCTAAGAAACGGCCTCCTCCAGGGCTCCCAGCAGAGCTGGGCCCCCTGCTCCAACACTGCCCTTGGTCTCATGACTCAACCTGTCCCCACAGCCCACCTCTCCTGATCGAAATGTGGATAGATTTTCCCTTTCCTTCATAGTCTGCCCAGGCAAGGTTAAAACATTCTGCAAAAGACTTTTACTAGAAAGCACAGGGCAGGTAAATACAAAATCACGCGATGGACAAATGCCCCGAACATGTGCTGAATGATGAAGAAATCTCACAGGGTTTTGGCAGAGTGAGTGTCCGTGTCCGGAGCACTGTGAAGGCTGAGTGCACCTTCGCTCAGTGAGCAGGTGCATGAAGCAATGAGCAGCCCACCTGAACATCCTGCCCGATGCCAAGCATGGCTCTCCTCTTCACCCAGGCTCATCCTTCTCACTCTCAGCTCCACACAGCACTGACCTGATGGCCCCCCGCTGCCCTCCGCCTGACTGACAGACAAGCCTTGCCACAAACCCACCTGCCCTCCTGCCCCCCACATTCTGCACTGCACCCCTCCCACCCGAGTGACCACACCACTCCAGCCACCATCTGCTGTGGACTGAGCAGTTGCTGGCATTCACTATGTGCCAAGCACAGTGCTGAGTCCTCTACATGACCCATCTCATCTGATCCTCATGTGCTGTACTCAGGCACCAAAGACACTCAGTTTGGAGATGAAAAAACTGGAGATGAGAGAAGGCCAAGGTCACACAGTAAATGTAAGAGCCAGGACTCAGACCCCTACCTGTTTCCAAAATCCATGCTCTCTACCACCAAGAGTAGTGATGGTGGACCCCTGACACCACCAGCCTGCCTCCTCAGATCTTCACCAATCATCAGATTCAATAATACCAATCACACTGAATTTGCCCCAGAGACACTTGTTCAATAAATACTGAGCACCAACCATGTGTTCAGGGCTTCCCTGGTGGTGTGGTGGTAAAGAACCATCCTGCCAAGCAGGAGACTCGGGTTCAATCCCTGGGTCAGAAAGGTCTCCTGGAGAAGGAAATGTCAATCCACTTCTTGCCTGGAGAATCCCATGGACAGAGGAGCCTGGTGAGCTATAGTCCATAGGGTCACAAAAGAGGTGGACACAAGTTAGCAACTAAACAACCACCACCGCCATGTGTTAGGTGCACACACAAATGACAGGCATCAACTCCCTCTCCTGGAGTTGTCATAGTCCTTCAGGTGGACACCACCTTGCCTGGGGCAGGTGGTCTCTGACTGGGGACCTCCCATCTCCAATGCTGGTTCTCAGCATCAGTCAGGAGAAACCCCTCTTATTTGGCCCCACCTCTGGTAACCTGCCATCCCCAGCTTGCTCACAAAGCTCATCTGCCCACCAGGTCCTATCCACCAAGAACAATCAAACACAAGCAACCCTGCTTCCCCGGGGCCTCTCCAACAAGTCATCATTCAGGCAGCCCCCAGGAAGAAGGTGCTCTGAAGCCCTGACACTGTCCTCTTGCAACATCAAAAGCATTTCAGTCACTTCACCATTGAGACACCATCTTCACCAAGACAAAGCAGCATGGCTTCCTGAGAATGGTACCCAGCAGGTGAGGGTCAGAGGTGAGCAAGTCATTCCCCTTGGAAGGGGCAAGCTGTTCTACGTGGAACATTCTTGTGTGATGACTGTTCTACCCCTGACTTTGGAGACAAGGACACCTCAGACCCATCAGAGAAGGCTGGAGACTTGTCCCTCCTCCAGAGAGATGGAGCCAGGATGTGGACCTAGCTTCTCTGTTTCCAAGTTCAGGCCTCCTTCCCTTATCATCACGCACTCAAAGTTACAGGGAACAGGCCAGTGTGGAGGCAGGGCAGGGCAGGGTGAGGCCGTCCTGATGGCCACTAGAGACATCCTGGCCAGTGGTGTCCTAGCCCCAGGAACTTTCCAGAGGGTGTTGCTGCCACACACACCTGTTCTGGCAGCTGGCTGGGATGGGGCTTGTCTGGATATGAGTGTGCGGTGGTGGGTACCTCATGTGCCTGCGGCCCAAAGGCTTTCATCTGAGGGAGCGTCTTTTTCTCACAGCCTGCCCAATGTGGAGGCCCAGGGCTGGGTGGGAGGGCAGGGGCGGTATGTGGCCCAGATTGTCTTGAGAGGCCCACAGTCTTGAGCAGCAAGGTCTTGTGGACGAAGTGGTCACCTACACCCAGGACAGGGGGGCTAGCAGCAGCACCTGATTCATTCCCTCTCCCTCTGCCCCACCCCTGCCCTCAGCTGGGCCAGCTGTTCTCTTCTCCAGCCCAGTCTGGGGAGTTTCTCATTGAAAATATCATGCCGCGGCCATCCTCCACACACACGCTTCTCCAAGTGCCTCTCCCCTTGACAGCACTGAGCCTCCCCTTCCTCACTTCCTCCTTCCCTGTCTCAGCCACCGGAGACCTGGCCCATCATTTAAGAACCAATTCAAAACACGCTTCCTCCACGGCCATCTCTCCCCCAGTTCTGACCACTCCCCCAGAGCCTTTCTCATCATACCGTGCCCTTCCAGGGCACTCACCTTGCTCCATCCTGAGCTTCCGTGACATCTGTCCTCCGAGCACAATGTCCCACACAAAGAAAGCTCAAAACTAATTTTCACTTGAATAAGTCTAATGCATTCATCGTCATGTTACAGACAAGGAAACTGCAGCTGGGAGGCCTTGAAAGGCTCCTCGAGGTCACATGTTGGCCATCCAGTGCTAGAGGCAGCTTCGGAACCCATAAAAGCCCGATTCCCACCCTGTCCTCTTTCCTTGACCCCACACTGTCTCTTATTACCTACTCGAATCAAGCCAGGGCCTCAGGCTCAGCATGGGTGATTTGTGATCGTAGGCACAGCACATACAGAAGAGTATAAATATGTATGTGCTTGAAAAAAGCAACAGTCACCTGATTCTCCACCACCTGGGTTAGGGCATACAATGTTATTAGTGCCTTCGAAGCCCTCATTTCCCCAGCCCCCTCTCTGTGACCCTCCCCACTAACCACTGGAGTTAAGCACTATCCTAACTCCCATATTAATCATCCCCTAGCTTTACTTTATGGCTCTGTCACTTTCATGCGTCTCCCTAACAATGCACTGCCCTTTGCTTACACAGCTAGGTTTGTGCTTGCTACTCAGCTTTTCAAAACAGGATCTGTGATCTCTTCTATGCTTAACAGTGTTATGTTCAAGTTCTCCCAATGTGGTGAACTCTGAGAAAATGCCTATTATAAAAGCAGACCACACACACACACACACACACAAAAATCAGACCACAAAAGCATGTATAGGGTTCTATCAGATAGCATCAGCTCTCTCCTAAAATCCACTTTATTTTAGGCACTAAATTAGTGATATACAAACAACATTCAGAGTAATACAGAATTAGCCTATGTCTTGAATTTTTTTTCAGGATTTTGTATGTGTGTGAAAGAGTCAACTGCTCAGACCCTTGCCTAACAGGGCTGTTTTGATCCCAGCTGTCTGACTGCAGGGACCTGCTCTTGTGTTTGGAGACAGAAAAGAGGCTCCAGAAGGATGTAGAGAGAAACAGGCTCAGAGGGTCCCCCAGACCTCTCCTCGCTTCCCGCACAGCCAGCCCTCACCACAGTGGCTTTGGCCCACAGCTGCCCTAGCCCAGGGACCTGGTGGCAGACAGAAACAGACCTACTTTGGTTTCCATGGCAACTGCAGGCATCAGGAGGCTAACTGAGTGAGCCGCAGCCAACGAGGCAGCTGGTTTGAAGGGTGTTGATCTCTCTGCAGACCAGCAAGGCAGAACCACCAGGGACCAGAGGCAGCAACCAAGACAGCAGGAGCCACAGGAGCTGGGCATTCAGAGTCTGCAGAGACCTGTCTTCAGAGCTTGCATATTGGGGAGTGCACATGTGTCCACTCACTCATGACCCTCTCTCACCTACGACCTCTCAACCCACCCACTCAGGCAGAGGCATGTGCTGAGAAATGCACATCCGCGCTGCACTGTGAACACACGCTCACAGACTCAGACACCTGTTCACACGGAACACACCCCACTTCCACCCTGCACCATTTCCACACTCAAAAACATAGACCCCTGCATACAAACGCACATTCGTCCACAATATATAAGCTGTACCCCTGGAAAGATCCAGACTCACCCCAATGCACATTCTCTATACACACCCACATGCACAGATGGCACACACACACTCATCTTTAGACACACATAGACCCACATTTACAGGGAGAAACGCACACTCACCTGTATGCTCGTGGGACATTCATAGTACATACACGTGGACTGGGATCAGAGTCTCTGGATGCTAAGACTCAGAAGCTGAGGAGCCCAAACTTCAACTCAGAAATGAGATATGGTTCCAACTCAGCAGCATCACAGAACCCCAGCCACAACTCTCCTCACTTGTTGTCTCCTAAGCAGTGCCCCCCACTGAGGAAGCCTCTAATCGTCTCTGTTTATTTACTCAGAGTAGTTCTTTTTTATGTACTCCATAAACACCAAAGGACAGAAACCCAACAATCCTCTCGTCGTGCAGACTTGACATAAACATTCTGATGACAGACTCAGAGATGCGTGTTCCTTGTTGTGCTCAGCTCTATGAAGGAGCTGCCCATCCCTGGTTCACTGCCACTGGCCCCAGAAGGCAAGCAGAAGAGGCCTGCTGGTTGCACTCCTAGGAAAAAGGGACACATCTACAGAAAAAGGGACAAAACCACAGACCTACTCAGGGCTTAGCTCCTGATCTAGTGGGGAAAACTGACAACCGCAGCCTCCATCTACTGAGGCCCTTGACAGCCAGAGGTCATGTGGTCACTTGGGGGAAGGGTGGGGGACATTTTGTTGAGAATTTCTTGAAGTATATGTGAATATTTGTGGCATTATTTCAATACTGCCCTAATGATCATTTAAATAATATAATAGAGAAATGGAAAAATTATATACCTGTGTATATATTTCTGGCTTCCCAGGTGGCGCTACTGGTATAGACAATGCAGGAAATTTAAGAGACTAGGGGTTTGAGCCCTGGGTCAGGAAGATCCCTTGGAGAAGGAAATGGCAACCCACTCCAGTATTCTTGCCTGGAATCCCATGGACAGTGGAGCCTGGCGGGCTACAGTTCACTGAGTTGCAAACAATCAGACACGACTGAAGTGACTTAGCACAGCACAGCACAGCACATATATTCCTATTATAATAATGATAGCTAATGCAGGCACAAAATGCCAAAAAATGCTAAGCTATTGTTATTATTGTGATTTTAAATTGATACTGAAAATCATCTAGAACTTAAAATTTGGGGGTTGTGGAGATGAACCTCCTTATTTCATAGAGTTTTTTTTTTTTTCATAGAGTTTTAAACACTTCAGTTTTAGCAGCAGCAGGATTGACGCCGTGTGGTACTTCACAAAACAGTTTCATATACACCATCTCCTTTGTGTCTCAGAGCCTCTCCTGTGGGACAGGCATCAATCAAGCTGGAGTGTGCGCAGGGTGTGTGTGTGGGGGGGGGGGGGGGCAGGGGGAGGGTGTTGGGGGAGGGTCGCAGATTCATAAGACCCAGACCCAGATATTGAGAAGCCCACAGTCTGGCAGGGAAGGAGTAGGGGAGCCACATTGAAACTGCAGACTATGCAGCCTTGTGCATCACAAAGGCCAATGCAAAGGGCATTGAGCATAGGGAAAGGGATCATGTGTTGATGGGGAAGAATCAGGGTGAATCAAAGAGGACTGAGGGGAGGAGGTCACACTTGAGCCAGGCTGACTTCACAAGCGGGTTTAGACAAGCCACGTTTATGGCTGGAAAGGACGACTGAGGCCCGGGCACAGTTGTAGAACAGCGGGATGGTCGACCTGGGCAGCTAGACTCAGGGGCCCAGGAGGGTATGGAGAAGAATGGAGCCACAAAGGTGTCAGCAGTAAAGAATCTGCCTGCATTGCAGGAGACGCGGGTTCCACCTCTAGGTCCCAAAGATCCCCTGAAGGAAGAGATGGCAACCCACTCCAGTATTCTTACAGGTAAAAACCCATGGACACAGGAGCCTGGTGGGCTACAGACCATGGATGGGGTCACAGAGTCAGATACGACTGAAGCAACTGAGTATGCACAAAAGTAGACTTGGGTCAGAATCAGAAGGGCCTTGCACCACAAGCCAAGGAGTCTTCCCAGCGAAGCATTACCTGCGTGAACCCTCCAGACCTGTGCAGGTACCTGGGTGTCCAACGCATGTCTGATGCAGGGTTGTGGGATATGACTGGGAACCTCGGGGCCAAACATAAGGGTTCAAATTGCACCCTCCCAAGAACAGAGCCAGAACACAGGTCTGCACCCCCGCACCCAGTGTGGGCCTGACCCATACAAGGCCCTCCATAAATGTTTGCTGAACTGCACGGCGCCGCGGGTCACGCGAGGAAAATGGAATTAAGAGTCGGGTGACCTGGAGGGCTGGTTCAGGCCCATTATTGACTGGCTCCGGGACCCTGGACCAGAGATTTAACCTCTGGTTCTTGATTTCCACGCTGGTAAAACGAATCCGATAATGCCCTGACCTCCCTGGCTTAGCTGTTCTGAAGCTCACAGGCAGGAACCGGCTGAAGGCGCAGGAAGGCGCAGAGCGTGGGCCCAACGGGGGACCATGCGGGCCGCTGCCGCCACCCGGGAACCATATCCGGGAAGAGCTAGCTCAGCCATCAGCAATTACCTGTGCCCCAAACCCACACCTGCGCTGCATTTCCGTTCAGGCAGATGGTGTGATCTGGCCGCGCGCCAGTGCGCGTAGCTCCGACCTGGAAGCTCGCGAACGTGCCCTGCAGCCGGATGGGCGCCGATGGGAGGGGCCCCTGCGGGAGCGGCTGGGCGGGCACTTGGAGAGGACTGGGACCAGCCAGACCACGGGATGCCCAAGGCACCCTTTCCCTTCCTGGAATAGCGCCCCTCTCCCACGGCCAAAGCAGAGGCAAAGCCAGCCTTTCCCCAATTCTCTGAAAGGTGAGCAGGGAGTGAAGCTCTCTGTTTCCCACCGGGGGAAACTGAGGCTCGGAAAGATTAGGGTACTTAAGGCTGAACACAGAGCTGTTAATATATGGAGCCAGATGGAAACCCAAGTCTTCCGAGCTCCAAGCCCATCGTTGGCTGGCACTGCCCCAGTTCCTCAGACCACTTTGGCCAATATCTGGTGAGGACTGGAATTCTTCCTTCACCCAAGGCTAGTTTTGCCTCCTTTGAGTACAACTGCCTTGCCATTTCCCGTGCCACCCAGCCAACTCCTGAACCACCGTACCACCTCACATCCCCCAAGGTTAGTGGGGATCTGAGCCATGGGGTCGCACAGAGTAGGACACGACTGAAGTGACTTAGCAGCAGCAGCAGAGCTAAGCATAAATCAATATGTTCCCAGTAAACTACCCAAATATTCTTGTCCTGTTACTGGAAATGATTGGGAGCTAACCCTACTACTATGGAATTTTAGACTCTGCTATTTGGAAAGAACATTTAAAGAAATCTCATCTAAATGCCGAGCCTGGGCAGTATCACCACCACCAAGGGCTCAAAGGGCCTCAGCCTACATAGCTCCCAGAACCCTGAGCTCATCTTTTCCCAAGGCTGGTGATTAGAAAGTTCTTGCTTCTCTTTAGCTGAAACCCACCAGTCTCCCTAAGGATCCAGCTGTCCCTCTTTGAGGCCACAGGGCACAAAGCAAATCTCCCTTTCTTTTCACAACCCAGCCTCCATTAGGAGGCCGCCTTCTGTCCTCCTGATTCAGGGGCCCCAGTTCCTTCAACCATTCCTCAAAAGGCACGGTTGTGAGTTTCTTTCTCAGGCTCCAGACATACACCTGTCTGGTCCTGTCCTTCAGAGCTCAGAACAAACATGTGTTCTCATCACATGTCAGACACCATACTGAAAGGGCTATCAGTGTCTTTCCTACAGCATCTCACTTACTCCGTCAGTCACCTCACTAACTCCTGAGGACAACCCCGTCATTATCCCTGTCTTTGCAGACGAGGAAACTGGGAAGTGAAGAACTTGCAGACACAGACAATTGGCAGACCAGTCTCTGCTGCTCTCTGTTGTCCTTGCAGCTCCAGGGAACAAAAGCACTGGACCTGGGGTGGGGACTTCTGGCTTTGCATCCCACTCTCCCACTTAGGACTGTGTGCCCTGGGCAAGCCATGCATATGATTCTCCTGGTCTGTAAAATGGGGGTCATTATAGTGCCTACCTGCTAGGCTGTTTGGAGATTAAAACAGATTTCCAGATGTGATCCTAGGCCTGATACTCCCCACTACTCCCCCAACCCAGGAGTCCTGTGTGGGGACTCACAGGGACCACAGTAGGTGAGGGAACTCATGTCCTATCTGGGGGTGCTGGGGCCGCTCTCCAGGAGGGAGCCAGGTTCAAATCTCCAGGTCCCCCACCCGGCCTGGAGTCACTCTCTAAAATGATTTGTCAAGTGACAAGCAAAAATATATTACCAATTTAAGAGTGTGATTTGCCTGCAACTTTTTAATCCTCGGGCTGTTGTTGAATAGATTAAAGTGTCTGCTTTGATCCATGCATTTAGATGGAAACATAAATATAGCCATCACTTATTCTCTCAGCCGCCAGGATGGGTGTCACGCTGCCTCACACCAGCTTCCGACCCAACCGGGGTAATCTATGAGAATGACCTTTTTGCCATTCAAATCCCTCTTGACTTTTCTGCTCTGACCGACCTGAGCTGGCCGCTGCTGACTACTGTGACCACTGCTCGGCTGGGAAAGGGTGGAGCAGCAGCTGCCCGGACGCCCCGACGCCCAGAGCTTCCCCCAGCTCGGCAAGAATAAATCTCCGGAGAAATAGATTTTGAAGAGGAATTTGGTACATAGATCTTCTGTCAGCGGAGCAGACTCTGGCTCAGCCGTTTTTCAGGCTCGCTGCTTATCCAGAAATACATCTATTTTTATGTGGATCTCTAGCGAGATTTCCTCTTCCCTCCTGGGGTGGGAGGGGGCGCAGGCAACCCAACAGGTCTGGGGGTGTGGGGGCGGGGCCTGCGGTGGCCTCAGGGGGCTGGCCAGGCCCAGGATCTGTCTGGGGAACACTGGAGCTCGGCGGAGGAAGCAGTGCTGAACCCTGGGCCTCCAGGCCTTCCTCCAGCCATCTGCAGGCATCCTGCCCCAGCCCTTCTTGGAACGTGAGCCGGCCTCCCAAAGCCTCCACCACTGCACCAGCCCCTCTGCACCTCCTATGCCCACTTCCCTGACCCCTGATCCTGAAGTCCACTGAGACCTGAGCTGTGGACACCTCCCAGGCCCACAGGTCCGCGCAGACTCGCAAGGACATGCACACATCGAGGGCCCGCGGCCGGCGCCTGCAAAGACTGCGCCTGTCCTTTGCTGCTGGTTTATTCCGGGCCTGCCTGTTGGCATCCGGCCACCGCAAACAGTGGGAGCCGGCTCTGAGCAGCCCCACGGACCAGCGGGTGACATGGCTGGCGGGGGCTCTGAGCAGTGTGCTGTGGCAGGCAATTAGGCCTCAAACAATGGCTCTGGAAATGTCAGAAGTAGCGGGGAGGCTGGGATTCACACGGGCGTTTGGCACATGGAGGGCCCAAGGGGTTGACACTGCACTGATGTAGCTAAGAGGAAGGGGGGAGACAAGGGTGCTCTCCATCTCCCAAAGGACCCTTTGGCTGGGGAGACACCCTGATGCCTCCTTTCCCCAGACCCCTGGAATCAGATAACTCCTTTCACTCCAGGAGCTTCTGTGCTGTGGAGAACCACCCCCTCACACACACCAGATACTCGGGAGAGAAGATGGTTCCAAAATAAGGACCCCAGGATGGCTACCTCTGCTGCCCTACTTGGCCTGTCCTCTGTCCCCAAATTCTGTTCTAAGAAGCCCACAGCCCGTGCCCAGCCAGGCCCACCCAAGGCCCCGGCTCTGGACTCCAGCCCCTGCCACTCTGGGGACCTTGTTCCGGAATCATGCCCCTCCCTCTCCTCCAGCAGTGCCAGTTACTTCCTCTGCTCTGTTTTCCTGGCCTTGCCCCCTCCCTCCATGCTGACATACAGTGCCTGTGGGCTCCACTGAGCCTGGTGGGTGTCCCCACTCTCTCCCTCCACACCACCGAGTCTCTCCTCCTGGTCTCACTGAGAAATACCTGTCCCCCGTAGAGAACAGACTTTGGGTGGAAAGCGGGAGAGGAGGCAGGGAAGGGATGGATTGGGAGTCTGGGGTTAGCAGATGCAGACTATTATACATAGGATGGATAAACAAAGTTCTCCTGTATAGCACAGGGAACTATATTCAATGTCCTGTGATAAAGCATAACAGAAAAAATATGAAAAAGAATGTGTGTGTGTGTGTGTGTATAAACTGAATCACTTTGCTGTACAGCAGAAATTAACATAGTATAGCATTAGAAATAAACTGTACTTAAAATAATTTTTTTAAAAAAGAAACACCTGTCCCCATCGCCACAATCATCCCATCACCGACTGCCCAGCCTTCATCCCACTCTCCTGCCCACCCTCTGCCCTTTCTAACCCTGAGCACCAGTGCCGCCTGGCCCCACAGATGGGCCCTCTCCTAGCTCGTCTCTTCCTCTCCAGCTGCCCAGCTGTGCCTGCTCTTTCACTCTCTCCAGCTCTTCTTCCTCCCCCCATCTCTTGTCTGGTCATCCCCCAGTGTTCTAGTCCAGTTTCCTTTCTATCTTGTCTCCCTTAGACATGACAATCTACCCCCACACCCCCTCCCCAAGCCTTCAACCACTGCTTTCATGGGAATCGTTCACAAATGAGTATCACCTGGTCTAACATTGCTGGTGAGTGTTCCCTCCTGCTCACAGGGCCTTCCAAGTGGTCAGGTGCTGTCATCCCTGAGTCACCTGCTGGGAACAAATGCATCATCTGCCCTCCATAACCAGGGGCTCTCCTAGAGTGACCGACGAGTACCACTTTGCTCCTATTTCCTAGGCTGGTGGCTCAGTCGCTCAGTCATGTCTGACTCTTCGCAGCCCCATGGACTGTAGCCCACCAGGCTCCTCTGCCCATGGAATTTTCCAAGCAAAAATACTAGAGTGGCTTGCCATTTCCTACTCCAGGGGATCTCCAAGGATAACTCCTCCTCTCCCATTCACTCCCTCCCACCCACACACATGCAACCAATCACCAAGCAGCCTCTAGTCTCCTTTGAAATGATATTCCCCTCCCTGCCTTTCCATTCTCATTCCACCCAGGTTCCAGCCCTTATTTCCATTTACCAGGCCGGATGCAGGAACCACCTAATCTGCCTTGTCCCATAGAATAGGTAGAATAACCCCTTCCCCAAAAATGCCCATGCCCTAATCCATGGAACTTGGATGGTACGTTACATGGCAAAAGGACATTGCAGATGTCTAAAATTAAGGTTATGAACCTTAAAATAGAGATTATCCTGGATTATCTGGGTAGGCCCCCATCTAGTAATATGATCCCTTAAAAGCAGGAAACTACTCAGGTGAGGTCAGAGAGATACAACAAAAGAGAAAGCAGGAAAATGGCCAAAGAGATGCAGCAGAAGGGGAAGTCATTGAGCTTTGGGAACAGAAGGATTTGAGACACTTGCTGACTCTGAGATATAGGGGCCCCTGTGCAAGACGTGGGGAAGGGCTTCCAGGACATAAGGGTGGTCCCAACTAACATACAGCAAGAGAATGGAAGGGGGCAGCTCAGTCCTACAACCACAAGGAACAGGATTCTGCCTATCACCTGAATGAGGCTAAAAGTGAATTCTTCCTAGAGCCTCCTCATAGAAGCCCAACCAGCCGACACCTTGATTTCTTGTAGAACCCAGAGCAGAGAAACCAGTCAAGCCAACCTGGACTTCTAACCCATAGAACCATGACATAATAAGTCTGTGTTATTTTAAGCTGCTGATTTTGTGGTATTTTGTTATAGTAGCGATGTAAAACTTATACACCCCACCATTACCCATTTAGCAAGACACTGCTATGAGATCACCCTCACACGGGAGTACCTTTCAGGATTCCCAACCAGATATCACATATGTCCCAAATCTTGAGATGTTCAAGAGTCAGCCTTCAACTATACACTAGCCACATTCACATCCTCCAAAACTGCCTCAAGCATTCCTACCTCTGGGCCTTTGCTCACACTATGCCCCAGTGAGGAATTCATTCTCCTGTCCTCTCCCCTCTGTTATCCAAATCTGAGTCCCCCTCCTCCATGAAGCCTCTGAAACCCCCCCCCCCCGAGAAGCCTTGCTCCCCTGAGGCTCCTCTCTCTGCCTCACCCACTGGGCACTGGGTACACACTGCCTTGTATTGGTGTCTGTCCCTCCTCAATACCTTCCCAACCTGATGGCAAGACCATGCCTGTCCTTTCTCTTAGACCACCATGGTGCCTGGCGCAGTTCCGAGTATAGAGTAGAGGTCAACAGAAACTTGCTGAGTAACAAAAAAAATGGAAATGTTCCAGCCACTGTCCTATTGAGCACTTAGATCCCAGGTGGGAGGACATGAGGGACTGTCCAGCCTGTACCTAACTGCCAGGGACCAGGAGAAACGGGCAGAGCCCTCAGGCCAGGAGGCACCTCTGCCTGTGGTAAAGTGGTAGAGGGGCAAGAACAATTCCAAACTGCATAGAGCCGGGCAGAAATGATCCTGTGCCAGGAGCAGGTGAGCCAAAAAGAGGTCCCCAGGTCAGACCAGGGAGGTCTAGGGACAGATGAGGAGAGCAGGAGGGAATATCCAATCTGAGCTCAGTCAGGACCTGCAAACTAGCCATCACCTACCTGCCTGGCAGTGCAAGGGGACAGTGCGGGCTGTCACCAAGGGCCAGTCAGACACCCACGGAGACCATCAAAAGGCTGAGGAGGGAGGGAAAAGAGAAGAGAAGAGATTAAGAAGGCAGGGAAAGAGGGGGCTGCTCAGAGGAAGGCTGGAGAGGGAAGTGGGAGAGAAGACAGGGAAAGGATGTGAGGAGGAGAGAGAAGTCAAGTGGGAGGAGAGACCTGGCCTTCTCCCTCCATGGGCACTGTGGAAACACCACCATCCCTAGAACACCCCTATCCCGTGGGGTTAAGGTGAGGTGAGGAGAGGGCAACACCCCACCCCCTTGGCCACCACAACTAAGAAATTATGTAGAGTAATTAATCAAAAGCTAATGAGAAATGTGTTTTCTCTCCCAGCCTAGCCCCACATCATATTCTTATTAGCTGAGGTTATTACAATAGTAATCATGCATGCTCCAGGCGCAAATTGGGTTTTTTGCTCCACTGCCACCAATTTAGAAAACCATTAATGGCAAGATAAAGCCCCCATGGCTCACACCAGGCCGAGCTCGAGGAACTGGCTGCCGGTTCCTGCTCCCACTGCCACACACCCACTGTCCAGAGAGGGTACCCCCCACCAACCCAGGGCAGCCCCAGGAATCAAAGGTCTGACCAGCAGATGGAGCCAAATATTGGTGGGCTGGGAGGGGTTCTGGGCCTGGAATGAGAGGACCTTGGACTTTACACACACACCCTCCAGTACAATCACTAGGGCAGGGATAGTCCTCATGAAACAAAGCATAAATGTGAATTTGCCTCTGGGGTCCAGGTCATCCCAGGTCATCACCATTAACAACCTGTTCTCTAGAAAGGGTTGACCACATTTGTGATTCTGAAACACAGGTAGGCAATCAGGTATGGACTTTTAATGAAGTTTCCACTAGTAAAGTTTCCACTAGTTTCCTTGTGGTGTTACCCCACAAGGATAATGCCTGGTCTGGCTATTTTTTATCACTTACGATTTAAATGTTTGAACCTGTTGTCTGTAGAAGTCCCCTCAAATAATAAACTACCTTAAAACAAATCTGACTTTGAAGTCTCTATCTACTTCTCATTAGCTGTTCGGCTTTGAGCAAAACTCTTTGCCTCTCTGATCCCCAGTTTCTTCATCTGTAAAATACACCTTCAAAGACATTCTTGCATCTTTTGGTGAACTTTGTTGAGCACTTACTAAGTGTCAGGCATAGTGTGATGTGCTATTGATGAAGGGAGTCTCCCTAAGAATGCTGGAGACAAAAGAAACACCCAACATGTGTGTTTCAAAGGAGAACAGAACATGTGTCACAAGAGAGGTATGAACCAAGTACTAGGAAGAAGGTACTCCTTCCAACTAGGAGGGAGGCCAGATGTGTTGGAGAAGATGTCTGCTGTGGTTTGGAAGGACAGATGGAATGCAGAGATGAAAAGACAGGGCATTTCCTGCAGAGGAGATGGCCCAAGTAGAAGTCTGGAGACAAAAACACTAAGAGTGAAAATGATACAATAGACCAGTTGGACTTAATTGGTAACTATAGGGCATTACATCCCCAAACAACAGAATACGCATTCTTTTCAAGTGCACATAGAATGTTCTCCAGGATAGGTCACACACTAGGACACAAAACAAGCCTCAACAAATTTAAAGTGACAAAAAGAAATTATATCAAGCATTTTTCTGACCACAACAGTATGAAACCAGAAATCAGCTACTGAAAGAAAAAAGAGAACAGAACAAACACATGGAGATTAAACAACATGCTACTAAAAAACCAAAAGGTCCATGATGAAATCAAAGAGGAAATCAGAAAATACCTTGAGACAAATGAAAATGGAAACACAACTTTCTAAAAGCTATGGGATGCAACAAAATCAGTTCCAAGTGATACAGTCCTTCCTCAAGAAACAAAAAAATAAAATAAAATAAACAACCTATCCCGCCTAAAGGGAGCGTCCCAGTGGCACCAGTGGTAAAGAACCCACCTGACAAAGAAGGAGACATAAGAAAAGTGGGTTCAATCCCTGGATCAGGAAGACCCCTGGAGGAGGCCATGGCATCCCACTCCAGTATTCCTGCCTGGAGACTTCCATGGACAGAGGAGCCTGGCAGGCTACAGTCCCTAGCATCATAGAGATTCAGACATGACTGAAGCAACTTAGCATGCACACATGTCTATTACCTAAAAGAATCAGAAAAAGAAGAATACACAAAACCCAAAGTCAACAGAAGGAAGGAAATAATAAAGATCAGGGAGAAGTAAATAAAACGGAGATCAAAAATAGAAAAAAATCAATGGAACTATGAGCTAGTTTTTTGAAAATTAAACAAAACTGATAAAACTTTAGCCAGATCAGATCAGATCAGATCAGTTGCTCAGTCATGTCCAACTCTTTGCGACCCCATGAATCGCAGCACGCCAGGCCTCCCTGTCCATCACCAACTCCCAGAGTTCACTCAGACTCATGTCCATTGAGTCAGTGATGCCATCCAGCCATCTCATCCTCTGTCGTCCCCTTCTCCTCCTGCCCCCAATCCCTCCCAGCATCAGAGTCTTTTCCAATGAATCAACCCTTCGCATGAGGTGGCCAAAGTACTGGAGTTTCAGCTTTAGCATCATTCCTTCCAAAGAAATCCCAGGGCTGATCTCCTTCAGAATGGACTGGTTGGGTCTCCTTGCAGTCCAAGGGACTCTCAAGAGTCTTCTCCAACACCACAATTCAAAAGCATCAATTCTTCGGCACTCAGCCTTCTTCACAGTCCAACTCTCACATCCATACATGACCACAGGAAAAACCACACCCTTGACTAGACGAACCTTTGTCGGCAAAGTAATGTCTCTGCTTTTGAATATGCTATCTAGGTTGGTCATAACTTAGAGTCACTAAGAAAAAAAGAGAGAATGCAAATAAAATGAGAAATGAAAGAGAAGAAATAACAACTGATACCAAAGAGATACAAAAATCATGAGAATACTATGAATAGCTATATGCCAACAAATTGGACAACCTAGAAGAAATGGACAAATTTCTAGAAATATACAGATTTCCAAGACTAAGTCAAGAAGAAACAGACAGTTTGAACAGACCAATCACTAGAAGTGAAGTTGAATTTGTAACAAAAAATCTCCCAGCAAACAAAAGTCCAGGACCAGATGGTTTCACAGGGGAATTCCACCAAACATATAAAGAAAAACTAATACCTATCCTTCTCAGACTATTCCAAAAAACTGAAGAGGAGGGAACACTCCCAAATTCATTCTACAAGTCCACCATTATACTGATACCAAAACAAGACAAAGACACTACAAAAAAGTTATAGGCCAATATCTTTGATGAATATAAATTATTAGCAAACTGAATCCAACAATACATAAAAAGGATTATACACCATGATCAAGCTGGATTTATTCCAGGGTTACAAGGATAGTTCAACATTCACAAATCAATCAATGTAATGCACCACATTAACAAAAGGAAAGACAAACATCACATGATTATCTCAACAGATTCAGAAAAAGTATTTGATAACATCCATTCAGGGTAAAAATTCTCATCAAAGTGGGTATAGAGGGAACATATCAAAACATAACAAAGGCCATTCATGACAAACCCACAGCCAACATAGTACTCAATGCCAAAAAGCTGAAAGCCTTCCTGCTAAATTTAGGAATGAGGTAAGAGTGGCCACTCTCACCACTTCTATTGAACAGAGTAGTGGAACTCCTGTCTACAGCAATCAGACAAGAAAAAGAAGTAAAAGTATCCAAGTGGGAAGGAAAAAGGTAAAACTGTCACTATTTGTAGATGACATAATAGACACAGACACTCCTAAAGTCTCCACACAAAAACTATTAGGACTAGCAAATGAATTCAGCAAGGTAGCAAAATAAATATACAGAAATTGGTTGTGTTTCTTTATACTAGTAAAGAAATATCAGAAAGAGAAACTGAAAAAAATCCCATTTTAACATCAAGAATAAAATACCTAGGAATATATTTAACCAAGGAGGTTAAAGACCTATACTTTGAAAACTACAAAACATTAGTGAAGAAAACTGAAGATGATTCAAAGAAACTGAAAGAGATCCTGTGCTTGTGGATTGGAAGAATATTGTTAAAATGGCCATACTACTCAAAGCAATTGACAGATTTAATGCAGTCCCTATCAAAATACCCAAGACATTTTTCATAGACCTAGAACAAATAATCCTAAAATTTATATGGAATCACAAAAGACCCAGAATTGCAAAAGCAATCCTGATAAAAGAAGAACAAAGCTGGAGGTATAACCCTACCAGACTTCAGAGTATGCTACAAAGCTACAGTAATCAAAACATCATGGTATTGGCACAAAAACAGACACATAAATCAACAGAACAGAATAGACAGCCCAGAAATAAACCTACACACCACACCTATGGCCTATTAATCTATGACAAAGGAGGTAAGACTATATAACAAAGAAAAGACAGTCTCTTCAACAACTGGTGCTGAGAAAACCTGGCAGCCACATGTAAAACAATGAAATTAAAACATTTCTGGGGGAAAAAAAAATTTCCTCACACCATACACAAAAATAAACTCAAATGGTCTAAAAACCTAAACATAAGCCCTAAAACTACAAAACTCCTAGAAAACAAGATAGGCACAATATTCTTTGACATAAATTGTAGCAATATTTTCTTGGCCCAGTCTCCTCAGGCAAAAGAATTTAAGTATGGGACCTAATTGCATTTAAAAGGTTTTGCAATACTGGATGCTTGGGGCTGGTGCACTGGGACGACCCAGAGGGATGGTAAGGAGAGGGAGGAGGGAGGAGGATTCAGGATGGGGAACACGTGTATACCTGTGGCAGATTCATGTTGATATATGGCAAAACCAATACAATATTGTAAAGTTAAAAAATAAAATAAAAGGTTTTGCACAGCAAAGGAAACCATCAACAAAGCAAAAAGACAATCTATGGAATGGGAGAAAATAACTTCAAATGAAGAGACCAAAAAGGTGTTAATATCCAAAATATACAAACAGTTCATATAACTCAATATCAAAAATAAAAAATAAATTAAAAAGGACCCAATTTAAAATATGGGCAGAAGACCTGAATAGACATTTTTCCAAAGAAGACATATGGATGTCTAACAAGCATGTGAAAAGATGCTCAACATCACTAATTATTAGAGAAAAACAAATCAAAATCACAATGAGGCATCACCTCACACCTGTCAGAATGGCTATCATCAAAAAGTCTACCAATAACAAATGTTGGAGAGGATGTGGAAAAAAGGAACTCTCTTACACTGTTGGTGGGAATGTAAATTGGTACAGTCACTATGGAAAACACTATGCTGCTGCTGCTGCTGCTAAGTCGCTTCAGTCGTGTCCAACTCTGTGCGACCCCATAGATGGCAGCCCACCAGGCTCCCCCATCCCTGGGATCCTCCAGGCAAGAACACTGGAGTGGGTTGCCATTTCCTTCTCCAATACATGAAAGTGAAAAGTGAAAGAGAAGTCACTCAGTCGTATCCAACTCTTAGCGACCCCATGGACTGCAGCCTACCAGGCTCCTCCGTCCATGGGATTTCCCAGGCAAGAGTACTGGAGTGGGGTGCCATTGCCTTCTCCGGGAAAACACTATGGAGGTTCCTTAAAAAACTAAAAATAGAGCTACTATATGATCCAGCAATTCCACTCCTGGGTATATACCCAGAAAAGATAAAACCACTAATTCAAAAAGATATATGTACCTCAATAATCACAACAGCACTATTTCCTATAGCCAAGACATGGAAGCAACACAAGTTCCCATCAACAGACAACTGGATTAAGAAGATGTGGTATGCATATATTAAAAAAGAATGAAATACTGCCATGTGCAGCAACATGGATGAACCTACTGAATATTATGCTTAGTGAAATAAGTCAGACAGAGACAGACGAATATGTCTGACGAATAAGTATGTTATCACTTATATGTGGAATCTAAAAAAACAATACAAATGAATACATATGCAAAACAGAAATAGACTCACAGATACAGAAAACAAACATATGATTACCAAAAGGAAGAGGGGAGGAGAGAGGGACAAATCAGGGGTATGGGATTAACATATTATATATATATGTGTATATATATATATATATATATATACACACACACTATATATAAATAGATAAGCAAAAAGAATATACTGTATAACACAGGGAATTATACCCATTATCTTTTAATACCCTATAAGGGAGTATACGGAGAAGGCGATGGCACCCCACTCCAGTACTCTTGCCTGGAAAATCCCATGGACGGGGGAGCCTGGTAGGCTGCAGTCCATGGGGTCACAAAGAGTCAGACACGACTGAGCAACTTCCCTTTCACTTTTCACTTTCATGCATTGGAGAAGGAAATGGCAACCCACTTCAGTGTTCTTGCCTGGAGAATCCCAGGGATGGGGGAGCCTCGTGGGCTGCCATCTATGGGGTCGCACAGAGTCGGACACGACTAAAGCGACTTAGCAACAGCAGCAGCAGCAAGGGAGTATAATTTGCAAAAATACTGAATCATTCATTAGGCTGTACATCTGAAACTAACACAACATTGTAAATCAACTGTAATTCAAGTATTAAAAACACTGAAAGTGAGTAGGCTCCCTCCCCTGAATCTGGAGAAGATCACTGTTGGAAGGGTCTTCCCTCTGGACCATCCTCTTCTTCTTCTACCACAGCTCTACCCCCTCCACTGTGCATTCACAGGTGGCACTGGCTGGACACAGCCAAGAGTGGCATGGGAGAGGGGTTACATCACGACCAGTTCCTGGAGAATCTATGACACCCTCAGCAGGAGCACCCCCAAACCACACACACACACACACACACACACACCCCTCCCTTTATCTGCCTCTCCAGCTTGGCCAAGGGTCAGTACTGCTCATCAGTATGTCAGCTCAGCTCTCCCCCATGCCCCTCTGCCAGGACTGGGACACAGCTGATCACCAAGGCTTCCTTTCCCTCCCACAGGGACAGCACAGCTGGAGTCGCTCCAGGGCTTAGCTGAGGTGGATAACAGGGAGGGAACAGAGGAGTATGGAACTAAACACTTTGAATCATAGGCTCAATGACCTGAAAGCCTCTCTAGCTCTTGTGCTTCCTTGGTGGCTCAGATGGTAAAGAATCTGCCTATAATGAAGGAGACCTGGGTTCGATCCCTGGGTTGAGAAGTTCCTCTGGAGAAGGAAATGGCAACCCACTCAGTATTCTTTCTTGGAGAATTCCATGGTCATAGGAATCTGATGGGCTACAATCCATGGGGTCACAAAGAGTTGGACACGGCTGAGCGGCTAACACTTTCACTTCCACTAGCTCTTGGTTGGACTGAACCTCTGTAATAACAAGAACTCCTACCAAGAAACCGCTTCATGATACAAAGCCCCTTCCCACGGTATCTCATTACTTTCATCTCCAAACAACCTGGGAGACAGACTTTTTTTTTTCCCCATGTCTTTCTTCTTTCGTCTACTCTAACATTCACAAGGGAAGGGACCATGTCAGCTCTGTCATTCCTATATAAGCCCACTGCTGCCTACAGCACCCATCCTAGAGCTGGCATTCAATAAAGGCTGCTGCCTGGATGGATGGATGATGGATGGGACAATAATGGGTGGACAGGCAGATGGATGGTGGATGAATGGATAATTATCCCATTTACAGTTTAAAAAAACAGAGGCCTTAAAGAGAGAAAGTAACTTACCTAAGACCTATCAGACAGCTACCAGCAGACCAGCACCAAGCCCCAGTTCACCGGCTCCCCATCTGGCACACTTCCCAACACCCAAAACTGTCTCTCTCATTTGGTTTCTTGAATGTGCTTAGCCAAGAAATGCCATCCTTCTGAAGCTCTTATTCTAATCCTTTCTCTGGCAATTTTTCAGAAACCAAGCTACTGCCAACCGAGCTCCCACAATAACAGCAGGGTCCCCAAAGCCCAGTGACCATGGATTAGAGACAAGGAAACCCTCTGACCATCGTTCTGAACACACCTGACTGCTGACTGTAGAAGAAAGACAGACAGTGGCATCTGGAGCACGAGGCCCCACAGAAGAATCAAGAACCGAGTACAGACGGTGTAGGGCGGACAGAGTAAGCCTGCAGAGCAGGGCTTACACAGACTTGACTCGAAATCCTGGCTCCTTCCCTCCACAAGTGTCTCCTCTCCATCTCACTGAATCTGGTTCCTAACCTCTCCACATCCATCTCCCTGTCCACACCTATCGCACGTTTCTCTGAAGTGTGCCTCAGTGAGTAGATGAAGGCATGGTCTTGTCTCAGTTCCCTGGTTCCCTCTAGACTCCTGGCCTCTTCACTCTGAAGCCTGTAGCCCAGGTGTTAACTTTCCAGGCCTTCCCTGCCCCACTCTGGAGGCCTTCTCACTGCAGCCTCATGGCTCTGCCTGGGGTTTCACCATCATTCCAAGATGGGGCATTCTTCCTTGATCCTGCTTCCATCTCCACCTCTGCCCCCACGGGCCACATCAGGGCCCTTTCTCCTTCAGCTCCTGTGTTTCTGCTGCAGCAGCCTGCTTGCCCTTTGCCCCCAAGGGCCACTCCTTGGTCTTCAGAGAAAGCTTCTTCCCACGGTGAATTCTGTCCCTCCCCAGGAGACCACTCAGACCCCCACAGAGACCCTGGGCAGGCCCTCTGGCTCCCACTGTACCTGTTGTTCCCTCTGGTTTTCTAAGAACCCCAGATTTTTTTTTTTGCCAAGACCAGAGTAGAGTCCTTTGCCTCGGGTCCAAGAGCCCCAAGAAGGCCCTCAATGTACTTTTGGGCTTACAGGAACAAATACACATTTTGTAGGAATAGAAATCCATAACTAAAGGGTTCCCTGATCCCAGAAAGCTTGAGATTCACTGCCTGGAAACCCCAAATTCTCTTCCATTTTCCATGATAGCTCAGATTCCATTCTTTGTAACTCAGTGTGAATTTGCCCTTCCAAAGCCCACTTGACAAGATTCCTTCTACCTGGCCCGACATGTACATGAATTTCGGGGACATCACAGACTCTTGGTCCCTTCTCCATGGCCTTGGCCTCAGCACAAGCCATGGCCTCTACCAGGGGCTTAGTCCATGAACCACACCATTCTTCCTACTATATCTCCCCCAAAACAGAGTCCTCTGGTGTGTGGGTGCAAGGCCCTGGAGGGTCTCCTTGTTGAGGACAGGATTCTAAAACGGTGGATGCTGCATCAATGCTGTGACCATTAGAAGTTAAAGGGCCTTTGGTTACAGCAGGTGGGAATGGGGACTCTGGCAAAAGTGGAGATGCCATGGAACCCTGGAGTAACATCTTAAAGAGATCCCAAGATCTGATCCAGCCAATCATTCAAAAACCCACTTCAAGTAGCACTGTTCCTGACACCAGAGATAGACAGACACACGAGATATGGCCCACTGGGGTGGTGTTAATCTGGCTCCCACTTTACAGAAAAGGCAACTGACATCAGAGGGGTTGATGGCTTGTCTAAGGCCAAACAGTTGATAAGTAAAGGAGAGCAGCCAGGTAAGACCCAAGCACCCCATCTTCTTAGGTTCAAGAGTTCACAGCACACGCCCCCACCTGGCGGCCCCAACTGTGACCCTGCAGTCCAGCCTCTGCCACCCACTGTAGACATGGGGTGATGGGAGGGTGGCCTGGGAGTGGGCAGACACTGGAGTTACCAGGTCTCCCTTTTGCCTGAGACTCACAGAGGGCTCCTGCAGAGGAGGGTGGGAGAGAAGCTGGAAAGCCACAGCCTGCGCATGCAAATGCGGCAGCTGCATAATTAATCAACATCAAACAGTTTCATTAAGAGATGGAGCTTTGCGGCTGTTTGTCTTGAAAAAAAAAAACTGAAACAGCAGGAAAGGGACAAGAGAAGGGAGGCTCAGACTGTTGAGGCCCTACTCAGAAGATAATGACGCTGCCCTCCGGGGGCCACAGGGTCTGCAGGTGGTGACCAGGTCTGTTGGGAGAGCAGGCTGATGGCCCCCAGGATGGCTTTAGCCCCCAAATCTTAGGCTTGGAGCTCCAAAAGGTCATCTTACCCCTCCTGGACAGGGGTGGTGTCCCTCAGCAGTCAACCTGCTAAGAACTGCACCACCTACCTGCACCCAGACCTCTTGCAGGAGCTAAGGAAAGTGGGTGTTACCAGACCAAGCTCAGGGACCCATCTTGGAATAGCAGATTCTCCGGAAACAAGAGAGTCCCAACTTCTGAGCAGTGGGTTCCCCAGGCAGGGAGCAGAGGCCCTCACACACCCTGGGACTCACTGTTCAAAGTCTCCAAATGATCGCAAAGCACTGTGGGACAGTGAGAAACCAAACCAAGGGACCTATTCATCCCAAAATCTCTAGCTGTCCCCTCACCCCACGCACCAACCTCTTCATTTACTCTAAAAAAAAATGGAAAGAGGAGAGCAGGGCAATGAGAACTCCTTGCCAAAGCTTCCTGGAGCTAATGTCACAAGGCTGGAGTCTCCCTAGGCATCCAGCTGTGGCTAAGTGGCGCCCCCTGGCTAAGTTCCCACGGGCCAGGAGGTCACCTCTCAGAAGAAATCCTACCAACTCTTCATGATCTGGCTCTGCTTCTCTTTCCAGCCACTTCCTCATCCCTATAGTCACTGTTCCATCCATATCAAAGCACGTTCCCCCAGGAGCCATGCCGTCTCCTTCCATGCTATTCTTTCTGCTGGAATGATCTTCCTGTTCTCTGTGTTCCCCATCTAGCAGACTCTTCCTCGCCTGACAAGGTCCAGTTCAAATACCCCTTCCTCTGTAGAGCCTTCCCGGATTCCCATGCCCTTATACAAGGTCAGGTATCTTCCTGCCTGCGCTCTACATAATTTATGTTCTAATTATGTGTTTATTTGTCAGATTCTGGCCATGAAACCACAAGCTCCTTGAGGACAGGACCATATCTTTCCTCATCTTTGTATCACTAAGACCTGTGCTGCACTTGGTAAGTTGTCAAATGAATACATCTTTGGAACTGAAAAAGATCACAGATTCCTCATCCAGATGCCTGACTTTTGACAAATGTTTAACCAACCAGAATGAGAAGCTATTCTCTTTCTGAATAGATCTCAAATCCCTAAGATTGGGAAAAAGTGGAGGTGGGAGAAGAGACCATCACTTAGCAGGTTGTGTTTCCAGGATCATGAGTGACGGTTCCTAAGAGGTCAATGCCTAAGGCTGAGTACTGGACCATAATAAAAGTCCAGTGTGCTGGGCCCTCGAGCTCTCTTCCCAAGCCAAGTGCTGCTTTGGGGTGACACGGGGTGTCATCTGGGAATGTGTTGGGTGGAAGTGATTTCAGTGCCCCTGGACTCCCACGGCCATGAGGCCTCTCCCGGTAGAGTCTCTCCTCTCCTGCAGGCTGGAGCTCTGACCAGGAACCAGCTCTGTACACCCTCCCAGGTCCTCTTACCTTCTCTTCTGCGCCCCCGCCACCCAGTTCCCTTTCCTCCAAACCGCTGACTCCTTGTGACTTAAGTCTTCCTGAGATGGCCAAAAGGGAGAGGATCCATTTTAAATTAACAATGTTATTAGTAGTTAATTACCTGAGATATCATTGTAATTGAAAAGAAAAAGAGAAGCAAGAGGCTCATAAACATTCCCAGGCGCCTGTTCTCACTCTCACCGAGGGGAGGACGAGGCGGGAGCGGGGAGCAGAGCCCCCTACCTGACACGGGCCCTGCCCACACCATGGCCTTCTTTCTCTCAGTATTTCCCCATGTGCTCCCGCCCATTTTCCAGGGGTATTTGGTGAGGGAACCAGACTTGGGGGGAGTAAGCTGCCTGCCCCACACGCACTTCTTCTGTTGAGAAATGCTCAGCAGAAGCTATACAGGCGCAGGGAGATTTATTTTATATTGACGGTGTGGGAATGAGACACAAATCTGAGGCCTCCGGTCAATATTTTTAATGATTTTTAAAAATAATTTATTTATTTCTGGCTGTGCTGGGTCTCCATTGCTGGGCAGGCTTTTCCCTAGCTGCAGTGAGAAGGGGCTACTCTCTAATTGCAGCACACGGGCTTCTCACTGCCACAGCTTCTCTTGTTGTGGAGCACGGGCTTAGTTGCTCCATGGCATGTGGGATCTCCCTGGGTCAGGAATCAAACCCATGACCCCTGCATGGCAGGCAGACTCTCTACTACTGAGCCACCAGAAAAGCCCCTTTTTGGTGAATTTTTTTTATCTCAGATTGTCCTTAGTTATTCTGTAATTAAGCATGGCTGGCATACATCAGCATTATTGATTATTAGTCCTGAATTCACTGTCACCAGAGATACCACTGTGGTCAGGGATCATCTCCCTCCTCCCCACCTTCTCCTGTCCCTGTCAGGGAAAAGGCCACAGGGAGGAGTAGGGCACAGAGAGGACACAGAAGAAGGAGCGCGTCCCTCAGACTGGCCAGGCAACCCCAGCTCCTGGGGCCAGGATGCCCCACCCCAAAGCCTCTTAGCAGAGAGGCCTCTCCTGCAGAAGCTCCCAGAGGCCATCCTGTGCCTGACACCTCCCAGAAGGGGCAGAGACCCGCAGACTCCATCAATGCCTGCCTCACAACTGCCTCCCATTCTCACCAAACTGTTCCCTGTTCAGGGTAAACCAGCTGGAGGAGCTAACCTGAGAGAGCCCAAAACCCCTCTACCCCTGCCAAAAATCTCCCCCAGAGGCAAGTGGCAGGGCACACGCCCACACACTCCTGGGCCAGGGCCCTGACAGAGGCACGGCTGGGTCTCCCACAAGGAGGATGGATGGGTGAGCTCCAGCGGGAAGGCAGCCACCCAAATGCTTCAAGCCTCTGCAGCCTTGAGATGCCTGCTATACCCCTGGCCACCCTCCCAGTCCTCCTTCCTCCCCACCCGCCCCCCAACCTCCCTGCCAGACCCTGGCTCCCATGCCCTAGGCTAAGCTCCCTCCCCTCTGAACCTGACTCTCCTGAGCAGCATTTAGCGCCTCCAGCCCCCAGGAGCCAGAGTGGTCACGAGATTCCCCACCTCCACCCAACCCTCTAGAGGCAACAGGAAAGAGCAAAGCAGGGAAGGGCAGAGCACATGGAAGGCCCATACACCACATACACATGCAAGTATGAGTATCTGAAGTGTAACATCCATGCGAAAAAGTGCACCTTCCATCAGGATTTTTTTAACTGAGCATTTGCTATGTGACAAGTAAGTAACATTATTGGTTGCAGTTTATGAACGAAGAAATTGGGGTTCTCAGACTCTAATGTGTCCAAGGTGCGAGAAAGAGATAGGAACCGAGAGATATGAACCTAGCAGTCCATCTCTAAACTGCCTAAACGTCTCTAAATTGCCTAAACTGCCTCTATGACATGCATGGTAGGGGGGTAGGGGGGAGGAAATGGCTAGGGAGCCAAGGTGTAATAAAACGTTCCTCTGTCCATTCCACATGACAAGGCCACTGCCCAATAGAGGACCTGAGTCCTTTCTCCTCTCTTCCCCCTGCCCCAGGCGGGAGCAGGGGGTCAGAGCCCTTGGTCAGGGGGAAACCAACCCACCAGCAGGTCCATCCGTTCTCAGCTGCTGAGTTGTGTACGACTCTTTGCCACCCCATGGATTGTAGCCCTCCAGGCTCCTCTGTCCATGGGATTTCCCAGGCAAGAATACTGGAGTAGGTTGCCATTTCCTCCTCCAGGGGATCTTCCCGACCCAGGGATCAAAGCCGACCCCGTGGCTCCTGCACTAGCAGGCGGGCTCTTTACCACCGACCACCTGGGAAGCGCAACCCGCCAGCACAGGAACCCCCAGTCATGCCCTCAACCTCTGGCTCCCTGTCCTCTCTGCCCTTCCATCCACGCTTCCAAGGGCAGAGGGACCCAGCTGGGTCAGGGAGGAAAACGTCCAGTCTGGTCCCCATTTCCCTACCTGCAGGGCTGCTCCCTACCCGCTCCCACTGAGTCTGCACTGTTCAAAGTCACCTTGCAAGTGTCTCCCATGCTAGGGAAGGCGTCCAGTGGGAGAGAGGCAGATGGGCCACTGATATGGGAAGCAAGGAAGGAGCAGCTACAGCGAGGAGGGGAGAGGAACGGGGAGGCCACCACACCATCTGGAACCTGGACTGTGGGCAGGTTCCAAGAATGAGCCCAGAACCTCAGGCTGACCCCGGGACTGGCCTGCAGGTATGGTGGGCCACGGCTGTAACATCTGGAACCTGAAAGGGCTTGAGAAACTGGAAGGGGTGGATCTGACACCTGCAGCTTGCCTGAGAGCATCGATGCTCCCAGGAACCAGAGCTTCACTCCAAAGAAACTGTAGGCCACATCCTTTCTTTCCTGGGAATGGAGACAACCAAGTAAGGAGGACAGGAAGGAGCCTAGAGCCCACTGCCCCACCCTGCATCTCTGGTCGGGAACTGCCTCCTACCTGGTTCTCTGAGGCTCTGGACAGGCAGCAGTGGAGTCAGAGACCACAGATCTGCCTTCAGATCGCTCCCTGCCTCTTATTGACTCTGAGAAAAATCACTGAACTTCTCCAGGTAACAGTTTCTCTAACATGGGAAACCACCCACCCTGTGGTTTATGGCAGAAGACAAAATGCTTAAGACACAGTTGGCACTCAGCAAATGTTAGTTTCCACCCCCTCTCCTTCCCACCCCTTCCCACTGGAGAAACTCTCTCCCCCTTGGGGGGCAGGGCCGGGCAGTGGAGGGGCCGCAGACCCTCCTCTCAGCACCATCTAGCTGGCACTGGCACTCTGGGAGCAAGAGTCTACCAGAAACCCTGCAGGAACAGTGGGATCTTGGGGCCCTGTGTTGGCACATTCTTGGGAACATGCTGGAACATTTGGGGGGAGCACCACATCCTCCTGGGCACACGCTGAGAAACTGTGAGGTGTCCGGGGTGGGAGCAGCCTGGGCACAACTGGGAGCTTCCTGGCAGGTACTGGAATGTTCCTGGGATCCCCACCACGAGTGCTGGGGGCCTTACGGGGTCTCCACTGGAGAGATACTAGGGCACAAAGAGGACACAAAGGGGCCACTGGAGACACTGAAAAGGTTACTGGGAAACTCTGGGGTGTCACTGCGAGCAAAAGCACAGCCCCAGGCATCCCCAGGCAACCTGGGGCTGCAGGGGCACAGCGCCCTCTGGGGCCACCAGGGGCTCCTCATCACAGCTTCCACAAGGCACTCACTCTTAGCTGCTCTTCTCTTGATGGGGAGCCTGGGGTGGGGGTGGGGGAGGGAGTCTACCCGGGAGCCGAATTCCGGCCCGCACTGCCCCGGAGGAGGGAGTAAGCAGCTGGACCTTGGGCAGCGGTCACCGACTTGCTCTTCTGCCGTGTGGCAGCAGCCTCAGGAACCGTGCAGCCTGGTTCAGAAAACCAGTCCTGAAGGGGGAGCGGCTCCACTTGACTGCTGGGACCCTGCCTGCTGTCAGGGCCCCAGAGTCGGACCCCTACAGCCACCCCAGGTGAGAGAATACCCAGGGCTCTGGGAGGCGGGACTGCTGGCAGCAAGGACCCTCTCAGGGCTGAAGCCATGAGACCTGCAGGGTGGCTGGCAGGGGGCTCATCAACCCCAAGGCCTCCTCCGTGTTCCCGGAGCTGGAGCACAGGGATCTGGAAGGTACTCATAGAGAACGGCCTCCCTCTCGGTGGCTGCAGCACTCTGGAGGGAGGTTAACAGCAACCTAAGGCAGGCCACAGGCTCATGAGTGGGAACCCACGATCCCACAGGAGCCTGCGGAGGAGGCGATGGGAACGCAGGCACAACTGAGTGTCAGAGGGCTAACCTCAGAGTCCTGCTACACACAGGCACGCTGTGCAGATGCCCACTACAGAAAGGTCGGAAGGGGAAGGTTGAGGTCAGCTTCCAGGAAAGGGTCAGGTTCCTTATAAAGATCTAGATATGATCAGACAGAGAGAAAAAAAAAAGACAAGACAGACAAAGCCCCGAACTTGAGCACGTTCAATATCAATGAGCAGGTTTTCAACATCTTCTACGTCCCAAGTGACTTCATCAAACACAGTCCTCACCCCCAAGGTGTCCCCAACAACACCGTCATCTCTCCTTCTGCCCCACATCCCTCCTCTTCTCGGAGAACAGCACCCCTCCACACCAGAAGCCTGGACCCAGCTCTGCTCATGACCACTCAGGAGGCCAGATCTCCCCTTTTCTGCCTCATGACATGTCTCTCTCCTCCTGCTCGGGCCCCACGACACAGCTACAGTTCACTTGCAGGCAGATCGCCGCGGGGTTGGGACCCTGCTCTGGCCTTGCCCATCTCCACAGTGTTACTGAAGCGGTCTTTCCACAACCATTCTGGTCATCCCTGCCTCTGCACAAAGCCCGCTCTTGCCACCTCAGAGCCCACAAAATACTATCAAAATTCCATGGAACACAATGCCCTTCAGCCCAGTGGCTCCCTAACACAACCTGTCCTCCAGTCCCTCATAACTCCTTGTCAATCTCTAAATTTCTGTTCCTCTTGCTCCCCGGGGCCTCTGCGCATACTCCTCCCTTGTCTGTCTCCCACGAATCCTAGAGACTGTCTGCAGCTTTTCATTGCCAGCCCTTGGAACATGGAAGTGACTGAACGAATGAGTGGGTACTCATGGGAAAGGATAAATTTAAAAACTCATGAAAGGATAAACTGATCTCTCAGGAGGTTGTAGTATCTTCCCCATCATGACAACGAAGAAACAGATACAGAGAAAGTAGAGCAACTTGCCTGAGGTCACACAGAATCAGCAACCTCATCAGAAAATCCATGATGGGAACGCCCAACACAAAGAAAAAAAGAGAGTAAGAACCCAGGATAGGGGACTCCCCTGGCGGTCCACTGGTTAAAACTCCACACTTTCACTGCAGGGGGCAGGAGTTTGACCCCTGGTCAGGGAATCAAGATTCCAAAAGCCATGCTGCTGCTGCTGCTAAGTCACTTCAGTCATGTCCGACTCTGTGCAACCCCATAGATGGCAGCCCACCAGGCTCCCCTGTCCCTGGGATTCTCCAGGCAAGAACACTGGAGTGGGTTGCCATTTCCTTCTCCAATGCATGAAAGTACAGCCAAAAAAAAAAGAACCCAAGCTGGGTTCAGGAGCATCACAGACAGGTGTCAGTAGAGGTCAAGGAGATGGGGGGCAAGGGTTGTAAAAGGTCAGTACCTGGTGGTCAAACAGCTCCCAATGAAGGAAGGGGCTTCAGAGACTAGGAGGTTTCAGGAAGTTATCACTGGAATCCCAGTAGGAAAACAGTGTCCTTCTCCAGGAATCAGAACAGGGATGGAGTGAAGACAGGATACCAGGATGGGGGACGTTAGCCAGTGCTGCCCATGGTGACAGGGCTGTGTGCGGGCAGTCACTAAGCCTGCACTAATGGGGACTAAGCCCATGGGGGCTGGGGGTGGATACGTATTCCAGACTTAGGGAGAGAAATTTGGGGGCACACAGACTGGACCTCCAGCCTGTGCAAAACAAACCTCAGCTTCTTAGCCCTGCCCGGTAATGGCTACTGGGGAATCTGGGATCCTTGGGAGGAAATGAAAACTTGGATGACCCTGCTGTCCCTTTTCCCCACTTCCTACCCTCTTTTCTGCATCCTCCCAACCCCAGCCTTCCCCAGGAGCCTTCCCTGTTTCCAGCATGCTCTGCCCCTTTGTGTGATCAGAGCCCCTCACCAGGCCCTTGACCTGCTGACCTGTTCTGTGGTCTTCTTTGGACATGGAAGACCACCTCCTTGAGGCCTATGGTGACTTGGAGAGAGCAGCGGGATGGATCAGCCACCTGCCCCAGGCCTGGCCACAGCCCCGTCCACACCTGCTCAGGGCTCCGGGCTCCAGAGGCGGTGGGAGGCATCTGCACTCCAGCTAGTGGGCATGTTTTGTTAAAGAGAATCCAGCTGCTGCCCTGTTTCAGCCGATGGAGAGCAGCCTGCCCTAGAAAGCCCCAGCAGCGCTGCCAGGCCAGAGAAGCTTGGCCATTGAAGCAGCTGTTACACATGCCCGTCTGGGGAGGTGTGGACTTGGGGGAGAGTCACTCAGCTCAAGGCTCCATGCCACACCCCCTAGAACTGGGGAACCCTGGATCCAGGCAACACTGTGCCCCTGTCCACCCTCACTTGAACTTCCAGGGCTGCTCTGTGTGTCCCTTCACTAGGCCTGTGGCTGACCCAGGATATGCCCAGCACCCAGAGGCCTGCTCTCCATCACCGCCAACCCTGACCTGAGGGAGCAGCTGGCACAGGCAGCAGAGGGGCTGTCGGCACCCATCCTTCAGGGTGACTGGCCTGTGTCCCCAACCTCCACCCTTGTGCAGCTGGTTCAGCGCGGCCGCCAGGCACTGAGGAGGAGCAGGAGGGGGCCTGCAGATCAGCACGGCCAGCCCCCATTCCTTCGCCCCTAGGAGCACTGAGCCCCATCATCGGGTGCTAATTAAATCCTCCTAATGAGGAAATAAGGATGCAGGAGCCGGCTCCACCATGGCCTCCCCAGCCCACCGCCCTCGCCTCTCCAACGGACTTATCGCTCGTCACAGCATGTTTACAATAATTTTTAATTTGTGCAATTATTAATCACTTTTCTATCTGCCTCATTTGCATAATAATTAGTCATCTCACTGTTTGGCATGCCTGTGAATGACAGTGCTTTAAATTGAATTAAGATTTTAATATTCTATTTTCCTGCTTTCTTCCCCCTCCACACGCTAATCAAAGTCAGATTTGGCAGCCAGAGGGAGGGTGGGGAGGAGGTTGGCAAGCACTGGACTTGGCCCACTCTGCGCTCCTGAGAACAGTCTAGGAGGAGGGCTTGTCTGGAGAAGTCAACATCAGCCACCCCTCACCACAAACCCGACACTTGAAGGGTTAACCCAGTCTTGCCTAAACTACAGAGGTAATGAATGAGGAGTGGGCAAAGACACCGTGGAGGGAGAGGTCTCACTGGCCCAGCGGCTCCAGAGATCAGAAAAGCATTTTCATTCCTTTTATTTTTCCAAACAGTCTGCTTTTTGTTAAGGGGTAGTTGCAAAGCACATTACGGGCATGTAATTGATCCCCGGTTGCTAGTCTAGGTTAACTTTGATGGCTCAGGGTCCCCCAGATAGGAAGCCGGCTGGAGCAGTCTACAACCCATGGTCATTCTTCAGATGGATCTAGAAAACAAATCTCCGCCGCTGAGTTTGGTTCCCCCACTCCCCTCGAGAGCAGCCACCGCTCCACACACCAGCAGACCCTCTGCCCCAGCTCAGCGGGGTGCCTTTGTGGACCATGCCAGGAGTGTGGGTTCTGATGGAGCAGGGGCAACAAGCAGGGGCACACTGCCCTCTGTCAGGAGGCTTCGGGGGGCTTCTCTCTCCTTCTTACCCTCTAGCCCTTCTCTGACCACCCCAGGAATTCAGCTCCAACCCCGCCTCCCCACCACTATCGCTTGTTGCCATGGTAATCCCAAGGCTGCCCTGGATACCCATTGCTGCTCCAGAATTCTCTGCTTAGGCTGGGAGCGCACCCCACAGCCTGCTGAGAACGCCTCCCATTTGTCGTTGCTGAGCACAAAAGGGCGAGGAGCAGGGGCATGATCACCCACACGTGGTCTGCAAAGTCAGACACTGGCCTCTGCCTTCAGGTGGGTGGGAAGGGAAGATGGAGTCGGGTGGGGCTGGGAGGCCTTCCCCAGGCCAGAGTAGGGGGAAGGACCCTGTCCCACCACAGAAATCCCTTCCTCCCAAGGAACAGGGTCTCCCAACCCTGCCCTTGGGGTGCAAGGGAGGGAAGTCCCCCAGACGGAAAAAAGGGAAGTAGGGTCTTGCTGCCAGATTTCAAGCTGGGTGAGAGCAGGGAGGGCTGCGTGTTTCCAGGGTAGCCCTTCTCCTTCTCGGGATCCCACGCTACTCTGTGTTCCCCAACTGCAGGTCAGTCAGGCCGGCCTGGCAGAGAATTCCAGACATCCCAGGGCTCCCCCAAGCAGCCCAGGGTATCCATGGGCCCTCCAGTCAAGTGTTCATCCACCTAGGAGGGCACCAGTCTCCAGGACTGGTAGCTCCAGAAACCACTTGCCCAGTCTTTGCCTGAAGGGGCAGGATGAGAGTTGCCAGGACTCAGGGGAGGTACAGTCCAACCCACAAACTGCAGAGAGAAACCAGGCCTCGGGGCTTTGGGCTTCAACCCCGAGAGGGTGCACACAGCCCTCTCATCACATTGTAAATCTGGCTCAGATGAGCCGATGGACTTCGCTCTCTGTTACACTGTCACTCAGGGGACCCCAGCCTTTACCACACCCAGCTTCACCCACCATATCCAGCTCTCTGCTCCCCCACAGCCCAAGTGGCCAAGAGGGCCCCAAAGACAGCAAGGCCTGCACATACAGCTAGTCTGCAGCGGCCTCTGCCGGCCACCCTCACCTCCCACACCCACCTTGGCAGGAAAAGAAAGCCCCTCAGAACCAGGCCCACCATGGATGCCAGTCATTGACCTGGGAGAGGCCTGGTTTACACCCGCTATCTCAGCACAGTTATTAAGAGCTCACATGCCGTTCACTCTCACAGTGGCCCTGGTTGGGATGATAAACTAAATGCTCTCCCTAATCACAGCCAAGTTCAGGTTCCCGGAGAGCCTGGGAAGAACAGAGGAACTCCAAGTATGGAGATAAGCAATTTCTCCACCCTCTCCCAGAGTTACTCGCTTTTTGGCTACACAGGAGCCCTGTCCTGGGCCAGAGCAGAGGTGTCTTTTGACAGCCCTGCCTGGGGAGAGAGGGAAAGCAGGTCCTTTCCATCAGAGGAAATGCTTGACAAAAGGAACCTACAGAAGATACTGCAGAAAACTCAGCAAAAGTGTAGGTAGCCCGAGGGAGTAAAGTGTTGTTTCCACATGTGCCCAGCAGGTGGCAACACAAAACAGTCTGCATCCACCCATGCCCTGGGCAGCCTGACCCAACGGGTTGCCTTCCCTGGTTCTGAGGTGTGGCCTCTGCCCTCTACAAAGCCTCTCTCTCCCCTTTACACCCGCTTTTCCCCAGCTGACTCCCTAGCCTGAACTGCAAAACTCAATAAATGAAAACATGACACCACACACACACACACACACACACACACGCACCCCTCAACCTAAGAAATGAAGGAGGGAAGTCACAGCCTAAATTGGTGGTCACAGAACTCCTGGATCCCTTCCTCTCATGCCACTGCCTGGTTGATGCAAGGTTCCTAGGGAAACCCTTCTTCTCTACCCATCTGGGTTAGGATACCTATGCACAGAGGTATGGAGACTACTGTGTTTCTTTGGGATGGGAGTGGAGTAAAGGGGCTTCCCCAGTGGCTCAACAGTAAAGTATCCACCAGCAATGCAGGAGCCACAGGAGATAGGGTTCAATCCCTGTGTCGGAAAGATCCCCTGGAGGAGGAAATGGCTACCCAGTCCAGTATTCTTTTCAGGAAAATCCCATGGACCGAGGAGCCTGGTGGCCATGGGGTCACAAACTGTAGTGCATAGGGTCACAAAGAGTCAGACAGGACTGAGCTACTAAACACAATGGAGTCATAGAAATTAGGGCATTCCTATACCTTCTGTCATTTAGAGAAGTTAATACAAATTGGGTATAAAGTAATATACAACCGCCCACTATCTACACCAGGAACCAAGAGTGGTGGCATGAGGGGCACTCGGACAGCAGTAACTACTCCACAGAGCAGTGTGAGATCCGTGGGAAGAGAAACCGGCAGGCACACAGGGCTCTTCCTGCACTGCCTTCCCACGCTCAGGCGCCTGCCGCCTGCCCCCACGTGAAGCACATGGCCCGACCCTGCTGAGGCAGCCGAAGTCACGTCCTGGCTCAAGCGGCTCCTGGTCTGGTTGGTTGGCCCTTGGGCTCAGTCCCACGCCTCCACCACTGCCCCTCCAGCCTAATGCCAAGGCTCTCCCAGCAGGTATGTGCGTGCTAAGTCACTTCAGTTGTGTCTGACTCTGTGACCCCAAGGACTGTAGCCTGCTAGGCTCCTCTGTCCATGGGATTCTCCAGGCAGATACTTAAGTGGGTCGCCATTTCCTCCTCCAGGGGATCTGCCCCACCCACACGTCGAACCCGCATCTCTTACAGCTTCTGCATTGGCAAGCAGGTTCTTTACCACTGGTGCCACCTGGGAAACCCTGGCCAAACTGGGACTGTTATCCCCCTTTGCCTCCCGCAGGAGAGGATTATGATGAAAGGAAAAATATGAATCACAAAATACAAAGATTTCCAAAAACGCTCTACCTATACTTGCACATCACTTGTTGAATTCTGGAAGTTCACATCTGCCCAGGTCTTACAAAACCTCAACTAAGCATTTAGTTGAATTCAGCAAATATTTATTAAGTGTGTTTCCTATTCAGTAAAGCCTAGGCCAGGTTTCATGCTGGATGCTGCAGACTGTGGTATCTGACTTTAGAAAGCTCTAAGTCGGGCTGGGGGAAAAGCCACGTTCACCATTACATAAAGAGATTAACGCGAGAGTCAGATATGGACAAGTGTTACGGGGTGTAAGCTGAAGAGGAGGCATTTCATTCTGCCTCTCTGCCCATAGCTAGGAGGCCAGGGAAAACTCCACAAAGGAAATGACATCTGAGCTTGGCCCTGAAGGAAATTAAGGGAGGAGGTTCTGGTTGGGGAAGGAAGAACAGGCAGAGATGGCAGCTTGGAAAAGCACAGAGGCCTGAACCAGTGGCACTGGACCAAAGGATGTGACAAGTCCAGACCATACAGGGGAAGGGCTCACAGGTCAGGTCCCAAGGGCCTTGACAGAAGACTCAGGAGACTGGACACATCCTGCAGCCAAGGCTTCGTCCTCAGCCTGCCTGCCATGTGACCCCAGTATCCTCCATGTTCCCTGCCAACAATGGGAAAATCATGCTTCCCATCCCTGGTTCCCACAAAAGCTACAAGCTCCCTGCCCCTGGGCCTGGGACGGCTGGCAGAGCCACTCCATGAATACGTAACAGGAGGTCCATGTGTTAATTAGGCATTCACCTCATGTTGCAGACATGATAATCAGTTAGCAAGCTGGTCAGAGATTAAGCTGAGTGGGGGTATCTGAAAGCACTGAGCCCACTTTGGCCTGTTCTCACCTAGAGCAACTCCCTCAAGACTCATTCATTCAACTGGACAGAGAGCATAGGCTTTGGTAGCGCTGTGGTCTTTAGCCTCAGCTTCCTCATCTGCAAAATGAAAATATTAGCATCAGATTTGTTCGGTTTTTATGAGATTAATGTATGGAGAGGCCTGGCACATAGTAGCCCAAATTAATGAAAGCTATTAGTTCTGAGGTGTAGTGCCTCAGGCTACAAGCTGAAGATTTGAAAGTGAATAAGAGACCTGAATAAGCAAATAATAAATAATAATCAGAAAATGAGTAAGAGTTCTGGCCATAGGAGCTCACAACTCATAAAACAGCATGATGAATGTTGGGTCCAAAGTGCCATGGAGACCCAGAGAAAGGCTGAACAGGAGAGCAGCAGCGTGCCTGGGAGCGGGAGCACAAGTCTGTATTCTTTTATTTTTAATATTTTATTTATTTGGCTGTGCTGGCTCTTAGTTGCAGCATACAAGGTCTTTGATCCTTGTTGCGGCATATGGGATCTTAGGCTGAGGCGTGCAAACTCCTAGCTGTGGCATGTGGGATCTAATTCCCTGACCAGGGATTGAACCCAGCCCCCTGCCTTGGCAGCATGGAGTCTCAGCCACTGGACCTCCAGGGAAATCCTGTGAGTCTGCACTCTGAGTTCTGAAGCAGAAGTGGCCCTTCCAGCCTGTGCCCCATAACCTGCACCTCAGGAGGTTGCTTGAGTTTGCCTTCATCAGCACTTTCTCCTCAGTACACATTAAAAGGCTCCTCACATTGTGACTCACAAGTTAACTCCTCTCCAGCATGAGGCCATGCTGGCCGGGCTAGTCTGTTGAATAGCTCCTCCAACCTATTGTGTTCCCCTGCTCTTTATTTATTGAGTAAATAGTTCCTCCAACCTATTGAGTTGTCCCTGCTCTTTATTTATGGCTCTGACTCAGCCTGAGACCACCCTTCAAGCTTAACTTGAGCAGGCCTCCAGACCCCTCCTATGACCCGCTTGGTCTTCTCCTCCGGTCCTTCATCCTCTTCCTCCCACCTCCTCCTCTCCTGTCACCCTTTAGCTGGGTGGTCATGCTTAGTTCTGCTGCTGGATTGGGTCTGAAGGGAGGGAAGAGTCCCTGTATAAAGCATCTGTAAACACAATTAAACCCTCTAAGTATGAAGAGTAATTTCCTACCATCTTATTATATAAAAATTGTTTTGCTTCTTTTCTTACACAAATTTCAATACATAACTCTCCTCCTATGACCTTAACCTTATGGCTCCAGGGAGGGAAGCAGGTAGGGCATGGGAAAAAGTGTGTCCCAACACATTCAAAGTGCTGTCAGGCAGAGAAGGGGTTTTGAGTCTATTTCTGTAAGCCCCAAGACAGAGAAGGCAGACAAATGGTGACGCCACAGGAAACACACATGAATGTTGCTGGAGCTGCCCACGAATGGAATACATTCTGTCCCAGGAGGTGGGGACAGGGAGGAAAGTGCTTAAACACAGGTGGGTGTGGCCCTTCCCACAAACACCACTTGCCTTTGAACTCTGGCAGTAGAGTGGGTGTGACGGTTAGATCTCTACAACACTTTCCAACTCTGATTCTAGGATTAAGACAAATAGCACTGCCCCTCCATGAGACCAGAAGTTGGGACAGCAGTTGAGCTCATAAACTGAACTGATGGAAAATACTTTTAAGTTAACTGGTGTGATAGAGGGTAGTGTATGAAGTCCTTTAAGGTATCTTCCAACTCTGAGATTACTGTTTTGTCATTACAGGTTCTGAAAGAGTGTCAGCCACTGGCAAATCTATACAGCTAAGATGCCAGTCAATCTTCTGTCTCAAGACAACACCTGGTGGGTGTGTGTGTGTGAGTGTATGTGTGTGTGTGCGCGCGCTGGGTGGAGAAGAGAGCAGGAAAGGACAGGCATCTGAAGGGCCAGAGCTTGGGCTCATATACTTCATGCACTCAGTGGAGATCCAGAGTGTGTGTGTGTGTGTGTGTGTGTGCGTGCGTGTGTGCGTGCGTGTGTGCGTGCGTGTGTGCGTGCGTGTGTGCGTGTGTGTGTGCAGAAGGCGGCAGGAATGGACAGGCATCTGAAGGGACGGAGCTTGGGCTCACACACTTCACACACAGAGTAGAAATACAGAGTGGGATTTGAGGCTGGCAGCAGACACCAGGCCTGAGCAGGCCCGCGCCCCCCTCAAGCTGCAGCCAGAGCAGCCTGTTCCTGTGTCAGGAACACAGCAGCCCCCGCTTCCCCTGCAAAGCCAGTGCAGTCCTCTCACGTCCACGGAGGCAGACACAGCACTCCAAGCCACCAGAGCTCAGAACCATGCCGGCTGCCAAAGCACAGGCACTCAGTCGGGAGCGAGGGACAGAGGACAGGGTCAGGCACAGAAGCTGGTGGCAACACAGCCCAGAAAGCCAGCGGGCCCAAGTGCCCACATGCATCCTCTCTGTGGGCTCTCGTCCCTGGGGGTCAGGGTCCAGTTACCCGCCCCAGGACTGCCATCCCACTCCCATACCTGTCCCCAAAGCGCCCGCCTCTCTTCTGCACTCTGATGTAAGGCTGACAGAAGAGGACACAGGACACTCCCTGTCCTGGGTATGGTTCTGGCCCAGGACTCACCCGGACCTTGATGGTTTGAGGGAAATCCTCTCACAGAGTTCTCATTACCTGCTCCCCCCTACCTAGTGGAGGTAAAACGGCCCTTCAGCAGCCTCTTTCTCCATCCTAAGGACACTGCATACCCTGCCCTGCCTCCTCCATTTCACGCTGGCCAGTCAAAAATGCTCTTTCTTCACCTGCCAAAAAGGTGCTTAGAATGAACAGCAGCCCACCCTCTCCCCATCTGCCACACGCAAAATTCAAATGCTGAGTCAGTGTAGCCGGATAAGAGGCCACCTTCTGCCATCTCTGAGGATCTGGAGGGCCTTCCAGTGGCCCCATGGGGGTGTATCCTTACAGCTTTAGAAGCAGGCAAGGAACAAAACCCCTGGGGCTCTCACCTTCCTGGGCTCCTAGACCACTCTTTCCTCTGCCCCTTAGGAAGCACAGACACCACCACACACACGCCAAGCCCTGGAGCCGAGTAGCGGCCTATCTGGGCCCCACCCATCTTTCAGTGAGTCCACCCCTCCAGAGTCAGCACTACTCCCAAGGCCAAAAAAAAAAAAAGAGAGAGAGAGACAGAGAGTTGAAATACTAATTAAAAAGAACTGCTTTTGAAATGCAATGTTTTCATATGCAGACAAAGCCCCCCACCTAGTTCTTACTGATCCAACCACAAATAAACTAAATCTGGGTCCTTCCTGGACATACTACCAGCAGCAGCCCGCTCCTTCCCTTAATGCAGTAATGGGTGAGGGAAGGCTGCCAGGAGGTGGATGGGGAAGAATCATGGGAACAAGTCAATCACGACTCCTCCCCTTGCTCTAGACACTCCCTCTCCTGGGGACAGAAGACCCGACCCATTTCAGTACCCTGCTTCAAATGGCCTAGCCCTCAACGCCACCCAGCAAGAGATGCTGACTCACCAAGCCCTGCCGAGGAAAAGCCATCCTGCTGCTCGGGTAAGGCCAGGGGTGAGGTGACAGTGGAGTCAAGAGGGGCACGTGCCACTGATGCCGCAGGCACCTCTCGAAATATCTTAACAGTAACATTTTAAGAGAAGATACTATCTATGAAGCACCTACTACATGCCAGGCACTGTGCTACGTACTTTATTTCAGATCCTCTCATATAAGGACATTGTGGCTCAGAGAATTTAAGGAACTTGCTAGATGGGAGCACCCACCTAGTTTCTGCCAACCTCTCACTCTAGGAGACACATTCCCACCAGCTTTCACTATTAATGAGGGGAAGATATAAGAAGGACCCTTCTGAACAGAGGCGGAAGTGAACTTCCCGCGATGGGGAAGCAGCAAGAGGGGGTTGCTTTGCAGGAGTCAGAAGCCCAGAATGAAATAGCCCCAGAAGATGTTAAATATCGCCTGGAGACCCTTCCCAAGGCTCCACTCCAGCTACAACACCTAAGCTACTTCAGCGAACCCAAGCCTCCATGGATTCCCCTCAGTACAACCTATGGAGAAAGCCACAAGCCCTGGACTTACCATGGAGAGGAGCCCTCCCATTCAGGTGAGACTTAGCATGGCGGGGTGCAAGGTAATAGGGGCACAGTGGCACTCTGCATAAAGCAGAAACTGATCCCTCTGTCACCAGCCTAACCAGGGCACTCCTGTCCCCCAGGCAGATCCCAGGCGTGGGAAATACCAACCCAGCAGAACGCAATAAGTGGCAAGTGACCCTGCAAGAGGCTTGCAGGCCATACCTAGCTACACTGTTAGCCAGGACCCCTCTGGAAGGGCACCCACTACCCTATCCCAGCCGACCCTCCTCCTTCCGGTTTGGGCTGGACCAGCAGCAGCTCTGTACTCCAGGCTGTCAAAGCTCAAATTACCTAAAAGGGGCTGCAAGGCCACTCTGGAACTCCACACTAAGGACTCTATTTCTGGTCTCAGGGAGATGACTCTAAAGGTCAGAGGGGTAGAGGGGGCAATACGGGTATATATCTGGGATCTGCTGGTGCTTGTGCTCAGTCATGCAGTTGTGTCTGACTCTGCAATCCCATGGACTATAGCCCACCAGGCTCCTCTCTCCATGGGATTCTCCAAGCAAGACTACTGGAGTGGGTTGCCATATCCTCCTCCAGGGGATCTTCTCAACCCAGGGATGGAACCCAGGTCTCCTGGGTCTCCTGCATTGGCGGGCAGATTCTTTACCCCTGAGCCACCTGGGAAGCCCTCTGGCATCTGCTATTTCCATATAAAAGGCTTGGCTCAGTTGCCCCGGCTGGCATCCACAGCCCTGCCTTTCATCTCATGCCGTTCCCACACACAGGAGGTGCTCTGCACACTCTCTCACTCCCCTTAGGTGACCACTACCTGACCACTCCTCATCAGATTGCCTTCCAGAACTCTCCCCTTGGTCAGTCGAATTCCCAGTTTACATCCGGGGGAGAAAAATTGCATCAGTAACGCATCCAGACTACAGGGACTGTATCAACCAGTATCAGAGAGACTTCCAAGCTCCAGAGTGCAATCAAGTCCTCAAACCTGACCCAGACAAGAGCAGCCAGGGGATCAAGTGAGTGACCCGAACTATGGGCAAACTAGTAATTTTGCTATGGGGGGAGGGGCCAGAGGAGGACTGTTTCCCATAGGTGGGGGAGGGGCCAGAGGAGGGCTCTGTTTCCCATAGGTAGTAACTTCAGAACTTCTTCTGCCAGTTGAGAGACATAACTGGAGAAGGCAATAGTGCGAAGGACTAACTGATAATCTTGCAGCTCCATCTAGTTCATCCTCTAACCTCAAATAAGTGTTGAGCAAGTACAAACTGCATGCTGTTCATAACCAGGGGTGGTCAGCTCTTCTCTTAGGCATCTTGGGAGATGTGAACTCTAATTGCAAGCCAGGAAGGGCAGCCAGGCTTATCCAGTGCCTGTTAAATTATTGAGAATCGGACATTCCACTTGTCCAATCTTGTCTTAGCTTCTCCGCTATTAAAGCCTGATTCTCCTGGGGCTTGGAATGGCCCTCTACATACCTCTGACTCACTCCTGAAAGTTACAAGGCCCAGCTCCAACCTGAAGCCAGTAACATGCACACAATGTTATACAGATGTTACAGAAACAGCCATCCTATTCTAAGGTGGTCGTCACTTCAGTCTTGTCTGACTCTTTGAGACACCATGGACTGTGGCCCACAGGCTCTGCTGTTCATGGGATTTCCCAGGCAAAAATACTGGGATGGGTTGCCACTGCCTTCTCCAGGCAATCTTCCCAACCCAGGGATCAAACCCACGTCTCCTGCACTGAAGGTGGATTATTTACTTGCTGAGCCATTGGGGAAGTCCTTCTAAGATGGTAGATGAAAATATAATCTTCACCCCAAAGTGATCAGGGACACCAGCCTAGCAACAGAACCCCCACTGCCCTGCCCCCTCCAGCAAACATACTTCCAAGCTCCTGTTTCCCAAGACCACATTCTCTAAGCTGTAGCCTCGAGCTACCTGACAGGGTGATTCAGAAATCCCCTCTCTTGCCCTACCCCTCAGCTGCACGTGTCACATCCTCCCTGCCGGGTCTCAGCCTGATATCCTGGGAGTGTGAAAACAAACGGAGATAAAATAAATTAAATTTTTGTTTTTGAAGAAGAAATAAATTTTCATTTGAAATGACCTGAAAATACACTGCATAATTTAGGCAGGCACACAAATGACCAGCAAAGCAAGCTTGCAAAGGCCCCACTGCCTTTGTATTTGGCATCACGGGACTGGCTCAGAGTTACAGACTCAGACCGACAGAAATATTTTTCACCCCACGTAGCAAACACATCCAGACCGTGCAGAGGCTCCTGGCTCCTGTCTGGCAGCCCACTACGCAGAGGCATGAGAAGCTGAGCTGGCCGAAGCAGGAGACGCCCATCCTGGGTGGGAAGAGGGCTGCCAAGTTTGATGGAGACACAGTGACCAGGGTAAAGTGCCCAAGCTCTCTGTCAAAGGGAATCACATAAAGATCCTATCAACTCCCGCATCCCAAGATGGTGTGCAGGGAATAAAAAAAAGAATTTACCCTGCCAAGATACCCCCATGCCACTTTTCTTGGGAAATCCAGAAAGTTGGCCTTCCCAAATCCACAGCCACTTACAGACTCTGAATTCTTCCTGACCACGGAGGTGAGGTATGTATGCACTTAACATATGCCTGACATATGGTAAGTACTTAACAAAAGATAGCAATTAAAATCATTGTTGCTGCTGTTATTATTTCCCGGACATACACTCCTCTCTTCCCAGATGTCTTATCTACCTCCTCTCCAATCCCTGGAAAAAAGAGTCAAGGTTAACTGCCCCTCTAGTACATTCAGGCTCTTCAAAGCCAAGCTCCAAGCCGAAACTCGCAGCAAGCAATGCTTCCAGGACTGTGGAACTCAGCCCAGAGTACACCATGGAGACCCTCGTCGCAGAGGTGATGAGAATGCCCTGGTAAGCGCTCCTTCCGTCGGCAGAGGACTGTCCCGGGACTCTCCCTTGACCTCTCACCTGGTCACTAGGGTGAGGAGGGATGGCGGAAGAGCTGCTGAGAGAGGAGTCTGATGTTTAAGTCCAGGGTCCTTTGCAGTTCAGAGAGATTCTGAGCAAGAGACTCTCTTGCCAAAAGAAAGAGGAAGAAAACAGGCCCTGCTTACTAAGCACTAGACGTTGCATTTTGACCTGTGACTCCTTTCAGTTCTCAGCTGACAGAGACTGCTGAACATAATATTCAGGAAGAAGACTGACTCCTTTTTTGGCTCACTGCTCTCTGTCCCCTCCCAAGGGTAGGGCTTCACAAGCACCAGCTGAGGATCAAACGACCACCAGGACCTCCTACCTGCCCTTCTTTTCTGAAAGGGTGAACCTGTGTAAGCCCAAGGTCAACAGCATCAAATGTGAGACACACACACTTCCTCTACTGAGCAGAGGAAAATATTCAGGTACAAAGGAGACACTGAGTCATTCCCAGGTAAGTAATGTCACTGGCATGTGGCAAAAAGGCCAGTGCCATGGGGGAGACGTGACTCGGCTCCAGCCTGGCCCCATGATCTCTCTACGTGTTTTCACAGGTCAGTCCAGCTGCCCGTGAGCCAGTTCCAGACATATTTATGCCAAAAACAGGACTCAACACTAAAAAAAAGAGGGAGAGAGAGAGAGAAATTGGAAGAAAGAAACTACCCAAATAATCTATGCAGAAATGCACAGTTCAGAACACACACGTCTTAACAAACTCAAACATAAATCTCAGGCCTCAAGATAGATACCTCACAGCCTAGACTCGGCCTTCCCACTGGCATTTCCCAGGCAAACCCTAACCCCAGTCCCGCTCTTTGACTAGTGTGAGTAACCTCTTTAGACAGGAATAATGCCCTCTGTGTCTTAGAAGGTCAGTGCATTCCAAGAAACTTGAGGGAAAAAGAGATCAGAGTTTTTCCCTCTTGCTAATGAACCAACGGCAAAGCATTAAGGCTTCTGAAATCAGTATCATCAATTAATTATATTCTATTTGAGACACAGCCTCTGCTCACTACTGTTTATTTCCCTTCATATATTTTGAGATATATTTCACATACCATAAAATGTACTCTTGTAAAGTGTACAACTCTGTAGTTTTTAGCATTGCTCACTGCTTCTTAAATAAGAGAGCAAGAAGGTCTGAATATGATTAAAAATTTAAAAAATAATAAGTCTTCTATGTAGAGAAAGGTTTCCAAAGCTCAAGTAAGGTAGATTCTGTTCAAAATCTAAATAGTAGGTTTGTCTCTTGAAAATCGTTACCAAATTGAAGTCAGGATTATATTTCTGGATCTAAGGTAGGGATAAGAAATAGAGGAATCTGCAACTGAATTTAGCCATCTATATCCTTGAAAGATTCTGTGTGTGTGCTTAGTCGCTCAGTCATGTCTGATTCTTTGGGCTCCTATGGACTACAGCCCACCAGGCTCCTCTGTCCATGGGATTCTCCAGGCAAGAATACTGGAGTGGGTTGCTATTCCCTTCTCCAGAGGACCTTTCTGACCCAGGGATCAAACCCAGGTCTCCTGCATTGGAAGCAGATTCTTTACCATCTGAGCCACCAGGGAAGCCCCTGAAAGATTCTACGGCTTATTATTTTGAAAAAACCTGCATGGACCCAGGGCCCTGCTTCCCTAGTCCAGAAAACATGTATCACACTGCCCTCTAGCAGCCAGCCTAGGGAATCACATCCAGCTTTCAGCCAAACAGGATCTCTGCCCTAAGGATGTACTGTGCTCATACATGTAAAGGCAGAGAAATTGGAGGGAGGAGGAATTCACACATTTTCCAATGTCCACTAAACATAAAGCTTATCTGGGATAGACTCTGCTTCCCTTCCACCTCAGTCTCTGCTTGAAAACAGGTGATAAATTCTTTTGTTAAGAGGAAAAAATTTGATTGTTTAAGATTTTCAAAGTATCTGAACCTCTTAGTCCATTCATGCTGCTGTAACAAAAATACCATAGCATGGCTTCAATAACAAATATTTCTTATAGTTCTGGAAGCTAGGAAGTCCAAGATCAAGGCACCAGCAGACTTGGTAACTAGTGGGGCCAGTTTCCTGGCTCACAGACAGCTAGTTTCTTGCTGTGCTTTCACATGACCAAAAAAAGCCAAAAAAGGCAAGAGATCATTCTTGAGTCTCTTTCATAAGGACTAATTCCATTCTCAAGGGTTCCACCCTCATGACCTAATCACCCCCTAAAGGCCCCACCGCCCAATACCACCAACTTGGGAGCTAGGGTTTCAACAAATGAATTTGCGGGGGAGGGGGAATACAACATTCAGTCCGTAACAGCCTCTTAAAGTGAGTTCTTCCCAAGAAACAGTGTAGGGCCCCACAAAACTGAAGTTAAAACCTGAACCCATATGGAAATAAAAGCCAGCTGCAGACAAGAGATGTGACAACAGGCTGGAAGCTGAATGTACTTGCTGCCACTCAGAGGAAAGGGGCTGGCTTCAACACAGCTTATGAAAGGATAAACTCAAAAGGCAGTAATTTGAGTGGGATCCAGTGTCCACAACCTATATTCCCTGGGGCCTTTTTTTAAAAATAAACTTTTTATTCTGGAAAAATTTTAGACTTACCGAAAGTTGTAAAGACAATACAAAGTTACTCGTTACTCTTCACAAAGACTTCTTGATGGTAAACTTACGTGCATTTTTCAAAACTAAGATTAACAGTAGCATAATTCTATGAAGTAAACTCCAGACTTTATTTGGATTTTACCAGTTTCACCACAATGTTCTACCCTTGGGCCTTTTAAAAACAGGTTTACGGCAAGGAGCCAGAGGACCAGATAGGCAGCGTAGAGCCTAGTGTAACACTGGATCCTAGTTCCAACTCTGCCCCATGCTAACTACAGAAACTTCACGTTTATTTTCTGAGCTGTTTCCTCTCTAAAGTACCTTTTCTCCCAAATGCTGATGCTAGACACAAGTTTAGCCTTCATCTCCCTGCCTAACCTCTTGTCTGACAGCCACTAACCAACTAGAGAAGAGATATTCCTCACTTGGTAGTGACTTCAGTTGAGACTCCCCAGTTAGAGAATGGAGTCCCCCTGGGATTTTCAGATCTTAAAATTCTTTTAATAAAATCCATGCATCTCTCAAATGCCTGGGGGGCAGAGAGCCTTTCTTCAGGACTGCAGCAGAGAGAATGGCTGTCCCAACAACATTCATTTTCCCCTTCTTGCTGGGTGTACATTTCTCAAGCTCCTTTGCATTAACGGGCAGCCACGCAACTGAGCTGCAGCTAACCATATGTGAGGGGCAGTATGCCACTTCTACAGCTTGCCCATAATATCCACCAAGCAACCCTCCAAGCTCTGCCCAACTCGCCAAAATGGCGAGGCCCCAAGCAACCTCGGAAGCCATGTTAATGTTGCCATCAGCCTGGTCCCTAAATGACTGCATGGAGTAGGGATGCCCCCTCCCTCTGCCCCAATCTGAAACTTCCCTGGACATGAGTGAGGAGGGAGAACAAACTTTCTTTGTATAGGCCAGTCCACTTGGCTGTCACAGCAGTTTAGCCTATTCCAACTGATAGAGGTAGTAAACGTCAATTCCATTAGAGTATGATCTTGCTTCTGGATGTGTGCTTAGAGCCGCAAGCACAGAGAATAGAGTGGATCGCATGACGGAGTTTAGCACACATTATCTCATCCTCCTCTGTTTCTCCTTCCCTCCTTTATTCCCCACTCTAGTCCCATTCTGTTCCCTCCCACAGACCCCATTCTAGTGAGTTAAGGTATACATTCTCCTTTAAAACTGCCTTCTGTGTTTCTGTTGTTTTCTGTGTTCAATTCACTTAAATAATTTTTGCTGTAAATTCCATTATTCCCTCCTCACCTGGAGTCTATCAGGTCCTAGTAGCTGCATCTGACTCCTTTTTATAATATTTCATCATATGCATATACCACATTTTTTACTAATCAATTCCTTTAGAGACAGGCATCTAAGTTGTTTTCAGCTTCTTGCTACCCAAACTGCATATAGATAAACTTCCTTATACCTAACTCCTTGAAGATCTGTGCAAGTTTCTCTGAAGGATAAAGCCAGGAGTGCAACTGCTTTGATGAAGGGTATGCACAAACTTAATGAATCAGTTATCTATTGCTGTGTACTATTACTTCAAAATTTAGCAGTTTAAAACTAATAACAGCCACAGAATGAGAAGAAATATTTGCAAATCATCTGATAAGAGAATTTTTACCAGAATATATAAAGAATTCTACATAAGAGTGTGTGTGCACGTATGTGTCTGTGTGTGTGATAAACAACTCAGCTGAAAAAATGAGCAAAGGATTTAAATAAACATTTTCCAAAAAATATATATATATTCAACATTAGGCATTAGGGAAATGCAAAATCAAAAATACAACAACATACCACTTTTATCAATACTTACTGTCTTTGATTACAGCTAGCTTTATACCATTAGGATAGCTATAATCAAAAAGACAGAAAGTATTGGCAGGAATTCCCTGATGGTCCAGCGGTTGGGACTTGGCGCTTTCACTGCCATGGCCTGGGTTCAGTCCCTGGTTGGGAACTAAGATCCTGAAAGTCATGCAGTATGGTCAAAAACAGAAACAAGAACTGGCAAGGATGTGGAGAAACTGGGACTTTCTTACGCTGCTTTGGATGTTTGGTAGTTCCTCAAAAAGTAAAACTGGAGTTATCAGGCGTGCATGTGCGCTCAGCCGCTTCAATCATGTCTGAATCTTTGTGATCCTACGGACTGAACCCCACCAGGCTCCTCTATCTGTGGGACTATCCTGGCAAGAATACTGGAGTGGGTTGCCATTTCCTCCTCCTGACCCAGGGGTTGAAGCTGAAGCTTCTCACTGCAAGTAGATTCTTTACTGCTGAGCCACCAGGGAAGCCCTGGAGTTACCATATTGAACTAAAAATTCTACTCCAAGAAAAGTGAAAACATAAGTCCATACAAAAACTTGTATGAGTATTCATGGCAGTATTATTCACAAGAGCCAAAAAGTGGCTACTCATGTATCAACGCATGGATAATTAAAGATGTGTTATACCCACACAAGGGAATACTATTCAGCCATAAAAAGGAATGTAATGTTGATACATACTACAACACAGACGAACCTTGAAAACATTATGCTAAGTGAAAAGAGCTACACACAAAAGGCTACATGTTGTATGACAGTCCATGCACACATTATATGAAATGAATCTAGAACAGAAAAACTGGTGGTTGCCTAGAGCTGGAGGAGATGGGGACACATAAAGAGTGACTGCTAATGGATATAAAGTTCCCTGAATCCAAAATGTTTCAAAATTAACTATGATGAAGTTATAGTTCAATTCCACAATCTACTAAAAACCACTGAATTGCTGTACACATTAAACAAGTAAACACTATAGTTATGTGAATTACATCTCAAGCTGTTAAAAAATAATAAACAACTACTACCTCAGTTTCTTTGGTCAAGAATTTGGAGCTGGGTGATTCTGACTCAGGATCTCTCATGATGTGGTGGCCATGTTGTTGACCAGATATGCACAGCTAAAGGCCTGAATGGAGTTGAAGGACCTACTTCCACAGCCGCTTACTCACGTGGTTGATAACCTAGTGGGTCTATCTGTGAGGCCTCAGTTATTCTCTGCATGGGTCTCTCCCAAGGGCCACATAAGTGTCCTCATGACATAGTAGCCAGCTTCTTCCACAGCAAGTGATCCAAGAGAGTACAAGGCAGAAGCCTTCAGTGCCTTTTCCTGACTCAGTCGCACGTTTCCAGGACATCCTATCGTGTACCTAGGTCAGCCCTATTCACCGTAGGGAGGGGACTACACAGGGCTTGACTACCAGGAGCCAGGGATCACTGGAGGGCCATGCTGGAAGCCGGCTATCAACACATGATGGCTAGGAAGACAATGACAACAAGAGCTAGCAATTTTGTGACACATACTATGTTCCAGGCACTGTTCTAGGCGCACAATAAACCTGTAAGGTAGGTAACATCCCCATTTCAAAGATGAAGAGACTAAAACACAGAAAAGCAGCTTACCAAGGTTGCACAGTTTTAGTAAAAGACATACCTGGGATTCAAACTCAAGACAGCATTCAATCAAAAATTCTCTAACACTGCATCCCAGATATTACTTATTTTCAGTTAAGTGCTGCCCATTTGTTCTCCAGAATGGAGGCCCTAGTTGAAATCTCCCATGAGTTTTGATTCCCCATGAGAATCCAGTCTCTTGCTTACTTTTACTAATAGATACAAAGTAGAAACTCATTAATGTTTTGATTTCTATTTCTCTAATTACAAGTGGTAAGATACTTATTGGCCATTCTGGTTTTCCCTTTAGATTTCACATATTCACATCCTTTGCCTATTCTTGTTTTGTGTGTTTTCTTTCCGATTTGCAGTAGTTCCTTCCATATTCAATCTCTAATAAATGTAATCCTTTGTCAGTTTTAGACATTGGTATATTTTCTCCTAATATATACCTATCTTTAGCTTTGACTACGGGGTGATTTGGTGACTAGAAATATTTAAATATGAATTAGGCAAAGTTATCAAACCTTATGGATTATGATTTGGAGATCTAACTTAACAGATTTATCCTTATCCCAAAGTCACAAATACATTCTCCATTTTTTTTCTTATTGGCCTTAGTATTTTACCTTTCATTTAGGTAAATTCACTTTGGAATCTGTCTTTGCTTTATGTGGTTTAAGGTAGATATCCAACTTTATTTTTGTCCATATAATAGCCAATTTTCTGAGCACCATTTATCCACCTCTTCCCCACTAATCTGTGACACTACCTCTATCAGATACCATGTCTCCAAATATCCATGTCCATTCCAAAGTCTAGTTTAGCAACAATTCTTATCTTCTAAATGAAATGATCTATCACTGTGAAAGTTATTATTCATCCTGCCTCCCACATGAATGAAAAATCCAACTACCAATCCCCAAAACCCCTGGGGGATCAATACTAGCTTGTATTCTTCCCCAAAACAGAATATCCAATTAAGAAAATTATTTTAAAAAAATAAATGTGTGTTTATTAAAAAAGAAATACCCTAACCAAGAACAAGCCCTGGGACACAGAGAAATCAACGCTTCCCCTGAAAGCCAGCATCCGGCAGTGTCAGCACACCTGAGATGTATGGATCCTTCGTCCGGATATTACGTCTCAAATATTCTTCTGTAGTCAAAATTGGTATTCAACAAGTTGCCGGTCTGGGTGGCCCTGATTATTAGCATAGACGACTGTTACAGCTGAATGTCTGTAACAGCTGCCCTATGTCCACTACCACAACCCACAGTCACTCCCACAGCCTCAAAAAAGTTACATATCCTCAACACTCCACTTGTAGGCAAGTTCCTCCACCGCCTTCTTGCTGGCAAGCCTGGCAAAGCGCTTCTGTTCAAATCCATTGGATCTGCAATCAAGAGATACTGATCAGCCAGAATCCTGAACTGAACATGTACGTTTGAAATAAAGAACTCACAATCTAATGAACAATCTAATGAAATCACAATCTAATGAAAAAGGAAAGTGAAAATATTTAAGACATAAGCAACAGAATCAGAAAGACAAAATACATACTCCACCTTTTATTACTCCTTGTTCAGAGCCTTTCCCCTCTCATTTTGACAACTGTTTCAAATATTTACCACTCTCTAAAGGTCCAACTCACTCTCAGCTGATGTCTACATATTATACTTTATCCATGCACTACACACACATTTAGTGAATTCTTACTATACTAGGTACTGTGTCATGAAAACAAGTATAACACAGCACCTGTCCTGATACACTCATAGACTAGTGGAGGAGACTGACATTTAAACAAATAATTAAAACAAAAGGCATAGGTTATGGTAGAAATATGCTCTGGGTATCAAAGCAGCAGAAAGGGGACCTTGCTCAGCTTGGAAGGGGGGTGGACAAGAATGATCAGGAAAGGTTTCATGGAGGGGGTCCTTATGCTAAGTCTAAAAAGACAGAGTAAAGCAAAGAGTCAGAAGGGTTAGGAGGGCATTTCAGCACACAGCACAGCAGAAGCAACAAGAGCAAAGGCACAAAAATAAGAAATGGGATGGTACATGTAAGGAACCAAAGTCAAATTATATGGCTGGAGCTAAAGTACAAATAGAGTAGCATGAGCCAAAGTCAGAGAGGCAGGCAGAGGCCACAACATAATAAGCACTACAGGCCAGAATACGAAGCTCAGATTTCACACAGTAAGCATTAATTCTTTTAAAAACTTTTCACTGGCATATAAGTGATTTACAATGTTGTGTTAGTTTCAGGTATATAACAAAGTGAATCAGTTATACATATACATATGAAATGAAAAATGAAATGAAAGTCACTCAGTCGTGTCCAACTCTTTGTGACTCCATGGACTATACAGTCCATGGAATTCTCCAGACCAGAATACTGGAGTAGGTAGCCTTTACCTTCTCCAGGGGATCTTCCCAAACCAGGGATCAAACCCAGGTCTCCCACTCATGTATCATGTATCACCTCCTCGAGGTAGCATTCATTCCCTGATCACAATCTCCGAGGGCTGAATCTACTCTTCCTTTGTGCTCCCAAGGCACCTTGAACACACTCTATAGTAATACTTAGCAAGTAGCACTGAAATTATTTACTCGTCTGTCTTCTTCTGTAGATAGAAAGTGAGTTGGCATGCTCCAGGACCATCTTTTACTAATTGTGAGACCCTGGCGCCTAGTACACAGCTGCTTATGTTATAACTTGTGCTAAGTGTTACTGAACTGATAGGGATGACAGGTTTCCCCCTTTCTTCAGGCCTTACCTAAGGGATGAGTTGGGTGAGTAATGAAAGGCTCAGTAAGAAGTGAAGCTTCTTAAGAATGGCATCATCTCCAACCTTAGAAGCATGAGTGGTGGTCTAGAGCCCAAGGAAACCACTGCTTCTTGCCTGAGGAATAAGTGCTTAAGAGAATCAACACTACTATGATCATACAAAGGTCCTATGAATAACAAACCAAACCCTAAATAGAACCAAAAAAGCAAAGTGCAAAAGAACTTACAGTGGAAAGAGCTTTAGACTAAAGAATCAGATGTCCCAGGTCTTGTTCAAGCTTTTTCAGGTGAGCTGAAAACTCTAAGTAAGTTGTGAAATTTATCAGAGGCTCAGTTTCTCTTTAAATAATGTTGTTAGATTAACTGACCTTTTGGGTTTTTCTAACTATAACATACTATAGATTTATTCTAGAAATATTCACTTGCCAAAAATAGACAAGAGTAGAAAAGGCAATGAAAGAATTAATAATCAGAAATAAAGCAAGGATGAGAAAGGAAACTAAAAAGGAAAACTCTAGGAGAAAATATGAAAAATGTAGGAAAACTACAGTGAGAGATGGAGACAAATTATACCAGTAAAAAACCAGGTCAAGGAGAGTTCTAAGTTTGGGGTCCAGAAATTTGAAAAAAATAGAGAAAAGAAAGAACTCGATATGGCAGGGAATATCTTTAGGGTTGTGGCTATAAAAAGATCTACTTCTGGCCATACAGCAAATGAGTATTCTGAAAAATCCTGCTACCAAAGAGCTGACATACAATATCCTGAAAACCAAAGCAGGCAATAAACCTGAAGCCACAGCCAACCTGACAATACCTGCCAATATCAGGAACTAGAGCTCTGGACTTAGATGGCAGCTTGAGGGACAGAAGTTAATGCCTTAGGCCCACATACAGCAGCACAATAGATTCCAATCATGGCAGAGAACTCAAGCAAACTAACCTACTCTCAGGGAACAATTATAAAATCTGGACAAAATACAGTATGTGAAATATTTGAAGGCATGAGTGACCAAAAGCAGGCAGAACTTGAGTGGGAGTTTACTGTGGGAAGAGATTTGTGAAGCTTTTTGCTGGAGGGCACTTCCCAAACTGCACAGCTCATGCAGGCAGAAGGCCACAGGCTTGCTGGCTTTAGGTATGAGTGCAAAGTGGGCAGAGCAGCCAAAAAATCAGGGACAAAACACTGAACGGGAAGAAGCTTCAGAAGGGAAGAACCCCCAAATCTATATACAAACTGCACCCAAATTTTTGGCTAACTGCTTACCTGTGCTTGTTCAGGGGAAACCCCAATGGGCCCACTGAAAAAGCAGCAGCTAGAAACTAAAAGAACTGAGCAGGAATTCAGTTGCTGCCCACTACAAAGGAGATAAGTGTTTAGAGTTCAAATACAATCAAGTTAACTGTCTACTGAAATAAAAATCAACACACCTCAAAGGAATTATTAGAATTCAAAGTCTCCACAACGTATAATGTCCAGTATAGCATTTTTAAATGACCAGATATGTAAAGAAACAGTAAAATGTGATCAAACTCAAGAAAAACTATGAATAGAAACCAATGCTGAGATAACCCACATGTTGCAATTAGCAGATAGGACTTCAAAGCACCAATTATAAATATTCTCAAGGGAAAATAAATTGATTCACAATGAATGAATAGGTAGGAAATCTCAGCAGAGAAATATGTCAAATGGGAATTCTAGAGTTGAAAAATATAATAAACTAGCTGAAACAAAAACTTCAGTGTATCAGTCTAATAAGCTAAAGATGGCAGATGAGTCAATCAACTTGAAATGAGATCAATAGAAATTATTTCATCTTAAGAACAGAGAGGAAAATCATGATAAAAAAATGAGCAGGACTTCAGACAACTGTGGTATAATATCAAATACTGGAAATAGTAAAATTGGAGAAGGGAAAGTGGTTTTAAAAAAATAATAACTGGGCAAAAAAATAGCCAAATGTGAAAAATATGGACTCATAAATCCAAAAAGCTCAACAAACTCAAAAAAGGATCAACACAAAGAAAAACCATATGTAGATACATCACAATCAAACTGCTGAAAACCAAAGACCAGAAGAAAAATTTGAAAGCTGCTGGAGACAACCAATATATTATAATGTGTGTATGTTGAGGTTGGGGGGAGTGGGACAATGAAACAAACTGACTTCCAATTGGAAACAATGGTGGCCAGAAAGTGATGAAAGATCTTTAAAGAGCTGTCACTGAAGTCTGGAACTGTCAATCCAGAGTTCCATGTGTTGGTTTGAAACCTCAGAAGTTTCCTGGGTGTAATCTGAAATTAGCTCCCATACACGGAGGACAAGGAAAGATCAAAGAAAGAGGCAGACCAGCCCAGATTGGCAGGTGACAGGTTTAATAAGCAAGGGAATTTACATAAAAGGTTTTTTGTCTTGGGCAACCCCACAAAAAAACAGATCTCTGCACCTGCCTCTCAGAACGTTAAATGTTTATAGAGAGCCCTTATGGGTACAGTCACCTATTCAGTCCAGATGATCTCAACACCCTCCTCTCTCAAGGCTGTGTCCTTGAAAAAGCTGCAGATGGGAAGAATAGGCATGATGCACATTCCAAGGACGGTGAGAGACAAGGGCCTCCAACTGCCTGGGTCCAGTTTAAGGGTCAACCAATGGTCACATCCTCTCAATAATCTCCTCCAATACTGCTAGTGAAACAATCCTTCAGAAACGAAGGTGAGAAAAAGTTCTCTGATTTAATTAACAGAACTATGCCAATGCCAACTCCTGGCTTTGATAATGTTACTATGGTTATATAAGATGTTATCATTGGGAGAAATTGGCTGAAGGGTACACTAATATTTTTTTTCAGGTTTTTCTGAGTCCAAGACTATTCCAAAATCAAAGCTTTTAAAAGATAAAGGTGAAGTAAAGACATTTTCATTTCAACAAAACTGTATGTGTTGCCAATGGATCTGCACTGAAGGAATATTAAAATTTCCTAATTTCTTTAACAAAAAAAGAAGAACACCAGAAACGGTAATTATATGAGTAAATACTAACAACTACAATTTTTTTCTTTGGTTTTCTTAGTTTCTTTAAAAATACACAACTACAAAGTAAAAATTTTACCACTGTTATTATGGGATGTATTATATTTTTTAAGTAATATGTATGAAAATATGTATTTTGTATGCACAGTTTCAAAGAACAGCAAGGAGAGATAAGAAAGCCTTCCTCAGTGAACAAAGCAAAGAAATAGAGGAAAACAACAGAATGGGAAAGCCCAGAGACCTCGTCAAGAAAATTAGAGATACCAAGGGAACATTTCATGCAAAGATGGGCACAATAAAGGACAGAAATGGTATGGACCTAAAAGAAGCAGAAGATACTAAGAAGAGGTGGAAAGAATACACAGAAGAACTGTACAAAAAAGATCTTCATGACCCAAATAACCATGATTGTGTGATCACTCACCTAGCGCCAGACGTCCTGGAATGTGAAGTCAAGTGAGCCTTGGGAAGCATCACTACGAACAAGGCTAGTGGAGGTGATGGAATTCCAGTTGAGTTACTTAAAATTCTAAAAGATGATGCCGTAAAAATGCTGCACTCAATATGCCAGCAAATATGGAAAACTCAGCAGTGGCCACAGGACTGGAAAAGGTCCATTTTCATTCCAATCCCATAGAAAGGCAATGCCAAAGAATGTTCAAAGTACCGTACAATTGCACTCATCTCACACACTAGCAAAGTAATGTTGAAAATTCTCCAAGCAAGGCTTTAACAGTACATGAACCGAGAACTTCCAGATGTTCAAGCTGGATTTATAAAAGGCAGAGGAACCAGAGATCAAATCACCAACATCCACTGGACCATAGAAAAACCAAGAGAGTTCCAGAAAAACATCTATTTCTGCTTTATTGACTACGCCAAAGCCTCTGACTGTGTGGATCTCAACAAACTGTGGAAAATTCTTCAAGAGATGGGAATACCAGACCACCTTACCTGCCTCCTGAGAATCTGTATGAAGGGCAAGAAGCAACAGTTAGAACCGGAATTGGAACAACAGACTGGTTTCAAATAGGGAAAGGAGTACACCAAGGCTGTATATTGTCACCCTGCTTATTTCACTTCTATGCAGAGTACATCATGCGAAATGCTGGGCTGGATGAAGCACAAGCTAGAATCAAGACTGCTGGGAGAAATATCAATATCTCAGATATGCAGATGACACCACTATAATGGCAGAAAGTGAAGAGGAACTAAAGAGCCTCTTGATGAAGGTAAAAGAGGAGAGTGAAAAAGCTGGCTTAAAACTCAACATTCAAAAAACTTAAGATCATGGTATCTGGTCCCATCACTTCATAGCAAACAGACAGGGAAACAATGGAAACAATGCGACTTTATTTTCTTGGGCTCAAAAATCACTGCAGATGGTGACTGCAGCCATGAAATTAAAAGACGCTTACTCCTTGGAAGAAAAGCTATGACCAACCTAGACAGCATATTAAAAAGCAGAGACATTACTTTGCCGACAAAGGTCCATCTAGTCAAAGCTGTGGTTTTTCCAGCAGTCACGTATGAATATGAGAGTTAGACCATATAGAAGGCTGAATGCCAAAGAATTGATGCTTTTGAGCTGTGGTGCTGGAGAAGACATTTGAGAGTCCCTTGGACTGCAAGGAGATCAAACCAGTCAATCCTAAAGGAAATCAATCCTGAAAATTCATTAGAAGGACTGAAGTTGAAGTAGAAGCTCCAATACTTTGGCCACCTGATGAGAAGAGCCGACTCATTAGAAAACACCCTGATGCTGGGAAAGACTGAAGGCAGGAGGAGAAGGGGACGACAGAGAACGAGATGGTTGGATGGCATCACTGACTCAACGGACGCAAGTTTCAACAAGCTCTGGGAGAGGGTGAAGGACAGGGAAGCCTGGTGTGCTGCAGTCCATGGGGTAGCAAGGAGTCGGACACGACTGAGTGACTGAACAACAACATGAAAATAACAGCAACAAAAACAGATTAAGTGGAAATACAGTGTTGTAAGATTCTTACATTTCATGTGAAATAGAACAATTATAACTATCAGTAGGCTATGATAAGTTAAAGATATATATTGTGATCCTTACAACTAAAAAAAAAAAAAAAAAATTGCAGAGGTATAACTAAAAGGAAAACAAAGCAATTAAGGTTCAAAACTAAATCCACACACCTAAAATCTAAAACACTGACAATATCAAATTCCGGATAGGATATGGAGCAACAGAAATCCCCACCCTTTGCAGTAATGTAAAATGGTATAGCCACTTTAGAAGACAACTGGCAGTGTCTTATAAAAGTGAACATGATCTCAACAAAACAAAATAGCAATTGTTGGGTATTTAACCAAGTAAACTGAAAACTATAGCCAGATTAAAAGCCATACACAAATGTTTATTGCAGCTTTATCCACGTTAAAAACTGGGAGCAACCAAGATGTCCTTCAACTGGGGAATAAACAGACTGTGGTATACCCATACAATGCAATACTACTCAGTGATAAACAAGGAATGAAGTACTGATTCATTCAAGAACACAGTTCAGTTCAGTTCAGTTCAGTTCAGTCGCTCAGTCATGTCTGGCCCTTTGCGACCCCATGAATTGCAGAACGCCAGGCCTCCCTGTCCATCACCAACTCCAGGAGTAGATGAATCGTATATGCATTTTGCTAAGTGCAAAAAGTCTGATTCAAGCGTTGGTGGTACAGTGGTTAGCACGGCTGCCTTTCAAAAAATCTGACTCAAAAGGTTACATACTATATGATTCCATTCATGTAACATTCTGGAAAAGATAAAACTATAGGGATGGAAAACAAGAGCAGAAATTACAAGGGGTTGGTGGAGGAGGAATAAGTAACTAAAAGATGACTTACACAGGAAATTTTAAAATGATGAAACTATCCCATACAGTACTAGGGTGGTGAATAAATGACTCTACTTGCTTGTCAAATCCAATAGAACTTACACCAAAAAGAGTAAACACTAATATAAGTAAATTATAAAAGAAAAAATTACCCAGGATGTCTGGGGGGGAGGGGACTGATTCTTTATGTCTACACATTGAAGAGCTACACATATATCCATGCTTAGATGGTAAATGAGTTTCTCATTTCCAAATTTCTCAACTTTGAAACTGTTTTATGTGCATCTTGGTATGAGCAAAATGAATAGTGGATGGTGGCCCTTTCTCAATGTTGGGGAGGGAATTTATAGGTAAGGAAAAAAGAAAGGTAATACTTGGTTAGAGTCAGTTACATCAGTATGAACTCATATTTATATATGCATATATGTAACATACCTCCAGAGGGACACAGAAACAATTATAGATATGTGTGTATACACACATACAGACTACTATACATGCATTACCAAGCTCTGTTTGCTGAGAGGATCTAGAAGCAGTGACACTCCAGTAATAATAAGCATTCTAGCAGTTATATCTTGGTTTGCAAATACCATTCTCCATTAAAAGCTGCCAGGGTTTCTTAGAGAAAAGGCAATTCTTTAGGGCTGGGGCAGAGAAAATACAAGGAAGTAAAGGAACCCTAAAAAAGGAAACAGTGAAAGGGACAAAGAAAGGGACACCCGACAGAATTTCCAGTACTCAAGGAATGGAACAAAAAAGATAACATAAGCAACAAAATAAATAACATTCCACTAGATTACAGTACAAAGTATAATAGAAAATATACATGAGTCCATACTAATATAAATAAATGACTGAGCAAATAAATGGGGAGGTGAAACAGATCTTTCTTACAGAAAAAATCTAAATAATACATGGAGATACCCTTCCATAGTTCTTCTGAGTATAAGCTGAACTCAGCGACTCACTTCCAGAGAAGAGAGTATAAAAGAAAAAGAAGAGTAATTTTAAAGTTGAGAAACCTGGCAAACACTCACTACCTTAACCTTGTGATCCCGGTTAACTTTACTAGTGATGTCATGTGAGTATCACGTAACCCCTAAAATGACATGATGAGAAGGACATTTCACCACTGTGGAATTCTTTGCAAAAACCCGTAACGTCCAGGCTAACCATTAGAAAAACATGCAACAAACTCAATTTGAGTAACGTTTCACAGAAATACCTGACAATACCCCCACAAAACTGTTAAGGTTACAAAAAGCAAAAAGACTGACCAACTGGTCCAGAGCTGAAGGGACTGAGGAGACAGGGCAACTAAGTACAATACAGTATACTGAAATGCATCTCTGAACAGAAAAGGAAAATAGAAGACTGACGAAGTCCAAATAAAATCTGGTGCATTAATAATATGCTAATGTTGGTTTCCTAGATTGGACTACTGTATCATGGTAATATGGTAACAAAATTAGATAAGGCATGTACAAGAACTGTTTGCAAATTTTCTATATATATAAAACTATTCCAAAACAGATAGAATAAAATACTTTTTCAAAACACTACCCCCAAACAACTGCAAAATACACATTGTCTTCAAGTGCAAATGGGGTATTCACCGAGGTAAACCATATACTGGGCGACTAAACATGTCTTAACAAATTTAAAAAGATCAAAATATTATAGCATTAATTTCAAAATATTAGAGTATATTCTCTAACCTCGATGGAATTACATTGGAAATCAATAAGATATCTCAATTCAATTCAATTCAATAAGTTGCTTCAGTCGTGTCTGACTCTGTGTAACCCCATAGATGGTAGCCCACCAGGCTCCTCCATCCCTGGGATTCTCCAGGGAAGAACACTGGAGTGTGTTGCCATTTCCTTCTCCAATGCATGAAGGTGAAAAGTGAAAGTGAAGTCGCTCAGTCATGTCCGACTCTGTGCGACCCTATAGACAGCAGCCTAGCAGGCTCCTCTGTCCATGGGATTTTCCAGGCAAGAGTACTGGAGTGGGGTGCCAAATAAAATATCTAGACTAGTCTAAATGTTTGGAATTCTAAAATACACTTCTAAGTAATTCATGGGTCAAAGAGTAAACCAAAAAGAAAATCAGTATATATTTTGAACAAAATCCAACATACATTCCTGAAAAAAGACCTTTCTTAGCCAACTGGGAATAGAAATTTCTCAACTCAATAAAGGAAATGTATCCCCCCACCAAAACTATAGTTTACAAAATTTAATGGTGAAAAGACTGAATTTTTTCCTCCTAAGGTTAGCAATAAGGTAAAAGATGTCTGCTCTGACTACTTCTACTCAACATATGCACTGGAAGTTCTACCTAGTGTAATCCGGCAAGAAAAAGAAACAAAAGGCATCTGGATTGGAAAGGAAGAAGTAACACTGTCTATATTCACAGAAGACACGATCCTCAAGGTTCAAAATCTGGTAGAAGCTACAAAAAGCCATTGTATGAAGTGACCTTTGCTTCAAGGAAAGTGGCTGATGTAATACTGGGTTGTTGCTAATGACCAAATTGGAGCTTTCGAGCATAAATTAGAATTTTTTAAAACTTTAGCTTTGGTAATATGGTAACAAACTACCACGGACTCTTTTAGCTTCTATTTATTTAAAGATTTTCTGTGATGAGATCAAAGTTAATGTTAGTATATAATCATTATCTGATATTGTACATGAAATATATCAACATTTGAAAGGCCTGAAAAAAAAAAAAAACAATGAACAGCAGATGATGCTATAAAGTCACATATGAGTAAAAGTAGAAGTACAAGTACAAAGTAGAAAAAAGACCAATAAATTTTAATCTAACAGAATGAAAAGATTTTTGATATGGTTTCTGATTCCATATTATAAGTAATCTTTAAGAAACTTATTGAGTTTTTGTGGAGTATTAAAAAAAACTCTAATACACCTTCCTTTCCTAACTACCTGTGTATAAAGTTGAATTTTCTTCATATATTTCAACTAAACATAGTGCAACAGACTAAATCCCAATGTATTCTATTAGCCCAGACATTAATGAGAGCTGAGAGCTGCAAAAATGCAAATCAAAGCTATTCGTCTCACATTTTCATTCAGAAAATATAGTTATTTTTTTTTAAAGCAGGGTAACTATGCTATTGTAATGGCTTTTTAAAAAGAATAAATACTTTTAAAACTACTTAATTTCTAATATGGTAAATATTAATAGACATAACCCACATAAAACTTCCTGGAGTCCTAAATAATCTTTAAGAGTATAATGGGGTCTTGAGATTACAAAGTTTGAGAGTCACTGTGCTACATGATAGAACAATGTCCTTCAGCAGGCAAGAGATGGAATCTCACAGGAAGCAGAGGCACTGACTGCAGACAGGGGCCTGTACAATTCACCCATGATAGCATACAGAAAGTTAAGTGTGCGTGGGCACAGACGTGGGTAGGTGAACAGGTGAGGTGGTAGGGGTCAGTGTGACATTACAAGTGACTCACTCCTAGGCAGTGAAGAAAAGGTTCAAAGGCTACATTTTAAAGACACAATATACAGAAGGCTACAGACTAGCACCCATCACTCAATCCCCTCTAAACCTTAAGAGAATATCACCAGAAGTGGCCAACATCAAAAAAAAGGTATCTATCTGGACCACCTCGGTTATCTACCCAGAGCTTTAAAAAGCTTTGAAAAGGAAAAGAGGAGGAGGAGGAGTGCTATGAGCATGGGAAATGGGATTTGAGAAACAGAAGCAAGTACACTGCACATCACTAACCTTGTGATTAGAGCAGAGAATGAGGCAGAGTGTAATGATTTGAGAACAGTCAGGGAAGGTTAGGGTTACAAGGAAGAGAAAACAAAACCGTAGGAAATACTTGGGCTTACCTGTCCACTCCATCCCAGCGATACCCTGGCCAGATATTGAATCTGTTGGGAGGGGGTGCAGGGCCACTGTAGCGAGGTCTCACTAAAGATAGGAGAGAGAAGTTAGTTACCTATGTAATTTAATTCAGAGCTGAATGGCAGTGAGGAAAAAATAATTTTATACAGAAATCTCTGATCAAGTTCAACTTAAATTCCCAAATACAAAGAATTTGAAATTATACAGGAACGCCTTCTTTGCACATATTTATGAATCATCATTCTAATGATTCTCTCTTCACATACATCACCTCTATCTCTGATGATTCCCAGAAGGCTCACCTTTCTTATTCTTGTTCTCCTTGGCCTTATTCTTCTTGATAAAGTTGGCCATGGGGTCCCCCTCTCTTTCCTGTTCTCTCAGCATCCGATCCAAATCTTCATCATCAATATAGCGGGCCAGAGGCTTTTGCATTTCCTTCATCGCATCCTCCACATTTTGTTGCTGCTGCCGGGTCTGGGCAAGCCTGGACAAAAAGAACCAGGACTGTCTGCTATCCTGTGTAACATCTCCAGTCTTACACTGAGAAGGACCATACTGCTACACGTGGAGAGCCTCCTCTTCCTAGCAGTCCAGGGCAAATACTGAAAAAGGTAAAATTCCCAGAATACCAACCAGAAGTGTGAAATATGTCAGTATTGTAGGAAGCAAACTGAGCACACTGAAGTTCCCATTCCTGAAAATAGCTTTAAAGGCAAACAATGAACTAATTGGTCAGGAGAGTAGAGAAATTACTTCTTCCAGTAACTGCAGTCTTGTGTTCCTTTCAGTGGCTCTCTTACCCTTTGCCCCACTGGGCATACAACTCCTCTCTCTTCGAGTCCTTCTCTGCTTTTCGCCTCTGCTCTAAACGTTCCAGTTTCAAATTCCTCTTACGACCAGACTTATCTCGAAATACAGTTTCAGCATGTTGGAATTCAGCTGCAAAGGAAAAGTACACTTTTAAAGATAAACGAAAAGGTGTCAAAATCAGAAACACATTCTAACAGCTGAAGTCAACCAGTTAGTGGCTCTGATGCAGGATAAGAACTTTCACAGCCAGACCACAAGTAGTCCTTACCAACATCTAAGTGCATACTGGTGATGATTCTGAAAACTAACATTTTTTAAGAAGGAAAAGATCCACTTGAAGCCAATGAGAAGTTAAAACAAAGCAGAAAACCAGATTTGAAATTTGATAGCAATTAAAAATTTTAAATATCAGGTAAATTAGTTTTTTGGTTTATTTTTTTAAGTAAAAGCTACAGAAGCCTCAATTGGTCTCTGCACTTTCACATTTTTACCTTCAAATGCCATGGTCTCTTGGTCCCGTTTCTTGAGCTCCTGCTGCTCTCGCTGTATGTCAGTTAACACCAACCCAGTTTTAGCCCCAGAATACATGTGTGCAGCCTATGCAATGGAAAAGGGAGCATCCAACATTAATGAGACAATGTGGCAACAGGCTCCGTGGGTGTACAGTTATGTCTGAGGATCAGCAATTACCAAACCAAAAACGCTACCTTATATTCTCATTATCAACCACAGGATTGGCAAAACAGAAGAAATAAAACGGAATTTCATGGGAAATTAACAGTACTGTTAAGTTTAAGAGCAAACAGAAACACAAACCAACAATTTACTAAAGGGAAGGCTGTAAAAAGTGAAAGTTTTAGTCGTTCAGTCGTGTCCAACTCTTTGTGACCCCATGGACTGTAGCCTGCCTGGTTCCTCTGTCCATGGAATTCTCCAGGCAAGAATACTGGAGTGGGTAGCCATTCCCTTCTCCAGGGAATCTTCCCCACTCAGGGATCAAACCCAGATCTCCTACACTGCAGGCAGATTCTTTACCATGTGAACCAAAGGACAGGCTAAGCATCTGTATTTCTGACTTTTTAGCATATAAACTGCATACACGAAGACTCTCAGGTCACCTGATCAGAAACCTCTATCAAGCTCTGAGCCCTTCAGTAGAGCTGAATATTTCAGCTGAATCAACACTGATAAAATATTCCATTTAAATCACAAAGTCAAGCAAACCTATCAATTTCAAACCTGAAATTGTGGCTATATTTCAGGATAATGACAAGATATGACCAAATCCAAACTTTTTACTAAAACCCACCCTGTATCAAAATAACAAACCACCCCGCAATCAATGTATATAAATTTTTATATCCTAATATCCTTAAGCAATGTGCTAGGTACTTCCCTGGAAGTCCAGTGGTTTTCAATCCTTGGTTGGGGAACTGAATAAAGATCCTGCATACCATGTGACATGGTCAAAAAAAAAGCAATGTGCTAAATCTGATTAATATTAAATTGTCCATGGACTAAGCAGATACATAAAAATGTCACTGGGTCCAGTTGAAACACTGACCTCACTCCACTCCCCACATCCCGGGGTTAGGGACTGACTGTTCCACCCTACCAGGACCACATAGACTACAGAGGAGACTTACCTGAAAAGTCTGTGTTGGAGGTAACATGCACATCACAGGCTCTTTCTTAACCAACTCACTGGAATAACATTTCTTTTTTTTCTCTTTTTCTGTTTTTGGAATAACATTTCTGTACTAGTAGTGGTATTCTTTATAACACAAGTACTTGGGGTTCATGTGGATGTTGTTAATTCAGCCTTCATCGCAGATTTAAAATAATACAAAATACTTACTTCCCAGGCGATAAGATTTTTAAAGTCGTTTTATATTTTAAATGCCTCTCTTTAAGCTCTGGATACAGAGACCTACAGTCCAAATGGCTTACACTAAATGCTTACTTTGTCCCAGGCCCTGGGCTAAGAGTTTTACTTACACTACAGCATTTAATTCTCAAAAGAACCTGAAGTATATACTACTATCATCTACATTTTAAAGATGAAGAAGCTGAGGTTTAGAGATATTATGTATCTTGCTCAAATCTCACATAAGAAGTAGAATTCCATGTGTGATCTGTTTGACACAAAGTTCGTGCTCCTAACTCCACTCTGTAAACTACATTCTCAATTTGTTCATAAGAAATAGGAAGTTTTGTTTAAACTATTAAAATGAGATTTGTGGAACTGAGAGAACATAAAGGCAGATGCTATTTAGGAAATCTGCTACTTGCAAGTTCCCCTGGGTTGAGTTAGACAGTCTTGCCTTCAGAGAGAAGAAAAGAGCTCTAGAGGTCCTGTGAGCTAGATTTCTCTGGCTTGATCTCTGAGACCTGTACAGAGCTAGAAAATGAGTTACTCTAAACTAAGACATGGCTCCTGAAAGTTCTTACCTTCTTTCCCAGAGGCTGACTCCTTCGAGGTGGAGACAGATCAGAATCAGAAGATTTGGCCCTCTGCTTTCTCCTTGGTGGAGAGAGGTCAGAATCAGAGCTCCGATGCCTAGGTCTATTCCGCGGAGGTGACAGATCGGAGTCGGAATCCTGGGGCCCTGAACTCTGTTTGTGCCGTGGAGGAGAAAGATCTGAATCAGAGGTTTTCCTACTGTCACCTGGGTAGGAAGAAGAGTCCAAAGTGTGATGTTTCCTATGGGTGGGGGAAGAGCCTAGAAATTGAAGAGTAAAGATTTTAATCCCCTTGGCAAAATCTAAAAAAGAATGTACCAGGCTAATGTTCAACATTCATTTAGTCCTCTTGTGAGGAACTATCACTAACCTAAACATAAGTATACATGACAAGGGAGAAGAGCAAAGTCAGAGATAACTTTTAAAACCAATGGGTGGGGTTCTATTCCCAAGTTACCAGTTACTGCGACTAGCACAAGACATCTCACCATTCTCATCTGTGCCATATTTATCCACACATAGAGTGGCCAAAACAAACTGAACTCAGGGCTCAGTGGCGTTGTCAGTCGCTCAATCGTATCCAACTCGTTGCAACCCCATGGACTGTGGTCCTCCAGGCTCCTCTTCCATGGAATTTTCCAGGCAAGAATACTGGAGTGGGTTCCCATTCCCTTTTCCAAGGGATTGTCCTGATCCAGGGATTGAACCCAGGTATTCCACATTGCAGGCAGATTCTTTTACTATCTGAGCTACCCAGGAAGCTCTAGCAAGTTAAGATGACCTAGAATATATTCTGGGTTTTCCTGGTGCCTCAGATGGTAAAGAATCTGCCCAAATGCAGGAGACCCAGGTCTGATCCCTGGGTCAGGAAGATCCCCTGGAGGAGGAAATGGCAACTCACTCCAGTATTCTTCTGGAGAATTCATGGACAGAGGAGCCTGGTGGACTACAGTCAGAAAGAGTCAAACACAAGTGAGTGACTAACACACACACAGAGAATATATTCTGATGTCTTTTGACTAAAACATAACAATGTATTTGAATTAAAAATTAAAGCAGTACCTAGGGACAAAAGATGGAGCAAACAAATTTCATTGCACAGGTGAGCTGTAGACATAGGCATCACAAATCACCTCCCCCAAAGGCAATCTGCAATACGTTATCAACAGTCCTATAAGCAAAGAACCCCCCTGAGCCAGTAAATAAATTTCTACTTTGTTCCCTAGGAAACGTATCTAAAAGCACTTCAATTCCCAGGAAGTCTATCTAGAAATAGATACAAAAATAATCCAGAACAGAGCAACTGTTTATGTATAAGGATGTTCATTATAGAATTACAGAGGAAAAGGTTTAGAAATAACCTAAAATATGCAATATTAGGGGAATGGTTAATGGAACACCAACAAAAATTATATTAACAAAGAGATATTTTATGACTCAGGAAAGATAATGCTAAGTGAAAAAAGCAAGCAAGATTACACATGCAATATTTACTTACTGCCTAGACACGTCTCAACTACATCAAAAATGATTAGAAAAAAAGACTAAAAGAACATTGGCTACAAGAGAGAGACTGCCTCTGACTGGACAGAATTTTGTGTGATCTTTTTCTACGTTTCTATACATTCCAAAGTTTCTGCAACAAACATGTAGTATTTTCATGAGGTGGGGAGAATGAACAAAAAATATATATAAAAACTTCTACCTTACTACTGTTAATTTTTAACTCTCCTCAGCCCAACCTCTCACTATTTCCCTCCAGTTTTTAAAACTCCAAAGCTCCATTCTCATTTCTAAAGACCACAAATACAGCAACTAAAAGATCCAAAAGAAAGCACTCTGGGAACAGGTCCCTCTCACGGACAAATGCTCACCTTTAGAATCATGCTGCTTACTTCTAACATGGGATGTAGCCTTCTTTTTTCGTAAAGGAGAGAGGTCTGAGTCATACTCATATTTGCTATTCTTTGGGAGTGATGGATGAGAAGGTCCTGGCCCCTTCCAATGTGGAGAAGTTTTGCTAGAGCTTTCTGGGGCTTCACTGCTTTTGGTTCTGGGCAGTGAGTGAGGAACATAAGCAGCCAAGTCACTGGAATTATGATGGGCCCTCCTGAGCTGTGATCTATCCACAGAGTCAAGAGTCCTTCTAGGTTGAGCTGTGTCAGGGGAGCAATTACGGGCCCTTCTGGCGGGAGAGAGATCTGAGGAACTGTGGTAGGTCCTCCTAGGAGGAGATGAATCTGGGGTGTCATGACGGGTCCTCCTAGGAGGAGATGGATCTGGGGTATCATGACGAACCTTCCTAGGAGGAGCAGAATCCAGAGTGCCATGACGAATCTTCCTAGGAGGAGATGAATCCGGGGTGTCATGACGGGCCTTCCTAGGAGGAGATGAATCCGGGGTGTCATGACGAACCTTCCTAGGAGGAGATGAATCCGGGGTGTCATGACGAACCTTCCTAGGAGGAGATGGATCTGGAGTGTCATGACGAACCCTTCGAGGAGGAGATGGATCTGGAGTGTCATGACGAACCCTTCTAGGAGGAGATGGATCCGGGGTGTCGTGACGAACCTTCCTAGGAGGAGATGAATCTGGGGTGTCATGACAGAACTGTCTGTGTGAGGGTATATCTTCACTGCGGCCTAAACACAAATAGCAAACAATCAGATTCCCACAAATGCTCTGTTATCCCTATAACCAAAGTTTCAAAAAACACTCCAGCAGGATACATCTCAAAACTACTAAGAAAGCCCAAAAGGTATGCACAGCTACTTCAGGGCAGTAAAGTAGCACTCATGAATATCCTAAGAAAAACCACTCCATTTGCCTAACAGGTCATAAATCTGCAAGGCACTTTAAATGTAGTTTTCATGTTGTATCTTGTTAGGTAAGCAGGGCAGGTATCCTTGTTTTACAGACATGAAAACAGAGACCCTAAGAAGCTAAGTGGTTTCCTACCTAGGGGTCACTGCTACTAAAATGAAGAGACAGGCTAGAACCCCGACCTTCTAATCCCAATCCAAAGCTCTTCCCCAAACCTTATTTGTATGGAATTCTCCATGAGAAGCTCCCACTGATATCTAACTTAGGCAATTCACAGTTTGCACCCACTCCTCTCTCAAAAGGCAAACTGAGTAATTCCGTGCCACATCAAAATGAAATCCTGTGGGCTATTTAATCCATGCCATTGTGCTCCTTATTAAAAGCAGCAAGAGCACCAGAAAGAAAGAAGGATCAGCACTTTACCGATCACCTGCTACATGCCCATGTCTATACAGATTATTTCATTTAATTCACACAAGCAGCTTAGGAGATAAATATTGTTCTCCTCTTATTATAAAGAAGCTGATACTCAGAAAATCTAAGTAATTTGCCAAAATCATACTGTTAGAAAGTGGTGAAATGAAAATCCAAACCCAGATCTGTCTGACTCCAGAGTCCACAAACAATCTTTAAAATGGAAACAGTTTGAGACTTTTGATATTCAAAGACATAACAGAATGAAACGTTTATAGCAAATCCAGAGAGTGACAAAATCCAGTTTCTCTTCTCCTTCTATCTCTTACCACAGAGCTCCCTAAGCAAATATAAACAACTAAAAGTTGGGTGGGATTCAATGAATATTTGTTAATGGGTGAATTAAACAAGTCACCTCCTTTACTTTGGAGAATAGGCTCCTCTGACCAGAATCCACCCCTCAAAGAAAAGTAATGATATCTGTAGGGTGTATACATGCGAGTTAAGTTGTTTCAGTCATGTCCGACTCTTTGCAACCCTATGGACTGTAGCCCACCAGGGTCCTCTGTCCATGGGATTCTCCAGGCAAGAATACTGAAGTGGATTGCCATGCCTCTCGTCCAGGGGATCTTTCTTCCTGGCCCAGGGATCAAACCTGCATCTCTTCTGTTTCCTGCATGGCAGGAGGGTTTTTTACCACTTGCGTCACCTGGGAAGTACCTGACAGTAAATCTAATCCACATGGTTGATAAATCCCATGATATTTATAAAAAGCTGGAGGTATAACCCTCCCAGACTTCAGACTATACTACAAAGCTATAATGATCAAAACAGCATGGTCCTGGCACAAAAAGAGGAATATAGATCAATGGGACAGAATAGAGAGCCAGAGATAAACCCATATACCTATGGTCCATTAATCTATGACAAAGGAGGCAAGAATATATAATGGAGAAAAGACAGCCTCTTCAATAGGTGGTGCTGAGAAAACTGGACATGCACGCAGAACAATAAAATTAAAACATTCCCTCACACCATATATAAAAATAAACTCAAATGGTTCAAAAACCTAAATATAAGCCCTAAAACTACAAAACTAGTAAGATTAAATATAGGTGGAACATTCTTTGACATAAATCATAACAGTATTTTCTTGGCTCAGTTTCCTTAGGCAAAAGAAATAAAAGCACAAATAAACAAATGGGACCTAATTACACTAAAAGCTTTTGCACAGCAAAGGAAACTATCAACAAAATAAAAGACAAGCTTATGGAATGGGAGGAAATATCTGCAAATGAAGCAACCAACAAAAAATAAAACCCAACCCAATCAAAAAATGGGCAGAAGACTTAAACAGACATAATTCCAAAGAAGACATACATATGGCTAACAGGCACATGAAAAGATGCTCAACATTGCTAATTATTAAAGAAATATAAATCAAAACCACAATGAGGTTATCACCTCACACCTGTTAGAATGGTTATCATCAAAAAGTCTACCAAGGGAATTTGCTGGTGGTCCAATGGGAAAAATAAAAACACTAATTTAAAAAGATATATGCATCCCAATGTTTACGGCAGCACCATTTCTATAGCCAAGACATGGAAACAACTCAAGTGCCCAGCAAGACACAATTTTTGGTTTAAGAAGTTGTGGGATACACACACACACACGAATATTATTCAGCCATGAAAAAGAGTGAGATATTGCCATTTGTAGCAACATGGATGGACCTAGAGAATATTATACTAAGCGAAGTCAGACAGAAAGATAAATATTATATGACAGAATTTACATGTAGAAACTAAAAAATAACACAAATTGTAACACATATACGGAACAGAAATAACACATATACAGAACAGAAACACAGACACAGAAAACACACTTATGATTACCAAAGGGGAAGGGGGAAGGAATAACTTAGGAGTATGGGATTAACATATACAAACCACTATACATAAAATAGATAAGCCATGAGGAATTACTGTACAGGCCAGGGAACTGTATTCAATATCCTAGAATAACTTAAATAAAAAATTATCTAAAAAAATATATATACACGTAACTGACTTTGTCACATACCTAGAACACAATATTGTAAATCAATGATACTTCAATTTTAGAAAAAAGAAAAAAAAAGTCTTCCCCTATTAATGAGAAATTCAGATTTATCTGTTACTGGAACTCACTCCCCAGAAGCTTCCATTTAGCACTGGAACGAAAGGCTTCCATCTGCTTTACCTCTTCTGGCCGCTCATCCACAAACTCAGCCACCTGGGAAGTGAGAAGAACATTTTAAGGAAATCCACAGGATCCAGCCAAGTAGCAGTGCTATCTGAAGAACCTGAAGCTATGACTATTCCACTCCTAACAATACATGGCTCACAAAGACCCAAAACAGCCCTGAAGAAACAGATAGTGGTCCTCAGTTACATGTGCTCCATAAACATGTGAATGTCACTGGATGGTTTAATTATAGATCTTTCTCTGACTCATCAATTTCCCTCCAGATGTTCATTTATTTTATTACAAACCTTTTTATTAACCCACCTGGTATAACAACTGCCACTCAAAGCTAAAAGCTAAACTCCTTTTACCTGTTTACCACTCCTTCAGGGTAAAAACACAGGCAGGGTTCCTGTCACACTTATCATTCATTAAGGAATTTGGACTCCTTATGAAAGCTTTACTGTAGATCACAATGATAGTTTTTCTAGGATCCCACCAAAAGAAGTCATTAAAATGTATAAAGACTCATAGACTCTTTAAGGGATAAGACCATATTTCCTATCACCCAAATTCCCAAATAAATCTGGAATGTTCCCTACAGTATCCTTGATAAATGATCACTCATGTAGTCCCTCCTGACAGAACCAATTCACTGACAGGGAACTCATGTTACAAGGCGGTCCGCTGCATTTGGGGGTTAGAAAGTTCTTAGTTGTATTGGACCCGTATCTACCTTCCTGTAACTTCTTTCTATCGACCCAAGTTCTGACCTCCGATGCAAATGATCCTCTTTCCACATGACAGACCTGCAACTATGAGCAAAGCACTGCTTTGTGCTTTACTTATATTATCTCACTCCATCTTCACAAAAGCCCTGTGAAGAAAGGCTCCACATTACTAAGAGCAAATTATGGCTCAGAGACGTAATTATCTCCTTTCCACCTTGTTTCTCGGCAATTCTGAGCAAAAGTCCCATGGCCATACCAATGCTAACTTATTTACCTATGTTTTTGACCACCTGGCTCTTACTTATCCTTCAAAACTCCATTCAGATATCTCCATCCTTCAAGGAATCTCCCATTTTCATGGGCTAAAAAATGTGCCCATTAGGTTCTAAGAGCACTTGGCATGTATGTGAGGGGCTTCCCCATTGGCACAGGTGGTAAAGAATCCACCTGCAATGCAAGTGATGCAGGAGACACAGTTCAATCTCCAGGAAGATCCCTGGAGAAGGAAATGGAGACCCACTCCAGTATTCTTGCCTGGGAAATCCGAGGACAGAGAAGCCTGGCAGGCTACAATCCATGAGGTCACAAAAGAGTCAGACACAACTTAGCGACTAAACAACAATAACGTGTGTGAACTATATCTCTGACATTCACCATATTGCTGAAATTATTTGAAATTCAGTCTCCCATTCTAAGGGTATGACCTCTAAAGTATAAACACTATATTCTATTAACCTACATATCTGCTATACCTAGGCAAACGTATACAATTTTAGAGCTTAGTTGAATCAGTAAATAAAAGAAGTAAATAAAATTTCCTTTCATTGAAACTGAACAGTGTTTTTAAGGTAAGTTCCAACAAATTGAACCATGGCTAATTCTAATCATGACTCTTTATCACTGACACTGAGGAATCCTGTCTCTCTGTGATCAGTTCCCACTTCTAGGCAGATGGAGCCTTCCATATACAAAGACTGTATATAGGCATCATCAAAGAAAACTATTTTAAAATAGCTCCTGGAAAATGTCACCTCTTCTCTGACCTTAACTTTCCTCCTTACTATCTACGCTGCATTAGGAGTCGAGATTAACAGGCTTGCATTTCAAAGTCCTCAGAGCCTCAAAAAGATACACACCACAGGCAAATCTCCATCATCTTCCTCTTCCTCCTTTTCTGCTTTAGTGGTTGAGATAGATGTCCAGCTCACGTCATCATCCACAATTCGCATTCTAAAAATGAAAAACAAAAGACCAAAAAAAGAAGAATCATTCTTGGATAACAGCCTACAAACATTCATCTCCGGTTTTAGACTAAAGTTCAAAATCCTGTAAGATCCTATGGTCCATTCTTTGTCAATATGGCCAATTTCATCTCGCACCACTGTCTCCTCAATTCACTACTGACTAGTCATCTTCTGATGCCTAGAATGAGCCAAATTCTTTTCCATATCAGTTTCACATATTTAGTTCCTTCCCTCTGCCTAACCTATTCTTCTTATTCTTTACTGGGAAACTCTTTGTCATTCTTAAAATCCTAGCATATATATAAATTCCTTGAGCAGACCTTACAAACTACTCCCCTTACCTCTCCCAACTAAGAATCCGTTACACATTCTTGGAAATAAATCAACTAGTTGCATAATTAGTTGTTTAAAGACTGTATCCCCATTAAACTATAAGCTCCATCAGAGTAGGGACAATGATATCTCATTCACAGTGATATCCTCACTGTGATAGAGGAAGTACCCAATAAATGTTTGTTACATGGATCAACTATGGATGAGTCCAAAGAATAATGACTGCCATGATGTAAACCGTTATTATTAACAGTTATCATTTGAAAAGCCAGATGACTAATCACAACAACCATTTAATAGAAGTGATATAATTCAATATTACTCTGACTTTAAAGATGAAAAAACTGAGGCTTAGAGAGATGAAGTACCTTGTCCAAGGCCACACAGCTCATGAAGTGGCACAGCTAGGACTGAAAGACCGATCAATGTCACTTCGAAGCTCAAGACAATGTCACTACAAGGCACTGCCTCCAGGAAACCCACACAAGTCAGAGGGGTCAGAAGACAGCAAGAATAACGCAACACCCAAAGAGTTAACGATCTAAACCGGTTAGTTCTTGGGAACTATTTGACTTTACAGGGTATATTAGTTTCTTAGAGCTGCCTAACAAAGGACCACAAACCGAGTGGGTTAAAACAACAGAAATGTATTCCTTCACAGTTCTGGAGACTTCAAGTCTGAAATCAAAGTGTGTGCAAGGCAATGTCCACCAAGAAAGGCTCCAGGGAAAGATCTTTCCTTGACTCTTCCAACTTCTGGTAGCCTCTGTCAGCTGCATAAATCCAGTCCAGCCTCAGCCTCCCATCTTCACCTGGGAAGTTTTCCCTCTAAGCCTGTTTCTGTATCCAAATTTCTCTTTTCTTAAAAGGACACCAGTTTATACTGGACAGCTTAACTAATTATATCTGCAAAGACCCTACTTCTAAATAGTGTCCCATGCTAAAGTTCTGGTTTGGAGGGGAGGGACAGTACTCAACCCAGTACACGGGGCCACATAAGTTTTCTCGTTTGAAAAGTGGAGATAGCAAAAATATCTACTTCTTAACACGGTTATGACTCTTAAATAAAATCATGTCTAAAGTACTTACAATGTTACCAGGCACATGACAACAACGGTATAAACGTTAGTTGTTACTGTTAGTAGTACCAAGAGTAACAGGAAGTGAGCACAGGTCACGACCCGAGTCCTTGGCTTAGGAGAACCCGCACGGGCAGGTTCTGGGCCGCTAATATACCGGCACAGAGCCTTTGAATTCGTTTCACCTTTATTCTCAGGATACACTATTCACTCTCTGCGGGAGAACGGAACGCTACAAAGGCGGGAAAAGACTAATACAAGTTACAACCCGGCCTGAACACACTGGAGATACTGCCCAGGGGCGCGAGCAGCGGCCTGAGAGGGCTCTGAGCACAGGCAGGGTCAGGCGAGCAGTCAGGGGCGCGGGGCCGCCGGGGCCGCCGGCGAGGAGCCCGGCAAGAGCCGGGCCGAGGGCGGAGCTGGAAGGTGAGGGGCGGCGGGCCGCGCGGACCCCACCCTGCCAGGGCCAACTCACCCCTTGCCGCCGGCCCCGCTAGGCTTCGGCCGCTTTTTGCGACGCTTGCGGCCGGACTCAGGGCCCCCGTCGACGCCGCCATCTGCCCCAGACAAGTATCGCTTCAGGTACTCAGCCTTGGAGAGCGGTGGAGCTGCCGCCATGGCAGCGGAGGGAGACGGGTCGGGGCTGGGGACAAAATTATTGAACGCGAAACGGAACAGCGGCGAGCTGGAGGGCGGGGCCAGGACCGGAAGTGACGGTGTGTTTGGAAGTGCTGGGCAGACATGCGCGAGTCTCGAATCTTGGAGGACTTAAGAACAGGAACACGCACACTTCCGGGGCCCACTACATCCCCTCTGACCCGGCAATTGGGTTTTTCTCTTCGTCCTTCCAGATGCTCAAACAACTGTGCAGCAAGCGCTGTTGTGGTCGCGAGGATACATCCATGACTCCAACAAGACTTCTGCCCCCAGCAGCTTCAGAAGCACCAGAGTAGTTAACGAACGTGGGCTCCGTCCATCTACGTTTGAGTTCTGGCTCAATAACTTGCTGTGAGAGGCCTGGGGCAAGTTACTTAACAAAAAGGGGATAATAATGACACGGAACTCAATGATTAGGTGGACTAAGATAATATTACTGTGCAAAATGCTTCAAACAACAACTGGCACATTGTGTTTAAGTATTTTTTATTAATATGTTTAGGAGGAGAGGAATCTGTTTTAAGGGGCTTTCAAGAGAGGAATTCAGGATTCCAAACCCAGTATAATTATGATGAAAAATATGGTAGTTTCTAACCTATGTAACTTACCCGCATTTGATACCAGTTGTCCTTAGATTTTGTGCGAACTCTTCCCAATGAAAAGAACCTAAATCTATTGATGTTTTCAGCCATGATGTTTTCAGCATGGCAAAAGAGAGAAGCTAGAGACAGAGTCAGACACGACTGAAGCGACTTAGCAGCAGCAGCAGCAGAAAGAATGAATTCTAACACTTAAGTTTAGAAATATTTTTCTTCTTGAGGTTTTAAGAGCTGTACTTGAATTATCTCATTTAACCCTCACATTTCTCACATGGTTTTATTACCTTTACCTTACAGATGAGAACACTGAAGTTTGGAGAGATTAAGTTGCCCAACTTCACACAGAACATATGACCCTTGGGATCAGAGACTAAAAAAGTGGGGTGCAAGAGGTAATCCAAATTTTTTGAAAAATAAGTTAGTTTATGTAGTTTCTCTATCTCACCATATGCTCAATTTTTTGGTCACTGTTTTAAGAGAGATATATTAGTCAATAAGGCATTATTATACTTAATAAAAACACATATCTTGGGACACAGGTTCAAAAAAATATACATGATAGAACAGGTTTGAGATTACTGCCCTGAGGCCTGAACTTTAAACCACTGGAATACTGAGTGGTCACAGCACAGGCCCAGGAAAACAAGGCTGAGTCTCTTAGGGCCTGTGAGAAGGGGGCACTGGATTGATAGGGCCTCACTAGCTGGAAGGCCCCAAAGGTCCATTCACAACACCGCCCTGGCATCTAGTCTACTTTAATGTATCTCCAGCTGAACTCCACAGCCCAGCGTCCTCCCTGGTGTCAGTAGGCACTGGGAAAGTCTCACCGTTCTGCTCCAGGAACGTTACCACTAGAGTCCTCTCAACCCCATCACCTCCTGCCCATTTCTGTCTTCAGTTCACCTCTAACCATTCTACTCACTACCAAGCCTTAGCCTAACAAGACCAAGCTCAGGTCTTAAGCCTACCTCACAGGGCTCAAGGATCAAATGAATTTACAACTAGTGGCATGACCAAAGAGGGGCATGGGTTCAATCCCTGGTTGGCCCTTTCTCTGCAGTTCCATCTAATGAGGCAAATGCCCTGACCCCGACCCGTTCTGTCAACTCTCCCCACTACACTTGAAGCTCCATGAAAGCAGAGCTTTATTTTCTTCAGTTCTATGATGTACCTGGCACAAAGCAAGCACTCGAACACCTACTGAAGGAGTGAATGAAATGCTAGCTCCACTCCCCAAGTTACAGTTGCTCCACTAGAGAAAATTTTCTCAGGAGGTTGAATTCTACCAGCACATCAAACAAGGACAGAGTGAATTCAGAGGCCAGTGCCACCATTTTAATGAGAACTTCTTCACCTGTCCTAGACTCCCTCCCCTCAGGAGACTCTGTTGAAAGTCAGTATTTTATATACCCAACCCAACTCCCAAACTCCAGATGTAGATGTCTTCCACTTCCTCCCAACTCTTGAGAGTTCCAGCCCTATATGAGAGAGCATTGTGTGGAGGGAGGGTAAAGACTTGAAAAAAGTGACAATCACATGCCCGATGGTTCATTTCTGGGTTTCTTTCCACGCCAATTCAAATCCTTCAAAGTAAGGTCAAGTAACCCAAGACGTTTGTATTTCCATCACAAACTGTTCAGAAAGTGTGCCCAGGTCTCCAACTTAGACCGAGTGTCCTCCCTGCACGGGCCAGGCCTCGTAGGGGGCAACTCCAGCCTTTTCCAAAAGCAATAAATAACCCCGTCGTCTGAGTAGCACTGGAGGCTGGCCAGGAACCGCCACTGCTACCGCTGGGCAGGCAGCCCTGTCTCATAGCCCTCAGTCTTCATGTCGTTGAGCCCCAGCTCCTCGTTTTGGTCAAATGTGCGCTTATAATGCTCCACCTTCATCTCAGGATCATCTTCAGGTGCATACACATTCTGCAAGGCCAAGGACAGACCATCAGTGCCTCTGCCATCCTCCCATCCCCCCTCCCCCTGGCAACTTCCAAATTTCCACTTTATCAAGACCTTAATGAGTTTTTATTATTTTGTTTGCCAAGCGGCATGCAGGATCTTAGTTCCCCAACTAGGGACTGAATCCATGTCCCCCTGCAATGGAAGCACAGAGTGCTAACCACTGGACCACCAGGGAATTCCCTTCATTGTTTCAAAGGGCCTTCAACACCCAACAACTAGGGTCAACTCATGGGCAGCAACAGACCTCACATGGGCTGGGAGTGGGACTGCAGGGAGAAAAACTTTCTATCTGCACCTTCTTACAAAGAAGGTAGCATACTCTTAATTGTGGAGCAATCTTAGAAAATTTTGCCTGATCCATAATAACTACTTAAAGTTAGTATCAATCACCAGAGTATCTCCCTTGTCAGCTTTAAGTTTCCCATCTTGGCCTCTGGATGAGGCACCACTTCTCACTCTACAGCCAGATTTACAAAATGAAAACTCCATGTTGTACTGAGAGCTGGGACTCCAGCTAGACTAGAGGAAGAAGGAACCTGGGAGTCTCCTTTTTTCCCTCTTGACACACAGTCCCTTCTACCTCCCCCCTTGCTCCCTTATGTTGCAATTTCTGCTAAAAGTTTCCCTGATAAAAGGCAGTTCATTTAGAATTGAGTGTCTCAGTTTCTGGAGAAGTGATATGTATTTAAGGAAGGTCAGAAAAGACATCTGTATGAAATACCAGGGAAGGTCTACTGTACCTGCAAGTAGCTGTTTCCTGCCGGATCATCCATGATAAAGTGAGCCTTCAAAATACCCTCGAGGATCTAAAGGAGACAGAATTCAGATGATCGTGTAAATCTTACATAGCTCCTTGCAGGAAAGAGCTGTGTCTGCCAGCCTAATTTACAAGCAACCTAATTTACACTGTAGAATCCCCCAAAGTTTTAAGAACTAGTGAAATGAAGGTACTTCTAGAGGTGGAGTAGAGAGGATCTAAAATAAGAGTCTTTGACAGTTATTTAAGAAACATCCCTATCTCCTCTCTCACCCCAAACAGATCAACAATTGTCCTTCCTCCATCCCAAGAGCAGATAGAGGATGAGGTGGAGAAGTGAGCACAGAGCACTATGGCCTGGGGGACGCTGACCCAGTGGAGGGTAGGGTGGAAGGAATCAAGACCAGGAAGTTAAGTGAATGTAGCCTTATTGGAAACATACACACCCCTAGCCCTGTTCCCACACTGGGCTCTCAGAACACTGCCAGCCAAGCCTTCACCCTCAGGCCAGGAAATGGAACAGGCACTGCTGGGAATCTGACCAGCCCAAGAGGAAACACTTAACAACTCAAGCATTGGAGTCACCTCAACAAAATGGCTAAGCTGAATCCCCTCCAATGACCCAATGTCAACAAGACTCACCCCACTCAGGTGGTTTAGTCCTCTACTTTTAAATCGACATCTGAGCAAAGCCCCTAACACTGAAAGATAGAAATCAAATGGGGGTGGGGGGAAAAAAACTTAGGAAGAAATGGAACCTATGCAAGGAAAATTAAACATAAGAAAAAAATACTAATATTCTCAAAGAGAAAAAAATACTACCTCCTTAATACAACAGGATGCTATTTAAAAAAAAAACAAAAAACAAAAAAACCGGCAGAAAGTATTGAAAGACCAAAAAAAGCCACTTGGAAAATCAAAATGTCAGTGGAAATGAAAAACTTAATTAAAGGGCTGGAAAATTATTCTCCGAGAGTAGAGCAAACATAAACAAAAATAGGACCAAAAAAAAAAAAAATTACAGACAACCAGACAAGTCAGTCCAACATCCAAAACAGAGATTTCAGAAAGAGAGAACAGAGAAGAAGCAATAGAGCATTTTTTACAAGCTCCCTACTGAGCCACATGACTTTCCAAATTTAAAGAACCCACCAAGTGCTTAACAACAGTGGTTAAAAACTGACCCACACCAAAGCACATTCTGAAATTTCACATCACAGGAGACAGAAAGGTATCATAAGATAGGTCACAAACAAAAGATCAGGAAGCAGAATGCCTTCCAACCTCTCAACAGCCAAACTGAGAAACCGAAAGACATTAGCAGGAAATTGGAAGACTTTAGAAATTCTGATAAAAAATTATTTCCACCCAGAATTCTATCCCCAGCCATTCAGCTAGTACAAGAGTAGAATAAAGAAAGTTTCAGACATGCAAAATCCCAGGAATTCTACTTCCCATGTACTTTTTCATGATGCTACTGGAAAAGATGCTCTAACAAAAAAGAGGAGAAAACCAAGAAAGGAGATGGCGTGGGATATCAGAAACAGGAGAATTCGCAACATGTTAGATGTTGGTATGTGGCAAGAAGGGGTGTGTAGCCTCCTGCTTGTTCACTGGAACCCCAGGACCGTAAACACTGGCCACCCAGTCCTCTCACCTGGTCCAGCTTCTGACTAAACTCCTGCAGTTTCTCCGTCTGGCCAGGACTGGAGCTGTCACCCAGTGTGAAAGGGTTCTTGGTTACCTGCAAGAGATGGCGTCCAAATTGCTAGAATACTGGCTCACCGTTTGTTAGGTTTAACCATAAACCTGATGGAGGCGGGGGGCTGGCGGGGAGGGGTGGAGACCAGGGATGCCCGCTGGGGAGGTCTGGTGTCTATTTATTCTACACCACCTTCTGACCTAGGCAGCCACTCCTAAGACTGTGTGGATTAATCTGCCAAAGTGATAATGGGCAACATGAAACAAAAGCTATAGAAAGGTTCTTAAATATGAACTCTAGTCCTTGTTTGAAGAAGCACAAAGTAAAGCTCAATTACAAAGACAAAATACCTAACAACTGAGAATTAAGTGAAATGATTCACTAAGAGAACAAATATATGGGTTACGTCAACACATACATATACATGTATCTTCAGGAGTTTCAGGCACTAGAAGGACCCTCGTCCCCCCATCTTACAGTGAAATAAATGACTTACTCAAAACCAAAAAATATCTATATCAGCCCAGAGTCAGGCCTGAGATTTTCCACTCTGAACTTTATTCCATAAACTTAATGTCATAATCCAAAATAATGTTTAACTCAAATCAGCTTAGAAATAAAGAAACCTCGGTTATCAGCTCCAAAACCCAGGACCTTTGAGGCCTTTGAGCCCGTTCCCCCTCGGCCACACTGTGAAGCTGCATGCGCTATCCTCAGGGCACTCACCAGTTCCCGGATGTCTTTCAGCATCCCCTCCAGTGTGGTGAACTTGCCCCCGAGGACAGCCATTCCCAGTTCAAATTCCAGCTCTGGGATTTCCACACTGCATGTCTCAGACTGCAAGGTGAGAGATCAAATTAGGCTTTAAATCAGGAGCCCTTGGAGAAAGCTAACCAGAGTCCTCCTGCCAAATTAATACTACCAGTAACAGTTTGGGGACAAAGTCAGCTGTCCCAGTTTTCTCTGAATCTCCAATTAAAGCCAGACTCACTCCTGAAGCCAACTTTAAAAGGGGACATTCTGAGTCATGGCTCCAAGCTGGCAGGCATCCTGTCATTAAGAGTCCAGAAACAAGGGCCCTTACAGACACTAGAGGCAAAAGGCTGCCAAGTCATCAGAAAGCACTCCTGGGTCACCTTCTGAATCTGCACTTCCGACCATCAATTAACTCTACTCAGGGATCCTCAGACCCAAGGGAGTAAAGAGGTACCTCACAACCCCAGGACATGATTGGGCGAAGACAAATTTCCCCTTGACACAGAGCCATGTGTGAAAGAGAGTCACTTCCCCATGCAGGCTGTCACCTTGAGCAGATCTCTGGTCATATCTGAGGGATCGGTGATGTGGAAGGTGATCCTGGTGCCCAAGGGCTCCACAGCTCCTCCAGATTTCACCTGCACAGATGGTAACAGTGTCAGCAGCAGCAGCAGAGGAGACGCATCCTCCTCTAGTGCAGGGAGTCTGGGGAGGGGGAGGGGATAAAGGCTTGGACCTCCACTCAGGCCCACTACTGGCTTCCAAGGACGGTGCCTTCTATACCCACAAGGACAGCAGTCATCCATGCTGAAATCAGGGGGAGCTGGCCAGAAGCAGAGTGCCTAGCACCAGCAGCCTGCCAAAACATACCCCAGATTGCCAAGAAACTGAATTCACCTTGAAAAAAATGACTCGAGGTTGAAAGGGACTTTAGCTGCATCTAATGGGTAGATCCCCTTTATAGTTTTTCTGGTTTAAGAATTTAAAATGTATGCTTGAATACACTCAGGAAAAGGGAATTTACAACCCTCCAAGGCAGACCGCTCTATTTTCAGACAGACCCAGAAAGCGTTTTATTATTAAGCCAAAATCTGCCTCCCTGTACTTTCACCCCTCTGAGAGATGAGTCAAAAAATAGGTCTCTCTCTTCCATATAACTAACTTGGAATGTCTTCAACAAGTTATGCTATTTCTAACTTTTCTCCTCTAAGCTAATTTCTAGTTGCTTCAAGAGCTCCTCACCCTAAGTAGCTTTAGAAAGGAAGAAAGTTCAATAGGGGTTACCCTCAAGTTAGGCTTCTTCCCAAATGACGAAGCCCACCCACCTCGTTGGTCCGATGGCCGCAGTTCTCGCAGTTGGTAGCCATGATGATAACCTCCTTAAAGTGAGGGATTTCTGGAAGAGGGAATTAAGGAAATCTACGGAGAGCAAGACCACCCTCTGGGAAAGAACAAACCCAAACCTCCCACATAAACAGATGCTGGTCCCAGGACTGCAGGAAACAGATCACAAACCTACATCAGACAAGCCCCCAGAAGAGGCCAAGGTCACCACCCACAGCAATCCCCACTCATCGATGTGTGACAACATGGCTCAGACCACACGCAAGAGCCTAGAGACCATGGCCTAATACTCTCTTTGAACCCAAAAGCCAAAGTGCACAGTCTCATCAAAGGCAACATCCTCCTCATCACTCAGAATAAAGCATATGCTTTCTTTGAAGGAAATATTTTCCAGACTGAGTATAATGTTCATGCCTGAGTCAGATGAAGAGCAACCCAACGGCCCGATGAAAGATACGAACTAGCTTCATGTTAGTCTGGGCTGGAGCATTGCATTCTGGGCAATTTGTGTTGAACTGGAGCACCTGGAACACAACATGGGGATGCAGGGTGAGCCCTCCCAGGCAAGGGAACCCTGCTCAGGCTACAGACATTCTACTGGTACGCTGGTGGCCACCCATGTTGTTGGTCAGGAAGAGATACTGAATGGTATCAGTCTCAGCCCACCACTGCTTCCTCCACAAGAGCCAATGTGACTCACTTCATTTCTGATATCCTCCTCTTCTGGCTTCTCCTCTGGTGCCTCTGCCTAAAGTAGAAGAGACGCAAATCAAATGTTGGCACACGGACCTCAGCCTCCCCTGGAGGTGAGAGAAAATGCTCTGGCTTGCTTATGTCACCTGCCACCTTGTGGGTTTTAACAAGGAAGTCAGAGAGCAAAGCCCTAGTCAAGGGAAGTACAGAGCTGACGCCAAGTAATCCACAGTGCAAGGTAATTCCAGAGCATTCTTCGCTTCTTCAATGCACTCACCTGGAGCCCCAGCATCTCCTCTTGCTGCAGAGTCCGATTATAGTGTGTGATCACCAGGGCATCATCTTTCCGGGGAGCATGTGGGTTTTCCACAAAGCTGTTCCCTGAGGGATCATCAATGATCTAACATGGGTAAAGAGTGAGCAGTTACAACAAGAAATCACATACAATCCTCCATCTAACACTGAGGCACCACGGGAAGATCTCAGACCGTCTTAATGGTCTCTCCTCCCCTAAGTTTAGGGCACCTGGAGTCCCTCAATACTCACTAATGTGAAAGGAGAGGCCACTTGCTTTAGCTCTTTCAGTTTGGCAATGAATTCATCAATTCTTTCAGCCACGGCTTCTTCATTCGCCTGACAGGTACAGAAAGTAGAAGATCAGCCCTGGTGATAGAAGTTATGCCCCCATCACGTCCAACAAGAAGTCATAACTCATCTTAGTGTAACTGAGAACACACTTGGGCTTCACAATAAGAAGTAGTAAATAAGGACATCCCTGGGGGTCCAGAGGATAGGAATCCGCCTGCCAATGCACAGGAAATGGGTTCAGTCTCTGGCCTGGGAAGATTCCACATGCTGTGGAGCAACTAAGCCCATGTACCTAGAGCCTGTGCTCCACAACAAGAGAAATCATTGCAATGAGAAGCTTTGCACCACAACGAAGAGCAGCTCCCACTTGCCACAACTAGAGAGAGCCCACACGCAGCAGTGAAAACCCAGTGCAGCCAAAAATTAATTAATTTTAAAAAATAAATAAGTAAAAGTAGCAAATAAGTTTGAAGTTTGTGGGTGGTGCCAGACAAGTCTCCTTTTCTCACTCATTCAGCTATTCAGTCCAGGCATTTGTGCCAGGTAACCGACAACAGTAAATAAGCAAGAACCCTTTCATGGGGCTCTGTTTAAGAAAACTAGAGTCTTATCTGTCCACTTAAGAAGACAGATGACTGAATTTTTAATTATATTATTTCACATATATACGTATATATAAGATGTCATAATAAATATAAAACACAATGGAGCACTCAGGAAGCACAGATAAACCCAAGGGTGTTAGGGAAGGCTCTTCAGAGGTAAGGGTACAGTGTCTGAGAAGAGGCCTCAATGTACAGTGGAGGAGGGGAAGTGGAAAGGACAGGGGTACAACACATGTAACATCCAGGCAGCTATAGCATCACCATTCACTTCCCCTCAAAGTTCTCCAGCATTCAGTCAAAGACAGTTCAGCCACATGGGAAGGTGAACAAGTGTACAGAAAAAATTATTCCCTGAGCTGCTGCAATGAGAAAACCCCAGCTCACCCTTCGAGTGGGCTGATCCTGCTCCAGGCCAGAGATAGCACGGCTGATCAATCCTTCAACAGTAGTCAGAGCTGGTGAGTAAGAACAAAAGACAGGTCAGGCTTCGCTTTGCCATCAAGTGCCGGTATGACCCTGGGAAGTTCGCTGAATCATCTGGCCCTTGATTTCATCTATAAAATAAAGGAGGCAGGGAACAAAGTTCCATTCACCTCTAGTTAAGAGTGACTATTACAGACAATTTTGTAATAAGTACGTCACAGTGTTACTATCAGTATATACTACCTTAAGCTACTTAATCTAAGCTCTCTTAGGTTAAACCAATGAAGATAAAGGATGTGGCCAAATCCATACATAAGTCACTACGCCTGGCACCAAGACTTTTGCAAGACAGTAAGATTCAGGCCAGGCATGAACAGCACAAACACTCTGTTCTTAAATATACCTCCTTTCTGGCTGAAGGCAGGAATTTCAAAATCCAGCTCTGGGATCCTTGTGGTGGCAGAGTCAGTCTTCACTACTTCTCTGTCCATGTCCTGGGCAGAACGAAAAACCTTCAGTCTACAGAAGTTAACAATACAGGAGCCCCCAGCCCAGCTGTTTTCTTTCTTCTCCCTACTAGGGGCAGTCCAGACTGCTCCTGCGGAATAGCACCTTGATGTGAACCAGCTACCCAACTGGTTAGAGTACTATTCATAAACTACTGCTCATTTGATACCTTCTGATACTACTGCTTCATTTGATATCTTACAAAGCATGTTCACAAGTCCTCCTGCACCTGAGCAGATGATGGCACCAACGCCATTTTAAAAGGAGGAAACTGAGGCTTGGACACTTAAGTGGATTTATTTGAGGTCTGACCACCTGGACTGAAGCTCCGACTCCAGTCCCCAAGCTTTCCCTAGGACACCAGGGTAACTGCCCTGGGCCCCTCTCACCTCCTGAGCCCTGACAGTCAGAGTGTAGCGCACTCCCTGGTCCTGGATCCTGCCCGCCGACTGGATCTCCGTGTTGTTCCAGCCACAGTGCTCGCAGGAAAAGGAGCTCACGATTATTTCTCTGAAGAAGGGGATCTTGGTGAGCAGGAGGCGCGTCATACCCTGAGGAAGCAGATAACAGTTAAGGAGAGTACCAATGAAACTCCCAACCCCCCATCTACTGAGCCCCAAGCCTGCCTCGCCTCCAGGTCCCCAGTTGGGCCAGCCTGGCAGGATCGCCGACCCCCGCTCCTCCCCGCCTCTGCCCAACCCTCCAGCCGCCCGCGGCCGCACCCCCGTCTCACGTTGCGGTAGCAGTTCATGCACAGCGACTCGATCTCAGTGGGCTGCTGCTCCTCGTCCTCAGCACTGATAGGCCGGAACAAGTGCCCCGGCCCGGGATCCCGAGCCGGGGCGGCCGAGGGAGCGGCAGCCGCCGCCGGGAGCCCAGGCTCCACAGCCCCACCGGCCGACATCACCACGCGAAGATCAGGCCTCGACTTCCGGCTTTTGCCTCCCTCTCTTGGCCCCACCCCTTCCTCCGGCACTTCCGCCAACTATGCCCACACCCTCCCGCCTCCGCCCCTTCTTAAAGAGGCCGCGGACTCCTCTCGGTGACGTATCCGGCCTGGTTTCCCAGCTGCCGGATTATTCGGTCCTGACTTTCGAAGCCTGCCGGGTCCAGGCTTTGCCTCCACCTCAATTCCGGCGTCACTGCCCCCAGGGCGTCCTCTCAGACCCAGGACAGTTTTATTGATCCTTTGCAATAGCTCCGTAGCATAAGGTTCTAACTATTGGTCCACAAGTCTAACTACAAGAGCCTTGACCACAAGGGGCCTGGCCATCCATAGGTATCCCCGAGGAGGTGCACTCCGACCTGGATTTGCTTGGATCCACCTTTGGGCCACATGCTGCATCAGCTCTAGATCACCCTTCCTTAGTCCCTTGATCACTCTCTACCTATCTGTTCTTCTCACTCCCTGTTTTTATCCAGGTAAACCCCTGCCCAAATTTCAGCCTCAAATACACAGCCTTCACCTTTACTCCTGCCCAGTCATCCCCACCACATTGGACCTCAGCTGACTCACCCCTCCTGGTTTCCTAACAGCCTGGTTTCTTTTGGGGGTAAACTTTCCCTGGACACGTTTCCCCCAGTTCAGTTGCTAAATCGAGGGTGTTATGGGCGAGGTCCAATCTGCAGGCTTATGAGGCCAGACTGAGGTGGGGTTCATGCTGTGAGGGAGTGTGGCGGTGAGAACCCTGTGCCAGGCAGGCTGAGCTGGAAGAATGCTGCCCAGGACGTCCCAAGGGTACAGGACTGGGTGTGCTTACCCTCTCCTCTTCCTTCCACTTCACCCCCCCTCGATTTCCCAGGGAGCTATAAGGAGCTGGGTTGCTCCAAGGAGCTGGGTTGCTCCCAGGTGGTGAATCTGTACATAGGGAATGGTGGAGGTGAGGGGATGTAAGATTTTGAGGGTTGTCAGTTGAGAAGATTGTCAGTCACAAAAAGAGACATTGTCAAAAAAAGAGGCCATTCAAAATCTGGAACAGCAGGGACAACAAAGACAGGCCACCTCAGGAGCCTGTATCTTATGCACACTGTCCTGCAATAATGGGTGAACCATGCAGGTGCAAAGGAAGGGTCTCTAGTGTGCTCAGTTGCATCCAACTCTCTGTGACCCCAAGGACTGTAGCTCACCAGGTTCCTCTGTCCAGGGGATTTCCCAGGCAAGAATACTGGAGCGGGTTGCCATTTCCTTCTCCAGGGGACCTTCCTGACCCAGGAATCGAACCCACGTCTCTCGAGTCTTCTGCATTGACAAGCAGGTTCTTTACCACTAGCATCATCTGGGAAGCCCAAGGGGTCTCTAGCCCAGGCACAAACAGCTGTCAGCCCAGGCAGAGCAGCAGCCCTCCTACAGAACTGGACTGGGAGGGGGTCAATGAGAAAGAGTAGCAAGGGACTGGAGGGAGTGATGGGGTGCTTTGGTGATAATGGTGAGGCCACTGCTTTCAGACACAGTCCAAATGAGAGTCACACCAGGCAAATAAGCTTCCATCATAATAAGCATCTATTTCACTTGTGTCAGAAGTCTAGACTTCCACCTGGAAGTCAGGAGGGAGGGGCCAGAGATGGGGAGGGCACACAGTAGGCTCCCCAGAGAGTTTAAGAAGTCCCCATAGTTTGGAGGGCTCGGTGGACTGTTTAGATGTAGTGTTATATCAGGAAATCCAGGCTAGGCTCACCTCCCTCCCATCACAACCCACACCATTTGGCCCCACCAGCATCAGCCAGCAGAGATACACACACACACACACACACACACACACACCCCATCACAGTTTCCCCTTATCATCTTCTCTTTCTCCCTTCTCTTCCTCCAGCAGAAGCTGTCATGACAACGCTGGGGAGAAAAGAGTTCCTCTCTGTGGACCAGCTGTAGTTGTGGCCACCAGGTGGCCAGAAGTGATCAGAACCAGACCCTGGGATAAAGGGACACAGACCTCCAGCACCATGGCAACAGGCTTACAGTTCAGGAGCTCCTACATAGAGTATCTCTTTTCTGCCCTCTCTCGCGACCGCAGAATGGAGCAACTCAGGAGGATTCCCAAATGAGCACGGGAAGCCGGATTTGCAAAGCCTGGTGAATGTAATGCATCCAGATGGGGGAATTGCAGGAGGCCCCGAGGCCTAGGATGACAGCCCTTTGGTTGGCCTCAGCTATCCTGTGCAAGACCCTCCACCCTCTGCCCGACTGGCCTCTGACACGCACATAGCATCTTGTTAGAGGCTCAGATCGTGGGCTCCCCAGAGCGCGTGGACAAGTAGACACTCAGGGCTCTCCCCGATGGCCCGGACTATGGTCGCGAAGGCTGTAGTTGATGTCTTCCCACAGGTCGTCGAAGCGGGCCTGCAGCTCGCCCCGGGCCTTGCCTCTGTCGGCTTGGAGGAACTCAGGGGCAAAGGCACTGTGGCCTGGCGGAGGCGGCGCCAGCTGCTGCTGGACCTGCTCAGTCTCTCGGTCAATGGCGTGAGTGAAGGCGGCAATCTGCCGGAAGGTGTCCTGGCGGAAAGCCTGGAGTCGTTGGCGCACCTCCTGGGACAGCACCTGGGGATCCGGTTGAGCCGCTTCCTCCGCATCGTCACCGCGGGCGCCAGCAAAGGCGCTGAGCTCCTCGCGCAACTGGTCTAGGTTCTGCTGGATGCGCTCGTGCAGCGCCTTGGCCTTGAGCGTGAGCTTGCGGGAGAGCATCTGCACGCAGCGGCTGAGGCGCGCGGGGCTGACTATGGCGTGCGGCGCCACGCTGCGGTGCAGCTCCTGCACGTGGTGCCCAATGCCGGACACCAGGCGCTCGGCGTAGGGGTGGAAGAGCGCCTTGACGCGGCCGGTGTGGTGTGCCACGCGGTTCTGCAGCTCCTGCAGCAGGCCCCGCGCCTCGTCCACGCCCCCCAGCAACTGGGCCTTGGTGCCCTCTCCGACCACGCGCAACTGCTCCTGCAGCTCGTGCACGCGCAGGGCCACCTGCTCCATCAGCTCCACCGTGTAGGGCTGCAGCTGCCGTCGCAGCCCCTCCAGGTTCCAGCCCACGCGCTCGTGCACCTCCGCCATGTAGGGCTCCAGACGCGCCCGCACCTCCTCCAGCTCCTCCTGCAGCTGCTGCCACATGCCCACCGGGTCGCGTGGGAGCCTGGGAAGCTCCCTCCCCTGCCCGTTCAGAGGGCCCAGCTTTTCCAGGAACTTGTCCATATCGCTGAGGTCTGGCTCAAGTCTTTCTTTCAGGCTCCTGAGGGAGAGGACAGACAATCGAGCCATCAGTCTGCTAGCCCACTCACCTCTGCTCCAAAGACATCGCTCACTGATCCTCTGGGGAATGCAGGGCGGTGGTCCCAAGCCAACGGCGACTCCTAAGGCAGGAATTACAAATGTGGCAAAGATCAACAATGATCTGAACAGCACACATCCAAATCAACACTGCTCAATTCCTTGTGCACAGAGACACCTGGACTCCCACATATTCTTTTCGTTCTGGAAGCTACAACCGGGAGTCCCCTCCCCTGCTCCTTGGTCCCACGTTCCAGCGGGCATGAAGGCAGCAGATATAGAGAAATCAGAGGCGGCTGCCGGCAGAGGGTGCCAAACAGCCCAGGACCGCCAGGATAGCCGGCAGAACTAGCACCGCTCTGTTGTCTTCCCAGGTGGCGCTAGTGGTAAAGAACCCGCCTGCCACTGTAGATGTAAAAGACGCAAGTTCGATCCCTGGGTGGGGAAGATCCCCTGGAGGAGGGCACGGTAACCCTCTCTTGGAGAATCCCATGGACAGAAGAGCCTGGTGGGCTATGGTCCATAGGGTGGCAAAGAGTTGGAGATGACTAAAGTAACTCAGCAGGCATGTTCTTTTCCCAGGGAGTACTGGGAGGTTGAGGAAGCAGGCAGCAGCAGCCATCCCACCCTCTGGTGTCTTCTCCCTTCTCCTGCACCCCTTGCCCTGGCCACTCACGGGGGCTCTCTTGCCAGCTTCTGCTGCTGCTCCACCTTGCCTTTGTCCCCGCTGCTCTGGCTGAAGTAGTCCCAGAAGCCTCTCCGTGCCTCCGTGGGTGAAAGCACTGTGAAGAGGGGGTGAACAGGGGCTGGGTTTCCTCCCTCAGGAACCCCTCAGTCCACCCACACCTCCAGGGAGAACAGGCCACCCACACCTCCACGGAGAAGGCAGTGTTGGAGACTCACGTGAGAGGAGGGCCAGAGCCCAGGTCAGAACTGCAGCCACGCTTGCCATGATGTTCTCTGAGAAGAAAGGCGAATGGAGGCCTGATGCAATTGAAGAAGCAAAGAAGGGACACCTCCCAGGGGACTTGCCCCAGAAGGGGCCTGCTCCCAAATCTGTTAACCCTTCCCTGGGGTGTAGGGAACACAAGCTGTCAGGGCTCAAAAGGACTGACCTAGTTGAACGTAGCTGCAAGGGAAAGGATATCTTCCTGGGATGAGGTGGGATGCTCCTTTTTCATCTCATCAGATCATATGGAGTGTGGAGCTCAAACTGCTTAGTAAAATTTCCCTCCCATCCACTGCCCCCAGACCCCAGGAGCAGCTCCGTCAGCCATTTCTGCCCCCATTCCCCTGCTCACTTATTCCTGCCCCCATTTCACTGTTGGGAAAACTGAGGTTGGGGGTGGAGGGAATAAGAAATTCTGCCACAGTGCTCCAAGAGGAGGTCCTTAGTTCTTAGTCCCCACCCCCAGCTCTGCTCAATCTCCTCCCTTAGGAAGCCGACCCACATCCCTCTGCCCCAGCTGCTCACCTGCTCAGTTCTGGGCACAGAGAGCAGACATTCCGCTTTATAGTCCAGGGCCTGGGCCTCTGGCAACAATCGCTCTGAGTAAATACCACGTGGAGGTTCAAAGAGGGATGACCTCAGCTGCCTCCCCATGCTTACCTCCCTTTTCTGGCACTTAGGGGGTTAAGAGGAGAAGGCAATGGCACGCCACTCCAGTACTCTTGCCTGGAAAGTCCCATGGACGGAGGAGCCTGGTAGGCTACAGTCCATGGGGTCTTAAAGAGTCGGACATGACTGAGCGACTTCACTTTCACTTTTCACTTTCATGCATTGGAGAAGGAAATGGCAACCCACTCCAGTGTTCTTGCCTGGAGAATCCCAGGGACAGGGGAGCCTGGTGGGCTGCCGTCTATGGGGTTGCACAGAGTCAGACATGACTGAAGTGACTTAGCAGCAGCAGCAGGGGGTTAAGAAGTGCCCTAGTATCTGGGTCCTTCCCCAGTAGAAAAATGCTTCCTGGAAAGTTTTACAAGGAGTGGGCCTGAATTCCTCACGCAAGTTCCCCCTAAACCCACTACCTCCAGCCTTCCTGCAGACCTGCTTGCTGGCCCACCGATAGAGACAAGCCTGTTTGTTGCTGAGGGCCCTGCTCTTACTCACTGCCCAGAAGCACTCTGTCCCCAAACAGACAGGGACAGTGTCTAGCTGCCAGCCTGAAACTGAGCAGCCCTACCAGGAGCTACTCAGACAGCCTGGGAAGACCCAGCATCAGTAGGCTTGAAGACCCACCCACCTCCCACTTTATGAAATAATCCTGAAACAAGCTGGGGGAGTTAGATGTAGTGAGAGGCATCTGGGCCAGGGGACATTGGGCCCAAAGAGTGGGAGCAAGAAGAGGATTCTCCCTGTGGGGAAAGGCTGAACCCTACCTCCAGGACCTCTGAGAAAGAGAAGCCAAAAAGCCCAGACTTCCTCTGGTGAATGCCCCCTCCGTGTCATAAACTCCTGACTTTTGCTTCTAAATGTATCTTTTTTTTTTTTTATCTGTTTATGGTTGTGCTGGGTCTTTGTTGCTGTGTGCTGGCTTTTCTCTAATTGAGGCGAGCAGGGGCTACTCTTTGGTTGTGGCGCATGAGCTTCTCATTGCGGTGGATTCTCTTGCTGGGGTGCACAAACTTCAGCTGCTCCGTAGCATTTGGGATCCTCTCGGACCAGGGTTCAAACCCGTCTACTGCATTGGCAGGCAGATTCTTTACCACTGAGCCACTGGGGAAGCCCTGTAAATGTATATTGAATTGATCTCCTCTCCTCCATTTCCACCACTTCCCCACTCACCTCTCACCTGGACCACGTTCGCAGCCCCCGGCAGGTCTCCCTGCCACAATCCTACCGATTCAGTCTACTCTGCTGTGGAACCCAGCCTTTTCTTCTGCCACACAAACCCTTGGCATTCCCTGAGCATGCCACCTCTTTTAGGACACTAAGCATTTGCACCTGCCATTCCTTCTGTTTGAAATATCCCTTGGTGAACTTATATTCATTTTTTTCAGTTAGTTTGTATTAGTTAAGCTCAGTGCAAATGACCAAAAACAGGAGAAAATGAATAGTTTAAACAAAATGGATTTCTATTTGTCTCTCATGTGAAACATAGACCAACTAAGCCTCCTTCTGTCTTGTTGCATTATCATCTTCAACAAAAGCTCATGTCCAAGTTTCAGCTGCTTCAGCTCCAGCCAACAAGTCTACCTCCCAGCCAGCAGGAAGGACATGTTCCCTCCCTTTAAAGACACATCCCAGAAATTGTTCTTACTACTTTTAATGACATCCCATTGGTCAGAACATAGTCACGTGGCTATACTTAGCTGAAAAGGAGAATGGGAAATGTAGTCTTTGTTCTGGATGGCTGTATTTCCAGCTGGGAAAGAGTTGTATTATTCAGGAAGAAGAGAAAAATGCTTTCAGGAGGACAAGAGTAGGCTTGCTGCACAGCTCCAATATCACTCTAAATGCCCTCTTCTGCCCTCACCCATCTCTGGAGACGGACGATTCCATATTAACCATGGAACATTTTGTATATTCCTGGAGTATAGCACTTAATTGGAGAAGGAAACAGCAACCCACTCCAGTGTTCTTGCTTGGAGAATCCCAGGGACGGGGGAGCCTGGTGGGCTGCCGTCTATGGGTCGCACAGAGTCGGACACGACTGAAGCGACTTTGCAGCAGTAGCAGCAGCATAGCACTTACTATCCTGCAGTGCAATGATTTGTCGACATATGGGATTTCTCTGAGTACAGGGACTTTGTCTAATTCATCTCCATGTCCTCCTCTTATGTTTGGCACATCACATAATACATAAAACTGGGTGATTGAATTCATTTATTCAATTGATTAAGGAGCTAGGGTTTAGTGATATTAAATGAGTGTCCATCATCACCCAGAAAAAGGTGCAGCCAGAATTGGAACCCAGGTGTTTATCCCTGATAGCTCAGGACAGCATGGGATGGGGCAGAAAGGGTAAGGAGACCAGGAGCTGGTTATAAAGGGCCTTGTGCAAGTGGTCACTAAAGGTTACGTGATGGAAAGATCACTCTGGAAGCCTGAAGGACAGAAGGCGTGGAGACTGTTTAGAGGCTGTTTTGAGTAACCTGAGAGATGATGAACTCTGAACTCAGGCATGGCAGTGAGGATTGGTAGGAGATAATATATTTGAAAGAACTGAAGTAGTGAACTGACAGTACCTACTGACTGGTTGGATGAAAGGGTGGAGAGGGAGGAATCCAGATGTTTCCCAGGTTCCTGGGCAAGTAGGCAGATGACTGCATAACTTGTGTCCACTCAACAGATGAACAGGAACAGTTAAACAAAATATGCTATATACATGTATACAAGGGAATATTATTTAGCCTTAAAAGAGAATGAATTCTGGTACATGCTACAAAAATGGATGGATCTTGACAACACTATGCTAAGTGAAACAAGCCAGACAAAAGGACAAATCTTGTGTGATTCCACTTATACATGATGCCTAGAATAGCCAAACTCAGAGACAGAAAGTAGATCAGAGGTTATCAGGGACTGGGGAAGCGAGAAATGAACACACATATACCACTCTTCTTTAGATTTTATTCCCATATAGGTCATCACAGAGTATTGAGTAGAGTTCCTTGTGCTATACACTAGGTTTTTATTAGTTATCTCTTTTACATATGGGAGTGTCTATGTGTCAATTACCACAATATTTTTTAAAAATGCTTTCTGGTAGTCTAGTGCTTTTTGCTGAGGCTATTCTATAAAAGGTGGCAAGAATACACAAAAGAACTATACAAAAAAGATCCTGATGAAATTCCAGCTGAGCTATTTCAAATCCTAAAATATGATGCTGTAAAAATGCTGTAAGAAATATGCCACGAAATTTGGAAAACTTAGCAGTGACCACAGGACTGGAAAAGGTCAGTTTTCATTCCAATCCCATAGAAAGGCAATGCCAAAGAATGTTCAGACTACCACACAATTGCACTCATCTCACACACTAGCAAAGTAATATTGAAAATTCTCCAAGCTAGGCTTCAACAGTATGTGAATCGTGAACTTTCAGATTTCACTGGATTTAGAAAAGGCAGAGGAACCAGAGATCAAATTGCCACAATCCACTGGAGCATAGAAAAAGCAAGACAATTCCAGAAAAACATCTGCTTCATTCACTACGCCAAAGCCTTTGACTGTGGATCACAACAAACTGTAGAAAATTCTTAAAGAGATGGTAATACCAGATCACCTTTCCTGCCTCCTAAGAAATCTGCATGCAGGTCAAGAAGCAACAGTTAGAACCAGATATGGACCAACAGACTGGTTCAAAATTGAATGTGGACCACTGGAGAAGGGAATGGCAAACCACTTCAGTATTCTTGCCTTGAGAACCCCATGAACAGTATGAAAAGGCAAAATGATAGGATACTGAAAGAGGAACTCCCCAGGTCAGTAGGTGCCCAATATGCTACTGGAAATCAGTGCAGAAATAACTCCAAAAAGAATGAAGGGATAGAGCCAAAGCAAAAACAATACCCAGTTGTGGATGTGACTTGTGATAGAAACAAGGTCTGATGCTGTAAAAAGCAATATTGCATAGGAACCTGGAATGTTACATCCATGAATCAAGGGAAATTGGAAGTGGTCAAACAGGAGATGGCAAGAGTGAACATTGAGATTCTAGGAATCAGCAAACTAAAATGTACTGGAATGGGTGAATTTAACTGATGACCATTATATCTACTACTGTGGGCAGGAATCCCTTAGAAGAAATGGTGTGGCCATCATGGTCAACAAAAGAGTCCAAAATGCAGTACTTGGATGCAATCTCAAAAACGACAGAATGATCTCTGTTCATTTCCAAGGCAAACCATTCAATATCACGGTAATCCAAGCCTATGCCCCAACCAGTAACACTGAAGAAGCTGAAGTTGGACGGTTCTATGAAGACTTACAAGACCTTTTAGAACTAACACCCAAAAAAGATGTCCTTTTCATTATAGGGGACTGGAATGCAAAAGTAGGAAGTCAAGAAACACCTGAAGTAACAAGCAAATTTGGCCTTGGAATACGGAATGAAGCAGGGGAAAGGTGAATAGAGTTTTGCCAAAAGAACGCACTGGTCATAGCAAACACCCTCTTCCAACAACACAAGAGAAGACTCTATACATGGACATCACCAGATGGTCAACACCGAAATCAGATTGATTATATTCTTTGCAGCCAAAGATGGAGAAGCTCTATACAGTCAGCAAAATAAGACCGGGAGCTGACTGTGGTTCAGATCATGAACTCCTTATTGCCAAATTTAGACTTAAATTGAAGAAAGTAGGGAAAACCACTAGACCATTACGGTATGACCTAAATCAAATCCCTTATGATTATACAGTAGAAGTGAGAAATAGATTTAAGGGACTATATCTGATAGAGTACCTGATGAACTATGGATGGAGGTTCATGATATTGTACAGGAAACAGGGATCAAGACCATCCCAAAGAAAAAGAAATGCAGAAAAGCAAAATGGCTGTCTGAGGAGGCCTTACAAATAGGTGTGAAAAGAAGAGAAGTGAAAAGCAAAGGAGAAAAAGAAAGATATAAGCATCTGAATGCAGAGTTCCAAAGAATAGCAAGGAGAGATAAGAAAGCCTTCCTCAGCGATCAATGCAAAGAAATAGAGGAAAACAATAAAATGGGAAAGACTAGAGATCGCTTCAAGAAAATCCGAGATACCAAGGGAACATTTCATACAAAGATGGGCTCGATAAAGGACAGAAATGGTATGGACCTAACAGAAGCAGAAGATATTAAGAAGAGGTGGCAAGAATACACAAAAGAACTGTACAAAAAAGGTCTTCATGACCCAGATAATCACAATGGTGTGATCACTCACCTAGAGCCAGACATCCTGGAATGGGAAGTCAAGTGGGCCTTAGAAAGCATCACTACGAACAAAGCTAGTGGAGGTGATGCAAAAGTGCTGCACTCAATATGCCAGCAAATTTGGCATACTCAGCAGTGGCCACAGGACTGGAAAAGGTCAGTTTTCATTCCAATCCCAAAGAAAGCCAATGCCAAAGAATGCTCAAACTACTGCACAATTGCACTCATCTCACACGCTAGTAAAGTAATGCTTAAAATTCTCCAAGCCAGGCTTCAGCAATACATGAACCGTGAACTTCCAGATGTTCAAGCTGGTTTTAGAAAAGGCAGAGGAACCAGAGTTCAAATTGCCAACATCCGCTGGATCATGGAAAAAGCAAGACAATTCCAGAAAAACATCTATTTCTGCTTTATTGACTATGCCAAAGCCTTTGACTGTGTGGATCACAATAAACTGTGGAACATTCTGAAAGAGATGGGAATACCAGACCACCTGACCTGCCTCTTGAGAAACCTGTATGCAGGTCAGGAAGCAATAGTTAGAACTGGACATGGAACAACAGACTGGTTCCAAATAGGAAAAGGAGTACATCAAGGCTGTATATTGTCACCCTGCTTATTTAACTTATATGCAGAGTACATCATGAGAAATGCTGGACTGGAAGAAGCACAAGCTGGGATCAAGATTGCTGGGAGAAATATCAATAGCCTCAGATATGCAGATGATACCACACTTATGGCAGAAAGTGAAGAGGAACTAAAAAGCCTCTTGATGAAAGTGAAAGAGGAGAGTGAAAAAGTTGGCTTAAAGCTCAACATTCAGAAAACAAAGATCATGGCATCTGGTCCCATCAGTTCATGGCAAATAGATGGGAAAACAGTGGAAACAGTGTCAGACTTTATTTTTTTGGGCTCCAAAATCACTGCAGATGGTGACTGCAGCCATGAAATTAAAAGACACTTACTCCTTGGAAGGAAAGTTATGACCAACCTAGATAGCATATTCAAAAGCAGAGACATTACTTTGCCAACAAAAGTCTGTCTAGTCAAGGCTATGGTTTTTCCTGTGGTCATGTATGGATGTGAGAGTTGGACTGTGAAGAAAGCTAAGCGCCGAAGAATTGATGCTTTTGAGCTGTGGTGTTGGAGAAGACTCTTGAGAGTCCCTTGGACTGCAAGGAGATCCAACCGGTCCATTCTAAAGGAGATCAGTCCTGGGTGTTCATTGGAAGGACTGATGCTAAAGCTGAAACTCCAGTACTTTGGCTACCTCATGCAAAGAGTTGACTCATTGGAAAACACCCTGATTCTGGGAGGGATTGGGGGCAGGAGGAGAAGGGGATGACAGAAGATGAGATGGCTGGATGGCATCACCAACTCGATGGACATGAGTTTGAGTAAACTCCAGGAGTTGGTGATGGACAGGGAAGCCTGGCGTGCTGTGATTCATGGGGTCGCAAAGAGTTGGACACGACTGAGCAACTGAACTGAACTGTACATCAAGGCTGTATATTGTCACCCTGCTTATTTCACTCCTATGCATTGTACATCATGCGAAATGTCTAGCTGGATGAAGCACAAGCTGGAATCAAGATTGCCAGGAGAAATATCAATAACATCAGATATGCAGATGACACCACTGTTGTGGCAGAAAGCAAAGAAGAACTAATGAGCCTCTTGATGAAAGTAAAAGAGGAGAGTGAAAAAGTTGGCTTAAAACTCAACATTCAAAAATGAAGATCATGGCATCCGGTCCCATCACTTCATGGCAAATAGATGGGGAAACAAAGGAAACAGTGAGAGACTATTTTCTTGGGCTCCAAAATCACTACAGATGGTGACTGCAGCCATGAAAGAAAGCAAAAGATGCTTGCTGCCTGGAAGAAAAGCTATGATCAACCTAGATAACATATTAAAAAGCTGAGACATTACTTTGCTGACAAAGGTCCATTTAGTCAAAGCTATGGTTTTTCCAATAGCCATGTATGGATGTGAGAGTTGGGCCATAAGGAAAGCTGAGCACCAAAGAATTGATGCTTTTGAACTACGGTGTTGGAGAAGACTCTTGAGAGTCCCTTGGACTGCAAGGAGTCCCAACCAGTCATCCTAAAGGAGATCAGTCCTGAATATTCCCTGAAAGGACTGATGCTGAAGCTGAAGCTCCAGTACTTTGGCCACCTGATGTGAAGAACTGACTCATTGAAAAAGACCCTGATGCTGGGAAAGATTGAAGGCAGGAAGAGAAGCGGATGACAGAGGATGAGATGGTTGGATGACATCACCAACTCAATGGAAATGAGTCTGAGGAAGCTCTGGGAGTTGGTGATGGACAGAGAAGCCTGGCATGCTGTAGTCTATGGGGTGACAAAGAGTCGGACACAATGGAGTGACTGAACTGACTGAAGCTATAAAGTATGCACTTGTCTGAATCATCATCATCACCACTGTTTCCAAGGTCTTTTCTGTGGTGCAGAGGAGACATCTGGAACCACATTTCCCAGAATTCCCTTCTCTCTGTGGGCCTAAATAAGAGTCACCAGTGTAAGATGCAAGGGTAGAGACCATTATTCTTCACTGGTTGTTGCAGGCAGATACACAGCCAGACTTGGAGTTTAAAGCAGCTTCCAGATGACTTTTTCTTCTTTTTTTTAATTTTTTTTATTTGTTTATTTATAGCTGTGCTGAGCCTTTGTTGCAGCTCATGGGCCCTTTGTTGCTGTGTACAGGCTTTCTCTAGTAGCAGCAAGCGGGGGCTGCTCTCTAGTTGCGGTGCTCGGGTTTCTCATGGCAGTGGCTTCTCTTGTTGCAGATTATGGGTTCCAAGGTGCCCAAGCTCAGTATTTGTGACGAACAGGCTTGAGGCATCTTAGTTCCCAGAACAGGGATCAATCCTGTGTTTTGTGCATTGGCAGACAGATTCTTAACCACTGGACCACCAGGACAGCCCCCCGGGTGACTTTCTTAAGAATCACTCTCATTGGCTTTGCAAACTAAGATAGTTAGGTGAGCTTCCCATTTGTAGGGGCTTCCCTGATAGCTCAGTTGGTAAAGAATCCACCTGCAATGCAGAAGACCCCAGTTTGATTCCTGGGTCGGGAATATCCGCTGGAGAAGGGATAGACTACCCACTCCAGTATACTTGGGCTTCCCTTGTGGCTCAGCTGGTAATGAATCCACCTGCAATGCAGGATACCTGGGTTTGATCCCTGGGTTGGGAAGATCCCCTGGATAAGGAAAAAGCTACCCACTCCAGTATTCTGGCCTAAAGAATTCCATGGACTGTATAGTCCATGGGATCACAAAGAGTTGGACACAACTCAGCAACTTTCACTTTCCCATTTGTAGCCACTTACAGGTGAGTTCTTGAGAATCACTCCTTCTAGAACTAATTGAGATGGTCACTCCTTCAGCCCTTCCAACGGTTTTATCAACCTTTAATTTTCTACAATATAGTCTTTCACACTTGAAAAACTGAGTGGCTTCTGTTTTTCTGGCCAAACTAGAATAGTACAGTAGGTAGATGCAAGACACACACCCATGCTTCCCTGTTTGATGATATTTTATAGTTTTAGTTTTTAAAATGTTTGGATCGGTTGCAGGTATTTGTATATGTGTACATGTTAGGTGTACACATATGTGTGTGAAACCATTTTATTTTCTTTTATTTTCTCTGTGTATTTGCAAAACACATAGGGCCAACATAGAAAAAAATAAATAAAACCTCTTGTGAAAAAAATTACACTGATAAAAGAAAGGCCTGCAAGGGATTAGTGCCTTAGCCCCTCAGTGCTATAGCAACTCTGATTGGTCCAAGGAAGTAAACAGACATTGGGAGGCTATAATAGGAGGAAAGACAAAGAGAAATCACTGAGGGAGAAGGCCTCGAAGTGGGCCTCGACGGGGAACTGGAGGCCAGGAAGTGGGTCTGGGTGGAGGAACGGCCCCCACTGGTAGCCATAGGGTGGAGGTCATGGAGGGCCAGTGTATCCATCCATTAGGGGGCATCAGTAGAGGAGGTCCATGCATACCATGCAGAGGCATGGGACTGGGAGACCCACAGTAGAGCCAAACAGAGGCCCTTGGTGGGGGTGGGGCATGCTCATGAGAAGATGTCCAGGGTGAGGCATCCCAGGTGGTGGTTGGGGTGATGGCTGCCCTCCAGAGCCAGGGGGCCCAGCATGGGGCTGTCCCAAGCCATGAGGGCTATGGTGGACCAGCTGCATCTGAGACATCTCTAGATGGAGCATCCCACCCAGTGGGAATGGGTGAGGATGTGAGTGTCCGTGTCCAGGATGTCCAGCCCCTGGGATTCCCGCTGATGGGGGCCCATGTCCTCAAGCCCCAGGAGGCATAGGTGGGGGGACATGACTGGGGATATCCTAAATGGAAGGGCCCCAGGAGGCAGTACTGGGGGTGGGACAGAGCCAGAAGGAGGCATGCATGGAGGAGGAAGCCCAGACCCCAAAGATGATACCACAGGATTGGACGCAGAGGGTGGAGGGGGTGCATCGGCAAACAGCTGATGAGGGTGGTCAGCCTGAGAGAGTGGTTCTGTGCTGCCACAAGTCGTTCAGCTGCTGAGCCATGGCACTCGCCCTTGGAGTCCTTCTGTGTCCTCCCACAGGGATGGGGAGGTTATAGAAGTACTGCCCATTCATGGCTCAGTCGCTGGATCCAAAGCATCGAATGAAACTGAACTAATAAAGGCATGACCTTCGGAGTTGCCTGTGTCAGGGTCCCACATAACCTTGGGAGTTTGCAAGATGAACCCATAGGCACTTAAAGTATCATAAAGCAACTTGTCATGGATCTCTGGGTCCAGGTTCCCAATGAAAATGTTGGCCCCCACATCCAAGTTTTTGCTGTGAACCGATGCCTTCTTCACCTGTATTGGCTTCCCATAGAGTCTGATCATGTTCATGATGTTTATGGCTGAGTCAGCATCTTCCTCACCTAAGAATTCCACAAAGCCATAGCCTTGGTGCTGACCAGTGACTCTATCCTTTGGCATGTGGATGTTGACTACTGGCCTTGCCTGGAGAGAGAGTTCCCACAGCAGTGGTTTACTAACCTTCTCATCAAGGCCCCCCTTGTGGCATCCTGGTTCCACTTAGACGGAGATCGGCCTAGTGGCCATGGTAGAAAAGCTCCCGCTGCCTCCCATTGCAATATTTTTTAAGTTTTTTAAAATATATAAACCACTTTTAAAGTCTTTATCGAATTTGATACAATATTGCTTCTGTTTTATATTTTGATTTTTTTGCCCGCAAGGCATGTGGGATTTTAGTTCCCTGACCAGGGATTGAACCAACATCCCTTGCATTGAAACGTAAAATCTTAACCAGTGGACCACCAGGGAAGTCCCTAGGAACCATTTTAAATAATTGTATACGGAGTGACATTTCACGCTAAATACTTCAACATATATCTCCTAAGAATAAGGACACCAGACATAAACAGAATACCACTATCACACTATGAAGGTTAACATAATTCTTCAATGTCATCTCATGTACACCACATATTCAAGTTTTCCCAGTTCTCTCCAAATGGCTTTTAGAGCTGTTTTCTCTCTCTCTGTCTTTTTTTTAAATTCAGGATCCGACACACTTCCTCAGGTTGTTATGTCTCCGTCATCTCTTTACATTAAGAACAGTATTCACCAGCCCAGACACGGACTTCTTTTGAAGAGTCCAGAGAAGATGATATGAATTTAACTAATTTCCTCATCATTAGATTCAGGTTAAACATTTTTGTTCAGGTCTTTGGATTCAAAACCCAATACCCTAAAAGCTCTTACTTATAGAAGAAAACAGCTAATATATGTGAATGGAATACTGTAATTTTTCTAAATTGCTATTTTGCAACCCTCAGGGAATATTTGATTCAGGCAAGGTTCATCAATAAATGCTAAAACCATTAAATGAAACATTATTGAGGAAAGGAATGCATACATGCCTTCCCCACAGATTATGTCTCAATCACTAAACTTTACTTTTGTAGTGGGGAGAAATCTGGTGGGTTATCTTAAACAAGTGATCAAATTTAACATCATCAAATAGTGGGACAAGCAGATATTTTGATAATACAACAAGGAGAGTCAGATAACACTATGAAGTGTCTTAAACCAGATTATTTCCACAAAACTTGTTTAAGTTTCCTTGTCTTCACTGTTTTCCTGTTGCATAGCGTGTGTGTGCTTAGTCACTCCGTTGTGTCCGACTCTTTGTGATCCCATGAACTGCACCCTGCCAGGCTCCTCTGTCCATGGAATTCTCCAGGCAAGATACCAGAGTGGGTTGCCATTCCCTTCTTCAGGGGATCCTCCCAACCCAGGGACTGAACCCAGGCCTCCCATTTGCAGGCAGATTCTTTACTGTCTGAGCCACCAGGGCTAGCTGGGTTTCACAGACAGCTGCACTTTTGGAAGAGAGTTAGCCATCTATTTTTTTTTTCCTCCAGTCCAATAATTGACAACATAACCTGGATGTAGAGCAAAAAAAAAAAAAATTTTAAGTGTATTTATAAAGATGAAAATGTACCTTGTTCTTGGACTTCCTTGGTGGTACAATGGATAAGAATCCACTCTGCAATGCAGGGGATATGGGTTCGATCCCTGGTCCAGAGAGATCCCACATGCCGTGGGGCAACTAAGCCCGTATGCCACAACTACTGAGCCTGTGCTCTTGGAGCCCATGAATCGCAACGACTGAAGCCTGCATACCCTGGAGCCCATGCATCATAGCAAGAGAAGCCACTACAGTGAGAAGTTCACACACCACCACGAGAGAGTAGTCCCTCCTCTCTGCACTTAGAGCAAGGCTGAGTGCAGCAACCAAGACCCAGAGCAGCCAAAAATAAATAAAATAAAAATAAATAAATATTAAGAGGCATGAAGAACAGAGTTTGAAGACCCAATATATTCCTACTAGGATTTCTGCAGAGATAACAGAAACACTTCAGAACAGGCAATATTCAAAAGATGATGACTGAGAACTTTTGAAAATTGAAGAAAGTTGTGACCTGAATCATCATATATAAGAAGCATCCTGAGTCTTGAGTAGGATTAAAATTAAATGAAAACAAATACAAATCAAGACACAGTATAATGAATCTGCAGAATATCAAAGACAAAGTATCTTAGAACCAGCCAAAGAGAAAAGACTAATTATCTACAAATGAAAATTATTAAATTCTCAGCTGGCTTATCAGCAATATATTTTCAAAGGACTGAGGTAAATGAATGGCTAACTAAGAATCATACTCAAGTAAACCGTTATTCAAGGGTAACAGGTTAATTTCAGAGAAGGACTTTTATCACTTACAGATCTTCATTCAAAGAACTACTCAGGGACTTTCCTGGTGGCTCAGTATAAAGAATCTGCCTGCCAATTCAGGAGACATGAGTTTGATCCCTGATCTGGCAAGATCCCACATGCTGCAGAGCAGCTAAGCCCATACGCCACAACTACTGAGCCGGTGCTCTGGAGCCCAAGAGCTACAACTACTGAGCCCACGCGCTGCAACTCCTGAAGCCCACTTGCCCTAAAGTCTGTGCTCCACAAAAAGAGAAGCCACCACAATGAGAAACCAGTGCACCGCAACTACAGAAAAGCCCACGCAGCAGTGAAGACCCAGACTAGCCATAAATAAATAAAAATGTTTTTAGAAAGAACTACTCAGGATCTGAAATGGAAACAGACCCAGAGAGAAATGGGATACAGGTAACATGGAAGCAATAAACAATGAAATTAATAACTGTTTAGGTAAATTAAAAAAGCATTAGTGATTTTACATGTATTTATATAAATATGCATATGTATATATTTAAATATACATATATTTAACCAACTTGAGATGAGTCTTTTATAACTAAAAATTGGCAAAATATTAGAAATTTCATATAGTTCAACCTAACATAAAACATTTTTACAGGACTTCCCTGGTGGTTCAGCAGCTAACACTCTGTTCTCAATGCAGGAGGCCCAGGTTCGATTCCTGGTCAGGGAACTAGATCACACGCTGCAACTAAGACCTGGGGCAGTCAAATAAGTAAGTAAATGTATAAAATTTTTTAAACAACATTTTTATGAGTAGTTTTGTCTCTCTTATTCACTGTTGGATTTCCAGTGCTCAGAACACCTCTTGCCACATGGCAGGGAGCCTCAATAAATATTATCGATGAAGGGACTGCTTAAGAGGAGGTGTTGGAAACAACAAAGAAAATATTAGACCAAAGTAGCGTGGAAAGCGGGAAAGGAGAGGTCAAAGTGAAAGCTTTCTGCAGTCTTTGCATTATTCAGAAAAAAGATAAGAATATTGATTATCTTTAGACTTTGTTAAGTCAAACAGAAAGATTAAAATTTCAAGGACAACCCATTAAAAAATACAAAGAAGAGATAACTTTCAAACTAGCATATGGGAAAAAGAGGCTAAAGAACATCAGATTGACTTCCAGTAAAGGCTGATGGATTGATTACATCCATTAGTCTCTGCTCTTTTCTCAAATCCCAATAAAATGTCACAGAAGTGCACTTAAAAAAAAAAAAATGCATAAACCCACAAAGAGAATAAGAGACAAAAAAGGAATTTTGGAAGCTGGAAGACCTGTAGATAGTCAGATGATAATAACTGAACACACCTGAGAAGATGGATTTTGAAGCGGCAGTGGAGAAAGTTCAGGAAACCCCCAGATCTGTATCACTAAACTCCTGAAAGCTCAGTCATTAGCAGCCACAGATTCTTTTCAGCTGGGTTACTGTCCTTCCCCCAAAGCAGCAGGAAGCCAGAGGTTTATTCTTTGGAAAGGGTGAAAGAGCAGGTCTCTGGCCTGGGGAAAACGAGATATTCTTGTGGCCAGGATTTCCATACCTAAAAACAGAGGATTTAAGTAAAACTTTATATATTGAGTTATAAAACTCCTCTCTCCACAGACTAGCCTTCCTTTTGGCCAAAATGTTGGCCTGTTTGGCTAAAGCTAAACAGAAAGGAGACTGGAACATTCTCCCTGTATAATTAGACTAAGCCAAGAAAATATTAATAGGCCTAAAGACACACTTTGGAGGTGTTTTGTGGTCAAGATGAAACACTATAAAGTGACCCATGGACTCAGCTTCATTATTTTCTTCTAATTTACCATGAAATTTTTCTAACATATAGAAAAATTGAAAGAACAGTACAATGATCAACTTAATACTCTCCATCTAGGCCCAGTAATTGTTAACATTTTGCCATGTTGACTTCCTCTCTCTATATATATTTTATATGTATGCTTAACCCTTTGGAAGTTGCAGGTAGCATGTGCTTTTCCTCTAAACAACTTCAGCTTGCATATTATAAAAATTAAGACACTCTTCTACAAAGCCACGATACTCTTATCATATCTAGGAAAATTAATAATTCCATAATATCATTGGATATATAGTCTATGCTCAGATTTTCCCATTTTTCATTTAATAAGCTTTTTATTATTGCTTTATTATTTTCTCAGTCAAGATCCAATTAAGGGGGCGGGGAGGGATAAATTAGGGTTTGGGGATTAACATACACATACCTACTATATGTAAAATAGATATCAACAAGGACCTACTGTCAACAGGGAACTCAACTCAATATTCTGTAATAATGTACATGAGGAAAAAATCTGAAAAAGCATGAATAAATGTATATATATAACTGAGTCAGTTTGCCATATATCTGCAACCAACACAATATTGTAAATCAACTATACTCTAATGTAAAATAAAAATTAAATTAAAAAAGAAGATTCAGTCAAGCTCCATGCATTGCTCCTGGTTGTCACTACTCTTTAGTCTTCACTAAATTATTCCCACATTTTAAAAAATGACATTGACTATTTGAAAAGACCAAGCCAGTTGTCTTGTAGAATGTCCCATATTCTTAAACTGCCTGATGGTTTCTTTGTAGTGTCATTACCCTTGTTTCTCTATCTTCTGTATTTCCCATCAATTGGAATCCAACTAAAGACTTGGTTATGTTCAGGCTGTGTTTAAAGTATTTCTGACAAGAATGTGCTAAAGAGAAGGCAGGAACTTCACGTTAGATCTCATCCAGAGAAACGCAGTGTCCAGGTGTCCCCTGTTAGTGATCCTGTTTCATCACTCGTCAAGATGGTGACTAGGAGGGCTCTTAGTTGTGAAGACATGCTGTTTTCCTTTGTAATTAACATATGATCCCTTGGCACTCTGTTGTTCCTTGGCAACCTGATGAATTAGCATACATTCAAGATCTTTCTTTGAAATGATTATTTCATTGGAGGAGCTGCAAAATGGTGACTTTCTACCATTTATCCTACATGTGTTAGCTGACATTCTATAAAGAAAAGCTCTCCCTTATCAATGGGGGTGAACTACAGTTCTTCCTGAACATCAGGGCAAATGCTTAACTATTTCCTTTGGTCAATTTATAGAAGAAAGTGAAAGTCACTCAGTCGTGTCCGACTCTTTTTGAGCCCATGGACTATACAGTCCATGGACTTCTCCAGGCCAGAATACTGGAGTGGGTAGCTTTTCCCTTCTCCAGGGGATCTTCCCAATCCAGGGACTGAACCCAGGCCTCCCACACTGCAGGCGGATTCTTTACCAGCTGAGCCACAAGGGAAGCCCAAAGGAAATGTTTAAATATTCTCCTCAGTGGTGGTAAATTAAATTTTATCTTTATCTTTTGGTTGTCACTTTGGACTCAGGGAATTATTTTCTTTTTCAATTTTTGTGGCAATTCACAGTCATTACAATACAGTAAAGCCACATTTGATGCTCAATCTCTTCTTAGAAATTTGGCTAGTGTGAGCCCTTTCAAGCTACTCCTGTGTTCTTTTAACACATCCCATTTATAAGTCAGGGTTCTTTAGAGAAACAGGACCAACATCTAAAGAGATTTATTATCAGGGATGCTGAGAAATCCCACAATCTGCTATCTGTAAGCTGGAGATACAGGAAAGCTGGTCTAAGCTCAAAGGTCCAAGAACCAAGGGAGCCAAGGGTATAAGCCCTGGGATGAACTCAAAATCCCAAGAAAAGGAGATAGGGTGGGGGTGCTGATTAATCCCCAGTCCAGAGTCCAAAGGCCAGGAGCTCCAGTGTACAAGAGCTGGAGAAAGTTAAAGTTCCAGCTCAAGCAGAGAGATGGAATTTGCCCTTCCTCTGCTTTTTTGTTTTATTCATACCCTTCAATGATTGGATGATGGAGTCTTCTCTGGTGGTCCGGTGGCTAAGACTCTGCACTCCTAATGCGGGAGACCTGGTCTGATTCCCGGTCAGGGAATTAGATCCCACATGCTGCAACTAAGATCAAAGCTCCTGAGTGCTACAACTAAGACTCAGTGCAGTCAAATAAATGCTTAAGTATTTTTTTTTTAAAGACTGGATGATGCCTACCCACATTGGGGAGGGAAATCTTTTTTATTTACTCCACCAGGTCAAATGCTAGTCTCTTTCAGAGACAGCCCTACAGACACACCCAGAAACAATGTTTACCAGCTATCTGAGCATTCTTTAGCCAGTCAGGCTGACACTTTGAATGCTTCCTTGATTTCTGACGCGACGAAATTTCCCGCTCACCGGGTCCTTAGTTTGCCCCAGATCTGGATCAGCCATTTCTGCAAGGGACTTGGTTTGTTTTAGTGAAAAATGGTATTTATGAACCAGGTTCCAGTGCTTAGCATAGTGTGCTCATTGCCATTGGGTTGTCTTTGCTTGTAGACTCTTGCAGTTAATGAAAGGTATGTGATATAGGAAAAGATTGATGACTTCATATAGATATTTATAATTCAAATTTTTAATTGCAGGATTTTTCTCTTAAAAGATTGTTTTATTCCTTTTCTCTTATGCATTAATTTGCTTTAAGCTATAATACACATAAATAGTTTCTTTTAGTTTATCATGTCTTTTGACATTCCTACCCCACTCCAGTACTCTTGCCTGGAAAATCCATGGACAGAGGAGCCTGGTAGGCTGCAGTCCATGGGGTCGCTAAGAGTTGAACACGACTGAGCGACTTCACTTTCACTCTTCTCTTTCATGCACTGGAGAAGGAAATGGCAACCCACTCCAGTGTTCTTGCCTGGAGAATCCCAGGGAGGGCGGAGCCTGGTGGGCTGCCGTCTATGGGGTCGCAGAGAGTCAGACATGACTGAATCGACTTAGCATAGCATAGCATAGCATTGGTAGAAATTTGATCTTCTGTCCTGCAAAATATTTTTCTTTTAGTTTATCAACGTCTTTGGATGTTGCTTATTGGTAGAAATTTGATCTTTTGTCCTGCAAAATATTTTTATTTTTGTATAGACAAATTAATCTTTTCATTCACTGCTTTTGGATTTAAAGTCATAATTAGTGTGTCACTACTCTCAAGTTATAAAGTGAATCACTTATATTTTCTCTTTAGTACTTGTATGTACTTATATGTATCTCTCATGCATTTGAAGTTTATTCATCTCATTTATCTTTCATGCTTTTGGAGTATATGGTATGAGGAATGAATTCAACTTTATCTTTTCCCAAATAGCTATTTAGTTGTTTCAATGCTGTCTCCCCATTAATCAAGATCTAATGTTTCTCACATACTACATTTCCATTTGTTCTTGGACCTACTTCTGGACTCATCAGTCTGTTATATTTGTTTGCCTCTTCATATGCCAATACCAGACTGTTTTACTTTAGAGCTTTGTAGTATGTCCTATGAGCTCTATAAGAGTTGCCCACTTACAAGCAGACCATCAAGAATCATAGTACATCTAAAGAGAGTACATCATATGAAAAACATGGGCCAAAATAAAAAGTAGAAAACAGCAATGTACAGAAAGAGAGTCTTTACAGGGAGAAGAAAAGAAAAAAGGAAAAATGCAGAGAGATGTAAGAAGAGATATTTTAACCAGAAAACCAAAAAAGAGTTTTTCTTTAAATGACAACATGGATGGTCAAGGGGAAACAATAGCTCTTGGAAATTTAAAAAATTACAGAAATAAAATAAATCAAAATAAACAAGCCAAAACACAATAGGAGGATTACAACATAAATAAAGTTGGTAAAGATGAAAATTTAGAATGTAAGAGACCCAGTCCTGGAGCTGTAACTTTCAGACAATAAGAGTTCCAGTAAGAGACGGATTAAGGGAAACTATCAAAGAAGTTACTCAGGAAATTTTCTCTGAACCGAAGGAAATGAGTTGCTAAATTGAAAGGGCCCATTGAGTACTCTCATGCCTAGTGCAGTAATTGCAAACAGACCCACACCAGAGCGTGACCACAAAGAGAAAAAGAAGATGTTATGGGACGCAAGTTCCTGGGCCTGACACACAGTGGGGCCAAACAAATGGAAACGCTGGAGTCTGGAGCAGCGGAAGATTTATCACAAGAGCCAAGCTGAGAGAATGTGTGACTCATGCTTAGAAACCTCAAAATCCCCAATGTTTTGGGGGGACAAGCTTTTAAAAGCAAAATAAGGGTTAGGGGCTGCAGGGTGTGACTTTCTTCTGATTGGTTGGTGGTAGGGTAACAGGGACAGTGTTCCAGGAATCTCGTGCTCCGCCTGACGTTACCATCCTCCACCTGGGAGCTAACTGTGACTCAGATCATGAACTCCTTATTGCCAAATTCAGACTTAAATTGAAGAAAGTAGGGAAAACCACTAGACCATTCAGGTATGATCTAAATCAAATCCCTTATGACTATACAGTGGAAGTGACAAACAGATTCAAGGAATTAGATCTGATAGACAGAGTCCCTGAAGAACTATGGATGGAGGTTCATGACATGGTACAGGAGGCAGTGCTCAAGACCATCCCCAAGAAAAAGAAATTCAAAAAAGCAAAATGGTTGTCTGAGGAGGCCTTTCAAATAGCTGAGAAGAGAAGCTAAAGGCAAAGGAGAAAAGGAAAGATATATCCATTTGAATGCAGATTTCCAGAGAATAGCAAGGAAAGATAAGAAAGCTTCCTCCATGATCAGTGCAAAGAAATAGAGGGAAACAATAGAATGGAAAAGACTAGAGATGTCTTCAAGAAAATTAGAGATACCAAGGGAACATTTCATGCAAAGATGGGCACAGTAAAGGACAGAAATGGTATGGACCTAACAGAAGCAGAAGATATTAAGAAGAGGTGGCAAGAATACACAGAAGAACTGTACAAAAAAGATCTTCATGACCCAGATAATCATGATGGTGTGATCACTCACCTAGAGCCAGACATCCTGGAATGGGAAGTCAAGTGGGCCTTAGGAAGCATCACTACGAACAAAGCTAGTGGACGTGATGGCATTCCAGTTGAGCTATTTCAAATCCTAAAAGATGATGCTGTGAAAGTGCTGCACTCAGTATGCCAGCAAATTTGGAAAACTCAGCAGTGGCCACAGGACTGGAAAAGGTAAGTTTTCATTCCAATCCCAAAGAAAGGCCATGCCAAAGGATGTTCAATGCTAAGTCTGCTAAGTCACTTCAGTCGTTTCCGACTCTGTGCAACCCCATAGATGGCAGCCCACCAGGCTCCCCCGTCCCTGGGATTCTCCAGGCAAGAACACTGGAGTGGGCTGCCATTTCCTTCTCCAATGCATGAAAGTGAAAAGTGAAAGTGAAGTCTCTCAGTCGTGTCCGACTCTTAGCGACCCCATGGATTGCAGCCTAACAGGCTCCTCCGTCCATGGGATTTTCCAAGCAAGGGTACTGGAGTGGGGTGCCATTGCCTTCTCCGAAGGATGTTCAAACTACCACACAATTGCACTCATCTCACACGCTAGTAAAGTAATGCTCAAAATTTTCCAAGCCAGGCTTCAACAGTACATGAACTTCCAGATGTTCAAGCTGGATTTAGAAAAGGCAGAGGAAGCAGAGATCAAATTGCCAATATTTGTTGGATTTTCAAAAAAAGCAAGAGAGTTCCAGAAAAACATCTATTTCTGCTTTATTGACTATGTCAAAGCCTTTGACTGTGTGGATCACAACAAACTGTGGAAAATTCTTCAAGAGATAGGAATACCAGACCACCTGACCTGCCTCCTGAGAAATCTGTATGCAGGTCAGGAAGCAACAGTTAGAACTGGACATGGAACAACAGACTGGTTCCAAATAGGGAAAGGAATACATCAAGGCTGTATATTGTCACCCTGCTTATTTCACTTCTGTGCAGAGTACATCATGCAAAATGCTGGGCTGGATGAAGCACAAACTGGAATCAAGATTGCCAGGAGAAATATCAATAACTCAGATATGCAGATGACACCACCCTTATGGCAGAAAATGAAGAAGTAATGAGCCTCTTGATGAAAGTGAAAGAGGAGAGAGAAAAAGTTGGGTTAAAACTCAACATTCAGAAAACTAAGATTATGGCATCTGGTCCCATTACTTCATGGCAAATAGATGGGGAAACAATGGAAACAGTGAGAGACTTTATTTTCTCAGGCTCCAAAACCACTGAAGATGGTGACTGCAGCCATGAAATTAAAAGACGCTTGCTCCTTGGAAGAAAAGCTATGACCAGCATATTAAAAAGCTGAGACATTACTTTGCCAACAAAGATCTGCCTAGTCAAAGCTATGGTTTTTCCAGTAGACATGTATGAATGTGAGAGTTGGACTATAAAGAAAGCTGAGCACCAAAGAATTGATGATTTTAAACTGTGGTGTTGGAGAAAACTCTTGGGAGTCCCTTGGACTGCAAAGAGATTAAACCAGTCCATTCTAAAGGAAATCTGTCCTGAATATTCATTGGACGGACTGATGCTGAAGCTGAAACTCCAATACTTTGGCCACCTGATGGGAAGAACTGACTCACTAGAAAAGACCCTGATGCTGGGAAAGATTGAAGGCAGGAGGAGAAGGGGACAACAGAGGATGAGATGGTTGGATGGCATCACCAACTGAATGGACATGAGTTTGAATAAGCTCAGGGAGTTGGTGATGGACAGGGAAGCCTGGTGTGCTGCAGTCCATGGGGTCGCAAAGAGTCAGACACTACTGAGCAACTAAACTGAACTGAACTGAACTTGGAACTCAGGAAAGGTCTAGAAAGCTGAAACCTTTTTCCTACAAACAAGAAACAGGAGACAAAGAAAGGATTTGAACCCAGGAGGGCCCCACAGAGTCCTGCTTGGTTTCAGAAAAGCAGGGATAGAAAGTATGTGTGTGTACAAGATGTATATATGTGGAAAGGAACCCAATTTCCATTAACAATTAATGGATAATCATAAACCTGGAGCTAAAATAAACTCAAAACTGCAAGGTCAAGAGTAATAACAGGATTTTCTAAGAGCCAAAATTTATTTTTGCACAGTAGAAAATGGAGATAAGCTTGAGGGACTTCTGTCATTTCACACTAACTTGTAGACTTGTTGGACATGTAAAACTCTGTACTCTGGTGAAGTAAAAACAACATTTTAAAGTCCATAAAAAATTTTTTTAAAGAAATACAATACAACCAGGAGAAGTGCAAGCAGAAAGATAAAAGAAACAAAGTAGTACCATGGTAAATATAAAATAATACGATAGAAATCAGTCAATAATCACAATAAAAGGAAACAGATTAAACCAGCCCATGAAGTATCAAATCTAGAGGTAGACTGACTGGGTTAAAATGCTGACATAGATTAGCTCTGGGACCTTGGGCAAGTTAACTTCTCTGTGCATCAGTTGGCCTATAAATAAAATGGAGACAACTATAGTATATAGTATAGTTGATAGGTTCTGTGGGAAATAAAAGCTTTAATACATTAAAAAATAAAGGCACATATAGCAATCCTTGGCACGTAGTAAGTTCTGTGTAAGAATTTATTATGGTAATTATTATTATTTTCACATCAGATTTTACAAAAATTCCAGTCATTTGCTATTTAAATAGGCAAACTTACATCACAGAAGGGCTTCCCTTGTAGCTCAGTTGGTAAAGAGTCTGCCTGCAGTTCAGGGACCTGGGTTTGATCCCTGCGTCAGGAAGATCCTCTGGAGAAGGAAATGGCAACCCACTCCAGTATCCTTGTCTGGAAAATCTCATGAACACAGGAGCCTGGTGAGCTGCAGTACACGGGGTTGCAAAGAGTCAGGCACAACTAAGCAACTAACACTTACTTACTATATCAGAGAAAGTAACCATCAGCAAAGGGTAGGAGGAGGGTGGTAGGCTTTAAAAAGACATAACAGACAAAAATTAATCAAAAGAAAGCAGGTGTAACAATATAATGTCAGAACACACAAGCTTTGGAGCAACAAGGATTAGTTGAAAGAAAAAATCACCAGGAAAAGATGTAATCTAACAGTATAGCCTCAAAAGACAGAAACAAGAAACTGCCAAGTCTCATGGGGAGCTTGACAAATCTGATAGGTGATTTTAGTTCCATTTTCTCAAAATTGATGGACTCATAGGAAAAAGATGTGAACAGCAGTCAAAAAACTTGATGTTTAGGGACTTCCCCAACCATCTAGGGGTTAAGACTCTGCCTTCCAATGCAGAGGGCTCAGGTTCAATCCTTGGTCAAGGAACCAAGGTCCCACATGCTGTAGGGTGTGGCCAAATATTAAAAACAAAAACAACAATATATAAAGAACACTGCACACCCCGGAAAACAGAGAATCTTTATCATCACAAGTACACACCTCAAGGGAAGTCCAAGCATTATTTGTAATAGCAATAAAGAAAAAATAAAACATGTACAAGATCTTGGTGAAGATAGCCATTGACACTGAGACCAACGTGGTTGGGAGCTGGAAGGGTTGGATCACTTCCTGTGTTCCAGACACTCTGCTAGTTCCTGGAGGCGAACTCGGCACCACCTGAAACTCATCTGAATAATACTGGGAGCCCCGGGATGTTCCAAGTGCTACATAGCAAAGGACAAGTGCTCTGGGTGACAAAGGGAGGAGGTGCGATGCCCAGCGTGAGAGCAGGCATGGAAGCCAGACGCTATGCAATCCATGGCTTGTTGGGAAAACAGCGAAGTGCTCAGTATGGCTAGAGTGTGGTGGTAGGAAGCAACCCTTGAGGGTAGCATGGGCACATCTGCACATCTCAGTGCCCCTCAGAGTCTGGCCCAGTAGGATCTGAAAAGCCTTGATAACAATAATCCGTCTATTGAGAACTTCCCATGGGCCTGGTGTTTCCCTTTACTGCCTGTAATGCTCAAGTCAACATTCTGAAATAGGTATTGTTATCCTCATTTTACTTACAGAAAAACTGAGGCTCCAAGAGATTTAGGAACTTGCTCGGGGTCTTGCCCCGGGCCCATCCTCAGTCTGTCTGACTCTGAAGTCCATGCCGAATACATCATCTCACGTTCAGGGATAAGACACAACCTTGCTCTTGGGACCAGAACCACACAGAGCCTCTATATACCTTACTGGGGGGCCCAGGCACCTGTGAACTTAGTAGATGGTCAACTAGGTGTCAGGGATTTATGATTCAGTTGAAAGAGGGCTGTTGACATGCAGGGAAGCCAGGCTCCACGTGTAAGCTGATGCGGGCACAGGAACAGTAGCTAAGGGCCAGCCAGGAGGGGGGCAGCCAAGCCTAGGGACAGCCGTCAAGTCACCACAGGGAGTGAAGTCCCCCTCCCTCCTTGTTCCATCCCACACTTAAATATGCCACCTTCAGTGCCCCCTGCTTTCCTGTTTCCTCCAGAGGTAGAAGCAGCTCTGGTTATGGCTAGAACAGCAGGTTCTTGAGTCTTTAGTCTTGTCACCATGGTCTCCACAGGCCGTGATCCATAGTGCCCGAGAAATGCCCCGCTAAATGTTTGTGTCAGGAAAGCCTGCTGGTGATGCAACAGATAGGTGGGGGCAGTGACGAGGACTCTGATACCACAAAATGTACTCAGCACATTTTGAGTCAACACAGAGATGGGAGCCAAGAAAGATAAGGACTTTAGTTGTTTGAGTGTTGTTTATGTAAACCCTCCTTCGTCACCAAAGATTTGAGGCTGCTGGCAATGAAAACTGAAATGATGATGATGGTGAGAGAGGGAGAAGACTCTTAGGATCAGAAAATAAAAATTGTGGAAGAAAAGCATGACCTGATAAAGCACAAGACCTGAAGGACACAGGCATGGGCAATAAGGGATGACAAAGTTGCAACAGTTGACTTTCACGCTGGCTTTGGGTTTCTTGGAAATCCATGCAGAGGGAAATTCAGCCAGTTACATAATTGTGGTAAGCAGAAGAAGGAAACAGGTCAGAATCACAGGGAAAATAAAGCTTTTCCAAACAGTGAGCAGCAAAATAAACATCTCGATGAAACTTTATACATGCAGACTTTGAATCATATTAAAAAGTCACTGAGAAATGGCAATTTTGCATAACGTCAAGGTGAGGTAGTTCAAATATCTAAGCATCTGGTGACAAGATCTATGGATAGAATAAAAAGTGCCTGAAAATTTTTAGTAGGAATTCTTATCTTTTAAAATATTAGCTAACATTAATAAATAGCTTTTTATTAATATTTAAGAGTATATTATAGAGAAAGCATGCATTACAGAAAAGTAAATATATCATCTTGGACTTCCTGGTGGCTCAGTGGTAAAGAATCCACCTGTAATGCAGGAGCTGCAGGAAATGCAGTTTTGATCCTTGAGTCAGGAAGATCCCCTGAAGGAGGGAATGGCATCTGCTCCAGTATTCTTGCCTGGAGAATTCCATAGACAGAGAAGCCTGGCGGGCTACAGTCCATAGGGTTGCAGAGGGGGACGTGACTGAAATGACTTAGCATGCACATATGTATAATCACCTGTATTCCCACCGTGAGCGTGTGTATATTTTCCAATTTTTTATCTAGGCATATTTTTAGATATTTTTTACAAATTTATTTTTATGCAGTCAGACTGTTTAGTAACCTGATTTATTGTTTAACGAGTACATCTTACTTATAATCCATGTCAATGAATGTTCATTCACAATGTGATTTTTAATGGAAATTAATGTGGATGTATCATAATTTATATGGTTCAGATGGTAAAGAATCCACCTGCAATACAGGAGACCTGGGTTCGATCCCTGGGTTGGGAAGATCCCCTGGAGGAGGGCATGGCAACCCACTCCAGTATTCTTGCCTGGAGAATCCCCATGGACAGAGGAGCCTGGTGGGCTACTGTCTATGGGTCGCAAAGAATCGGACATGACTGAGCGACTAAGCACAGCACAGCATATTATAATTTAACAATCTCCTCTTGTACATTGTGTTTTTCTTTAATTTCTAAAATTATAACCACTGTAATGAACATCTTTACAGCAAAATGCATGCATTCTATAGTTATTTGTTTTATGTTAAATTTTAAATGGAAGAAAATTTTCTGAACAGGCACATCCCTATTCACAAATCCTTTGTTGTAATACTGAGACCTCCCAGTATTAGGACCAGGTTAAAACCAGTGGTTTAGACTGTAAAGGAAAGATGTACAACAAAGCCTTCAGCCATTTTCTGTCTCTGTCATGGACTTCCAGATATACATGGCAAATTGAGTGCATACATCTAATATATTTTTCTCTGAAATTTTCCTCAAAATATGGTAAAGAGAGTTTTTTTTCTTTTTTAGAAAAAAAAATCCATAAGGACAAAAAGAATGAGGAAAAAAAAAGACCATAGCAAAATTTTAAAAGCTAGAAATCAGGCAGACTAGTTGCAACTAATTTAGTAGGACTGAGCAAACTGATCTGAAGTTGGCAGTGGGGACAGATAAGTGCCAACCTGATTTATTGCACTAAATTCTCAAAGGCTGCTGCTGCTGCTGCTAAGTCACTTTAGTCGTGTCCAACTCTGTGCAACCCCATGGACTGCAGCCTACCAGGCTTCCATCCATGGGATTCTCCAGGCAAGAACACTGGAGTGGGTTGCCATTTCCTTCTCCATCTCAAAGGCTAAGGAATTGTAATAAATCTGCTGTTAACCAACGTTACACCCATGTATGAACTAGTAATAGCCCCCCTTTTCTCAAGACACTCTACAGCCATCTACCAGAAGTTTGTCATAATAAATATACAATTCCATTATGCCTACAGTGTGGGAAAGGTGCTCTCAGAATTGTACAGTACACAGCTTGTACATACTAGCCCTGACATGGAGGCACCAGGGACCACTAAAAATAGAATGAATGAAGAGACTGATGTAAAATATGGAAGAATGGTTAAAACTACTTAAAAAGAAAAGTTAGCATTTCTTTCTAACCTTGGCAGAAGCCTGGAGCTTTATCCTCTGAAAAGGGGAAGACTGAATATTTGTGGAAGGAGAATGCCAGGCAGAGTTGAGGACAGAGATTATTGTACCAGAAATAAAGCGTGCCCTGTAAATGCTGAGTCCTATCCTGCTTCTTCCACTTGGCCACAGGAACACTGGCACCCAGGCCTTTACTCTGCAGGCAGGAGAGAAGAGGAAACTGCCTAGGAAAACAAAACCAGCTCAAAGGAAAATACGTAAATATTTTTACATTGGGGGGGTCCCCCAACTAAACATTCCAGTGGACCACCCAACAGAGAAGCTCACAGTACGTGGAGCTCCAAATCAGCTTTTAAATCCCCACTTTGCAGTAAGCAGACAAGCAAAAATTACCAGTCATTTGAGGAACAAGCCTAACATGAAAGATAGAGACCAAAACAAACAGATGTTAAAAAAGAAACTTGAGGGGACTTGCCTGGTGGTCCAGTACTTAAGAATCCACCTGCCTGTGTAGGAGACACAGGTTTAATCCCTGGTCCAGGAAGATTCCAGATGCTTGGGGCACCTAAGCCTGTGCTCCACCACTACTGAAGCCCCTGAGCCCTGGAGCCCCGGAGCCCAGGCTCCACAACAGAAGCCATTGCAGAGAGAAATGCCCGCACCTCAAGTAGAGAATAGCCCCTGTTTGCTGCAACTAGAGAAAGTCTGCATGTAGCAATGAAGACCCAGCACAGCCAAAAATAGATAAATAAATAAAAGTTTAAAAAAAAGGAACTTGGAGAAAAGGAGACTATACAGGCAGAAGAATTTTTAAACATACCATTCATATCATTAGAGAGTTAAAAGAATATATTACATTGATGAAACAAGAACATACCATAAAAAATTCACAGAATTGAAAAATAAAAGTAACTCTTGCAAATTAAAAACACAGTTGCAGAAACGGAAAACTGAATAAAGAGTGAGGCCGTCTCCCAGAAAGGAGAGCATGCAGAGATGGAAGAAATGAGAGAAAAGATAAGAAAATTAGAAGACCTTGTTCAAGAAGTTCCTATTATTAAAAGAGACAGGAAAAAAAGTGGCATAATCACCTTAGAAAACAATTCAGCATGATAAAGATGAGCATACACATACTGTACAATTGAACAGGAAAAAGTAGTTGTTAAATTCATTCATTTATTCAACAAATATTTACTAAGCACCTACTAATTGGGGAGGGATTGGGGGCAGGAGGAGAAGGGGACGACAGAGGATGAGATGGCTGGATGGCATCACCGACTCGATGGACGTGAGTCTGAGTGAACTCCGGGAGTTGGTGATGGACAGGGAGGCCTGGCGTGCTGTGATTCATGGGGTCGCAAAGAGTCGGACACGACTGAGCGACCGAACTGAACTACGTCATTGTGCTGGGCACTGACTATACAAGAATAATAAACAGACAAGATATAAGACAGATATAAATAAAGACAAGATATAAAAACAGACAAGACTCTGCTTTCTCAGAAACTAACCAAGATGCTTCATCCCAAGGCAGCTGTGGAATATGGCAGATCTCAGACTCAATTTTGTCTACAAGGTTTGATGTTTCATGCAAGAAGTCCCTAGATAGATGATCTGTGGGCAGAACATGTGTTTGAAGGAATTATAATCATTCTGTAACTCAAAAGAGAAGTAAAAATTAGAACAAAGCTGTGTTTAGGAAGAACCAATTTAATTTTGGTAGTCTTGAACCGAGTTGTCCAAAGATAGAATCAATTGTTTCGCGAGGTGGTAAGCTGGCTATCAGTGGAGGTGTTTGGTGCTAAGCAGCAGGGACTTTCCTGGTGGTCCAACGGTTGGGAGTCTTCCTGCCAATGCAGAAGGTACAGGTTTGATCCCTGGCCCAGGAAAATCCCATGTGCCTCAGAGCAACAAAGCCCATGAGCCACAGCTACTGATTCCACACTCTAGACCCCATGAGCCGCAACTACTGAGCTCTCTAGAGTCCATGCACCGCAACAAAGAGAAGCCTCCATTCACCACAACTGGAGAAAGCCCACTAGCAGCAACAAAGACTCAGCGCAGCCATAAATAAATACAAAGTAAAAAATTACAAAGCAGCATTCATTCACTCAACGATTGCATGATGGCCTTGTTCCAGGCACTGGGGTATGCACTGTGTATTCATTAGCTATTGCTGCAAAGCAAATCACCCCCAAATCTAGTGTCTTATGATGTCTCACAATTTCTGTGAGCCAGTGGCTTGACTGTGTGGTTCTGACTCAGGATGCGTCATGAGGTTGCAGGCAGGACATTGCCTGGGTCTGTGGTCATCTGAAGGCTCCACCAAGGCTGGAGGATCTGTTCCAAGGAGGCTCACCCACACAGCTGGCAAGTTGGTGCTGGCTGTTGAGGAGGGGCAGTAGTTCCTTCCTATGTGGACCCTCCACGGGGCTTCCTATGATGTTCCTCATCACAACATTGTCCCTCAGTCACAACAACGTGGTGACTGCCTCCCCTCAGAGTCCAAGAGAAAGCAGGATGGAAGCCGCTGCAGCCTTTATGCTCCACATTTGGGAGTTACATACCATGACTTTCACAATAACCTGTTGATCACGTTGGTCAGCCCTCTTTAATATGAGAGGGACCACATGAGGTTATGAGTACCAGAGATGAGGATCAATCTCAGAGGCTGGCTACCACACTGCAGACACAATAACGAATGAACAAGTGGGGTGCCTAACCTCAAGAGACTGTTAGTGAAGAGTTAGGATACTTGTTATAGATGATGTCAAAGGAACTAGACTGAGAGGTGGATTCCTTCAATCTTAACATCCTGTGATTTTGTTCTTCTAGGTCTTAGTCCTTTCCTCACTGTATCACTAGGCCACCATCTCAGAACCAGCAGCTCATGTCCTCATTCCTCTAACATGGGCAGTTCTGAGGTCTCCATTATTAGCTGCTTGTCACTACACAGCAAGATAACCAGGGTCTCACCCTTGGGCTCCCAGATACAAAAGTCCCCAGATAACCCCACGCTTGTTGTTTCTGTCTGCAGAATCTGTCACTAGCCTGCGTCCCTCCTCCCAGAGCACAGCATGTCCTATGATGATGCCTGGAGGACACGGTGTCCCCATGTGGGAGCTGCTTTTCACCAGCCCAGCCAGCCCTCAACAGCAACTACGCCCTGTGGTTTCAAGAGGAGAGAGCCCTCCCTTTCCCCTGTTGTGCTCTTTTCTCACCAATCAGAGCCATGCCAGCCACCAGACAGTGGCATGTGACCCCTCGGACGTTCTCAGAGTACTTTTGACCTTTGAGCTTTGGGGATGGATGCAGGGGTATGGTTAAAATGTCTCAGCCTGGTCCACGCCAGCCCTGGCTGATGCTCCTTTTGGGGGCACTAACCCGTGTGCACAGAGGAGTCTTATCTTTAGGTCACCCAAGGAGCCAGAGGTAGCTGGGGGGACTTCAGCCCTAAAAGTCTGGGGGGACTGCTGGGATATATTGATGTGGGCTGCACCAGAATCCAGAAAAACGTCCTTCCATGACACTCACAGGGGCTCTAAGTACACAGTTTTCCTGTGTATAAGTGCTGCAGTCTCACCAGGTGGTCAAAACTGGATTCTAGAGAAACTCTGGTGAATATTTATTAATATTTGTTTCTAGAAAGCTAGTGGAAGTTGCTGTAACACAGGAAGCTCAAGTTGGTGCTCTGTGACAACCTAGAGGGGTGGGATGGGCTGGAGGTGAGAGCGAGGTTCAAGAGAGAGGGACATATGCGTACCTATGACTGATCCACATTGTTGTATGGCATAAACCAACAGTGCAAAGCAATTATCCCCCAAATAAAAATAAAAAAGAAATGAAATGCTAATATATACCGTACAACACAGGAGTACCCCGAGAACGTTATACCAAGTGGAAGAAGCCAGACACAAAAGTAAAACTATTGTATGATTTCACTTACATGAATTACCTAGAATAGGCAAAGTCTAAGAGACAGGAGAAGCCATCAGCAGAAACTGGAGTGGAGGAGTGGTAATGGGTAATTGCTTTACAGACACAGGGTTTCTGTTTGGGTCACGAAGAAATTTTGGAGATAGTGGTGATGGTTGTACAACATTGTGAATGTGATTAATGCCTCTAAATTATGCACTTAAAATGGCAAATTTTGTGTTATATATATTATACCACAATAAAAATAATACTAAATCCTCATAAAGTCCCAACACTACATAAATCTATGAAGTAGAAAGCAAAATCCCATTCTCCTGCAAACAGACCTGTTGAATTTACCATCTAGGCCCAGCAATTTCTTTATTCTGTGACAGCCCCTCGTGCAGAGTGCATCCCCCCTTCTCTCTGGGGTTCTGGGCGGAGCTCACTGTTCTCCTTATGCTGGGCTCACCCTGGAGGCACCACAGCCTGGTACTTAAAAGGCATACTCTCTAGCTGGATGGCCCAGGCTCCAATCTCATTCCCACCACTGCTAGATCATGTGCTTCACCATCCTGAACTGCCTTTTCCTCACCTGCTGCGTCTTTGAAGTCTCTGTCTGTTGTGAGGATTATATGAGTCAATGTGGTACAACAATTTTTAAAGGCACCTAGCATTAACGCGTGTCAACTTTAGGGCCATCTCTGTATTTTAAAGTTCTAGAAGCTTCTGCCACTGGTTGCTCCTCATTGGCCACCATTTTCGGGGGTGGGGCAGGGCATAGCTTCCTCTTTCATTCCTTGATGTCCCTTGGTGTTGTTCCCTTGAAAGGCCTAAACTCCATTCGAAGGAAAGAGCAGATGTCAGGTCATTTGGGACAAAAGGCTTGAACTGTCTCTTCTCTGGGGTTCCCTCCTAGGAGAGCCCACCTCAGTCCACAGCTGGCTGTGCTGGTGAGACTGCTTGGGGCCTAATTCCTCTCTTCCCCTGCCTCCTGCCCCATTTACATTTTTTTTACATTTAAAATCTCTCAGTCGTGTCCGACTCTTTGAGACCCCATGGACTATACGGTCCATGGACTTCTCCAGACCAAAATAATGGAGTGGGTAGCCTTTGCCTTCTCCAGGGGATCTTCCCAACCCAGTGGTTGGCAACTGCAGCCCCAGGCCAACAGGCCCCTTTGCAGGAGGCTCCTGGGCAGAGTTCACCAGGGCCCCCAGGCACTTCCTCCTCCCCACCTCCCGGGACTCTGACATGTCTATGGGCCCCATTCCTCGACTCTGGAGATCATGGGTTTAGTAGTCAAAAAAAACCTCTGAAATAAGCATGAATCAATTTTATAATAGAAGTGAGGTGGGGTGGGTGGAATAAACCACAATTCACCCAAATAAGTCAGATTAAAGGCACAGAAGATCTTAGACGAGGAGGGACAGTCTTCCCCACTGTGTCATGAACTCCCCAGAGCCCAGGACCGCGTCCTGACCACATTGGTGGCACCCTCGGGGTGAAGCCCAGCGTCAGATTCTTTACCACTGAGCCACCTGGGAAGCCCACTGGACCACCAGGGAAGTCCAAAGCGTAACATCTTTATCCACCTCCCCTTAGGACTCTCTCCACACCTCTCAGCACACGCTGCCCCCCTAGTCTCTCCCAGCCCCCCAGTCCCTCTAAGCACCCACTGCTGACCCATCTAAGCTTTGCTAACGGTGCTCCCTGCAGCCCTCAAGTCCCACAACACCAAGAAGCCCCACTGTAACCACACCGGGCTAGTTTCTCAGCAGCTTTATTGAGAAGCGAGAGGTAGCATCACTTTCCACTGGACAGGTATCCACAGGTCTGTACAAGAACTGCTTTGGGACAGACATACAGACAGGGGGCAGGGCAGGGCAGGTGTCAGTGGTGGGGCGGGGGCACCAGGGGCAACTCAGCCCCCCAAAGGGACGGGCATCTCCTCCTGTGCGGGGAGGGCGTGGGCCTGGCTCTCTTTCTCCTTGAGGGTGTTGAAGAAGTTGCTGACCTTGTCCCTCAGATCCTTCTCCAGGAAACTCAGGTGATCTTCCATGTCCCCCGCCAGGGGGCCCAGCTTCTGCCTGAGCGTGTCCAGCTGCTGCACCATGGCTTTGTTGAAGGTCTCGCCGTAGGGCCCCACGGTGCGGCGGAAGTCCTCCACCTGCTGGTCCAGGCGGCTGCTCAGCTCTGCCAGTGACTTCTGCAGGTCCTCGGCGTTGCCCGGCTGACTTCCACGCACGCTGTTCACCAGGGGCACCAGCCCCTGCCGCAGCTCCTCGGCTTTGGCTGAGATCTTGGCCTTCAGCTCCTCAGCATGCTTCTTCATCTGAAAGGCCAGGCCCTCCAGCTGGTGGTTGAGCTTCCCCTGGACGTCCTGAGCATAAGGGGCCAGGCTGCGGCGCAGTTCCTCCACGTTCTCCTCGATCTTGGTCTGGAGCTGGTCTGCGTAGGGCGTCAGGCGCCCCTTGAGCTCCTCCACGCGCTGGTTGACCGTGGCCTGGAGCTCCTCGGCGTAGGGCGCCAGCGAAGCCTGCAGCTGGTCCAGGTTTTGCCTCATCACCGTCTCCATGCGCTCCGCGTAGGGCGTCAGCTGGCGCCGCAGCTGCTGCGCCTGGGTGTCGACCTGGGTGCGCAGCTCCTCTGCGTATGGTCCCAGGCGCTGCTGTAGCTCGCGCACGTTGTCCCCGATCTTCTGGCTCACCTCGGTGGCGTGGGGCAGCAGCCGGGCCCGCAGGTCCTCCAGCTCCTTCTGAATCTCCTCCTTCAGCTTCTCGGAGTCCTTGGTCAGCCGTTCATGCAGTTCCGTGGCAAAGGGCACCAGCTTCTTACGCAGGTCGTCCGTGTAGGTGCTCACTTCCCCAAGTTTATCTTGGAAGAGGGTGCTGCGGGGGAAGGACGCAAGGGGTCCACCGTGAGGTTTGGCATTCCTGCCTGCGTGCTAAGTCGCTTCGGTCCTGTCCGACTCTGCGACCCCGGGACTGTAAGCCCGCCAGGCTCCCCCACTGCGACCTTAGCTCCTTACATACCACTCACCTTCCACACACCTGCCTAAGACAGGGGAGCGTGCAGGGTACTGAATTCACCCATCTTATCCCCGTGACCTTCCCCATGGTGGATGGTGATTTAAGCAAATGGATGTAATCGACTAAGGTAAATACATTGACGTTGTACCTCTGGATCTCCCCTGGAGCTTGAGTCACAGTATCAATTAATACCTATCATGTGAGCTGGAGCAGTGGGCTTGCCTCTCCTTATCTGTAAAGTAGAAAGACTGGACTTTGAGGTCCTTCTCAGCCCAGGTGTGCTGTGACAGAGATCACTTGTGATGTTCTGGACCTCTTCTAGCATCTTCTAGTCACATTGGGTGCTGGTTTCCCTGCTGTGTGGACACCCCCAGGGGCTTCCCAAATATCCTCACCCCTCCCCTTGCCATGATTTCACAGAGGCCTGTCCTGGAATGTATTAGAAGCCAGCTCACATGACATTTCTTTCCCTCCCTTTCTTCTGGGAGCCTCAGTGCTAAGATGTGGCCATTTGTTACACTCTGGAAAGTTAAAGTGGGAAATTCCCTGGTGGCCCAGTGTTTAGGATTCAGCAGTTTCAGGGCAGGGGTTTGATCCCTGGTCAGGGAACTAAGATCCCACAAGCCACAGGGCATGACAAAAAGAAAAAAAGAAAAGTTAGAGCAGGGATTATTCAGTCCAGCCTTCCTTATTTGCACACATGAATCCCAGGATCCAAGTCTGGAGAGCTCTGGTCACCCAGTGACTTGATGGCAGGGCAGTGGGTGTCCTAAGCTCAGGTCTCCTGCCTCTGAGTCCAGCCCTTGCCCACACGTTGCATGGCCTTTAAGAAGCCCTTCCTGCCAGCTCTGCCCCTCTTACTTGAGCTGCTGGGTGAGCTCAGACTTCTGGATATGTTCCACCGCCTTCTTGGCATTGTTGCCCAGCTGGCTGAAGTAGTCCCAAATCACAGTGGCCACCTGGTCGGCATTGACTTCTGCCTCGGCTCCTGGGTGGGAAACAGCAAATTCATGAACGCCGTCTCCTTCCTTGCCCCCCTTGCCCCATCCCTGAGCTGCAGACTGGATGTCGGAGGTGGGGCACAGCCACTGATTTCTCTGCGCTTGGCTAGTTAGAAGCCACAGGGGTAGATAAAGCTGGGGCAGCACCCATGCCAGGGAGCCCAGCACTGTGAATGGACAGCACTCCTAAGAGCTGAATGGCAGCTGGGGAACCACCTGCCTCCAGCTGTGGGCTGACAGGCACTCCAAACTGTCCTCTCGCCCTGGCCCCAGACTCGCCACCCTTCCTGCCTGACGCAGCAGATGGGTCCTGCCTAACAGTGCCATCTGAAGGCAGCTCCTACTCACCGGTGACAGCCACCAGGGCCAGGCTCAGGACCACAGCCTTCAGGAACATCCTGGGCTCCTCGCTGGGCTGGGAGAGTCTCCTACTGCACCAGATCCTTCCTGGATTCAGAGGGGCCAGAGGAGAGGTTCTCGGGCAGCTCACTGTACTGCTGTTGGAACTGACTGAAGCTCAGAACCAGTCAGACATTTAAATCCTCACTGGGCTGCCCTCCCCACTTTCCTCCCCAGTGTGACTCCACGCTGGAAGGTGACACATTCCCAGGAGGCCTCTTGGACTTTTGTGGCCCTTGGACAACGTGGAAGCTGATGGCAGACTGGGGCTCGGGCAGCATTCAGAAGCAGCTGTTCCGAACGTGTGCCCCACCCATCGTGGAAGGGGCCGTGAGCCAAGGGAGGAATGAGGCTGAGGGAACACCTGAGCTCGGGACTGATAAACAGAAGCCCTGTGGCCGCTCCGGGTCTGTGCTCGGCTTGGGGAGTGGGGCAAAGTTCACAGTTCCTCTGTCTGCCCCAGTGAGGAGGGGCCCCCACTCCCACATCCCCCAACCCTGACTCCATCTCAGAGCACCAGGCTCTGGACTGGGATACCCAGGGCCACAGATGGGATAATGAGTCAAGATCTAGGGCTCTGGTCAAGGTGAGCCCGGGAGAAGGTGACCCCTGCAAGCCTGGGCAGAGTGGAGGTAGATCCTGTGCTGAAGGTATTAACTGTAAGTGTGCTGCACGTCGCACCACTGCCAAGTGTGTCACCTTGGTCTAGTGATTCCACTTGGCCCAGCTCTGGCCTCATTTTCTCCTTTAAAAATGGGATTGTTGGGTGTATTAAATGCGATATTACTGGTGAAATGAGCAGTATTGTGCCTGGCAGAGTAAGCACTAAAAAATAGCCACTACTGTTGTTAATAAGAATATTAACTATTTTCTGGCTTTGGACCAAACAAGGAGTACAGTAGCATGCTTGCTGCTCCAATGAGAGTGGCAGAGTGAGACCCCACCCTCTGGGGGGCATCAGGCAGGCACAATGCAGGGTGAGGGGCAGACTGGCCCGAGGTCTGATTCCTGCCCACCTCCTCCCTGGGTGGGAGCAGTCAGCTTGTGATGAATCACAAGACCTGAGGCTCTCAGGGAGCCTCTCATCAGGAGATGGGGAAGCGGGGTGGTGGTGGTATCCAGATCTTCTACTTGGACTTCCAACATCCTCTGCAAGTGAGGTCATACACAGAAAGACATCCACCAAGAAGGTGGCGCATCCTGACCAGTTTGTGCCCCTCTGCTGGACCACACAGATCACCTTGAGTGACAAGGAGATGAAATCCATCGTATTGCACCGTTGGCTGCCCTCCATGAATGCCATGCCCCGCACGTGGATGGGCTTCTATAATCTGCCACTGGAAGAGTCCACAGCTGGGCTGATCCTGACTTCCCGTGTCTCCACTGTTTCATAGACCAGGAGTGACTTGATGTCTCATGGGGTTGGAGATAGCTAAAAGGCCTTCCAGTGCTTGTACCCCTTCTGTAGAATCCCCACTACCTAGCAGTGTCCCACCCCACCAATCGCCACCCCCAGCGTCGGGGAGCTCCTCCTTCCAGGAGCAGCCTGGGCCATCTCGCAGTAGTTTATGAAGGCTTCTGATGCTGGAGTTGGACTCCTTGGCTTTGCATGTGGGCTCCGCACATACTGACTGGGTGACCTCGGCCAAGTCTCTTAACCTCTCTGAGCCCCGTGTGCCTCAGTAGGGCATAAAACAGTGCATGCCTTCTGGGCTTCAGGGGGTCAGGGAGATAATCTGAGTAATGCTGGGAGACATGCCTGGCCCACAGTCAGCGCTCATCAAGCACAAGCCATGTTTCGCCCCTGAAGACTTCACTGCACTGCGACGCTCCCAAATCAGTCAGAGTCCTGCCTAGGTTGGGAGCAAAGGTAGTCGCTCACCTCTGGCCTCATCCCTTTCCCCCTCAATGGGCCAGAGGTGAGCAGGCAACAAGTCACCAAGGACTCTCAGTTGAGTTTGCCCTCACTGGATGGGAGCATGTGTTTTTGTTTTTTGGCCACAATGTGTGGCATGCAGGATCTTAATTCCCCAACCAGAGCTCAAACTTGCGCCCCCTGCAGTGGAAGTGTGCAGTCTTATCCACAGGACAGCTGGGAAAGTACCAGAGAGCATGCTGTGTATCAGTCTGTGAACAGATTAGTTCTGGGCGGTGGGAGAGAATGAGAGGCCCCTGTGCCCTGTCTTAGATTGTTTGAGCTGCTGATGGAAAGGATGTGAGTGCCCACAGCTCCAGCAGACCCTGGCCCTATGAGTCAGGGCACGGCCACATGGGTGGGCACAAAGGGCTGTATGACGTTGGGTGAACCATATCCCTTTCTGAGCCTCAATCTCCTTATCTGTATAACAGACAGACCTAAAATGGTCAATGAGGTAATGAGGCTGAGAGTCTAGCATCACCTATGGCCACCCTCCTGCCCCCTCAACAGAGATCAAACCGGTGGGCAGCCCGAGCCCAGAAGCAGGAGGGAACGACTCAGGCCCAGCCAGGGACGGGCAAATCACATGGACACAGGTGCCCATGTTTGCTCCACACTGGCCGTCCACCCAGGGCAGAGCTCAAAGGGGGTGTCTCCCGGGTGGGGAGATCTGGGTGAGACACTAGGAGGAACTTCCAGCGCAGAAGGCCATGGTGAACCAGGGCCTCTGGCTGGCAGGGCTGAGTCAGCGCTGCCCAGTCCAGCCTTGTGGCAGGGGCATGGGTCACAGAGGCTCGTGAGCTAAGCCTCACTCACACACAAGTGGAAGCAGAGAGATTTAGTTTAACCCTAGAGGACCATTTTTGGCCCCAGCTGATCAGACGTTCTCCTTCTCACCCCTCCTCCCTGCCCGTTACCAGGTATGGGGGCCACGGCTGGAACAGCGTCCTCATCCCAGGGGAGCTATGCTGGGGGGAGGGAGAGAAGAAGGGAAGGAGAGGCAGCTTAGGCTGGGCCACTGATCAGACCCTTCCTCAGATCACCCTACTGAGACCCACCTGGAGCTGCTGGGAGGGGCACAGGCACACAGAGGCCAAGCCCTTGGAATGAGATAAGGTCCCAGGCCCCAGGGCATGTCTCAACCCAGCTGCAGAGGCCCACACTCTCCGGTTCTCTACCCAGCTTGACACCACACCGCTGGGTCTCTCTGCCCACATCTTCTGACCTCCCTGGGCTCACTGGCCCATTGCCACTCAGGAGAGAGAGGGCGGCCTCCTCCAGAGGCTCCACACACATGGAAGGAGAGTTGGAGGAACCAAGGCCAAGGGCTCCAGCCAGTCCAACCCAGCATGCCCCAGCCCAGCCTGGAATCTGGATTCCCACTGTGACCCTCACTTCTGAGGAGAAGGAACAGATCAGAACGAAGAGGGAAGTGGACAAGGCTGCCCTCTACCTTCCCCAAAGTCCAAATCCTTCAGGACCTCCCAATCACCTTCCTCTCCTCCCCACCCCATCACCACAGTCTGTGCTCAGAGAGGCTGAAATGGATGCACTCTGAGTGCCTGATAAACCTCCAAGGGTCTCATCTCTCCATGCGGTTTGGTCTCAGTGTGCGTATTAGAAGACCTGGATTCTGGTTCCCAACTCTGCCGTGGATGGAATATGGGTACCTTGTTATGTCTCCAGCCCTGCCTTAGGTTTCTACCTATAAAATGGAGTTAATAATGTCTGTGCTGTGCTGTGCTTAGTCGCTCAGTCATGTCTGACTCTTTGCAACCCCATGAACTGCAACTTGCCAGGCTCCTTTGTCCATGGGGATTTTCCAGGCAAGAATACTAGAGTGGGTTGCCATGCCCTCCTCCAGGGGATCTCCTCAACCCAGGCATCAAATCCAGGTCTCCCACATTGCAGGCAGATTATTTACCATCTGAGCCACCAGGGAAGCCTGTGAATACTAGAGCAGATAGCCTATCTCCTCAAGGGGATCTTTCCAACCCAGGAATCAAACTGAGGTCTCCTGTATTGCAGGCAGATTTTTTACCAGCTGAACTACCAGCGGAGCCCTAATAATGTCTACTTCGCAGGAATCATTTGCATTTTAACAGATAACCATGTCTAAGTGAAAGGAATAAATCTCTAAGGAGAAATTTCAAGTTTCAGCCACAGATAAAGAATTCTGAAGGTAGAGCTAGGTCACTTTCTCGGGCCTCTGACTTCCCATGGTGGGTTTAGTTGCTTCTTCCTGGTTAGATGGCCACCTGCCAAAAGCCCTAATTCTACATTGGAGGCTCCTCCTGCCTTCCTTAGACTATGCTGTCTAAGGAAGGACAGGTGTTTGGGAGAAAGGAGGAGAGATTTATCTAGCCCCCTTCATGGACCAGCTGCTTTTACATATCTCTTATATTTCACCACAATTCTGGAGTATCAGTGTTCTAGCCCCATTTTACAGAGGAGAATTTTGAGGCACTGAGATGTTAGATCTCTGGCCCTGGGTCATATCTGTAGGTGCCAAAGGCACCATTTAAATCTGGAATTTCCTGGCTCTGAGACCTCACTGGAAGACAGAGCTCCCTAATGCTGCCATCCAGGCTGCAGCTCCTGGTGTGAGCCCAAGGGACACTTCACCTCAGGAAGAGGCCGGGCATCTCCTGGACAGCTGACTGTCCCTTTGAGCTCATCTGGCCCCTCTCTCCACTACACCAGCCTCACCACAGCCTTGGTTGCCTCCCCAGCCACAGGACTATGAGGCCTGGTATGTTTAAGCTGAGGAAGTTGAGGTCTGAGGTCGAGAGGTACTCAGCGCTGGCCTCAGTCCCAGCTGCACAGTCTGCCCCCTGGGGACATTATCAGTGAGTCCAGAGGGCAAGATGAGGAGATGGTGCGGTAAAACAAAGGCCTGGGGCTCAGCAGCCTTTGACCATCTCCCACCACCCCCTGTAAGAGAGGGATCAGCAGGAAATTTCTGGGTTAGCTGCACTCAGGACTGAAGCCCAGAGACGGAGATCCTGGGGAGGGGGCTGTGGGCACTCAACTGTGTCCCACCTCTGCACAAGCCCCTGCCCACAGGCCTTCTGTGACTTCACTCTAGACACCCCAGACCAGCTAGCTGAGTTGTGTCGAGTCTAAAGAAGCCAATCCCCCTCTCACATCACCCCCACCTTGCAGGCTGTTGGCAGGGCTTAAAGTAGGGAAGGACCTGGAAACCAAGGACAAAGGGATGGATGAGGTTTGTCCTCCAATCCCTTCACCCAACTCACCAGCCTCTCCCTGGGGAACCAGGCTGTTCAGAAATGGGGTCTCCCCAGGTCCAAGCCATAGGGTAGCAGAGAGCCAGGTGGGCACCCTCAGCTTTCTAGAGATTTCCCAACTCCTAGCGGGCCTGGGTGCCTCTGGCTACCCTCTGTCAGGGCCTGGTCTAGATTGATTAGCAGGTGACCTTTGCCCGGTTGCCTGGGCCCTCACACTGCCCTGTGTCCTGGGGATAATATAAAACAGGTCCGAACCCTCTTGCCTGTGTACGCAGTTCACCCCAAGAAGCAGCCGCTCCAGGTAAGGCTCCCTGGAGGTTTGGGGGATAAAGAGAGCAGGATGGGGAGGGGCCGGTGGGGGTCTGTGCCCAGCCCAGCCAGCAAAGCCTGGAGAAGCGCTTGTAGAGCTGAGGAAGCCTTAAGGCTTGATGAGTGCCTCTCCCCAGGCATTCTGGGGAGACCGAGGTCCCTAGGGGAAGGTCACTTGCCCAAGGCTACACAGAGCCTAGTGGTGGAGCTGGGACTGCCACTGGCTCCATTTTCTGCTCGCTCTGCATGTTTAGGATTAGAAGAAGACTCAGACACCCCAGTTGTGCCCCAGACAGAAAACCTGAGCCCTGGAGAGGGCAGAGAGTCACCCAGAGTCACTCAGCATGTTAGTGGCAGAAACCTGGCCAGAATCCACGTGTCTTGATTCCTGGTCTGGAGGGTTCCTGCTCCATGCCCCGCCTCGCTCTCTCTACCCTGGGTCCCCCAGTCCCCTGTCTGAAAGCCCATGGCCTCCCCCATATTAGCCCTCTCTTCTCCTGACTTGAGCCGGCTCAGGCCCTGCTTTAGGGGCCACCGCATCTCCCCAGAAAGGGCCGCCTGGTGGTGGTGGAGGGGGTGGGGACTTGAGGAACAGCTCACAGGACCCTTCCCTGCAGGAACCAAGGCGCCATGCAGCCCCGGCTGCTCCTTCTTGCTGCCTTCCTGGCGCTCCTGGTCTTGCCTGGTAAGCAGCCAGTGGGAACTGGGCTGGGCGTGGGAAGGGGATGGCTTGGCAAGTGGCTGGGGGATACCAAACCCCAATGGGGGGCTGAGCAGGAGCCAAGGGCTCCCCAGAAGCTGATTCACCCCACTCAGTCCTGCTCTCCTCATAGAAGCTACCAAGGCCGAGGAGGGATCCCTTCTGGACAAGATGCAGGGCTATGTGAAGGAGGCCACCAAGACCGCCAAGGATGCCCTGAGCAGCGTTCAGGAGTCCCAGGTGGCCCAGCAGGCCAGGTACACCCTCACTTTCCTGCCTTTGGTTGCTACCTGCCCGGGACTTGGTGAGAGCCCCCACGGGGGTCCCGTGTCTCTCCCACGCCCACCTAGGACCTGCACCTCGTTGAACCTGCTTTCTCTCTGTAAAACAGGCTCCCTCACAGGGAGAGATGACGGAGAGGCATCGCATCCCACCACGCCTCTCTTTGTCATCCTCCTTTCTTCCTCCTTGCCCTCATTTCCATTTCCCTTTTCTGATAATCTGGAGGTTTGGATCCACCCAACGCAATTTCTGGGGCTTCTCTGATAGCTCAGTTGGTAAAGAATCCACCTGCAATGCAGGAGACCCCAGTTTGATTCCTGGGTTAGAAAGATCTGCTGGAGAAGGGATAGGCTACCCACTCCAGTGTTCTTGGGCTTCCCTTGTGGCTCAGCTGGTAAAGAATCTGCCTGCAATGCAGGAGACCTGGGTTCGATCCCTGGGTTGGGAAGATTCCCTGGAGAAGGGAAAGGCTACCCACTCCAGTATTCTGGCCTGGAGAATGCTATGGTCTGTACAGTCCATGGGGTTGCAAAGAGTTGGACACGACTGAGCAACTTTCACTTTCAAAGCAATTTCAGCCCAGTGTGTGTGTGTCTGTGTTTCTGACTCGTTTGATGTCCTCGGGCGCATGTGAACAGAAATCAGTCCTTCTCCCGCCTCGCCCCTGCCCACCAGTCCTCTGCTATCTCCACCCACCTTCCCCACCTCCACTCCACCCACATTGGCATTTCCATAGCAGAGGTGTTCACAAACACTTTTAGTCCTCAGGACCCACTTTAGAGTGGATATTATTTCCCCGTTTTGCAGATAAGAAAACCAAGGCTCACTTAACCAAGTGACCTGCCCCAGATCACACAGCTATCAACCCTCTGATGACTGTCCAAACGAGAGACTGCCTCGCTCTGCCCCACACCACTTGGAGCCACCAGAATGTACAATTCTAGGGGGCATCACTTGCCTCCACTAGAACGGCAGTCCTGACCTTACACATCTCCCAAATCAGTCACTCCTCTCCAGCTTGCTTCAGATCCACCGTCTGCCTGCAGCTGGAGAAACTCGGGGTGACCTTGGTTGGGTTCCCATCATGACCCTCAGCATCCTTTCCTGGGGTGCAGCTATCGGGGCTCCCAGCCTGAGGTCTTGGGGCATTGCTGGGTGGGGTTGAGAGGGTGGGGGGAGCGCCAGTGGGGGGAGGGTGGGAGCCCCATAGCTTTCACTGCCCAGAGACAACTCTCACCCCCACCCCATCTGCTCCCCTCACTTTTTTGACCTCCAGAGACTGGATGACTGAGAGCTTCAGCTCCCTGAAAGACTACTGGAGCTCGTTCAAGGGCAAGTTCACGGACTTCTGGGAATCTGCCTCCAGTCCCACACAGTCTCCACCCTGAGGCCGTCTGAGATCTCAGTACCCCAAGTCCACCTGTCTATCCATCCTACTAGCTCCTTGGGTCCAGGAGCCTCCCAGGGCTGCCCCCAAAGTTCACTTACAAGAGCAGCATTCTCAATGCCCTCCCACCCCACCCCAGACCTGGCCCACCCCGATGTGCTGGCCTGCCAATAAAGCTGGATGAGAAACTGCCATGAGTGGGGTGTCCTGCACCGGCCATGTATGTTTGGGCTGAGAATGCGCTGGGGTTCTTCTGTGGGCGGGCTCGGGACTGCCTCCAACTCAAGCAGGCCTGGGGCTGGTGCCCCAGCCACCTCTTAGCAGCTGGGTGGAGCAAGGTAAGAATGACCTTTCCTAGCCTGCCTGCGTGGACAGTTTGGCGTGGAGGAGCAAAGGGGACACTAGGTCTGGCAAGAGTTTGATAAAGTTTCAAGTGCTGTGTAGCATGATAGAGTGTGTGCTCTGTGCCAGGCCTTGCACCTGGCATTTTATGTCACTATCAGAGTTGAGACTGTGTGTGTTCATCAAAATTCTGGAGTGGATGGGCACTGCCTGGGCTGCATGCCCCCCCACCCCCCACAACCGCACTTGGGGGAAGGAGGCCGAGGGTGGTGGTTAAAGTAAGATACACCTGGGCTCTAGTCTTGGCTCTGTCGCTTCATACAGCCTCAGTTTCTTACCTGTAAAGTGGGCACAATGATACACGATCCATCGTAGGTCTGCTGAGAATGAAGGAAGGAACTGAGAGCGTGCATGGCACCTGGCACCTCCAAGGCACCTGGCAAATGGCTGCCCTTGTCACCACAGGCTGAGCTGACTGTCCCCTTGGGGCCAAGACTGGAGTGGGAGCCCGTGTCCTGGGAATTGAGGAGGAGCCCGAGGTCACCCAACACAGGCTGCAGCCCTTGTGTCCCCACCACCCGTCTGATGTTCATGCAGGAGAGTTCCAGAACCACAGACTACCTGAGCAGCTCCCCTCCCTGCTCTTCCAGTGATAAGACTGAGGCTCCCAAGTGTGAAGGCACTTGCCCAGTGTCACTGAGTCAGTAAATTGCTTGACCTCAAGCCCAGGTGAGCTGCCATATTCTGCTCAGCTGACACAGAGAAAGGCGTAGTTACTCCTACTGTTGTTTAGCCGCTAAGTTGTGTCTAACTCTTGTGACCCCATGGATTGTAGCCTGCCAGGCTCCTTTGTCCATGGGGATTCTCTAGGCAAGAATACTGCAGTGGGTTGCCATGCCCACCTCCAGGGGATCTTCCTGTCCCAGGGATCAAACCTGTGTCTCCTACATTGGCAGGAGGATTCTTTACTGCTGAGACACCAGGGAAACCTAGTTACTTCCATGCCTGATGTCAAAGGCTCCTTGACAGATCTTGGTGGCATCAGGACATCCAGCTGCCTCAGGAGACCTCTGCTCTCTTTTTGAGAATCCACCTGGTCTTCTCTTTAGACCCAACATGGCCAGGGATCCCTGCGCCCTTACCTGAAAAATGTCCTCACCCAAATATCTGGGTTTGACGTAGCTCAAATGGTTAGGAACTAAAAAAGCCCATTTCTTTATGTAGTTAAGATACACCGGAGATGGAGGAGGTAGATTATCCAGTACCAAGGACTAAAGGCCTTGAGAGGAGAGGGAAAGGGAAGCCCCTTGAGTGCACTTCCCAGATCTTTGCAGATCTTGAAGCCACAAGCATGCACATGGGGAGGGGGGCGGGGGTGGGGGGGGGAGCGGGGCGGTGCGTACCTGAGTGTGAAAAGGGGCTGGCTGGGAACACTCAAGTCCATACAACCTAGAATGGATAGCAACTGTTTTCTAAAGAAAAACAATCACGGATGCTCAGGAGTACATAGGTCTAGAAAGGGCAACCTAGCCCATCCTGCTGTTCAATCATGGAAATGACCTCACATTTTCATGCTCTAACTTCCGCATCCATATCATCCATTTAATCTACCCAGGATCTGGGAAAGGATGCAGTGAAATGATGCATATAAAAGCCTCTTGGAGACTGGAATATGCTAGTTACTGCAAGAGGTGGTGATTGTTTTTCTGACTCAGGTCAGAAAAAAGGGGGCTGACAGGTCTGGAGCCCCAGGAATGGGGCTGGCACAGCAGGGCCTAAGGAAACTGCAGCTTTTCCTGAGCAGAGTGGGAGGGTGAATAGTGGCAAGAGGCCCTGGTGAAAAAGGAAAAGTTACGAGTTTTGTAAAGTGTATTTTGAATTAGTAAGGGAGGAAGGAGCAAGCACCAAGCCCTTCATTTGAACCTGCCCTAATCCTTCAAGTCCACAGGCTCACTGAAGTCCCTTCAACCTCAGCTGCCCTTGAGCAGGAGGGCTGGGGAGCAATGTCCTCTACCGGAGGGAAACGCTGGGGATAGGAAGCCCAATTCTCCCAGCAAAGCCAGTACTTCCTGCTTGAAGCTCTTTCAGGGCACCTGCATTGGATCATCTGTCACTTGACCTGGTTCTCTATTTCCTTCCTGTTTGAACCTTCCTGGCGGAGGTGCTCCAGCGCCGGCTTGGCCTTCTCGCCCAGCGCCTTCAGCTGCTCGCTGGCCTTGGCGTGGTACTCGGCCAGGCTGCCGCCGCCCTCCTTGAGCGCCTCCAGGCGCGCGGTCAGCCGCTGGCGCAGGTCGTCGCTGTAGGGCGCCAGCTGCTGCCGCAGCGTCTCCACGTGGGCGCGCGCGCGGTCGCGGAGCTCCTGGGCCAGCGGGCTCAGCTTGTCCTGCAGCTCCTGCACCTTCTGGCGCGCGCCCTCGCGAAACTCCTCGCCCAGCGGCGCCACCTTCTGGCGGTAGATCTCCACCTCCTCGTGCCACTTCTTCTGGAACTCGTCCAGGTAGGGCTGCACCTTCTGCTTCACCTCCTCCAGGTCCTTGTGCATCTCCTGCCTCAGCGACGCTGTCTCCTTTTCCAGGTTGTCCCAGAACTCCTGGGTCACCGGGCCCAGCTGTTCCCGCACTTTGGACAACGTGCTGGCCAGGGTGTCCCAGTTGTCCAGGAGTTTCAGGCTGAAAGGGGAGAGAGAGGAGGGCTCAGGCTAAACCTCCCGGGCCCCCTGGCTACCCCCAGAGCTGCAGCCCAGCGCCCGTGCTTGCCCCGTGTGAGACCTGGGCACACCTGTGCCTGAACGTGGGGTAGCTGGGGACAGATCCTTAGCCTGGCGTCTCCCATCCACGGTCTCCACACCGCCCCCTCCCCCCGCCCGCCTACCCCCTCCACTGCATCCCATTGACCAGATGGATGGAGGAGTTAGAAGGAGACAGAGCTGGTTTTGGTGCCTGATCCTGTCTGTCCCCAAAAGCATGCCATTTAAGGACCTAGTCTCTACTCTTCCAACCCATTCTCCTTTCTGAAAACAGCCTCTGTTGCTGGCTGGAGCTGAGGAGGGAATTAAGAATAGGAAGGGGAAGAGTGCGTTGCAGAAAATACTGACCAGACAACACTGGTCTGCCCCTGCCATCTCACAGTAGTTATTAAGGCTTCCAATGCTGGGATCAGACTCCTTGGGTTTGTGTGTGGGCTCCATACATACTAACTGTGTGACCTTGGGCACGTTTCTTAACCTCTCTGAGCCCTGTGTGTTCCTCAGTAGGGGATAAAGTAGTGCATGCCTCTTGACTTCAGGGTCAGGAAGGTAATCTGTGTAATGCCAGGAGCGATACCTGGCCCACAGTCAGCGCTCATCAAGCATGAGCCATGTTTTGCCCCTGAAAACTCCACCGCCTTGCGACACTCCCAAATCAGGCACAGTCCAGCATGGGCTGGGTGCAAGCTAGGTGCTCACATCTGGCCCAACACCTTCCCCACAACCAGGCCAGAGGTGAAGAGGGCAGTGAGTCACCAAGGACTCTCAGTTGAGTTTGACCTCCTTGGTTGGGATCATGGGTTTTTTTGCTTGTGTTTTGGACACATTGTCCGGCATGCGGGCTCTTAGTTCCACAACCAGAGATGGAACCTGTGCTCCCTGGAGTGAAAGTGCAGAGTCTTGACCACCGGACAGCCGAGGAAGTCCCGGGGGGCATGCTGTGTATCAGTCTGTGAACAGGTTAGTTCTGGGGTGTGGCAGAGAATGAGAGACCCCTGTGCCCCTTCATTTGAAAAGACCCTGATGCTGGGAAAGGTTGAAGGTGGGAAGAGAAGGGGACGACAGAGGATGAGATGGTTGGATGGCATCACCGACTCAATGGACATGAGTTTGAGTAAACACCGGGAGTTGGTGATGGACATGGAGGCTAGCGTGCTGCAGTCCATGGGGTTGCAAAGAGTCGGACACGACTGAGTGACTGAATTGAACTGTGCCCTGTCTTAGATTGTTTGAGCTGCTGATGGAAAGGATGTGAGTGCCCACAGCTCCAGTAGACCCTGGCCCTATGAGTTAGGGCATGCCCACATGGATGGGCACAAAGGGCTGTGTGACGTTGGGTGAACCATATCCCTTTCTGAGCCTCAATCTCCTTATCTGTATAACAGACAGACCTAATGGTCAATGAGGTAATGAGGCTGAGAGTCTAGCATCACCTATGGCCACCCTCCTGCCCCCTCAACAGAGATCAAACCGGTGGGCAGCCCAAGCCCAGAAGCAGGAGGGAACGACTCAGGCCCAGCCAGGGACGGGCAAATCACATGGACACAGGTGCCCATGTTTGCTCCACACTGGCCGTCCACCCAGGGCAGAGCTCAAAGGGGGTGTCTCCCGGGTGGGAAGATCTGGGTGAGACACTAGGAGGAACTTCCAGCGCAGAAGGCCATGGTGAACCAGGGCCTCTGGCTGGCAGGGCTGAGTCAACTCTGCCCAATCCAGCCTTGCGGCAGGGGCATGGGCCACAGAGGCTCGTGAGCTAAGCCTCACTCGCACACAAGTGGAAGCAGAGAGATTTAGTCTAACCCTGATGCTAAGTCGCTTCAGTCGTGTCCAACTCTGTGCGACCCCATGGACAGCAGCCCATGAGGCTCCCCCCCGTCCCTGGGATTCTCCAGGCAAGAACACTGGAGTGGGTTGCCATTTCCTTCTCCAGAAGTTACCTCCTAGCATGGCTCAAAGGTTCAAGGGGTGGGACACAGAGGAAGCACTTGAAAGCTACACAAATTCAGCTGGTCCAGAGGCCTGGCCACCTTCACCGTCAGCTGAAAAACCAAGAAAACTCATTCCAAGCAAGCTCGCTCACAGCATGCCTGTTTGGCAAGTTCGAGGACTCAATTTTAACATAAACTAAATCTGAACTAGAATGCAGCATTACAAAATGTTTTCACAACTAAACACACACACAAGTTAGAATATCGCATAGAAAAGTGTCGTGTAATATGCTTTGTAAACCTCGGTCTTTAGTAACTTCAGAATAAAAAACAAAAACTTCCCTTCGTAGTGTAGAAGTCCATGATTACACACAGAATTATCAAGTCTCCAGATTTAACCCTAGACGACCACTTTTGGCCCCAGCTGGTCAGACCTTCTCCTCCCTGCCCCTCCTCCCTGCCCATTACCAGGTATGGGGGCCATGGCTGGAACAGCGTCCTCATCCCAGGGGAGCTATGCTGGGGGGAGGGAGAGAAGAAGGGAAGGAGAGGCAGCTTAGGCTGGGCCACTGATCAGACCCTTCCTCAGATCACCCTACTGAGACCCACCTGGAGCTGCTGGGAGGGGCACAGGCACACAGAGGCCAAGCCCTTGGAATGAGATAAGGTCCCAGGCCCCAGGGCATGTCTCAACCCAGCTGCAGAGGCCCACACTCTCCGGTTCTCTACCCAGCTTGACACCACACCGCTGGGTCTCTCTGCCCACATCTTCTGACCTCCCTGGGCTCACTGGCCCATTGCCACTCAGGAGAGAGAGGGCGGCCTCCTCCAGAGGCTCCACACACATGGAAGGAGAGTTGGAGGAACCAGGGCCAAGGGCTCCAGCCAGTTCAACCCAGCATGCCCCAGCCTAGCCTGGAATCTGGATTCCCACTGTGACCCTCACTTCTGGGGAGAAGGAACATTTCAGAACGAAGAGGGAAGTGGACAAGGCTGCCCTCTACCTTCCCCAAAGTCCAAATCCTTCAGTTCAGTTCAGTTCAGTTCAGTCGCTCAGTCGTGTCCGACTCTGCGACCCCATGAATCGCAGCACACCAGGCCTCCCTGTCCATCACCAACTCCCGGAGTTCACTCAGACTCATGTCCATCGAGTCAGTGATGCCATCCAGCCATCTCATCCTCTGTCGTCCCCTTCTCCTCCTGCCCCCTATCCCTCCCAGCATCACAGTCTTTTCCAATGAGTCAACTCTTTGCATGAGGTGGCCAAAGTACTGGAGTTTCAGCTTTAGCATCATTCCTTCCAAAGAAATCCCAGGGCTGATCTCCTTCAGAATGGACTGGGTGGATCTCCTTGCAGCCCAAGGGACTCTCAAGTGTCTTCTCCAACACCACAGTTCGAAAGCATCAATTCTTTGGCGCTCAGCCTTCTTCACAGTCCAACTCTCACATCCATACATGACCACAGGAAAAACCATAGCCTTGACTAGATGAACCTTTGTTGGCAAAGTAATGTCTCTGCTTTTGAATATGCTATCTAGGTTGGTCATAACTTTCCTTCCAAGGAGTAAGCATCTTTTAATTTCATGGCTGCAGTCACCATCTGCAGTGATTTTGGAGCCCCAAAAAATAAAGTCTGACACTGTTCCCACTGTTTCCCCATCTATTTCCCATGAAGTGCTGGGACTGGATGCCATGATCTTCGTTTTCTGAATGTTGAGCTTTAAGCCAATTTTTTCACTCTCCTCTTTCACTTTCATCAAGAGGCTTTTTAGTTCCTCTTCACTTTCTGCCATAAGGGTGGTGTCATCTGCATATCTGAGGTTATTGAGATTTCTCCTGGCAATCTTGATTCCAGCTTGTGCTACATCCATCCCAGCGTTTCTCATGATATACTCTGCATAGAAGTTAAATAAGCAGGGTGACAATATACAGCTTTGACATACTCCTTTTCCTATTTAGAACCAGTCTGTTGTTCCTTGTCCAGTTCTAACTGTTGCTTCCTGACCTGCATACAAATTTCTCAAGAGGCAGGTCAGGTGGTCTGGTATTCCCATCTCTTTCAGAATGTTCCACAGTTTATTGTGATCCACACAGTCAAAGGCTTTGGCATAGTCAATAAAGCAGAAATACATGTTTTTCTGGAACTCTTTTGCTTTTTCGATGATCCAGCGGATGTTGGCAATTTGGTCTCTGGTTCCTCTGCCTTTTCTAAAACCAGCTTGAACATCTGGAAGTTCACGGTTCACGTATTGCTGAAGCCTGGCTTGGAGAATTTTGAGCATTACTTTACTAGCATGTGAGATGAGTGCAATTGTGCAGTAGTTTGAGCATTCTTTGGCATTGCCTTTCTTTGGGATTGGAATGAAAACTGACCTTTTCCAGTCCTGTGGCCACTGCTGAGTTTTCCAAATGTGCTGGCATATTGAGTGCAGCACTTTCACAGCATCATCTTTCAGGATTTGAAATAGCTCAACTGGAATTCCATCACCTCCACTAGCTTTGTTCGTAGTGATGCTTCCTAAGGCCCACTTGACTTCACATTCCAGGAGGTCTGGCTCTAGGTGAGTGATCACACCATCATGATTATCTGGGACATGAAGATCTTTTTTGAACAGTTCTTCTGTGTATTCTTGCCACCTCTTCTTATATCTTCTGCTTCTGTTAGGTCCATACCATTTCTGTCCTTTATCGAGCTCATCTTTGCATGAGATGTTCCCTTGGTATCTCTAATTTTCTTGAAGAGATCTCTAGTCTTTCCCATTCTGTTGTTTTCCTCTATTTCTTTGCATTGATCGCTGAGGAAGGCTTTCTTATCTCTTCTTGCTAGTCTTTGGAACTCTGCATTCAGATGCTTATATCTTTCCTTTTCTCCTTTGCTTTTCATTTCTCTTCTTTTCACATCTATTTGTAAGGCCTCCCCAGACAGCCATTTTGCTTTTTTGCATTTCTTTTCCATGGGGATGGTCTTGATCCCTGTCTCCTGTACAGTGTCATGAACCTCATTCCATAGTTCATCAGGCACTCTATCTATCAGATCTAGGCCCTTAAATCTATTTCTCACTTCCACTGTATAATCATAAGGGATTTGATTTGGGTCATACCTGAATGGTCTAGTGGTTTTCCCTACTTTCTTCAATTTAAGTCTGAATTTGGCAATAAGGAGTTCATGATCTGAGCCACAGTCAGCTCCTGGTCTTGTTTTTGCTGACTGTATAGAGCTTCTCCATCTTTGGCTGCAAAGAATATAATCAATCTGATTTCCCCAAATCCTTCAGGACCTCCCAATCACCTTCCTCTCCTCCCCACCCCATCACCACAGTCTGTGCTCAGAGAGGCTGAAACGGATGCACTCTGAGTGCCTGATAAACCTCCAAGGGTCTCATCTCTCCATGCAGTTTGGTCTCAGTGTGCGTATTAGAAGACCTGGATTCTGGTTCCCAACTCTGCTGTGGATGGAATATTGGCACCTGGGTATGTCTCCAGCCCTGCCTTAGGTTTCTACCTATAAAATGGGGTTAATAATATCTACTTCACAGGAATCTATTTGCAGTTTTACAGATAACCAGGTCTCAGTCAAAGGAACAAATCTCTAAGGAGAAATTTCAAGTTCCAGCCACAGATAAAGAATTCTGAAGGTAGGGCCAGGTCACTTTATTGGGCCTCTGGTTTCACAGGGTATGTTTAGTTCCTTCTTCTTGAGAAGAAGGCCACCTGCCAAAAGCCCTATTTCTACATTGGAGGCTCATCCTGACTTTAGACTATGCTGTCTGAGGAAGGAACAGGTGTTTGTAAGAAAGGAGAGATTTATTGAGTCCCCTTCATGGACTTTGTACCTATTTCATGTATATTTCACAAGAATTCTGGCCTTCCCTGCTGGCTCGGCTGGTAAAGAATCCACCTACAATACAAGAGACCTGGATTCCATCCTCGGGTCTGGAAGATCCCCTGGAGGAGGAAATGGCCAACCATTCCAGTATTATGCCTGGAGAATCTCATGGACAGAGAAGCCTGGTGATTTACAATCCATGTGGTCATAAAGAGTCGGATACAAGTGGCCGACTAACCCTTTCACTTTTACAATCCTAGCATATCAGAGGTCTAGGCCCATTTTACAGAGGAGAACATCAAGGCACTGAGATGTTAGCTCTCTGGCCCTGGGTCATATGAATAAGTGCCAAAAGCATCATTTAAACTGAGATTTTCTTGACTCTGAAGTCTTCACATCCAGAAGACAGAGCCCCCTGATCCTGCCATCCAGGCTACAGCTCCCAGTGTGGGCCCAGGGGACACTTCACCCTGGGAAGGGCCCAGACCTATGCTGGACAGCCTACTGCCCCTTAGAGCTTGTCTGGCCCCTCTCTCCGCTAGACCGGCCACACCACAAACTTGGTTGCTTCCAGTTGTCTGCCCAGCCAGGGCACTACGGGGACTGGTATCTCCAAGCTGAGGAGGTTGAGGCCTGAGGTCGAGAGGTATTCAGTGCTGGCCTCAGGCCCAACGGCACAGTCAGGGTAGGGCCTCAACCAGGAGCACATATCCTGCCCCCTGGGGACGTTATCAGTGGGTCCAGAGGGCAAGGTGAGGAGAGGGAGTGGTAGGATAAAGGCCTGGGGCTCAGCAGCCTTTGACCTTCCTCCACCACCCCCTGCTCTGGGATCAAACAGTTCAAAGAGGCTTCCGGGTCAGCTGCACCCGGGACTGAAGCCCAGAGACGGAGATCCTGGGGAGGGGGCTGTGGGCACTCAACTGTGTCCCACCTCTGCACAAGCCCCTGCCCACAGGCCTTCTGTGACTTCACTCTGGACACCCCAGCCCAGCCAGCTGAGTTGTGCCCAGCCTGAAGAAGCCAATCCCCCTCTCACATCACCCCCACCTTGCAGGCTGTTGGAAGGGCTTAAAGTGGGGAAGGACCTGAAACCAAGGGCAAAGGGATGGATGAGGTTTGTCCCCCAATCCCTTCTCCCAACTCACCAGCCTTTCCCTGGGGAACCAGGCTGCTCAGAAGGAATGGGGTAACCCCAGTTCCAAGCCATAGGGGTAGCGGAGAGCAGGGTGGGCACCCTCAGCTTTCTAGAGATTTCCCAACTCCTAGCGGGCCTGGGTGCCTCTGGCTACCCTCTGTCAGGGCCTGGTCTAGATTGATCAGCAGGTGACCTTTGCCCGGTTGCCTGGGCCCTCACACTGCCCTGTGTCCTGGGGATAATATAAAACAGGTCCGAACCCTCTTGTAGTTCATCCCAAGAAGCAGCCGCTCCAGGTAAGGCTCCCTGGGGGGTTGGGGGGAGAAGGAGAGCAGGATGGGGAGGGGCAGGTGGGGTTCTGTGCCCAGCCCAGCCAGCAAAGCCTGGAGAAGTGCTTGTAGAGCTGAGGAAGCCTTAAGGCTTGATGAGTGCCTCTCCCCGGGCATTCTGGGGAGACCGAGGTCCCTAGGGGAAGGTCACTTGCCCAAGGCTACACAGAGCCTAGTGGTGGAGCTGGGATTGCAACTGGCTCCATTTTCTGCTCACTCTGCATGTTTAGGATTAGAAGACTCAGACACCCCAGTTGTGCCCCAGACAGAAAACCTGAGCCCTGGAGAGGGCAGAGAGTCACTCAGAGCCACTCAGCGTTTTAGTGGACAGAATCCAGGTGTCTTGATTCCTGGTCTGGGGGGTTCCTGCTCCATGCCCCCTCTCGCTCTCTCTGCCCTGGGTCCCCCAGTCCCCTGTCTGAAAGCCCATAGCCTCCCCCATATTAGCCCTCTCTCCTCCCGACTTGAGCCGGCTCAGGCCCTGCTTTAGGGGCCACCGCATCTCCCCAGGGAGGGTGGCCTGGTGGTGGTGGAGGGGGTGGGACTTGAGGAATGGCTCACAGGACCCTTCCCTGCAGGAACCAAGGTGCCATGCAGCCCCGGCTGCTCCTTGTGGCTGCCTTCCTGGCGCTCCTGGTCTTGCCTGGTAAGCAGCTGGAGGGGATGGGGCTGGGGGCAGGGACGGGGCAGTTTGGCAGGTGGCTGGGGAATGCAGGGCCCCGATGGGAGCTGGGCAGGAGCCAAAGGTTCCCCAGAGGCTGATCCACCCCACTCAGTCCTGCTCTCCTCATAGAAGCTACCAAGGCCGAGGAGGGATCCCTTCTGGACAAAATGAAGGGCTATGTGAAGGAGGCCACCACAACTGCCAAGGATGTGGTTCAGAAGACCAGGTATGCCCTCACGTCCCCGCCCCCAGCCCTACCTGCCCCAGCTCTGCCAGACGCTTGGCAGGGGGCTGTGCCTCTCTGAGCTTACTTTCTCTCGTAAAGCAGGCTCCCTCGCAGGGAGAGATGATGCAGGGGCACTGCATCCTGCCTCTCCTCCCTCTGTCGTCCCTCTTTCTCCCACTTTGCCCTCACTTCCATTTTCCTTTCCTGATAATCTGGTTGGAGGTTTGGCCCCACCCAACTCAATTTCCAGAGAAGGCAATGGCAGCCCACCCCAGTACTCTTGCCTGGAAAATCCCATGGACGGAGGAGCTTGGTAGGCTGCAGTCCATGGGGTCGCTGAGTCAGGCACGACTGAGCGACTTCACTTTCACTTTTCACTTTCATGCATTGGAGAAGGAAATGGCAACCATTCCAGTGTTCTTGCCTGGAGAACCCCAGGGACGGGGGAGCCTGGTGGGCTGCAGTCTATGGGGTCGCACAGAGTCAGACACGACTGAAGCGACTTAGCAGAAACTCAATTTCAGCCCAGTGTGCCTGTGTGCGTGTGTGTGCCTGTGTGTGTATGTGCGTATCTGTGCCTGTGTGTGTGTGCCTGTGTGCGTGTGTGTGTCTGACTTGTTTCAAGTCCTCGGGCACATGTGAGCAAAAGTTGGTCCTTCTTCTCCCGCCTCGCCCCTGCCCATCAGGCCTCTGCTATCCCCACCCACCTTCCCCGCCTCCACTCCATCCGCATTGGCATTTCCATAGCAGAGGTGTTCACTAACACTTTTAGTCCTCTAGACCCACTGTGGAGTAGATATTATTTTCACCATTTTGCAGATAAGAAAACCAAGGCTCACTTAACCAAGTGACCTGCCCCAGATCATACAGCTAATCAACCCTCTGATGACTGTCCAAACGAGAGACTGCCTCGCTCTGCCCCACACCACCTGAGCCACCAGAATGTACAATTCTAGGGGGCATCACTTGCCCCCACTAGAACGGCAGTCCTGACCTTACACATCTCCCAAATCAGTCACTCCTCTCCAGCTTGCTTCAGATCCACCGTCTGCCTGCAGCTGGAGAAAGTCCGGGTGACCTTGGTTGGGTTCCCATCATGACCCTCGGCATCCTTTCCTGGGGTGCAGCTATAGGGGGTCCCAGCCTGAGGTCTTGGGGCATTGCTGGGTGGGGTTGAGAGGGTGGGGGGAGCGCCAGTGGGGGGAGGGTGGGAGCCCCATAGTTGTCACTGCCCAGAGACAACTCTCACCCCCACCCCATCTGCTCCCCTCTTTTTTGACCTCCAGAGACTGGATGACTGAGAGCTTCAGCTCCCTGAAAGACTACTGGAGCTCGTTCAAAAGCAAGTTCCAGTGACTTCTGGGAATCTGCCTCCAGCCCCACACAGTCTCCACCCTGAGGCCGTCTGAGATCTCAGTACCCCAAGTCCACCTGTCTATCCATCCTACTAGCTCCTTGGGTCCAGCAGCCTCCCAGGGCTGCCCCCAAAGTTCACTTACAAGAGCAGCATTCTCAGTGCCCTCCCACCCCACCCCAGACCTGGCCCACCCTAATGTGCTGGCCTGCCAATAAAGCTGGATGAGAAACTGCTGTGAGTGGGGTGTCCTGCACGGGCCATGTATGTTTGGGCTGAGAATGCGCTGGGGTTCTTCTGTGGGCGGGCTCGGGACTGCCTCCAACTCAAGCAGGCCTGGGGCTGGTGCCCCAGCCACCTCTTAGCAGCTGGGTGGAGCAAGGTAGGAATGACCTTCCCTAGCCTGCCTGCGTGGACAGTTTGGTGTGAAGGAGCAAAGGGGACACTAGGTCTGGCAAGAGTTTGATAAAGTTTCAAGTGCTGTGTAGCATGATAGAGTGTGTGCTCTGTGCCAGGCCTTGCACCTGGCATTTTATGTCACTATCAGAGTTGAGACTGTGTGTGTTCATCAAAATTCTGGAGTGGATGGGCACTGCCTGGGCTGCATGCCCCCCCACCCCCCACAACCGCACTTGGGGGAAGGAGGCCGAGGGTGGTGGTTAAAGTAAGATACACCTGGGCTCTAGTCTTGGCTCTGTCGCTTCATACAGCCTCAGTTTCTTACCTGTAAAGTGGGCACAATGATACATGATCCATCGTAGGTCTGCTGAGAATGAAGGAAGGAACTGAGAGCGTGCATGGCACCTGGCACCTCCAAGGCACCTGGCAAATGGCTGCCGTTGTCACCACAGGCTGAGCTGACTGTCCCCTTGGGGCCAAGACTGGAGTGGGAGCCCGTGTCCTGGGAATTGAGGAGGAGCCCAAGGTCACCCAACACAGGCTGCAGCCCTTGTGTCCCCACCACCCGTCAGATGTTCATGCAGGAGAGTTCCAGAACCACAGACTACCTGAGCAGCTCCCCTCCCTGCTCTTCCAGTGATAAGACTGAGGCTCCCAAGTGTGAAGGCACTTGCCCAGTGTCACTGAGTCAGCAAACAGCAGAGCTTGACCTCAAGCCCAGGTGAGCTGCCATATTCTGCTCAACTGACTCAGAAAAAGGCGTAGTTACTCCTACTGTTGTTACAACATAGCTCAAATGGTTAGGAACTAAAAAAGCCCACTCCTTTATGCAGTTAAGATACACTGGAGATGGAGGAGGGGTAGATTATCCAGCACCAAGGGCAAAGGTCCTGAGAGGAGAGGGAAAGAGAAGCCCCCTGAGTGCACTGCCCAGACCTTTGCAGATCTTAAAGGCACAAGCTGCTGGGAACACTCAATTACATACAAACTTGAATGCCTGGCCAAATTTTTTTTTTTTTTTTAATAATCACGGATGCTCAGGAGCACATAGCTTTAGAAAGGGCAACCTGGCCCATCCTGCTGTTCAGTCTTGGAAATGAGTTCACATGTCCAAGCTCCAGCTTCTGCATCCATACCACCCATTTATTCTACCCAGGATCTGGGAAAGCATACAGTGAGATGATGGATATGAAAGCAGCTTGGAGATTAGAATGGGCTCGTTACTTGCAAAAGGTGGTGATTATTTTTCTTAGGTCAGAAAATAGGGGCTGGCAGGCTTGGAGCCCCGAGGATGGGGCTGGCACTGCTGGGCCTGAGGAAACAGCAGCTGTTCTGGAGCTGGGTGGGAGTGTGAGGAGTGGCAAGAGGCCCTGGTGAAAAAGCATGTGTTTGTTAAAGTACATTTTGAATTAATAAGGGAGGAAGGAGCAAGCACCAAGCCCTTCATTTGAACCTGCCCTAGGAAGGAACCACAGGAAGGTTACTATGGGAACCTTCAGGTCCATAGACTCATTAAGGTCCCTCCAACCTCAGCTGCCCTTGAGCAGGAGGGCTGCGGAACTATGTCCCCTGCGGGGGAAACGCTGGGGACAGGGAGCCCACTTCTCCCAGTAAAGCCACTACTTCCTGCTTGAAGCTCTTTCAGGGTGCCTGCATTGGATCATCTGTCACTTTGCCTGGTCCTCTATTTCCTTCCTGTTTGGGCCTCTAATGAAAGAGCGTCTCCTAGCCCACTCTTCAGACCCCAGACAAGCAGGCCCTGTAACATCAAGGCCTTGAGAGGCCAGTGTTTGGAGCTCAGGACTCCACTGGGACATCATCAGGTGTCCCTGACCACCGCCCCCTGGAGGCCCCTCCAGGATCCCCCCATACCCATTCTCCCCAAACAGAATTTTTGGCTTTTGGAAAACTTATTGTTTAAAAATCATCATTGAATCTTCAACAACAAAAAAAAATTACAACCCATCACACGTGTTCCACTCCGGAAATGTTTATTCTAAGAAACCGAAGTGATGGCCAGGGGGGCAGCCCGAGGTGTCTCACTGGGCGTTCAGCTTCTTGGAGGCCTCGTCGATGGCGGCCAGGATGCTGACCTTGAGGCTCTCCAGCATGGGCAGCAGGCCCTGGCGGAGGTCCTCCAGCGCCGGCTTGGCCTTCTCGCCCAGCGCCTTCAGCTGCTCGCTGGCCTTGGCGTGGTACTCGGCCAGGCTGCCGCCGCCCTCCTTGAGCGCCTCCAGGCGCGCGGTCAGCCGCTGGCGCAGGTCGTCGCTGTAGGGCGCCAGCTGCTGCCGCAGCGTCTCCACGTGGGCGCGCGCGCGGTCGCGGAGCTCCTGGGCCAGCGGGCTCAGCTTGTCCTGCAGCTCCTGCACCTTCTGGCGCGCGCCCTCGCGAAACTCCTCGCCCAGCGGCGCCACCTTCTGGCGGTAGATCTCCACCTCCTCGTGCCACTTCTTCTGGAACTCGTCCAGGTAGGGCTGCACCTTCTGCTTCACCTCCTCCAGGTCCTTGTGCATCTCCTGCCTCAGCGACGCTGTCTCCTTTTCCAGGTTGTCCCAGAACTCCTGGGTCACCGGGCCCAGCTGTTCCCGCACTTTGGACAACGTGCTGGCCAGGGTGTCCCAGTTGTCCAGGAGTTTCAGGCTGAAAGGGGAGAGAGAGGAGGGCTCAGGCTAAACCTCCCGGGCCCCCTGGCTACCCCCAGAGCTGCAGCCCAGCGCCCGTGCTTGCCCCGTGTGAGACCTGGGCACACCTGTGCCTGAACGTGGGGTAGCTGGGGACAGATCCTTAGCCTGGCGTCTCCCACCCACGGTCTCCCCCCTCCCCCCCCCACTCCCCACTGCATCCCATTGACCAGATGGATGGAGGAGTTAGAAGGAGACAGAGCTGGAGCTGGTTTTGGTGCCCGATCCTGTCTGTCCCCAAAGGTGGGCCTTTTAAGGACCTAGTCTCTACTCTTCCAGCCCATTCTCCTCTCTGAAGACAGCCGTCTCTGTTGCTGGCTGGAGCTGAGAAGGGAGTTAAGAACAGGCAGGGGCGGAGTGCAGCGCGGAGAATACTGACCAGACAGCGCTGGTCTGTCCCTTGCTGGGGGGCCCTGATCCTGCTTGTGGATCCCACTCCTTGCTTCTATGGGGCCCATCAGATAGGAGGTGGGGATTGGGCCAATCTGGCTGCTTCTTCCCACAGGCTTCTCCATCCCCCAGCACTGACACCCCCGAGCCCTGCCCCAGGCACAAGCAGGTTCTTACTTGAGCTGTTTTCCCAAAGCGGAGGCTTCGAATTGGGCCACATAGTCTCTGCCACTATCCTTGATTGCTTCCACATACACGGTGGCAAAATCCTTCACCCGATCCCAGGATGACTGGGGGTCATCTTGCTGCCAGAAATGCCGAGCCTGGCTTCCTGCGAGGAAGAGGGGAGACCCAGATCAGACCAGCTCTGGGCCGGGATCTGAGCAGAAGTGCTTGGCAGGGGAGAGGGCTGCAAGGGAGTAATTCTACTCCCTGGGCCCAGGAGGGTGGTCTGCAGGGGTTCAGGGAGAAGGCTCCCCCCAGTGGTTGGCTCCCTAGGTTAGGGGCACCTACCCGTCAGGAAGAGCACAGCCAAGGTCAGCACCACGGCTTTCATCTTGAAGGGATGTGGGTGACCTGGAGGAGAAGAGGAGCCCAGCTGAGCAGGGCTTGAAGGAGCCCGTGCACCCTCTACTCACTCCAGCCGGGAGGAGGAGGCGGGGCACAGGGTGGGGAGGGCCAGGGGTCCAGAGCCCCCAGCCTGGGGTAGAGGCTCGGGCGGGCCAGCATCCCAGAGCCTCAAATGCCTAGAGCTGGGGAGCGGGTAGCAGCACTTACCTCAATGGCCAGCAGTCTAATCAGCCAGCTCTCCCCCAGCCTATTTATGTGTCCAGGCAGGGCTGGGCTAAGAGGCTGATAAGCCCAGCCCAGGCCTTGCCGCTGCTCACTGGTCCTGGCGATGTGGAACTCAGAGTTCAAGGATCAGCTCTGTCCCTGGGGCCAGACAAATAGAGCAGGCAAACAGGAAGCTCCGGGGGCTGCAGGGCCAGGGATCAAGAGTTCCAGCAGGGGTGGGAGGGGGTGTGTACAGGCGTGCAGGTCCCCAGAGTCGGGGGTCAGCGGTACCGGCCCGTCTCCTCTGTGGGGATTGTGTGCCTCCCATTGTCCATTGTGCCATCGCAGCGGGTGAGAGGAAGGAAGGAGGAAAAACACAGAGGCTGCCAAGGACGGCCGGGACTCCTCCACTCAAGAGGTATTCTCCCCTGCTGGCTCCTCGCATTCCAGGGTGATTATCTCACCCCCACCCTGCCCCAACTTCACAAAGGCAGCAGAGGTTGCTCCCATCAAGGCTGTCCCATCTTTCTCTCATCCCCACCTCGCTCCAGGCCCTCGCAGACCTCCCAGACTGGAAAGCAAAGGTAACCTTGTGCTTGGAGGCTGCCTGGGGAGAGAGAGGACGGTACTCAGGGGCCCCCAGACTTTGAGATGTCTAACATTTCCAAACACATTCTAGAGACCAACACAGAGTTGCCAACTTTTCATTTTGTCATCTTACGCACCGCCACTCCCAACCTGACCCAAACCCTACCATCAACTGTAACCAACCGTAATCTCTTCCAAATCGATTTTTTTTCAAGTCTCTATTGAATTTGTTACAATATTGCTTCTGTTTTATGTTTTGGTTTTATGGCCATGAGGCATGTGGAATCTTAGCTCCCTGACCAGAGATTGGTACACCCTCTACATTGGAAGGCAAAGTCATAACCACTTATCCTCCCATGGAAATTCCAAGATTATTTTTTAAAGAACTTCCCTGGCGATCCAGTGATTAGGATTAAGGGCTTTCCCTGCCAAGGGTCTGGATTCCATCTCTGGTTAGGGAGCTAAGATCCCTCAAGTGGAGAGGCATGGACAAATAAAAAAGATTTTTTAACACCTAAAAAGGGCATAATCTCAGAATAAAGGACAGTCGCTTAAATGGGATACATAGATCTTTGCATTGTTCATTTTGACCTTGCATCCCACACAAGTGAGAATGGACACCATCCCTGAGGGATGGCTGATGTCGAGGAAGGACCTCTGGACTGCTAGCAGCAGGAGCCTGTTCTCTTATTTCATTCATTTTTGCCTTCAACTTGCAAAATCCTGGAGGAAGCTCATGAGCCCGGTATGCAATCTGAGTTTGGTTTCCTATCAGTAAAATGAAGACAAAAATGGGGGTGGTTGGAGGACAGACCCAGGGAAGTCAGTGCTGTGTGTTCATTGGTGTTTGCAGTGACATTTTCTAAGATTTCTCCTGGAAGGTGTGACACCCCCAACACCAGGTCGCCGACAAGGCCTGGGTCGTAGAACCTGTGAGCATGCAAGCGGAGAGGATTTTGAGATCAGCCTCTCTCCACCCCCATCTCCAGATGAGGAAACCCAAGAGTGGAGGAATCTGCCCAGTGTCCCTGATCTCCCAGGGCATTGGAGGCAGGGCTGCACTTAGAACCCAGGTCTCCGGACTGAGGACCCAGGGCAGAAACGTGCCCTGTGCCACCTACCCAGGAAACTCCCTAAGGTTCCAGAACTCAGCCAGGGGCTACCGTCTGCCAGATGCCACAGTGGCGGGGCTCCAGGCCTCTCCCACTCTAGTAGCCTCATGCCTTTCTCCCCAGAGGGGAAAGCTCTGGAGCTGGGCTACCTTCAGTTCGAATCCCAGCTCTCCCACTTGTTAGCTGAACCTCCCCCACACCTCAGTCTCTTATCTGTTAAGTGAAGATAACAATAGTCATCTCCTCGAGTTACAGTAGGCGTAGCAAGTGGATGGAGAATAATGTCCCTCCACCCCTGCCAACATGTCCATGTCCTGCTCTCTGGAACCTGTGACTGTTCCTTTAAGTTGCAGAAGAGACTTTGCAAATGTGATTTTAAGTCCCTTGAGAGGGACTTCCCTAGTGGTTCAGTGGTTGAAGAATCTGCCTTTCAATGCAAAGGACGCTGGTTCGATCCCTGGTTACCGAACAAAGATCCCAAATGCCCTGGGGCAACTAAGCCTGCAACTACTTAGCCTGTGCATTCTGGTGCCACAACTAGAGAGTCTGCGCATGACAGCAAAAGATCCCATATGCCGCAACTAATAAATAAATATTAAGGACCTTGAGATGGGGTGACTCTCCAGGGTTATACAGGTGGCCGTGTCATCACAAGGGTCCTTACATACACAAGAGGGAGGCGGGAGAGGCAGAGGCAGAGAAGATGGGAGATCAAAAGCAGAGGCCAGAGGGGTGTGATTGTTGGGAGGGGGCCATGAGCCAAAAGATGCAGGCAGGCTCTAGAAGCCGGATGAGACCAAGAAGAAGAGTTTCCTCGGAGCCTCTAGGAGCAATCAGCTCTGCTGATGCCGTGCTCTAGACTTGCGTGACCCTTTGTGGACTTTTGACTTCCAGACCCGTGCTGTAAGATTATAGCACTAAATTAGAACATGCATGGCAAAACTGAAAGTGCCTGGCACTGAGTAGACAGTAACCATTCTGCACCCCAGCACCCCAATTTCTGGCCTTGTGTCCCCTGCTCCCACTGAACACACTCACACCGGCAGAACAGAGCTATGAATGACTTCAGTCTCTGATGGCAGAAGTAGGGGAGGGGTAGGAATCACATTTTCTCCATGTGGCCTTGACACGCAAATGCCCAGATGAGGGGGTGGCCTACCCCCAGGGGACCCAGCAGGGAGGAGGGCTGCCACTTGGCCAGCCTAGTTCCCAGCCTTTTGTTAGAGAGTGGGAGGGAAACCGGTTCCCTGCTCAGGGCAGCTCAGGGGTGTCTGGGGACGAGAGGTTCCTTTCTCAGCCTGCATACAGAGGACCACAGAAGCTTACCACTTGGGTGCTGTTTTGCCCTGCTTTAACTGAAATGATTGTGGCAAACCTAGTATCTGACAGCTGCCAGTTCTTCAGTGGCCAAAGCATTTTCACAATGAACTGAAAGGCCAGCAGGCCAGATATTCTCCTTGTTTGGCCCGTGAGAAGCCTGCACCTGAGATCTGCTAAGAGTTGCCTTACGACCTTCAGCCATCAGTGTTCAGTGCTGGCAGGAAGGGAGTCGGGGCCTGGCTTCTAGCTCTTTGATGGTTGCCTGTTGGCCAGCAGCAGCTGGGCCTCTGACTCCCAAAGCCCTTGATAATATCTTACCAAGCTGGAAGCTTTCTTTTTATCTATTTTTAAACTTTTTATATTGGAGTATAGCCAGTTAATGTTGTGATAGTTTCAGGTGAATAGCAAAGGGACTCAGCCTTATATATATATATGTATCGATTCTCTCCTAAACCCCCCTTCTACCCAGGCTGCCACATAACACTGAGAGTTCCCTGTGCTATACAGTAGATCCTTGTTGGTTATCCATTTTAAATACAGCAGTGTGTACATGTTGGGCTTCCCTTGTGGCTCAGCTGGTAAAGAATCCACCTGCAATGCGGGAGACCTGGGTTCAAACCCTGGGTTGGGAAGATCCCCTAGAGGAGGGAAAGGCTATCCACTCCAGTATTCTGGCCTGGAGAAGTCCATGGACTCTATAGTCCACGGGGTTGCAAAGAGTCAGACACAACTGAGCGACTTTCACTTCACTTCACCTGTTGATCCCAAACTCTCTCTCTTCTCCCAGTTCTTCCCCACTCCTGGGCAACCATAAGTTCATTCTCTATGTTTGTTTCTGTGGAAGCTTCCTTTTTAAATATGTGGCTGTGTTGTTAGTTACTCAGTCATGTCCGACTCTTTGCAACCCCATGGACTGTAGCCCTCCAGGCTCTTCTGTCCATGGGATTTCCCAGGCAAGAATACTGGAGTGGGTAGCCATCTCCTTATCCAAGGGATTTTCCCCACCCAGGGATCAAACCCAGGTCTCCCGAATCACAGGCGGGTTCTTTACCGTCTCAGCTTGTTCACTAGTGTGTCTGCTCCATCTCACTGTAAGGGGTTTGGCTCAAGTCGGCCCATGCCCCTCCGTTACTAATATTTTGGAATAAGAGAGACTTTCTGAACAGAGGGCGATGGGAAAACCACAGCCAACAGCAAATGGAGCACATCTCAGGACCAGACTTGGGGTCCATCCAGTCACTGTCAGAGGCACCAAGTACCTGGACTGGACTAGCTGTTAAGTGGGTGCAGGGCCCACCAGTGTCGGTCCTTAGTCTTACCACCCTGTTCCCAATGTGGGGGTCTCCCCAGTTACCTTACGGAAGTGGGTCCCCTGGTGTGTGTGGGAGTGTGGCTGGCTGGCTGCAGGAGTGGATTTTGCTCAGGACTGGCCATTTTAGAATTGGTGTCTCAATGCCATACTGGTCAGTCTGCGCTGGGAGGACTCTGTTCCCTGCTGGGTCTGGCACATAGCAGACACTCAGCAAATATTTGCCCAGTGAACTGTTCTGCGCCCCCGAATCTGGAGGGTTACTTGAAAGAGCGGGCTTGCAGAGGAGACGAAGGAGTCTTGCGCATACAGCCTGTATCGGGGACCCTGCTCAGAACATTTACTCTGTTTATGGTGCAGGTCAGGACGGGAGGCTTGAGGTTGGGAGGTCTGGATCAATTGGGGAGGGAGGAGATCCCCATCACCACCACCCCTGTTGACTGATAATCTTGTCGCAGCTCCTGGTGATAGACAGAGCCCCAGTTTAGACCCCAGCACTGGGAATCATAACCAGAGAAGAGTCTCTCCTGCCCTCCTGCTTAGGAGACTAAGGTCATGGCAGAGCAGGAATGGAGGTCTAGCTCCTCGGTAGGTACACCAGCCTTCTGAATCCTTCATCTGTGCAGGTGGAGTGGGGCGGGTGTGGTGGGGAAGGAGAATACCTCAAAGTCAGAAAGATGAGCAAGGACCTGTCAGCAAGGCTTCCACCTTCACAACTCAGACCCCTGGGTCCACATCCAGCAGGCAGGCCCGAGGCCTCTGACCTCATCTCCAGGGCATTTGGGCTGCCTGCAGCAGGGCGTGGCACCTTCCACAGAAGGTTCTTCCAGATTACTTGAAGGCATCTGGTTTATCTGTTTGGTTTCAGAGACACTCTCACCCTTCCAAGGGAGTGTGTACAGACTAGAAGATTCCCCACCCCCTACCCCCAGCCCTTTTTTAAAAAACACTTTATTTTGTCTTGGGGTAGAGCCCATTGACGGAGAAGGCAATGGCAACCCACTCCAGTACTCTTGCCTGGAAAGTCCCATGGATGGAGGAGCCTGATAGGCTGCAGTCCATGGGGTCGCGAAGAGTCGGACACGACTGAAGTGACGCAGCAGCAGCAGCAGCAGAGCCCGTTGACAATGTTGTGGTAGTTTCAGGTGAACAGGGAAGGGACCCAGCCATACATCGGAAGACCCTTCTTGAGAAGGCTCTTTTCCGCTCTCAACAGTCCCATAGTGACCTTCTAGTCACATGGACTCAAAAGATTTTCTAAGTTCCCTCCTTTCCCTTGTCTTTCTATGAAGTGAGGTCGCTCAGTCGTGTCTGACTCTTTGCGACCCCATGGACTGTAGCCTATCATGCTCCTCCATCTATGGGATTTTCCAGGCAAGAGTATTGGAGTGGATTGCCATTTCCTTCTCCAGAGGACCTTCCTGACCCAGGGATCGAACCCAGGTCTCCTGCATTGTAGGCAGACGCTTTACCGTCTGACCCACAAGGGAAGTCCTTTCTATAAGCTCAGCATTTCCAGCTGCAGTGATCTTTCTTCATAGAAGGCTTCTAGCAGCTATTTGTGAGCCATGGCTGGGACCCTCCAAGAAATTCTACCCTGTCCTCTGGAGTCCAGGTATGGAAAAAGGGGAAAACTATAGCAAAAGTCCCCTTCTATCTTAACACTTAGTTGGTGTCCATACCACTGGGTTGACTGAGGTCACTCCACAGATGCCCCAGCCTCTGCCAGCTCTTTGAAGTTCCCCTTCTACTCCTTCAAAAGTATCCTCTCAAGGAATCTGTTTTCCATCAGACTCAGCAAACTGCAGTGTTCTCTTCTGAGGGGGCAGAGTCCAAGCCAGGTGTCCGATGACCCAGCGTGAGGTCCAGTTCAGGCTTCTGGAGAATGCTCCTCTCTCTCGGCAAGGTGAGATAAAGCAGAGCTCAGGGCCCCACCCTACACGTCCTCAGCCTCCCACATTCCAGCTTCCAGCCTGAAAGTTTCTCCCAACTAGACTCCAAACACAAGGCGAGTAACATATCAGCATAAGATCATCGTCAGGTGTTTTATTTTCACAATCCCCTACTGTCCAACCAAGTTACCAAGCTATAACTGCCCACCAAAAAATGACTAAAGGTCTTACTGCAGCTTGGGTCTGGAGATTTTTTTTTTAATCCTTTTTTTAGTTCAACATAAATGAGAAAGAAAAAATACTCTGACATTTTCAAAGAACAGAAGTAGGAAAGTATATTCATATACGTTCAACATATACTGCGCATATTGGTTACTACAATACAAAGCAATGATTTTTTTAAAAGTGTAGTTTGCAAGATGGCACGGTTAATAGGCTCACTGGCTTTCGTCTGGGTGCTTGCTGGGGGCGGCAGTCTGCTCGTCCATCAGTTCTGTGAACAAAACAGGCTGAGCGTGTGGTCGGGGCCGGCAGGCATGTCAGAGCAGCAACGAGCCCAGCGAAGTCAACAGTGGCTGTTCGGGCTCTCTCAGTTGCTTCCAGAAGGTGAGTAGCTGGTGGCTCCCACCAAGGAGAGGAGATGTGGGGACCATGGAAACACGGAGAGGTCCCAAGAAAGGCTCTTGCACTGCAGAAACCCACTCGAGGGATACTGGGTCCAGGAGCTGAGCTGCCAACATCAGAGAGAAGGACAAGCTACATGGGGGATCCTGGCAGCAAAACCAGGATGGCCATGCTGGGCACCCGCTTTCTTCTGTGCAAATTCAGGATGAAAGATGAGGAGGGGCCAGGGGACCTGTTACTCTGCTTCCCCAGAAAAATGGATCAAGAGTATTTAATTAACATCTCTTCCTTGTTTTGAAGATCAGAAGGCGATAACCCAGATCTTCTGCCAGCCCCCCAGCCAGCAGAGAAGACTTTGGTTTCTAACGGTGAAGGAAAATAAAGATAATGACACAAACAATAGCTATTGCAGATGCACTGCTTCAGCGGGAGGCGGGGCGCGCAAGGAGACCACGACATCTGTCACTGGCACGAGTGAGAACCGCTCACAATTACAAGGTCTAAATAAAATACTTTGAACAAAAGGTGCAAGTCACAATTCAAATAGAACAGAATCTGGTTAAACATTTCTCTTTTAAACAAAAATTTCTTTTGTTTGTATTTATTATTAATAATAATAACAATAATAACAATAATATCAACATTTACCAAAAACAATTCCTACATGATCAAGAATTAAAATAAGAGGCTGAGGATGCGCAGAGAGGAGGAGAAGGTTAGGAGGGTGGCAGGACCCAAGACAACCTCCTGTTCTTCTTGCCTGTGACAAAGAGGCTGAAAGGGAAAAGCATTATATATATATAGATATATATATATGTATGTATGTATTATGTATGTGTACAGATACATACATATATACATGGAGAAACAACCCTTGTTATAGCACAATATAACATGAGAAGGGAAGGGGACACACACAGTACCACTGTTGGGTGTTCAGTCCACGGGCAGAACCAGCAGGATGATAAAGGCAACCAACTTTCTGAGTTACAAGAGGGGAGCGGAGTTACACACCAAAGAGACATTCCAATTGGCAACCCATCAGCGCCAGGCCACTCTCAGCCTCCATGCTGACATTCTCGTGTGGTTTTGGCTTGGCCAGACATGTTTGTCAGTGGATCCCAGCAGAAAAGACCTCTCCAGGTTCCAGGCTTGGAGTGTCTCTTTTTGCTCTCCAAGGGCCAAAGGCTGCTGCCCCTTCCCTCTTGTCTCTTTCTCCGGCCACTACATTCCAGAGTATGTTGCCCTCCAGCTTTTGCTTCTGCGTAAAAGCAGTTCAGGCACTGAAGGGCACTCTGCAGACAGGCTGGGGAGGGAATGGCTCTGGGCCCTGGCCACCATACGCTAACTGCTTTGCTCTTCTGTCTTAAAAGGGAAAGAAAAGAAATAAGAAAGAAAATCACCTCCCAAAGAAAACATACCTAAAACCAAAAACAACCAAAAATAACCCAAACCAAAAACCAAACCAAACCATCAACTCAAATACACCAAATACACTTTCACAAAAGGTGGCAAACATGGATTTCCTGTTTATTTCCTTGGTGACTTGGTCATACAGGCGAACATGGCAAACCCCCCTCAGAACCCAAAAGAACAGCACACTGATGAGCCAAATGGGAGGAAGGGGGCCGACACTCTGGTGGAGGGAGAACAACGGCAATTTGGCGCAATGCTGCTAGATACTGTTGGTTTAAAATCAACCTTTTCATTCCCGCACTGTACAGAAACCTGCAACAGAGCAGACACAGAGAATTAGTTTGAAAAGACAAAGACTCAAATATTCCATTGAAAACTTTCAAAAAAATGGTTCACTTTACCTCAGATATTTTAGGAGGATTTGCTGTACGGAGGCTCTAATAGAGATTTGCCAGATGGCTTAACTTTCATCGAGTCTTTTCTGTCAATGAATTTTCAAAGACAGAACTGATACTACCTGTTGTGTATGTTTAGGCATTACTCCTGCAAAATCGGCCAGTTGACCTGTTTTCTACTGCTGGCCTCTGATCACAAATTTCTGGTATATTTTTCCACTTGCAGCACAGCCTTAGAAAAGATCTGGCTAGACATGTATTCTTGCTGAATTTCATCCTTTAGGACTGAGTTCAAGAACCACCTCCTTTTCCATTACTGTGGCCAGAAGTCCTGTCTGTCCTCCGAAGCTCACTTACTCTTTGAAGGCTATGGCACCGATAACGTGCCTTATCCTCAACAGTTCGACCAAGGGACCATGGCCAGTATTTCTTCTATATGCCCCCATCTACCCCTCAAACAATTAGCATGGTGCTTAATGAAGGAGCAGAAAGATGCAAAAACCTTGGCTGGAGGAGTGGTGTTGTTAAGGTCATTGGCTCAAAGTTCATGTGGAAGGCATCTCCTGATGGGATCAGGAGCTGACACTGAGCCAAAGGGCTGGTTTGGCTCCGGTCAGGGTGATACTCACTTTCCATCTTTTGCTACACGCCTGCCTGTTCCATGCTGAAGGAGACCTCGGGGTGCTTATAGCTGAGCAGTATGTCTGTGATGCACGTGGATGGGTAGCAAGAGGAGTTTAAATGCTGGCTGCCGTCTGTCAGGTCTGGGTGCTCCTGACCTCCAAGACTCTCCCCGCATTCTGCAAGACCAGAGAAAACTTGGGAGGTTTGCAGGGAGCTTGGGTGGGCGGTGGGCAAGAGGTAGACAGAGGAAGAGAGAAGTCTGAAACTTCTGCAGCCCCGAGTTCTAGTTCAGAGCAGGCCCTCAGTTTGGTTAGCAACCATGGCTGGGGACCAGGCTTCTTCCTGTTGCCCCCACTGTCCATTTCCCCCTCTTCTTTACTGTCTCCCATTGTCAGGCTGTCAGCTCCTGTGGTGTGGGATAAGACAGCCTCGTGCTGGCAGACTCTGACACCTGGGCACACTCTATGCTCAGGGCATGGGCCTAAGCACTTTAAACTCCCAAGCACAGGCTTCCCAGGTGGTGCTAGTGGTAAAGAACCTGCTTGCCAGTGCAGCAGACGTAAGAGACACGGGTTCGATCCCTGGTCAGTAAGATCCCCTGGAGAAGGAAACGGCAACCTGCTGCAGTATTCTTGCCTGGAGAATCTCATGGACAAAGGAGCCTGGTGGGCTATACAGTCCATAGGGTCGCAAAGAGTCAGACATGACTGAATGACTGGGCATGCATGCAGGAAGCTAGCAACTGCTCCCAGCACAATCGAGGACATGGGCTCTATTGTTTCTGTCACTTTACAGAGGGGGATCTTGGGGGTCAGAAAGGTTAAGTGCCTTAACCTGTGGAGCCAGTACAGAGCAGTCAGGATTAACTGCAGATCCATCCACTCCCGGGTCTGTGCTTTTATCAGCTAAGATCCCCTCCCTCTACTGGTTCTAACGGGAGGCAGACATTAGGACACGGTGCCTTCTCCTCAGAACCAGAACAAGAGTAACTGAAGGAGCATCTGAACATGCATTACAGACAGAACAGTGACGGTCCTGTGCTCAGTCAGGAGCGGGGCTCCTCCGTGCTCTCACACTCAGTGCAAGAGAACTGGGGAAAGGCGGTGTCCAGAAGCCCACAGGGACGCTGTGGCTTCCCATGGACTCTTCCTACAAGAGGGGAGTGGTCACTGGTGAAGAGGGAAGGGGGGTTTCTAAATACTGCAGCAGGTTGCAGTATTTAGAAACTTCTTTGGGGTGCCCATGCATAATGCCCCTTACCCTCGTTTTCCCCGTCCTGGAACTGCTGGCTCCCCATGAGCGATGACTGACTGAGAACTGCATCTGACATCCGGGCAGAACTAAGTGCTTTCCCCGCCACGAGACTCATGCCAGGCAAGTTGTCCAGCTGCACCTGCAGAAAACAATTATTAAAAGAAGTAAAGAGATCCGAAAACGTGCCTTAAGAGACCGCTGTGCCCTTCAAAGGAGCCCAGGCAGAGGGCGGCCTCAAGCACCGTCCCAAGCACTGCTCCCCAGGCCCCCTTCCTCTGCAGGGCTATCCAAAGGGGGATGCTGTGGGGGGAGCCAAGGCTGGGGCGGGGGTGCGGGTGGGGAGGGAGGGGCACAGGGAGTCTCAGCTGGCGCCCCTGATGTCTACATGGCGTTCCAGCACCAGGTTTCTGACCTGGCTCAAGGCCATGAGGAGTCTCTTAGGGCAGCAGTGTCCAGCAGCACTCTGTTCAAGGACAGGGATGTTCTCTGTCTGCCCCGTCCAAATCGAAAGCCGCTAGCCACAAGTGGCTACTGAGCCCTGGAATGTGACTAGTCTGACTAAAGAACTGGGTTTTGCATTTTATTCTGTTTTAATTACATTTAAAATTGAAAGGTCACATGTGGCTGGTTGTGGCTGTATTTGTGCCGCCGAAGAGTCTGCCCTAAGGCAACAAAGCTCTGCCAAGCGGACTAGCTCCCTTGAAGTCTGAATAAATTCAAGGCAGCTGCCAGAGTAATAACTGAGAGTCTGAAGGCGCATCTGCTGGGGCCTGAGTTTCAACTGTCTGGGGAGAAGTTCAATAACTAAGACTACAGGAAATGGATGCTCTTGATCCTCAGCTTCAAACGTGGAGCTCGGCGTCAGCAGAGATTCTCCTGGAATTTCAGGCTTGTTACAGTGATTCAGAGACATGCTCCCTGAGTGCTCAGGGGCGCTGGACTCTGATTGAGGAGAACAAGAGACACCACCCCACATTCCTAAGTTCTGCTTTCAAAGACCCCGCTTCCAAGAAGCAGGAGGGGCCGACGTACATAAGCATCGTCACTGTTCTGGATGGTGTGATGTCTCTGGAGGGTGCGGGGCCTCTGGTGCTCGCTGACTGAGGGGTGAGCGGGGTACCCAAGTCCATTGTGATCTGGCAGCTCCATCGCTTGCCCAGGAGAACTTCTATCCATGCAGTTCCCTAGGACGGACTCTGAGGAGACAGAGCAAAATAGGGCAAGTCAGCAGACCTAGCACTTCTCTCAGTCCACTCTCACCAAAGAAGCATCTTGCAAGGCACAGTGGGCCAGGGTGAGGACCACCACTGGCGGACCACTCTCGACCAATCCTCAGCTGGCTGGTGACGCTCGGAGGAGCTTGGACCAGCCTGACAACTCTCATCCTTCCCGGGCCTCTCTCTGCAGGGATCATTCCCTTATGAGAAAAAAATCCATGTATTAGTGGTTGGCTGAACCTTGTCTTTTCTCTTCATTTCTCTGTTGATTTGACAGTGCTATGTTCCCAAACCTAGATGCACAGGAGAATCATTCTTGGACCTTCAGGACCTCCAGCCTGGGAGAATAGCTTCCACCCTGTGGACGCCTCTCTCTCTTCCCTTGGCTTCCCCTCCATACCCTGCCCAGTCCTCTCCTCTCCTCCTCCGACTCCAACCCCAACTCCTTTCAAGGGTCTTCCTCTCTTTACCTCTATCCTTGACCTTCTCATTCTCCCCACACTTACTTTGGCAATATCATCTATTTTCATGGCTTCAACTACACTGCTTCTATGTAAAGAATTACTAAATGCTCTTTTAAGCTCCAGATCCAAAATTCTAACTATTTACTAGATATCTTTCCCTGGATGGCTGAACAACATCAAACACTTCACAGGTTCAATTCTGAACTCACCAGCTGCCCCACAACCAACACCTCCTTTCCTAATCTTCTGAGTATGAGTTCATGGAGTCCCTGCTGATTCCTTACTCCTGGTTCCACATCACCTGAAGTCTGAAGAATCTGCCTCTCCAGTGTTGGTCACTTTAATCTCTTTCTTTCCAGTCTCATTGCTTTCACGCAAGTTTGGTTACCTCCTGCCTGGATCACTATAATAGGCTCCTAATCATTCCTCTTCCACGGCCCTACAAAGATGAACCTTTCTATAGTGGAGCCCAAACCCCTCATTTTCCCTGGCCCAGCCTCTCTTCCAATAAGCATCCCACACAACTCACCCCTACATTCTAAGCTCTGGTCAAAGGGGACCACTCACGATTCAGTGCATTTGCTTTCACCTTTCTCTCTCCCTGGAAATGCTTAATCTTCTACTTCCATTCCTGCCAGTTCTAATCAATGTATCCTTGTAGGTCCATCTCAAATGTTATCATTTTTATGAAACTTTCCCTTTCAAACAGAAATAAATCATTCTTTCCTTTCATCGTCAGAAGACTTTACTAGACTCCGATTATGTAACATCATTCCTGGCACCATCTTCAATGCTGTGTTTGTGTTAATGTTTCATATTAAACTGTAAATTCTTTGAGGACAAGAATTATTACATGCATGTTTATGAGCCTTCAGTATTCCAGAACACTGTCCGATACCAGTGTTTAGTAATATTCTGATATCAATAAACACTCTCTTAATATAGGTCAGTCACCTGTCAGAGTCACGATGGTCAAGAAGACAAGGATGGTCAAGAGTACCAAGGCCACACCAAGGTTGACAGGGTCCTCCTGTTGGCACGACTGGCTCCAGTCCTTACGAGTCTAGCACTTGAACATGTGTTTTCTCTGGTTGGTTGGTTTTTCTGGGTTAAAGTTCCCTGGCAACCACCGGGCTTATCTCACAATGAATGGTACCTTGGTGAGACCAAGTTTTTAAACAAATTTTAATGGGAAACACAGTCCTAACGCTAACTGCACCAACCCAGTATCTATGTGAATCATGAAAATAACACAGGCTGCGTGAGTGATGTGTAAAGTATTTCAGGTCTCTATATTCAAATGGTCTCCTTAACCATCACGGTGAGGCCAGGGCTTAGGGGCTGGGGTGGGACAGGAAGGGAGGGGAACGAAATGACATGCACCTTGCCGGTAATGCAATGGAGAGGAATGGGAGCTTCCAAATGACCAAGAGGAAGGCGAGTGAGACTAAGCTGCTCTGTGGGATGAGGTCACCCACCCGCCAACCAGCCCGATCCCCGTCAGTGGGCACAGTGCGCGTGCTGGCTGCAGGTCCAAATGAAGGCCACGGGCAGGAAGTGGTGCAAGGCTGCCTCTGGGTGATATGTAGGCTAAATCTCCCTCCCTACCATCTCTCTCTGTGAAATGTGTTTTTATTCCTGAGAAGGGGGTTTCTCCACATCTGAACACCCACCCTCCTTTTGGCCCTGGCTGTGGGAAGGTCCCATGGATTCCGTCCTCGCCTGCCCTCTTCACAGCCTTCAGGTCTGATGTGCACTGAGACAGATGGAGCCCTTCTTGACAAATCTCACGACATGCCTTCCTGACTCCCCTGCCTGGAGCTCAGAAGCCCCAGGCCTGGATCCTGGCTTCACCAGAATTCCTGGGCGAGTTACCTGACTTTACTGGATCTCACTCTCTTCATCTGCCAACAGGACTCACTCCACAGGCCTGTGGAGTGCTTACTTGAGTCTGGTCCTCTGTAAGAGCTCAGTAAAGACTGGTATTATTTATACTCATTTCAGAGATGTTATTTCTGAGAGGATGGGGCACAATGAACCAGTTGACAAAAACAAACAAGAAGATGATTTTATCACAGAATCCTACTTTGAGAATTATGGGGCTAGTTTACCACAGGTAAGTGAACAAGTCAGCCACTGAAAATTTAATTTCCAGAAAAGAAGCCTCTGGTTTAGGAGATATAAATACGAGTTCAAAACTAGATGAAAGGGAGTTCCCTGGTGGTTCAGTGGTTAAGACTTGGCGCTCTGGGGCTCGGGTTCAATCCCTGGTCAGGGAACTAAGATCCTGCAAGCCTCATGGCCGTGTGTGTACTCAGTCACTCAGTCCTGTGCAACTCTTTGTGACCCCATGGACTGTAGCCACAAGGCTCCTCTGTCCATGGGATTTTCAGGCAAGAAAACTGGAATGGGTTGCCACTTCCTCCTCCAGGGGATCTTCCTGACCCAGGGATTGAAGCCAGGTTTCCTGCACTGGTGGGTGGATTCTTTACCACTGAGCCACCTGGGAAGCCACATAGCATAGCCAAAAATAAACTTAGACAAAAAAGAAGCATATTAATAGGGGTTGGGCAGCAAACCAGGGGTCTTTCTATTCAAATTTCAATATAATTCACAGGTCAAAGATCAGGAAGGGCTGGCACCCTTGGCTTGGCAGATATACTTGGAAGGGGAAGAATGCGAGGCAAGGGGGTATAAAGAGAAGAACATAAGACTAAGAATTCAGGGGATTTGAAGCCAGGTTCCAGCTCCATCACAGTGTATGAACTTGGACAAGTCATTTAACCTAACCTCAATTTCCCTATGTGAAAAATGAGGGTTGTTCGGGGGCTCAAGAGACAACAGGTGTCAAAGGGCTTTTCATAAATTGGAAAGGACTACACAAGCAAAGTAATTATTTTTAGTAAGAATGCTGAGTTTAGAGGGCCCTTGTGGTGATGGACAGGGAGGCCTGGCGTGCTGTGATTCATGGGGTTGCAAAGAGTTGGACACAACTGAGCGACTGAACTGTGACTCTATAGAGGAGATCCACTGACCAGTTTGGCAAGGGAGGCACTGTGTGTTAAACAGACTAACCCGTTGAGCAAGGAACAGGAAATTGAGGCTCAAATCTTTGGCATTCTTTATGCCAATTCAGTAGCTGAAGGAACTGTCAAGCTCACCAAAGGATGCAGAAAGAGGATGCCAAGAGCAGGATTCTCAGGTATTTACCTAGGCAAAGCTGAGAAAGTACAGAGGAGGCGAAGACCATCTGATCAGGCAAGAGGAAAAAATACACAGACGGACACAAGGCACGCCGCCCGCCCACCCAGGGAACCGTGGGGCCGCGTGCACCACTCTCTGTGGGATCTGTCAGTGTTGACTCGTCCTTACTCATTTACTGGGTCTTAAGAGAAAATGAGAGAAGCGCATGTGTGCATATCCCTCTCAAAGGTTCTGGAGGGTGAGCCCTCCCAATCTGGCACCATTTGACCCCTCTATGGGGCCTGAAGTCCTCCAGGGCTGCTGAAGCTGAGCAGGCTCAGGGAAAACGTGGTCTTCTCTGTGAGTTCAAGCTGGTAATCTCACTGCATAAACTGTTATGCTATCATATTTATTTTCAAAGTTAAAAAAAAAAATCAAGTGTATGTAATAACTTTCATAGGGGGAGATAAACCTATTTCTACTCCTGGGGAACAGAAAGGGAGATTACAGGCAGCATGGGGCATGTCTAGCCCTGACCTTCTACATATTTCAAATAGACCTCTGGCAGGCTGTCGGCTCAGCTCTCTGGCAGAGCCTGGCCCCACACTGATTGGTGGCAAGTGGCCATAAAATAAGCAACTATGGCCATTGATAGGACGGCATTTAATTCTCCTTGACTAACGTCAGCAATCCCTGATAAGCTACCCTTAAGAAGTTTTGGAAGGATGACACTAGCTCTGCTGCTTGTAATTACACGTTTACAGCATTCATTACGCAGTGCTTCATGTTAAGGCTGATTATGAGCTTGTCTACCCCCATCTCCCCAGCATAAGCTCCCTGAGGGCAGGTTCTCTAGCTTTTCATCCCTGCCTTCCCCACTGGACCTAAAATACAGTCTTATGTGACCTAATCATTCAATAAATTTTGTTGAATTTGCTCTGTCATAGAAGCAACAGATGGAATGTTTGGGGGCTAGTGTGTAATTACACAGATAGAGAGGTATCATTAGAGAAAGCAAGAGGCATTCCCACCACCCACAAAGATAAACAAGGACGAGCTGCCCCCACGTGCCTGCAGGGTGGTAGGGGGAGAGCATCACAACCCTTTCTTGGCAAAAGTAATGGCAAATTATCTGATGATTCTTTGTTGATGTCAAACTGCAAGTTCTCAAGTTCTTAAGAGTAGAAGCATCTCAGGTTAGGGCTTCCCAGGTGGCTCAGTGGTAAAGAACCCGTGTGCCAATGCAGGAGATGTGGGTTTGATCCCTGAGTTGGGATGATCCCCTAGAGGAGAAAATGGCAACCCACTCCAGTATTTCTGCCTGGGAAATCCAATGGACAGAGGAGCCTGGTGGGCTACAGTTCTTGGGGTCGCAGAGAGTTGGACACAATCGAGGGACTAAACAACAACAACAACATGTCAGGTTAAAGCGGGGAGAGACTGTGGAGTCCGGTTTCTCCTGTAAAAGGGATCATAAAACATATGCCCAGGGTGGTTGTGAAAAATAAATGAGTAACTGACTGGAGGGCACCAAGCCCGGAACAGACGTACTACAAACACCTTCTTGGAGCAGGCACCTAGCCAGCATCCCTCACTACACAGATGAAGACGGGGGGAGGGGTTATGTGCCAGTGGGGTCACAGAGGAAGCTCCTGTGCTTAAGGTAAGGACAATGGGGGATGCCTCAGTATAGGAAGTAGTTTAAAGCATGCAGACATACATTCCTGGAGGGTTTCTAACTCTGGAGCAGCTTTGGGCTTCCCTAGGCCATTTTTTCTCTATTGCATTATCTAACTGTACTGGATCCTAAACCCATGTGGTAATCAACTGGGGGCTTTATTCATTAAAGATAATTGTATATATGGTTCCAAAAGTCTAAAACAGAAGTGGAAAGAGGTTAGAAAGAGGCAAGGTAATAGTATTCAAGAAAAGGCGTAAGCTAAGTTAAACAGTGAACTAGGCAGACACAGGAAGGGTTATCTCTAGCACATACTGGCACGGGGGACAGGAGGTAAGATTATGGCCTCTAGGAAAGGTCTTATCAAAGGTCGGGTAAAGGAGATCTAAGAAAAAGGAGGATTTGGGGGCAAGCAAACCTGATCGTGGTAGTGGAGAATCCACCTGCAGTGCAGGAGACCCCAGTTTGATCTCTGGGTCAGGAAGATCCCCTGGAGGAGGGAAAGGCTACCCACTCCAGTATTTTGCCTGGAGAATCCCATGGACAGAGGAGCCTGGGGGGCTACAGTCCTGGGGTCGCCAAGAGTCAGACATGACAGTGTGACTAAGACTTTCAAACCTGATCATGAGGCAACAAGAACAGGGTATTTTTGAGCTGAAACCTTTAGGGGTGTATTTACAGCTGGATTCTTCCAGAAACCTAAAGAGAAAGAGACGCATGCAGAGAAGAGTGGTGGTGATGGCGGTGGGTCTAAGAAGGCAGGGAGAAGGGAGAGGGAGAAGAGATCGCAGGCACTCAGCTTGGGGAACGGTAGGAGGGATCTGTCAAGAGACTCCTGACTCATGTGTTGGTCTGAAGTGAACTGATTTAAAGCTGCTGGATCCAGATCAGACTCTGGGTTTCAGGAAACCTTTGCCTTTAGCTTCTAATTTCTTCATGTAGACTGCACTTCAAGGAAGGCAGCTTGTCTCCCCCTAAAACATTCCTGAGACACTCTCACCCATGGCCTTTCCTCATGCTTCTCCCCTAAATCCAAACAGCAAAATCCTCTTCATCCACCAAGTCTGTGCGTGGTCAGTTGCTCAGACATGTTTGACTCTGAGACCCCATGGACTGAAGCTCGCCAGGCTTCTCTGTCCATGGGAATTCTCCAGGCAAGAATATTGGAAAGGGTTACAAGCCCTTCTCCAGGGGATCTTCCCGACCCAGGGACTGAACCTGCATTTCCTTAGTCTCCTGCATTGGCAGGTGAATTCTTTACCACTGGGCCACCGGAGAAGTCACCAAGACCTTACTCAAATGTCACCCACTGTGGGAAACCTGGCTCTGCTCTGAAAGAGAACCAGTCTCCCCTGGCTCTGGTGCTCCCACAGCACCTGAACTTGCCACGTTCTGCCTTCCTTTAGGCACTAAACAGACCCGCAAGCCGGCCAGAAGGGGTGGGGTTCCTCTGACAGTCGGAGGACACGAGCACATTCAAGCCTCCTGGTCTCTGTATATAGTTGTCACAGAGGAGGGAAAAGTGAAAGGAACTGAGAGAGAATCATTTTTGAAGAAAAATATTTCAAAAGGTTATTTTCACATACGGCAACGCAGGGTGAAGGGGTGGAGAGTGTGCACTGTTTGCTCGCTTGCTCCTTCCTGGAGTCTTGCACACGCGGTGTGTGCTCAGGACACGTCTGCTGGAGTGGAGTGAGCAGCTCTCGGGTTCAGTGCCACTTCCTAGCTGTGGACCTTGGGGGTGAATTACTTAATCTGTGCCTCAGTTGTCTCACTGGTAAAATGGGGATGGGAAGAGCTGTGAGGATTAGGCGAATTTACGTGTGACCAGCCTCTGGTGTGCGGCATGTGAAATGCGCTAGGGACATGTTAGCTCGCCTCCTTTTCCGATGAAAGCTGTCGTTCACACAGGAAGCTTTCCCAGCATCCCTGATGCCGTCAAACTGCCTCTGCTAGAACACTCCCAGCCACAGAAAGCTCCCAGTCTGCTCAGCAGCCTCTTCTGGAAAGTTCTTGCAAAGGCTTCCCTGGGGGTTGAAAGCTGCTGCAACTCTCATCCTGGTCTTGGCTTTGCCTCATAATATGAATCCAGAGAAATCTAATCCTTTTCCATATGACAAGTGTGATGGCTCTCCTGAGTTTTCCCCCCAAGCCTAAACGTCCCCAAGTCTGTCAGCCAATCCACCTATGACTTGGTCCCAAAACCTCCCCCTAGCCTACGTCAACTCAAAAATCCAGCAACCGCAGGTGGACACAATACGTCTGACCGGTGCAGACCTCAAACTGGATGGTACCCATCTGCTCAAAACCCCAGGACCTAACGGGGTTTATGGAACTGCATCCCTATTGGCGCTCAATGAGCACAAGCTGACGGCGCCACGCCCTCTTCACATAAACGGACTCAGGCTCGGGTCTCCATCCTGCCCTGTGCCTGGGGACCCGGCTGCCCCAGGAGCTGAGTCTGGTGTACTGACTTTAAAGTGCAGGGCAGGACAGGCTTCAAGAAGGGAGTGTGGGCAAAGTGCCCAGTTTCAGGGTTGAATATTTTATGGAGAAACTTGCTTTCAAGATCTGTGATGACGGGATGGATGTCAGTCCAGATTCTGGGTAGGGTGAATGCCATGACACTAATGAAAGGCCGCTTCTGAGCGTAACTCACTGACAGTGACGCCAACCTCCTTCCAAAGGAAAATGAGTGCCCTCGTTAATTATCCAGTGATGCTAAATGACACAGCATGGCGTCCCTTGTGATGCTGTAACATCCTGTACTTAGCTTATTAACGAAGTGATCAGAATAATAATACCTCAAATTGTTTAAATCATACATTCAGATGATCAAGTATGCCTCTCTCCCCCTGTGTCACACACACAAACATTATGTATCAACATAAACACATATGTGTATGTTTTAATCTTCATAAATACTCTGCAAAGGACTGTTATTCCTCCTGCCGTTTTTCACGGATGGGGAAATAAGAACCTGAGGGTTAAGTGACAAGGTCACTGCACTCATAACAGAGGCAAGTCCAGGACCGAGGGACCCTGACTTACTCCAAAACTGTTTACGCTAAACCCTGTTTCCCTAGCACTGGCTGACTTTTTTCTATCACAGAGGTTAAAGCTAGCTATTTTGATGACAGATGAGCAATTCTGGATTCTAAGGAACCACAGTCTGAATATGGGAAAACAAGGAATACATCTTGCTGACCATCATCTGTGTGTTCATTTTCTATCACTCTCTTTTAATTCTGCAAACAGATTCCCTTCCCCATCAGATACCCATTTCCTACGTGCTTCTCCCCTAAAAGGTCCTGCAGGTCTTCTCAGGAATTCTTTCTCTCTTAGCAACCCAGAGTACCAGCTGAAAAAGGTAAACACTGCTGAGTTCACTGAACGAGGGCAGGCTGGCCCAGAGATCGACCCTGCAGGGCTCTTACCTCGGCTGGACACCTTATTTCTAGTGAAGGCGGCAGCCGGCTGTCGGTACGGATGGATCCCCAACTCCTGTGCGTGATTCACGGTTCCCAGGAGAGATTCAGGGTCCCCGGGGCCGCCTGTACTCAAGAGCAGGGGGCTGTCATGGCAACCTTTGGTCAATGTGTTCCCGCTCTTCCTGTCTGGGAAGCCGTCCTTGGCCCCCTCGCAGGAGCACTCCTCCTCCATGCTCTCTGAGTGCACGAGCGCCGCCTGGGGAGCGTAACCGTGGGTCGGGGTCGGGGAGGAGACCTGCGAGATACATTCTTGCGCCCTGATCTGCAGAAGGTGCTGGGGGCTGGTGTGGTGGTGGTGGTAAGAGTCAGCGTTCTGATACGGCAAAGCCTGGCGCTCCGTCATGCTTTGTCCCCCAAGGCCAGGAGCCAGACTCCCGGCGTCCCCCTGGTTCATGTGCCGGAACAGCTCTTGGTATTCCTGCTGCTGCTGCTGCTGCCGCTGCCGCTGCTGCCTTTTGATGAGCTGTGCAAACTCCGCCGGGGGCAGCCGCATGTCCGAGTGGCCGGTGAGTGAGTGCCGGGGGGAGAGCAGTCCCTGGAGGATGTGGGGCACCTGCTGGTGTCGCGTGTAGTCTGGCGGCGTGGGGGACAGCAGGGCCTGCTGCAGTGCCGATGTGGTATAGTGCGGTGGCTGCTGATGTGCACTGGGAGGGAAGGTGGGGAACTGGTCAAGCGGAGGGACTTTCAGGGCGTGGGTGGGAGGTAACCCCGCTCCTGGTGAGGGGTTGTAGCTGCTGGGGGAACCCCGGGACTGGTCCGAAAACAGGTGGGGGTGTAAATGCGCCTGGTCGTAGTTAGCAGGGGAGAACCGATTCACGTTCAAGCTGCAGACACAAAAGGGAGTGAGTACCAGGCATCCGTGTGACAACTGTGTAAACCCCGGGGACGGCTGCCACTCCTCCTCAGCAGCGCCTCTGCTGGTACAGAGAGCCGCGGGCCCAGGGAGGACGGCGGTGCAGGCAGTACCCCCACCACACCCTCGCGCCTGAGGGTAGCAACATCACTTGAATTAAGATGTGCCCATCTCTTAGACTATGAGTGACGGAAAGAAACAATCCTAGAAGAACAGACGAGGGTAACTGAAATTTTTACCTACTCCTCTAACTGGCCCTCTTCTTCTTTGCAGACCTATAGTAAGGTGGTAGTGGTGTTTAGTCGCTAAGTCGTGTCTGACTTTTTTGTGACCCTATGGACTATAGGCCACCAGGCTCCTCTGTCCATGGGACTCCCCAGGCAATAGTACTGGAGTGGGTTGCTGTTTCCTCCTCCAGGCAATCTTCCTGACCCGAGATCAAACCCACATCTCTTATATCTCCTGCATTGGCAAGCAGGTTCTTTATCACTGCACCACCTGGGAAGCCTATATAGTAAGGTAGCTGCATCACTATCCGCCTGCGTCTCACTAGCATTTTGATCTTGAGTCAGCATATAGGTTTCAAGTCCATCCCAAGCCCACTGCCTCACTTTTAGTCAGGCTGAAATGAGCACAGCCCAGTCAGAGCCCTTCTGTTCTCCTCTCCTCCTACTAAGGGGCTTCCTCCCACCTGGGTCCCCCAGAGAGACGGCCGGGAGACTCCAGGCAGCCTCACCTGTGGGCCTCCGCACTGTCGGCGCTCAGCTGCTTGGACAAGGGCCGGTGCCCATAGCTGAGGGCGGCCATCAGGCTGGTCCGGAGCTGCATCTGAACCTGACTGGTGTTGGGGCTGATGGAGACACCCCGGCCTGCAGAGGCGGCAGCGGCCCCAGGCATGCTGCTGAGCATGTCGACAGGCTCCTGGACTTGGATGGTCACCTGCTGTGACTGGGGAGGCTGCTGTATGCCCAGGCAGGTCAGTGCCACGTTGGGAGGAGGAGAACAGTTCTCAGGCTGCTGCTGGAAGATGGCACTGCGGGAGGGGAAGCCTTGAAACTGGGAGGAAGATGTAGCACCTGGGGAGAAAGGAGCCCCAGAGTGACCACATGCCCGGATTACCTGCGGCCAGAAGTCATAGGAGCCACTGAGGACGCTCAACTTGCATACCACCCAGAGCAGGGCTCCTCCAACTCCAGGGCATGGAAGGTTCCTCTGGGGGATTCGTGAAGACACACACTCCTGGGCCCAACCCTCAGAACGCTGACTCAGTAAGTAAGGACGGGGCTCTAAGAATTTGCAATTCCAAGAAATTGCCCGTTGATTACTCTCTGAGTAGCTCTCATTCAAGGCAATGCTTCTCAAACTCTAATGCACGTATGAAGGGCCTGGGGATCTTGCTAAAACAGATTCTGATTCAGCAGGTCTGCGATAGGATCTGAGATTTGATTTTTCCTGCTGATGTTGCTGGTCAGGGACCCTACTCTGAGTAAGAAGGGCTTTGAGACCAACTCAGGCTCTTCAGGGGATCTAGACTGGGTGGTGCTACTTAAGAGATTCTCAGTTTTCCGAACGCTAACCCCTCAGAGTGTTGGCCTCTGAAGGACTGTATAAATTAGGGCCTGCTCATCTTTGCCTCCATCTGAACACCCACAAGAGAGGAGCCATGTGCCCAGAGGACCACCAAACTCAGGAGTGACAAGAGGGAAGGTTCTGGTAGTAGCCCATTCGTTTGGTACAGTTGGAGGGGACTTTATGAAAACATCAATACCAGTCAACCATTATTGAGAACTATATTGTTCCAGAGGCTATTCTAAGTATTATACCTAACATACATATCTCATAGTATTATTATCCCTGTCTTACACTTGAGAAAGCAGAGATGCCCGGAAGTTAAGTAGTTTACCTGAGATCTCACAGCTAAGGAGCTGGTTGCAGCAGGAGCCAAGCCAAGGCAGCCTGGCACTAGAACCACCCCCTTACACAGCATGTTGCTCCGTCACCCCAACCAGTGGCTTGAGGCAATCAAGACGAAGCCTCACTTCTCCTGTGGCTCACGGTTCGGAGAAAACCTCTCCACTCACCGTGAGACTGCATCATGGCGCTGCTCATGGGGGGAGGGCTGTTACTGGGCTGTCTGAAGAGATGGTTGTTGGGGTGGTTGGGAGGTGGGCTGGAAGGCTGAATCCTTAACCTTCAAAAACAACAGAACCAGATGAGTAAATACACTTCCTGAGGTGACAATATAACCTTGAAGTTAGTTTCAGCCATTTGATACCCACAGGCAGAAACTCCATTTTTAGTTTTCATAAGCTTTCAGGCTAGACACACACACACAGGCCACCCACCACAGTCTACTGAAAGACTCTTTGCATCTTATTTTCCCAGACGTCACAAGGAGGCAGGGGTCACTGCATCTGGCCTCCTGTATTAGGTGTCAGATTACATGGTTCATGGGGATAAGAAAATGATGTGGCACAGGAAGTCAGGATTTTAGGAAGCTGCTGAAATTTAAATTGGTCTTCCTGCCTTTCAGATGGGTTTTTCCAAGATGAATGCTATAGTCAGTCATGTCTCCCATGTGAGTTAGGCCAACAGCTTAGGCAAAGAACATGTTTCATTACCTCTGGAGCTGGTGGGTGAGGAGGGCGGGCTGATTTTCACATGCAGCCTGAAGAGGTGGAGAAGGTTGAGGAGGACAGATAGAGTCCTAAAATACATGCGGGAAAGGAGAAAAAAATACTCGTGAGCTTGAAGACTAACCAGAGGTGTTCTCGGGAAGGGAAGAGACTATCTGTGACTGAGATTTATGCTCCCGTCGTTCATCAAAAGGCTTGATTACCTTGACTCAAACATGGCAACCACACAAATAACTCAACTCCACTCTGCCCTGAGTGATCTCCTCCAGCACTGACAGGCCCATCGGCCTGAGAGCAAACTCCAGACAAGGTGGAGAAAGCGGAGAGGGAAGGCCTACTTGAATCTGCTGCTGGAGAATTTGGTGGTGCTGCTCCTGCTGGTATAACATATGCTGCTGCTGGGTCTTCTCCAGGGTTCTTTCATCAATCTGCCCCCCGTACATCTTCTGCAGCTGCTCACACTCCTGAAGGGAAAGCAGTTCATACAGAGGGGATACAGCCAGGCCTACCCCATGCAGTGCCGTCAGCAGACGCAGAGCTGCCCTGGGTCTCAAGGGCAGAAGGAACCCACAGAGAAGAACTGTGTCCTTGATGAACAACTAACCCCTTTAGGTGGGCATTTGTGTACTAAATATATTCACGCTCTGTGCCGGCTGCATGAAGGGAAAAACACCAAGATGGCCTGGCTACGAGCGAAGGTTCCAGTGTGAAATCGGTGTACAAAGCACATGCCACTCGAAGCTTGGTCGTCAGGAAGGCAGAAAGGAAACCGGCCCTTTATAGAAGCCTGGAGGTACACTTCCTTCCTCTGGGAGCACCATTCCATACCAGCTGGAGAGTATGCCAGGTGGTAAGAACACAGAGCAGGCTCTAACAAGACCCAGTGCCCATAAGTCATGAGGGGAACGCCAGGGTTGCTTCAAAAGACATTTCCAGGTGCTTCCCACTGAAACCCAAGCCCAGAAATTCCTCTCTAAGGAACCACAGAGACAGGAGGAAATTTAGTCCCTTCTTGGGGAAAGCTGGACGTAAGCAGAAGGAAGGAAAGCGTGTAAGGGACTATCTGCTTTGGCACCTCTAAAACTGCAGTGCTGCTGTGAGGGGGCAGAAAGCTTAACACCCGTGTCCTCCTGCAACACCAGTCTGTTACCCATGCTGGTCTCTGCTACCCATGCTTCTCCAGAGGTGCCTGCCGTCTCTAACATTACCTGCTGCAACTGTTTGATGCTGCTGTTGTTGCCCATTTTTTCCAGGTGAGCTTTGAAGGCCTGGATGCTTGCAGCCCCATCTGAGAACCGGCGCACAGGGGAGAAACGCTCCGTAGGGAGGTGCAGGGTGTTGGAGTCCTTGTAGGTGGAGCTGAATATATGGGAAGAGAAGGTTAGGGGCTAGGACTGAGGGGTTTTGACCAAATCACCTAGGGACGCTGTTCCAGATGAACACAAAGCTGCTGGCTACACGCGCAGCCTGGCATATTATGCCATTTCCATGCCATCTCCAGAGGCCAGTCGTTTCCCTAGCCTGCCTTCCCTTTAGAGGCCTCCAAGTGACCATCTTCCATTGCCACTTACCTTGAGTTGGCTTAATGTCCAAGCCTGGGAAGGTCCTGGGATCAGATACATCCAGTTCTTACAAATACACTGGGTCAGAGAGAGAGGAGCTTCACAGTAGCCCTCAAGCCCAGCTGTACAGGAACTCCTCCTTTTACAGTCATGTCTCTATCTACTGCCTTTACAAACCTAGAACAAACCTACCCGTGTGACCTAAAGTTTTCCCTGAGTAGTAACCTCTGTATGACCGACCAGAGGGAAACTACAGTCAACTTTGGGGTCAAAGGTCTGGCCTGGAATTCATAGGTTTTTTATGCTAGAAAACACAAGGTGGAGCTTAAAGTGGGGAAACTGGGGGTCTCTGATCCCCAGATGGAGACAGCTCATCCTTAAGTAACGTGGGCCTGAAGATCCTGCACATACCTGGTCAACGCAAATAAGGTTATCTGCTGTGAGAGGTAACTTCTCAGAGCAGTGCACCCTCCCAACCTGCTAATGAAAGAGGAATCGTGTGGATTACCTTCAAAATGACCCCCACTGCTCAATAAGAACAAAGCCAGCGTCTTACAGAAAGAAAGAACGAGCTATCAATAAGGAATGCCTAAGACAACATGAGAGTTAGAAGCTAAGACCTATACTTGTTACGTAATCAGAAAGAGATGTTTATGGGTTGAAGTAAGCAGATAAAAGACTGCCAAGGCAGCATTCCAGCAGCTGATGGAAAGGATCAGGGTTTCAGGTCCAGGGCAGAGATGACATCACACTGAGCTGTGGGTGAAATGATGTACCACCTTGCCAGTTACTCATTCTGGACAGAAGCGGAACCAAGGCTAAGAAAGCGGGTGAACAAGCGAATTCAAGTGCAGCAGACAGGGAGGGTCTAGGAGGGGCTGATGAGTGTGCAGAGGAGTTAAAAGAGTTCTGGCAGCAGGGAAAAGCCCTCTACCCTCTAATGATGGCTCCTGTTTGAGACTCCACCTGAAGCTTGACACAGCAGTGAGCTGATGAAATGAACACAACGTGTAACTGGGTTCGGTAACACGAAAGACAAATGAGTTTGGAAGACACACTCCAGAAACAGTGATCATGGGAGCTGGTCTCAGGGGTATTTCCTCAATATTTATTTCTGTTTCTACTTCAGGTGTTTGGAATTAAAACAAGCAGGTACTATTTTCTCCTAGAATTTGATTCTTACACTTTCAGTATTTTCTGATGATGGACACATTTCTGATTCACTCAGAAATCTGTGTTCTTCAAGGAGTTAATTATAGTCTGTCTGTACAAAACACATTCTCTCCCACCCCAGATCCAGGTATTTCATGACTTTTCCAGAAGATCGGGTTGTGTACAGACTGACAGCCTGGGCAGCCCAGCACAAGAAGCTTCAGAAGAATAGTTCTCAAGTAGCTGCTCATTTTGGAAGCACTGACAGTATCAATTGTCTTTTATTTTTATTAGCAATCACATTCAAACTCAGGACAGCCTCAGGTCAGGCTGATATTCCCACTACATTCTTCAAACAGGGACTTGGCTCCCCACCTAAATAAAATCCATGTTGTATTAGTTAGGTTTTTTTGGTTAATTACACTTAATTTTTCTTTTAATTTATAAATTACACAATTCCAGGATTACGCACTCAGATACCTCTTCTGTCTTCATGTTGGACTTCATCTACAATACCCCAGAAGAATAGACATATCTGCTGTTCTTGTATCATTTCCTCCAGCAAATGGAAGGAATTCAATAATCTCCCCAGGCCACCCATTCTCAGTGTTGCACAGCCTTGGAAAGTTTCCCTTTTGCCCTGAAGACTTGCTTCAGTCTCTTGTGTCACCATGCTTTTACAGCAACTCCATGGAGACGAGCTGAGTCTGCATAAACACCGCACCTTACACCATCCGTCACTCACAGAGTATTCATTCCAGTTCAAACTGGCTTGACCACAGGGAACCCTTGAAACACTCTACCAAGAGTGTTCACACAGAAACAGACAGTAGACAGATCTCCAGCAGGCAAGGCCTTGACAATGACCAGGCAGCGTGGAAACCACACAAATGGAGCTGTGGGCCAGCGTGGCCTTCCTTTAGTAACAGGACTAAACACAGTGTCAGGTCAGCGATAAAGGCAGACTGTGGTGATGCACTCATCTTCATGCTTGCCCCACAAGAACACGGCCTGAGGAGCACCTGAATTAAACAAGGATTACACCCAAAGGACTGAAAGTAAACAACAGAGCCTGGCAAAGGCTGAAAATCCAAATGTGGGGCTGTCAAGGAAGCAAAGATAGGAACAGGGAGAAATAAAGCAATAAAAGTCTATCAGGTAACAGTAGAGAGCTCAGAGTTATTGAGAAATCATAGAAAATGTACGGGCAGCTAATGATCACCCAAAGTGGTGTAGAACTGTAACAGTGAGGTTCCTGAGAGGTTCTCCTGAGAAAAATACTGCCTGTACCCCCAGAGTTTTATTTGAGAAATGTCATTCATGCCACTCCTAACAGACCATTTGTACCATATTATTTATGGTCACTTATGAAACCTTATCTTTCTTCTTTCTGAGTTCCAACGTGGCATGAATGATGGTTCAGTTTGCTCAGAGGTCACCTGTCTCTGCTGATTACCTATGATGCCCAGTGGGTAACAAGACACAATACAAACACTGTGTCAAGCTTGCCAGTGTGAGTCTGGCTGCAAGACTGAGTAACAACACATTTATAAACTTAATTTCCTCAGAATCTGCTTTCCCAACTTCCCAAGTAAGGCTGCTCTTCACTGTCCTCCCAAAAAGACTGGAAAAAAAAAAAAAAAACAAACAAGCTCTAGCGACTGGTGGTGGCTTTGAAACTGTGGCCTGTGAGCTTGGGGACAGCTTTGGAAAGGACTAAGCTAAGATTCTTGGTCATCACAGAGTTCACAGAAGATAACCACCTTCTTAATCTAGCAAGGTGTCACTCCCCTCGTTCCCAGGCTTACTTGAACTCAATTTTGTGAAGTTCTCTTGGCAAGGAAGGCTACACTTGTTTTTATGTCTTTAAGAGAAAATGAATTATAAATTTACCAGAGACCTACTAGAAGATTTTTCCATCAGAATACTGCAAGGATGACTTTCAAGCACAACACTCAAGAGGATGCAGTGTCTCCACTCTACCACTCACAAAGGAATGTGTTTTCCCCCATCCAAGCTCCTCATTCAGGGGTCACATGATAAGAAATGCTCATCCTTCTGATGGCGATGGGTTATTAAAAGTCAAGCCTACTGATGTGGTTACAAATCCTATCTCCAGCTGGTCTTCTGAGAGCTTCACTCACTTGCAGGTTTCAAGTTCAATTTCATCTATGAGTCAACGTCTAGAGTCATGAGGAGCAACTGCAGGCAATAAACACGTCTACGAGATAATGGGAAAGAAGCGTCTCCTATGGCCCTGGGCACGGCTGAGTCAAGGAGCTGAGAAGATGCAAGGTTCAGGATGCTATTTAAAGCCACGATGCTAGTCATCATGTCTTAAGACTAGCCAGAAAGGGGCCTGTCCGATGGGCCTCAAGGAGCTCCCACGGCTCACGTGGCTACTCACCGATGCTGATCAGGTACCAGGTGAGGGGGCCAGACCCGGGAACGGAAAGGCTGCTGTCCTAGCTGCCGCTGTAGGTCCGGTGGGATCTCAGCTGTAGGGTTGGTCATGGCCAGTGTATGCCTTTTGGACCTATTTGCCAAGTACCTGCAACAAGCAGGAGCACATTTCATAGTAAAAAAGACAGACAGGAGTACTCCTCAGCAAGAAGCATTAGAAGTTAATCCAAAGCACTCAGAATGAAGTGGCGCCAGAGCACAGAAAGGGCTCAATGGCCAACAGATTCCTGACTGGATGGAAGTGAGACATGTCCCAGAAGGCCAACAAAAGCTGGCTTCCCACTGAAGTGGCTCAATGTTGGACCTAAGAGTAGCCGTTAAGAGAAGAGAGAAAACAGATGTCGCTCACGAAGTGGATCAATTTTCCTGACTTCATTCCATTCAGGAGAAGAATGTATTTTCTGCTGGTTAATTTTGTTCCTTGGTTTCCCTCCACATTTCCAAAATACAAGTCAGAGGAAATGAGCCCTAAGGACTGTTCCTAGAGATGAGCCAAGAGAGAGATTCAGATGGGCTTTGTGTATGTCTCCTGAGGCCACTGGCCCCCGGGGTTTGAGGCTGACCTCGCTACAAATCATGGAAAAAGATCCTTTTGCATGGGGCTAAGTTAGTTCCCACACCAACCCTTTCCTCATGCCCCAGGACTGTAACTCCATCATTGGAAAAGAAAAACTGATGCTGTCCCCAGGGGACCAACATTCTCTAAAGGATGAAGAAATGAAACCACATGAAATGTTTAGAACTGTTTTTTAGGTGAGAAAAAAGGCAAGGCAAGAAAAGAGAAGTTTCAAAAGCTGAAGAGTTCACAAGCTGATGACTTTTATTCTGAAGGTCTTTCAGATCCACCACTAATACCATAACGCATTGGTCCCCCCCCTTGGTCTGGACGATGACTTCCTTCCCCACTGCTGCTCTTCTTGGGCCTGAATAAAAGAAGCATCATTCCTTCCATGACATCAAAAAGGATGGGCATTTTACCCTTTAAATGTTGGTCTTTAAAGAAGAAAGGAGGAGCTGGAGGGGTAAAATGTAAGACAAAGAAGATAAGATGAAATACTGCTATCTAATTCAAGTAGGAAGGCAGTAAGTTTCCTAATTTCTCTTCATGACTCCAGCAGGGCCCATATGCAACTTTATACACCCTGTGATCGGCAACCTATCGAAATAATAACATCAAGAAAGAAACAAAGTCAACGCGATTCTTCTATTGGCTATTCTGTAGAAGGAACTTGCCCACCTGCCAACACCCCTGTTCTCCACTGTTCTTTCCACACGGGACCAGCTTCTTTTTGGACAGCAGCTCTCATGCAGAGCTACTAGCGGGTAGAGAAAGGACACTGGCCAGCAACCATCCGGGTAAGAGGTCTTGTTTCATTCATTCTTAACTACTTTGCCCATTTCAGCTTAAACCAGTTAACACGCTAGAGAGTTATTAGTGGTATGTAAACTTGCCAGAAGGTAGGTAAGCCATTAGTGGTTTAATATCCATTTGATAAAAACACCCAAAGTTTCCCCAAGAGCCCATGAAAACCATTTTATTTCAACTTCCCTCAAGGGAAAAAACATATAATCTTGAAGAACACCTGTATTTCTGGGAAAATACATGCTGGATTCTGGTCAACCCCCGCCCTCCCCGAAAAATAAGAAAATCAACTCCCACAAGGGATCATGCATGAAGCTGGAGGACCACGGCTAATGGAACTGAGGTCAAATGAACAGTACAGCATGCCTGATGGTCACTGCCGTTTTCTGTGAATTAGGCATCTCTGCAAACAATGGATATTTGCATCTGTCCCTGGACCGAATCCCATATTCTTTTTTCAATATCTCTTTGTTGATACAAGGGGATGGCAGAAACACAGCAAACAGTACAAGAGGTATTCATTCTCCTGGAAAGGAAGAGTCCATGCCAGCGGTCCATGGCCAGACTAGCTAGGATCACTGTCATCCCAAATCTCCAATTCCTTTTCAGTAACAGTTCTTGGCAGGTAGGAGCAGGCTTTGTGCCTTGTGAATACTATCAGAGTTGCAATATGAAGGCAGGGGGCAAGGAAGGAAGGAGGGAGGAGAGAAAAAGTTCTTATGGTTATTGCTGTCACTTAGGGGACTTCCAATGGTGCTTACAGAAATGACATTTTCTGGGTAGTCTTCCGTGACTTCCGTGTGGGGAGGAACATGCCATCTGGCTTGAGCAAAGAGACCACACAAATGTTGAAGCTGCACTGGACCACCTCCTTGGGCAGAGGTGACCTTTCGTTGGTCGCAGGGGGAGCCTGCCCAAGGACGCTCTGCAAGCACTGCCAGATGCCACATTACCTCTGCACAGCTTCCTGATCTGGCTCCCCATCCGAGCTCTCCTCGTCCACAGGGGTGACTGCTGGCACTGCCTGAGGAAAGACAGGAAGGAAAAGCTCAAAGCGGCGCTTCTTCCGCAGCAGTTCTTACTCTGGACACTGGGCTCGGGGCAGGCCTCTCGGGTACTTTATTTTTTTTAATCTGCAAAGCTTTTCTAGGATCCCTGGGTTATACAGAACATTCACAGACCTTTCAATTGTCCCACTTTTACCTTGCTCAGTTGATTTTAATTCCTCTGATTCATCTTCCTTCATTCATTTATTCATCCAATAAATAAGCTGAATGCCCACTATGTTCCAGGATAAAATGTGAATTAATAAAGTTCTTGCCCCTGTTTTACAGTCCAGTGGAGGACAGAGATAGGCAAAGAGACACAAGGACAAAATAGCATGACCCAGTCATAGGCGTGTGGGGACTGAGCAGGGCATCTTAGAGGACGTGGCCCCGCACCCGAGGCCTGAAGGATGAGTAGGAACGAGTCCGGCCAAGAAGGAAAGGGGTCGCAAGCGTCTAAGGTTTCTTGGCTGAGAGAGAAGAGAAGGCCCACGGGTGTTTGAGGACCTGAGACTATAGTAGGAGTTTGTTTACCTGGAATGACTAGGAACTGATTTGTTGTTTCATGTTAAAATTATTTCCAGATTTTAGATGTCCTTAACGCCAGAAAGTACTCTTGCCTGGAAAATCCCATGGACGGAGGAGCCTGGTGGGCTGCAGTCCATGGGATGGCTAAGAGTCGGACGCGACTGAGCGACTTCACTTTCACTTTTCACTTTCATGCACTGGAGAAGGAAATGGCAACCCACTCCAGTGTTCTTGCCTGGAGAATCCCAGGGACGGGGGAGCCTGGTGGGCTGCCGTCTATGGGGTCGCACAGAGTAGGACACGACTGAGGCAACTTAGCAGAAGCAGCAGCAGCAACGCCAGAAAAGCATACTGGTTTTCTAAAAGTCCACTGTAGCACATAGCATATAATTGTGAAGTTACAATTCAACGCTTTAAAATCACTGTCAACCACCAAAACATGAGGACTGCCACAATATGCATGCATTATGGTGACTCTTCCCGGCTGCCTGTGGGCTGCGACATCGTATAGCCTCGACAGCTACTCAAAGCCTGGGGCTCACGGAACCACCATGCCTCAAGCACTGAAGCAAAAATCACACTTTCATTATTACAAAAGAGCATTTTTTTAATGGCATCACCGACTTGATGGACGTGAGTTTGAGTGAACTCCGGGAGATGGTGATAGACAGGGAGGCCTGGTGTGCTGTGATTCAAGGGGTCGCAAAGAGTCGGACACGACTGAACTGAACTGAACTGAATTATAAAACAAAACAAATTTTTGGGATAATTCCACTATCTGAATGCTTCTAGGGTTTCCAGAACCCTGACTACGGTTCTGTGAGGCTGGAGGGAACAGGGTTATGCAGGAAGTGGCTACAGATGAGGCGGGAGAGGAGCCCTGTGGCCAGTTATAAACAGCCTTGAATACCACATGAAGAACTTTATTTTGAGGGAAGGCAGTGGTGAATCACTAAAGATTTTAAGCAGGGACATGATGTTACAAGATTTATATTTTAGAAAGCTGGCCTGCTTTAGTTGCAGCGTGAAAATGTCGGGTGACAAGGATGAGGAGACAAGCCTGGAACCAGGAAGCCCATTTGGCAGCCACTGTGTTAATCCAGGCAGAGGATGACAGTAGCTTGAGTGGGGAAAAAGGCAGTGGAGATGGGACAGAAGATAGACACTTACTTTACAGGCATGGCATAACTGCTTTGATGTGGGAAGTAAGGGACAGGGAAGAATTAAACAGAAAACCTAGGGGAGTGATGGTGCCATTCCCTATCACCTAGAGCGAGACACAGGTTTCACCGCATCAGGACGTGTTCATCTGAGGACATGCTGAAATAAAATGGTGAGGACTTGCCAAGTAACCACTAGATCTGTGTAGTTGGTAATCATATAGATAGAAGTGCAGGGCTCAGAAAAGCATTGTGGGCCAGAGAATCTCTCAGTGACAGAAATAGGGAAGTGGACAGGATCACTCAGAGAAAGTCTGTAAAATGAAATGGAAACAGGACCTCAGACAGAACTGTGGGTTTCTAGGAAAAAGAAGAAAGGGAACCTGAAAAGGGGAGCTAGGAGAAAAACACAAAAGAATAGGGTAAAAGAAGACCATTTTTCAAGGAGAAAAATGGTCAGCCATAACTAATACAACTGGGAAGTCCAAAAAGATAAAGATGAAAAACATCCACCGGAAGTTCATTAGTGACCTTGGCAAAAACAGTTACAGTGGACAGTCACTGCACCTCCCATAAAGCTGTTCTGGACCCTTCCAAATCTGCATTGACCTGGCCTTTTCCTAAGTGCCTCTGCCACCTACAGGCCCACGGTCTTCACTCCAGCACTTCATCACATTGGTCTTTTACTGTTACTCCAATACTTCACATATGTGGATCGCATCTTCCTATTATAGTATAAGCTCAATGAGGCCAGAAACTGTAAATATGAATTCTTCCCTTTTCCCAGCAGCCATGTTACTGGCACAGTAGACCTGCATCAGTCTACAAACTGTTTCATTACTGATCTAAGATAAGGTAGGTAAAGTAACAGAGAGTAATATTTATAAACCTTTATAGCAACTTAACAGAGTAATTTTTTCTGTTGAACCAAATAAAATTTAGCCTTGTAGTTCATATGTTTTAAAATTTTAATTTTTCTGATAATAGGGAAAACAAGGTCCTCAAACTAGAGAGACACCTTAAGAAGCACTGCCCTGAAATACCCAGTGAGGGCTCTGGATATAATTAGCACTCAACCTTAATGTAGTATGAGATTTAATGGATGAATAAATGAATGAAGGAATGAATCTATCTATGGCAGGAAACTAATCAGAAATAAACAGAAACCAGGGGAAGAAAAGAATCTTTGTGACCATCATATTAAAAAACATGGGGTTGAGAGATGCCAACTGTCAGCTTAGAAGCCAAATCATCAAGGGATCCAGCTGGCACCAAAAGTGTGAGGTATGTTAATCAAAGGAGGAAGAGTTGGTGAGAAGGTAAATCTGGAAACCAGTCTAAAAAGCAATTAAGCCCAGAGAAAATTGTTAGCTTCCACTGCCCTCTGGCATGGAAATGTGATCTGCAGGAAGGTCGGGCCTGAGAAAAATGTGATCTGCAGGAAGGTCAGGCCTGAGACTATGACTCCCTGACTTGAAGCAGGCAGGGCTGCAGCCGCCCTTTATTTGAGTGTCTACAAGAGGCTCCCCAAAGATGAATCCCTCCAGAAGCAGAATACAGTATGGAAATTATTTGGTTAAGTGAAGAAGCTAACCAAAAATTAAGTCTGGAAAATTCTACTAGCCTGAAAAAAATGGAAATGACACTGAGCATTGCATGTTGAGGGAAAGAAGAAATTCAGACGTTTTGGTTGGAGACCCTGAGTTCCAAAACCTCTTTACAAAAAGCCTCTGAGAAAGCAAGCAGGGCTTCATGCTGCCACTCACTGGTGTCATGGTGACAAGAGGGGAGGGTCCCCGTGGGCGCTTCAGCAGCTGCTGGGCATGAAGTTGGATGTTGGCACCTCCATCTGATGCCCTCCGGCCAAGGGGCCCCATTCCGTTCAGCAGCTGCAGGGTGGGCGGCTGTAACAGGGACTGCTCCTGCAGGAGGAGACGGGGAGGGATAGTTCAGTGAGGTGGGGAGAAAAGAGGAGAGAAGACAGCAGTACTCCAGTCTACTGAAAGGAAGGGATCCCATGATGGTGACGTAGGCGAGAGAAAGCATCCTTCTAAGGACACCCTGAAATCCTGGGGACGGTCTCTGCGTTTCTCAAAGGCAGCTCAGACGAGCTCTCTGGGGGCAAGCCCTCTCCCAGGTCAGATACCTTATATTCCAGCTGCCCGGTTGGCTGCAGATTTTGCATGGGCAACAGGTTGTGCATGAAGTTCACGTTCGGGGCCACCTGCAGGAAGGGAGCCTGAGGGTTGACTCCAGGAAAGCCAGGCAGCAGCTTCTGCAGATCTTCCATGACCTCCGTGCTGACAGGAAACAGGACGATGGAGAAGTCTGGTTACAATTCTCCCTCACAACCTAGAGCCCCAAACTGAGGACACTGCCAAATTCCGCACGGTTTAGTTTATCTTTCTACCTTCCTCCTAAATGTGTATTTCTCTCCAAGGTCCCAGAGCGAGCAGAAGTGTGTGGAGCCAGGTGTGTGGAATCTGGCTCTCTGCCATTTTGCTATCTGTGGCTGGGGATCACCATTCTGCACTGACCACTCATGTAAAACCAACAGCTCTGCGCCAACAGGAAACACTGCCCCCGTCCAGTTCAGGTCTCCGAGGCCTGGAGGTGAACAGCAAGTAAGGGAGGACACGGCCGTCCACTCAAACAATGGCTGCCCCAAAGTAGCAGCTGATTCACGGGGGAAAGAATGCTGTCAGCGCCATCAGGGCTGATGGGCAGATAAGCCGTGGATGGGCAGGGCTGTGGAGCTCCGACAGAGGGGTTTATAGCACACTTTAAAATAAGAGCGCTTTCCACTAACAGGGTGACACGGGACTCCACCCTCCGAAGCTGACATTGTCTTCGGAGCCAGAATGCTCCCCTATCGCCTGTTTCATTGTAGGCTGAGAATGCGGAGCAAGCAAACCAGTAAGCAGGGGAGGCTCTTTTGGAAATGACTCAAAGAAAAAAGAAACCAGCTTTGCTCTGAGCTGAACTCTCAAGAGGACTCTTGCCACAACCTTCTCTTCCCTACTCAGGAGAAATCGCCAGAAAAGTGGCATGCCTATTTTTAATGGTGAGAATCTTCAAGTGTTGAACAAAAACCAAGAGAGCTGGCCTTCAGTCCATTTCTCCAGTGTGCGGGCAAGCAGGGGACACAATGAAGGGCTGTTTTGGGAAAACGATTTGGGAAACTGGTACTTATTCGGCATATTTTTGGACTTTTGTTCACATAATTTTTTTTCACTGAATTTAATTTTTTTACACCTATAAATTCTATTCTGCTGTTTGTCCTCACGTCTTAGATTGAGTCTTCCATTAAAATATATGGCAAAAAGCATCTCTAAAAGTTGTCAAACACAGATGCATTTTCACGGGTACTTTTATGTGGTTTAGATCAGAAGACCTCAGTCTTTGCGGGAAAAGACATGCTATGCTCTTCACCAAAGTACTGTCAGTGCCTGGCTCGATGGCGGCTCTCAGCCCAGCCTCCACCAGTGACAGCTCTGTGATCCTCAAGTCCAGTCAAGTCTGATCTACCAGGGAGCCTGAAGAGGTTAACCGCGCGTCTTGGCCACTGAATCAGATCTCATCTGGGCGATACAACGAAGTAGGGGAAATGTGCCACAGGAGGAACTCAAAGTCAGATGGGAATTTTCTGCCGGACACTCACCGGGGGTCGGCCACGCCCACTGTGTGCCTCCTCATGGACAGATAGCGGACCAGCGCTTCAGGGGAAGGCTCTTCACCCTCGTCACTGTCCACGTTCACCGCCCCGTCCGGCTGAGGTGAGGGAAGCACGGACAAATCAGAAACAAGAGAGAGTGAGAAACAAGAAGGAAGGGAAGGGGACTTCCCAGGTGGTCCAGTGGCTAAGAATCTGCCTGCCGGTGTAGGGGACACGGGTTAGATCCCTGGTCCAGGAAGATCTCACGTGCTGCGGGGCAACTGAGCCCCGTGTGCAGCAACTCCCGAGCTCACACTCTAGACCCCGTGCTCCGCAACAGAAGAAGCCACCACAACGAGAAGCCCACCCACTGCCGCGAAGAGCTCCCCCACTTGCCGCAACCAGAGAAAGCCCGAGAGGCAACGAAGACCCAGCATGGCCAAAAATAAATGGGGAGATGAATAAATAAGAAAATACATAGAAGTAGTAGTAAAGAGAGGCCACGAGGCTACGGGAAAGAAAGTAGGTTCAGCTGACAGCCACCAGGGGCTGCTACTTGCCTCCACGATTTGATTCTCTGGGTTGATGAGCTGCACCTGGGGGACGCTGATGTTCATAGTGGTACCAGCCTGCTCCGCCTGCAAAGCAGCACACACACAAAGAGGCTTTTCAACACCAGAGGGAAATCATAGAGGCTTTCAAAACATTCTTGATGGCTAAAGTCTATGTTTCTACTTCTGAGTTTTTGGTTCCTCTGCTCTTAGAAGCTACAAGGAAGTATTCTTTAGCGAAGACAGTCTCTCGCAATGATTTACGGTTTCTTTTTTTTTAAAAAAAATTCAACTATTGGTGTCCCTTCCAAGTGCTGGAATACTCTTCCACCCACTCTATCAAAGAAAGACTGAGTTCTTTGCTTGGCCTCTGACAAAGGAAGAGATGGCAGCTGGGAAGCGACGGGTAAGCATGATCTGGCGTTAGAGAGCAATGGATAACCACCACCCCTCTCCATGTTACTAGTCCTCAATCTGATCACTGGCATTATCACCCACCTGGAGGTTGACTGGCGGCTGGAAGCCCACAGTTCGGGGCATGCCAGGAGGTACTCCAACACGCAGGGTTTTATGTCTCTTATGCCGGTCACACAGCAGGCTGTAGATTGCACTATAGTGATCATAGGCATCTGATCTTAACGACTACCGAGAGAAAAGGGGAAAGAGCAAAAAACCCTGGTGAAACAGCATGTCAATGACCAAAACTCTTTTAAAAGTAATAGTAGAAGAGTAAAGCACCTTCTTTTCAAGGGGCAGAGGAAGAATGGGAGGAAAACGAAAAGATCCAAGTTCCCAGGAAGAAGGATACATGGGAAAGACAGGGCAGAGGGAGCGCAGCCCCCACCCCAGCCTCTGCTCACTTAGGTACCTGCAGTGTCCGCTCTTTGTCCAGTCCCATGTTTTCCATGGCTAAGAGGACATCCTCATTCAGAGGGTCCATCTGCCTTTCTTCCTTCAGCTGCTGGCATTCGGCTATTAACTGTAACAAAAAAAGGCAAGCTATCAAACTCCCAATTAACTACGTCAAGATGGCAGATCATATATAATGAACAAGCTGTTCCATGCTCCCTAGCTTGTGATATTTTTGGCCTTAGATGAAGCCTAAGCAAGAAAGCCCTGGGTACTCAGCTAGGAGCAGATAAGATGGCTAGGCCACTATTTTCCTGAGCTCCTGGGGTACCTGGGATGGCTACGATGATTTAAATAAAGGAATGCTGCAGGATCTGTTGGACTGTGCACAGTGAGAGATAAGAGTAGGTGAACAATCCCGTGGGAAGAGGCTGTACTGTCCCAAGACCCGGGAAGGGATCCGGATATGAGGACATGCGGTCAGGAACTGGTATCACTATTCCGCAACAGCTCAGCCGGTTAAGCTTCCTTCTTGCTGGCTTCACTTGCTTCAGGATTACACAACAGCTTGCATCCAGGCCTGCCCTTCTAGGTCCTGGCCTGGTTACAATCTTATGCAAAAGAGCCTGCAGCAGCCCGAACAGGCTTTCCCAGGGGCGAGTGGAGGCCCACTCACCCTATCGAAGTTGGGGTCCGCATCCCCTAGCTTCATCCACTTGTGCTTGCAGATCTGCTCCATGGAGAGGCGCTTGTTGGGGTCCAACACCAGCATGTGGCGGATCAGGTGCTCACATTCTGCAAGAGACACGGAGCCGGCCATCAGTGCCAGTGGGGGAGGTGCTGCGGGGGCCGAGGAACAGGGGCAGGGCGAGCAGGTGGACTTCCTAGCTCCTGGCTTCTCATTTGTTTCTCTCACTTCGTGATCCTTACCTCTGCCATGGCTTACCCCAGAAGGGGACAGGCAAAGGCAGGAAGAGGTGGAGGAGAGGGAAATTCAACTCAGGGCTGGGGGCGGGGGGAGTGGGGTCCTGGTTAATACCTTCACTAAAAGTCGGATTAGAAAAAAATTTGGGGATAATCCCTGGATTTCATTTACTTATATTTTGTAGGGCCCCATTTGCTGCAATTAAGGAAGAGTTTCAGTGTCTGAAGATATTCAGTGCCTTACAAGATCCCCAAAATACAGTCAGCTCCTTCCTCCTCTCTGCATTCTGATGTGCACACTAACGCTTTTGGTGTAGGGTCCCAGGTGTGGGGAGAAGACAGGCATGGAGCCTCCCTACCACACACCGTAACCCTTACTGATAATTTTCTCACATTCGCAGGGGCATACAACTGAGCTCTGAGCTAAGGAGATTCAGATCAGAGAGGTGTCACTCTGGGAGCTCATGTCGCAGAATACACTGGGAAAAGAATGATGGCTGCAAAGTCAAGATGCCTATATTCTGATTTCAAAACCACCCTCTACTTCTACGTGTTCTCATCTGTAACTTGAGGGCACTGATGATGACGTGGGGGTAGCACGTGTGATGAAACTGAACCTAGATACTGATGATGAAAAAACAGCAGCATGGAGACACTCTGCTGACTACTTCACACATATTTTGATCTCATTTAATCCTCACAGCAATCCTAGGAGGAAGAAATGATCATCATTCTCACTTTGGAGACGTTAAAATTAGGCAGAGAGTAGTCAAAAAACTTGTTGAAGACCACTCAATAGGTTAGATTTAAAACCAGACAGTCTCTGTGGTTGGTGCTCTGAATCACACCTCATCTCACCCAGAACCCGCAGAATAAAGTCCAAAGTCCTCTGACCTCACCTCCAGCCACGCGCCCTGGGCTCCCTGAGCTCCAGCAGCACAGGCCTTCTTTCTAGTCTGTGCATGTACTTATCACGTTCCCACCAATGCCATTTACACTCACTGTATCCCTTAGTCAGGACGGCTTCTCCCCAACCCTCACGTGGCTGGCTCCTTCTCATTCAGGAAAGAACTTAAATGTCAACTTTCTCAGAAAGATCTCTCCTGGCCACCTCTTCAACCTCAAGGAGGCGTCCAGTCGTGCCCTATGACATCACACTAATTTCCTTCACACTAATGACTTCTGTGTAAAATCACCTTATTTATTTACTGCTTATTGTCTAACCCCCCGCCCCACCCCCCGCCACGTGAGGCCTTTTTTTATTGCTGTTTTCAGTATCAAACCTGCAATGCCAAAGATGATGATTATACCTAATAGGAGTTGAATAAATAGCTGCTGAATATATGTGAATAAGTAAACATTTATTGAAACTAATCAAAGAAGACTGTATGTGAGCAAATGCTTTTAAAAACTATAAAATTCTCCATAAGATACAAGATTGTTTCCATTTTACTACAGCTGTCCTGAAAAAAACAAAAAACAAAAACTGGCCAGTGATAGTAACAGCAGCAATATTAAAGAGACTTTAATAAATGAAAAGACTTTTTATATACAAGGCACTGTGCTTACCGACTTTATTTCATTTAATCTTAACAACAACCCTATGTTAGATACTGTTATCAGTCCCATTTATAAAAGAATAAACAAGTTAACATGATCAACCATTGCTACGTTACAGCAGAGTAAGGACTTGAGAGCTATGCTCGTAGCATATTTTCATGTGGATACAAATCGTCTGATATATTTTCCCTGAATGAATTCAACTCTGAAACCTTACAATTTCTGCACCATTTGGCGAACATCATTCTATGTCACCATCATGAAAGGAATACAAAGAGTAATTAAGACAAATTACTCAATTTTTAAATTTATTCTAACTTGAAAAAAAAATAAAACAAAGCCTCTATATCAACATGATTTTATGGCAGTCATCAATTTGTTCCAGCTTTATGATTAAAAGTATAATCAAATGCAGTATGACTCTCAAAGTCTGTAGTTCCTATATTCCTATAAAATACATGCCATCTACAGCATTAAGCTTTTATGAAAATTATGTCTCCAGAGTAAGCAAGGCTAGAATCCACAACTGCAGCATCTGTGTGGAAGACAAGTATCATGACCACATACCTTTATGGTCTGCAATTACCTGAGAGGAAAAAAATGTTCTTGATTTAGAAAGCTGCTAAAACTAAAGACCCGAGGGAAAAAAAAAAAAAAAAAAGCTAAAGACCTGGGTGTATGGAGAAGGCCTGGGCCTGATTCCAAAGCTGTGAAATTATCATTCGGACCACTAGATGGCACTCTAACTGTTCTGTTTTCTTCTGGTTTTCATATAGTATCTAGTGCATTAGTCCTGAATCAGATGACCAATGCTGAATGATGGTCAGTTATGGGCTTGCTTTAAAACAGAATTTTAAAGGCATTTTCTTAAAAACAAAAAAAATTAACACCACTGTAATAAGTCCTGAGTGGAAGATCTATCTGGTTCAATTTCAAGATCTTGAAACCTCTTTTCAAGTCATCCTTAACTATTAGTTGGTTTCAGATGCCTTGAAAAATCTCCAGGAAAATGCAAACAAGAATTTGTACACAAAATTTTGCATCTACCTTTTAGTCCATGCAAGGAGCCCACAGACCCTGAGTCACAGATTCCCTAGGCGTCTACAGGTCCCAGGCTGAGGGGCCTGCAGGCATCTTGTTGCAGTGGCACCAACTGAAGGACACAAGCTCACATCTGTGCTCCCGACATGCTGTCCAGCACCCAAAGGAGCAGAAACCTCACCCCCTGCACCTGCCGCACAGATGGCGGAATACGACAAAATGCGGAAGGCCAGGGTATTGTTATCAACTCATGCTTCCTAAGCATCACATATAGCTCAGGAAAGGATGTTCAAACTAGAAGGCACCATTCTACATAAAACATGGGAAGAGGGTGAAAGAAAAGGGAATAAATGCTCTCACACCTAATAACACACCTAACCACCGGACAGTCCATTAAAGTGAATGGAAAGAAAACAGGGTCCCAGATCAAAGAAGACAAACACCAACTTGCCCAGATGCCAGAGAAAACTGTATTTTAATGTCAGAAACAGCCCCATCGCTTGTTCCTCCTCAAAGGGCAGCCTTTGCTACTGAATGGAGTGGAAGCGCTGCAGCAGCGCAGGCGGCTGTGCCTGTGCCAGAGGGGGCTGCTCTCAGCGGCTCCTGCGAGCTCAGGGCAGCGCCGGCCCCCGGAAACCCGATGCCGCCAGAAAGGGGACTCGAGGGCGCCCAGCTCGGCCCCGCCCCATGGTGCTGACAGGCGTTTGGGTGGCTTTGTGGAGAGCCGACTTCTGTATGGGCAGGATCCTGAAATGGGAATTCAGTTCAGACCGCTTCCTAAGTTGTAATTCCTTCTGAGGCTGGGTCTTTAACATCTTTTTCCTTTTTTAACCTTGATGATAAACAGCTTTCTCTAAGAGGCTGAAAGTATTCAGTTTGAAGGGGAGAAAAAAATAAAGGATGAAGAAGGGGGAGTTTAAAACCAACTTGAAATTCACCTGAGATACTTAGTAGAAGCTCTGTCTCTATTTCCAAGACAGAAGAAGAGATATTAATAGAATCACGTAAGAGAAAAGTTCCTGATTAGAACTTTGAAAACACGCCGCTGAAGGTTAAAAGCCACGAGGCTGATTTATCGGGGAGAAGAGAAGGTGCAGGCAGGAAGGGCACAGGGAGCGCTCATCAGCATCTGAAGGGCACACAGAAGACAGTGCCTTTATGCTGCGCTGCTCCAGGGCCCGGAATCTGGAATAATTAGAAGTAACAATTTCAACACAGGAAAAATCTTTTCAATTATTAGAACTGATCCAAAGTACTAGATTAAGGTCCTCGGGATTTAAGGAGGGGCCCCTTAGGGAAGTGAGGCGGGGGCGGGGTAGTCACATAGGCCAGGCCGCACCTGGAGCACAGCTGATTTTACTCCTTTTACACATCTATATTCTGAGTAAGGTTTCACTTTAAAAATTAAGTCCAGAAGCAACTGGATACGATAAACTCTTTGGTCCCCTTCAACTCGAAAAAAACCATATAACTATGAAATGAGAACAATTTGACCTGTGAAATAGTATCTTTATTGTCACTAGAAATTTTCCACTTAATGATTTGTTTATATTGTATTTACATTACCTATGTAAAGTCTTAAAATGTATGGAGTCATCAGGATCCAACTCCTTATTTAATCTTGAATAATTAATGGGCGATGTTAAGCCCTTCTCAAGCCTGGCAAAAAAACCGCTTTCCCCCTTGCTCTTCTAGTATATCCAATCCCAATCTGACAACGCTAGGATTGAGCTCAGAAACTACCATCTCACTGGCTTCTAAGCTGCCAATGCTCAAGCCAGAAGCCCCACTGCTCTTAAGAAAATGAATCCTTTCAGCAGACTCCTCTTCTATTTCCATAACAGGCTGAGAGGTCTTCTTTGTTTTTGATTACAAATGTCTAATCAGAGGCTGGCGTTTGCGATGTTGTTAGAAAGGGCGCCCAGTATTGGTGTGAGGAAGACTGGGGGCCCCTGAACGTCTCACTGAGCTCTGCATCACCAGGGCCTGCACAGCACACGGTGTGAAATCGGTTCTTGGTGATGCCAGACGAAAGAAGCACTGGACAAGGCGACTACTACAATTCCTCCTAACAACTTTAATAATCTGACTCCAAGAACCCACAACAGAACAGGCATTCTCCGTGCTTCAAGCTGGAAAAACCAGCCAACTGTCATTTTACAGAACATTAAAATGTGGCGCTATCTGGGGGCAAAAGCCTGGATCAGATGATTTCCAAGGTCTCCCCTTGTAGCTTTAGAGTCCACTGTCTCATTCACACAGAGGGTACTTACTTACCAATCGTTTCTGAGGCTGCCCAGAGTAATGTGTAAATCAGATTACCGCATGAGGAGGCAGCTGCGTGTGACACAGCCATAGCATCTAGGTTATGATACAACAAACCCAAACAGCTCTTGGAAGATCAGATCTGCTCCATAAACCCTGTGGATGTGTCTGAGAGTATCAATATATGTCTTTACCCTCTTAAGAGAACGAAGTGAGAGAGAAGAGTGAAAAACAACATAAGGAAGGAGGGAATGGAGAAATTTAAAAAAATATATTATTTAGTAATAATTACTAACATTTCTTGTGCACCATATAAGAGGTAGGCAGAGTGCTAATTAAAATAAATGAACACTTGAAGTTAGCTTAAGCATCTAATTTACACACTAGTCCTTATTAGTACTATATCTATTATGCAAATAGAGAAATGAAAAATCAGATAAGAAACTTGACCAGGTTAATATGAGGCAAAACTAGGATACAAATTCTGGTCAGTCTCAGGCCAAAGCCAGAGCTTTTAACCCATACAGTACCTAAATTAACTGCTGATATTTTAGGTAGCAGCCAGCATATCTTTATAAAATCATATCAGATCAATTTCATTCTTCCTCCAATAAATCAAATGCCATGTACTCTCCACAGTTTCCATCCCAACAGAGTCACCTATAAGCCAAGTCCATGGAAAGCAGGCCAGGTAATAAATTCAGAAGGCTGTGAACTAGCTGGCGGACAGTGTCATGGCAAACAGCAAGTTGCATTAGGGTGAACTGAGAAGGCAGGGATGATGATGAGGCTGAGATGCGCTACAGAAGAGCAAGCCTGGCTGACACACCCTGGCGATGGGGGTGGGGATGGAAGGCTGGCAACCATAGGCTTCCCCAGTCAAGGAATCAGAGACAGGCAGAAGGGGCAGGCAAAACTTCAGGGCACCGGCCCTCAGAATCTTTAGGCTGGTTCTCTGATGGAGGAAATGCCAACTGTCCCTAAGCCCTTCATGTGCTGCCAAAGAATGGGACATGACAAAGCAATCATTTTCAGCTCTGTGGGCAGAGGGGTGGTCTGAGAGGAACTGAGTCATAGATTCTTTCTGACCACATAAAACTGCTTGGAGCTGGGGGAACAGAAGACATCTGTGTGCCAGGAGGCGCGGGGAGAATGCAAGTAAGAAGCAGTTACCCAGGAAGCCGGTGTTTCTTACAGGTGCTGGAAGAGGGCATGGTGTGGTTTCTCACATCCTCTTTCCAGTCAGTGCTGGACTCCGCTGCTGTGTGCTCAGTCACGCATGACTCTTTAGCGACCCCACGGACTGCATGCAGCCCACCAGACTCCTCTGTCCATGGGATTTTTCTGGCAAAAATACTGGAGTGAGTTGCCATTTCCTCCTCCAGGGGATCTTCCTGACTCAGGGATCAAACCCATGTCTCCCTCGTCTCCTGCACTGGCTTTACCTACCTGGGAAGACCCTAGTTAGTCAACACTAGGTGTGTTCAAAGGTAATGCCAAAACACTTAGCCCGAGAGCTCTTTGTTTTCAATAATTTTAACCAATTTCTTAATAATGTTTAATACTCCAGAGCAATTCAAATTTCAAAGAGGGCTCTATTTTTCTCAAATCTCAAAAATCCAAAAAAGAAACAAAAGTAAACTAGCTAAAATGTCTGTTTCCATGAAAATGACTTAACTTCATATATTTTTTTTAAAGTTAAATGGCACTAATTTTTATGCTTTTCAGAACAAGAATACAATGTGATACACAGCCTGATTCTATTATCCACTCACTTTGGCCAGCTCAAGTACCAGTCTGGGAGAGAACTGATATTATTATAACAAACAGAACAAGACCAATGACTGACCCCCAGTGACAAATTCTGTATGAAGCAACATGGCTGTGATAAGAGTTACATACTGAATTAATAAATTAAGGCTTAAAATTAAAAAGAAAATCATAAGTACTTGTGCCAAGATACATTTTTTTTGGTATGAAGCTGGCCAGAGTTAGGAATCCTCACTCTGCTAGTGGACTGAGTCCTAGAAATAACTTTTTTTAACATGCCCACGGAAACCCTTGCCACGTCTGGGAGTTCAGACAGTAAATAATCCTTCTGAAATGCAGGAGACTCAGGTTTGAACCCAGGATTGGGAAGATCCCCCAGAGGAGGAAATGGCAACCACTCCAGTATTCCTGGATGGATGACCCCATGGACAGAGGAGCTTGGCAGGCTGTAGTCCACGGGGTCACAAAGAGTCAGATACGACTGAGTGACTAACACACACGGGAGGAAGCACCGCCACTGTCAGCTAAGGCCAAATCCATCTTACGAAGCGACTTATTTTAAAATCTGAACAATGTAGACCCATGGTCTTGCAGTAAGGCATTTGTACGTATAAAGAACATATATTCATATGAATATGCTGTTCTATAGTTGCATTTATGCACTGCATAAATGTTAAGTACAATCATACAAAATACAGGGTTTTTTTTGTTATTACAATGAAATTTTGTTATATTGGACAGTGCTAGAACAATGGTGCTGTAGGTATTAGAAGATTTTTACTCTTTAAAAATTAAATTTTAATACTTTACTATCACAAGAGAAATACATAAACATTTCTAACTTTATTTAAAGGAACAGTCAATACCACAGTTTTACACAACAAAAGAAACTACATAATCTTGGAATTAACTCTAATGGAACTTACTTTACGATAACGTTGGCTGTTGTAAAACAGTTTACTCATAATAAACAAGCATTGAGATCAACTCCTCTAAGAGAAATGACACTGAGGAAAAAAATGTCCTGTTTTGAAACCAAATGTTTTTAGTTCTTTTGGGGAAAGAGAAGTGGGAGTCCCGGTACCAGAGAATTCAGTAAAATTCCTACAAGGATAGCCCACCAGCAAGAGATCAGACAAGGAAGTGGAGAGTCATTTAAATACAAATTCTACCCCAAAACACTGGTTTCTGCAAATTACTGGAATGTTCTGGAATAGAAGGAAATTTCCTTACATCTATATTCTATGATACCCTTTCTGTGGCTGAACAGAGTCAAAGGGAGACGACTTGGCACAATTCAGCAAATACTGGTGGGTGCAGGTGGGGAAAGCTTCTGTTGGGAATCAGTAACTAGGCGGCGAGGCTTTCTCTTTGAGTTTAATAAGTTTATCAACCTGAGACAGACTGAGGAGCAAACAAGTGTTTGACCCAAAGATCTCCATTTGTTAGAAAAATAACATCTATCTCTTGACCTTTCCTTATTTTCAACTGTTTTTCTAGGTGGCTGAGATGCTGCCAGAATTAAGATTTAGAAATTAGGAGTCTCTGGCTTAAGGGCCAGGGAGGCTTACATTTACCTGCAGCCCTGGCCTTGAAAAGACCCCAGCATGTTCCACTGTTTACACTAGAGGCTGTCCAATGTGCAGGTCACATCTTTAAAATAAAAATTTGTCATTTATACTATCTTACTATTCAAATATATTTTAAGTCCTAATAGCAACCATTATAGTGGAAGAAAACTCTGGCTCACTTATACAGAATCCAATACACAGTACTTGATACTAACATTTTTTTTCCCCCTGTAAGTAATTCAGATGGGCAAAGATATCCATTCCAGAACTCTCTTGATACCTGGAATCACTCGTCAGAAATGTACTCACTGAGAATTAAAATACAATCAAAGGCATCTGGGTGGCTTCTGAAGCCAGCTTGCAAGGGCTCCAACAGCTCTGTTGCTGCCTGGCTGGGTGGTTCCGGGGGTGTTACTTAACCTTACCATGCCTCGATGTCTTGTCTGTCGGGTGACAATCGGAGCCTGCCTCACAGGGCTGTTTTAAACATGAGACATCGACAGGCTAATGCAACCGTGCCTAGTACTGAGGAAGTGCTCGACGGCTGGCTGTTAGCCGCTGTCCATCTAGGACATCTTCCCCGACTCTGTTTTCCTGTTTCGGGACGCTGAAGCGAGGAGACAGTGTGCCTGAAAGGATAATAATAACAAGGCAGCACCCATATTTACCTCCTGGTTTTCTATTGTCTTAGGTGCAATCACAGGCAAGAATACTGGAGTGGGCTGCCATTTCCTCCTCCAGGGAATCTTCCAGACCCAGGGATCGAACCATGTCTCCTTCACCTCTTGCCTTGCAAACGGATTCTTTACCTCTGAGCCACTGGGGAAGCCCCCCCCTGAGTAGCAGAGTGTTCCTTAAAAAGCTATGGAAGAACTGCTCTGAGGACTCTGAGTCCTTGAGTATATGGAGACTGATGGGCGAGTTACTTTAATCTCCTGTCCCAATCCCTCTAAACAAAGTGCTTTTAGCCAAGCAAGATGTTGTGTGGTTCTTGATGAGTAAGCCCATCAGGGCCAAGCTGTTTGCATCTAAGTGGAAGCTTTTTGGCAGTAGCTGCACGGTAGCCTCCTTCAGAAGCATTATGTAAGCCTGGGTCTTGCATTCTGAGTGATAAAATGCTTATGCAGTATTACAATTAATTAAGTCACAAATGACGTTTAATCAATACGGACGTAAAAGTATTGTCCACAAGAGATCTCTACATACTTGCCATCAGTACAGTTTATTCCACTGTAAATTAATTTTCCTTCAGCTAAATAAATGACTGATCTTACTATATTTGCTAATAGGTGGTATAACTGGTGAATAAGACAAACTAGGCTTTAATAAGTAGGCCTCTCATGGTTTTTAAAAATATACTGGTAGTGATTGAGCTTGATGCTCAAAATATTTACATTGCTGGCTTCCCTCAGCAGGAGCGGAAGTCAGACAAAGAATTTGCGAACACACGTGGCCAGGTCAGGTCTCACCTTCTGCAGAAACTCTAAACAAACAGCAAGTTTCAACTTCTATAATTTAGGCTCAGGGTTTCATCAATACCTAACTGGTCTCTGGAACGCTCTGAGAAGTTTAACCCAAAAACAGCAGTCTAGATCAAACATATTTTACTTAAGACACTGAAAGCCAACTCGATTGCAGATCAAACCCTTTTTGAACTAGAAGTCACTTGACCTGGTCATTTATATAATAACATATATAACAAAAGTACATAAAGCCAGTTATTAATTCAGATCATCAGTGAATTACCTATCACTTTATCAACAATAATAAAATACAAGAGTCTGACAGAAGATTCTACAGGTAAGTGGTGATGATTCGATTTTTCATTAAAGAAAAACTTACTGAATGTTTACACCATGCCAGTCACCTTTAAACTTTATGGAGGATGCTGCTGTACCTGTGAAACACAGTCCTGATACAAAGGAGCCTGCATTCTAGGGGCGAGGAGAGGAAGACAGATACTCAGTTACTGAACCAGGTGGTATGGAACCGATCTGCCCCAAATAAATCCTTGTAAATCTATACCCCTGTCATTCCAAATTGAAAGCATGTCTTCAGTATATCTTGAGATGTCCATGAAGGGAAGTTTGTATCAAACAAACAAGACCAGGCCCAGAAATATCCACTAACTGCAAGGGAACTTCATTCCACACATTACTGACAATAAAGAGATGCTTAGAATTCTTGAACTAACTATATCCATTTGTATAGTATGGCCTCCCACACAGCTGTACATATTTTGGAATTCAATTTGGCTAGAAGAAGCTAGACGATGGGGCCTTCCCTACTCTGCCACCCAAGTGCCCATTTAAAAAAACGACACTGGTTCAGCTGCAGTTTCTAGACCCTTTTGGCAGAAAAATGGATAAACTCAGTTCAGGTCTATGACAACAGCCTGAGGGGAAAAAAAGGGCCCTGTTCTTTAGGACTCCCCCAACGACATCATCTTCCGTAGCACAGTAACAGCAGACCCGACAGGCTGCAAAGTGGCTGGCTCCAGCCTCCAGATAAAGAATTCACTTTGGGTCTAATGAGGTACAATTATGTCCAGAAACTAGAGGTGTAAGCAGAAGAAGGACTCAGGGATGGACTCTAGGTTTCCTTTACATGAACTTGAACCTTTTTGGTACCTGAAGGACGTCTAAGCTGAGCAAAGACAAAACCATCTGACGTGCTCCTTTTCTCCATGGTTTACCCTGCCAGAAGTCTCTGAGGGGCCCCGGGGTTTGGGCCTGTGATGGTGGGCAAGGCCAAGCACATGTCTGTCCCCGAGGGCAGAGAGAATATGCTGGTAGCACGGCAACGGTCCACTCATTTCCTAGACAGCGTTCTTGTTCCTCTCCATACTTAATCTTACCAAAAAATGTTATTCCTATTTAGGGAATTACTTGTCCAGGATTCAAGACTGATCACGTTTAGGATAATTATGTTGGTATTCTCTAAGTCTTTAAACTTTCCTGCTAACTTATACCATGCTATAAATATTAGTTCTTTCTAAGTAGTGAAGATGTTGTGCAGTTTATTTCTAAGCACTAACAGACTACGTGGCTGACGCTATGGTTAGCTATTCACCAGCATCCGCTGTCTGAAGCCACCTCTGGTAAGACTTGAGTGAAAATCTTCTGCCACGCTGTGGGGGTGGAGGGGAGAAGGGATCCAAGCTGCTCACAGGAAATGCTGTGGACATTGGGAAAGCAGAGGAAGCGGTTTGTTTATCTCACCCTTTCTTTCTAACAGTGTGGTGCAGTAGAACAAACACTAAGTTTGAGAACTGACTTAGTCATTTATCACCTGTGTCTCTTCAGGCCAGTCAACTAAACTTCTTTAAACGTCAGCTTCTCAAACTTCATTGGCAAAATGATAACCACTATGTGCCAAGACCAACTCCAGAGGACAACTACCTAGCTCAAATTAGATCAAGTATAGGAAACACTTTGTAAACCTTAAAGCCCTAAAGCAATGTAAGTTATGGTTACTGATATTATTTGAATTATTTGGTAGTAAGAACCCCATGCATTCATGCATGTATTCATTTATTTAACAGACGTTTACTGAGTGCCTACCAGGACCCACGCGCTGTCCTAAGCCCGGGGAATACAGCAGTGAACAAAAACAAAACCTTATTACAGTCAAGAGGCAGTGGGAGGAGGGACGGGGACACAGTCAACAATGTCAGACAGTGGTGAATGCCATGAACAAGCACGAGGCAGAGGAATGGCAAGGGAATGAGGAGGGCGTCAGGAGAGGCCTCTCTAAGGGGACGTTTAAGCAGAAACCTCAAGTGAGGTGAGGAAGCCATGCGAGTATCTGAGGAAACAAGAATGCATGCGCTTGGCAAGTGTGAGAAACAGCAAAGACGCCTCTGTGACTGGAGCTCGGGGTCTAGAGCAAAGAAGAGCAGGAAATGAGATTAAAGACTGGGGCCCACCGCAGTGCGCCTCATGTCGGCCATAATAATAATGACTTTTGGAATGGTTTTCCAAGTGTAAATGAAAGCCACTGGAGGGTTTTAAGCAGAATTCTATTTACTTACTGTTTACTAAATCCTACCACATGCCAGATACTCTGCTAGGCTAGACACAACTGTGAAAAAAAAAAACATGTTTTGTCTTTACTTTCTCTAAGCTCCCAGTCTGGTGTGGAAGACACAGAAAGAAAGAAATTATTATAATGAAATGTTTGGGAAGTCCCAGGAGAAAAGAAAGAATCGTAGACTAGATTATCTAGATTCTTATTTCTATCACATCTAACTTCTTGCTCTGGAATACAGGAGTGGGTGGCATGGGGTTGGGGGAGAAGAAGCATCCCAGAAGCAAGGAATTGCTCCTGAAAACATAACTTGTTCGGGGAATTGGAAGGAACTTAGGGCGACCAGATATAGAATGGGGTCTGGGGCTGAAGAGACAGGCAGGAGCCAGGTCACAGAGGTATTTCCATGCCATTGTTTTTCAAATAGCACTCATGTGATCCATCTAGTAAGTAATAATCAGCATTTTTCATGTAATAGAATAAAATATGTTAGAGTGCACTGCCTATAGTAAAGACAAATTCTGCTTTTTCTTTTTTAAAAAAAGAAAACTTTGTTCAGTTGTATGTATACATGTATTTTCTAGGTCACAGTATAACATGTATTTTTTACTATAGTCATGGTCAAAAATGAAGCCAATGTTCTAGCCATGTTACGGAGTGAAAGTTAGCCTAGAGGAAATGATAAACTACTGCAAAGTTTAAGCTGGAAAGTGATATAAGCAGATTTGTGTGCAAGTGTGTATGTTGTTTGTTTTGACATATATATTTCAGAAATACTGCTTGTGCAGCTGTGTGGAGACTGCATTAGAGAAAGATAAGGCTGGAGTCAGGCATCCATTTAATTGGCTATTATTTAATCCAGGCAAGAGCCACTACAGAAGTGTCTATAGGAATGGAGGGTTGGATGTTCAGGGTTTGGTAAGTGAGCAGCTGTGGTGAGGAGTCAAGGCTAGTTTCTGTCTTGGTCAGACAGTGATACCATTCACTAAGACAGGGAACACAGAATAGAGCAAATCTAAGGAGGAAGTTAAATTCAGTTTCCACTGATGTGAATTGAAGACATGCAAGTGAAGCTGATGGTAGCAACTGATTGGATATATAAGCCCCGCACCCCAGAAGAGAGGTCTGGGCCAGAGAGTTAACTGAGTGTTAACTGGGGACATCATTGCAATGACGAAAGCCATGGGAGTGAATAATATGCTCAGAAAGATGGTGTGAAGAGAAAAGATTTACAGGATGAGCAGAGAGACATCTGGCAGACAAGGTGCAGTCAGGAAGACAGGAGGAAAACTGGAGAAAGTCGTGTCTGAGAAGCAATGGAAAAAAAGGTATTTTAAAAAGCAAGGAGTGGCTGATTCATTTTGCTGTACAGTAGAAAGTAACAGAACACTGCAAAGCAACCATACTCCAATAAAAATTAATAATAAAAAAAGGAGTGGCTCAACGATAAGAAAATAAACAACTCAATTAAAAAATGGGGAAAACATTTATACATATGCCAAACAAGACACACAGATGGTAAATATGCATATTAAATGTTAACCATCATACAACATTAAGGAATTACAAATTAAAATAACAAAGATACCACTTTACACCTGTTAGGACAGCAAAGACCCAAAGCCCTGACAACACTTGGCAACAGGAACTCTCACTCATCGCCGGTGGAGATGCAAGATGGTACAGGTGCTCTGAAAGACAGTTTGGTGGTTTCTTACAAAACTAAATATACCCTTAGCGTCTAATCCAGCAATCACACTCCCTGGTATTTATTCAGGTGAGCTGAAAACTTACATCCACACAAAAACCTGCACATGGACATTTACAGCAGTTTTGTTCATAACTGCCAAAACGTGGAAGCAACCAAGATGCTGATCAGTAGGTGAATGGATAAATAAACTGTGTATGTCCAGGCAATGGAACATTATCGAACACTAAAAAGAAATGAGCTTTAATCCACGAAAAGACACAGAGGAACTTTATATGCATTACTAAGTGAAAGAAGCCAATCTGAAAAGGTCACGTACTACATGATTCCAACTATATGACATTCTGGAAGAGGTAAAACTGTGGAGACAGCGAAACGATCACTGATGGCCAGGGGTTAAGGGAGCGGGATGGGGTGAACAGGCGCAGAGGATTCTCTGTATGACACCAGAACCATAGTAAACAGTGGACTTCAGTGATAATTCAGTGCAGTGTTACTGCAGGCTGATCACCTGTAACAAATGTTCTACTTTGGTGCCAGATACTGACAGTGGAAGAAAGCTATGACAACCTAGACACCATATTAAAAAGCAAAGACATCATCTTGCCAACAAAAGTATAGTCAAAGCTATGGCTTTTCCAGTAGTCATGTACAGATGTGAGAGCTGGACCATAAAATAGGCTGAGCATCAAAGAACTGATGCTTTCGAATTATGGTTCTGGAGAAGATTCTTGAGAGTCCCTTGGACTGCAAGGAGATCAAACCAGTCCATCCTAAAGGAAAGCAACCCTGAATATTCATTGGAAGGACTGATGTTAAAACTGAAGCTCCAAAACATTGGCTGCCTGATGCAAAGAGCTGACTCACTGGAAAAGACCCTGATGCTAGGAAAGATTGAAGGCAATGGGAGAAAAGGGCGGCAGAAGATGAGATGTTCAGAGTGCATCACTGACTCAATGGACATGAATTTGAGCAAACTCTGGGAGACAGTGGGGGACAGGGAAGCCTGGCGAGCTGCAGTCCATGGAGTTGCAAAGAGCTGGGCTCGGCTTAGCGACTGAACAACGAGCAAATGACAGTGCAGGAAGCTGAGTGGGGGCGAACGCGGGCGCTCTCTGTACTTTCCACTTAATTTTGCTATGAACCCAAAACTGTTCTCAAAAATAAAGTTTACTTTTAAGAAAGAAAGAAAGCAGTGGTGAATTTTTAGTGTTTAGCTCCAACACTGCAATGCAGTCATTAAGATGAAGACTGAGGATATCTAGCAGATTAGGACAAGATCACTGGTGATGCCTGTCAGAGCAGTCCACCACACCCTTCTCTGCTCCTTTGTAGGGTAAACCAGAAAGAGTTGTGCCTATTTCCTTTCTCTCTATTTCCCTTCTATTCTTTTTTGGTTGTATTGACATGAATTAGGGCTTTGCTCCTTCTCTACCACCAAATCTGTACTTCAAGATCATCAATGACCTCCCCATTTCTAAATATGATACTCGGTTCTGTGTAGCTGTTAGCACAACTGATGCTATCTTGGGCCCCTAACCATTCCTCCTGTCCTTCCACTGACTGTGCCCCCAAGTCTGTGCCATGTTGCTTCTCTGTGTCAAGGGCTGTGTAGTTAATGGACGCTGTTTCATGAGGTCCAGGTGGCCTTTATGCTCTGGTATCTCCAAATAGTGATGAAGACCTTGGCTGACATATTCCTGGTGCCCATGAGACCAGTCACCCATTCATAAATCTGGACTTAGGAATGTACTTCCTGTTTCTAAGCACATACCCTGATACTCTTAGGTTAACTAGAAAACTGTCCCGTTCACAGTGCAGAGTACAGCTGCAAATGCTTCTGGATCGCTGTCTGTCTGATCCCACGCTGTGAGTAAGTTACCCTATAAAAAACTGACCCTCTCATCAACACGAGGGTGCCTGCCTTGTCTTCCTGTCTTGATGCTTTCTTAGTATGATGGGGCACTTTTCATCCTCTCTGTCCTCCAACGAGTTCTATCATCTGACCCATCAGGGGCACTCCACACCATTCCTCATTTCCCTCCTGGAAACATCATCTTCCCTTGTTTTCCAGGACACAAACGCTCTGGCTTACCTTACTAACCATTCCTATGCTCACCCCTGCTCACCTTCCTGATCTCTGAATGTTAGCGTGTCCCAGAGATTAATCCTTGGACCTTTTCTCATCTCTACATTCATGGCCTAAAATGTGATCTTATCTCAGAGCTTTAAATCTTATCTATATACTGATCATTCCCAAATGTGTATCCACAGCCCACCACTCCCAACCAAGTCCTACTAATTTCAACTGCCCATACCATAACTCAACTTAGATGTCTAATGGACATCTCAAATGAACACAGCTAAAACCTCTCTCCAAAATAGAGGCAGTCTTCTCTAGCCATTCCCACCTCTATTAGCAGTAAATCCATCCTTCCAGTTGCTCAAGCCAAGAACCCAGGAGTTACCTTTAATTACTCTCTTTCTCGCAGATCAAATCCCACATAAATGTTGCTGGAGCCAGACTGCCTAGGTTCAAATTCTAGTTTAGTCACTTAGTAGCTGTGTCATCTTGGGAAAATAGCTAAACGTCTCCTGGTTTCAGCTTTATCACCTGTAAAATGGGGGCTAATAGTCTCACGTATCTTATAGGGTTGTTAAAATAATTAAATGAGTTAATGTTTGCAAAACGCTCGGAATGGTGCCACACAGTATGTATTATCTCTTGAATCTGAAGGCTTCTTACCACCCCAACCTCTACACTCCAGTCTGGGAACTAGCCACCAAAATCTCCTACTAATGGTCTCCCTCCTTCAGCCCTTGAACCTTTCAACCAAGATAGTTGGCAGAGTGATTTTTTTTTTAAAGAACAAAGGTCACCATAAAATTCTTTCAATACTTTTGCATGCTTGAAACTTTTCATAATAAATAATAAAAGTTAAAGAAAACCCAAAAGTCAGTTAATGCCATTCCTTTGTTAAAATTCTCTGACTTTTCTCATTTCACTCAAGAGTGAAAACTAAGGTCTTTACTCTGACTGCACCTCTCCCGTCCTCTCTCTCATTTCTGTCTAGCACAGAGGCTTCCATCCTGTTCCTTAGACACAAGTGTGTGTTCTCTCCCCAAGGCCTTTGCCCTCTCGCTGTCCCCTCTGCATGCAAAGCCCTTCCTCAGACTGCACAGCTCACACCCTCCCCTCACCTTCTCCAAGTCGTCACCAAAACGTCTGTTTTTCAGGGAAGGAGTTCCCTGCCATACCTTTACAAATAACCACCCAACCACCATCCCTAACCTACCACCTGGCTCTATTTTATTTTTCCCATGGCTTTTTTCTAAAATGCATTTTAGATTCTGATGTTGATTTCAAATGCAATTCTTGTTTTCTTTCTAAAACGTAATTCCCATATGCTTACACTCTGCTCCCAACCCAGTTGACATATACTCTATAGGTTGTACCTTTAACTGAAACCATGATGGGGCAAAACTAAGCAGACTGCTTAGAGCACTGCCCCAGAATGTCCCTTTCTTCTGTGTCATATAGATGGCGATGAAATACTGGAGATTCTGGGTGCCTGTTTTCTTTCTTTTTTTTTTTAATTTTTTTTGGGGGGGTGCCTGTTTTCAGTGATACTTTTTTCTAAGAGCTACTGCCCACTCATTCAAAAAGTACTTTTTTATTTGAGTTGGGGGGATAAATGTCACAGAAGCAGGAAATGTAATATCAGCAAGACTAAGATGCAAAGCCTGCTTTCCCCTTGCCATTTATTACCGCATCTCAATGGAGCCCCCAGTAAATATTGGGTTGGCCAAACAATTTTACCATTTAAGTGTTACGGAAGCACCCGAAAGAACTTTTTGACCAACCCAACAGAAATATTATCCTGAAAAAGGATGAGAGATAAAACAGAGATGAAACAGGACTATCATCTACTGCCCTGCTACTATGTGCTGGGCCTATTAACTCTCCATACATTATTTAATTTAGTTCTCATAGTGGTGGTCCCACAAAACTGTCAGCCTTTTATTAATGAGGAGACTTAGTAATCTGCCCACCACATTAGCAGCCCTGTGTCGAGTCCAGAACCAAACTCGGGCAGGGTTATCTGAAGCTAAAACCTAGACACTCCGTTCCTATAGAATCATGCCTCCAGAGGTTCAAGTCAGCAAACTGTTAAAAGGGCCATTTATACCCCATCACTCAATTCTGGGATAACTTGGCATGTCTACTGTTCCATGAACCCAGTCATAGCCGTGTGCTGGCATCTCCCTTACCTGTGGACATAAAGAATGGGATGCGAAACTTTCCACTCAACACCCGGGCCCGCAGATTCTGCAGCGTGCTCCCGTCAAACGGCAGGGCCCCGCACACAAGCACATAGAGGACGACTCCGAGGCTCTGCGTCGCAAACAGAGAACGTTTGATTAAAATCGCATCAGAGAAATAAGAGAGGTCATTACAGTATGTGTATGAAGAATCGGTGATGGACAGGGAAGCCAGGCACACTGTAGTCCATGGGGTCGCAAAGAATCAGATACAACTGAGCGACTGAACTGAACTGATGGAGAGAGTGGTGAGTCATGCGCGAGATAATGGGACAAACATTTCCTTTTCTTTTTTTTTTTAATGAGAAATAATATGGGGCATTGTCATGGCCAATCATCTTTAGAATAGTTAGCATTCTTCTTTGCTTCCAGACATTAATTTTGGGGAACATATCTAGAATTTCTCTCAGTACTCATCCTAGGGAGAAGGCAAGTGGCAACAACAGAAAGAATTTCTGTTCTTGGCAAGGGCATCTGTCCAAGCTTGCCCTTGGGATTTTTTTTTTTTTCTTTGCAGATACAAAGTGGGAGATGGAAACCTGTGGCTCAGTCCATATGACAAGGGCTGGAGAGCAGACTTTGTACAAAGAATTGAAAATTCAAACAGGCGATCAAGATCTCAGTCTCATCCAGGATGAGGACAGCTGCCGTCAGACTAGGGTAACTAACGCTTCAGGGAAGAAGAGGTGGCAGTCACATACCCAGATGTCCACCTTGGGTCCGTCATACTCCTTTCCTTCGAAGAGTTCAGGCGCGGCATAGGGCGGGCTGCCACACCAGGTCTTCAGCAGCTGCCCAGGGGTGAAGAGGTTACTGAAGCCAAAATCTAGAAAGACAAATGGACACCACTCATGTGATCTTGACCAGTGAAGACGAGTTTCTAGTCACTAGAATAAAGATTCTGGATCCTTAAGTGTGAATATCAAACACGAAAAGAGAACTTTTAGAAATTATATAACCAGCCGCTTAAATTTAAAATAACACTGAAACAGAGATACAGATGGGCTGGAAAGTAAAAGATATCTGGTTAACAAAAAGTAAACATGACTGGTTTACATCAGTACCAAAATCAGTACATTTCCTTCACAAATCTGGACTGAGGTGAGTGGTACCTTTAAGAACAAAAACAAAATTGGATAAAGATTGATAACAAGACCACATCAGAATCAGGAAATACATGTTAAGTCTACTCAGCTGGACCCAGGATTTTCAGATTATTTTTACTTCTTGTGACAAACACATTTATGACCACGACAGACACAGTGAACTTAAAAATTAGACAAAGTGACTTTATTACCATTAAGATGGCTTATTCAAGATAAAGAATATGCAATTTATTTGCAATCAAACCAAGAATGTTTACATTTTAACTTCAACTTCCTCTTTTTATTTCTCCCCCTCCCACTGTGTGAAGAGAGAGTAGACGCGAGATTGGAGAGGTAGAGAGTGGAGAGGAAGACTAAGAACTTAAATGAGCAAAGACAGCAGCCAAAGGACAGCGTCTCACTGACTCAGAAATACTTCTATGCACATAAATATTTATATCAACGACTCCAGGTAAGGCAGGCTGAAGCTCCGTCCTTTCCCAGGCCTGCCATTTTCCCACATTCCCAGCACCTCTCAGGAGCTCCTCGCCCTCTCCTGGTTTTACTCCCAATGACAACTCTGCCTCCATTTGCTATTTGCTCTTCCTCCTCCTCCAGAAGGTGTTTTCTAGTAAGGCACGTGCTGATTTTGGCTGTCACTGCTTCCCCTATGGTTCCTCAGGACCAGCTCTTCTGGGCCCATAGCTTCCACCATCATCAATCACCTGTTTGGTAATGATTCTCCAAATTTATAGCTCTGACCCTGGTACCACTCTTAAGTTCCTGATGTGGCCTTCTAGTACTTGCCTGGGAAGAAACATCTCAACCTTGCCATTTTCCAAAATCAAACTGCTCTTCCAACGATGTTCCCGTGTTCATTTATGGAGTTACCATCACAGTTCTAGGAGCACTGGGGTCTTCGTGCCTCGCTACCTCTCATTTCCATTTCAAACCCGGGATAAACTTGTACTGCTTCTACCCTGTGTGTCCTGAACTTACCTCCTTCTTTCCATTTCTACTCCCCCATCTCAGCTCATACTTTCATCATCTCTTATCTTCTCGACTGGCACTCTTGCTTACTGCCCTCTGCTTGCCGCTAAGCCGTCCATTTAGAGCAGGGAGCAAGACACAAATCACACCTCGCTCCTCCTCACTCAGAAACACCTGCTGGCTCCTTTCTGCTCACAGAAGAGCCCAGCTCTCTTCACATTTAGAGTCCTTCACGACAAGCCAGCTCCACCCTCCATCTCTAGCCCATCCCTGGGCGTTCTAGCATGGCCAGACTATCCACATCCTGTGTTTCTGTGCTTCTCTTATGCTGCTTCCTTTCTGTGCCATGCCTTTTCCTTTCCTTGCCACTTTAGAAATAGCACTTATTTTCAGTGCCCAGTCAAATATTACTTCCCGTATGAAGCCTTCTGACTCCTGCCTCGACACCACGTCAGTGGCTTCCTCCTCTGTGCTCCCCTGGCCCTCTGTTTGTACCTCTACAGCCCAATCACAAGCCTCATGTTATACTGAGTTGTATCGTGTGTTTATATCCTCCACTAGTTAGTGAACTAGGGACATTGTTTTATTTATTCTCCAGACAGTGTTTTCATACATAGCAGGGACTCAAGAGAGGGCCACTAAACTAAACTGCAATAAAACTGCAATAAAAGCGCTAGGCCAATCCTCTTGTCACCTCCTGGCTACTGGAGCCTTATTAGACTGACTGGCAGCTGGCCAGCTCCTATGGCCCCTACCTCCTAGTCAGCCCTCCAAGATCACAAGGGGCTTAGAGGTGGGGCCATCATTAGAATCACTATAGCTACTTCGACAACAGAAATCAAATACTCTCATTCATTAATGCAAAATAAATGCCTCATCTGTCAAGTCTTCCTGACTCTCCTGTAAGAAATGTCCTCTACCTTCTCTGCATTCCCTTATTACTTTGTATTCCTCCTTTATTTTTGTTAATTCCACATATAAATAACATACTATCCTATCTCTTTAGGCTTCCTAGGTGGCACTAGTGGTAAAGAACCTGCCTGTCAATGCAGGAGATGAAAGAGACATGGGTTCGATCCCTGGGTTGGGAAGATCCCCTGGAAAAGGAAATGGCAACCCAATGCAGTACTCTTGCCTGGGAAATCCCATTGTCAGAGGAGCCTGGTGGGCCACAGTCTATGGGGTTGCAGAGTTGGACAAGGCTGAGCATGGGCACACACACACCTTTCTTTAGTAGAGGTCTCAGTTCAGTTCAGTTCAGTTCAGTCGCTCAGTCGTGTCCGACTCTTTGCGACCCCATGAATCACAGCACGCCAGGCCTCCCTGTCCATCACCAACTCCCGGAGTTCACTCAGACTCACGTCCATCGAGTCAGTGATGCCATCCAGCCATCTCATCCTCTGTCGTCCCCTTCTCCTCTTGCCCCCAATCCCTCCCAGCATCAGAGTCTTTTCCAATGAGTCAACTCTTCGCATGAGGTGGCCAAACTGGAGTTTCAGCTTTAGCATCATTCCTTCCAAAGAAATCCCAGGGCTGATCTCCTTCAGAATGGACTGGTTGGATCTCCTTGCAGCCCAAGGGACTCTCAAGAGTCTTCTCCAACACCACACTTCAAAAGCATCAATTCTTTGGCGCTCATCCTTCTTCACAGTCCAACTCTCACATCCATACATGACCACAGGAAAAACCATAGCCTTGACTAGATGAACCTTTGTTGGCAAAGTAATGTCTCTGCTTTTGAATATGCTGTCTAGGTTGGTCATAACTTTCCTTCCAAGGAGTAAGCATCTTTTAATTTCATGGCTGCAGTCACCATCTGCAGTGATTTTGGAGCCCCCCAAAATTACCCCCTCTCTAACTAATTCCTTAAAAATACTTTTTTTCATCTCTGACTCTCATGTTACCTAACATACAGTTTAACTTAAACACAATAGGTGCTTAACAAATGTTGAGTTGAATGCAACTGCAATTAAAGCCCTACCAGCTAATCTTTGACATTTGAAGCCCAATCATTTTATCAGTTGAAGTCTTTAACTTTAACCTGTTTTTCTTAAGAGACTGGGGATAGGTTGCTAAAAATCCCAACAAAGGTGATTCAACAGAGCTGGTACTTTGGGGATTATTTAGAAAGAGGACTCTTGATGTATCTTTAATTGGTTGGCAAAGGCCTTCACTGGATCCCTTCCCACAACTAGCCTTTCACTGCACAGTGAGGAAGACATGTTGATGGAGACTGTAATAATTGATGGGCTCTGATGTTGGTGTGACTGGATAGCAAAGTCCAGAGGAGAAAGTCATGGAGTATTCTGCTCATGTTTTGAATGGAGAATGCCACAGGGCAAGCAATGAATTAAAACCACTTGATTTTAAAACTTCCTAATAAGCAACAAAATATAAGGGAAATTTGTCATTTTGAACTATGAATACTCCATCTACAATTAATCACCTTTCTACTCTTTTACTCTGCTGAGGAGGAGAAGTTACAGAGCAAGAGCTTGTTTTCTTTTTGTTTTTAATCTACCAAACAGGAAATCTTTACAAAGGAAACAATATCAAAGGAAACCATCTTCAGCAATGGCTATAGGCTTAGATTGCTATTAGGTGTTTATATGAAAAATGAGTGTGCAAGAATGAATGACTGATCAGGGTCTGACATCTAAAGAGGCCATATGGGGGAAACACCTGCTTCCACAGCAAGTTACAGCCACACAGCTGCTTTCAACAGCTAGACCCAAAGACTGACAGCAAGATTCAAAAACCACCATCCCTCCACCAGCTTGCCTCTCTTTCCTATTAAATAGCAAACAAAAACCCTTCAGTCTTGTAAATGTGTCATGGGGTCTCCTCTAATCACTCCATGTATTACTCTTACTCCTGACCCTAAGGGTTTTGCACATTTAAGCAAAATCTGCTTCCCTGTGCTTGCTATGCCACTTTCCCTGCCATGAACACCAGCTTCCTCCAACGAGTGATCCTGGCAGAGGCCAATTCATCCTTTTCTTCTTTTTATTATTTTTTGTTGTGCTGGGTCTTCGTCACTGCTCATGGGCTTCCTCTGGTTGCTGTGCACAGGCTCTAGGCACACCGGTTTCAGTAGCTGTGGTTCATGGGCTCAACAGCTGTTGGTTTCAGCAGTTGCGGCACACAGACTCAGTGTTGTGGCTCGAGGGTTCCAGACTGTGGGCCTGGCAGTTGTGGGTACACGGGTTTCGCTGCTCCATGGCCTGTGCAATCTTCCCAGACCAGGGATAGAACTCATGTCCCCTGCATTGGCAGGCAGATTCTTATCCACGGGACCAGCAGGGAAGTCCCAATTCATTCTTTAACGTACCAAACCTAACAGAATCTGACCCACCCTCCCACTTTGATACACATATTATTACTATAAATTCAGTTTTACTGAAAGCATACTCCTGTCGTGTCTTCACTAGCACCTCATCACAAGTGTTACACATTAATCTTCAATACAGCTATGCAGCTGGTAAGTTAAAAATTCTGGCCAGCTCACTGTCCGTTCAGCAAAACCATAACTTATTTTCTGAACATTTAAATTACTAAGAGAAATCTCAAATTAATAACATATATGAAATTTGGAGCTCACTGTGAAAGTTTAATTCCTTCTAGTCAACACTGCAGGGACTGAATAACTGAGAAGAAAAGAATTCCTCCTCTATTCTTTCAGCAGCTTACCTTCCTTGAGGGAGAGGGGTTTGCTACCCATAGTTAAGAAGACTGGCAGGGAAAAATGAAAGCACTTAAAATTCAAACCAGTCTATTTGGGGTTTTATTGGTAGTTTAGGGAAGGCTGAAGGGACTACTAGTGGGATGTGGAGGTATACTGGGATAGGTGGGGAACAGACAAGACATGGAACAGAATCACTAAGATTTGTGTTGGTTTTTAGTTATCTACACATGCAGGCAAATGAAAAAAACTGCAAGATGACCCAACCTGGAAGCAGAAATTCTCATGAAAATTTTAAAGCAATGCTTAAAAAAGAATGATGGAGAATTCTTGCTGGCTTGGATCAGAAACGTCAAAGAAGCAAGCAAAGAAAAGCTTTTAGAATTTAAGTTTGATCAGTTACTTTGATCCTAGAAAACCAAATTTCCCTTCAATGGAATGGGCATGTTCATCTTATTTTGGTTCAGTAGCAAGCTGGAATCAAGATTGATGGGAGAAATATCAATAACCTCAGATATGCAGATGACACCACTCTTATGGCAGAAAGCGAAGAAGAACTAAAGAGCCTCTTGATGAAAGTGAACGAGGAGAGTGAAAAAGTTGGCTTAAAGCTCAACATTCAGAAAACTAAGATCATGGCATCCAGTCCCATCACTTTATGGCAAATAGATGAGGAAACAGTGGAAACAGTGGCTGACTTTATTTTTGGGGGCTCCAAAATCACTGCAGATGGTGATTGCAGCCATGAAATTAAAAGACGCTTACTCCTTGGAAGGAAAGTTATGACCAACTAGACAGCATATTAAAAAGCAGAGACATTACTTTGTCAACACAAGTCTGTCTAGTCAAGGCTATGATTTTTTCAGTGGTCATGTATGGATGTGAGAGTTGGACTATAAAGAAAGCTGAGCGCAGAAGAACTGATGCTTTTGAACTGTGGTGTTGGAGAAGATTCTTGAGAGTCACTTGGACTGCAAGGAGATCCAACCAGTCCATCCTAAGGGAGATCAGCCCTGGCTGTTCATTGGAAGGACTGATATTGAAGCTGAAACTCTAATACTTTGGCCACCTGATGCAAAGAGCTGACTCATCTGAAAAGACCCTGATGCTGGGAAAGATTGAGGGCAGAAGAAGGGGACAACAGAGCATGAGATGGTTGAAGGGCATCACTGACTCAATGGACATGAGTTTGAGTAAACTCCATGAGTTGGTGATGGACAGGGAGGCCTGGTGTGCTGCAGTTCATGGGGTCGCAAAGAGTCGGACACGACTGAGCAACTGAACTGTACTGAACTGAAAGCTGCTCTTAATAATAATGTCTTTCAGTGTTTACTAAAGCTTTCTATTCTTAATGTCATCATCAGGGTCTCTAACTAAGTTCTTCCATTTCCTTCACTCATGTATCAGTAGAGCAATGTGTTGGTTCCTATGAAAGAACTGAATGCAGAAAAGATATGTTCCTACTGAAGGACTCAAAAAAGAAAGCAGAACTTAAGTTGAGTGGACTGGATCTAGAAAAGCACAGGGGGAATATGGAAAGAGATTTTTCTAAGTAGTGGTTGGGGAAAAGCAGAGCAAAAGGCTGATCACTTGGAACTAGTAAGCTAAGTTGAAGCAACAATAAAGAAAGTACCCTAAGTATGATGTAAGGTTCACAGAGGTATACGGCAAGAAACAACATTACACAGTAGCAACAGGCCAGACTTCTCCGAGGTGCTAGAGAAGACTCTTGAGAGTCCCTTGGACTGCAAGGAGATCCAACCAGTCAATCTGAAAGATAATCAACCGTGAATTTTCATTGGAAGGACTGATGGTGAAGCTGAAGCTCCAATCCTTTGGCCACGTGATGTGAAGAGCTGACTCACTGGAAAAGACCCTGATGCTGGGAGGGATTGGGGGCAGGAGGAGAAGGGATGACAGAGGACAAGATGGTTGGATGGGATCACCGACTCAATGGACATGAGTTTGAGCAAGCTCTGGAAGATGGTGAAGGACAGGAAAGCCTTGTGTGCTGCAGTCCATGGGGTCACAAAGAGTCAGACACGACTGAGCGACTGAACAACAAATACAATATGTGGTCTTTTGTGACTGGCTACTTTCAGATATGCAGATGACACCACCCTTATGGCAGAAAGTGAAGAGGAACTAAAAAGCCTTTTGATGAAAGTGAAAGAGGAGAGTGAAAAAGTTGGCTTAAAGCTCAACATTCAGAAAACTAAGATCATGGCATCTGGTCCCATCACTTCATGGCAAATAGATGGGGAAACAGTGGAAGTGTCAGACTTTATTATTTTGGGCTCCAAAATCACTGCAGATGGTAATTGCAGCCATGAAATTAAAAGATGCTTACTCCCTGGAAGCAAAATTATGACCAACCTAGATAGCATATTGAAAAGCAGAGATATTACTTTGCCAACAAAGGTCTGTCTAATCAAGGCTATGGTTTTTCCAGTAGTCATGTATGGATGTGAGTTGGACTGTGAAGAAAGCTGAGCACCGAAGAATTGATGCTTTTGAACTATGGTGCTGGAGAAGACTTGCGAGTCCCTTGGACTTCGAGGAGATCCAACCAGTCCATCCTACAGGAGATCAGCCCTGGGTGTTCATTGGAAGGACTGATGCTGAGGCTGAAACTCCAATACTTCGGCCACCTCATGCAAAGAGCTGATTCATTGGAAAAGACCCTGATGTTGGGAGGGATTGGAGGCAGGAGGAGAAGGGGATGACAGAGGAAGAGATGGCTGGATGGCATCACCGACTAGATGCACATGAGTTTGAGTGAACTCCAGGAGTTGGTGATGGACAGGGAGGCCTGGTGTGCTGCGATTCATGGGGTCTCAAAGAGTCGGACACGACTGAGCGACTGACCTGACTGACTGACTTTCAATTAGCATAATGCTTTCAAGGTTCATCCACATTGTAGCATCTATCAGTAGTTCACTCTTTTTTTTTTTTAATTATGAGTGATATTCTATGGTATGAACATACCACATTATGTGTCCATTCATCACTTGATGGATATTTAGACTGATTCTTTTGGTAGGGGGTACCATAAATAATGTTGCTATGATCATTCATGTAACTTTTTTTTATGGATGTATGTTTTCATTTCTCTTACATATATACCTAGGAGTAGAACTGCTGGGTCATTTGGTAACTCCATATTTAACCTTTTCAGAAACTGCATGGCTGCAACACTTTACATTCCCACCAACAATGTACAGGAGTTCTAATTTCTCCACATCCTCCCTGACACTTATTACTATCTTTTTATATTTTTTTAATTACAGCTCTTCTGGGGGGTGGGGTACCTTACCACAATTTTAATTTGCATTTCCCTGATGGCTAATGATGCTGGGCATCATTTCATGTGCTAATTGGCCATTTGTGTATCTTCTTTGGACAAATACCTATTCAAATCTTTTGCCCATTTTTAGATTGCATTATCTTTTTTTTTTTCCTGAGCAGCATGCAACATGTAGGATCTTAGTTCCCCGACCAGGGATTGAACCTTGTCCTCTGCTATGGAAGCATGGAGTCTTAACCACTGGACCACCAGGTTCCCTGGATTATCTTTTTATTATTAAGTTGTAAGAATTATTTATATTCTCTGGATACAACTCCATAGATATGATTTGCAAATATTTTCTCCCATTCTGTAGATTATCTTTTCAGACAGTGTCCTTTGATGCACAGAGGTTTTTAAATTTTGATGTCCAGTTTACCCAGATTTTCTTTTGTACTTACACTTTCAGTGTCATAGCTAAGAAATTACTACCTAACCTAAGATCACACAGATTCACCCCTGTTTTCTTCTACTTAGTTATGCAATGAGCACCTGTGAACCCACCACCCAAATAAAGTACTGGTATCTGAATAATTATTTATGTCAAATCATAAGCAGTACTTATTTCATTTCCTATGTCCTCTTCCAACCATTGATTTTCAACCCTGTCAGCACACCAGGATTATCAATGTATTTAGAGTGATCCACAAACTTCACCTCAGACCTACTGGATCTCCTGGAAATAATTTAGACATCTGAAAGTAAACAAATAAAACAACTCTTCCTGAAAATGTGTGAGAACTCTTATGGCCATGAAATGGTTGGATGGCATCACCAACTCGATGGACATGAGTTGGAGCCAGCTCCGGGAGTTGGTGATAGGAGGGAAGCCTGGTGTGCTTCAGTCCATGGGGTAGCAAAGGGCCGGACATGACTGAGCAACCGAAGTGAACTGATGGGCAGTGAGGAGTCACTGGGACTTCTGGTACAGGCAGATGTAGTAAAGTTAACCTGAAAGCAAGACTAGATTAAGTATGAGGCGGGGCTTCCCTGGTGGTCCAGTGATTAAGACTCCATGCTTCCAATGCAGGGGATGTGAGTGATCTCTGATCAAGGAACTAAGATTCCACATGCCACATGGTGTAGCCTAAAACCTAAAAAAAATTATAAAAAATGTATGAGGAGAAGTAGAAGGCCTGTGAGAAAGTAGAAACAGTGAAAATGAGACAACTCAGAAATTATTTTGACAAAAGCTAGGACAGTACTTGAGATAATACATAGGATAAAAAGGAGGGGAAGGCACAGAGTATTTGATTTGGGAAGAAAAAGATTTGTTTTTATTTAAAAAGGTGAAAAGTTTGGTTTAAGAAGGTGAGAAGAAATTCAAGTGGAGCTGTTCTGACAAATCGAGGTGTAGTAATGAATGGATAGAAGTTTTTTGAAAGAATAATGAAAAAGGAATGGCTGGGAGTTATGGCTTAGGACACCCATAAGTACTTCCTATGCTATAGGTACAGGATCAGAAAGAGGATGGAACAAAAGGAAGAGAGAGATATCTTATCATTATAACAAGGAAGCTGAGAGAGAAGAAAAGCATGTCAAAGAAGGAAAAGGTGGTCTGCAGCAACCATACGATGTCATCCAAGTACTGTACAGGTACTTCTATCTGAGGGAAAACTATGATCACATATAAATACTTGAGACTAGAAATCGTATAACTTCCCCTCAGAAGTTTTTTTAGTTAATTTGTCTTAAAGAAATGCTAAGTCATAGGAATGAACTATGAACATAACCCAGATTCATTCTGAATCATCTAGAATGTCACACTATGAATAAGATAAGGCATTTCTTACTAAGTTGGACGACAACCAATTAATAATTTTGAACTCAGAGTAAATTCATTCAGGGTACTGAGAAATGAGCAATGTGGGCCATGCAGTGGCGCAGCAAGGACTCTGGCGAGTCAGGCATCCTGGGCTGCCCTGGATCTGTCTCTCCCAGTGCTGCAGTTTTCCCATTTGTGCAGCTCCTGGAATTCTATAGAATAAAGTAAACATATTTCCCAAGCGACTCTCCATCAAGTGCTGTGTTACAGAGTATGTGTGTCTGTGTGTGCTCAGTTGCTTAGTCGAGCTTGACTCTTCGCAAGCCTATGGACTGTAGCCCACCAGGCTCCTCTGTCCTTGAGATTTTCCAGGTGAGAATACTGGAGATGGCTGTCATCTCCTCCTGCAGGGGATCTTCCTGACCCAGGGATTGAACCCTCCTCTCCTATGTCTCCTGCAGGCAGATTCTTTACCATTGAGCCACTGGGGATTAGATGAGCATTATTTTTATTTCACTTCTGGGAAAGTGAGGGTCATTAAGTATCATGTTCAAATTCAAAGGTTAAAAAAAAAAGACTTACTAAGAACAAGGTTCAGCCTATAATGCCAGCCTGGACGCCCTCAAAGCCCACACTGTGCCTTTAGCATCATGTATATGTTTATACTGAGGTAAATGTACATCCCAGAATTATTTTTATACTACTTGTAAATTCCTGTTATTATATACTACTGCTTTTCGTTTTATTCTTGACTGCCAATCCTTTGCTATACTTAACATAATTCCCAAAGATATACAAGCCTTGAAACATATTGTTTCTCAACAAGTTGCTTGAAAAACAGTGCATTGAAAAGACAGTACTGTATAAAGACAGGCACTGTATAAAACTGGGGAAAGGATTAATTTCTCAATAAATGCCATAGGTACATCTGATTTTTCCTATGGGAAAAAATTAAATAGGACACTTTCCTCATATCATATTCTAAAATCAATTCCAGGTAGATCAACTTAATATAAATGGTAAAACTACAAAGTTTTTTTAAATAAAGTAATAAAGGAAATTATAGCTTCAGGAGATGGAAGGATTTCTTAAACAAGAAACAAAAGGCACACGTTATAAAGGAAATGATAGTAAATTTGGTTACATTAAAATTATACTAAAAGGTGTATTCATTGAAAGGTATTTTAAAGAGAATGAAATGAGAAATCACAAAACAAAAGAAGCTATTTGTAACACATAAAACAAAAGACTCATGTTCTTATTATTGAAACAAAAACTCCTATAAATCAGTAAGACAGACAACCCAGTAGAAACATGGGCAGAAGACTTTTTTTTAGCAGACACTTAAAAAAAGCCAAAAGACATAAAAGGAGTTCAATCTCACTATTAAGATGAAATTAAAATCTAAATCCACAATGAGATAACCATTACACACTCAGTGGCTTGGGAAATATTATAAAGTGTAATAATACCCAGCACTACTAAATATAAAGTGAATAGCCAATAGGGACCAACTGTATACAGCACAAGGAACTTGACTCAGGGTCCTGTAATGGCAAAATATGGGAAAAAAACTTTAAGAGGAGTGCGTATGTGGATATGTACAGCTGATTCACTTTGCTGCATACCTGAAACTAGCTGAAACACCTAGAGTTGTAAACCAGTGAGTTCAGTTGCTCAGTTGTGTCTGACTCTTTGCGACCCCACAGACTGCAGTACGCCAGGCCTCCTTGTCCATCACCAACTCCTGGAGTTTACTCAAACTCATGTCCATTGACTAGGTGATGCCATCCAACCGTCTCATCCTCTGTTGTCCCCTTCTCCTTGCACCTTCAATCTTTCCCAGCATCAGGGTCTTTTCCAATGAGTCAGCTCTTCACATCAGGTGGCCAAAATACTGGAGTTTCTGCTTCAGAATAACTCCTTCTAATGAATATTCAGGACTGATTTTCTTTACGATGGACTGGTTGGATCACCTTTCTCCAACACCACAGTTCAAAAGCATCAATTCTTCAGCACTCAGCTTTTTTTATAGTCCAACTCTCACATCCACACATGACTACAGGAAAAACCACAGCTTTGACTAGATGGACCTTTGTTAGCAAAGTAGTCTCTGCTTTTTAATATGTTCTAGGTTGGTCATAACTTTTCTTCCAAGGAGTAAGCATCTTTTTATTTCATGGTTGCAGTCACCATCTGCAGTGATTTTGGAGCCCAAAAAAATACATTGTCACTGTTTCCACTGTTTCCCCATCTAGTTGCCATGAAGTGATGGGACCAGATGCCACGATCTTAGTTTTCTGAATGTTGAGTTTTAAGCCAACTTTTTCACTCTCCTCTTTCACTTTCATTATGTGGCTCTTTAGTTCCTCTTCACTTTCTGCCATAAGGATGGTGTCATCTGTATATCTGAGGTTATTGATATTTATCTTGATAATTCTGATTCCAGCTTGTGCTTCCTCCAGCCCAGCATTTCTCATGATGTACTCTGCATAGAAGTTACATAAGCAGGGTTACAATATACCGCCTTGACGTACTCCTTTCCCTATCTGGAACCAGTCTGTTGTTCCATGTCCAGTTTTAAGTATTGCTTCCTGACCTGCATATAGGTTTCTCAAGAGGCAGGTCAGGCGGTCTGGTATTCCCATCTCTTTCAGAATTTTCCAGAGTTTGTTGTAGTCCACAGAGTCAAAGGCTTTGGCATAGTCAACAAAGCAGAAGTAGATGTTTTTCTGGAACCCTCTTGCTTTTTTGATAATCCAATAGATGTTGGCAGTTTGATCTCTGGTTCTTCTGTCTTTTCTAAACCCAGCTTGAACATCTGGAAGTTCATGGTTCACGCACTGTTGAAGCCTGGCTTGGAGAATTCTGAGCATTATTTACCATCATGTGAGAAGAATGCAACTGTGCAGTAGTTTGAGTATTTTTTGGCATTGCCTTTCTTTGGGATTGGAATGAAAACTGACCTTTTCCAGTCCTATGGCCACTGCTGAGTTTTCCAAATTTGCTGGCATATTGAGTGCAGCACTTTTATAGTATCATCCTTTAGGATTTGAAATAGCTCAATTGGAACTCCATCACCTCCACTAGCTTTGTTCATAGTGATGCTTCCTAAGGCCCACTTGATTTTGCATTCCAGGATGTCTAGCTCTAGGTGAGTGATCACACCATTATGATTATCAGGGTCATGAAGATCTTTTTTGTATAGTTCTTCTGTGTATTCTTGCCACCTCTTCTTAATATCTTCTGCTTCTGTTAGGCCCATACCATTTCTGTCCTTTATTGTGCCCATCTTTGCATGAAATGTTCCCTTGGTATCTCTAATTTTCTTGAAGAGATTTCTATGATCACTGAAGAAGGCTTTCTTATCTCTCCTTTCTAGTCTTGGGAACTCTGCATTCTAATGGGTATATCTTTCCTCTTCTCCTTTGCCTTTCGATTCTCTCCTATTCACAGCAATTTGTAAGGCCTCCTCAGACAGCCATTTGACCTTTCTGCATTTCTTTTCCTTGGGGATGGTCTTATCCCTGCTTCCTGTACAATGTCACGAACCTCTGTCCACAGTTCTTCAAGCACTCTGTCCATCAGATCTAACCCCTTGAATCTATTTGTCACTTCCACTGTATAATCATAAAGGATTTTATTTAGTTCATACCTGAATGGTCTAGTGGTTTTGCCTACTTTCTTCAGTTTAAGTCTGAATTTGGCAATAAGGAGTTCATGATCTGAGGCACAGTCAGCTCCCGGTCTTGTTTCTGCTGACTGTATAGAACTTCTCCATCTTTGGCTGCAAAGAATTTAATCAGTCTGATTTCAATATTGACCATCTAGTGATGTCCATATGTAGAGTCTTCTCTTGTGTTGTTGGAAGAGGGTATTTGCTATGACCAGTGTGTTCTCTTGGCAAAACTCTATCAGCCTTTGCCCCGCTTCATTCTGTACTCCAAGGCCAAATATGCCTATTAGTCCAGGTATCTCTTGACTTCTACTTTTGCATTCCAGTTCCCTATAGTGAAAAGGATATCTTTCTTGGGTGTTAGTTCTAGAAGGTCTTGTGAATCAACTATGGTTCAATTAAAAAAAAAAAAAAAAAAAAGCCCAGCACTGGTGAGGACAAATGCAGCAACGGGAACTCACACAAATTGACAGACTGGTTTAATAACACTCAGTGAAATCTGAAAACATTTATACAGTACAACCTGGAAACATTACTCCTCAGTCTAGACTCTTAGATGTTTAAAAATGCAATGGGATGTTTAAGAGTGCAATATTCATTGCAAGATTGCAACAGTAAAAGCTTCAAACTGAAAGCAATCCAAATATCCATCCAGGGATAAAATGGAAAACTAACTTGTGGTATACTTCTATCATGGAATACTAGATAGAAATAGAAAAGAATAAATCCTAGCTATACAGACATGGGTAAATCTTGCAAACAGTGTTGTGTGAAATAAAACACAAAGTCATATATTCAGCATGATTCCACTGATACACAGTTCAAAAATGAGCAAACTATATTCAGGATGGGCCCACTGCACATTACATTCAATATAAATGGCACCTCTTGGAACCAAACTTCTGAAAGATATATTGCACAGGTGGTAAAAACTACTTTTAAAAAAACTGTCAAGCAAAGAAATGATTAACATGACTATCAAGACAGAGTTACCCCATGGGGGAAGAATAAGGTTGTAACAGGGTGCCCAGCTAATTACATTATCTATTTTCTGACCTGTGTAGTAATTTGCACAGGTGTTTGCTTTATAGAGATTCATTAAAGTGTACACATGTGGTTAATGTACATTTCTGTTTATATACATGATATTTCATAATAAGCAAAGAAAACAATAGGATCCTTTTTTCTCCTCTACTTCTATTTTTTGCCCTTAGGGACCATTTCATTGGCTCTAAGCTCCATTATCCACATGGCTCAGGAGGGGAGGGATCAGGCTGTTTTTCTTACCTGAGTGTGAATCTCCAAGCCTTGAACTGTGAGCAGTAAATTTCTGTTGCTTATAAGCCACTTAGTCTGCAGTATTTTATTACTGCAGCCTGAATGGACTAAGACACATTACTTATAAATAGTTTAAAAATTCATTTTAAACATTTTTATCTATACTGTCACCAACTCCCTTAACTGGACAAGAGCTGCCAACAAAGAACAACACTAAGGAGATTTACATTTTCCTTCTTTTCCTTCCATATGGCCAACTTTCCCTCCCTGCTGCATTTTCCCATTGGCAACCATAAATTTGTTTCCTACATCTATAACTCTATTCTGTTTTGTAAATAGGTTCATTTGTCACATTTTTTTAGATTCCACATATAAGCAATATCATATGATACTTGGCTTTTCTCTGCCTGACCTACTTCACTCAGTATGATAATCTGAAAGCCCATCCATGTTGCTGCAAATGACTTTACTTCATTGTTTTATGGCTGAGTAATATTCTATTATATATACACACATATATATCATATCTTTTTTATCCATTCCTCTATCAATGGAAATTCAGGTTGCTTCCATGTCCTAGATATTGTAAATAGTGCTGTATATTTTTTTTTCTGAGGAGAAGGGGACAGAGGATGAGATGGCTGGATGGCATCACTGACTCAATGGACATGAGTTTGGGTAAACTCTGGGAGTTGGTGATGGACAGGGAGGCCTGGTATGCTGCAGTCCATGAGGTTGCAAAGAGATGGACACGACTGAGTGACTAAATTGAACTGATTTTTTTTCTGACGATAACTTTTCAATTACTCAAGTCTCAGAGGTAAGAAGCCAGTAGATGTGCAGAGGCATTCCTTTACCACCTCAGGCACTTTGTATTCAGCCACTACCTTATTTTAGCTTTCCAGAACTATCGTCCAATATGAAGTGCTGTATGGCCCCAGTTCATGTCAGCCTGGGAGTATTCTAACCCAGGGCACAAGTAAAATAAACCACAGCGTCGCAGGCTCTGTTCACACAGTGCAGGATGGAGAGCATGGGTGCGTCAGGTAGGGAGACGCAGAAGTGGGGCAATGTCCACAGGGATAAAAACAACAGCAACAACAAAAGTAACACAGAGACTTAAGGCAAAGAAGAGATCACGTTTGGTGCACGTTCCAAGGTTCATGAAGTTGTGAAGTCGTGTCCGACTCTTTGTGACCCACCCCATGGACTGTAGCCCACCAGGCTCCTACATCCATGGAATTTTCTAGGCAAGAGTACTGGAGCGGGTTGCCATTTCCTTCTCCAAGGAAAGTACATATACTTTCCTAGGTTAAGTATATATATATTTTGCAGTTTTGAAGGTGAAAGTCGCTCAGTTGTGTCCAACTCTTTTCTCCAGGCCAGAATGCTGGAGTGGGTAGCCCTTCCCTTCTCCAGCGGATCTTCCCAACCCAAGGATCGAACCCAGGTCTCCAGTGCACTGACAAATGTCAAAGAAAGGAAGGGAGAGTGGACAAGAAAACCCTATCAGACTTTCTGTGCTCTCACAACAATATGGGAGAAATTAATGACAGAATACCTACTTGATACACAAGCACTAAAAATGACTATAGGGAGCAGCATAGGGAAAATGTTTGACATAATATGAAAGATAAAAAACACATTTAAAATGGTACATACAGTGATTACAACTATTAAAAAATTCATAGAAAAAAAATGCATTCAAAATGATAATGATAGTTTTAAGGTAGGATTCCAGTTTGAAAACTTAAAAATCTTTTGTTGCTGTTTAAATTTCCTATAGTATACTTATATTATTGCTTTAGTACTTCACATTAAAAATTTTTTAGGGACTTCCCTGGTGGTTCTGTGGCTAAGACTCTGTGCTCCCAATGCAGGTGGTCCAGGTTCGATCCCTGGTTAGGGAACTAGATCCCACATGCAGCAGCTAAGAGTTTGTGTGCCACAACTAAGACCTGGCCCAGCCTAATAAATAAATAATATATTAAAAAAATTTTTTTTAATATAAAGCCTTTAATAATAAGAACTAAAACACTGAGCAGTTTTAGAAAATTCTCAGGTATAAAGATGCCATAAAGATACTTTTATGTCCTTTACTCTTTATTTACTAGCAATAAGAAGAAAATTATGACTTACAGATTCAATATTAAAATGATGAATATTCTAAAGAGTTACAGAAGGAAAGGGAGAAACAAGAGAAGAAACTGGTTAAAGTAAATACTCACCCCCTAAATACTCACCCCCCACACAACAGAAGCCATATGGGTGGAGCTGTTCTCTTCATGTGGCCTACGGTCATTTATTTCTCTACTCACAAGTGGCTCCTAACATAACTGGTTAAGTCTCTTTTCCAAGCCCTGAACACCCTGGTTGGTTAGCATTTGTTTGCAGGCTTGAATGGTATCTTACATCCCCTTCTCTTAATACAGAGCAGCAGACTTTAATTTGAACCATATGCCTGTCTTCTAGGGATGGTTTAAATGCCAGAGCTTTACTATCCAGTTTGAGACTTGAAATCCTTTGTTCTAGGCAAGATCAGGAGCCTGGGGCTATATGGGGCAGTGATACAGTGGCCCTAAAAGGAAGTACATCATCAAAGGGGTGTGTCTGTGTGGTAAGGGGAAAGAGGCAACGGGTGGCATGAATTTAAAAATCAGGACAATTGACTGCAACAGGAAATCTTCTTATTTGGTCTACCACCTCAGAGCAATGCCCTTGACTTCTTTTCTGGCTAACCAAGGAGAAACCCAAAGCAGATGGAACAGATTAGGGCTAGGCTGCAGCCAGTCCCACAGGGTGGCAGTGTCTGTGAAGGTGGACGGCAGCACAGCTGCAAGCGACAGCCAACGCCTCCCAGACTCGCGCTTCATCTCATTCCCTCGCTGTGGGAAGTAAGTATGGGGCAGAGGAAAAAAGCGAAGTGGGAAAATAACTATGTATCCTGAATAAACAACCTCACCAGAAAATACCGTGACTAGATCCTTTGCGTTTTAAAATCTGAAAGTTTCTGAAAACTTATAACCCCAACGCTGCACTTATAACTAGAGACAAAGATCAAGAATATAAATAATTCTGGCCCTTGATTAACTTCTCAATGGACTAATAAGTACAGGGTAGGGGCCACAAGCTGTCGAGTGTACAAGCTAAAAATGACTTGAAGAACCAAAGATTAAGACCTGTGAAAGAACACTTTATAAATGGGATTCAGACTGTTACATGGACTACTAAGATAGAAGTAAAGTGAAGTGAAGTTGCTCAGTCGTGTCCAACTCTTTGCAACCCTGTGGACTGTAGCCTACCAGGCTCCTCCATCCGTGGGATTCTCCAGGCAAGAGCACTAGCGTGGGCCGCCATTTTCCTTCTGCACATGGCACAAATCACGCTTTTCCTGCACAACATCACTAGCCTAGGAATCATGTGGCCCAAACGCTTTATCTGGAATTGAACACAACAAGAGTCAACTGTGCAGATCTCAGAATATTGGTAGTGACCAAATTCTAAGTTCCCAGGAGTCTCCATATTAGTTTGCTCTTAAAAACGGGTCTTGGGAAGTCCTGTGTTTAGCAATCCCTCCAACCTCTGGCTGAACTTCCTAACTAGGAGCTAATAGGGAAGTAATGCCAAAAACTACTGACTCACAGCCTGAGCATTTATACTCAAGAGAAATTTCTTCATGGGAAAAAAAAAAATCAAGTAATCAGCTTCTGGAAGGCGGGTGGGCGTTGACTTAGTTTAAGAAACCAGAGGTCAGAATTGAAGGAGGCGAGAGATAATTCTCAGGAGACTGAGAGAATATATGTACCTTCTTGGAACGTGTTAGAGAGCTATTAAAGGGCTATTCTGTGGCCACTTCTAGATTACACCACATATGAGGCTCCTCTGCACCCATCACTTAACCTTAGGAATCTCCTGACGCTCTGTAACTTCCCAGCACTAGGTGTCTATGCAGTATGCTATCTCTGTGGAAAATTAAAGTTTAAAAACAAAATTGCTGGACCAACATTACATGGGTATTTTCAATGAATGACATGCATTTTCCCTCAAAGCGTTAAAATATCTCAGCAGTTAGGAAAACTGAACTTGGTTATTTTTAAATGAAATAACAAATAAACCCTCTCCACTCTATTATAGATAGCACTACCCTTCTCATGAAACATAACCCTCCCCCAACAAAACATATGGATGTGAGAGTTGGACCATATGGACGTGAGAGTTGAGAACTGGACCATAAAGAAGGCTGAGTGCTGAAGAATTGATGCTTTGAACTGTGGTGTTGGAGAAGACTCTTGAGAGTCCCTTGGACTGCAAGGAGATCCAATCAATCAATCCTAAAGGAAATCAGTCCTGAATATTCACTGGAAGGACTGATGCTGAAGCTGAGACTCCAATACTTTGGCCACCTGATGCAGAGAACTGAATCATTTGAAAAGACCCTGATGCTGGGAAAGATTGAAGGCAGAAGGAGATGGCTGGATGGCATCACTGACTCAATGGACATGCATTTGAGCAAGCTCCGGGAGACGGTGAAGGACGTGGAAGCCTGGCGTGCTGCAGTCTATGGGGTCGCAAAGAGTCGGACATAACCGAGTGACTAAACAACAATAACCCCACAAAACATAAGACCTTTTCATCAAACTCTAGTACAGAGTAGGCGTATATAGCAAAGAGTTGTACTAAGACACTTTCTGTAAGACCTACAAACAATATCCATTGGAATTCCTGGAAACATTTATGCATATTATTATAGTCATAATTCTAAATCATATCACTTAGAAAAATAAAAGTCCAATCATTCAATCAAGTAAGTTTCTAATACTGATAGGTGAGTACACTACACAAATTTTTAGCACCTTTTACAGACCATAATGAATTAAGGTCCCCTTAAATTCTCAACAAAAACTAAAGACACCAAATAGAAATATAGTATATAGGTACAAAAATAATATTTTCCAAATTAAAAGTTAAGACATATAATCTGATACACAGAAAGCTACTTTTGGAGAAAAGTTGGTATGATCACCTATAAGACTCTAAATTGTCACCTAGAAACTAAGTAGAATGGATTGGGAGTTTGGGATTAGAATTAGATGCACGCTATTATATACAGGATGGATAAACAATAAACTATGTTGTAAAGTAATCATCTTTCAATAAAAAAATAAAAGTTCACTATAATATTATTCAAGGAAAACTGTTTTGCCCATTTAACAAATGACTCATTAATGTATTTAAATTATATAAAAAAAGTATTTATCTAAAATTGATACATGTAGTTTGGAAGTCACCAATACACTGAGGTTGTGCATGCGTGTGTGCTCAGTTGTGTCCGACTCTTTGCAACCCCATGGACTACAGCCCACCAGGCTCCTCTGTCCATGGGGTTTCCCAGGCAAGAATCCTGCAGTGGTTTGCCATTTTCTTCTCCAGGGGATCTTCCTGACTCAGGAATCGAAACTGTGTCTCTTGTGGCTCCTCCACTGGCAACTGGATTTGACTACTGCACTACCTGGGAAGCTCCATATGTTGAGATTATAAATTGAGATTCAAATGGTCAGAAACTTGTCATGATCTTGTATTCGGAATTCTTACATTTTTTAACCTAAAAACTAAACCCTATTATCTAAATTATTTCCATAGTTTGTTTTTAAATGGTAAAATGGATAAGCAAGTTTAGCACTTCTTTGCAAATAATACACAATAATGTGGGCAGTCTTTATTCCCAATAAAGCAAACTAGATATTATATGTGTCCATGTGTGTGTATATATATAAAAATCTTAGCTCTTGAATACCTAGCAACATCTATAAAAGATCTGTCATCAATGAAGATAATCCATGAATTAGGCAAGGTTTGTCTTGAGACATTGTAGAATTATCATTTCCATCCTCATTAAATTTTTAACATAAATGTTCCTTATACTTTATATACTATCCAATAGTCCATGTAAATCTAACAAAATTTGATGAAAAACCGCACATTGGTCAACACTATCAAGGGTGCCCAACCACTTCAACTGAGCAATAACCATGACGACTGAGTCACAAGCAGGCTCCTTGGCTCCTAGCCAGCAGGTGGACTCACTTGCTTTACTGTCAAAGGCTCTCAAACCATGCCATGTAAGAGTTGGGAGATCTAAACCACTACCCCATTTATTTACCACTAATGGTGGCTCAGTAAAGAATCTGCTTGCAGTGTAGGATATCTGGCTTCAATCCCTGGGTTGGGAAGATTCCCTGGAGAAGGGAATGGCAACCCATTCCAGTACTTTTCCATGGGCAGAGGAGTCTAGTAAGCTACAGTCAACAGAGTCCTGAACAGTTGGACGTGACTGAGCATCTAACACGCACACACAATTATCCCCCAAATGAATGACCTGCAATTAATAGGAGTTTGTGTAAGAGGAACCTAAAGTTGGGGAAGAAATTCTTTCTTCTCCATTTCTTAAACTGGTTCACGTCTGCGTGTTCTAGGCATAACGCTGAAGTATGCCAAGAGTTATGTGAAACTATAAGCCAAATAAAATACATCTTCTGGGAATATCAATTTTTTTCCCTATGTTAAATAAAGTTGAATAATTTTAATATTAAAACAAATGTAGATACAACATTGAGGAGGATACAAAATGTGCATGAATTTAAAGATAAAGCATGTGATTTACAAAGTGAGCAATTTCAGACTATGTAACCAGCTCCCAACTTGCCCCCCAGCCTGTGTGAGTTCATCTCTGTGTTAGGAAAACCAGTGGTAAAATCTGAGAGGTAATGCTTTGTACTGGTAGCATAGCTATTGTTAATAAAACCCCCAAAACAGAAAATTGGTTTTGATCCTAGCAAGATGCAATCACTTTTCAAGATCAACAAGACCTTATACTTATAACCCAGAACTATGACTGACAAAAATCTGCTCACTTAAATTTTAACTTCACAGAGTTTTTGTCAAAAATCAACTATGTGTACCTGAAACACCTTTTGAATGAAAGTACATTAATATTTCATAGTGAAGTTCCAGTCTTAGGAATATGATTCAGAAGAGAGAATTCCCCCAACTGCATTTTCTCAAGGGTCAATATACATGACGGCTGCTTAGCCCTGCTAGTTGAGAGTCCTCACCATTTCAGGGTGTGAGTACCGGGTGAGGTGTTACTACTCCTAGGCTCCATTAGGACCCAAATTTGGGAAAGTTACATGGCCTGAGTCTCAATTTACTCCCTGTCTACCAGGGAGGTGTACTGAAAGGTTACCGAAATAAAGGGTGTTAGTACCATGACATAAAATTTGGGAGTGATATGATGAATATTGCATAACTACTTTTTCTGACCTCTCGGGGATATTCTCAATCACCAGGCTATGGAAGGAGTCTCAGAAACCAAGGTTTCCAACCTTTATTTTTTCTTGTAGGACTATATCTCAGTATATTCATGCTGGGGGTGAAAGGTCAATGAAGTTATTACCAAATGTTTTCATTTCTCACTTTTAAAACATAAAGTAGTCTAGATCTCACTGCATTAAAGGTCAAAAATTTCCACAGTACCTTAAATCCATGCACTGTGGAAATTCTTTCCAAAATATTGGCTTTGCTGTAGCTGAACTTCAGATCTTTGCTGTCTACTGATTGCCAACTAAAACAATAACACCGGAGTGGAAACCATCTCATGGAGGCCATTCTGGGAGTTGACATTTAAAGAAAAAAGTTTCCAACTTCCTTAGGTTAAAAAAAAAAAAAGTTTCCACAATTTTCAAAACATTCTCATAGCGTCTGAGTATTTCAAATAACTTTGCTTCATGGAATAAGCCAGCTACATTTAGGCAATCTTTTATAAATCTAGAAATTTCTCTACTTAGTTTCTAGGGACAAGAATTAAATTACTTTCAAACAGCAGTGCGTCAACTGTTAAAAATAAGGCAATAGCAGACTTCTTTGATAGCTTAATATAATCCGTCAATAAGGAAATCTGATTTCTCTATTTCTAAACAAACACTGACTGCAAGCTCCCTCTTCCTGGCCCGGTTGTGTGACTGGTTACCCAGTCCCAGACTCTTCCTCGCTTGCATCTCTCGTGTTTGCTGCCCTTTTCTTCCTTCCCAGGTCCACCACCACCACCTGTATGCGGAATCTTACCATTTCACAGGCCTTCCCCACCCCACCCACCCCCATTCAACAAACACTTATTTACTGAGCACCTACTATGTTAGACCACTGAGGAACACGTAACAGAAATGAGTGTGGGAACTCCCCTGCTTACAGTCTAGGGGAGGAAATACACAAGAGCATGGATATCTCTGGGAAAAGGCAGATATCTGAAGCGGCACCTTACAGACGAGGGATAATTAGATAAAGCTACATCCCACTGCCCCAGTATGAGCTTTTGCTTCCTCTTTTAAAATTTTATTTCTTTTTTAGAGTACACTTTTACAGTGCTTTATGATGTTGTGTTAGTTTCTGCTGCACAGCAACATGAATCGGCTGTATGCATTGCACAGGCTTTGAACTGATCTTCCTATTGCCTTCCTGTCTCCTCTTCCTACTCTCACTTTTTTTTCCCCTTATCCACCCTGAGTCTGATTTATTAAGCCTAGAAGTCAAACAATCTCGCAATCCAGTATAAATACCACCCCTCCCCACGTTCTCAGGCATGCCTCCCCTCCTCAAGTCTTCCCTCTCGCCAAGCTTTTCTGCAGACACGCTGTGTGCATCCTACTGCTATTCACGCTGCTCCAGCTCAGGTTCCCATTGTAACCAAAATAACCCCCCAATCCTCACCATGTGCACAGCGCCCCACGTGAACTGGCCCGTGCCAGCTCTCTCACTTCATCCTTCCACTCCCCACCTTATTTATCATCTCCAGCCATGCAAACCTGTCTCTTATCCCCTAAACATGTTACCGTCACCTCACTCAGGCCTTGGCCTTGCTCTTCCTTCTGTTTGGAAGGCTGTGCCTGTCCTGCTTATCCTCCCACAAGTCATTTTACCACTTTCACAAGTCCTTATGAGAACTTTTTTATTTATTAAAAAAAATTTTTGGGGGGCTGGGTCTCATGGTATGTGGGATCTCAGTTCCTAACCAAGGATCAACCAACCCCCACCCCCCTCCCCGCTGCACTGGCATCGTGGAGTCTTAACCACTGGACCACCAGGGAAGCCCTATGAGAGCTCATTTGTTCACGTGTTTACTGTCTATCTTCTGCCATCAGAATGTTAGTTCCGAGGGACTATTTTACCTGCTGCTGCATCCCCAAGGTCTGCACACAGCATGTGCTCTATTAACATTTGCTGATCCTATTGGCATTCTCTCCTCGACATCTATCCTTAAAGAAGTCTGCTCATCCTTTAAGACTCACCTCAAGGGCTACATTCTCAAAAGGATGATTCTGTCCTCATCACTGCCACATAAAGTTCAGACCCACAGAGCTCTTGAGCACCCACTGCAGCACAGGTGCAAGGCAGTGGGAGTCAAACAGTAAGCAGGAGCTGCTGACAGTGCCGGGGGCAGTTGTTATCTAATGGAATTTTGCAAACTCAAGTGGTTTCTTCATCCTCTGAACTCTGTGGTAACTGGACTATACAATTAACATGATAATGAATCACAACGTGCTATGTAACATCTCTCGCTATTGTATCAAACTGTAATTTGGTAGCTGTTGACCATGCTGTCACCCAGGGATATGAGGATGTGCTGCGGGAGCCATGCTGTGCCTCCCCTATCTGGCATCTGCTCCTCTGTGGTCCTCACACATCTGAGGCGAGAAAAGGGAAAGATTAGAGACCAAGAAACCTACTCTTTTCCCAGCGATGAACTCTATACAAGAAAGGGCTTTGCATGAATGCTCTTTAAAAGAAATTCAAAGTTTTAGCAAGTTAAAGGTCTTTTGGAAACTCTAGTTTTCTAAACAAGCTATACTTGTATGCCAAATATGAAACTAAATGATATGTGTGAAAATGCCTTGCAAAGTACTTTTTATATGTGCTTGTCTTCAGCCCCTTAGATATGTCCAACTCTGCGACCCCATGGACTGTAGCCTGCCAGGTTCTTCTGTCCACGGAATTCTCCAGGCAAGAACACTGGAATGGGTTGCCATTCCCTTCTCCAGGGGATCTTACCAATCTTCCCAACCCAGGGATCAAACCCACATCTCTTGCATCTCCTGCACTAGCAGGTGGATTCTCTACCACTGAGTCACTGGGAAAGCCCACTTTTTATATACATAGGGCATAATTTCATTGTAGTCTACGCATTTGCTGCCCAAATAAGACTGTAAATTCTTGAGGGTGGGAGTATGTTCTCAGCCTTCTTTTCCCTGTTCCATGATAGTGGAACATAAAGAACATAAAAAACACAGTTTGTTAAGAACCGTGAAGATTGTAGATATCCACTAAAAATTCTTAGACTTGGCAGTTCTGTCTTTCAGAAATAAAATTCTTTATTCTGAAAACAATCAATGCTTATTCTGGATTGCTAATGATAGAAACATCTTTCAAATAATCCTACAGAAGACAGGTTTGTGACCAGCATTAAGAAGAAGCCTTTTTAAATTCTAAAACCAGAAAGACAACAAAGTATTCACCTGGGCTTCATTCTCTCTAGAACTAGTGTAGAATAACAATTCACAGCTAAGAGTTTAATCACAAAAACTCTTAAACCATGGACTGATGTTGAATCTTTTAATGCCTGTAACTGAAATTTACCTCTCGTGTCCAGGAAACACATATTCTGTTGAAGAGGGCAAATACGGGCTTTTACACTTACTAGATTTTTACAGTAGTACCAAGAGTATTACATGTAAACTGTCACATTACTTCATAGAAAAAGTAAACAAATTCCTGCAAACACAAACATCCCTAGAACAACTTATTCATCTATTTTTGAAGAGGATACATGACCTTTTCATCAAAACCACTAGGTATAAATAATGGAAATGTGGACACAGGGCGGGAAGGGGAGGGCGGGGCAATCTGGGAGAGTAGCAATGACATATAGACACGGCCATGGACACACATGCGCCACCGTGTGCAGAACAGAGAACTGGTGGGGAGCAGCTGCGCAGTGCAGGCAGCTCAGCTTTTTGATGACTTAGAGGGGTGGAATGAGGGGGTGCGAGGGACATTCAAGAGGGAGGGGATGTATGTATGCAAATGGCTGATTCACTTCCTTATATAGCAGTAACTAACATAACATTGTAAAGCAATTATATGCCAATAAAAAAAATAAACCACTACATAAATATTGACATAAGGAAAACACACTCCTTAGATTTCCTAATCTGAATTTTTATTAATTCCATGTTAATTTGCTACTATAACATATATGATTCTTTTTAAATGAGGTGCCTAAGACTAACAATATTTTAAATAAAACAAAAAAAAATCCTCCTTTCTTTCTCATGTGTTTCTTTTTATATGGTAGTTCTTTCTTACCAAGACTTACAATAATTTGTCAAAAAGACTATTGAAAAGATCAAGGATCTGAAAGTTACTCTGGGCTTTGAGAATAAAAACTGATTTCATTACTTACCTGACTGTGTCCCGTCACAACCATGCAACACGCCTCTCCGAAACTAGCCATGCTGTGGTCAGCTTCAGTGAGAAGCACTTCTCCCCCGGTCACCTGAGCTCAGAGAAGGCTTGGGAGGTGAGAATGGGCATTCTATCTAACGTGTGTAGGGAGAGAAGCTTGGGCAACAACTGAGAAACTGAGTGGGGACGGCATGCAGGAAAGAACGCAAAGGCAACGTCCGATAGCTGTAAGAGCACAGAACCATCACGCTCATTGATTCTCTGCTTTGCGGCGAAAACAAACAACGAAAACAGAGACTTTAAGTGAACAAAGCAAAAATCCTGCCAAAACATATGGATTAATACACAGCCCAAAGCTGAATGCCAGCATCCCTAGGAGTCTAATTACACATCAGCAGGTAGAAACTCATATTGTGACTACATGGGTTTAACAAAGAAAGCTTTAAAAAAATCTCCTTATCCAAATATTTGTCAGTAGAGACCCTAAATTCAGTTGTCACCAATCCCTGCTTTAACACCTGGCTTTTCAATGCAAAAATTAAAAACCATGCAAATTGCCCGTGTGTGTGTGTGTGTGTGTGTGTGTGTGTATGTTAGTCACACAGTTGTATCCAACTCTCTGTGATCCCAGGGACTGGGGCTCACCAGGCCCCTCTCTCCATGGAATTCTCCAGGCAAGAACACTGGAGTGGGTTGCCATTTCCTTCTCTAGGGCAAATTGCCCTTAACTAAACCAAAATGGTTCTAAATTCAAAATCAAGAACAAAAACACGTAACAATTTTTTCTTGGTCTTTGGTCAGTAGAATAAGACTGGCAGAAACCCTGGGCCTTTTTTTACTCACTACCTTAATTACCAATCCAAAGAGCCCTACAATGACATTTGTGGCTGGCTGAATGACAGCCCTTCAAAGATGTCCCTGTCCTAATCCGTGGAACTTGTGAATGTGTTACGTATTTTCGCAGACAGGATTAAGTCAAGGATCTTAAACTTCATTTATTAAAAAAAGGATCTTTTTTTTTTTCCATTTATTTACTCATTAAAAACTTTATTTATTTATCATTTATTTGGCTGTGCTGCTCTTGGTTGTGGCATTGGGATCTTCCCTCTTTGTTGCGACCTGTGGGATCTGGTTTCCTAGCCAGTGGGCCCCTGCACCGGAGTGTGAAGTCCTAGCCACTGGACTATCAGGGAGGTCACCAGGTTAAGGATCTTGAGCAGGAGAGACCATCCTGGAGGGCCCAATATAGTCACAAGGGTCCTTTCAAGAGGGAAAAAGGGGGAACAGATAAGGAGTGAAAGATGTGACGATGGAAACAGGAGGCGGAAGAGTGATGCGAGAAAAGGGCTGGAGCCAAGGAACACAGAAGGACTCCAGAAGCTGACGAAGGGAAGGACACGAATCCCCCAAAAGCCTCTAGATGGAGCCAGCCCCACCCCACCGTGACTTCAGCCCCACGCGACTTACTCCAGATTTCGGACCTCCAGGGCTGGAAGACAATACACTTATATTGCTTCAAGCCACAAAGTGTGCGGTCATTTGTTATATCAGAATAGATAATTAACACAACATTTTACTATACTTTTAAGGATTGTGAAGCTTAGTAGTATTGTTATCATTAATTCAGCTGAAGCTACAATAATGACAAAAGAGGGTTTGAAACTGTGAGGCCTTTCCCCCTGCCCAGCCTCTGTGAGAATGGTCAGCATCTAGAGAGCATTAAAGAATATAAAACAGACATAAGGGCAAAGGAAAAACTGAATTTCATGTAAGAAAAAAAAAGTATCTAATTCCTGTCTACTGTATATTGAGCAAATACAGGACTCAAAGAGCTCACAGCTGAAAAGTTCTAATCAGCCCAACTCAGATAAACATAAGGCTAGGTGAATTCCAAGGAAGTGAAAGCAGAGCCTGGAAAGTGGGCAGTTATGACACCAAAGAAACTGTCAGAAGAATCACCAACCTACATACAGGGACTCTGACCTCTCATTATAATATAAACTTGAATTCTGAATTACCATCTGGTTAAGGAGGGAGATCTTTAGAACTGCTTCTTACTTAGGTTTTTCAAGACAGTTATAGTCTAGCTACACTTCTGTTTTCTATATGAGACTCCCTTCCTTTTTCACCTGGGAGATGAGGGACATAAAATGTAATGCCAAAAACTGCCAGAAAACAAAAATGGCTTATTTTCATATCTATAGTTTCCATATAGATTGCAGTCACTTTCTTCTATCAATAGGTGGTGAGCTTGCATTGGTTAGGCAAATGCTGGCAGTTTACTAAAACTGAAGTATGAGGAGACTGAGGCAGTGAAAAGTGCTTTTTCAGGCACTGTCAGACGAGCAGATGAATGAAATTTGAGGATGAAAAGAGATGGACTGCCTTTAAACCACGATAAGATCTATTCTTAAAACCACAGTCTTAAGAATAAGCATGCTCTGTATCAGCAATGATACAAATCAACCTTCTCAAGTGAGGGTGGGCACACAGTTTTATGAGATCTTTTTACTACTTTATTCTATGTTGTATTCCTTATTTAAAAATCACTTTTTCTTTTTTCTCCCCAACCTAGTTGCATCAGAAACTATGAGAAAAATTTACATAAGTGTATTCTGAAAGTTTATTCATTTTCAAGCCATGCACACACAAAATCCTTTTCACAATCCTTCTTTCTGAATAGATAGAAACAAGACAATTTCTTGCTTTAAGAACCTTGAAGGAAAAGCTCCTTTATGCCCATTGCACATCCTCAGCACACTTCTCACCTGCTATCTTGATATTCAGATTGGCGTCCAGGAGCAAATTTTCAGCTTTTAAATCACGATGAACAATGTTCCGACAGTGACAAAAATACACGGCTGCAACGATCTGTTTGAACTTGCGACGGGCCTCCTTTTCTGCCATCCTGCCGTGGGCCACCAGGTGGTCTGTGCCAAAGAAGAGTACCGTCAGTTCTTGTTGGGGACTGGTGTGACTTCAAAAGGTAGACAGAAGGAGGGCTGCTAGTGGGCCCAGCACAAGAGTGAGTCAAAGGCGTGAAACAAACAGATGTAACACAATGCACTCAAGCCTTGATTTGTATCTATAAAATTCATTAGTAATCAGCATTCAAACTCCATTAAGTATAAATCCCATTACATATATGTGTATAAGAGTACACTCACCCTCCCATAAGAAAGGGAGAGTAGTGAGGGACACACGTAACGGTTTTCTTCAGGGATTGTAATACTCAACATCTTCCTGCTCATAGCTCCGCTGCAAAAGTTTACATATACACAGCAAACGTGCACATGAGATAAGTATCAGTATCAGCAATATTTCCTGTGCTAAAGAGTGAGTCAAAAAGCAGAGTCCCAGTAATCAATCATTTTAGGAGAGAACAGACAGAAATCAGTCATTACTAAGGGGGGAAATCCTGCTTTACATAGGACTCTGTTCAGGCTGATCTCTTTTGCTCTCAAGTTTTACAACTTGACATAAAAATGTATGTATTTGGTGACTATTCTCTGGGATGTACAACAATATGCCTGCATCTTTACATGTGCATTTATTGTGCTTACCAAATATTTTAAAACTATGTTATGAAGCTTTATTGATAGAAAACCAAATGAAGTTTCTACCACTTTAAATGAAATAATCCCATTGGCTATGTTGCTAAGGTACAACAAAAGAATTGACATGTGATAAGCTTTGTATATCTCTAAATCAGGCTATCTACTATGTTTAAAAAAGGAATTGGTTGATACATATCATAAGTTCTATAACTTTTTTCTAATCATGGCAGTAGGTTTATATTAAACCAATGACATGCATATCCTAACCCAGTTCTTCATCTAACAACAAATACGGGTCATGACAGCTGATAGGATTAGAAACGTTAGTGACACAGTTTGCTCTGTTTGAAATCTGTAATAGCCTCTCAGCACTATCCTTAAACCAACTGATCCAGCTTGGGAAAAGATGCATTTGCCATCATAAGCATTCTGAGATAGTGGGAAAGTGAAAAATTAGACAATATAAGTGACTATATTATTGTTTGTTTTCTAATAGTAGTTTCAGTAACACTACCCGATTGTTTTGGCACCATCTCAAACCCCCATGGGACCAGTCAGATATTTCTTTCTTTCACCACAGAGAAGAACTCTGAAATAAAATATATGCTCTAGTAAAGACTAACAAGATTAAGAGCTTAGGACAAGAAATGGGGGAAGAGGGTGTAAAGGAGAGGAGGAAAAATGATAATTCATCTACACAGCAGATTCTCAAACAATTCGAACAACATTCTGACCACAAAGATGATAAAACTTTGGAGACCAAATACAACAGTAATTTTAAGAACAATGTTATAAGTAGATTATTTATTAAGAAAGACTCCTCAAAGAAGCTGCTATAATTGTTAAGAGTTATCAATGACCCCCACACAAAATCTTTGACGCATTTCCCTCAAGAGCAATCATTATTATGGTCAAGATTACCAATTTGGTAGAAATAAAGAGAAAATAAGAAGACTTTAGCTTAGATATTAAAAGGACCAGGATACAGCTTTCCACCAGAGTTTGGAGGTGGTGATAAATGAGCTCACACATTGGTGTGTTTAGGCTCCTGGTATGATCTGTCAAATGAACTTCAAACAACACAAAAGCCTCAGAGAGGGACAAGGAGTGAACATAAGCTGCTGAAGAACTGGACATCCATCAGAAGTGGACACCGTGCACCACGGCAAGAGGCCATTCTCGAACAGTACCTGCTCCTTTGACCCACTACTGCTCTTAATCCAAGGCCTAATTATTCTAATAATGTGTTTTAGCTGCTAAACTCTGTCTAATTAAAGAGCTTTGAAGAGACAGCTATTCTTGAGAAACACAAAAATAAGCCCTTATGAAGGTTTACCATCAGAAGCTCATTTGGCCAAGCCACCCATTAATTAAAATGCCCAGGAGACATTCATCTGGCAGTAAATACTAATTACCAGAACACATCAAAGAGCTTCTTAAACACAACAGAATGATTAATTTAGCAATTTCCAAAATAAGTGATTTTCTTATATAAAAAAAAAAAAACTCTTTATATTTTCCAAGTACTTTGTTTTCCTAAAATGATTGGAAAGTTCTCAAAAATGTTACACAGGCCAGGAGCTGGTGGAATGCAGACTAGTTCTGTTTTATCTCTAGAATGACACATTGGTTGTCCTTGGATGAATCATTTATACTGCCAATATCTCTATCTCTTGATCTGCTAAACAGAAATAAATTCTGTTACATGCTATGGCCAAAGAAAGAACAGCATATTTGGGACTATACTCGTACTTTGACTAAGAGTTATCATATATGACAAAATTTTAACTTCCAAAGACATTTTTTAAAAAGCTATTTAAAAAAAAAAGTTCCACTCAATACTACATAAATGCTATTTCAGCATTTGGTTAACAGATCCTAAGGATCTTTGTTCAGGATACTGTAGTGCTCAAAATTGATCTTTATTATTATACACCAACTGTCAATGTTACATGGTTCTGGTTACAAGGTATTTGAGACAGCACACTGGGAAAAACAGCTTAAATTATATAGCACTTTCACAAAAGAAGGCTTCCCTGGCGGCTCAGATGGTAAAGAATCTGTCTGCAATGCAGCAGACCTGGTTCGATCCTTGGGTCGGGAAGATCCCTTGGAGAAGGAACTGGCAACCCACTCCAGTATTCTTGCCTGGAGAATTCCATAGACAGAGAAGTCTGGCAGGCTATAGCTCATGGGGTGGCAAAGAGCTGGCCACGACTAACCAACTAACACTTTCACTTTCCCTAAAGATATCTACAGTATCCCTATAGCTATGAATATAAAAAAGATACACACAATTTACTTTTTTTTTAAAATGTGTTAGCTGTAAACATCAGATGTTTTTTCTGAGCCATTGTGTTTGATGTTTAAGTTTTTTGGGGGAGTGTTGTGTTCTTCCCCACATACAGGACCTTCATACTGGCTCAATGTCATTCAGACTCCAGCCTCTGCTTTTATTTTTGCCCATCTTATTACCACCACTCCCCCCACCTACAGCCCACAGTCCTGTTAGTTTGCTTTCGGCGTAAACCTTAGGGTCTGGTGGGTGTGCCAGGAAGCCAACAGCCTGCAGTGGTTTGCAGTCCCTGCTGAAACTGCCTTTCAGCTGCCTGCTGACAAATGGCTGCTTTATGTTCATGAATGCTCCATAGGCAAGTAGCAAAAATTCTTCCAGTTCAAATATGATATTTAACTTTTAGCGAAGAAACCCAGAGCAGGAGGCCAGCCTAGACTTAACACAAAGTCACAGTGCTGGAAAACACACTGGGGTAATTTCAGAAGGCAAATGATACAAAACAGCTCCTGAACCACTTTAACATTCAAAGTAAAACACATTTTGAAACTTGTCAGGAGACACCCAGTTGCAAGGAACTCTAAAGAGTTGTTCTGCTTCTTCTGGACAGCTTAGCGAGCTAGTTCTCCGAAATACTGGGCAAGATCCCACCCACATCACTAGTCCCAAGCAACCCACCCTGCTCGGACACTAGCTTCCTGTATTCCTAGACTTGTGCCCCCACCCACTCACCCGAGTCTAGACAATATGCAATCCGTCACAGTAAACCCCTTTTCACCATCAATTCACTACTAATCTACTTAGTTCCCACTGTACCTGCAAATTTAAAGGTATCCTCTATCATAACTTCAACCATTTCAACCCTGACAAAGATGCGGTGACTCTCAATTAGAAGGAGAAAACAGTTCTCCTGTTTTCTAGCTCTTGTTACAAGAAAACTACGAAATAAAAACTATAAAAACAAATAACAAAAAAGTAAAGAGTCCAAGTTCTCTTTCTCACTTTTCAATCACCATAAATCACTTGGCACCGGATTTCTATAATCTTTTTTATCTGTTTTTCCTTACAAAGTAAAAAAAAAAAAAAGTTAGTGACACTAAGGGATTTATATACCTCATGAAGAGTATATTATTAGAAGCAGAGGGAATGAATTCTGAAGTTTCAAAAGTATTCAAGCACCAGCATTTGTAAAGTTTGCTTCAGAATTCACTGCTTGTAATTTTGTCCCAATCTGACTCAAGAAGAAATATCTTGTGGTACATTTAGATTCTAACCTTTCAAAGAGCAAAAATACACACAAGGCAGTCTTAACGTCCCTAGACCAGCTCACTGGAGTGTCAGAGGCATGCCACTAATGGGGTAGTGGTGGGGAGCCAACATTTCTTAAAATAAGTCACTTTTCCACTATAAACAGACAGTGTCTCCATTTGTCTGCTAGGTCTACGACTCGTACCTGACCCAAACACCAGCTGAAAATGAACCTTCCCTGACAGCAGGTCAAGCAATAGGGCAGAGACTTTCCATTTTTCATGATGAAGAAATAACTCAGTCTAGAATGGGGAAAAGGCGGCTTGTGTGCTAAGCTAGGAGGCTACCTGCAAGGATCTCTGCCCATTCCAGGCTAACCACAGCTAGCAGTTCTCTGCTGTGCCACTCGGTTCTATCATTTCGTCTTTCTACACCCATGGAAACAACTTCCTGTTTATCAAACACATGCTTCTTTCCAAAAGAGCCAAGGCGAGGCCAAGATAACCCAGCTGCCTGGTAGCAGGTTAACAAGAGTGCACTCACTTAAATATCACACTGTCCCTAACCCTTGGATGCCCCGAGCTGCCAGGCACTAGAGGAAGAGGGCTTGTTATTTGTTTTTCCTTGACAAGACTCCAACTACCTCATACCAGCCTTCTCTACTTGCTGCTGCTTCTTGTTACCATCTCTTTCCTTCATCCTTCCAGTGGTCCAGGCCCCAAACCCTGCTGTTGTCTTTCCTTCTCTTTCTCCCACACCTCGCATCCAGTCCATCAGCAGATTTTATAAACTCTGCTGTCAAGACACATCCAGAACTATCCCCACCCCTCTCCCCGCCCTACTCCAGTGCCACCGATTTAGTCCAATAGCCATTATCGGCCTTCTGGATTGCTGCAAAACCTCAGAATGCTTCTCCTAACCAGTACCCCTGATTCTGCCCCTGGCCCACCGCAATCTACTCTCAAAATGACAGCCAAAGTAGCAAGCTTTTCCCCTAACCTTTTCTTTTGAAATAATTACAGATTCACAGGAAGTTGCAGAGATAGTACAGAGAAATCCCATGTATCCTTCACCCCGTTTCCTCCAATAGTCCAATCTTACATAATTATAGAACAATATCAAAAGCCAGAATTTGACATGGTTGGAATATGTGTAGACTCCTGTGTCATTTTATCATATGTATAGATTTGTGGAACTACCACTGCAACCAAGATAAATAATTATTTGGAGTTGCTCATTACTAAGCATTCTTGCAGGTATAAAAACAAAATGCATACTATTTTTTTCTATCTACCCAAAATAGTAAACCTTTTGCTTCAGTGTCCTGAGAAAACACATTTTTTTGTGTGACACACAGCCACAAGATAAGCTTTAGTTCTAAAAGCTTTAGGCTAGAACAATTTCTATTTTTTCCTATGCCTCCCTACTGCATAGAAAAGAGACCTTTGCATGTGATGAATGCTCATTAATTATAGATTAACTCTAGGAATAACTATCAGAGGATAGACTATAAACTTTTCTAAAAACTATTTTTTTTTTACTCTTTAATTTACCACTAACAAAGTTTGTAAACTAAGCATAGTTTATGTTAAGGCTATTAAAAACATGCCATTCTTTTGATATGAGGTCTATTCACATTAATGTATAAAGGAGGATTTGTTTTCTTATAGTTTCTTAAAAAAATACTTCTAGACTAAGTATAAGCCCAGGCAGCCTGTGAAACAGAATCCCATATATCCTAAAACGCCTTTTAAGAATGTCATTCAGACTTCTCAGATGCAGTAAAAGTGTTTTTCATGCTATATCAATATACTAGCCAAGGTGGGTTAGCTAATTTTGTCATACAGAGGTTCTTCTCTGATTCCTAGCATAATCTGCAGGCTCCAAGTCTAGCTCATTCTTTAAAATGATTCTTTAAAATCATGTCTCTGAAGCTTTCCCTAACATACTCATCTACCCCAGAAGAAAGTGAAAGTGACGTCGCTCAGTCGTGTCCGACTCTCTGCGACCCCACAGACTGTAGCCTACCAGGCTCCTCCGTCCATAGGATTTTCCAGGCAAGAGCATTGCAGTGGGTTGCCGTTTCCTTCTCCAGAGGATGTTCCCGACCCAGGGATTGAACCCAGGTCTTCTTCATTGTAGGCAGAGGCCTTACCGCCTGAGCTACCGGGGAAGTCCTAGAAGAACTGGTCCATATTTTATATCAAATGGCATTTGGTCCATATACTCTGTAGCATCAGTGAGCAACTGCATTATAGTTGTTTCTCAACATGCATACCTCCTCCTCTAGACCAGGGGTTCTTCTTTTTTTTAAATCAGAGTATAACTGCTTTACAATGTTGTGTTAGGGTCTGCTGTACAAAATGTGAATCAGCCATAAGTATACATACCCCTCTCTCTTGAGCCTCCCTCCTACCCCACGGCCACCCCTCTAGAGCACTGAGCTGAGTTTCCTGTGCTATATAGCAGCTTCCCACCTGCTACCTATTTTAGTAGTATATATATATATATGTCTCAATGCTACTCTCTCAATCTGTCCCATCCTTTCCTTCCCCCACTGTGTCCACAAGTCCCTTCTCTAGCTCTGAATCTCTATTCCTGCCCTGAAAATATGTTCATCAGTACCATTTTTCTAGATTCCATATATATGCATTAATATACAATATCTGTTTTTTTTTAATTTCTGACCTACTTCACAGTCTGTATGACAGACTCTCAGTTCAGTTCAGTCGCTCAGTCATGTCCGACTCGTGCAACCCCATGAATCGCAGCACACCAGGCCCCCCTGTCCATCACCAGCTCCCGGAATTCACTCAGACTCACGTCCATCGAGTCGGTGATGCCATCCAACCATCTCATCCTCTGTCGTCCCCTTCTCCTCCTGCCCCCAATCCCTCCCAGCATCAGAGTCTTTTCCAATGAGTCAACTCTTTGCATGAGGTGACATACTCTAGGTTCATCCATATCACTACATATGATGCAGTTCCATTTCTTTTTATGGCTAAGTAATACTCCATTGTATATACATATCACATCTTCTTTATTCATTCATCTAGACCAGGGATTCTTAGTCCATGGATAGGTTTCCATCCACAATTCCATATAAGGTCTAGGATACTATGTATAGTGTGCTTCCGTTTGTGTGGTAAGGAAGAGGAAATACAAATATGTATGAGGGTATACATGTGTATATTTATATTTCTGAAAAGAAGTAATATTAAATGGGAAACTTCTTAAAATGGCTACTTGTAAGGGAATGGTAGTTGCCAAGCAATGGGAGAGGGGTAAATGGGGAGTTGTTATTTAATGGGTACAAAGTTTCAGTTTTAGAAGATGAAAAGAGTTCTGTGGATGGATGTTGCTGATGGTCGCACAATAATTTCAACATAATTAATGCCACTGAACTATATACTTAAAAAATGGTTACAATGGGGCTTCCCTGTTTGGTCCAGTGGTTAAGAATCCACCTCACAATGCCTGGGACACTGGTTCGATCCCTGGTCCAGGAAGATCTCACATGCCGTGGAGCAACTAAGCCTGTGTGACACAGCTACCGAAGCCGCATGCCCAGAGCCTGTGCTCTGCAGGGAGAAGCCACTGCAGAAGAAACCCAAGCACCACAGCTAGAGAGCAGCCTCCACTCGCTGCAGCTAGAGAAAGTCCATGTGCAGCAACGAAGACCCAGGGCGGCCAGACAAAAAAAAGTAAATACTTCTTAAAAGATGGTTACGATGAAAAAATGTATATATATTTAAAAAGTAAATATTTCTTAAAAAATGGTTACAATGAAAAACTATATGTATTTTACCAGGTTGTTTTTTTTTAAATCTCTCTCCCCCTCCTTACCCCCATAAATGCGCGTGTGCGCGCGCGCACGCGCACACACACACACACACACACACACACACATATCAGCCCATAAAATATCAGAACATCAAAGTTTGAAAGCACACTGAATTACTATGCCTTAATTCTAAAAATGAACTAAAAATCTCTTTATATAACTCAAATATTTTAAATATTATGATTAAAATATCTTTATTTTTCTAGTAGCTTCATTTTGTCAGAAAAAGTTCACTTTCCAAAGAAGGTTAACAATAAACAGTTCAGAAAACTCTCAAAAAATATTAATATAGGAGCCACGTAAAAATATACCTTTTGCTCATTCTCTGGGGCATTTATTTTTACGTCATGATAAAATCAGCAAGATAGCTAGACAACAACTATGAATGGATATTTAGCAGTAAAGCAAAGTCATCAAACTGTAATTTTTTTAAGCATTAAGCACAGGCAGCTCCCTCATATTTTGGGCAGGTTACAAATATACATGCTAAAAAGTCTGATATTAAGAAAATAAAACAAAAGAATGAAGAACAATGAATAGGAAATTAATTAGAGAAGGAAATAGATTATTTTATGAAGTCAGTAATACTGACTTGTCAGTAAAGCCTTAAAAAACAGCTAGTTTTTCTAACCAAAGGAAGTAAATAATTTATATAACTAATATAAACTATAAACTAATTTATATACCTAAAATAGTATTTTAGTTATAAAAATATATAGAATGCTTTGAAGATTAAATAAGAAAAGCATGTTACAACAGCCACCACCCAGCACATAGCAGTGTATTCAAATAAACAATGTGACAGTGTTCTCAAACATGTGGGAGGCTGCAAGCTAACACATGTAACACCTAATATCTAGTACATGTTGCTGTTCAGTGTTCAGTCACTAAGGCCTGTCCGACTCTTTATGACCCCATGCAAGCCAGGATTCCTGTTCTTCACTGTCTCTCAGAGTTTGCTCAAACTCATGTCCATTGAGTCGGTGATTGCAACCAACCATCTCATTCTCTGTTATTCCCTTCTCCTCTGGCCTTCAATCTTTCCCAGAATCAGGGTCTTTTCCAATGAGTCAGTTCTTCACATCAGATGGCCAAAGTATTGCAGCTTCAGCTTCAGCAACAGTCCTTCCAATGAATATTAAGGGTTGATTTCCTATAGGATTGACTGGCTTGATCTCCTTGCAGTCCAAGGAACTCTAAGAGCCTTCTCTAGCACCACAGTTCAAAAGCATCAATTTTCCAGCGCTTAGCCTTCTTTATGGTCTAACTCTCATATCTGAACACAACTACTGGAAAAACCATAGTTTTGACTAGAGGGACCTTTGTCGGCAAAGTGATGTCTCTGCTTCTTAATACGCTGTCTCGCTTTGTCATAGCCTTCCTTCCAAGGAGCAAGCGTCTTTTTACTTCATGGCTTCAGTCACCACCTGCAGTGATTCTGGAGCCCAAGAAAATAAAATCTGCCACTGTTTTCATTTTTTCCCCATCTAGTTGCCATGAAGTGATGAGACTGGATGCCATTAGTTTTTTGAACATTGAAGTTTAAGCCAGTTTTTTCAGTCTCTTCTTTCACCTTCATCAAGAGGCTCTTAGTTTCTCTTCACTTTCTGCCATAAGGGTGGTATCATCTGCATATCTGAGGTTGTTGATTTTCTTCCAGCAATCTTGATTCCAGCCTGGGACTCATCCAGTGTGGCATTTTGCATGATGTGCTCCGCATATAAGTTAAATAAGCAGGGTGACAATACACAGCATTGCATACTCCTTTCCCAATTCTGAACCAGTCAACAACCATTTTGTTTAATGTCCGGTTCTAACTGTTGCTTCTTAACTTTCATACAGGTTTCTCAGGAGGCAGGTAAAGCATTCCCATCTCTATTCCCATCTGCTATTCCCATCTCTTTAAGAACTTTCCAGTTTGTTGTGATCCACACAGTCAAAAGCATTAGTGTAGTCAATGAAGCAGTAGATGTTTTCTAGAATTCTCTTATTTTTTCAATGATCCAGTGGATGTTGGCAATTTGATCTCTGGTTCCTCTGCCTTTTCAAAACACAGCTTGTACATCTGAAAGTTCTCGGTTCACTTATTGCTGAAGCTAAGCTTGAAGGATTTTGAGCAGTATCTTGCTAGCATATGAGATGAGCACAATTGTGTGGTAGTTTGGACATTCTTGGCATTGCCCTTCTTTGAGACTGGAATGAGATCTGACCTTTTCCAGTCCTGTAGCCATTGCTGAGTTTTCCAAATTTGCTGGCATAATGAATGCAGCACTTTAACAGCATCGTCTTTTAGGATTTGAAATAGCTCAACTGTAATTCCATCACCTACACTTGCTTTGTTTGCACTAATGCTTCCTAACACCCACTTGACTTCAAACTCCAGGATGTCTGGCTCTAGGTGAGTGACCACACTATCATGGTTATCCAGGTCATGAAGACCTTTCTTGTACAGTTCTTCTGTGTATTCTTGCCACCTCATCTTAATCTCTTTTGTCTTAATCTCTTACGTCTCTGTTAGGTCCTTACTGTTTCTGTCCTTTATTGTGTCCATCTTTGCATGAAATGTTCCCTAGGTATCTATAATTTTCTTGAAGAGATCTCTAGTCTTTCCCATTGTATTGTTTCCTCTATTTCTTTGCATTGTTCATTTAAGAAGAAAATGAACAATGCATCTTATCTCCCCCTTGCTGCTATTCTTTGGAACTCAGCATTCAGTTGGGTATATCTTTCCCTTTCTTCTTTGCCTTGCACTTCTCTTCTTTTCTCAGCCATTTCTAAAGCCTCTAGTTAGACAATTTGGTCTTTTCCATTTTCTACTCTGTTGGTGTCTGAGAATCCCATAGCATAAATAAATGGCTGTGTGAGAACTTCTGGGTTCCATACATGTTGGCACCTTTAGGAAATGTTATTTTTAAGGCTCTGAGAATGTCCATAATAAATCATACACACTTCAACACAGTACTGTTAAGTTAATAATTTATTTTAAATGCCTATGAATTCTGCCTGGTATTCAGGAAACTTTTCTTGATAAAGTGCTGGATTTATGACTTCATGGTCTCAAATAGGAAGTCTGGGGATGTATATCTTAAGAAATCATTCTGTGGAAATTTAAAATTATGAGTTTAGTGGTTTACAAAACTAACCAGTTTCTCAGTTCTGTTTGTAAAGTTAAACAGACCCACATTGTCATGGCTGCCCCTTTATAATATAGTGCCAAACAGTATGCAATAATCATTTCAATAAATCAATTGAATGAGCAATAAATGCTCATTCAATAACCATTTATTGAAGAGTATTACATTGCTTCAGCACTTCCCTATGGCTCAGCGGTAAAGAATCCGCCTGTCAATGCAGGAGACACAGGTTTGATCCCTGGGTCAGGAAGATCCCCTGGAGAAGGAAACGGCAACCCAAGTATTCTTGCCTGGAAAATCCCATAGACACAGGAGCCTGGAGGGCTACAGTCCTTGGAGTTGCAAGGAGTCGGACCTGACTTAGTGACTGTGCAATGCAATGCCAATTACATTGCTTAGAATTCATAGTCTTTAATAAGTCTATCTCTGTTGTTATCCAGAAAACAAAAAGGTATTTTTCCTTCCATGTCAAAAACTCCTTGAGCTAAAATGTGTATGGAATAACATGAAAATTCCATGTCTTACTTGGTTATCTTTGTGAAACAATGAAATAAATTTGTTAGACACTGCATTAAACAGTGAACACACAGATAAGATTCAAATGTCACAATGTGATCTAGTGACATTCTTTCATTCACTTTGTCTTTCATTCAACAGATCAAAAAATATTTAATAAGCATATATTCTCTATGGGAACTATTCTAAGTACTGTTTATTAGCCAGGCTCAAAATTTACAAAGTCCTTACTCTTATGAGGCTTATAGTTTATGAGGCTTTATATACATCTGTTGTCAATAAAAACCAAGGAGAAGAATAAAGCAGAGAAGGAACTAGAGAGTAGTGGGCCAATAGGAAGAGTGAGATTTCAGGCAGTATGGCTAGCAAAGTGAAGTGGAGTCGCTCAGTCATGTCCCACTCTTTTCGACCCCATGGACTGACTGTAGCCTATCAGGCTCCTCCGTCCATGGGATTTTCCAGGCAAGAATACTGGAGTGGGTTGCCGTTTCCTTCTCCAGGGGATCTTCCCGACCCAGGGATTGAACCCGGGTCTCCCGCATTGTAGGCAGACGCTTTACCATCTGAGCCACCAAAGAAGTCCTCTCTAATAAGGTAACATTTGATAGGAGACCTGAAGGAAATGGATGAGAGAGCCATGTAGATATCTGGGGAGAGTATTTTGGGAAGAAGAAATGGAATATATAAAGACCTTAAAGAGGGAACATATCCAGAGTTTAACAAACAAGAAAGAGATGTCAATATGAAAAGGCAGGAGAGTACTAGGTGCTGAGGTCACAGAGGCTGCTGGAGACCACATAACACAGAGGTTTATAGACTGTGCACTTATTCCAAACAGATGAAAAAGAGTGAAAGTGAAAGTCGCTAATTCATGTCCAACTCTTTGTGACCCCATGAACTATACAGTCCATGGAATTCTCCAGGCCAGCATACTGGCCTAGTATGGAGTGGGTAGCCTATTCCTTCTTCAGCATCTTCCCAACCCAGGAATCGAACCAGGGTCTCCTGCATTGCAGGCAGATTCTTTACCAGCTGAGCTACAAGGGAAGCCCAAACAGAAGAGAAAGCTGATAGAAGTAGAGAGGTGAGTGGGAACATTCCACTTTTACTTTAAAAGAACCACTCTAGCTGCCATAGAGGAATCAGAGCAGATTCAGAGAGACTGGATAAAGGCTACTGCGGTAATCCTAGCAAGAGATGACTATGACTTCAGTCAGGGTGGTATTGGTTGAGGTGATGATAAGTGACCAGATTCAGCAAATATTCTGAAGGCAGAGTCACCGCGATTTACTGACAGCTCTGGTCTGAGGTATGAAAGTAAAAGAGAAATTAAGTATGACTCTAGAAGCTTCTGGTGTGAGGAGCTAGATGCACAGAGTTGTGGTTATTGAGAGAGGAAAGACTGGTGAAAAGAAAAAGTTGGTGAATGGAAACCAAGAGTTCAGTCTGCACATGTTAAGACATATGGTCCATCAGACCAAGGGGAGATATCGAGCAAACAGCTGAGTATATAAACCAGGAATTCAGAGAACAAGTCAGACTGGAGTCTTAAAATTTGGAAGTCAGCAGTTGCATGGTCATAAAAATCAACAAGGGAGTAGATGTGCATAGAAGAAAAGAGGTCCAAGCAACTGAACCGGGCAGCACTCCAAAATTTAGATGTCAGGAAGATGAGGAGGATCTGGCAAAAGAACCACCAAGAAAAGTGATCAGTCAAGAGACTACTGTCTGAATTACTCAGTCTAGTGTAAGTCAATGACACAGAAACATAAAAGAAAAAAATAAAAAGAAAAACTTACTGCAAACAGTGCTACAGTAAAGGTGTGCTCAGAGGAAGAAGGAAAAAGGCAATAAATCTCTAGCACAATCAGGGCAGAGTTCTCAGAAAGCATAACATTTTGAGAAGGGTTATAAAAGTTGAGTAGCAACTAATGGGGCAAAGAAGCATTGCTGGGCTTTTGTATCATGTGTTCTTACACCTCCCAAACAATTTCTCTGTGGACAACAAGCCCTTTAGAGACCTTGTGAAGAAAAAAAAGGACAGTACTCTATATGGGATTAGGAAATTTAAGTCCCCACTAACTTCATACTAGGAACATGTGAGGGCATCTGGTAAACCCCTTTCTGTCTCTTTTGCCTTCACATTTATCAATGTGTCTGACTCTTTGTGACCCCATGGACTATACAGTCCATGGAATTCTCCAAACCAGAATACTGGAGCGAGTAGCCATTCCCTTCTCCAGCGGATCTTCCCCACCCAGGAATCGAACCAGGATCTCCTGCATTGCAGGAGGATTCTTTACCAGCTGAGCTACCTGGGAACTCCCTTATCAAAGACAGTGAAACTCATTTCACAGTCCACAGCTCCACACAGAGTCTGCTAGTTGCTTAGGCAATGGTCATAGCCTCAAGGATAATTTATCTGATAATTTAACCTGTTTACCTGAACCTTGTCTCCAGTGACCTATAACTCCACCAAAATTCAGCAGGTTTCTTATGGCCACACCTTGCACTTGTGTCTGCCTGATAGTTTTATACCTCTGAAATTCTAAACTTCAATAGTATACGCCCCTCTCTCTCAATATAACCTTCTAGATCAGCAATGTTGAATAGAAATAAAATGTGAGCCATTTACATAATTAAAGGTTTTCTAGTAGTCACATTTTAAAAAATGATTCATTTTGAAATTAATTTAAAGGATTTATTTTATTTTAACCAATATATCAAAAATATAATCACTGAAACATGTAAAACACATGCATACTGGCAATGAGAGGTTATCTTCTTTCTTTCATACTAAGTCTTCAACTCCAGTGTGTATTTTACACTTACAGCATATATTTCAAGCCAGACATTGCCTATAGTCAAGGCAAAATATAATTTTACAAAAATAAGAACTGGGTTCAATGGGAAAATGTTTTACACTGTGTATAATAAAGAACTGGCCTTGCCCAATATGATAGCCTGGCTTTATCCTTTGGCTTCCAGAGGTCTGGGCCTTTGGAGTGTATGCTTCACGGGAGTGTCTCTGCCTGGGGACCTTGGATCACACCAGGTAGTCTAACAAGATGAGTTAGCAAGGGACTGGCCATACCCACATAGTCTTAGGGTGTGAGCCAGCCATACTAGAACAAACAATGTGACTTAGGGTGGGAGCTTTGGGTCAGCTGGCCTGGAGAAAGAGGTCAACCATGCAAGTATTCAGTCAGTCAATCAACCTTTCCTATGTAAAACAGAAACTCTGAACACAGAGGCTCAGGTGAGCTTCTCTATGGACAAGACTCTGCATACTATCACATATCAACACCAGGAGAGTAAGACATTCTATGGGGAGAGGAAAACAAAAGTTCTATGTTTGGTACTTCTCATGGACTCTGTGCTTCTTCCCTTAGATGATTTTAATCTGAATCCTTTCGTTGTAATAAACTGTAACTGTGAGTTAAATAGCTTTCAGTGACTTCTATGAGTACTTTTAGAAAATCATCAAAGGTGACGGTGGTACTGGGAAATTCCTGAACTTGCAGGTGGCGCCAGAAAAGAGGATGGACTTGGGTGCTCAACTTTGAAGCTCGCTAACTCTCTGAGTTCTCCTAAAACTGCTTCGGTTTTTCACATGTTAATTCAATTCAAAATTCAGCTCCTCAGCTGCACTATCTATGAATACATTTCAAACGCACACGGTGGCTACAGTACTGGGTACACTTTCAGACTTTCATCTCTTTGATCTTGTTATGCCCAACACACTTGCTTTTTAACTTCATCTAGATCTCTAGCGTTTAAAATTCCTCCTATTTACGATCATTCAACCTGATCTCACTTGCCTCCCTTTGAGCCTAAGCCCAATAACCCACACATTATTTACTTTATTGCTGGTGGTTTGAATTTCTTTGCCAACTGTCTCTCAAATTATTGCACATGATTTTAAGTCATGTTAGTTACATCTCATAAAAATGTTTAGAATATTGCCTGGTATATAATGATGCTGTGGACATGTCGTACAAGTCTTTAAACTGACTAGCACTTTACAAACACTCATATAATCCTCACAACAACCTTTGGAGATAAGCGGTGTCTTCATCATCATCATTAGTATTACTATTATTATTATCTTCATTTTAAATACAGAGGCAGTGAGGTTAAAAATTTTGCCCACTATTACAAAGGCAGTAAGTAAAGGAACTGGGATTTGAATCACAGCAGTCGGACTCTATCCATATTCTTAACCACTAACAATGCCACTTTAACTCTATCTATAATCCATTTCTCTACCCCCATGGGCATTACTCATCAGACAATTCTCAGTTCTCATCTGTCTTACTGCAGTAGCCTTCTAAGTGCTCTTGCAGACCCCTCTCCTTCAAATATATCCTTATATTGCCATCAAAATATCCTTTCTTAAACAAGTCAAACTGATTTTTGGCCCTTGCTTAAAGCTCTCCATAGCTCACTATTATCTAATAACAGAAGAAACTCTTAGTGGCCACAGACTTATTTATTTAAATGAAATCTTATGTAGAAATCAATTTAATTTCTATTTAAATGAAATTTTATGTGGCATATTGGGCATTGGAGAAGGAAATGGCAGCCCACTCCAGTGTTCTTGCCAGGAGAATCCCAGGGACGGGGGAGCCTGGTGGGCTACCGTCTATGGGGTCGCACAGAGTCGGACATGACTGAAGTGACTTAGCATAGCATAGCATAGCATAGCATAGCACAGCATATTGGGTATAAAAGCAGAAATGCTCCTGTTGAATATGAGGGAAACATGGGAGTAGGCTGAATATATTTATGGGCAAAGCATGACTCTCTAGCTGGGCCTCACATAACCTCTTTCTCAGAGATAGCACATTACACATTTCCAAATAACCCTCAGAACTTTTGGGATAACCTGAAAACCACTAGTCTATCACTTAATCCTCTGAGAAACTAGTTCTAGTTCTGTGAATACACTAACTTGTCACATGCTTTAGGGTCTTTATATATGTTATCCCTCTGGAAAGGTCATTTCGACTCGGCAAACTTCTCATACATGAAAACTCTGTTCAAGCTTTACTTCCTTCACAAAGACTTCTCTAACCTACTCTTTACTCCAACAATTGCAAACAGCGCTCCCCATCTTCATCACATTCCTAAATGAAGGTGTCCTGATTACATACGAAATAGTACTTGAAACTGAAGAAAATATTCCCGATATGGTGTGACTGCCACTAAGGTAAGCTCACTACAACTCTTTTAGCAAATCTGAAACTGAACTTGGAATTAGGAGCCAACTACTATTTGAAGCAGTTTGGTGTTTTGATTAGCCAAGGACTCTGGGATAAAGTTCCTCACTAACATTTACACCTAGAGCAGAAACTTCCAAGCATCATTATTCATCACTTCAAGTAACCATGCAAAACTCTGGATCAAACCAACCATCTATGTTCTTCACTCCGATATCGAAGCTGCCAAGAACTGCTAACAAACACGGAAGACAAGCCACAGCAGAGTTAATTAAGATCAACAGCTGCCAGCCTGTTCGAGCTGCCTATAAATCCTTCAACTTGTCTCCCGCAGCTATCTCTTTCATTTCCTTTAGTTGCTGTTTCAAGATCTCATCTCACCGTACAAGTGATTTTCTTCTTAAAAATTAGTGACTAGGTATTCAGATTCTAAATCTTAATCTCCCAAGTATCGATCTCACACAAATACTTCAGCAAATTTACCAGCCTTCAACTCTATGTCTACCCACTTCCTCTCCTCTCACACAAAACTAATCCCTCACTGATGTACTAGAATGTATCCCCTTGTATCTCTGTGGTAGTTACCAACTCTCTCTCATTCCTTCCCATTATAGCTGACTTTCTCAAGAGTCATTTGAGAAATGACTTCTAAGTACTAGCCTTCAAAGTATGGGACTGATTCTTATCTCAGTAGATGCTCTAGGGATTATAACATGCATCTTAATTTATCACAGTCTACTTCAAATTAATGCTGGCTTGATTTAGGTAAAATACAGAACGTTACTCCAACAGAACTCCATTTCCTCAAACTTCTTCTAGATACTTACATCAATCTCTGCTAGAAATCCAGAAATAGTGTCATAGTTACTTTAAGTCATTTTATGCCTTTTAAAGAAATTAAGAGAATAAAAGAGGGAAAAGTTATATTTATATACTCCTTTATTTCCTATACATTCATCTTTCCTGATTTTCTTCATTTTCTCCTGTGGCTATGGGTTACCGTTTGGCATTACTTGCTTTCAGTCTGAGCATTTCCTTTGGGATGGCTTATAACAGCAGATCTGCTTATACAAGAAACTCTCTGTCTTTATTAATAGTTATTTAGAAATGACTTAATTTTGCCTTCATTTAAAAGGATATTTTTGCTAGATACAAAATTTATGGTTCAGTTTTTTATTTCGGCATTTTAAACATGTCAATCCACTGCCTCCATTTTTTCTGATGAGAATCCAGCTATAAATCATATTGCTTTTACCCCATATGTGATGAGTCAATTTTCTCTTGCTGCTTCAAGATTCTCTTTGTCTTTTAGCAAACTGACAATGATGTGTCTAGATGTAGATCTTTTTGCAATTATCCTACTTGAGATTCAATGAGCTTCTTGAGACCATAAATTAATGTTTTATAATACACTTTAAAAATCTCTGCCCACTATTTCTTCAAATATTCTTTCCGTCCCTTTCTCCTTTCCTTTTGGAATTCCCAATATAAATATGTTGGTAAACTTGATCTTGTTTCACAGATTTCAAAGGTTGTGATTATTTTTCTTCAATGGTCTTCTCTCTGTTCTTCAGATTGGATTATTTCTGTTGATAGTTCCTCAGGGTTTTTTTTTTCCTGCCACCTAAAATCTGCTCTTGAACTCAACTAGTGTATTTTTCATCTCAGTTATTGTGCTTTTCTAGAATTTCCATTTTCTTCTTTTTTAATAGCTTCTAAATCCTTACTGAGATTCCTTATTTGTTAAGTTGTTGTCATCATATTTTCTGTTAGTTATTTAAACATGATTTCTTTGTTTGGACAAATTTAATAACTGCCAGAAGTTTTTGCTAAAAGCAACATCTAAGCTCACTCAGAGAAAATTTCCATTGACTATTTTTCTTTCTGATTTTGGATCACATGTTCCCAGGTTTTCTTTTTTCTCCCTCTTTCAGGTTTTTTTAAGGAAATTATAAAATTTATTTTTAATTGAAGAATAATTGCTCCACAATATTGTGTTGGTTTCTGCCATACATTAACAGGAATCAGCCATAGTCTCTTTCAGTTTTATTGTGGTATAACTGACATAGAGCACTATATAAGTTTAAGGTGTGTAGCACCATGATTTGACTTACGTACATCATGAAATGATTACCACAATAATTTTAGTGAACACTCATCATCTCATATAGAGTCATATAGACACAAAGTTAAAAAACTAGAAAATAAAATGTTTTGTGATGAGAACTCAGGATTTACGGTCTTAACAACTTTCATACATAACATAAAACAGTGTTAATTTATCATATTGTACATTTACATTTCTACTACTCACATACAACTGAAGTCTACTTTTTCACTGCCTTCAGTCAATCCCTACTCCCCTGAAACTTTTTAAAATAAAAGTATCATAGAGAACACATTTAACCAATGCTAGAATCCTACTTTCCCCTGAGGACTATTGTTCCTGTTGCTCATCCTTGTTGTTTTTAGGAACCCTCTAAGAAATAAGAGGGTTGAGAATCTTTCTCTCTGTGGTATGTAGCCATTGATATCTCTGCTAGTTTTTAAAGTTCTTGCTTTTATTTTTTAGGATGGCTTCCTGGAGCTCATTCCTATGTCTACATCACTTAGTCGTCAAGACAGCAGAACTTTCACTTTCTGCTGATAAATTTATTGGTGGATTCAGGAGTTCATTCAAAGTTCAGAAAGTTTCAAAGTCAGCCTCAGCTATAAACTCTGCTGGGCTCTCTCAGGACTTGCTAGTAGATGCCAGTCCCCTGGTAAACCAGAGATGAATGGAGAAGGGTATCCTACTCTGTTATGGTTCTCTCAGTAACAAGGTCTCCCTACTAGATTACTGGCTAGTGGGCCATACTGCTGCTCACCCCCAGCAAGGCCACAATACTAGCTAGCAAGGCCTTGAGCCCCCGACATTCATTTTCTACCAAAATTACTATTTTCACTGACAACACAACTGAGCATGGGTTTTTCATCTTTCATTCCAAATCAAGTCAGCTGCCTCTGGCAACAAAAATGCTGGTCTTAAGGCCAGCCCACCCTTGATCACACCGTTTCCCCTAGAGGAAGAGGTGAAAGATGTAGGGGCTCAGGCAAGAAAGCCAAGCCTCCCACTGTTCTTATCACAAGCTAAAAGCTTTTCATAAATTAAGCTTCTCGATTTGATGTTTGCTATTCATTCATTTACAGAACCCTAAATGAGTGTTTCTGACAATTTAGTCTAGTTTTATATTTCTTCATTGGAGAGAAGATATTCTTGACTCTGATACTGTCACTTTTCAGTTAAGTTCAGTTGCTCGGTCGTGCCCGACTCTTTGTGACCCCGTGGACTGCAATGCACCAGGCCTCCCTGTCCATCACCAAATCCCAAAGCTTGCTCAAACTCATGTCCATCAAGATGGTCATGCCATCCAACCATCTCATCCTGTCATCCCCTTCCCCTCCTGACTTCAGTCTTTCCCAGCATCGGGGTCTTTTCCAATGAGTCAGTTCTTCGCATCAGAAGGCCAAAGTATTGCAGCTTTAGCTTCAGCATCAGTCCCTCCAATGAATATTCAGGACAGATTTCCTTTAGGATTGACTGGTTGGATTGCCTTGCAGTCCAAGGGCCTCTCAAAGAGTCTTCTCCAACACCACAGTTCAAAAGCATCAATTTTTTGGCATTCAGCTTTCTTTATGGTCCAACTCTCACATTCCATAGACGACTACTGGAAAAACCAAAGCTTTGGAGAAGGAAAGGGCAACCCACTCCAGTACCCTTGCCCGGAAAATCTCATGGACGGAGGAGCCTGGTGGATGGGGTCAAAAAGAGTCAGACACGACTAAGCAACTTCACTCACTTAACTAGACGGACCTTTTTTGGCAGAGTAATGTCTCTGCTTTTTAATATGCTGTCTAGGTTGGTCATACCTTTTCTTCTAAGAAGCAAGCATCTTTTAATTTCATTGCTGCAGTCACCATCTGCAGAGATTTTGGAGCTCAAGAAAATAAAGTCTGTCACTGTTTCCATTGTTTCCCTGTCTATTTGCCATGAAGTGATGGGATGGGATGCCATGATCATAGTTTTTTAATGTTGTTTTAAGCCAACTTTTTCACTTTCCTCTTTCACTTTCATCAAGAGGCTCTTTAGTTCTCTCTGCTTTCTACCATAAGGGTGGTGTCATCTGCATATCTGAGGTTATTGATACTTCTCCTGCGAATCTTGATTCCAGCTTGTGCTTCATCCAGCTTCGCATTCTGCATGATGTACACTGCATGGAAGTTAAATAAGCAGGGTGACAATATACAGCCTTGACATACTTCTTTCCCAATTTGGAACCAGTCTGTTGTTCCAATTCTGATTCTAACTGTTGCTTCCTGACCTGCATACAGATTTCTCAAGAGGCAGGTCAGGTGGTCTGGTATTCCCATCTCTTTCAGAATTTTCCACAGTTTATTGTGATCCACACAGTCAAAGGCTTTACCATAGTCAATAAAGCAGAAGTAGATGTTTTTCTCAAACTCTCTTGCTTTCTTGATGATCCAACAGATGTTGGCAACTTGATCTCTGGTTCCTCTGCCTTTTCTAAAACCAGCTTGCACATCTGGAAGTTGTTGGTTCATGTACTGTTGAAGCCTCGCTTGGAGAATTTTGAGCATTACTTTGCTAGCCTGTGAGATAAGTGCAATTGTGCAGTAGTTTGAACATTCTTTGGCATTCCCTTTCTTTGAGATTAGAATGAAAACACCTTTTCCAGTCCTGTGGCCACTGCTGAGTTTTCCAAATTTGTTGGCACATTGAGTACAGCACTTTCACAACATCATCTTTTAGGATTTAAAATAGCTCAACTGGAACTCCATCACCTCCAACTAGCTTTGTTCGTAGTGATGCTTCCTAAGGCCCACTTAACTTCACATTCCAGGATGTCTGGCTCTAGGTGAGTGATCACACCATCATGGTTATCTGGGTCTTTTTTGTATAGTTCGATGTATTCCTGCCACCTCTTCTTAACATCTTTTGCTTGTTAGGTCCCTACTGTTTCTGTCCTTTATTGTACCTGTATTTATGAGAAATGTTCGCTTGGTATCTCTAATTTTCTTGAAGAGATCTCTAGTCTTTCCCATTCTATTGTTTTCCTCTATTTTTCTCCATTGATTACTGAGGAAGACTTAATATCTCTCCTTGCTATTCTTTGTAACTCTGCATTCAGATGGGTATACGTTTCCTTTTCTCCTTTGCCTTTAGCTTCTCTTCTTCTCTCAGCTATCTGTAAGTCCTCCTTAGACAACCATTTTGCCTTTTTGCATTTCTCTTTCTTGGGGATGGTCTTGATCATCACCTCCTTTACAATGTCATGAATCTCCATCCATAGTTCTTCAGGCACTCTGTCCATCAGATCTAACTCCTTGAATCTATTTGTCACTTCTACTGTATAATCGTAAGGGATTTGATTTAGGTCATACCTGAATGTTCTAGTGGTATTCCCTACTTTCTTCAATTTAAGTCTGAATTTTGCAATAAAGAGTTCATGATCTGAGCCACAGTAAGCTCCTGGTCTTGTTTTGCTGACTGTATACAGCTTTGGCTGCAAAGAATATAATCAATCTCATTTCGGTATTGACCATATGGTGATGTCCAAGCTTAGAGTTATCTCTTGTGCAGTTGGAAGAGGTTGTTTGCTATGACCAGTGCGTTCACTTGGCAAAACTCAGTTAGCCTTTGCCCTGCTTCATTTAGTACTCCAAAGCCAAACTCACCTGTTACTCCAGGTATTGCTGACCTCCAACTTTTGCATTCCAGTCCCCTATCATGAAAAGGACATTTTTTTGGTGTTAGTTCTAGAAGGTCTTGTATGTGGTCACAGAACCATTCAACTTCAGCTTCTCTGGCATTAGTAACTGGGGCACAGACTTGTATTACTGTGATATTGAATGGTTTGCCTTGGAAACGAACAGAGTTCTTCTGTCATTTTTGAGACTGCACCCAAGTACTGCATTTCAGACTCTTCTGTCGACCGTCACTTTTATATATTTTCAATGATTATGTCAATATGTATTTTAGAATTGAGTTCTATATAATATTTATGCACTCATAGCTCACCGCATTACATTCTGATTTCTGTTCCTACTACACTGGTGAAACAGCTCTCTTTAAGAATACTGAGAACATCATCACAAAGCCAGAAGTTACTTTTCTGTCCTTATTGTAGTTGACTTTTCTACAACATTTAACAGTACTACTTTTAAAATTTTCTATTTTCCTTAGCTTTTTAAATATTAATTTATTTAAATTGGAGGATAATTACAATATTGTGGTGGTTTTTGCCATACCACAATCGTCTTTCATCAACAGTGGCTTTTTCATATTTTGTGGCCTCATTTTCAACTTAAATACTGATGGTATGAAGGGTTTCACCCTTAAACCTATTCTTTCATCCTTAGACATACTGATGACTAACCACTCATCCGTGCTGCTACAAACGGCATTATTTCATTCTTTTTTATGGCTGAGTAATAGTCCATTGTATGCGTACCACATCTTCTTTATCCATTCCTCCACTGATGGACATTTATGTTGCTTCCATGTATTGTATTGTAACTAGTGCTGCGATAAGCACGGGGGTGCATGTATCCTTTCAGATTAGTTTTCTCTGGATAGATGCCCAGGAGTGGGAGTGCTGGATCATATTGCAATTCTATTTTTAGATTTTTAAGGAACTTCCATCCTGTTCTCCATTGTGTTTGTACCAATTTACATCCCCAGCACAGTGTAGGGGTGTTCCCTTTTCTCCACACCCTCCCCAGGTTTTATTGTTTATTGTTCAGACTTTTTGATGCCAGCCATTCTGACCAGTGTGAGGTGACACCTCACTGTAGTTTCAATGTGCATTTCTCTTATAATCAGTGATGTTGAGCATCTTTTCATGTGCTTTTTTGGCCATCTATATGTCTTCTTTGGAGAAATGTCCATTTAGATCTTCTGATCACTTTTTTTTTAAATTGGGTTGTTTGGGGTTTTTTGACATAGAGCTGCATGAGCTGTTTGTATATTTTGGAGATTAATCTCCTGTTGGTTGCTTTGTTTGCAAACATTTTCTCCCAGCCTATGGGTTGTCTTTGTGTTTTGTGTATGGTTTCCTTTGCTGTCCAGAAGCTTTTCAGTTTAATTAGGTTCTATTTGTTTATTTTTGTTTTTATTCTCATTACTCTAGGAGGGGGATCAAAAAAATATTGCTGTGCTTTATGTCAAAGAGTATACCGCCTATGTGTTCCTCTAAGAGTTTTATAGTGTATGGCCTTATATTTAGGTCTTTGATCTATTCTGAGTTTATTTTCGTGTAGGCTGTTAGAAAATGTTCTAATTACATTCTTTTACATGTAGCTGTCCAGTTTTCCCAGCCTGACTTAGTAAAGAGACTGTCTTTTCTCCATTGTATACTCTTGCCTCTTTTGACATAGGTTGGGCATAGATGCATGGGAGATGATCATGTTATCTTGTGTTTTCTTTTATTGATATATATTACATTCATGTATATCCAATAGTCATGTATGGATGTAAGAGTTGGACCATAAAGAAAGTTGAGCACCGAAGAACTGATGATTTTGAACTGTGGTTGTTGAAGACTCTTGAGAGACCCTTGGATTGCAAGGAGATCAAACCAATCAATCCTAAAGAAATCAGTCCTGAATATTCATTTTGAAGGACTGATGTTGAAGCTGAAGCTCCAAAGCTTCGGCCACCTGATGCGAAGAACTGACCCTCTGGAAAAGGCCCTGATGCTAGGAAAGACTGAAGGCAGGAGGAGAAGGGACGACAGAGGACAAGATGGTTGGATGGCATCACCAACTTGATGAACATGAGCTTGAGCAAGCTCCGGGAGTTGGTGATGGACAGGGAAGCCTGGCATGCTTCAGTCTATGGGTCACAAAGAGTTGGACATAAGGAGCAACTGAACTGAACTGATTATATTCATGAATTCTGATATGGTGAACCAACCTTGCATTCTTTGCAAGTAAATAAATTCCACTTGGTCATAGTGTGTAATTCTTCTTATATGCTGCCGGATTTTGTTTGTAACTATCCTTTTGAAGAATTTTGCAACGATATTCATAAGAGATACTGGTCTGTAGTGTTGTTGTTGTTGTTGTTGTTTTTTCCCCTTGTGATGTCTTTGTCTGGTATTGGAATCAGGTATATATCAAGTATCAAGTATACATACATCACGTACATCTCCTCTTCTATTTTTTAGAACAGTTTGTGAAAGTTTGCTGTTATTAGTAATTCTTTTTAAATATTTGGTAGAGTTCAGCAGTGATGCCCTCTGGACATGGACTTTTTTATGTGTGGTTTTTGATTACTGCTTCAATCTCTTCACTTGATATAGATATATTCAGATTATGTATCTCTTGAGTCAGTTTCAACAGTTTGTATCTTTCTAGGAATTTGTCCATTTTATCTAAGTTATATGATTTGTGGATATATAATTGCTCAAGTATTCCTTCACAACTGTTATTAATTTAGGATCATTAGTAATATCTCTTCTTTCATTTATGATTCTGGTAATTTGAATGTTTCATTTTTTGCTTGGTCAATCTAACTAAAGATTTGCCAATTTTGTTGAACATTTCAAAGAACCAGCTTTTGTTTTCATTGATTTTCTCTTTTTTTTCTATTCTTTCATTAACTTCTGCTATAATTATTTCCTTCCTTCAGCTTGTTTTAGGTTTGGGGTGCTCTTACTCTTTCATTGTCTTAAGGTAGAAGACTAGGTAATTGATCTTTCTTACTATATGCATTTTATGGTTATAAACTTATAATTTTACTGTTATAAACTTCCCTCTAAGCACCCTGGTAGTTGCAATCCACAGGTTTTGAAATATTGTCCCTACTTTCATTCATCTCAAAGTACTTTCTGAATTTGCTTTTGCCTTATTCTTTGACTCATTGCTTACTTTAAAATACACTGTTTAAATTGCACATATTTGTGAGTTCCCCAAATTTTCCTACTATTCATTTCTAATTTCATTTCATTGTGGCTATAAAACATTTTGTATTACTACTAAAACTGAATAAGTTTAAATTTTATGGAGGTTTGTCTTAGGGCCTAGTATATGGTCTATCCTTGAGAATGTTCTGTGTTTACTTGATAAGCATGTATGTTGTATTGCTATTAGATGAAGTATTCTATCAGTATCTGTTAGGTATAGTTGGGTATTGGTCAACCAAGTCTTATTTTTTCCTTGTTGATCTTCTGCCTAATTTTTCTATCCATTATTGCAAGGAGGGTGTTGAAGCTTTCAATTGTTGTCACTGTCTATTTCTTCCTTCATTTCTGCCAGTTGTTGTTTGATATATTTTGGTGCCCTGTTATTAGACACATATGTTTATAACTGTTACAGCTTACATGCTAACGTATTACCTTCTCATCATATCCCTCTTTATCTCTAGACCAAGTGACCAAGTGAAGTCACTCAGTCGTGTCCGACTCTTTGCGACCCCGTGGACTGTAGCCTACCATGCTCTTCCATCCATGGGATTTTCCAGGCAAGAGTACTGGAGTGGGTTGCCATTTCCTTCTCCAGAGGACCTTCCCAACCCAGGGATCGAACGCAGGTCCTCCTGCATTGTAGGCAGACACTTTACTGTCTGAGCCACAAGGGAAGTAAGTAGAAAAAGAAAGTCTTTTGTGTTTAAAGTCTATTTTATCTGATATCAACATAGATATTCTAGCTTTCTGATCACTGCTATTTGCATGATGTAACATTTTCCATCCTTTTACTTTCAGTTTACTGGTATCTTTAAAGTATGTTTCTTGTAGACAGCATACAATGGACCACGTGTTTTTATTCGGTTTAACAATCATTGCCTTTGCATTACATTATCCCACCCATTTGCACTTAATATAATTACTGATAACGGATTTACATCTGCTGTTTCACCTTTTGTTTTCCATATAGTTTATCTATTTTATTCTATTCTTCATTACTGCTTTCTTCTGCATTAAGTGAATATTTTCTAACAAAGCATTTCAATTTATTTAATAACTTTTGCATTGCAATTTTTGAGGTTATTTTTTTAAGAGACTACTTTAGTGTTTAGCATGTATATTTTATCTTACTCAAATGAGGTTCTGATTTATACCAGCTTAATTTTGATGATTATATAGAAGTGTTTCTCCTTTATAGTATCATTTCTTTTATCCTCTTTTCTAGTTTTTTTTATAATAAAATTACATTGATTAATGCTACAAATCCAACAATACACCACTATGATTATTTCTGTATCATCTATAATGACTTCCTTAGCCTAATGCAGTTTTTCTCACACACACACCACCTCCATTGTGCTGCTACTGACAAATATATTATACTATAGCCTTAATAATGTATTTCATATTTATTTTTAAATACATTAAGAGAAAAAAGCAGAAAGTATGTATCACTTCTGTCTTTTATTATTACATGACATTTATTGGTGCCCTTTTTTCTTGCATGAACTCAAATTACCATGTGAAGTCATCTGCTTTTACCTTGAAGAACTTCCTTTAGCATTTCTTATAATGTGGATCTTTCAGCAACAAAATCCCTCAGCACTTGATTATCTGAGAAACTCTACTTTGCCTTCATTTTTGAAATACAGGTTTACTGGATATAGGATTTTGGTTAACAGGTTTTCTTTTTTTTTCTTCCTTTCAGCACCTTACAAATGTTATCCTATTGCCTTCTGGCCTCCATCATTTCTGCTGAAAAGTTTACTACCAAAACTTAAGGAACTGCCTTTAAGTGACACATCATTTTTCTCTTGATGCTTTCAGTATCTGTCTTTAACTTCCATTATATTTACTATGATATATCTGTTTGTGGACCTCTTTGTGTTTACTGCTAACTGGATTTTGAAGAAATTCCTAGATATGTAGGTTACTGTTTTTCAATGAATTTTTGAAGTTTACAGCCATTACTTTCTTGCATATTTTTCCTGCTCCTTTCTCTCTTCTTTTGGTGCTCCCGTTATACATATATTGGAGCATTTGATTGTACCTCTTATTTCTCTGAGGGTCTGTTCATTGTTTTTAATTCATTTTTCTCTTTGTTCTGCAACCTGCATTAACAAGCCTGTGTGCGTGCATGCCTGTGTGCATACGTGCTAAGTCGCTTCAGTCATGTCCACCTCTTTGCGACCCTATGGACTGTAGCCCACTAGGCTCCTGTGTCCATGGGATTCTCCAGGCAAGAATACTGAAGTGGGTTACCATGCCCTCCTCCAGGGCATCTTCCCAACCCAGGGATTGAGCCCATGTCTCTTACGTCTCCTGCATTGGCAAGTGGGTTCTTCACTACTAGTGCCACCTGGGAAGCCCCATAACATGCCTGCTGCTGTTGCTGCTAAGTCACTTCAGTCGTGTCTGACTCTGTATGACCCCATAGATGGCAGCCCACCAGGCTCCCCCGTCCCTGGGATGCTCCAGGCAAGAACACTGGAGTGGGTTGCCATTTCCTTCTCCAATGCTTGAAAGTGAAAAGTGAAAGGGAAGTCACTCAGTTATGTCCGACTCTCTGGGACCCCATGGACTGCAGCCTACCAGGCTCCTCCGTCCATGGCATTTGCCAGGCAAGAGTACTGGAGTGGGGGTGCCATTGCCTTCTCCTATCTATCTACAAATTCACTTCCTGTTCTGCAAGTTCAAATCTATAGTTAAGTCTCTCTGATACATTTTAGTTATTTTACTGTTCAATTCCATAATTTCTTTCAATTATTTTTTATAATTTCTACCTTTTTACTGATATTCTTATTTGATGTGACCCTGCAATCATATCTTCTTTCACTACTTTAATTGTGAGTTCCTTTAAGTCTATGAACATTTCCATTATGGCTACTTTAAAGTCTTTTCTTGATAAATATGGTCACTCTGATAGGCAGTTTCTATGGCCTGCTTTTTTTTTTTTCAGTAAATGGGTCATACTTTCCTTTTCAGTATATGGGTCATACTTTCCTGTTTCTTTATATGCTCCACAGTTTGCTGTTGTTGGAATATAGATGTTTTACATAATACGTTCTATCACCTCTAGGTGCTCCACCCTTCTGGAGCATGTTATTGTTCTCTGTGTATTTGTTTAGAGACGGACTGGATTGTTTTAGTGTTTATTCCCCTATAAAAATCTAATCCCCTAAATTTAGGGGAAGTTTATTCCCCTAAATCAAATCCCTTATGATTAGACAATGGAAGTGAGAAATAGATTTAAGGGACTAGATCTGATAGACAGAGTGCCTGATGAACTATGGACTGAGGTTCGTGACACTGTATAGGAGACAGGGATCAAGACCATCCCCATGGAAAAGAAATGCAGAAAAGTAAAATGGCTGTCTGAGGAGGCCTTACAAATAGCTGTGAAAAGAAGAAAAGCCAAAAGCAGAGGAGAAAAGGAAAGATTACCCATTTGAATGCAGAGTTCCAAAGAATAGCAAGGAGAGATAAGAAAGCGTTCCTCAGTGATCAGTGCAAAGAAATAGAGGAAAACAGAATAGGAAAGACTAAAGAGAAAGACCTCTTCAAGAAAATTAGAGCTACCAAGGGAACATTTCATGCAAAGATGGGCTCAATAAAGGACAGAAATGGTATGGACCTAACAGAAGCACAAGATATTAAGAAGAGGTGCCAAGAATACACAGAAGAACTGTACAAAAAAGATTTTCATGACCAAGATAATCACGATGGTGTGATCATTCACCTAGAGCCAGACCTCCTGGAATGTGAAGTCAAGTGGGCCTTAGGAAGCATCACTGCGAACAAAGCTAGTGGAGGTGAAGGAACTCCAGTTGAGTTATTTCAAATCTTAAAGATGATGCTGTGAAAGTGCTGCATTCAATATGCCAGCAAATTTGGAAAACTCAGCAGTGGCCACAGGACTGGAAAAGGTCAGTTTTCATTCCAATTCCAAAGAAAGGCAATGCTAAAGAATGCTCAAACTACTGCACAATTGCACTCATCTCACATGCTAGTAAAGTAATGCTCAAAATTCTCCAAGCCAGGCTCTAGCAATATGTGAACCATGAACTTCTTGATGTTCAAGCTGGTTTTAGAAAAGGCAGAGGAACCAGAGATCAAATTGCCAACATCCGCTGGATCATCAAAAAAGCAAGAGAGTTCCAGAAAAACATCTATTTCTGCCTTACTGACTATGCCAAAGCCTTTGACTATGTGGATCACAATAAACTGTGGAAAATTCTGAAGGAGATGGGAATACCAGACCCCCTGACCTTTCTCTTGAGAAACCTGTATGCAGGTCAGGAAGCAACAGTTAGAACTGGACATGGGAACAACAGACTGGTTCCAAATAGGAAAAGGAGTGCAGAGTACATCATGAGAAACGCTGGGCTGGATGAAGCACAAGCTGGAATCAAGATTGCCCGGAGAAATATCAATAACCTCAGATATGCAGATGACACCACCCTTATGGCAGAGAGTGAAGAACTAAAGAGCCTCTTTATGAAAGTGAAAGAGGAGACTGAAAAAGTTGGCTTAAAAGCTCAACATTCAGAAAACAAACATCACGGCATCTGGTCCCATCACTTCATGGGAAATAGCTGGGGAAACAATGGAAACAGAGGCAGACTTTATTCTGGGGGGCTCCAAAATCACTGCAGATGGTGACTGCAGCCATGAAATAAAAAGACACTTGCTCCTTGGGAGAAAAGTTATGACCAACTTAGACAGCATATTAACAAGCAGAGATGTTACTTTGCCAACAAAGGTCCGTCTAGTCAAGGTATGGTTTTTCCAGTGGTCATGTATGGATGTGAGAGTGGGACTATAAAGAAAGCTGAGCGCTGAAGAATTGATACTTTTGAACTGTGGTGTTGGAGAAGACTCAAGAGTCCCTTGGACTGCAAGGGATCCAACCAGTGCATCCTAAAGGAGATCAGTCCTGAGTATTCATTGGAAGGACTGATGCTGAAGCTGAAATACTTTGGCCACCTGATGCGAAGAGCAGACTCATTTGAAAAGACCCTGAGAAAGATTGGGAAAGATTGAAGGCAGGAGGAGAATGGGCCGACAGAGGATGAGATGGTTGGATGGCATCACCAACTAGATGGACATGAGTTTGAGTAAACTCCGGCAGTTAGTGATGGACAGGGAGGCCTGGCGTGCTACAGTCCATGGGGTCACAAAGAGTCGGACATGACTAAGCTACTGAACTGAACTCCCCTATAAATAGTGATCAACTTCTGATGCTGTTCCTCAGGGAGGCACATATCCTTGTTACATCCACAATTACCATCAGATCACTGGATCACCATGGTTTGGGTAGAGCTCTCTTCCTGTCTTTCTTTAACCATGCCCAGGTGTTAAAATCCAAAAATTTTGGCTGGTTGCTCTATTATTTTCAACAATGCCCTAGAGCATAAACTGGTCTATAAACAATCTAATCAAATTCTCGTTCCTTTGAAGGAACAGTTTCTGAGATCAGTGTTTGATTTTTCTTCTGACCTTAGAAGGCTCTTGTGATGTTCTATTCCCTGGTTCTTGCCTGCAAACTAGCGGGCTTATAGTTCAGCCTGCTCAAATCTCCTCTGAAATGCCTTTTACCACAACCTCCACTGTTTTCATGAGTGCCTTCAGGCTTAAACTTCTTCATTCTCTGTTGCAAATGAAGTCAGTTCCTACGGGAAGAAATTAGGAGCTAAATGTGTTATGGTCTGTTTCTCCCTCTGGACAAATCTCTGAGGCAGGACTCTGAAGCTAGGCGTGGGGACAATGGCAAAGCTTTCTTTGAGTAACGCTCCCTTCTATAGGAGCAGAGTTCAGTGCAGAGAAAGGGCGCAGATTCTAAATTCTCCCTGCTTGCCTCTCTTGAGATGACCTACTAGTTTATAACATAAAGCAAGAATGAGCTGGGTCCCAGTATTCTCAGTGTGCCTCACCCAAACTCTACAAGTATGAGTTGGGCAGACAAAGGAGTCCTCACTGTTCAACTGCTCTAACCCACGACTTCGCAACAGCAATAGGTAGCCGGGAGCAGGATGAGAAATGTTTATGTCCCGTTCCTCCAGGAAGAAATGCATTAGTCTAGGTGAAAAGGGGAGGCCAGAGGGCAGGCCTGTGGTCTTGGCTGGAGTAACCTCGCTGAGCTGGAATCCCCACCTTGCTGAGTTGGCTAGAGGGGAAGAAGGGAGTAGCACTGGCTTAGAGACCGCAAGCTCTCTCATTTCTCACCAAATTTTCACAGATGTTCTTGAATAAATGTTTCTTCAGTTGCTGTTCACCCTCAGAACCATTTCCAGAGACTTTAAATGGCTGCAGTTTAGGGGTTTTTTAAAATTACTTTCACCAGTTTCACTGGGGAGGGCAGCAGAGTGTCTCACATTCTCCTGCCAGCAGTCCATCAACCACTTGTTCTATTACACGGAGGTAAAGGAAGTAAAGGAAGCAAAGTGCTAGGGCTCTCCATGTGCTTTCTCATTTAATCGTCACAACTACAAGGGAGATATTACAGATCTGACTTTATAGGCCATGAATGTGAGTCCTGGAATCCAAGTAAAAAAGCAAATAGGTGGCAACAATGTGATTCAAAACCAGGTATAGCTGCCTCCAAAGCGCATATTCTTGATTAAACCCATCCTTTCATCTCTTGATACAGATACTTTTAAAACTAGACCTCAAGAAAAAAAAAAAAAAAAACTAGACCTCATGAGACACTTCTCTCCTTGTGTAGGCACAGTCCTTTCTTTTGGTAACAGCAATTTCTTCCTCCTCCAGATCTTTTATAATAATACCATGAGAAGTACTACTCTATTTCCTCATGCCATGAGCTATGTTCCCACAAAGAATCTACAACCAGGGCATTGTTATCTATTCTGTACTTTTGAAATCTGTTTTCTAAGGAGCAAGGTAGATCTAATGTGCACTGTGCTTGGTTCTTTGATTATTATGAATGTTAAGATGACAAGGTCTCTTTGCTCTCAAGATTACCATTATACATAAGCAGATACAAAGCCAAGTGAAAACGTCATTAGGAAATGATACCTCTTTTTAAAAAGACTCACACTTATTTTGATTATTAGATATAAAACTGATCAGCTTTCAGTTTAACATATCAAAAAATCTTCGGTCACAACTCACCAGTCACTAATAAGAAAATGCCACTTAATGGTGATTTCATGCTTTTTAATATATATTAGGCACTTAGCAAGTGCCAATATTTTAAAAATTAAAAAAGTTCTTACCATCCAGACTTAAACCAAATCAAAATCTAAAAAAACAAACTAGATAAACCTAAAATACATAAGAAACCCTTTTCTATATTCACATGCCAAAAAGAAAATTTAAAAATAAAAAGACATGTCAATCTAGGTTTGAAAGTTTAGTCTTTATTTGGCTCCATTTATCACAGCTACCAAAAGAAAAATTGAGCAGGGCCAGTTTTTACCACCTCAAAATGACATATTTCCTGGTAACAAATTCTCCAGCTTAATTCTAATGTTGTGCTAAGTGTTAGAGGAAAAAAAAAAAAACAACACACAGTTACTGAACACAAAACCTCCTAAATTATAAGAATCATCAAAGAAACTGTAAACACATGGTAAGGAATACAGTTACATGTCATATTTAAGTGAATGTTAAAGAATGAGTTAGCGTGAGACTGTTTGCTCTGAGGGACTCTTTCATATACAACAGGGGCCCACCCACCACATTTGAAGGGGTTCTGTCACATACTGTCACCCCAACTAGAATCTGGCAATAGGAAAGACCCTCATGTTCAGAGAAATGTTTTGTTTTTGAAGATCTTTAATCTCAACTGTCAATACCTGACTGAAACAAACAAACCACCTTTGCTAAGGAAACAAAGATGGTGAGAACTTTAAGAGGTGACTCAAAACTCATTAAAATTGCTTTGCTGGTAGAAAATGACAGCACTGAAGGGCAGCATCGAGTGACAGCTGTTCAAGTGACAAAGGCACCGAACAGCTATTTTAGGTTTGCCATAGTGCGCTCCATCGCTGTTCAAAGAATGCAATAGATGTACTTACCAAATATCTCCCCTCCACTAGCATATTCTGTCACCAGATAAATCATCCGCTCTGTCTCCATGACCTGGTGCAAAGGCAGGAAAACGAGAGTGACACAAGTGGCAGGCTGACGGCACAGGGCAGAGACTAACCGCTTTCTCTTGGCGTGTGAAGTGTTAATAACCATTTCTGCCTAAAGGAGACTTCAAACTTGCAGAGCTGGGAGGGAACAGATACAAATGCCATGAAGAAGGTGGGAAACAGGTATTCCTCCAAGTTCTTAAAAGTAGGAAATATTTACTACTTGAGGGAGTCAGTCCTTGCATTGTCCCAGCAGGCCTCGGCAATCTTTTAAGCTCCATAAAGAGACACAAAGACACTGCCAAGAACCAAAAAGTTCACATTTGGTCACTTGGAAGTTTTGGATCATTGATCACTTGAAGCTCAAAAATGTCCCTCCCAAAACCCAAATAAAATAAAACTCAGGGAGAACAACTGGAATCACTTAAGCACTACACAGATATTACATATAGCTGTGCTTTTTAAAAAATGGAAATGACAACTTTCCATTCAACAACCTCAAAGATATAAACTACTCATTTGTATTTTAATATTAGTCTTTATTTTACTACTTTTCTAAAAACTTGTGGTGTGTTATCAGTTCCTTTTTCCTTTTTACCTTTTTTGTCAAATATTTATTAAAGTATTAATGTATAAGTATAAATGTTCATTATAAACATTTTAAATACCTAGTATATAAACAAAAGACCAAAGGTTTTCCTCTGTCTAAGCCCTTCCATTTTATTCCCCAGAGGAAACTCTGTTAATAGTTTATTCTATATCATTCTAGGGTAGTGGTATCCAACAGAAATACTATGTGAGTCTCACATACAATTTTAACTCTTCTAGTAGCACATTAAAAAAATAAAAAGGTGAAATTAATTCTAATATTATATTTTATTATCATTAATATTATTTCAAACACTTTTCATTGTAAACAGCTCCAGTTTTTATATTTAAATTAATATTAAAGTAAAAATCTAGTTCCTCATTCACACGAGCCACATGTTAATACACAACCATGTGTGGCTAGTGACTATCAAAGTAGGCAATACAGTTCTACACTTTCACTATACTTGGCAGTTAATTATTTTGTCAAATCATTCCCTAGTCATTTTGACATCTCTATACATTAATACCATTATAACAATAGATCTATCTCTTCTTTTAAATGGTTTCATAGTACTCCAATGTATGTATACAAATTATTTTAATTTTTCAATGTAACAACTGTCATTTTTCTCACTTTAACTTAAAAACTCTCTACAGACTGGTGATACTAGCCCACTGTTACATGTATTGCTTCCAAGCTCTCTATATGTTGGCTCACGTAACAAAAAGTAAGTATCCTAAACATAAGTGTTAAGGAAAAATAAAACAAACAAAAAAAAATGTCATATTGTATATCTCCTTTATACCAGGCCTTTTATGGACTTCCCTGGTGGTTCAGACAGTAAAGCGTCTGTCTATAATGCGGGAGACCTGGGTTGGATCCCTGGGTCGGGAAGATTCCCTAGAGAAGGAAGTGGCAACCCACTCCAGTGCTCTTGCCTAGAAAATCCCATGGATGGAGGAGCCTGGTGCAGGCTATTGTCCACGGGGTCGCAAAGAGTTGACTTCACTTTCACTTTATTGACTGTAAATTTTGAAATTTTTTTTAAATTTTGTTGAAGTAGAGTTGATTTACAATGTTGTGTTTAACTTTAGACTATTATTTTTTTTATTTTTAAGCTTTTCAGGAGTTCAAAAACTTCCCTATATAGTTATCTAAATTTGGTTCACTCTGGAAGCCCAAGGAGACTGAAGCTTTAGCAAATGACATAAAAACTACCTTAATGCACACTCACCTTGGCAGCTCAGAATCTCCCATTAACAATATTAGCTGCCAGACAGCAAAATTAAAGCCTAAAAGAGGGCAATGTTCAAAGCCAGGGTTGAAAGTCTCTAAATCTGAAAGGCTAATGAAATCTTGGGTAAGAAAGGTAAACCTGCAGATTTCAGTGATAAGGTTAATACCTGTAAGTTAATCTCTTAAGGAAAGTCAGCCTTTATAATGAGCTCTACAACTATTAAAAGATGATTTATTTTAAAAAGTGAGGTCAAGAAGTTTACTGTCTGTCAGGATAGGAAGGAAGCATCAGCTCTGAACTTGCAGACACAGCTCTTCAGGCAACCCCAGGAAGCTTTCATGGGTTTCCTTCTCAGGCACAACAGAGGTGTTGCTCAATATAACTTTGTGTGATAAAATTTCAACAATCCTGCTCCTGCTGATCTAATTCATTTCATGATGTGAGCAGATGAAGCCAGACAAGAGCCCTAATGCTATAGTCTTAAACATACATTAATATCACGACATGCTTTCTTTTCCATAAAAGCAGCAGACTGAAAGTTTGCCTGTTGTGCCTCAGATGTACTCTTTCCACTTTAACACATGATCCCAGGTCTGGGCCAGTAACCATTTACTGCAGACTAACTGCAGCAAACGAACTGAGTGGGTGGCCACTTCCTGCAGAATGAGGTGTTGGCTGTTCTGGTAGAGAGCAGTGAGCAGGGCTGGCCTCATACACAGGCAGAGCTCATGGTTGCCAACACACTGCAATTTGAGAAGCATCCCAAAGCCCCACCTCTCCCAAAATATCTCTTACACCCGCCTGCTAAGGCAAGGTCCTCCTCTCCTATCTGGCTTAAAATTCCAGCCATTAGATACACTGCTTTTTGCAGTAAGGCTAGGGAATCACTTTTGATGATGGCATGAAATATGCATGCTTCCTGGGAAGCTAAGTAAAGCAGAATAGAAAACTCTGCCATTACGCAGAGTCAGTCTGTTGGTTGGGCTTCCGTGGTGGCTCAGATGGTAAAGAATCCGCCTGCAATATGCGAGACCTGGGTTCAATACCTGGGCTGAGAAGCCCCTGAAGGAGGGCATGGCAACCCACTCCAGTATTCTTGCTTGGAGAATCCCCATGGACAGAGCAGTCTGGCAGGCTACAGTCCACGGGGTTGCAAAGAGTCGGACATGACTGAGGGACTAAGCACACATACACATTCTCCTCGTTATCCAAGTCATCAAGTGCAACCTTAGAAAAACTATGTCTGGGATCCTATTAGAGTTGAAAGGAGACAGGTTCGACTGGTACAACAAGCCACACTGAAAATATTCCTTGTGATAATTCATAAAATGATCACAGACACTGGTATTTCAAAAATGCTGTGAAAGTTAATATTATTTTAGTCTCTTTAAATTCTCTGTTCCTTTTGGGTTTCCCATTCTGCTTTAGGATTCTGACCTAAATAAATAGGTTCTCATCATCTTCTAAATAATCTTTTTGTGTAACTCTAAGAATGGAATCCAAGCTTACCTAGGTAAGCTAGAGCTTACTAGTAAATCCCCAGGGGAAACTGAAGTACTGAGTTGGGGGATAATAGGGTGGGGAAATAGTAGGATGAACATATGAACATAGAAAAAAAAAGTTGCAGATGTTCACCCACCCACCTTCTCTTCAAAAGTAACCACAGACACAAGTGACTACCCTGGGTTCTTTGTTGCCCTGCGCCACACCACTAGGGATCCTACCTGGTAAAGCCTGATAATGTGGGGGTGGCAAAGCATCTTCATAATTTGAACTTCTCGGAAAATCTTCTTCAAGTTTTCTTCATCCAGCTGGGTCTTATCAATGATCTTGATAGCAACCTGACAACAGAGAAAGAAAATTCACTCATGCATTATTAAAAAGCATTTACTAAGGAAAATTAAATCCACTTTAAAACATATTCCACAAAATACAAATTGCCATTATCTTGTTTACAGGACGTCAATGAAGAAAATAAATTTACTCTTTTTAAACAGACAGGAAATGGATTCCTAGCAAGTTGGTCTCAAAGGAACAGACTCCAAAAGCTAATGGGTCTTCTGCCATTTCTTAAATTGCTCCTATAGTAAAACCCCAGAACAAAATACTTCATTACCCTGCAGATGCGGTTGCAATCTAGGCAAATCATGCTTTGGTGCAGAGAATGATATGCAGGGCTTCTTATTAAAACAAGAAGCTTATATGATAAGTAAATGATGACTTGGTGAGGTCTGACTAGAAGTTCCACAGGCACATCCCACATCTCAGGAGGTGCTTCTATAATCCAGTAACAGTGAGAGTAGCAAGGGCGGTGGTGGCGGTGGCAACAGCAATTACTATATACTGAACTATATACTATATACATATACTATATATATACTCTACATTATATATAGACAATTACTATATACTATATATATACTATATAACTATATACTATACGTATACTCTACATTATATATAGACAATTACTATATACTATATATATACTATATAACTATATACTATACGTATACTCTACATTATATATAGACAATTACTATATACTATATATATATACTATATAACTATATACTATATGTATACTCTATATTATATATAGACAATTACTATATACTATGTATTACTATATATATATATATACACACACACACTATATACTGAACACTTACTATATGCCAGTATATATACACTATATAATCCTTAGTGCTTTGTAAATACTAACTCATTCAAACCTTACAACACTCCATATTATTATCAACCCTGTTTTACAAATATGGAACCTGAGACACATAGAGATTCAGTAATTACCCAGGACTAAGTAATGGAAGGACTGATGCTGAAGCTGAAACTCCAATACTTTGGCCACCTCATGCGAAGAGTTGACTCATTGGAAAAGAACCTGATGCTGGGACGGATTGGGGGCAGGAGAAGGGGATGACAGAGGATGAGATAGCTGGATGGCATCACTGACTTGATGGACGTGAGTCTGAATGAACTCCAAGAGTTGGTGAGGGACAGGGAGGCCTGGTGTGCTGCGATCCATGGGGTCGCAAAGAGTCGGACACGACTGAGCGACTGAACTGAACTGAAGTAATTTATAGCTAGTATGTGGTAGACCGAAGAATGAAGCCCAGGTAGCTCAGCTTTAGAATCAAATTCTTGATGATAATCCTAAAAAAATCTTTAGGAGATCTTTCTGTGCTGTATATATACAGCTTCAGCATAAAACATCTTTCTATTTTGCTCGTGATTCTTAAGTTACTCAGCAGCACACATTTAAAAACAGAATAAATGATGAAAGACATTTTTAATCTAGTAAATCTAAACTTCCTCATTATTCTTAAATATTAAAAATATTGGGTTGCCCCCAAATATCTCTATGTCTTTTTCAACTACTCAATCAGGATGTACTCAACAAATATTAGCTGGATGAAGGATAAGGGCTAAGCAAATTTAGCACCTTTCAATTCCTAAAATTACATGGGTCTATACACTGGGGGAGGAAAAGAAAATTTACCCTTATTGAGAAAAAAAGATAAAGAAAACCAGGGAAGCAAAGATGTCAATAATAAAAAAGTTCAGCCCAAATAAAAAAAGACAGTATGGAACTACACATAGTAAATGATTCAAATGTAAGAATGACCAGCACAGCAGTAACTTTGTTTGGAGTTGTTTCTTCTGTTAGGTTAAGGACTAATGGAAGGAAGGCACAAGCAGAGCAATTCCAGCTCAGTTCTGAGTTAAGCTCTGCCTTGAATATGGAATGTGATAAAATGAGGTGGATGTGGCTTGAGCTACGAAGATTAACCAGACACAGCCTTCACTTCAGGGACCTCACAATCGAGTAGAGAAGACAGACATATGTGAAACAGCCAACCACACAGCACTGGAAATACAATAAATAAAGCTATGTACATGGTATAAGTAGAATAGAGGACGAAGTATGACCTTCACCTGGGGGAGAAAAAGTAAACACAGGTAAAGACTTCACAAAGAAGAGAGAACCTGAGAAGACACAGAATTGAGATGGGCAGAAAAGAGGGAAAAGAATTTTATAAGGAGCAATAGCACAAACATTAACAAATCTCACCAGCTAACTGATCTTCTAATAAGTTGTCCTGAATCCTACGGCCCCTAACCACTAGCATTTCTTCTTCCCATCACTGTACAAGACCACATATAGGACCTTAATGCCAGCAATTAGTCTGGCATCTGCAGCTGGTTCTCTAAGAACAATTCCCAAAACAACAGCAACAAAAATCACAGTAGAGACAGGAGCCTGGCAGGCTACAGGCCATAGGTTCACAATAGAGTCAGTCATGACTGAGCGACTAACACATTCACTTTTTTCATAATCTTAGAAGTAAATTCAGAGAGATTTTAATATATAAAAGCACCAAGTCCCTGCTTACTTTATAGTGAGATTTAAGCTTCCACAAGACCCAGGGAGGCGAAGTTTTGCCTAGCAGCTGAACATGGTGTCAAGCTGACACCATGTTCAAAATTTTGGATTTGTCTGGTAACATATAACCAAGTTATTTAATTTTCCCATGGCTCCTTATCTATCAAGTGTAGGCAACAGTAGAAGCCACTTTAAAGGTTACTGATGATTAACTAAGCTAATGAATGCAACCTTCTTATATAATGCCTGGCATGCAATATACATTAGTTACAGGTACTGCTTTTGTCATTATTTCCTTTTTTTCTGGAATCAAGCCTTAAATGTTAGGCATTTTTTGGCAAGGATTAGATTTGCTTCACTAAGTGACCATAGTCCTGGATCTGCAACACATCAACTCCTTTCTTAAGGGGTAAGTTGGGGGACCTAGTAGCAAAATAGCTAACCATTTGTGGGCAGCATTTAGAACAGGCTGCTTCCAGCTGATGTGGGAAGAACATGGAAGAAATAGAATTGGGAAGAAAATGCATTTCATTCAGCAAAGTCAGACTGAGCCACAGGATGGAACCCACAGCAAGACCTGATCCTGAAGGCTATGTCAAAGAGGGAGGGAGCTGCTTCCTCAAGGCAGGCTGGGCCCCCTTCCATCCATGCTAAGTAGCTAACACAAGGGAGGAGGCCACGGGACTACTCTGCACGGGCACCTAATGGGACCACTTACTAACAGAGACGGAAACTTCCTCGCACTCAGCTCCTACCTTAGCTGCAAACTGAGGAGTAGAAGTTTTCTAAATAGCAATACCTTAAAAAAAATACCAGTGAAACAGAGAAACTACCAAGTCAGAGAGCAGGTAGCTGGCAAGCAGGTAGTTCTAATTATTTCAAGACTACTTGAAGAGACCAATGACCATAACTTTTCACTGTCACAGATTACTGGAGGCTACATAATAAAGGCTTTAAAAGTAGTACATACTAGTTGCTTGAAAAATAAAGTGTGTCGATAACAAAAGGTAAATGGGCAGGTACACAGAAGACTCTCAAAGAATGTTTTTAGATCAGTGTTAAAAATCCATGAATCGCACACTTGCACATACATATGAAAAGCATAACAAATAAAGAGGGAAACTTCCAACACATTACCAGCAGACCAGATATTTCTTAAGTTTGACTACTCTACACAGAATCCTTTCATCCTGCAAAGAGCATGATCTTGTGAATTGACAATAGTATTAATTAAACATGGTATTATATCAAATATGTTGCTAAAGAGATACAGATTATTGGGAGTCCTTAAGAATTTCCTTACCCAATATATGTCCATTCAACAAATTTCTTTTTTAATACACAGGTGGTATAAGGAAAAGTTAAACTTATAATGTGCCAAATTTAAAGTCCTAGTTCTTTATTCATTCTAGAAGGGGAAAACAGCCATTTCCTCCTGTTCTCACTTCTAAACCACAGTTTCTTTAACTCTTACCTAATTTTTCTAAGTGCAGTAATGTTCTTAGGGAATGAAGTTCTAGAAAACAGTGTTTTCCTCACAACAGGCAATAATTCACTCACATACCCTGATGTCACATTCACAGGCAAGATAAGGTGACAATAAAAGCCAATGAGCCACGAAAAGGTTCAGTATTAAGGTCAAAACAAATCACCTTTCCTCCTTACCCATCAGAAATAAGCAGGTCTCTTCACTCAGGGAGATGCTACGATTAATGAGCAGCTTAAAAAAAAAGAAACTACTTAGGAAGAAAATGCAAAGACCACAGTTGCTAAAATTCCTCCAAAAAGAGAAAGAGCACTCTCTCAAACTAGTACGCAGATGCACGCATAATCATTTCACGGGATACAGTAAACAAACGGAACGCTTTTAAGAAGTTAAGAGAAAACATTGTAACAGTGCAGAGAAAGATTTTTTAATTTTTATTTTTTTCTATATTCTTTTATGAAAAGAAGTCTACCTCTCATAGAAATGCACTAACATTTAGGCATTTTGCCATTGTTAATTATTTTTAAGAGGCTGTCTTTATATTAACTTCTGTAGCTAAGTTTGTATTCTCTTATTTATACGACAAAGCTTATCTAGTATCTAGATTACTCTCAGCTCAGGTCTAGAATCATTTTATGGTTTAGATTAGTGCTGTGCAATGGAGTAGACACCAGTCACATGTAACTACTGAGCACTTGAAATGTGGCTAGTTCAAACTGATATGCTATACATGCAAAAATACATATCAGATTTCAAAGTCTTAACAATAAAAAGGGAATGAAACTATCTCACTGATAATTTTTACACTGATTACATGTAGAAAGAATATTTTGGATATACCAGGCTAAATAAAATATATTATTAAACCTAATTTCAATAAAAAGGCAACCCTATGGAATGGGAAATTTATTTACAAGCCACGTATCTGATAAGGAGTTAATATCCAAAATATAGAAGGAATTCATACAACTCAGGTAAAGAAAAAAAAATCCAATTTAAAGACAGGCAAAAGACCTAAACAGATATCCTTTCAACGAAGACATACAAATGGCCAACAGGTACATGAAAAGGGATTCAACATCTCTAGTCATCAGGGAAATGCAAATGAAAACCACAATGATACCACTTCCTGCCTGTTAGGATGTCTACCATCAAAAAGGACAAGATAACAAATGCCAGCAAGGAAATAGAGAAAAGGGAACACTTAAACACTGTTGGTGGGAATATAAACTGGTACAGCCACTATGAAAACAGTATGGAGGTTCCTCAAGGAATAAAAAGTAAAACTACCAGCAATCCTACTTCTGAGTATATATCCAAAGAAAACAAAATCATTATTTCAAAGAGATTGTCTTGCAATGTTCACTCAATACCCAAAGTATTAAAATTACCTAAGTGTCCATCAACAGATGAATGATTTAATAAAATCTGGTGTATGTATACCACAGAATATTATTGGGCCTTAGAAAAGAAGAAAATATCTGTCATTTGCAACAAATGGATGAACCTGGGAGGACATTATGCCAAGTGAAATAAGCCAAAGACAAATATCACATTATCGCACAGTATCACTAATATGTAAAATCTTTAAAAAAGGAAGAGCGAGCCAAATTCATAGAAACAGAAAGTAGAAAAGTGGCTGCCAGAGGCTGAGGAGTGAGGAAAATAGGGAGAGGCTGGTAAAAGGTGCAATCTTTCAGTTATAAAATGAATAAGGTCTGAGGATCTAATGTAAAAAATGGTGACTACAGCTGATAATATGGTATTGTATAACTGAAATTTGTTGAGAGTAGAACTTAAATATTCCCACCTAATAGGAAGAAAAGATAACTATGTCAGATGATAGATACGGTAATTAACTCAACTGGAGTAAATCCTTTCACAATATATACATTTCAAAACATCATATTGTATACTTTAAGTATCTTACAATTCTATTTGTCAATTATACTTCAATAAAACTGAAGGGAACCTAATTAATATCACAAGTCTTTAGTTTTAAAAATATGATTACTCTAAAATTAAAATTATATAGGTGGCTTTCATTTTATTGGACAGCACTGCTCTAGATAATGCCAATAAGCCATCAGTTAAAGCAGATATTCCATGAAAATGACTTCTGAAATACTTGACCCAATACTGAGACTTGCCAGTCACCCATCTCGAAGAAACTTGGCAGGCTACAAGGAACTCAATGCTCCAACACTGCCCTGGGCAGAATCTTAAATAAGGTCTCAAAAGCTGCATTCCAAGAACCCAATTTAATTCCATTAAAAAATGTTTACTGAATACCTGCCTGGCTTAAGGCAACACACTTGCACAGCTCACCAGCAGCTACTGATACTCCCAACTGGGATTCTGTGAGAGAAGGGAAGTCCCACACTCAGCTGCACAGCAGTTCTCAAACTTCTTGGTCTCAGGATTCCTTCTTTTAAAAATTACTGAGAACCTTCAAAGAAGGGTTGTTCATATGTATAATATCTATTAATATTTACTTAGAAATTGGGTTAAAATTAAAATCAGAAATTAGAACAGAAATTTTTAAGACAGAAGAAGACCCAAACACACATTTCACCAGCCGTCAGGGTAATAAGATCAGCAAACATCATGTAGTCTTTTGAAATCTCCACTATGTAACTGTGAGAGAATGAGAGTGAAAAATAAAAATAATGTTTGAATATTTATAAAACAGTTTTGACCTTGGGGACTCACTAAAAGAATTTCGGGGACTCACTGAAAGAATTTTGGAAACTCTGGGGTCCTTGGATCAAATACTGAGAACAATAAGGCGTTGTTGTATGTAATGAATTAACTTCTCTCCTATAAACCTAGAATGGTACCACCTTTGGGAAAACTGAGAAAATCGTCAATTTTTTTTTTTTTCCTGTTGGACTTAATTCTTTCCATAAGGCTTAATTCATTCCCAGTTGAAATGGCTTCTAGAAAAGGAATTTATTAAATGTCTTTACAATCAGCCTTGATAAAAAGCTTTTTTTCTTTTAAACTTACTAGAAAATAGACCTGTCATCAGGAAAACAGGTTTAAAGAAACCCCAAACCACCACAGACTACAGAAATCAGACTAAAAGGTTAAACCCACATGGGGTTCCCTTGTGGCTCAGCTAGTAAAAATCAGCCTGCAATGTGGGAAACCTGGGTTCAGTCCCTGGGTTGGGAAGATCACCTGGTGAAGGGAAAGGCTACCCATGCTAGTATTCTGGCCTGGAGAATTCCTGGACTGTATAGTCCATGGGGTCTCCAAGAGTCAGACACGACGGAGCAACTTTCACTTCTCTTTATAGTCTAGTGCTAGGCACTAAGGGGCTAGGATTAAAGATGTACCACGTGGCCACATTGAGGATATAAGCTGTTCATATTCTTGGGGAGATCCTCACCTTTACACTGGAACCAATCAAGGATTTCGAATTTTAGTTTATAAGAAAGAAATCAAGTACTAAGGGGCAAAGCAAAGATATGCATTTGAAAAGAACTCGTTACTCTACCCATTTTACACATCATCACAACTGTTTTAGAGAAAATATGCAGCTGTCAAGCCTAAGGAATGACTGAGCCATCAGGATTCCAGCCAACTCCAGATAGGAGGGCTCAACAGGACCACTGAAGATAAGATTTTAGTCAGTTCTCAATGAACCGCAAAGGAAATACAGTTGACCCTCGAACAATGTGGCTTTGAACTGCTCAGAACCACTTATACATGAATTTTTTTTCAACAGTAAAAACTACAGTTCTGAACAATAAACTGTGGGAAATTCTGAAAGAGATGGGAATACCAGACCCCCTGACCTGCCTCTTGAGAAACCTATATGGAGGTCAGGAAGCAACAGTTAGAACTCGACATGGAACAACAGACTGGTTCCAAATAGGAAAAGTAGTATATCAAGGCTGTATATTGTCACACTGCTTATTTAACTTACATACAGAGTACATCATGAGAAACACTGGACTGGAAGAAACACAAGCTGGAATCAAGATTGCCGGGAGAAATATCAATAACCTCAGATATGCAGATGACACCACCCTTATGGCAGAAAGTGAAGAGGAACTAAAAAGCCTCTTGATAAAAGTGAAAGACGAGAGTGAAAAAGTTGGCTTAAAGCTCAACATTCAGAAAACAAAGATCATGGCATCCGGTCCCATCACTTCATGGGAAATAGATGGGGAAACAGTGGAAACAGTGTCAGACTTTATTTTTCTGGGCTCCAAAATCACTGCAGATGGTGACTGCAGCCATGAAATTAAAAGACACTTACTCCTTGGAAGGAAAGTTATGATCAACCTAGACCAACCAACCATATTCAAAAGCAGAGACATTACTTTGCCAACAAAGGTTCATCTAGTCAAGGCTATGGTTTTTCCTGTGATCATGTATGGATGTGAGAGTTGGACTGTGAAGAAAGCTGAGTGCCGAAGAATTGATGCTTTTGAACTGTGGTGTTGGAGAAGACGCTTGAGAGTCCCTTGGACTGCAAGGAGATCCAACCAGTCCATCCTAAAGGAGATCAGTCCTGGGTGTTCATTGGAAGGACTGATGCTGAAGCTGAAATACTTTGGCCACCTGATGCGAAGAGCTGACTCATTGGAAAAGACCCTGATGCTGGGAAGGATTGGGGGCAGGAGGAGAAGGGGAAGACAGAGGATGAGATGGCTGCATGGCATCACCAACTCAATAGAGATGAGTTTGGGTGAACTCCGGGAGTTGGTGATGGACAGGTAGGCCTGGCGTGCTGTGATTCACGGGGTTGCAAAGAGTCAGACACGACTGAGCGACTGAACTAAACTGAACTGAACAGTTTTAAATGTTCCATGGTTGGTTGACTCCTCAGATGTAGAGGAAACAGGGATGCAGAAAGCCAACTGTTAGTTACATGTGGATTAATCCCCACAATGTTCAAGAGTCGATTAAAGTTTTAATAAAAGAAACAAAAAAGGGTCAACTATAGTTTAAAATATCTAGCAGGTCTTTTAGGTGATTTTTTATTTTTCTATACTTCTTTGTTTGGGCTATAATAAATAGCGAAAATAAAATAGTTCATCGATGCACAATGTCTGGGAGATACAGAAGTGACAGCTTACCTGAAGAGACAAAACATACCTGAAGAAAATGAAACATGCATCCTTCTTGGAAACATTTCTAAGTTAGAACTGCGTGCTTGTGTGCTCAGTCATGTCTGACCCTTTGGGACCGTAGCCCACCAGGCTCCTATATCTATGGAATTTTCCAGACAAGAATACTGGAGTGGGTTGCATTTCCTACTCCAAGAGATCTTCCTGACCCAGGGATTGAACCTGCGTCTCCCACATTGCAGATTCTTTACCACCGTGCCACCTGGGAAGCCCCAAAACATGGTGTGTTGGCATAAAAATAATTAATAAGTGGAAATTTTCTGGTGATTACTTGGAATTCAAGGCATAGAAGAAAAAATTTTAAGGCAAAAAGAAAATAATTTCTCAGTTTCAATGACTCCCATCTGGTTAGTATTTACGCTCTCAGAAAAAAGAAGTCCTAGGAGTGTCTCTAACACAATGGGCAACCTTCTCAGACTAACTGACATTATTATTATTGTTACTTAAACATTTAACATGGTGCCAAAAATACTTTGTATGTTTTTGTTGTTTGTTGTTCACTCGCCATGTCCAACTCTTTGCAACCCCATGGACTGCAGCATGCCAGGCTTCCCTGTCCTTCACCATCTCCCGGAGTTTGCCCAAGTTCATGTCCATTGAATCAGTAATGCCTTCTAACCATCTCATCCTCTGTTACCCTCTTCTCCTTCTGCCTTCAGTCGTTCCCAGCATCAGAGTCTTTTCCAATGAATCAGTTCTTTGGATAAGGTGGCCAAAGTATTAGAGCTTCAGCTTCAGCATTAATCCTTCCAATGAGTATTCAGGGCTGATTTCCTTTAAGATTGACTAGTTTGATCTCCCTGGACTATCTCCAGAGTCCTCTCCAGCACCACAGTTCAAAAGCATCAATTCTTTGGCACTCTAGAGCAATAAACCAACTTCTGGGCTGTTGGTTTACCACTTAAGCGAAAGGAATATAAAGATTTTTTAAAATATTTATTTATTTACTTGGCTGCGTCAGGTCTTATTTCCCCGTGGCATGTGAGAGCTTAGTTCCACAACCAAGGCACCACGTGCACTGGAAGTGTGGAGTCTTGACCACTGAAATGCCAGGAAAGTCCCTAGGAGGGGGATTTAGAATGAGACTGATGATTTAATTCTAAAGCAGCTATTTTTAAAAATGCCCTGAAGGCTTGTTTAAAGGAAGGGCAGAAAAGAGAGAGAGGCCCAAAGAAGACTGGAGGGCAAACTGGAACTTTGAGAAGAGGGAAGGGGCTGGGCAGTATAGAACTAAATGGCTGAACAAAGAAGTTCTAATAGTTTAGTGGCTACCAAAAAAGAAGACTGCAGAAAACGGCACAGTGAAACAATAGTAATTGTTACAGAAAAGTTTTGAAATAAAAGAAAAATAGGGAGCAGCAGTTAGCCCAAAGAGAAATTTAAAGTTATGGTGAGAAGTTAAGCTATGAAAGACGAAATTTTCATCCCGGAGAAGAAGGATGGGACATGTGGGTAAAGAACTTGGCAATGGCCTGGACTATGAGGTTAGAAGGAAGCAGAAAGCTGAATGGATTTCAAGATGAATTTTCTTAATGGAGTACATGCTACTCTTTCCTGGAGTGCCAGCTCATAGGTAAAAATAACACAGACTCACAGAAGGACTGCGCTCTTCCCAAGAATGGCGTTTGTCAAGGAGTCTGTACTGTTAGGCACATTCAGATGTAGCACCTAGAACACGCAAATCTTTTTAAAGCACTGGCTGGAAAGAGAGCTAAACTCAACTGGCAGAGCATAACTTTGTAAACTTCCCCAACGGAGATTTATTAGGTTGAATATCTTGCTAACCTTACAATGAATGGCAGTGTTGTTTGCAGTGCACAAAGTCAGCAACAGTTCATATTTTAAATTGTTTCCAATTATATTAATATGCCCCCAAGGCCTAATAACATAGCCTGCAGTAGCAGGAGGTTGAGTGAACCAAGGGAACACAATAACAGTTGAAAACCACTCTAAATCCTTCATCTCTTTACATGTCCCAATTATTTGGCAAAGAAGACTACAGGAAAATAGGAAGCAATCTCCATTATCAGGGAGCATTTTACCCTATTTCTGAAACTTTTACCTGTCACATATCCTTAGATGTCGGTACTGTGAACTATTTGTCAAAATGTAGATCTTCGAAAAGCCAGGCATTTCTAGTCTGAATGGTTATAACACTGGGCTGTCTGTCTTCCCTGCGGCAGCCCAGAGTTGAAGGGCCAGCTCCCTTGTGCCCATCAGGAATACTGCACCCAGTATCTTCTGAGGGGCTTTCCTGATGCCAGCTGCAAACCATCAGTGCTGGCAGGAAATGCCCTCCTGGGATTCCACCAAAATGGGAATGTTTTGTGTGATGGCTTTTGGCATATATGCTGACCTCAATGAGTTCCTTATATTAAGTAGTCGTCACATTTTCAAATCAAACAGATTTTATTTCCATAATGAAGGTTTGTGTTTCATGTGCTGAACAGTGAAGTTTTGGTAACTTAAATCTCTCCCCCTGGATAGTCTAATGGGAACGTTGGTAAATTGTCAAATTTCTGATATTTATTTTAAAGGCAGGAGCAGTAATGTTGATAACAATGCCATAAAAAAATTGAAAAAGGGTTTCAGCAGAATATAACTCATTATTATACAGGTTATAATTATTATTTGATATATCACATACATGTTAACATCACTGTGTGTATGTGTGCGCCAAGTAGCTTCAGTCATGTCTGACTCTGTGCGACCCTATTAACTGCAGCCCGCCAGGCTTTTCTGTCCATGGGATTCTCTAGGAGTGCGTTGCCATGCCCTCCTCCAGGGGATCTTCCAGATCCAAGGAGAAAAACTGCATCTCTTACGTCTCCTGCATTGGCAGGAGGGTTCTTAACCACTAACGCCACCTGGGAAGCCCAAGATACTGGAGTGGGTTGCCATGCCCTCCTCGAGGGGAATCTGCACCCACATTAACTGTAAAACACAACTACATGAAGCATGTTACCATTTAATAAGACTGCTCATCCTTTCCCTTAGCAAGAGCATTCATCCTAAATTCTGACTTTCTAAAACAGTCCTAAATTGACATTACAGTGTAAGTCTAGAATTCTGAAAAGCTATTACAAGTAACGGCAAGGATTTTACTATTAAATAAGTTATCATAATTGTGTATTCACTAAAATACTGAGAAGTTAATAACAGTGAGGATTTTTAAAATCATTAAAAGTATCTACAATTTAAGCAAAAACCAGCCTATTTATCACACTGTCTACAAGGCCCTCTTTTGATCTTACGACAACACTGTGTTTAAGCAAATGGAGATGTCTCCTAATTCACTGCCAAAGAGACCCAAAAGAATCTCCAGACATCAGAAATAGTTTCATTTAAGATAGACATATTTGCATAAATATCTTTTTAGAAAAATAACAGACCATGGAAAACTCCATCCAAAAAAATCACAAAGAATAAGATCTATGAGATGAGAAAAATGAAGGGAAAATAGAGGGGAGAGGGAATAAAATGTTAATTGATAATAACTTCACTCTAAAAATAACTATCCCTTCCTATTTAGAAGTCTGTTTGAGATCTCTGGGTCACAGATTTCTTTAGACAGCACACTGGCATTCTCTGAAACAAAGTCAAAGAAAGCTCTAATAAGTCAAATGTACTTTTCTGAGTAGAAGATGGCACAAAATAAAGAGTTCTATGTAGCAAAGACATAAAAACTAACATATAGAAGCAGAATCTTTTCCTCTCTGAACAAAATCTCATAGAAATTCTAATACGGGAAGACAAGGAGTGGGAGAAACGCCTACTCTGGTTAACTCTGGGTAAAAGGTTCAGAGACAGACAAAACTCGTCAGAACCCTAGGGCTCCGGAGAACAATTTAGAAATTTCTGGGACAGCAAAAAGAGCAATGGACTGAGAACTGGGATCTAGAGCTCAATTCCCAACTCCATCTCTAAGAAACGTTTGGGACTTTGGGCAAATTACTTTACCTTTACAGTCCTCAAGGTCCTCATTGACTAAATGAAAGGTGTAACTGTAAGTGACTTGCAAACAGAGTTATCAAGACAAGGTCTCACCATGCCAATCTCTAAGTAGATCTCTGAGAGACTTTGGTATTGCTTCTTTAAAATTTTCATTTTACTGTTTTTAATTTCAAAGTTCATTCACATAAAATAAATCAGAATCATTACACAGTTCTCAATCTTGAACACTCAAGTCATCGAGTTTTATAGTGCTAATATAGTGTAGGACCATATGATAAACAGGAAGATGCATTTACCACATGGGAGACAACCTCAGTGAGTAAACGCATATTGCCTTTCTCACTTAAACAGCAATTTAATACATTAAATCACAGCACCACTGCCCAACTAGGAAAGTCTTGGCATTTTTGTTGCTAATATTTTCACTATTGGTAAACTCTATATCTCCTACCATTAATACCAGTAACACTGATAATCAGTAATACAATTTCCATTCCACTTATACAACAAATAATGGTAGACTAGATGAAAGGGAATGTGTCACAATTAAGTCAAATTAATTAAACCATAAATTATAGCCAAATTAGGAAGATGCAAATATAGAAACCAAAAATCCAAGTCTAAGAATCTTATCCAAATTTGAATGTTCAAAGGTCACAAAAATAGAAGCACACCAAACAAAGATTGAAAGAAAACCAGTGTTGTTAGAACAGAGTAAAGAAGGGAGACCAGACTGAGGAAGGCCTCACAGACCATGGTAAAGAAATTGATTTGGTGAACTTTATCCTGAAAGTTACAATTGAAAAGTTTTAAGCAGTGGATAACGTAACACCTGAATGTCCCAGAGACATCTTTAACACATAAAAAAATCTAATTTCATTATCCCTCTTTCTCATTCCCTGATTTCCATAAATGGCACTATCCTTTTTCCAGTTAGGGAATAACAAAGAGGTTACATTATATCACATTCCCACCAGTAAAGCAAGAGAAGGTTCTAATTTCTCCACTTCCTCATCAAGACTTATTATTGTCCATCTTTTTAAATTAAAGCCATCCTAATGGATATGAAGTGATATTTCATTGTGGTTTTAATTCTCATTTTCCTAATGACTAGTAATACTGAGCTTCTTTTTAGTGTGTTTTTTGGCTAGCTGTACACCTTTGTTCATTATTTATTTAGCAATTATTAATTATCAATAGTAACTACTAACAAACCAAAAAGAGTTCTGCTTTAGATTTAGGGGGCACTTTTTTATTATTTATAAAAAAAATCAATGGATAAAGCAAATATTAAAAACTGAGATGATAATAAGCTACCAACTTAGCAAAACAACAACAGGAAATAGAACTAAGAACTAGAGTAACAGCTACTGGGCAACCACAACAACTACTAAAGGGGATGACTAGTCCAAATTTTTGTTCCAATTGATTCATTCATTAACTTAAGTACATATGTGAGATCCTAGCTACTACTTTTAAAAAGGAATAAAAGGACTAAGGTGTTCACAAAATCAAATATATAAAATAAGACAAATTAAAAACAAATCAATACATTCTTTCCTCCTTAGTTCTCAAAGCTATAGCACCCTTGAGAAATGACCAAACATTTCCAGATCAACAGATACACAATGAATCATTGGTGTCAATTCCCCTAGTCTACAACCAACACTCATGGGGAAACTTCTAATGTATAAGACAGGCACAAACTGTGTTAGATTTTTCAAAGAATGGATATAGAAAGTTCTGGCCCTCACCTCCCCAAATCTCTGCTTTTTTAACAAAAAAATGATAAAGAAAAGTGAGGGTTTCTTTGTCCTCTGGTTCCTCCAAAGTAGGTCAGGCCTGTGCATAATTATTGGCTTTCGCATTCCTTTAGAACAGGAAGAGAAGTCAACGAACGCATGGAGATTTTTTAAAACTACAGACTCAGGCTTGATGTAGAGGCAAAAGAGTCCCTCTGTTGCTCACCAAAAAAATAAAGAACAGTCACTTGCTTTTAAAAAATAACAAGCCAATTTTAAGACAAGTAGGATAAGAGGCCCAATTTCTCATTCTAAGGCTACAACCAACTGAAATTGAACTTGTGGATAAATCCTCTTTGTTTCATCTTCTTCTAGTTATGTTCCCTATTGGGCAACATTAACATGAAGAAACTTTGAAAAATAAATTCAAAATGTGTTTACTGGGGGATTTTATATGCAAGAACACCTACCAAAGATCAATAAAGAACTAGCACTTGCATTACCAAATATTTCTTAGAAAAATAATCATTCTGGGGTTCTTTTTAACAATATACTCATAAAAATTCTTATTGTGAAATATGTCACACACAAACCACATTTCCTTGTGTGCTCTTCTATTATAGGTCTTATCCCAAGGTAACGACCATCATACAATTTTATTCTTCTTCTGCTTTTCTTTACAATTTTACTTTGTATGTATCATGAAACAACATGTTAGATTTGCCTGCCTTTAAATTTTATATGAAGAGCATCATCTTATCATTTTTAACTACCTTCTCTGATCCTTATAATGTATTTACAATATTCCTCTGTGAAGATGCATGCAGTGATACCTAATTAACATTATGCTAAATAGTCATCCTTTGACAAATATACCATGTTTATTTACTACTTTACAGTTGCTGGATGTTTGGGCTGCTTACGTTTTTAGCTATTATGAATGGTACTTTAAATACTCATACTTAAATGTGAAAGTTCACTAGGGTATATATAGATATAGGAACCATTAAGTAAAGCCTAATTGTTTTCCAATTGGTCACACCCAACAGTGGGACTGTTCCCACTGTTCCATATCATCACCAATAATTCTTATTTCTCATTTTTCCTAGTCTGGTAGGGGGTGGGGAGCAAAGAGTTCCTCTTTGTTTTAATTTGCATTTCCTTGATTATTGAAAATATTGAGTATCTTTTCATATGTTCACAGATCATTTATTTCTGCTTCTGTGAAATAAATTTGTTCATGACTTTCCTACTTCCTTTTTTTGAAAATATTTGAAAAGTTCTTTAATACTTCTCTCAAGTTGTGGCTTATTTTTGCACTCTTTATGGTGTCTTTTTTTTTTTTTTCAGTAAAATTTTTATTGAACTATATAACAGGTATACAGAAACGTCTCCAAATTACAAGTATAACCCACACACGAAAAAGCAACTTGGCCCTTTTGGCTCTCTGAGCAGCACCAAAGCTGTCAGCAAGAAGAATTGCCTTACAAAAGCTAGCTAAGAAAGATTGGTATGATGTAAAAGCAGTATGTTCAATATAAGATAAACTAGAAAAACACTAGTTACAAGGAACTCAAAGAACAAAAATCGCATCTGATGGCCTCAAAGGTAGTGTTTTTGAAGTGAGCCTTACTGATCTGCAGAAGGATGAAGCTAACATTTAGCAGAGACAAGCTGATTACTGAGGATTTTCAAGGCAAAAACTGCCTGACTAATTTCCATAAAATGGATCTTACCTAACAGAAATGTAATGCCATTACATTGCAAAATGTCATGCCATGGTCAAAATGGCAGACCATGACTGAAGCTGGTGTTGATGTCAGGACTACAGATGGTTACTTGCTTCATCTGTTCTGTGCTGGTTTTACTTAAAAACACAAGAATTTGATTCAGAAGACCTCTCACACTCAGCATCAACAGGTCCACCAAATTTGGAAGATGGTGGAAATCATGACCCGAGAGGTACAGAAAAATGTCCTTAAGGCTTCTCACAAGGCTGGTAAACTCGCGTTGGCTGACAGCTTAGGCCCCAGTCCAACTCCACATGGGTCCCTCCATGGACGGCATGGGGTTCTTCATAGCATGGTGAGGGGTTGCAAGAATATGCATCCCAAGAGACCAAGGAAAAAATGTGTGGCATTTCCAGGACTTAGCCTCAGAATTCACACAGCCACACAGTATCACTTCCGTTGTATGTTTTGTTGACTGACTTTGGTCAAAGCAGTCGGAAAGGCCTGGCTAGGTTTAGGTTTAGTGGAATGAGACAGACACTACTTTTTTTTTTTTTTTTTTTAACTTTTAGACACTACTTCTTTTTTTTTTTTTTAATTTATTTTATTTTTATTTTTTTTATTTTTTTTAATTTTATTTTATTTTTAGACTTTACATAACTGTATTAGTTTACAATAACCCTGTGTACGAGACAGCAATAGACACTACTTCTTGACGGCAGACTATAAAGGTTCTAGAAGGGCACACTGGTCAGGAAATGTTGTGGCAGCCATCTTTGGAAAATATAAACCTGCTATACCTGACTAACTCACAGTTGGTTGTTTTCTCGTGCAAGCTCACACTTCTTACAACTTTATCCATTAAAATGTTTTTGAGGTCTACAGAGATTTAAGTTTGATTCTCCCGAGGCAAATATTGTATAATTAACGCATGCATATGGAATACAGAAAGATGGTGCTGATAAATCTATTTGCAAGGCAGCAACAGAGATACAGACAGAAAACAGACTTGTGGACACAGCGGGGGGGAAAGAAGAGGGTGGGGCAAATTGAGAGAATAGCATGGAAACAAACACATTACCATATGTAAAACAGAGAACAAGTGGGAAAAACTTCTTGATTTTCCCAGACACAGAGACTCACAGCCAACGAGGAGTGCTATCAACACGGTTACCAGTTGAGAGATTTTCAGGCCTCTCAGACAGTACGAATTCCTGGTTGCAAATCCATGTGAGTGCAAGCTTCCATTCAGGTGGTTTTTGGGGATACTATTCCCGCTTCTCCATTCAGACCCAAGACATTAACAAGCAAGTCTCTGTATGCAGGTAATTTTCTCTCCAACTTATCTACTGAGAAGTCACCTTTCTGGGGTCCAAGTTTTACACAGTGTTCTCTCCAATATGACCTCCCATTCTGCCTGGGCACTATTTTTTCCTCTTGTCCCTCCCTTTTGGTCTAATTTTCTAAGAAACCTTCGGCACAAACATCACCGCCAGTCCTCACTCTACATTGTGAAATCATGCTTTCCAGTCCTCTCAGGGATTTCCATTGTTTTTCTCACATGAGCTCCAATATTTTACATATATTTTTCCTTTAAAATGGTCACTTTAAAATGTTCTGGCCAGAAGGGAATTCTCTGCACATCTAATCTACCATATAACTGTCAAAGAAATCACTCATCGTTCATTTTAAGCTATTTCACTTATTAAAAAATGATAAATAATGTCAGGAATGCATTTCTATTTTTAAAAGACAGCTATGTAAAAATATTGTATTTACTTGGATGGAAATGCTTTGGGAAATGTCCTTAATGAATACACTTCCCATAAAGCAAATCAGAGGGGAACTCACACTTATTAGAAGTGGTAACTTATGTCCCAGATTCTTCATATCTTTTAAATTCTTACTGAGGTTTATGTCCCTGTACATTGTTTTTTATTTTTTCACCACTCTGCAACATGTAGGATCTTAGTTCTCTGACCAGGGACTGAACCCTCTGCATTGGAAGCATGGAATCTTAACCACTGGACCACCATGGAATTTCCCCCCACCCCGCCCCACACCATACATATTTTAAACATGGTTTAGAACTGCACTACAACCCAGGGTAAAGGAAACTGTACTTATTTCAAGGAAAAAACAAACTACTTCTAGAGCCAATGTCCTAAGGTTTAAAAAAAAAAATGAGGTCAATGTTTTGTAGAAAGAGGCAAATTCAAGTTCTCTTTGGCAAAATAAATTAACCAAATTTAATATTCACATACATTTTTTGAAACATATTCTTAAAACTAAAAGTAGCAACTGTTCATGAAACAAAGGAGATGTAAGCCACTGGAATAAAGCCTTAGCATGTTAGATCTCCCTACCATGCTGAAAGCAATGGCTACAAATTACCATATTCCTCCCAAAGATGACAGCCAAACACTTATATCCCTGAGGAGAAATAGCCATTACAACCCTTAGTCGGCATTGGCAGGAGGCTTAACAGCTAATCGCGGAACAGACCATTTATTGTTCTTCATCTTGTGCAATATGACCTTTCCAGCTCAGCCTGCTAAACATCACAGTGGTCCACAAGGAGAAAATCCACATGGAAGCAAATTCCGAAATGCGATTTACCCTATAGGCAGCATGCTTCTCCAAATTCTCCATCCCACTTTGCTCTACTCCCCTCTGGGTCATAACAGAACTTGGCAAATGTTAGAATTTGCTATGTATAAACTCTGGAGCCCAGATCAGAAAACTCAGCAAAGTATGCATTTGGCACCAGCAAAAATGGGTTGCTTTGTGCACCACTTCGGATTTGCTAACTTAGGATAGCTACAGTTTCAAAAATGTGTCTACAACTGTTGAAATCAAAAAGAATCGCTTAAGAGGCACGTGTCACACACATCCCAACACAGGCTTACAAGTCTTCTGAGATCATCCTATCCATACCAACAAAATACCAAGGCCGTTACACAATCTGTGGTTTCTTCTCATAGTTGAAGAAATTAATAGCTTTGAATGAAAAACTCAGATAGCTTTACTCTGAGATATTCTCTCAGCCTTGGAGCTCTGTGTATAGAATCCCACATTACTAGTTACCAGACTCCCCAGTAGAGGTCTACAAAAGGTTCTTTTCATTCACTAGCAATCTTTCTTCACAGCAAAACTTCAAAAATGTCTTTTGGAAGAGTTTTCCATTTACAAAAAGAGTCTCCCAACAAACCCCTATTGTATAGTACTTTGTGCTTACCAAGTTGACAAAATCCATCTACACTATATTTTGTCTCATAGTTCATAGTTCTCTTCATTATAAGTTAGCATCCTAATAAGGCGGAGAGTACGCAGGATATACTAAGCATATGACATACCAAGTTTAAAAGGGTTAAACTTGGAAGAGATAATTGCTCAGCCTGAATTATAAGTAATCTCACATACTGATCTGGAGAGCAAAACTATATTCTAAAGTTTTAGGCAGTGTAAATCTAATCCATAACACAGTAATGAATTTTCCCATCTGAGTATTAAGGGCATTCATATAAATGAATTACAGTCTAGAAATTAATTAACTGATCATATTAGAAGAGTTAATAAGAGCCTGCTTGTCCATCTGCACATGAAAATGCTGGTCAGTAGACATTTGGTTATAACCTAATCTGTTTTGATTTGTTTCACCATCAAATTATTTTGGCCTCTATTTGTTCACCTTCATCTTTGGACATTCCTTCACACATGTCAAATAAAAACAAACAAGTAAACTTGCACGTGTGATTTTAAGGGGCTATCTTTTTAAGAAATTTTGCATTTATTTAGAGCAATAATGTACATGCATAGAGACACTGTTGTTCAAAAAAATAATATTTTTTAATCCAATTCCTTAATGCAAAAAAATCAGTGACACTAATACCTATTCAGTGAATAGTGTAACTGCAAATAAAAAGGTCTTCATTTACCACTATGTAGCCTGGGTTGGGAAGATCCCCTGGAGAGGAAATGGCAATCCACTCCGATATTCTTGCCTGAGAAAGCCCATGGACAGAGGAGCCTAGTGGGCTACAATCCTTGGGGTCACAAAAGAATCAGACACGACTGAGCGACTGAACAGCAGCAACAACAACAAGAAACCAAAAGACTTACTAGCACTAACCTCAATCTAGTATTTCAGACACAGGGATTAGGAAGAAAATGAGTTTATAATTTCAGATACCACTGTCAACCAGGTCTGGGTTTCTACAGGGCCATGGCAGCTCACTTCACTGAGTGACGCAATCCACCATTCTGGTGGGTAAAAAAAGCACTGGCCTATTTATTATATTTTGGATATACAGGTTTTTTTTGCTTCCTCCTTTTTCCAGAGAACAAATTTTTAGTTACACTCTAAACTTCTGGCTTTTGAGGAGACATTCTCAATGTTATTAATGGTGCAGAAAGAAGAAAAGAGCCTGGTTTTGAGGCAGGAGACTGCAACTGGAATCTCAACTCTACCACTTATTTCTTATCTGTAGAACAACCACTTGAATAAAGTTGCTATTAAGGTTAAAAGGTAAATCACACAGAACAGTAACTGGTATAGAAGAGATCACTGATATGGTTGAGGTAACTATTATTGTTGTTATTAGTACCAACACTATTACTATTATTCTACTTATCCCTGATTGAGTCCTTACCCTGTATTCCAGCAATTCCAACCTTCCATCACTTTCTTTAAGTCCTCTAGCCGAACTCAAATTCCTAACTTTCAGCAAATGACTCACTTTTGTGCTTGATAGAGAAACAGACACTAAGAATTCCTTCAATCTCTTTTATGTCCCTAGACATTCACATGCACCCAAACTTGCCTTTTCTTTTTCAGTCTAGAAGAAGCAAGTCTTTCCTCTAACCTCAGGCGAGTAATAAGTGCCAATAATTGCCAATCACTATCATCCTCTCTTCCTCAATAAAAGGAATAGGAATTTCCAAACTCTACATTACAGAAATTAGTTGATGCTCCAATTTTAGGGTGAGCAACTACCAACACTCATGTGATTATGGAGAATGGCTATTGGTTTTACAGGAATCGATTACTCTCTTCTTCATTCTCAAAGTCCCTTTAGCTGACATAACGGAGATCAAGTTCTCATAAAATAACTACTGGCTCAAACTCACAGAAACAGGAAGTAGAATGGTGGTTGCCAGAGGCTGAGGGGAAGGGGAAACAGGGAATTTTTTAATGGGTAAAGAGTTTCGATTTTACAAGATAAAAAAGTTTTGGAGTCTGTTTGCACAACGATATGAATATACTCAACAGTACTTAACTGTATACTGAAAAACAGGTAAAATGATGTTTTATGTTATGTGGTAATTTTACCACCACAAATTATATATATACATTGGAGAAGGAAATGGCAATCCACTCCAGTATTCTTGCCTGAAGGATTCCAAGGACAGAAGAGCCTGGCAAACTACAGAGCATGGGGTCACAGAGTCGGACACGAATGAGCAACCAACTACACTACTATATATACACACACAGATTGGTTCCAGCTCAGGGCCACCCGACCAGGACCTGTGACAACCACTGCCTTGAATTCATTTTCTGGACCCTTATTCAAATTAGGGTGAAAGTTCATTTAGCCATTTCAGTTTGTTCAAGCAAATTCCTGGCCAACATCTAGACAGAAACTTATATAACCTGTGTTTTTATGAAACATTAAAAAGATGGCATGTACAGATGTATGAGTTGGATCATCAAGACAACAGCACCTAAGAATTAATGCTTTTGAACTGTGGTGCTGGAGAAGACTCTTGAGGGTCCCTTGGACAGCAAAGAGATTAAATCAGTTAATCCTAAAGGAAATCAACTCTGAATACTCATTCAATACTGAAGGACTGATGCTAAAGCTGAAGCTCCAATACTCTGGCCACCTGATGCGAACAGCTGACTGACCCTGATGCTGGGAAAGACTGAAGGCAAAACGAGAAAAGGGTGGCAGAGGATGAGATGGTTATATAGCATCACTGACTCAATGGACATGAATTTGAGCAAATTTTGGGAAATAGTGAAGAACAGGAAAGCCTGGAGTGCTGCAGTCCATGGGGTCACAAAGAGTCAGACAGGACTTAGCGACTGACTGAACAACAACAAAAAAGATGGCATGTTGTTGAGGTATATTTGGGGTGGGGGGTCAGGATTGGATTCACAGAGATAACAAGTACAGCATCTGCATCCGTCCACCCAGCAGAAATAAGTATTAAAATAATTCTCCAAGAACACTACTCATATTCCCAGTGGAATGATCCAACGTCGATGTATAGGATGCTTGGGACAGAGGTATGGAAGAGAATAAACCTGTGGTAGAAAGCTCTCTGAACATACCCTGCTTCAGTGAAACTCATCAAACATGACTCATGTTGTAGGAAAAAATCTGACTTGAGATGCAAATATTTATAAAAACTATGGCTTAAAAGACCATCTATTTTCAGGAGGGAAAATATGCAGTAAATCTAATAGCAACAAACTCAAATACAGGGTGAAAAGATAAGAGTAAACCATTCAACCAGGATGAGAGCCTGTACTTCTGAGGGCTATTTTTAAAATGTAAAGTATTTGCTCTTTACCTCAAGATGTTCAAGAACCATTATATAGAGAACAGAGAGTGTTAAACACATGCAAACACATACGAACAAAGCTAAGTTTGGCTGTAGTCACAGAACCTACCTGTAGTTTCAGTGGTACAACTCCCACTCACCTCATGAAGTAAGGGACATTCTCTCAACACAGAGCTATGCAATGGTAACACTAGAAAGGTCTTTGGAGATACATTATTCTAACACACACCCCTTGTCTCACAGATGCAGAAACTGAAGCACTGAAAAGATAAGTGAAACCTAAGTACAAAGAAACTATGAGATCCCAGCATTCAGTAACTTTCTAATATATCAACATCAATTAATAAAAAGATGTGATGGTGATAATCTTTAAAAGAACACATTCACAATAGCCACAAACCATCATAAGCCCTGGGAAAAAAATTACAAAACTGTGTGATAATTTTATGGAGAAAACTACAAACGTTAGTAAAGGACCTAAAAGAAGATACACATTATGTCCTTAGGCCTCAGTGCCTAATTTTGAAAAGACCTCCGTTCTCCCCCTCGCCCCTAAATAAGCCACACTGCAGTCTCCCTTCCAAATACAGTAAACAAAAGAATATTCTTCTACATTGTGGTGATAATGCCAAGGGCGCACAGGGAAAAAAAATATGAGGATAAGCCAGGAAAATAAGTGATCTTACCCAAGCAGTTTAAACTTTAAATGCAAGTTTCTAGTTTATAACGCCTAGACAGCAGCACCCCTCCTTCCACACACATTATTTCTGCAAGTTCAAAGGTCCCTCAGATGATCTGTGTAGTTATGCAATTCTCTTGTATTTGCTTTTAAAATCAGTAAAGGTTTTTAAAATGGGAAAGTGAACTTTGGAAACAATGAGGGCAGGCCAGTAACTATTTAACATTGTAACTTCACAGCTCACCACATACTTAAAGTCTGCACAGACCTGCACTTGAGCATTCCGCCAGGGTGCTTCTTGAAAACACCAGCAATACAAACTATCCTTCTAAGCCCCTGAAGATCAAGACTAACAAGATCAGCACTGCCCCACCCCCACCCCCAGAGCCAGGACCAAAAAGATACCGATTACAAAATCCTAATAAAAGTTACATACTAAAAGAAAGGCAACTCAAGTTATTTTTGGTTAGTAGTCTAAAGATAAAGAAGGGACTGAGTAAATTAAAATAAAAATTAAACCTGACCCTGTGGAATTAACTTTAGATTACTGTGGGTTTTCAACTAAAAATTCCATGTACAGATTTTGACATATAAAGAAAGAAGAGGCAGGACCATTAACAACTAAATCTTTAACCTAAGCAAGATAGTATCTGACAGTTTAACTCAAAAAGGTAACTAAAAACACACAAAGGGCTTAAAGTTTAAACCTTACTGCAAACTGGGAAGTAAGCAATTGAAACTTCTAATAACTTCCAAGTTTCTTTAATATTTTATTACATCAGATTCAAAGATGCTGAAATTTAAATTTCAGTTTGAAGACGGGGCAAAGGTTTTTTTCACCCCTCACTCAGAAAAAAAGAAAAAAATGGAAACAGTAGAGTTCTCTGAGAAGGCAGTTAAGTCTGCATTTTAAAGGTGCAGTCATGTAAAGAAAAGTCTGTGGCTGGATGCTTGGCAAGCAATACAACACGGTGTTTACTATTAACAATACCGATCACTGTAGGGCTCTGGACCAGCCAAGGAACAACACATCTGCCCCGACTCTACGAGTCAGAGGGGAGAACTTTCCTGAATAAAAAACTACTACAGAGGCCAAGTGTCTAGACTTGAGAAGGAGGAAACCTGCCAAAATCAGAGAGCTTCCCCGGATCAAAGAATGAACATTTTCCCCTCTTTGAGAGAGAACTGGAAAAAACACTATGAATGAGACCCAACAGTCAGAAAGCTAACCAAAGTTGGGTATGTCCTCTATACATGAATGAGTAGAGCAACAAGTCTAAAACTCACTGGCCTTCAGAATACAGATTTGAATATTTCAGTGTGACAGGACAGATTATTTTACTAAAACAAATATTTAAAAGTACATTTAAAAAAAAAATTATTTCTCTAGTTTCTTCAAGAACATAGGCAAAAGCCCAGTGAACTAGATCCCTAGAATCAAATAGGAATAATCTCTTTGACAGGCTCCCAATTCTTAAGCCTTAGTTTTTCCTTAAGGCTCTCTCTCTCTCTGATTAGGTTGCTACTCAATCACTCCTCCCAGACCCAGATATTTCCAATCACACTGTAACAGCTTCCATGTCTGTATCTCCAGGCTTCACATTTCCAACCATCACTCCCTGGATATCACTCTCATGTTCTCCATCATAATGTAAACTTCAGTCCATCCATAATTGGTCACATTTTTTTCTTCCCCTGTCAAACCTCCTCTTCTGCTCTGAATTCCCTTGTCACCTAAAAGCATTGTTTGGATAAAGCAATAATTAATCTACTTACCTAAAGTCTCCTGCTTCATCTCCCCAAACCGTTAATCCCTCACTTCCAAAAATGATAGAAAAAGTGTTTCTATCATGAAAACAGTCACAAAATAATCACTACTATTCAACAGGTAAGTCTTCTGTGTGAAGTACTGGGCTTTATATATATTATCTCATTCAATCTAATCCTCAAACTAGTTCACTATGTGAACTAGTAGGCATACTATGCATACTACTACTACTAGAACATAGTAGGCATTACTATGCTTGTTTTACCAGTGAATTATCCAAAGCCAGAGAAACAGCTAATAAGTGGAAGACTAGGAGTTCAGTATCAGATACTAACTTAATCACTATATAAAACTACCTCAGTACAGATTTTAAATTGAGGTAAGGGGAAAAACCAAGTATAATTTGATCACCCTAATAATTAATTCATCACTTACCATACAGTTTCAGTCATGAAGTACATATAATTTTATATTATTAGAGATGTACTCTCAAAACACAAATCTAATCTAAAAGACCAAATAAAAAATTATATTTTGAAAAAAAAAATTATATTTTGGTGACTGCTTATTGCTTAAGTGATAAAGTCAAATCGTAGTTCACAATCTGCATCCAACCTGCATTTCAATTATATCATCCAATACTCTCAGCTACTTACTGCCTGCTTCTGCACCCCCCATACTTTTTGGCACTAAACAACGTACACAGAAATTCTCATTCAATCTCCTAAGACCGGGTCTGTGATCAGTTTTTAATGCTTTAGTGCCTGACTTCTTCAGGCAAAATTAATTCCTCTCTCTCCTTGCTTCTACAGCAGATCTGTCATTCCTAACTTATAGCACACACATCTATGTACATATCCACGCATACACATACAGCATCAAGTTATTATAGATCCCAAAATAGGGAGTCATCTTATCTTTTCACATATTTAGACACACATACAGAAACTTCATTTCTTTTGTACCTATAGGGAGAGGCATTTGTGTAGTAATTTTTACTATTTCTTCCTTTCTTATCCGCTCCTTACCTACATACACTCCGTACACTCGTGTTTTTTAGTTATATTACATTGAGGCCAAGGTGAAATATTTCCAAATGTAAAAAGCAAATGACAGAGCAACTACCACTACAGTTAGGATCACCCATGTAGCACCTAATACATACTAACTGTACAAAGTGTTTTGTTTGTATTTAAAGAAGCAGGGCTCTCCATTGTGTGTTAGGTAGCAGAAATGGACACTTCTGCGCAGGGCAGGGAGGTGACAGGGTCAAGGAACTGGGATTCAATAAGTGTCACTAAAAGACCAAATGGGAACAACAGATTTTTAGATCTTTACTTCCTTTCCAACAGTAAGAGAAATGCTTTTCATAGGCACAAATTGATTATAAACAACAGAATATCCTATAGTAACCAAACTATGCACATTATTTCCACATTATTTTCCCTCCACAACTCCTTGCATTACTAAAAGACTTCATTATAAAATGTCTAGTTTAACTGGAAAACATTTGCATTTCTTTATTACTGTTTAACAACACCACAAAGAAGACACTATGGACAAAAGAATAAATGTTGCCTTTTTATGGCAGAAACCCTGAAACCCAAAAACACAGGTTACTTAGCTTCTATAAGCAATTTCTTTTCTCTCTCTATCCTTCTAGTCTATTCTGAGAAGCATCAGGAATGGAGACTTAAGAAAACATATATATTCTTCCAGTGCAGACCTGAAGCAATGGGGAAAAAAATAAATAAACCCAAGTGATGGAGGGGATGGGAGAGAAGGGGAGTATAAGACGTCAGCAGGGTGCTTGGGAGGCCAGGTTGCCAAAGAAACCAAACAGTACGGAATAAGAGGGAGAAACCTTTAGTCGGAAAACATCTGAAACGCTTTTACAGGGGCTCAAACCCTTGTCCTAAAAGATGTACTGCAGACACCAGTTGCCATGAAGGACAAAGCGACCTACAGAAAACACAGCAAACGCCACGCGACGGCCTCTTGTAAATTATGCAGCAACATCAACAAGAGTGACTGTGAATGAATTCGGAATCCACCATCAATCTTTCGACTACCAAAAGCCAAAATGTGTGTGTGTGTGTGTGTGTGTTATTTTTTTAAAGAGCTTCTGTCAGCTTAGCATTTAATTAAGTATAAATGGTATATTTAAATAGATATAAAAACCATTACTGCTCATATAATCTGAGCCAGGTAAAGACACTCAGCAAACCAGAAACACTCGTAAAATTCACTAGCCTCCCCTCTCCCTTAAAGTCTAGTCTACAGTTGTTTTGACTTGTCACAGTTTAGAAGGAAAAAAGTGAAATTACAAAGTATTATTTACAAGCCTCCAGTAACTTACTGGTTTTGAAAGAGTCTTAAATGTGTGAACCTACTTGAAATCTCCAAGCCAAACCTTTGTTCTAAGGCCACTCAATTGTGTTGTAGTTAAGGAGATATGGAATTAATAAGGGAAAAAATTACACAGAAGAAAAGAATGTTCAGTTTCTTTTCTCTGGAAAACGTAACACTTTAGAGAGCATGGTGGCTACGATCATGGTTTCTGAAGCCAGATTGGCTGCTCCGCTCCTTATTAGTTTTGTGACCTTAAGAAAGTTTCCTGCCCTTCCTGTGCTTCCGTTTTCTCACCTGTTAAGGTAAAGACAGGAATAATATCTAACTCACAGGATAGCTGTGAGGTTTAAATGTAATACTGATTAAAGCACTTAGGACAAACAGTGGTTGGTAAAGATTCAATAAATGACCACAAATTCCTTTGCACTTGTCTAATGAAGCTCGTCATCTTGATCATGGTTATATATACTGGAAACCTGTACTATCACTGTGAGACTACACTTCCTAAAACCCTCCTTTCACAGCACCTCAGGAACTGTGTTCACTCACAGCCTCAAACTATGGATCTGGCTTTCAATACCCTCTGACACCTGTCCCCACAACTTCTCCAGTTACTGCCCCCAAACACTCAGTTTTAGTCCGGCTACTCTTCACTTGGCTTCATACGGAAGACTCCTTTTTGCTTCTGCCTTTGCAGCAACTAGAGTCTTTTTAAAAGATCTACTTTCCAGGCACCTCTTACCACTACTTTCTACTTGTGCAAATATTAACTTTTTTTTTTTTTTTCATTTTTGGAAAGCTCTTTAAATGACTGGCTACAGAAAGGGTGCTGGATTCTCATTTCTGCTTCTGAAAATATTAACTGCTAATACCCTTCCAGAACACAGTTCAAATTCTTTGAGAAGACTCCAGTACTCTGACCTCCAAGTGATCATTCCTAACCCTCTCAACAACCTAACTCCTGAGAATACACCGTGACTGCTCTCTACTTGTATCTGGTCAGTTCCAACTATACAAAGTAATAATCTTAAGGGCAGAGACTAGGTCTTCCCTCAAACGTCATCCACAGGATCCAGCAAAACGCTGTGCACCTTGATCAGTCTTTCACTCACTTGTTTTCAAATTGAAAATAAGGAACAAGATCTTGTTCAATAAACAATAAATCTCCTAATTCCACAGTATAGCTTAACTCTAAGAAATTGGAAAATATTCTCTTAAATACATTTAGGATCAGAAAAATATCAATTTATATATACAACTTGCCCAAACCCAGTGGCATGAGAAGAGGCAGATTCAATGGGATGAAAATGAAATCCAGGATCTATCCTAATGCAAGCAATCTTATTTCTCCCTGAAGTTAACAACTTGAGGAAACAAGATTCAGAGGAACCACTGGCCACTATTACTAGATCACTTATCCTGAGACTTCTTTGCCGCCAGTATTTCTTCGTTTTGCCATGCATTCAACTCCCTGGCATCTAGTCTGGGAATGACATAAATCCATACAAACGAGGAGATGTGCTGAGCAAAACACTGGTGATACACTCATCTGGATCTAATGGAGCAGGCAGTTTACTAGATAAGCAAACCAGATCCAGGCAAAGAAGACCCTAACCAGCAAACTTTCTCATACTTACATCAATAATTCATTCAACAAACATGCAAGGCACTCAATGCATACTGACTTCAATGTACTATATGTAAGGCACTTTGCTCAGTACTATGGGATGAAAAGTACTTAAATCACAGACTCTATACTGGCTCAAATTTTTGATAAAAGGCATATGACATATACCACTAAAAAAGCAAATATGTCATGTATCAATTTATATTTCACTTTGATTCAGACAATGTTTAAGGTAGCTTACACAAATTCACATTGGATAAAACATAAAATGATGAAGGGAAAAAAGAGAAAATGAGATTAGAAAGACAAAATAAAGAAAAAGTAAGAAGCCGGTAACTAAAATGAGAACATTAAGACTTTTAATACTTTTCCAGAGTCAGGAAAATGTATAATGTAAAGAAAATAGAATACTATGAGTCTGAAGGAGCAACAGACCTCATCCAGCCAGGTCAGTTAGGGAAGGCTGGCACTCCAAAGAGCACGCAGAGCCACTGCTGACTGAGAATGCTGACTACTTTTTTAAATAACAAAGCAAAATTGTACAGTTACCCTAAAAAAAACGGTTTATACCAGAAGCTTTTCTAGACAACTCCCAAACAGAACTGATCATCTCCCACATGTGCCCTTTAGTACTTTATGTAACTATTCTTCCAGGTTTTTTCACTTTCTTTGTAACGCCAAAGCTTAGACCAACGTACCAAGTGCATAGTAGGTGCTTAGTGAATGAATTAATTTAACAAACCAATTATTTTCACGGTTCCACTAACCTCTGGGGTCAATTAAAAGTTCTTCCCCCTTTTACAGTTTTAGAAATGCCCAGGAGACACAGAATAGATTAAGACAGTGGTACCTCATTAGTGTTCAGTGGTAGTATCCTAGGAGGGTACTATATATAATAACCCAAAGATGAGCCCAGGGGCTCAAGGGAAGGAAAGTAAAGACTGACAACCATTGTTTGAAACATATCTGGAATTCTTCCTCTTACCTAGGATACATTTTGGATGTAAAGAAAAGCAAATATTTAAAATCTCAATTTCATCATAATGAGAGTCAGGGACTTCAATCACAATCTTATAGATAAAGAAACAAAATGGCAGAACAAAGGTATGGTTTTCATCATTTCCTCAACAAACCTGAGCCTCAGAAAAGCCCCAGCCTGGCACACAGAAGTCTCATAACCTAGGGCTTTATTCTTCCACAACCCCAAGATCACTAGACTTTTTCAGAAATAGTCACAGAATCATAAACCTTTATGTGTGCAGTTACAAGAAGTTTTTGCTTGATAAATACAGTAAAAAGATAAATTACTGGCCATATAAAAAGAGAAATTTAGCCATAATGCCAAAGTAGTCCAAAAAGTTGCTTTTAATGAAACTAAAAGTGGACAGCTAGAGACCTAATTTTATTACTGATCCATTTTGAACAAATCAAAGAGAATACTGACACCTATATAGACACTACTACCCTCAAGAACAAAGGGAAATGAAATCAAGGAACGTTTCAAATCAGATTCCAGATTTATATAACTAACAGTTCTTAGCTTTTACTTCAAAAGATTTATGAAAAATATATATATTTTCACAAACATAAGGGAATCAAAATTGCCTGGAGTTTGACCGTAGAGATAAAAACGTTAGAAAAGTCCTGCAGTCATAGGTTCAGATGCAAAGTTTCAAGTGTTTTGGTGTTTGTTCTTTAACTGGTAGATACAGTTGACTTTTAGGGCTATCACTTCTTTTACAGGAAATTGCAATAACAGCACAAGTGTTTGATAATTAAGCCACAGACAGATGTCCGTGTTCCAATTATAGTTCTGAAAAGTGTATGTCCACAACTTTTTCTGAAACTGCAACTTCAATTCCTCTAAGATTCTTTACAATCTGTACTTCTTCCAACTTCAGGGTAGATCAGCAATCACAAATAAATTACAGTCCTAACTGCTATCTAGTCAATCCTGATGAACACTTGTTTTTACATCAGTTTGAAGTTCAACATATTTGTAGGTCTTATATTAAACCAGTAAGAGTATAATTTTGTGAGACAGAGGAGCCAACTGAATCTCTAAGAAGGTCTTTCTTTGAAAAATATTCTTTTTTTTGGCTGCTCTGGGTCTTTGTTGCTTTGCGCAGGCTTCCTCTAGTTGTGGTAAATGGGGGTGCTCTCCATCCGCGGCACACAGGCGTCTCACTGTGGTGCCTTCTCTTGTGCAGCACGGGTTCTGGGCTTGTAGGCTCGGTAGTGGTAGCACATGGGCACATGGGCCCAGCAGCTGCGGCGTGTGGAGTCTTCCTGGACCCAGGATCGAAAGCACACCCCCTGAACTCACAGGTGGATTCTTATCCACTGTGCCTCCAGGCAAGTTCCTGAAAAATAATCTTGATCTGAGGAAGCAATTCGGTAAAATGCTTCAATTTTCCATGATCTAGCAATCTGGTTTTAAATACAAATCATCTTAGCACACTTTGCTTTAATTTAATGTTTTGCCAAAAGAATCCCATAAACTGGCCATGGCTAAATAAAAATGAGGAAAATTAGTAATCATTTTTATCATTGTCACATCATGCGCCCTTAGCTTGCTTGCTAACTTCACAACATAAACTCTTCTGCCAATTCATCAAAAGCTGAGCACCTAATCTCTTTTCCATGTTTTTAAAAATACTATTTTATTTTTTCATTACAAAGTAATATGGGAAGGAAGGTGAAGTCTTTTAGTTCTGTCCTACTCTTTGCAACCCTATGGACTGTAGCCTACCAGGCTCCTCTGTCCATGGGATTTTCCAGGCAGGAGTACTGGAGTGGGTTGCCATTTCCTTCTCCTGGGGATCGGGGATCTTCCTGACCCAGGGATCAAACTCAGGTCTCCCGCATTGTAGGAAGATGCTTTTACTGTCTATGTATATTGTATAAAATTTTAGAAAATGCATACCAAAAAAGAAGAAAACAATCACTAATGTTACTACTCATGGAATGCAATCACTGGCATTTTTGTGAACAGTAGTCTGTCACCTGCTCCATGTTCTCCACCTCAAGCACAGCTCCGGCATCTCCCCAACTTCTTCCAGGTCCACCTGGATTACCTATACAACACTTCACCCTAAATTCCTTGATTATGTCTGCAGTTTTTTCCTACATGTATAGCTACCAACACAAAAGTGAAACTATATTATACATACTTACCATATGGAATATGCTTTTCCACTTAAGAACACATATTGTTTATCTTTCAATGTCTTTAAATAGTTTTCTACAACATTTGAAAATGTGTCATAATCTAAAATTGCTCTTCCAAGATCAGACTTCTCCAGTTTTGTTTTGTTTCATTTTGTTGCTATTCCAAACAATGTTGCAGTAAATATTCTTATGGATACATTTTTGTTTTGACCTACAAGTAGTTTTATGGGATTCTCTGGTGGCTCAGCCTTAGGGAATCCACCTGCAATATAGGAGTTGCAAGAGACAGTTTTGATTCTTGGGTCGGAAAGATCCCTTGGAGGAGGGCATGGCAACCCACTCCAGTATCCTTGTTTGGAGAATCCCATGGACAGAGGAGCCTGGCGGGCTATGGTCCATAGGGTCACAAAGAGTCCGACACGACTTAAGTGACTTAGCACACATACACTTAGTTCTATAAGACAAACTTCTAAAAATATAACTGCTAAATCAAAGAGAAAGCTGAGCACCAAAAAACTGATGCTTTTGAACTGTGATGTTGGAGAAGACTCTTGACAGTCCCATGGACTGCTAGGAGATCCAACCACTCCATCCTAAAGGAAATCAGTCCTGAATATTCATTGGAAGGACTGATACTGAAGCTGAAACTCCAACACTCTGGCCACCTGATGCGAAAAACTGACTCATTAGAAAAGACCCTGATGCTGGGAAAGATTGAAGGTGGGAGAAGGGGATGACAGAAGATGAGATGGTTGGACGGCATCACGGACTCAATGGACATGAGTTTGGGTAAACTCTGGGAGTTGGTGATGGACAGGGAGGCCTGGTGTGCTGCGATCCATGAGGTTGCAAAGAGTCAGACACGACTGAGAGACTGAACTGAACTGAAAACAAAAAGAATTTACTTTTAAAGTTGACGACATATTGTGGATATGTACTATACTGAAGTTGTGCCCTGTTCCCACAGCAACACTGAGTATGAAGTCTTGCCATTTTGGGAAATAAAAATGAGTATCATTGTAACTGGCATTTCTTTGACTATGGGTGATATGCCTTAGAAAGCATCACTACAAACAAAGCTAGTGGAGGTGATGGAATTCCAATTGAGCTATTTCAAATCCTGAAAGATGATGCTGTGAAAGTGCTCCACTCAATATGCCAGCAAATTTGGAAAACTCAGCAGTGGCCACAGGACTGGAAAAGGTCAGTTTTCATTCCAATCCCAAAGAAAGGCAATGCCAAAGAATGCTCAAACTACTGCACAATTGCACTCATCTCACACACTAGTAAAGCAATGCTCAAAATTCTCCAAGCCAGGCTTCAGCGATACGTGAACCGTGACCTTCCAGATGTTCAAGCTGGTTTTAGAAAAGGCAGAGGAACCAGAGATCAAATTGCCAACATCTGCTGGATCATGGAAAAAGCAAGAGAGTTCCAGAAAAACATCTATTTCTGCTTTATTGACTATGCCAAAGCCTTTGACTGTGTGGATCACAATAAATTGTGGAAAATTCTGAAAGAGATGGGAATACCAGACCACCTGATCTGCCTCTTGAGAAATCTGTATGCAGGTCAGGAAGCAAGAGTTAGAACTGGACATGGAACAACAGACTGGTTCCAAATAGGAAAAGGAGTACATCAAGACTGTATATTGTCACCCTGCTTATTTAACTTATATGCACATCATGAGAAACGCTGGGCTGGAGGAAGCACAAGCTGGAATCAAGATTGCCGGGAGAAATATCAATAACCTCAGATATGCAGATATGGCAGAAAGTGAAGAGGAACTAAAGAGCCTCTTTATGGAAGTGAAAGAGGAGAGTGAAAAAGTTGGCTTAAAGCTCAACATTAAGAAACCTAAGATCATGGCATCCGGTCCCATCACTTCATGGGAAATAGATGGGGAAACAGTGGAAACAGTGTCAGACTTTATTTTTCTGGGCTCCAAAATCACTGCAGATGGTGATTGCAGCCATGAAATTAAAAGACGCTTACTCCTTGGAAGGAAAGTTATGACCAACCTAGATAGCATATTCAAAAGCAGAGACATTACTTTGCCAACAAAGGTCCGTCTAGCCAAGGCTATGGTTTTTCCAGTGGCCATGTATGGACGTGAGAGTTGGACTGTAAAGAAAGCTGAGTGCCGAGGGATTGATGCTTTTGAACTGTGGTGTTGGAGAAAACTCTTGAGAGTCCCTTGGACTGCAAGAAGATCCAACCAGTCCATCCTAAAGGAGATCAGTCCTGAATATTCATTGGAAGGACTGATGCTGAAGCTGAAACTCCAATACTTTGGCCACCTCATGCAAAGAGTTGACTCACTGGAAAAAACCCTGATGCTGGGAGGGATTGGGGGCAAGAGGAGAAGGGGATGACAGAGGATGACATGGTTGGATGGCATCACTGACTTGATGGACATGAGTGTGAGTAGACTCCAGGAGTTGGTGATGGACAGGGAGGCCTGGCGTGCTGCGATTCATGGGGTCACAAAGAGTCGGACACGACTGAGCGACTGAACTGAACTGAACTGATATGTATGTAAGCTATTTCTAATATTAGATGATTGTATTTCTCATTGCTGTTAAAAATTTCTATCAGCTCACTTTTAGTTGAAAAGCCTCTTTGCCCGACCTCTGAATTTTAGCAGACTTACACAAAAGGGGAAAGTACAGCATAAAATAACACTTCTGCTATTCCTGTCTTTGAAACTATTTCCTCAAACCTAATGTTGGGAAAGATAATGTCTATGCTCCAATATAGAAGGCATACACAAGAGAGCTGACATAATACCTTAAAAAATAAAATCTATCTGCAATTAGCTACACACTGTTAGAGTTTATAAATCAGATCAAGGCACTTGGGGATTTGTTTTTTAACTACTTTCCTAGACATACCTTTCAAAATCTTAAGTGCATTTTAATGCACAATCCTGTCATGGAGCCAATAAATAAAAAAACAGGAGAAGTATCAACTCTCTTCAAGGCTGTCAAATTACTAAAACATTAATGACAAAGCATCACATTAAAGTGATATATCTTATAAAAGTAATATCAAACCCCATTACATTACAACTGATTTATCTCTTGTTACTTTGCCCAAACCAACCTGAAAGACAAAGTCATTTTCAGGCTCATGATTTTCTCTAACTTGTCCGACTCATTTAGACACTGAATGAGCTGGCCAAGGCCAGCTCCAAAGTGATTGCTTGGTTTTTAATGAATGCATTTCTTAACATTTATTAATGTACTTACTTGATGCCAGCATGGCTGGAGGGAAGATAACGAGTCCAATGAGATCATCAGGCATTGACACCAGATTATAGTAACATTAGGAAATGACAACAGGTTGCTTAGCAGCAGTTTTCCAAATATATTCATATGAAAAAAAATGACAGTAATCTTCTCCATAGAGAATCACAGACTAAAATCTATTCACAAAACAGCATTCATTGATCTTTCAGCAAAGGAGCTCAACTAAAGAAGTCTACCTTCTTGGCAAATTTTCCTATAAATAGGAATTAGAATATGGGATATCACCATTCCCTTTCCCCAAAGTTCTGCTACCATCAGATGGGTCTGGGAAACAGCAGGGAAACCTTCTTGTCCACATAGGTTCATGTCACTCAAATATACTACTATCTAAGTCCATGTCATAACTCATTTCCAGGTCATCTTTCAGTGTATCGAGAATGCAAAAATTAATCAAGGAAAACCTCACTAAAATGGAGTCAGGAGGCCAGAAGAGGGAGCTCTCATGCACGTCCCACTTGTTCCCAGTCATGAAGGCAGCAGAAAGAGATGTACTCTGCATCTCCAACAGGAGGTGCCACGACCACTGCCAGCAGGAGGAAAAAAGATTTTCCCTTCAGCAGGCAACAGCTCAGTCAGTGAGGGACTCACAACTCAGCAAATGAAAAGCCATTATACTGCAAATTCCTAGTTTCCTCCAATGGATTTTTTTGTATCTAACCAGCCCCTCCCAACTTCCCCTTCTCCTCTATGAAAGAGCTCCCTCTCCTTTGCTTTACCAGCCTATCATTTGTGGTTCGCCACAGTTGCATGTTCCGAACTGCCGTTCTTTGCTGCTCCCAAATAAACCAGTTTCGCTGGTAAAATAACTGGCTGTTCTATTCTTTTAGGTTAACAAGAAGAATTTGGCATCTGTCTCTGCCTTTTCCATCCTAGTTACAACCATTCTAGGCAACTTCCCATAACTATGACCATACTGCCAAGGACTTTTATCTCCATTCTGCTTTGTTGCCCAATCCCATTCCTGGATTAGTCATAATCCATAACTACTCCAAGTCTTGAAATCTGAAAGTCCAATATCTGCATCAAGTTAGGCAGACTTTTCTAATTTCTAACAATCATAATACTTGTCCTGCAAAATTATGAGAAACAACTAACAAGCCTTCAAACAGGCACTCAAAAAACTGTTAATTATCCTCCCCTCCCTCACTGTTCCCCTTACAGTAACATCAACAGATATTCTTCAATCTCATTAGCAACGTCAATCGTTATTTGGCCCTTCCTCTTCCCTTTTCTCCCAACCGCAGTTTATCTTCTCACAGAAAAGTTCCTATGACAAGTGCCACCTCCTCACCTAGCTAACACCCAACTCCCTGGAATCAACCTCCCACCCCAACTACTCCACTGAAATTCTCCTCACAAAGGTCACCAACTGACCAACTAATACCAAATTCAGCAGATACTTCTCAGTCTATCTTAATGACTTGCCAGTGTTATCTGACAAAAATGACCACTTCCTTCTTTGAAGTCTTCCTTCTGCTTCAAAAAATAAAACAAACAAACAAAAAAAAACCCTCCCCTACCTCTCTGGCACCTCCTTATTATCTCCTCTATCCCTCCTCCTCTCCCAGTCCTCCACACAGCAGTCGGAGGGATTTTTGTGAAGATCTAATTTGATCATGACACTCTCCAGCTTAAAACAGTTCACTTGCTCTTAAGCAAACTCCTCCACATAATTTATAAGGTGACTGCTTAATTCCCCAGCCTCATTTCTGACAACCCACTTCTTTGCCATCCACAATTCAGCCACACTAAGTGATCCATAGTTCCCTAAACAAGCTACAGTTTTTCCCTCGCCCACTCCAGCCACTTTCAGATACTGTTTCCTCAACTGAAACACTTTGTCTTTCCAACACCCCAAATCACCACTCCTACATCTTGCACAACTTTACTTAGCTTCTACTTACACTTTCCTAAAAAAGGTTTCCCTGCTCCTTGAGGCTGGGTTAAGGTCTCAAGCTATCATAAGCTCCCTGTTACAGGCTCTGACAACTGCAATTGCCTGTTATTTGTCAAATCTTCCCCTAGACTGGAAGCTCCCTGAAGGCATTATCTGGTTCACCTTGTTAACCCAAAGTACAACTAACTCTATGTCTGATATACAACAGGGACTTAATAAACATTTCTCAAATAATGAATGAATAAAGTGCACCTTTCTCTGTACCCTTAGGACAATTCCCTTATTCAGGTCCTTATTTCTTGTTTGAATGATTACAACAGCCTCCTAATAATGAATGCATCTCCTAATTTATAGTCTCCCTACTTTCAATCCACCTTCCATGTTGCCACATGAATTAATAAAAGCAAATTTGATTCTATCTGCCCACTTCTTAAGAGATATCAGAAGTTTCCCCATCATGCTAGCTTCCAGAACTAGCATGCTTTTGCAAACCTGCCTTTGCATCTATCCTAAATTCCCCTCTCCTCTTTGTAAAGCCTACAGTTTGAACATGATAGTAACATCTAAAAACTTCCTGACTCCAGAGTAGATGCTGACTGTAAGCTGCAAATATAGGGATGAAGTATTAGTCTCCCAAGGCAGGGGTGTGGTGGGGGGTGGGAATAGCATCTATCTTAGATCATTTCCCCAGACAGAAGCAGAATCTATTTACATACTTAAGTTACTTTCACTGGGGTCCATCTGGGCAACAACTTTTTCACAATGCCCATGCAACTTAGTTCATTACTGAGAAAAAAATGCCACATTCCGGAAGAAGAAAACAAGAACATTTCACAATACTGGCTTCATGATAAATACACTTTAACCTAAAACAGTATGAAGCAGAATTCTCAATATAATAAAATGCTTGTCACTAGCAGTTCTTTTATGGAGAACATGTGGGAGGAAGGCTTGTCATCTGACAGTATCTACCAGGTTAGCATTATGCAAGTATCAGAAATAACAAGCAGAAAGTACCAGCTACTGTCACCAAAAAGTCTGTATCCCTAAGTGAACTCTACTGTGAAATGAGATGGAAGTTGTGTTTGTCCTGTTCTAAAACCCAGCATGTTCACATTCCTCACAGGTAGCCAGTACTGGTAAAGAACAAATTTGCCAGCATGAAAAGCAGTCAGTGTTCTGCCTTAAGTACACATGACTTGTCGAGTAAATGCTGCCTTTGTAGTAGTTGCTAGAGCAATAACCAACAACAACAACCAAAAAAAAAAAGGAAGAAGAATTAATCTGACTACTACATTAACATCTCCTTCCCCATGATATTGATTTTAGGTATAATGAGTCTCCCGGAATGATGAGAAATTCACAAAGATTTTATCAAGTCTACACTATTCAAAATATGACAAGATTTATATAGAATCACCAAGTTGTATGTGCCCAACACTCATTCCTCTGTTTAATGAGTCTTTCATGAATAAGAACATTAAAGAAAGGCTTGACTCAGGGATATCTACTTCAGAACTCAAGCTCTATGACTTAACTAGTTTTACATTTTGTAAAATTTACTTAATATCTCTAAGCGGTTTCTTTTAATGTAAAATGAATATAACAAAAGTACCCAGCTTATGGGCTTCCCTGGTGGCTCATCTGGTAAAGAATCCAACTGAAATGCAGGCGATCCCAATCAGATTCTTGGGTCACGAAGATCCCCTGGAGAAGGGATAGGCCACCCACTCCAGTATTCATGGGCTTCCCTGGTGGCTCAGATGGTAAAGAATCTGCCTGCAATGTGAGAGACCTGGGTTTGATCCCTGGGTTTGGAAGATTCCCTGGAGAAGGGAACGTCTACCCACTTCAGTATTCTTGCCTGGAGAATCTCCATAGACAGAGAAGCCTGGCTACAATCCATGGGGTCACAAAGAGTCAGACACAAATGAGCAACTAAGCACAGCACAGCACAGCACCCAGCTTATAGGGTTGTTATTAGGATTAAACACGTGTCTGACTCTTTGCAAACCCGTGGACTGTAGCCCACCAGGCTCCTCTGTCCATGGAATTCTCCAAGCAAGAATACTGGAGTGGGTTGCTAGTTCCTTCTCCAGAGGATCTTCCTGACCCAGGGATCAAATTCAGGTCTCCTGCATGGAAGGCAGATTCTTTTACCGTCTGAGCCACCAGGGAAGTCCATATTCAACACAATGCCATGTATAATAGTAAGTACTCTGTGTGTGTGCACGTGTGTGTGTTAGTCACTCAGTCGTGTCAGACTCTTTGCCACCCCACGGACTATAGCCCACCAGGCTTCTCTGTCCATGGGCTTTCCCAGGCAAGAATACCAGAGAGGGTAGCCATTTCCTCCTCCAGGGGATATTCTCAAACTAGGGATCAAACCCTGGTCTCCCGCACCGCAGGCAGATTCTTTACTGTCTGAGCCACCAGGGAAGGATACAGCTATTCTTACTATTATTTAAATTTTGTCGATATATCTATTCTATTGCTTTAGGTAGGTAAACATCACAGGAGGTTATCAATTTCCTCTTTTTGGAGAATTTATATTTTGGGAAATTGAACTGAAACAATCCAAGCTGAGAGTCTAATGCTCAAAATGATAAATTGTGATTAAATGTGATATTGTCTTCATCTGGGCATCTAGAGAAATGGTGGAGAAGGAAAAGTAAATGAAGAAATCAGACTAAGGTATTTATTAAATAACAAAATGCTACCATAGGAGTTGTATATATTAAAACTCCTCTCCAAACAACTTCCTATCATCCACTGATTAGAAACAAATTGATGGGCTTCCTGGTGGCTCAATGGTAAACAATCTGCCTGCCAATGCAGGGGACATGGGTTTGATCCCTGATGCAGGAAGATGCCACATGTCACGGAGCAACTCAGCCCGTGCACCACAACTATGGAGCCCACGCTCTAAGAGCCCAGAGCCACAACCACTGAAGCCCTCAAACCTACAGCCCGAGCTCCACAAGAGAAGTCACCCCAATGAGAAGCCCGTGCACCACAAATAGAGTAGCTCCTGCTCGCCACAACTAGAGAAAAGCTTGAGCAGCAACAAAGACCCAGCAGAGCCATAAATAAATTAAAAAAAAAAATTTTAAAGGAACAAAATTGATAAAATACAACCTGAATTAAGCTGCTGCTGCTAAGTCGCTTCAGTCGTGTCCGACTCTGTGCGACCCCATAGACGGCAGCCCACCAGGCTCCCCCATCCCTGAGATTCTCCAGGCAAGAACACTGGAGTGGGTTGCCATTTCCTTCTCCAATGCATGAAAGTGAAAAGTGAAAGTGAAGTCACTCTTTCGTGTCCGACTCTTAGCGACCCCATGGACTACAGCCTACCAGGCTCCTCCATCCATGGAATTTTCCAGGCAAGAGTACTGGAGTGGGGTGCCATTGCCTTCTCCATGAATTAAGCTAGTCTGAACTAACGAAGACTGGAGCTTGTCCTCAGGTAAGCTTTAACAGGTAAGTTCACTGAATTATGGTGCCCAGGGTCAAAGGGGAGGGGAGAGGTAAGGGAACAGGCATTGACACACACACTGACAAGTGAGAGTGAGGTCACTCAGCCGTGTCCTGCTCTTTGTGGGCCCAGGGACTGTAGCCTGCCAGCCTCCTCTGTCTGTAGATTTCGCCAGGCCAGAATACCGGAGTGGGTAGCTGTTCCCTTCTCCAGGGGCTCTTCCCAACCCAGGGACTGAACGCAGGTCTCCCACATCGCAGGCAGATTCTTTACCGTCTGAGCCACACTACTAGATACAAAATAGATAATGAATAAGAACCTGATGTATATAGCACTGGGAACTCCACTCATACTCTGTAATGGCCTAGATGGGAAAAGAATTAAAGAAAAAAAAAGAATGCATATATGTATAACTGACTCACTTTGCCGTATACCTGAAACTAACACAACACTGTAAATCAACTATGCTCCAATAAAAAATTTTTTTTAAAAAGGACACTATCATATAGTCCATGTTTTCTCTCTTCCTTTCCTCTGCTCCATTTGCCTTTCTTTCATTGATGTGTTTCTTGGCCAACAAACATAAAGACTGGTAGAAAGCTAAAATAAACAAGATCATTGAGAAACCTCAAGACCCTCCAAAAACTGTCCAGTTTTTGAGTCTACTCAACTCAGAGAAATGCCTGTTCCATTTAGGAAACTCTCCTTTAAAAGTGGACATTTTCAGATACCACAGCCCAATGGTAAGGAACGCAGCCCTCCACATACTAACCTTCATGAGCCAATACTGGAATCCCAGAGAAATGCAACTTCAGCCAGCTAGATAGTGAAATGGGTTTCAAGTTCAAAATACCCTTTAAAATAAAATGCAAGTACCCAATGAAAGGGTGCAAGTTTGCAAGGAAAAAGACATAAATGACTATCATCCTTGCCATATGGAAATCTGCTGTTACTCATACTGGCTTAAAGATCCTATTTTCCAGTCTCATTAAATTAGTGACTTTGAAACCTCATGACGTTACTACTTCCTCCAGGAAACAGATTGAGTACATATCAGGTGAAATATCAATTTCAGAGAAGCAAAACTATGCTCAGTGAAAACAAGGTAGCATCTTCTCAAGACAACAGGAAGAATGAGAAATATTTGAAAGAACAGGGAAACCTCCTTAATTCAGAAAGAGCAATCTTGTAATCTGAGATGAAACTAAGTTTAAAAATCAAGTAAGCTCTGCTTTCTTGTACTAATATTTTTAGAGGATCTCTTAGATATTTGCATTAATAGAGAATTTAATGTTTCTACAATAGCATCTTTGGAGCAAGTTTCCTAGTTTTCAGTTTTCTTACCAATTCTAACACAGAGATCTTCATTAATGGAAGAGATTCATTTTCAAACTACGAAAGTCACCGGTACCACCAGCCCTAGTTCTAGTATATTAACATTAAGAACTACTACCAATATTATAACTTGTAAATGGGAAAACTAAGCACCAAGTGGTTCAGAAATTAACCTTAAACTACAAAAGATAATAAGGAACCCTATGAGGGCCAGAACCTGAATGTTTCTTATAAACAGACAGTGGCAAGTTCAGAGTCAGTATCCTACAGACTCGACAGCGGTCAGCGCATTGATTCTGAAGTCCAAACCACTTGAGTTTGAATCCAGCTATGTCAGTCACTAAAACTGGGAATTCTGGGGCAACCACCTTGATTTAATTATCTCTAAAATGGGTATAGTAACCTCTACTTCACAAACTGACAGAAGAATAAACAAGAGCATGTACTTTATGTGGTACATATTAAAAATCTTATTTTATATTATTATTTTTTGCTGCTTTTGATAACACAAAGTATCATAACCCCAAGAACATGATACTTATACAACCATCACATCTAAAATGGCCCTAGGAACAATGTTTAATCAGGATCAGTCAGGATACCTGACACGGTATGCATGCCATTCATCCCTTTTGTGGGGTTAGGATGAGGCAATAAGGGAATGAAAACGCATTCAGCAAGGAAGCATCATGATGCCACAATAAAGTAGAGGAGGAAGGAAGGGGAGCAGAAAGCAGAGGCTGATTAATGAGTAAATACAGTGTTCCTTGAACTTTGCTCAAGCTAAAGTACTTAGGTCTGTACTTTCATTTAGAGTCAACTACTAACACAGACATGCACACACACACACACTCATGCAGAGGACCAATGAATTAGAACACAGAACCCTCTCTTGTTCTTTGGCACAACTGGGTTAGTATCTGTAAAAACTAGAATATAAAATGTAAAACCAGCATGACATGAAACTAAGAGAACTTTATTAAGTAAAGGTAAAGGAGAAGACTCAACGGATGCTTCTTATGGATTGTTAGATTTGATCATAAATGGGCAGACACTCCATTCCTAGCCAGAAGCAGAATCCAGTGAGCTCTACTATCAAGAGTTGTAGTCAACCTTGCAGGAGGACTGATTTGAAGTCTCTCCTAAGTACTCCACTCAAAGTGTACTCAAGACAAAGAAAGGCTCTTTATATGAAACAATGAAGGAGGGAGGTGAGTGAAAGTGGGAAGTAATAAGAGTGAAGAGAGTCAAAAGAATAGAACCCAAGATCTTCACAATGTGAAACAATGAAATGTAAAACACTTCGGTGGGGTAGATACTGCTGTTTTTGCAAATACTAAGTATTTTGGTTCAGGTATCCTAACCCCTCACCTGGAGACTGGATAAGAAAAATGCACAGCTGGCATTCTGTTCTATTTTTTCCCCCAAAATGAAAACAGCAACTTTCACAGAAAAGCCCTTGTCTCAGATTAATCTTGTTATGGAACATTACACAATTACCATAAAGGAAAATGAACTGATTTGAAAGGAGTCCTAGCAAAGCCATCAACAAGGGTAGACCAATGAATTCACTGAAAGAAAGAACCTGGAACTGAGTTCTTTTCATAAGCCTCAACACTGGATTATCATCCATAATTTACCACCACCCTGTCAAACCTACAGCGTTCCCTTTGGCACATCTTCTATTATATTATACCACTGGCTTCCTACTGAAACCAAAAAGATGAAAAATAATAATTTGGTAAACTAAATGTTCTGACATATTGATATTTAATATAAGCCTGCTAGCTTTCTCTTCACCAAAACTACTCTCCCATTGCTCATCAATCAGAATCAATAAATCTGTATTGAATACTCAGGGTTGAGGGCGAGGATATATGTATGTAGGGCACGTGCCAGTGTACATCCAATCACAGTGATTGTGTGGGTCCTAAGCAACTGGTTTTTCCAGCAGTCATGTATGGATGTGAGAGTTGGACTATAAAGTTGAGGGCCGAAGCACTGATGCTTTTCAACTGTGGTGTTGGAGAAGACTCTTGAGAGTCCCTTGGCCAGCTAGGAGATCAAACCAGTCAATCCTAAAGGAAATCAGTCCTGAATATTCTTTGGAAGGACTGATGCTGAAGCTGAAACTCCCACACTCTGGCCACCTGATGTGAAGAACTGACTCCTTGGAAAAGACCCTGATGCTGGGAATGATTTAAGGTGGGAGGAGAAGGGGATGACAGAGGATGAGATGGTTGGACGGCATCACTGACTCGACGGGCATGAGTTTGACTAAGCTCTGGGAGCTGGTGATGGACAGGGAAGCCTGGCGTGCTGCAGTCCATGGGGTCGCAAAGAGTCAGACACAAGGGAGCTACTGAACCAAGCAACATTATCTGTACAGCTCCTTGCATCCCCAGGACTCAAAATTATGTTGTGGTGTATCATAATAATTTTCAGACTATGAGAATCTGTCCTAGAAATTTACCTTTAGGCAAACTCTAAGAGCTTAGAGCAGGGGTTCAGCGTACGGTCAGGTTGTTCAGTCTTCCTCACTAAGAAAAATACATGCCTTCTTCTTTTCAATAACTAATCTACCACTTATGGAAAACATTTTAGAAAGAAACATGTTTACAACATTGTAAAGCAGCTATACCCCAACAGAAAGAAAGATGTTTGGCAGACAGAAAACCCAGTTTTATAAGTTGGGAGGGAGAAAGACATTAAAAAAAAAAAAGCCTTGACTTTGAAAAAAAAATCCTGAACTATAATCATAAAAATTGGATTTATTCCAAAACAAGTAGAAAATTCAAACCTTAAGCCTAAATGATTGCCAAAGGAAAATAAACTGACATTTACTGCTATGCACTTTTTTTTTTTCTGGCTTAATCCCTACAAAAGTCCCAAGAGATGAGTAAATTACCCCATTTTACAGCTGAGGAATCTGAGGCTGAGAAAGGTTAAATAACTGGCCTAACATTAAGCTAGAATTTTGAACCCAGTACTTTCTGACTCCAAACTCTCTCTGTTTTCTACTTGCAAACTCATGTTAATAAAGAAGCAAAGGAAGAAAAGGCAAAACTATAAAAAAATCAATTCAAATTCTCTATGAGAAGTCAAAATCTGGGATTCAGTTAAGCACACTAAACAAGTATGCAATATGTATATTTCCCTAAGAGCCTTTTCTACAGAAAATGACACTACAGTTTCTTTAAAAAGTGTATCAATCTCGGAAATTCCCTTGTGGTCCAGTAGTTAAAACTCCACCATTTCAGTGCAAGCGGTACAGGTTCAATCCCTAATCAAGAAACTAAGATCCCACATGCCATGAGGTGTGGCCAAAATATATGTGCGTGTTTGAGTGTGTATGTATACACACACTTCAAGTTTCAGAAATATTTCAAAAACTTGTTGGCAAGGGGCTTAATTCTATACAGTTAACACACAAAGTAAGGAAATAAAATGTTTGAGTAAATAAACAAAAACCCAAATCCATCAAGTTGTTATGGCTTCTGAAGCAGAAAACTTAATTACAAAAGGTTTAAACTTTTAGCAAAATTACTTTCCTGAAGCATGTTATTAGTGTGCAATTATACCAAGTCCACACAAAGCAACACAAAAATAATCTATTCCAAAATCAGACCAACTAAGGGTAGGAAGAAAAAGATATGAGTCGGTATTTTTAAGAAACTATAAAGGATGAAATTGAAATTTATTGTAGAAAATGTACCTTTACATAAACACCATAAGAGTCACAATTGCTTTATAGGCCATCAATCTCAGCATACTTATCGAAAATTTTATCCAACTGGATGTTCAACTACTCCTCAAGAATGTTTTATTCAATTATTGTGTTTTAATGCTGAAACGGTACCACTTTTGTTTATTTCTCAACTTCTATATCAGTATTAATCAATCCTACAAAACTTTATTTGGGCTTCCCTGGTGACTCAGTGGTAAACAATCTGCCTGCAATGCAGGAAAAGCAGAAGATGCAGGTTCTATCCCTGGGTCGGGAAGATCCCCTGGAGGAGGGTATGGCAACCCACTCCAGTATTCTTGCCTGGAGAATCCCATGGAGAGAGGAGCCTGGCGGGCTACAGTCCACAGTGTCTGGAGGAGTCAGACACAACTAACGTGACTGAGCATGCGTGCGTGCATGTAAAGCCCATAAATTGAAGATGCATTTGGGGAAAAAATTTATATTAAAATCGTGAAAATTTTAGAATAATGCTAATGACAACAGCTGCTATTAGTTTATTCCAAAAGAGGCTGATTCTGGCTGCCCTGAGAAAAGGCCACACCACCATCAAGGGGACAGGGCAGAGAGCCTTCTACCATGGAAGCCCGGTCTCCAAAAAGCCTCTGCCAGACAGGCGTCCCCTCTTCCTTGCTCTGACGGGCCCCTATTTCTGAAGATTAGAGAAGGAAGGAAAGAAAGGGAAGCAAAATAAGGCTTCACTGCACTTGGAATTTACTCTTTCCCTTCCCCTTTCCAAATATCTACAGTACACTCAGCATCCGTACAGAACGTTTAGAGATTCTTCTCCACAACAGGATGGTGGGATGGGAAATCTAACTTCTCCAGTCCTGCAGCAAAAGCTGGGACAGGTGTGCCCCTCACAGAGAGAGCTGATAAACCAGAGACAAGAGGGCTAGGCTACTATGTTCTCATGCGTACTGGAGGTGAACTGTGCAAGACCTGCTGAGAGAATGCCAAAACCTTAATTTTCTCTCCACCTAGACACCCTCTTCCTGTCCCCAAGGACGGTGCCTGTGACGCCACCGGGCGTTGTTTCAGCTTACTGTCGGGCTCCTCTCTCTTCTCGGGTGGCTTACTGATCGGGTCATATGCCAACCATGCTTCCGCTCCCTGTCCCCAAAACCCCTGTCCTGCTGAATTTTTCCTTAAGTGTTTAAACACTATGCCTATGGAGGAAGCTCAAGGTTATCTAACCCCACTTCATTAAATTATATGAGTCAACCTGAAAAATGACTGCTATGTTTTTTAAAGAAACGTATCTATATACTTTGGAGATGAAATCTGAAATCCCCGCTCACCCCACCCCCTTTTCCAAGTTGAGGCTGTCTGTATAAGTTTTGTACTAAGATTGCAGATGTGTTGCAAATAGATTAGTCAGGCTAAACCACAACGAGGGGAGGAGTAATGAAAAGGAAGGCTGAATGGGACTGTTTAAACACGCTTATATGAGTATTTACGGGTGTATTATGATTACGTTATTAATTCCAAGAGATAGTTTTGGGTGAGTCATTGTTTTGTACCGTTCAGAGAAGAGTTTCTTTCCAACGTTACACAAAATTGAGAGTGGGCTATTCTTAAGGGGTTATTTTCTACAGAAATTAAACGGAGAAAATTCTTGTTACCCAGAATCAGAAATTCTGTTGAGACTGGTGAGATTCACAAAAAATTCAACATCATTTATCAGCCACTTTTTGGCACTGAGAGAAGCTACAGAGGCTTCATCCATACATAAAATTCTGAAAGGTATAACTGAACAAGTACCATAGAATTAGGTTTCCTGCTTAGTAGTTTGACTGTCAACACAACCCCAATGTGGATATCTCTCAAATTCTTAAAGAACTTTCTTATGCTGTCAAGGGCCAAACAACATCATTTATTAAATTAGAGCATAGAGTCAATGGCCTCTATACAGGCCTAGAGAAGAGCTAGAATCCTCACTATACAACCAAACTTGCAAGAGTTAACTTTTCCAAAATCGTCTGTGTCTAGCCTTATGTTTGAAAGCCTTTTATACTCTGTTCTGTGCTTAGTCACTCAGTCGTGTCCAACTCTTTGTGACCCTGTGGATTGTAGCCTGCCAAGCACCTCTGTAACCTATTTTTTCATCCTTTTTTAATGCTAAGCTGATACATTTGCTGTCCCTAAAGATGACCTGTACTTGCCTATCTTTCTTTCATTACCCTGTCTGGAATTCTGTCCCCAAGTCTCTTCCCATATGTAAACAGAATCCTTCTCACAGCTCAATCCTAGCTCATCCTGGAAGCCCTTCTTCTCTGACTATTACTGTCAACCAAAGGTTCTCTGTCCCTCCTCACAAATCCTGCAAAGGTCATTACCTAGATCACTTATTTGGATACAGAGTAATACAAAGCGGTCAATATTATATTTTCAATGGAAAAATTTTTGGAATGAGAAAAGCCCTTAAAAATCATTAGACTAGCAGGTACCCAACTTTTTCATCATCAACAATATTTTTTGTTATTTCACACCTTCCCCCTACCCTCGCTTATCATCACTCTTTGGCCTCTTAGTTGACATCTGAAGGTTGGGTTTTTTTTAAACTGTCTACTAAACGACAATTATTAACAAACTAAGAGTTTACTTTTTTTTTTAAAGGGTATTAAAGGCTTTTATCGTAAATCAGAACTTCTTTATGTTCAACTCAGTTCTCACACAGAAAGGATATATAGGAGTTTGGAATTAACAGATACACACTACGATATAAAATAGACACTATAGATAAAATAAATAACCAACAAGGATTTACTGTATAGCAGAGGGAACTATATTCAGTATCTTGTAATAACCTATGATGCAAAAGAATCTAAAAAAGAAATACACATAGTTTTCCCTGGTGGTTCGGCAGTAAAGAATCCAACTGCAATAGAAGAGACACGGGTTCACCTCCTGGGTCAGGAAGATCCCCTGGGGAAGGAAAAGGCAACCCACTCCAGTATTCTTGCCTGAAGAATCCCATGGACAGAGGAGCCTGGTGGGCTACAGTCCACAGGGTCGCTGGAGTCACACATGACTTAGTGACTAAGCACCACCAACCGTGTGTATGTATGTATGTGTGTATGTATATTTTTCACCTGAAACTAACACAGCATTGTAAATCACCTATATTTCAGCTAAAAATTTTAATTAATTAAAAAAAAAAAGACAGGATATAAAACACCAGTTAAAAACAAGATACCTGATACTTTGGTTTACTCACACAGCTTAAATATGGCTAAAAAGGCAAAATTTCTCTCAGCTCTAAAAGAAAAAAACAGCTGCCAATGCTATTTACCAGATTTTGAGAAACCAAAATCAAGAGCCAGTGACTTAGGCCAATCCCCTTATTTTTTCACAGGTAAGTGAAAACGTACATTTCAAGAAGGCAAAGAGCAGCCTAAAGTCATAAAGGGAATGTTGCACTAGGCCTCTAGAATGAAATACAAGTCACTAGATTCTCAGTCCAGTGTTCTGTTTATTATATGATACTGACTGTTAAGGGCCTCATCTACACAAACAGAATGCAGATTATTTTAGGGAAGCATCCCTGCCCTACATATCTTTGTATCTTCCACTGACTCTTCTATATCACTGAAGTTACAATGACTGCTTAGTCACTCAAAAAACAAAAAGTGAAAAAAGCCTAAAGTGAAGTCACTTGGTGTGTCCAACTCTTTGTGACCCCATGGACTAGTCTGCCAGGCTCCTCCATCCATGGGATTTCCCAGGCAAGAATACTGGAGTAGGTAGCCATTTCCTTCTCCACGGGATCTTCCCAACCCAGATATTGAACCCAGGTCTCCTGCACTGTGGGAGACTCTACCATCTGAGCCACCAGAGAAGCCCGTCACTAATGATATCTAATCAACCAGTACATAATGGTCTAATCATTTCAACTCTTGAGTAATTTAAATGCTAAAAACAAAGCAATAAAACATTTAGAAGATAATATTAGAGGTTATCCTCATGACTTTATGTCACAAACAAGACAGAAATCACTAATCATAAAGGAAAATACTACTAAATTTCATTACATTAAAATTAACAACTTGTTTATCAAAAGATACCATTAAGAGTGAAAGGTCAAGTCTCAAAAAGGAAAAAAGATCTGTTTCAGGTACAAACAAAAAAAGGGCTCATATCCAAAATATATAAAGAACCATCACAAGCCAAGAGAAAAAAGACATAAATAACCAAACAGAAAAATCTACAAGAGACTCAGACATCATAAATGACCTATAAACTCATGAAGAAGTGCTCCTATTATTAATCAAGGAAATACAAACTAAAGCCACAGTGAGGTACTACAACATTCCCATTACACAAGCCAAAGTTTTTAAGTCTGACAATAACAAGTGTTGAAGAAGATGTAGAGAAACAGGAACTCTCCTATATCATTGGTGAGAATATGAACTACTGCAACTATCTTAGAAAAAAGCTGGACAGTATCTAGTAAAGCTGAAAATAAGGCAATTCCATGACCTAGTTAGTAATAACTCCATTTCTGGGTATTTGTCCCAAAGAAACAATGATGATATGTACCAGAATACATATATGAGAATGTGCTTCCCAGCAAATTCAAAAGAGCTACAAACCAGAAACAACTTGAAATGTCCACCAACAGTAGAATGAATAAACTGTGATATAGTCATGCAATGATATACTACACAGCAAAAGAATAAACCACTGCTATAAATATAGCAATATACACAAAATCTAAAACTGGATGAAAGAAGCATACATATTTTGTAATTCCAATTACATAAAGCCAGAAACTAGGAAAACTACGTTGTGCAAAGATGCACGTTTAGGAGGCAAAACCATGAAAAAAAAAAAGAGTATCAAAAGTTAACATGTTTACTGGAAGCAGTACACAAGAAACTGGTTTCTGACATGCTAGGAATGTTCTATTTCTTGGTCTGTGTGTTGTATACATGAATATTTGAATTATAGCAGTTCATGAAGCTGTCATTTTTTTTTTTTTTTTTACTTTTCAGTATGTCTATTTTTCTTTCCTTCCACAAAAATAGGTTTTAAAAGAGCTAAGCATAGGCTAAGTACATAGTAAGCACCCAGCAGAACAATATTATAAGATTTCTTTTTAAGGCAAAATACTCTTGAATTGATGTGACACACCCTGGGAGAATCAAAGTACATGTGAGCATGAAGTAGTCACATACAAATCAAAAGTGTTTGACTCCTGACTGAATATGTCAATATCCCATGGAAAATAAACTGGTTGTATAGCTCCTTTACAGCTAAAGGAGGTAGAACCTATTAAAGTCCATATATGAGAAAGCACACAGTTCTTGCAGGCAGATAATATGGATTTCAATGTTAGCTACTTGGCCTTGAGCAAATTACTTAATCTCTCCCAATTTCAGTTCCTCCATCTGTCAAAGTAAGAAAATACTTGACTACCTAGGTAGCATATCACGAAATTCAAATAAAACAATGTTTGTAAAAGCACTTCCTGAGTGGTAATATACAAAATATATGGTTTTATGAAGCTATTGCACAGTCTTGTTTTAGGTATGGGTAAATCAAACATAAAGAAGAAAATATCATGGAACCAAAAACATGAGTACTTCATACCCTACCTTTCATTGAGGATGTAGGAAAAGATGATGCCTCTAAGTTGGCATAAAACATGAGAGGAGAGGAGAAGAAAGGATGAAATCCCAGATAATGTGAAAACTGAATAACACCTTAGAGAAAACCTGCAGCTGATACCTAAACACAACAGTATTCACTAATTCTGACCAAACAACAATTTTAAAAGAGAACACCACTCATCAAATACCGAGTCCTAAAATATATTATCTTTGATGGCAGGAATTGATCTTTTTAGAAGCTTTAGATGTAACACAAATAGAACAGGAAGGAAAGAACCCCCTGCCAGTCCAATCAACTCCAATCCTCAGAAAGTAGGCAAATGTTGCTGGGAAGAAGGCAAGAAGAAAAATAAATGCTGGGACCATATTGTCCAGAGGACAGCTATTTTGAAAATGTGAAAGACTGGATTATTATACATTTTAAAGGACAAGAGTCAATCACAGATTTTCAGAAATGAAATGGACACTAGCCTTCGTAATAGAAGTCCTAATTTTACAAATGGAAAAATATGATGCCTCAAAAGAATGCAAAGACAAACCACAGACTGGGAAAAAATATTTGCAAAGACACAACTGACAAAGGACTGTTATCTAAAACACACACACAAAGAACTCTTCAAACTCAACAGTTTTTTAAAAATCTGATTTAAAAGGGGGCTGAAGACCTCAACAGACACCTCACCAAAGACACACAAATGGCAAATAACCATGTGAAAAGACACTCTATATAATATGTCATCAGGAAAACCCAAATTAAAACAGCAATGAATTATCACTACACACCAATTAAAGTGGCAAAAGTCCAGAACACAGTCATCAAATGCTGACAAGGATGTGAAGCAACAGGAACTTTTTCCATTGCTGACGGGAATGCAAAATGGCACCGCCAACTTTGGAAGATAGTTTGGCAGTTTTTACAAAACTAAACATAGTCTTACTATACAATCAACAATCATGCTTCTTGGTATTTACCCAAATCAGTTAAAAATTCAGATCCACACAAAAAACTGCACATGGGTGGTTATAGCAGCCTTATTCACAACTGCCAAAACTTGGAAGCAACCAAGATGTCCATCAGTGGGTAAATGGATAAGTAAATTCTGGTGTATCTATACAGTAGAATATTAGTAATAAAAAGAAATGAGCTATCAAGCCATAAAATATATGGACTGCGAAGTGAAAGAAGCCAATCTAAACAGGCTACTTACTCCTTTATTCCAATTATATGACATTCTGGAAAAGGCAAAATTATGGAGATAATAAAATGATTTGTAGTTGTTGGAGTTAGGGAGAGGGAGCAATAAATAGGTGGGTCCAGAGGATTTTTAGGGCAGTGAAACTATTCTGCATGATACAATCTATAATGCTGAATACAAGTCATTATATATTTGTCCAAACCCATAGAACGTACAACACCAAGAGGAATCTCTACAAAGTAAACTATGGAACTTTGGGCAATAATGATGTGTCAATGTAGTTTCATCAACTATAACAAACGTATCACTCTGGTGGGGGATATTGATAATGGGAGAGGCAATTCATGAGCTGGGATAAAAGGCTATAGTAAATATCTATAGTACCTTCTACTCAGTCATGCTTTAAACCCAAAACTGCTCTAAAAAATAAAGTCTATTAAATAACTTTAATTAAAGTCTATTAAACAGAAAAAAAGAAAAAACAACAACAACAACAAAAGAAAACAGTTCAAAGAGTAGAACTGACCTACTGAAGGTCACAGTAAGGGGCAGTTTTGCTAATAAATAACTATAAAGCTAATTCAAAATACAAAGTTCCCATAATATAGTTAAGACTTATTCACAATTAACAAAGCTCATTAGAAATCAAAATCTCCCCCTCTCTTCTCCTTTCACTACTGAAGCTAAGAAATCAAGTTTTTATAACAAACTGCAAAATGTTGATTTTAGCCCCTTTAGGGCCAAATTCTCATTCATTCTGACTCTGTTCACTACTAAGAAATAAAGCTTGACTTCAGGGAAGCCAACAGCAAAATCCTGCAGTTACAAAACTTTCTAAATGATAATGGCAGATAGTGGAAATGACATTTTCCAAAAATCTGATACTATTAATCATTGAGGCTCTAAGTGGAAAGTGTATCAGGAAAATTAATATTCTTTTTTTTTTTTTTAAGGAATCTTAATATTCTTGAAGCTGCCCAATAGGTGATCAAATGGGGTAAGAATGAAGCTAATTTAATTGGGAAATTATATTAATTGTTTACTGACATCCTTTTAAGAATAAGAAACTACTTAAAAAGACGGAGGTAAACTTTAGACTTTAGGTTTGGACAAATCCAGAAACTGTAAGTAATTGTGAATAATAATTATTAAGAGTCACAATCACAAGACTGAACAAATAGAACAGGTTTAAAAAAAAAAAAAAAAAACACCTGAAATCACTGGAACAGTATTTTAAATGATTTTTTTTTCTTCTTCCCTTAATAATCCTTTCAAAGAATAAAGGGAAACTTGCTATTTTGAATCTAAGTGGTACAGCAGTTTCCAACAGGCACACCTCAAACCAATTAAACAGAAGCCTCATATGCCCCACACAATTTCAGGAGCAGTGAAACTGTAGATCAGCGGCCTTATGTAAAGGCACAGTGACGTAAATTCCATCTCCCTTGACACAAGATAGGGGTTGGATTAAGAAGCCTGCAGGAATTTCATATCACATTTCCATTCTTCAGGACTCATTCATTTGTATTATTTTGCTGTGACCTTGCTCTCCAGAGACATACATTACCAGGACAAGACACACAATCTCTATTGACCTGAAACTACTCTACTAACAGGACTTTAGGCCTAGCAGAACCGAAGGCCGATGTTGTCTCTTCTTTGCTTGATATGAAATAAAACTACTTCTTCCAGAAGGTACATGGATAGTACTAATAAACATTGTGTTCAATATTAGAAAAAGAAATCATTGTTAATTAACAGCAGGACTACAAAACAAAATCACTTCCTGCCCCTGTATTTTCCTTAATAAAAGAGACTACAAAACAAGTGTTTACAGATACTACTGAGCCATAAGGGGTGACACTATTTCTACTTGAAAGGGAAGAGAAATTCAAAGTGACACCTTCCCCCAAAGAAAAGCCCCATCTCAACCATATCGATTACTACTAGCTAAAACAAAAACAAATACACAAAAAAGAAAAACAACCTCCCAAACCAGAGGCCTGACTACATGAGCAAGATGAAACCATATATTCGTTTGTTCAGAAAAAGTAAGTCTAACAGCCAACTTGGCCAGTTCTCCCAAAGCACACACCCTTGAGAAGAGCCTGGGTCGTTCCCGGTCATTTGGGCAGTTTCTCCACGAGAAGATCAAGCACGCTGCATGTGCAGTGAAAACTAAACATTAAACCTCCAGAACCATCTGCACGAAAGAAAAATGGGATCAATCCAGGTTGAGAAGGAGTGGTGCTTATCAAAGGTTAACCACGTAGTACAAGTCTGCTCAATCTCCTTGGTAGAGAGCAAATGGACAGAACCCACTCCTTACCCAGAATTTTCCAAACATTAACCAATGCCCATAGCAGCCTAGTAAGGTCAATGAGGTTTTACAAATAGGGAGATATGTTCTGAGGATACCAAAAAAGAGAGGACCAGGCCCCTGGGCCAACGTCCTCTGTGCTTTTGACCTGGTATACAGATTACTCCAAAAAAAAAAAAGACTGCCCAAGGCCTGTTTACCACTTCAGTATAGAAAGTGGCTCTCAGTTCTCAATTTCATATATAAGAGACTATGTTTAAAGATACAAAGTCTATATCAAAGGTGGCAGGACTGCTTTGCTTATCACTTTGTCAATTATTCTCAAAAATTTCAGTAATTAGTTAAGGAAGATTTTCTCTCTCTCTCTCTCTACATATATATATATATAGTGACTATAACATTTCTCAAATCTCACTGAATAGTAGTATACTGAAGATGTGTGCATTCCCCAGTATGCAAATTTAACCTACAAAATAGGTTTTGTAGGTTAAAGCATCAAAGATCATTATTTAACAACCCAACAAGGAAGCACCAAGGGGAAGCCCCATATCATACCACAAAAAGACAAAACTCCCAGTTGATAAACTCGCTCTTTTTTCCTTCAGCCCATATCTCCAACTTCTGGGCACTAATTAATCCTTAGGAATCAAATGGCCACAGGGCCTTCACAGCCTCCACTAAGCAGAGAGGAGAGGGTCTCAGGGCAGAGTGCAGACTTTCATCTGCCTGTGAGCATGTAGACCACACTCAACTAGAGTTGCCTCAGATGTCAGGCAAAGTAACACACACCATCCCTGTGTCAAAGGCATCATAGAAAAAAGCAAGTATCTCCTCTGAGGCAGATTAAGAAGAAATGAATCGAAATTTCATTGATAATCACATGGCCCAAATTAGTCTCTCATAATTGTCAGTGAGATTCTTATCAGACTGTGCAGAGCAAGCTGAGGAATGTAAAATGGTACAAATGTAAATAAGTTGTATACAAATGGAAATTGCCACTTTCATCGGCAAGTAGCTAAAAGAATATTTCAGCTGAAAAGCCAAGTCTATTTTGTTCAGAAGTAAACACAGAAATGAAATACATAAGATGATCTCTTTGAAGGGTTAATAAAAGCACCTTTTACTATAAATTTTAAAAGGGGGGGTGGAGTTCCTTCTTGACAGAAATGCCAGCTTTAACCATTGGCAGGCTGAAGAAAACACAAATGACACCTAAGATAACTGGTATAAGCTAAAGTATATGTTTGTTTTTTAAAAGAACTCTTTAAAAGAACTCCAGTGCAATTCCAAAGTCAGTCATTCTTACTAGCAGTCTTAAAAAAAAAGCATTATCAACATTGGCTCTATAAACATTAATTACTCATGCTCATTTCTGACATGTGCCTGCCTCCCCTAAAGACTATTAAGTACAGCCACTTCAGCATGTAAGGGAACTGCCCTTGTGGCTCAGCTGGTAAGAATCTGCCTGCAAAGTGGGAAACTTGGGTTCAATCCCTGGGTTGGGAAGATCCCTTGAGAAGGGAAAGGCTACCCACTCCAGTATTCTGGCCCAGAGAACTCCATGGACTGTATAGTCCACGGGTTCACAAAGAGTCGAACATGACTAAGCAGCTTTCACTTTCACTCAGTGTGTAAGAACGGACTATCTTGGAAGATAAACTGCTGCTACCAAGTCACTTCAGTCGTGTCCAACTCTGCGACCCCACAGATGGTAGCCCACCAGGCTCCCCCGTCCCTGGGATTCTCCAGGCAAGAACACTGGAGTGGGTTGCCATTTCCTTCTCCAATGCATGAAAGTGAAAAGGGAAAGTGAAGTCGCTCAGTCGTGTCCGACCCTTAGCTACCCTATGGACTGCAGCCTTCCAGGCTCCTCCGTCCATGGGATTTTCCAGGCAAGAGTACTGGAGTGGGGTGCCATTGCCTTCTCCATGGAAGATAAACAGGGCTTCTATAAGGCTTTATAACACTAAACTGATGTAAGGCTGCAATGTCCCCATGGGCTCATCTGGTGACACTACCAAAGTCAAAGTTTCAATATTTTTCAGTCTCCTAGGCTGAAACATGGTCTTAGAAATCATCTAATACAGTTGTTTTCAAACTTTAAAAAAAACTGCGGAATCCTTCCTCTTTTTAATAAAAAACAAAAGTTCCCATCAGATGTCCTTCTACCTTCTTTTTGCCTCATCCTACTAAAAAGATACAAAATCATCCATCAATAATAACAGATACAGAAAAAGACTTGCAGGTCAGGTCACTGCACCCCACATGTCCACTCTGTGCCCAGTCGAAACAGCTTTCCCCACATTTCTATTCTTATTCACAAGCAAACCAGGAGGCTACTCTTCAGAATCCTGGGACTCCAGGTAAATAGAGCTTGAAAAAAAAAAAAAAAAAAATCACTGATCTGGTTCAATCTTTCACTTTACAATTAAAAGCAAAATGAGAGGCAGTATGGGATAACTAAAAAGGAGACCATGGAAAAAACATCAGTTCTGTTCCAAGCCCTTGCTAGATATGTGACCTTGAGCAAATCTCTTAAACTCTTTAAACTTCCTCATTATAAAATGGGAGTAATCATATCTTTGCCCAGTTTTTGCAAAATCATTTTGTGAACAGCAAAGCACTGCTCTGTGCACCCACGATATATGGTAAATGCTCACTAACGCATGACTAAACAATGCTGACCATTCTGAGCTTGTGTGCTGTTGACGTACTGAAGGGAAAAAGAAGCCCACAATAGGGCTGAATAATAACTTGACGGCATATACACTGCTCAGCACCCAACCATTAATTTTTTACGGTTAAGAATGTCCCCAAGCAATCCATGGTTGAACTCCAGGTCAAATGTAAATACAACCCGATGAAACCATCTAACCTACAAACTGCACACTAATAAAAGACGGTGTGGGTACATCTCTGCTATGAGCCTTATACTTGGGTGCTGGCCATTTAGCGCTCGGGCTTCTCTCTGGTCACTGAAAGCCCCACTCATAAGTTTAAAACGAGTACTGCCATTTCAACTGCTTAAAGGGTAAGGAGGCAACAGTGAATTTAAGAAACCAGATAAAAAGAAGGATGGAGAAAATAAAGCCAGAGATACCATTAAAACGGAGCATGAATGGAAAGAAAATATATGTTTGCGTGTGTGTGTGTATTATTCAAAGAATTTCTAAGAGCAATGGAAAGGCTCTTCTCACCAGAAAAAAGAAAAGTTGGAAAATACTACCAATGTAATTCTTTTTTCAGAACACAAAAATTTATTTTTAAAAGTTGTGTTTATAAGCTCATGCATATTCATAAAATGATTCATTTGGTAGGAACATATAGTCATCCAGAAGCAGCGAAAAAGCTACAGCTTTAAATGCTCAATCTACTCATCTAGACTTAAAGGTTATAGTAGCATTTCTGGAAAACATATTACTCATCGCTGCTCTAACTATACATCTCTGCACAGAAAACATGGAAAACAGGGTGGACTGGTAGTACACAAGTCTGTCACTGACCATGGTTAAAAAGTCAAACCACGTTAGAAAACAGCATGGAACTCTGTTACCATCTGCATAGTTCATCATCCTGGAAATTCCACAGCATAGACCATCAGCACACGGACTACTTTCAGGGAAGGCTGTTTTCTGGCAGCCTGACTCACCCTACCCCATCTTCAGTGTCTAAACATGTGATGAGACAATGCAAAAATTAAGCAACAGGTCAATAATGCAACCAAATTAGAGCAAAGCAAGGTAAACTGATCCTGTAATTGATGGGTATGTCATTCCTAAGTTCTGAGCAATTCTCCTCTTATGTCAATGAAAATAGCACACTACACACATGCAACCTGAATGTACAGGATGCTATTACTGATAATAATATTAACTAAAATTTAGAGAATTTATTGTTTAGAAAGCACAAATATTAAAGAACTGAAACCCAAAGAAAGGAAATGACTTGCTTAAAATTATGAAGACACTAAGAAATAATGGTAGGACTCAAAGTCAAGGGCTATGACTCTAAATTCTGTAATTTTCCTTAAACCTTTTTTCATTTATCAACATGAAATCTTTCATTCATGAAACCTTTCATTCACTCATTCATTCATTCCTTTATCTAGTGAAGAAATAGTTATTCAACATCTGTATGTTGCACACTATTCTCTTCCTAAGGAAACAAAAAGGGCACGCCTGCTTTAGGTGGTAAGGAAGTATATGTTGCAACCTAGCATAATGGTCCAGGAAAGATTAACCCGTTAAAAAGAGATGCCAGCGTAGGAAGTGGCAAACAGAAATGGATATGTGGCACAATGGGAACACAAATGAGGAAGCCCTTAACTCTTCCTACAGGGAGCAAGAAAGAGGCCCATAGGGAGTTCTAATGCTGCCTGAATCTTGGACCATGAAAGAAATCTAGCCAGCAGATAGAGGAGAGAGGGGACATGTCAGAAAATAAAAATACAATGGGCAAAGGCATAAAGGACAGAAAATTCATACATAATATCGTGAGGGAACCAGCTCAGCACGTGTGTGTCTGTGGTCCTCAGTTGTGTCCCATCCTTTGTGACCCCATGGACTGTAGCCCACCAGGCTCCTCTGTCCTTGGAATTTTTCAGGCAAGAATACTGGAGTGGGTTGCCATACTCAAGGGGATCTCCCCAACTCAGGGACAGAACTTGCCTCTCCTGCATCTCCTGCATGGGCAGGCAGATTCTTCACCTCTACATCATCAGCTCAGCATGACTGGGAGCTATATCAGGCACCACTAGCAAAGAAAATGGAAAATAGGCAAGGGCCATGGCAATCAAGACCAAGCTCACTGATGGAATGCTAAGGAAAATGGGCTTTGTTTTACTGGAAATAGAAGACAGTGAAGGTGAGTAACATGCTGAAACATAGGCTTTAAAAAGATCTAACTAGTTTTAGTGTAGCGGATGGAACTGAGAGATTAAAGGCCAGAAACAAGCAAATCAGTTAAAACTCTACTGCAGTGGTACAAAAATTGAGTGCACATATTAAGGCAGTAAGGAGAATGAAGAACAGGTAACAAATTAGAGATCTAATTTAGAAACAGAATCTTAAAATTTAGTGACTTGCAAGAAGTGGCCAGGCAAGGCTCCAGAAGTAATCTAGGCTAACTCTCAGATTTCTGGCTTATACTTTTGATGAAGAAGTTGTTTTGGTTAGATAAATAATGAGTTCTGCTTTAGATAATTAAATTAAGTCTGTGATATCTATGTAGCATAAGATCAAGATGTCCAGGATACAGGTAGAAACTGGGCCCTAAAACTCAGAAGACATACAGGATTTAGGGTTAGGGTTAGTCATTTGGGAGTAAGTTGCTCTTGAAGACATGGACCTATTGCCAGTTAGCCTGGAAAGATATCAAGAGAAGAGACCAAGAAGAGAACGTTAAAGGAACTCTACGAAGAAGAGCGGAATATGAGGGGACATACACTGAAACAATATTTCTGTAAAGTATTCTGCATTTGGTAATGTGTAGTTTTCAAAGGCCTCTTAAGATGCACACACCTGATGACCCAGTAATTTCACATCAAAGAGCTTAAGGAAGGAATCAGAAATCCTGACAGTGGTTCAGGCAAAAAAGTTCATCATAGGATTATTTATAATAGCAAAAGAATGAAAATATTTGAGGGCTTCATAAAAAGATAGATTTATTATAAAGCAAAACATGGATACAGAAAGAAAAAGTAAAAGCTTGATGAGCTAATAAGGTAACCGTTCTTGTAACTGACACCTGGTCAAGAAACAGAAGGCTGCCAGCTGGCCCAGGAGCTTCTCTTCTCTTTGTGCATCATCCCAATCATAACCCTTCTCTGTCCTCCAAAGTGCCCACTACTCTGACCACTACTCCTGATGTTCACCGTCACAGTAGTGGGTACTTTGTATCCGCTCCTTGTCTCCTAACAGTTTAATTACTCAAATGTGCATTTCTAGACAATATTGTTTAATTTGGCAAAATATTTTAAATGTATAAGAGAGGAATGGTCAAGTACATTGTAGTACATCCATATAATGAGTGTTAGAGCTATTTAAAATTATATTCATAGATAATTTTCAGTGATACAAAAAAAAATTCACATTGGTCGAAAAGAGCAGGACACAGCCCCTATATTCAGTTAACTACACAGAATAAAAAAAGAAAAGGGTATAAAATACAACAAAATGTTAGGGGAAGTTACATACGGGGAGCAAGATCACTTGTGTTTTTTGCTTTCTTCTTTAGCCTTCCTTTTTGCATATACCAAATTAAATAATGTTCATGGATTACTTTTTTCTTCTTTTTAAATGAACTCTTTTTTTAGCATATCTCACTGAGGCTCTACTTTGCAAATCCTGAATGACTAATAATGCTGAACATCTCTTCCAGTGCTTATGCGCCATCTGCATATCCTTGTCAGTCAAATGTCTCTTCTTGTCTTTTGTCATTTACTAATTGGATTGCTTTTTACTACTGAGTTTTCGAGTTCTTTACATATTGTAGACACTAGTCTTTGTTGGATATGTGGTTCACAAACATTTTCTCCCCGTCTGTAGTTTATCTTTTCTTTTTTTTTTTTTTTTGGACAGTCTTTAGCAGAACAAAAGTTTTTTGGTTTTCATGAAATCCAATTTGTCAAATTTTCTTTTTATGAATTCTGCTTTTGATATCAAGTCTGAGAAGTCATTGCCTAGCTCTAGATGCCAAAGTTTTCTCCTGTTCTTTTCCTAAGTTTTTTTAGTTTTACGCTTGCATTTAAATCTATGATCCATTTTGAGCTAATTTTTACATAATAGATGAAGTTTAAGGCAAAGTTCCTTTTTTTGCTTATGATGTCCAATTGGTTCAGCATCATGACTGAAAATGCTTTCTTTCCTCTATTGAACTACTTCTGTATATTTGTCAAAAATCAATTGGACAATGGGTAACAGGCACAGTGTTTCTTTCTTAGGTGATAAAAATGTTCTAGAATTAGACAGTTCTAGAATTAGATCGGAGAAGGCAATGGCAACCCACTCCAGTACTCTTGCCTGACAAATCCCATGGATGGAGGAGCCTGGTAGGTCGCTAGGAGTCGGACGCAACTGAGCAACTTCACTTTCACTTTTCACTTTTATGCATTGGAGAAGTAAATGGCAACCCACTCCAGTGTTCTTGCCTGGAGGATCCCAGGGACGGGGGAGCCTGGTGGGCTGCCATCTATGGGGTCACACAGAGTCGGACACGACTGAAGAGACTTAGCAGCAGCAGCAGCAGCAGCAGCAGACTAGATAGTGGTGAATGTTGTACAACTCAGTGAATATACTAAAAATCACTGAACTGTACACTTTAAAAGGGAAGATTTTTTTTTTCTTCACGTTTTATTTTTTTATTTTATTTTTTTTAATTTTATTTTTAAACTAAAGGGAAGATTTTTCTGGTTTGTGAGTTATACCTCAATTTAAAAAAAAACCCTACTGAAAACAGAGGTATAGGTCCCTATTCCGTAACTCCTTGTTCTCTATTCTTTCCACTGATCTATGTCTGTCCCTCCCCCAATATCACACAAAGGTAATTACTCTGTAAGAAGTCCTGAAATCAGATAGACTGATTCTTCCTAGTTTTTCTTATATTTAGCTAATCCAGTTTTTCTGTCTTTCCACAGATATTTTATAATAATCTTGTCTATATCTACAAAAAAAATCTTGCCGAAGTTTTATAGGAATTGTTGTAAACTTGTATGTCAATCTGAGAAGAACTGACATCTTTATCGTGCTGAGCCTTCCAATCCATAAACACAGTATGTCTCTTCATTTATACAGAACTTTGATTTGTCTCATCAGATTTTGCAGTTTTCAGCATACAAGCTTTATTAGATATACAGTTAAGCATTATTTTTAATTTGAGAAACTATAAATGATATTGTATTTACTTAGTTTTTTAGTAAACTAAACCCGTTCTCTATGAGTATAGAGAAGTGCAACTGATTTTTGTGTGTTTAACTTATATCCTGTGACCTTGCTAACACACACATTACTTCTAGGAATTTATCAGATTGTTTTCTACATAGCCAATCATGACATCGGTAGATACAAAGATTTTATTTCTTCCTTCCTGCCCAATATGTCCTTTATTTCTTTTTCTTGCCTTATTGCACTAGGTAGAACTTCCAGCAATATGCTGACTAAGAGTAATGAAAACAGACATCCTTGACTTATTCCCAATCTTAGGAGAAATGCACTCCATTTTCACTGTTAAATACAATGGTAGATATACAGTTTTTTGTAAAAGTTTTCTATCAAGTTGAGAAAGCTGTGCTCAAAAAGGCTGGATCCTTCTAAGATTATATATATATATATATTATATATATATATATATTATATATATATAAAAGAGCCTGCAACTCATCAAGGGAAAGGTAATTACTTATTTCTCTCTCTCCCTCTCTTATGTGTATATATCCAAATAGCACCCTATTAACTTCACAAGGCAAAACATGCACTGTCTAAGCAATCCACTCTATGGTAAATTATCTACACTTGACTCTTTACCAATGCTAATTAAATTAAACCATGCTGTTTCCTATCAGGCATTTCCTACCAGCATAGCCCTGTCATAAAGATAAGATAACTTTCTGTTTTAAACTGGTAACCTAGATAACTTGAAAAATTAGATTATTAAATACAGTAATGGCAGAAACTATGCCACGCACTGCTTATATTCCTACTGTGCCTCTGTAAGACCCAGCAATAAATAAAGCTATTGATTTAAGTCACTATTTTATGGCATCATTATATAGTTTTTGAAAAAGAAAAGGTCAAATGTTTCAACCTCTTCAGTATGAATTATCATACACTACATCACCATTTAAGTATGCTAGATATTTACAACCTATAGAGAAACAGAGTTTGTTTCCCACTTCTCAAATATCTCATCCAAATAGTATAAATGGGTTTCTTTTTCACATTTGGTAACAGGAGGCTAGTTGAAGAGGAGAACAAGCCCCTTTCAAGTTATAACTAAAGTCTTAAGACAGAGCAAAAATAATAATAAAAATCACTTGTCTACTTTTTGTAGATTCCTTAGGAATCTTTCCATTGACTAATATTCTATTAATAGTCTGAAGTATTTAAAATATTCTCTCTCCCATGGCTATCATAAAGTGAGGTGGGGAAGGCTCAAAATGAGCAGACTGGCCTCTACTCAGGGAGTGTGTGTGTGTGTGTGTGTGTATCCCTTATGCTTTGTACAGACAAGCTATAAAATAAAAAAAAATGTACACAAAGTCAGGTCCACGTTACAAAACTTCTTACAGTCACTGTTTATTCTGGAAGTCAGGCTAAGCCACAAATTAAAGCATTTTTCAAAGACTGTATTTTCAAGCCACTAACTTAGAAATGTTGCGTTATATAAAAGAACTCACCCTGTATATGTCAATATGACTGAAAGCAATAAGTATCTATCATTTCAAGTAGGATAGAAGTTATAAATTCCCACCCCAGTGCCAATAACTGGTTAAGTGCTTACTCTTAGTTTGAGTTCCTCTAGGCCTAGAACCCCACTGACCCCCACTAATATGCTAAGTAAACAATGGGCCTAAAGCTTTACTAGTTCTTCGTCACCAAAAAGAAAAAGCTGTATCTACTCCCCAAGTTTCATTTTACTTCTAACTGGAACACAAACAAAACCCAAAAGGTAAATTCAAAAAAGGGAAGGGAGCAGGGAATGGCTTTGAGCAATCAAAAAAAAAAATCAGAAAGTTCACGTAACTAAACTCATGCATTAATTTTACATAAAAATTATTATTACATTTCATTTCCAACTCACAGCATATTAAAAGAGGAAAAGTAGAAAAGGGAACCAGGAGAGAAAAATATCTGTTAGAGTATCAGCGAGCAAAGAGACAGCAGAAGTATTATAAAACAGAATTCAACGAAACATTTCGTTCATTCAATTGGTGGGAAAGAGCCCTATACACTTTAGCACAAAATATCATGTTCATAGTGATGAACCTAAGTTATCAAATAAACTTAAATTATACTCAGTATGTTCTGTTTTTTTAAAAAAAAAAAAGAAAGAAAATATTAAATATACATATTAGGAAAGTGTCACTATTAAGCTCATGAGTTAAACAGATCTTTAGATTAAAGCATGTACTACTGGCTCTGTAACCTTAGACAAGTTACTTAAATTTGCTAAGACTCAGTTTCCTTATATGTGAAATGGAGCTAATAAAATACACCTTAGTGAGCTGTTGTCTGGCACTAAGAGCAGGACGAGCACACTCGTCATTCCAGCTACTGCTGCTGGCACTATCGCTACCACTGTTATTCACATTAGAAGGAGTTCTGTTACAAACGGCTTCTATTGAGGGAGATATGCTCAGTCGTGTCTGACTCTTTGTGACCCCACAGACTGTAGTTCACCAGGCTTCTCTGTTCATGGGATTTTCCTGGTACAAATACTGGAGTGAATTACCATTTCCTCTTCCAGGGGACCTTTCTGGTCCAGGGATCGAAACTGTGTCTCCTGCATCACAGGTGGATTCTTGACCACTGAGCCACTGGGGGTTGCAGGACGGATAATTACACACAATAAAACACACATATCAGTATACCTTTTGATGACTTTTGACAAATATATGCACCCATGTAACCATCATCTCAATCAAGATCTAGGGTATCTCCTCTAGAAAGTTCTCTCCTACTCTTTTCTACTCAATTCCATCCATCCACCCAGAGACAACCACTATTCTGATTTCTGTGACCATCACTTAGTTTTACCTGTTCTATTATAGAGATAAACGGAATCATAGAGCATGCAGTTTTTTGTGTCTGCGTTCTTTTATTCAACATAAAGTTTTTGAGATTCATTTCAAGCTTTCTTGTAATTTACTTTACTAAAATCATTAAAAATTATTTGCTATGAATATGTCAAAACTTATTTATCTGTTGGCTGTTTCAACTTTGGGGCTATGATCCACATTTTTTTTAAACCATCAGTTCAGTTCAGTTCAGTTGCTCAGTCACATCTGACTCTTTGCGAGTCCATGGACTGCAGCACGCAGGCTTCCCTGTCCTTCACCAACTCCCACAGCTTGCTCAAACTCATGTCCATCCAATTGGTGATACCATCCAACCACTTCATTCTCTGTCATCCCCTTCTCCTCCTGCCTTCAATCTTTTCCAGCATCAGGGTCTTTTCCAATGAGTCAATTCTTCACATCAGGTGGCCAAATTATTGGAGTTTCAGCTTCAGCATCAGTCTTTCCAATGAATATTAAGGACTGATTTCCTTCAGGATTGACTGGTTTGATCTCCTAGCTGGCCAAGGGAATCTCAAGAATCTTCTCCAACACCACAGTTCAAAATCATCAATTCTTCAGTGCTCAGTTTTCTTTATGGTCCAACTTTCACATCCATACATGACTACTGGAAAAACCACAGCTTTGACTAGACAGATCTTCGTTGGCAAAGTAATGTCTCTGCTTTTTAACATGCTGTCTAGGTTGGTCAGAGCCTTTTTTCCAAGGAGCAAGTATCTTTTAATTTCATGGCTGCAGTCAGCATTTGCAGCAATTTTGGAGCCCAAGAAAATAAAGTCTGTCATTGTTTCCATTGTTTCCCCATCTATTTGCCATGAAGAGATGGGACCAAATGCCATGATCTCGTGTTTTTTTGAATGTTGAGTTTGAAGCCAGTTTTTTCACTCTCCTCTTTCACTTTCATCAAGAGGCTCTTTAGTTCCTCTTTGCTTTCTGCCATGCGGGTGGTGTCATGTGCCTATCTGAGGTTATTGTTATTTCTTCCTGCAATCTTGATTCCAGCCTGTGCTTCATCGAGTTCAGCTTTCACAAGATAGGGTATATAATTAAGATTCATTTACCAGTAGTATTCACTGTACAAAATATCTTACTGATAATAAGATAAACATTAAAATATAAAATGCAGATATTTTAAGGCTTGTAGAGGGCTCTGAAATGATTAAATCATATTTCTCAATAAATATATAATTGAGATTTCATTTACTCACACAGAAATCTTTCATCATATATGATGGATAATATTTAATTCTGCATGTGATAAAATCCTCAAAACTACAAATAAATTAAAATCCTATACTAAACCAGAGGAACTTCCTGTTCCTGTCAACTCAGGTTGATCCATCTGATGGAGAACTTCAGCAAACAGTCTTATATGATATTCAAACTCCTGATACAGATCTAAATGATTTTCTACCCAAAAAAGGATGGTTCCCACCCATGCCTAGTACTGCTGACTGCAGCTATGTATTTTTGCCAGTGTCCTTTAATGCTGGTTTACAAGAATGAACCTTATTTCATGGGATGAAAGAGAAGCACATGTTTAAAGAATTCATCTCTTTAGTCATTCTTAAATAATTAACTTTACTCTTTCTTAAATAATTTTTGTACAGTGAAAACCCATGTTCTGGCTGATAATAATAATGCAATTTCTCTCAATGCAATACATTCTAAGTCAACTCAGGGAAGAAATTCTGCCACTTTAGTGAAGACCCTATCCTCCCTGAATTTAGACAATGACTAGGGCTTCCAAGGAGGCTCAGTGGTAAAGAATCCACCTGCCAATGCAGGAGATGAGGAGACAAGGATCTGATCCCTGGGTTGGGAAGATCTCCAGGAGGAGGAAAAGGGAACCCACTCCAGTATTCTCGCCTGCAAAATTCCATGGACAAAGGAGCCTGGCAGGCTATATAGTCCAGGGGGTCGCAGAGTCAGAACTGAACACTCACACACACAGACTTGGAACTAGTTATCTGAAGAGAGTGGTTTTCAAAATATGTCCAAAAAATATCAGGGTTTAGCAAACATTTACATTACTTTCACTTACTAAATAAACTTTAACTATGGGCTTCCCTTGTGGCTCAGATGGTAAAGAATCTGTCCGCAATGTGGGAGACCCGTGTTCAACCCTGAGTTAGGAAGAGCCCCTGGAGAAGGGCATGGCAATCTACTCCAGCATTCTTGCTTGGAGAATCCCATGGACAGAAAAGTCTAGCAGGCTACAGTCCATGCGGTCACAAAGAGTGAAACACAACTGAAGTGACTTAGCACACACAGCACAACTATTTCTTCAATAACAAAGATGCACACAGATGTGTTATATACCAATTGTAATAAAACAGAAACAAGTTCCAGGCAATTTCACCTTCCAGGTTAACTTGCTTTTGTGAAGGACTCAAAATAAGGCTTCTCCAGCCATTTCTGTCAACTGAATGTTCCTCTTCTGCTTACTCAGGACTGTATACACCCACTTACGTAAAGTGATTCTAGCACACACAGAGGCTGCACTCCTAACTGTCAGGCGACACTGCCTCAGCACATGCTCTACATGACGTAACATGGCTGTTACAAAATAAGTGAATCTATAATGTAAAGGTTTGGGTCCTTGTGTCCTACTTTTATATTTATGATAGCATTATCATAAGCTTTTGGGCTATCCCAGTGGCTCAGTGGTAAAGAATCTGCCTACAATGCAGGAGACTCATGTTCGATCCTTGGTTCGAGAAGATCCCCTGGAGAAGGAAATGGCAACCCACCCTAGTACTCTTTGCCTGGCAAATTCCACGGACAGAGGAGTCTGGAAGGCTACAGTCCATGGGGTAGCAAAAGAGGCAGACATGACTTAGCAACTAACTAAACATCATCATCATAAGCTCCTAATCCTTCTTCAACCACTTAATGTTTGCAGTAAGGTAAAATGATTAATCAACCATATCAATGAGCCATGTCTAAATATGATTTAAATTCCGGGATTTAAGAAAAATAATAATGGATGTAACAAGACTGATCATATTCAAGCCAAGTTTGACAACTGGTATTAGAAACCAATGCCAACCAATTCTTCAACCACTATCAAATACATTGATAACATATCATTATGAAATGATAAAGTGTCATATCAATAAATAAGGTAATAGCAATTTGTCACTGAAAATCACCTTTTACTGCAAGAAAAAGTATATATCTCAGCTTCTTGATATATTTAATGAAACCAAATCTTATAAAATCAATTTGTGATCCCTGTTAAGTTATGACATAGTTGGAGGGTGGGGAGCAGGGAAAAGTAAGCATAAAAAGAAAGCTTGATGTTATTGAGAGGCAGAAAGCATTCAAATAAAATTTAATTCTAACAATGAAAATATCACACCATTGTTCAAGATAAGTTTTTAGAAAGAACAGGAATAAGTAGTACACACTCTGAAGGAAAAGCGTATTAAATCCTAGGTGGCGCTAGTGGTAAAGAACCCGCCTGCCAATGCAGGAGACATTAAGAGATGCAGGTGGGATCCCTGGGTCAGGAAGAAACCCTGGAGAAGGGCACGGCAACCCACGCCAGTATTCTTGCCTGGAGAATCCCACGGACAGAGGGGCCGGGGTGCTACAGTCCATGGGGTCGCAAAGAGCTGGACACGACTGAAGCGACTTAGCATGCACACATGCCACTAACACTGTAAAGAAGTTTATCTAATGACTACACTACTGTTTAAATGTGACTATCACCACTATTAGAAAATAAGATATTAGAGAAAAACATCTACAACATCTGAACAACTGAAAGGCTAAAAGTATGTGAAATTTTTACACTTTAACTAAGCAAGGACATGAAAAATGTTGGAAATTTCCAATTTTTAAAATAATAGGTTCATGCAAGCAATGATGAAAAGGGCTTCCATATACAATAGGAAGGAAAAAATGAAGCAGTAGTTAGATAAATTTTTACTATGCCCTCAAATAAGTTGGTTAAAACATAATGAGAATGTACTAGTGGTAATAAAATAATGACAGGAAAAATTGTAGTAGTGGCTCTTATAAAAAGCTATTACCCAAATATAGTTTAAGTAAGAACGGCATGCTTCAGAAACCAGCATGAGCTGTTAAGAAAATGCCAGTATGATTCGAACTACTGATGTATTAAGGCATGGTCTTTACACTGCAGATTTCACAGTTATTTGTAAGTATATAATGAGTTCTAGAATCTCTTTTTTCATTTTGAGAAACAGGTTAGTTCTATTATATATAGTTCAAATAAAGTCCCCTCCTCAAAACAAATTAAGGGTAGGAAAAGAAGGGGACGACAGAGGATGAGACGGTTGGATGGCATTGCCGACTTAATGGACATAAGCTTGAGCAGACTTCGGGAGGTAGTGAAGGACTGGGAAACCCGGCGTGCTGCAGTCCATGGGGCCGCAGAGTTGGACACGACTGAGTTACTGTAACAACAACAACGATTTCAGAGCAACACAAGCACGGTAATGGTGAAGGGCGTCAGATGTGAGCCTAGCTCTGTCACTCACTCACTAGCTGTAAACTCGGTACTGGAGACTTTAACTCCCTGTGCCTCAGTTTCTTCATTTGTAAACTAGAGATGAAATGTTTGTTGTTTGGAAATCAATACATGTAAAGCTCCCACCAGGAGTCTAGGGCTTAGGTGCTCAAAAACGTTAGATGTTGCTGTTGCTGTTAAGCAAAGTGCTCTAAAAAAAATTTTTTTTTTTTTACCATTTACAAGGACTTTTCTGTGTAAATCAGGATTTCTCTTGATACTGTGCGACACACAAAAAAAACCACAAAACTAACCTAGAGCTCCACGAAGGGCAAGGCATTGGTGGTTTGATGGCTAATAGAATTCTCGCTTCCCCTAGTAGAGCTCATCAAACACAGACTGACTTTCTTAAACATTCAGCAAACTTATAAATAGATTTATACTAATTTATCAGTTTCACACTCATTAGGGCTCCAGATAAAAATTCATTTACAAAACCTCAGACTAGATCAAGGAGCTCAGGATAGAAATTTTGGCTATAAAAATGTTTTTTGAGAAAGCAACCCAATCAGAAGTAGTCTTACACTCAGCTTTTAAAATATCTGATATAGATAACAGTGCTAATTTATCCAAACTCAAAACTGCATGCTCCAAGGTGAACCTATTTTCAAAAGAATAAAAACACTTCAAAAAATGTTTTGGAGGAAAAAAAAGAAGACAATGAATTATTTTCCTCTCTGGTCTGTGTAGTAAGGAAGGTGTGTGAGGCTCGAATAAGAGAATTGTTTTCAGTGAGAGAAGAGAAACAATAAAGAAAAAAATACAAAGTTAAAAGGGAAAAATAAAAGTTAAAGCAATGTTATGTGTATTTACCACAATTTAAATTTTTAATTAAATCAAAACAAATCTTCCATGACACCATGCAGAGCAGACAACTGTACTTCCCTAAAATCCAAAAATCCATTATTTTTGTATAATATGCTGCTGCTAAGTCACTTCAGTCGTGTCCGACTCTGCGTGATCCCACAGATGGCAGCCACCAGGCTCCCCCGTCCCTGGGATTCTCCAGGCAAGAACACTGGAGTGGGTTGCCATTTCCTTCTCCAATGCATGAAAGTGAAAAGTGAAAGGGAAGTCGCTCAGTCGTGTCTGACTCTTCGGGACCCCATGGACTACAGCCCACCAGGCTCCTCCGTCCATGGGATTTTCCAGGCAAAGTACTGGACTGGGGTGCCACTGCCTTCTCCGTTGTATAATACAGAAACAGGAAATAAAATTTTCAAAAATAATAAGGTAATAAATTGCTCCTCATAAAAACACAAAGAATATGTAAGTTGTGTTTTCCTGAAAGTTGAGATACTGTGGTAAGAAGACATTTTGAAAACTGTTCTCAGAAAAAAATAACTGTAACAAAAGGAAACATGGATGCTATGGGGACTATCCATGAGTTCATGGGCTCTTACAAAGCTTTGGAAGGTCTACTCTATTCTACTTAAAGAAGAGCTAGCATTCTGACTCTACTTATAGAAGATCCAGAGCTCCTGAAGGAAGAAAAGCCTTAAAAACTAAGGTAGCAATCATCATGGGAAATATTTTAGGAAATAACTTGAGGCTTGTGTTTTCCCCACAATTTTTTAGAGGGAAGAAAAAAAAAAATGAAGATCTAACTATATCTTCTCAAGAGCTCAAAATAGTTTCTTTAAAGTAGAATTTTGGATTTTTCTCCCCTAACAAAAATGTCATATTTTGTCATTATGCCATCACAGGCAGCTTGTATTAATGTAGCATTAGTTCCTTCAGGATTGTTACATGCCACCAAGCCAAAGTCAGCACAGAAAATACACTAAATGACTGTTTGGCAAAATAGTTAGAGCTCCCAACAAGGCAATGACGAACAAAAAAATAATTCTTACGAAAGTTGGGGTATTACATAAAAGTATGCAGATTCCTTTTTAATGTGAAACCCCAATTCATTAAGAAATAAATCCCTTAGAAGAAAATTCAGAGCACCACATCAACCAGGTCATTCATTTCTAACGTTACAAGATGAGTGCAGCAAAATTAAAATGTGTTTTATACAATATTAACCAATCCTGGCACCCCACTCCAGGACTCTTGCCTGGAAAATCCCATGGGCAGAGGAGCCTGGTAGGCTGCAGTCCATGGGGTCGCTGAGGGTCGGACGTTACTGAGTGATTTCACTTTCTCTTTTCACTTTCATGCATTGGAGAAGGAAATGGCAACCCACTCCAGTGTTCTTGCCTGGAGAATCCCAGGGATGGGGGAGCCTGGTGGGCTGCCGTCTATGGGGTCGCACAGAGTCGGACACAACTGAAGCGACTTACCAGCAGCAGCAGCAACCAGTCATGTAAAATCTTCATTTTAAATGTCTGCTTGTTTACCTGCTTCTGTCTTTAAAATATTTGGTGATAAAAATTAAAGCAAAGTAAAGAATATGATCATTTTCTCTCCAAACCAAAAAACCACTCAAGTACTTATCTAGGAAGACTTTGGCGCCCAGAATATTGGTTGTGTCTGTGGCAAAGGGGATAACTGCTTTTATCAAGGCCATAGGCAAACACCACGTGGCCCGAAAAGTCTGAAAGATTCTGAGGGTTCTTATGAAATGTTCTAAAGGATGTTCTTGCCATCTGAGACGCGAGAAAACTTCCCAGGGTAAATCCAGGGAAAAATAAGAGTCACTATAAAATGTATGCTGTAATTGTTGTTGTTTAGTTGCTAAGTCAACCCCATGGACCCCATGGACTGTAGCTCACCAGGCTCCTCTGTCCATGGAATTTCCCCAGCAAGGATACTGGAGTGGATTGCCATTTCCTTCTCCAGGGGATCTTCCCAACTCAGGGATTGAACCTGCATCTTCTGCATTGGCAAGCGGATTCTTTACCACTGAAACACCAGAGAAGCCCCATAAAATGTATAGGAAAAAATAAATTAGTAACAGCTCTTGTCCTCAAGCAGCTTAACATTAACAATAAAAGTCAACTACAAGAGACAACACAAAGCAAAACAAGATTAATTGCCACATGACTCAGAGACAATTAAGCGAATTCAAAGGAGGGAACAGATCACCTGAGCCAGAATAAACAGAAAGCTCCCCTAAGGCTGAGAAATGTTTAAGCAAGGCGATGGGCAGAAGTTCTTAGAAGGAGGAAGGCCACAGAGGCACTGCCTCCACTCCCATCCTGACAGAGGAGGCTACACTCAATGTGGATCTGACACCTTTTATCACCATAAGCAACTAATATGAAAGACGATGGAAAAGACACCTAACTGATTTCCAGGTTCCTGCCACTCCCAAATAATACAGCAAGCGTCAAGACCTAAAGTGGGTACAACAAACTTCAATGACTCAGCTTAGGACCGGCTGTAAATGAAGTTCTGGTTAAACAAAACAACTGCTTGCTTTGAACTTAAATCCTGTGTCAGTAGGGTAATTGCCCTAGAGAGAGAGACATCTTCCAAGGCAGAAACTGACAAAGACAAGACAATCAAGCAAAAGAAAAAAAAAAAGCACGAGAAACAACAGAACCACCAGAGTAGTAATTCAAACGCTGCCTTGGTTGCTTTGCCAAGAAACAAGTTAATTCCTCTGTTTTCACGTGGTTTCTCAAATGCTGAATGCATCAAGAAATCATGCCACTTAAGAAGTTCTAAAAAGTTTTATGATTTCTCTTTTTTGTTGTGTATTCTGTGACTGAGATCTGTTTTGTTTTAAATTCTGAATAAAAAGAAAGCAGTAAACCTTAGCCAGAATAATTTATACCAGATATGTGAATTTACATTTCAGAAAAAATTTTTTAAAACAGAAACATCCTGTCTGGGGACTCTTCTTATAAGATTATTGACCTGACTTGGCCTCAAGACTATCTTTTCCCTTTCCAAGCACCATCTTCCTGTTTTCTCAGCCTCATCTGAACCTGCTCAACTAAACAAAGAACCACTCAAAGTAAACTGCAAAGAACACCAACTTCAATAATTTATAGCCAAACCAACACACCCCTGGCTCGAGTCTAGAATAAATTACTACAAGATTCTTTATTTACAATGACTCTCCATTCCTCTTATCTTTGCTAATAATCTCATATTTCTTCCCTATACATGAATCAAGACTAAGATTCTTTGAAATATCTCACACATTCACACACAATCACTCAGGTCAGAATCACCTAGGCTCTACATTGAGGCTACAGCAATTCTCGGCACAGGAAGGTGAGTCTTAAAGAGTATAGTTTAAAAGAAAAAGCATAATCGACAAAATAAATCTTATTTGATAAATAAAAAGATACCCATCGTCTTCATATTACAGACACCAAAAATAAAGCTCAACAATGAGAAGACATTCAGAACAAACTCAATTTAAGACAGGCTTGCCATCAATATATGATGTTTGTAGGTACAATGTACACTAGAATTTTTAATATATGTCATAAATAGAAATGTTTCCTCTTCTCAGCAGTTTAATTTTGATCATTTTTATTGTAAGACAGTATTTTTATTTAAGAAGGAAGGCCATTTTGGGCTTCCCTGGTGGTCCAGTGGCTAAAAATCCACCCTGCAATGCAAGGGACACTTGGACCCCTGGTCTAAGATCTCATGCACAGCAGGGCAGCTGGGCCTCTGGGCACTACTTCTGAAACCTGAGGACCAGAGAGCCCGTGCTCTGCAACGAGAGAAGCCATTGCAATGAGTAGACCACACTGCAATAGAGTGGCCCCTGCTTGACACAACTAGAGAATGCCTGCGTGCAGCAATGAATACTCAGCACAGCCAAAAATAAAATATTTTTTTAAAAAACAAAGCCATTTTGTAATTACTTCAAAATACTCATGGAATTTTCCAGCCAAGAATACTGGAGTAGGTTGGCATTTCCTACTCCAGAGGATATTCCCAACCCAGGAATCAAACCCCACATCTCTTGCGTCTCCTGCACTGGTAGGCGGATTCTTTACCACTGAGACACCTGGGAAGCCTACAAAAGGCAATAAGGCGTGAGATTTTCATGTCTATCAAAAGGGCTGATGAAAGCACTTAAAATTTCTGATCAATAACTAGAGCCACAAGCTGAGTAACATAGCCCAGTATCTCCTACAAAAAGTGAATTTACTGAATATGAAAAATGTTGGAATCTAATACTTTGAGCTCTTAATCTAGTGCTCACTTATTTGCCCTGAGATAGAGAACAAATAACTTAAATGTTGGACTACCAGCTTCCCCAAATCAGAAAATAAAACAGTGTGAAGTAAAAAAGAAAAAAGAAAATCATAAAAGACAGATCTATTTACTACTTTGAAATCTGAAGGTCTAAGTTCAAAGGGACTTTTTTTTTTTTTTAAGAGAGAAGCAGCTAGTTTTACATTAAGTAAAACTTCCTGTTTTATAACTAGTATCAGTTGACAATATGTTCTGGGCACCAGGCTAAGTGTTTTCCATGATTATCTGGTTTAATTCTCATTAAAACACTAAGGAAGTAGCTACTGCTATTTTACAGAGGAGAAAAATGAGGTTTAGAACGGTTAAGAAACTTGCTAAACTAATAAATTAGGAAGTTGAAACCCCCTACAGGTATCCAGACGCCAAAGCCAGGACTCACCACTATTCAGTTCACAAAGAAAGCAGCAGTCTCTAGCATAACAATGAATCTTCTTGACTATAAATAACATCCTGCATCTCCCCACACACTCATCTCTACCACTCCCTTGACCCACCTAACTCTTGCTAACTGTTCTTAGTCATTTAGAACTTCTTACATGGCTAGATAAATGTCAACTTCAAAAAGGCAATAACGAAAGTAACGACAATTTTGAAACACAGCTGATGAGACTCTTTTCCATCAGCTTGCACATTCATTCATTCATTCATTCAAATATTCACTGAGGACCTACTTACTATAGGAAGCAGTGGTATGTTGTGATTAAGGGCATGAGATTGCTTTAGGGCATTAGATTCCTGGCTCTATCACTAACTTAATATGTGATTTTGAGTAATTTACCCTACCTCTCACTGTCTTAGCTGCCTCATCTATAAAATGAGGATACCTACAGGTCTGTAGTAAAGATTGATCACATAACGTTAGCTTGTATTATCACACTCTGCGTGTGGGATAGTTAAGCTAGGAGCTATGGACGATATAGGTGGTATAGAATGGCATGCCCTCTGTTCTCAAGCTTGCAAAACATCTGCATAAATAACGACAGACCAATCTGTAAATATCACTACAGGTATTAATAAATAAATGCTGTCCGAGGAAGGAGAGATTATTTCTAGCTAAAGAGATCAGGGGAGGTCTAATGGAAGAGCCAGCACTTTGGGCTAGACCTTAATATAAAGGTAGAGAACATTCCAAGCACAGAATATAATCATGCGACAGTAAAGAAATTGAGCTTCAGTGAGGAATTATCATGGGTGAGTAGTGGTGAATAAACCTCAAAATGTAGGTAAGTTCAGGGTCCAATTATCAAGAGACCTGAAACTCAAATAAGGAGTTCAAGTAAATACTATCATATTTTAAAATGTAAACTAGTATTAATATTCCCTTCAAGTGGAATACACAAATGGAAATGAGAGAGCAGAGAATTTATTCCCCTAATTGAGGTGTCAGGGGGTGATGTTGGAGGAATGGTAAAGAGGAAAAAAATTACCAACGCAAGTAAGAGGAGCTATACAAACTCAGGCTTACAGGTAGCACAATTATATACATACACCAGCTTTTTTCAAACTGTACTGTGGTCAACCAAATTTGAGAAAAGCCACACGCTCCACCCCATTTCTCTCTTCAGTGATTCACAAGGCGCACTAGTATTTTAAGAACTCTCAGATGTCCTACAGCAAAAAAGCAGACTAACTTTGTTCACTATTATATTTTGTTGTGGAACCTACTAGTCCTCCAACTTACCTAATGATTCTTTTCCTCCTCCAACATGTATTTAAACACTGAGGGACACTAATGCTCTCCTGAACTTATTTTGGAAAACATGGATACTAAGTATCTGGTAAAGTGGGGTGTGATCACAAGAGAAGAGAAAGAAGACATCTTGCAGCTCCACAATCACACACTATTCTGGAAGTGTCCCTTACTTGTTTTATCTTAAGTGGCAAATAAACCAACTCAAGAAGTCCCATGAACATCATACTTTTTTTTCCCTACCTTGAGAACAACAAAAATTTTTACTATAACCCAACAACAGTACAACTCAAATTAACTTTTAATTTCCTTGCCCCTAGAATTTTACAGACGTATTTTCCTTTCCCAATCCCCAACCCCCCCAAAAAGAAAGACTGTTCATGCCTACTGTCAGGTCTTTTTAAGCTTTCTCTTTCCAATTTACCATTCTCTAGTCTTTCATCCACAAGTGATTTTCCCTTTACAGGCCCACTTCTGTCCTATATACCTCTCTCCTCTTTATTTCGCCCAGGTAACTGTTGAAATTATTACCTTGTGCCTTTGGGCTCTCAATATGATCAGAGAATGTGTTCAACATAGGACTTCCGAGGTAGCACAAGTAGTAAAGAATCTGCCTACAGGAGATGCAAGAGATAAGGGACTGATTCCGGGGTTGGGAAGATCCCCTGGAATATGAAATAGCAACCCACTCCAGTATTCTTGCTGAGAAAATTCCACGGATAGAGGAGCCTGGTGGGCTACAGTCCATGGGCTTGCATAAGAGCTGGACATGACTGAGCACACAGACATGGCAGGGATGACAGAGAGAAAAGGCAGATACTACAGTTTCACCATTCCAACCCCGAGTAGGCACTGCCCACCCACCACAGCACTCCTTCCCACTAAATCCACAGTACTCTCCACAGCTATTTCCAATCTCCTGAAAGTGAAACTGATTTACAGACAGGTTCCACAGTTTCCATCTGTATGCTTTAGATTCTATCTGCTGAAGTGTGAAATGCACTAGCAAACACAACTTACAGGTTAGAAAAGAAACACAGATTGTCTTGAGGCTGGAGTGGTGTCTTACTGCACAACTACATGAGTCTGGGTTTTAAAAGTCAGTATCTGCATCAGAAGTGCTTAAGACACAACATAGGGCCTTACCAGAACAGTACCACAACCTGGAACCTCCCTCCACTCTACACACATAAGGATGAATAAAAACAACTGAGGATAAACTTTGAAACAATTTTGAAACATTTTACCTTCTAGGAGGCTTTTCTCTACCATGACTGCTAAGTCACTTCAGTCGGGTCTAACTCTGTACGACCCCATAGATGGCAGCTCACCAGGCTCCCCTGTCCCTGGGATTCTCCAGGCAAGAACACTGGAGTGGGTTGCCATTTCCTTCTCCACTACCATGACTAACTGAATGTTTTCCATAGTATGTATTTCATTATCATTTCTCCCTGAGTTGAAGTTCATCTAAACATGTAATTAAGGAAAGCCAGTTGGCAAATATGGCAAGCCCTCTTTTAAAATAATTAACATCAGTCTCCGTTCAACTAAAAATGTGGAGTGCAGGAGCATGAAGGAAAACATAAGATTCCTTCAATGATGGCACATAACTAAGCTAATTAAGATAAGTTAAAAAAAACTGTTTACTTAGTAGCCACCTAATTCTATAAGGAAAATAACTGTTGGTGTAATTATGCAGTTTTGTATCTCATTAACTATCACAGTGGAAGATTACCTATTGTGCAACAATTATATCTGGTAAACCTATGAAATCTGAAGCTACCATCATAAAGTCATGTTTATACAGCTCTTTAGAACAGTAAATCTTTTTTTCCCTTTTAAAACTAAGATATGCCCACAAGAGTCCACCAAACAGACTCTATATTCAAATCAAAAATTACTTCCTTGATCAGAGCTTCTCTCACCTGGGAAACTGGAGAAACAGGAGTAGCTTTTGATTCAGCAAAAAGCCTTACATCCTGCCTCACCAAGATGCCCTGAAACAACTCTAGAAACTAAGGAAAGGGAAAGTTTAATAACTTTAATAAAAGAAAAACAGAAGGGAAAAGGGAAACAGGGCAGTTTCTAAACCGCAATCCACTTCTACTTTTTCTATCTCAATATTAAATCCATAGTTATCATATGAACAAAAACCTATTACCAAGTAACAGTAAAGTGAAACATCAGTCCTCAGCACCTCAGCCTGGGTTCCTACACTGTCCCCTCAACACGGTGAGGTTTAATTAAAATTTAAAAATAATACTGAAATCTATCTTATATTCAACTCTTATAACCAAGAGTAATAACACTACCACTCAGCCAGCCAATTCCAAGTGACATTTTCATGGGAGTTCCCCAAAATGCCTGAAGTCTTCATAATCCTGCTAAACATACATATCACGTCTTTAACACAACTCAAACACAACAAAGCTGAGCTTCTCTATCATGTCACTAGTAGGATGAACATTAAACTGAGCTTCTCAATCACAGGGCCAATGTCTTACTGTTCAACTATATTCTTGCCTACAAATCTAGTTTCTGTTTTCCTAGGTTCCAAACTTCAGTTTTATCTTACGGTATTATTATACTTACTTCCTGTCAGGACTTCTAATCCTTCATAGAACAAAACCCAGTATGCTGCTGCTGCTGCTAAGTCACTTCAGTCGTGTCCAACTCTGTCTGACCCCATAGACGGCAGCCCACCAGGCTCCCCCGTCCCTGGGATTCTCCAGGCAAGAACACTGGAGTGGGTTGCCATTTCCTTCTCCAATGCATAAAAGTGAAAAGTGAAAGTGAAGTCTCTCAGTCGTGTCCTACTCTTCGGGACCCCATGGACTGCAGCCTACCAGGCTCCTCCATCCATGGGATTTTCCAGGCAAGAGTACTGGAGTGGGGTGCCATCACCTTCTCCAAAACCCAGTATAAATAATGCCTTATTCACCTTTGTGTCCTCAGCATTTAGTGCAGCGCCTGGCACATAAGTTCTTAATTCATGTTTACTGACTTGAAGACGACCGCTGCAGTGCTGTTCTAGCTCAGTAACATACCTATGTCCAAGGGCCTAGCACACCATAGCAATGTTACTGACTGACTGGAATCGGAAGCCATGCACCCTCAGCGGGTATACTAGACGATGTTTTTGTCAATGAACAAAAGGAACGTCAAAACTGTTTTTTAAAACTGTTCTAATCCTCAAATCTTTTCAAAGAAAAAGTAATCATTTCATTTTTAAGTAATAAATACAAATACTCAGATAGAGACTTTCAGATTTTGATTTGAATAACTATTATATTTACTTACTTTTCTGCTTATTTTCACTTTCAAGGCTTTTTTCCCTTGAGTAGATGACAAACCTATTTAAATGCTTACAAAATAATTTAGCACTTATAAAAACCCACCTCAGTGATCACAGCAGACCTGTATCAGTCTAATTCCGTACATGACAAAGAAGAGTATACCTCTATAATATAATTCCTGTTTGGATAAGATTATGAGTCCTGGTGACTATATTTTAATTATGACTCATTCAGACAAGCCAAGACATCCTACTAAACAAAAAGTAAACTGCTGACTTAGAGATCTGATGAGACAAAACACAGTAGATTCTGCCAGGTAACAACAGTGTTTCCCTCTTCAGCAGCAACAGGCTCCAAGCCTGGTCAGTTTACAGACTTCTCTACTCCATATTTTGTACTGAAAAAAAAAAAAAGAAGAAGCTATAAAGTTTAGGTTCCAATCTAAGTATCTATCCGACCAAGGCAAATCAATCGAACTGTCCAATATTGAGGATAATAAGGGACAATAACATCCACAAATCAGCCATAAGAATTTACTCAAACAATGGAGATGATGTTAAGAACAAATACAAGAGATAAAGACTGGTGACAGGAGTTAAATAGATAATATTTCTATATGCTATCCTAAAGGAAATCAACCCTGAATATTCATTACAAGGACTGATGCTAAAGTTGAAGCTCCAATACTTTGGCCACCTGACGAGAAAAGCCAACTCACCGGAAAAGACCCTGATGCAGGGAAAGACAAAAGGCAAAAGGAGAAGCAGGCAGCGGAGGATGAGATGGTTAGACAGCATCACTGACTCAATGGATGTGAATCTGAGCAAACTCTAGGAGATAGTGAAGGACAGGGAAGCCTGGCGTGCTGCAGTTCATGGGGTCACAAAGAGTCAGACATAACTTAGTGACTGAACAACAACAAATCTGTATATGTTAAAACTACCACAAGTTAATTCTACCTACTTTATTATTCTTAACATCCAAAGACACAAAACAGTAGCAAAGTCTTCTATTCCAAAAGTTGTTTAGAAAGAATCTGTCAAGATATAATCAAATATCTGCTTACTGATGGGAAAAATCTCTGTTCACCAGCCAAAGGATTTTGGGGAATAAGAACTGCATGTGGCATCTCCCCTCCACAGCCTACAAATCCCACACCAGTTTGTAGTTATTCTTGTACTACAAGAGTATCGGTTTCAGCATGTAAGCCTCATAAGCCCCCAGGAAAGCCATTCTAGTGGAGCTCTTCCAGAAAGTTTCACTTTAGTTCCATAAAGAACCCAAGAGGCCCAGTCTGTGACAAGAGTGAACTGTAATTGCTCTCTTGGTTTCCGCCTCTGACCCTTAAGAACAAAGCTCGGAGCTGTCTGTAATCCACAATCTACTTTAATATGCTGCTAGAGCATTACAAAAAAGTGGCTTTCAATAAAGGCCCTGTGATGAGCTTGAGTGAACTCCGGGAGTTGGTGATGGACAGGGAGGCCTGGCGTGCTGTGATTCATGGGGTCGCAGAGTCGGACATGACTGAGCTACTGAACTGAATTGATGAAGCTAAAATTGGGATTCTTGGTTACTAATTTTGTGTACAATTTTTCTAATTCTTAAAAAAAGTAGAGGAAATTCTCCTTCCTCCCCTCCCAGATAAAAAGGGCGGGGGGACAGGGTGGACAACCCACAACACTTCTGACAGGCTGCATAACACTCTGTCTTAATCACACTTCAGATAAATGACAAGTAGTAGGTTATTCTTCTCTACATTACGGTAAGCAAATAATCTGCTCCAGTATTTTGGGCATTTAAAGTCTGCTACTGTTATCACTTCCAAAATTAAGGCACTGTGTGAAAATGTATGAAGTGGCTGGTTCTTAATTTCTGAGCTAGATCATTTACCCAGTTTAAACCTTTTTTTATAAAGGAAACTTGAGTTCAAATGTGTTTAAAGTGATTTGGCCAAGGTCACAAGGCCTAGGGTAGTAAGGGCATGAACTGGGATCTCCTGACTCTGGTCTCATGTTCTTCGTGACCACAGGGACCAGACAATGAGAGACAGCTCCACTATGCATCAGTGCTGAGTGCAGTGGGCACTTTTCCTATCCATCTGTCTCTTAAGAGATACAGTCCCTCTCTGTTGTGCACAATAGCGCATGTGGAAACAGAGCACATATGAGCTACATCACTATTCAAGGGTCATTTTAACAAGCACCATGCAACACTGAGGCACAATGTCCATGCTAAATAAGCAGCAAAATACAACCAAATAAAGGCCTTATTTAAGCCAAATGTGTATAGGCCCCCATTCTATCATTCCACTAAAAAGTTTCTTTAGGGCAGATACATGCCCTAAAGATACATGGTTTCTTCTTGATCTCTATATTCTTTGGAGTATTATCTTACAAAAGTTTTCCTTATACACCCCTTAAAATAAAACTGGGAGGAAAAAAATCCTTGAATATTTTTAAGTTTATACTGAAAATCTTTTTATAAGAAGTTTAAATCATTGCAAACGCTGTACTTTCCTTTATAGATCACCATGCTGCTGCTGCTGCTGCTGCTAAGTCGCTCCAGTCGTGTCCGACTCTGTGCGACCCCATAGACGGTAGCCCACCAGGCTCCCCCGTCCCAGGGATTCTCCAGGCAAGTACACTGGAGTGGGTTGCCATTTCCTTCTCCAATAGATCACCATAGGCCAATTTAAAACTGACATCTTAAAAAAAAAATGATTATGTCATTAATTTAAATACATCCAATGAAATCTAAACACTTGAAAAATCTGATAACCACTATCCTCCGTTTCAAAACTATAATAGAATCCGCATTTCTTATATGAAATGTTACTTCTTTCTCTCCTTGAAATTATATTTCTATTCTTTTTCCATAGTATTTCATTTTAATATAATTTCTTTTATCATACTTTCCTATAACAAAAATATGAGTATTGTTTTTTATTTAAAGTATTTCTTTGGGATTCAGTTCCTGTTACTTTTATTAGTAGTTACAATTGGTGAAAACAAGGCAAATATATATAGCTTAGTCGTGTTCGATTCTTTGTGAACCGATAGACTGTAGCCCTCCAGGCGCCTCTGTCTATGGGATTCTCCAGGCAAGAATACTGGAGTGAATTGCCATTCCCTTCTCCAGGGGATCTTCCCGACCCAGGGATCAAACCCTGATCTGTACTGTAGGCAGGTTCTTTACTGTCTGAGCCACCACTTCAGTTCAGTTCAGTCGCTCAGTCGTGTCCGACTCTTTGCGACCAAATGAATTGCAGCACGCCAGGCCTTCTTGTCCATCACCAACTCCCGGAGTTCACTCAGACTCACATCCATTGAGTCGGTGATGCCATCCAGCCATCTCATCCTCTGTCGTCCCCTTTTCCTCCTGCACGCAATCCCTCCCAGCATCAGAGTCTTTTCCAATGACTCAACTCTTAACATGAGGTGGCCAAAGTATGGGAGTTTCAGCTTCAGCATCAGTCCTTCCAATGAACACTCAGGACTGATCGATCTCCTTTAGAATGGACTGATTGGATCTCCTTGCAGTCCAAAGGATTCTCAAGAGTCTTCTCCAACACCACAGTTCAAAAGCATCAATTCTTCGGCACTCAGCTTTCTTCACAGTCCAACTCTCACATCCATACATGACCACAGGAAAAACCATAGCCTTGACTAGACGGACCTTTGTTGGCAAAGTAATGTCTCTGCTTTTTAATATGCTATCTAGGTTGGTTATAACTTTCCTTCCAAGGAATAAGCATCTTTTAATTTCATGGCTGCAGTCACCATCTGCAGTGATTTTGGAGCCCAGAAAAATAAAGTCTGACACTGTTTCCACTGTTTCCCCATCTATTGCCATGAAGTGATGGGACCAGATACCATGATCTTCATTTTCTGAATGTTGAGCTTTAAGCCAACTTTTTCACTCTCCCATTTCACTTTCATCAGGAGGCTTTTTAGTTCCTCTTCACTCTCTGCCATAAGGGTGGTGTCATCTGCATATCTGAGGTTATTGATATTTCTCCTGGTAATCTTGATTCCAGCTTGTGCTTCTTCCAGCCCAGCCTTTCTCATGATGTACTCTGCATATAAGTTAAATGAGCAGGGTGACAATATGCAGCCTTGACGTACTTCTTTTCCTATTTGGAACCAGTCTGTTGTTCCATGTCCAGTTCTAACTGTTGCTTCCTGACCTGCATATAGGGTTAGAAAGTGAAGTCGCTCAGTTGTGTCTGATTCTTTGGGACCCCATGGACTGCAGCCTATCAGACTCCTCCGTCCATGGGATTTTCCAGGCAAGAGTCCTGGAATGGATTGCCATTTCCTTCTCCAGGGGATCTTTCCAACCCAGGAATTGAACCCAGGTCTCCCGCATTGCAGGCAGACGCTTTACCATATGAGCCACGAGGAAGTATATCTAGGGTTAGAGAAGCCCATAAGTTTTGATAAGTAACCATAAAAATTAATTCCTTTTTTGGAGATTCAGCTCCTACCCAGATGTATGGAGAAGGGTATACACCTTGATAAAGGGAAGTTGCATACTTGACATCGGTGTCACAATTATCCTTTTGTTGGAACCCTGGAGAATTTTACACCTCAGAGAAACATACATTGGGGAGATTCAAGATGAGTGAAAGGTAAGGCTTTTTCTTTTGTAAATCAGAAGAGCTGGACATCAAACCAGTCAACCCTAAGGGAATTCAAACCTCAACGTTCATTGGTAGGATTGATGCTGAAGCTAAAGCTCCAATACTTTGGCCACCTGATGGGAAGAACTGACTCACTCGAAAAGACCCTGATGCTGGGAAAGATTGAAGGCAGGAGGAGAAGGGGGCCACAGTGGATGAGATGGTTGGATGGCATCATTGACTCAGTGGACATGAGCAAACTCCAGGAGATAGTGAAAGACAAGGAAGCCTGGCGTGCTGCAGTCCATGAGGGTCACAAAAAGTCAGGCACAACTTAGTAACTGAACAACAACAAAGGGAGGATAAGAAAAGAGAGTGAGGATTATGCCAGTACTGTCTTCAGACAAATCAATTTCAGGGAAGAGTATAAAACATGAACACTGGGGGGAGGAGCTAAGATGGCGGAGGAGTAGGATGGGGAGAACACTTTCTCCCCCACAAATTCATCAAAAGAACATTTAAACGCCGAGTAAATTCCACAAAACAACTTCTGAATGCCGGCAAAGGACATCAGGCACCCAGAAAAGCAACCCAAGTCTTCGAAAGGAGATGTTTTATCAATGGTGCTGTATAGAAGGAGAAGTTTTGAAACTACTGTAAAAATAAGACCAATACCTGGAAGCAGGAGGCTTAAGTCCAAACCCTGACTCCAGGGAACTCCTGACTCCAGGGAACATTAATTGACAGGAGTTCATCAAACGCCTCCATACCTACACTGAAACCAAGCACCACACAAGGGCCAACAAGTTTCAGGGCAAGACATACCAAGCAAATTCTCCAGCAACACAGGAACCCAGCCCTGAGCTCCAAGACACAGGCTGCCCAAAGTCACCCCAAAACCATAGACATCTCATAACTCATTACTGGACACTTCATTGCACTCCAGAGAGAAGAAATACAGCTCCACCCACCAGAACATCGACACAAGCTTCCCTAACCAAGAAACCTTGACAAGCCACCTGTACAAACCCACACACAGCGAGGAAACGCCACAATAAAGAGAACTCCACAAACTGCCAGAATACAGAAAGGACACCCCAAACTCAGCAATATAAATAAGATGAAGAGACAGAGGAATACCCAGCAGATAAAGGAACAGGATAAATGCCCACCAAACCAAACAAAAGAGGAAGAGATAGGGAATCTACCTGATAAAGAATTCCAAATAATGATAGTGAAATTGATCCAAAATCTTGAAATCAAAATGGAATCACAAATAAATAGCCTGGAGACAAGGATTGAGAAGATGCAAGAAAGGTTTAACAAGGACCTAGAAGAAATAAAAAAGAGTCAAAATATAATGAATAATGCAATAAATGAAATCAAAAACACTCTGGAGGCAACAAATAGTAGAATAACAGAGGCAGAAGATAGGATTAGTGAATTAGAAGATAGAATGGTAGAAATAAATGAATCAGAGAGGAAAAAAGAAATACGAATTAAAAGAAATGAGGACAATCTCAGAGACCTCCAGGACAATATTAAACACTACAACATTCGAATCATAGGGGTCCCAGAAGAAGAAGACAAAAAGAAAGACCATGAGAAAATACTTGAGGAGATAATAGTTGAAAACTTCCCTAAAATGGGGAAGGAAATAATCACTCAAGTCCAAGAAACCCAGAGAGTCCCAAACAGGATAAACCCAAGGAGAAACACCCCAAGATACATATTAATCAAATTAACAAAGATCAAACACAAAGAACAAATATTAAAAGCAGCAAGGGAAAAACAACAAATAACACACAAGGGGATTCCCATAAGGATAACAGCTGATCTTTCAATAGAAACTCTTCAGGCCAGGAGGGAATGGCAAGACATACTTAAAGAGATGAAAGAAAATAACCTACAGCCCAGATTATTGTACCCAGCAAGGATCTCATTCAAATATGAAGGACAAATCAAAAGCTTTACAGACAAGCAAAAGCTGAGAGAATTCAGCACCACCAAACCAGCTCTCCAACAAATACTAAAGGCTATTCTCTAGACAGGAAACACAAAAACGGTGTATAAATTCGAACATAAACAATAAAGTAAATGGCAACGGGATCATACTTATCAATAATTACCTTAAACATAAATGGGTTGAATGCCCCAACCAAAAGACAAAGACTGGCTGAATGGATACAAAAACAAGACCCCTACATATGCTGTCTACAAGAGACCCACATACAGACTGAAAATGAAGGGCTGGAAAAAGATTTTCCATGCAAATAGGGACCAAAAGAAAGCAGGAGTAGCAATACTCATATCAGATAAAATATACTTTAAAACAAAGGCTGTGAAAAGAGACAAAGACGGTCACTACATAATGATCAAAGGATCAATCCAAGAAGAAGATATAACAATTATAAATATATATGCACCCAACATAGGAGCACCACAATATGTAAGACAAATGCTAACAAGCAGGAAAGGAAAAATTAACAATAACACAATAATAATGGGATACTTTAATACCCCACTCACACCTATGGATAGATCAACTAAACAGAAAATTAACAAGGAAACACAAACTTTAAATGATACAATAGACCAGTTAGACCTAATTGATATCTATAGGACATTTCATCCCAAAACAATGAATTTCACCTTTTTCTCAAGCGCACATGGAACCTTCAGGATAGATCACATCCTGGGCCATAAATCTAGCCTTGGTAAATTCAAAAAAATTGAAATCATTCCAAGCATCTTTTCTGACCACAATGCAGTAAGATTAGATCTCAATTACAGGAGAAAAACTATTAAAAATTCCAACATATGGAGGCTGAACAACACGCTGCTGAAGAACCAACAAATCACAGAAGAAATCAAAAAAGAAATCAAAATTTGCATAGAAATGAATGAAAATAAAAACACAACAACCCAAAACCTGTGGGACACTGTAAAAGCAGTCCTAAGGGGAAAGTTCATAGCAATACAGGCATACCTCAAGAAACAAGAAAAAAGTCAAATAAATAACCTAACTCTACACCTAAAGCAACTGGAAAAGGAAGAAATGAAGAACCCCAGGGTTAGTAGAAGGAAAGAAATCTTAAAAATTAGGGCAGAAATAAATGCAAAAGAAACAAAAGAGACCATAGCAAAAATCAACAAAGCCAAAAGCTGGTTCTTTGAAAGGATAAATAAAACTGACAAACCATTAGCCAGACTCATCAAGAAACAAAGGGAGAAAAATCAAATCAATAAAATTAGAAATGAAAATGGAGAGATCACAACAGACAACACAGAAATACAAACGATCATAAGAGACTATTATCAACAATTATATGCCAATAAAATGGACAACGTGGAAGAAATGGACAAATTCTTAGAAAAGTACAACTTTCCAAAACTGGACCAGAAAGAAATAGAAAATCTTAACAGACCCATCACAAGCACAGAAATTGAAACTGTAATCAAAAATCTTCCAGTAAACAAAGCCCAGGTCCAGACGGCTTCACAGCTGAATTCTACCAAAAATTTAGAGAAGAGCTAACACCTATCCTACTCAAACTCTTCCAGAAAAGTGCAGAGGAAGGTAAACTTCCAAACTCATTCTATGAGGCTACCATCACCCTAATACCAAAACCTGACAAAGATCCCACAAAAAAAGAAAACTACAGGCCAATATCACTGATGAACATAGATGCAAAAAGCCTTAACAAAATTCTAGCAATCAGAATCCAACAACACATTAAAAAGATCATACACCATGACCAAGTGGGCTTTATCCCAGGGATGCAAGGATTCTTCAATATCCGCAAATCAATCAGTGTAATACACCACATTAACAAATTGAAAAATAAAAACCATATGATTATCTCAATAGACTCAGAGAAAGCCTTTGACAAAATTCAACATCCATTTATGATAAAAACTCTCCAGAAAGCAGGAATAGAAGGAACATACCTCAACATAATAAAAGCTATATATGACAAACCCACAGCAAACATTATCCTCAATGGTGAAAAATTGAAAGCATTTCCTCTAAATTCAGGAACAAGACAAGGGTGCCCACTTTCACCATTACTATTCAATATAGTTTTGGAAGTTTTGGCCACAGCAATCAGAGCAGAAAAAGAAATAAAAGGAACCCAAACTGGAAAAGAAGTAAAACTCTCACTGTTTGCAGATGACATGATCCTCTACATAGAAAACCCTAAAGACTCCACCAGAAAATTACTAGAACTTATCAATGATTATAGTAAAGTTGCAGGATATAAAATCAACACACAGAAATCCCTTGCATTCCTATACACTGATAATAAGAAAACAGAACGAGAAATTAAGGAAACAATTCCATTCACCATTGCAACGTAAAGAATAAAATACTTAGGAATATATCTACCTAAAGAAACTAAAGACCTATATATAGAAAACTATAAAACACTGGTGAAAGAAATCAAAGAGGACACTAATAGATGGAGAAATATACCATGTTCATGGATTGGAAGAATCATATACTGAAAATGAGCATACTACCCAAAGCAATTTATAGATTCAATGCAATCCCTATCAAGCTACTAACGGTATTCTTCACAGAGCTAGAACAAATAATTTCACAATTTGTATGGAAATACAAAAAAACCTCGAATAGCCAAAGCTATCTTGAGAAAGAAGAATGGAACTGAAGGAATCAACCTGCCTGACTTCAGGCTCTACTACAAAGCCACAGTCATCAAGACAGTATGGTACTGGCACAAAGACAGAAATACAGATCAATGGAACAAAAATAGAAAGCCCAGAGATAAATCCACACACATATGGACACCTTATCTTTGACAAAGGAGGCAAGAATATACAATGGATTAAAGACAATCTCTTTAACAAGTGGTGCTGGGAAAACTGGTCAACCACTTGTAAAAGAATGAAACTAGAGCACTTTCTAACACCATACACAAATATAAACTCAAACTGGATTAAAGATCTAAACATAAGACCAGAAACTATAAACTCCTAGAGGAAAGCATAGGCAAAACACTCTCCGACATACATCACAGCAGGATCCTCTATGACCCACCTCCCAGAATACTGGAAATGAAAGCAAAAATAAACAAATGGGACCTAATTAAACTTAAAAGCTTTTGCACAACAAAGGAAACTATAAGCAAGGTGAAAAGACAGCCTTCAGAATGGGAGAAAATAATAGCAAATGAAGCAACTGACAAACAACTAATCTCAAAAATATACAAGCAACTCCTACAGCCCAATTCCAGAAGAATAAATGACCCAATCAAAAAATAGGCCAAAGAACTAAATAGACATTTCTCCAAAGAAGACATACAGATGGATAACAAACACATGAAAAGATGCTCAACATCACTCATTATCAGAGAAATGCAAATCAAAACCACTATGAGGTACCATTTCACGCCAGTCAGAATGGCTGCGATCCAAAAGTCTACAAGCAATAAATGCTGGAGAGGGTGTGGAGAAAAGGGAACCCTCTTACACTGTTGGTGGGAATGCAAACTAGTACAGCCACTATGGAGAACAGTGTGGAGATCCCTTAAAAAACTGGAAATAGAACCACCTTATGATCCAGCAATCCCACTGCTGGGCATACACACCAAGGAAACCAGAATTGAAAGAGACACGTGTACCCCAATGTTCATCACAGCACTGTTTATAATAGCCAGGACATGGAAGCAACCTAGATGTCCATCAGCAGATGAATGGATAAGAAAGCTGTGGTACATATACACAATGGAGTATTACTCAGCCATTAAAAAGAATACATTTGAATCAGTTCTAATGAGGTGGATGAAACTGGAGCCTATTATACAGAGTGAAGTAAGCCAGAAAGAAAAACACCAATACAGCATACTAACGCATATATATGGAATTTAGAAAGATGGTAACAATAACCCTGTATACGAGACAGCAAAAGAGACACTGATGTATAGAACAGTCTTTTGGACTCTGTGGGAGAGGGAGAGGGTGGGAGGATTTGGGAGAATGGCATTGAAATACGTATAATATCATATATGAAACGAGTCGCCAGTCCAGGTTCGATGCACAATACTGGATGCTTGGGGCTGGTGCAATGGGACTACCCAGAGAGAGGGTATGGGGAGGGAGGAGGGTTCAGGATGGGGAACACATGTATACCTATGGTGGATTCATTTCGATATTTGGCAAAACCAATACAATATTGTAAAGTTTAAAAATAAAATAAAATTAAAAAACAAAAAAAAACATGAACACTGAGAACTCTCAAAACTATCCAGCCTAGATACCTTTAGACATGGACTCCAATTTGAAGATCACTGCTCTAAAGCACTCAGCTGGGTTCATTTATTGGAACTCACTAAAATGACAACCATGCCTGACAGACACAAAGACTCACTGCACATTACCTGTTATTAGGCAAATTTTATTATTTTTCCACATCTCTCATACATTTATTTAAATAGGACTAAAGTCTTATTCAGATATGGCAGTGTGATTTATTTTTAAAACATACATATAGTTTAGTCTGCCAAAGAATAACTGATCAAGATGGCTACCATGTGGTACCCTTTCTACCCATATAATGGTTTTTATACCACAAACACACAGATTACTTATGTGTTTGTGGTATAAAAAACTAGAAAGTGAGAAAAACTAGAAAGTGCTTTTAAGCAAATATGAGAAAAAGTATGTCACTGATGAAAATTATATTTTTGACTTTTATGAAAACCCAAACTTATTTAATTTTAAAAATTAATAAAAATACTTTTAAATACATAAGGCCTATTTCCTTATAGTTCACAATGTGACAGATTTCTCAAGATCTGTGAGGTACACATCCAAGACAAAATGGCAAGAACTTTAGCCTAAATTTAACAGGACAGAACCTGCTCTGTTTAAAACACTTCTTGATCTCTCTACATGTTAAGATATTTGTCTGGATTCTAACAGAAGGTAATCCCATCCTTATCTGATCTGCTCCTACTTCTACTCTGCCCACTAGTGTCACAGGCACTGGGCTGCTACCAGGCTTAGGTCTGACAGTCACCCACTCCCTGTTCCCACTAACCTCTGGCCTTACTTGGAGCTCAGATGTAAGTAATCTTACACTCATGTTCCATCACACCAGGCAAACAAGACCCTAAACCAGATCACAATTTAATACAGGAAGTTGAGACTGTATTTTTGAGATACAATTCACATACTATGAAATTCACCCTTTTAAAGTATATAATTCAATGGGTTTGTGTGTGTGTGTGTGTGTGTGTCTGAAAGACTGTGCAACTATCTCCGCTGTCTAATTCCAGAATGTTTACATCACCCACAAAAGAAGTTCTATACCCACTAGCAGCCGCTCTCCATTCGCTCCTCTCTCATCCCCTGCAGCTCCTAACCACCACCATGTACTTTCCGTCTCTGTCGATCTGCCTGTTCTGGATATTTCATATAAAGGGTATCACACAGTAAGGGGCCTTTTGTGCCTGGCTTCTTTCACTAAGCAAAATGTTTTCAAGCTTCATCCATGTTGCTGTGTTATCAGTACTTCATCACTTTTTATGGCTGAAATATATTCCACTGTATGGAAATACCTCATTTTGTTTTTTCATTCATCAGCTGATGGGTATTTGGGTTGCTTCCACTTTTGAGCTATTATGAATACTGCTGCTATGAACATTTGTGTACATGTTTTTGTGTGAACATATGTTTCAGATTTCTTGGGTATATACCTAGGAGTAGAATTGCTGGGTCATATGGTAACTCTATGTTTAACTTTTTGAGAACCTGCCAAATTGTTTTCCAAAGTGGCTGTACTGTTTTATATTCCCACCAACAATGTATGACGGTTCCAATTTGGAAAATAAACTTTATTTTCCAAAATCTCTTCCTTTACAAGCCTTCTGCCTTCTTTAAAAAAATGAGCCTGGGGATAACACAACATTGTAAATCAACTCTACTTCAATTTTGAGGAAAACAAACTCTTTTTTTCACAATGCATTGTGTGTTTTAACACTAGCTTATTTTTAAAAATAATCTCTGTAAGAATATAAGCATTAAAGGAGAATATAAATGGTATGGCTAAAAGAATATTGAGAGTATCTTAACCGATACATTAGAATATTCACATCTAAATGAGGACTGTGCCTCCTTTAATTACTTAAGGAGGTTATTCATCCATTCCCTCTATGGAAACTCTTTTGAAATTAATTTCAAGGTCGGTTCATAAAAGCAAATAAAAATCAGCCTTACAATATCATATAGCCATACCTTTTCACTGTTAAGGACCACATACCATACTACCCAGTTTGATCACCCACCTCGTTTGTTTCACAGACATGAGTCAAATGACTTTTGGCCACTTCCACAAGTCCAATACAGCCCTTAAAAAAAAAAAAGGTGGGGGAGAAAGAAGGAAGGAGGAGACAGATAAAAAGAAAAAAAGAAAGGAAAGAAAGAGAAGTTTTTTTCCTACCACTGAGAATATTCTTCAAAATGGAATTTCAAAATGGATCTTATATTATACTACAATTACATATTATCATTGGGGGAGGCTGGCAGAAAGGTACACAGTACTTTATGTACTACTCTGAGATTTCTTGTAAGTCTATAATTATTTCAAAACAAAAGGGTTTCAAAATATATATCTTAAAAGAAGGGCAGAATTTCAAAAGAAAAATGGGAAAAGAATGGAAAACACTCCCAGTAGGTAAAAAGGGAAAACGTAATTCACATTTCGCAAATCACAACTAGCCCAGAAAACCTACAAAGTTCATTCTAGAGTACAGTGGAATATAAGGTAGAAAAGATAATAGGAGCCAGACTGTAGAGCAACCTGAATGGTAAAGAGTTTAGAATCTACCCTGTATACAAGGGGGTACCCTTGGAGGATTTTTTTTAATGCATGAGAAAAATCAGAACTGGACTTCTGAAAGATTAACAGGGTAGCAGTATAAAGAACAGACTGGAGAGAAAAGCATAAAGGTAGAAAGACCAGTTACTATTGCAATAGCCCAGACATGCTAAGGTGTCAAGGGCTGGCAGTGGAACCAGACCACATGGGACTTAATGACTTAATATTCCAGAATCACCTATAAAAAGCCCAAATCCAGCATTCATTATAAGCTCTATATTATGTTTACAATAAAGAAATCTCTTCTCTGAATCATTAAAAGGGAAAAGTTTTAACATTTCAATAAGAATAAGGTTGAAAAAGTAGAAACAGCTCTAACTCAACAAAACTAACAAACAAAAAGGCGTAACAGAAATTCTAGCCTTGAACTGTGTCCCTTTAAACAAAAAACATTAGAGGTTCTCTCACACTCTGGAGAAACTTCTGCAAAGACCACACGCCATCAGTTGCATTCTGCCTGCTATAGGTAGGAAGCTTCATTGTAATACCAAATTTCTGGTCAAAGAGCTCACTGAGGTTAGGAGCAAACAGTTTCGTGTCTCTAATGCCAAACTTGCAGAAGCAGTCATTTCCAGAAGAGGTAAGATGCTGATGGCTAAAACATGGGAGGATCCAGCGCTTTATTACGAGTCAAGCAAACAGTGCGACAGATTCAATGTTTGTTGGGGGCTCCTGTGTACTAGATACCAAAGACACAGAGATGACTAAAACACAAGTTTCACCTTCAAAGAAGCCACAATCTACTGGAAAAAACACAACAAAAAAGTAACTGTAATAAAGAGAGAAATGCTGTTGTGAGGAATGTAAGAGATGTCTTGAGAACAATAATAATAATAGCCAATATTTAAGAAGTACTTCGTATGTGCAGGTTCTATTCAAAGCACTCTTCCCATATTAATTCACTTAATCCTCACAGTGAGAGCAACATTATCCACTTTTTATAGATTAGGGACACAGAGAGGTTAAATAGTTTTATTCCTGTTCTACGGCTGCATTATTAACCAAGACAGACTGACTCATGGACTTTAACTACCCACTATAAGGCCTGGCAACCCACTCCAGTGTTCTTGCCTGGAGAATCCCAGGGACGGGGGAGCCTGGTGGGCTGCTGTCTATGGGGTCGCACAGAGTCGGACACGACTGAAGTGACTTAGCAGCATAAGGCCTCTTTAAAAAGGACCAATTAATGTTGCCTGGAAGGTTAGACTAAAGAGAAGAAAAAGAGTAGATTAACATATTTATCAATGTATCCACCCACCACTGAAGGATGACCAAGAATTCACCAGATGGCTGAGGAGTTTGGGGAGGAGCTATGGGCACTTATTCACAGGGAGTGCTTGAGGGGACAGCAGCCCAAGCAAAAAGAAAGGGGCAGCCCCAGCAGGGGAAGGACAAAGGCATGAGAGTTGAGAGTGTGTGGGGCACTGGCCCAAGTGTCAGCAGACAGCGCAGGACCACGGGTTCCAGGAAAAAGGGATGAGGCTACACAGACTGGGAGGTCGCAGGCCTTGCAGGTCCACACGTCACGTAAGGACACATCTGAGTCCTTTACTGCTGAGTGATATGAGCAGATCTGCCTTCAATAAAGATAAATCCTGGTGAAAGGTGGGAGGTAGCCTGGAGACCAGGAGACCAATTAGGAGGTTACACAATAATTCCGTGAGAAATGATAAGGAGTGGATGAATGCAAGCAGAGGCTTCTGAAGTACTGATAGAATCAACAGTAGTTGCTGACTAACTGCAGGTGGAGGTTAAGGAAGAGGAGGCAGAACAAAAAAGGCATTTCTCAGGCTTTTGCTCTGGGCAGAACAGGGCAAAATTCAACTTTTAAGATGAATAGTAATAATTAATAAATAATAAAGTCCTTTTATTTATCATCCTTTCAAAAATGGAGAAGTTGAGGCTTAAATAAGTAATTTATTTAAGGTCACAGTCACTAAGCATTGAAGCCAGAGAACAAATGAAGACTTCAAACAGAGTTTAAGTTTGGCATGGTATCCAATGAAAAAGTGAAAGTTCTAGTCACTCAGTTGCCTCTGACTCTTTGCAACCCCATGGACAACAGGCCACCAGGCTCCTCTGTCCGTGGAATTCTCCAGGTAAGAATACTGGAATGGGTAGCCATTTCCTCCTCCAGGGGATCTTTCCGACCCAGAGATTAAATGCATGTCTTCTGCACTGCAGGAGAATTCTTTATCATCTGACTCATGAGGTGTCCAAATATGAGTCTCCAGTAGGCAGCTAAGTATCTTTGTATGGACCTCAGGAAAGCTGGCAATCCTAGAGGTTTGTTATTGTTGTTCAGTCGCTAAGCTGAGTTCGACTTTTTGTGACCCCCTGGACTGCAGCATGCCAGGCTCCCTTGTCCTTCACTATCTCCTGGAGTTTGCTCAATGTCATGCCCATCGAGTCAGTGATGCCATCCAACCATCTCATCCTCTGTCACCCCCTTCTTCTCTTGCCCTCAATCTTTCCCAGCATCAGGGTCTTTTCCAATGACTTGGCTCTTCACATCAGGTGACCAAAATATTGCAGCTTCAGCATCAGTCCTTCCAGTGAATATTCAGGGTTGATTTCCTGTGGGACTGACTGGTTTGATCTCCCTGCAGTCCTAAGGACTCTCAAGAGTCTTCTCCAGCACCACAGTTTGAAAGCATCAATTCTTCAGCACTCAGCCTTCTTTATGGTCCAACTCTCACATCCATACATGACTACTGGGAATACATAGCTTTGACTACATGGACCTATGTTGACAAAGTGATGTCTCTGCTTTTTAATATGTTGTTTAGGTTTGTCATAGCTTTCCTTCCAAGGAGCACGCATCTTTTAATGTCATGGCTGAAGTCACCAGTGATTTGGGAGCCCAAGAAAATAAAATCTGTCACCACTTCCACTTTTTCCCCTTCTATTTGCCATGAAATGACAGGACCAGATGCCATGATCTTCATTTTTTAAATGCTGCATTTTAAGCCAGCTTTTTCACTCTCCTCTCTCACCCTCGTCAAGAGCTCTTTAGTTCCTCTTCACTTTTGGCCATTAGAGTGATATCATCTGCATATGTGAGGTTAGAAACAGTTACAATAACAACAGAACTACATTATTATCACTATTCTACTACTAGTATTTATTGAGCACTTGCTGTAAATGAGACACAGTTTAAGTGTTTCACATAGATTATTTCATCTACTCTACATTGATACTGAGGTAGATATCACTATCCTCAGAGGAAAAAAGAGAAGTGAAGTAAACTCTTCTGACCTCTCAGACAGAAAATAATGGAATCGGATTCAAATGTAGGTCTTTCTGATCCGGAGGAGGCAGAGATGGGAAAGAGAGCCTGAACGTGAGTGGGGAGGAAGAGCAAAGGACTGAACCCAGAATTTAATCACTGAAAAAGCAAGTAGAGAAACAGAGTGGCAATGGGGCTTAAGAAGTAGTAGTCTCAGTGAAGGAAGCGAGAAATCAGAAGGCATTTCTGTTTTGGAAAACGAAAGGAAGGGAATTTTTAAAAAGAACCCGCCTCCTCTGTCCATAGGATTCTCCAGGCAAGAATATTGGAGTGGGTTGCCATTTCCTCCTCCGGGGGATCTTCTGGACCCAGGGATTGAAGCTGCATCTCTTATGTCTCCTGCACTAGTAGGTGTGTTCTTTACCACCACCACCACCTGGGATGCCCTTAAAAAAGAACACGGTAGTTAACAGTGTCAAATGATACAAGGAGCTGAAGAAAAGCCCTATAGATGCAGAGGATCTGTTAGAGCAGGAGTCCCCAGCCTCTGAGGATGAGATGGTTAGATAGCATCACCAACTCAATGGACATGAATTTGAGCAAACTCCAGGAGACAGTAGGGCTTCCTGGTGGCTCAGACGGTGAAGAATCTGTCTGCAATCAATGCAGAAGACCCAGGTTCAATCCCTGGGTTGGGAAGATGCCCTGGAGAAGGGAACAGCTACCCACTCCAGTATTCTTGTCTGGACAGAGGAGCCTGGCATATTGCAGTCTATTGGGTCACACAGAGTGGGACACGATTTAGCAGCTAAACAACAACCACCCCAGCCTCTGAGATCTAATGCCTGATGATCTGAGGTGGAGCTGATGTAATAATAATAAAGTACACAATACATGTAATGGGCTTGAATCATCCCAAAACCATCCCCTAACCTCTGGTCTGTGGAAAAATTGTCTTCCACAAAACCAGTCCCTGGTGCCAAAAAGGTTGGAGACTGCTGTGTTAGAGAATGGACAGAGAGAAGAGAGCCAGCAGAGAAGGAGAGATATTAAGTGGGAAATGACTCATTTTTAAAAGTCCCACAGAAGCAGCAGAGAGACAGGAGGAGCCAGTGACGGTGCCTGCACAGAGCACAGGCTCCTCCCAGCTGCTGCTCAGAGCAGAAACCAGATGCAGAGTAACCCGCCAGCTCTCATCAGAAGTCCAAATGCACACACCTTCTAACCCATTCTGCTCTTCTAAAACTTGTCTGTGCATTCATATCCAAGCAAGTATAAAGCTATGAATGCAAGGATGTTTCCCGTTCTGTAGTTTTGAGAAAGTGAAAAAACAGAAATAAAAGTTCATCAGTTAAGGTACACTGCCGAGGGCATGGGTTCAATGCCTGCAAGGGGAACTAAGATCCTACAAGCCATGCAGCAGAGCCAAAAAACAGAAGAAATAATACAGAGATATCCCTTACACTCTTTACCTAATTTCCCTCAATAGTGATATCTTCCAAAACTACAGTTCAGTATAAAACATTAGCTCTTAATATAAAAACAAACTTACAATGGTATGGTATTTAAAGTATCCATACAGTTTGTATATGTATAGGAGGAGACATACATTTGACTGCTAATAGTTGATACCTCTGAAAAAATGGTAATGGTTAAGCAAGAAAGAAAATGGAGGAATACAGTTACACTAATTGTTCTTACTTACCAAGTGCATATATTGCTTTTAGGATATCAAAGGTAAACAGGTAGAGGGGTTAACTTTTGAAATAAATAGGGCACGTCTTCTTTCGATCAAAGGAATTTTTCATTTTCAAGCAGAAGGGGAGGAAACTGAGGACCTTCACACTGAAAGCCTCTGTTTACTCATTCATTGTGTCCTAGCCTCCTCACTTCCGGCTCTGTTCTAGGCCCCTGGAGAATCCAAAATTAACCAGACAGGTGCCATCTCTGAACTCAAGGAACTGAACAGCTACCAAGGAAGGTGGACATTAGTCAGAAATGACACAGTGGTTATAACCTCTGTGTTATAACAACCACTACAGCACAGCACAGCAGTTCAGAACACAGGCTCTGGGGCCTGACTGCTGGGCTTCAAATCCCAGTGCTCCTACCAAATGGCTATGTGACTTTGGACAAACAACTTAACACTCTCCACTTCGGTTTCCCCATCTGAAGTGGGGACAATTCTAGGTCCTATGTACTTACCCATCTCTCTAGCCTATCAGATTGCTGTGGAAACTAAAAAAGTCCACATGTATAAAGTGCTTGGAAGGGTGTCTGACATACAAACACTCAAACGTCTACTGTTATTGTTACTCTCGTGACCATTAACTATTTCAGGGAGAATTTAATCTATCTTCAGGCCAATGGAAGGTTAGAAATAAGCCTTTCCAAGGAACTGACATATATGTCTCAAAGAGGAGTCTGAATTAAACACCAAAAGAGAAAACCTGTCTGGCCGAGGAAAGAACGTATATAACTACCCTACGCTAAGAATGAGCTTGGCATGTGACGGATCTGAAAAAAAGCCCGTGAAACAGGAGCTCTGAGAGGAGAGAGATGAGGCTGGAAAACCAGAAAAGGCATGTTAAACTTAACATTTTATCTTTATCTGAATAACAAAAGGGATCACACAAGAAATAATAGATTTGCTGGATTTCCTTCTTTTTATAAGATCACTTTGCTGGAGTATATGGAATCTTCTGTGGCAGAGGGAGGTGAACCTGTTTAGAAAAAACAGTCATTCTGGTGAAGGAGAAATGAAATCAACCACAGACAAGTAAGAAGACTACTAAAGAGAGTAATAAGCATATATGGGAGGGGGGTGCCTCATGAGTCAGTAAGAGAACAAATGAATACGATTCAGTCATTTCTTGAAGCTCTGTGGCAGGAACACAGAAAATGGGCAGCACTGTTCACCCACAGCTGGAGACCTGCATGACCCACGGGAGAGAAGAGCAAGGGTGCGAGGGAACCGAGGGCACCCATGACTCATCTCAAGTGACCAGCTATGGTGTTCATGTGGGCTACAATCCCAGGAGCAACAGTACAGATCTGGGGACAGAGAAGATTTAAGGGGCTGGAGGCCTCAGTGAAATGAGAGAATAAGTTCAGCAAATGGCAACCTGAGAAGGCAGGAAACCGTGTTCAGAGAGCCAAATTTCCAAACTTATGATTTCAGAGGTGGAAGTCTGACTGGCCGCAGGAAAAGACTGCTACAGACTAGTGGAGGGACAGATAGTTGCAAAGAGAAGATCCAGCCAGAATGAGATTAGGATCCTGGACAAGCAAACAAGTTGGACATGAAAGGCACATGAGATCATGGAAGGAGTAAGAATAAGCTATTTACAAGGATAAGAATTAAATTTTCAATTACATTCTTAAATATAATACCACAAGGAATGTGTTTTAAAGTATCTGGAATACAACAAGGATGCCTTCTGAAAAACAAAGCTTCATCTATTCATTCAGCCAAATAATCTTCAAAGATGTCCATGCTATAAGGCATTCCTGATAAAAAGCTCTTAGGCAAACACAGAAGGAAACTTGCTTGATTATTTGCCACAACTGGAGAGCAAGCCTCAAAAACTGGAAGGAAATCTTTGCAAAACATTAATCTAATGAAGGATTGGTATCCAAAATGTACAAAGAACTCTTAAAACTCAATAGAAAAAAAAATTTTTTTAATGGGCAAAAGATCTCAACCTCACCAAAGAAGATACACAGACATATGAAAAGATACATGCTTCAAATGTTGTTAGTGAACTGCAAATTAAAAAAAAAGATTATCACTATGACCTATTAGAATGGCCAAAATCCAAAACACTGGTAACACCAAATGCTAGCGAAAATGGGAAATAGGAACTCTATTTCATTGCTGGTAGGAATGCAAGATGGTACAGTCACTTTGGAAGACAATTTGGCAGTTCCTGACAAAACTAAACATACTCTTACCATATAATCTAGCCATGTAATCACGCTCCAAGATATTTACCCCAATGAGTTGATAACTTGAGTCCACACAAAAATCTTCAAGTGGATGTTTATAATAGTTTTATTCATAATTGCCCAAACTTGGAAGTAGACGAGATAGCTTCAGTAAATGGATAAACTATGGTATATTCAGACAATGAAATATTTAGTTATAAAAAGATATAAGCTACCAAGCCTCAAAAAGACACAGAAGAATCTTAAATGCATACTGCTAAGTGAAAGAAGCCAACTCGAACAGGCTACATACTCTTATGATTCCAACTATGATTCCAGAAATCTGGAAAAGGCAAAATTATGGAGACAGTAAAAAAGGCCAATATTTGCCAGGATTGAGGCCTGGAGGAGAGAGGAGGAGAGGAATAAGTGGAGCATGGGGTATTTTTAGGGCAGAGAAAGTATTCTGTGTGATACCACAATTGTATGTACATGACATTACACATTAGTCCAAATCCACAGAATGTACAAGATAAAATGTGGACCCTAAGGTAAACTATGGACTTTAGTCTAAAATAATGTTATCGGTATTGGCTCATTAGTTATAGCAAATGTACCACACTAACGCAAAGATGCTAATATTAGGGGAGGGAAGGTAAGGAGGTACATGGAATTCTCTACATTCTGCCTAATTTTTCTGTAAATCTAAAACTGTTTCCAAAATTAAAGCCTATTAATTTAAAACGAAAACTAAACTAAGAGCATTACCATGTGAGTCACATAAGAGAAAAATAATATCTGCTATTGAAGAAATATATCCAAGAGGTGAAGGCTACAAGCTGCCTGAGCTTGAGCCGGCTCGTCCACTTAGTGGCTGTGTCATTTTGGGCAGTCATTAACTTGTCTAAGTCTCAGTTTCTTCACTGGTAAACGGGATGCTAATCATCAAGGAGTTAAGACTGAGTCTATACATGTACAGCACTCAGCACAGTGACCAGAACATGTCAAGTATTCAATAAATATTAGCTCCTTGTTACTCAAAACAAGGTCTGTATGCTTGTAAACCAGCATTACCCGGAGGCTCGTCAGAAACGCAGACGCTCAGGCATGCCCAGACTTACTGAATTTGCTTTCTGGTAAGATCTCCCAGGTGATTTCTGTGCCTATAAGGTTGAGAAGCACAGCATCTCAGGTGGTATTACTGGCATCATGGCTCTTCTTCTACATCACTAAAAAAGGAGTATAAATACTGGAAGAACCCAAATTATTGTTTGCTGATGATTATGAAAGTCTAAAAAGGGAGAATTAATTGTAATACTTAATAAATTTTGCAATATATGCTAAAGTGACTAATTAAAACATGTAGCACAGGTACACAGTAAGTAGGCTTTATTAAGAGTATATGTTAACGAGACCATTTCAAACATGCAAGTAAGTGATAAATTACGAGAAGTTGGTTATTAATATTTTTAAAGTCAGATCTTTATCTCATATTATACTGAAAATATATTCCAAGTGGATTAAAAACCTAAATATTAAAAATAAGTTTATAAAGCACTGGAAGAAAATATAGGACATTTACATTCCTAAGCACACATAAAACCCAAAAATCATACTAGAACTATACTTTTTTTAAAAACTTTTATACGACAAAAGATACTACAAAAGTTGAAAGTTCAAATAAATAATAAGCTGAGAGAAAATACACCATACATAACACAGGATTAAAAACTATATATGATTTTTTAAAAGTCCTATACATGAACAAAAAAAGTCTTTCAAAAACCCAACAACAAAAAAATGGGGGTGGAGGAATAAAGTAGGCTTCACCTGCAAAGAGAGTAAACAACAAAAGCTGCAGTAGAACAAAACAAAGAAATTTACCTACAAATATTTGTATGTGCACAGAAAAAGACATGGAAGTACATATATCAAACTGTTCAGTTCAGTTCAGTTCAGTCACTCAGTCGTGTCCGACTCTTTGTGACCCCATGAATCGCAGCACGCCAGGCCTCCCTGTCTATCACTAACTCCTGGAGTTCACCCAAACTCATGTGCATAGAGTCGGTGATGCCATCCAGCCATCTCATCCTCTGTCATCCCCTTCCCCTCCTGCCCCCAATCCCTCCCAGCATCAGGGTCTTTTCCAATGAGTCAACTCTTCGCATGAGGTGGCCAAAGTACTGGAGTTTCAGCTTTAGCATCAGTCCTTCCAATGAACACCCAGGACTGATCTCTTTTAGTAGTTAAATCTAGAGAACAAAACGTGAGAATGGGGGACTTTCTTTTTCTTTATAAACTTCTGCACAGACTGACATTTTTACATTACAATGAATTTTTTAAAAACTTACCATTGTTTAGTTATAAAAGAACAAATACTAAGTGTTGGAAGTTTTAGCATAAAAGGCAAATACTTTCAAGGAGAAAGCTTCCTGGCTTTCCCTACAGCTACTTAACCTCAAAATCATATGACATTTGGAAAATATATCTTCACATTATCAAAATTTTCCTAAGAATTCTTAAGCAAAAATATGCCAATTTTTTGTCCTCTCCACATAGACCACTATATTCAATTTCCAGTGGCCCTCTGCTCAAAGCCGGTTCCAACATAACTTCAAAAGTGAAGTGTCTAAACCAGACAAGAAATTTAGCAACATAACATCAAATATTGATATGGTACCCACATGTCCAAAATATGCCTAACAGTAACAGACAGCAACTGTTTAAGAGTAACTGCAAGTAACTCCATATCCACTTCAGTTTCAATTCTCAATCAGTTCTCACTAAACTGGAAAAGAGTTGTTTGAACCATTTGTCACTCTGACTAAATGCAGGCTTCAGCCCCTAAATCGTTAAGTGTGGAAAAAAGTACATGCCCTCAAGAACTGCCAATGGAAGGGTTTTTCCAGAAAAAGCAGTTCGCACACACAACCGGAAAATCTTGTACAGAGGGAACTTAGCTACCACTTTAATTCCGTCAACCAATTTAGAAACTACTGGAAGTAAATGACTAAGAAGTAAAACATATGAGAAAAGGTGAAAAAAAAATTTTTACATATTAAAAATACACAAAGTGGTTCAAATTTGTTTGTTTTTAAAAGTTGCCTTTTGCTGAAATTAGAATATTACCTTCTTCTGCTCTGGATGAAATGGAAATTAGTTTTCCTAGTTTTCTATAATGCACTTAGAAGTCTGTAGCTGCTATCATGAATTATATTAATATGACTACCCAGAGGTTTTCTTACTACTATACTTAGCAAAATGCATTACACGTAGGTTTGCCTAACTATTCTTCGCATCATTAGACCTGAATTTAATAAATATATACTACTAGTTGTTGGAATCCAGCACCCTCACCTTTCTCTAATACTGTCGCTCAAACAAGTTGAAGCTAAAATAATCAGCATCTTTGTCTCAGAAGATATGACCATAACCACAATGAAACCTTAAACTGGTGAGGTTGGAATCCTTGCACAAAGCAAAGCAAAGATTCACTACCTTTCACCATTTATGTATAATAATAACTGGCACAGCACCTTGGTTTCTACAGCATCCAGACACAGAACCCCTAAGCACGGCAGCACCCTCTGCTCAATCTAAATTCAGCTGCCAAGCTATCTGCAACCAAAACAAACTGTAGGACCTGGTTTCCCTTTTTCAAAAGGTAAACAATCCCTTTGGCCTGACTTATCAATAAAGATGTGAGTAAAAAGAATTATCAGGAGGAGAGCATTCCCAGGTTTTAAGTTCTTAAGTTCACAGTGAAGTTTCTTAAGATTCCTCACTTAGAAGATAAAGACAAGCCTTGTCAAGTAACACTAGAAAGGCACACTATACTCCAAGAAAAACAAAACAAAAACCTCTTCAGGTATACTGATAACTTTATTATACACCAATGGGCATATCATCAGAAAGATCTAGGGGGAAAAATGTGCCTGTAAAAGTACAGCATTAAACATTCGGACTGGTCAAGAAAACAGGCTCAAAACTAAAGTCAAAATTCCTCAGTATTTTTAAGTTTGGGCTTGCTCCTGTCCCAAACAAGCTCCTAAGCTTGCTCTTGAGTGTAATTTGTCAGTAACTGTCAAGAAAAAAAATTTAAACAACACACAGTGCTTGTTTTATCCAATTTATAACATACTTCTTTATCATCAGAGAAACACTAAAAGTTACATAACCCTACATCTTTTGTAATTATCTTATAACCCTACATCTTTTGTAATTATCTTCTAAAGACAATTACAAAGATAATTTATTTTCTAGAGACAATTATCTTTTTATTTTATTTTAAATAAAAACAGCATACAAATTTATGGTCTCCTTTTCTTAACTGCTTTTTCTTTATTTTTTGAGATTCAGTTCAGTCACTCAGTCGTGTCCGACTCTTTGCAACCCCATGGACTATAGCACCCCAGGCTTCCCTGTCCATCACCAACTCCCAGAGCTTCCTCAAACTCATGTCCATCGAGTCAGTGATGCCATCCAACCATCTCATCCTCTGTCCTCCCCTTCTCCTCCTGCCTTCATATTTCTGAGATTGCTGACTCTCAAAACTGGATAACAGAGACTGCGGAGGAAATTAATTTTCTTCCAATTCAACTACCAGGCATTTTACCTTCAGCAGTAGTTTCGTGTTTAACCATCATTCACATTTCTTCTCTATGATACTGCCACAGGTTAGGAGGAACAATACAATTTAGCTCAGCGGGTAAAGAATCTACCGGCAATGCTGGAGATACAGGAGGCATGGGTTCGATCCTTGGGTCAGGAAGATCCCCTGGAGGAGGAAATGGCAACCCCCTCCAGTACTCTTGGCTGAAAAATCCCATGGACAGAGGAGTCTGGCAGGGCACAGTTTGTGGAGTCACAAAGAGTAGGATGTCCGAGCAACTAAGCACACAATATAGCTGAGCATGTTATCTTTTTAGATTTTGTACTTATAATTTCTGGCTGCTACTCAGATCTTGATTGTCTACTCATAAATCTACAACAGCCTTTTTTGGAAAAGGCACAGAACTTCAACTTAAGTTCTTTCTACAGAAAAGGCAGAGTAATTAATAACTAAATGCCCTACAAATTGAGTTCTCTTAAAACACTCAAAATATTACTTATAGTTAATGAATAGATCTTAGGGGACAGCAGAGGATGAGATGGTTAGATAGCATCACTGATTCAATGGACACGAATTTGAGCAAACTCCAGGAGATGGTGGAGGACAGAGGAGCCTGGCGTGCTACAGTCCATGAGGTTACAAAGAGTCGGACACAATTTAGTAATAGATCATAAGTGCATTTGCCTTTTAATTGCTAAAAATCTTGTGCTGTAGAGAAATTAGATGGATCCCATAGAAAATAACTTGTCTCTTACCAATCCCTGGTGGCTCAATGGAAAAGAATCCTCCTGCAAGGCAGGAGCAATGGGAGGAAATGAATATTCCATTTTACTTACAGCAAGTGAGACAAGCTATAAACTTTTGAAAATCATGAGAAACAAATTTTAAAGCTTATACTGAAGTTCATTCAAGAGCATGGAAATTTAAGTATGCTATGAGATAAACTATTGTTTGTAAAGGAGTTTATCAAAATTTATTATCTGTTACATCAACAAAGGGGCTATTTTCACACAAACCTAGCACCTTTCTTCAATATCTTCAAATCTTTTTAAATCTTCATAAATTGATTTTAGTAAACTTTATCCCTTGAACTAAGATGGATTAATTTTTTTTTAACTTGTATTAATCTAAGATTCCTGACGTCTTTACACTAAGGAGGTAATCTGGTCTTCACTAGAAAACATGATCTTTCTATAAACCATGTTAGATACGGATGGGTATTACTGCACAGAAATTATTTTCTTTAATATTATTAAAATCTGATGATTAATAAACAAGACATTGCCACTGACCTGGGTACCTGAGAAGTAGCTGGAAGACAGTTTTCATGTGCTTCAGTTATGGGTTAAAGGCAAAGATTTCTTAGAAATGATACCAAAAGCACAACTCATAAGAGAACAAATGGATAAACTGGAACTCAAAATAAAAACTCTTGCTCCTAAAAGACACTGTTGATACATGTATAACTGATTCACTTTGCTGTATAACTGATTCACTTTGCTGTACACCTGAAATTAACACTGTAAATCAACCTTCCCTTGTGGCTCAGACGGTAAAGAATCCACTTGCAATGCAGGAGACCTGTGTTCAATCCCTGCATTGGGAAAATCCCCTGGAGGAGGAAACGGCAACTCACTCTAGTATTCTTGTCTGGAGAATTCCACAGACGGGGAGCCTGGCTGGCTTCCGGCCCATGGTGTTGCAAAGAATCAGACATGACTGAGCAACAAATCAACCAAACTCCAATAAAAATTTTTAATTAAAAAAAAAAAAAGACACTGTTAAAAGGATGAAGAGAGAAATCAAAGGAAGACAATCTTTGCGAAGCATTTATCAGATAAAGGACTTGTTTCAAGAATATATAAAGAATGCTCAAAACTCAACATTAAGAAAACAACCCAATTTTTTTAAATGGGCAAAAGATCTGAACAAGTATTACTACACTTCACCAAAGAAGATAAATGGCTAGAAAGTAAGTAAGATGTCACTATCATTAGTTATTAGGAAAATGTAAATTAAAACCACAAGATAGCACTCCACAATGATTAGAACGGGAGTGGCCAAAACTTTATCATCCTAGTGTTGGTGAGGATAAGGAGAAACAAGAACTCTCATACACTGCTAGACAGAATGTAAGACAGTACAGCTGCTCTGGAAGACAATTTGGCAGTTTCTTAAAAAGTTAAACACACACCTACCAACCATATGATCCAGCCATTCCACTCCAAGGTGTTTACCCAAGAGGATAAAATATAAGTCTACCCAATATTTCACATCAAGTTCATAGCAGCTTTATTCATAATAGCCAAAATCTACAAACAATTCAAGTGTTAGATACAGATGAATGCATAAGCAAATCCTCTTACAGTCCTTACAATGCAACAGTGCTCCCACATACCACTCAGCAATAAAAAGCAACAAACCACAGATAAAGGCAGCAACAATGAAGGATCCTAAACACAGGATGCTAATGAAAGAAGAGCACATCCTGGATAAGACTGTTTACACGAGAGTCCAGAAAAGGAAAAGCTAACCTATGATGACAGCAAACCAGTGAATTTCTAGGGGCAAAGAGGGGTGAGAATGAATGCAAAGGGCACAAAAGGAACCTCTGGGAATAACAGAAAAGTTCTTACATCTTGATTGTATGACCACTATTTGGATGAGTTTGTCAAAATGCCAAATCATATACTTAAAACAGTTCAATTTTACTGAACGCAAATTATACATCAATCAAGTTGATTAAAAATATTAAAATTTTATTTGGGAGAAAAAAATCTATAAAATTATCATGTTTCCTAAGGTGTTTATAGTACTTTCCACTCGATACTTTCAGATCATTGACACAAAAAAAAAATCTCAGAAAAGGCTGGGATTACCATCCCATTTTATAAACCGCAGGGCGCTGGGGAAGTAAGATACATACTGATAGCAGTCAGAGCATGAGTTAGGGGCGTAACATTACAATGGGCAGGTTTATCAATGGTAACAAAACTACCACCAAACAGGCAGGACAGGGGATAAACAAAGTGTTGGGTCCTGTCTGCTGAAAAAACTGGCAAGAACCACATTTAAAACCTAAGGGTTGGGAATTCCCTGGAGGTCCACTGGTTAGGACGCCACACTTCTATTGCAGGGAGCACTGGTTTGATCCCTGGTTGAGAAACTAGGATTTCGCATGCAGGATGTGGGATGTGGCTGAAAAAATAAAGAAAGAAAAAGAGAAAAAGAAAAAAAATAATAATAAGGGCAAAGAAAAATATATACTCCCAAAAAGAAGGTGGGGCAAGAAAATGCAGAAAATGCCTAAAGTCAACATTGAGCACTACACAACTCAAAACAAATACCTTTAATATAAAGTGAAGGGAGAAGAGGAGTTCAACACCCAAGATACTGATCTAAACCCAGATCTGCCACTGTGTCACACTTTATTAAGGTCACTGACCCTGGGAGACAGTGAAAGACAGGGAAGCCTGGCATGCCGCAGTCCATGGACAAGACCTGACACAGAGTCGGACAAGACTTAGCAACCGATTGACAAAACCTCTGAGCACCCCAGTGTCCCTCCCCTTTTTGAAACAGAATAAATTATGGTCTCTGAATAACCCTTTTGAGACACTGCAAAAAATAAAGAATTTATGTGAAAACAAATTTAAGTTATACAGGAAAGTTATATTCTCCATGCAAAAAGTATGCAACTAAGAATATCTAAAATATCGTCAAACCAAATTAATAACTAGGTATATTAAGAGTCAAAAATGGTTCCGCACTGCAAAATGGCTCCCTATAGACTACAAAAGCAAGCCCAACTGCCTCAGCTAAAAAGTCATGTCCTTCATGAAACTGACCCAATCTCATCCATCTAAAACATCTCATATATCAATCCAAATTCATTTACTTTCCCCAAACGTAGTATCTTCCCTCCCTGGACACACTGTGCCCCTACTTCTGTCAGCAATCCAACTCTTCTACTGTGTTTAAAGGTGATCCCAAAGTCGCTGCCCTAATAAAAACTGCTTATCCTTCCCTGGTGACTCAGACGGTAAAGCGTCTGTCTACGATGCAGGAGACCCGGGTTCAATCCCTGGGTTGGGAAGATCCCCTGGAGAAGGAAATGGCAATCCACTCCAGGACTATTGCCTGGAAAATCCCATGGACAGAGGAGCCTGGTAGGCTACAGTCCACGGGGTCGCAAAGAGTCGGACACAACTGAGCGACTGAACTGAACTGAACTGATCCCTGGGCAGAAGATAAATTAGGAGGCTAAGATTAACATCTTAGTGAACAAAAACGTTCACTCCTTTTTCTTAATTTCTAGTGCTTGCTCCGGAGAAGGCAATGGCACCCCACTCCAGTACTCTTGCCTGGCAAATCCCATGGACGGAGGAGCCTGGAAGGCTGCAGTCCATGGGGTCGCTGAGGGTTGGACACGACTGAGCGACTTCACTTTCACTTTTCATTTTCATGCATTGGAGAAGGAAATGGCAACCCACTCCAGTGTTCTTGCCTGGAGAACCCCAGGGACGGGGGAGCCTGGTGGGCTGCCGTCTATGGGGTCGCACAGAGTCAGACACGACTGAGGCGACTTAGTAGTAGTGGTAGTAGTGCTTGCTCAGAACTATAAAATGTGGCATTTAATTTTAAACCATATTTTCCTGTTCTCTAATCTTGTACTGCTTTTTAAATCAGTATTTCTTCACCTACAGAAAGGAAGAGACTTAGAGATGGACAGTATGACTTCCATCCTACTGTAAGGCACCCCACTGTTGGAAAGATGAAAGTAGAGCTTGTTGCTTTCTCAATGATACTGTATTACAGGCAGTTTCCCAACTCAAGGGGATGAAAATCTTAAACCAAATTCCATTTCGGCAACATCAGCAAGAATCTATAGTTTTACTTGCTCTATCTGGAGTTAGTTAGTAATGCTCAAAATTCTCCAAGCGAGGCTTCTACAGTGCTTGAACCAAGAACTTCCAGATGTTCAAGTTGGATTTAGAAAAGGCAGAAGCACCAGAGATCAAATTGCCAAGATCTACTGGATCACAGAAAAAGCAAGAAAGTTCCAGAAAAACATCTGCTTCACTGACTACTTCAAAGCCTTTGACTCTGGATCACAACAAACTTTGGAAAATTCTTAAGGAGATGAGAACACCAGACCACCTTACCTGCCTCCTGAGAAAACTGTATGCAGGTCAAGAAGCAGACTTATGGACATGGGGAGGGTGAAATGGTATGTAAAGAGTAACATGGAAACTTACATTCAGTTCAGTTCAGTTGCTCAGTCGTGTCCGACTCTTAGCGACCCCATGAATCGCAGCATGCCAGGCCTCCCTGTCCCTCACCAACTCCCAGAGTTCACCCAAACTCATGTGCATCGAGTCGGTGATGCCATTCAACCATCTCATCCTCTGTCGTCCCCTTCTCCTCCTGCCCCCAATCCCTCCCAGCATCAGGGTCTTTTCCAATGAGTGAACTCTTCTCATGAGGTGGCCAAAGTATTAAGAGTTTCAGCCTCAACATCAGCCCTTCCAATGAACACCCAGGACTGGTCTCCTTTAGGAAACTTACATGACCATATGTAAAACAGATAGCCAACGGGAATTTGCTGTACTTCTCAGGAAACTCAAACGGGGCGGGGCTCTGTATCAACCTAGACGGGTGGGATCGGGAGGGAGATGGGAAGGAGTTTCAAAAGGGAGGGGATATATGTATACCTATGGCTGATTTATGTTGAGGTTTGACAGAAAACAGCAAAATTCTGTAAAGCAATTATCCTTCAATAAGAAATAATTAATTTTTAAAAATTAAGAAAAAAAAGAAGCAACAGTTAGAACCAGACATGGAACAATGGACTGGTTTCAAATTGGGAAAGGAGTCCATCAAGGCTGTATACTGTCACCCTGCTTATTTAACTTATATGTAGAATACATCATGCAAAATGCCGGGCTGGACAAAGCACAAGCTAGAATCAAGACTGCCAGGAGAAATATCAATAACCTCAGATATGCAGATGACACCACCCACATGGCAGAAAGTGAAGAACTAAAGAACCTCTTGATGAAAGTGAAAGAGGAGAGTGAAAAAGGTGGCTTAAAAGTCAACATTCAAAAAACTAAGATCATGGCATCCAGTCCCATTACTCCATGGCAAACAGATGGAGAAACAATGGAAACACTGACAGACTTTATTTTCTTGGGCTCCAAAATCTCTGCAGATGGTGATTGCAGCCATGAAATTAAAAGACGCTTATTCCGTGGGAGAAAAGCTATGACCAATCTAGACAGCATATTAAAACGCAGAGACATTACTGGCCAACAAAGGTCCGTCTAGTCAAAGCTATATGGTTTTTCCAGTATTCATGTATGGACGTGAGAGTTGGACCATAAAGAAAGCTGAGCGAGACTCTTGCGAGTCCGCTGGACTACAAGATCCAACCAGTCAATCCTAAAGGAAATGAGTCCTGAATATTCATTGGAAGGACTGATGCTGAGGCTGCAATACTTTGGCCACCTGACGCAAAGAACCGACTCATTGGAAAGCATCACCCTGATGCTGGAAAAGATTGAAGGCGGGAAGAGAAGGCGATGACAGAGGATGAGATGGTTGGATGGCATCACTGACTCAATGGACATGAGTTTGTGCAAGCTCTGGGAGCTGGTGATGGACAGGGAAGAATAGTGTGCTGCAGTCCATGGGGTTTCAAAGAGTCGGACACAACTAAGAGACAGAACTGAACTGAACTCCTCTGGAGTTAAGCTGGAAGAAGCCAGAAGTGTGGTTGTGGTGGTGGTTGACTCGCTAAGTCATGTGCGACCCCATGGACCCCAGGCTCCTCTGTCCATGGGATTTTTCAGGCAAGAATACTGGAGTAGATTGCCATTTCCTTCTCCAAGGAATCTTCCCAACCCAGGAATCAAATCCAGGTCTCCTGCATTGTAGACAGATTCTTTACTGACTGAGCAATGAGGGAAGCCCAAAAGTGTAGGTTTGACAATTCTGTATCTAAGATGTTAGGCTCTTTGGGTTTTTGTGGATTTCTTTTGCTTTTTTTTTTTAGTTGTCATTATAATGGGAATTTTCAAATACACACATAAGTAGAAAGAAACTGTATAGTGACCCTCCTGTACCCATCAGACAGCTACAACAATTATAAACACATAGCCATTTGTACCTATATTCCTGACCTCTTTTTCCTTCCTCTCCCCAGCAGATCCCAGACACCATATAATGTCATCCACATTACATCAGTATAAATTTCTAAAAGGTAAGTACTTTTTTCTTTTGAACACAACTATAACATTACTATTCTACCTAAAAAGATAATAATTCCTTAGCATTAAATATCTCGTCAATGTTCAAATCTCTTTATTGTCATATAATAATTGTTAAAATATTTTGGGCACAAATTGTAAAAATAACATAACGTACCTCTATGTACCCAATATTAAATAATAAAACTTTACATAAACAATTGAAACTCATTTGAAGTACTTCTCATACAATTTTTTAATCAAATGGTCTGTTCAAGTCAGGATCTCAGATTACTTCAGGAGAAAAAAATGGTTTCTTCTTTCCTGCTCTTTGGCCTTCCTTCACTTTCACAGCCAAACTCTCTTAATTTTTAGGTGTATGCAGAAGGGCATTTCCATCTCCCAGGACCCATTACTCTCCTTCTCAATCAAGAAAACAGCCCTTCTCAGGCCTTACACTGAAGTCTGCCACTACCTCGGAGCTTTCAGCACAGTCAGAAAAACATTTAGTCCAATGGCACAGCCTCCTTCCTCCACAGGTAAGCTGCCCCATTTCATTTACTACTCCATGGAATTTTTGTAAACATTTTATTTATTTTTAATTGAAGGACAATTGCTTTATAATTATCGTGTTGGTTTCTGCCATGGAAAAGTTTTAAACTCCACTATCTTATAAATGTAAATAATGTAGGCCCCATTAAATGATTACTTTTCCGTTTCTATGACTATCTCAGGAGCTCAATTTTAAGTTCTTACATTGTCAGCTTCCCATTTTAAGTTAAGCTACTATTAAGTAACTTACTTAAAATTACTATTAAGTTACTTCGTGAACTAAGGCACAGTAGGTAGGGCATTTAAACCCAGAAAATTATAGGCACAATGCAGACAGGTCAACACTGGGTTGGCTCTCTTCCTTAGCCATGAAATTCATCACTCACTAGCCACAAAGGGAACCAAGTAAGACGCTATATAATAATCAGCTCAAAAACAAACTCTTCACTAGAAAATAATATAAATGCAGACAGTGAATCATTGGGGTCATTTTCTTTCATTGTGACTACAGCTTAATGCAAGCAGACAGCAAATGTGAGGTGAACAACTGGGAGATAAGAGGGGAAAAGCATAATCTTTCTAACCACTTCTAAACTCCAAGAGCTAGTAACTTGGACATTCAGCAGGGACTGAAGAATCAAAACCCCTTTATTATCCACATGCTTGGGCTTAGCATTGTGAAGGACAAAAATCAACATGGCAGTCTCTGTCTTTGAGGAACTTACACTTGCAACACCTGCAAAAAACCTACTTGCAAAAGTAGGGAGTCAAGAAATACCTGGAATAACAGGCAAATTTGGCCTTGGAGTACAGAATGAAGCAGGCAAAGGCTAATAGTTTTGCCAAGAGAACACACTGGTCATAGCAAACACCCTCTTCCAACAACACAAGAGACGACTCTACATATGGATATCACCAGGTGGTCAACACCGAAATCAGATTGATTATATTCTTTGCAGCCAACAATGGAGAAGCTCTATACAGTCAGCAAAAACAAGACCAGGAGCTGACTGTGGCTCAGATCATGAACTCCTTATTGCCAAATTCAGACTTAAACTGAAGAAAGTAGGGAAAACCACCAGACCATTCAGATATGACCTAAATCAAATCCCTTACGATTATACAGTGGAAATGACAAATGCAATGCAAATGACAAATGACAGATGCAAGAGATCAGAGCTGATAAACAGAGTACCTGAGAACTATGGATGGAGGTTCATGACATTGTTTGTACAGGAGGCAGGGATGAATACCATCCCCAAGAAAAAGAAATTTAAAAAGGCAAAATGGTTGTCTGAGGAGGCCTTACAAATAGCTGTGAAAAGAGAAGCTCAAGGCAAAGGAGAAAAGGAAAGATACACCCATTTGAATGCAGAGTTCCAAAGAATAGCAAGGAGAGATAAGAAAGCCTTCCTCAGTGATCAGTGCAAAGAAATAGAGGAAAACAATAGAATGGGAAAGACTAGAGATCTCGTCAAGAAAATTAGAGATACCAAGGGAACACTTCATGCAAAGATGGGCACAATAAAGGACAGCAATGGTATGACCTAACAAAAGCAGAAGATATTAAGAAGTGGCAAGAATATACAGACGAACTATACAAAAAAGATCTTCATGACCCAGATAACCACGATGGTGTGATCACTCACCTAGAGCCAGACATCCTGAATGCAAAGTCAAGTGGGCCTTAGGAAGCATCACTATGAACAAAGCCAGTGGAGGTGATGGAATTCCAGTTGAGCTATTTCAAATCCTAAAAGATGATGCTGTGAAAGTGCTGCACTCCATATGCCAGCAAATTTGGAAAACTCAGCAGTGGCCAGAGGACTGGAAAAGGTCAGTGTTCACTCCAATCCCTAAGAAAGGCAATGCCAAAGAATGTTCAAACTATCGCACAACTGCACTCATCTCACACACTAGTAAAGTAATGCTCAAAATTCTCCAAGCCAGGCTTCACCAGCACGTGAACAGAGAACTTCCAGATGTTCAAGCTGGATTTAGAAAAGGCAGAGGAACCAGAGATCAAATTGCCAACATCTGCTAGATCATCAAAAAAGCAAGAAAGTTCCAGAAAAACATCTACTGCTTTATTGACTATGTCAAAGCCTTTGTGTGGATCACAATAAACTCTGGAAAATTCTTAAAGAGATGGGAATACCAGACCACCTGACCTGCCTCTTGAGAAATCTGTATACAGGTCAGGAAGCAACAGTTAGAACTGGACATGGAACAACAGACTGGTTCCAAATAGGGAAAGGAGTATGTCAAGGCTGTATATTGTCACCCTGATTGTTTAACTTATATGCAGAGTACATCATGAGAAATGCGGGGCTGGATGAAGCACAAGCTGGAATCAAGACTGCCAGGAGAAATATCAATAACCTCAGATATGCAGATGACACCACCCTTATAGTAGAAAGCGAAGAAGAACTAAAGAGCCTCTTGATGAAAGTGAAAGAGGAGAGTGAAAAAGGTGGCTTAAAGCTCAACATTCAGAAAACTAAGATCATGGCATCCGGTCCCATTACTTCATGGCAAATAGATGGGGAAACAGTGGAAACAGTGTCAGACTTTATCTTTTTGGGCTCCAAAATCTCTGCAGATGGTGATTGCAGCCATGAAATTAAAAGACTCTTGCCCCTTGGAAGAAAAGTTATGACCAACCTAGACAGCATATTAAAAAGCAGAGACATTACTTTGCCAACAAATGTCCATCTAGTCAAAGCTGTTGTTTTTCCAGTATTCATGTATGGATGTGAGAGTTGGACTATAAAGAAAGCTGAGCGCCAGAGATTGATGCTTTTGAATCGTGGTTTCAAAAGCACAAGAAGAAGACTCTTGTGAGAGTCTCCACAAGAAGACTTGTGGAGAAGACTCTTGAGAGTCCCTTGGACTGCAAGGAGATCTGACCAGTCCATCCTAAACGAAATCAGTCCTGAATATTCATTGGAAGGACTAATGCTGAAGCTGAAACTCTAATACCTTAGCCACCTAATGTGAAGAACTGACTCATTTGAAAAGACCCTGATGCTGGGAAAGATTGAAGGTGGGAGGAGAAGGGGACGACAGAGAATGAGATGGCTGGATGGCATCACCAACTCAATGGACCTAAGTTTGAGTAAACTCCAGGAGTTGGTGATAGACAGGGAGGCCTGGCGTGCTGCAGTCCACAGGGTGGCAAAGAGTCAGACGCGACTGAACTGAACGGCACTGACACTCTGCTAAAACTAGATTAATGTATGTGTATAAGCACTAAATTGTGTAAAGCAGATTTAAAGCAGTGGAGCTCATAAAAGGGATGGGTCAACAGAGGTTAAAGAAAGTCAAAGGAAATGATGTGAAGGTCAGAAGAGCTGAACCTTGAAGGCAGGGCATAGCAGGATCAGCAACACTAGGAGACACTGTAAAGTCGTGAGGGTACAGACCATAAGCCTGGCACACAGCCTGGAACATTTAAATATGTGTGGATGAATAGGACAAGGAAAAATGGAAAAAAAAGGAGAAGAAAAGAATTGGCATTCCAGATAAGAGATTATTTTTTAAATAAGATTAAACATGGCAATTTCATGAGGCAGTAGGGAAACACAGAATGGTAAGAAATTAGGTAAAAATAGGTAAAATGAACCCAACCCCTTCACGATTTTAAAAGTCAAAGACCAAAAAGATACATGCACACCAATGTTCACTGCTGCACTGTTTGTAATAGCCAAGACATGGAAACAACCTAAATGTCCATCCACAGAGGAATGGATAAGGAAGATGTGATGTGTGTACACACACACACAGGAATATTACTCAGCCATTAAAAGAATGAAATAAGGCCATTTGCAGCAACATGGATGGATGTAGAGACTGTCAAACTAAGTCAAGTAAGTCAGACAAAGGAGAAATATCATACGACATCCCTTATATGTGGAATCTAAAAGGAAATAATGAGACTCACAAACTTAGAAAACAAACTCATGGCTGCTGGTGGGGAAGGAATAGTTAAGGACTTTGGGAAGGTCATGTACACACTGCTATATCTAAAATGGATAACCAACAAAAACCTATTGTGTAGCACATGGAACTCTGCTCAGTGTTATGTGGCAGCCTGGATGGGAGGGTGTTTGGGGGAGAATGGATACACGCATATGCACGGCTGAGTCCCTTCACTGTTCACCGGAAACTATCACAGCATTGTTAATCAGCTACACCCCAATACAGAATGTTTTTGGTGTTAAAAAATAAACTTAGATTTTAAAAAGTCAATAAAAGAGATATAAAACTGATCTCATATTAAATACCAAAATGAGTATGTCCAGAAAGCACATTCTGTTATGTCTCCACTTTTCAAGAACACTAATAAAAAGTGTAAATAGCCATTTTTCCTTAAATGGTCATTCATCTTTGTCATATTATTGGGCATAACCTAGAAACCATGTTAATATTTCCCCAGAGAAGAACTAATACCACTAGCTGGTACAGATGAGTAATTTTTTTCCTGAATATTTTTACTATCTGGAAATGTGACTGGGTTATCACTAAGGTCAGCCTCCTTGGTAGTTGTGTAATCAAATGTCGGAGACACACCACAATTAAAGCAAGAGACGGCTGAGGGCAACCTAGCACAAAAGCCAGTGACTAACGCTGAATCACAGCTTCCAAGCGCTGCTTCACCATAATGTCAACCCCCCATACTAACATCCCCTTCAGTGGTCCTTGGAAGTACATCAAAAGTATCATCCAATAACTATTCTCCAATATTTTGCAGGATAATGCTAAATAATTAAGAGTAATAAAATCTAGTAGAGTCTTCAGCCTATAAGCCAAACTTTGTTAAGCCAAGGAAATTCTTACCTCCTCAAACTTCACAATTGGAGAAGAATTCATGATTATGGCATACACTCTGTGTATATAGTAGATCCCCCAGATATTCCTCCCCGACAAAAATTCCAGGTCCTGGCTACCTACCACCAGCTATGGTCTTCAGCATGTGTGTGTGTGTGTGTGTGTGTATGCTAGTCACTCAGTCATGCCCGACTCTGTGACCCCATGGACTGTAGCCTGCCAAGTTCCTCTGTCCGTGGAATTCACCAGGCAAGAATACTGGAGGGGGCTGCCATTTCCTTCTCCAAGATGGTCTTCAGTGGCAGCTGTATAATCTCTGTAGAAGGACTTCAGAAACTGAAGTCTAATGAGGGAAGGGGACAGTGGCGATTACATGATAAAGCTACATACGCACGGTAAGTGCACTACTTTCACTTACATATAAGCATATTTAGAGTGAGTCTGGCCAGCTGTTAACATCGCCAGTCATTTTCCTTAGCATTCCTTCCACTCCCTCCAGCCTGAATCATGCAAAACAGGCAAGCTGTCTGGTTATACATTAACACTGTTACAATGACAGTGATAGAATTCTGGTTATTTTTAATTTCACTTTTCAATTTGGGTGCCTAACACCTGGCATAATGGAAAGAACAAGAGCCTTGGAGTCATACTGACCTACTTATAAATATCAGCTCTACCGCTTAAAAGATATGTGACCTTGAACAAGTTACACAACTGAACCTCAGTTTCCTTTATGGAAACTAGGTATAACAACAGCCTCTTTGCAAAACTGTTGAGAGGTTAAGCATGAAATTATGTGTAGTATCCAGAACACAATAGGCACTTAGCTTATGGTAATTATGACGGAAGGCTGGTGAACACGCCTATACTCAGGTTTCCAAATAGTACTAACCCTATAATGAAAGCCTTTTCAGCCTCATTCTCTCTAGTCCACTTGTGAGATGACTCACCTACCCTTTTATAATCTTATCTGGTCTCTAGAGGAAAAAGGCTCCCTTCCGGAAATCAGTCTTGAGGTCAAAACTGGCTTGACCTCACAGCCATCTCCTTGCAATGCTATCACGTCCTGCCTGGCTCTGGGGCCTCTAGAAAATCCTGTTTTCTCTATTGCCAGTTTCTGTTTCATTGCCTTAGGCTACATGCATGCTCTTACCAGATTTCGAATGCTCAGTTTTGTCCCCCAGTCTATTCTAGGGCACTCTGAAGTATCCAGTTTCTCAAGAAGTACCACGTTTTGGACTGCTATACTACTATACTCCAAGAGGGCAGTCAACCCAGCATGTTCTGCCAGTGCCTAAAACCTCTATCTCTGTCACAGGCGGAATGCCAGCTCTTCTCTCCCAGCAAACGGGATCCTGACTTCTAGAACAACAGGCGCATCCCTCTCTCTCTACTTCATCTTATTCTCCCACCATTCCCCTATATCCCACAACAGGAGGGAAAAGTGGAAAGATAATTCAAATCAGAGTCAAAAGACCTTGATTCTTCTACTTTATTTCTGTTACTCAAATTTGTTCTTCTTTGTAAAATTCTGTGCTTATCTCACAAGATCAAAGTAAGGCTCAAATAAGATATTTGTGAATACGTTATGCAGATCTAGGATATTACTATAACTATTACAAGTCTCTATTATGACTTAACATTTTTTTTTTTAATATAAAACCCTAACATTTATCTCCTCTAGCATTATTTATATTAGCAAAGGATAAGAAGTAACTCAAATAGCCATCCATTAGGGGACTAACCAAAAAAATACGTGATACATCCTTTCATAGGAATACTATATAGCATTTTTTTTATTAGAAAGCTTCTTATATAGCTACAGGTCATAATCCTGAAGATATAATAGTGAAAAAAGATGCAGATCAGTGAGTATAATTTACTACAATTTTTTTTAAAAGAGAGGGTACAGTAAACAGATACACACATTTACTTGTAAACACATAAAATATCAGAATATAGATAAGACACTTCCCTGGGCTTCCCTGATGGCTCAGTGGTAAAGAGTCTGCCTGGCAATGCAGAAGATGTGGGTTGGATCCCTCGGTCAGGAAGATCCCCTAGAGAAGGAAATGGCAACCCGTTCCAGAATCTTGCATGGGAAATCCCAAGGACAGAGGAGCCTGGCAAGCTACAGTCCATGGCACTACAAAAGAGTCAGACACAACTTAGCAACTCAACAAGCAATCTAAGACACCGATAATACTGACTGTATCTGGATCCAGATAGCCACGGGGTATGTGCAGGAAGAAAACTTTTCTGTGTACTTCTCTCTTTTGTAGCTCTTAAATTTTTGAACCCCTAGCCTGTGGATGGGACAGGAAAACCATCTCTTCATACAACTACAAGCCTAAGAAACAATATGACCATTAGTGAGGATGACAGCGTATCTGACAACTCATTTCCAGGGCAAGCCTCAACTTCACAATTACCACCACCTAAAATAAACTACATACCCTTCCATGATCTCACTCCTTCAAGTGACCAGAGATAATTTATTCCTTCCAGTCAAACTTCCTGACTACGTTATTGTGTGTCCATGTACTATGCACTTCCACACTCAACGCTATTTATAAAACTTATTGTCTTAAGGGATCTACTGCAAAGTCTTTGAAGGGCCCTCTGAACCATAACATTTTCCACCTTCAAGTCTGGTCAGGAATCATTCCAATGCCAACTTTACTGAACCAAAGACTGAGTTCTTCCTCTTAATTACTCCAGGTTCACCACAGGATCCAAGTAAGTCATTCATTTGAGTCTCCACGGTGAAACGACTCTACTGCAGATCATCCCGACTTAGAGAAGAGTGAATTTTGTTCATTTCCTCTAATCTGGTGGAAAAACACTCCTTCCAAACCGTGCAAAATAATTCTTCCAGGAGGATAAATGAAATGTACTGAGGCAACATACGTCCCAAATGTAAACTATAAACAATACTGCCTTAAACATGACTTTAATCAGGAATGACATCCCAGGAGCTGAAACAAAACAGCGGCAGATACTGCCTCCATTCTCACTGTCCTGTGGCATGCAGGGTATTCTTGAACCTGGATTATGAAGAGCACACCACTGAATATGAGCTTCATCCTTTGAATATTCCTTTCACATTCAACCCTCGTTCTCACTTTCTGGCATGGAGATCCAAAACCTCAATGCAGTACAGAATGAAATGCTGGATTACTTTAGTGCAAAAAGGTGAAGCCTCCAAAAGCGTTCTAATTAGGATACCTCTTCAATGAAAGCATACAGAAATGTGCCGGCTCCTTCTCCCTTCTTTTTCTAACAGCTATTTGCTTTCTCAGGAGCAAATCTTCAGTCAAACACAAAAGCCAACCACCTAGCAAAGCTCAAATACAGACAGGTGTTTTCCAAGCACAGTTAAATCTCAGGAGTAACTAGTCACGATGAGTAACATCTACTAACAAGGTGCTTATTGGTGTGCTGGGACAGTTAACAGCCTAAAAATCTCTCAGTTATGACCAGCGTTGATAAAAATGAGAAATAAAACTAAAAGAAAAGCAAGCCCACTTTCCACCAACAGAAAACTTACAAAAGGAAGAATCACACAAATCAGCTAGTCCTGCCACACAAAACCCCTTTTATTCTAGGGTGGAGACTAAAGGCCCCAAACGAACCTATTTGAGTATTTTGCTACTTTAACCCTACTGAAGCCCATGGATAGACTTATTAAGAAAAAGTCTGAGAGAACTGGACAAAAACAGTTTTTAAAAAAAAAAAAAAAATGAGTAATCATCTGCTACTGCTAAGTCATTTCAGTCATGTCCGACTCTGTGTGACCCCATAGACAGCAGCCCACCAGGCTCCCCCGTCCCTGGGATTCTCCAGGCAAGAACACTGGAGTGGGTTGCCATTTCTTTCTCCAATGCATGAAAGTGAAAAGTGAAGGTGAAGTCGCTCAGTCGTGTCCAACTCCTCGCGACCCCATGGACTGCAGCCCACCAGGCTCCTCCATCCATGGGATTTCCCAGGCAAGAGTACTGGAGTGGGGTGCCATTGCCTTCTCCGAATCATCCGAAAATATACTTATAAATAAGCAGTTATTTAAAATTAAGAGTTTCATTGAAGCACTCTAGAATACTGTTCCACACAGTAAGCATGCCCTGCTTGATCAGCTCCATTCACGAGACTTGAAGTTTCTCTGCTTTAAATTTCTTTAATACTCACAAGATCCTAAAGTTGGTTCCTGCATGAGACAGACATGATAGAAAATCCCAATGCTAATATCAGACTATAAGAATTTTTTTTTTAATAAGAATTTTTAATGTTACCAGAGGTTATTCAGCCATGTTACCTGGACTTCACCCAAGTAATATCCTTTGAATCGATCTATTATTGCACGACAGGAGGCAAACAAGTCAAGTACAGGTGAGAAATCAAGGTCACTAAACTGAATTCCATTATAGCACTTTTAGGTAGTATCTTTCTCACTATCTGCTGGGTGCCAGCACGATTTCTTGATGCCTTTTCTACCACCTACCATCTCTCTGTGTTTTCTGCATTAAAAGATTGTGAGGAAAATGCTATGCTTTTCTAGAGATATCCAAGACTATAAAATGAGAGGTGTTTTTTTTTTTTTTATGACATTTAGTATGTCAAGTTAGAACTTGACATAATAAGTATGTCATATCCTAGGAAAAGCTCTTTAGCAAGTAATACTCCCAAATCATCTCTACTTTGCAGGCTCTTAGAATGCATTAAATGTTTAATAAGTTAAATGAATGTTCTCTACAGGATAGCAAGGACTTTTACTAAAGGAGATTACAAGGTTTCCCAAACTGGTATTATATTTAAGAATGTTCAACACTGGCCTTCCAAATGTACTTTAAGTACTATAAAGCTGTAATAATTAAAGCTATACAGTATCAAAGAAAGTAAAGAGAGCACAATCAAACAGTTAAGAGTTCAGAAATAAACTGAAGTATCTGGAGATTTTGTAGACAAAGTAGATTTTTAAATCAAAAGGGAAAAGATAGATTATTTAATAAATTTTATTGGGACAACAAACTACTTGTTCAGTCGCGAAGTCGTGCTAGACTCTACAGCCCCATGGACTGCAGTACACCAGGCTTCCCTGTCCTCCACTATCTCCTGGAGTTTGCTCCAATTCATGTCCACCGAGTGGACTAAAAGAAAAGCAAGCCCACTTTCCACCAACAGAAAACTTACAAAAGGAAGAATCACACAAATCAGCTAGTCCTGCCACACAAAACCCCTTTTATTCAAGGGTGGAGACTAAGGGCCCCAAACGATTTATTTGAGTATTTTGCTACTTTAACCCTACTGAAGCCCATGGATAGGCTTATTATCACACAGCTTATCACTGAGTGATGCTATCTAATAATCTCATCCTCTGCCACCCTCAAACTAGACATGTGGGGGAGAAAAAGATAGATTCACTCATTCAATAAGTGGAGGGCCTATCACTGGCAAGCATGGTGCTGGATACTGAAAATAAGAACAAGGGAAAAAACTGCACACTCCATCACCCTCAAGGAGCTCCCAGTCAAGGGAAAGAAGAAAGTCATTAATAACAACAAAAACGAATGTAAAATCACAACTCCAATAAATTCCACAACTGATTCCCTTTTCACTTGGTTTAAACCAAAATGCATTCCAGATGAAGCAAAGATCTAAATTTAAAAACAAAACCATAAAAAGTACTTGAAGAAAACATGGGTAAATATTTTCACAAGATTAGGATGAGAAAGAAAACGAGAAGCCAGAAAGTATAAAACATAAAAATCTAATGTACTGTAAAATGTAAACATGAAATGTATACCTGTGGTGGATTCATTTTGATATTTGGCAAAACTAATACAATTTTGTAAAGTATAAAAATAAAATTAAATTTAAAAAAAAATACACACACGTACACACTGTCAAGACAAACACAGAAACATCAGTATCAGTTCAATAGCTCAGTCGTGTCCGACTCTTTGCGACCCCATGGACTGCATCACGCCAGGCTTCCCTGTCCATCACCAAATCCCAGAGCTTGCTCAAACTCTTATCCACCAAGTCAGTGATACCGCCCCCTTCTCCTCCTGCCTTCAATCTTTCCCAGCATCAGGGTCTTATAGGTCTTAATTTCCCTAATATTCAAAAAGTTACACACATTTTCTTTAAATATTTATTTTCATTTATTTATTTGGCTGCTGCAGGTCTTAGCTGCAGCACATGGGATCTAGTTCCCTGACCAGGGATCAAACCTGGGAGAACTCCCTACCTGGAGAGCTTAGAGTCTTAGCCACTAGACCACCAGGGAAGCCCAGCGATGCACATTAACAAGAAAAAGCCAAAAAGCCCAACAGAAAACTAACCAAAGGATACAAATAATTCCAAGAAAAAATATTAAGAGCAAATAGACAAATGATAGTCAAATTGAGTAATAACAAATAACTCTTACAAACTAAGATGACATTTTCTTACCTATTAGACTGACTCCCTAAAAAAATGGCTGGTTGCCAGGGTTTAAAGAGGATAGAAGAAGCACTTCATACATACTCTCCATTGAGTGAATTAGCCTGGCCTTTCTTGGAGGGCAATTTGGCAACACTAATAAAATTTTAAGCTCTCATACTTTGACTCAGGCACCCCACCTCTAGTGACTTATTCTATTCAATTACTGAGAAAATGAAGAACTTAGTTTCTAACATTGTATATATCATAATGGAAAAGAACACACAACTTTTGCAAAGTTTAGTATAAAACTCTTGATTTTTAAAAACTAAACTAAATCTGAGATATGAGTCTTTTGGAAAATAAATAGTGCAAATAAACGGAATAGAAAACAAACACTAGTACAAGTGCACAAATATAAATGTGCAGAAATGGTTAAGTGACATATAATTTATATTAAAAAAAAAAAAAGCTGGAAACAACCCTAAACCTATCAAATAGGATACTACTTAAATATAGTACATCCATAAAATGGAACACTCTGCAGCCATTAAAAAGATTGTGTCTAGAACAAAATGCACTGACATGACAAGATGTGGGAGATATTAACTTTAAAAATGAGTAGTAAAACCACTATATAGAAAATAAACAACAAAGACATGCTGTACAGCACAGGGAACTATAGTCGGTAGTTTGTAATAACCTATAATGGAAAAGAACCTGAAAAAGAATATATACACATATTACTAAATCACTCTGCTCTACGCCTGAAACTAACACTACAGGTAAATGAACTACTCTGCAATGTAAAAGACAAAAATCCAAAGAAAACACAGGCAGTACATACTCTGACATCAGTCCTAGAAATATTTTTTGAATATGTCTTTTCAGGCAAATGATATACTCGATAAGGGGTTAATATCCAAAATATACGAAAACTCATACAATGCAACAGAAAGCAAACAAACAACCCAATCTAAAAATGGGCAGAGGATCTGAATAGAAATTTTTCCAAAGAAGACATACAGATGGCCAACAGGTACATGAAAAGATGCTCAATGTCGCTTATCATCACAGAAATGAAAAACAAAATCTCAGTGAGATTTCACTTCACACCTGTCAAAATGGCACAACAAAAAGACAAAAAATATTACTAACAAGTGCTGATGGGAATGGGAAGAAAAGGGAACCCTCATTAACTGTTTATGGGGACACAAATGATACAGTCACTATGAAAAATAGTATGGAGATTTCTCAAAAAAATTAAGAGAACTCTACCATATGATCCAGCAATTCCACTTCTGGGTACTTATTTATCCAAAGAAAACAAAACCACTAGTTAGAAAAGATATAGGCACCTTTATGTTCACTGCAGCATTATTTACAATAGCCAAGATATAGAAGCAACCTAAGTGCCCATCAACAGATGAATGGCAAAAGACACAGTGTGTGTATGTGTGTGTGTGTATATATATATATATATATATATGAATATTATTATTCAGCTAAAGGAAAGGATGAAATACTGCTGTTTACAACATGGACAGACCAGAAGGTGTTATGCCAAGTGAAATAAGACAGAGAAAGACAAGTACTATATGATTTCACTTATAAATGGAATCTAAAACCTAAAACAAATGAATAAACATAACAAAACAGAAACAGACTCATAGATACAGAGAACAAATAGGTGGTTGCCAGAGAGGAAAAGGAGTAAGGCAAGAAGACAAATAGGTGAAGGAGATCAAGAGGTACAAGCTTCCTGCTGCAAAATAAATGAGTCAAGAGTGTGTAACGTACAGCGTGGGAGATACTGTCTGTCAATAATTATGTAATACCTTTTGTATGGTGACAGATCTTACCTACACTTACCATGGTGATCATTTTGCTATGTATAGTAAAAATGAGTCACTATGCTGTGTAACAAGAATTACCATGGTATTGTAGGTCAATTATATTAATACTTCAAAAACAAACTCACAGAAAAAGACATCAGACTTGTGATTAGCAGAGGTAGGGGTAGGGAGAGGAGGAACTGGATGAAGGAAGTCAAAAGCTAGAAACTTCCAAGTACAAGATAAGTAAGTACTATGGATGTAATGTATAACATGATAAATATAACTAACACTGTTATACATTACATATGAAAGTTATTAAGAGAGTATATCTTAAGTGGGCCTTAGGAAGCATTACTACAAACAAATCCAGTGGAGGTGATGGAATTCCAGCTGAGCTATTTCAAATCCTAAAAGATGATGCTGTTAAAGTGCTGCACTCATTATCCAACAAATTTGGAAAACTCAGCAGTGGCCACAGGACTGGAAAAGGTCAGTTTTAATTTCAATCCCAAAGAAAGGCAATGCCAAAGAATGCTCAAACTACCTTACAATTGCACTCCTTTCACATGCTAGCAAAGTAATGCTAAAAGTCCTTCAAGCTAAGCATCACCAGTAAATGAACCAAGAACTTTCAGATGTACAAGCTGGATTTAGAAAAGGCAGAGGAACCAGAGATCAAATTGCCAACATATGCTGGATCATAGAAAAACCAAGGGAATTTAAAAAAAACATCTACTTCTGCTTCACTGACTATGCTAAAGCCTTTAACTGTGTGGGTCACAGCAAACTGTGGAATATTGTTAATGAGATGGGAATACCAGACCACCTTATCTGCCTCCTGAGAACCTGTATGAAGGACAAGAGGCAACAGTTAGAAATGGACATCCAACAAAGGACTGGTTCAAAACTGGGAAAGGAGTACATTAAGGCTGTCTACTGTCACCCTGCATATTTAACTTCTATGCAGAGTACATTGTACAAAATGCTGGGCTGGATGAATCACAAGCTGGAATCAAGATTGCCAGGAGAAATTTTAACAACCTCAGATATGCAGATGACACCACTCTAATGGTAGAAATTGAAGAGCAACTAGATGAAGGCGAAAGACGAGATTGAAAAAGTTGGCTTAAAACTCAACATTTAAAAAATGAAGTTCATGGTATCCAGTCCTGTCATTTCATGGCAAATAGACAGGGAAAATGTGGAAACAGTGTCAGATTTCATTTTCTTGGGTTCCAAAATCACTGCGGACAGTGACTGCAGCCACAAAATTTAAAGACACTTGCTTCTTGGCAGAATCAGTTCAGTCACTCAGTCATGTCTGACTCTTTGAGACCCCATGGACTGCAGCACGCCATTCTTCCCTGTCCATCACCAACTCCCAGAGCTTACTCAAACCCATGTCCATCGAGTCAGTGATGCCATCCAACCATCTCATCCTCGGTCGTCCCCTTCTCCTCCTGCCTTCAATCTTTCCCAGCATCGGGGTCTTTTCAAATGAGTCAGTTCTTCGCATCAGGTGGCCAAAGTACTGGAGCTTCAGCTTCAGCATAAGTCCTTCCAATGAATATTCAAGGACTGATTTCCTTTAGGATGGACTGGTTTGATCTCCTTGCAGTCCAAGGGACTCTCAAGAGTCTTCTCTAGAACCAACAGTTCAAAAGCATCAATTCTTTGGTGCTCAGCTTTCTTTATAGTCCAACTCTCATATCCACACATGACTACTGGAGAAACAATAGCTTTGACTAGACGGACCTTTGCTGGCACAGTAATGTCTCTGCTTTTGAATATGCTGTCTAGGTCAGTCACAGCTTTTCTTCCAAGGAGCAAGTGTCTTTTAATTTCATGGCTTCAGTCACCATCTGCAGTGATTTTGGAGCCCAAGAAAATAAAGTCTCTCACTGTTTCCACTGTTTCTCCATCTATTTGCCATGGAGTGATGGGATGGGATGCCATGACCTTAGTTTTTTGAATGTTGAATTTTAACCAAGCTTTTTCACTCTCCTCTTTCACTTTTATCAAGAGGCTCTTCAGTTCCTCATCACTTTCTACCATAAGGGTGGTGTCATCTGCATATCTGAGGTTATTGATATTTCTCCTGGCAATCTTGATTCCAGCTTGTGCTTCATTCAGCCCAGCATTTCGAATGATGTACTCTGCATATAAGTTAAATAAGCAGGGTGACAATATACAGCCTTGACGTACTCCTTTCTCAATTTGGAACCAGTCTGTTGTTCCATGTCCGTTTCTAACTGTTGTTTCTTGACCTGCATACAGATTTCTCAGGAGGCAGGTAGGATGGTCTGGTATTCCCATCTCTTTAAGAATTTTCCACAGTTTGTTGTGATCTACAAAGGCTTTGGCATAGTCAATAAAGCAGAAGTAGATGTTTTTCTGGAACTCTCTTGCTTTTTATATGATCCAACGGATACTTGGAAGGATAGCTATGACAAAAAAACCAGAGACATCACTTTGCCAACAAAGGTCCGTATAGTCAAAGCCACAGTTTCTCCAGTAGTTGTATATGGATTCGAGAGTGGGACTATCAAGAAGGCTGAGCACTGAAGAACTGATGCTTTTGAACTGTGGTGTTGGAGAACACTCTTGAGAGCCCCTTGGACAGCAAGGAGATGAAACCAGTCAATCCTAAAAGAAATCAACCCTGAATATTCACTGGAAGGACTAGTGCTGAAGCTGAAGCTCTAATACTTTGGCCACCTGATGTGAAAAGCTTACTCACTGGAAAAGACCCTGATGCTGGGGAAGTTTGAGAATAAGAGAAGGTGGCAGCAGACAATGAGATGGTTGGATGGCATCACTGACTCAATGGCCATGAGTTTGAGCAAACTCTGGGAGATAGTAAAGGACAAGGACGCCTAGCGTGCTGCAGTTCATGGGGTCACAAAGTGTCGGACACAATTTACGACTGAACAACAATATCCTAAGAGAAAGGATTTCACAAGGAAAAAACTTTTCCATTTCTTTAACTTTTTTTTCTTTAACTTTTTAATCTATATGAGATGATGGATGCTCACTAAACTCATGGTGGTAATCATTTCACTAGGTACGTAAATCAATTATGCTGTTCACCTTAAATTTACACAGCAATGCATGTCCATTAAATCTCAATAAAACTGTAACACTAAGTAAAAATTAAAAATAAGCAGCAGAGTATGTGGCATGATCCCTTTTCAATGAAAAACATAAAATTCTAACATATGAATAGAAAAAATCTGGTTATAAAATGTGAACAATGTTCTCTCTAGAGAGAAGGAATGTTCACTTTCGACATTATACATTTTGGGTAGAGTCTGATTATTTCATAAGACACGTATATCAGAGAGATACAAAGATTTTTTTTTTGAAGAGACTCTGAGGCTGGGACTTCCCTGGCAGTCCAGTGGTTAAGACTCTGTGCGTCCACTGCAGGTGGCATGGGTTCTATGCCTGGTCAGGGAACTAAGATCCCACATGCCCTGAAACCAAAAAAAGAAAAAACAGAGTACCATACCAAAGTGAGAAAATGGTTCAGAATGAACACAAACACATTCATAATAGAACACATAATTTCAGAGTTAGAATAACTTTACAAATAAAGAAACAAGAACATCAAAATTTTAAACTTTTGTGCTGCAAACAAAACCATCACGAAAGTGAAAAGACAACCTACGAGATGGGAAACGATATCTGCATGTCATATATCTGATAAAGGACTTGTATCCAGAATATACAGACGTCTTACAACTCAACAATAAAAAGACAAATAACCCAACTAAAAAATGGGCAAGGAATCTAAACAGACACTTCAAAGATCTACAAATGGTCACTTAGCACATGAAAAGATGATCAACACTAGGAGTCATAAGAGAAATGCAAATCAAAAACCACAAGGAGCAACCACTTCACATCGACGTGGATGATTAGATCAAAAAGAAAGAAAATAACAAGTTTCGGTATGCATGTGGAAAAACTGGAAGCATCATACATTCCTAGTGGGAATGCAAAATGGTGCACCCATTTTAGAAAACAGTTTGGCAATTCCTCAAAAAGATAAATATGGAATGTTTATGATGCAGAAATTCCACTCCTTGGGCATATATGCCCAAAGTATATGTCCAAGAGAAATGAAAACATATGTCCACACAAAAATTTGTACACAAATGTTCATAACAGCACTGTTCATATTAGTCAAAAAGTGGAAAAATGCATATGTCATCCATTCATGAATGTACAGAATGCAATATATTCATACAATGAAATATCATTCATTCATAAAAAGGAAGGAAATTCTGAAATATGCTACAACATAGATGAAACTTGAAGACATGTTATATGAAAGCAGCCAGACACAAAAGGCCATATGTGATAAGATTCTATTTATATGACATGTTCAGAATGGGCAAATCTATAGAGACTGATTAGTGATTGATTAGGGCATGGGGACAGAGATTGAAGACATGAACAGTGACTACTAATGGGTGGCTTCTTCTAAGAGGAATGAAAATGTTCTAAAATGGCTTGTGATGATGGTTACACAACTTTGTGAATAGGCTAAAAGCAATGAATTGGGTGAACTGTACAGTATGTGAATTATATCTCAATAAAGCCATAGAAAACATATATACATTAAAAAGAAACTGGAAGCCCCATGAGGTTAAGTGATGTGCCCAAAGAAAACTGCCAGGCTAGTAAAAACTGAAACTGGAAACACATGGGCTGACTCCCACAGCAATGGACACTTTCCTTACTGCAACTGACTGGCCAAAAAGGTTCCCCCAAAGAGCTGGAAAAGCAGAAAATGCAACCCACTCCAGTGTTCTTGCCTGGAGAATCCCAGGGACAGGGGAGCCTGGTGGGCTGCTGTCTATGGGGTCGCACAGAGTCGGACACGACTGAAGCGACTTAGCAGCAGCATAAGGAAAGGAAGAGAAGTTTAGGTAACACAACTGAAATGTTGTTTTCAAATTTTAATGTGACTCCAAAATGGGTTCTTGGCCTAAAAACATCTAACAACCACTGATAGAAGAGGAGGTGACTCAGTATAACAGTGCCCCTTTTACTGGGAGCTCAATTAGAGCAGGGCACGGGATGCAGCTGCTGGCTGAAAAGGAAGAAGGAAAATGAGATCAGAAGAGGCACGAGAGGCTGAAATCACCGGCCACTCTTCTGCATATGTCAAAGAAGTTAGTGAGTAACAATGCTTCAAACAAGTTTTATTATGGGGGGGAGGGCAGAGGGGCTGTAAAATCCTATACAGAGATCTGAAAGTATCATCTGAAAATTGAATTACCTCCCCAAATTACTATACACATATAAGATATTTAGGTATAATGAACAGGGTCTCTCTGCAGCTGACTTGGACACAAAGATCATTGCTGGAATACAACTGCCCCATTTGACAAGAATAACAATATCACTGTTGATGTAGAAATGGAAAGTAAGCCAAGAACATACCATCACTAAAAACATTATTTCAAGGGTTTAAAAAAAAAAAAAGAGCTACCAAAAAAAATCATCTATTGTCAGAACACTGCTTATGCAACATTAGAACATTCTGACAGAAGGAAAGGACAACAGGAGGCAGGAAGCAGAAAGAAAGAAGAAATCCTGCAGGTGCCCAACTAATCCTAACAAGAAACAGCTCTGAGTCTGCCTTCCACAATAACAATCTTGTTCCCGTGGTATATGAACCAAGATTTCTCTTGCCAGGAACAGAAAACAACTGACTACATGAAAATGTCAGCTTGTTCCATGAACACTACACTGGCAGTGAACAGATACAAACCTTTCAAAAGACAAAGTTTTGGCTGTTTCCTCACCAAATTTTTAACATCGCTGGCCCATAGTCAAATTCAGTCCAGTTTATGCAAACTCTTAACACAAGTGGACAAAAATACCATGCTGCAGAATACACTATAAATAAAAGATTCTATAAAATATCTTGTCCTCAGATTTCTAACAATTTGGCTCATTTTATAATTATAAAATTTGTATAGAAGCTCTCTTAACCCACCACCATCTCTCAACCAACCTGAAAAAAATAACTGATGCTTCCCCTTCCCTCTGTAAAATAACAAGCCCCAGCAATGCAAACCAGCCTCAAATTAACAGCCACTCATTCTAATCCTGGATATTCTTCCTGCTCCCATCCACTAAGCTGCATGCTTACCAAGAATTAAATATTTTTTTCCCAAATCTATCTATACCAGTTGCTCTTGTTATTACAGGTATGCAATTTAATTAGCTATACAAACTGATGAGAAACCCAGGAGAAAAGAAAGACATGCTTCTTTGAAAATTAGGCTGAATGTTTAAAATGACTTAGTAAAGTCACATTACATGTGGATGCATGTGTGTTCAGTTGCTAAGTCATGTCCAACTCTTTGCAACTCCATAGACTGCAACAAGCCAGGCTTCCCTGTCCTTCACTGTCTCCCGGAGTTTGCTCAAACTCCATTAAGTAGATGATGCCATCCAACCATCTCTCTCTCAATCTTCCCCAGCATCACGGTCTTTTCCAATGAAACAGCTCTTTACATCAGGTGGCCAAAGTACTAGAGCTTCAGCATCAATCCTTTCAATGAATATTCAAGGTTGAATCCCTTTAGGATTGACTGGTTTGATCTCCTTGCTGTCCAAGGGACTCTCAAGAGTCTTCTCCAGCACCACAGTTCAAAAGCATCAATTCTTCAACATTCAGCCTTCTTTACGGTTCAACTCTCACATCTGTACATGACTAATGGAAAAACCATAGCTTTGATTACCTGGTTCCTTATCAGTAAAGTGACGTCTCTGCTTTTTAATACACTGTCTAGGTTTGTCATAGCTTTTCTTCCAAAGAGCAAGCATCTTTTAATTTCATGGCTGCAGTCACCATCTGCAGAGATTTTGGAGCCTAAGAAAATAAAGTCTGTCACTTTTTCCATTGTTTCTCATTTCTTAGTCATGAAGTGATAGGACCAGATGCCATGATCTTTGTTTTTTGAATGTTGAGTTTTAAGCCAGCTTTTTCATTCTCCTCTTTCACATTCATCAAGAGGCTCTTTAGTTCCTTTTCACTTTCTGTCATTAGAGTGGTGTCATCTGCGTATCTGAAGTTGTTGACATTTCTCCTGGCAATCTTGATTCCAGCTTGTGATTCATCCAGCCCGGCAATTAGCACTATGTACTCCACATAGAAGTTAAATAGAAGATACACAGCCTTGATGTACTCCTTTCCCAATTTTGAACCAGTCCATTGTTCCATGTCTGGTTGTTGCTTCTTGATCTGCATACTGGTTTCTCAAGAGGCAGGTAAGGTGGTCTGGTATTCCCATCTCTTTAAGAATTTTCCAGTTTGTTGTGATCCACACAGTCATAGGCTTTAGCGTAGTCAATGAAGCAGAAGCAGATGTTTTTCTGGAACTCTCTTGCCTTTTCTATGATCCAACAGATCTTGGCAATTTGATCTCTAGTTCCTCTGCCCTTTCTAAATCCAGCTTGTACATCCGGAAGTTCTCAGTTCACGTACTGTCAAAGCCTAGCCTGAAGGATTTTGAGCATTACCTTGTTTTTTTTTTAATGCAACAAGCATAAAAGATGGGGACAAGAGGGAGAGAGGATCAAAAACTCAAGAGTCTATGTTCAAAATGCTTCACAAAATGCCTTTAAATTGCTACTCTGCTTTAAAAAAGCAAAACAAAACTGGAAATCATAAATGATGAACTATGGGTATGTTTAACACAAATAAGATGGCAGAACTCTAATCAAGATATCGATATACAGAGAAAGGCCTACAGCAAAAGATTAGCAAACATGTTTCTTAGACAAACTGCAAAGAAAAAGAGGGGAAATCTATAAAGTAAAACAAATAATTCTTTTTAAAAATATAAAACTTAAGGGACATCAATCAATTATAAAGTATGGACTTTATTTAGACCCTGATTCAAACAAACAAGTGGTTAAAAAAGAAGAAAAACTAAATGTGTGTGTATATATATTGTATATATATGTCATATATATATATGTCATATACAATATATATGACAATCAGAGAAATTTTAACACTAATTTGATACTTAATGACATCAGGGAATTATTGTTAATTGTTATAGGTAGGATAATAGTACTGGGGTTATATTTTTTTGGAAAAAAAAAACCTCCTTTATTTAGAGATACATGCCAAAACATTTACAGATGAAATAAGATTTTGGGAATTGCTTCAAAATAAACTAGGGAGAAAAGAGAGGCTGGAAGTGATATGTGCAAAAGACTGACAGTGAGGTGATTAACTGCTTTTAGTGGGTGGTAGGTTAATGAGGGGTTCATCATATGATTCTTTTTACTTTTGCTTACATTTGAAATTTTGCATAATGAACACTTTTTAAAAAAGACTAGTGGATTAATGCATATTTATATTTTAAATAAAATAAAATATTAAAAGTATATATATCATTATTTCTGACTTCCCTGCTTCATTCATTTCTTTCCCCTAATTAAGATAATCATAACCCAAACTTATTGTATTAAAGGCCTTCTATTGGAGATAAAAGGGCATATTGTCAGATGCTCAAAATACAGCAGTGGGTACACCCAAACACTAAGAACAATAGTCCATATGGCCCAATTACCACTGAAAACCTCTTAAATAACACAAAAAGTACAGTAAGTACAACAAATCCAGACATCATAAGACTGATGCATCACCACATTTATTCACATAATTATTTCCTTTATAATTTCCTTTATCATCTTTTTACCATTAAAAAAAAGAAAGGAGTAATTCACAATTTTCATCAATCTCAGAAATTCTCCCTCAGGTCGACCAAAAAAGTTATTTAAAAATCAAAGATTCAGGTAATCAGAATCTCTTTCTCATCAACCTTTCTTCTTGCCTTCAACAGCTCCTCCAATTTAAGTTTATACCTCTTTGTGAAAGATCAGGAGAGAACGATGATTCATAAAAAACAACTTAAAAGATTAGAGTCACAATTTTTTCCTTCCTCGTCCAGGTTTGGTTCAGAACGACGACGAGGCAGTAGCTCCAGCCCTCTTTTAATGGGCTGCACATCTACCGCCCAAGGTTTACAGGTGCAGCAGGGAGTAACAGTCCTGCCTTCCAAGAAAACAAACGCAGAAGAGGAGACAATAAAGAAAAAAACACTTCTGGTGGGCTAACCCTGGCACAGCCTTTCTGGAAAGCAATGTGCCAATATATGTATCAGGTGTCTTAAAAGCATGTGTATTCTCTCGCCAGTAATTTCACATCCAACAATCTATCCTGAGCAAAAAATCAGAAATGCATCAAAGATTCATACACAAAAATGGTCACCACAGCAAATTTCTAACAGTGAAAAACTGGGAAGAACCTTAAAATATGAAAAAGGTCAAAAAATAACAGCGATCATACAATGGCAAAGGTCCGTATACAAAGGTCTCTCTAGTCAAAGCTGTGGTTTTTCCAGTAGTCATGTACGGATGTGGGAACTGGACCACAAAGAAGGCTGAGCACTGAAGAACTGATGCTTTCAAACCGTGGTACTAGAGAAGACTCACTGGAAGGACTGATGCTGAAGCTGAAGCTCCAACACTTTGGCCACTTGATGCAAAGAGCCGACTCACTGGAAAAGACCCTGATGCTGGGAAAGATTGAGAGCAGGAGGAGAAGGGAGCAACAGAGGTTGAGATGGTTGAATGACATCATCAACTCAATGGACATGAGTTTGAGCAAATTCCAGGAGATGGTGAAGGACAGGGAAGCCTGGTGTGCTGCAGTCCATGAGGTCGAAAAGAGTTGGACACAACCGAGAGACTGAACAACAACAACAATACAATGGCAAAGTGCACATCCATTAAAATTGATGTTTACAAACAGTTTCGAATGATGAGAAAATACCTATAATGATAAGGGGGAGGAATAAAATAGAGTATCAGTATGATCCTAATTATATACTGCAAAAAATTAATAACTATTGCCTGTGGGTGACAGGATGATGGGTGATTTTTTTCCTTCTGCTTCTTATAAGTTTCCCCAATTATAAATGGAAAAAAAATAGAGCAAGGTGGTAGAAGAGAGCCCACAATAATAAGTAATTGGGTTGAAATAAGACAATTTACACTCCAGACCTCTTGTAGTCCACCTCTATCAGGTCTGAGCTGCAAGCATTCAATTGCTCCTTTAACTGAACACTTTGCCCACTCCAAGAAGAGTAACACTCATCCTCTTGTCTTCTAGTATCAGTAGTTGCTACTTTTTGCCTATAGATAACACAAAAAATACTACAAATATCATATATTAATGCATATATATGGAATCTAGGAAGACTGTATGGATGAACCTATTTGCAGGGCAGCAATGGAGACGCAGACATAGAGAAAAGTATTATGGACATGGGCAGTGGGGAGGAAGGAGAGGGTGGGACAAAAGGAGAGAGTAACATGGAAGCATATACACTACCATATGGAAAACAGGTAACAAATGGAAATTTGCTGTATGACTCAGGGAACTCAAACCAGGGCTCTGTGACAACCTACAGGGATGGGAAAGGATGGGAGGTGGGAGGGAGGTTCAAAAGGGAGGGGACATATATATATCAATGGCTGACTCATGTTGATATATTTTGAAAGTCGCTCAGTCGTGTCCAACTCTTTGCGACCCCACGGACTTATACAGTCCATGGAATTCTCTAGGCCAGAATACTGGAATGGGTAGCCTTTCCCTTCTCCAGGAGATCTTCCCAATCCACATTACAGCCGGATTCTTTACCAGCTGAGCCACAAGGGGAGCCCAAGAATACTGGAGTAGGTAGCTGATCCCTTCTCCAGTGGATCTTCCCAACCCAGGAAATGAACCGGGGTTTCCTGCATTGCAGGTGGATTCTTTACCAACTGAGCTATCAGGGAAGCCCGATGGTAATGGACGGCAGAGGCCAACACGATATAGTGAAGCAATTATCCTTCATTCAAAATAAATAAATTTATTTTTTTTAAATACTACTTGAATTAATTCATTAAAGGTAAGGCCCAATAAAAGTAACGCCCTGAAATTAAGGACCAGTGACAGAAAAATACCAGTTGCTTTAATCAGATCACTTAGTATACAGAACAAGTGGGAACCCCAGCAAACAGTATGAAGTTACTTCAGGAAATGCCAGCAGGAGAAGACAGACAGGTGGGTCTGCAAAGAAAAGCTCCAAGGCAGAAGAGGAAAAACTAGGCGCTGGCCGACTACGCTGACTGCACCCGTGGGACCCTCGCAAGGCGGTGACCCACGGGGAGCCCAGGTACGAAAGAACTTTCCCCTTCAAATAAGGGGCTTGAATTTAAATTGCAGGATTTAGTGAAATTAGACTGAACTTATTCATAATGAAAGTTTGAAATATGCCAAAAATAACTTGCCCAGAAAGGCGGTAAAATCTCTTTACCTAGAGATTTGTAAGAAAAAAGTAGAAAATTACTTTCCTTTAACATCTTAACTGGAGATAGAAAATTTCAGTAATAAAACTCTAAGACGCATTAAGAGCATTAAAAAAATTAAGTCAGCTCTCTCTTTTTTTTAATCCTTACATTTATTCCCTAAAGGAATACTTACCAGCATCGTAGTAGGCACTGGGCATACAGCAGCAAACACCAACTTAAAATGCCTGCCTCGTGGAGGTGACATTCAGTTATCACAGTGTGTGTGCCTCCTAACAAGCCCTAAAAGTTAGGTGTTTTCTTCTTTTCATTTTTAAGTAAAATGATTTTTAGAAATTGCAAGCATGTGACAACACTGCCAGAAAACAAACAGCACCTAGCATTTGGACTGATCGAGAGAGCCCTTAATAAACACTAGAGACACAAACCTAACAAAACTGTGTGGATGAGGCACTGCGGCGGAGGAAGACAACTTCACTACATACAAGTCTGCACTTCTTGAATTTTGTGCCATCTATCATTCATTCCTAGTTTTTGATAAACAATTTTTTAAAAGTTTATTGGCTGGGTGGATGGAATGAATTAAATGAAAATCTCCTTCTCCAAAAATTCAGTCTCAAGAAATGTGCTAAGGAAGCCCAAAATTTTGCATTCAAGTTTTCAGGAGGGAGCAAAGAGAAGTAAAGCATACTGCTGTTAAGTACAGACTGAAACTAGCTAAAACGAGGCAGAAATTTGAGGATTTCTCAGAAATTCCAAACCAAAACCTAAATATAGTTTAAGATAACTGGCCAAAAGTATCCAACTGAGTGAGCCCAGCCTACACAGTGGAGCTTACACAGGCGATGGGTTTGAGTCTCCTTCCTTTTCAGTTTCTGGGAAACGAGGCTGAGTATTTGCAATCTGATTCCTAAATCTCTGAGACAGTAAATTCTGAGATGAAATACTTACCAGTGTGGCTAAAGACTCCTGGTCTACCGTGGATCACACACCTCCTAAACAGAAATATGACATAACTATGCCACGGTTCATCCAATAGTTTTGTCCTCAGCTGATGGAATTTTTAACTCTAAACAGATCCAAAAGAAACTCTTTCAAGCTAATACATCCAAAACCATTGAGGGCTTTTCAAAGACACTGCCAAAGCCATTTATTTAACAATATTTATTACATTGGAACAAAAGTCCATGAGAATGTGTCTAATTTTCACCCTCTGGATGCTATCAGTCATCCACAGTCAGCACGACTATACTATTATGCCAGAAGGGACCAGTCTACTCACTGTTAGAAAGGAGAAGGCAGGGACTCACCTGATGGGTGAGATCATTCACCTGCGGAGCAGGCCAGAGCTTTCAGCTCAGAAACTAGAACCACGTAAGGGCAGCTCTACATAAATGGTCCTCTTGGCCCTCACCTGTATCATCAATGTATGTATCTTGGTGACCAGTTCTCTTCATGAGTTATAAGATGGCACCATCCCCTGGAAGCTGGTAGTGATCTGGTAAATAGAGAGTCCATCTAAGAAAGGTACCTTCAAAGACAGACCAGACCAACCCAACACAGCAAAAGTATAATTACTCATATTCCCTGGGTGTGAGCTAGATATAGTGGCAAAAGAAAACTATATAAGGCAGACTGTGTTTATGGTCATTGCTTTTTCTGTGCTTCTTTCTCTCTTTTTACTTCTTCAGCATTTTTTAAGTCTTAACTGAAATTGTTACAATACTGTTTCTATGTTTATTGGTTGTGAGGTATGTAGGATCCTAGCTCCCTGACCAGAGACTGAACCCACATCTCCTGTGTCTCCTGCATGGCAGGTGGATTCTTTACTGGCTGAGCAAAGTCTGAGATTTTAAGTTCATCTTTCCAGACTCTGAAAAAAAAGAGAAGGAAATGGCAACCCACTCCAGTGTTCTTGCCTGGAGAATCCCAGGGACGGGGGAGCCTGGTGGGCTGCCGTCTGTGGGTTCGCACAGAGTCAACACGACTGAAGCAACTTAGCAGCAGCAGCAGCAAGATCTTTTTTTAGTGCTTCCCAAATCGACAACTATTTGTTGGCTGATCACGTTTACTTTGTATGTAAAATGTATGCCATTCTCTTATAGTGTGAAAGAACAGAAGTTGTTAAAATTTAACACCTCCCCTATCTGAAGAAATGAATCAGAAGAAGTTTTTTTACCCTAAGCCATAAAATACCCAAAATGACTTTTTAAAGACATAAGTCAGATAACGTCAGTGCTCTGCCTTGATATCCCCTGAGGTCAATCCCTTATTTCATACCCAATTCCATAAAATGGCCTGTAAGACCCTTACAATCTGGCCCCTATCTAACCTCCTGATCTCAATTCCTCACCATCCCTTCTCTCACTGATTAAGCTCTTAGGCATCCTGACCTTGGGTCTAATCTTTAGACAAACCAAGTTCATTTCTACCCAAAGGCCGCTGCACGTGCCATTCCTTCTTCCTAATCTTCCCAAGCTGGCTCTTTCTCATTATTCAGGTGATCAGCTCAAATATCACCACCCTGGAAAGGCCTTCCCTGACACTGGATATGAAGCAGCACCCTGCCCCAGACACTCTCTCGCTCATTTATTTTTTTCATAGTATTTGTCACTATATAAAATTATTTGTTTACATGCTTCTCATCTGTTTCCTCCAATAAGAAAATAAGTTCCAAGAAGGCAACAGCTTTTTTCTCTCTCATTCATGGGGTATTCAAGAGCCAGAGCAGAACCCTGGCACAAAATTTGCATTCAGTAAATACTTGCTGAATGAATGAATGGATAACAGAAAAGTTCCATTACTATGCAGAGAGGTTTTAGGTGTTTTTCAGATTTAGAGACACTGGTAGAAAGAACGCGTATCTTTTTCTTTCCAGAGCATCCATTTTGTTCTCTTTTATGCCACGAACTAGAAAACATTAGCCAGACTGATGCCTGGAAAATGAAAACAGCACTTCTGGCACAGAAGTAACTAGTCTGGGCACCTCTGGCTTGAGCCAGATCTCTGACTTTCTAGGGAGCTGGCACCAAAGTCAAAATGTTAAACAGCTTTGATGCTGAAAAGTGGAATGCTGGTATTTTGACTCTGGAGAAACTAGTCCAAATCATTCTTAGCTCTTCACAAAGTTTCAACAAATCTCTATCAAAATGAAGTTAGTCATCTTTCAACAGTCATTTCTAGATTATCCAGAGATGGAACTATTCTCCTCCAACGTAACTAATATTCATCTTTAATTTCAATTTCTTTTTGACATAATTCTCTTTTCTATTTACTAATGAATCTTGTTTTCAGCCTGCTAACGAGCACAAGCATCATCCTTAGAGTAAAAACAATACTATTAGCCCGCTTTGAGCTGTTCTTCTCATGGAAATGAGTGCGCTAAACCACACGGCACACAAATGCGTCCTGGCTGATCAGTATTTGGAATGGGGTCATGGGGCAAAATGTTTCCTCTGAGTAATATCTAAAGTTAAGAATCCTGACCTTGGCCTTCTAAGTAGCACACCCTGCACCCAAGTGCAAATGTGTCCTTAGGCTTATAGGAATATTTCTTCATACTCTCCATGAAATTTAAGGAGTTCTCTGGAGAAAACACTGCAAACTCTGCTCTGTCACCAATGTGACAAAGTGTAGCTATACAAACACCCTGAGTATTCAAGGCAAACCAAATAAAAGCCAGTATTAGTCACAGTTTTCATTAGACAAGTCTCCTAAGTGTCTGAAAAATTTAATGGGAAATTATGTTTTTAAATGTCACTTTCATGAAATTAGCCCAAAGTCCACAGGAATTAAATCTACTCTCTCAAAGAGGCACCTGAAATAATAGCAAACTATTTTTTTACCCTGAAATCACATCATCAGGATAACATCTACCTACACAAAACAAAACTGTTCCAAAGGGGGTGAAAAGCAACAAGGGGAACCATGTCTTACTCATCTTTGTTCCAACAGTATCTGATGATGAGGATGAAGACGATGGTGATAACATTTACCGTATGCCTACTAGGTGCCAGGCACATTTGTTCTCAAAGTTTCACATGTATTATTTTATCTTCAGAACACCCGAATTTGTGAGCAAAGTATTGATACTATTGTCATCTCATTTTATACATGAAGAAATCCAAGCACAGACAGGTTAAATTACCTGTAAGTAGCAGAAGACCCAAACCCAGCCAGTCCTGTCCAAAGCTCCAGCTCTTCCCACGAACCAATAAACACGCAAGTGATGTACATTTATTGAAATACATTTTTAAAGTATTTGACCAATAGCTTTTATAGTCGTGGATACTTTCTTTTTAATGCATACAAAATATACCTACTCTCTGTTCCCATTCATCCAGCCAGTGAAGGTATAATTAGGCACGGGCAACCCCCTATAAACAACTGACAATAGAAAATCTTTTTTCTTCAATCTTCTAAATACTTCATAGCGTCCTACCAAAAGAAAAGGACCAGAGAATCTCAAACCAAGACTCCTCCACAAAAGGGAACTCAAAGAAGGTGGGACAAGACAGCCAGGGTGAGCTGCTGACCAGAGCATGTCACAGACGCTCATTCTCTCCTGGTAACTGCTCTGCAGTGGCGCTGTAAGCACCGCAGTGCTGCCAATATTAAGTCTGAGCTCATGAATGCCGTGCTGCAAAAGTCACCAACAACAGAACGGGAAAATATTTCCCGTTCTGTACTTGTTTCGTTCATCCCAGGGTCCTGATCTAGTTGGATGGACAGTTAACAGAATTTGGGAAAGGGCCAGCTTTACCACGTATTGTTGGACGGAGCATGGTAGCTTGGTTAATAAATAAAGTTTACTTTAGCCTCTTAGTCTGTGGAATAGGTAGTGTGTGTGAGAAAAGATGACCATAAATATTTCTCTAATGTTCAGAAAACACCTACTACCTAACCTCTTTCAACCAACACAAATATCATCTGAATTACCTGAGTCTGATGGTTATATATGGTTATAGGAAAAACCCAGACCATTCGGTGGCTGACAGGGAGCAGAAAGAAAAAAAAATCACATACCTCTAAAAGACAAACAAATGAACAAAAAGATACATCCTGAAAACAGAAGAGGAAAAAAAAATAGGTGAAAATAGGTGATTCTCTTTGGTTCCAAGTTACCTGACTGCAGAAGTAAGATAAACGCTGCAGTGCACAGGAGAAAATTCTCTCTACCTGAGTAACTGAACAGCAGCTTCTGCAACTGCCAATACCCAGGCACCTTCCTCGCCATTATATAACCAAACCCTGGCCTTAATAGGCCATCATACCGTACGTCAACAGTTGTTAGACACATCTGAGCTGCAAGCATCTGAGAAACCTTTCCAAAGTGGATTCAGATAAGCAAGAAGCAGGCCAAAATATGTTCATCATTTACCCAGAGCACATGACAACTCCTTGTGAATTAAGCTTCACGCGTGTCGGCAGAGTAATTTAAGCAGCGAAAGAGAGGGTGCCTGTAACTAGGAAATTGCACACTGCTACAGAAACACAAATGAGTGCTGCTGTGGTCCCGTCACACATGCAACTTATTGTCCAAGCCATTTCAGCCTCATTCAAGATTTTGAATATTTCCATACATAGGAATTGCATAACTGCCGACCACAAATGATCAAAGATAAAAACCAACATAAACAGTGACACCCGTTTATAAACAAGCTGATGTTTAAAATGCTGCAGTCCTAAAGGATACCAACAACTTAGAGAAAAACTTAGACACACACACACACTGGAAAATTAGAAAGCGGGCAGACCAGCCATAATTAGCCACTGGCTTTGCTGACTACTGAAGATAGAAATGTCTCCATTATGTATAAAGCCAAGAATCAACTGTTTGCAATTACATTTACAAAAACATTGAACCCTCTGTCCCAGATTTTTTTAATCATTATTTTGGTGTATCCAAGGGCTGGGCAATACAGAATTCTTTAAATCATAGATACCATAAACCAGGCAGCCAATTAAGTTCATAGAGTCCATCCCCCAGAGGTCAGAGCAAAATAATCACAGAAGCACAAGTGATTACTTAGGTGGGAGGGGGAGGGTGTGGAAAAGGAAATACCAAAACAAGGAACAAGGCTGGAACAATTAGAGTTGTTTGTAAATATAAATTTGTCTTGGCTAACTGTAAACGCAATAGGAAACACTCAGAGGGGCAGGGATGCACCAGAGTCTTGGTTAAGTCTACTCCATGTCAGGGTCTGAGGGTAGCATCAGGAAACCTTGGACTCTGGTATCTCATTCAGCTCAGACCTGCAGACTTGAGGCCCTCTGATAAAAACTGAAAAAAAAAAAAAAAAAAAAGGCTGACGGGGGGGCCCCCCCCAGAGGAAGTGAAACTGACCAATCAATTTTCCACAGCCACCCACCCACCCCACAACCCTGGTAAGAAGGGCCCTTTGGAGTCTGACAGAAAGGAGGGGAAAAGGAACTTCAGGTCATAAGTAAGAGGGAAAGAAGACAGAGATAAGTCACTGCCTTCTGAAAACAAGAGACTGCCATACAAGCGAAAACAAGGACCAAAGACTGGGCTGAGGAGGTGAGGGGAATTGATGTGGCTTTGGTAGGAAGCAGCAGCAGCTGTAAGGGTTCTTCATCGAGCTGAGGGAAACACAAATTGCAGTTTTAAATATAATGAATGACTTCACCGAAAGTGTTCATTCAAGTGAGAGATGGAGCAAAGAAAGAAATCTGAAGTATAAATGGGTTCTGGGAGTCCTATCAAAACCAAGCAGTTCCTCCTGGTGTCTTCAATGCCAAGACTCCCAATGAAGAAGGCCACAGGAAAGAACTAACCATATTTCCTCCAAAAACGAAATTTGTAGGTAAAATTTTAAACGTGTACGATATGGCTTCCTAATTGACCTTGCCAATTTCACCACCACTGCTCCACAAATCCCTTGGGAACCAAAGGGCCCAATGAGTGTCCGGATTCTTCACACACCTCCCCAGTCTCCAGGCGCCCCCCGACCACCACTGACAGCCCACCCTAGGTTCTGTAAACTGTATGGTTCTGGACTCTCCGACAACTAAATATAACTAGCAATCCAGCTCTCCCAAATTGTTTAACCCCTGATTACCTAGGGCCACCACAAAGCAGGGGTACCCCTGGGTCCTTGTTCCCTGACCCCTTTCCTGTGGAAAAGCAAAGTAATTTTTTTCCTCCTTATTTCCCCATTTTTTTCATTGCCGGCTCCAATAATCTCCTCTGTCCTCAGTCTCTCATTCCCACCATCTAGTAGTCTTGGGCGACCAAACGCTGACTGGTGCCGCTGTCATAAGGTACCAGGTCCCTCATACCTTCCAGTACCTTGTACCCCCCTCAAGACCCCAGCCATCCTTCTTCCCCTCAAAAGCCCACCCGTGTCAGTTTCACCCTTGTTTTCCCCCATCCTCCTGGTCCATATTTCCTATTCCCCTGCCCTCATTCCCGCAGGATTTCCTAATTTCTGGTTTCTGAGGCTTCTTAGCTTACTGTCTCTTGGCTCCGGGAGAGTTCCAAACGTCTTTCTCATCACCCCTGCTACGACCCTCCGCACAGCCCGGGGAGCCCCCTGCCCATCCCCGGCTCTCTAGTTCCCCAGGTCCCGGCGCTCAGTGGCCGCTTTGCGCCCCCTCTGCTGTGCAGTTACCCTCTCCCGGGCCCCCCGGTGCCCCCAACCTCCTGCTCTCTCCTCACTCTTGCCCGATAACCCCCTATCCGCTTCCCTGTTCCCAACGCACTCCCGAGCCCCGCTCGCGGCGCCGACCCCTCCACCTCGGTGTCGCGGGGCTCCCCTTCCCCCGCCACACTCGGACGGTCCCGGGCCGCGCAGCCCCGCCGCCGCCCGGTCCCGCCGCGCCACTACCTTGGCCTTAGTGACGAGGTGCGTGGCCCGCTTGACCACCGCGAAGTTGCCCTTGCCGATGGTGCGGTCGATCTCGTAGTAGCCGATACGGGCAGGCACCGGCCCGCGGGAGGCCGGGGCTGGGGGACGCGGCGGGCCAGCCGCCGGGGGGACAGCAGCGGGGGCGGCCGGGGGTCCCGGGGCGGGCGGAGGCAGCAGGCGGCCGGCCGGCCCGGCTCCCCCCGCTCCGGCCCCGGCAGCCCCGCCAGCTCCGCTCGCCGCCGCCGCCGCCATCTTGTTGTGCAGTGAAACCTCCGGGGCCGCGGGGAGCCGGCGGTGGGGGGGGGGGGGGGGGGGGGGGGAGGGGGCGGGGGGGCGGGAAAAGAGTTGGGGGGGCGGCGGACGTCACTCCAGGAGGCGGAGCGCCCGCGCCGCCGGGGCCGGGAGCCATGGTAACCTGTCGTCACGTGCCGACGCGCGTCACTGCCCGGAGCCATGGCAACCATGACCTCACCGGCTAGCTCGACCTTCCCGCGTGGGCCCGGCTCCTCCGGCGCCGGCTCCCGGGTGCCCCCCTCCGGGGAGGAGACAGTGGGTACCGCAAGTGTGCCAGCCAGTTCCAAGCCATCGCAACATTGCCCAAGTCGGGGGGGTGCTTGTGCCTGACCCAAAACCTGCCCTCGATCTTCCCAGGAACTGCTAATGTCACCTCCTACTGTGACCTCTGTCCCAGTTCGGCAATCACCCAGCCTCCTTTAAAGCAAAGTATTTCCTCATCATCAAAAATATTAGCACTGTCCCACTTTAGCCCTTGAGGCCCCAAAGGCAGGAACAGCTACATTACTGAAGCAACTGTAACCAAGTCGGTAGCGAGGCAGGGGAATTCTTCAGTAAAATTCCTTCCTCTTACAACCTGGTACAACCAATCTAATTGTCACCGAATGTAGAAGAATAGGGAAAGTAAGATTTGCGTGTTCAAGGGCGGAGAAACCAGCCCAAACACGCATTTCAGTCATTGGGTGGGTGAGGGCCAGAGCAGGGACGTCATTTTCCTTCCTCTCACCCCTTCTCTGAACAATTCTATAGCTAGGTGATTGTCAAAGTGCCTGCATCCTATTTCTGTCACTTGTAAAACCCTGGTGAAGCAATGTGCGCGTTGTCCACTGAGTCACCTCATGGTTAAGGACGATCGGTCTGTTGGGCAAAATAAATAAGTAAATAATAAAATAAAAATTCCACCCCTACCAGCGACTCTCCAAGGACATTAAAGGTGATCAAATCAAATTCCAACAATAAATCTCATATCCCTTTTCTCTTCTCTGTTATCTGCTTTTCTGCACCCTCCAGCTCCCAGGTTTCCCCCCTCCTCTCTCTCCTCCCTCCATTAAGTAGATTGGCTTTAACAGCTTCAGGTAAGGCTGGGGAGAGGTAGGCTACTTGGCTATCAATAACAAGATGTTCTGGGCAGGCAAGGGCTTCCCCAGTGGCTCAGGGGTAAAGAATCTGCCTGCAATGCAGGAGACGGGAGATGCGGTTTGATCCCTGGATAGGGAAGATCCCCTGGAGAAGGAAATGGCAACCTATTTCAGTATTCTTGCCTGGGAAATCCTGTGGACAGAGGAGCTTGGTGGGCTATATCCAAAGGATCACAAAAAGTCGGACACAACCGAGCTTGCAGACACACTGGGGTGGCAAGTGGGGAGGAGGGAAGGCCATGAACAGGCCAATGTTGAAACGTGTTGCACTTTCCAATCCTGATTCCTCTATGTCTCTCTCAATGGCAGAACTGTGTTGTCAGGTCACTACATGTACAATACTAAAAACTGACACCCAGTGCACTGTGAATGTGTGAGAAGCAGAGCACCTATTTACTCTCTCTGACCAAAAGGTATTTATTAGCTCTCTGATTCCTCAACTGACTGTGAGTAATCGCTTGGACTAGGACAGGACAGGGAGGTCATTCCACAATTGCCTTGAATCAATCCCCTGGTGGCTGTTCCAAATTGCCAACACAATTAACACTAATTGGCTTCTTTACTAGCAAATGAGGATAAGGATGAAGTGGTCCTCAGCTTCTGGCACTGGTTAAGCCCTTTCACTGGTTGAGCTCATTCAGTCCCAGATAAATGATGGTGTGCAGCCAGCCTCTTTTACCACTTTGACCCTAGTCACCTGCCTCTAACAGGAACTATGCATTAACTTTGGTGCCGGGCCCAAGGGTCCTAGTTTTACCATCTTCCCTAAGGAAAGGAAGAGGAGGAGGGTCTCAACAGGAAACTTATGAGAAATAAAGCAAGGGGAAAAAAAATCTTTTGCTCTGAGGGCTGCAGGAGCAGCACTGAAACCATTAGCTTAACAGCTTTTCCTTTACTTGTAGAGATGGTTTGAACATCAAGCACAGCAACTTTTGCTGCTCCCTGGAGGGTGTCAAAAACAAAGAAGCCTCTGGGGAGAAACTAGAAAATGGAGCACTGGTCTAACTCCCCAGGAAAAGAGGCAGATAATTCTTGTCTCTAATAATGGCCAGACTGTGTACGCTGTGTGTTAAGTGATTTACCCTCTTTGCCTGTATGGATAGAGGCCAGTAACTGTGCCCTATTGAGACTTGGACAAAGACTTGCTGGAGATTTCCCTGAAGAGTCTTTGGTGAGAAGAATATAGAAAATTAGGGAGGGGATTGATCAACGACCATCATCAGGGAAAAAGGAAAACTGTTTAAATGTATGCATTTAATAATTATTTATTGAATACCAAGACTGAGTTAAGTCTGGGGAGGAACTCACAGTCAGTGCGTGGTTCAGTTGCTCAGTGGTGTCCAACTCTTTACGACCCCACGAACTATAGCCCGCCAGGCTCCTCTGTCTGTGGAATTTTCCACGCAAGAATACTGGAATGAGTTGCCATTCCCTCCTCCAGGGGTTCTTCCCAACCCAAAAATCAAACCCACATCTTTTATGTCTCTTGCATTGGCAGGCAGATTCTTTACCACTAGCACCATCTGCAAAGTCCACTCACAGTCAATAACAACAATTTGCCAGGCACTATGCTAAGCAGTTTTACTTTAATGAACTTAATCCTCAACAACCCTGTGAGATAGGATATATTATTATCCCCATTTTGCAGATAAGGAAAATGAGGCACAGAAGAACTAAGGGAGTTGACCACAGTCATAGAGATAGAAAGTGAGTCCCAGAATTAGGATTCAACCCCAGGCAACTTACCTCTGAAACAGAGATCCTCCCCCACAGGATTATGACTAGTAGCTAAAGGAAAACAGCTAGTAGGAAAACGCAGTAGCTTGTAGGAAAAGCAGTTTACTCCCCAAACTCAGTTTAGACCCATAGGAGAAGACGACTTGAGAGTTCTGGAGAAAAGGACAGAGCAGGCACCAGATCATATCAATAAAAATGACAGGGACTTCCCTGGTGGTCCAGTGGCTAAGACTCCATGCTCCCAGTGCATAAGGCCTGGGTTCGATCCCACATGCCATAGCTAAGACCTGGCACTGCCAAATAAATAAATAAAAATATTTTTAAAAAATAGAACAGATTTAAAAAAAATAGCAGATTGCAAAACGGATTGACGTGCTGCTTCACTTGCAAGTAGATCCATGAAGAGATTCACTGCTTACTGTACCAGTGTTTTGCTGTCCTAGAAAATAGGTGGGAAAGTGGGTTCCTGCCCTGCTGCTGATTCAGAGGGGTGGCTTGTGAGCTGAAATTCTTGGAGCCCTGCAGTCCAGGGTGAAGGCAGAGACTCCGCCACCCGGCTCCCAATCCACCTCCATAACCAATGCACTCTTTTCTGCAAAAGCAAAAGTAGACGCAAAGATGAAAGTGAGACATTTCGTTCATGATGTCATTGTGTTTTGTTTCTACAACTTGAAAAGGGCAAGCCAAGGCATTCTTGATGGATAGGATAGGCCCTTAGGAACTTCTGGAAGCGGTGCAAAACCTCTGAGGACTTAAGGTCTGAGGGGGGAGTGATATAAGCCTTGGGAAGGAATATGTTAACTCTTTTGGGTTCAACCCCTGGGTTGGAAAGATCTCCTGCACGAAGGAAAGGCTACCCACTCCAGTATTCTGGCCTGGAGAATTCCATGGACTGTATAGTCCATTGGGTCACAAAGAGTCGAACACGACTGAGTGACTTTCACTTTCACTTTTATGATTTTAAAGGCCCTCTGAGCCTGTCTGCAGAGCAATTTACCAGCAACCCAGAAGGAAACTGCAGCCTCACCACATAGCTCCAAAGTCTCAGAGGCATCAGGACCTTGAAGAAAATCTAAGCCCTCACTTTTCATTGTCTCAGCTCATTACTGCTCAGAAAGAAGTGAAGCATTATTCAGAAATTCTGTAGGCCAAAAGACAACATTGTGCAATGTTTGCATGCCACATATTGCCAAACAAGGCAATTATTAGCCAATTTTTTTTAATATTTATTTATTTGGCTGTGCTGGGTCTTAGTTGCAGCATGTGGAGTCTTTAGTTGTGGCATGTGGGATCTATTCCCTGACCAAGGATGGAACCCGGTTCCCTGCATTGGGAGCACAGAGTCTAAGCCCTTGGACCACCAGGGAAGTCCCTCTTCACATTTATAATCTATAATTCTGCCATCACATAGAAAGCGGGGCACTCGTGTATACACGTTGTTGAGACGTTCAGTGTGCCCTGGTGCGTTGAACGTGTGTCTTCTCTATCACGGCAGTGCTCTGAGTTACCACCTCAGCTACGTGACTCTTACCTTGCCTTTCCTGTCCCAGACCAACCCAATCATGTCCAAGTGCTTCCTCTGGGTGCCCAGAAACAGGTCTGAGTAAAATAAGTACATACTCTCCTGCTGTAAAATGTCCTGGGGAGGGGGCTTGAGAACAGCTAATAAGCTTTCGATCTAGGATTTTCTGTTCAACTTGCTCACATTTTTCTTCTTAATGGAACCATTTGAGCTAAATGAAACAAAAAATTACCCCTACTACTTTGCATATGTTCTAGGATACAATTTAAGCATTTTTAGATTATTATTAAATAGTTATCCCATAGATCATCCAAAAGATCTCTAAAGATGACTTTTTTAAAAGATTTTCTGCATTCTCAGATGTGACTATATTATCATTTGGGATCGATGTTTTCCTCAGGTAAATACACCTGTTGTTTTATAAGGAAAATCAGTGGGAAAATATATTTAGTAGAGAAAAAGAGTTCATTCAGAACAACTTTTTTTACAAAAGGATATGCTCCTTAATGCAAGTTACACTTAGTTACCTTATAATCAACTCCCAAATATTTACACTAATTTAGAAAGAAGTGTTTAATGATTTGTTTCTCTCAAGTGAAAAGTGTGATATTCAACAAACATTAAGATTTTGGTGTTATGTAGATCCTTTTTTCCTCCTTGAATATAGAAGTGTATCTCAAATCTAGGAATTCACCATATTTCATAGAAAATAAACGTGTGCTTCCAAGGTCTATCTCAGACAGAGGTTCTTTATTTCCCTAGTTCTAAACTGATAGTTCTAAACTACATCTTTCCTCTTTTTCCTTATTCTTAAAAAATATATATATATTTATTTATTTGGCTGTGCCAGGTCTTGGTTACAGAACATGGGTTCTTAAGTTGCAGCATGCAGGCTCTTTCTTAGTTGCAGTATGTGGGATCTAGTTCCCTGACCAGGAATGGAACCCAGGCTCCCTGCACGGGGAGCATGGAGTCTTAACCACTGGGCCACCAGGAAGTCCCTTTCCCTTCATCTTCACATCTCTCCTAAGAGGCCATCCTCTCTGCTGCACCTGCCTTGGGAATTGCCTCTGAGTTTTTAGTGCTTACCTTCAAACAGACTTGCAGTGTTTTAGAAAACAGTGCAAGAGACACAGCCTTTATTGCAGTTTCCCTACATTATAATTGGGGTTTGCTTAAGTTTTCTACCAGCCTTTCCAGCTACTGGCTAAGAAAAATTTGTACTATTGGGATTGATTTCTGTAGGTAGCTGACCCACCTTTGTTTGCTTCATCCCTACCACAGTTCCCTTCAATGAAACTAGAAATCTTCATCCATTTTCATCTCTAAACCAGAAAGAAACCCTTTCCCTTGTCTGCAGAGACACCTGCTGGCCAAAGTTCTAAACTACATGATGCCTAGCAGGACTCCCTCATGCCGCTACAGCCTTCTAGTCCTTTCTGTTTCAACTGCAGGCAGTTGAAAACCACAAACCCACAGCAGGAGCCAGGAAGCTGGAATCCAAATGGAAGCTGGCTCCAGGAAGCTGGATGTCTTTATGGCCAAATAGAAAGTACAGTGGGCTAAAGTTACAGTGGTACTTTGGACTGGGATAACAGTCCACAACCGCGGTTTTATGCCACCCAACGATGTCTCCAATTATCCTTAGAGTCCTCATGGCATCTTAAAAGACTTACTTCTTAAGGGTGAAATTATTTCTGTTGGTTCTTATTTTCAAAATGATTTTATACTCCTTTGACTTTTTTAAAGGGCAGCCTGGAATAATGAGTGGAAAGAGCAAGGGTTAGACCATGCTTAGACAGTTAGACCTAAGTTTTCCAAAGGGCTTTTCCATTTACAGACTCATCTCTGAGCCTCAGTTTCCTTTCGTGGAAAATCACTCCTAATTCATGGGGTTTTTAGGAGAATCAACTATCATAAATACATAGAGGGAAACTTCCCTGGTGGTCCAGTGGCTAAGACTCTAAGCTCCCAATGCAGGGGGCACAGGGTTTGATTCCTGGTCGGGGAACTAGATCCCACATGCCACAGCTAAATGATACCACATGCTGCAACTTAAGACCCGGCACAGCCAAATAAATAATTTTTAAAAATAAATACATACATACATAGAGGGACCTGGATTAAAGTCTGTACATAATATGCATTCAAGTATTAATTTTCTCCCTTGCAGCACTAAAAGCATATAAATAATAACATGCTGCTTTCCAAATCACTTTCACAAGATTAGGAGGATTGAGAATAGAATTAAGGTTTCAAAAAATGGATTAACTTCAGAGTTAAAAAGAGAAAATTATAGTTTTAAATGTTTCAGTTGGTTGACTAAGCATGTACAATTCAGTCTCTGGAAGTTGGACTTATCTGTGTTTATGGTTCAAACCTACGTGTCCAATGACAACTGTCTCACCACTTCATAAAGTAGTTATTATCCCACTTTACAGATGCTCAGTTTACTTGACCAGTCTGATGACTGGCTCACACAGCTAGGACGTGGTGAATCTGGAAGCAAATCCAGGCCTTTTGATCTCCAAATCAAGTTTCCCAAACTTTAGAGTATCCCAATGTCTATGGTCTGTTTGTTTGTTTGTTTAAGATATGAATCCTTCTAAAATTTAAAGCATATATGTAAGAAAAATACTCAAATATTTATACCATTGCTACGCAACAGTCCGCTTGAGAAATTATGTGCATTCCCAAGCTTTCTGCAGAATGCAAGCACTCTTTGAGAACACTGTAGGGGCTCACTGAGAAAGAAAACTTATTCCAAGTAGCATTTTTTTCTTCTAAAATTCATTTCAAACCATATAGGGGGCACTTCCCTGGTGGTTCAGTGGTTAAGAGTCTGCCTGTCAACACAGGAGACACAGGTCGGATCCCTGATCTGGGACGATCCCACATGCCTCAGCGCGACTAAGCCTGTGTGCCACAACTACCGAACCTGTGCCCTGGAGCCCAGGAATTGCGACTACTGAACCCACGTGCAGCAACTGCTGAATCCCATGTGCCTAGAGCCCGGCTCCACCGCAAAAGAAGCCACTGCAATGAGAAGCCAGCACATCGTAAAGAAGAGTAGCCCCTGCTCACTGCATCTAGAGAAAGCCCTCGAGGCAACAAAGACCCAGCACAGCCATAAAAAAACAAAGACAAAAAACCTTTCAACAGTGATAATTGGTGCTCTATGAATAATTGCTAAAATTATTATTATTAATCTATTGTAGCACTTTTTAACAATCTAACTTACTTTACATGAATGAGTGTCCAATTAGATAGCAATCCCCAGATAGGCAGGAACATATTTGTTTAGTTCACCATTATCCAGGTCTTAATGCTGTGCCTGGGATATCATAAATGCTCAGTAGATATTTCTTAAATAAATTAATGCCTCCCCACTAATTGTGGTTTCCTTGAGGCCAAGGACTTCTGTATGTTCAGAGCATTTCTTCAGCACTTTATTTCAACATGTCCAGAACCTAATACAGTGCTGGTACCTTGTAGCACTCAGCATATACTGGCAAAAGTAAAGCAAGAGAAAGACAGGAAAGTTTTATCCAAAAGTGTGTATTCTCTATTCTGAGCATTCAGGCAAACATAACTGGTTCTCTAGGGCTGCCATCCAAAATCTAAGTTTGTTCTGAGCAGTTTATCTTGCAGAAATGTGACGATCCCAAGGCGCTTCTTAAGAAGCCAAAAGAAAAGTGAAGGGTTTGCTGAGCCATCAAGCACCCTCCAGAAACTTGAGCACACAGGACTCTGTGCCTGCCAGGAAACAGAAGGCTGGGAGAAGGGCATAGGAAGCGATAGCTGGCAAAGATCTCGTTTGGACCTCGATACAAGAGAAAGGAAAGATGAAAGAGTCCAAACTATCATTAAATCATGACCCCAAGACTGCATAAGAGTTAAAAATAGTTTCTCCAAAGAGGTAGTTTAATCTCATTCTGTCGCCAGGACAAGTGGGAAGCCATTGATTCTATTTTTTCACTACTGTTATAACAAATAATGAGACGCAAATAACAAGACATCTAACAAGTCGCTTTGTAACCAAGTTTCCAGGGAAAATAAAGCCTTTTAAAAACGCTCCCGTCCCCTCTTTCTACTTCTTTTAACCTTGTGTACCAGAGGTTTCAGAAAGGGTAATTAAGCAAGAAAAAAAGAAATAAAAGGCATCCAAATTAGAAATGAAGAAGTAAAACTATCTCAGTTTGCAGATAACATGGTCTTGTATATAGAAAATCCTAAGGAATCCACTAGAAAACCATCTGATCTAATGAGTTGAGCAAGGTTGCAAGCTCCAAGACAAATATACAAAAATCAATTAGATTTCCATACGCCAGCAATGAAAATTCTGAAAATGAAATTAAGATAACAGGCCCATTTATAATAGCATCCAGAGGAATAAAATACTTAGACATACATTTAAGGAAAGAAATGCAAGACAAAAAGTCACATATTGTATGATTCCATATACGTATTCCATATAAGTGTTCAGAAGAGGCAAATCAATAGGGACAGAAAGAAGAGGAGTGGTTGACTAGGGCTGGCCATGTCGGGCCAGAGGGAGGAATGGGCTATGGTTGCCACTACATGTTGCATTCCCCTTTAGGGTGATGAAAATAGTCGAAACGTAGGTTGTGATGATGAGCGCACAAGTCTGAGAATATTCTAAAAACCCACACATTGTATGCTTTCAATAGATTAATTTTATGGTATGTCAATTATATCTCAATAAAGGTGTTAATTTTTTTTTTATTAAAGGAAAACTCAACTGGAAGAAATTCTCTACCAATAGTGACCCGCTAAAAGGAGTTCAATAAAGAGGGGTGGGGGGTGGAATCAAGCTCTTCATGCAATCACCAAGGTCTCTGTAAGAAGAGCTGCTTCCAGGGAAGCCAGTGGGAAGGGTTAGTTTGAACTACTCTCTGAGCTGTAGAATCCAGATTCAGAGTCAGTTTTATTTCTATAAAGAACACACACTGCTGGGGAAAGGATTGTATGAGAAATAGCTCAGGGAGGGAGACTTTCACAGGAGAAAGAAATAAAATGTCTCTTTCCATTCATCTCTTCTATTGAACAAGAGCTCTCAAAGAAGACTTCCTTAGAGGTCCAGTGGCTAAGAATCAGCCTGACAATGCAGGGAACACAGGTTTGATCCCTGGTCCAGGAGGACTCCCCATGCCACAGAGCAACTAAGCCTGTGCATCGCAACTCCTGAGCCTGCAGTCTCGAGCACGTGCTTTGCAACAAGCCACCGCAATGAGAAGCCTGAGCACCGCAACTGGAGAGGAGCCCCCACTCACCACTCTAGAGAAAGCCCACACGCAGCAACGAACACCCAGCACAGCCACAAATAAATAAATAAAAACCAAAAAAATAACCCACCATAAAAAATAAAGAGTCCTCAAAGATAAAAAAAAAACAACCCACTTCATAGGCAATGATTGAAATGGGCCACACAGCTGAGCCCGCTGATTCTTGAGAAAACTGGCAAACTTGCCCTAAAGTCCCTGAAGAATTCCTCATGGTTATTAAAAAGCGCAGCTGATTCAGTGGCAGTAACAATGTCTGCTTGTTTCTGTCTATCCCTTGTAGATAGACCCCAAGGGTTGTTGACTGCAGTCTCATTTGGAGGTAGTCTCGTGGGCTGAATTATGCTCAGCTACCATGCATTTACATAATACCCTGTATGTTGGAGGAGATCATCAAAAAGATGTGACTGCTGGTTGACCCTCCAAGTGGGCAACTGGAGGCTTCTTGCTCCCTCCCCTGTCCTTGGAATGCACACTCTGCCTACTGTTCCTACTGTAGGAGCTGCTCCAAGGACGCAGCCTTAAGAGAGAGGGGTTTGTTGAGACTGGACTGAACATGTAACTGAACCCGGTTAAGGCTTCTATGCAAACTTTTAAGGTTCTGGTGTGGAAGTATGGAAATCTAGTCATCTTTTTTTTTTTTTTTTTTTCCCAGAAATTACTTGGTTCTTTGTTATTTTTATTTATTTATTTTTATTATTTGGTAGTGCTGGGTCTTTGTTGTGGCACACCAGCTTCTCTCTAGTTGCCATAGGACATGTGGGATGTTAGTTCCCAGGCCAGGGATCAGACTGGTGTTCCCTGCATTGGAAGGCAGATTCTTAACCACTGGACCACCAGGGAAGTCCCAGATCTATTTATCTTGCCTCCACCCAAGACAAGCATGATAAGTTTCCTTGCTTATTAAACCTGCCACCTACCAACTTGGAGAGGTTTGCTTCTTTCTTCAGTCTCCCTTGCCCTCTGTGTAAGGGGGCCGATTATTAAACCAACCTTGTCGACTTTGGGGGAGTTGAATATGCACACAGCTAAAGCTGGGGTTTCATAGAGGCAAAGGTGCAGCCACAGGACCAGCTGTTCCAAGTGTTTGATGGACCTAAGGAGATCATGAATTACAACTCCTCCAGGATGGGGTTTGAGGTATGAATTGGGCAAAGAACTAGAATAATATTCACTTACCTTGCCAAAATAATGGAAAGAGGTTAGCAGATTTTTCATAGAAGACAGTACAGCAAGGCTGTGCAAAGTTGATCAAAAGTAGTGGGATGAAGAAAAGATTTAAAAATACAGAGCAGACCCCTTAACTTCAAGTTATAGAAACCAACAAGCCATAAACACCTCCAACATTGTGTACATAACTAGCTTCAGTGAAATGAACTCCTTGCCTTTGAGAAGCTGGTCTAAATTTGTTTCCTGTACTTTGCAAAGACAATACTATGCTGTAGTTGGTTCTGTAGCAAAAATTCCCTTTCCCAGGGAAATAACCAGGCATACTTTAGCATCTGATAATAAGAAATTTATGATAAGCACTTAGGAAGAAGGACAGATGGAATTTTATGGCTGATAAAAATGAATGCTAGGTAGTCGAGAGACTGAAAGCAACAGAGAAGGAAGCTAGGATGCCAGTTCAAATTGATGAAAGGAGAACATTTTATACCAGAAAGGATCTGGATCTTGTTTTTCAATCCCCTTACACTGCAGATGAGAAAACGGAGCCTTAAAGGGATGAAGCTATGAAAGGACTTGTCTAAGCTCACACAGTGATTAGCAGGCTTGGAATCTGAAACTACATCTTCTGACTCTCTCCTTATGAAGCCAGTTCTTTTGCCTTATGATGTTTCCTCCCACGAGCAGGTCAAGAAAAGCCTAGAAACCAAAGGACCCAAACAGCAACAAGGAAAACCCTCTCCTTACGATGATTATGGCAGGCCAGGGAGCTGAGACTCCAAGGCAAAGCTAGAGTGGGCTATGAGGTCTGCATTGGTTAGCTCAGGTTGCCAGAACAAAACAGATTGGGTGACTGACACAACATCAATTTATTTCTCATAATTCTGGAAGCTGAGAAGTCCAAGGTTAAGATTCTAGCAGATTCTGTTCCAGGAGGAAGGGTTTCTTCCTGGCTTGGAAACAGCGGCCAGCTTGCTGTGTCCTCATTTCTCAGAAAAAGAGAAAGAGAGTGCGCTCTGGTCCCTCTTCCTGCTCTTACAAGGACACTACTCCCATTCTCAGGAACACATCTAAACCTAATTACCATCTTTCTAAATTCCATATATATGTGTTAGTATACTGTATTGGTGTTTTTCTTTCTGGCTTACTTCACTCTGTATAAGATGGTAACAATAACCCTGTGTACGAGACAGCAAAAGAGACACTGATGTATAGAACAGTCTTATGGACTCTGTGGGAGAGGGAGAGGGTGGGATGATTTGGGAGAATGGCATTGAAACATGTAAAATATCATGTATGAAACGAGTTCCCAGTCCAGGTTCGATGCACGATACTGGATGCTTGGGGCTAGTGCACTGGGACGACCAAGAGGGATGGTATAGGGAGGGAGGAGGGAGGAGGGTTCAGGATGGGGAACACATGTATACCTGTGGCGGATTCATTTTGATATTTGGCAAAACTAATACAATTATGTAAAGTTTAAAAAAAAAAAAACCTAATTACCTCTCAAAGGCATCACACTGGGGGTTGGGACTTCAACATATAAATATAGAGGTGGGGGACACAAACATTCAGCCCTTAACAAGGTCTTAGAGGTCCAAGTGAGAAATGACCCCAAACGCGAGACAGCAAGTTGGAAAAGGAAGGGAAAAGGATGAAGTAAAAACAGGTTGTCTTTGGTCCTCTTTCACACTTTCTGCTGAGATGGAGAGGATACAGAGAGGTCACATAAAGGGAAGGTTGAACCTAGATCGAAGTATGAGCACTGTGTGTGTGTTAGTCGCTCAGTCGTGTCTGACTCTTTGTGACCCCATGGACTGGAGCCTGCCGGGCTCCTCTGTCCATGGAATTCTCCAGGCAAGAATACTGGAGTGGGTAGCCATCCCCCACTCCAGGGGATCTTCCCAACCCAGGGATCAAACCCAGGTCTCCGGCATTGCAGGCAGATTTGTTACCGTTTGAGCCACCAGGGAAGCCCTGTGAGTGCTGTGTGTGTCCCCAATGCACCAGCACCACACTAATGGAAAGAGACTGGAGTCAGTAAACCGAGGTCAAGGCTCAGCTTCACGGTTGCGTATCTCGGTGACCTTGGACAGCATGGAGCATCTCGGCTGCAAAATGAGGCTACTAATACCCTAGCCACGGGGTGGTTGTAAAAACTAAATGAGATAATGTTTATAAAACTGCTTTGTAAATTATGAAGAGTTGTGTGGGTTTGTTTTGCTTAAGGTTCAGATAGTTGTGAGACCGTGCTAATGTTACAGATGGGAAAGAATTGGAAAACATGGTCTCTGGTCTCCAGCATCTTGTGATCCTATAAGTCTAGATAAGGCGTGTGTGTGTGTGTGTGTGTGTGTGTGTGCGCAAGCACGCTCAGTCACATCTGAGCCTTTGCGACCCTATGGACTGTAGCCCGCCAGGCTCCTCTGTCCATGGGATTCTCCAGGTAAGAATACTGGAGTGGGTTGCCGTGCCCTCCTCCAGGGGATCCTTCCAACCCAGGGATTGAACCTGTGTCTCCTGTGTCTTCCACGTTGCCAGGTAGATTCTTTACCGCTGAGCCACCTGGGAAGCCTATAAATAAGGCTCACAAACTTGAAAGGCTGCACTGGGTTGATAGGGTTCTCATCTCTTCTACTGCAGGTGTCTCAGATACAGCTGGATGTGTCTGGTTAGCATGTAGGGTGGCTTTGAGGAAGTCTTTCTGTGAGAAGCCTGTGGTGCCTTGTTTGAGAGACCTCCTAGGGGACTATGGAGTCAGGTGTGATAGGCTCACCAAGAATTAGTGCCTTGGTCACCTAGGTGGAGTCTGATTGTTGTTACTCAGATGCAACATTGCCCTAAACACTTAAATGAAAACCCAGGCCTCAGAGAAATTACAAGTCTGTAGACACTTAAAGAGCTGTTTCCTTATCTCTATAACACACCGGAGTTCACACAGTCTGTTTGAGGACCCGTCTCTGAGTACATAACACAGAGAGTGATAGAAATTACTCCCTACTCCGCTACGGACGAAGTGCTGCTTTGATACTCAGTAGGCGCCCAGCGGAGCAATGGGAAAGACCCAGAGAACCCGGAAGAAAGAGCAGAGTCGTGGCAGTGCCAGCCTGCAGAGGCGTCAGTTTCCAGCAAGGACTGCTGCAACAGTGTGTGTATTGTTCCCATCAGAGCAGTGACAGTCCCCAGCAGAAACCGCCATGCCAGGCGGCATGGTAGGAGGCGGTGTTCATAGACCAGCTCAGAGCAGCTGCAGGTCTTGATCGAGCACTGTGGATATTTTGGGGATGGAAGATGTTAGACAGCCTATGGAGTGTCCAGGAACATTGGGGTGAAGTGGGATTTGCAGAGCGCTGGGGTCCCTATATTATTGAGTGAGCCATAAAAGGCCAGCAGAAAGTTCACCTAATACAGAGTCATTTCAGATAACAACAAGTTCAGTAGACTGGATTCACTGGCATCACAGAGGAGGTGGCCACTGGCCCTTGAAGTTGTTCACCAGGCCTGTTTAAATACTGAAAGATGCCTCTTAGCCCACAAGTCAGAGAGTAAACATTCAAGGAGTAATTCTCCGACACCCAAAGTGCCAATTGAGTTTAAAAAGAGCCCTTTTTAATGCCTCTGTGCCAGACTAAGGGCTGGGTAGGGAGACTTCCTCCCAGGTAATTCTTGCCATTTGCCTATACCCAGAGCAGCCGTTGCCTCTGCTTTTTCCAAAGAAAGCCTTCTCTGTGTTCTATCTTGCCCCAGGGAACTAAAGGAGACAGAGGTACCTTAGCTCTTCCCCTGGTGAATAGGTTGATTGAGTCCCTTATGGCTCCCGGGAAATTCAGAAACAAGTGGTAGCCCATGATGCGGTAGATCTAGATTATCCGTGGCCCTGGCCCGCTGAAGAGTCCCTGCAAAGATGGCTGCCAGGGTTGCTTAGGGAACCTGCAGCAGTAAATCCTCAAGCGGTCTGTTGGTTGCCATAGGCAACACTCTATCTTCTCTGAAAACAAGAGACAGGTGTTCTCTTTGCATCTTTAATACATTGGGGATGAAGCTATGGGGGTAGGGAGAAAAATTGATTGTCCTTAATCCTGAATTCACCTTAATGAATTGGAAACTGAATCTCCTTTAGGATTTCCTAATGGTGGAAAGGATTTTTCAGTCTCCTGTTTTGGAAGAGACACAATAACCAGCAATCTAGCTAAGTGACAAGTAAATCGGAGGAAATTTAATGATGATAAAAACTTCAAGGTTTATAACCTTGTGGCCTGGATGTAACCAAAGAAAAGAGTGTAAATCAGTACAAAGATTCTTCATCTTTAGTGCCTGTACTAATAGGTGTAATAATCACTTAGGAAATTTGCCTCAGGGATTCTAATTCAATAAGTCTGAATTGAGGCAAAGACAGCAGCAGCCTTATCTACCCTTCTTTCCACCACTGTTAAGAGTTTTCAGGCAATTTATTCAACTGCAACTTTGGAGCCTTCAACAAACTTGTTGAAATGATTGAGGAAAAGCTAAGAAATTCATAGGGCCATAGGAGCCTGAAGACTTGATTTCCTCCATGATTGTTGATCCTTACCCCTGATAAATGCTTTCCCTGTCCCAGATATCATCTCCATCCACCACTGCTGAGGCTGCGGGAAGTTTTGTATACATCTAGAACAAAAGGGCGGAGAAGGCAATGGCACACCACTCTAGTGCTCTTGCCTGGAAAATCCCATGGACGGAGGAGCCTGGTAGGCTGCAGTCCACGGGGTCGCTAAGAGTCGGACACAACTGAGCGACTTCACTTTCACTTTTCCCTTTCATGCATTGAAGAAGGAAATGGCAACCCACTCCAGTGTTTTTGCCTGGAGGGGACCGGGGGCAGCCTGGTGGGCTACCGTCTATGGGGTCGCACAGAGTCGGACACAACTGAAGTGACTTAGCAGCAGTAGCAGCAGCAGCAGAACAAAAGAGATGAAACAGCTGTTGGCAGGATTTACCAGTGCATTCTTCCTATTGCTATAGAATAACTACGCTCTAGACTACAGATCCTAGAAATGGTGACAAGGAGAAAATTAGAGTAGCAGGTAAATTCAGAAAATTCAGGTAGCAGTCCTCCTCTAAGTACGTAAGGGTGAACTTCAGGCTTCTGGTAACTGTGTATATACTGCCCTCATGGCCTTCAAATCACAAAGCCCTTGATTAAATTATTATATGATTAATTCTGACCGCATCCTCTACTTAGTTCTAGTTACTGGTTATCTTAGCTCAGACTGCCATAACAAAACACCATAGAGTGGATGACTTATACAACAGAATTTTTTAAAAATTGAGTTGTAGTTGATTTACAATGGTTCAGGTATACAGCAAAGTGATTCATATATATATGTTTTTATTCTTAAGATTTTTTTCATTATAGCTTATATAATATATTGAGTATAGTTCCCTGTGCTATACAGAAGGTCCTTGTTTTTTATCTCTTTTATATATAGCAATGTGTAAATGTTAATCCCCAATTCCCAATTTACCCCTCCCCCTTCCTTTCCCCTTTGGTAACCCTAAATTTGTTTTCTGTGTCTGTGAGTCTATTTCTGTTTTGTAAATAAGTTCATTGGTAACATTTCTCTAGCTTCTACATATAAGTGATATCAATAGTCACTAAGTGCAACTCTTGCGACCCCAAGACTGTAGCCTGTCAGGCTGCTCTGTCCATGGGATTTCCCAGGCAAGAATACTGGAGTGAGGGAGTGGGTTACCATTTCCTTCTCCAAGGGATTTCCTGACCCCGGGATTGAACCCATGTTTCCTGCATTGGCAGGGGGATTCTTTACAGACTGAGCCACATACATACAACAAAAATTTATTTCTTACAGTTCTTGAGACTGGAAGTCCAAGATCAAGTTACTAGCATGGTAAAGTTCTGGTGGGAGCTCTCTTCCTGGTTTGGAGAAGGCAACCTTCTGGCTGTGTCCTCAGATGGCAGAAAGCCAGCGAGCTCTAGTCTCTTCCTCTTCTTATAAGGACACTAATCCAATCATAAGAGTTCTAGGCACAAGACTTCATCTGAACCTAATTACTTCCTGAAAGCCTAGTCTCCAAATATTACATTGGGAGTCAGAGCTTCAACGTGTGGGAAACACATCAGTTAATTGCTTTATTTATTTAAATTCTCAGAGTCCCATTCTGCCCAGGACACTTTCCCCAATCTCTACCTTTTAAAACTTTTTATTGTGGAAATTTTCAAACGCAGAAACATAAAGAGATAGTGCAATGACCCCCTGTTTGCCTGTAACCCAACTCAGTTATCACCTCTCTGCCATTTTTTTCATGGGTCCCAACTCCGAGTACAAAACAAGGGGTTTCTTTGAAGGCAGAAGCTGTTTGCATGGCATTTCTAGCGTCGGGTAAAATGCCTGGCTCATGGGCACTTAAAAAGTTGTTGCTGAATCAGTCCACTATGGAAATGACACTGTACTACTGTGCTAGATGTTACAGGATGTACCAAGATAAGTTAGATCCCTGTTCCTGCTCTCAAGGAGTTTATACTCTAGAGAGGAGCTAATGGAGTCTACCTCATGGTGGGTCAGAAACACCTGCCAGAAAGAGGGTGCTGATTGCTCTGACACCGGAAGTACCTAGGTGTCTACTCACTGGGGCACAATCAGACTTTAATCAAGAGTTACTTTCCTACCAAAGGAAAAGACTCTTGTTCTCCTCATCTCTACCAGAGAGGTGGCAGGAACACCAAGGGTTCAGATAAGCGGTCAGAACAGAAACCTGCAAGGTCAGATGAAAAGAGAACTCATTCCTGGGAAACAGGCATTTCACAAGAAATGATAATATGAGCAAACCTCTTCTGAAAGAAGGTGGCCAGAGGCTGGGTCCTTAAAAGGACACGTAAGCAATGGCAGATAAGGAGCTGGAGAACTGTCCACTAACAATAAGGGCCCTGATGCCAGAGGTCACATCCTAGCCTAGATCGGATAGAACAGGAATAGCAGGTTAAAATAGAAAGTGAAGTCAGAGAATCTGAAAGAGATGGGAGACGGGCAGAAGAGACGAGAAGTTTTCAGGCCACATAAGCTTAAAGGGGCTTCCCTGATGGTTCAGGTGATAAAGAGTTTACCTGCAATGCAGAAGACCCGAGTTCGATCCCTGGGTTGGGAATATCCCCTGGAGAAAGAAACGGCAACCCACTCCAGCATCCTTGCCTGGAGAATTCCAAGGACAGAGAAGCCATGCAGGCTACAGTCCATGGATGTGAGAGTTGGACCATAAAGAAAAACTGAGCACCGAAGAATTGATGCTTTCGAGCTGTGGTATTGGAGAAGACTCTTAAGAATCCTTGGACAGAAAGAAGATAAAATCAGTCAATCCTAAAGAATATCAGTCCTGAATATTCATTGGAAGGACTGATGCTGTAGCTCCAATACTCTGGCCATCTGATGTGAAGAACCGACTCATTAGAAAAGACCCTGATTCTGAAAAAGACTGAAGGCAGGAGGAGAAGGGGACAACAGAGGATGAGACGGTTGGATGGCATCACTGACTCGATGGACATGTGTTTGAGCAAGCTCTGAGAATTGGTGATGGACAGGGAAGCCTGGCATGTTGCAGTCCATGGGGTCACAAAGAGTCAGACATAACTGATCCTCTAAACTGAACTGATTGACTTCGTGGAAATCCCTTCAAATCAAGGTATAGATCTAATACATCCTTTCCTATGGTTGGGTAACATTTCATATATGAATGGTCCACAGTTTATTCAAACATTCCCTGTGGACAGTTATTCTGCTCGCATCTGGTTTTTGCCATTATAAACAATGCTGCCGAGCACACCCTTCTGCTTATTTCCTCCCACACTGGTGCTTTTATTTCTGTTATGAAAGGAGGATTCAGTTGGTGGCTAGGAGTACAAGCCCTGAATTCAGACAGCCTAGATTTGAAACCCAGCTCTGCACTTGCGAAGTGTGTCTCCTTGAGTGAGTCACATGACCTCTCTGTGCCAGCAGTTTCTCATCATTCCCCACCAAAAAGAAGGATAATAATAGTACCTACCTCACAGGGTTTTTGTGAGGATTAACTGAGATAATGCATTATTGTGCACGAAACAGAACCTGGCACTAATAAGTACTCAGTAATTGTCACCTTTACCTGTTATGAGATAGATCCCTGGCAGTGATATTGCTTGCTTGAAGGGTGCATACATTAAATTTTTTTTAATGTTTTTAAATTCAATCTTCCTATTTTAAAATATATTTTATTGATGTATAGCTATTTACAATGATGTGTTAATTTCTACTGTATAGCAAAGTGACTCAATTATACATTTGTTGTTGTTGTTTAGTCCTTAAGTCGTGTCCAACTCTTTGAGACCCCATGGACTGTAGCCCACCAGGCTCCTCTGTCCATGGGATTTCCCAGGCAAGAATACTGGAGTGGGTTGCTGTTTCCTTCTCCAGGAGATCTTCTTAACTCAGGGATAGAACTCATAACTCCTGCGTTAGCAGGCAGATTCTTTACCGCTGAGCCACCAGGGAAGCCTCAGTTATATATATATATAATATATATATATATATACACACACACACATAATTTTTCATATCCTTCAAGATATTGAATCTAGTTCCCTGTGCTATTCAGGAGGACTTTGTTGTTTATCCAGCATTTTAAATGTTAACAGCTGCTTCCAAATTGCTTTCAAAAAGTCAACAGGGTCCATGTTTCAACCACTATGAGAGTCCTTCCCTTTCTACCCACTGTCAGCAGTAGGCATTATTACTCTTTTTAGTTCTCGCCAATTTGATAGGTATAAATGACAGCATTGTACTTGAATTTGCATTTCTCTGACTGCTGAGAAAATGAGCATCGGTTTATATGCTTTCTTGTCATTTGTATTTGATCTTCTGTGAATTGTCCATTCGTATCTTTTGTCCACTTTTCTATGTGCTGTCTTTTTGTTACCAAATTGTAGAAGTTCTTTACATTTATGCTTCATAGTCCTTATATGTTCTTTCTAATGCAAAAACTTTTATTAAAATATTAACAGTGTCTCTTTGTTTAGGTAATCTTTTCCACAGTTTTTGAAGGGTTTTTGGTATTGTTAAATCTATCCTTTTTTAGCTCCTATGCCTTCTGTCTTGATTTACTGGTTATGTAATATTTAGCAGGTAGGTGTGTGTGCGCGCACGCGTGTGTGTGTGTGTGTGTGACTAGGTGCCTAAATTTTCTCCTATAACTTTTATTATTGTTTACTTTTAAGTGGAATTTACTTGCACATGATGTAAAGTAATATCTTTATTTTCCCACTAGACCATTTATTAAACAGGCCACTTTTCTCCAATAAATTCAACCAGCATTTTAATGTATAAAATTATCATATATTTTGGATTTATTTCTGAGTACTCTCTACTGTTCTCAAATATTTTATTACCAAGGTTTTATAATAAAATTTCTGTTATAGCTAGTTTATCACTGTTGCTCTTTTTCATGATTTTCTTGGCTATTTTATTATTATTTTTTTGGCCACATCATGCAGCATGAAGGCTCTTAGTTCCAGCCAGGGATTAAACCCATGCCCCCTGCATTGGAAGCACAGAGTCTTAATCATTGGACTGCCAGAGAAGTCTGTTGGCTACTTTTAAATATTTTTTCTCCCACAAAAATTTTAAGATAATCAAATTAAAATTAAAAGCTCTGTTATAAAATGTCACGAAGTTTGCAACTATCTCCAACAAAGTGTGCATATTCATACACATAGTACCTTCCAAAGGTATAGACACAAGCACATGCTTTTTCACTGCACCATTTGCAGTACAATCTAATATATTCTAATACACAAGCAATTTTATTTTCCTATGGGAAGCAGAAGAGGATATATTTATTTTAATATGTAAATAAGACAAAATATTAACAATTGTCAAATCTAGGGTGCAGTTTTTTTTGTTTGAACTATTCTTGCAACTTTTCTGTAAATTTTAATTCTTCTAAATAAACAACTTGGGAGGAATAAAATAATAAATCATCTGGGGATGTAGATGGGGAGATAATACAAATAAAATACAACCAGAAGTTGATAATTACTTAAGCTGGATGATAGGGACATAAGGGCTCATTGTATTATTCTCTCAATTTTGTGTATTTTTATAATAAGAAGTTAATTTTTTAATTAAAGTAGGATTTTCATTGGAACTCCATTTAATTTATGTAGTAAGTTGGTGACATCTTAGTTGTGTTAAGTCTTCCCATCCAAGAGCATAGTAGATCTCTTCTTTTATTTGAGTCTGTTTTTTTTGTCCTTGGGTAAGCTTTATCTTGGGCTTCATATTGGTCATTCGCTGCTCCAATTAGTATTTGCTAAGGTTCTTACCACAGGTCAGGCACCATTCTCGAGGCCTGGGATCCATCAGAGAGCAAAAGGAAAGATGTCTGTCTTTTTGAAGCTTAATACTAATGAGGGGAATCCAACAATAAGCTATAAAAGTAATAAAGAAATTAACAATATAATATGGTAGAAGATGTCAAATGTGATGGATAAAAATAATTACAGCAGGATAAAGGATTCAGTAGTACAGGGAGTGGGTGGTCGGCAAAAGCTTTATTGATGGTCAGATCAGATCAGATCAGTCGCTCAGTCGTGTCCGACTCTTTGCGACCCCATGAATCGCAGCATGCCAGGCCTCCCTGTCCATCACCAACTCCCGGCGTTCACTCAGACTCACGTCCATCGAGTCAGTGATGCCATCCAGCCATCTCATCCTCTGTCGTCCCCTTCTTCTCCTGCCCCCAATTCCTCCCAGCATCACAGTCTTTTCCAATGAGTCAACTCTTCGCATGAGGTGGCCAAAGTACTGGAGTTTCAGCTTTAGCATCATTCCTTCCAAAGAAATCCCAGGGCTGATCTCCTTCAGAATGGACTGGTTGGATCTCCTTGCAGTCCAAGGGACTCTCAAGAGTCTTCTCCAACACCACACTTCAAAAGCATCAATTCTTCAGCGTTAAGCCTTCTTCACAGTCCAACTCTAACATTCATACATGACCACAGGAAAAACCATAGCCTTGACAAGCGAACCTTTGTTGACAAAGTAATGTCTCTGCTTTTCAATATGCTATCTAGGTTGGTCATAACTTTCCTTCCAAGGAGTAAGCGTCTTTTAATTTCATGGCTGCAGTCACCAACTGTAGTCATTTTGGAGCCCAGAAAAATAAAGTCTGAACACTTTTTTCACTGTTTCCCCATCTATTTCCCATGAAGTGGTGGGCCCAGATGCCATGATCTTCGTTTTCTGAATGTTGAGCTTTAAGCCAACTTTTTCACTCTCCACTTTCACTTTCATCAAGAGACTTTTTAGTTCCTCTTCACTTTCTGCCATAAGGGTGGTGTCATCTGCGTATCTGAGGTTATTGATATTTCTCCTGGCAATCTTGATTCCAGCTTGTGTTTCTTCCAGTCCAGCGTTTCTCATGATGTACTCTGCATAGAAGTTAAATAAGCAGGGTGACAATATACAGCCTTGACGTACTCCTTTTCCTATTTGGAACCAGTCTGTTGTTCCACGTCCAGTTCTAACTCTTGCTGCCTGACCTGCATACAAATTTCTCAAGAGGCAGATCAGGTGTTCTGGTATTCCCATCTCTTTCAGAATGTTCCACAGTTTATTGTGATCCACACAGTCAAAGGCTTTGGCGTAGTCAATAAAGCAGAAATAGATGTTTTTCTGGAACTCTCTTGCTTTTTTCATGATCCAGCGGATGTTGGCAATTTGATCTCTGGTTTCTCTGCCTTTTCTAAAACCAGCTTGAACATCAGGAAGTTCACGGTTCACGTATTGCTGAAGCCTGGCTTGGAGAATTTTGAGCATTACTTTACTAGCGTGTGAGATGAGTGCAATTGTGCGGTAGTCTGAGCATTGTTTGGCATTGCCTTTCTTTGGGATCAGAATGAAAACTGACCTTTTCCAGTCCTGTGGCCACTGCTGACTTTTCCAAATTTGCTGGCATATTGAGTGCAGCACTTTCATATAATGTGGTAGAAGATGTCAAATGTGATGGATAAAAATAATTACAAAAGGATAAAGGATTAAGTAGTACCGGGAGTGGGTGGTCAGCAAAAGCTTTATTGATGGTGGTGACATTAAATAAAGACTTGAAGGATGATGAGGAAGAATGGATAAATGTATACGTAAGGCTGAGTCGCTCTGCTCTCCACCCTAGGCTATCACAACATTGTTAACTGGCTATACTCCAATACAAAATAAAAAGTTGTTTTAAAAAATGAAATATTTGAAGAAGGTGAGGGAGTTAGCCAAACAGAAACTGGAAGAAAAATATTTGAGGAAGAGGAAAATGTTTGTATGCTGAGAAGACCTATTAATAAAGAGTGGAATATGATGACTTTTAGGACAGAGAAGGGACAATTACTGGAGTAATGTCCTCCAGTAGATGACAGGGAGGGTATCTGGGATGCAGGTGGAGGGATTGGTTTATGGCAGGGAAACAGATAGTTTACCTGTCGTCATAGGTAGAAAGATGTGAGTTGTGATGTTGGGAGTCTATGAAAGTCTTCTGTTTGCTTAAATTTTCTCAGTAAAATAGGAGGTAAGATCATGATGTGGATGGGAGTTAACATGTTTTGAGGAGAGAGAAACTGTGACATTCTCATCAAGAAGAGTGGATAAGTGAATGAAATAGGGGTATATACCATCGTTCCTAGCAACATTAGCACCCACTTGAAGTTCATGGGACTAGTAAGCCTTGCTATATCTTTTCTCCAGTCACTTTTAGCTGCTCAGAGCAAGTGAAAAGTTTTTATGCATTCAGAGTTGTGGTTTTGCCAAATAAATATGACAAATTAAGAAAGAAGCAAGATGAACATGGAACAGTATACGAAGGGTGCGGCAGTCATTTGGAATGCAGTCCAGTGTCACCATGGGATCTGTGCCAAGAAAAAAAAGAGCTACTACCCAGACATCACTGGAAGGTTTTTTCAAGAGGGTAGATAGAACGGAATCAGCAAGGAACCAGAACCTGAGCCATCAACATCAGATATGAATGAAATTGCAGCTTGCCCTCCATCTCCTATTGCTGATGATCCTTCAGCTCTACCATCTCCCAACTCCTCTCCATCCTCCAGTCGGTAACTCTTCTTGCCTGTTCACTCGATGCCAGCCCCTGTATGCCAGCTGTTGTACAGTAGTACAATAGTGCTGTATCAGGAGATTAAAAATATGTTCTTCAAAAAAAGAGAAAGGAGTAAGAGAGTGTTAAGTAAACACAGGGATTTGAATACAGTGGCTGATCATGGAATTTAAGCTGGGTAAGAAGAGGAGAAAGGCCACTGAGGGAATAAGATATAGTGAAAAAGTAATAGGAGGACAGGAGTTCCAGGGGATTGAAAAATTATAAGTGTCAGGGAACTGAAATGAGTATGGGGAAAGAAAAGAGTGACAGTTGGTTAGAATTGCATGGCACTGATGAAAGCCTTTAGTTACTGGTAAATTGAGATGGAAATAAGGTGGAAGACAATATTAATGGAGGAAAGGGTGCCAAGGAATGGAGAGGCAGGATGTTAGACGGATCATTTACAGGTGTACTGAGATTACCAGGAATTGAGGTGAGGAGTACTAGAGAGTAGGGAGTAGTAGCAGTGTTGGTCGCTCAGTCTTGTCCCCACGAACCATATCCTGCCAGGCTCCTCTGTCCATGGGATTCTCCAGGCAAGAATACTGGAGTGGATAGCCATTCTCTTCTCCAGGGGATCTTCCTGACCCAAGGATTGAACCCAGGTCTCCTGCACTGCAGGCAGATTCTTTACCATCTGAGCCACCAGGGAACCCCTCTAAGAGAGTAAGCCAGGAACTCAAAGAGAAAATAGATGATACGGGAGTATTGAGATGAGGAGAGTATAAGAAGGTATCTGAAGCTACCAGGGAGAGTGGGTGATGGTGGAATACAAGATTCTGAGCTTGGGTTTATCTGGGAGGAAAGACTGAGAATAATCTGAAAATAGCAGGACACCTAACCCATGTCCAGATCCAAGAATATAAGTCACAGGTGTATATGCAGCCACCACTCTAAATGCAAAAAGATGGAGGCAATGTTGAAGAGGTATTTGTGAATATAGGTGATTTTGCTGATAATGGATCACAAAATTTAAGGTAAATAGTGAAAGCATTTTAGAAGTTTGGAAGGGTGAGAGGGGACAGAGTAGGGGATATGCCACTCTTTATGGGGTGTCATGGAAGAACCCCATCTCAGAGAGGAAAATAAGAAGTAACAAAACTCCAAAGGTGATAACTAGGCAAGCAAGCAGGTTAGTTTGCTATAACTCCTTGGTAGCTAAAGGTCGAAAATGAAAGTTAATGGATCAGGGCAAAACAGTTCACTCTAGCATGGCAAACAGCAGGAGTATCAGCCTCATTGTGCTGACTGCCCTTGCCCTTGTGCCCCACAGGATGATACAATAGGCCCAGACAGATGCTACACACACTACACAGCTGATAACTGCAGGGCTAGGTCTCAGTATCTTTTGTAGTAAGCAGCAGATAAGCCAGTCCCCCTCCCCTGGGAGGGTGCTGTTGAGCAAACAGACAGCAGTTATACCATGGCCACCTTGAGCTACTTCATTGCTCATTGGCTATGGAAACTGCTCAATATCAGGGGATAAGTCTCACAGTTTGGTACCCTCTGTAGGGCTTCCCAGGTGACTCAGTGGTAAAGAATCTGCCAGGCAATGCAGGAGATGCAGGAGACACAGGTTTGATACCTGGACTGGGAAGATACCCTGGAGGAAGAAACGGCAGCTCACACCAGTATTCCTGCCTGGAAACTCCCAAGGACAGAGGAATCTGGTAGGCTACAGTCCACGGGCTCGCAAAGAGTCAGCCATGACTGAGTGCACGCACATGCGTGTATACACACATACACACACACACACATTTCCAGAGCAGACATAATAGACATAATGGGATTAGTTCCAAGGGATTCAAAGCAGAAGTTCAAGTCTGTTCAGTGTTGTCAGGAAATAGGGAGTAGTTGGTGTCTGGCTATCATCTTTTGCTCCTGTTAACAGAGGAAAGGAAGTCTAGGAATTCGAGATCTCGGTCCCAGTTTGTGGACCTGCTTATTGTCTGATGATGTAGGTGGAAAGCCTGATGGAGGGGAAAGGTGATGATCAAGTTCTCAGGAGTTCAGGTTCACTCTGCTCTGTTGGTGGAGGGGCACATTTACACCAGATGCGGAGTCCGCTTTGATACCTGCTGAAGGAGCCGGGATTTCTCAGGAAACCAGGGGTTGGTCTGAGGTTAGAGATCCCCTCTTTGATCCTGTGATATGGAAACAAGACCTGAGAGTTGTGTGGTCTTAGTTCAGGGCACAAATGAGTTACACAGGCCCCCTTGGCACTTCATTTATTTATTTTTTTTGCTGCACTACACAGCTTATAGGGTCTTTGTTCCCCAACTAGGGATTGAATCTCGGCCATGTCAGTGAAACCCAGTGAAAGCACAGAGGCCTAACCACTGGACTTCCAGGGAATTCCATCCCCTCCACTCTTTTTTTTTTTTTTTTTTTCCACTCTCTTGATGATGCGGTAAAAGAACATGAGGAGACATGGTCTTGACCCCGATGTACACGTTCACTTGGGGAAAGACAAACTTGTTTCTTCAGTCTGTCTTTTTAAAAAATTATGTATATAATTGTATACATAACATATGATAAAATGCGTCATCTTAGCCACTTTTAATTGCACAGCTCACTTGCGTGAAGTACACGCATATTGACAGGCAAGCGTCACCACCATCCCTCCCCAGAACTTTGCCACCTTCTCCACCTGAAATTTTGTGCTCATTAAACACTAAGACCCCATTCCCCCTTCCTAGTCCCTGGTGACATCATTCTAGTTCCTGTCTCTATAAATGCGACTACCCTATGTAACTCATGGAAGTCAAATCATACAGTGTTTTCCTTTCATGATTCACTAATTTCACTGAGTATAATGTACCCCAGGTTCAGCCATGCTGTAGCCTGTGACAGAATTTCCTTACTTATTTTTGGCCTTGTCGCCTGGTTTGTGGGATTTTAGTTCCCCGACCAGGGATTGAACCCAAGCCCTCAGCAGTGAGGGCATGAAGTCCTAACCACGGGATCTCAAGGGAATTCCAGGGAATTTCCTTACCTTTGAAGGCTGAATACTATTGCATTGTACAGAGACTGCATTCTGTTTGTCCATTTATCCATCAAGGAAGGTTTGGGTAGTTTCCGACCCTTTTTATGAAAATACTGGGGAAAATAGAAGGCCCATTTTCCACACTGATGGGGATAGGAAGTCCTTACAATCTGATTATAATCATAATTCATAATCTTTGGTATGTATGTACTACTAATATTGGTCTATGTATGGTTTTATTTATTTATATGTATTAATGTAACGAACTCACTGCCTAACTTGAAAAATGGAACTTTGTCAATAAGTTGCATCTATCTCTTTGGTTCTTCCTTATCTTCTTCCCTTGCTCACCCTCAGAGGATTTTTTTTCTTGTATTTCATCACACTTTATGCCTGAAATACATATTGTTCCTGACACAACCCATTTGTAAAATCTGGAAGAACTTTATAGCACCATGAGTGAATCTTCATTTATGCAAATTAAAAAAAATCAACCAGGAGGATAGAAGATTCTAAGATGGAATATAGACTATTACAAAAGAATCTAACTATGTTATACATGACATAATTTCACTGAAGCAGGTGGGGAAAAAGAGGTGCTGCCTTAAGTAACTTCGGCAACTCTGGAAACTGTAAGACTGAAAAGAAACTATGCTTAAGCTCTGTCATCTAGTTGGTAAAGTAGTTTTCCTTGGAGGTGAGGGTTAACAATTCTAAAACCACTTTACAAGAAGACTGGGAATGAAAAAATAAGTAAATGAATGGCAGATGGTGTGAGCCTGGTTTCTCACTATTGGAGTGAGCAGGGACAACGATTAGGAAGGGAGGGAGAGCTAGAACGAACCATGTGATACTGGATTATAGTAAGCGCTATCAGTAAGAACTCATGCTTAGTTTAATTCAGATATGAGAGATGATGATAGTGTGGTGTATACACATACAGGTACAGGTATGGTTATTTCCTAGCTCTGTCCTCTGAGAAGCCTGCGAGCAATATTACCCAGTAGCAATGAGGACACGTTAGATCTTGCTGTCCATTATCTCCATATCATTGTTCAGTAAAATATTTTAGGTGGTCTTTACCTTATAGGTTCTCTCTTTCTCTCTCTCTCTCTTTTTTTTTTTTGCCATGATACTTTTTTTCTTTCTTTTCTTTTTTTTTTTGGTTTTATTTGGTTGTGTACACTGCGTGGCTTATGAGATCTTAGTTCCACGGGCCCTCTGCCATGAAAGATGGGCCCTGGACTGCCAAGAAATTCTTTACCATGATACTCTTTCTGAGATATCATAAAACTCACATTTTTTTCCATGAAAATATCATGGGAAAAAATTGTGTTTTGTTTTCTTGTTTTTTCCTCCATTTTCAATATTAGGAGCTTTTCTCAGATACCTGGTAACTTTGGCTTCTGCTTTGCTCTTGGTTAAGAGTGAGGGAGTAAATATCTGTTGAAATCTCTGAGTACATGCATGGGGCTTGTTGACTTTGAGCTTCACCATAGGGGTGAGCTGCATAGGTCATTTGCTGGAAACAAGATTCCCTAGAGAGGCGGCTTCCTTGGTAATCTCCTGGTTAAGAGTCCATCTGCCAGTGCAGGGGACATGGACTCGATCCCTGGTCCGGGAAGGTTCCACATGCCACAGGGTGATTAAGCCTGTGGGCCGCAACTACTGAACCCATGTGCCCCAGAGGCCATGCCCGGCAACAAGGGAAGCCACCTCAGTGAGAAGCCTGTTCACCGCCACTAGGAAGTAGCCCCTCCCCCCCACCTCACCACAGCTAGAGAAAGCTTGTGCGCAGCAGCCAAGACCCAGTTCCGCCAGAAGTAAATACATAAATCTAAAAAAAAAAAAAGATTCCCCAGAGAAATTTCTTTCAACCACCCGCCTTGGTAAAGGTGTGTGTTCTGGGAGTCAAGTGGAAAATGGGTTCGGGGCTTTCTGCACCCAGCATTCAGCACACACACACAGTCACTTCATCCTCCTGTGCTAAAGTGCCTCCCATCCTCCAGGCCAGAACCTCTCTGTTCTACCTTCTCCAGAGAATGCAACTCGAATCTTCTCCTGGGAAGAAGGATGGGATCAACCAGTGGAATGGAATGGGGTGGGAAATCTGTCTTTCTCACTTAGCTTTCACACAACACTCCTCGTCTGAGTCCAGCCCCGTTCCCTTCCCACCCTTACACCCAGTTCCAGAGGGATTGGGTTGGTCAATACTGGAAAACCCAAATTTTTTGGCCAACTGAATACCTCATGCTGCCAACTCTTGTGACTTCTGAAGACTTTGTGATGTAATTCAGGTTTGTTTTCAGATTTCACCACTGCCAGATAGGGATTGAGCTTTCTCAGTTGTGTCAAACTAGTAACTCTTTGGTTATTATCTTTCAATTCTAGTGGTTTTATTTTCTTTTAAAAATAGCATTACCATAGTTATAGTGGTGCTTTGAGAGGGAGTGGAATTACATAAATGTGCTAAGCTTGCCAAATTAACGCCAAACTTTCATACCTCCAGTCTTTTATCCGTCAAAAGTGAAAAATTCAAAGTGTTAGTCATTCAGTCATGTCTGACTGACTCTTTTTGACCCCATGGACTGTAGCCCACCAGGCTCCTCTGTCCATGGAATTCTTCAGGCAAGAATACTGGAGTGGGCAGCCACTCCATTCTCCAGGGGATACTTCCTGACTCAGGAATCGAACCTGGGTCTCCCACTTTACAGGCAGATTCTTTATCATTTCTGCCCACCAGGGAAGCCCCATCAAATCCTACCTACAAATCCTTATCTCATCTCTTGCCAGAAACAAGTGGGATCAGGGTGAGGAAGTCTACATAGACTCCCTGTGGAGGGTGACCAGTCATTCAGGTCGGTGTCAACAAAGGCATGGCAAACCCTGTCTTTCTCTGGGTCAACTTAGAGATCCAAGAAGTCCCAGTGGTCCGATGGCTAAGACTTCATGCTCCCAATGCAGGAGGCCTAGGTTCAATCCATGGTCAGGGAACTAGATCCCGCATGCTGCTACTGAGAGCTTGCATGCCACAACAGAAAGATTCTGTGTATTGAAACAAAAGATGAAGACCCTGCCTTCCACAACTAAGACCCAGTACAGCCACGTCCATAAATATTTAAAAAAATCAAGCCACTAGTTTGAAATAGAACCTAATGGGGAGGAACAGAGATGGAGACCTGTCCCCAGAAAGAGTAGTCTGGAAAGAATTATGTAGGTTGTCACACAACCCAATGATAAAGTTTAGGGTAGGCCTATAGTTTCAGTGAGGAGAACTAGAGGACTAATCCAGAAATCACATATGGCAAGAATGGTAGACTTCAGCTCAAGGGACTCACCCTTGCAGCAAGACTGATACCAAAGAGACTGACTATAGCCTCTGGGTTTGTCTAGGTCCTTGCTACTCAGAATATGGAGTCAAGGACCAACAACTGGGATATTATCTAGTAGCTTGTTAGAAATGCTACTCTAAGCCTATTGTATCAGAGCTTATATTTTAACAAGACACCCAGCTGATGTGAGTCTGCCCGTAGTTTGAAGGTCTTTCCTACCTATCACTGGGGCAAGCTTGAGGGCAACAGGTGCTACCATTAGGAATACTCTTACAGACTTGCAGAAAATACATCAAATTGAACTGACACTACTTCATTCGTGGTGAGTAAATGGATTTTCCGGTGCTTGATCTGCTCAAATAAAATCCAAGATTACTATTATGATGGGATTACAAGGTCAATATAATGTGTAAGACGGTCATAGTTGTTCAATTAATACAACAGGGCCCATCATACTCTTAGTATTAAGTTAATTTTGTGAAGCCACTAAAAACAAAGCAGAGAAACATGTGTCTTGTGTTTCAATAATTGCTAAAAGTTTAGAAAAACAAGTCAACAAAAATATGAGGACCTTTGGGAATCTAGAAGATTAAATGTAGGATTTGTGTAGCTTCATATTCTTGGTATAATAGAAACAGCATGAAAGGGAAAGTGTCAGTCGCTCAGTCGGGTCCGACTCTCTGCAACCCCATGGACTGTAGCCCACCAGGCTCCTCTGTCCATGGGATTCTCCAGGCAAGAGTACTGGAGTGGGGTTCCATTTCCCCCTCCAGTGGATCTTCCCGACCCAGGGATCAAACCTGGGTATTTCAAGTCAACAGACCTGGTTTGAATCCCAGGTCTATCGCTTACTGGCTAATAGTGTCCAAGTTATTCAACCTCTGGGAACTGGCTTTTCTCATCTGAACATGAGGAATAATAATACCAAATCATAGGGATAAGTGAGTATTAAATAAGACGGTGAAGGGACTTTATAAGGTTGTGGAGAAATTAACTGACAACACGGCCTCAGCCAGGCCCTCTTGCCCCTCTCTCTCATGCCCCCTCACCCTGTGTGCAATGGCATTGCTGACCGTGCAAGGTTGTGTAACAGCTGTAGCACTGAGCATGCATGTCACGTCGCACCCGCTTGGCACAGGCCACTTTTGTTCTGTCTTAGTTTATTACAAGTCCTACCTGAGGACCCCTGGTTGCTGTTGCCCAGAGAGGATAAACATGTCTGCAGTCCCCATGGCTCCTCGAGTGTTTTTGCAGCGTCTTTGGTCATGCCTTGTCTACATGTCTGCAGTCCCCATGGCTCCTCGAGTGTTCTTCCAGCGTCTTTGGTCATGCCTTGTCTCTCCTGGGTTCAGTGCACAGTGCAAGAAGCAAGACAGAAGTACGGTGCGAATGTGTCTTTTGTTATTATTAAGCCCCTAGTTCAATTATAATTCTGTAAGCAGAGTGATGATCAAATTGTATGACTGAGAAGTCTGGAAATCACCTACATGTGATTTTAGGAACACAGGAAAAGGTCTTTGCTTGAATGAGAACTGCAGAATCCAAAATTCCACCATAATTGCTATTACTTCTCGAGGTTAAGTCTATTAGCCCCATGAATCCCTCTGTTAAAAAGCAAATTCTATAGTGAAAATACAATCAGCCCTTACTTATGTTATAGCTTTAATTCTTCCAAATTTTTTCATATTTATTATTTCGTTTTATCCTTTCAACTGTGTGATATGGTAGAGTTGATATGTTTACTATTTTTGCCATTTTGCAAATAACTAACTGAGGCTCAGACAGCTGAAGTGACTTAATCAAGTTCACACAGTCACCTCCATCCCTCTTCAAACTGAAGTCAAAGATTAAAGCAATTCTTGATTCTCTCTTTCCCTGCATCTTATATTCAAGTCAGGAGAAGATTCTATCAGTTCTACCTTCAAAATTGTCCTAAATCCATTTTCTCTTCTCCATGTCTACTTCTGTTTACTTAATCCACCATATTTCTACATCACTAGACTGAACTGAACTGAACTGAATCATCTCTATACCATCATCTCTCACCTGAGTACTGTAATACCCTTCTGATCCCTCCCTGCTTCTACCTTTACCTCCAACGGTGCATCCTCATAAAGTAATTAGAATGACTTCTTAAAAACAGAAAGTGGATTTTTAACAAATGGTGCTGGATGTGCATGTATGCATGTGTAGTCGCTTCAGTTAATGTCCAGCTCTGTGTGACCCCGTGGACTGCAGCCCGCCAGGATCCTCTGTCCATGGGATTCCTCAGGCAAGAATGCTGGAGTGGGTTATGGTGCTGGATATCCACATGCAGAAGAATGAACCTGGACTCTTACCATTCACCCTATACAAAAATTAACTCAAAATGGATGAAAGATCTGAATGTAGAGGCTAAAACTATAAATCTCTTGAAATAAAACATAAAAGAAAAGCTTTATAACTTTGGATTTTGCAAAGATTTCTTGGATACACCAAAACTACAGGCAACAAAAGAAAAAATAAGTAAATTTGACTTCATCAAAATTGAAAACACTTTGTGCATCAAAGGACACTATCAACAGAGTGAAAAGGCAGCCTATGGAGTGGGAGAAAATACTTGCAAATATCTCATAAGGGATTAATACCCAAAATCAAAGAACTCCTGTAACTCAACAGTAAAACAAACAAATCAATTAAAAATGAGTAGAGGACTTGAGTGCACTTTTCTCCAAAGAAGACATGCAGGTAGTCAATAAGCACATGAAAAGATGCTCAAATCACTAATCATTAAGGAAATGCAAGTCAAAACCATAATGAGATAATACTTCACATTCATTAGGATGATGAAAAAAGAGAGAGAAAAGGAAAAGAAAAGAAAGATGGAAGGAAGAAAGTGAAAGAGTAGGGAAGGAGGGAGAGGAGTGGAAAGGAAGAGATAGAAAAAGGAAGGAAGGAAGAAAGAAACAAGAACAGAAAATAGCAAGTGTTAACAAAGACGTGGTGAAATTGAAGCTTGTGTGTGTGCATAGCTGATGGGAAAGGGAAATGGTGCAGCCACTGTGCAAGATAGCATGGCAGTCCCTCAAAAAATTAAAGAACGACCGTACAATCCGGCAATTCTACCTGTCAGTATATATTCAAAAGAACTGAAAGCAAGGACTCGGATATTTGCAAATTCATGGCAGCATTATTCACAATAGCCAAAGTTGGGAACAGTTAAAATATCCATTGATTTCTTGAATGGATAAACAAAACATGAGTTTTATGCATATAAATACAATAGAATATTATTCAGATTTAAAAATGAAGGATTCTGCCACATGCTACACTTAGATGTCCCAAGACACTTAAATGTCTTTAAGTGATGAACCTTAAAGACATTATATTAGGCTGAGTGAAATAAACCAGACACAAAAGGACAAATACTGTATGATTCCACTCATGTGACGCACCTAGAACAGTCAATTTCATAGAGACAGAAAATAAAATGTGGGGACCAGGAGGTGGGGGAAGAGGAGAATGCAGAGCTATTTTTTAACAGATATTAAATTTCAGTTTCAGTTCAGTTTAGTCTCTCAGTTGTGTCTGACTCTTTGCGACCCCAGGGACCACAACAGGCCAGGCTTCCCTGTCTATCACCAACTCCCAGAGCTTGCTCAAACTCATGCCCATCGAGTCGGTGATGCCATTCAGCAATCTCATCCTCTGTTCTCCTCCCACCTTCAATCTTTCCCAGCATCAGGATCTTTTCCAATGAGTCAGTTCTTCACATCAGATGGCCAAAGTATTGCACCTTCAGCTTCAGCATCAGTCCCTCCAGTGAATATTCAGGACTGATTTCCTTTAGGATTGACTGGTTTGATATCCTTGCTGTCCAAGAGATTCTCAAGAGTCTTCTCCAACACCACAGTGCAAAAGCATCAATTCTTCGGCATTGAACTTTCTTTATGGTCCAACTCTCACATCCATACATAGCTACTGGAAAACCCATAGCTTTAACTAGATGGACCTTTGTCAGCAAAGTAATATCTCTGCTTTTTAATATACTGTCTGGGTTTGTCATAGCTTTTCTTCCAAGGAGCAAGCATCTTTTAATTTCATGGCTTCAGTCACCTTCTGCAGTGATTTGGGAGCCCAAGAAAATAGTCTCTCACTGTTTCCATTGTTTCCCCATCTATTTGCCATAAAGTGATGGGACTGTATGCCATGATCTTAGTTTTTGAATGTGAGTTTTAAACCACCTTTTTCATCTCCTCTTTCACTCTCATCAAGAGGCTTCAGTTCCTCTTTGCTTTTTTGCCAAAAGGATGGTGTCATCTGCATATCTGAGGTTATTTCTCTGGGCAATCTTGATTCCAGCTTGTGCTGCATCTGGCCCAGGATGATGTACTCTGCATATAAGTTAAATAAGCAGGGTGACAATATACAGCCTAGACATACTCCTTTCCCAATTTGGAACCAGTCTGTTGTTTCATGTCCGGTTACAACTGTTGCTTCTTGACCTGCGTACAGATTTCTCAGGAGGCAGATCAGGTGGTCTGGTATTCCCATCTCTTTCAGAATTTTCCACAGTTTCTTGCGATCCACACAGTCAAAGGCTTTGGCAGGGTCAATAAAGCAAAAGTAGATATTTTTCTGGAACTCTCTTGCTTCTTCTGTGATCTAACGGAAGTTGGCAACTTGATCTCTGGTTCCTCTGTCTTTTCTAAATCCAGCTTGAACACCTGGAAGCTCTCGCTTCACATACTGTTGAAGCCTGGCTTGCAGAATTTTGAGCATTACTTTGCTAGCCTGTGAGATGAGTGCGATTGTGCGGTAGTTTGAGCATTCTTTGGCATTGCCTTTCTTTGGGATTGGAATGAACACTGACCTTTTCCAGTCCTGTGGCCACTGCTGAGTTTTCCAAATTTGCTGGCATACTGAGTGCAGCACTTTCACAGCATCATCTTTTAGGATTTGAAGTAGCTCAACTGGAATTCCATCACCTCCACTAGCTTTGTTCGTAGTCATGCTTTCTAAGGCCCACTTGACTTCACAATCCAGGATATCTGGGTCTAGGTGAGTGATCACAACATCATGGGTATCTGGGTCATAAAGATCTTTTTTGTATAGTTTTTCCATGTATTCTTGCCACCTCTTCTTAATATCATCTGCTTTTGTTAGGTCCATACCATTTCTGTCCTTTATTGAGCCCATCTTTGCATGGAATGTTCCCTTGGTATCTCTAATTTTCTTTTTTTTTATTATTTTTTTTATTTATTTTTTATTTTTTTTATTTTTTTTTAAGGTCTCTAATTTTCTTGAAGAAATCTCTAGTCTTTTCCATTCTGTTGTTTTCCTCTATTTCTTTGCATTGATCACTGAGGCAGGCTTTCTTATCTCGCCTTGCTATTCTTTGGAACTCTGCATTCAGATGGGTATATCTTTCCTTTTCTCCTTTGCCTTTCGCTTCTCTTCTTTTCTCAGCTATTTGTAAGGCTTCCTCAGACAACCATTTTGCCAATCAAACAGGAGATGGCAAGAGTGAACATCAACATTTTAGGAATCAGTGAACTAAAATGGACTGGAATGGGCAAATTTCATTCAGATGACCATTATATCTACTACTGTGGGCAGGAATCCCTTAGAACAAGTGGAGTAGCCCTCATAGTCAACAAAAGAGTCCAAAATGCAATAGTTGGGTGCAATCTAAAAAATGACATAATGATCTCTGTTTGTTTCCAAGGCAAACCATTCAATATCACAGTAATCCAAATCTATGCCCCAACCACTAATGCTGAAGAAGCTGAACGATTTTATGATGACCTATAAGACCACCCTTATGGCAGAAAGTGAAGAGGAACTAAAAGGCCTCTTGATGAAAGTGAAAGAGGAGAGTGAAAAAGTTGGCTTAAAGCTCAACATTCAGAAAACGAAGATCATGGCATCTCGTCCCATCACTTCATGGCAAATAGATGGGGAAACAGTGGAAACAGTGTCAGACTTTATTTTTTGGGCTCCAAAATCACTGCAGATGGTGATTGTAGCATGAAATTAAAAGACGCTTACTCCTTGGAAGGAAAGTTATGACCAACCTAGATAGCACATTCAAAAGAAGAGACATTACTTTGCCAACAAAGGTCCGTCTAGTCAAGGCTATGGTTTTTCCAGTAGTCATGTATGGATGTGAGAGTTGGACTGTGAAGAAAGCTGGGTGCCGAAGAATTGATGCTTTTGAACTGTGGTGTTGGAGAAGACTCTTGAGAGTCCCTTGGACTGCAAGGAGATCCAACCAGTTCATCCTAAAGGAGATCAGTCCTGGGTGTTCTTTGGAAGGAATGATGCTCAAGCTGAAACTCCAGTACTTTGGCCACCTCATGTGAAGAGTTGACTCATTGGAAAAGACTCTGATGCTGGGAGGGATTAGGGGCAGGAGGAGAAGGGGACGACAGAGGATGAGATGGCTGGATGGCATCACTGACTCGATGGACGTGAGTCTGAGTGAACTGGAGTTGGTGATGGACAGGGAGGCCTGGCGTGCTGCAATTCATGGGGTCACAAAGAGTCAGACACGACTGAGCGACTGAACTGAATAAGACCTTATAATACCAAAAAAAGATGTCCTTTTCATCATAAGGGACTGGAATGCAAAAGTAGGAAGTCAAGAGATACCTGGAATAGCAGGCAAGTTTGGCCTTGGAGCACAAAATGAAGCAGGGCAAAGGCTAACAGAGTTTTACCAAGAGAACGCACTGGTCATAGCAAACACCCCCTTCCAACAATACAAGAGACGACTCTACACATGGACATCACCAGATGGTTAACACCGAAATCAGATTGACTATATTCTTTGTAGTGGAAGATATAGAAGCTCTATATAGTCAGCAGAAACAAGACCAGGAGCTGACTGTGGCTCAGATCATGAACTCCTTATTGCCAAATTCAGACTTAAATTGAAGTAGGGAAAACCACTAGACCATTCAGGTATGACCTAAATCAAATCCTTACGATTATACAGTGGAAATGAAAAATAGATTCAAGGGATTATATCTGATAGACAAAGTGCCTGAAGAACTATGGATGGAGGTTCGTGACATTGTACAGGAGGCAGGGATCAAGACCATCCCCAAGAAAAAGAAATGCAAAAAAGCAAAATGGTTGACTGATATTTCAGTTTAAGATGAAAAAGTTCTGGAGATGGATAGTGTTGATAGGTTCACAACAATGTGAATGGAGTTAATGCCACTGAACTGTACCCATGAAAATGATTAAAACAGTATATGTTAAGCTTTTTCACAAAAACAAACAAACGAAAAAGCCCCTCCCAAACAGAAACTGGGTCTTCTCAATCCACTCCTTAAGATCTTTTAATGAAATTTTCTTGACATGTGCACACTGCTTTATTTATTCATTTTTGGTTACACTGGGTCTTCATTTCTGCACATGGGCTTTCTCTAGTTGTAGAGATCGGGGTGGGGGGTGGGCAACTCCCTAGCTGTGGTGCATGGGCTTCTCAGTGTGGTGGCTTCTCTTGTTGCAGGACACAGGCTCTTGTTGGGCGGCTTCGGTAGTTGTGGTGTGCAGGCTCAGGTGCTCCTCAGCATGTGGAATCTTCCCAGAGCACAGACTGAACCCGGGTCCCCGGCACTGGCAGGGGGATTCTTATCCGCTCTGCCACCAGGGAAATCCATGATCTTTTAATGATCTCTGCTTACCCTTACCGTGGACTCCAAGGCCCTGCATTATCTGACTCATGTGTACTTTGCCAGCCTCATTTTGGGAAGGAAGAAGAGGAGGGAGGGAAAAAGGGAGAAGTCAGAACTGAGGTCTGACTTTCAATGATATGGTCTGGGTCCTGTAACCACCTGCCTCCTATATTTATAAGTTAAACTTTATCAGCTAATTAACCTCTGAGATCAAATATTTCAGCAAATTGTTTTCCAGTGTGACATCTTGCTGAGAATCCAGTTCTTAACTACATAACATGATAACTTCTTCAAGAAGAAAGAGACCCTGGGCAGGTAGCACTGGAAAGAAAAGCAGAATGGGAAACTGCAGTCACTTCTGACTTGTTCTAACTGGGGGGAAATGGGGAAGCTTTACAGAGGAAAGGCTGTTAGAACTCAGCAAAGCTTTAAGAAGTCATAGAATTTCCACAGGTCGAGGACTGTAAAAAGGACACCGAAGGCAGAGGACAGCCAGGGCAAAGACAAGGAAAACTGCCTGGGGAAAGTTAGGTAGAGGGAGGTGTGGAGGTAATGAAATGTGCCCTGGATGGGTGGGAGATGAAGCTGGGGAGGCAGCTCAGGACCTGAAAGGGAGGAGGGAATTAGAGCCACAATAAGGAAACTGGACTTTAAGAGAAAAAGAGGGCGAGTCACTACAGTGCAGAAACAGAATCAAGGAGCAGTGGGAGTTTTTGGTGGAGAGAAAGGGAAAGGACTACATCGTGGGCAAGTACCTGGCACCTGAGCATGTGGGGACTGAGGATGGGGAAGAGGGAAAGATGGCAAAGAAGGAAGAAGGTCTCTTCCTGGCCTGTGCTCAGACAGGGAAATTAAGAGACAGGGACCAAGGAGGAATTGAGAACAGCACTGACCTATGTACACCACCCTGTGTGAAATAGACAGCTGGGGGAAGCTGCTGTAGAGCGCAGGGAGCTCAGCTTGGTGCTCTGTGATGGCCTAGAGGGGTGGGATTGGGGGGGGTGGGTGGGAGGGAGGCTCCAAAGGGAGAGGATGTATATGTGCATATAGCTGATTCACTCGGAGAAGGCAATGGCACCCCACTCCAGTACTCTTGCCTGGAAAATCCCATGGACGGAGGAGCCTGGTGGGCTGCAGTCCATGGGGTCGCTAAGAGTCAGACACGACTAAGCGACTTCACTTTCACTTTTCACTTTCATGCATTGGAGAAGGAAATGGCAACCCACTCCAGTGTTCTTGCCTGGAGAATTCCAGGGACGGGGAATCCTGGTGGGCTGCCGTCCATGGGGTCTCACAGAGTCAGACACAACTGAAGTGACTTAGCATCAGCAGCTGATTCACTTTGTTATACAGCAGAAACTAACACAACATTGTAAAGCAATTATATTCCCATAAAAAAGAAAAAAAAAAAGAGTAAGGGACCAGAGACAGATGTTAACCAATGGTGATACTGTTGGATGAACTCTAAAGAGCATAATCTGCACAGGGAACTATATTTAATACCTTGTGATAAACCATAATAGAAAAGCATATGAAAAATAATGTATGTATGTATAACTGAACCACTGCTGTACAGCAGAACTATAACACAACATTGTTAATCAACTATACTTCAATAAAACAAAAAATGTTTAAAAAGAATGTAGTTTGAACTTGGAATCAAGAGACCTTAATGAAAAAAGTAAGGGTGGGAGGGATCCCAGAGGCCTTTAATAAGGGCAGAGGTAAGAGGGCAGGCTTCCCTGGTAGCTCAGACAGTAAAGAATCTGCCTCCAATGCAGGAGACCAGGGTTCGATCCCTGCGTCAGGAAGAGCCCATGGAGAAGGGAATGGCAACCCATTCCAGTATTCTTGCCAGCCTTGCCAGGTAGGCTATGGGATCACAAAGAGGCAGACATGACTGAGCAACTCACACACACACACACACACAACAGCAGATTGAAGTTCCCAAACGGCAGAAATTTCTGTATCCCAAACTGATAGAAAGTGACCATGTGGGAATACTAGGTTAGTATTGTAAAAGAATGAATGGATGCAAATAAATGGATTATTGGCTTGGTTTCAACCCAGAAGTTCTCCAGCAGTGAGATAACTGACCTTGATCCTGTGCTGTTTTGTTCTTCTGGCTGAAGAAATACAAAGTATGCTTACCAAAGAGCTATCAATAATTAGGGCTAGGGAGAAAAACGCTGGCCTTAGAAGAAGTAAGTTCCCTGTTAAGTGATTACTTAAATCAGAATTTAAGGGACTTCCCTGGCAGTCAAGTGGTTAACACCTTGACTTCCAATGCAGGAGGTATGGGTTCGATCCCTGGTGGGAGAGCTAAGATCCCACATGCCTCCCAGTCAAAAAACCAAAATATAGAACAGAAGTAATATTGTAATAAATTCAGTAAGACTTTTAAAATGATCCACATCAAAAAAAATCAAAAAGCAAATTTTTGAGTAAATATATATAAGTTGTGCTATTTAATATAAACAGATTTCTACAGACTTCTCACCTGAGACGCCTTCTAACTTTCAAGTTCCCCAATAATGGTTATGTTACTCCTTATACTTAAGCACCTAAAAAGGTTCTCTATTGCCTTTCTAAGTGAACACTTTCCTCTTTGCAAGGCCCTGCTTACTTTGATCTTACTCTCTCTTTTTTTCCCCAGCACTTTTGAAAAGCTTTTCTCATTGCACACAGAGGCCATGACTGCTCTACTTCAGTGGTTTGAAGTTTAAATAACCTAAGAGCTGGATTTATAAGGAAATGGCTCTGAATTCCAGATCCACCACTTGCTGTGGGGCCTGTGGTAAGTTACTTGACTTGTTTCAGCTTTAATTTTATTGTAAAGTGAGGATGATGATGTGTTTTCTGAGGACTGTGCATGTGTGCGTGGGTGCTCAGCCACTTCAGTTCTGTCCAACTCTCTGCGACCCCATGTACTGTAGCCCGCCAGGCTCCTCTGTCCATGGGATTCTCCAGGCAAGAATACTGGAGTAGTTTGCCATGCCCTCCTCCAGGGGATCTTCCTGACCCAGGGACTGAACCCGCATCTCTAACATCTTCTGCATTGGCAGGTGGGTTCTTTTACCACTGAGCCACCTGGGAAGCCCTTTTTGAGGATTAAAAATATCATATAAAAGTTCCCAGGGCTGCACCTGATACTTAGGCCCGTTACCTTTCTTCCACATGAATCTTATCCCCTTCTGTCAGGACCATACTAATTGCTTTTGAACTGTTTCATGCATTTTCATTTTGTCATTACCACTAGATTGTTGTAGAATCCTGGAGTCTACCAGCAGGGGCCAAAAAGCTAGACTTCCTGTACCTGGGGCGTTTGTCTATAAAATGAGAGAGCTGGACCAAATAACCCTTTATCATCAATGCTGTCATTTCAATTTGCCTTTTGTATCTCTGAAGTGGCTAGCGCAGTCTGACACATAAATGTTTGTCAACTGAATGACTAAAATCTCTTTGCTGTTACTTCTCTCTTTTCTGTATATAGTAGCCATAAACAATATAGTAGCATTAAGGTCAGTATAGCAGGATCAACCAGGGTAATGTATATGAAAGTAAGTTCAAAATGTGAAGTTGTAATTATTATATGTGCGTGCATGCATGCTCAATGGCATCACTTCAGTCCTATCCGACTCTTTGAGACCCAGTGGACTGTAGCCTGCCAGGCTACGTCTGTCCATTGGATTCTCCAGGCAAGAATCCTGGAGTGGGTTGCCATGCCCTTCTCCAGGGGATCTTCCCGACCCAGGAATCAAACTTGTGTCTCTTAAGTCTCCTGCATTGAAAGGCAGGTTCTTTACCACTAGTGCCACCTGGGAAGCCCAATTATTTTATATGTGTGTACATAAACTATATATTTATGACATTATAATATATGTATTTACAAGCAGTATGCATACCTGAGTGCTAAGTGGCTTCAGTTGTGGCCAACTTTGTGTGACCCTATGGACTATAACCTGCCAGGCTCCTCTGTTCATGGGACTCTCCATGCAAGAATACTGAAGTGGGTTCCCATGCCCTCATCCAGGGCATGTTCCTGACCCAGGGATCGAAACAAGCAGCATATATAGTATATATAAAGTACCATCCATATATATTATATATAAACTACCACATATATATATATATATATATATATATATATACAGTATATATAAACTACCATCCATCTATATGTTGTGGTAGTTGTAATATAGAAAGAATGGTGGTAATAGAATAGAATTTGAGGCAATTCTAATTTAGTCACCAGTGTAATAAGGAGGCTGGACTTGTGCTTGTCCAGGGTGATTCTCTGACAGCAGAAAGGTCCCTTGTCATTGGGAAATTATTATTTATTAGTGTTACAGTGCATTGTACACAGAATCCATGCTAGTCAATGTGTTGCTGCTGCTGCTGCTGCTAAGTCACTTCAGTTGTGTCCGACTCTGCGACCCCATAGATGGCAGCCCACCAGGCTCCCTCGTCCCTGGGATTCTCCAGGCAAGAACACTGGAGTGGGTTGCCATTTCCTTCTCCAATGCATGAAAGTGAAAAGTGAAAGTGAAGTCGCTCAGTTGTGTCCAGCTCGTAGTGACCCCATGGACTGCAGCCTACCAGGCTCCCCCGCCCATGGGATTCTCCAGGCAAGAGTACTGGAGTGGGGTGCCATTGCCTTCTCCAATGTGTTAGTCAATGTGAAGAATATAAAGCTGATTTGGGCATGATCGCAATCTGGTGAGGGAGACAGCTAGTATGAAGTTATCACCATAGTATTTAACCCTGAGAGATATTAAGCAGGGGAGGTTTTGCTCCTGCTGCCTCTTCTGCTTCAAGCCTTTAATCTGGCTATCCCCTTACCTCTCTCCTCTGCCCTCTCTGCTTTATACCTGGAAACTCTTATTTATTCTTTAAGACAGTTGAGGTACAGAATGCTTCCACCCCAACACACACCTTACAATCACATTACTAAAGGCCTGTATATAGCAGTTCCTTTTACCTTGTACCTCATGTTCAGCAATTTAAAAAAGTGTAAGGCATATTAAAAAGCACAAAAATCCACAATTTGAAGAGACAGTGCAAGCACCAGAAACAGATATCTAACCAGAGTTGTTAGAATGATCATACCAGGGATTTAGAACAACTGTGATTAATATGCTAAGGGCTCTAAGGGATAAAGTAGACATCATGCAAGAATGGATGGGTGATGTAAGAAAAGAGATGAAAATTCTAAGAAAGAATAAAAAATAAATGCTAGAGATCAAAAACACTGTAACAGGATGAAGAATGTCCTTCATGGTGTATTAGTGGATGGTCACGACTGAGGAAAGACTCTCTGAGTTTGGGGATATGTCAATAGAAACTTCCAAAACCAAAGAGCAAAGCGAATAAAGACTGAAAAGAATAGAATAGAATATCCGAGGATTGTAGGACAACTACAAGAGATGTAAGATATGCAAAATAGAAATACAAAAAGAGAAGACAAAGAGAAAGGAACAAGATAAAATTTGAAACAATAATGACCAGGAATTTCTCCAAATTAAGGTCAGACACAAAATCATAGATCCAATAAGATGAGAGAACAAGAAGAAGAATAAATGTAAAAAACCCCTAGGTAGCTCTTCCTGTTTCCCGTCATGGCGCAGGACCAAGGTGAGAAGGAGAACCCCATGCGGGAACTTCGCATCCGCAAGCTCTGCCTCAACATCTGCGTTGGGGAGAGCGGAGACAGGCTGACCCGGGCAGCCAAGGTGCTGGAGCAGCTCACGGGCCAGACCCCAGTGTTCTCCAAAGCTAGATACACTGTCAGATCCTTCGGCATCAGGAGAAATGAAAAGATTGCCGTCCACTGCACCGTCCGTGGGGCCAAGGCAGAAGAAATCCTGGAGAAAGGTCTAAAGGTGCGAGAGTATGAGTTAAGAAAAAATAACTTCTCAGATACTGGAAACTTTGGCTTTGGGATCCAAGAACACATTGACCTGGGGATCAAGTATGACCCGAGCATCGGTATCTACGGCCTGGACTTCTACGTGGTGCTGGGTAGGCCAGGTTTCAGCATCGCAGACAAGAAGTGCAGGACAGGCTGCATTGGGGCCAAACACAGAATCAGCAAAGAGGAGGCCATGCGCTGGTTCCAGCAGAAGTATGATGGGATCATCCTTCCTGGCAAATAAATTCCCGTTTCTATCCAAAAGGCCAATAAAACATTTTCAATGAAATGTAAAAAAAAAAAAAACAAAAAAAAAAAACCCCTAGGTATACCACTTTAAAACTATAGAAAACCAAAAACAAAGAAAAATGCAAAATAATAAAACTTCTGGAAAACAACATAGATGAAAATATCTTGGGGATGTCAAAGACACAGCACCAAAGTCACAGTCCATGAAGGAAATAATTGATAAACTGGACTCCATTAAAAATAAAAAACTTTTGTACCCAAAAGATAATGTCAAGAGAATAAAAAGACGAGGCAGTAAATATTTGCAAAAGACCCACCTGATAAAGGACTGTTATCCTAAATATACAAAGAACTCTTAACTCAATAAGAAAACAGCCTCATTTTTAAAATGGGCCAAAGAGTTTAATAGACTCCTTACCAAAGAAAATATACAGATGGCAAATATGCATATGAAAAATGTCCACATCATATATCACTAGGATATTGCAAATAAAACAAAAATGAGATATCACTACACATCTATTAAAATAGTCAAAATCCAGCAAGTGCTGATAAGGATGTGCCATAGGCTGGTGGGAACGCTAAATGGTTTAGCCACTTTGGAATACAGTTTGGTGTTTTCTTGCAAAAGTAAGCATACTTTTACTGTTATCATATAATCCAGCAATCAAGCCTCTTGGTATTTACCCAAATGAGTTGAAAACTTTGGTCTACATGAAAACCTGTACTTATGTTTAAGACAACTTCATTCATAACTGCCAGAACTTGGAAGCACCAAGATATTCTTTAACAGGTGAATGGTATATCCATTCAGTAGAATATTGCTTAACACTGAAAAGCAATAATCTATCAAGCTACAAAAAGACATGGAGGAATTTTGAATGCATGTTACTAAGTAAAAGAAGCTAATCTGAAAAGACTATATACTGTATGATTCCAACCACATGACATTTGGAGAAGGCAAAATTATGGCAGCATTAAAAAAATCAGTGATTGCCAGGGTTTGGAGAGGGAAGGGGAGGGAGGAATAGGTGGAACACAGTGAATTTTTAGGGCAGTGAAAATATTGTGTGATATTATAATGATGGATACAAATAATTATACATTTTTCCAAACCCACAGAATGTACAATGCTAAGAGTAAACTCTAATAAAAGTAATTATGGGTAATTATGATGTGCCAATGTAGGTTCATCAATTATAACAAAGGTGCCATTCTGTTACAATAGGGATGAGACTGTCCATGTGGGTGGGCAAGAGGGGTAGGAACTCAAAAGCCTCTTGATGAAAGTGGAGAGTGAAAGAGTTGGCTTAAAGCTCAACATTCAGAAAACGAAGATCATAGCATCTGGTCCCACCACTTCATGGGAAATAGATGGGGAAACAATGGAAACAGTGTCAGACTTTATTTTTCTGAGCTCCAAAATCACTACAGATGGTGACTGCAGCCATGAAATTAAAAGACACTTACTCCTTGGAAGGAAAGTTATGACCAACCTAGATAGCGTGTTCAAAAGCAGAGACATTACTTTGCCAACAAAGGTTCGTCTAGTCAAGGCTATGGTTTTTCCTGTGGTCATGTATGGATGTGAGAGTTGGACTGTGAAGAAGGCTGAGCACCGAAGAATTGATGCTTTTGAACTGTGGTGTTGGAGAAGACTCTTGAGAGTGCCTTAGACTGCAAGGAGATCCAACCAGTCCATTCTGAAGGAGATCAGCCCTGGGATTTCTTTGGAAGGAATGATGCTAAACCTGAAACTCCAGTACTTTGGGCACCTCATGCGAAGAGTTGACTCATTGGAAAAGACTCTGATGTTGGGAGGGATTGGGGGCAGGAGGAGAAGGGGAAGACAGAGGATGAGATGGCTGGATGGCATCACTGACTCGATGGACGTGAGTCTGAGTGAACTCCGGGAGTTGGTGATGGACAGGGAGGCCTGGTGTGCTGCGATTCATGGGGTCTCAAAGAGTTGGACACGACTGAGCGACTGATCTGATCTGATCTCCTCATGTTGCTGGGAACGTAAAACTGCTCTTTAAAAGTTGTTTTTTTCCAAAGATTCAGATGAGGCATCATTTTCTCCTAGAAACCCTATCTAATCAGCCCACCTCCTCCTTTCATTTCTTAGGCCATGAAATGTTCTCCCCTATTGTTGTGTATTTTATCAGAATAAATATGGTCCTTGTGTCCATATCTATCACTAGATAGCGGTTTCCTTGAGGAGAGAAATGTTACCTTACTCATCTTTTCTCCCCATCAATTAGCAGAGCACCTGGCTCATACTAAGAATTAAAAATATTAAATAAACTGAAATGAAATAAATAAACAGAAATGAAAAGAAATTCAACTGGACTAAGATCACTTTGTCAATTACTTATTTAGACATTGCCTTTAGGAATATTCAGCTTTTTAAGGCATACAAAAAGATGCAAGAAATTGTCTGCCAAAACTAATGTGGACAATGTCAAGTTACCTCCTGAGTTCCAACTTCCCACTGCATAGCAGCCTCTTAGGATTCTGGTTGCTGATTCCTATTCTTGACTGGTTCCAGCATCTGCTGTCCTCTGGTTTCATGGTTTTCTTTCTTGAAACCTGAAAATTATCCTTGACTATTAATCCATATTTATTTTCTATAAGACTATTTTCTTGGGATCCAAAATCACTATGTACAGTGACTGCAGCCATGAAATTAAAAGACATTTGCTCCTTGGAAGAAAAGCTATGACAAACTCAGACAGAGACATTACTTTGCCGACAAAGGTCCGTATAGTCAAAGCTGTGGTTTTTCCAGTTGTCATGTATGGACATGAGAGTTGGACCAGAAAGAAGGCTGAGCATTGAAGAATTGATGCTTTCAAACTGTGGCGCTGGAGGAGACTCTTCAGAGTCTCTCGGACAGCAAGGAGATCAAACCAGTCAATCCTAAATGAAATCAACCCCGAATATTCATTGGAAGCACTAATGCTCTGGGAGATAGTAAAGGACAGGAAGCCTGACATGCTGCAGTTCACTGGGTTGCAAAGAGTTGGACACAACTAAGCAGCTGAACAACAACAGTCTTCAAAGTTGGTGAGCAATGAAAGCAAAGCACGTAGCCAGTGAGTTAACTTCTAGATGGGTGTGTATTTAGGCCTAGCACTGAGGCTCTTTACTCCTCAAGCACATTGTTACACTTATTATAGACATCAAGTTGATTGTTTAAATTTTTCGGGTACATTTAGTCAGAAATTAAACACTTTACTGTGGGGTTCCCTAAAATGGGGTGTTTGCTACAACCTCAAAAAATGTTCTTATGAATGTGAAGAATATATTACATATACTTAAGGATATATTTATTAAATATATAGAACTTTCCAATGAAAGTTCCAAAGTATTGCTTAAAGATGATCTAAAATGATGGCAGTGGGACTTCCCTAGTAGTCTAGGAGTTAAGACTCTGCGTTTCCACAGCTCATGCAGCTCAATATCAGAAAAAGAAATAACATGATCACAAAGCCAGCAGAAGACTTAAACGGGTCTTCTTTTGCCAAAGACGACATACAGATGGCCAAGAAACACATGAAAAGATCCTCAACATTACTCATCATTAGAGAAATGCAAATCAAAACTACAGTGAGGTATCACCTCACATGGTCAATGTGGCCATCATCAAAAAATCCACAAACAATAAATGCTGGAGAAAAGGGAACCCTCTTGCACTGTTGGTGGGAATGTAAATTGACATAGTCACTATGAAGAACAGTATGGAGATTTCTTTAAAAACTAGAACTAAAACTACCGTATGACTCAGCAATCCCACTACTGGGCATATACCCTGAGAAAACCAAAATTCAAAAAGACACACATACGCTAATGTTCATTGCAGCACTATTTACAATAGTCAGGACTGGAAGCAACCTAGATGCCCACCAACAGATGAATGGATAAAAATGTGGTACATATATACAATGGAATATTAGCCATAAAAAGGAATGCATTTGAGTCAGTTAAACTGAGGTGGATGAGCCTAGAGTCTGTTACACAGAGTGCAGTAAGTCAGAAAAACAAGTATCGTATATTAACAACCTAATATATGGAATCTAGAAAAATGGTACTGATGAATCTATTTGCAGGGCAGGAATAGAAACATAAAGAACAGACACAACTGGGGAAGGAGAGGGTGAGACGAATTGAGAGAGTAGCATTGAAACATATACATTACCACACGTGAAACAGCTAGCTAGTGGGAAGTTATTGCATGACACAGGGAGCTCAGGCCCCACAGGGAGCTACGCTGCTCTGTGGACAGCCTAGAGGGGTGGTTGGGAAGGGTAAGAGGGAGATTCAAGAGGAAGGGGATATATGTATACTTATGACTGATTCACATTGTTGTACAGCAGAAACTAGCAAAACATTGTAAAGCAATTATCCTCCAATTAAAAAAAAAAAAGGAAAAAAAAGACTCTGTGCTTCCACTTCAGGGGCACAGGTTTAGTCCCTGGTTGGGGAACTAAGATCACACATACCACATGGCAAGGCCAAAAAAGATAAAATAAAATAATGGGACAATAAACAGTGTTCATGAATCAGAAGACTCAATGTTGTTGCCATTTCTCCCTAAACATGTATGCAATGCATCTTAATCAAAATTATAAAAAGCTTTTTGAGGAAATCAAGAGCTTCATCCTAAAATTTATATGGAGGAAATTCTCTGGTGGTCCAGTGGTTAGGACTTGTGTGTTTTCACTACCAGGGCCTGGATTCAGGCCTGATCTGGGAACTAAGATCCGGTAAGCCATGAGGCAGAGCCAATAAATAAATAAATACAGTTTATATGGAAATGCAAATTATCTAGGTTTTCAAAACAATTTTGAAAAAGAAGATAGCTAGAAGGCTTACACTGACTGATTTTAAGAGTTACTATATAGTTACAGTAATTAAGATAGTCTGGTATTGCTGTAAAGATAGACATAAAGATAAATGGAAAAGTATATAAGTCTGAAATTGAATCAACTGTATTTAAATCTCATGGGTGGAGGAGCCTGGTGAGCTGCAGTCCATGGGGTCGCGAAGAGTCGGACACGACTGAAGTGACTTAGCAGCAGCAGCAGCAGTATTTAAATAAAGTGGCCACGGTAATTCAATGGAAAAAAGAAAAACCTCTTGAGCAAATAGTGCTGGGAAAATTGGATATCCATATGCAAAAAACTTGACTTCATACCACACACAAAAATTACCTTAAATAGGATTACTAACTGAAATGTAAAACTTAAAGCTATAAAACTTTAAAAACATAGGAGAAACTCTATTGTAATTAATAGTAGATAAAGATTTCTTAAATAGAACACAAAAATCACACACCATAAATGAAAGAATGATAAACTGTACCTTACCAAAGTTAGACTGTCTAAGGAAATGGCAACCCACTCCAGTATTCTTGCCTGGAGAATCCCACGGACAAAGAAGCCTGGTGGGCTACAGTCCATGGGGTCACAGAGTTGGAAACGACTGAGTGACTAACACGACTCACACACATACCAAAGTTAAAAAATGCCTGTTCTTTGAAAGATACTGTTAAGAAAATGAAAACACAAGCCACAGATTGGGAGAAAAATGTTCCAAGTATATATATTGACAAAGGACTTTTATTATAAATATAAAAGAACTTTTACAACTCATTAATAAGCAGACAGTCTAATATTTCTCTAAAAAGAGTTGAACAGGCACTTTGAAAAAGAAGATATGTAAATGGCCTAAAAGAATATGAAAAGATGCTTAATATCATCAGTTCAGTTCAGTTCAGTTGCTCAGTCGTGTCCGACTCTTTGTGACGCCATGAATCTCAGCACACCAGGCCTCCCTGTCCACCACCAACTCCTGGAGTTCACTCAGACTCACGTCCATCGAGTCAGCGATGCCATCCAGCCATCTCATCCTCTGTCGTCCCCTTCTCCTCCTGCCCCCAATCCCTCCCAACATCAGAGTCTTTTCCAATGAGTCAACTCTTCACATGAGGTGGCCAAAGTACTGGAGTTTCAGCTTTAGCATCATTCCTTCCAAAGAAATCCCAGGGCTGATCTCCTTCAGAATGGACTGGTTGGATCTCCTTGCAGTCCAAGGCACTCTCAAGAGTCTTCTCCAACACCACAGTTCAAAAGCATCAATTCTTCGGCGCTCAGCCTTCTTCACAGTCTAACTCTCACATCCATACACGACTACTGGAAAAACCATAGGCTTGACTAGACGGACTTTTGTTGGCAAAGTAATGTCTCTGCTTTTGAATATGCTATCTAGGTTGGTCATAACTTTCCTTCCAAGGAGTAAGTGTCTTTTAATCTCATGGCTGCAGTCACCATCTGTAGTGATTTTGGAGCCCCAAAAAATAAAGTCTGACACTGTTTCCACTGTTTCCCCATCTATTTCCCATGAAGTGATGGGAACGGATGCCATGATCTTCATTTTCTGAATGTTGAGCTTTAAGCCAACTTTTTCACTCTCCACTTTCACTTTCATCAAGAGGCTTTTTGGATCCTCTTCACTTTCTGCCATAAGGGTGGTGTCATCTGCATATCTGAGGTTATTGATATTTCTCCCAGCAATCTTGATTCCAGCTTGTGCTTCTTCCAATCCAGCATTTCTCATGATGTACTCTGCATAGAAGTTAAATAAGCAGGGTGACAATATACAGCCTTGACGTACTCCTTTTCCTATTTGGAACCAGTCTGTTGTTCCATGTCCAGTTCTAACTCTTGCTTCCTGACCTGCATACCGATTTCTCAAGAGGCAGATCAGGTAGTCTGGTATTCCCATGTCTTTCAGAATTTTCCACAGTTTATTGTGATCCACACAGTCAAAGGCTTTGGCATAGTCAATAAAGCAGAAATAGATGTTTTTCTGGAACTCTCTTGTTTTTTCCATGATCCAGCAGATGTTGGCAATTTGATCTCTGGTTCCTCTGCCTTTTCTAAAACCAGCTTGAACATCAGGAAGTTCACGGTTCACATATTGCTGAAGCCTGGCTTGGAGAATTTTGAGCATTACTTTACTAGCGTGTGAGATGAGTGCAATTGTGCGGTAGTTTGAGCATTCTTTGGCATTGCCTTTCTTTGGGATTGGAATGAAAACTGACCTTCATCAGAGAAATGTAAATTAAAACCACCATGAGATATCATTACAGAACAACTAGCATGGCTAGGTGGCTCAGCTGGTAAAGAATCTGCCTGCAATGTGGGAGACCTGGGTTTGATCCCTGGATTGGAAAGATCTCCTGGAGAAAGGAAAGGCTACTCACTCCAGTATTCTGGGCTGGAGAATTCCATGGACTACAGTCCATGGGATCGCAAAGAGTCGGACACGACTGAGCAACTTTCACCAACTCTTTAACTGATAATAGCATGCATTGTCAAGGATTTGGAGCAACTGGAACCCTCACACTGCTGATGGGGTGTAAAATGATCAACCTCTTTGGAAAACAGATGGGCTGTTTATTATAATGCTAAACATACATCTAGATCCAAGAGACCCAAGAAAGGAAAACACATGTCCATACAAAGATTTCTGACATGAACTTCTATCTTCATTTTATTTATAATAAGCAAAACCAGAAATAACCCAGATGTTCATTAACTATTGACTGGATAAACAAACTGTAAAATATACATCAACAGAATATTACTAGAAAATAAAAAGGAGTGAACTTCTGATACAGGACGTGAATGAATCTTAATGTATCATGTCAAACAGAAGAAGCCAGAAACAAAGGTTAATACTATTTATTGAAATTGAAGAAAGAACAAAACTAAAGTAACAGAAAGCAGATCAATGTTTGGTTATGTCAAAATGACTCAGGAGCCAACTGAAATAGGATCACTTGGGAACAATCTGGTTATCAATCAGTGTAATGATTGTAATGAATGAAACATCAAATGTGTTTCAATTTGTGCATTTATAATGATTTTAAACCATATACACACACATTGTTAAAAAATATATAAAAATGTGACTAACAACTTTCAGTTGGGAAGACAAAAATGCTGTTATAATATGTTCTTTATTTCTAACAATATCTTGACTTAATCACAAAGATCTTAAAACTGAGAAATAAAGTACATATTGACATTATGGCTACCGATGGAAAGAAATTGAGACGAATGTGTTAATGAAAACCTGTTAATTTGTGAGAATTGGAGTAAAATTTGTTTTCTGTTAAAATATTTAATGTTGTTTTAACAATAAATATAACTTTGAAACTTTTCTGTAAACCATCTGACCTTGCTTTCTACCCACAGAAATTTCCTGGATTCACACTGCGTGTCCATTCTCAGACCACATAGCTTTCCTTCTTTCCTTTCATATCTGAAATGCCAGGGTCCCCAGAAGTCTCCCAGTTTAATTACTGTAAGTGATGAAATGTCAAGTAGTCTCCTAAATTCAGGCCACTTGCTAGGTTTACATTTGATTATGTTTATGATACTCCAATCAGTCCCCTGACGGCTCAGTGGTAAAGAATCCACCTGCCAATGCAGGAGATGCAAGTCCAATCCCTGGGTAGGGAAGATCCCCTGGAGAAGGAAATGCAACCTACTCCAGGATTCTTGCCTAGGAAGTCCCATGGGCAGAGGACGTGACAGGCTACAGCCCATGGGGGTCTCAAAAGAGCCAGACATGACTTAGCAATTAAACAGCAACAGTCAGTCCACAGACCTTTTGTCAGGGTTTCTATATTCTCTTCCTTTGTGTTGGCATTCAGTTGTGGGAAACCAGACTAAAGAATCCAGGTAGAATCATTAAACCTATCATCATTAATGGAAAAACAACTTGAAGGGCAAGCTCTCCTGGTAGCTTTCAGTTTGTTTCATAGTCGAAAACAGCTCTTTTTACCTATCACCAATTGTATGGTGATACAGAAAACTATGGAAAACACAGATCCTGAATGGGGCCCAGGGGAAGGGGAGGTTGTGTGTGGGAAGTGAGGAGACATGAGATAGGGTTGCATACCCCAGAGTTATGTTCCTTCAGGGAACTGAGGGGACGGTGGAGGCTTAGAGCCAAAAAGAATTTTGCAATGACCTAGTCCATCCTTCGGAGAAGGCAACAGCACCCCACTCCAGTACTCTTGCCTGGAAAATCCCATGGACAGAGGAGCCTGGTAGGCTGCAGTACATGGGGTCACTAGGAGTCAGACACAACTGAGGGACTTCCCTTTCACTTTCCACTTTCATGCATTGGAGAAGGAAATGGCATCCCACTCCAGTGTTCTTGCCTGGAGGATCCCAGGGACGGGGAAGCCTGGTGGGCTGCCATCTATGGGGTCGCACAGAGTCGGACTTGACTGAAGTGACTTAGCAGTAGCAGTAGTCCATCCTTCTCATCTTACAGACTAAGAAACAAAGGTTCGAGAAAGTCAAGTGAGCAGTAACCTTCAGACAAGAATCCAGGGTATTCTGAAGCCTAATTCATGGTCCTTGTCATGCTACCACCTGCATGTTTTAAATGCATTATTTAGAAAGCCAAAACAGACCTATTAGGAGACAACCTCTTCATGAATTTCAGGGTTCGGTGACATTGAGATTTTTGCCTTATTAAACACTAAAAAAAAGGTCGGTTTTCATTCCAATCCCAAAGAAAGGCAATGCCAAAGAATGCTCAAACTACCGCACAATTGCACTCATCTCACACGCTAGTAAAGTAATGCTCAAAATTCTTCAAGCCAGGCTTCAGCAATACGTGAACCGTGAACTTCCTGATGTTCAAGCTGGTTTTAGAAAAGGCAGAGGAACCAGAGATCAAATTGCCAACATCTGCTGGATCATGGAAAAAGCAAGAGAGTTCCAGAAAAACATCTATTTCTGCTTTATTGACTATGCCAAAGCCTTTGACTGTGTGGATCACAATAAACTGTGGAAAATTCTGAAAGACATGGGAATACCAGACCACCTGATCTGCCTCTTGAGAAATCGGTATGCAGGTCAGGAAGCAAGAGTTAGAACTGGACATGGAACAACAGACTGGTTCCAAATAGGAAAAGGAGTACGTCAAGGCTGTATATTGTCACCCTGCTTATTTAACTTCTATGCAGAGTACATCATGAGAAACGCTGGATTGGAAGAAGCACAAGCTGGAATCAAGATTGCCGGGAGAAATATCAATAACCTCAGATATGCAGATGACACCACCCTTATGGCAGAAAGTGAAGAGGATCCAAAAAGCCTCTTGATGAAAGTGAAAATGAAAAGTGAAAAAGTTGGCTTAAAGCTCAACATTCAGAAAACGAAGATCATGGCATCCGTTCCCATCACTTCATGGGAAATAGATGGGGAAACAGTGGAAACAGTGTCAGACTTTATTTTTTGGGGCTCCAAAATCACTGCAGATGGTGACTGCAGCCATGAGATTAAAAGACACTTACTCCTTGGAAGGAAAGTTATGACCAACCTAGATAGCGTGTTCAAAAGCAGAGACATTACTTTGCCAACAAAGGTTCGTCTAGTCAAGGCTATGGTTTTTCCAGTGGTCACGTATGGATGTGAGAGTTGGACTGTGAAGAAGGCTGAGTGCCGAAGAATTGATGCTTTTGAACTGTGGTGTTGGAGAAGACTCTTGAGAGTCCCTTGGACTGCAAGGAGATCCAACCAGTCCATTCTGAAGGAGATCAGCCCTGGGATTTCTTTGGAAGGAATGATGCTAAAGCTGAAACTCCAGTACTTAGGCCACCTCATGCGAAGAGTTGACTCATTGGAAAAGACTCTGATGTTGGGAGGGATTGGGGGCAGGAGGAGAAGGGGAAGACAGGGGATGAGATGGCTGGATGGCATCACTGACTCGAAGGACGTGAGTCTGAGTGAACTCCAGGAGTTGGTGATGGACAGGGAGGCCTGGTGTGCTGCGATTCATGGGGGCACAAAGAGTCGGACACGACTGAGGGACTGAACTGAACTGAACTGACCTGAAACACTAAAAATTGCCTGAGCCATGTGTGTATGCTAAGTGGCTTCAGTTGTGTTCAACTCTTTGCAACTCCATTAACTGTAGCCGCCCAGGCTCCCCTGTTCATGGGACTCTCCAGGCAAGTATACTCGAGTGGGTTGCCATGCCCTCTTCCAACAGATCTTCCTGACCCAGTAATCCAACTTGCATCTCTTATGTCTTCTGCATTGCCAGGCAGGTTCTTTACTACTAGTGACAGATGGGAAGCCTGTCTGAGCCATAGAGGTCTTCAAATATTTGCAGAGGCTAGTGTAACTAGTGTTCCCTGGGGGCACACTTTCCTTGTTTGTATTTCTTAAGTAAAAAGTTGAAAACAAGAAAATACACAGATAGGTCATAGCTATCACATAGGCACAAATTCAACCCTAGATCATTTATTCCTGGTTGAGCAACATTTAATAAGTATCTGCTATTCATTGGGCATCATGCCAGGTACACAGTCTCTGCTCCCTCAGAATTAGAATATAGCAGGGGAGACAGTATATTAAAGTAGTAATTACATTATAGTGTGTTGAGTGTTAAAACTGAGGAAATTCAGGATTCCATGGATTTATCCCTGGAGAATAATTCAAGCTCTGTCTTCTGTTATCAATACATTTCCAGATTGCTTTTTATACCATTGTCAGATTGGTATACCCCTCTCCCTTGGTTCTTGTCTTCACATAGCAAAGATTTGCAATGACCAGCCACCTATAGCTCAAACAGATCAGATTTTATTAAGCAGGCAGTATTCTTAAGAAACTAGCTACAGCTGTTACAGCTGAAGTGGGTAACGAGCACTAAGCTCCCAAGACCCAAGAGAGGGCAGACCCTGAAGAAGCCCCATTCCTCTTGGCTTCCCTTTTTATGCTTTCTGTCTCCTCTTCCTGGAGCCTGACTGGTCACGCCCAGGACAGGAGGTTCTGGCTCTGATCCTCCACTTCCCCTTTTGTGGACTTACCCCAACCCCCCACCACACCCGACCCAGTGGTCTGCCATCTTGGGCTCCTTTTTCTATTCTACCTGACACCATCATTTGAGTTCCCCAAACACAAATTCTTTTCAATAAAACATTTAAATCAACAGTTTACCTACTGGTGTGCTATATATTGTGTGAACATCTGCAAGAGAATTCTAAGGTAAGTTAGCATTTTATAGGAGGACAAATTATTTTGGATTCTATATGCCTGATAAATCACTTGACAACACAGGTCATCTGAAAAATAATTTGATACACCTTGAAACTTTAGGCTTCCAGATTTTCACAGCAATCCTTAACGGGTTTTGTCTGCAAAAACAAGCCCCCTGATCATTTTCAGAGCTCTGGAAGGCTCTAGCAATTCAGACAAGGGTCTGAATTGATCCCATTCATTTTTAAAGGGCCAGCTCTGGATGTTGCTCAACCAAACGTTTTGCTAACTATAGCCTGCGTTCATCTTTTGCCCCACCTCTTTGCTGTTACAGATCCCGCATTTATATAGCATTTAGCACAGGTCTTTTCATATTGACTGTACGTGTGTGCGCGTGACGCGCGCGCGCACACACAAACACACACGTCTTCCCTGAAACTGGATGGATCTCTAAAAGAAAAAGACTCTGGCTCTCCATACCCCTGCTATGGTATTAGTTTAAGAGGCGGTCATCCAAAATCCGTACATTCATCACAGAAACAGAAATTCCACCCATGAATGTGAGGCACTGCCTCATTAACCTCGGGGCCCTATTCCCCTCCCTCTGGCAGCAATCTGGTTTATTCCACGGGGTGGAGAAGGAAGCCAGGTTGGCGGGGTGGGAAGGGAATGGCGTCAGCGTGAGGTCACCACACATTGTCCTGAATGCCATCTCCACGCTGCGGTGATATGAACGCAGGATTGAGGGATGCAGCGGAAGGAAAGATAGAGGCCCAAGTCGCGCAGACTACATGCAAAACAAGGGCAGGGCAGAGAACAAAGCAGAGAACTCGAAAGGGCCCCGCAGGACACCTGGGGGCTAGCACCAAGCGCCCGCAGAAAGGGAGAGCTAGCAGAAGCAAGCAAAGGCCGGGCAGGATAGGGCGGGACTTCCGGAAGCCATTTGCCTGAGTGGCAGGGGAACCGGAAGTGGGGGCGCTGCAGCGGGTGCTGGGGCCGGAGGAGGGACGCGCCGGAGCGGGGCCGCCGGGACTGAGCGAGCGACAGACGCGCCACCCGCCGACGCCGCAGCCGCTGGGGGCCCGCACGGACCCTGTGCCTGAGTGAGTGCATCTCGAGGCGCGGGAAACGGGCGGCTGAGAGGCGGGGGTCGGAAAGGGCTGCGGTTTGTTATTGTGCGAGGCCCCGACCTCGCGTCCCCTCCCCCACCCCCGGGCCCCTCCCCCCGTGCCTCCCCCTCCGCCCGCGACCCTCGGGGGGCCCTCGCGCGCACGCGCAGTCTCGGCGGGCCCGGCGGCGGTTCGCCCGCCCCGGCCACCGGGCCTCCGGACCGCTCGCCGCGCTCATCGGAGCCCTGCCCCAGCGCCCCACCCCCAGGCCTGCCGCTTCCTCGGCCGCCCCGCCTCCCCGCCGCTTCCCGCGGCCGAGCCCCGTGGCGGGGCGCGCCGCCCGGCCCGGCCCTGAGCGGCCCCCCGGAGGAGGCCGCCCTGCGTCCTCCGCCGCCCCCCGGGCTCGCCGCCGCCTGCCCCGTTTCCAGCCACATTTCTGCCCCGGCGTCTCGGCCGCAGACTTTCCCTCTGTCTCCGAGGTTGAATCTCTGACCCTTTTCTCCCCTTTCCTCTGTCTTGAGAGGCCATTGGCGCGGACCCAGACCAGTCGCTCTTGCTTTTAGACGGACCACTTTTTTTCCCCCAGACCTTTTTTTGAAAATTTTCAACTGTGCAGAAACTTCCTCGTTGCCTCCTTTAATATATTCAAAAATAGACTGCCACGACTCAGAAGAGCTTATTTCTTAGAGGGCTGTCCAGTCCATCATCACCTCATTTTAAAGATGAGGCCTAGCGAGGCTGGTGATTTGCCCAAGGTCAACCAACTTAGGTAAACCTATTGGTGGACAGGTTTTCTTAGATGCTTTTTATCTGGTCCGGGTCCATGTACCAGATCAGGATCTTCTGGCCTTCAGGTTTGTGATGTACCCGTTGCACAGTGACTCACTGTTTTGCTTTCCATGACTCCCAAGCCAGCGTTGCTTTTCATAATGTGTATACAAACATTTAGAACCAAACACATGAAGCTTCGGCCTCTTTTTAGAGCTTACCCACGGAGGAAGGGAAGACCGCCGGGACCCACCAAGAGCTCTCATTTCGTTCAGCCTTAAATGAGGGGTATGATGGGGGAGGGGGGGTGATGTGGGGGAAGTGCTAAAGGTGTGGAGAGAACATGGGTATTGTCCCCCTAAGCATTCCAATATGCCTTGCCTAGGATATGCCTTGTGTCTTTAGATTCTTCTCCTGGGCACATTGTTCTGATATAAAGGTGGCCTCCTTGTGGGGGAGCAGGGAAGGAGTATGAAATCGTCTTGCTTTAATGTGTTGGCTTGGGCATTTGATAATAAATTATGGATGTGCTGAAACCCGGGGACCCATCCACCAGTCCACTGAAGCAGGGTACTCCGGATGAGGCCTTTCTTCTCCTTTAGAGAAAGCCTGCCAGCCCTCTCTGAAAATGAGGAGTCTTAGGTCAGAGTGGAAACATTCTAAATCTTTTTAATTCTTAGTGCGACTTTCCCTCTCCATCTGTTTCCTGACTCAAGAAGCATCCAGCTCAGCTTGAGGGTTTATAATTCTTTGTTGTTGGAACTAGACACACTATGCCACTCTGGTACAAGCATTTGGAAATTCTGGTACTATATTTTCATAGTCTGAGTTAAGTAGAGAAGACGGAAAATTGGGAAATGCTGTACAAGTCTCATCTTCCCAGAGAATTCATTTTAATGGACAGTTAAAGTTTGCCTGGAATAGAGTCTACTGATAAGTTAATTTCCTTGGACCTTTATCTCCATTCTGCTGGGCTTTTGTAACTGAACTTGCTGTTTGTGATCGCAGAAGCTAATGGCTTGCTGCATGAGGGCAGTTAATTACGAATCAGTGAGGTGAGATGGGAGTCAGATCCCTCTCTGGTGGTGTTTTTTCCTGTTGTTACTAATTACAGCTTTCAGAATACTTCCATGCACTGCCCTGGGTTGCATAAGGTGATCCATTAACTATAGGAAAAAATTTAGAACCTCTTTCTACATGCATTTTTTAGGAATGAAGTTTTTATTACCTTTAGTAATATTTAATACACAGGTTAACAGCAATTCACAACTGATTTATAACTATACATATATCAAGGAGCATTTCAAAAAGTTTCTAAAACATTAAAAAAATGCTGGAACCCCACTAATCTGGGCCAATCTTTACTCATATGCTTTAGTTCTTTTTATGCTTTTCTAATAGATGTTCACCTCATCTCTGCGTTGCCTTTGGAGGAATCTGCTTTGAGAGACAGATGATGTCATTTGCAGTTCTGTGTGTGAGAAATTTGTCTCTCTGTACATGATATCCACTGACCTTGTCTTCCCATTTGGAGACACTGTAGAATAAGCCTTAAGTCCCTTCCTAGTAATCTTCAAGTACTTTGACAGCCATTTGTCTTGTGATCTCCTCTTCCCCAACCAGTTTTTCTACAGATTATAAGCGTACCTATTTCTTTCAACTGTGTCTGATACGATGGTTTTTAAATTTCTCCTTGGCTTCTTTCCTTGAGACAGCTTCTGGTTTGTCAAAAAAATTCTTCTTAGGTTCTTAACAAGATCTGAAAATGGTATCCCAAGAACTGAAATGTAGGTGAAGTGCCTGCATTGTGTTTTTAAGTGATGAGGGATGTATTTGGATATGTTTTATTAGGGAGGCACCTCATATGCACAGTTCGTCATCCTTGTTTCTTTAATGATCCCTAGGAAAATGGTTTCAATGGTGTAATCATAGAGTGTTTGCTCTTGTTCAGTTGCTAAATTGTGTCTGACTGCATCCCCGTGAACCTGCAGCACTCCAAGATTTCCTGTCCTTTATTATCTCCCAGAGTTTGCTCGAACTCAAGTCGGTTGAAGCTGTGATACTGTCTAACCATCTCAGCCTCTGCCACTCCTTTCTCCTCTTGTCCTCAGTCTTTCCCAGCATCAGGGTCTTTTCCAGTGAATCGGCTCTTCACAAAAGGTGACCAAAGTATTGGAGCTTCAGTGTCCGTCCCTCCAGTGAATATTCAGGGTTAATTTCCTTTAGAATTGACTGGTTTGACCTCCTTGCAGTCCGAAAGACTCTCGAGTCTTCTACAGCACCACAATTCAAAAGCATCGATTCTTCCGCACTCAACCTTCTTTATGGTCCAACTCTCACATCCATACGTGACTACTGGAAAAACCAGTAGTTGGACCTTTGTTGGCAAAGTGATGCCTCTGCTTTTTAACACACTGTCTAGGTTTGTCATAGCTTTTCTTTCAAGAAGCAAGTATCTTTTAATTTCCTGGCTGCAGTCACTGTCCACAGTGATTTTGGCACCCAAGAAAATAAAGTCTGTCATCACTGTTTCCATTTTTTTCCCATCTGTTTGACATGAGTGATGGGACTGGATGCCATGATCTTAGTTTTTTGAATGTTGAGATTCAAGCCAGTTTTTTCACTCTCCTCTTTCACTTTCATCAAGAGGCTCTTTGGTTCTTTCTTCACTTTCTACCATAAGGGTGGTATCATCTGAATATCTGAGGTTGTTGATACTTGTCCGGGCAACCTTGATTCCAGCTTGTGATTCATCCAGCCTGACATTTCACGTGATGTACTTGGCATATAAGTTAAATAAGCAGGATGATAATATATAGCCTTGATATACTCCTTTCCCAATTTTGAATCAGTCCCATTGTTGCACTTCCTGTTCTCACTGTTGCTTCTTGACCTGCATATAGATGTCTCAGCAGACAGGTAAGGTAGTCTGGTATTCCCATCTCTTTAGACTTTTCCAGTTTGTTGTGATCCACACAGTTAAAGGCTTTAGCATAGTCATTGAAGCAGAAGTAGATGTTTTTCTGGAATTCTCTTGGTTTTTCTAATATCCAAACAAATGTTGGCAATTTGATCTCTGGTTCCTCTGCCTTTTCTAAATCCAGCTTGTGCATCTGGAAGTTCTCAGTTCACGTGCTGTTGAAGCCTAACTTGAAGGATTTTGATCATTACCTTGGTAGAGTGTGAAATGAGCACAATTGTATGGTAGTTTGAACATTCTTTGGCATTTCCTTTCTTTGGGATTGGAATGAAAACTGACCTTTTCCAGTCCTGTGGCCATTGCTGAGTTTTCCAGATTTGCTGGCATATTGAATGCAGCTCTTTCACAGCATCGTCTTTTAGGATTTGAAATAGCTCAGTTGGAATTCCATCACCTCCACTAGCTTTGTTCAAAGTAATGCTTCCTAAGGCCCAATTGACTTCACATTCCAGGATATTTGGCTCTAGGTTAGTGGTCAAACCTTTGTGGTTATCTGAGTCATTAAGACCTTTTTTGTATAGTTCTGTGTATTCTTGCCACGTCTTAATATCTTCTGCTTCTGTTGGGTCCTTACTGTTTCTGTCCTTTATCGTGCCTATCTTTGCATGAAATGTTCCCCTGGTATCTCCAGTTTTCTTGAAGAGATCTCTAGTCTTTCCCATTCAAGTAGAACAAATTATTTTTCTCCATTTTAGTAGTGATCTCTCAGTTAACCCTGTGTCAGTTAAGTTTTGCGTCAGAAACACCTAACATGCTCCATCCAGGAGGGGAAATAAATGAGAAATAGTTGGGTGTTATATTAAAAGCTGGGCAATAGATTTTTTCCGTTAGTGAGTGGAAAATGGAGCTGTTTTGTTGCTATATATTTCTTTACGTTGTATTTAAAGAATAAATACATATCTACTTTTTTTAACTTATTTAATTTTGGTTGCACTTGGTCTTCATTGCTGCGTGCAGGTTTCTCTAGCTGCGGGGCTCCTCTTTGTTGCAGTGCATGGGCTTCTGTATGGAGCACAGGCTCTAAACACACAGGCTCAGTAGCTGCGGCCCATGGGCCCTAGAGTGCTCAGACTCCAGTAGTTGTGGTGCGTGGGCTTAGTTGCTCCGAAGCATTTGGAATCTTTGTGAGCCAGGGCTCGAACCTGTGTCCCCTGCATTAGCAGGCAGATGCTTATCCACTGTACCACTAGGGAAGTCCTCGGTATCCAATTTTGAAATCTAGAAAATGAGATTGCTCCTTGTCAGTCTCAAGAGAAGTAGGGCTTTTTGACTAGCAGGAAAGAAAGTTACTTTTAAAATTAAAACAATTATTAAGTGCCATATCAGATTTCACTTGAATAGCCAAACTTAAATCAAGAATTGAATGTAGACCCCCCCCCAAGAAATGAATATGGAAGGTTTAAAATGTTTTATTGGTTAAAAACAGAAGGAGAACCTCAAAAATAAACATTTTTATATAGCTGTTTGTTTTAACTTTGTAATCTTTTTTTTAATGTATTTTAATTTTTCCATACTTTTCTTAGACAATGAAACCCCCAAACAGATATCATAGTCTTATTAAATCTATACAGGTTCATCTTGTAGTTCTTCCTTATTTTTGAAATGATATAGGTTCCCTTTAGGGAGTCAGCATGAACTGGTTTTTGATCAGTGGGCCAGATATGATGTAATTGGGGTCAGGCAAACCTCTTTTCAGTTACTTACTGCACAAATTACCTAAATTATCTGATCCTCATTTTCTTCATCTTGCAGTACTTTCGTGAGGATTGCAGGTGGTATGTAGAAAGCGTAGCATTGATACTAGTCTTTCTGTTGTTTTCAATAGTTGCATAGTTTAGTAGTCTGAAGAAATACAGAATGTGAATAATATTTCACATATTTAGTCAGATATGGGCTAAATCCTGAGCCCAGTTGTTTTTAGAGCTAGGGTCATTTAGAGCTGAGCGAGTTTGGTTGCATAATTAGTGTTAAAATTGTTTTGTTGTAATTTCTTTTTTATGAATGAAAGTTTGTTTTTATGTTTAGGGCTTGTTACTTTCTGATCCTCAAAAGCTGCTACCTTGGCAATCCAAGGCATTTTATTAACTCAGGGAATACTTACTGAAAAGCTGTAACTCAGTCCTCTTTCTGAGACAGTTTAGTTTTATTTGAGGATGCAAAGGAAGGAAATGGAGAGTATGGCCTCTTTTTCTGTAAGCCACAAAACCCAGCCTTTTCTCTTTCATCATCCTTTGCATTTGCCCAGAGCCCTCTTGAGCCTAATGTGTATGTATTATATATTCTCCAGAGTTGGTTGAAAACAATCTGGTTTCTTATTTGTCTTTCTTGAAGAGTAGCATTTCTAATTTTTCTAAATTTCACTTATTCGTTCTTCTGCACTGTGCTGTGTGGTGCTAAGTCGCTTCAGTATGGACTGTAACCCGCCAGGTTCCTGGGTCCGTGGGATTCACCAGGCAAGAACACTGAAGTGGGTTGCCACGCCCTTCTCCAGGGTCTCCTCTACTATCAGATGCCATATTTAGGCTCATTGTTAATCACATTTTATCAGTGGAGACCTGTCAAAAATAAAAGTACCTAGTAAACATTTGTCAAAAATCAGTGCCAAAGCCCACAACTAATTTTATTATAATCTGTAGTACAGGTATATACTGTACTATAGATTATATAGTATAGTATATTACAATCTGTTTAGTAATCAGTGGATTCTAATCATTGCTGTATTAATTCTTAAGTGTATGACTCTAGTTCTCTAATATAGATATCTAGAAAATATCTAATATATATATTATTATATAGATATGTGGTCCACTGGAGAAGGGAATGGCAAACCGCTTCAGTATTCTTGCCTTGAGAGCCCCATGAACAGTATGAAAAGGCAAAAAGATAGGATACTGAAAGAGGAACTCCTCATGTCAGTAGGTGCCCAATATGCTACTGGAGATCAGTGGAGAAATAACTCCAGAAAGAATGAAGGGATGGAGCCAAAGCAAAAACAACACCCAGTTGTGGATGTGACTGGTGATAGAAGCAAAGTTCGATGCTGTAAAGAGCAATATTGCATAGGAACCTGAAATGTTAGGTCCATGAATCAAGGCAAATTGGAAGTGGTCAAACAGGAGATGGCAAGAGTGAACATCAACATTCTAGGAATCATTGAACTAAGATGGACTGGACTGAGTGAATTTAACTCAGATGACCATTATATCTACTACTGTGGGCAGGAATCCTTTAGAAGAAATGGAGTAGCCATCATGGTCAACAAAAGGTTCCGAAATGCAGTAGTTGGATGCAGTCTCAAAAACAACAGAATGATCTGTTTGTTTCCAAGGCAAACCATTCAGTATCACGGTAATCCAAGTCTATGCCCCGACCAGTAACGCTGAAGAAGCTGAATTTGAATGGTTTTATGAAGACCTACAAGACTGTCTAGAACTAACACCCAAAAAAGATATCCTTTTCATTATAGGGGCTGGAATGCAAAAGTAGGAAGTCAACGAACACCTGGAGTAACAGGCAAATTTGGCCTTGGAATACGGAATGAAGCAGGGCAAAGGCTAATAGAGTTCTGCCAAGAGAACTCACTGGTCATAGCAAACACCCTCTTCCAACAACACAAGAGAAGACTCTACACATGGACATCACTAGATGGTCAACACCAAAATCAGATTGATTATATTCTTTGCAGCCAAAGATGGAGAAGCTCTATACAGTCAGCAAAAACAAGACCGGGAGCTGACTGTGGCTCAGATCATGAACTCCTTATTGCCAACTTCAAACTGAAATTGAAGAAAGTGGGGAAAACCACTAGACCATTCAGGTATGACCTAAATCAAATCCTTTATGACTATACAGTGGAAGTGAGAAATAGATTTAAGGGACTAGATCTGATAGATTGAGTGCCTGATGAACTATGGACAGAGGTTCGTGACATTGTACAGGAGATAGGAAACAGGGCCATCCCCAAGAAAAAGAAGTGCAAAATGGCTGTCCGAGGAGGCCTTACAAATAGCTGAGAAAAGAAGAGAAGTGAAAAGCAAAGGAGAAAAGGAAAGATATAAGCATCTGAATGCAGAGTTCCAAAGAATAGCAAGGAGAGATAAGAAAGCCTTCCTCAGTGATCAATGCAAAGAAATAGAGGCAAACAACAGAATGGGAAAGACTAGAGTTCTCTTCAAGAAAATTAGAGATACCAGGGGAACATTTCATGCAAAGATGGGCTCAATAAAGGACAGAAATGGTAAGGACCTAACAGAAGGAGAAGATATTAAGAAGAGGTGGCAAAAATACACAGAACTGTACAAAAAAGATCTTCACGACCTAGATAATCACGATGGTGTGATGACTCACCTAGAGCCAGACATCCTGGAATGTGAAGTCAAGTGGGCCTTAGGAAGCATCACTATGAACAAAACTAGTTGAGGTGATGGAATTCCAATTGAGCTATTTCAGATTCTAGAAGATGATGCTGTGAAAGTGCTGCACTCAATATGCCAGCAAATTTGGAAAACTCAGCAGTGGCCACAGGACTGGAAAGGGTCAATTTTCATTCCAATCCCAAAGAAAAGCAGTGCCAAAGAATGCTCAAACTACCACACAATTGCACTCATCTCACACGCTAGTAAAGTAATGCTCAAAGTTCTCCAAGCCAGCCTTCAGTAATACGTGAACCGTGAACTTCCAGATATTCAAGCTGGTTTTAGAAAAGGCAGAGGAACCAGAGATCAAATTGCCAACATCTGCTGGATCATCGAAAAAGCAAGAAAGTTCCAGAAAAACATCTATTTCTGCTTTATTGACTATGCCAAAGCCTTTGTGTGGATCACAATAAACTGTGGAATTTAAAGAGATGAGAATACCAGACCACCTGACCTGCCTCTTGAGAAACCTGTATGCAGGTCAGGAAGCAAGAGTTAGAACTGGACATGGAACAACAGACTGGTTCCAAATAGGAAAAGGAGTACGTCAAGGCTGTATATTGTCACCCGGCTTATTTAACTTATCTGCAGAGTACATCATGAGAAACACTGGGCTGGAAGAAGCACAAGCTGGAATCAAGATTGCCGGGAGAAATATCAATAACCTCGATATGCAGATGACACCACCCTATGGCAGAAAGTGAAAAAGAACTAAATGGCCTCTTGATGAAAGTGAAAGTGGAGAGTGAAAAAGTTGGCTTAAAGCTCAACATACAGAAAACGAAGATCATGGCATCCGTTCCCATCACTTCATGGCAAATAGATGGGGAAACAGTGGCTGTCTTTATTTTTCTGGGCTCCAAAATCACTGCAGATGGTGATTACAGCCATAAAATTAAAAGACGCTTACTCCTTGGATGGAAAGTTATGACCAACCTAGATAGCATATTAAAAAGCAAAGAGGCATTGCTTTGTCAACAAAGGTCCGTCTAGTCAAGGCTATGGTTTTTCCAGTGGTCATGTATGGATGTGAGGGTTGGTCTTATAAAGAAAGCTGAGTGCCGAAGAATTGATGCTTTTGAACTGTGGTGTTGGAGAAGACTCTTGAGAGTCCCTTGGACTGCAAGGAGATCCAGGCAGTCCATCCTAAAGGAGATCAGTCCTGGGTGTTCATTGGAAGGACTGATGTTGAAGCTGAAACTCTAATACTTTGGCCACCTGTTTGTGAAGAGCTGACTCATTTGAAAAGACCCTGATGCTGGGAAAGATTGAGGGCAGGAGGAGAAGGGGACGACAGAAGATGAGATGGTTGGATGGCATCACCGATTCAATAGACATGGGTTTGGGTGAACTCCGGGAGTCGGTGATGGACAGGGAGGCCTGGCGTGCCACAGTTCATGGGGTCGCAAAGAGTCGCACATGACTGAGCGACTGAACTGAACTGATACAGATATGTAATTATATATCTGTAATAATATAGATATCTAATATATTTATGTAAGATATCTTTGAACTGTACGAGTTTAGCTCCTTGTCATTTGGTTGTTACAATAACATGTATTCATGAAAAGTGAATGTATAAGTGTAAGGTATATACTTGGAGCAGACTTTTAAAATGTAATGCACTGTTCCTGAATGGTATTCAAACCTGTCTGGAAGTCTAATAGTGCTGGAATATTTATGGAACTTGTGCAGTCATGTCCTGGAACCCATCTGCTGAAAATAAACTCCAGTTGCATCATTCCTAGGCAAAACCACAATGAAATTTACTTAATTCTTATTCTTATTTAAAGCCTGACATGTAATATTTAAGAAAGCGGTAACAGACATTCCTGTCAGTGAACAAAACATGACATAGACCTTTTTTCCCTCAGGTGTAGAATGAGCCAAGGAGACTCAAACCCAGCAGCCATTCCACATGCAGCAGAAGATATTCAAGGAGACGACAGATGGATGTCTCAGGTAAAGGAGGTGCACGTGTTATTATTCACATAGATGAATCTCTTCAGTTTTTATAGTCTTGACCAAAGCTACAAAAGGGTGTTTTTAATGGCCAACAAGAACTAATTACTGTAAATAAAAATTTTATGTTAGAGATGTCATTCTAATCACCATCTGATGTTGGAACTGAGGAATATTTTAAAGCATGGTCATTGCCCTTTGTTAATTTTAGTAGATAGCGAGGTTTCTATTTTTTTTAAGCTTTTTTAAATTTCAAAGTAAGTTCATAAGTATGCAACAAGTATTACAAACAGTTTAGAAAGAACTTCCTATATCCTTCATCTAGATTTGCCACTTGTTAGTAAACATTTTGCTGTATCTGCATAATTATTCTGTCTGTATCCGTTTATACTATTTACCAACTTACTGTTTTTTCCAAATCATTTGAAACTATGTTGCAGTCTTCATGATGCTCCTTTACCCTTAAATATTTGAGTGTTTTCTAAGAAAGAGAATATTGTCTCACATAACTGCAGTATAGTTATTAAAATCAGGAGGTTTTACACTGACAGTAGACTGTTAGCCCTGGAGGAGGGAATGGCAGCCCACCAGTGTTCTTCCTGGAGACCCATGGACAGACGAGCCCGGCGGGCTACAGGCCATGGGGTTGTAGGAGTCGGACACGACTTGGCAGCTAAACCACCATACTGTTACCTAATGCAAAGACCATATTCAGATTTCTTCCGTTGTCTGTTGTTCATATCAGTTTTCTTCCCAGTCTTAGATCACACATTGTGTTTGCTTGTCATATATCTCTTTATTCTCCTTTAATCAGAAAGATTCTTAGCCTTTGTTTTTTGTGACTTGACCATTTGTATAGGCTGTTTATTTTGTGGTGTGTCCCTCAGTTTGAGTTTGTCGTCTTTTCTCGTAATCAGGGTTCGGATTATACATTTTTGGCAGGAATATCAAGGAAGTAATGCCTTCCGTGCATCACATAGAAGGCATTTTGACGTTGGTTTGTCTCATTGGTGATACTAACTTCGATCACTTGGTTAAGATAGTGTTGCCCTAAACCAGTCCTAATTTGTTATAATATAGATTTGCAGGTTCTTACTTTATTCAAGTGGGTTATAATCCACTGTAATTTTGAAAGTCAGGTTGTCCCAGGTTTAGCAAGTGGGAATCCCTTCAGTCTCTGGTGCCGTTGCCTTCTTAATATGTCCTATTATTTTGTTTTTGGGGTTTTTTCCCCCCTTTTTTTTTTGCCCCACTGGGTTTTTTTTAGCACCCTTTTTTTAAATCAGTATTTGTAGCTTACCTTTAATAAAGTGTTATCACTTAAATATATTTACCCTTTATCTTTGAACCGTACTACCTTTTGAACTAACAAGTTCTATATGATTTGAAGTCTCCAAAGTTTCCTGTTTAAGTATTTCATGATTCTTTTTGTACTCTTCATAGTTGTATTCTCTTTCTATTTTTGTCTTCTTGGGCTTAAAAATCAGCCTTTAGCTATTATATTTTGAGTGGTAGTTTTTTATTTTGAGTGTTCCCCTATGGATCAATTACTTGGTTATTCTTTCTTAATCTTTCTCATTTGTTTATATCTTTCAGAAAGTATTATGGGGACTTCCCTGGTGGACCAGTAGTTAAGACTTTGTGCTCCCAAAGCACGGGGCTTAGGTTTGATCCCTGGTCAGGGAACTAGATCCCACATGCTGCAACTAAGACCCATTTTAGCCAAATAAATACATACGTATTATGAAATATTTTGAGCATCTGTGTGTTTGCTTCTCACTCTAAAAAAATACAGCATTGCTGAAAGAATTGTGTTCCCCATATATGCCTCATTGATCACATTTCTTTCTCTTTCTTACCTCCCCAGTATCCTAAATTTTTTTCATGTATTTAAATACTACATATATAATCTCTAAACAGTGTATTTAGTATTTTTGCATGTTTTTAAACTATGTAAATAGTATCTTCCTACTTATTTTTCAGCATCTTTCTGAATGTGTTTTTTCTGCAGTATATCATACAGGTTAAAAGTATAGCTATAGTTGATTCATTTTTTTTTTCCTCTTTAGTATTTTGTTGCTTTATGTGAAAATACCGCAGTGGGTTATTCATTTTCTCATTGATGGGCACTTAGGTCATTTATAAGTTTACTGAAAAGTAGTAATAAAGCTAGATTTATTTGTGTGTGTGTGTATAGCTGGCATAAATTTAGGAGACGTTAAATAATTAGCACTGACTGGGAAAAAAGATAGTCAAATGAAAGAAGAACATGACTTTAATTTTTTAAAAAAAGCTTGTATAATATGGAAGGACTAATTTGTATTAAAATATATTGTGCACCTAGATCTTGGCTTTTAAATACAGTTCTCCAGCGAAAGGAACCAGGGCTCTTTGGAGAAATTGTTGATTTTATAGCCGAAGCAAAGAAAATAAAAAGATGGGCCTGGAACATCTTACAGTGAAAGAAAACAAGGAACTGCTCAAGAAAGAAAAGGGAAGGGTGAAGAAAAAAAAAAAAAAGATGGCCAGTAGAAATACCACTGAAGTGATGGGTCCCCAGTGCAGCACATGGAACACACACAGTATTGGTTTCCCTCATTGATGACATTAACTTTGACCACCTGGAGCAGACCTTAAAGAGCGCCCAAAGTGCAATGCTGAACAGTTTGAGCAAAATAATAATTGATAATATTGGTTTATAACTAAGAATAAGTATTCATTAATCCATTCCCTGTAAATAAATGAATGGATGAATAAATAGGAGAGGAGGGCAAAATCTTCTTTACAGAATAAATAAATATAGAAGGAAGGAGGAAAAAGAAAACCATGGATAGGACACTGCAGTACTGTAGGCAAGATCCATTGAGGAATACTAACATTTGTGAACACAGCTTTAAGGAGAAACAATATATTTGCTTAGTATCTCCTTGTAAATTACTTTGGTAGCTTTAACATATGACTGCACATTTTTTGATAGCCTTCCCTCTAGGAACTGGTGCTGAATTTAGTGTTTTGCTTCTAACAGAGTGTGGAACAGAAAATAGTGACTTGGTAGTGGAGAAAACTGGCAAACACCACCTTACCTAAGTGATCAGTGTTAACATCACCAGTAGTAGGTCATGTTGGTATCATGTACCCACTGATACGATAAAGAGGGGCACATTACCTCTGTCATCGTATTCCCCCAAAATCCATAACCTCAGTCTGTTCATGGGAAGACATCAGACCCAAGTTGAAGGACCATCTGCAGAACACCCGAGCACAGCTGAATGTGTTGAGGTTATGAAAGAAAAGGAAAAATCAAGAGACTGTCCCATGTTGGAATAGACTAAAAGAGATATGAGATTAAATACAGCGTAATATCCCAGATTGACTCAGGAAATGGGCATTAGTGGAGAAATTAGTGAGATGTGAGTGCAGTTTATTTTGGTTGCTAGTATTCCCTAATGTAAAGGTCTTATGTTTGACAGATGTACCATGCATATGTACAAATACTGTACAATCGTTGCAAATCTTCTGTAGATCTAAAATTATTTCAAAACAAAACATTAAAAAAACAATCATGATTAAGACAAGTATTAAAGTGATACTCATGGAGTATTGCCAAACTGTCCATCCCTAATCTAGACTTAAGTACTACATATGAAGAAGTAGCTGGAACCAGTGAACATGTCCTCCAGCACCACAGGAATGCAGTCAACAGAGTCCAGACAGTCATAGTCCTTAAAAAATAAGTTTGGAAGGTGGTGACTGAGGAAGATGGAACCTGTACATTAAAAGGGATTTTTTTTTTTAATTTAAATTTATTTTAATTGGAGGCTAATTACAATATTGTATTGGTTTTGCCGTACTTCAGCATGAATCCGCCATGGGTGTACATGTGTTCCCCATCCTGAACCCACCTCCCTCCCTGTACCATCCCTCTGGGTCATCCCAGTGCACCAGCCCCAAGCATCCTGTATCCTGCATTGAACCTGGACTGGCGATTCGTTTCTTATATGATATTATACATATTTCAATGCCATTCTCCCAAATCATCCCACCTTCTCCCTCTCCCACAGAGTCCAAAAGACTGTTCTATACATCTGTGTCTCTTTTGCTGTTTCGCATACAGGGTTATCGTTACCATCTTTCTAAATTCCATGCATATGCGTTAGTATACTGTATTGGTGTTTTTCTTTCTGTCTTACTTCACTCTGTATAATAGGCTCCAGTTTCATCTGCTCATTAGAACTGATTCAAATGTATTCTTTCTAATGGCTGAGTAATACTCCATTGTGTATATGTACCACAGCTTTCTTATCCATTCATCTGCTGATGGACATCTAGGTTGCTTCCAAGTCCTGGCTATTATAAACAGTGCTGCGATGAACATTGGGGTACACGTGTCTCTTTCAATTCTGGTTTCCTCAGTGTGTATGCCCAGCAGTGGGATTGCTGGGTCATAAGGCAGTTCTATCTAGTTTTTTAAGCAATCTCCACACTGTTCTCCATAGTGGCTGTACTAGTTTGCATTCCCACCAACAGTGTAAGAGGGTTCCCTTTTCTCCACACCCTCTCCAGCATTTATTGCTTGTAGACTTTTGGATCGCAGCCATTCTGACTGGCGTGAAATGGTACCTCATAGTGGTTTTGATTCGCATTTCTCTGATAATGAGTGATGTTGAGCATCTTTTCATGTGTTTGTTATCCATCTGTATGTCTTCTTTGGAGAAATGTCTATTTAGTTCTTTGGCCCATTTTTTGATTGGGTTGTTTATTTTTCTGGAGTTGAGCTGTAGGAGTTGCTTGTATATTTTTGAGATTAGTTTGTCAGTTGCTTCATTTGCTATTATTTTCTCCCATTCTAAAGGGATTTTAAGAGACAAATTGTCTGGATCCTGATTTTAAAAAACATAAAGTTTTGTAACATTGAGTTTGAACACTTAGTTATTTGTTGATATTAAAGAGTTGCTATTAATTTTAGAAGAGGAGAACTGGTTTTTTGGTAGCAAATTTTTTAAATCTTTTAAGAGTTACATATTGAAATTTTTATACATGAAGTGCTCCATCCTTGGTTTGCTTCAAAGTAACTTGAGAATGAGGTGGGGCAGTAGTTGCTCAAATGTTGAATTAATAATGCCCATAGTTAGATGATTGCTGTAACTGGTGATGGATATATGCAGATCCATTGTATTGTCCTGCTTTCCTGTATGCTTGACATTTTCCATAGTAAAAATTTTTTTTCAGGATGATACTAAAAGACTTGACTGTAGACAAATTTCATAGCAAATCATATCAAAACAGTAACCAGCTAAAGAAGGTTTAGCAGCAGACAGAAGTATTTGCAATAAGCATTGCAGATGACACACTGATATTTTTGTTGTAGCATCAGTAAAAGTATCCTCAGATATACCAGGTAAATATCTCAATGAGCATGACAAGAACTCTTTAACTTTTTGTTTCCAAAAGGTACAGATTAAAACAATGAGGAGAAGAAGAAGGAGGGAGAGGGAAATATTAATGACCAGTACAGGTGTGACTATCGGAGAAGGCGATAGCACCCCACTCCAGTACTCTTGCCTGGAAAACCCCATGGACGGAGGAGCTGCTAGGAGTCGGACACGACTGAGCGACTTCACTTTTCACTTTTCATTTTCCTGCATTGGAGAAGGAAATGGCAACCCACTCCAGTGTTCTTGCCTGGAGAACCCCAGGGACGGGGGAGCCTGGTGGGCTGCTGTCTATGGGGTCGCACAGAGTCGGACACGACTGAAGCGACTTAGCAGCACAGGTGTGACTATGGTAAAATGAGTTCTTATACACACACGCTGGAGTCAGTACAGATACAGCCAATAGCCATTTTGTTAAGAATTTGGAAATATCTCTAAGACCCATAAAAGTGTTAACCTTTGACCTAAAACTTAACAACATGTAAAAAAAAAAAAGGTAAATTTCTTCATCTCAGTGAATAGGAGGTTCCTGGCAAATTTTCATTAGGAAAAGAGCTAAAAAAATGTATGTCTCACTGGATGCATCAGTAGGATATTAAGTAGTGTTAGAAAGTATGGTTATAGGGAATTCCCTGGCAGTTCAGTGGTTAGGACTCCATGCTCTCACTGCAAAGGCCCTGGATTAAATCCCTGATCAGTAACTAAAGTCCCACAAACTGTGTGGCCTGGCCAAATAAGTAAATGGCCAAATAAGATAAAAATTTTTAAAATTATGATTATGGAAATCATGTAGTCACATAGAAAAATGTTTTTAATATAATATTATATGCAATTATAATGGCCCTATTTATTGAGTGCCTATTGGGTGCTAGCAAAAAGCTGGGTCTCTTTTATGGAAGTCTCTTCTTTACAACTCAGACAGAATTGTCAGCAGATGTGGAAGCCTTGGGTTATGTACCTGCTTAAGGTCGCTTATCCGAAAGTAGTTAAGCTGGAATTGGCACATAGGTTTTTCTGCCCCCAAAGCTGTGTTGCCAGAAGAAGATGTGCATGTGTTTCAACTATTTTAAGGCAGGGGAGGAATGGGGAATGTGTGAAAAAAGGATGAGAAAAGGTACCCCAAAACATTAATAGGTACTGGTTAAGATGGTAGGGCTATAGGTATTTTGCTTTGATCTTTTCTGTTTTTCGAAGCTCATTGCAACTGTTTAAAAAGAAAATGTAAAGGACTGAAACCATTAGAACAGCAGAGCTTAAATTCCATGATGTTCTTTAAACGTGAGCTGTTTTTGTTGGTATTGAGAAGTAGTTGATACCTGAGTACCCACAGAGAGATGACATGATGTGAAAGAGCACTACTCAGTGAAATTAAACTTTTATTCTTGCTCATCTTATCCCTTAAGTTTAAAAACACTGTTGAAATAATAGTAATTTTTTAAAAATGATTGAACCCTGGTTGGGGATCTAAGATCCCACCGCACTGCGCAGCCAAAAAAAAAAAAACACTCTAAAGTGCTTGCTTTGGCAGCATATATGCAAAAAAAATTGTTTACACAAGAAAAAAGAAAAAGCTATCCCAAATCCTGTCAAATTAAGAAGAGATGTCTTAATTGTCAAATTATTTCCAGAAATGTTTTTGTATTTTCACGAGTCGCAGTGGAATATCTCAGTTTCAGCACAGTGTCATCTCCACTTGTATTACCAGCAGAAACACTTAAGTAGCATCTCCACCTTAGGGGAAGCATAATTGAATGTAGCGTTTGAGAAGAAGAAACTGCATTTGGACCTTTCTATAGAACTGGGTTAGAGACCTGCTAAAACATTGTGTTAATATGTTTTGGGGATGAATATAAAAACTTAAACTGTGTCCTTTGGTTTAACATCAATGAATAAAATCTTTTTACCTTAAGAGCAGAGAGAAGCATGCCTGGGCTAGGTCACCCCAGCCTAGAAACTTGGATTAGACTGAAAAAGCCTGATTCTTAGTTTGCCAACATCTCACATTGAGAGGTTAGCAGACATTTTCAAAGACCATATTAAAATAATTCAAATAAAATGCATGCCTTTTGATTGGATCCTAGTTTTAAAAATAGATACATATAAAATACTTTATTCAATTCTTAGAACCATTGTAAAGATTGAATATTAGTTGTGGGATTATTGTTCATTTTCTTGAGTGTATTGATAGTAGTTCTATGGCTTTACAGTAGACTGCCCTTATGCTTAGGAGATGCTTGTGAAATATGTTTTTTTTTAACGTGTCTAGCTGCGCCAGGTCTTGGTTGTGGCGTGTGGGTTCTTCAGCCTTCATGGTGGCGTGTGAGCTCTTAGTTGCAGCCTGTGGAATCGAGTTCCATGAACAGAAATCGAACCTGGACCCCCTGCATTGGGAGCACAGATTCTTAGCCACTGGACCACCAGGGAAGTCCTAGCATGTGGAATATTTAAAGGTGAAGAATCAGAGTGTGGCAGCTTACCCTCAGATGATTCACCAAACACACAGATAAAGCAAATATGGGAAAATGTTGAATGTAGGTGGAGTGTGTACAGGTAGTCATTGTATTACTTCAGCTTTTCATATGTCTAAGTGTTCTTCATAAGAGTTGGAGGAAAAGGTAAGCTTTATTTAAATATATATATGTGTGTGTGTGTGTATATATATATATATGTGTGAATGCATTTTTCTGTTCCGGTTTCTGCAGCGTTCCAATTTTCTTGAGCACATGAGAATGATCAGTTTGGTAGGACCCAACAGTTAATTGCAGTTGAGAGGAATCAGCTTTAGGGACAGACCAAAGAGAATGTTTAATAACAGAGTAACTGGTTGGACAACTGTTCTAAGCCAAGAAGTCTCACAGGGAAAGAAATGCCAGCTTCTCATTGTTCTTTCTTCTTCACACCAGCACAACAGATTTGTCCTGGACTGCAAAGACAAAGAGCCGGATGTCCTGTTCGTGGGGGACTCCATGGTACAGTTGATGCAGCAGTATGAGGTAAAGTGAAGGGGCGCGGGTGGTCCTGGGCTGCTAATGGCAACACATCCGTCAATAACAGACTTTCATCCATTCTGCTCTAATTCAGAGTTAGAAGGGAAATCAGACCTACTTGATGGGATTCTTGGTGCCATCAAGCACGAGACAGAAAATGTAGCATTTTTATTAGTACACTCCCCTTTTTCCATTGGCTTCCAAGAAGCCTCACATTATATTTGTCCTAGTCATGACTTTCAATTCTTACTTGCATTTTACTATTTCTTTGCTTGTATTTGCCCATTTTTGTCCTAGCTGTGATTCTCAATTCTTATTATTTGTGTTTTACCATTTTAAAATGTTATGTATTTTTGGGGTGAACTTTTGAATCTGTTTAGGCATTCTCTCAAGGGAAATTTAAAAGAAAAGATAGGTTTCTTTTTGTGTTTAGCACTCTTGCTGCTGCTGCTAAGTTGCTTCAGTCATGTCCGACTCTGTGCAACCCCATAGACGGCAGCCCACCAGGCACCCCGTCCCTGGGATTCTCCAGGCAAGAACACTGGAGTGGGTTGCCATTTCCTTCTCCAGTTAGCACTCTTAAGTTTTTTCATCTCATGTTTCAACTTCCCCTCATTTCTTTTAAGTGATTTAATAAAGGGAAAGATGAATGTATTGAGTTGACTGCATAATTATAAATGTTGGTACCTATTAAGTGCACAACCTCTGCGTTGTGACTCAAGTCCTGAGCTGAGGCCTAATGCTGCACTGAGAGCTGAGTTCCAGAGCGCTTTCAGCAGTTGGGAGCATACCACTTGGGGTGTTAATATTTGAATACAGAAAAAGGAAGCTGTTATTTCAAATGCCTCACAATACATTGCAGTTGAGGGATTTTATTTCCCAATAATTTTAGCTTAAATAAATGAATTTTTCTCTTTTTAGATATGGCGAGAGCTTTTTTCTCCACTTCATGCACTGAATTTTGGAATTGGGGGAGATACAACAAGACATGTTTTATGGAGACTAAAGAATGGAGAACTGGAGAATATTAAACCTAAGGTGAAATGAAGCTTTTTTAAAAAAAAAAAAACACCTTAATCTTAAGTCTTTTGCAGAGAGTTAAATTGTCAGAAACTGGTAGTTTTTAAGAAAAATTTCTTCTGGGACTTCCCTGGTGGTCCAGTGGCTAAGATTTCATGCTCCCAATGCAAGGGGCATGAGTTTGATCCCTAGATCCCACATGCCACACTAAGACCTGGCTCAGCCAAATAAATAAAAAAAAGTGTTTAAAATTTTTTTTTCAGTTGCTTCTTTAAACCATTATTTCATTGTTGTTCTTGGCTTCATGCCTTTTTAAAATAGATGATTTTATCATTGTTTAAGAACATTCCAAATACATGCTTAATTACGGATCAGTGTATTGCTTGTGTGGCTCATACTTGAAATTGTTATAATTATCTTCGTGTGCTGTTGGAAGAGATTTGATGCTAAAGAGGTTTGCTATTCGATGGTCCTGAGGCAGTAAGGGGAGGAAAGTGCTCAGAGGTGGGCCACTGGAGCAGGGCTATGATTCACTTGAGGAAGTAATTTTGGATTCACTTAACACACAAATAGATTGGTAATCACGGCCTGCAAGTTCTTCTAAAGGAAATTTGAAGCAGATGTGAACAAATGTTCAGCACAAACATGTACCCAGTGCCTTATCAAATTATCAGTGTCCTGAGCTGACATGCTGCATATAAGTTTTTCCAACCCCAGACAACAAAAAGAGAACAGAACTGAGGCACTGATAACAGGTGCTGTAGTAGAAAGTGTTTTATTTTTGCCTAATAGAAAAACTCATGCATATTCTTTTTGTGCTAGGTGGAAATTACTTTGTTGGGTTACATGGTAAGATGTATGTCTATAGATGATAGTCACCATGTAAAAATTTTTGTTAAAGCAGAAAAACTTCAGAAAACTATAACCAGCCTCCATGCCACTGACTTTACCTTAAGTAGAACTGTGTATTTATACCCAGTACCCTCCCTTGGGTACTTTTATTTTTATTTTTTCTAGAAGGTTACATCTACTAGAGTCCAATTAAATGGTTTTTGTTTTTTTTTTTGGTATAGTTTCTGGATTTTAAGAGATTAACTACCAATTCCACAATGATAAAGAAGTTTTCCTGTCTCTTCCTAGCACAACTTTACCACTTAAGTATTGCTTTGTTTGGAATTTATCCTGATATTAATATATATGAGCTCTACATTACTGTTTTAAGATGGCCTGCCCTGTTGAAGTTAACCATTTGAGAAGTTCATCTTTCCTTCTTTGATTTTTGAAATAAGATTTTCAACTAACTAGTGGACATTCCTTTATTCCTGAGTGTCTTTTCTTCCTTCCCTCAATTACAGGTCATCGTTGTCTGGGTAGGAACAAACAACCATGAAAATACAGCAGAAGAAGTAGCAGGTGGAATTGAGGCCATCGTACAGCTTATCAACACAAGGCAGCCACAGGCCAAAATCATTGTATTGGTATGTGTTCTTTGGGTGGGTGGAGACCTCAGTATCTTAAAGTAAATGTGAGGTGTCTTTAGAAATGGGGTCACTCATGAATATAGAGAATCTTTAAGTTGGAAGCAGCTTATGATGCTCCTGAGAAGCTCTTGTCTGATATGTGCCATTGTCTTATGGGTCTCATCATTTCCTAGAATCAGCTGTGGGGATTATCTTTTTTCTGCTCATCCTTATTTAGAATTATAAGTCCTCTTTATTGCCTAAGGTAGACTTAGTTTTTTTCTTCCCTTAACTTTAAGTTTTCTGATCTTCTGATAATTTTTTAAATGCATATGACATTTTTTCTAGTCCTGAGTTCTCTTTTCTTATTACTGTTTGTTTATTTGATTGCACGGAATCTTAGTTATGGCATTTAGGATCTTCAATTTTTGTTGTAGCATGAGGGATCTTTTTTTTTGCTAAGTTGCAAGCATGTGGGATCTAATTTCCTCACCAGGGATCAAACCCAGGACCCCTGCATCAGGAGCGTGGAGTCTTAGCCACTGGACCACTAGGGAAGTCCCCTGAATTCTCTTTTCATTAGACCTGGGTTTAAATTAGCCTAGATCTGTTGTTTTATTCCATTGTTAATATAGTAAAGGTGGTGTATTTATCAGGATCTCTGAATTCTTTATCAGAGATTCCATCAGGAAGAAAATAGGTACTTCATAACCTTACCCCATCAGGAAATGCTACCCTCCGTAGAATTAAAAGCATTGTCTTTATGATCTCAGGGGTAAACAGCTGTCTATTTCAGTGTTAAAGTTTACCTGTAGGCATTCTTAGCCAGCTAAGAACATGTTTTTGAGAAATCTGGTATATATTCAGTATTTTAATGAGATAAGTGTTATTAAGGTAGTCATTTGTTCAAAAAAAGTGTGCGAATCACTATGTACGAGGCACTCTCCTAGGTCCTGAGCATATAGAGATGAATAAGACGTAGTCCCTCTCAGGGAGCTGGTGGATGGACATAGCAGGATAAATACGTAAAAGTTGACATCTGAGTTTAGTTTTAAAAAATTCATTGGTCTCCAGACAAATGGAGAAATGAAAGAAGAGAAAGTATTACAGAGAAGAAAGAGAGGAGGAAGAGGGAGGAAGAAAGGAAGGAAATGATCAAAGACTTCTTCATGTATGTGTTTGTTGGGTGAGTGAAGGAGGGTACTAGAAGAATTGAAGGTTATCATGGAATAAAGTTCAGGTCTGGGGTAGTTCAGAGAAAGAGGCCACAGTTCCCATGTTAGGAGTTTGGATATTATAGCAGAGTTCTGGGGAGCCAGGTCTTGTTTTTTTTATTACATGGTATTTAATTAACTTACTTGTTTAGATCCTGCCTTATTCCAGAAAGGATTACAGTATGGTTAAGAGTCCCATCTCTGAAGCATAGTGGCTGGTACATTGTACTTGCTTAGGACATACTTGTTGCCTGAATGTTGCTAAATAAATCCTCCCTAAATATTCTTTGTTTCAGCCAGGCTTCTGAGTTTGATATACAGTGGTGTTATCTATAATACTAAAACATTGGAAGTAACCTAAATAATCAACCCCATGGGAGAATGATTACACATCATTGAATGTAATAGCACTAATCATGTGACAATTACTAAGTCTGTGTGCAAACAAAATTTACAGTATTATTTAATCAAGAAGTCTGAATACTAAACAGTGTATATTATATTTGGAATTGCTTGAAAGTGAATATGCAAATTAGAAAAGGAAATGAATTTAAAATCGTTGTTACATGGTAAAGAAATTAGGATTGTAATTTTTTGTCTCCTGTAACATAAGCAATTACCACTTACTACAGAGAAAAATCACAGATCACATGGCGTACCCTTGATACATATTTATTAAGGAAAATGTTCGGCAAAACATACATTACTTTTTTCATCCTTGCTTGACAGTCCCAGTAGGCGTGGCGCTCTGCTTTTGCAGCTTAACATTGTTATGGCTTTAACTGCTGTGACATTCTCTGAAAGTCAGAAGAGCATATTTGTTTGTTGGTCGCTGACCATCTTTCCTAGTCACTCATTATATCTCAGCCAAGCTTTGATGTGCCAACAGTGAGGGCTGCTTTTCTTTGTTAACTGTTAAATGCAAAACCTTGCACTTTTAACTGTCATATAAACTAGGATTTAGGGTTGACCTCATTTGCGCTTAACAGGGATAGAAGGAGATATTGGTGTACCATATTCATAGTTCTGTAGCTCTTTTTGGAACTGTACAGTCACACAGCAAATGGAAAATAAAAGCCCAATGTTTTGCTGAAATAATATAAAGTAGACATGAGTAAGTACTTCCTTTGGGCATAAAACTTTTCTTGTTCTTTTGGTAGAATGCCTACAGAAAACCCATTTTTATGAAATAAGACCTCTTATCAAACTGAGTAGGAGAAACAAGTGGCAACATTTTTGCCTAAAGAACAACAATTTGCTGTTGTGGCATCATGAGCTGTAAACCAGCTAAAAGGTTGGTTGGGGATTTCTGACAATCTTGTAATAGGATCAGTTATCTGTAAAGGCCATTTCTAGTTTGAGATGATAAAACCTTCTCTTGGCATATAAGAGCCAGCTTTTATTTACTGTAGGAGAAGGACAGACACCTGATTTAGCTGAAAAATATATTAGATCATTAACAGGTAAGTTAAAAACATATTTAGGATACATCTCTGTTTTGTTTATTGTTTTGAACTTTTTGTTTTGTCTTGGAGTAAAGCCGATTAACAATGGTATGATAGTTTCAGTGAACACCGAAGAAACTCAGCCACACATATCCTTGTATCCACTCTCCCCCAAACTCGCCTTCCATCCAGGCTGCCACATAACATTGAGCAGAGTTCCCTCATGTATATATTTTGGTGGGAGAATACTAAACATTTGAAATCTGGTACGTGTTTTATGCTTAGAGCACACCTCAAATTATCTTGGATTTGGCCATTTGGAAGTCCCTTTTACCTGGCTGCTGAATGCTTGTGACTGTGCCCCATCATTCTGTGGCGGGATGCTCCTTTACTTTCTGTCATTCAGGATATTCCAAACCCATCTTGTACCTGCCCCATCTCTCTCCGTACCACCAGGTAGTACGTGGCTCTGATTCATCAAGACAGCACTTGTTCCAACTCCGTTTCGCATGTGTGCTAGTGAGGTGTCAGGTGGCATTGATGAATAGATGTGTGTTTGAGCCAGATATTCTAGCTATATGGTGGACTGTTTGGAGAATGAATTGAAGGGAAGATACTACTGAAGGGAGGATGGTCAGTCAGGAGATTTTTACATTAATTGAGATGAGTAGTGATAGATAACAATGTTGTTTATAGTCAGAAAAAAAGAATGGATTAGAAAAATATTTAGGATGTAAAAGCTGAGTGATTTAACAATAAATAGACAAGGTTTATGGGATGAGAGACTCGGGCATGTTGAAAGGACAGTTGCCATAGAGAATGTGGAAGGAACATAGTCTTGGGGAGATGATAAATGGTTTTTGGACATGTTGAGTTAGGAGTGCCTGAGAGACATTCAAGTTTGGTTCTATACCTGGACGTTCGTAGGAGTTCTGAAGCTGTGGAAGTGATCTGGGCTAAAGTGTGTAGAATGGGAAGAGTACTGGCCCAAGGACAAGACCCTGAGGAATACCAGCAATTAAGGAACAGGAGGAGGAAGAAGAACCTGAGAAGAAACCAAGCAGGAATAGTCAGAGAACTTTTCATTAAGATGGGCCTAGTCCAGTGTTTCAGAAATCAAAGGTATAAAAAGTGCTAAATGGAGAGTCCCAGGGATATTTGAAATCACAAGTAAGTAGAGGAAAACAGTGTGTCTTCTCATATTCTTCTCTGCTCTTCCCCAGGGTTTGTTACCTCGAGGTGAGAAGCCCAACCCCTTGAGGCAAAAGAATGCCAAGGTGAACCAGCTCCTCAAGGTCTCCCTGCCGAAGCTCGCCAACGTTCAGCTCCTGGACACAGACGGGGGCTTCGTGCACTCGGACGGTGCCATCTCCTGCCACGACATGTTTGATTTTCTGCATCTCACAGGAGGTGGCTATGCAAAGATCTGCAAACCCCTCCATGAACTGATCATGCAGTTGTTGGAGGAAACACCTGAGGAAAAACAAACCACCATTGCCTGACTGGCTCCCATCAGTGTTACTAGCATCCCAGCCTCCTCAGATCAGTTCTATCACTGGCACTACAGAATCCTTCTCTTTCTTAAGGCACTTTGCATTGTCGAATGTTCCTGAATGTTCCTATCTAGTGTTTGAAGGGGAGGAGGGATTTAAACTGGTCCTGTACATAGAAGGTTTGTTTTACAAAGGAAAAAAATTAGCCAAGGAAGATGGTTGTTTAAATTCATTTGAAACCAGAAGGGGACTTTTTAGTTATATGTGTGACACAGTCATTGAATTATCACTGTTTTTCCTAGGACAACATCAAGCCTAAGTACTGAACAAAATGAAGATGCTTGGCCTTTCTTTGTATGGATTATGTCATATATAATAATGATTAGAATCACACCTACTTGGCTTTAAAACAGATGTTTTTCCAGTTGTTAAAGTTCATTATTTAGTCTTTTTTGTTTTGCTTTACTCATACATATTCTCAATGTTGTAGCAACATACAGCATCAGATTGAACGTGCTTGTCATTCATATATGGGAGATGCTATAGTCACTAGTGAATTTGTTCCACTCTTAATCCTTGCCATGCTTAGCAGTGAAAAATAGGTTTGGCCCCATTTGGGGGACTCTGTTGAGGGTATTATTTTTATGCTGCTGAATATCATGTCTGTAATAGACCCATGCATGCAGCCTTTCCTCTATTCCCCCTCATCCCCTCTCTTTTCTGGGGGGTCCTTGTTGACATTACAAGCTTTTAACACATTTTTAACCTAGGAGCTCTGTTGCTGGAAGTATAAGTCCCCAGCCAGTTACTCTTATGATGATATTACTGATGTGTAACTCATTCCTGTGTGGTGTTCTGTGCTATAGAGTCTGTGTAGTGCTGTCCATATTCAGAGTTCTGATTGGTTATGTTTTGTTTCTCCCTTAAAACCTGGTAACAGTTTTTCGTCTTTTAGGGGGAAAAAATTGGAACTCTGTTTCCAACTCCATAAGACCTGGCTTTTTTTCTTGGCTTAGTTTTTAAATTATCAGTCCAGAAAAATTTGGCCTCTTCTCATGGGGAAACAGTGAAACTGCTCTTCAGAATAAACACTCTACTTGATCCCCCCTATTTTAGTAAAAAAAAAAAAAGAAAATAGGTTTGTGTAACCTTAAGGACTTCTCCTTAATATATCTTCATCTGTGAATTTCTTTCAAGAGGGCTCTTTGTAATCTTAATGGTTTGATGAGCTACAAGAACTGCCGTTTAAAAAATAATAGGAGCAGGCGGTTTATTATTTAATATACCAATGGAATATATACAAACTGGATCTACAAACGAATACTTTAAACTGGACCAGGTGGATATTGAAGTAACCCATCCAGATGGGCTCTGCAGAGATTCAGCTTAACGTTCAAGTTCAGTAACGAAGGCATATGTTTCATAGTCTGCTTGCAAGGTACATGGCATTGCTGTTGTGTGTTGGAGGGCGATTTGTGGTTTGTGCTAAGAGCCACATCTGATTGAAAGGGTTAGAACTTGGGCAGATTTTTTTTTTTTCTCGTCAAGGCTTTTTCTAGGTATTTTGTGGGGGGGTTTTTTTTTTTTTTGGTCTTTAAAAAAAACAACTTTTGAATGTATCATGTCTTCATTAACAACTGAAAATATATGTGATGTTTACTAAACTTGTTTAGTATATTAAATTTTCCTTTTTATTTTTAGTAGCCCAGGCTCTTGAGTTTTTCAGGACAGATTTCTTTTCTTAGCTGAGGTATAATTCTAGGGAGGAGAATTTAATTAAGCCACAGTTTTATGTGTGAAAAGACTGTTTCCTCTCCAGGTCTTTTTCTGTTGTCCGAGATGGGGGTACGGTCCAAACCCCATTAGGTCACTCTGGCAGCATGTGCTTTTAGCTGCTCTCTTGACTAGGAGTCACATATCCCTTTGTCAGCTGGCCTTCAGCTCCTTTGCTTCTGTGTATAAACCTTGGATGTTACTACATTTTATATTTACCGGAGCTATTCGAGCAATAGTATTTGAACCACTAGCCTTTGAAATAAAAGTCAGCCCCGTTGTTAACAGTGCAGATACTGAGTCCACTTGCATTTCTTGCAGCTTTCTTTGCACTGCTTTAGGCAAAAAGTGTTCATCTGTTTTTTTTCATTTGACACCCCAGTTTGCTGCAGTGACAGAACTTAATGCCTAATCTTTAGAGTTCATATATATATATATATATGTAAAATATATATATACCCACACAAACACATGTATATGAAGTTTAATGAACTGTCCAAGTGAAACATCCTAACTGTCCTTGTGATTAAGGAGCCGGTTTTGCAGGCAGCCAGCGAGGTGTTTTTCTGTTGGTCTCCCAGCACATGCCCATTCCTTTGCCTGCCCATTCCTGCTACACTCGATGGCAGCTGGTGACGCCACTGTGAGGGTTTCTGCGGTCCTGTCTTGAGTGTGGCAGGCTGGAGGTGTACTGCAGAGGTGAGCTGGGGCGTGTTCTGTTCCCCACACATTTCTAAACTGCTACAGGCAGTGTACTGGCTACCACCTCAAGTCCAGACACTGGTCTAAAGCTGAATTTTGTGTCAGTAACCTTAACCCACTGAAACAAATCTTGAGTAGCTCATATCCTGCTCTTAGGAATTCTGTCGTCATTTAAAAGTAATGTTCAACTTTCTTTTCCTTTTTTATTTGTTTAACCTAGTCACTGTTTACAGCTGTATGCTAAAGCCTGAGATACTGTCTGTGCTGTGGTGTATGAGCATTGCCAATTTTATATTTATTGCAGCAAAAAAGAAACTAAAGATATATGAAAATGAGGAGCATGGCTTTGCTCCTAAATCTGTGTGGGTGCATGTGGGAGAAGTGAATTGGGGTCTCTTCAAAGGAGGCTTTTGGGGGTGGGGTCACCCAGGCTTCTCCTTGGTGTTCCTGCTTGGGGATCACTGCTGCTAGCTGACTGGACCTCCCCAACGGAAGTTTTGTGATTCCGCTTTGGCAAAGTTTCATTGACCAGTAGAACTCATTCTGTTTTAGTGCATATTTCAATATAAATGTAAACATTTCACTCGAACTCACTGTCTTTCTGTCTCCTTTATCATAGCTTGAATTCCAGTGGCAAGAAGAAGGGATGGTTTTTTTTTCCTAATCACAATTAATTAGATACTTTAGTCATCTTGTTTCTTTTCTGTGGAACTGAATGTTCCAGGCTGACCCTCATCACGGATCTTCTTGGGGGTATAGAATGGTCAGCGGGGTGGGAAGAGCAGATGGAATCTTAAGTAGATAAATGGAAATAACTGTCAAATAAAATGTTTCAGATTTGTTAGTATTATCTGGTAGTTAAAAACAATTAACTCCAAAAATTATTAAATTGACCTTTTGATGCTTTTTCCTAATTTCAGTCTTTAGAATTTTATTCACATTAACTGCCCCAGCTTCCACAGTTTCTCCATTCCTCACACTAATAATCACCAGTTTTTCTTTTTTACACTTTGGCATATTTCTTTATTGTTGCCCCCAGCTTAAACTTAAGTATTTCAAATTAATTGGACTATTCTGAGTTTCTGTGCCATCTAGGGAGAAAAGATTCAAGATAATATTTCCCATATGTTAACCACTGAAGCACTTTAGGTGGGTGCATTCCCACTTTACTGTTTGGCCTGGGGAGTTTTCTGTCCTGTCAGAGATGAGTCATCTAAGTGGTTTGGCTGGGCCTTGAACCCCACTTTGCCTGACTTCAAAGTCCTTGCCCTTGGATTACTCATTCAACCTGGGGTATCTTTTTAGCTCTAGATCCTGATTCACAGTTCATGACAGACAGATTCCTAGTTTCCTTTCAGTTGAGAGTCCTGGGGGGGGGGGGGGGCAGTCTTCTCAGCTGCAGCAAGGCAACAGCTTTATCCAGTCTTTCTGCAACCAATTATACTCCTTTTTGATTCCATTCTCCATGTGGCCACAAAATTATTAAAATTTATTTTAAGTGCATTCCCTGGCTATCTTGTTTCCCACCTTAAAAACCAGCAGTAGATTTAAATTGGGTTTATGGAGCTAAGCATTTATAGTGGTCCACGTGAGGGTGGTCCACCTGGCTACTGTATGAACATGTCAGTAAGTTGAGATTGGCAGGAAAATATTACTTGGAGGAGTTAAGTGAAATAAGATCTAAAATCTAAAGAAAGGTGTCCCTGGTGGTCCAGTGGTTAAGAATCTGCCTTGTAATGCAGGGGACACTGGTTCGATCCCTGGTCCAGGAAGATCCCACATGCCTCAAAGCTGCTAAACCTGTGCCCCTCCACTACAGAGCCCACGTTGCAGAGCACGAGAGCCAGCTGAGCCCATGTGCCTGCTGAAGCCCACTAACCTTAGAGCCTGTACTCCGCAACAAGAGAAACCAGCATGACACGATGCCCTCACGCTGCACTTGCCCAAACTAGAGAAAACTCAGGCGCGGCAGCGAAGACCCAGCGCGGCCAATAAAGAACTATTTTTGGAAAAATCTAAAGGAGGCCTTCCCTGGTCCAGTGGTTAAGAATCTGCCTGTCAATGCAGGGGAAACGTTCCCAGGGTCGGAAAGCTCTCATGCGTTGAGGCAGCTGTGCCCGTGTGCCACAACTTCTGAGCCTGTGCTCCAGTACCCGAGGGCCGCAGCTACAAGAGCTCAGGTGCCCTGGAGCCCACACTGCACGAGAGAAGCCACCACAATAGAAGCACAACTGGGGAGTAGCCCTCTCTCAGCAACTTCGACCCGGCACAGCCAATAAACAGTTCATGAAAAATTCTAAAGGATACAAAAGGGAAGTACAGCCAATAATAAAGGGCAGAATGATGAGGAGTTTCCTGGTGGTCCAGTGGTAAAGACATCGTGCTTCCATTCGAGAGGGCACAGGTTTCATCCCTGGTTGGGGAGGTAAGATCTCACAAGCTGCCCGGCATGGCCCCCACAAAAAATTGTTTTAATAAGTAATACAGTAGGAGTTGCCAGCTTCCACATGCTGAGGGATATGGGTGGGGACCACAATTGCAGGTGAAAATACAGAATGAGAGTTCATGTGAGACCAGGAAGCACAGCCGCCTCCCTTGAAGTCCACTGTTGAGCTGGTGTAGTGCGGGTGTATGCTGTGGACCACCTCACCTGACTGGGTGAATGGCCTCGGCCTAAGGGTGGCTGCTGAGGGACGGCGTGGACGCAGTTCTTTATCACCCTCGCCTCCCCAGGTACTACCTCTTAAGAGCTGTGTGACCAGAACAGGGGTCACTCAGCCCTAAAGGGCCTATCCAATGATTAACACCACCAAGCATGCCAGCGATGATTACAGCAAACTGATAAGCCAATATGATGTTTCTCAGCAACTAAAAGCTAATATGTTTTTTGTAACATTCACTTTGTCACTCCTAACCACGGTGAGGCTACGATATTGAAATGATTTACTCCTATAAAGGGATGAATACGGAGATACTAAGCTGAGGTGCTTTTTTCTCCTTGGTCTTGTCAGACCACGTTCCTCTCCACCCACCCCCCAGGGGCACTACCTTGTGAGTTGCATACAGGTTCCTCTTAAATCACAGCAATGAGAGCCGCTGGAGGCCTGAGGCTTTGTTGATTGTATCAAAGCTACCCCACTGAACCTCATCAGTGGTCCAGAAGTGGGAGAGAGGGTGGTGTGGGGGAAGGGCAAGCTCCCTCACCAGCATCTGCTTGGGACAGGAGCCAGCAAGGGAATCCATCCTTGTTTGCCTCCAGCCATGGTGTAGCTGCATGTGGGATCTTCCGGAATCCGTGTCCCCTGCATCGGCAGGCAGATTTCTTAACCACTGAACCATGTATTTGTTTGTTTGTTTTTGGCCGTGCTGGGTCCTCATTACTCTCTGTGGTTGTGGTGAGCGGGGTCTACTCTTTGTTGCTGTACACGGTCTTCTCATCATGATAGCATCTGTCGTTGCAGAGCACGGGCTCTAGGCGCAGAGGCTCTCACAGTTGCAGCTCGGGGATCAGTAGTTGTGGCTCTCGGGCACTAGAGCACAGGCTCAATTGTGGTACGTGGGGTTAGTTGCTCCACAGCTGTGGGATCTTTCCAGAACAGGGATTGAATCTGCATTCCCTGCATTGACAGGTGGATTCTTACCCCCTGTGCCACCAGGGAAGTCCAGCTACAAAGACCTTAAATGTTTGCTAAACACATAGTCTTTCTTGGACCTCATTTTATGCTTTGCCTCTTGCTTATTTGCTGGCTTATTTTAGCTTAACTAATCACATCAAAAATATGTATGTATCAAAAAAACATTTTATGCACTGATAAAGCTTTGACAGCACCCCTGTGAAAAGCAAATGACACGTCAGTGGACTGCGGCATATTCTTTGATAAGCACTGATAGTCCCAGTTGTTAAATGTAACATCCAATGTGCTTCATGACCTGGTCCTCTTCAGTTCATGTCCTCCCACCACGTTGAACTTTGATGTCAATAACATTGAACTTTAAGTCCATGCCTTTGCCCAAAGTTGAGACCCTCTGTGTGCAATATGCTCCTGCCCCTTTTGCTAAGCTAGCTCCTTGTGGTGGTTTAGTTGCTAAATCATGTCTGGCTCTTTACAACCCCATGGACTGTAGCCCACCAGGAAGGCTCCTTTGCCCATGGGATTGTCCAGGCAAGCATACTAGAGGGGGTTGCCATTCCTCCTCCAGGGTATCTTCCTGACCCAGGAATCAAACCCGCATCTCCTGCATTGGCAGACAGATTCTTTACTGCTGAGCCACTAGGAAAGCTCCCGGCTACCTCCTATTCATCTTTTAAAAATCCCTGAGATTCCTGTAATGTATCTGATTTCTTCTATTTCCAGCTCCCATCTGTATTACGTGTCTCATCTCTGAATCCTCATAATGTTTTATAAATCTTTTATCATTGCATTTACCACTTTTCTACACTGCTAGATATGAATTCCTTATGAACAGAAAATGTATTTTAAGTATCTTTGTGTTCACAGCACCTAGCTTGGTGACTAGTACAAATTAGGCACTGAATGAATGAATAGGAGATTGAGTGATTTCTTCATGATCATCAAACCAGTAACAGCCAGAATTAAAACTGGAATACAAATCTTTTGACTTCATTTCCTGTTCTTTCAATAGTATCTTGCTGCTGCTTGTAAGAAACAATAGACATTATTCTAGCTAGTGATAAATAAATTCACTTAAGAACAACAAAAACAAAGAGGCAGTATGTACCTATTACAATAAATCTTGAGACATTTTCTGGAGTTATTTGATTATAGCTAGATGGAATTGTGAAAAGATATATGGACTCCAATATTCATAGCAGCATCATTTACAGTTGCCAAGATATGGAAGCAACAAATGAATAGATAAAGAAGCTGTGGTATTATATATACAATGAAATACCACTCGACCATAAAAAAGGAATGAAATTTTGCCATTTGCAGCAATATGGATGGACTTGGAGAGTATTATTCTAAGTGAATTAAGTCAGAGAAAGACAAATACTGTATATCACTTATATGTGAAATCTAAAAAATAGAAGTAGTGAATATAACAAAAAGTAAAAACAGACTTAGAGATACAGAGAACAAATTAATGGTTATTAGTGGGGAGAAGAAAGGGGGGCAATGTAGGGGTAGGGAATTTAGAGGTACAAACTATTATGTGTAAAATAAGTTACAAGGATATATTGTACAACATGGGAAATATAGCTAATACTTTATAATAACTATAAATGGAGAATAACTTAAAAATTGTGAATCACTATATTGGACACCTGTAACACATCGTATTTTCATTGTTGTTCAGTCTCTAAGTCGTGTCTGACTCTTTGCGACCTCATGGACTGCAGCACGCCAGGTTCCTCTGTCCTCCACCATCTCCTGGAGTTTGGTCAAACTCATGTCCTTTGTCATGATGCTATCTAACCATCTCATCCACTTCCATCCCCTTTTCCTTTTGCCTTCAATCTTTTCCAGCGTCAAGGTCTTTTCCAATGAGTCACCTCTTTGCATCAGCTTGCCAAAGTATTGGAGCTTCAGCTTCAGTATCATATAATATTGTATATTAGTATAATATAAGCACACTTCAATGAAAAAATTAAAAAAAAAACTAAACGGAATGAATACATTTTTTTTCCTTCTGACTATGCCACACAATACGTGGGATCTTAGTTCCCCTACCAGCGATGGAACTCGTGCTCCCTGCAGCAGAAGCACGGAGTCTTAGCCACTGGACCGCCAGGGATGTCTCAATAAAGATGGTTTTTATAAGAAAAATGAAACTAGAAGAAAAAGCTGGATTGGTTCAGAGGAACAAAGGTATCATGAATAAGAAAATAACTTTTGTGAAGGCTCCAGGGACCAATGAAATAATGGAAGCAGCTATGGGGTCCCAGCTAGAATGTAAAGAGAGGGAATCCATTCTATGAGGAACAATTTGGGAGCTGCATGCAATCTTTAGATACAGTCAGAAGTGAAATGTTCTTTAGTTGCATTTTCTGATTTCTTAGCCAGAGACCCAAGCTTTCTTGAAATAGGATGACGGCCGGCTCAATTTTATCAGTGATCTTTGGAGACACGGATTTGAGTTGATCAATTATTCATCTGCTTGTTTTCAGCAACCTGATGACCAGACTCATTTCCTGGAAAGCCCTGAGGTTTCGTTCCATCACATGGTCACAGGGAACCAGATGCAGGGCCTGAACTCATTGTGCTCATTTCCCCATCAGAATGGAGAAAGCCCAGGTTTAGGAAATGCAAAGAGGCTGATGTGTCTCTGGCAGAAAGTCCTGCTCACACAATCAAAGCTGCTCTCCCTTGACTCTCCTCCTACTCTTTAGACAATAGTTTAGGATGATGAATGCAGTCAAGCCCAGCTCCACTGTGCGGCGTTTAGGAGCACATGATTGACATGAGAGGTAGATCCTGAAGGCTCAGAAACTGTAATTTGTCTAAGGTGGACAATGCAGGGAATTAAACATAGAACTTTATATCATCAAAGTCCTTGCTTTTCCCACAACACCATGAAGCTGTGGGATGGGTCTGAGACCTTATCCCCAGGACCGAGTTAATACTGTATTTTTAACTGATTCCTAATCTAATGTGCACAGTCTTTTTATAGTCCTTGAAGGAGAGATAAACAGACAGGAAGGCAGCCCTGGGAAAGAACAGAAATTGTATGATAGTGAAAGTTGTTCAGCCGTGTCTGACTCTTTGTGACCCCCATGGACTGTAGCCAGCCAGGCTCCTCTGTCTGTGGGATTCTCCAGGCAAGGATACTGGAGTGGGTACACTTTTCCCTTCTCTGGGGGATCTTCCCAACCCAGGGATCAAACCCAGGTCTCCTGCATTGCAGGCAGATTCTTTACTGTCTGAGCCACTAGGGAAACCTGATAGAAAGAAGAGCTATATACCCTTGTTTCCAGGACTGCCTGTATCCAGGATGATTCCATCAGAGTTCTGAGTAGATAAACTGAACCCTTTCTACAGTCATAATGGAAACAGGGAAATTCAAGTTCGTTTCCTTCAGGAGGCTTGGTTTTGCAACTTTTTCTTCTGGGTTAAAATTATACCATTACTTTATTCTAAAGTCTGATGTGAGTCTGCCACCTACCCACAGGGACGGCCACCACCTACCCCTAGATTCCTCAATTATTTGATCGAATTCAGCTGATCCGTTTACTGGGCTTCCCACAGCATCCTGCTCTTGGTGAATCTTAAGGTCATTTTAACAATACCCTTGAGCCAGCCGAAGTTTCCTCCCTGTCCTCTTGCTCCAAACTTTGGAAATCCTGTGACAGACAATGGAGCTGGACTCATGGAAAGCTGGGGACCTGGTCAGCTGTCTGGTGAATAGTCCCATTTCCCAGGTCCTTTGTACATTTGGGCTGAAAAGGATAGCCCACAGGGAAATGAAAGTCTTCCAGCCTTGTGACCCCACCCTGCCCCCCCCACCCTTCATCACCAGGGCTGGGGCTGGGCTTTTTATAAAACATGGCAGAGAATGCAGTGGCTGGACCTATACAGAAGGTCAGGGGGTCTGCCCTCAGGACTTGATGTCTCTTTGCACTCAGAAGTCTGGCTTTGAGACCCAGTGACTGAACTGAACTGAACTGCCCTTCTTTTATGCTGACTGATGCAGCCAACAAAAAAAGTCTTCTCTCCACTCGGGGCTGCCAGACGTCAGAAAGGACCTATTCATAACAAGCTTGTGCTGACTCTCCCCCACCCCCACCCCCAAACCTCCTACCAGCCGTGGGTGGGGCAGAAGGGCGGAGGAAAGTTCTGCGGACCTGAGAACAGCAAGAAAATACAGGGCTGCGCCCTGCCTCCACCCCCAACCCTGTCTCAACACTCAAGCCCTGGAGACCTTGAAAAAGGGAAGACTCCCTTCTGGGTTTATTTGAATAGATTTCTCCCAAGACGTTGCCCAGAGAAAGGGAACAAACAGGAATATTGATTGGCCAAGGTTGTTTGGCCCCCAGGGCAGTAGTTCTCAAAATTTATTGTGCAGAGCAAACTTCTGGAGTGCTTCTTAAAATGCACATTCCTGAGTTGCACCTCTTGGCGGTGGTGTTCAGTCAGTCATGTCAGACTCTTTGCAACCCCATGGACTGCAGCACTCCATGTTTCCCTGTCCTTCACCATCTCCTGGAGTTTGCTCAAACTCATGTCGAGTCAGTGATGCCATCCAACCATCTCATCCTCTGTTGACCCCTTCTCCTCCTGTCCTCCTCCACCTCTAGAAGCTGGGATTCAAGAACTGTATGTAGGGACTTCCCTGGTGGTCCAGTGGCTAAGACTGCGCTCATAATGCAGGAGGCCTGGGTTTGAGCCCTGGTCCGGGAACTAGATCCCATGTACTGCAACTAAAAGAACCTGTATGCTGCAGTGAAGACCGAAGATCCCACGTGCCGCAACTAAGACTTGGCAGAGCCAAATAAATAAATATTTAAAAAAAAACTGTATGTAGGGTCTCCATGTGCATTTTAGAAGGCCGAGGGGCACATGTTGCCCCCAAACCTGAGGCAGAGTTGGGACATTTCTCCCCATCCCAAGCACAGTTCAGTTGCTCAATCCTGTTCGACTGTTTGCAACCCCATGAATTGCAGCATGCCAGGCTTCCCTGTACATCACCAACTCCCAGAGATTGCTCAACTCATGTCCATTGAGTCCGTGATGCCATCCAGCCATCTCATCCTCTGTCATCCCCTTCTCCTCCAGCTTTCAATCTTTCCCAGCATCAGGGTCTTTTCCAATGAGTCAGTTCTTCACTTCAGGTGGCCCAAGTATTGGGAGTCTCAGCTTCAGCATCAGTCCTTCCAATGAATATTCAGGACTGATTTCCTTTAGGATGGACTAGTTTGATCTCTTTGCAGTCCAAGGGACTCTCAAGAGTCTTTCTTCTCCAACACCACAGTTCAAAAGCATCAATTAGTGGGCACTCAGCTTTCTTTATCACCCAACTCTCACATCCATACATGACCTCTGGAAAAACCACAGCTTTGACTAGACGGACCTTTGTCGGCAAAGTAATGTCTCTGTTTTTTAACATGCTGTCTAGATTGGTCATAGCTTTTCTTCCAAGGAACAAGCGTCTTTTAATTTCATGGCTGCAGTCACCATCCATAGTGTTTTTGGAGCCCAAGAAAATAAAGTCTGTCACTGTTTCCCCAAGCACAGCCTGGGCTTATTTAATATAGCTACAGCACCAACCGGCCTGTGGCAAAGATGCTCTGGTCCTCAAATTGTGATCCTCACAGCACCCAGGAAATTTCCTGGCACAGGGTGACCAGTTAAGTCACATCAGTCTCAGTGGGGAGCTCAAGCTCAGGGCGACAGTATTTCTTAGAGTCCCAGATTTACTTGGGGGCCAGGGGGGTTGCAATGAGAGAAAAGGTGAAGCCTGGTTGGAATATGGAAATCTACACTGACTCCCCACACTGGGCTGTGAACAGCAAGTAGCCGGGAGCTACTCTTTAGTTGCAGTGCCCAGGCTTTTCATTGTGGTGGCTTCTCGTTGCAGAGATGGGAGCACATGGGCTGCGGTAGTTGCAGCTCCCAGGCTCTAGAGTGTGGGGCTCAGTAATTATGGTGCACAGGCTAATTGCCCTGTGGCATGTGTAATCTTCCCGGACCAGGGATTGAACCTGTAACCCCTGCATTAGTAGGCAGATTCTTAACCACCGGACCACCAGGGAAGTCCACCTTTCTATTGACTTAAAAAATAGTCACAACCTAAAAGTTGAGAGTTATGTTTTATTCGGAGGAAATTTTTAGGACTTAAACCATGGAGGCAGTATCTCAAGTAATCCTGAGAGAACTGCTTCAAGGAGGTGAGCGGAGGAGCCAGGTTATATAGAAGCTTTGCAACAAAGGGTAGGTAGTCTGAACATCAAAAGATTATTTTTACTTATTTATTTTAATTGGATAGATTATTGTTAATTAAAGAAAACCAGACATCCCGAGTTAAGGAATTCAGTGTTTTTCTGTGTATGGGAAGATGCAAGAGTCTGGGCTCACTGCCTTCATACACATCTCAGCTATCCTGGGCCAGTATTCTGCGTTTTTCACATCCTAAATTCCTCAGGATGCTTTTGAACTGTGGTGTTGGAGAAGACTCTTGAGAGTCCCTTGGACTGCAAGGAGATCCAACCAGTCCATCCTAAAGGAAATCAGTCCTGAATATTCATTGGAAGGACTGATGCTGAAGCTGAAACTCCAACACTTTGGCCACCTGAAGCGAAAAATTGACTCATTGGAAAAGACCCTGATGCTGGGAAAGATTGAAGGCTGGAGGAGAAGGGGATGACAGAGGATGAGATGGTTGGATGGCATCACTGACTCAATGAACATGAGTTTGAGCAAGCTCTGGGACTTGGTGATAGACAGGGAAGCCTGGCATGCTACAGTCCATGGGGTTGCAAAGAGTCAGACATGACTGAGCAACTGCTGCTGCTGCTGCTAAGTCGCTTCAGTTGTGTCCGACTCTGTGCGACCCCATAGACGGCAGCCCACCAAGGCTCCCCTGTCCCTGGGATTCTCCAGGCAAGAACACTGGAGTGGGTTGCCATTTCCTTCTCCAATGCATGAAAGTGAAAAGTGAAAGGGAAGTCGCTCAGTTGTGTCCGACTCTTAGCGACCCCACGACCCCATGGACTGCAGCCCACCAGGCTCCTCCGTCCATGGGATTTTCCAGGCAAGAGTACTGGAGTGGGGTGCCATTGCCTTCTCCAACTGAGCCACTGAATTGACTGAAATTCCTCAGTGCTCACCGCAGAGTGGCTACAGCCTGAGGGCTGCCAAATCGTTCAGGTATTCTTCTTGAATGCCCTTAGGACTCAGGAATTAGCTTTTGGAGGTCCTGAATCGCTGATGACTTTGGCATCCCTGTTTACTGACAGGACAGGAAATATTCCATTTCTCATTTCTTTCTTTCCCTCTTTCTTTTTGGTACTTGTCTATATTCTGGAATTAGAGGGAAATGATATGTTATTTAAAAGGCCACCTGTAGTTCAGAGATATGTGTGTGAATTGTTCAGTCATGTCTGACTCTTTGTGACCCATAAACTATAGCCTGCCAAGCTCCTCTGTCTGGAATTCTCTGGCAAGAATACTGGAGTGGGTTGCCATTCCCTTCTCCAGGGGATTTTCCCAATCTAGAGATCAAACCCGGATCTCCCACACTGTGGGCAAATTCTTTACCATGTGAGCTACCTGGGAAGCCTGTAATTCAAAGATACTCATTACTAAATTTCATGCATTTGTCAATGTTTTTCTATGTATTTGGAAAACTTACTGTTTATATAGTGTCATATCTTGAATTCTTTGCTTGCATATTCCTAAAAGTCTTAGGCGTCACTTTCCATGGCTTCATGATAATAGAACACTTAACCACTCCTTCATTGTGGACATTTAAGCTGTTTCCTTTATGCTTTATGTAAATATCACAGTGATAAGCATATTTGCCCACACAATTTTTTTCATCTGTATTTCTTATTTCCTTAGAATAGTGCCCCAGAAGTGGAATTACTGGGTCAAAGAATGTAAAGCTCTTTAAGCTTCCTAAGACATGGCGCAAAAATAATTTGTAGAAAAGGTTTCACCAATTTTCAAAGTCACTGTCTTTCAATGAGCTTTGTAGCTACCTCATCATAGAGAAAGGCAAGCTTTGAAGGCATCCTTGAAGCTATGTGGCCGCTTCAGGGAGGCGAGAGGGTTCCTCTGGCGGTTCTGTCTGGGCTCCCCCTCCGCGGGCAGTTTCCTAGTTCTTAGAAATTTTTCTTTTCTTAAGATCATTGGGAGGAAAAAAAAAAAAAAAGGCCCAGGAGTGTTAGAGGTAATGGCAGCGTTGAAGGGGTGAGGGTAATTGTTATGTTTGAGAAAGAGAATTTGTCAACGAGAATCCAATCCTTGGACATCCTTCACGGAGCTATCCATCTAATCCAAAGTGACCTTTCAGAGACGGGAAAAATAATGAAAGGGGAGGCGGCAGCAGGAGAGGAGTGGGAGAGGGCCTCCAGCTGGAAAGCGGCGGCCCCTTTAAGACCCAATTGGAGCCCTGGCCCTTTAAATCCGTGTCAGTTTCCCCTGACGTCAGCGGGCGGGCCGGCAGTCTTGCTGTTTACCGCCCCGCGGCGTCGCTCACTCCCCGGAGTTCTGAGCGCCGAAGCCGCCGCGTCTGCCCGCCCTTAAAGGGCCGGCGCCCGAAAGAACTGGCGGCGCCGCGCGGCGTCGGATCGCTACCTCCTATCACGCCCCTCGCCCTCAGACTCTCCGCCCCTTCGCGGCCGGCTTGGCCGCCGGCTTCCCCTCCCTCCCTCGCTCCCCCTTTTCCCCGTCGGCGTCTCCAGGCTCCCAGCAACCAGCTGCCTCCCGGCTGTCACATCCCCAGCGGGTGCCCACCGAGTCTCCCGGCCGTGTTCGGCCCCTGGCGAGCTGGGGCCACTTCCTGAGGCCCGTCACCCTTCCCCCGGCCCTCCCGCCCCCAGCCGCCCCGTCCCCTCCCTGGTCCCTGAGAGCGCGTCTGCGGCTCCAGGGAGGGGACGCTTCCTAATCTCAGGCCGGGGTTAAAGTTCTGGTCCTGGTGAGATGCTGGAAGCTGCGGCCCAAGCCCCAACCCGCCCTGGAGGTGTCCTGTCGCTTGCCACCGCCGCCGCTGCCGCTGCCACTACCACCCTGCCGGGGCCATGTTCGCCCTGGGCTTGCCCTTCTTGGCTCTCTTGGTGGCCTCGGTCGAGAGCCATCTGGGAGTTCTGGGGCCTAAGAACGTCTCGCAGAAAGACGCGGAGTTTGAGCGCACCTACGTGGATGAAGTCAACAGCGAGCTGGTCAACATCTACACCTTCAACCACACCGTGACCCGCAACCGGGTGAGGGAAGGGGCTGGGCTCCGGGCTGGTGGCGAGTGGGGCGAGCCAGACGACCAGGGCTCTGTCAGTTCCCAAGAACAGCGGCCCCTCTGGGTTTTCCAGAACCACACTGGACCCTCTTGCCAGCAGTTTCTTCCTGTGCTGGGGATGTTTGTTCTGAAGCTACACCTGGACGGGTTTCTGAAGTTGCCTCGTTCCCCCCTTCTCTTTTTGATTACTTCCTTTCCATCAGCTGTAGTCTGAGCAGGACTGGCCTTGCTCCCTACCCAACACCCAGAATCTTGACAGTGCTGTGGGTCTGGGAGCAAGGAAGCAGGTTTGCTACTGGGCTTGGCCCAGAAAACCCCAAGAGGATGAGACTGGCCCAAGCTGAAAGGCTCTGCCCAGGGGTTGGGGGTTGCTTATGGCTGAGACTCCCTGGGGAAATGAATGCAGGACTTTCCAGGCTGCTGTAACTGCTGGGACCTTCCCAGCCCTCATCCTCCCTTGGAAAGCCAGATGGCCTTGTAAGTTGAAGGTGGTGGGGATACAGCCAACCCCAGGGTGGGTGGGAGGGGAGAGGGAGTTTGCCTACCGTGGAGAAGCTTCCCCACTCTGATTTCTCTTTCATTTCCTCCCCACCTGTGAGCTGAGCACCGGACACAGCTGGGTCTGGGAAGTTCAGACCCAAGGTGGGGCTGAAATTGGGAGAACTCTTGCCCCAGCCTGGCTGATGGTCTCCGACTCAGCTCTTACCAGGACTGGATTTACTAAGAAATAGTGGAATTCAGAATGGGAATCTGATTTTTGTTTTCCCAGAATAGGAAGGTATTAGGTTTCGATGGCAGGCCAGGATCTGCCTTCAGTGCTTGGTTCTCTGAAGTTTGATCTCATCCAGCTTAGAGTCCTGTCTACATTTGCCCCCATATGTGAGGTTACCCATAAGTGGGGTTACCCTGAGGGCTGTGGCCTCTACCCCTCAGGGGAGTGCTGCCCTGAGTTTGGGTTTCAGCAGCCCAATAACAAGCATTCCCAAGATTCATTTAATTTTATTCTTTTTCTTTAAGCTCTGAGTGTCCTATATCCTTTCCTTCATAGTGCCAAGAGTGGCAATCTCTCCATTTTATAGAGGGGGTAAGGTGAGGTTCAGAGATATGAAGTGACTTTTCCACAGCCCCAACCCTTGGTCGGAGCTGAGGATAGAAGTTGGCCTTCTTGGCTTTCAACAAGTCCTGTTCCCCCACTTCCCTGTGTGTGGCCTGTGGCCACCAGATGAGTTGTGGAATAGCAGTTTTCCTGACTCACAAGGAAGGAGGCTGCGGAGCACCCCAGGTCTCCATTGTGATTCCTGTCCTCTCTTCCAAGTCCCTCCTGGACGCTGGGGGCCGCTCTGGCAGAAGCAGTGTGTGTGTGTGTGTGTGTGTGTGACTCAGTCGTGTCCAACTCCTTGCGACCCTGTGGACTGTAGCCCGCCAGGCTCCTCTGTCCATGGGATTCTCCAGGCAAGAGTACTGGAGTGGGCTGCCATTAGGTGTTAACCCAGCCCAACCCGGATGGGAAAGCTCAGAGCGGTCTGCGGAGCGAGGGCAGAGCTCACGGTCTCTGGAGCCATGTGTTCCCTGTGACAGAATTAGAGCCACCACGGGCTTGACCAAGGTCCATTTCCATGTCCCCCTGTAGACGGAAGGTGTGAGAGTGTCCGTGAATGTCCTGAACAAGCAGAAGGGTGCTCCTTTGCTGTTTGTAGTCCGCCAGAAGGAGGCAGTGGTGTCCTTCCAGGTGCCCCTGATCCTCCGAGGGATGTGAGTAGGACCTGGGCGCCGGGTCAGGGGTGGGGGTGGGTCTTCTCAGGCCAGGCCTTGATCAGAACCTCACCTGGACCCTTGTCCAGGGCCTCTAACCACCCCGGCACCCCTCTGTTTCTCCTTGCAGTCCCCTAAGACAGGAGGCTGGTCAACAGCAAGAGGGCCAAGCCAGCCGACCGGGAGCTTGTCAGCCTCTCGGGGGTGGGGTAGGGACGTGGTAGGACCAGGGTGGAGGAATGGAGGGCCCTGCTCCCCTGGAGCGGTAGGACCGCAGTCATGTCCTGACTCTGCCTTGGGCCACAGGTTCCAGCGCAAGTACCTCTACCAAAAGGTGGAGCGAACGCTGTGTCAGCCCCCCACCAAGAATGAGTCTGAGGTCCAGTTCTTCTACGTGGATGTGTCCACCCTGTCACCAGTTAACACCACGTACCAGCTCCGCGTCAGCCGAATGGACGACTTCGTGCTCAGGTCTGCAGGGGAGAGGGAGGAGGCGTGCGGGACTGTCCTCCTTCCCAAGCTCTGGGAGTGATGGTGTTGGGGCGGGGGACGGCTCTTCTCTGCCCCACAGGACCGGGGAGCCATTCAGCTTCAACACCACGGCAGCGCAGCCCCAGGTAAGGCCTCCCTGTCTACTGCCTCTCAGGGGGAGAAATGGGGAAGCTTGAACTTGGGGGGTGGGGGCGGCCAGCAGTCTTTGCCAGGAGTTTCAGGTTGGCTGTACTCTCCATGGAGAATTCTATAGAGACGGGAGCCCTGGCCCCAAGATGGTGGGGAACAGATGGCCTGGGAAGCGCAGAGACATGGGCTTGGATGGCCATCTCTCCTATTGCCTCGTGGGCGCTGTCCTGCATGCCCAGCTGAGGTTGAGGGGAGCGGTGTGTGGGAAATGGTGCTGCTGCTTGTGGTCAGGGCCTCTCCCTGCAGAGTCTGCACTGCCCGACCCTGGGAGGATTCACACCCTTCCCTTTAGAGGGGCAGAGAAAGCATCCTCACGGGATGGGGCTCTCCCTGCCCTCCCTGTGCCCTCAGTACTTCAAGTATGAGTTCCCAGAAGGAGTGGACTCGGTCATCGTCAAGGTGGCCTCCAACACGGCCTTCCCTTGCTCAGTGATCTCCATCCAGGATGTGCTGGTGAGTCAGCGGCCCTTTCGCGGCGCGCCAGGCTGCTGAAGAGAAGGGACGGGGCCCAGGACCCTGTGCATCTGTCTCTGCCCTCCTCCCCCTGCAGTGTCCTGTGTATGACCTAGACAACAACGTAGCCTTCATCGGCATGTATCAGACGATGACCAAGAAGGCGGCCATCACCGTGCAGGTAGGAAATGCACGTGGCCCCATGGGGGATGCGACAAGGTGGTCAGTCTTCCTCAACCTTGCTGCTTTGCCCCTGCCCCACTCTTAACCTGCCACAGGACTGAGTCTTGGTGTGCCAGTTCCCAAGACGTTGGGTCCCCTGGTATTTACAAGCATTGAATCTCAATCCCAGTTGCCTCTGGGGACAGGAAAGAGCAGAGTACCCTTTATGGCTATCACATCTGCCCCATTCCCTGCAACTGGCTGGTGATGAGGGCTGCTCTTGGCAAAGGCTAAAAGCTGTGCTGGGGCCAGGGAGGGGGAGGCATATGTTCACCTCATGACATCTCGTTGTGCAGCTGATGGAGGTACCATGATCCCTCCACTTTTTCTTCTGACTGATGCTCAAACTGTAGTAGGGCCCCCATGGCTTCCACAATGGTGGGCATACCCACATTTGCTCACCTGGCAATAATTTAGGTGCAGGGTTTGGGCTCTGAAGTCAGATGATCCTGGCTGTACCACTTACTGGCAGTGCGACTCCAAGCTAACATCCTACAAGGATGATGATAGTACCTACTCGTGAGGATCTTTGTGAGGGTTAATTAAGATAATATATATGCCAAGTGTTCAGCATAGTGTCTGTTCAGAAGAGGGTGGGGATGTGATGACAAATGGTGCTGGTGATGAGACGACAGCAGTCCCATCACACCACCATCGTCCTCACCACCGTTACCACCATCACCGTCATCGTCCTGCAGCGCAAAGACTTCCCCAGCAACAGCTTTTACGTGGTGGTGGTGGTGAAGACTGAAGACCAGGCCTGTGGGGGCTCCCTGCCTTTCTACCCCTTTATAGAAGGTACGTTTTGTGCCCTGGGCCTGGCTGGGGGTGGAGAGGGCTTGGGCTCTTCCTGGGAGGTAGAAGAGCCTGCATGGCTGGTGGATCTGTTGGGATATAGGTTTTTGGCCCTAGACTCGTCCAGGCCTGATCCCACCAACTCTACCCAAGCTCCAGGCAGACACTTGTTTGCCATTTTGCCATTTTACTTCCAGATGAACCGGTCGATCAAGGGCACCGCCAGAAAACCCTGTCCGTGCTGGTCTCGAGAGCAGTCACGTGTGAGTGTGGGTGGCTGAGTGGGGATGGCCTGGCTTCTGGCTCCTCTTTCGGGCCTGGGGTAGGGAGTGTTTTCTGAATGGGACGGGTGAGGAGGACCTACCCGAGCAGGCTGACAGGGTAGGAAGGAGTGTTCTTGGCAGACTTCATGATGGGAGCACGGTGAGTGGCAGTGTAACGCACTTCAGAGCATCCATGAGTGAAGAGATTGCGGGACTGAGTTCTATATCTGTGTCTGCCTTTATAGGCAGGGTAATCTCATTGAGCCTCAGTTTCCCCATCTCTATAACAGGAGTACTAGAATCTGTTAGTCTCTGTTAGTCTCACTAAGTCGGTTCAGCAAAACTGGTCGGTCCTACAAAATTGGTAGGAAACTTCCCGACCCTTTAGTCAGGCTCAAAAAATATTTACTGAGTGATTGAATAGAGCCCTGTCCTCAGCACGCTGTCTCAAGCCCTTTCTGTGGGCTCAGTACCCGTGCTCCACCTGTGGTCCTTGGGGCGCCCCTGCCTACAGCCTGCTGCCTTGTGGGGCGCCGAGGGCTGTGAGGAGCCCAGGACGGTCTCTGTGGGAGGTCAGGGTGGAGAAGGCCTCCTAGGGGACACAGTGCCTCAGCTGTGCTTTGAAGATTAAGTCAAGGAGAAAGAACTAGAAGAGAAAGTTCTAGCAGAGGGAGGTGCTTGAGCAGACAGGAACCATGTCGAGTCTGGTGTATTGTCTGCACCGGCTGGGCTATTCCACCAAGCAGAGATGTGGGAGAGATGAGGCTGGGCCCCGAGTGCAGTGACGGGCAGGCTTGGAAAGCGTTGGTCTGTTTCCCTGCCCACTCCCCTCCCCACAGCGGAGGCCTACGTTGGTGGTATGCTCTTCTGCCTGGGCATATTTCTCTCCTTCTACCTGCTTACCGTGCTCCTGGCCTGTTGGGAAAACTGGAGGTAAAGTGGAACCGCTGGACTCTCCCCTGCTCCAGGGTGGGTGAGGCAGGGGATGGGGGGAAAATGGCCTGGCCAGATCTGAGCGCCCTCCATGGGGCAGAGGAAGGTGGGTCCCTGTGAGGGTCTCAGGTCCCTGGGCCTCTCCTCTGGAGACCAACCCCTCCCCCTCAACCTTCTTCCCCAGCAGGGAGACCCCACATTGCTTCCAGCCTGGGAGAACCCCTGGGGTCGTGGAGGGAGGCCAGGGCTGTGGGATGGAGAGGGTGGAAGGCGGGCCGGCCCAGCAGAGGACGGCACCTCCTCCTGCCCTTCTGGTTTGCCTCTGGATTCTGTCCCTGCAGGCAAAGGAAGAAGAGCCTTCTGGTGGCCGTGGACCGAGCCTGCCCGGAAAGCGGTACCTGCAGAGGGTCTGGGTGGGGAGGGCTCTCTGTGGTGTGGAGAGGATATCGGTGGATGGTGCCCTTGGGGGCTGGAGGAGGCAGGGGCTTTGGGATGTTCAGATAGGGAGTAACAGCACAGGTGGAAACGGGGCTGGGAAGGAGTGCCTCTTGGTCTCTAACACGCCCATTGTAAAGGCCATCACTTGATTCACTCCGTGCCTGGGTCTGAGTACCCGGTCTGCCACTTCAGATAACTCAGCTCACCTTGTCTGGGATTATTAACCTTTCGTTCTCTTTCCCTTTCTTCTATCCCGCTCTCTCTGTCTTCCCTCCTGCTTGGGACCTTCTCTCTCAGCTTCTCTTCTTGGTAAGCTCCAGGTGCTGTGGGCAGAGGAGCTGGCATCCAGAGTGGGCGGGAAAGGGAAGTTTTTCAGGGGGGTCTGTGTGGGACCCAGGCTGGCGATGCGGGTCTGTCCTTGCTGCTGGTAACTTAGATGGTCAGTTCCTTGACGTTGCAGTCTCTAGGGAGGACAGAGGGGGTAAATGTTTCTACTGGGGCAGGCCGTGGTGGTGGCGGGAGGGCACTGTGTTTGCTGGAACTATAGCTGCTTGTTCTTTGCTGCCACCATGGTCCTCAGCATCTCTCTTCTCTGGAGTCTTCCTGCCCTCTTCTCCCTGGCTTTCAACCTCTCTCTGCTGCCAAGGCTAAAGGTCCCTGACTTCTCCCTGCAGGTCACCCTCGGGTCCTGGCCGACTCCTTTCCTGGCAGCTCCCCCTATGACGGCTACAACTACGGCTCGTTTGGTAGGTGTCAATGCCCAAGCTTGCTGGTCACCACCTCCAGTGGCCTCCTCAGCGGCCCCCGGGGTTGGGTCCAGGGCCACCTGCCCTGAGATCTCTGCTACCGGCCTCACCACTTACGATTCCCCTGCAGAGAACGGTTCTGGCTCCACCGGCTCCACCGATGGTCTGGTTGACAGTGCGGGCCCCGGGGATGTATCCTACAATTACCCGGGTGAGTGGGCCAAGCGCGGGAGGGCTGTGTGATATTGGGCTGGTGCTAGCTGCTGTTGCGTCTTCTGCCAGCTGCTGGAACCAGGGAAGGGCTTGCTGTCTCCCTGCCTCCTCCTCCCTCGTCCCTTCCTCCTTGGCCCCCGCTTCCCCGCTAACTCTCCCTTTCCTTTGAAGGGCACGACCAGTTCAAGCGACGCCTCCCCTTTGGCCAGATGCGGCAGCTGTGCATTGCCATGGGTAGATGTGGGGAGGGTGGGCGCTGCTCTGCCAATCAGCTCCTGCCAGGGCAGTTGACTGGAGCCAGGAGGCTTGAGGACCAGGAAGATGCTTTGTGCATGGCTTGCCCATCTAATGCCGATAATTGCTAGCTCGTGTGTCTTTTGAAATAGGCAGGCACTGGCCCCTGATGCTGGTGGGCTGGCACCCCCGCCATCCCCAGGCCAGATGTTGGTCAGCTGTTGTGTTTCCCAGCGCCTCTCTTGCTGGCCTGCTGGGGCTCGTGGGCAAGGGTGTTACGTTTCAGCCTCTGGGGGTTTTGGTCAGCAAGGTTGTGGGAGGAAGCTTCTGATGACCTGAGAAAAGAACGGGATGAAGTGCTGGTGCTCTTCTTGGAGGCAGCCTGCCACCCTTGCCTGCACCCCAGGGCCCACTGGGTCTTTTCCCAGCGGGGGCCACGGCAGTGTCTTCTCAGAACCCACACGACTGGGCCTCTTCTAATCAGCATGACTTCTGCTGATTCAGTCCTGCTGCTTGTGTCTGGGGCCTGAGGTCTGCTCAGTGTCCTGGCCTGGAAGCCCTAGCCCCGTGAGGGGCAGGGCTCGAGCGTCCCTGCTGGGCAGACTGTTTGCCGAGCCCGTCCTGGCTCCCCTCCAGGACTCGGGAGCCCCTGCTGCCTCCTCCCCAGGCCTGAGCCCACCTCCACCCCCACTCTGAGCCCACAGTTTGCCTGGTCCCTCCACCTAGAAATTGCGACAGTTGCTGCAGGCCTTGGGTTCAGTGCCCACCTGGTAACCCTTGGCCACTCTCTCCCCCAGACCCCCCGGGCACTCGACCGCGACTGGACTCCATGAGCTCCGTGGAGGAAGACGACTATGACACCCTGGCCGATGTCGATTCAGACAAGAACGTCATTCGCACCAAGGTGTGAGCCCAGGAGGGCTGGCCCTGCCTAACAAGGAAGCGAGATTCTGTGTTCAGCCCCGCATAGGCCCCTGCCCCCACCGCCCCCTGCCCGTGGCATGTTAGGAAAGCAAAGGGAGAGAGCTCCGTTAGGACAGCATAGCTTCTGGAGAAACTGACTCGGCTCCCAGGCCTTTGGACCATCTGAAACCCTGGCCAGTGGGAAGGAGGTCCCCCTTGTCCTCCTCTACCGGGGCAAGAGGGCCTTCCAGGGCGGTGGGGCAGGGGGCTCACTCCAGCTTCTCCCCACGTAGCAATACCTCTACGTGGCTGACCTGGCACGCAAGGACAAACGTGTCCTGCGGAAGAAGTACCAGATCTACTTCTGGTGAGCGGGTGGGGCGGGTCAGGGTGGTGGGGTCTCGGGCTCTCTTTCTGGGTGCTGCCAGCTCACCAGCGCTCTCCCACTCCCCAGGAACATCGCCACCATTGCCGTCTTCTATGCACTTCCCGTGGTACAGCTGGTGATCACCTACCAGACGGTGAGCGGGCGGGGCCCATGCTAAGTGCCTCTGAGCAGCTGCCACAGACTCTGGGGCGTTGCCCTGGCAGAGCCTCCCAGCCTGAGGCTCTGGAGCAAGCCCAGGTCCTAGGGTTCCAGTCCCAGCTCTGCCTTACCAGCTGGGTGGCCTTTGGCAAGTCCTTCAACCTCCCTGAGCCTCAGTCGGTTCATCTGCCAAATGGGGGGCAGCATGCTAGCCCTGATGGCACCTCCCCCAGTTTGTGGGGATTTTATGAAACGGAAGTGGTGAGAAAGTAAGTCTCAGTTTCCCTTCCCTCTTCTCTGTGCCGTGGGGCAAGAACCTGTCATGGTCATGCCTCAGGAGTTTTCAGCCACACCTAGTGAGGAGGGCAGTGACTGCTAGAAGTGGGGCTCGCTGGTGCTGTGGGCACACGCGTGCTGGCCGAGGTGGCACCCCCCCCCATCCGTTGGAGAACCAGACGGGTGGTGCACAGGCTGTGGCCTGAGTCAGGAGAGTTAGGAGCTCCCCCTCACCCCACCCTGTTCCCGCTCCCACTGCAGGTGGTGAATGTCACAGGGAACCAGGACATCTGCTACTACAACTTCCTCTGTGCCCACCCGCTGGGCAACCTCAGGTGGGAATCATCTTGCAATGCCCCCTTTTCCCATCTCTTGGTGAACTGGTGCAAGGGGCAGGGGCTCTGTGAATGCCCACCTCTAGGGTGGGGAACGGGCCTGGGGCCTGAGGTTGAGACAGTGCGCCCCGTGTCGCCCCTTCCAGCGCCTTCAACAACATCCTCAGCAACCTGGGGTACATCCTGCTGGGGCTGCTCTTCCTGCTCATCATCTTGCAACGGGAGATCAACCACAACCGGGCCCTGCTGCGCAATGACCTCTGCGCCCTGGTGAGCAGCGCGCCTGCCCCGCCCACCCTGGCCTCACTCCAGACCCTTGCTAGCAGGCATGGCCCTGCCCAGCCCAGCCCAGCCCAGCCCTGCCCATCAAAGCCCAGGCCTTCCTGAATCACTCTCTCCCCAGCCCACTCCTCTCCCGTGATCTCCCTCTTCAGGGCCCCTTCCTTCCTCCTTTCCTACCTCACCACCTCACCTTCTCTCTCACCCTTCCCTTCTCCCTCCCCAACAGGAATGTGGGATCCCCAAACACTTTGGCCTGTTCTATGCCATGGGCACGGCCCTGATGATGGAGGGGCTGCTGAGCGCTTGCTATCACGTCTGCCCCAACTACACCAATTTCCAGTTTGGTGAGTGGGGCCTCCCGCTTCGCTGGCTGAACCTAGAACAAGGACCTGCCTGACTTTGCCCTCCCCACTCACCGGCAAGGATTGAGATCCCCAAGATGCAGCTGTGTGGGAGACTCCAGGGCTGGAGGACTTGTGTGAACCTACACCTTGTTGTTGCTTACTTTCTAAATCTTGTCCGGCTCTGCAACCCCATGGACTGCAGCACGCCAGGCTTCCCTGTCCATCACTATGTCCTGGAGTTTGCTCAAAACTCATGTCCATTGAGTTGGTGATGCCATCCAACCATCTCATCCTCTGTCACCCTCTTCTCCTCCTGCCTTCAATCTTTCCCAGGGTCAGGATCTTTTCCAATGAGTTTGCTCTTCGCATCTGGTGGCCAAAAGTATTAACACTTTGGCTTCAGCATCAGTCCTTCCAGAGAATATTCAGGGTTGATTTCCTTTAGGATTGACTGGTTTGATCTCCTTGCAGCTTAGCTTGTAGAAAATAGGCGTCTGAGTGCCATTTCATGCATCTGTCAAGTCTTTTCTATGGAGAAAAAGATAACTAAGACACACTTCCTAATCTCAGGGTGCTTGGACTGAGTTGTCCTTGTCATCAGGGGAAGTCAGACTGTGGGTGACAGCCACAGGGGCAGTAGTGTGGCGTGGCAGGGACAATTAAGGAGCCAGGGTTCAAGTGCCAGGCTGCCACCAGCTCTCGCTCCGTGGCTATGATGAGGTGTGGGGGCTGGGGTTCCACGCCGGGGCTCAGGAGGTTTCCGCAGCTCATGGCCACATCCGTCCCTCTGCCTAGACACGTCGTTCATGTACATGATCGCGGGGCTCTGCATGCTGAAGCTCTACCAGAAGCGGCACCCAGACATCAACGCCAGTGCCTACAGCGCCTATGCCTGCTTGGCCATCGTCATCTTCTTCTCCGTGCTGGGCGTGGTGAGGCCCCGGCCCACTCTGCACACACCCCCGCCCACCACCCCTGCCGGAGAGACCTCCGCTCCCTCCCTAGGGCGCCCTCCCAGCCTGGCGTGGCTGCCAGCCCAGCTTCTCCAGAAGAAGGGCAGACTGGGGCGGAGGGAGGGGGCTTTCCCCTGCGCCTCCTCACCCTTGCCCTCGGGTGCCCCCACAGGTCTTCGGCAAGGGGAACACAGCGTTCTGGATCATCTTCTCAGTCATCCACATCACTGCCACCCTGCTGCTCAGCACACAGCTCTATTACATGGGTCGCTGGAAGCTGGGTGAGGGCTTGCCCAGGGCCCGCTGGGGTTGGGGGCCTCGGGGACCTGGCCTCACAGGAGACTTTGGGGCTCTGCCCTCTCACGGAGACCCCGGAAGAATCACTGGGCATGGAATTCATGAGGCCTTGGCACAGCTGTGCCCCTGAAGGCCCTGGGCCCTGTCGGCTGGCACAGCGCAGGGGCCGGGACAAAAGGGTGCCGGGCCTTTGAGCAGCTTCCCTTCTCGCAGACTCGGGGATCTGCCGTCGCATCCTCCACGTGCTCTACACGGACTGCATCCGGCAGTGCAGCGGGCCTCTCTACGTGGTATCTGCCCAGCTCCCGAGCCCCTCCTCCTCTGTCCGCACTCCTTTCTCCAGTGGGGGTTGGGGGGTGCGGAGCGAAGCTGATTGCCAGGGGTGGGGCCCGGTGGGGGCCGCTGACTCGGGCCTCCCTCCTCTTCTCGCCGGTCTCTCAGCCCCGTTTCTCTGCTTCCCTCCAGGACCGCATGGTGCTGCTGGTCATGGGCAACATCATCAACTGGTCGCTGTGAGTCCAGCCATCACCTGCGTCCCCGGGTGGGGTGGGCAGCTGCGGACTTGGCCAGCCGCTGGCTTCTTTGGGGGCTGTGGACAAATATGGGAACAAGAAACGGGGGCCCAGGAGACAGGTGTTGGCCCCTGGGGTTCTAGAATCTTCTGTGGGCCTCTGAACCCCCACCCCACATCCTCATAAAACACAGGGTAGGGGCGGGGTGAGGGAAGCCCCTTCCTCGCTCCTCGTCCCCTGCTTCACCAGCTGGCCCTCCCTCCTGCCAGGGCGGCCTACGGGCTCATCATGCGTCCCAACGATTTCGCCTCCTACCTGTTGGCCATTGGCATCTGCAACCTGCTTCTTTACTTTGCCTTCTACATTATTATGAAGGTGAGCGGGGAGGGCTGAGCCTCCTCGACCAGCCCAGCCAGTGCTCTGCTTTGAAGGGAGGGACACGACACAGCCTGCCTGGGGCAGCACCGGGAGGGAGGGGGAATCTTTCTGTCCTTCTCCATCTGTCCCTCTCCATCCACTGAGTTTTGAGGAGGGGAGAGGCTAGTCCCTTCCACTACTCCCCGGAAGCCCGCCACATCCTCAGACCTGTTTCCTGAGCCCCTTCTGTAGTCTCAGTACGGCCCACGAAACTGGTAGCACTTCAGGACACAGCTGGCAAGAGTCCAGTTCTGCACAGAAAAGGTTGAGGAGGTGGGGCTCGCTGAGACTGTGGTGGGCTTGGGTCTCGGAGGGCCAGGGGTTTCCACAGGGCCCTTGTGCCATCCAGTGTGAGAGAAGGACCCAGCTGTATCCCCCAGCAGACAGGGGCACATGGAGGCCCAGCCAGGGTGGACCTCAGGGGTGAGGATACTTGGCTGCCAGTGTGGGGACAGGTGAGGCTCTGGGGTGATGGGATGGATCTGAGAAGGCTTCCTAAAAGGTCCGTCCTGAATGCCTGGGAAGCGGCTTGAAGGGCAGGCAGGAAGTGGGGCGGGGCCTCAGGCCAGTCTCCCACCCCCACCCCCTCACCCCCATGCTCCCCCGGTGGGGCGGGGCCTTAGGCTGATCTCCCCGGTGTTCCCCCAGCTCCGGAGCGGGGAGAGGATCAAGCTTATTCCCCTGCTCTGCATCGTCTGCACCTCGGTGGTCTGGGGCTTCGCCCTCTTCTTCTTCTTCCAGGGCCTCAGCACCTGGCAGGTGAGTAGTCCTCCTGCTACAGGCTCATCGTGAGCCCACAAACAGGTCTCTTTTCAAACCTGTTTGTGAGCGTTGCCAGTGCTCTTTAACAGCCACTTGTACATTTAATCCTCCTGACACTGACCATGTCAATGGTGGAGGTATCCCCATTTTACTAATGCGGCAGCCGGGGCTCAGACAAGTGACCTGCTCAGGGTCATACAGCCAGTGGTGGCACCACTGGGGTTTGAAGCCAGAGATGTCAGGTTCTTCCCTCTGCTCATAGGGCACCTGCTGTGATCAGAACTAAGTCTGGCATGATCTCTGCCTTTGAAGCAATTTTATTTTTTTTTGGGTACACAGCACAGCTTGTGGGATTTTAGTTCCCTGACCAGGGATTGAACCCAGGTCCTAGGCAATAAGCGTGCAGAGTCCTAACTAGACCACCAGGGAAGTCCCCTTTGAAACACTTAAAATCTAGTTCCCAGGGACAGAAAGACTGTGAGTTCCTGGCTTGTCTCTGCAATATGATCCACAAGATGAAGGGTAACAGGGAGGACAAGTGAGGGGATGTGCAGGAGGCAGAGGGCAGAAAGACTTCTGTGAGTTAGGAGGTCCAGGAAAGCTTGTTAAGAGGAGGTGGACCTTGCTCTTGGCCTTAAAGACTCTGTGGCCCAGAGGCACCATGACTTGAGTAATGAGACGGAGGCAGCTTTGGGGTCAATGATGCATTCGCTTGGGAGCGAGTGGAGATGGTGAGCTCCTTGAGGACAGACCAGGTCTTTCTTGATCATCTCTGCAGCCTCAGTGTGCGGCACAGACAGTCCTCAGACACAGTCCGGCCAGTGCTGGCTGGAGATTGGGGAGAGAGCATGGAGGACCATGAGGTGCGGGTGATGGCTCCTGTTGTCCTTGGGCAGGTTTGTCTGATCTGACTTGAGTGTTTCAGACAGAAAGTGAGCTGGAAGAAGCCCTGGAGGACTGATTGGTGCAGGGGGCGAGGTCTAAGGCAGGGAACCAGTTAGGAGCCTTTGGTGACCTGCTAGCTCTGCAGGGGAATCAGGACCAGTGCCCTTAGGGAGAAGTTTGCAACTAAAGGCCAATTCTTAGATGTGGGAGATAAGGCAAGGGGTGAGCCTGAAAGAGGGTGCTCTCTGGCCTGAGGCTGGGGCTGGCATCAGAGGTGCCCTCCAGCAGATGGAAGTGGGTCTGGCTCGGCCTCGCCCGGGCAGTGTCACCAAACAGCTCTCCCTATTCCTCTCCAGAAAACCCCCGCAGAGTCGCGGGAGCACAACCGGGACTGCATCCTCCTCGACTTCTTTGACGATCACGACATCTGGCACTTCCTCTCTTCCATCGCCATGTTTGGGTCATTCCTGGTAGGTGGGGGGACTGGAGAGGGGGCAGAGCGGGCCTCCTGTCCCCCGTTTGACTCCGCATCCACCCTCCAGGTGTTGCTGACGCTGGACGACGACCTGGACACCGTGCAGCGGGACAAGATCTACGTCTTCTAGGGGAGCTGGGCCCCCTTGCTTTTCTCATGGAGCCCCAAGCTCCTCTGCCTCACCGCCCGGAGGTTCCATAGTGCCAGGGGCCTGAGTCCCAGCCTGCCGCCCAGTGCCAGGGTGGTGGGACAGCGAGGTCCAGCCCAGGCTTGGGCCAGGGATGAGGCCTGTGCTCCTTCAACCCCGAATGCTGGCCAAACTGCTGCTTTCTTCTCAGTGTTGGGGCCTTCCACGGGTCCCAGTCTATCAGCTGTCCGATTGTCGTTTTGCAGGAGGAAGGAGGGAAGCGTTGCCTGCCCATTTCATGGCTTGTGTTCTGGCCATCCTTCCCCTTCCCCCTTGGCCTGGACCCAAAGCCCAGCCTTCTTGCCCGAGCTTCCACTCCAGGGCCCCCAGTCTGGGGCCTGATTCTCTGTCCTGCACCAGAGTTCACTCCACTTTTCCTGGGTCTGCGCCTGCCTGCCATCACTGCCCTCTCCGGTCAGCCAGGATGGATGCGGCTGTCAGATCTGGGGGGCTGGCCGGCTGGTGCTGGGCTTTTGGTGCTAAGGCCTGCAAGGGATCCTGGGCAGCGCTGCCGCCTCCCTCTGACCTGCACTCAGGGCTGGTTCTTTAGCAACAAGGGACAAAGCCTGCAGCGTGGGAACTGCCTGTGATTGAAGAGCTGAATTCGGAGGTCTTTCATGTGCCGTCAGCCCCCAGACTGATGATGGCACCCAGTGACTGATGTTGGCAACCAGGATTGGAAGGAAAAAGCAACTCAGTCCTTTCCTTTCTTCCTCTTTCCAGGCCCTTAGTCCTGCCAAGCCCCACTTGCGGGCCTTCCAGTGCCATTTGACACTGCCCAAGAATGTCCAGAGGCGAAGGAGGGGCGCTACAGAGAGCACAGCTCCTCCACGGCCGCAGGAGCTCCAGTGCCTGTCTTAGGGGCTCAGGGAAGGGACATGCCCTTGCCCTCTGTGTCCCTGGTCCAGCCTCACTCTGGGACACAGGGCTGGCTTCTAAGTTTCCGTCCAGTCTTCAGCCAAGTTCTGTGTTACACACACATGCACATGTATGAAACCTTGCGTTTACACTGAGTTGCCCCAACTCTGGTTCCCTGGCCGCTCTTTCGCCCTACTTGGTCTGTTCCAGATGCCAAGGTTGGGGAGATCAGGTCGGGCCTCGGCCTTGGGGATGGGAATGTGTTTTATTCTCCTCAACTTGTTTTTATAGCTCTCCCTCGGGCTGGGGAGAGGCGGAGGGTCTGGATCTTTTTTCAGAGCTCCGTTTAATGTCTGTTTCCATGCTATGGTTGCATTTCTGTTTTCTATGAATGAGTTTGCATTCAATTAAAGAAACAACCAGATGCAGTCCTTGGGCCTGTCTCCTGCCCCCTCTTTCTGGATGGAAGTGTTGAGAAGAAGGGCTGGGGCCGGGCTCCTCCATTTCCCAGGTCTTTGGTCTGCCGTTCTCTTCCAAGCCCCAGACCTGTGGGGAATAGTAGTCCCTTGACAGCCTCATGTTTTTTCTCTCCTGTGAGCAATGGCATCAGTTTAGTCAACCTTTACCAGAGGCCTGCTCTGTGCTGGGCGCCGTGAGAGTGGAGAGGATCGTGTAGGGAAAAAGCCATAGCTATGCCATTTCACCTGGCAAATGGGGGCAGCCTCTGCCCACCTGGTTCCCAGCCACCAGTCAGGCCAGCTTCACTTCTTAGCTGAGTCCCTCTCGGCTCAGCAGGCTGCAGGCACAGGGCAGTGCTCCCTCACCTGACTTGAATGGACAGGTGGTGCTTAGGGAACCCGAGATGGAGTGGATGGTGGGGGAGTGCCCACCGCGCAAGCTCCAAAAGGGGGGACCTTCAAGATGACCCTGGAAGGCGATTTAAATTTCGGCAGCCTAAGGAGGACAAGATGAGGGGCGGGGCGGGGGGCGGGGCTGGGGTGGGGCGGGCTTGGGAGGAGGAACCTGGTGAATTAAGGACACAATTGAAAGTCTAGAGGGCTCCTCTTTAAGGGCTCCCTAGCTCCTCTCCCTGCTCTTTCCCGCAGGTGCCACTGGGGGGCACTGTACTTCTGCACTGCTAGACTGGCGTCCTGAGCTGGTTGTGCGGGAAAGGCCTTTCCTAGTGGTGCCAGGTGGTGGATATGCAGTGTGTGGTGGAGTATTAGCTCCTCCCTGCCAGGCTGCCCAAGGATGGAGTGGTGCCACAGCAGGCAGCCCAGAGCCCCCACCGGGTGCCCCTTACCTTTCTTCACTTCCTGTCCTTCGCTGAAGCGAGATTTGAGCGGGTCTCCTTTCTTGGGTGATGGTGTCCTCTGTTTTCCAGAGGAGGTAGACACTATTTGAAAAGGGGCTGGGTGGGAGGGCTTCCCTGGTGGTCCAGTGATTAAGACTCTGCCTTTCCACTGCAGGGGGCGCAGGTTCGATCCTTGGTTGGGGAATTAAGATGCCAGATCCAATTAAGATGCCACATCCAATTAAGATGCCACATGCCGAGCAGCACTGGCCATAAATAAATACATTAAAAAAAAAAAGGGAGGGATGATAGAAGTCTTTGAGCCTCCAACCCCAGTGTTGGTGCCTCAGGCCCTGCAGACCCTCTGGATCGGACTGAGCTGTTGCTGAACCCTCCAGTCCCAGCCCCAGCTAAAACGTGTGATTTAAGACCCGCCCCAACTGCGAACTCTCAACCTGAGCAGGTGCAGCTGGAAGGGTGGGTCTGCCGGCCTCTCTGGCTCCCGCATGGCTGGGGGTCGGCAGGGATGCCCAGGTTCTGCCTCCCAAGACTCACCACGTGGCCTTGGGTAAGACGCCCTCCGAGCCTTTGTCTCCTCATTTGTAAAATGGGAGAGTAATTATGCTGTCATGATGCAGCTGTGAGTATCAAATGAGCGCGTTTGCAAAATGCCTGGCACGTAGCCTGGTCCTCGGGAAAGGTGAGCTCCTGTCTCCCGCTAGGGCTAAAAGCCCCAGAAGAAGAGGGTGGCTGGTTAGTCCCCCACAAGCCTCAGGGAGGGGTCCCCCAACCTCTTTCACTGGACAGCCCCTCTTGAGTTTCCCCCTCCCCGCAAACCCGGAGGCAGGGAACAGTGTCAGAGGAGCAACCCTAAGTCCAGACGGCAGGGAAAGCCTTCGTGGTCCTGTCCATAAAAGGCTTTTCCCGGCGGTTCCCCGCCGGCAGAGCGGCCCCGCCCCCGCCGGCTCCATCCCCAAAGCACGCAGAGAATGTCTCGGGCAGCCCCCGGTAGACTGCTCCAACTTGGTGTCTTTCCCCAAATATGGAGCCTGTGTGGAGTCACTGGGGGAGCCGGGGGTGGGGAAGGAGCCGGTTTCCTCTGGACAGGAGGGGGCCGGGGCGAGTCAGCAGGGGGGAGGCTGACATCATCGCCGTGGCAGCCCTTTAAACCCCTCACCCAGCCAGCGCCCCATCCTGTCTGTCCAAGTCCAGACAGAGCTCACGCCTTCCAGAGAGCCCCGAGGAACCCCTGTAAGTGCATTTGTCCGGGGTCTGGAGGGGAGTTGGGCTGGGGCTCAGCAGTTGGAGGTCGCAGTGGGTGTATCGCAGGCAGAACTCTCAGGCTCCCAGGCAGGGGGAAGCCCACCCTCTTCAGCGTGCACTCCCCACCTCCACCTGCAGAGGTGGTCCTAGCTTGCTGGGTGGGAAGGGGTTACTAGAGTCCCGTACCTCTTAGACTGGGCAGCCTTGAACCCAATTGAGATGCCCAGGGAGACTTTGCTGGTGCAGAAGGATTGATGGTGGAAACCTGGGAAACTGGGGTCAGGGAGGCACCCCATTTTCAGCCATAGTCACCCTACGTGTGGTGTGATGGGCTCAAAGGTGGAGTCGGCTTAGACCCAAGGCTTGTTGTCTGCTATCCAGCCAGGCCAGGAGGATGTCGGAGGAGGTGAAGGGGGTGTGTGGTACACCAGGGCTGGAGCGCAGTGACCCTCTGCTGGGTCCCCAGGTCCTGAGCAGCCTAGGAGAGGCCCTGGGTAGCCACTGAGGAAGTGGGAAGGACCACCAAGCTCTTGTCTTCTGGAACTGGCTAGGGTGGAAGGATGTGGGGACAGTAAGAGACCCGACTCTCCAGGCACGCACCTCCCTCCATACCCTGAGGCAGAGGTCACCCACCAGCAGAGGATGGGGGTGGCCTGCCAAGAGCCTTGGCGTGATGGCCTGGGCGGTGCAGACAGGGCCAGGCAGGGCCTGCTCCTGAGGTCTGGCGTTTCCTTTAGTGGTTGTTTTTCAAAGGGTAGGTGGGTAGGACAGGTCTCCCCTGACCCCAGAATTTAGTCAAGCCACCGCTCCTGTGCCTGTCCTGTGTCCTGTTTTGTTTGTTCTGAAGACAGGGGGGCACAGCAGTCCAGCAGAGAACCCTGGTTTTCCGGGTTCCTGCTGGGAGGAGCTGCCCCCGCCTCTTGGCAGCTGGGCTTGTTTTTTTTCTCCGGGGAGGGGAGGCTGATGGAGCCACAGGGCGGGGGTGGGGGGTCAAGGCAGAGCCTCAGGCTCCCTGTCCATTCTGTCCTAGGAGCCTTTGCCTGGAAAGACCCTGGGTGGGCCGCTGTCTCCCCTCACCCCTCCCCAGCAGCTCCAAGGTGGGCCTGGAGAGGCCTTTGTCAGAGGGCCTGGCAGGATTCTTCTTGGAACCCTCTGCTTTCAGGCTCTCCACCAGGAGGGAGGAGGGTGGGGGTAGGGTGTCTTTCATCTCCCTCCCTGGTTCTGATCAATCCAAATGTCGTCTCTAGATCTCGGGGCTGCAAGTTTGTGTCCTTGTCACTGTGAGCCCTGCCACCTTGACTGTCCCGAATCTCCTGAGGCTGGAAGCTGGGGGTGGGAGACGCACTCTGCTTGGCCCCTGTTCCTCATGGGCCCAGTGCGAGGTCTGGGGGTGGGGAGGGGCAGAAAGGGGGGAAGAGGGGAGGGAAAGGCAGGACATAGGAGGTGGGGGTGGGGCCCGGACCATGGGGTGCCTCCTGCCTGCCTGGGATGGTGTGGTGAAAGCTAAGAGGAGGCGGGTGGGTGGGAGGCCTGGATGAAGCATATGGGCTGAAATCCCCTGGTCCCAGCTGCTGGTGTGTCTTGACCTCATTGATTCGCCCAGGTGTCCTCGGGAAGCAGGGATGAGACACAGCAGGGTGGGGAAGGGAGGGACTTGGCCTTTGGGCTCTTTGGCATCGCTGGCTGGGATGCTCTGAGAACCACATCCTCGGAGGTGGTCCAGCCCTCACTTTACAAATAAGGAAGCAGACTCAGGGAGAAGTGAGGGGCCAAGTGGCTGGAATTTAGAGGAGCCTTTCTTTTGTTTTCTTCTCCCAAACTTTGCAATCCCCTCAGGGAATATGATTATGAAGAGGGGTGGAGCCTGGAGCTGGAGAAACTGCTTTTTACCGCTTGGTCAGGGGCTGGCTTTCTTGGGTCAATACCAGGAGACCGGCTCTGGGGGCAAAAGACCAGTGTTTTAAGGAGCTTCACTGAGGGACAGGCCATGTGTTGGGTCATCACAGACAGGGCCTTCTGGAATGTTCCCAGTTTTCTGGGGTAGATACATTATCCTCCCTGCACAGACGGGGCATGAGAGCTCAGGAAAGCCGTCAGCCATGGGGAAGGAAGGGCCGGACAAGTGGGTTTTGGCAGCTTAGCTGGGACCCTGTGAAGTAATAATGTCCACTGCCTTCCATGGGAGTGGGGAGGAAGAGGGGCTCAGCTCTGACAGGAGAGGGAGTTGGGGGAACACGGTAGTGACTGCCTCTATCCTCAGACCATGCTCTCCCTCCCAATCTCTGACCTCTCGGAGGCCAGGGAATGGTTTGGCCTCATTTGATTCCTCTTTCAAAGGACTCTTCCGATGAGCTCTGGCGCCACGTGATACCTGAGGCCAGCTCAGGTTTCTCCTGACCGGTCACACCCAAGCCTCCTCAGCAGCCTCCCTGCTTGGCCCTGCTCCCACTGCTCCCCTGCCACTTGTGGGAGGTCCTGAGTGGGGCCAGCCCTGGGCCCTAGGGCCACAGGTTGGGGAGGGCTTCCCTGCTTTGCTTGGCAAATGCTGGGCTCACGTCCCTGGAGAACTCACCACCACGGTGGTGAGAGCCTGAGCTCACCAGGCAGGGTGGTGGGTGCACCGGCTGGCAGCCCTCACACATCTGGCTCCTCTGGGGAAATACAACCTCTTGGCCAAAAGCTCCTGGGCTTGCTGGCTTCCTAGCCCTTACCAGGGGGTGGGAAAGCTTCAGCCTCTGTAGCTGTCAGCTGGAGGCTGAGCTGAGCTGACAAAGAGCTGGAGCTTTGGCGTTCCTGCTTCTGGGAGAACTGAGAGTTGGAGGGAACCCCATAACTTGAGGCAGAGGCACCAAACCACCTCACACCTCACTGGACAAAGACATCTGCTGGCTTCATTTTGAGGGTCAATGTGGTCTCTTCCAAAAGACCTCTCCAGTGCCTGTCACCAATCTTAGCAAAGAAAGGGTGCTCTAGACCAGGGATTGTCAAACCCATAAATGCAGCCTGTCATCTGTTTGTGTAAATAAAGTTTTATTTGAACCCACCCATGCTCACTTGTTTACATATTGCCCAAAGCTGCTTCGAGGCTACAATGGCAGGGACTTTATGGCCTGCAAAGCCTAAAATATGACTGTCAGTAAAATGACTATCTGGTTTACTAACAGTTTACAAACAGTTTACTAACTTCTGCTCTAGACTGCCAAAAATTTAGTCTCCAAGTTCAGAGAGGCTTCCTGGACTGAGGGGACGAGCTAGCCCAGGTAAGTGCCATGGAGCTAGAGTGGTCTCCCCACTCCCCCGATCCTCAGAGCTGGAAGACAAGACCTGCCAGGCACCCGTGACAGCAGAGCTGTTCTCTGACTCCCTGACCCCCTCCCTCTTCTGGCCTGTGCTGCTTTAGTTCCCCACCAACATGGCCAACAAGGGTCCTTCCTATGGCATGAGCCGGGAAGTGCAGTCGAAAATCGAGAAGAAGTATGACGAGGAGCTGGAGGAGCGGCTGGTGGAGTGGATTGTAATGCAGTGCGGCCCCGATGTGGGGCGCCCCGACCGCGGGCGCCTGGGCTTCCAGGTCTGGCTGAAGAACGGCGTGGTGAGTGACACCTGGGGCAGGGGCCAGGGTCGTGCCATCGTGCCACCGTCATGGAGCAGGGCCCCCCACCCCCACCCCAAGCTGAGTCCTCAGCTGCCTTCTTTGCCTGGCAGATTCTGAGCAAGCTGGTCAACAGCCTGTATCCTGATGGCTCCAAGCCAGTGAAGGTGCCCGAGAACCCGCCCTCCATGGTCTTCAAGCAGATGGAGCAGGTGGCTCAGTTCCTGAAGGCAGCTGAGGATTATGGTGTCACCAAGACTGACATGTTCCAGACTGTTGACCTCTTTGAAGGTAGAGAGAGGAGACGGGTGGACGAGGCAGGTGTACAGGATGCGGAGGCAGGGATGAGGGATGATCCAACCTGCCACTATGACGGGTCTGCACAGCAGGAGTGGCATACACCAGGAGAATCCCATTCCCACGGTGGGATCTCTGCGCCCCCTTCGACTTCAGGACCACCTTTGCCCCCGGGTTGGCCATCTTTCTGAGGGGCACAGGCTGGCTCTGCCTTGGATTCTGTTTACATAGTCCTAAAGGCTGTCTCCCCTCCTCTCTTCCTACTCACAGGCAAAGACCTGGCTGCGGTGCAGAGGACCTTGATGGCCCTGGGCAGCTTGGCAGTGACCAAGAATGATGGACACTACCGTGGAGATCCCAACTGGTTTATGAAGTACGTGGCCACCAGGGGTTCCCTGCACGCTAAGCTCAGGTTTCTACAGGAGGGGGGCTAGCCGGTTAGTGCAGTGGTTACAGGAAGCAGAAAGCCAGGAAAGGTACACAGTGAAGGTCTAGGGTGGGGGAAGTGGGTCCATAGTACATCTTGACTCCTCCCTTTCTACCCTCCTGTCTGAGCCAGTCTTCCCAGCCCGTGCTGCGGGGCAGCTGCAATAAGGAAATGAGAGCCATAGAGGCGGGAGGGGATGGCATGGGGCTAGGACTAACAGAGGAAACCAAAGGCAGATGGCAAACACACAGTCCCAGCAAGTCTTTGTCTTGGTTCCTCCTCTCCTAGGAAAGCCCAGGAGCATAAGAGGGAATTCACAGAGAGCCAGCTGCAGGAGGGCAAGCATGTCATTGGCCTACAGATGGGCAGCAACAGAGGGGCCTCGCAGGCTGGCATGACGGGCTATGGGCGGCCCCGGCAGATCATCAGTTAAGAGGGCGAGGGCCGGCGCCCAGCCCCACCTTTGCCCAGCTCGCTGGCCACAGCATCCTGCCTCGCCCGCCTCACACACAGCCGTGTAGTTCCTTCAGCCCCGGCCAAGCTTCGAGGCTCCGTCACTGAGCAAAGGTGACTGCACTTGGGCAGCTTGCCCCCACCCCTCAGCCTCAGCCCAACTCCTGACCCCAAAACACTGCTCCCCCGGCCCACCTCCCAGCTCCCCCACCAGCTCTGCCGTCTCCCCATCCTGGGCTGAGCAGGGGAGACGTGGGCTGTTGGTAGCCTGGGCATGGGCAAGTCCACTGTCTTCCTTGGAAGCAGATGCTCATAGAAGGAGATCCAGCCCAACCTCCCTTGATTTTTTTTTTTTTTTTTTTTGCTGGAATATTTGGGGGGTTGAAATTCAAAAAGAAAAAAAAATATACATAAATTTTTTTCTCAGGCCTGGCTGCCAGAGTCTGATTTGCCCTGGTTGCTTTGGTTCTGGTTCCAGAAGTAAGTGCGGGGGACAGTCAGGCAGCTCGGGTTCTCATGTGTTCCACAATTTCAGGGGGTGGAAGAGGGGCATGGATGACAGTTCTGAAGGGAAAGAGGGGCAGCTTGGTGACTTGTGTTAGCTTTGGGGAGGTGGTCGAAAGGAGTGGGCAAAGGGCGACACTGTGTGGAAGGAAGGTTTTTATTTTGGAAAAGCTGTGCAGAAAAAATTCAACAAAATGTTGCTGTGGAAAGAGAAAACCAAATCGTAAGCATTAAAAAAAACAAAGTTCCAATCAACCAACTCGCTCAGAGGGGAGGAGGCCAAGAATGGGAGGAAGTCGCAGCCTGCCAGGCAGCCGGCCGGCCTCCGGTGGGCACGGCCATTTCCCTGAGTACTTTGCAGAGGAAGATGGGGTGGCAGACCTGCCGAAGATGCCCCTTTGGAGCGGCCTGGGCCTGGGGGCCGTGCCCATCCACAGCCCTGCCAGGTGCATTGTACTGGTCCTTCAGGACAAAGGGGTCAGGGGCGTGCTCAAGGTGGGCTTCTGCTGATCAGGGCTGATGCAGGCAGCTGCTTTCAGGGCACATGTGCTGAGTTAGGGGCTGATTGCCAAACCAACATGGCCAAGTCCAAGGCTGAGGCTGGACAGTGAGGGGCAGAGAGGGAAGGGCTGCGGTTTCTGGCCCCGGGGTCGTTAAACAGACAGGCATATCCGGGGGCTCTTTCCAGCTTCCACCCCTAAGCCCTCTTCCCAAGGGACCCCAGTGACATTTCTGCTGAGATGCTCTTCTGGCCATGTGTGCTGAGGGTCTGGGTGACCCACACTGCTGGCCTGCCCTGGAGAAGCAAGGAGAAGCACACTGCTGGCCTGCCCTGGAGAAGCAAGCCCTAGTCCGTCGTCTGAGACTTTCTCACCAAAAGCTCCTACTCTGTTGGAGGAAGGCTCCACGACTGTTGCCAGCCTGTTCTCTGGCACCGCTGCTCTGCTGACTGGACCTTCTGCAGGCCCATGCCCTCCCTGAGCATGGTCTTTAGCCAGAGGGCGTCTTCAGGCCTCTGGTCCCAGCTGGAAGCACCCGGACTGCTTTCTGCCCAGAGCTCCCAGAACTAGGAAGCAGCTTTCCACACTCCTAGTCTTAGGAAGTGAAAGCCCATCCCACGGTGGCTGTCAGGCCCCAGGTCAGCACATTTGCGCCTCCTTCCCCTGCAGCAGGTCTGGGGGCAGGAGCTGAGGGACGTCCAGGGCACCCCTGCTCTGGGACATGCTCCAGTCCCCCTGATTCAGCAGGTCTGGGGCGTGGAGCCTTGAGGTGGTGGGAGAGCCCTCGCTCTCCAGCCCCACTCCACCTGGATCCTGGCTGCTGCAAAGGGGCATTGATTCTAGTTCTGTCCCCTCCTCCTTGGCTTTCTGGCTTCGCTGGGGCCAGTGGCACGGTCCACTCCGACAAACTGGGTGAAAGGCCACATTCCTCTGGCTCAAGTATACTTCCAGCGTGTAGTAAATGGTCCAGAAGACGGTGAAGCAGCCAATCAGCACCAGGGTCTGGGGGAAAGGCAAGCACCTATGTAGGGCTGCTCTCCCGGAAGCCTGCAGCCTTTCTCAGCCCAGAACAGTGAGCTCAGAGACTCTCTCTCCTTCTGGGGGTTGCCTCTCCCACCCCCAAGCCACACCCTCTGTCCCCCCATACAAGAGAGTTAGCCAGGAAAATGGGGACCCAGGTCTGCCCAATCCATCGCTCCCAAGATGCCTTGAGTCACCCACCGAGGACAACACCCCAGGGCACCCCTGCCTGCCCACACCTTGAGAGTGTTGGGGGTGATGGTGTAACCGTCTTCCTCGGGGATGTTCAGCCCGGGCGGGCAGGGCAGCGTGAAGCCGTCGTGCAGGTATTTCCCACTCATGGCACTTTCTAGCAGCCTGTGGAGCAGAGAGGAGACAACGATGCCCCACTCAGCCTGGTTCCTCTGCCTGCCTGCCTTGCCCATCCTCCTGCCTGCCAGCTGGACAGGGCGAGGTCCCACAGCAAACAGGGGACGCAGGAGCGGAGCTCCCTAGGTGGCCTCCCTATCCTCCACCCCCAGGTCCCCGGCCCTCTGACGCCCACGGCTACACCTACCTCTGTCTGTCTCTGATGTCTACTGGACTCCACACAGAGCCATACAGGGTGAGCTGCCATTGCCGGAGGACGCCGGCCTGGGACGTCTCGTCTCCTAGGGCAGCAAGCAGGGTGGTCCGTGAGCCTGGCCTCGCGGCTGGCCAGACGGCAGAAGGCCCGCCCGCCCTGCCACCCGGAGGGACTCAGACTGCATGGGTGGGCGGCCACAGTCGTTTAACTCTGTCCCACTGACCCCAGGGTTCTGCAGACCTGCCTCTCGGGTGCTCTTGGGAATGGAAAGGGGAAGGGTGAAAGGGAGCACTCCAAAGCTAAGAAATTTTTCCTCTTTCATGTTTTAGGGTTTTAGCTGGGATTTTTCTTGGGGAAAAAAAAAAAAAGTCCTGCTAAATTAAAGGTCCGAAGACTACCGGTCTGGTGAGGTACACCTGAGAGTCAAAGACTCTTTGCGACCCCGTGGACTGTACAGGCAGGGAGTTCTCCAGGCCAGAATGCTGGAGTGTGTAGCTGTTCCCTTCTCCACGGGATCTTCCCAAACCAGGAAATCCAACCGAGGTCTCCTGCATTGCAGGAGGATTCTTTACCAACTGAGCTATGAGGAAAGCCTGATGTATACCTAATTTGGGAGAAATTGGGAGGGTTGGGTTCAGTTTCCAATTTTCTCCTTAAAATACCGTATGATTTCACATATGTTACTTCAAACCTTGGGTGGGCCTCAGTTTTAAAAAAAAAAATGGTGAAAATTAGTCCTGCCCTTACCTGCCTACCAGGGCTGGCCGCAGGATGGTTATATGTGAAAGAACTTGAAATGTGGTTTCAACAAGGAATTTGTGTTGCTATCCTGAGGAAAAATGGATCAGTCACTTTGCCAAGGAAGATGAGAGGTAGTATTAATGAACAATTAACGAACAGGTCTCAATGCCCATTCTGTGGATGGGGCATACTTCTTGGCAGCTACCCTTATGGTCCGATGGCACCCTAGGTGTTCCACCTGGGACACTTTCTGTGGGGACTCTGAGATCAGGAGGAACAGACAACACTCGTGAAAGGCAGCGCCCTGGCTGGGAGGCAGGCAGGCTTACCTACATCCCTGATGACGAGTCTGTAGGTCCCTTTCGCCCTCTCCCCCCAGCACCGCACCGTGGAGAAGGTCCAGTCATTGAAGCCGTTGGGATCCCTGGGGCAAGAACACAGGAGACAGAGGAAGGTGTGGAGCAGGGAATTGACCCCTTTGCCCAGGAGCACTTTCTTACTGTAGTAGCAGCTATGGTCTGAGCTACAGCCAATCAGGAGGGTGCCACGAGGGGCCCTCAAGTGCTGGCCCTTGCCCCGGGATGATCTTAGGAGCAGAGGGGCACGTGTCAACGTGGTGAAGTAGAAAAAGCAAAAGTGGAGAGCACACCGGCTTGGGAGTCCTGTAGATCTAGGCTCACTGTTACTCTCTCAGGCGCTTACTAGGCCTACGACTTGTTTCCTCACTTGTAAGAGGAGGTTACAAAGTCTACTCTCCATCGTCTTTCTCTTGGTCGTGCAGAGCGGTAGGTGGGATCTAGTTCTCTGACCAGGAATTGAACCCCGGGCCCCCTGCACTGGGAGCCCAGAGTCTTAGCCACTGGACTGCCAGGGAAGTCCCTCTGCATCGTTCTTACAAGGACTGAAGAAAACATACGTAAAGTGCAGTGCCAAGCACGCTGTAAGCACTTGAACAAAGCAGGTCACAAAGCCAACGCCAGGGGAGTTAAGGACAGGGCGAGTGTCTACTCCTCCCAGATCTTTTCCTGGACAAGGCCCTCGCTGCAAAGAGAGCTCAGAAGGTAGGGGCACAAGTACGTACGAGTCCAAGCTGCGGGGGGCGCCGATAAGGGACATCATGCCACTGGGGCAAAAGAGCTTCACTTCCAAGCTGCCACGTCGTGGGTGGGTGATGGAGACGGTCACGGCCACGTGCTCCAGGGTCTTCAGTCCCGACATGTCCAGGTCCATCCTGCTGACTGTGGGAAGTCAGGCTGGGCAGCTGGGAAACCAGCCCCACAGATACTTACGCCCTCACTTCACCCCACCAAACACAAAGGTGCATACAAGTATCTTTGGCAACCCTGACTGAACCTTGTGTACACTAGGAAAGGGAGTGCCCTTGCTGATTTCAAGTTTATAATTTAGAGTCCAGTCGGGAAGGCAACACATAACCAAGACACAAGACAAGAAACAAACGGAGCCATTTCCAACGTTCATTCATCCAAAAAATAATTTCCTGAGTACCTCCTACATTTCAGGCACCGTACTAGATGCTGGGAATGTAAAGATAAGTTGGATACGGCCTCTGCCTTCTACCTGCAAGTGGAAAATGACGTCGTATGAGGTCCACATAACTGATGCCAGAACAGAGATGAGGCAGACAGGTTGAGGCACTCAGTTGTGAGATACACTCTGAGGAAGGGAATAAGATTGGTAGAGAGTGTTGGTAGAGGGTACTCTAGAAGGGAAAACGGCACATATAAAGGCAGAGGTAGAAATGACCAAGTTTCATATTGAAGGAAACACACCTTTTTTGGGGGGAAAAAAAAAACAACTACTGAAGTGATGGGCTTCCCTGGTAGTCCTCTGGTTAGGAATCCATCTGCCAATGCAGGGGACACAGGTTTGATGCCTGGTCCAGGAAGAGTCCACATTCCGTGGCGCAACCAAGCCCATGCGCCACAACTACTGAGCCCAAGCACTAAAACCAGTGAAGCCCGTGCACCTAGAGCCTGCGCTCCGCGACGAGAGAAGCCACCGCAACGAGAAGCCCGTGCACCCCAACGAAGAGCAGCCCTGCTTGGCACAACTAGAGAAACGCTGGCACACAGGAATGAAGACCCCATAGAGCCAAAAGTAAATAAATAAAAAGATGAGTTATGCATTCAAAAAAATGAACAACAACAACAAAAGACCCACCATACTAGTGATGTGAACAAACTTCAAGGACATTGTACTGAAGGGAAAAAAGCCAATATCGAAAGGACACACGGTGCAGGATTTCACTTACATAATATTCACGAGTAACGCTACCTGTAGATGGAGACAGGTGAGTGGTTGCCAGGCGCTAGGGGTGGGGCAGAGGGTCGGGTGTGGCCGAAAGGGGTGACAGGAGTCCTGGGATGGGATGGCTCTCAATATTGATTGTGGTGGTGGTTACACAAGACTGCACGTGGTACAACTGCACAGACACACGCACACACATACACACTCACAGAGAATCTATGTCTAACTGGTAAAATCTGAATAAGTTCTATGAATTGGACCAGTATCATTTTCTTGGCTTTCCTATTGTTCTAGTCTAAGACATTTAACATCAGGACAAGAGTGCATAGGACTTCCCTGAACAGTTCTTTGCACCCTCCTGTCAATCTACAATTATTTCAAAATAAAAAGTTAAAACACCAAACTAGTGAAGTAGAAGACTCAGTTGAGGAATATTAAGAAATCAGGCTGCAATGAGAAATTACTCTTTCCAAGACAACTTTTCTTCCATTAATTCAGGCCAACAGGCAAAGCAGAGAGCAACACCCAATTCTACAGATGAAGAAGCTCAGAGAGGAGGTGAGAGACGATGGGAACGGGACCTCGGTTGGGAAAGGCTTTAACATTTTTAAACAAGCAACTGAGAACTATTAGAGATTACTGTGCAAGGATGGAGTTTTTTTAAAAAAGTGTTAAAGGGAGGTTACTCCTAACAGCTGTGGGTAGGCTGAATTGGAGTAGAAAGAAGAAACAGGTGACAGGAAGGCCAGCTAAAACAGCTGATTCTAGTCTAGGGGTGAGGCGGTGTGGGCGTGGAAAGCTGGTCAAAGAAGAAAGGGGAGGGAGTTCCCTGATGGTCCAGTGGTTAGGAATCCGAGTTTTCACTGCTGAGGGCCCAGGTTCAATCCCTGGTCAGGGAACTAAGATCCCGAAAGCCGTGCAGCACAGCCAAGGTAAAAAAGAAGAGAGGGAAGTGAGGGCTCAGGGCTTCCTGTGGCCCCACTGTCTGTCCTTCCTGTTCATCCTGGCCTCCCACTCAGTCCCCTTCTCACTGGGCTCACGTCAGGGAGGAGGGCCACCACCTGTTACCCGATGACACCAGTGTTCATGGGTCTACCTGTCCATCTCTTCACATCCCTCTCCTTCCTCGACTCCACAGACCTTTCTCCACCCCACGTCAGCACAGACTTCCATGGCCAGACCCCGGGCCTCGTCCTTATCTGGCACTGCTTCACTTCTGAATGGGTCAGTAACTTCCCTTGTGGGATTTATTACGTAAACAACACAAATTAGAACAGTAGTTGAGCAAAAATGAGAACAAAAAAGCTCCTGCAAATTCTTGACGCTGCGTTGGTAAATACACACTGAGCCTTCTCACTGCGTTTGTCTGTGTGCACGTGTGTCTTTTCTTTCACTCTTGCAACTCATGGAAGCCAATGTTCCGCCTTCCCAGAAAGCAACCAGCTGTCCCTTCGCTTTCTCCGCTACCTTCTTTTTTTGGCTGCACCACGCAGCATGTGGGATCTTAGTTCCCCAACCAGCAATCAAATCCGCACCCCTTGCAGAGGAAGTGTGGAGTCTTAACCACTGGACCATCAACCAGCAAAGTCCCTCCACCACCTTCTTGATTCCTTCATTTTCTTGCTCCTCAAGATATCCGCCAAGCTCCTCTTCCCTAACCGCCTAAGATCCCACAGCTCATCTCTCCAACATGTTCTTATTTACATTCCCTTGTTTTCTTTTCCTTTCCCAGTAACTATCTGGCAAAAGGCCAAAGCCAGATCAGACCAATTATACAGTCTCTTGGCTGGATTTTCTTGCTTACGCCTTTCCCACTACAAAGGAAAAACAAACCCTTTCTCAACTCATCACTTGTGCCTACTAGTGCTAAGAGCCTGGGCTCTGGAGCCACCCAGCCTGGGTTCAAATTCCAGGTCAGCCATTTACTAGCTGTGAGAATTAGTTTCCTTATCTGTAACACGTCCCCCTTATATGGTTCATGGTTAATCATTTTAAGATATACCCTCTGTCTCCTGTTTTCTGCTGTACCTGGGGGCTCCGGGCCCTGGAGAATAAACCTCCCAGCTCCTGCCTAGATAAGGAAGGGGCCACCACCTGGCTGCTAAGCATGGGAGAAGGCACCCGGGCGTCCACCTTTTAACTGACACCTAGTTCTACTCTCGTACCTCATCTTTGTCCTCTGAAGTGCATGGGGCCTCCGAGTCCTGAGCCCTTTTTTTTGGCCCCATCGCATGGCTTGTGGAATCTTAGTTCCCATGCCAGTGAATGAACCTGGGCCCTGGCAATGAAAGCTCAGAGTTCTAACCACTGGGCTGCAGGGAATTCCCAGCCCCGAGTCTTTGGTGATTCTGTGGCATAAACGAGCTTGTTGCCTAGGATCACTCTTGCAGGTATTTGGTTTGCAATTTTCTTAGCCCTGCTCACTTCTCCATTCATGCTCTATCTTCCAAAACCGTACTGCAATCTCTACTTTGCTGTGATCTCTTCTCTCATTCTCCTTGTCCTTGTGCTCATTCCACTTCTATTCCTTTAGTCTTACTTTGGTGAGGTTGTACATATGTACATTTATATATGTGAAATTTACATACATATAAATTTTTACTATGCATGTAGGTGTGCTTAGTCACTCAGTTGTGTCCAACTCTTTGCGACCCCATGGACTGTAGCCCACCAGGCTCCTCTGTCCATGGAATTTTCTAGGTGAGAGTACTGGAGTGGGTTGCTGTTCCCTTCTCTAGTGTACCTTATTGACCCAGGGATCGAACCTGGGTTTCCTGAATTGCAGGCAGATTCTTTACCATCTGGGCCACCAAGTGACACATTACAAAGCATAATAGAACAGAATAGAATCCTAAAAGAGACCTGAGCGCGCTCGTCTGTGTTAGCGTGTGTACAGAGTGGTATGCTATATGCATTCACTTATTGGTGTGTACAGGGACTTGGGTGGCCATGCATGTGAGAACATGAGAATTATGTTATTAGAATTGAGCCAGTATATTAAATGAGTTAACCCTTAGGCCAGTGCTTGGCACATAAAAGGCATGTATCTTTTTTTTTTTGGCTGCGCTGCATGGCATGCAGGATCTTAGTTCCCTGACCAGGGATGAAGCCCGTACCCCCTGCATAAGTGCGGAGTCTTAACCACTGGACCACCAGGGAAGTCCCAGAAGCGCTCATCTTAGTTGATGATGATCATCATATTATTATTTTACCTTTAGCAACATGGGATCTTGTTCGATCACCTCTGAGAAGATCCCAGGGCTTTATTTGCCCATAATCTTACAAAAACTAGAAAAATCTCTATCCTTGTCACTATCCTTGTTTAGGGATCAGAATAAGAGATGTCAATCTAGGAATCATTTGTGGAGAGGTGGCAGCTAAAGCCATAAGTACAACTGGGCCATTGAGGACGAAGACGTAGAAGGAGGGTCAAGAACATGGTATGAGTCTCAGAAGGAACTCATGGTTTGGAAGTAGTGAGGTGAGTGAATAGAAAACCAAGTTCCTCAGGCCAGCAGAGGACCATGGAGCAAAGGAGGCCACTGGAGCCACAGGAGGAGCGGGGAGGAGGAGGTGGAGGAGGGGGAAGGCTGACACACAGGCCTCGTTAATCCAGTCCGACAACAGGGCTAAGCATCATCGGCCGAGATGAGCTGTGAGCTGGCCCCGGGTCTGAGCCTGAGAGGGGCACCTCACAGAGCGATGAAGTAAGTCTTCAGCAGTGGAGAGAGGGTGATAAAGGTGAGCAGTTGCTTTGGTTAGTTCATTTGAAAAGGTTACTAGCTGGAGGCAGTCAGGGGCTTAAAGGTGTTTCCTAACAGATGTGCTGAGGGTGTTGGAAGGCAGAAGGAGGAATCAATGGGGAGGGAAAGATTTGGAGCCAGGAAGGAACAGGACTGAAACATGGCTGGCGGGGGATGGTGGTAGCCAGTTGGGGCTGCAAACAAGGATAAAAGGGTATTTGCAAGAGGTGTTCAGGAATCTTCTGTAAATACACACAGGGTCCCTTGTGTTTGAGATTCGCCTCCCAAGCCCCACCCTCTCTCCTGCCCTCCAAAGACATTTCAGACCCAGAGTCAGAGCTAAAGGAACCAAGGGGCCCTCCTGCCAATGGGGAGAAATGACAACCTGTCTTGCTCTAGAGCTGCCCTGCCTAAGAAGGTAGCACCAGCCACATGTGGCTATTTAAAATCAATTACAGGGACTTCCCTGGTGGTCGAATGGTTAAGAATTTGCCTTGCAATGTAGGGGCCATGGGTTCAATCTCTGGTTGAGGAACTAAGATCCCTCGTGCCATGGAGCAGCTTAGCAGCACAAATAGAGAACATTTCCACCATCATAGAAAGTTCTCTTGGTCACCACTGCTCTGGAGTCTTGGAATTTCACCTCCTTTTCCATAACAGGAATATTCACTTCCTTCTATCTTACAAAAAAGTTCACCTGCCAGCCCTTGGACACTGACTTGCCCAGGTCTTGGTGGGAAAGACTATCACTTGGCCATAGGGGAAGAGGTTTGCTGACCGTCCTGGACTGAGTTGCTCAGCTCTACGTGAACTGGACTGACTTCCTGCAGCCTCCAAGAATGCCCATGAGCCTGGACCTTCAGTTCTGTCTGGAGTCACAACAACAGAGGGGAAGAAATCTTTGCTGACCCTGGACAGTAGCAGACTGCTGGCTGCCCTCCAAACCCGTGAAGGGCTCCATTAGCAAAACTTGCTGAGTCTACCTCCCTTCTCTCCGTCTTTCTCTCCCCTACTCCAACTCCTGCTCTCCTCCTCCCAGGACAATCTGTCCTTCTTTCTCCTGCTTCTTTGTGACAAACAAGCAGTTTCCAGATGCCTCTGTACCAAGGGAAGTTTGTCAGACATGCCGGGGGAACATCCCTGGTTAGTGGGAGGCAGAGGATGGTGAAGTTGAAAAGGACCCTAACCTGCTTCTAAGCTGACCACCTCACTTGATGGATGTGACTGTGGGTTACTGTTACTTAAATGAGAGACAGCAGCTCTGGATAGGAGGTAATAAAAGTTAAAAGATGTACTGTCTCCAAGACATGTGAGTGCAAAGCCCTGAGGTTCCTACTTGAACTGCATTCCTGGGAATGTTCCTACACTCTTCTGCCTTGGCTGATGCTTTATGCCCTTTCCAAGATAGCATTCCTTTTACGGAAAATGCAATGAACCAGGCCCATGGATTTCCTTCCACGTAGAGGGGAAACTGGGCAAGTGCTGGACATGGTTAGGGAGAGAGACAACGGAACTCTTCCCACCCAGGGGAGCAGCCCCAACCCTCCTTTCTACGCTCCCATCTTTGGCCATCCCTCCTCGTGGCCACTGTGCTGGTCTGATCATTTCCTAGGAGGGTGGAAACAGTGAGAACAAAGCTCCACCTGGGTACAAAGCATGACATGCTTCCGACTTTACAAAACACAGTGGAGAACTCTGCTTGTCAAAATTCCTTGAGGGAAAAAAACATCCCCAAAGAACTGGAGGGATGGAAAACTCTCCAGTGGCAACTCTGGGGAGTCTGCAGAGAGAGGATCCTCTAGCACGGCTGAGTAACCCAGCCCAGCTGCCCTCTCCTCTGGGAAGGGTTTCAACCTCTGGGCTCAACAAGAGACCATGTCTCGGACTGCCCACAGACAGCCCTCACCCCTTCAGACAGTCCCATGGCCCCGGGTGGGATGGAGGTGGAGGCGGAGGGGGAGGGCCACTCCAATCTAGAGAGCCCTCTGGGGACTCCTCTGTCCTCCCCCAACAGGTTCCAGCTGATTCTGTAATTAGACAAGCCTGAGAATCAAAGGGAGACATTCCCAGCTCCTTCACTTCATCCAAAGCCCACTGGGCTGCAGAGGATCATCTGGCAAGTTCCTAGCATGGAAGTCAAAGGAACATCTTTCGACTTGTGCCTGTCTCCCCAGGTTCTGGCCCAGCCCTCCCGCCAGCCTTCCTAATAGCTTGTTCAGCAGCTCCCTCCCACCACCTGTAACTCAGGAGAAAGGTCTCTCAAACAGCCAGGGGGCCAGCCAACTCAGAAGCAGCAACATGTCCTAAAATGGTCAAAGAGAACTCCGCAGATCTGGCTGAAGCTCAGCTCCTAAAGGAAGGGGCAGGACCGGCAGGAGGACAAGTTTAACTTCTCCATCACCCCGCCCTGAGCCTCTGGCCTGGGATTAACCCCCTTTCTGCTGACCGCTTACCATTCCACAGCACCTCCAGGGGGCGGGCAGACAGTGGGATCGCCTTGTTCTCTTTCAACACAGGGCTGACGTAGGAAGCTAAGTAAGGGACAGACGTCCAGACCTGTGAAAGGAAGAGGGGGCAGCAAATGAACAAACGGACAGACCTCGCACAGTCAATCTCGCCTACCTGACCCCTAGAGCTGCACTTTTTATTTCTCCCTTAATCATCACTGTCTTTCGCTCTGCGGACAACCTGGACTGCTCCCTACAGCATCACAACACGGAGCCGGGGGACACGCTGGGTCCAGGGCGGCAGATGGGGAGCTGACACCCTGAGGGCTCCATGCGACACTGAGGTCTCATTTACTCTCCTGTCAGTTTAAGAAACTTTATAGAGTGTTGAGCCTGCTTCTTTGTGGGTAAAATGGGTCTCGGGTGAATGAACATCTATTAAGCACCTACGACACGACGGGCAGTGTTTCAGGCATTCGGCCCGTCCCCTCGGCCCCTCCATGCAGGACAGCCATTCACCTTGGCGGCGTTCACGAGTCTCCAAGCATTGAGCAGGCCAAATCCGTGCTGGTGGCTGTGGCTGAAGCCGGCCTCGTTGGTGATCCAGTCCGCGTGGCGGTCCTCGTACTGATAGCACAGGGGTCCTGGTGAGCCTTGCGGAGTTTAGGTTTCCTGACTCACCCTGATGGCTCTTCCAGCCCAGACTCTCCCACAAAGGCTGCGAGGAAGGGACTCCCCGAGGACAGCCGGGACAAAAGGGCAAAGCCCCGTGATGTCACCAGCCCAATGGCCTGCTTACAGAGGGACCTGGAAGCCTGGCCAGAATGCTCCTTTGCAGGTGACATGGCCACAGCAGGACAGGGATAAGTGAATTCAGGTCTGTGGTCTTGGTGGGGTCTCCACACTGCTTCCGTAGGAATGCAACTCTGGGAGACACTGGCACCTAATGCCTGGGACATCTAGAATCTGAACTTCCTGATACCTCCAAGCCCTCGGGACCAAAACTCTGAGGTGGGCCGGGCCAGGCCGTGCATCTGCCTGCGAAGCGCTCACCCGGGTGGCTGTGAAGACGATGATGTGCTGGACGTCACGCCACGTGAGGCAGGGCCGCACCTGCAGCATCAGGGCTATCATGCCAGCAGCCAGGGGCGCGGCGGCCGAGGTCCCTGTGTGACCCTCGGTGCAGCCGGTGCCCTTCTGAAGGTCCCAGTCGGTGGTCACCTGGGAAGTGGAGTTGGGGGGATGGGGGCTGATTAGGGCCTGCGTTTCCAGGGCGGTGGGGGGAGGGGGCAGGGCGGGGCCTCAGAGCCAGTGAGCCTCCTGGGGACCTCTGTGTCTGGCCGATCAGGATGAAGGAGATTCTTCATCCTCCTGGGCCTTACAGGAGAACCTCTGGAGAGCTGAGAAAAACCAGTTACTCTGAGGGTCTTGGCTGCAGTAGCGTGGAAAGGAGGTGGAGAGGGGAAAGGCCTCATGTGTCCTGATTCCTGCTCAGCTGATGATCCCTTCCCCAATCCCCCCGCCCCTGCAGCCGTGGAGACAGAGGAGTGGCCGGGGAGCTGCAGGGCCCCCAGTTGGAGCTGGAACAACAGTGAAGGCAGCGGGCAAGGAACTCCGGCTTGGCGGCTCAGAGACAGGGCTGGCCTGATGTCAGGGTGAACGCAGGGAGTGTGTCTCAGGGAGAGGACAGCGTCCCCCTCGCCCACTGGTGGGCTCAGCACAGGCGGAGCATCTGCACCGCTGCCCACCCTGGCCTGTGGCGATTGATGGGCCAGGCCACCTCCCTCCTCAGGGCCGAGTGCCTCGGGTCCCCCTTCTCTACCTGCAGTCCTGAGGTGGGAGGTGAGAGTGGGGGTTGAGGGGGAGGGACACAGCACCTGTCTGGCATCCAGTTCTTTCCATGTTCTCATCCTCCCTGGAGCCACACAGGGTGGAGCCGGGGAGGTCCCTGCCTAAATCCACTCCAGCCCATGGCCCTCTGGATCTAGTACGTGGTGCCCATGCTAACACTAGAACATCTTTTCCTTCCAGGCTTCTCTCCTGGGTCAGATACCAAGGTGCTACCTTCTGCCAAGAGCTGCCCTTTCTCCACCGTCCTCGCTGCTTGCCTTCCAGCTATTATAGCAGCTGCCAAGACATGTCATTTCCACTCAGATGCTGTGCTCTCACAGAAGAGAAGGGAAAAACTCTTCAAGTAGAAGTCTCAATGAGGGTGGGAAGCCTGGTCTGTGCCAGGGAGCAGATTAATTTTTTCCTGTTAAGGAAACAGTCTCACAGTGACAGTCTAGTGTGGAGCCGGGAAGCTGGTGAACTTGCCTCTGGTGGCAGGAGCCCTGGGCAGCAGACGGTGGGGTGGCGTGTCCCTCCGTGCCCGCCCTGGGGGAGGCAGCCCCACCAAGCTGGTCATTGAACAGAAACTGGCAACTGGTTTTCAAGACAGGGACAACCCAAAGATGGGAGTTTGGCTGAACAAACTCTCTTTGCATTTCTGGACAAATTATAGTTCAGATAGAAAGTGGTGGGGGTGAAGCAGAGTTGAATCCGGAGGAGAAAAGACAGGCGCCCCAGAACAAGGGGATCTTGTATGCCCAGTAACTTCTCGGCCCCCGACTGTGGCTGGGGTGAGCAAGAGTCCTGCCAGGATGTTCCTGCTGTTCCTCCCCCTCCAGCCTGGGCTGGGCTGGGGGTGGGTGGTGCCCCTCTGCACCCAGACTCCCTTCTGTTAAGCAAAGCTTCCTGCCCGCTTACTTTAGCTCATTCCCTTTTTTCTTCTCCCAGGGTGGGGGAAGGGGCTGGGGCCACCTGGCCCAGAGCCTTGGAACATTGTATTGACCAGAAGTCATTGAGCAGCAAAAACAGAATTTCAGTTTGGGAAAGAGAATTTGACCCAGAGGCAGCAGCCCAATTCCCAACGGCCCCAGAGAGTCCTCCCAAGTGCGAGCCACTGGAGAAATGTGACACCGGCTGGCTGCGGCCCAGCCCTGCCCCAGAGCCCCTCGTCCCCGGGTCACTCTGTTATGGGCATCGGGATGGGCAGGGAGCTCTAAGATGACGGGCTGGAGCTGAGCCAGCTGGGGGTAGGCACTGCACTCTGAATTCCTTCACAGGTTCCCACAGCTTGAGAAACTCCACTTGCTTGCTCCAACCTCTTGTTTGCTGTGACTCCAAGCCCAGCTCCAAGGAAAGAGCTGTCTCTGCGGTTGACGGGGACATTCCAGACTCCTTTTCCCACCCATGCGGTGCAGACAACCACTAGCTTTACTCCTGAGGATGAACAGGATCAGAACTTGCAGTATTTACGTAAGGACTGCATAGCAATGCAATGATGATTTTTTTTTTTTAAGCCCATAGAAATTAGGCAAAGCCCGTATTCTACCAAAGGAAGACATTTCAAAGGTTCTTTCATCCATGTGTGTTTAGAGCGATTCCTATAAAATATGCATATTTGTTAAGTTAAAAATTTAAAGATGAAGGAGCTTCCCTCGTGGCTCAGTGGTAAAGAATCTGACTGCCAGTACAGGAGACACAGGTTCAATCCTTGGGCTAGGAAGATTCCACATGCCTCGGGGCAACTAAGCCCTTGCGGCACAACTACTAATCCCGTACAGTGCTCTGGAGCCTGGGAGCTGCAAGTCCTGGGCCCGTGTGCCCCAGAGCTTGTACTCTGCAACAGGAGAAGCCACCCCAGTGAGAAGTCCAGACACTGTAATGACAGAGCCCCCCACTTGCCGAAACTAGAGAAAAGCCCGTGCAGCAAGGAAGACCAGCACAGCCATACATAAATAAGATTTTTAAAAATTTAAAGATTAAAAACCCTTTACACAGATACATTTAGAGTCCTCAACTCCATTCTACCAACAGGGGCAGACTCTTAGGGAAACAGATCTGCTAGGGAAGAGGATCCCGAGAGCCGGGCTGGGGAGCAGAGGGTCGGTGGGTGGGGCAGAGCACTCACGATGCTCCGGAGCATCTTGTCCCCGCCACTGAAGGTGACCGCCAGCATGGAGGCACACTCCTCAGCGTAGAAAGGCATTCGTCCCTCCTCGTCCACAGCACCTGGGGAAGGAGCAGGGAAATGGGAGTGGAGGTGAGGGTCTGCGGACATCAGACTCACCTCTAAGTTATCGTGGAGAGGTTGATCCTGGGCTTAAAACATGATCTCAGTGGTCCAAGTCCTTCAAGTACCCACACGCCTCCCCCAGACAAGCGGTCTCAAATGGCAGAGGGTAGTCTGTGCCGAGACCATTCTTTCAGCAGACTACAGGGGGTGGCCACTCGACACGGACTCATCCATTCACACATGCGTTTCTGTTACTTATCGGTCATCTACTGCAAGTCACACACTGTGTGAGAGATAGGGACTGTGGGGAAAGGCCACAGACCTGATCTCAAGGAGCCCATGGTCAGGGGAGGTCAGGGAAGTAGGTACAGCTGGGATGGTAAATGCCTACAGCAGGGAGCACAGGTAAAAGGCAGTTAATTTAGGCTGGTGTGGCGGGGAGGTCAGGGAATGTTTCAAGCAGGAGGGAAGTGACCCGTGGGAAGAGAGGCTGGACCAGAGGCCCAACCAGCTGTGGTGATAGAGGTGGGGGCTGGGGGCACGGAGGGGGTTATCTCAGATGATGGGTAGAAAGTGGGCCTGGGAATAACTTATAATGAAGTCCTGACCTCCCCTGAGAGCAGGGCTGGTTCTTCCTCGCTATCAGAGTCTGAAGAGAGACCGTGCACACACACTCAGACAGACACATGGAAGCTAGGGGCACACCCAGACACACGGTTCCCTCACCGCTGAGTGACACCCAGATACACGGTTCCCTCACCGCTGAGTGACACACACCCACATACACGGTCCCCTCACACCCGAGTGACACACACACAGACACACGGTCCCCTCACCCGAGTGACACACAGACACACGGTCCCCTCACCCCTGAGTGATATACACCCAGACACGGCCCCCTCATCCGAGTGACACCCAGATACACAGTTTCCTCACCCCTGAGTGACACACACCCACATACACTGTCCCCTCTCACCCGAGTGACACACGTCCAACACCCAGATACGTGGCCCCTCACCACTGAGTGATACACACCCAGACACACGGCCCCCTCACTCCTGAGTGACACCCAGATACACTGTCCCCTCACACCTGAGTGACACACACCAGATACATGGTCCCCTCACCCGAGTGACACACACAAAGACACACGGTCCCTTCACCCATGAGTGACACACACCCAGATACATGGTCCCCACACACAGTCCCCTCACCCCTGAGTGACACACACCCAGACACACGGTCCCTTGACCCCTGAGTGACACACACCCATACATGGTCCCCTCACCCGAGTGACAAATACCCAGACACAGGGTCCCCTCACCCCTGAGTGACACGCACCCAGATACACGGCCCCTCACCCCTGAATGACACACCCAGACACATGGTCACCTCACCACTGACACACACACCCAGATACACGGCCCCTCACCACTGAGTGACACACACCCAGACACACAGTCCCTTCACCCATGAGAGAGACACACACACACAGTCCCATCAGCTCAAGTGACACACATACACATCCAGATACATGGTCCCCTCACCCCTAAGTGACACAACCCACATACACGGTCCCCTCACCCCTGAGTGACACGCACCCAGATATACGGCCCCCTCACCCCTGAGTGACACACACCCACACACACGGTCCCCTCACCCCTGAGTGACACACACCCAGACACACGGCCCCTCACCCCTGAGTGACACACACTAAGACACACAGTCCCTTCACCCCTGAGTGACACACACCCAGACACACAGCCCCTCACCCCTGAGTGACACGGACCCAGATACACGGCCCCTCACCCCTGAGTGACACACACACACACACAGTCCCTTCAGCTCAAGTGACACACACACACATCCAGATACATGGTCCCCTCACCCGTGAGTGACACACATCCAGACACACGGTCCCTTCACCCCTGACACACACTCAGACACATGGTCCCTTCACCCCTGAGTGACACACACCCAGATACACGGCCCCTCACCCCTGAGTGACACACATCCAGACACACGGTCCCTTCACCCCTGACACACACTCAGACACATGGTCCCTTCACCCCTGAGTGACACACACCCAGATACACGGCCCCTCACCCCTGAGTGACACACACCCAGACACACGGTACCTTCACCCCTGAGTAACACACACCCAGACACATGGTCCCTTCACCCCTGAGTGACACGCACCCAGACACATGGTCCCTTCACCCTGAGTAACACACACCCAGACATGGTCCCTTCACCCCTGACACACACCCACACACAGATACACGGCCCCTCACCCCTGAGTCACACCCAGATACACGGCCCCTCACCCCTGAGTGACACACACCCAGACACACGGTCCCTTCACCCCTGAGTGATACACACCCAGACACACAGCCCCTCACCCCTGAGTGACAAACACCCAGACACACGGTCCCTTCACCTCTGAGTGACACACACCCAGACACATGGTCCCTTCACCCCTGAGTGACACAACCCACATACACGGTCCCCTCACACTTGAGTGACATGCACCCAGAAACACGGTCCCCTCACCCGTGAGTGACACACACCCAGACACACTGTCCCCTCACCCCTGAGTGACAAACACCCAGACACACAGTCTCTTCACCTCTGAGTGACACACACCCAGACACATGGCCCCTCACCCCTGAGTGACACACACCCAGACACACAATCCCTTCACCCATGAGTGACACACACACACACACAGTCCCTTCAGCTCAAGTGACACACATACACATCCAGATACATGGTCCCCTCACCCCTAAGTGACACAACCCACATACATGGTCCCCTCACCCCTGAGTGACACGCACCCAGATATATGGCCCCCTCACCCCTGAGTGACACACACCCACACACACGGTCCCCTCACCCCTGAGTGACACACACCCAGACACACGGCCCCTCACCCCTGAGTGACACACACTAAGACACACAGTCCCTTCACCCCTGAGTGACACACACCCAGACACACAGCCCCTCACCCCTGAGTGACACGGACCCAGATACACGGCCCCTCACCCCTGAGTGACACACACACACACACACACAGTCCCTTCAGCTCAAGTGACACACACACACATCCAGATACATGGTCCCCTCACCCCTGAGTGACACACATCCAGACACACGGTCCCTTCACCCCTGACACACACTCAGACACATGGTCCCTTCACCCCTGACACACACTCAGACACATGGTCCCTTCACCCCTGAGTGACACACACCCAGATACACGGCCCCTCACCACTGAGTGACACACACCCAGACACACGGTACCTTCACCCCTGAGTAACACACACCCAGACACATGGTCCCTTCACCCCCGAGTGACACGCACCCAGATACACGGTCCCTTCACCCCTGACACACACCCAGACACATAGTCCCTTCACCCTGAGTAACACACACCCAGACACACGGTCCCTTCACCCGAGTAACACACACCCAGACACATGGTCCCTTCACCCCTGAGTGACACGCACCCAGACACACGGTCCCTTCACCCTGAGTAACACACACCCAGACATGGTCCCTTCACCCCTGACACACACCCAGACACACAAATACACGGCCCCTCACCCCTGAGTCACACCCAGATACACGGCCCCTCACCCCTGAGTGACACACACCCAGATACACGGCCCCTCACCCCTGAGTGACACACACCCAGACACACGGCCCCTCACCCCTTAGTGTCACACACCCAGACACATGGTCCCCTCACCCCTGAGTGACACACACCCAGACACACAGCCCCTCACCCCTGAGTGAGAAACACCCAGACACACGGTCCCTTCACCTCTGAGTGACACACACCCAGACATATGGTCCCTTCACCCCTGAGTGACACACACCCAGATAGACGGCTCCTCAACCCTGAGTGACACACACCCAGACACACGGTCCCTTCACCCCTGAGTGACACACACCCAGATACACAGCCCCTCACCCGAGTGACACACACCCAGACACACGGTCCCTTCACCCTGAGTAACACACACCCAGACACACGGTCCCTTCACCCCTGAGTAACACACACCCAGATACATGGTCCCTTCACCCCTGAGTGACACACATACACACAGTCCCTTCAGCTCGAGTGACACACACACACACACATCCAGATACATGGTCCCCTCACCCCTGAGTGACACACACCCAGACACAAGATCCCTTCACCCCTGAGTGACACACACCCAGATACACGGTCCCTTCACCCCTGAGTAACACACACCCAGATACATGGTCCCTTCACCCCTAAGTGACACACATACACACAGTCCCTTCAGCTCGAGTGACACACACACACATCCAGATACATGGTCCCCTCACCCCTGAGTGACACGCACCCAGACACATGGTCCCTTCACCCCTAAGTGACATACATACACACAGTCCCTTCAGCTCGAGTGACACACACACACATCCAGATACATGGTCCCCCCACCCCTGAGTGACACACACATACACACACTGACATACTTGGTCCCCTCACACACACACATCCAGACACATGGTCCCTTTACTCTTGAGTGACAGACACATATGCACACTGAGATACATGGTCCCCTCACCCCTGACACACACACACACACACCCAGATACACGGTCCCTTCACCCCTGAGTGACACACACTGAGATACATGGTCCCTTCACCTCTGACACACACACTCCCCCCAGATATACAGTCCCTTTATCCCTGAGTGACACACACACAACCAGATATAGTCCCTTCACCCCTGAGTGACATACCACACACTCACTGAGATACATGGTCCCGTCAACCCTCACACATACCCAGATATACAGTCCCTTCACCCTTGACACACACATACACACACACTGAAATACATGGTCCCCTCACCTCTCACCCCCCCCCCCCACACACACCCCCAGATATACAGTCCCTTTACCCCTGAGTCAGTCACACACACACACACACACACACCCACCCGGATACACAGTCTCTTCACCCTGAGTGACACACCACACACACACTGAGATACATGGTCCAGTCACCTCTAAGTGACACACACCCCCCCAGATACAAGTCTCCTCACTGCTGAGTCTCTCTTTCTTTCTCTCTTACACACACACACACGCGCGTAAGCACCCGTGCGCTGTGGGACCACTGGGCCCCCTACCTATGGTGACGGTGTAGATGGAGTTGGCGTAGCCATCGTAGTTGCAGTTGTCGTTGTGCTGGCCCCCATTGCCACTGGCCACCACAAAGATGCTCCCAAAGCCCTGGCGGCCAGCGATCACCCCGTGCTGCAAGGCAGCCTGAGGAGCACAACACCCAGGTCAGCTGAGGAACTCACAGGAAGACCCCACCTACCACGCCACTTGCCCTCCTATCCCCTTCTAGAAGGAAAACAAAAAACCCCAAGGGCATTGGACAAGGGAGAAAGAGACTTAAAGATGGACTTAAGAGGGTAAGGGGGCTATTAGTGGAACAACTGCTTGATGGATGTGCTCTGCTTATCAGAGAAGGTGGGGCCAGAAATGCGGAGCTGAGCACAAAATCAGAGCAAAGCACTGCTCCATTCTAAGAATGTCCCCCTCACCCCTTCACCCCAGGGCAGGAGTGCTGTTCCCAAAGGAGTGGTCGGGGCTACAAGGCAGGTCTGGGGGCAGGCGGGAGCAGTTCCAGGAATGGGATGACGAGGGTGAACTTGGTCCCCAAGGTCTCCATGGTTCCCAGCTACCTTGCCCAGCTGGTGGGGGCCATCCACTGTCTTCCCGTCATCGTCTGGTCCCCAGCTGTGGAGAGACACCCAGTGGGAAGAGCCAGGGCCAGGCCGTGGCTACCCACCCAGCCCAGCCTCGGCGGGCCATCCCTCTGCCCCACGCTTCCCCTCCTCCCAAGGGCTCCAGCCCAGGACTCGCGTGATGAAAGGACGTAAGAGTCCAGCCCTCACTCCAAAATGGAAAACAGAAGGACGTGCTAACATTCTTGTCCTTGGAAACTTTCCGAGTTCAGGACTACTCTAACCTGCTCCTAAAAACCCCTTTTCAGGTCGCCAGGGAGTACAGAGTGGTGGAAAGGGATGAGAGGCTACCCCTTCTCCACCAAAGAAGCTAATTCTAGGCCTGATGGCAGAGCACCTGCGAAGGAAGTAGACAACCTGTGTAAGGTGTCTAGGAGTTCTCTGTCCTTTCTCTACATGTGGTGGACGTTGTGTATCTACAGGAGATACTGGCTGGGGAAGAACAGGCTGCCGTCGATGCGGCGCCAGCAGCCCAACCTCAGCTCCTGCTTATCAGCCACCCCCTTCCTGCCAGATCCACAACCTGGAGCTGCCAGTGTGTCCCTGGGTGGGGGCAGAGGGGCTTTGCACTGGGTATTCAGCCCAGTTGTGGTAAGACGGGAATCCTAAATTTCTTCCAGAGCATTACGAGTTTATTAAATAAACTCAAGGTGGGATGGAATACTCCTTGTGTGGCAACCTGATCACTGGGGTGACTTGGGGCTTAAGATGGAGAACCCAGAAGCTGGGGGTCTGGAGAAATGAGGGCAGTGGACTTACAGGTTGTACCCCATGGGAGAGCCCCCACACACACCGCTGTTCTCTGGTGGGGGCTTCGCCCGCTGCCCCCGCCTCTGGCCCCTTCACCTTGCTCCTGGCTGCACCTCACCTGCAGCTGTAGATGTCGTTGATCTGGTAGTGTTTATTGAACGCCACAGCCTCCATGCTGTCTGTCAGGGGTCCATCCAGTACCCGGATACCTAGGCAGTGTAGGACATACCAGCTCCTCAATATGCTGGTCTCCTCGATGGGGAGCCGGGTTTGTGGGGGCCCCCTGTGGAGACTTACTTTTCTAAGCGCTCTTGGATCTTTTGAACCTTTATACCATGTGCATGTACCTGGCCAGAAATATTTTCTAATGTAATGCTAAATCTTAGACTTGACGGATCCTGGGGTCTGGTGGGCAGAGGCATAGGCTAAAAGGTAGGGAATCCAAAGTTCCCTTTTTTCATGCATCCTCTATCTCATAAAACACTGCAGCGATGCCTGACACAGATGGTATTCAACAGATGGTTCTCAGCCCATTGCTCCTCCCATGGACGTCTAGTCTCACCTTCTAAGATGGGGTGGTCACATCCTGGTGGAGCTCTCAGAAGGGACCTGGGCTCCCTCCGTCTGTAGTCTCATTTACAGAGAGGGCTGCTGACCCCTGCTGGACTATAGGAGGAATGCAGCCACTCTGTTCCAGCCTCGTAAATGCAGGCTCCAAGCGTTTATGAGAAATCACCAGGAAGGCTTCTGCATCCATTCCCTTCACCCTCTGCCTTGAAGGACAAAGACAGAGAGGCCGAGGAGCCATAGAACCACCCCAGTATGGGCCAGGGCCACTCAGCTCTCTTGAAAGGATGGGAAGCAGACAGTGACCATCAGCAGGGGCGGGAGCTAGAGAGCTGGGAGAAGGGAGAGGGGCCTCCACAGACACACGGGATCAAAAAAGAAGGGGAGATGAGGAGGCCATTGGTAAACCATGAAAATACAATATCATGGATAAGTAAAAGGAGCTATCATTACAATGAGCTGAGCACTGATGGGGCATAACTATGATCAGGAAAAGGGAAGCGGAGTCTGAGCAGGTGGCCCTGGGCCTCCATCTCTCATCCACCTCATTTTCACGTTCTTAGCTGTTTTATATAGTCGTGCGTGCTCAGTCGTGTCCGACTCTTTGTGACCCCACGGACCATGCCAGGGTCCTCTGTCCATGGAATTTTCTAGGCAAAAATACTGGAGTGGGTTGCCATTTTCTACTCCAGGGGATCTTCCTGATCCAGGGATTAAACCCACATCTCTTGTGTCTCTTACATTGATTGACAAGCGAATTCTTTACCACTGAGCCACCGGGGAAGCCCTTTTTGAAGTGGGGTTTGCTGCTAAAAACATGTTAGAAACACCAAAGCACTGAGAAAAAATCAATGAGCCAATCTGTCCTGCAGACACCTATTTATAAGTGTACCCTTTGCTTTCTGCTGTGTGTTGAAGGGGAAATAAAGTCGTGTTGGAATTCAAGGAGGAGGGACAGAGGATGAAGACAGCAGTCACAGCAGGGGGCGGGGGGTGTACCGAGGCTGGACTGGAGGTACCTGCTATGCGGCTCCCGAATGCTACTCCCACCGCACAGAAGCTGTTGTTGGGCACGGCAGCAATCTCGCCCGCGCACCGTGTGCCGTGGTGGTTGCCATTCTCCAAGTCCGGGTGGGGCATGGGGTCAGGGTCATTAGAGTTGAGGTCATAGCTGCCCTCAGGGCTCTGAAACATGGCAGGGGAGGAGGGGGGTAGATGCGGTCACTCACTGGTTCCAACCGGTCAGCTCTTGGAGCTCAGGGAGAGAGAATTGGGGGTTTGGGGCTCTGAGCCAACACTGCGGGCCCATCTCTGCCAGCCACACAGGCGGCATAAGGACAGGACACCTAGGGCAAAGCTGAGAAGTGCTGCATGCTGTGCTGTGCTGTGCCAAGTTGCTTCAGTCGTGCCCAACTCTTTGCGACCCCATGGACTGTGGCCTGCCAGGTTCCTCTGTCCATGGGATTCTCCAGGCGAGAATACTGGAGGAGTTTGCCACTTCCTTCTCCAGGGGATCTTCCTGACCCGGGGACTGAACTTGAGTCTGTTGGGCCTCCTGCATTGGCAGGCAGGCTCTGTAGCAACAGAAGTGCTATAGCTCTAGGCAAACTTCTCTCTTGGCCAATATTATAGAAATATGCCCAGGAGCTGCTTCCAGGGTAAGCCTGGGATAAAAGAGGCTTCCGGCTACTTAAAGGGCAGGCTTTACAGAGGGGGAGGCACTGGGACTTGAGTGGAAAGGGAATTTGCCTAGGGCTACTCCTTACTTCCCAGGGCAGGGAGTGGCAGCAGGATCCAGGAAGTATCTCTCTGCTGAGCTGGAGCCTGTGATCTAGCTGCCAGGCACAAGGCTGCCTGGGGGAGAGGAGCAGATGAAGAGCAGCATCCTACCTCCCAGGTCCTTCTCTCTGGCCCAGTGAGAGGTCACTGGGAAAGGGAACAGGCCTGAGGCAACATCAAGAATCAGGTAAGGCCAGGGGGCGGGACTGACTCCAGGGCCACTCACGTAGTTGGGGGCGATGTCCTGGATGGTGTGCTCCACGCCGTCGTCCACGACCACCACGGTCACCCCGCGTCCGGTGACATTGCGCTCCCAGACACCCGTCACATTGATGTCCCTGCCGGGGCTCCGCCGGTTATTCTGGGGGAGAGACGGGGTCAGGAACTGCTCTCTGAGCCTTGGGAGTCCAGTGATGCACAGCACAGCCCATAGGAAGACAAGTATAGCGAGCAGCCCCTTCGCGCTCTTGGCCTGTCAGGGGGCCAGAGAGAGGGGTGGACAAACAGGGGTAGGTGGGGACGGAGCCAAGGAGGGAACCTGTGAGAGCTCTGCCACAGCCCAGGTGTCCAGTAAAGCTTGGCATCACTCATGGGCAACAAGGGTGAAACAGTGACTAGGGTTAAGGGCTGGGTATTAATATGCCGTATGATATACATTGGGACTTCCCAGGTGGCATTAGTGGTAAAGAACCTGCCTGCTAATGCAGCAGACATAAGAGACACAGGTTCAATCCCTAGGTTGGGAAAATCCCCTGGAGGAGGGCATGGCAACCCACTCCAGTATTCTTGCCTGCAGAATCCCATGGACAGAGGAGCCTGGTGGCTACAGTCCATGGGGTCACAGAGTAGGATGTGAGTGAAGCGACTTAGTATCCACTGCATGCATGACATACATTATAATAACATTGTATAATATAACATTACTAGCTAATCCCTGCACAGGCATGATATACATTATATTCACATTGTATAATATAATGTCACTAGCTAACTCTTGTAAAGTGTTTCCCATGTGTCCAGCACACCTACATTAGTTCACTTAACTATAACCATTGCCCTCTCCATTAACAGAGAGGTTAAACAGTGCACCCAAAGGCACAGGCTAGTCAGTGGCAGGCAGCCCAGGCGGCCTGGCCCCAGCACCCGCGCTGGGCACTGCAGTCCTCTGGCTCTCTGGGAGTGAGCACAGGGCACGTGGAGCCCAAGGATGAAGCCTATCATCAAAGCCCACGGAAACGTCTTCTCAAGCAAAGGATGGGAGGCCCCTGAAGAGTTAACACAGACAAATGCCCACAAGCACCGGGTACCCCTGCCCTGGCTGTCTGAAGCTGGAAGCGGCAGGGCTGGACTCACCAGGTGCCACTGCTGCGGGTACTTGGGGTCATTGAAGTGGACACCACGCTTGGTCCGCTTGAGCAGCCTCTGTTCTGAGTGCCAGCGCACAGCTTCGTGCCTGGCCAGCACGGCCTCCACCTGCTGCCGGACGGCCTTGACCTGCCGGGCCTGGCGATGCCCCGCTGGCTGGACCAAGAGGTAGTGCCCCTGGAGCTCCCCGATGCGCCCTGCGTTCATCAGCCCCGTCGCCTGGGCCAGAGCATCTGCCCACCGTTCCAGCAACTCCTCTGCTCCCTCGCCTTCCGGACCATCCAGACGCACTGCCCAGCTTAGCCCCCTGGGGCCCTGGGCCCCGGGCCCACCTGCCCCCACCAGGCCCATAACCCAGGGAAGCAGTAGGAAGAGCCCAGCTAACTCCAGCCAGAGGCCCGTGGGCAGGCCCAGGGGGGCATCTGAGTGTGGCACTTTCTGCCTCCCTTTCGGCATCAGAGCAGTAGGCTGCGGACAAAGAGAAGGACATCAGAGGTAAGACAGCTGATAACAGCAGGACTCTCAGGAGGCGACCGAGCACCAAGGTACCATACCCGGAGACTCCTAACCCATGCCTTTTAAATCATTAAACGTGTGATCTTCTCTTTTAATTCACATTGATCTCTGACCAACAGGGATAAGCCCCTGGGGGGAGTGGGGGGCCAGAAGTAAGCCTAGTGGGTCCCTCAATGGCATGATTGTCACGAGACAATCAAGCAGGAGGTCCAGGTGCTAACAGGTACCACACTGCTCTTCCCCACTGTTGCCATCTTGAGCTCAGAAGTCCTATCGCTCCTGCCAATTCCTGGCAGCTCCATGATTGTTCTTTAGAAGAGACCCTCCTCCCTTCTTCAGAGGGGACAGAAATCTTCCCCCAGGTGACTTCTCAGACCCATCCGTGGTCTTGAGGGCTAACTTCCCACAGTGGGGCCCCATTCCCACCTGGACTCAGAGTGAGGCTGAGCTCCTGGTCTGGTTAACCACCTCACGCTCATTTTGTGCAAATGGAGAAAAGGCATTCCTTCTGCTGTGAGTAGCGGTGACTCCCAGCACAGACCGCAGACCTGTACACCCCAAGAAAACAAGAAATGGTGTCCTCCCAAACCCAGTGGAGCAAGCAGAGGCTAGCCAGGAACCCTGGGATCTGTGACCAAAGAAACTGCTAATGATCACTTGCGGGAATCTCAAATAGGTCACAGACTGGAACAAAAGTGGTATAGTAAGGCCAGATGGGTACAAAACCCAAAAACCCTACTTCTCATCCCATCAGGCCATCCTCTTCTTTTTTTTCCTAGATGCTGAGAGGAGGGCTTGAACTCTTACTCAAAACTTCTCTTGAAAAAGTAGATAAGGGACTTCCCTCCTGGTCCACTGGCTAAGACTCTGTGCTCCCAATGCAGAGGGCCTGGGTTCGATCCCTGGTCAGGGAACTGATTCCACGAGCAGCAACTAAAGATCCGGCATGCCACAGCTAAGACCCCGTGCAGCCAAAATAAATAATAGATAACTAAATTTTTTTTTTAAAAAAAGAACAAAAAAGTAGGTAGGACTGCTTCTTTAGAAGTCTGGGTAGTAGCTCACTTCCTGATTTGTGTACCTGTGAAGGACGCCAGGGGAAATAAGAGTAGGAGGAGGCGGGGGGGGGGGGGGGGGGGGAAATGGGGAAAAGCTCAGAATGCAAACAAAACTGAACAGGAATAAGAGGCAAGTGGGTGGGGTGGGGACTGGAAAGCACCACTGCAGGGCTTCCCTTAGTCGCTAGCTCAGCAAGTTGTCTGTGAAGTTTTCTAAACCTGGGACTGCCACCCGTGGCTTGACAGAAGGGCCAAATTAGTGGGCAAATGTGGGGACAGGGACAGGTGACTGGGCCGTGGGACAAGTGTGTCCCTACTGGTGGCTGAGCTCCTTCAGAAGCATCTGCTCTCTAGTGGGCTGGGGGGCAGGGGGTCACCTTGAGGCAGGGCTTAGGACCCGCACACGTACCCAAGTGGATCAGTCTGAAAATATGGGTATTGTACACAAGTCTCTTTGGAAAGGGAGAAGGGAACCTCCGCCACCTAACATTTCCTTCCCCAGATCCACATATCTCCTTCTCTCTTAGGTTCCCAGGAAAATACCTCCCTGCCCGACGGCACCCTACACTGTCCCAAGACACTCAGGTGTCCTTCCCTGTCTGCAGGCCTTACTGAAGCAAAAGAAAATTCTTGTGAGGTAAGTTGATAGCGACCCAGCTGGGCAAGGCTCCTTCCGTCTCAGAGGAGCCCACAGATTTCAGGAAGACAGGAGAAACCTGACCACCACATCCTCCAGTCCTTCTGGCAGGGCAGGACTTGACCCCGCAGCTCACCTCCACCCTCGGCTTTTGGGAAAGGAACCTTAGCTATCATCTGAAAGCAGATCTCAACTTCGCCCCAACTAACTAGGCGTGTCTCTACAGCTCTTAGGTGCCAAGGAGGGCAGCCCGAGTCCAAGATTCCTGTTCCCAAGAGGCTGTCTTCCTCCTCCTTCTCTTCGGAACCTCGCAACCTCTACAACCTGTTCCTAGAAATCAGGCTGCCTGCCAGAGGTCAGTTTCATCGACCGCTGGCCTCCAATGCCCGGTGCAAAGGGCCTCCTTCTCCTCAGAGGACCCGCACGATCTTGGAATCCTGGACGCCGTGGCCCCTTCTCCCTGGGCTCGCGCACGCGGGGAATGAAGGCACCCTCTGGGCAGCTCGCTCATCCTCAGACAGCGGCTGCAGCCGCCCCCACCCCCAGTTCTAGAGCACCCGGACCTCCAATGCCCCGCCCCCACCGAGTTCCCAACTCACCGGCCCGGCCGCCGCCGCCGCCGCCGCCCGCCTGCGGAAACTCGCGGCTCCGCGGGAGCCCGAGAAGCCGGTGACAGCAGCATCACTTCCGCCCGGCGGCGCAGCCAATCAGCGGCGGGCCCCCGGCCGGGCCGAGTGAGCGGCCAGGAGCCGCCGGCGACATTGTGGGGGCGCGGGGGGCGGGGCGGCTCCTCCGGGCGTCCTCCGCTGAGGAAGCAGCGTGTGCGGCGGCTGGCCCACCGCCCCGCGTCCTCGGGGCACCTGCAGAAGCTACCTTCTCCATAAGGCCGGTCCTCTCCCTCATGGCGTCCTCTGGACAAGGCATCTCGGTTGAGACCTTTAAAACAACACTTGTTCCTCTTCTCTCTCTGACAGCCATGACCCTGACTCTTGCCTGATAACCTTCCTAGAGAGGGGTTCTCCCTCCGCCAGGTCTCAAGTCCTTCTCGCGGTCGCCATCTCTCAAGTCCCTGCGCCCGGGCGGAATCCACTAGCATCTTAGCGCGAGGGACGGTTTCCGCCAAGTCCGTGTCCCCCGGTCCCCCACCCTCGGCCCCGACCGCGCCGACTCCGGCCGCCAGGGGGCGCCATCTGCGGCGGCGCCGGTGCTACCGCCGCCTCTCCTCTCCGGGGCCGAGCCTCGCCCCCCGCCGCTCGTGCCGCCGGAAGTGGGAGGTGTCGCGCGCGCGGGCCGGCGCTCGACCCCTCCCCCCCAGGTTCGGCCGCCCCCTCCCCCCCGCTCCGCCCGCTCAGGTGCGTCCCGTCCCTCCCCCGTTCGCTCCCGGGGGCGCGACGCGGGAGGTGTGTGCGGGGCGGGCGCGCGGGCGAGGGGCTGCGGCGCGAGGGGCGGGGGTCGAGGCTGCGGTGGGGGGCGGGGGTGTGTGTGTGGAGGGAGTCGCGGGGACGGGCATGGGGGTCCCGGCCTAGAAGTGGGACGGGAGGTTGGCAGCCTGACCGGGGGGCCGAGGGCAAGGTGCGAAGGGGGCTCTGGCCGGAGGGATCGGCCGGCAGGGCCAGCCCCGCTGTGGAGGGCGGCCAGGACCACTCGGCGTCGCTTCCCCCCATTGTCCCTTTCGCGACCGTCCCCGGATCTCCCCCGATGACCCGTCGCTCTCGGCTTCGCAGTCTGATCGCCGCCGGGTTGCGGTGCGAGGCTCCACTTGGCCTCTTCGACCTAACGCCCCCCGCCGCGGCCGCAGCCTCCTACCAGATGTCCCCGTCCCCCTCCCCTCTGCGGCTCTCAGCCACCGAGTTACACGTAGGACCCGTGATCTGTGGTTTTGTTGACCGGGCGCCGGGAACTCCCGGCCCGGGCTCCGATGGGGCAGGACGTTTTGCACCTGTGAGAACAGTAATGGCGATCTGGGGCCCGTTTTTCTCCTGGGAGTCTCGTATGATGGGGAAAACTGAGGCACAGGGGGACGATAGCCTGGGACTTAAGTGTTGACACAGGCCAGCCTCCATGCCTGCCCTATGCTTTCTTCGCGGGTCAGGGATGTACCTGGGATGCTATTAAAATAAAAACGAGATTTAAGCTAACCTTATGTTACACTCCCTCCTCCCATATTCTTTTTTATCTTTTCACCATAGAAGGCCATGAATTTGTCCTGTAACATAAAGGATGACCTTTTGATCTAAAAAAGGCCCCTGTCCCACTTCCCTTACTTGGATTACTGTTTTTCAGCTTCTCATTTTCATGCTGGAGTAACTGAGATTCTCATACTCTTTTGCACCTCCAGTAACTCTGAAGAGTGTACTTTCCGCAGTCAGTGGTTGTCAAACTTTTCCCATCTGTGGGGAACACAGAGTAAAAGATACTTGGATTGCCCAATTAAATACTATTTTTTCTCTCCCACAAGAATACTTCCAGAAAACGTATATTAATGGAGAATGCTTTTAATGTGACAGGCATAACGTGATTTTAAAACATACGATACCATTGATATTAGGCCCCAAATCACATCTTTTGTAAATGATATTAAGCAAGGTAGGTATGTGGATCATTTGGAGGATTTTCACAGTCTGTGAGACTGCATTTCTCCTAAACTGAAAAAGCTTTTCACAGGCTTATATAGTGTTGTTTACACACACATATATATGTGTGTGTAATATATGTAATGATATATATAATGATGTTTGAGGATTGATGTCCCTTGGGGCCTATTGCATGCCATGGCTCTTTTTATATCCTATTGAGGAATACTCTGAAGTATTTTCTCCTGGAGCCCAGCTTTTTCTTTGTGTTTCTTTCCTGATATGATTCTGCTGTATGGACATTCTGATGGGGAAAGATACATTTGTTTTGAAGTCTTGGAACTTGTAGCTGTAATTTGTTTCTGAATGTGCAGAGCACGATGGCAGCATCTGAGGTAGCTGGTGTGGTGGCCACTGCTCCCAATCCTCCGGAATCCTCTTCTAGTGTCTGTGCTTCCAAACCAGACGAAGGTCCCCCAGATGGTCTAAGGTAACGTGTGGACCCCTGACCGGGTAGATTTTGTTTGGGTGAGGGGCTTTGGAGATGGGCTTCTTACAGAAGTGTAGTTGGTCTTTCCCCTTTTTGGCTCTAGAGGCATTGCCCTCGATGAAGCTTTTTTAAAAGTAGGGACTGTCGGATCTATATTTGTATATTTGGTACCCCTCACAGTATCCGACACTCAGCAGGCATGCTAATTGTTTGTTGAGTAAATAGATTAGAATACAGCTGGTCAAACTTATTTGAAAATGCAAATATTTCCCAACTTCTCCTACATGGACTGTTTATTTAACTATATGTTTATATATTGTACCTGTATATTGTGTGTGTATATATATATATATATACACACACACACTTAGTATATATGTATGCTTTGTATATGTATATGTACATGGATCTACATTTGTATCTATAGATAAATAGATAGCTTTGTTAGTATGACTTACTACTTCATGTGTGTAGTTTGCCTTCCATCTAAACTCTTTGAAGACTGGAATGATGATTAACCAGCCTTGCATTTTATAGTGATTAAACCATTGTTATGTATAATGTTGTACTAGGTTGGCTACTTCAACACTTTTGTAGAGTACATAGGACCTAATGCAATAGATAACAGTGTCCTGGCAGCTCTGCATGTGTTAATACATTTAATTCTCCTAACAATCCCAGGAGGTAGGTGCTAATACTATTATTCCCATTAACAGGTGAGAAAACTAAGACAGAGAGACGTTAATAACTTGCCCAAGGTTACCATGCTGTGTTGGAGTCAGGATTTAAACTCAAGCTTGTCTGACTCCAGTGTACTTAATAAATAGCTATTTAAATGAAGAAGAGCAGTTTGTTAGTGGGTAATGGGGACAGGAGTTAAGTAAAACCTCACCATGAACTCGCATCTTCATTTTATAAATAGTGCACTTCACTGGTGGTCCAGTGGTTAATAAGACTCTGCCCTTCCAATGCAGGGGGCATGGTTTCAATCCCTGGTCCCACATGCTGCATGGTGCAGCTTAAAAAAAACAAACAAACAGGCACATACTACTAGTAATAATAATAGCAGCCAAGGTTTATTGAGTGTTTACTGTATGCCAGAACTAAACACTTCAGATGCTTTATCTCATGTAATCCTCACAATAATCCCTATTAGGTAGGTAATATTATTTCTGTTTTACAAATGGAGTTAAATAACTTGCCCAGAGTTAAACCACTAGTAAATAGCAGTCAGGATTCACGCCTAGTTACTGTGTCTGTCCAAATTTATAATTTGTGTCCCCGTAGCCCGCTTGATCCCAGCGAGGAGTCAGCAAAGAGCATTTATAAAGATTTTCATTTTACAAGATGTTCTCTGTTGTTTTATTTTGAACAGTAGGTACTATTTTGTTGTTGTGTTTGTTTGTTTTTGAATTTTCTAGAACAGTAGGTACTTGAGGAAAGAAAGGCATAATGACCTAAAGCCTCAGTCAGTGCTGGTTTGGAGTCCTTAAGGGTATCGGCGGACAGAATCAGTTTTAATTTTTCTAATGGCAAAAGAATTTAATGCATATATAGTCATTATTATTGGGTGAAAGAGTTGTGAATGTTGGATATCCTTATAAATAGATTTTGAAGATCTCTCTTAAAAGCAGTATGTTAATGGTTGTGGCAAATGATAAAAACAGTTTTTCCAGTGTTATACATGTGTCATCTGGGATAAAATTTCTACTGGCAGCTTCAATTTTGGATTCAAAATTGTCTGTACTTCAGGCAACATGAAGTAGTGATGCTGTGCTCTAGAAAGTGGTTGAAGAACCTAAAAAGTGGTTCTGGTCAAAGATCTGTCTAGGGAATTTGAGTGTGAATTATTTTTGTGAAACGAGAGTGGAATAAAAACAGTTTCCAAATTAATATTTTATTTATTAAAAATATTATGTGTAACAAAAGTAGTACATGTACTTAAATGAAATAGTCTAACAGTAGGCTATTTCATTTGCATTCCCCCAAATTATTAAATTTGACACCCCCCAATTTCTGGGTCCCCAGAGTCATTCATGTGTGATATTTATTGTGGACTGTCTCCGGAACCCAGATTCTTCACCACTGTGCTATACTCTGTGTGTGTGTGATCAAAATTACTGAATGGAAGCTAAGTTCCTTTTCATCCTGATAATTTGGAGGGGCTTGTATAGGCCAGTCTTGTTCTTCTAGTGATTGTATTAAAAGTATTATATGTTTCAGCCTCTTTAAGATTGGATGAAGAGTGAAACTTTATCTTCTGTTTTCATAGCCCCAAAGACCCTGCACAGAAGCATAAGAACTCGCCTCTGTCGAGTGTAAGTAACCAAACGATAACCAAGGAGAATAACAGAAATGCCCATTTGGAACACCCAGAGCAGAATCCTGGCTCATCAGCAGGTGACACTTCAGCAGCGCACCGGGCGGTTTTAGGAGAAAACTTGATAGCCACGGCCCTTGGTCTGTCTGGCGGTGGGTCCCAGTCTGATCTGAAGGACGTGGCCAGCACGGCAGGAGAGGAGGGGGACACGTGCCTCCAGGAGAGCCTCCACCCCGCCACTCGGTCTCTTAAGGCAGGGTGCCATACAAAGCAGCTTGCCTCCGGGAATTGTCCTGAAGAGAAGGCCCCACAAGCCTCCATCCTAAAGGAAGGGAGCAGGGACCCAGGCTTGGAGTTCCCACCTGTGGTGCCTCCAGCAAATGGGGTTGAAGGAGTCAGAGTGGATCAGGATGATGATCAGGATAGCTCTTCCCTGAAGCTTTCTCAGAACATTGCTGTCCAGGTCAAGTATCAAGTTTCTACTACTAACATGGAATTCGGGCTTTTAATTTAATTTTTTTTTTTTTTTTGGAGGGCAGGAGATAATTCTTCCTAGTTGGTGGAGAACTGCTCTGTCTCTCTCTCTCTCTTTTTTTACTGGCAACTCTCATACTACTCTCATATGGTGCTCTGTGATAACTTCATTCTGTTGTTACTGATGTTCCATAAGTAACAGCCAGTATCTATCATGGCGACTAGGAACTTCATGACCTACATACAATCGCTTGCACTGAGTAACTGATGAGCATAGGTCATTAGCATTCTTATTTCCCATCTTCGCACTTGCAGGAGGAATCCTTGTCAATTCTCTGACCTACATCTTAAGAAGTACAGTGTCTCCTGCCTTCTAGTGACTGATATGCTTTATCATAGAAAGAAGAATGGGCACAATAAGTTGTAGGGGGGCCAAAATTCTTGTTTCAGCCTTGGGGTTGTCTCTGCATCAGTTGTTGGGTCTCGTTCAGGTTATTTTGTGGGATAAGTGCTTAATGCAGCATGGATGTCAGAGGGCATTTGCCAGAACTATAGTTCTTTTGCTGTGAAGCTGATAAGGAGAAAGAACAAAAAGTTAATTTCTCTGTTACTTGTGACAGATTTCTCAGTGAAAGGGCTATATAATTCTGCCTTTTAAAATGTCTCTGAACAGTTCTGAATGTAATTGTTTCTTTCTTTATAGACTGACTTTAAGACGACTGATTCAGAGGTAAACACAGATCAGGATATTGAAAAGAATCTGGTGAGTAGTTAAACTGTCATTGTTGGTATATGAAACTGTTAACGCGGAAGATCTAGAGTCACATCATCCCAATTGGAAAAGGTGCAGGAATCTCCTTTATAAAATCCCTGACAGATGATCAGCTAACTTCTGCTTGATTACTTCCAGAGATGGGACGCTTACTACTCACAAAGCAACATACTACATTTAGAAAATAGCTCTTACTGTTAGATCTTATTATGGGATGAGAACAGAACCACTAAAGCTTCTTGTTATAGTTCTCTCCTGAGCTACATAGAGTAAATCTAAAATGTTTTACTTGTTAGCCCCCAATATAGTCAAAGTGTTTTTTTTTTTTTTTTTTTTTTTTTAATGCCTTTGCCTCTTACCTCTCAGGTTTGAACCTTTCCAGGTGAAATGTCGCCAGATGTTTTTAATATTCTTCTTTTCTTCATATATTTTTCAGCTTTTCATCATCCTGACTTCTTTTCCACCTCGACAGGTTCCATCTTCTCAATGTTTCTTTTAAAATGTGATCCTGAGAGCTAATGCACAGACAGTATAATTACTCCACAACACAATGGGACCCTTGTTCTCTCTCTCATTCGAGACACCATTTCTTAAGCTGACAGCAGTTTGTTTTGGCCATCTCGTCACACCGTTGAGCTTGCACTCAAACTTCATCATGTCTTTTTCTCATGTATTGTTTAGTTGTGTCTTGTTCTTTTATTCCTAGGTAATTGGTTTTTAAAACTTAGAGAGCTTCACATTTATTTTTGTTAAAGTGGTCCCCTTGATCTGTCCCTGGCATTTTGTGGCAAAAACTTCTCTACCTTGTATGTGTGGGAATATCTGAGCGACTATTTTTAAAAGGAAGGATAATGTGCAGAAAGGCACCCTTGGTTCAGGAAGAGGTCTTTAGGATAAGATATGTTAGTTGAGTGGAAATAAGGAGGAAAATCAGTTAATATTTTGTTGTTTGTTTGTCTTTGAATTTTCTAGAACAGTAGGTACTATTGAGAAAAGAGTATATAAGAGGAAATAAAGAAGATATTTGGCACAAGTCAAAGAAATTGAGGGGCAGATGGAAAAAAGTCACTTATTGGAGTGTGTTAACCACATGAGGCCAATAAAAACTTTTAAATAGAGAGGAGCAACTCAGGAGTTATTTATAACAGGCAAGTAAAAAGAGACCAGAGATGAGAGACCTGATGGCCATGTGCAAGCTGAGAATGAGGCTAGAAGAGAACCTCCAAGGGGAGGAGGAGAAGTTGTCTTTTCTTGAGCACTTACTCTAGGCACTTCACATGTTGTATTTATTTGGCCCCCACAGTAGTAAGGTGGAGTTGGGATATCCCGACTGTATAGCAATTGAAGAGGCCAACTTAAGAAGTTGCAGATAAGCTTTACATCAGTCTGAAACGGGTAGAGACTGGCAAGCCATTGGACTGAAAGAGGCCCAGGGTTGTGGTCTCTTTGGCTGTGTTTTTATACATGGTGATGTGGGCCAGATGCTTTATAAAAGGCAGTGAAACTAGTCAGGTATTAAGCTGGATGGCGATGCAGGAACTTTGCTCTTGTTTTATTTGCTACCCTTTTCATGCACTTGCAGTAATTGCCCACTGCCTGCATTTCAAATTGGGCCTCTGGGCTCTCAGAACCAATTAGCCACCAGTGAAACAAAGCAGCAGTGTGTAACCCTTTGGCTTGGAGAAGAACTGGATCAAGTAGTTTCTCTACACCTCTAAGTCATCAATTTGCACATACTAATAGTATGTCCTTGAAACTTCTTTCTGTTCTTTTTTGCCTATCCTGTGTTATATATAAAGATGCATTATGGACAAAAAAGTTTCTATAAGAAAGTAAAGAGAGAAGAAAAGAAAAGAGTGCTCGTATTTACTAGTTTCATCAGTTGGTTCTTAACATTTTTTTTTCAACCTTTTCTTGGGTTAAGATCTTTCAGAATCTTTTGAAAACTTTGAATTCTCCTCTCAAAAAATTTTGTACACACCTATCCATAGGCCTCAGGTTCAGAAAACCTTTAAAGTTATGATGCTAAGGAGTCATCTGTTTAGGGAGCCTTAGTCACATTTCAGTACCTGGACTAAGGGCTAGCTTATCCCAAAGCTAAAGTCCCATCTTGAGAGCTTCTGATTTGTTTTGTTTTTTGTCATAGGGTGATAAGTTTCCCCCCATTCACTTCTTTTTCTTTTTTTCCCCATTCACTTCTAAAACCTTTCTTTTCTTTGAAAATAGTTATCGTCTAGTGAATGAATTCAGTTTAATGCTCTAAGTTTTACATGGGCTGCTGCTGCTGCTAAGTCGCTTCAGTCGTGTCCGACTCTTAGCGACCCCATGGACTGCAGCCTACCAGGCTCCTCCACCCATGGGATTTTCCAGGCAAGAATACATGGGCTACCTTGTACCAAATGTGTTTAAATTGACCCTCTAAGTTTTAGCGTTCCTTTGAAAGCTAACCATTACTTTTCTTGATTTACTAATGTCAGGGAGGCAGAGCTGAACTGTGGCCCTTAAAAGCTTACTCCTGCTCCTACTTTATGTGAGAACTTGCCAATTTGCCCGATCTGAATCGCAGGTCCCCCAGAGCACTGGTGGGTTTGTCAGTTTTTAGTGCTGATGACCAGTAAGGAATCCAATTTCTGGATGCATTTTGAGTAAATGATCTGTTCTTTGTTTTTGCTCATTCTTCTTCTTCTTAATAGATGATAAAATACCTTATTTCTCTTATACCCTAGAGCAGAGAAATAGTTTATATAAGAATCAGTTAGTAGAGCTCTTAGGCTTTCTAGGCGAGCTGGACTCTTTTGTAACTGCTCCCCTCTGCTGTTGTAGTGTGAAAACAGCCAGTAAACCGTCGGGTATGGCTACGTTCCTGGAAAACGTTTACTTATAAAATCAGACAATGGCTGGATTTGGCTCATAGGCCATGGTTGCCACCCACATCTTAGTGCAGTGTTGTACAGCAGAATTTCCTTTCACGATGGAAGTGTTCTCTGTGTGTGCTGTCTAGTATAGTAGCCACTACTCGAGCGCTAGGAGTGTGGCAAGGTGACTGAAGAACCGCTAGGAGTGTGGCAAGGTGACTGAAGAACCGGATGTTTACATTTTCTTATTCTAATTACTTTAAATTTACTTAACAGACCGCATGGCTAGTAGCTCCAGTGTTGGACCCTGCAGCCTAAGAGCTCTGCTTCATGCCTTGAACAAGCCTACGGTGAATGTTTCTTGCAGTTAAATTGAGGAATTCAACTGCTTTTCTGTTGTTACCCATAGGATAAAATGATGACAGAGAGAACCCTGTTGAAGGAGCGTTACCAGGAGGTCTTGGACAAGCAGAGGCAAGTGGAGAATCAGCTCCAAGTGCAATTAAAGCAACTTCAGCAAAGGAGAGAAGAAGAAATGAAGAATCACCAGGTATCCTGCTTATATTAAAATTGGCAACAAGTAAAGCTATAGTCCCTAATTCGACTTTGTTTTCAAATTAATAGAAATAAAAAAGCAGTGTGTGTGTGTGTATGTGTATGTTTCAGTCTTGTCTGACTCTGCTACCCCATGTACTGTCCCCGCCAGGCTTCTCTGTCCATGGAATTCTCTGGGGAAGAATACTAGGGTAGGTTGCCATTCCTTTCCTTCTCCAGGGTATCTTTCCAACCCAGGGAATGAACCCAGGTCTCTTATACTGCGGGAAGATTCTTTACCATCTGAGCCACCAGGGAAGCCCTAGTGAGGCTAGTTTAAAATGACCTAAAACATACTCCCGTGTCCTTTAACTAAAGGATAACAATGTATTTGAATTAAAAATTAAAACAGTCCCTAGGAACAAAAGATGGAGTAAACAGATTTTATTGCGCAGGTGAGCTGTAGACAGCATCACAAATCACCTCCCCCAAAGGCAATCTGCAAGTAACTTTTTAATGGTTATCATAGAATTTTAAGTATAAACAAGAACTTTGAGGGCATCTTATCCAAATTCTCACTCCTATTTTAGTTCAGAATATATTTATTTAATATATTTTGTTGATGTAATTGATTGCCTACCTGGAAAGTCATTTGATTAGATTCCTGTCTCATACTGTATTAAAAATAAAATCCTAAGTGGATTAAAAATATACATAGAAAACTGAAAAAAAATTTTTTAAGTTAGAAGAAAATTTAGGAGAATATGTATGTACCTTGAGTTGCAAGAGGTCAGGACCCTCTTAATCCAGGCAGAAAACCCAGAAGATTTTTAAAAATTAATTTAATTATATAGAATTAAAATTTTTGATATGGCAAATGATACAGAAAACAGTCAAAAGATCAATATTAGACTGAGAGAAAATATTTCTAGCAGATCTGACGAAGGGTTTAAGATCCAAGACACTTTGATTCCTACAAATTCATAGTAAAAGCCAAATAGTCTAAAGGAGCACCAGGAAAGGTTATTGTATTACTTTTCTATTATAATAGTTTCCTATTGCTACTGTAGCAGATTGTCATGAATTTAGAGCTTAAAACAACACATTTATTATATCAGTTCTGTAGGTCAGAAGCCCAACATGGGTGTCACTGGGCTACAGTCAAGGTATTGGGATGGCGGCCTTCCTTTATTGGGACTCCAGGGGAGAAGACATTTCCTTGCCTTCCTGGCTTCTAGAGGCTGCTTGCATTCCTTGACCTGTGACCCCTTCTCCCTCTTCATAGTCAGCAATGTTGCATTTCTGTAACCATTCTTCCCTAATCACATCTTCCTCTGCTCAGGACAGGGAAAGTTTCTCTACTTCTAAAGACCTATTGGTGATTAGATTGGACCCACCCAGGTAATCCAGGATTCTCTCTCTTTTTGTTAAGGAAGGTAACAAAGGTTCCAAGGGGTAGAACATGGACATTTTTGTGAGCCAGGGGCTATTATTTTGCCTACAATTATAAACAGTAATTCACAGAAGAGGAAAAGCAAATGGGGAATAAATATATGAAAATAAACTCAGCCTTACTGTTGTTGATTCATTCATACAACAAATATTTGTTGAGTTCCCAATCTAGTCCCTGAAGATTTAGTGGTAAACAAAACATAGTCTTTGCCTTCATTGGATGTTTATTCTAGTTGGAGGAGACAGACAGTGAAAACAGGAAAAGAATAGGAGGTGGTAAAATGTTCATTAAAATTATTAGATACCCTTCCTCCCTCTTTCTCATGAGAGGGCAAAACAAAATAAGCTGTCAAGGGTAAGAAAAAATGAACTCTTTTTAGACATTGGTAGGAGTGTGAATTGTTATCAATTTTTTTTTTTTTTTAAGAAAAGATACTGGGAATTGTCAGTTAAATTTTAAAATGTGTATATACCTTGACCTAGACTCTTCATTATTAGAAGTCTACTCAACAGAAATAAAAGGTTTTTATGTGAAAGTATAGACATAGAATGTTTATTGTAGTACTGTTTGTAGTACAAGAAAACTGGAATAAACCTGATGGGCGCTTTTAATAGAGTGGCTAAATTGGCTAAATACATGTGTCAGGTTGTGTTATGCAGCTGTCTTTTAGTTTTGTCTATATTTGCTGTAAGTATGTTCATGTCAGGTGAACAAAGCAAGATGCAGAATAATGTATATAAAATTACCTCATTATAAAAAAACAGAAAAGCAAAGAAATATGTATATAAGTACATGTGTTGGTGTGAGGATGGATAAAGTTGTGAAAGAATAGTACAAAACACTTTAACACATTGATTACTTTATGGGTGGAATTGGTGTGAATTAGAGAGGACTTTGGCCACCTGATACAAACAGCTGATTCACTAGAAAAGACCTTGATTCTGGGAAAGATTGAAGGCAGGAGGAGAAAGGGATGACAGACGACAAGATGGTTGAATGGCATCACTGATTCAATGGACATGAGTTTGAGCAAGCTCTGGGAGATGATGAAGGACAGAGAAGCCTGGCGTGCTGCAGTCCAGGGGGTCTCAAAGAGTCGGACACAACTGAGCGACTGAATAAGAGATGACTTAAATTTATCACTTTTTAATTGTTTGACTTATTATACATGTAGTCAGATAATTTAAAAAGATCAGATAATCCCTACACATAATCAAGTAAAACCATAACAAAACAAAGCAAGAACATATTTGTTGGAAGAAACAAACTCCCACCCTGTGCAAGAATGCCTTTCTCAGCAGTCTTGACAGGTGTTCATTCAGCCTTTATTTGAGCACCAGTAATGGGGAGATTATTGCTTCACAAGGCAGTAAATTCCATTTTTGAACAGTTGTGATTGTTAGAAATTCTTTCTCCTGTTGAATTGATATCTGCATTATTACTTACTCCCTTATATCTAAGTACTGGCTTTTGGGACTACTCATGAACTAGATTCCTTCAGTTCATTTTAAATTCTCTGAAGTCAGTGTTAATTTGTGATAGTTGAAAGTAACCTTCAGACCAAAAGAACTAATTCATTTCCTTCTTTGTGTGTGACTATAATTGTGTGGGACTCAGGAGATATTAAAAGCTATCCAAGATGTAACAATAAAGCGAGAAGAAACGAAGAAGAAAATAGAGAAAGAAAAGAAGGAGTTTCTGCAGAAGGAGCAGGATCTAAAAGCTGAAATTGAGAAGCTTTGTGAGAAGGGCAGAAGGTAAATGATGCTGTTAAGAATAAAAACGCTCTGTGAATGTGTGTGTTTGTATATAAGAGGCTAGTTCTGTTTGTGTTTCTAGTTCCTTTTCTTTCAGTCTTAATTTTTATTTGAAAAACAAGTGCCCAAGTTAATGTCCTCTAGTAATTTTAGCTTTTTCAGCAACCTATGTTAAACTTAACAAAAAGTGTCTCAGGAATTCATTAATACATTGAAATGATAGTAGTGAATTGCTTGGTCCCAGGTATGATCAAGATTTTGGTATATATCGAGCACCTGTTTCACTTCCTTAACTGATACTTTACAGTTTAGAAGATGAGACTACTTTGATTGTATTTATGTTCAATACCAAAAGCAAATTTCAAAAGTAGCTTGTAAGCTGTTTGGAAAGCTATTTAATGAATCTGTGTCCTTTTCAGGACTAAGGTGGCATAAAGTTTGGTCATAGTTTCAAATTTCCAAGTTTCTTCTTGTGACCTGTTTGGAAATCAAAATAGCTGTGAATACTGTGATTTTACTTAAATTCTACTAAAATGCGTTTTTTATTTATCAAGAAATCTTGGCTTGCTAATGTGTCAGATAGCTAAGTGGAAAGTAGCAGGTTCATTTGCCAAATCATTTTTCTTTCTTTTTTTTTTTTTCATTTATAAAAAGTGTTTTTATTTTTATTTTTTTAAATTTTATTTTATTTTTAAACTTTACATAATTGTATTAGTTTTGCCAAATATCAAAATGAATCCGCCACAGGTATACATGTGTTCCCCATCCTGAACCCTCCTCCCTCCTCCCTCCCCATACCATCCCTCTGGGTTGTCCCAGTGCACTAGCCCCAAGAATCCAGTATCGTGCATCGAACCTGGACTGTATGTGAGATGGTAACTATGAAAGAACATTTTGGAATACCTGGGGAAATTTGAGTTTGGACTACATATTAGGTAATACTATATCAGTGGTAAATATTTTGGGTGATTATGGTATGTGATTACATAGAATGATCTTATTCTTCAGAGATACTTGCTGAAGTTTTAGGGGTTAAGTGTCATGATGTCTATAACTTTCAGATAGTTCAGAGAGGGGTTAAGTAAATGTGGCAAAAAGTGTAACAGCTGGTGGATCCAGATGAAGGGCATATATTTATTTATTTTTAGGACATATGTTTATTGTATTCTTCTATTAACTTTTATGTTTGTTTGAAATTTTCAAAGAAAAAGTTGCAGGGTAGATACAGGGAGGAATTAGTCAGGCAGTGAGTAAGGAAAAGGACATTGCAGGCAGGGGACCTACAGAGGAGAGAGAATAACAACTGAGGTTAAGTGGAGAGGAGTGAGGCTAGTGGAGAAGTCAGAAATCAGATCACAAAGGCTTATATACTTTGTTAAGGGGTTTGAGATTTTTCCCTGATAGTGAGAGACACTGAAGAATTTGAATTACTGGATAGGAAATTAAGATAATTTCTGATTGATATTATATAAAAATGAATTTACTTAATAGAAATCTGCTAAGTGCTTTGTACTATTTGAAGGTAGTCACTGTTTTATTAATATAACTATAATTTTTTAAGAAAGACAGCATGAATTGACAAAAAAGTAAAGGACCAAATATTCAGTTTAGTCATAAATTTGATTTCTTTTCTCCTTGACACCTGGCTGCCTTACAGTGATATCTTGCTTTTGAGGGGACACTTTCTAGTTCCCAGTTTCAAGAGTATTGCTGGTATATTAGAAAGGGGAGGCTGCCAAGCTAGGTCTTTTCTAGGGCTAAACTTCTTTTCAAGCTTCCTGCCTTGAATAGTGACTCATTAAGAATAACAGCAAATAGGGCTGCTCTTGAATAAATATGGTGAGCTTACAGTTTAAAAGACAACGTCAGTTGATTCAGAGGTAGCTTGGGACAAGTAGCAGAAAAATTGCAGCAAGCAATTTTCAAGCAAGATCCTTTTTTTTTTTAAATGCTTTGAGCTTGCGTGACAAGCTTGTGATAGGTAAATAGCAGATCAGGGGAGTTAATGTTGGAAGCCTTACTTTGGATGTGATATAAGAGTTTATGCTATATTGAATTGACAGTGTGAATGAGGATTCCTTTTGGAAATTTCTCACCAAATGCTAGTTTGTTTAACTGATAGGCTTTGAAGTCCTAATAGCCTGTCTGGCCATCAGTAAATTCAGTGAGTATTTCTTAGGTGCAAAGCAGTGAGCCAGAGTGTTGCAACATCCTATATGTTGACCACAGCCTTCAGTCCTTCCAGCTTTCTGTCTTATTCCCAGTAAATGTACACTTTGACCACATCAGATCCCCTTTCTTGTTTGTTGACCTCATTACATTTTCCACCAGTCCTCCAGCTCCCTGGAAGCGTTTCTTTACCTAGCCCGCTGAGACTCAAAGTCCATTACTGGAATTACTTTTATACCATTGCCATCAATTCTGCTGAGACTTGTTCCTTTCCCTTCATTTTTTTCATAGTACTCCAGTCCTGGCCCAAGTTAGCCACCTAATGTCTCTATTCTTATAGTTGGGCTGCTGAGTCTGCTGGAGGAAATCCTACCACTGTGCATCTTGAGGCCAGAATGAGTTTGACTTTCAAAAACACTCAGATAGATCCTCAGGGCTCCCTCTTCCTCTGAGGGCTGTCCCTAACTATTACTTCTCTTTCTAAACTTTCCGTCTCCACCATTTCTCTCATTAGTTTTAGCATGTGAGCTTGCCTTTTATTTCACTGAAAAAATAGGGGCCACCGAGTAAAACTTCCTTCCGTTTCCTGTCAGTAGACGCATCCATGCTTTCTTCCTGTTCTTGTATTTGAGTCTAAACTTTCTACCTGTGTGTGAATCCTGTTGCCTCTTGTTTCTCCCAATTTTCTCTAAGTGGCACCATACCCTCTTCCAAGGCCTCAGCGGAAGAAACGAGTCATTCCACATTCCTGTCTCTTAGCCCCTCTCCACCACATGTGCTTCACCATGTCCTGTAGGTTCTGAACATTAGGGATCCCTCTCCATTCACTCTGCACTCTTACTTCAGGTTTCTATCCCTTCTTCTAGGTCTGAAGCAGGCTACTGAACTTTCTTTGCCTCCATTCTTGTCTGTCTAGTACACAGCTTCCATAGAAATCTTTCTAAGATGTGGATCTAAAAATGTCATTTCCCTGCTTAAAATCCTTCATAGTTCCTAGGGTAAAGTTTAAACTCTGTATTTAGTATAAGAAGCCCTTAATTATCTAGTTCCTGTTTATGTCCCTAGCTTATCTTTTGGTGGTGTTGGCTTAGTTGCTCTGTCTTGTCTCTTTTGTGACCCCATGGACTGTAGCCTGCCAGGTTCCTCTGTCTGTGGGATTTTCCAGGCAAGAGTACTGGAGTGGGTTGCCATTTCCCACCTTCTCCAGGGGATCTTTCTGACCCAGGGATTGAACCTGTGTCTCCTGCATTGGAAGGAGGATTCTTTACTGCTGAGCCACCAGGGAAACCTGCTATACTTTTTAGCACCCCCCCAAACCACCATTGGAGAAGGAAAAGGGAACCCACTCCAGTATTCTTGCCTGGAGAATCCCAGGGACGGGGGAGCCTGGTGGGCTGCTGTCTGTGGGGACGCACAGAGTCGGACACGACTGAAGCGATGCAGCAGCAGCAGCAGCTATGAATATTCATGTACAAGTGTTTGTGTGATCATATGATTTTTTTTTTCTTCGGTATATTCCTTGGGATAGAATTATTGGGTTGTAGGGTAGTAGGTATGTGTTTAGTTTTATAAGAAAAGGCCAGACATATTTCAAAGTTTATATGATATTTTATACTGTATTACAATGTTTGAGAATTCTGGTTGCTTCATATCCTTGCCATTCAAATGACTGTGCAATAAGTATTTCATTGTGGCTTAATTTGCATTTCCCATTAGTCATTAGGGTTCCCTGGTGGCTCAGTGGTAAAGAATCTGCCTGCAGTACAGGAGACCTGGGTTCGATCCCTGGGATGGGAAGATCCCCTGGAGGAGGGCATGGCAACCCACTCCAGTACTCTTGCCTGGAGAATCCTGTGGACAGAGGAGCCTGGTGGGCTATAGTCCATGGGGTCACTCAGAGTCGGACATGACTGAAGCGACTAAACAGCAACAACAGCAGTGACTAATGATGTTGACCACTTTTTCCGTGTGCTTATTGGCCATTCATTTATCTGTTGTTGTGAAGTGTTCTGTCAGATATTTCTCCATCACCACCTTTTTGCAGGGCAGAGGTTGAGGTTTTGGCCTTTTGTAACTGTGTAGTACAAGCTTGTTACATATTCCAAATATAAGTCTTTTGTCAGTTACATGTTCTGTGAAAATTTTCTTCTACTCTGACTCTGTTCATTTTAAAATTTCATCTTTTGGTGAACAGAAAATTTAATTTCAGTGATATCTATTTTATTAAGTTTTCATTTATAGTTATTGTATTGTCTGTCCTAAAAAACCTTTGCCTACTCTGAAGTAGCAAAGATGTTCTCCTCTGTTTTCTCATGGGATTTTTATCATTTTAGCTTTAATATTTATGTCTGTGATCCATCTCAAATTAATTTTTGTGTATCGTGACGAGTAGGGGTTGATGTTAATTTTTCCCCATATTAATATCCAGTTGTTTTGGTACCATTTGTTGAGAAATGTTCCTTTCTTCATTGCGTTGCTTGATACCTTTGCCAAAAACCAAATGGCACCTTGAATCATTTATATAAATAGTGGGTTTATTCTGGGTACAGTACCAATCCATTGCATTGATATATTTGCCTATCTTTATGCCAAACCATAGCATTGTGATTATTATAGACTTATAGTAAGTCATGAAGTCAGAGTATGCAAAATCTTCTGTTTTTTGTTCAAGATTACTTTGGATATTTTAGGTTGTTTGCATTTATGTATATATATGTATGTGTGTGTGTGTATTTGTATGTATATGAAGCAGCTTTTCAGTTTCTATAAAAACACCTGATTTTCTGAGAGTTCTTAATATGAATGGATGCATTAATTTTGTCAAATGGTTTTTAATATTTTTTCTCCCATATTCTGTTAATATAGTGAATTACATTGATTTATTTTCAAATGTTAAACCATTTCTCCATTCTTGGGATGCATCCAAGTTGAACAAGATATATTATTGTTTTTATGTATTGCTGAATTTGACTCACTGATATTTGAAAAGGAGTTTTATGTCTGTGTTAATTGAAACTTTCATAGTGTTAATTGTTGAAACTTAGAATTATCCTTTAAGTTAAAAAAATGAAATTTTAGATATAATTTATATAGAATAAAGTTTTTCTATATTTTTTATTTTAAAATATTTAGTTCTATCATTTGCTGAGGGGGCAGTGTTAAAATCTATGTGATTATAAATTTTTCTCTTTTTCCTTTTAATCCTGTCAATTTTTGTTCTTATATTTTGAAGCTGTGTTATTAGATACATATATAATTATTATTATTTGTTCTTGATAAATTGTCTTCATCATTGACATTGATATTTTATCATTATTAAATGTCTTTATCTTGGTCATAATCTTAATGTTTATTTTATGTAATATTGATATAGATATTGCAGTTAGATATGCTTACTGTTTACATAGTATATATTTTTCCATATTTTACCTTCAACCTATAACATATAATTGGTTTTTTTTTTTTTTAATCTATTCTGACAAGGTTCCTTTTAGAGGCTCTTAGTATATTTGTATTTAATACAGCTAGAGATATGATTGAGCGACTTCACTTTTACTTTTCACTTTCCTGCATTGGAGAAGGAAATGGCAACCCACTCCAGTGTTCTTGCCTGGAGAGTCCTAGGGACGGGGGAGCCTGGTGGGCTGCCGTCTATGGGGTCGCACAGAGTCGGACACAACTGCCGTGACTTAGCAGCAGCAGCAGCAGTGATATGATTAGATTTAGGTCCACTCTTTACTGAGTAAATTAAATATTAATTCATTGACTATTCTGTAGAATTCCATTTTAATTTGGCCTTTTCCACCCTGAATACACATTTATTTAATTCACTGGCAAAATGCATCATAAAAACAAACTATGTGCCTGGTGATTATACCATATTAGAAAGATTTATAATTTTATTGGATAAAGTATTTGGGAAATTTTCATAGTCTTAATTGCTGAAACTTAGAATTATTCTTTAAATTAAATTTTTTTGCATGTAATTTACTCATAATTAAATACCCTTATTTTAAGTTACATTTTGATGAGTTTTTTTTTTTTCATTTTGATGAGTTTTGACAAATTAATCACACATGTTAATGCTAACATAGTCAAGGTATAGCACGTACCATTACCCTAAAATATTCCCTGTATTTCTTCTTAATCACTGCTTACTCCCCTCCATTCCTAGGTGAACATTTTCCTTCTGTGTTACTATATTATACTTATCTTTTCTAGACATCTGTCTCACCCTATTAAGAAAAAAATTATTTATTTGACTGCACTGGGTCCCAGTTGTGGTACTCAGGATCTCTAGTTGTGGCATTGAAATTCTTATTTGCAGCACGTGGGATCTAGTTCTCTGCCCAGTGTTCGAACCCTGGCCCCCTGCGTTGGGAGCACAGAGTCTCAGCCACTGGATCACCAGAGAAATCTTGTCACTTACCACATTTTTGATATTCATCTATGAAGTTGTGATGAATGTGAACTATATTAATAGTTCATTACTTTTTAAAAAAAAAGACTTTATTTTTTTTTTATTGTAGTTTGACGTTTACAACAAAATTGAGAGGGAAGTAAAGAGATTTCCTATATGCCCCCTGCCCTCACACATGCACAGCCTTCCCTTTATCAACGTCACTCACTAGAGTGGCTCATTTTTTACCAAAGGTGAACCTACAGTGACACGTCACAATCGCCCAAAGTCCGTAGTTTACTTTGGGGTTCACTCTTGGTATTATACAGCCTATGATTTGGGTAAATGTATGATGACATATATCCGACATTATACAGAGTATTTTTCACTGCCCATCCTCTGTGCTCTCCTGGTTCATGCCACACTCCCCCACTGATTTTTTTATTGTCTCTGTAGTTTTGCCTTTTCCAGAATGCTATATAGTTGAATCATATAATATGTAGCCTTTCAGACTGGCTTCTTTCACTTAGTAATATGCATTTGAAAGTATGCCTTTTCATGGTTTGATAGCTCATTTCTCTTTAGCATGAAAGAATACTCCATTGTTTGAATGTACAATAGTTCTTTCTTTATTCATCCACTGCAGGATAACTTGGTTGCTTCCAAGTTTTGGCAGTTATGAATAAAGGTGCTGTAGATATCCATGTGCAAGTTTTTGTATGGACATACGTTTTCAGCTCTTTTAGGTAGATACCAAGAAGTATAGTGGCTGGATTGTATGGTAAAAATAAGATTAGTTTATAAGAAACTGCCAATTGTCTTCCAAAGTGGCTGCTGTACCACTTTGATTTCCCAGCAGAAACGAATGAGCGCTCCTGTTGCTCCACACCCTTGCCAGCATTTGTTGTTGTCAGTGTTCTAGATTTTGGCCATTCTACTTGGTATATAGTGGTATCTCATTGGTGTTTTAATTTCATTTTCCTGATGACAAGTGATGTGGAGCATCTTTTCACACCTTCATTTGCTATCAGTATGTCTTCTTTGGTGAGCTGTCTGTCAGTCTTTGGCCCATTTTTTTAAATCTTTTCTTAACTGAGAGATTATATTTTTAATTTAATTGTATTCTTATATTTTTGGCTCTGCTGCATGGCCTGTAGGATCTAAGTTCCCCAACCAGGGATTAAACCTAGGCCAGGACAGTGAAAGCCTGGAGTCCCTACTCTAGACCAGCAGGGAACTCCCCTATTATTTGTTTTATTGTTGAATTTTAAGAGCTCTTTGTGTTTTTAAGATAACGTTCCTTTGTCAGATGTGTCTTTTACAAATATTTTCTCCCAGTCTGTGGCTTGTCTTCTATTATTCTTGATACCGTCTTTTGCAGAACAGAAGTTTTTAATTTTAATGAAGCCTTATTTATCAGGTATTTCAGGGGTCGTGTCTTTGGTGTTATATCAAATTCATTTAGTTTTCTCTGATGTTTTCTTCTAGGAGTTTTACAATTTTGTGTTTTACATTTAGGTCCATGATCCAACTTCTGTTAATCTTTGTGAAAGGTGTAAGGTTTGTGTTTAGATCCATTTTTTTGCATGTTGATGTCCTCTTCTAACGGGCTTCCCAGGTAAAGAACCAGTGGTTCCAGCGGTAAAGAACCTGCCTATCAATGCAGGAGACATAAGAGATGCAGGTTCGATCCCTGGGTCAGGAAGATCCCCTGAAGGAGGGTATGGCAATCCACTCCAGTGTTCTGGCCTGGAGAATCCCATGGACAGAGGAGCCTGGCGGGCTACAGTCCATAGGGTCACAAAGAATTGGACAGAACTGAAGCCACCTAACATATCCACATCTAACACTATTTGTTGAAGAGACTCTTTGCTCCATTTTATTGTCGTCACTCCTTTATTAAAGATCATTTGACTGTATTTATGGAGTTCAATTTCTAGGCTCTCTGGTCTGTTCCATTTATCCCTTATGAACACCACACTGTCTTGATTCTATAGCTTTATAGTAAGTCCGGAAGTCAAGTAGTATCAGTCTCCCAGTTTTGTCCTTCTCCTCCAATGTTGTGGTCTTTTGCCTCTTCTTATAAACTTTAGAATCAATTTGTTGATATCCATACAATAACTTGCTGGGAATTGATTGGGATTGCACTGACTATAGATCAACTGACTTTTTTCTTTTTGGTTGTGCTGGGTCTTTGTTACTATGAGTGATCTTTCTATAGTTGTGCCAAGTGAGGGCTACTCTCATCGTTGCAGAATGTCTCTAGTTGCAGTAGGTGGACTTCTCATTGCGATGGGTTTCTCTTGTTGCAGAGCACAGGCTCTAGGTGCGTGGACTTCAGTAGTTGTGATGCTCAGGCTTAGTTGCCCCACGGTATGTGGCATCCTCCCAACCAAGGATCAAACTGTGTCCCCTGCATTGCCAAGTGGACTTTTAACCACTGGACCACCAGGGAGGTCCCCCAAACTGACATCTTGACAATGTTGAGTCTTCCTGGCCATGAACATGGAATATCTCTCAATTTATTTAGTACTTTGATTTTGTTATCCGAATTTTTGTCAGTTTCCTCATACAGATCTTGTACATATTTTGTTAGATTTATGCCTAAATGTATGTAATATAAATGATATTGTGTTTTTAATTTCAAATGTTCACTGTTAACATTTAGAAAAGCAGCTGACTTTTGTATATTAACTTCATGTCCTGCAACTTTGCTTTAACCACCTATTAGTTCAAGGGTTTTTTTTGTCTATTCTTTTTAATTTTCTACATAGACGATCATGTCATGTGCAAACAAAGACAGTTTTATGTCTTACTTTCCAATTTGTATACCTTTGGTTTCTTTTCCTTACTTTATTACATTAGCAAGAACTTCTAATATAATATTGAAAAGAGATGGTGAGGGGAACATCTTTAGCTTGTACCTGATCTGGAAAAAGCTTCCCGTTTCTCACTCTTGAGTATGATGTTAACTGTAGATTGTTTGTAGATAATCTTTGCCAAGTTGAGAGTTCTCCCTATTCCTAGTTTACTGAGTTTTTATCATTAATGGGTGCTGGATTTTGTCAAATGCTTTTTCTGCATATATTGACATGATCATTTTATTCTTCTTTTTTTAGTCTTTTGATATGATAGATAATTTTAGTTGATTTTTTAATGTTGAACTAGGCTTGCATACCTGGGATAAATCCCACTTGGTCAAAATCCTTTTTTTTACTTTTTTTGTATTTGATTTACTAGTATTTTGTTGAGGATTTTTGTGTTTCTGTTCAGGAGAGATGTTGGTCTGTAGTTTTTTTTCTTCTATTATTTTTGTCTGGTATTACATTAGGGTAAGATTGCAGAGAATTGGTTTATTTTTTTCCTTAAATATGTAGTAGAATTCACCAGTGAACCCATCTAGGCCTGGTATTTTCTGTTTTAGAAGGTTATTAATTATTAAATCAATTTTAAAAATAGATATAGATGTTCATTTCTTTTTAATACTGAATATAGTTCATTGTGTGAATATCTAGCAATTTGTTCATTCAGTTGAAAATGTTGTTTTAATATTAATTGTCTCCTATAATTAAAAAAAATTTCTTTAATTGGAGGATAATTGCTTTACAAGGTTGTGTTGGTTTCTGCCATAGAACAATGTGAATTAGCCATAAGTATACATATGTCCCCTTCCCCTGAGCCTCTGTCCCACCGCCCTCCCCCATCCCACCCTTCCAGGTTGTCACACAGCACCAGGTTAAGCTCCCTGTGTTATACAGCAACTTTCCACTAGCTATTAGTTTTACATGTGGTGATGTATATGTTTAAATGCTACTCTCTCAATTCTCTCCCACCCTCTTCTATTATTTCTGATGAGAACTCAGTAATGGTTGTTTTGTTTCTTCTGCGTATTGTGTCACTTTTTTTCTATGGTCTTTTTCAATATTTTATCTTTGGTTTTCAGCAGCTTGACTTTGATTTTCCCAGGTATGGCTTTCTTCCTTTTATTCCTGTTTCAAGTTTTCTCAGCTGCTTATTCTATAGAGTTATGTATTTCACCATATTTGTGAAATTTTGACATAATTTTCAAATATTTTTCCTGCCTCATTCCCGCCTTTGCTTCTGAGACTCCACTTTAACATGTTAGAACTTTTGATATTGTCCTGTAGCTTATGGAGGCTCTTTCATTTCTTTCTAGTTCTTTTTTACTGTTCATCATATTGGATAATTTCCATTTATGTATCTTCAAATTTACTTCTTTTTTTTTTTTTTGGCCATGCCGCACAGCATGTGGGATCTTAGTCCCTTGACCAGGAATCAGACCTATGCCCCCTGCAATGGAATTGCTGAGTCTTAACCACAGGAGTACCTGAGAAATACTACTTTTTATTATATCATTCCCAGTTTCCAGTCTGCTGTTAAGCCCATGCATTGAATTTTATATTTCCAATATTGTATTTTTCAGTTCTTTCATTTCCATTCAGTTCTTTTTTTTTAATACTTTCTCTTTCTCCACAAAACTGTTCTTACGTATTCAGTCTTTGTGAACATATTTTTCTTTATGTTCTTCTGCATAGTTAAAATAAGTGCTTTAAAACTTTGCCAGCTAATTCTAGCATCTTGGTCTCCTTGGAGTACTTTCCATTGATTGCTCATTTTTCTTGACCAGGAGTCAGAGTCAAAGCATTATTCTAAATGAGAAACCAGACACAAAAGGAATGCACTGTATGATTCTGTTTACATGAAGTTCTAGAGCAGACAAAACTATAGTGAGAGAAAGCAGATCACTGGTTGTCAATAGCTCAGGGTGGAGGGAAGGGATTGGCAATCATATAGTAAATATTTGAGGTTTTGTAGACCACACAGTCTCTGTCACAACTGCTCAATTCTGCTGTTGAAGCATGAAAGCAGCCATAGACAATATGTAAACAAAATGAGTATGGCTGTGTTCCAATAAAACTTTATTTGCAAAACTAGGTAGCAGCCAGAGTTTGATCTACAGACCGTAATGTGCAGACCCTACTTTTGAGTATGGATCACGTTTCTCTTTTCTTTATATATTGGTAATTGAGGGTTGAATCCTGAATATGTGAATAATACGTTGCAGAAACTCTCGATTCTATTGTATTCTTCCATAAAATCTTGTGGTTTGTTTATTTTTTTTTAAATTTATCTCATCAGGCTATTTTCTAGGCTTAAACATCATACATACCTGCTTGGTAGGCAGCAGCTGTGGTTTCTGTTCAGTTCGTGTATCTGTAGATGGGCTCCTTGGAGTCTCCTCTGTGCATGGCTGGTTCAGGGGTCATCCAGAGATCAAATCGATTTATATGCAGAATTGGGGCCTCCCTGGCCATGGCTTTTATCTTTTGGGGATTTCTCCTTCACTTTCCAGCTGTTATGGTAGCTCCCAGTTTTATCCTTTTTGTTCTTGAACTAGTAAGGCCTCAATATTTCTATCTCAGTTTTAGTTGTCATCACAGAGCTATCTGTGGTTTGTCCTTAGATGAATGGTGATTAGCCATAAAAAACAGAAAACAATAATGATGTTCACTTCTTCCAGTTGTCAGGTCTTCTGGTTTTTGTTTGTTCTTTAGTATCTTTAGATAGGTGCTTTTTCACATTTTGTATAGAACTTATAGTTTTTTATCTGCAGAAATTGTTGGCCTATTAGGAGCAACTCTGACAGGCTGAATGAATCCCAAGCTGGAATCAAGATTGCCGGGAGAAGTATCAACAATCTCAGATATGCAGATAATACCACTCTAATGGCAGAAAGTAAAGAGGAATGAAAGAACCTCTTGATGAGGGTGAAAGAGGAGAGTGAAAAAGCTGGCTTAAAACTCAGCATTCAAAAAGCTAAGATCATGGCATCTGGTCCCATCACTTCATGGCAAATAGATGGGAAAAAAGTAAAAACTGTGACAGATTTTATTTTCTTGGGCTCCAAAATCTCTGCGGATGGTAACTGCAGCCAGGAAATTAAAAGACACTTGCTACTTGGAAGAAAAGCTATGACAAACCTAGATAGCATATTATGAAGCAGGCACATCACTGCCGAAAAAGGTCTGTTTAGTCAAAGCTGTGGTTTTTCCAGTAGTCGTGTACAGATGTGGGAACTGTAACATAAAGAAGGCTGAGGGCTGAAGAATTGATGCTTTTGAACTGTGGTGTGGAAAAGACTCTTGAAAGTGCCTTGGACAGCAAGGAGATCACACCAGTCAATCCTAAAGGAAATCAACCCTGAATACTGGGTTGGAAGGACTGATGCTGAAGCTGAAGTTCCAATACTTGGACCACCTGATGTGAAGAGCCAACTTATTGGAGAAGACCCTGATGTTGGGAAAGATTGAGGGCAAGAAGAAAAGGGACAACAGAGGATAAGATGGTTGGGTGGCATCACCAACTCAATGGACATGAGTTTGAGCAAACTCCAGGAGATAGTAAAGGACAGGGAAGCCTGGCGTGCTGCAGTCCATGAAGTCACAAAGAATTGGACACAACTTAGCAACTGAACAACAAAACAACAACTACCCTTACTGGAAGTGGAAGCTCTACAGATTTAATTTTTAGAGGGACAGTTGTGGCTTCATTAAGTTAGATGTGCTAAAGTGAAGATAAATTTATGTCAGGAAGACAGAGTTTTGAAAAGATTAAATGAGGGCCTGATCTCAGTGGAAGAAAAAGAGAAAGGAAGGGTATTCTGAGGTAGGATTGGTGAGAATTGTTGATTGTTAGAGGGAGAAGAAGAGTAGGACAGTGAGGTGGCTGAGATGGCAGAGATGATGAGTAAAGGGAGTGGAGCAGATTTAGGACAGTGGCCTTGAGGGTGGAGGCTGTTAATTTTTGTTTTAAATACAGTTTTAAGGAGGTATAGTTTATATAAAAGTAACCCTTTTTTTCCTACAAAGTGTAAAGGGTTTTCTTTATGTGTAACATAGGCAAAATTATGTAAGTCAGTAAGTTTTTAAGAAATTTCACATATTCTGATTCCATCCACTGCCAGTCACCTTAGTTCCTCCAGTGTTTGGATCATAATCTTCAAGGTGGTCCTTTCAAAAAGAATTCTGCTTAATCCACAGTTATCATGTCAAGCAGTCTTACCACAATTTTTTTAACTGGATTTCTTTGATCTCCAATGAAATATGAACATACTTCAAAAATACCCCACTGGGGACTTCCCTGATGGTCCAGTGGCTAAGACTTCACTTTCCATTGCAGCAGGCACAAGTTCCATCCCTGGTTGGTGCCCAAATACCTCTCAGCCAAAACAAGCAAAGAATATAAACAGAAGCAGTATTGTAACAAATTCAATAAAGATTTTAAAAATGGTCCTCATAAAAAAATAGTCTTAAAAACAATTCCCCAACAGTACTCTTTGGAATCCAGTTTTCTCAAGCAATTACATTAGGACCATGTTTAGGGTCAGAGGAGATGGATCTGCCTGGTTCAGAATTTTAGAGACCCTAGAGAAAGAGAAGTATTAGTTCCTATTGAAGATTATGTCAAATTTACAGTATGAGAAACTTCAGGGATACTGTGTCAGTAAAAATACCGGCCTAACATGCACAAAGCCAAGAAAAACAATGATGCCGGGTACTAAATTTATATTAGCACTGTGTTTTGAACACCCAGCAAGAATAAACTGCTGAATACAGATACCATGCAGTGCAGTAAAATTCACCGGTTTTAAATTATGTGTTTTGAAGAATGTGTACTGTCGTATAACTACCACCACAATCATGGTATAACATTTTCATCACTCCAGAAAGTTCTTTCATATCTCTTGGGAATCAGTTGCCCCCACTACCCTGAGGCACTGGCAGTCACTGGTCTGCTTTCTCTCAGTGTAGTTTGCCTTTTCTAGAACTTCATGTAAATAGATTCAGAATATATAGCCTTTTCTGTCCCTTATTGGGGATAAAAGCTTTTGTAATTTATACATGTTGTTGCATGTATCAGTAGTTTAATTCCTTTTTATTAATGAATAGTATTTACTGATATGAGGTTATATACTAAGTTTATTTATTTATTTGGATATTCAGGTTATATCCATTTTTTGTCTATTATAAATAAAACTGGTGGCCCAGTGATTAAGACTCCATGCTTCCACTGCAGGAGGCACAAGTTTGATCTCTGGTTGGGGAGCTAAGAGCCTGCATGCCATATAGTGTGGCCAAAAAAAAGCTGCTCTGAATACTCAAGTGCAAGTCTTCATGTGAGCATGTTTTCTCTTGAGTAAATAGGAGTGGGATTGCTGGACCATGTGTTGGCTTGACTTTATAAGAAACTGGTAAATGGTTTTCCAACGTTGCTTTGCTGTTTTGCATGCCCACCAGCAATGCATAGTGTTTTGGTTACTCCATATCCTCACCAGTACTTGGTGTTATCAGTCTTTTTAGTTTTAGCCATTCTGGTAAGTGTTTAATAGTATCTTGTTGTGGTTTTATTTTGCATTTTCCTAATGACTATTGATGTGAACATCTTTTCATGTCCTCATCTGCCATTTGTTGTTCTTTTTTGGAGAAGTGTTTGAACATTTTACCCATTTAAAAACATGTTTTCTAAAAAAAAAAAAAACAACCCCAAAAGACATGTTTTCTTATTGAGAATTCTTAGTACAAGTCCTTTTATCTGTGTTTTGCAAATATTTTCTCCCAGTATATAACTTGCCTTTCTTTGCATTTTGTAACAGTATCTTTTGAAATGCAAACATTTAATTTTAAAAAATAATTATTTTTATATAATTTTCCTTCATTTACACTTACTACAAAATATTTGTCTATATTCCTTGTGTTGTTTATACATCCTCCCAGCTTACCTTACACTCGGTAGTTGTGCCTCTACTTCCCCACCCTCGTATTGCCACCCACCACTGGTAACTGCTGGTTTGTTCCCTATATCTGTGTCTTCTAACTTTGTTATATTCACTAGTTTGTTGTATTTTTTAGAATCCACATATTGTACAGTATTTGTCTCTGTCTGACTTATTTTACTTAGCATAGTGCCCTCCAGGTCCAGACATGTTGCTTCAAGTGGCAACATTTCTTTCTTCTTTATGGCTGAATGTATTCATTGTATATATATACCACATCTTCTCTATCTATTCATCTGTCAGTGGACACTTGGGTTGCTTCCATGTCTTGGCAGTTGTAAATAATGCAGCCTTGAACATTGAGGTGCACATATCTTTTTGAATTTGTGGGGTTTTCTGGTTTTGTTTTTTTTTTTTTTTTTGGTTATATTCACAGAAGTGGAATTGTTGGACCATATGATAGTTGTGTTTTTAGTTTTTTGAGAAATTTCTATACTGTTTTCCACAGTGGCTGCACTAATTTACATTCCCACCGACAGTGTATAAGAGTCCCCTTCTCTCCACACCCCATTATTTGTGTTCTTTTCGATGATAGCCATTCTCACAGGTGTAAAGTAATATCTCACTGTGGTTTTGATTTGCATTTCTCTTATGATTAACAGTGTTGAACATGTTTCCCTGGGCCTGTTGGCCATATGCATTTTCTTTTAGGAAAATTGTCTTTTCTTTTGACCATCTTTTAATGTTTGTTTTGATGTTGAGTTGTATGAGCTGTTTATGTGTGTTGGATATATTAATCCTTTATCAGTTATATCATTTGCAGATATTTTCTTCATTCAGTAGATTATCTTTTCATTTTGTTGGTGCTTTCCTTTGCTGTGCAGAAGCTTTTAAATTTAATTAAGCCTCATTTGTTTATTTCTACTTTTATTTCCTTAGTAGTTGGATCCAGAGAAATATTTCTACAATTTATGTCATACAGTGTTCTGCCTATGTTTTCCTGCAGGAGTTTTATAGTATCCAGTCTTACATTTAGGTCTCTAATCCATTTTGAGTTGATTTTTGTGTGTATGGTGTTAGAGAAAGTTCTTATTTCATTCTTTTACATGTAGCTCTCCAGTTTTCCCAGCACCACTTATTGAAGAGACTGTCTTCTTCACTGTACGTTCTTGCCTTCTTGTTTGGTTAATTGGCCATAGGTGCCTGAGTTTATTTCTGGGCTCTGTATCCTATTCCATTGATCTGTGTGTCTGTTTTTGTGCCAGTGCCTTAATATTTTAATTACTGTAGCTTTGCAGTATAATCTGAGGTCAGGTAGTGTGATTCCTCCAGCTCTAACCTTCTTTCTCAAGATTGTTTTAGCTATTTGATGTCTTTTGAGTTTCGATACAAATTTTAAAATTTTTGTCCTAGTTCTGTGAAAAATGCCTTTAGGTATTTTGATAGAGATTACATTGAATCTATAGATTGCCTTGGATATCATGGTCATTTTTAACAATACTGATTCTTCCAGTCCAAGAACACGGTATATCTTTCCATCTGTGTTGTCTTCAGTTTCTTTCATCAGTGTCTTATCGTTTTCAGAGTACAGGTCTTTACCCTCCGCAGGTAGGCCTATTCCTAGGTATTTTAGCTTTTTGATTTAATGGTAATAAATGGGATTGTTTCCTTAATTTCTCTTTCTGATAGTTCCTTGTTAGTGTATAGAAACACAACAGATTTCTATATATTAATTTTGTATCCTGCAACTTTACCAAATTCATTGATGAGCTCTAGAAGTTTTTTGGTGATGTCCTTAGGATTTTCTCTGTATGAGTGAGTGAGTGAAGTCGCTCAGTTGTGTCTGACTCTTTGTGACCCCATGGACTGTAGCCTACCAGGCTCCTCTGTCCATGGGATTTTCCAGGCAAGGGTACTGGAGTGGGTTGCCATTTCCTTCTCCAGGGTTCTCCACAACCCAGGGATCGAACCCAGGTCTCCTGCATTGCAGGCAGATGCTTTACAATCTGAGCCACCAGGGAAGCCTTTTCTGTGTATAGTGTCATGTTATCAGCCAACAGGGACAGTTTTACCTCTTTCCTTTCCAATTTGGCTTCCTTTTATTTCCAAAAGTTTAAATTTTGATGAAGTCCAGGTTACCTTTTTTTTTTTTTTCTTTTGTGGTTCCTGTGTTTTGTGTTCCAGGAAATCTATGCCTAACCCAAAAAGCAAATATCAATTTAGTTAGAAGAATGACATTGTTTATATTTTTGTAAGCCTCTTTAATCATATCTACTTCTCTATTGCAATATGTTGTTTTGGTTAAAGTATAGGAAGAAAGTCTGGTGATACACAGGTGTGCAGTTGGAAAAGCAAGGGGTATTGTAATAGTCTTTTTAATATTTATTTGTATTTGTTTATTTGTTTGCACTAGATAGCACATGGGATCTTCATTGCAGCATGTGGTATTTTTCTTTTTAGCTGATGCATGCAGGATCTTTTTTTTTTTTCAGTTGTGGTATGTTGGATCTAGTTCCCCGACCAGAATCAAACCTGGACCAGAGTGCAGAGACTTAACCAGTGGACCATCAGGAAAGTCCCAATAGCCTTTTTAGATAATTGTGGCTATTCTTCTTTGATAGTGCTCCACAGCTCGACAACTGATAGTTTCTTACAGTTTCGTTGCATTGTGGAATCTGAAAGCACATCAGTGATTTTGTACTGTTTTTTTTTTTTTTTTTTTAATTTTGTACTGTCACATTAAAATTCACTGTCTTTACTTGCACTTTGAATGGATCTTTAACTATTTTGATTTGGAGAGGAAAACCTTATCCTTCTACCCTAATAGGTTCAGTTTCTAAGGACTGTGAATTAAACTGACAAAAGACAGAGTAACAGGAGGAAAAAACCCAGTTTATACATGCAGCATGCATACAGTGGGAGAACTCAGTGATCACTAGCTCAAAGGAATGATTAGAATCTGGGGCTTATGGGAAAACAAAAGACTTCTTAAAAGTGGGGAGAAAGGACAGTTTTTGGATTTGGGGAAAGATAAATGAGTTTTCAGGAGAACAAGCGGTAGTTCTAGATTTGTGATTATATATATATAGGTATGAATGGTTTTTCCATCTCCTTCAGGGCCATGAAATTCCCTCCAGAGAAGGGATTTGGGTAGATTTTATTTGCATTCTTTCTTCTGGGAGTAGATCTGCCTTGAAGAGGAATTTATGACAGCCTTATTTCCCAGAAGTTGCTGCTGTTAGCTAGAGAAAGCTCTGAGGAAGCTTTTTTCTGCATCTGTTGAACCTTAAATGTCTTCAGCTGAAAATAATCTTTATACCAACTCTGGGGTTCCAGGTGGGTCCTACAGTTGAATTGGTGAAAACTACATTGATAGTTTGGAAAATACTGGTTCAAAGTTATGCAGCTCTTCCAAGTATTAATACATTTTAATACACAATATTTAAAGAATCACATTTGTTTATGTCACTTTTGATCTCATCAGAATAAGTAATGGAAGCCTTCAAGCTCCCAGTGGCCCATGTAGACTTTCCAAAAATTTTAAATTTTTCCTGAAAGCTCAAATGGTATTGTTGGCAACAAACACTGTCAGTTGTTTCCTTTGAAATAACAAGAGTTTTTCATTTTCAAGAGCATGTCAGCTGTTCTTTGAAGTAAAAATGATTTTACATGAAAAAAGAGGCTGGTTCAACTCAAACAGGCTCACATGTGCTTTTCCTCAAGACAGCTGTAGTATTTCGGCATGTAGCATTTCATAAACAGCATATTAAAAATATATGTGTTTAAGGTTGAGATTTAATAAAATTATTACTTTTGATGGCTTTGTCAAGGCATCCTGAAGTAAAACTGCCCCTCCTGCAACTGCTTGTGTGGCAGCAAAGAATGCAATGACCAGTAGTGTAATTTGATGCCACTGACTTCATTTGTATATGGTGCCAATGTTTGTATCCACTGTAATTTTCATACTAGTAAGTGCAAAGTAAGTGTCTGCACAGTTGTTCTAAGATAAACCATGAGATTCAAAATAGTTATATTCATCTTGGATTATGTCAGCATCACTTGTGTTTGTTACTAAGAATTCGTACACGACATCACTGTCAGTGATTAACTGGTGCCAGTGCTAGATGAATATAAACAAAATGGCAGGTCTAATCTTGTCTATGGATTCATCTGTTTGTAAAGTAAAATTCTAGTTCTGCAGATGAGATAGTAATCAAGTCTTCAGATTTGCAGCAGAATCTTTAATTTGGTGAATTAAAAGTATATCATTAAAAGAGGGGCACTGCCATGATTTATTTTACTGACTTCATTCAGCAGGCATGTAGCAATGTCAGCTGTACCAAGTTGTGCTTCTCCAGTTAAGGAAGTTCAGTCACTTACCCTAAGATAGTTCAATGACTTTTTCATTTCTAGATTGAAAGGTGTTAACCATCTTTAAGAATTGTAAAGATTCATTACATCTGCATTTAAAATATTCAACTGTTTTAAATTCCGAATGATTGATCTCAAAATGTCACTGTAACTTAACTGGCATAATATAATTAGAAAATGTTCTGTTGCTTAAGATACAGTTAGCCAAATTATTAACATCTATAAAGTCAAGAGAAAGAAAAATGGCTCTTATCATACTGTGGTTTCTTATATATAATTTTGCCGAGTTTTTTTTGGAGTAGATTCTTCCTTTCCATGAGTCAGAGACTCTAGGCCAGTTACATCTATTTTAGCAATCTTTAAATGTATGTATTGCAGATGTGGGTTGAGAAAGTAAGTTTTCTAATCTCCCTGTTTTGAGTCCATGATTTTTTTTTTCTTTTTTAATTTTTCGGCTGTACCAGGCAGCTTGCAGAATCTTAGTTCCCCAACCAGGGATTGAAGCTATGCCCTCAGCAGTCAAAGTGCAGAGTCCTAATCACTGGATTGCCAGGGAATTCCAGAGTCAATGATTTATTCTTAAAAATAAATGAAAAATTACAAATAAATTTTCTTTTATTTTAGAGAAAATAAATTCTAAAATAATACACATTAGATATAATTTAAAAATTTCTGCCACCCTTATGACAGAAGAGCTTCCCTGATAGCTCAGTTGGTAAATAATCCGCCTGCAATGGAGGAGACCCTGATTCAATTCCTGGGTCAAGATATCCACTGGAGAAGGGATAGGCTATCCACTCCAGAATTCTTGGGCTTCCCTTGGGCTCAACTGGGACACCTGGGTTCGATCCCTGGGTTGGGAAGATCCCCTGGAAAAGGTAAAGGCCACCCACTCCAGTATTCTGGCCTGGAGAATTCCGTGGACTATACAGTCCATGGAGTCAGACATGACTGAGCTACTTTCACTCACTTATGGCAGAAAGCAAAGAGGAACTAAAGAGCCTCTTGATGAAAGTGAAAGAGGAGAGTGAAAAAGCTGGCTTAAAACTCAACAATCAAAAAACTAAGATCATGGCATCCGGTCCCATTACTTTATGGTAAATAAATGGAGAAACGATGGAAACAGTGACAGACTTTATTTTGGGGGGCTCCAAAATCACTGCAGATGGTGACTGCAGTCATGAAATTAAAAGATGCTTGCTTCTTGGAAGAAAAGCTATGACAAACCTAGACAGCGGATTAAAAAGCAGAGACATTACTTTGCCAATAAAGGTCCGTATAGTCAAAGCTATGGTTTTTCCAGTAGTCACGTATGGATGTGAGAGTTGGACCACAAAGAAAGCTGAGCACCGAAGAATTGATGCTTTTGAACTGTGGTGTTGGAGAAGACTTGAGAGTCCCGTGGACTGCAAGGAGATCCAACCAGTCCATCCTAAAGGAAATCAGTCCTGAATATTCATTGGGAGGACTGATGCTGAAGCGCCAATATTTTGGCCAACTGATGCGAAGAACTTGGTCATTTGAGAAGACCCTGATGCTGAGAAAGATTGAAGGCAGGAGGTGACAGAGGATGAGATGGTTGGATGGCATCACCGACTCATTGGATATGAGTTTGAGCAGGCTCCTGGAGCTGGTGATGGAGAGGGAAGCCTGACATGCTGCAGTCCTTGGGTTGCAAAGAGTCGGACACAACTAAGCAACTGAACTGAACTGAAAAATTAAGAAGAGTTTCCCCCAAATTTAAAAAGTATTATTACAAAGCAAAATAACAAAAAGTACTTGTTTCTACCTGATGTGTGGAGAACTTTGAAATTTTACAGTAATGATTTATTGGATAATAATGAGATTACAGCAAGTATAACTGAAGATAAGAGCCCAAACGGAAGTACTAAGGAGAAAAAAAACTTGAATTATATCCTAAGCCTACTACCTTAGAAAATGCTAGAAAACATTAGACTACAGAAACATACTCCACTAGCCGCTAGAGTGATGATATCATTACATGCTGTGTAGCATCAGGAAAACTCCACTGTAGACTCATGAAAGAATGAAAGTGAAAAAAGCAAATAAATTTAGTGTTATCATGAAATTAATTTTGCTCCATAGACCAGGCCCTCAAAGGGTTTTGGGGACTGTGAACTGTGATTTTCAAACTGCTGTTCCAGGTTATTTCTTCCTTACTTAGGAAGGAAGTATCCCAGCCTGGACTGCTTATATACTCCTTGCCTACCTGGACTCTTTCCTCAGCTTGGTGCTCTCCATTATTTGATCTGTCCAGAATTTCCTGTTCCTTTTGTTCACTTGGATAATTACTGAATTGTGAGCTGCTTGAGGGCAGGAACTAGGCATCCTTTTATCCCCAGCTTTTAGCAGAAATTCATGGGGTCTCAGAGTCAGACATAACTGAGTGACTCACACTTTCTTTTCGCTTTCCTAGCACTTTGTCAGAGAAGGAGATGGCACCCCACTCCAGTACTCTTGCCTGGAAAACCCCATGGATGGAGGAGCCTGGTGGGCTGCAGTCCATGGGGTCGCTAAGAGTCAGACACGACTGAACGACTTCACTTTCACTTTTCACTTTCATGCATTGGAGAAGAAAATGGCAGCCCACTCCAGTGTTCTTGCCTGGAGAATCCTAGGGACGGGGGAGCCTGGTGGGCTGCCGTCTATGGGGTCGCACAGAGTCAGACATGACTGACTGATTTAGCAGCAGCAGCACTTTGTAGGCTGCTTAGCAGATGTTGAGTTAAATTAAATCACGTAAGGATTCTATTCTCATAAACAAGTTTGCATTACATCTCAGGGTAAAGTTTTTTTTCTGTTTTTGTCTGACTCATACATTCTATATTGGTTTATATTAGTGGATTGGCCAGCAAGTTTGTTTAGGTTTTTCTGTACGATTGTATGGAAAAACTTGAATGAACTTCTTGGCCAACTCAATAGCTTCAGTTCAGAGAAAAGGACTTCATAACCTACCTCAAATTCAGGATGACCAACTCCTGTCTGTATTAACCTCATCCACCAGTATTTGTTTTGTTTCCTTTTGCCTTGTTTGGAGTATAATATATTCTGAAAGGAGGGTATTTGGGCTGAGGACCCAAGATCTTAATTTTTAGTTCTGTCTCTATGTTACTTTACAAGACACTGAGCATCTGCTTCTTTCCACTTTGGTGGAAAATATGTATTCATATATTTTAGTTTCTCTGAAGGAAGATGTTCTAACATCCAAATGATAACTAACATTTATTAAGTTCTTACTATATGTCAGAAACTGTTCTGTTTTACATGTATTAACTCATTTAATCTGCATAATAGCCCTATGTGGAAGGTAGATGATTTTATTATCTCCATTTTACTCAAGGAAAATAAGACACAGAAAGATTGTCTTACAGTCTTGCCAGAGGTTGTATAGGTAGTAATAGGGTCTGGGTTTGAGCTGTGAGCTATGCTGTTAACTGCTATAAGAAACTCCCTCTCAAATCTAAATACATTACTTTTATCATCAACCTATGTTAGTACACATGTACAGATGCTCGTTATAATATTTATAATTGTGAAATTAAAAAATAACTTGAGAGAATACCTAAATAAATAATGAGATATATGTATAATGGATAGTTATTTTAAAATCACATTTTTGAAGAATATTTTAATGATATGGAAAAATAGAATGAAAATAACATAGAATCACAGGTTTTCTTTGAAAAAATATATAATGGAATTATGTGTTACATATCTATATATATGAGCTTCCCTGGTGGCTTAGCAGTAAAGAATCCACCTGCCAATGCAGGTGGATTCTGTCCCTGAATCGGGAAGATCCTCTGGAGAAGTAAATGGCAACCCACTCAGGTATTCATGCCTGGGAAATCCCAGGGGCAGAGGAGTCTGGCGGGCTACAGTCCATGGGGTTGCAAGAGTCAGACATGACTTAGTGACTAAACAACAACAACAACAACAACATATATATATATATATACACACAAATATTTATTTTAAAAGACTGGAAAGACGTATAATAGTGATTTTTTGTGAATAGAGCAGTTGCAGTTGTAGAGCAATCTGCTGAATGTTTCCCATGTGCTAAGCACCCTGTTAAATTCTTTATGTGTGTTTCCTCAGTGAACTCTCCCATCAGTCCTATGACGTAGATTCTACTCATTTTTCAGATGAAGAAACTGAGCCTTAGAAAGATTAACTTATCAAGGGTCATTCAAGCAGTAAGTAGAAGAGTTGGGACATCTGTATTAGACACTCTCTCTCTCTTTTTTTTAACTTTTTATTTTGTATCGGGATATAGCCAGTTAACAAACAATGTTATGATAGTTTCAAGTGAAATAGCAAAGGGACTCAGCCATACATCTACATATATCCATTCTTCCCCAAACTCCCCTCCCATCCAGGCTACCACATAACATTGAGCAGAGTTCCCTGTGCTATACAGTGGGTTCTTGTTGGTTATCCGTTTTAAGTGTAGCCGTGTGTACAATTCATCCCGAACTCCCTAACTATCCCTTCCCCCCAGACAACTATAAGCTCGTTCATGAAGTCTGTGAGACTCTGCTTTTTAATTGAAGTATAGTTGATTTATAATGTGTTTTACATATATATGTATATTATTTTCAGATTCTTTTCCATTATAGATGATTATAAGATATTGAATATAGTTCCCTTTGCTATATAGTAGGACCTTGTTGTTTATCTATTTTGTATAAAGTAGTGTGTACCTGTTAATCTTAGGCTCCTTATTTATCAGCCCCTCCCCCTTCCCCTTTGATAACCATAAGTTTGTTTTTTGTCTCTGTGAGTCTGTTTCTGTTTTGTAAATAAGTTCATTTTTATCATTTTTTTAGATTCCATATAAAAGTGGTATCATTTCTGTCTGACTTACTTCACTTAGTATGATAACCTCTAGGTCCATCCATGTTGCATAATAATAACATTATTTCATTCTCTTTTATGACTGACTAATATCCTTTGTATATATAAACCATATCTTCTTTATCCATCTGTCAGTGGAGGACACTTAGGTTGCATCGATGTCTTGGCTATTGTAAATAGTGCTGCTCTGAACTTTGGGGTACATGTTATCTTTTTGAACCAGTAGGCTCTGTTTTGTATTTTCATAACTTTTTATAATCTGTATTATTTACATGACCAAAAGCAAAATTAAAATTTTAAATTATGCAAAATGCAAACATCTTGGGACCTGCAGCAAGTCAGACTTGTATGATCTGGTAGGATTTATTCATTTGAACCATTGATTCCTTAAACTGGTTATGCAAAATAACAGCAGCATGGGACTTGAGAGAAATTAAACCAAGCATTTAAAGAGTCAAAACATACTCATTGGTTTCTGTTCTACCAAGGAATTTTTTGACCATCTATTATGGCCAACTGATTTTTTTTTTTCCTAGCATGGGTTACAGCTAGTACCTCTTAATGAAATGAAATCAGATACATATCTTATAGACTAGTGAACGTATGATAAGGCTGACCATTTTTATGACTATTTAAGAATTCCTTAACCATTTTTGTTGTGGTTGCTAGTATTTTTGTCTTACTGGATCCCCATGAGATAATGTTGCCACATGCCCAAAGGAAAAGATTTTTGTATGTGAATTTGTAGGATGCCCCCCACTGACATAGTAAGAGACTTTTTCTAATGTAAGTGTTACCGTGGTTGACAAATGACTTAGTGAAAGTTAGAGGTATTGGATGAACACTTATAATCTTTCAGAATAACGTCATTCATAGAAGGCAGCGGACATGTTTTCCTACAATTATCCCATTGTCAAAGAGTATCTAGTAGGCTAAATGGATCCTTGATTGACCCCACAACGTATTCCACATATTCTTATGGTAAGAGGATTCTAACTCTTCATATATTTTTTCACTTGAGGAATATTAGCTATATGAGGAGAATACATCTAATTATAAACCTTTGTCTAACTATTAGAGAATTCTTCCTCTGGCAGGAAGTTTATTTGGGGAGGACAACACATATAGGTTAAGGAAGAATATGCCCTCCTAGTTGTATCTATTATACGAGTTGACTTTATCAGTCTTAAGTGTTAACTATAGATAAATACAAATAATGTTTAAAGTGGTCTGAAATTGTATGACACTTTACATTTGAAAGTAGAAATGTTCACATCTCCATTTGTTTCTTATCTTACAGAGAAGTGTGGGAAATGGAACTGGATAGACTCAAGAATCAAGATGGTGAAATAAATCGGAACATTATGGAAGAGACAGAACGGGCCTGGAAGGCAGAGGTGAGAAGAGCCACTGTGTTGAAGGTCTGGATTTGGGGTTTCCAGGTGGTACATACTTTTAGTATGGGGTTATATACCAAGCCATATAAATATGCTACCATAGAGCCATTAAACATTGTTTTAACTATCTAGGGGTAGCTTTGTGTGTGTAAAATTAATAAAGCATGTATGTGTATGTGTGTGTGTGTGTGTGTGTGTGTGATTTCCTTAGATCTTATCATTAGAGAGTCGGAAAGAGTTGCTGGTATTGAAACTAGAAGAAGCAGAAAAAGAGGCAGAGCTACACCTTACTTACCTCAAGTAAGTACCTTCTGTTTCTAGGGTTTTAATGGCCCTGCAGTTTTGTGTTTTGGGGGGCATTTCTTTTTACGGCTTTGAAACCCTCGGCCGGCTAGTCTGGCACGTGTTCTGTCTTCACGGCAAATCATCTTTGTGTGACAGTATTTTGTTCAGTGATTTCTCTTTCCATTTTCTAAACTTGCACACTCTCTGGCTCTTCTCTTTCTACAGTTTTATAGTTCTGTCCTTTTTCTTGTATTATTTTGAATTGGATAAACAGTATCTCTTACTCTTTCAAGCGTAACAAATGTCTTTGGAGATATGTTTCTTATACAGTCGTTTATCCTCTTTCTGCCATGAAGTCTGGAGACCCCTGTGGCATTTTCAGCCAGATGAAAGCCCTCTCTCTGTGGTGGGTCCTCTTTCTCCAGTACTTGGCTTCCATGATGCTGGAGTTAAAGTGAGGCAGTCAACTTAGGACCATGGCCTTCTCCTGTATCTGCTCCAACCTCTTCTCTGCAGGCCCTTCTCTCTAGCTACTCTTCTGCTATCTGAGAGAATCAGGAGTGGAACTCTCTCTAATTCTGTAAATCACTGTTGGTTTCTTGAAAGGTCAACTCCCCCAACACTAGAGACAGTTCGTTCCAAACAGGAGTGGGAGACAAGACTGAATGGAGTTCGGATAATGAAAAAGAATGTTCGGGTAAGTGTAGTGATGGGTGATTGTTGAGCTGGAGTTCATCTGTGCTTGCACACTCCTGGCCACAGGGCAGGACCACTTGCATTGCCCTAGGGCCTTTTCTACCACTCCTCTTGTCTTCCTGATACAGGATGCTGGTCTCTTTATAGAGACCCTCACTCTGCTCAGCAGTAAAGGATAACGCTTGCTCTTCTCTCTTTCCTAGGACCAATTTAATAATCATATCCAGCTCGTGAGGAATGGAGCCAAGCTGAGCAGCCTTCCTCAGATCCCTACCCCAACCCTGCCTCCACCCCCATCAGAGGTAAGCACGCTGGCTCTGGCGAGTCTACTTTTTCCTGTTGGTGGCAGAGCCTAGAATCTTTCCTTTGTTTTTATAAAGGTATTGGATGTCCTTATTTGGTACAAGAAAGAGTTGCTTACTGATTTCAGTTGCCTAAACTTCTGTTTTCTTTCTCTCCCTCTCATCTTCCACCTTTTCCCTTCTGCAGACAGACTTCATGCTTCAGGTGTTTCAGCCCAGTCCCTCTCTGGCTCCTCGGATGCCCTTCTCCATTGGGCAGGTCACAATGCCCATGGTTATGCCCAGTGCAGATCCCCGGTCCTTGTCTTTCCCAATCCTGAACCCTGCCCTTTCCCAGCCCAACCAGCCTTCCCCACCCCTTCCTGGCTCCCATGGGAGAAATAGCCCCAGCTTGGGTTCCCTTGTCGGCCCCCATGGTCCGCACGTGCCCCCTGCTGCCTCCATCCCGCCTCCCCCAGGCTTGGGTGGTGTTAAGGCTTCTACTGAAACTCCCCGGCCCCAACCAGTAGACAAACTGGAGAAGATTCTGGAGAAGTTGCTGACTCGGTTCCCACAATGCAATAAGTAAGTATTTTTAAGGATTAATTTAAAAAGTGTTTTCCAGAGAAATATTTATGTGTTAAAATAGGAGAGGTTTCATAGATATTCCCCATGAGGGTAGCACAAAATTTCTCCCCCTCAATCTCTCTCTTTCTTAGGGCCCAGATGACTAACATTCTTCAGCAAATCAAGACAGCACGTACGACTATGGCAGGTCTGACCATGGAGGAGCTGATCCAGCTGGTAGCCGCACGACTGGCAGAGCATGAGCGGGTGGCGGCAAGTACTCAGGTAAGAAAAGCTATTTGGGGGGATCTCAGACCTGTGAAGGAAATGGCAGCCCACTCCGGTGTTCTTGCCTGGAGAATCCCAGGGGCGGGGGAGCCCGGTGGGCTGCCGTCTATGGGGTCGCACAGAGTCGGACACGACTGAAGCGACTTAGCAGCAGCAGCAGACCTGTTGAGATGCTGAAGCAAGAGGCAGATTTCAGAAAAATTTGGGGTGAGAAGCAGCATTGCAGCCAGGGGTATCTGGCCTGCTTTCTTCCTTCGCCGGGCTGAGAAATGAATGATTTCCTTTTGGTAATGCCCTGTTACGCAGATGTTCCTGCCTGACTCTGATAACGTTTCTGCCCACAGCCACTTGGTCGGATCCGGGCCCTGTACCCTGCTCCACTCGCCCAAATCAGTACCCCAATGTTCTTGCCTTCTGCCCAAGTTTCATATCCTGGGAGGTCTTCACATGTAAGACTCTTTTCTTGAAAACTGGGATGTTGGAGAAGCTGGGGTTGGCGAGGAGGGAGTGGATTTATAGGTGGAGTGCAGGAAGAAACCATTATCTCCTCAGCTGGGTTGTTGGTAGCCCAGGCTGGGAAAATGCAAGTACTCTGTATTTGAACTTTTCTTTCTGTGGTGTAAAATCTTTTTGCTACGTGGAAATTGTAGATAGAATCATGGGCATAAAAGGCCAGGAGACCCAGAGGTTCCTCCCTCTTTTGACGGTCCCTCCTCTGCTGTGCAGGCTCCAGCCACCTGTAAACTGTGTCTAATGTGCCAGAAACTCGTCCAGCCCAGCGAGCTGCATCCGATGGCATGTACCCACGTGCTACACAAGGAGGTGGGTGCTGCAGCCCTTCCTCTTTTTCTGCTCTTCCTTTTGACAACTGTGATCATCTTAATTTTCTTGAAATTTTTACAGTGTTGATGCCGTCATTAATATCTAAACATAAGGTTTTCAGTAAATCGTGGCTTAAAACATGAGCAGAATTCAGAATACTGGCAGCTAGGCTCTCCCAACTTCCTTACCCCATTCCCTGTAGGGGACTGGACTGGATAAACAGTTCTTACTAGAACACTGAGAGTCACTGTCTTGGAAAATTGACAAAAAGATGTATGTATCTAGTCATTGTTTCAGATGTACCATTCCCAAGAGATTTTGCTTAGGTGACAGGAATGGGATAGGGAACTTGAATATGAAATATGTAACTCCATTAATAAAATAGTTTGATGACTCGCCTGTTACAGATTATCTTCGCAAACTGACAAGTTATTCCTATCTCTTATGTTACCAGACTGAGTTAAGTTAGCACCCAGGATGATTTCCTTTCTACTATTTTGTTTTGTTCATTTTGTTTTTCTAAGAGGTAGAAACTAAATTTACATCTAAATTCTTAGGAAGGGAAAACCCTGAATAAGATTTGAGGGTAATGCATATTAGGAGATGGAAGCTCATCTCAGCCTGAATGGATTGTAAGAAGCAGCAAGCCTAGTCAGTCAGCAGAAAGCAGCTTCACACTGTGATGAGCTGGTTTTTAGTGTTCCCTGTAAAAAAATCAGGTTCACCTGCTCTGAAGACTCTTCTGGAGGTAAAAGCCAGTGAACCAGCCCTCAGGTCCCCCAGTGAGCTTTTCTGACTTAGTTAACATTCCATACACCTGTTGAAAACCTTAACCACACTCTCTCCACTCCTCTCCATCTTTCCAGATCAACCTGAGGTATGTCTTTCTTTCTTTCCAGTGTATCAAATTCTGGGCCCAGACCAACACAAATGACACTTGTCCCTTTTGTCCAACTCTTAAATGACGGACCTGACTGGGGAGGATGAAGAGGAGAAACTGATGTGAACAGGATGCGCGGGTTCCAGATTTCTAAAACTCTATATTTATACAGTGACATATACTCATGCCATGTACATTTTTATTATATAGGTAATGTGTGTATAGAAAGTCTGTATTCAAATGTTCGTAAATGAAAGTATGTATATTATGCAGAAATGGTCTGTCCCCCTCACCTTGCAGGTCCTCTGGGGGAAGCAGATTGTAGGTAAGGTGATGTTTCATTTGGCCTTGAAATTACGATATTCCTGCCTAGGGCTGTTTTCAGATACATGTAAAAACCAGCTAGGAAGCTGCTCTTGCTCTACAGTCACCCTGCTTTGGTTTGGCTCAGCCTCTAGTCCATTTTCTTAAGGCTCATGTATGCAGATTTGAACCCTGGTGCTCACCTGCTGTTCAGCCAGATGCCTTGCTCACTGAAAGCCTCTGGAAGCCTCAGTGCTGTTCAGCCCCTCTCCTCCAAATGGAGAAAATGAGACTGATTGAGGAAAACAAGATGTAACCCTGACAGTTTGACTTTTCATTTTGAATGTTTTACTGTGTTAACACTCATTATTTGTACATGACATTAGGTTTACAGAATAGTCTGTTTTACATCAGCAAAATTCACAGTCCAAGAATAACAGTGTAACCAGGTCCCATTGCCCCCATGCCTCCCACAGACTTCTGTCCACCCTGCTTCCTGGGTAGTCATCTCATTAGAAACTAGCACAGCCCACAGGTCTGTTCTGGGCCATGCCCTCCGTTTCCACCACTGCCTTGGCTTCTGATCAAGCTCTCATAGACCAAGCTTGTGAAGCCCTCACCTTTTCCCCATTCACTTCCAGTTTCCTGGTCTAGCTATTCCCTCTTCCCCCTGAAGGTTAAGGCGGTTGGTTCACAACCAAGTTGTTTGGTGACCTTGAGTGAGTTCCAGGCAGGCACTGGGGTGAGGAGATGTCTGTGCAAAATTACTTTCAGAATGATCATGGGATATAGGTTTGAATTTTTGAAGCCAGAAAGCTATGGGAACATGTTTCCTATCAGGGAGAAAATGGAGACCAAAGTAATATGAAGAAGGGAGGTTATATTTCAAGTTTATAAGTCATTTGTTCTGTGGATAGCTAGTTGGAACTGAGTCATTTTTCCACCTCTTCTTACTGAGCACTTCCAGTTCCTAGGTTTATACTTGGGAAAGCTGAGTTTCTATTAGAGCTTTGAATTTTTTCCTATCCTTTTATCTGTACTCTTGCAATGGCTTCAGGCGGATTCTTGACCAGCTGAGCCACCAGGGAAGCCCAAGAATACTGGAGTGGGTAGCCTATCCCTTCTCCAGGGGATCTTCCTGACCCAGGAGTTGAACCAGGGTCTCCTGCATTGCAGGCGGATTCTTTACCAGCTGAGCTACCGGGAAAGCCCAAGTAAAAATTAAGCATTAATAAAAAATTAGCTCCAGGGAAAGGATATTATTATATTACCAACAGCTGAATTTTTCCCATTCTTGGACCTGGAAATGCTTACTGGCACTGGCAGTACTTATGAGGGTAGCAAAGACTTTTCCTGTCAGAGCAAATAATTCTCTCTTCTGTGTTCATGTGACTCTTCCTACTTTGTCTTTCACCCAGGACTGTCAGGTCATGAACATACTCTTTCTCCTCTCTTGTCTCACTTGCCCAGGTTTACTGACTGGCATCAGTATAAGGAGCTGGATTTCCCGGGATCTCCTTGGCATCTTGTAGGGTGACTGAAATGGCCTGAACACTCCCCACTGTAGAGGTCAGATGACCCACTTTCTTTGGTTAATGACATGTTAATGTCTCCCGTTTGGCAGCTATCATGAACAGGGAAGGCGGCAATGTGGAAGACCAGTTCTTTGTTTTTTTCACTTGGGGGAGGGATTCATTTTTTATCTTGGAATCTTAAGATTTTATCTCCCCTCAACTTTGCAGCAGCCTTCGGGCCACTTGCTGTATTTTTCAATATCCCATGAAAATTTAGAAATTAGAAACGGGTATAAAGAATATTCTGTTTCTTTTCCACAAATCCTTGACACCAAAGGAGTAAAGAGAAAAAAGGAGGGGATAGGGGGCTTAACTGTTTGCTAGTGAAAGCCCCTGGAAAGCCGGCTGCCACAGGGGGACAGTGTGGTGGAGGGTGTGCGTAGGGGCCGGGCCTCATCATCGCTCTCCGCTTTCTTGTTCAGGATCCATCCAAAAGCAACACTTAGGTTTTGGCCTCCGTTGTTCTCCGTTTTCCCTCTGTCCCCTGGCCTGCACTGGTACAAGCCATGCAGACCCACGGGGAAGGCCCCTGATGCAGTGAGTGGGGATGGCACAGTCATTTTTCTGGTGTAGATTTAAAAATAGAAATATATAATACATATTTTTACAAGCAAGAAGCTGTGGTCAAGATTTTTTTTACACTTCAGAGTTCATGGTTTCAGGGTAAGAAAGGAAGAAACCATGAAAAGAAAAATAAGTGCAGGTTTTCTCTTTTAAGGAGAAAAATCGGACAACGAGTCTTACTAATGAAGGGGTTGAGTTTTATGCCCTGGAAAGAGCTGGGGAAAGCCAGTTTTCCCCAACATGGGTCAAGAATTATAAAGCAGAACGTGGCATTTTCATTTCATAGAAGCAATTCTGGAAGTTTATTTACACAGTAAGTTCAGAACCGGAAGTGGACAGTCTCCAATCTTCCTGTCAGTCTCTGTGGTCATGGGGTGTTCCCAGCCAGCCAGAGCAGCATGAAGTGCAGTGGGAATGAAGAGGACTCGGATAAAAAATTGTGACTCAGTATTCTTGTTTTATTGGTTTATGGCTTGTGGGCAGCTGACTGAGGCCAGGATCTCCCGAGGCCCTCCTTGTGTTTCCCTCTGCCTCTTCTGCAGGTATTTCCACTCTCTGCAGGTTCCATACCTGGAAGCAGTGTGTTGACCAGATAGGAATAGGATCCAGTGGAACAGTCAGAGAATTCAGCTCTTCCCACTAACACTGGTCTAGTCAACTGGCTTAGAACTGATAGGGAGGAAATGAACTTGGTCCCCACTGCCTGGCCCAAGAACCAGCCTGGGTGCCCAAGTCATATGAGGAATGGGAAGTAAAGAGGAGGATGGGGCCAAGGATGGCCTCCATCAAGGGACTTTTGTGGTGAAGGGAATCAGAAAGCCTGGGGTCTGCCATCCTTTCTCCACGCAGCCTAGTTCCTGAAGGTGAAGCTGCTGGAGCCAGAAAGCCCCGCATTCCTGACACTCTTGGCATAATACTAGTGCCACTGTGGGATGCCTTAGCCAAATAAACGAGGGCGACCTTGAGAGGATGAGAAGGCAATGAAGCTGCTCTGATTATGTCAAGATCTTACTACCACTTACAGCTGAACAGAAAGAAATCCAGGCAGGGGTACAGAGCATCAACTCTGTACCTGTTGAATGAATCTCCAGGATTCTGCTTTCAAGGATTAGAGAGGAGAGGACTCCTATCTGCTCTTAGCACCTCAGCTGCGAAGCTCCGGAGGAATGGGGCTTGGGCGGGGTTGGGGTGAACAGGCAGCCAGGAAGACAAAGTGCAGCCCTGTTGTATTTGCTCTCTTCTGGCTGATTTCCCGTAGGGCATCTGGGGCTCCTGGGGGTTGAGGATGTTTCAGTGCTGCCTATCACATGTAGACTAGAGGGTTCAGGTAGGGACAAGGAATTAATAAGGTAGAAACTCATTTGTCAGATGGAACCTTTTAGTGGGCACTTTTCCTTTAAGAGAGCTAAAAAGAGCTTTTTGGCTAGAGAAGCCCTTTTTCCCGTTGCACTTTTGGTTAGGCTGCAACCACAGAAAAGAAGACACTGGGAAGCAACACCCATCTTAGAAGATGGGTTCTGTCTTGGAGATGCTATCTAAAACTGGGCCTGGCGAGCAGTCACTTTCTAACCTTGCCTAGCGTTGATCCCGGCTGTTCCCTGTCTTTGCACTCCCTCTCTGTCTCCTCATCCAGCCACCCCCATTTGTACAAATTATTTGTACAAATTGTTTTTTAATAATTTTTTAATTCAAGAGGCAGTCTTTGCACCAAGGTTAGGTTTGTCTATACAGTCCCTATCTCTAAAGCAAATAGCAAACTGTGCATCCATCCGTTCCCGCTGACTGGCCAGCAGGGAAACAAGATTGGCCCTCGCTCTGCCAGGGTACTGCAGAGACACCTGTGGGGGGGTCACCTTACTTCCAGAAGTAAGAAAAGGAGAATACTTTGGGTTGGAGACTCTATAAAGGGATGGTGGTCAAAGGTTCAGGGCTGAAGTTTCAAGCAGCAGGATTTCCCAACTCAAGTTTGAGGTGACCAAGAGTATTCCTGCTGTCAGAGTACTTTTTTCTTCCCTGTCCTGGTTCCTACAGGTGCAGTCCCTGCAACCCACCTTGCCAGCTTTTCCTTCTTCTCTGTCAAGACAGAGGCATTTGTGGGTGGGCGAGGGTCTTGAGGTGCCCTGGCCACAGGTGCCGTCCGTGTCTCCTCCTCGTGACCAGAGTGAACCACCAGCTGTGGTTCGGGGGTATCTCTCTCTCCTGCCCGCACGCCTCCTCACTTCAGCAGGGAGATGTCATCAGCAAAGTCGTCGTGCTGGCGCCGCAGGCAGCGGAGGCAGCGCCACTGGCACACCATCAGGCAGAGGGGCAGCATGAAGAGCGCGCAGATGGCGGCCATGACGTAGGCTATGGTCATGAGGGTCGACTCATCCGTCTGTGGGATGTTGTAGCCACAGTCTTCCATGTCGGGGGTGACGAAAGGGCCTTCCACCGCTGCTGTCCTGAACTCATCGTGCACTGGGGAAAGGGCATATGTGAGTCACAAAGCAGCTAGTATTTACACAGCAAAACGAACTTCCTGGGACAGGCCTTGAAACCAGCCCTTGAGGAGGCTGTAGGTCTCCCTTCTGGGTGATTCCTAGGAGCAGGACGGAGAGCCACTGCTAGTGAGGCACGGCTCTGCCCACCAGGTCACTGGGGGCAGCAGCCTCTTCCTGTCTCCCTGTCCAGTAGGAATGATACCTAAAATCCAGTCATTCTAAGTTGACCAAAAAGCCAGCCCCGCATATACCTAGTAAACTCACCTGCCCCTGCTAGTCACGTTCAACTCTGGCTTACGGCAGCTGATAGGGTCACTGCTGCCCCAGCCTGCTGCCTGTGGATCCAGAGCTTTCCGGGGTGCCGAAGCAAATGGTACTGCTCCGAGTCTCCAACAGAGGTTGCCAGTCCAGGCAGGGGTCACCATGCCAAGCGACCATGAGAAGCACAAGCAGTGACGCTAGCTTTTGCACAATGGTGGCCTCTGGCTTGAGGTACCTCCCTCCCAGGCCGACGGGGGCCTGGTGCCCTCACCGCTGGACAGGGAGAGTAGACTGACCCCACACCCTCATCCCTGGTGCTCTCACCGTGGCAAGCACTGACAGCAAAGCCAATTCGTTTCCGGGCCCGATCAAAGACCACGTAGAAGCCCTCCATGATGACCGCTCCCATGACAGTGCCGGTGGACGACTGTGAAATGGCGAACTTGTAACAGTCATCTTGGGAGGTGGCCACGTCTTCCACTGGCCGCAGGTATTGCTAAGGATAAGCAGTCACAGGGTGAGAGTTCGTGTTTTCCTCTCTTCCACACCATCTCTGCCTTCTTGGTGTCGATGCCCTTCGGCTGCGTTTTCCTTTGCCAGCCCTGAGCTCCATGGGTTTGGTTTCCCCCAGAGCCCTTTACCACTGGGCCCTCATCTATTTTCTCTTCCAAGTTCCAGGAAGCCAGGCCTGCTGACTATCTCTTAGTATATACTTTGTTCTCGTCCTGGCATCCCACTGATTAAGGCTAGGGACATACCTGTGGAAGGATGGTGATGCGGAAGGACTGGTTGGTAACCTCACCCATTAGGTAGAGTGAGATGACTGGGAAAATGTTCCACGGGGTGGTGCCTGCTTGCCAGCACACCAGCTGCTCCCCTAGCCAGAAACCGTCTGGGAACTTCTCCGTCTGTGTTGGCAAGAAAGGGATAACAATGAGACCACCTCGCCCCTCCTATTTTCAGATCACACTCACTGGGCCCTAGACATGAAGTATCTAAACCAAGGGAAGCTAAGCCAAAACCCAAGGATTAGAGGAAGAGAGCAAGAGTGAAGGCTAAAACTGACCAGGGAGACTGTGTGCGAACAGACTGAGGCCCATGGAAGAGAACCACTTTCAAGTGATCTAAGTAGAGGGGTCTGAGGGTAGGCGTCTTGGCTCTTGTGGAGGACTGTGCCCCTCATGACTTCCCATGACACTGTTATCTTTGTACCCCAGTCCTTACTCCCACTGACCGAGGAGGCTGCCTTGATGGATTTGACAGCAGCTTCGAACACTTTCTTGGGTAATCGAAGGTTGGTGGTGCCACTGTCAACGATGCTCTTGTCATAGTTGTACTGAGAGGGAGAAGACAGGTTAGCATATCAAAAGCCTTTTTGATGCCAGGCCTTGGCCAGAATTGGAGGGGTGAGTCTGACTGCTTGGGGTCCTTCCTGGGTTGGCATCCTGGCTTTGCCACTTCTTTGGTGGATCTCTTTGGGCAAGTTACTGAACATCTGTGCCTCAGTTTCCTCATCTGTAACATGAGGATAATAATAGTACCTACCTCAAAGAGTTATTATAAGCATTAAATAAATTAATATATTTGAAGTGCTGAGAATTGTGCCCGGCACATAGGAAGCAGTCAGTAAACGTTAACTCGTATTTTCTTAGGTGGGTAGACATTCTCCAAATCTTGAAAATAAAAGCGTCTTGTATAGTACTTTTAACTTTTCATAATACATTTGCATCTGTTCTAACTGAATGTACATTAAGAATCTAGGTAAGGAATGCCCAAATAGTTCAACTGCTGGCTCCTGCCATGTGTCAAGCACTGGGCTAAACACTTTATTCATTTTCTCTCTTTTCACCAGTCTTTGGAAAAGCTGTTTTTACTTCCATTTTGCAGATAAGGAAACTGAAACACAGCATAGTAACTTGCCTGAGGGCATGTAGCTAGACCAGAGCTAGAAACCAAGGCTCTGACGCTGAAGACAGAGCCTTTTACAGCATCGGGTCATTCTGCCTCTCGGACGACTCGCCCAGGGTCACAAAGCAAGACTCGCTTTTTCCTTACGAGACGTTAACTCACGTGGGCCCTGGTCCCACGTTAAACCTCTGGTCCCGCTGTGACCTTTAAGTTCCTGGCAGTCCCACGCTCAGCCCCCAACCCTCCTGCAGGTCCTGCCCCTATGCCTTATCCTCCCAGCCTCATAACTCAGGGTCTGGCCTCATGCTCTGTTGCTCCCCCTTACCTCTCCCTGCTTCCCCCTGGATTTTGTTACCTCCTTGCAGTCCATTTTCAGATCCTGTCCATTGATCTCCACCCGTACAATGATCACCTCATAATACCACTCCCGCCTGATGGGAGTATACCAGAGGCTGCCCGTGTACAGTGAGTGGTCGATACCCCCAATGATCTAGGGGAAAAAAAAGGCAGTACCCATGAGCCGACACAGGACAGCAAGTCACCCAGAGTGTCAGCAGTAGGAGCAGCCATTTTGGGGCTGAGGGGGCGGCAGGGCAGAGCCCTCTGCACATCCGTGTTCTCATTTTCCTGTATCTAATCAGACCCCATCTTAAAGCGATCGATGCTCTCTTCAGTGTGTCAAGGATGTGTTCAGGGGAGGAGGCTTTCCAGGATTTTTAATTACTTGTTTCAGAATCACACAACCCTTGATATAAAGTTATTTAAACCTAAACTGGCACAATAAATGTGGAGTGAATGATAACTTGCTTCTATTACAAGTTTTATTTTCTCTGCTTGTTGGAGATAGAGAACCATTCACCAGTTGTCCTAATTAATAAATAAATGGACTTTTAAACTCCTTACATCTCTGCCTTCTGATCGTCAGACTGAATTTGAGAGGCCTTATTTTTACTTCCTTTGAAATTTTCTTAATCCTCTCTCCTCCTTTCCAAGTTTACCATAGGAGCCTCAAATCCTTTCTGGAATGATGCAGAGAAGACAAGGGTGAAAGAAGAAAAGTGGAGGCGGGGACTATACAGAGGTTTCTCTTGATTCTCAGTAGTGGAGCCCAAGGCTGTGGTGGAGCCTCAGAGGGTGGGAAGCAGGGGGGCTCCCCTCTCCTAGGACCTACTCACCATGCTCCCTCCAACTGAAGCCAGCGCTTCCGACTGGTTGAGGGGGAAGCCAGCGCCGCAGAGCTGCAGTGAGAAGAGATTGGGCACATGGGTCTGCTTCACCAGGGAGTCAAAGAACGGCTCCAGGGAGTCATCGGGCTGTGGCACAGAGAGACAAGGAGTGAGTCCTGGCTCAGAGGGCCCTGGTGGAAAGAGGAACGGGGCAGGGGGCAAAAGCAAAACTTGGGAGGGTGTTCCTGGGGAAAGACCATCTTAAGGTACTGAGACTTGGTGGTGAGAGGGACAGCAAGGCACACTGGCAGTGCAAACAGAAAAGATCTACAGGATCGTTGATTGCCATCTGCTTAACCTGTCTCAGAGTTATGGGGGCCTCTCTTATTCTTAAAGATCTGAGAGTCAATAGGAAAAACAGCCTGTTCCTCTACCTGTCAGCATAGTTCAGCCCTCTGTAGGGATGAAGTTCAGACTGCCACCCTGTCCCCTGTCAAGCAGCTCTTTAAACAGATTTGTTTCCCTCCCTCCCTCAGTTCCCTCCCGCCCCTCCTCTCCAACTCCGTCCCTGTGCAGCGTGCAGACAGACTGCCTTGTTCCTCTCACCCGGGCGATCTCCGCGTAGGCTAGCCCCAGGATACCCTCCCAGTTGGAGCCATTGATGAAGAACTTGTCTGATTCCGTGATGGCAGCAATGTTGGCGCGCACGGTGACGTTGGGGCCGTGGGGGATGCTCACCAGGTCGGTACCCAGCTCCCCCTCCCACTTGCCCTGGGTGTAGGGCACATACACGCCCTTCCGGAGGTCCCGGTACGTGCTGGACCTGTGCAAAGGAGGCAGAGATCTGTGGGTGCATAACCACAACCAGTATACAGGGATCTGGCATCCTACCTACTCCCTGGTGCCTAATCTCATCCCGGGTATCTCCACGCTGCTGTCAGGCTGCTCCACGGAGCATCCGTAGATGATTCACTCAGGACAGAATGTCAAGTGACCTTGCTTGGGGCTCGCTCTCCTGTGTCCACAGCTCATATTCCTAGATCTGGAGCTCAGGTCCTGCAAGAACAAGCCTAGGCTTTGTGTATTGTGCCTGCTGCTGCGGAAGGCACAGCTAGCGAGCATCTCCCACCTCTCACCCCCCGACCTTATCTCGCTCCTAAAGAAAAGGAGCCTTTGACTCTTGCTGCCTTGGGACCTGGTGGTGCCATCTGAGTGGTAGAGAAAGTACCAGGCGGGGTGAGTGTGGAATCTCTTCAGCAAGTTCGTCCAAGGACAGGGTTTGCACAGGCACCTCAGCAGGGTGGGTAGGCAAGGCACAGCCCTTGGAGGAAACTTGCTCATCACCCTGAGTCCCCCCTCCTGTGTGGGATCACACTGACCAGGGCTGGTGTGTGAGTGATGGGGCAGCGAGGGGACACAGATCTGGAATGAATGCTCTTTCACTCATCCTGACCATGCCCCCTTCCCTGACTGCTTTCTTGACGTTGGAAAGTTAAAGGGAAGGGGCCTGAAAACGTGGCTTTGGCATCTGCCTACAAGTCCAGGGATGGGATGTCAGCCTCCGCTCACATGTTTTCACACACAGATACACCACTTCCTGCTCTTCTGTTAGAGGGGCTCCCAGATCACCCCTCACTGCCCCTCATACCTTAAAAGCCCACTTCTACTGTCCTTCCCACCCGTTAGTCAAGTCCAGCTGCAACGCCGGGGATGCACAGGGAAGCATTTAGCTTTCAGTCCCTGATAACCAGGTCAGGCAGTGGGATTGTGGAAGGCTTGTCCTTCACTTCCTTGCACTGTGTCAGGTGAGGACACAGCAATGGGAGCTGTCACTGCAGCGTGCTCAGCGAGAGCCAGTGAGGTCTGTGGGATGGAGCCCCCATGCCCCCCAGTTAAGGCAGAGAGACAGGGCACCCCGAGATTGTACTGTGAGTTTTGGGGCTGCTCTCCTCCCTCCCTCCCTCCCCCAGGAAGTTGCCCTGTCTCGGAACTGGAGCATGTCCTGGCCGCCCCTTAACTTACCATTCCACCCAGCCTTTCTACTCCCCCTCTCCTGTCACTGGGTCACTGTCTGGGGAGCTGGTCCTTCTCCCTGCAGCTCCTCCCTGCCCAGACCCTCCTTGGCCCTGGGTCTTTGGGAAAGGGCCCTCCCCCTTGCTCTCCCTGGTACTCACAGCTGCCTCTGGTAGTAGCGGTGCAGGAAAGGGTGGGGGGCGGCCCCTACTGCGAAGTTACTGCTGCCTGTGTCCACCAGGATGTTGAGCTGCCAGAGAAAAGGGAGAGAAAGATGTTAGGACAGGAGGCCTGGACTCACTCCCTCCGTTTCTCTGTCCTGTACCCCCGGCCCGCCCCGGCCACGTGGTCTCCCTTTGGAGTGTCCAGGGTGAAGCTCCCAGATGCAGGACTGGACAGACTGGCCCCTGTTAGTACCAGGACCACAGACACAGGGTGGCGTCCTGTGACAGCCTCCTCACGGCCTCAGAAGCCTTGTGTCTGCTTCTGTCTTCTCTGCAGAACTGGAACGTTTTCTGTGTCATCAGAGCCACATCACTGGCGCGTGCGTGTTCCCATTCCTGTTTCTGCCATCAGATGCCCTTCCTCACCCTGGGTTCTGGCCCAGCCTGTCTGCAGAGCTCACCCTTTCCCCTCATCTCTGGTTCTAGGGGGCACGTCATCAGCAGGCAGCCTGGCTCATCCCCTCTCCCGGCTCAGAGACCAGCTATTCTCAGAGCTGGCACTGGCCAGGGGCGCTGTGGGTACCAGGGTGGCACAGGGAGACCACATGTTTCTGACCCTGCCTGCCAGAATGGAGCTCCTCACGAAGGGCTCCCCTCTGTCTCAGAGGTGACCAAGACGTAGGAGGCCCACTGTCAGAGGTACTAGGGAGCCAGGAGCCCCGTGTGCGGTCCTGGTGAAAAGCCACCTCCCAGGCCCTGGTGTTGGCTCAGCGAAGACAGACAGCTGTCGTCCCGCCGTTCCTCGCTGTGCAGCTCTGTCTTCGTCTCTTCCGCCTCGTCCTTCTTCCTCCCGAGATGGCCTGACCCCTCCTCAGGCGGTCAGCCATTTTTTGATGCCTCCTCCATCCTCACAGGCAAAAAGGAAAGGCCCTGGTCCTCAGGAGCACAGTGATCTGTCAAGAGAGTCCTCTCTTGGCGGCTTACTGTGTCCTTTGCCTCAGCTCCTCCCCCGACCTTGGGGCCCTCCATTTCTGTATCGCTTCTCCTCAGTGCCGTGAAGTCAGCTGACCTCGGCTGTGGTGCAGGCTCTGACCTTGTCACCCTGGGCAGGTCACTGCGTTTCCCCCCACCATCTGGTTCTTTGGCTCCTTCCTGCTCTCAATGGTCCTCTGGGGCTCTGCTGACTACACCTCCCCCAGCGCCCACTTGCCCAGCCCTCGGACCCCACCTCCTTCCCCTTCCCAGCCCCCACTCCTGGCCTAGCTCCCCTGTCTTCTCATCCCCCCAGCCCAGCCCCTACCTCTCCCCTCTGTCCCTCTCCCTGGTCTCTTAGCAGCCACCAGCCCCAGATGCTGCGCTTTCAGAGAGAATCAATAAAGCAGGAGGCACAGCAGTTCAGATTTCAATCAACCAGGTTAATGATTAAAAAGGCTGCTTCACACACCCACTCCTCAGGACGCCCTCCCCCACCTGCCAGGACTCTGGTCCCCACCCTGAGGGCTGGCCTCAGGTTTACAGGGATCCCTGTTACCAGTGGACCCCAAAGAAAGAGGGTCTCCTCCACAAGCTGGTGCCCCGGGTTGGGTGGGGGGTTGGGGTGGAGTACGGGCACCTGGCCGGCCCTAGGGGAAACCAACCACCCTTGACCCTGGAATGGCAGCCTTATCTGGGGGCTTCAGGCCTCCCCATTCCAGCTCTCTCTCCTGCAGAGGGAAGAGCCCTCTCTGCAGGTCCTTCCCTTCCCAGCCCGGAAGAGAGAACCGCCTTCTCTCCTGGTGCCCTTCCAGTCCCAGCCTTTCTCCTCACCTGAGGAAGGTCTCCTCACTCTGCCCAGGGAGGCAACACTCCCTCCCCTCCCCGCCTCCCTCTAGCAACCCCCCCGCCCTCCACCCCCGCACCAGGAATTCAGGCTCCCACTGCTCTCCCTGCCTCCCCCTCTGCACCCTCCACAAAAAAGGGGAAACCAAAATAAAACAGTTGCCATTTCCTCCCGAGCAAACGTCCTTCTGTCAGTTTGCCCTTTGCACTGTGGTCCTGCTTCTGAGAGAAGTGATTTTGGTCCTGTCCTTCCCACATCTCTATCATGAGTCCCCTGGGCAGCCTGCAAGGGGAGGGTTTACATGCAGCCAGATCTTAGCTGACGCCCTCCCCTCTTATTTCACCAAATGGGGGCCTCCAGATGGACCCCCCACCCCCCATGACTGTCGTTCCCACCTGTCCTTGCTGTGCTGTGTCCTGCCTTTCAGCGGACCCTCCTCCTAGCTCGGGAGGATTCAACTCTCATGCCACCCTACCCCCACCCCCAAATCTGCGATTCTTCCTATTGGCATTTATAAATGCTTGTCCCTTCATTAAAAAAAAAATCTTTACTCTCACACCCGCCTCCAGTCACCCTCTCTGTCCTTTCCCTTCACAGCCAAAGTTATCGGACAAGCTGTCTTCATTTCTCCACCTCCTACTCATTCCGCAACCCATCCTCAAACTGAGTCTTGCCTCTATCCCTTCCTCCGCTCTAGCACAGCCCTTACTACGGTTACCAAGGATTTCACATCACCAAATACAAAAGACTGTTTTCAAATTAATCGTCATCTCACTTGACTTCTCCAGAACATTCAGTGCTGCTGACCCCTCCCTCCTTAATAGTTATTTTTTATCTGACTGTGCCAGTCTTGGTTGAGGCATGTGGGATCTAGTTCCCAAACTGGGGATTGAAGCTGGGCCCCCTGCATTGGGAGCTTGGAGTCTTGGCCACTGGACCCCCAGGGAAGGCCCCCTCCCTCCTTGAAACACTCGTCCCTGTCCCCCTGTTGCATACTTTCCTCCCACCTCTCTGATGGATCCTCTGTCTACTCTGCAGGTTCACGTCAAGGCCTGGGCTTTGGTCCGCTTCCTCTCCCACTCTGCTCTGCCCCCAGGCCATCTCACCCATGGCAGCAGCTGCAATTACCACCTATATCCCTGTGACTCTTGAACTTAAAGCTCTAGGTTCTCACTCTTTGTTGAACTGCCTCAAAGACACCTGAAATTCAGGATGACCAGGGCTGACCTTACCTGGTCCTGCCCATCTGTCTTTTCTCCAAAGTTTCCTCTGTTAGTCACCATCCATCTGTTCTGTAAGTCAGCAACTTCAGAGACATCCTAACACCTTCCTCTTCACATCTCTATCCAAGGCATCAACGAGTCCTGTCCAGTTAAGCTTAAAGGCCTCTGAAAGTATTCACTTCTTGCCAACTCTTTTGCCACCCCTGGCAGAGCTCTCATCGTCTCATCCTAGAATATCACAATAGCTTCTCAACTGGTCTTGGTACATCCACCCTTGATCTCGCCAACTTGTTTCTGTACTGTGGCTAGAATGTTCTTTCCAGAGTGTAGATGTGACCAAGTTACCCTCCCATGTCAATGGTTTTCCTTTTGCTATTATAATAAAGATTTAAAGCTTTAATGTTTCCTATAGAGCCCTTCATGGTCCAACCCTGCCTCCTTGTAGCCAGCCTAGCTTGTCCCATACTTCCCCAAGCCCTCTGCCCACCAGCCACACTGGCCTCATTTCAGGTCCTCCAATCAGCCATGGTCCCTCCTCAAAGACTGTTGCGTGGGTCATTCACTACATGGACCATCCTCCTTTCCACTTGCAGTTCTGTCTACTCATCATCCTTCAGTCTGAGCTCAGAAGGGACTTCCTCAGGGAGAAAGACCAGTTCATCTTCTCTTGTTAACATGCTTCCATAGGACTTGCCACTAAATCTCACCTTTCCTTGTATCTAATTTTTTTTTTTTAATCTCCATTGTGTCCCCAGTGCATATCACAGTGCCTGGCAATAAGTATATCTTATTTATTTATTGGCTGTGCTAGGTCTTAGTTGTGGCATGCGGGATCTAGTTCCCTGACCAGGGATCAAGCCCAGGCCCCCTGCATTGGGAGCGCAGAGTCAGCCACTGAACCACCAGGGAAATTCTCATAAGTATTCCTTGAATTAATGAATGGTTAGAAGGAAAAAGGGAAAGAGCTAATCTACCCTATTTTCAGGGTGAGGGAGCGATCTCTCAGTGGCCCCCAAACTGTGGGTGTTTTTAGATTATAGGTGTGGTTCTAGCTCAGACCTGCCTTCCTCTTACCAGGCCCACTGGTTTGACCGGCAGCCTGGCGTGGGCTGCCGTCTATGGGGTCGCACAGAGTCGGACACGACTGAAGCGACTTAGCAGCAGCAGCAGCAGCAGCTGGAGTCCTTAGGTCTTCTCTATCCCTTGGGGCCAGGTCAACTCAGAAGCCTCTGTATCTCTGGCCTTGAGATGCCCAGAGGGCTGCAGCTTGGGGTCAGGACTAGGTCAGTGCCAATCACTTAACAAACAAGCATGCCCCTGGGGGCCTTTGAGGGCCGGTAGCTTCACAGGGAAGTGCTAACAAGCCCTACAGGGACCAACATACCTGCCCATTCTGCTCTACTAGCAAGGCTCCCCTAGAGGGGTTTGCAGCAGTAGATCTTGGATGATGAGACAGGCATGGAGCTGGTGAGTTCAGGGTAAACTCCTTGTCCCCCAAATCCCACCTGTCTTGGCCCCTGCTCTCACTAGCAGATGGGAGTTGCTTCCATTCTTCTGGATGAAAAGAACCTTCAGGAGTCATCTGTCTACTTGCCTGGAGAGATGGGAGCTTGGTCTCATTCTGAGAGTTCTCCAGTTATTAAGAGTTATTGTTTTGGCCAAACAAACACAACTTTTCTTGGCAGCCTATGCTAGGGTCTTACCACTTTTGCATACCTCTGGGAGGGGGCTGTAACTCTGATTCTTTCTGCTAAAGGAAAGTCTGTTTCCTTCTGTGTTGGCCTCAAAAGTCTGTTTCCTTCTGTGTCGGCCTCAGAGTTTATGGGGAACAGCCCTTAGAGTCTTGTATCACAAGCCTCTTGGTTGAGATGTAGGAGCCTTTCTTCCATTTCATGGAGGAGAAAACTGAGATCAAGGGTAAGTAAGGATTTGACCCGTGTTACACACAAGCCTTCCCAGGTGACACTCGTGGTAAAGAGCCCACCTGCCGATGCAGGAGACATAAGGGACATGGGTTTCATCCCTGCAACAGGAGGTTCCCCTATAGGGGGGCACGGCAATCCACTCCAGTATTCTTCTGTGGAGAATCTTGTCTGGAGTCTGGCGGGCTACAGTCCCTAGGGTTGCACAGTCAGACATGACTGAAGTGACTGAGCATACACACACAAGCCACAAGGCTTGGATCGTTTGGTTCTGCCCATCCATGAGAGTCTGCTCTTTCATCTCCCGACATTCCTGTCTCCCTCATTTGGAAAGGAAAGGCCAATTGTTTCACTAGTGAATCATACCTGCTGTGTCCATGCCCTTGTGTGATTGCCTGTAACTTTGATGTGGACTTGGCCACATTACTTGATTTGACCAATGGGACATCAGCAAAGGAGGAAAGCAGAGGTATGAGTATGTGTGCACTGGGCGGGGAGGGCACTGGCCTCCTGGGGTGTGGCCCCAGGATTGTACGTGAGGAGGCTCTGTCTTGCCTCCTTGAGGTTGAAAGACTTCATGGAGAAGGAGGTGCGGCCGGCCCAGCTTCATCTGGCCCCCAGCTGACCCACCAGCCACGTGAGGAGCCCAGGTAAGCCCTGCTGGAGAGCCACAACCAACCTACAGAATCCTGAGAGACGATGACTTGTTTTACTTTGTTACTCTGCATCAGATAGCTGATAAAAAAACTTCCTGAATTAAATCCTGAGACCCTTGACTTCGGGGATGTCTAACCACTCATAAGTCAACTCCAAATGCCATCTCTTACCTTTTTCCCCCTCTCTCATCATGCTTCTCAAGTTTCACAGGAGCACAACCATCTGTCACCTGCACATAGTCCCTTCCCTTTGCCTGAAATGTTCTCTCCCTGTTTTGTCAAACTTCTGCTCAACTTCCAAGTCACCATTTAAATGTTCTTTTCCCCAAAGGTCTCGCCCTGATGCCCCAGCCCAGCCTGGACTCTCACAGGTCCTCAAGAACACGTGCTGCTTCGTCTACTCCCTCATCCAACTTGAAACCATTTATCCGATGTCTGTCTGTCCTACACATGGCGAGCTCCACAAGGGCAAGGGGGCACGTTTCTGAGCTTATTATCTAGTTCTCACCTAGCTCTTAGTAGATGCTCTGTAACGATTTTTCTTAACCATAATTGCCTCATTTGGTGCAGGTTTCTGGGACTATAGATTCTCGCTATTAGTTCTCAGCCCTAGGGTCCTTTCAGGGGTGATTTCCAGTCAGACACTGTGTATGGTGTTGATGACAGTGGATGCCCACCATACCCATGAAACTGACGGAGTAGCTGCCCAGGTTCTTAGAGCAATTGGAGTGACTTCAGGACTTGCTGGTCCCAGAGGCTTCTGAGTCAGCTTCGTCTGCTTCCCTAAGTGGATATCCCCAGACCTGAGTTTGCCCAAGGCTGAGAGAGAGGGGCAAGGAAGGACACAAGGAGCGAGTCAGCAGCTGGGCATGGCAGAGGGCCAGCGCAGCACGCAGCTCCTGCCTCGAACTGAGTCCGGCAATTTTGTCCCATCCAGGCGCCTCCCACCTTGACCGAGTCAGCTGACCCGATAGAAATGGACTCCTGTCCCAGACATCCTCTGCTTCCACTTCGCTCTCCAGGCTGAAGCTGGCAATCGATACCTGGGAGCAAGCAGACTCCTTGGTCTTGGGCTTTTTTTTTTTTTTTTAAAGAATCCCAAGGAGGCCGGGTCACCCCAAACCCTAAGGGTACCCTTCCCACTTTAGACAGGCTGCTCCGTTTCCCCCAGGCTCAAACCCAGCTCAATTAATATTTATCAGTGCTTCCTATTCAAATGCAATGATAAATGTAAATGGTCAAAAAACATATATGCCTACTATTCTGAAACAACAGATCTAAGAAAATGGTTTTCAAATTTTTTTTTTAAGCAACAGAAGCTTTTTCCAATCTCATGCATTATTCCAGTGTATCAAAGAGAAAGAAGCAGAAATGCTGTGGTTGGAAGAGAGATTTTACTTCCTGTAACTCCATCCCCGCCTTGCCTCGAAGTGTCTCTTTAGCACCTTCAGTCTCCACGAAACCCACTTAGGAAATCCTGCTCTGAGGGCATCACAGCCACTGCTGCCTGCTTATTGTCAGATGGTGTGTTCTTCCTGTTGTCTAACCTCATCCCATCCACAGCTTACAGGGGCTGTAATCTCTATTAGGTGAAAAGGAAGCTCATCTCTGGCATATACGCACTTTCCCCATGGTGCCCAGTTATGTCCCCTACATAGGTCTGTTTGCTCGAACCATAAGGAGACGCCAGGGTTCAGGCCTTGGGCTATCTGGTGAAAATTCCACAGGTGCTGGAGTCAAACAGTTGGTAGTGTTCCCCAACCCCGAGAGGCCGACCAAGAAGTCCAGCCTGTACGTGGTGGGGTTACAGTGGTCAGCAGCCAGGGTAGCCTCCTGCCAGGAGAAGCCCAGGGAACTCTAGGACCAGGAAAGTGATCTGTTTCCAGAACTCCCCACTGCCCAGGCCCCCAAGCCAGGTGGCTCCCAGCAGACAGAGAAGTTAGTTGTCAGGGAGGAAGCTTTCCTGAGGGATGTTTCTCTTCCTGGATTTTTAACCACAGTACCAGAGATACCCAAGAAGGGCTCCTTACTGCCTACCTTAGTGAGAGGACACAGTCTTTCTTAGTGCCTCCCACTCCCAGCTCTGAACGCTTTCCTTCCAGACCTGGGGAGGTGAAGGAGGAGACAGGCGTGAAAGGCAGCCTGAGAGTCCTAGCAGAGGCTTATGTACAGCTGAAGCCCAAACCCCAATCTGGAGGTCACTTCCCAGTGCTGAGGCCAGCACTGTCTGGGGTTGTTGGGTTTCGGGGTTGTCTAACTTAGAGGGTGGTTATTTGAGTTCAAAAGTTTTCAACCTTTTAATTAATTTTAATTAATTTAATTTTCAACCTTTTAACTCAATCTGCCAGTCAATCAACCAAACCTGGAATTCCACTGTTTAAAAATAAAACTGACCTATGCTGAGAGGCCTGGGAGACTTGGAGGCAGGTGGGACGGGGGTGTGCCTGGTGAGTGGAAAAGTGGAAGGTACAGGGTCTGCCTGCTTACCTGTCTCCTAACCTCTCCCTCACCCTTGAGGTCCTGTTACAGAATCCCACAAATCACAGTTTGAAAATCATTCTAGGGAGGGGTCAGGAAAACCACTTCATGTCTTCATGGTTTTTTGTTTTTTTAAAAAATGTTTATTTGTCTGCACCGGGTCTTAGTTGCAGCCTGTGGGACCTAGTTCCTTCACCAGGGATCGAACCCTGGCCCCCTGCATTGGGAGCATGAAGTCTTAGCCACTGGACCACCAGGGAAGTCCTTCATGGGTTTTGAGATCCTGAATCTTCATAGTACTTTCTTTCTTTTTAAAAATATTCATTTACTTGGCTATGCTGGTCTTTGCAATACTCAGGATCTTCAGTCTTCACTGCAGCATGTGGGATCTAGTTCCCTGACCAGTGATGGAACGTGGGCCCCCTGCAGTGGGAGCACGGAGTCTTAGTCACTGGACCATTAGGGAAGTCCCACTTGTAGTTTTCTATTTTTCTGATTGCTTTTCTTTGCTTTCTCGATCTCTGTACCCAATATTCTTCCCCTAATCATTTCTCTCTTCTCTCTCCATTCTCTCAAAGAATAAGTCTGTTTGCTAATTTGACTTCCATAGCTACCTCTCTGCAGGTAATCCTCAAATCTTCCTGTCCAGTCCCAACTTCTCTCCTGGTTTCTAGATCCCCATTCTCAGCTGAGGGCTTCCCCGATGGCTCAGATAGTAAAGAATCTGCCTGCAATGCAGGAGACCTGGGTTCAATCCCTGGGTCGGGAAGATCCCCTGGAGAAGGGAATGGCAACCCACTTCAGTGTTCTTGCCTGGAGAATCCCATGGACAGAGGAGACTGGTGGGCTACAGTCCATGGGGTCACAGAGTCATGACTGAGTGACAAACACTTTCACTTTCATTCTCAGCTGGTTGCATCCACAAGAATTGTCCACTGGCATCTCAAAGTCAACCAACATGTCCTAGACTATAGAGTGCTGGAAAGAGCCAAGTATGTGGATTCGGAATCCAAAGATCAGGATTTGAATCCAGCTCTGTTCTTTCATAACTGAATAACTTGGAGCAAACCACTTAATCTCTCTGAGCCTCAGTTTCCTCCTCCCCAAAAGGGACATGCTAATACCTTGCCTGTGTAATGAAAGCAGAATAACAAACATGGAATTTTGGTAAACTGTACTGTGCTGTAAACGTGCTTAATTGCTCAGTCATGTCTGACTCTTTTCAACTTCATGGGCTATAGTCTGCCAGGCTCCTCTGTTCATGGGATTTTCCAGGCAGGCATACTGGAGTGGGGTGCCACTTTCTCCTCAAGGGGATCTTCCTGACCCAGGGATCCAACCGTGTCTCCTGCATTTCCTGCATTACACACAGATTGTTTACCTCTAAACCATCTGGGAAGCACGTTGTGCTTTGAAAGCTTGTTCCTTTTGTTGTGTATCCTGACCCAAACACAGTCAGAGAAGTTCAAAGGAAGTGGACTTCTCTTCCCTCTCCCCTACCAGGGGCAGGGAACATCTTTCAGACCCATGTGTCCTAATTGAGATCCTCTTCTTGGATTCTAGACCATCCAAGTTATCCTGCAGCCTGGAAATGTTTTCCTGAAACCAAAATTCACTAGACCATCTCTCTGCTGCCTCCAGAATGAAGCCCAACCTCGAGTCAGCCTCACAGCATCCTTATCACAACTTCCAGCCTATTAGCATAGCTCATGTCTCTCTTTTTGAAGTTTTTCTCCCCAACCACTCTCCAAATAGCAAAGCTTTCTCATTTTTCTAGGCCATATTCAAATGCTACCTTTTCTAGCAAGCCTTTCCTAACACTGTCAGAAGTAGCCGCTGCTTTCTGTATACTTCTAAGACTCACTGTTCTTCTGGGTTTTTTTTTTTTTTTTTTGGCCATACCTTGCAGCATGCAGAATTCCCAACCAGGGAGCAAACCCACACCCCCTGCAGTGGAAGTGTGGCATTTTAACTACTGGACCACCAGAGAACCAACTTCTCATTGTACCAAATGTACTTGGTCTTACGTGATATTTAGGCGCTTGTATCTGTGTCTTATACCACATCATGAGCGCTCCAAGGACTAAGACTGACATATCCTCTTTGGTACATGGTAATATTTGTTAAACTGAAAATTGACCACCACCAGATTTCAATCCTAACAGTTAAATTATGAGCCATTGTTTGGATGATGATATGCATACCTTTCCAATGAGATGACATTCTTTCATTGAAGCGAAGAGAATGAAAATGCTTTCTCGAAGAGCTCCAGTCCTGCACTCACAATGGCTCATCAACAGTTCTACTTAGAAGCCTTACACTTTATTTATTCATTTGCTGGACACTTCTTAGGTGCCTTTTCTGAGTATGATGCTATCATAGATATTAGCTAAGGAGAAATGAAATCCTGCAGAAAAATAATCAATTAAAAAGGACATTGTCCTCAAGAGCTTGGTGTTTTATGAAATTTTTATGTCACAAAAACAGTGACATATGCTGATGAATACAGTAAGGGAGATGAGAAAATGGAAGCAGGATCTCTAATAAACTCTCTAATAAACTCTCTTCTCCTTCAAGATACACAAATAGGTAGGTAGTAAGGCTGAGTAGGGCTTTCCCAGGGGGCACTAATGGTAAAGAACCCATCTGCCAATGCAAGAGACATAAGAGACATGGGTTTGATCCCTGGGTCAGGAAGACCCCCTGGAGGAGGGCATGACAACCCACTCCAGTATTCTTGCCTGGAGAATCCCATGGACAGAGGAGCCTGGTAGGCTACAGTCCATAGGGCTGCAAAGAATTGGACACGACTGAAGTGACTTGGCACAGCACACACGCAAGGCTGAGAGGAAAGTCAAGGGTGAGACAGGGTCCAGTTTACTGACCAGCCAACTGGCCAGTTATTTTTCAGTCCCCATTTCTTCTGCTAGAATCTTAAAATGGTTAAGACCTTTTTATATAATGCAGGAATTACTGGAAAGAACAAAATAATCTATATAGAGTTTATTTTAAAACTTTTATAAGCTGTAACCATAAATACAAAGATATATTCGTATATCCGCACTCCTAAACCATCCCCTGCTGCCAACTTTCTCACAAATGGTCTTGTCATTTTCTAATTCATCCCAGATGGGAATCTTGAAATCGTCTTTGACACCTTCTTCCTCACCCTCACACCAGTGTTACCAAGTCTGGTCTAACTGCCTCACACCGTCCCTCGCAGCCCGGTCTCTCTCCCGTTTCCCCCACTTACAGACTCACGCCGTCCTTGTCACAGCCCTCCACACTTGGGCCTTTGTGATAGAGCCTCCTGCTACCTGCATCCCTCAGTTCCATTCTTTCTACAATTCAGATGTCTCTTTCTAAAAGATTGCTTCTTTTGTCATTCTGCTGCACAAATTCAATTTCCCCTCACTTTGGCAGACCAAAGTCCGGCCTGGGTTTCTCACCGTCTCCTGAACAAACACGTGTAAACCCAAACACACACACCTCGTTCTCTCATTCACTGTGTCCTTACTTGGTCTCGGGGAGATGGTGGGAAGGGGTGGATACACAAGTGAAGCACGCAGTTTGGGGGGACCTTTCTTCACTGAGACGGCCTTGCCCCTCCTATCCATCCTTCAAGACCTTGCTCACAAATGCTCACAGCACATCTCTGTGAGACCTTGCCTGATTCTTACCTCCTCCAGGACATCTATAGGGACTTCCCTGGTGGTTCAGTGGTCAGGACTCCATACTTCCACTGCAGTGGTCATGGGTTCGATCCCTGGTTGGGGAACTAACATCCCACATGCCATGTGATTTGGCCAAAGTAAATAAATAAAGTGAAGAAAAGAACCCCTCCCTCAGAAGAGTATAGATGGAAAAAATTAAAAAATAAAAAAAAAAGCAAAAAACACCTACAGCATCCACTCACTGTATTATAGATCAGTAATTGTCAAACCTGAGATTCAGCCTGAGATTCTGACCTAGGTATGGATGCATGGTGCGAAGTCGCTTCAGTCGTGTCTGATTCTTTTGTGACCCTATGGACCATAGCCCACCAGGCTTTGCCATCCATGGGATTCTCCAGGCAAGGAATACTGGAGTGGGTTGCCATTTCCTCCTCCAGGGACTTAAATTTTCACTTCCACACTAAAGCTCTTTGAGGCAGAAAATATATTTCCTGTCTCTTTGTGGCTCAGTCTCCCAAATCCAGCAATTAGTTGCCTGGCACACAGAAAGTGCACCCCAAGTTTCACAGTTACTTGTTCAGGGCACTGTGCCTTTCACGTTCTCATTTGGTGCCTCCAAAGCCCAGGGTCGGGAAAAAGGGCATCCTTCTCCCAGACTGCTGGGGGGAGAACTGAAGTCACGGAAGAGCACAGACTGGCCGGGGAAGAGCACAGACTGGCCGGCGTTGGCCTGGGAGCTGTAAGACAACCCCTAGAGTTGCCCCATCTGCCACGGGCTCCTCGGGCTGGTGCTGAACTTTAAGCCTGCTTTCCCCTTCTCCTGGGAAGGAGGGGGAGGGAGCTGAGATTTACTAGGAAATTGCTCTCTGTCAATTCCTGGGTTGAGGGGGTGTACACTTTATCTCAAGGGTCCAAGGAAGTATGGTTAATAGGCCCCCCATTTACATGTTCTACATGTAAAATGTGGAGGCTCAGAACACTTAAGTTTTTATGCTTCCTTGCAGAACACAGAAGAGGCAGAGGTGGCCAGGCAAGTTAGAAGAAAGTGATTTCACATTTACTGGAGGTCAAGTCTGTGTCTAGGTGCATTGTTTTAGATGCTTTCACCTACAAAGTCTCTGTTAATCCTCATTATCACCTTGCAAAGGAGATCTCATATCACCCATTTTAAAGACACAGCAAGAGCCTCAGAGAGGTTATACAATTTTCCCAAGGCCACACAGCTGGGAAAAGGAAAGGCTGTGGGTTGTGGAGCTGGCATTCCGGGTCTGTCTGACCCCAAAGCTCTTGTTGGTCCCACAGACTGTCCTGTGTCCATGTCACAGGATCTATGCACAATTTGCACAACGCATCAGTAGCAGAAACGGGAGTAGGAACCTGGTCCCACAGCTTCCTGCTCCCTCACAACACCTGGCTTCCTGTTGGCTCAGGCTGTGAGAGGCCTGGATTCAGGCTCTGTCCTTCTACTGCCTCAAGTCCGTTTATAGTGCACAGGCAAGAGGAGGGGTAAGGGGGGGAGCCCAGAGCCTGGATCCGCTGGGGGGTGGGGGTGAGAGATAGGCCTGGGTGGCATGGACCTTGGAAGGCTTGCTTCCATCAGGTAATTGGAAAGGGGGGGTGTGCTTCTCCCCCAGATTTGGTGTAAGTGCTGTTAAGAAGTCCAGGAAGTGTAGTGGTTCCCTCTGCCCATAGACACACTCCCACCTTGGCCGACCCTCCCAAGGACAAGCCTCCCAGACACAGATCTGGGGGAGGGGGGTTGCTCAGAGATGTGCAGGCTCAGATTCAAGGTGACACTCACCAGCTCACACTCAGCCATCCTGCTACCCATGCCCAGGCTCCCCCACCAAGGAGGCAAATGCTCACAGAGGTCAGCCACAGCAACCCAGTGGAGGGCTGCTCATGGCCAACTCCAACCCGGGCAGGGGCGCAAAGGTTGCACCCTCCATGGCCACCTAGGAGGTACCTTGGAGGACTGTCAGGAAGCAAGGAGCGTGGGGACCTAGCAGGCAGTGTTTTCTCCATTGCTGCCACCCCCAAGCACCTATCAGCTCATGGAAAGAGTCTCATGCTTAGAAGGGGGCTCTGGCTCCTTCGCTCTGTGCAGTTTATGATCTGTCCTTTCCCCAGGCTCAGTTCAGTTCCCTCTGGCCAGTGCTCAGGGAGGCATCAGGTGGGGGAGGGGCTGGAGTGCAGGCTGCAAAGGGGTGGGGAGGAAGGAGGGACTGGGAAAGGCAACACTCAGCTCACGGCTTCTGGCTAGAGTGGAGGTCACAAGAAACCTCGCTTCACTGCCCTGCGGCCGCCCAGACAGAGAGAGAAAAGGGCTGACCCAACTCGTGCCAGGATCCCTTGGTCAGAACCCTAGATGCTGAGATTGGGCGACCAAGATCCAGAGCAAAGGGGTGGGGAGACTCAGGCATGGTGTGGGCTGACACCTGTTCACAGCCCCTGTGGTTTGGACTCTTCCCCAGATCAGGCCTCCCCCATCCACGTGTTTTTCTTGCCCCCAAATCCTTCCTGAGGGGTGTGTGTATAAGACTAGGAGTGAGGGGAGGACAGTCAAAGCCTGTGAGGGGAAGGGAAGTGGGAAGCAGGGCTTTGGGGCTGACTGCTGCCACTATGATCCCAGAGGACATGTTTGGGAGGGGATCCCTCCAGCCCACACCATGCAGCCCCCATTTTAGCAGGAGCCCCCCGCATGCTGCACCCCCAGCCTCTCTTCCTCAGCTCATGAGGAGGGAGGGCAGGGCTGGCCCAGCGACCTTACCGTCTGTGGGGGGCTTCCTACTGTCATCTCCACGTAGTAGCCCTGGCCGGACTTGCCCCTCAGGTTGTCCACCATCTCCACAAAGCTGCCCCTCCGGCCGGACTCCTCGGACTCCTCGTCGGTCTCCCGGGGCAGCCGCAGCCCCAGGGGGGCACCCCCTAGCCCGCTTCGCAAGGGCAGCCGGATGCCGGGCTGGGAGCCGTGGGCAGGCAGCACCCCAGAGCCCATCCACAGAAGGAGCCAGGGCAGTGCTTGGGCCATGGTGGGCCCTGGCCTTGGGGCACTCTGGGCTCACTTTGGCCCACGTCTGTCCCTGGGGCCTGCCCCCAACTCTGGGTGCTAGAGGTGGCTTCTCAGGAGAGTGAGCAGGAAGGCATCAGGGCTCCAGAGCCTGCAGGCCCTTCGGCCGGCCCCTGGGCCAGGAGGTGGGGATCGGGCAGGAGAGATCCTCAGAGACAGGAGGGGAGGAGACGGCTCCGGAGCCCGGCTACATCTGGCTGGTGGTCCAGCCTCAGCAGCGGTCCGGGAGAGGCCGTCTCAGGCCCCCCGGGGGGCTGGGCGGGGCAGGCATGGCAGGTCTGAGGCTGCTTTCCTGGTCTTCCTGGTGGGGCGGCGGCAGGGGAAGGGTCAGGGGCTCCAGGCTCCTGCGGCTGCGTTTGTGGCTCAGGCCACCATAATCCCAGCTCCCAGCTCCCAGGCAGCCCGGGGAGGCGGAAAGACTTGTGGTGGTGGCTGTCAAAGCCAAAGGGTTTTCGCTTTTCCCTGGGATTGCTGGGAAGTGTAGTCCTCCCACGGCAGGCAGCCTGGCTTCCGGGGTTGTTGAGGGGTCTGGGATGCCCTCTGCCGAGCAGGAGTCCACCCTGCAGAACCCTGGGAGCGCGGGAAGGGCTGTGGAGATGGAGTGGTGGCTGACCTCTCTCATTCCGTTAGTCCTTCACTGGGCATTTCTGGAGCACCCACTGTATGCCGGGCACTCTGCCAGGCTATGGGCCACAGAGAGAAATAAAAAAACGCACGTGCAGCACTCAGAATGATGGGACTTTAAGAAGTAGGGGTTTGGGGGTGGGGAGAGTCCCTGGGAAGACTCAGTGGGAGGAAGTGATAATTAATTTGAACCTTAAAGAATGGGTGGATTTTCTAAGAGCAGAGATTTGGATAGCAAGACTAAGGGGTTTAGAAGGGTATTCTTAGCAGTCAAAGGGAAAATGCAGAGAGTGGTCTGCTTTCACTGGAGCCTGAACCTGAAGGCAGGTGAGAGCCACCTGGGGCTTCTCTCAGCTGAATCGTTTTGTGTCTTTGGTGCTCTACCCGCCTTCACTTCCACCCTCATTGAGGTGAATCTTCAAGCCCCTACTGATTTCTGTGATGTCAGTGAGCTGAAGGTTATGGCCATGCATAGCTCTAAAGTGTTATCATTCCAAGAAGTATCTTTATGTTAATTGGTAAGAGCTTAAAACAAAAAGCTTTAGAGCTAAAATAGCTTAAAGGAGAAAAGTCATATGATTATATTAACATATTATTTATCAAATGTGAAATATATTGTCAAATTTCAGAAGTCTTGATTAAAGCCAAAGAGAAGCTTTTTAAACAAGATAATAGAAGAGCATAGAAAACATAATAGTAACAGGCTAAAGTGATTCCCCCTGGTGGCTCAGACGTAAAGAGTCTGCCTGCAGTGCAACAGAGACCTGGGAAGATCCCCTGGAGAAGGAAATGGCAATCCACTCCAGTATTCTTGCTTGGAAAATCCCATGGATGGAGGAGCCTGCCAGGCTACAGTCCATGGGGTGGCAAAGAGTTGGACACGACTGAGCGACACTAGACCATTCAGGTATGACGTAAATCAAATCCCTTATGACTATACAGTGGAAGTGAGAAATAGATTTAAGGGACTAGATCTGATAGACAGATTGCCTGATGAACTATGGATGGAGGTTCATGACATTGTACAGGACACAGTGATCAAGACCATGCCCATGGAAAAGAAATGCAAAAAAGCAAAACGGCTGTCTTAGGAGGCCTTACAAATAGCTGTGAAAAGAAGAGAAGCAAAAAGCAAAGGAGAAAAGGAAAGATATAAGCATCTGAATACAGAGTTCCAAGGAATAGCAAGAGGAGATAAGAAAGCCTTCCTCAGCAATCAATGCAAAGAAATAGAGGAAAACAACAGAATGGGAAAGACCAGAGACCTCTTCAAGAAAATTAGAGATACCAAGGGAACGTTTCATGCAAACATGGGCTCGATAAAGGACAGAAATGGTATGGACCTAACAGAAGCAGAAGATATTAAGAAGAGGTGGCAAGAATACACAGAAGAACTGTACAAAAACGATCTTCATGACCCAGATAATCACGATGGTGTGATCACTGACCTAGAGCCAGACATCCTGGAATGTGAAGTCAAGTGGGCCTTAGAAAGCATCACTACAAACAAAGCTAGTGGAGGTGATGGAATTCCAGTTGAGCTATTCCAAATCCTAAAAGATGATGCTGTGAAAGTGCTGCACTCAATATGCCAGCAAATTTGGAAAACTCAGCAGTGGCCACAGGACTGGAAAAGGTCAGTTTTCATTCCAATCTTAAAGAAAGGCAATGCCAAAGAATGCTCAAACTACCGTACAATTGCACTCATCTCACATGCTAGTAAAGTAATGCTCAAAATTCTCCAAGCCAGGCTTCAGCAGTACGTGAACTGTGAACTTTCAGATGTTCAAGCTGGTTTTAGAAAAGGCAGAGGAACAAGAGATCAAATTGCCAACATCCGCTGGATCATGGAAAAAGCAAGAGAGTTCCAGAAAAACATCTATTTCTGCTTTATTGACTATGCCAAAGCCTTTGACTGTGTGGATCACAACAAACTGTGGAAAATGCTGAAAGAGATGGGAATACCAGACCACCTGACCTGCCTCTTGAGAAACCTATATGCAGGTCAGGAAGCAACAGTTAGAACTGGACATGGAACAACAGACTGGTTCCAAACAGGAAAAGGAGTACGTCAAGGCTGTATATTGTCACCCTGCTTATTTAACTTCTATGCAGAGTACATCATGAGAAATGCTGGGCTGGAAGAAGCACAAGCTGGAATCAAGATTGCCGGGAGAAATATCAATAACCTCAGATATGCAGATGACACGACCCTTATGGCAGAAAGTGAAGAGGAATTAAAGAGCCTCTTGATGAGGGTGAAAGAGAAGAGTGAAAAAGTTGGCTTAAAGCTCAACATTCAGAAAACGAAGATCATGGCATCTGGTCCCATCACTTCATGGGAAATAGATGGGGAAACAGTAGAAACAGAGTCCGACTTTATTTTTCTGGGCTCCAAAATCAGTGCAGATGGTGACTGCAGCCATGAAATTAAAAGACGCTTACTCCTTGGAAGGAAAGTTATGACCAACCTAGATAGCATATTCAAAAGCAGAGACATCACTTTGCCAACAAAGGTCCGTCTAGTCAAGGCCATGGTTTTTCCAGTGGTCATGTATGGATGTGAGAGTTGGACTGTGAAGAAGGCTGAGCACTGAAGAATTGATGCTTTTGCACTGTGGTGTTGGAGAAGACTTTTGAGAGTCCCTTGGACTGCAAGGAGATCCAACCAGTCCATTCTGAAGGAGATCAGCCCTAGGATTTCTTTGGAAGGAATGATGCTAAAGCTGAAACTCCAGTACTTTGGCCACCTCATGCGAAGAGTTGACTCATTGGAAAAGACTCTGATGCTGGGAGGGATTGGGGGCAGGAGGAAAAGGGGACAACAGAGGATGAGATGGCTGGATGGCATCACCGAGTCAATGCACATGAGTTTGAGTGAACTCCGGGAGTTGGTGATGGACAAGGAGGCCTGGTGTGCTGCGATTCATGGGGTCGCAAAGAGTCAGGACACGACTGAATGACTGAACTGAACTGAGAGACTTCACTTTAGGAAAGAGATCATTATCACCACTCTTAAGTCAGATTAAATCAGTTTAGCTAATTTGGTAAGATGAAAAAATGGAACAAATATTAGAAAGCAAAGGATAATTATTTACAAATCACATAATATGGATAGAGAAATTCTAACTAATAAGGTGATTAGACACAGGTTAAACAATTAAAAATCAATATAAAAATATATATGGGGGAACCTTGTATATAATAAAGATGACACTCATATTAAAGGGAAATGGATGCATTTACTAATAACTGTTGTTGGGACAATTGGCTGCCTTTTGGGAGGAAAGAAAACTAAATCCTATCTCATCTAAAAATAAACTGCAGATCAAAGAGCTAAACATTAAAAAATATAATTACAGGGACTTCCCTGGTAATCCAGTGGTTAAGACTCTGCATTTCCACTACAGGGGCAATGAGTTTGATCCCTGGTCACGCAATGTATTTGTCACACAATAAAGAGACAAAGGGTGAAAGTGAAAGTCATTCAGTTGTGTCTGTCTCTTTGTGACACCATGGACTGTAGCCCACCAGGCTCCTCTGTTCATGGAATTCTCCAGGCAAGAATACTGGAGTGGGTTGCCATTTCCTTCAGGGGATCTTCCCTGACCCAGGGATCGAACCCAGGTCTCTCGCGTTGCAGGAAGACTCTTTACTGAGTGAGCCACCAGGAAAATCACCCTGGTAAGCAATCACAGGAGCATGGGTTTGATCCCTGGTCACACAGTGTATTTGTCAGACAATAAAGGGACAAAGGGTAAATGTCTATAATATACAAAGAGCTTCTACAAGTCTATAAAACCCCCAACAACCTGGGAAAAATGAACAAAGAATGTGAATAGATATTTGATAGAAGAAATTCATATGGCCACTAAACATATGAAAAAAAGTTCAACTTCATTAACAGTAAAAGCACACAAAATAATAGATACCACCATCATTAATTTTTTTTTGCCTCTCACATTGGTAATATTTGATGTTGGTGAAGGTATTGGTTGGACTGTAAATTATTCCATTTTTAGAGAGAAATTTAGCAATGTTCGTAAAAACATAAAAAGTGTGAACTCTGAGCAGTGTCACTTCTAGGATCCTATCCAACAAAAATCCAACAGTATTTCAGCATTATGTACAACATCAAAACTTTGGAAGCAAAAAAATGATTATTAATAGGGACATGAGACATTCAATCAATGGAATCTTGCTGCTGCTACTGCTAAGTCGCTTCAGTCGTGTCCGACTCTGTGCGACCCCATAGACGGCAGCCCATCAGGCCCCGCCGTCCCTGGGATTCTCCAGGCAAGAACACTGGAGTGGGTTGCCATTTCCTTCTCCAATGCATGAAAGTGAAAAAGTCGTGTCCGGCTCTTAGCAACCCCATGGACTGCAGCCTACCAGTCTCCTCCGTCCATGGGATTTTCCAGGCAAGAGTACTGGAGTGGGGTGCCATTGCCTTCTCCGAATGGAATCTTATATAACCATTATAAGGAGTGGAGTAACTTCTATGAGCTCACCCTGGAATATGTTTATGACATGTTCAGTTGTTTGACATTGTAGAATAATATGTATCTTTGATCTCATTTCTGTAAAAATTAGGATGTATGCACAGGTGCATATACATGTTTGCACATAAATTTACATCTGCACAGACATTAAAATGTCTTCAGCAAAGGTGGGGACTGAAATGTCAGCAGTGGTTTCCTCTGTCTGAAGTGTGGGATTCTTTCCTTCCTTCTTTTGCTCATTTGTTCATTCAGCAAATTTGTTTAATGCCTACTACATGCTAAGCACTGTTTTGGCACTGTGGACACAATTAATAAAACGGACGGAATCCCTATCCTCATGTAGCTTATGGAGTCTAAGGTAGGAAGACAGACAAGAATTAAAAATTATAGCATTTCAGATGCTGATATGTGCTTTGAAGATAAAGCAGAGAAGGAAGATGGAAAGGCAGTTTGAAATTTTATTTTTTTTTAAGGTTATTGCTTTATTTATTGGCCCCACAGCATGCAGAATCTTACTTCCTTGAGCAGGGATTGAACTCACACCCCCCATAGTGGAAACATGGAGTCTTAACTGCTGGATCACCAGGGAAGTCTCCAGTTTGTCATGTTATTTATTTCTTTAAAAAAATATTTATTTATTTGGTGGCACCACCTTAGTTGCAGCAGGCAGGATCTTTGGTAGGGGCATATGGGATCTAGTTCCCTGACCAGGGATTGAACCCACGCCCCCTGCACTGGGAGGATGGAATCTTAGCCACTAAGCCACTAGGGAAGTCCCCCCAGTTTGCAACTTTAAGTAAGATGGATAAAAAGTGTACGAGACAGCAAAAGAGACACTGATGTATAGAACAGTCTTATGGACTCTGTTGGAGAGGGAGAGGGTGGGAAGATTTGGGAGAATGGTATTGAAACGTGTAATATCATGTATGAAACAAGTTGCCAGTCCAGGTTCGATGCATGATACTGGATGCTTGGGGCTGGTGCACTGGGACGACCCAGAGGGATGGTGTGGGGAGGGAGAAGGGAGGAGGGTTCAGGATGGGGAGCACATGTATAACTGTGGCGGATTCGTTTTGATGTTTGGCAAAACTAATACAGTGTTTGAGGTTTTAAAATAAAATAAAATAAAAATAAATAAAAAAATAAAAATACAGAAAAAAAGTGTAGAGGAAACTTTTCACATCTCTACATACTTTTTGAAAAGAAAAAGGTAGGATTGAATCTTTTTCTTATTATAAAGATGGTTTTCTGTGTATTACAGTAAACAGTATGAAGAAAGAAGAAAAAGTTCTAACAGTGGAGTTTCTGACTTCCGAGTGTGGCATAACACTTCAGAATAATTTGTTTTTTTCTCCCCCATCTATTTAAAAAAAATCACTCGTAAGGGTTCATTCCTGACTGCAAAGGATAATTTACAATGTGTGAAATTCTGTTTCGCTTCCTCACTCATTGGATATATTATAGTAAGTCCCCTACATGTGAACCTCCAAGTTGTGAACTTACAAAGATGAGAATGTGAAGACCTGATGGAATTGGAGGCCAGGAGAAAGGACAGGAGAGACAAGAGAAGGAAGAAGAACTAAAGAGATTTGTGATACAGGAAGTGGTAAGAGAATTTTGTTTATTTGAGGAGGTACTTGGTTTTTGAGGCACCAGATCTAAATGTAGAATGGTACACAGCGTTTATTGCAGTCATTCAGAATGCAATCTGGTGCCACCATGTTATCTGTGACGAGAAAAAAAAAAAAAGAGCTACTACCCAGATGCTTGCTGCTCAGAAGAAAAGCTACAACAAACCTAGACAGTGTATTAAAAAGCAGAGACATTACTTTGCCAACAAAGGACTGTATGGTCAAAGCTATGGGTTTTTCCAGTAGTCATGTACAGACGTGAGAGTTGGACCATAAAGAAGGCTGAGCACCAAAGAATTGATGCTTTCGAACTGTGGTGTTGGAAAAGACTCTTGAGAGTCCCTTGGACAGCAGGGAGATCAAACCAGTCAATCCTAAAGGAAATCAACCCTGAATATTCACTGGAAGGACTGATGCTGAAGCTGAAGCTCCAATACTCTGGCCACCTGATGTGAAGAGCCAACTCATTAGAAAAGACCCTGATGCTGGGAAAGACTGAAGGCGGGAGGAGAGGGGGACGACAGAGGATGAGATGGTTGGATGGCATCACCAACTCAATGGACACGAGTTTGAGTGAACAGTGGGAGATGGTGAAGGACAGGGAAGCCTGGTGTGCTGCAGTCAGTGGGGTCGCAAAAAGTCGGACACGACTGAATGACTGAACAACCACTACCTAGACATTACTGGATTGTTTTTTCAAGAGAGTAGATAGAATTGAATTCAACAAGGAACCCGAACCTGTGCCACCAATGTCAGGTGTGAATCAAATTGCAGCTTGCCCTCTGTCTCCTATTGCTGATGATCCTTTAGCTCTACCATCTCCCACCTCTTCTCTCTCCTCCAGTCAGTAACTCTTCTTGCTAGTTCATTCGATGCTGGCTCCTATATGCCAGCTGTTGTATTTTACTACTGTACTTTTTCAACGTGCTATGACACTAAAAATGTTTTATTTTTTGTTTGTTTTTTTATGTACATATTATTTGTGTGAAAAGTATTATAAACCCATTACAATACTATATTACAGTACTATATAGACGATTGTGTTAGTTAGGTACTTAGGCTAATTTTGTTGGACTTCAGAACAAATTGGACTTACGAATGGGCTCTCAGAACTCATTCATATGTAGGGGACTTACTGTACTGGCATAGCAATTGATGTGTCATTTTTGTTATTTTCCTCCAAAGACTTGCTTTGTTAATTGTGTTTGCCTAAGGGCATTTAGAAATTAGTTTGCATTTCTGAGTACAAATCTACAGGGAAACCTGATAGAATGCAAATTGCTTATCTGTGTGGGGTAACCTCATTAATTCTATAGTAACCCTTATTTTATTAGCTTTCCCCATGAGAGAGCAAGTGACACAGCTAAGGAATAAAAGTTAAGAATTTTGATGGCAATTAATGTCAGCTAGATTAATTGTGAGTTCTTGGATGGAGGGACCAAATCTATGAATGATTTATTGAACCCCAGTTTTGTTCAAGGACCGTGGTGGATGAACTGGTAAGTTCTCAGAGTCTCTTCCCAGTCTGTCCCTTGGCCTCTCTATGAGACTTATTTTTTGGACTGTGCTGGGTCTTCACTGCAGTGCTCAGGCCTTCTCTAATTTCAGTGAGCAGAGGCTATTCTCTAGTTCTGTATAGGGGCTTCTCATTGTGGTGACTTCTCTTGTTGCAGAGCACTGGGCTCTACAGTGGGCTTCAGTGGTTGTGAGACTTTTAAGGAGTGTGGAAAAGAAGAGGGAGCCATGATCTGTCATCTACAGTCAGAAAAAAAAGGAGCATAGGCAGCACTGCCACAGGAAAGACTTGAAGTTAAACATGAGGAATACATTCTGGATATCTGCTTTGGTATCCACAGGAACACTGGTCTGAGTTCCTCCTTCTGGGATCAGGCCCTGAGTGGTGCTGGGACTAGATTCTGGGCTTAACAGGAGCCAGATGCATCTCCCCTCGGAAGGCTGTGAGGATTTGCTCCAGATGATCCATCTTTCTCACCAAACAAGTAACTTCACTTTTTTCGCTCCCTGGTTTCGCATTTGTCTTTCTGATCATTGAACCCAGGGTAGCCAAGGCAAAGCTGAAAGAAGATATAAGGAGCCATAGGAACCGCAGACATTCTTTACTCACAGTGGTGAGGCAGACATGCTTTGCTCTCTAATGGCTGATTCAGCAGCAATAACTCAACTCACCCACAAGAGCTTTTCAGGTGGTGCTTATATAGGACAGCCAAGCAAGCACACCACAATGTGCCGGGTGGGCGCTCGCAGTGCCACACATGACCTCAGCTGTAGGACATGAGTGGAGTGGGATGAGAGAGCCTGACCACCGCTACCCGGCCAATTGTTCTTTCCCTACACCATTGATGTAGTGGCCAGAGCTGGGATTGTCTTAAACTTCCTCAGGAGGTTAAGGACATGTAAGAGAAAGGAAGATTTGCCCTTGTGAAAACAAAACTAAAGCCTTTGAAATTAGTGGTAACCCTTCTGCTAGACAGTGTGTGTGGAGGGGCTATACATTATGTTACTTCTTCTTAAACAGGCTATTTTAAATAGTTAAGACAGATATTATTATCCTCTTCTTGCAGGCATGCAAACTGAGCCCTGAGCTCCAGTAAAACGATGGGTAGTGGTCTCTTAATTCATAAGTAGCATGAGAGAGTCTTTTGTTTATTAAAGCCTGTAGGTTGATTATTGAGGATCAGTGTATTATTCACCTGATGTTAATTATACTACTAAAAATTATGACAAAAAATTACCTTAGTTAATACATGTTACTGTCGATACTGTGAATGATCCTTTCCTGCTCAGGAAGAAATTCCCCTCATGTCTAAACTCAGAATCCTCTTTTAAACTCACGCGGAACCCCGTCTAGTATATTGGACTACATCTCCCATCATACAACGGGAAACGTGCAGAACGCCGCCGTGATTCGACAGGACCTTTAACCAATCTGATGCCAGGTTCTCATTCAGCGACCTATTGACTCCAGGTAGAGGCGGTACCCTCAGTTGCTAGGCTGGTACCCTTTCCGGAAGTGGTTGTTGGCCGCTGCAGGGCAACACCCCGGCGTCCCTGGAAGCGGGAGCCGGGGTGGTGCTGGGGAAGCCGCGTAGAGCCGGGAGCTAGCGCCCTGGGCCTCCCGGGGTGGGGGAACAGGTGAGGACGCCCTCGAGGGACAGGTTGGGTGGCGGGGAACGGAGGGAAGCGGGAGAATCGAGGCACATTCGTGTGCCACCCAGCGGGATGTGCACGAGTGTGGGCGGGAACTGAAGGAAGAAGTGAGGATGGAGCGGGCCTGATCAGTGCGGCTGTATCCGAAATCTGAGTGGCGGAAGGGCCTGGGCTGGAGTCCTGGCGGGGCAGTGAAAGCGGGCCCTGGGCCACGAGTGTCAGCTGGCGGGGGCTCTAGCTTGTTTGTCCTGGTCATAGTTAAGTGTGTAAGGCCGGCCTTCTAAACCCTGCTTGAATACTTCTCTCTTGGGGAAGCTTCCCCCATGTCCGAATCCGGGCAGGCCCAACCTTCTGCCGTCTTTTGGTCAGCTGGGGAAGATAGTAAGTTTTTTGCTTTTTTCTTTCCTTGCATTAATTTAAAAATCCACCTTCTCCCTCTGGAACTGCTCTCCTCACTTGCCTTCTACGACTCCTTTCTCTCTGATTTCCAAGCCCCAGCCCTCCCCCGCCCCCATCAGCCTTCGCGAGCCCCTCCTTTCTACCCACTACACTCCGTCTTAGGGCTATTTCACCCAGAGTTTCAGTTACCGTCTATTTAACGGTTACTCCCCAATTGGCTCCCATCAGACCTCTTTTCTTGAGGTCCACTTGCTTATCGATCATCCCCAGCTGAATGCTGACCCAGTCTTCCTGGTCCCTCAGATCTGTTTCTCCTTTGTAGCTCCTGTCACAGTGAAGGACTTCACCCCTTCACTCACTCAGCCACATCTGCACTTGTAATTCATTCATCTAGAATATGCTGCAAACATTTGTTGGACATTTCCTATATCTAGGCAGTATGCTAGGTGGGGCTATTGGGCAAGGCATAGCAGATGATCACAATGTACTGGCTTAAGTGATGATTGTCCTCTTGTTTCTCCCTCACTTACTGCAGACATCAGATACTATTCTGCCTCCTACAACACCTAGAATCTGGCCCTTTTCATTCTCACAGCTGCTGACTTCGTTTATCATTTCTTGCCTGTGTTTTCAGGATAACTTTCTAAGTGCTCTCTCTGCTTCTGTTCTTGCCCTTCTCCAGTTAGTTTTACACAGCTGTCAGAATCATCTCTCTAAACTACAGATCTGATCAGGCCTGTTTCCTTTGTGAAATCCTATGATGGCTCCTTGTTATGTCAAGATGCAGCCACAATCCCCCCAAGCCATTTATCTTGTGTCCCTTGCCTTCCATTGTACATCTTTCTCCTGCCATTGTCCCTTGTGCGCCGGTCACCCTGCTTGGACTATTATAAAGAAAGTTCACCACCGGAAAAGAAAACATTTCTTGGAGAAGGCCCTGAGGAAAGCCTGGAAGACAGTAGAGTTGATTATGCAGTGGTGATAAGCACAGAGGCTTCCCTAGTGCCTCAGTGGTAAAGAATCTGTCTGCCGATGTAGGAGACGTGGGTTTGATCCCTGGGTCCGGAAGATTCCCTGGAGAAGGAAATGGCAACCCACTCCAGTTTTCTTGCCTGGGAAATACCATGGAGAGGTGAACCTAGTGGGCTACAGTCTATGCGGTCACAAAACAGTCGGACACATCTTAGTGACTAAACAAAAACAACAAATGAGCACAGATTGGGGACCATCTTTGGCTTTGAATCCCAGCCCTGCCACTTACCAGCTGGGCAAGTTGCCTCAGTTCCTTCATCTGTAAAATGGGGGTAATAACTAGGTCTAAAAGGGTGTTTTTTAAGAGCTCAAGGCTTTGGAGTCAGATAGACATGGATGCATGCGTGTTCTGCTGTGCCACTTACTAGGTGTGAAACCTTGAGCAGGTTAGAGTTTTTTTAAATTTGCTTATCCTCAGATTACTTTTTTGTAAAAGAAGAGATTATAAAAATCTCTATTTAGCAGAGAGGGTGTGGTGAGATGATGCATATTCAGCACTAGTACAGTTCTTGGAGCATAGAAAGTATTCAGTGAATATAAGCTTTTGTTGTCTTCATGAATTCCTGTACCTGCCATATACTCTCTTCTGCCTCTTTGCCTTTGTACAAGCTGTGTCTTTTGTCTCCAGATAACCTTACTCCCTCATCCTGATGAGCTCCTGCTTAACTTTCACAAGCCATCTCGATGGTCCTCTGCAGTGTTTTTCCTGATCTCCCAAAGTAGGATAGGTTGCCCTTGCCTTTGTGTCCTGTTGTCTTTTCTGTTACTTCCCTTAATGCACTTAACACACTGCATAATCGTGTGTTTACATATTTGGCTTCGTGGCTAGCTTGAGCTAAAGTGTTACCAGCTTTGTAGCCCTGACAGCACAGTGCCTGACCAATCAATCGATAAGTGGTTATTGGATGTCTGAATGGCCTTAATTTATATTCCCCAGTGCTAGATCTGTCCTCTGGAGCAATGTAGACTATGCCCTTTAAATAAGTGAATGGTGAGATGGTTGGATGGCATCACCGACTCAATGGACATAAGTTTGAGCAAACTCCAGGAGGTGGGGAAGGACAGGGCAGCCTGGCGTGCTGCAGTTCATAGGGTTGCAAAGAGTCGGACACGACTTACTGAACAACAATAATAACTAACATTTATTGAGATTTTACTATGTTTTAAGTATTTTACATATATTGAGTCACTTAATCCTCATAACCCTTCTGGATAGGCATTGTTGTTATCTCCGTTTTACAGGTGAGGAAACTGAGGCAACTTGCCCAGGTGGTAAGTGATAGAGCTGGGATTCAAAGTCAAGAATGTTCCCAAGCCTGTGCTCATACCACTGCCTAATCAACTCTAATGGCTTCAGCCTTCTCCCCAATGCCTTCTCCAGTAAATCTTCTCTTTTCTGATAGTGAACTTTCCTTATAATTGTTCAAGCAGAGTGGAAGAAATGATACTCAGGGAACCCTAAGTATGCATATGTGTTTGTATGCTGGGTGAGTATGCAGGTGTGCAGAACTTTTTGGCTTTGCCTGTTAAATTAGACCACATGCATGGGAATGTAACCACGATGTGGGGAGACTGGGAACCAATGGCATGTGCTGAAGGGAAGGGAGCTGGGAAAACTTGACTTGGAATAGAGACACCTTGGGTGCTCTCTGTGGGTCCAGAGGGTGGAACAGGACAAATGGGAGGAAGTTTCTTAGAAACAGATTTTGGCTTAACGTGAGAAAGACCGTTTACTAGTTAAGAATGATCCAACTGTGGAATTGGCAGTAATATCAGTAATACTGCTAAATTTATTTAACATATTTTGTGTATCAGGGACTGTGCTTGGTACAAGTATTGTTTCTTCTTCAGCCTTTTGAAGTAGATTATCATGGCTGTTTGAGTTACACACATGAGGTTATTGAGGCTTAGAGAAGGGGAAGTACCTGCCCTAAGGTCAAACAGCTGGTAAGCAAGGGAGATGGGATTTAATTTGCCTGTTTCTGGCCCCCAAACTGGTGCTTCGACCATTAATGCTGGCTGACACAAAGCACAGAGGAAAAATTTGGCATGGGAAGGGCAGTTGGACCAAAGCTTTTGTGGTTTTCTTCTGGCTTTTGAGGTTCCTCGGTTGTCTGTTAGTGGTTTAGAGCAGTGACTGGGCTCCTACCTTTACATAGCTTATTTTAGGCTTGGTTGCAAAATGCAGAAGGAGGCAGAGGCATGGCCTCAGAAGTCTTTGGTTTAATAGGAGAGGTAGAACACATTCCCATGAAAAAGGTCATGTGGAAAATAATATGCCTGTGAACACAAGAAAACCTGTTCTCTGTGCTGAAGTGGTTGTAAGTTGACAGGAGAGGCTGAGGTTAGTCAGGGAGGGCTTCCTGGAGGAGGTATATGAGCCATTCCTTTTTTTTTTTTTGCTAGATTCTGGGATTGGCAGGAGATGGATGAGAACAGTTGGGTGAGCCTCCCCCAAAGCTCTGTGGCTCACGGTGAGTGCCAGGCTTGGTGGCACGCCCTTGTCATCAGGTTTCATCTGCTCTGTTGTTAAGTGCTGCATGGAGCGCAGTGTTGATGGTCCTGAAGCCTCGTCGAGGGTGCCAAGGTTGACGGTGCTGTCCCTCAGGGTCTCAGGCCTGGTGGGAAATGTTAGGACACGTGTCGTGTGTTTGCCGAAGCTGACCTCAGGGCTGCTTTCTTAAACCTCTCAAACCAAAGACTTCTGAGGCCATGCCTCTGCCTCCTTCTGCATTTTGCAACCAAGCCTAAACCAAGCCCAGGTTACGATCAGCTCTCATCTAGATTGGCTCATGGTTTCCTCCCTAATCTCTCTACAGCTACTCTGATTTTCTTCTTTCCAACCTGGCCTCCATTCCTGTCTGTGTTTCCATTGGTTCCTGGAGTAACCTCTTTCAAAATGTGTATCTGGAAAAACCTTTCCTCACTTCCAGCTCTCTGGACCTTCCAGGCCAAGTTCTTGGCATGGCCTGGCTGCCACCCACTTGCCCAGCATCGTCTCCGACCACCCTTCTCCTCGCTTAGTGTTCTTTCCTGTGGGAGGGCCTTTGCACCTGCTGCTGCTTTTGTTAGAACACCTTTTCTTCCTCTCTTTGTCTGGTGACTACCTATTCATTCTTCACTTCTCAGCAGGGGCTTCATCTAAATCAGGCACATTTCCTTCAGAGCTCTTCCCCAGTTAAAATTACACACTTTCCTATGACTGGTTTGTCTCCTTGCCTCACTAGACCAGTTCCAGGGGAGCAGCAGCTGAATCTGGTTTTAATTGCCTCTCCAGTGCCCAGCAATAAATAAATACTGGATTGGCCAAAAAGTTCATTTGGGTTTTTCTGTAGGATATTAAGGGAAAATCCAAACATACATTTTGGGCCAACCCAGTATTTCTTGAATGAATAAATGATCTCCAGCTGCTATTGAATGAATATGGTTTCTCTTCCACTACCTTCCTCAATCCCGCAATTCCTGTTCTTTTTGCCCTGTCCCTGCCTACCTCTTTCCTGAAGCCAGGAAATAGAACACCCACATTTTAATTTTTTTTTCCGGCAGAAGATTTGTTTGACATTTGAGTGATTCAGGAATTTAGATTTCCCACATTCTTCCTGAACTTTATAAATAGTTAAACACAGACAGTTTTGTAAGTAGCTAATGAGGCATTTTGCCAGGAAGACAAGAGATTTTACCTGCCCCCTCTTTCTGGAGATGGCACGTGTCTAGGGATAGGGAAGTCTGTTAAAGGCAGAACTTCTCAGATTCCCTGAGTTAGTTGGTGCAGTGCCTTGTATAGATCACTGCCTGTTGAATTGAATAAGGCACGGCCTGACGTTTAGGCCATTGTGATTCCTCCACCCCCAGAGATCCTTTCCCCTTTTCTTTCCCTCTCCTCCCTGACTCAGAGGATTAAAGATTCTGAGATCTCTTTAGCCTCCAGCCTGTGGACCATGTTCTACTGCCCTGGTTCTTGGTGCTTTCCTGCTTTGCTTCTTCCACGTCGGGGCCCTACTTATGGCAGACTGTGCGTGTGGGGGCATTACAAGCATTACATCCTCAGGTGTTTTTTACATTACATCTCTTAGGGGGGAGAGAGCGCGTCTCACTTGGGCTTAAGTACTGCGGGGAAGAATGCTGCTTTCTTTAGCCTTTCTTCCTGAGGCACTAAGTTACTGCTTGGAGGTGTCGTGGTGGGAATGAGGGGTGGCAGAAGGCTGGCTCCGTTGGGTCCAGTGATGGACAAAGGGAAATATCTTTTTTAAAAGGCATTTTTATTTATTTTTGGCTGCGCTGAGTCTTCGTTGCTGCACCTGGGCTTTCTCTAGTTGTTATGAACAGGGGCTACTCTACAGTTGCAGTGCGTGGGCTTCTCATTGCGGTGCCTCCTGTTGCGGGGAATGGGCTCTAGGGCACGTGGTCTTCAGTGGTTGTGGCACTTGGGCTTAGCTGCCCCGTGTTATGTGGGATCTTGCCAGACCAGGGGGTCGAACCTGTGTCCCCAGCATTGGCAGGTGGATTCTTCTCCACTGTACCACCAGGGAAGTCTGGGAACCATCTTTTGTGAGTCCTAAGGCAAGACATCTTCCTTGTCCATCTCTCACCTGCCAGGGTGCAGCGAGGGCCATGGAATGGTCCTTCAGAGATCCTTTGCGTTTATCAGGGGCCCCCCCTCCAGGGATCTTGGAGCAGATTCAGAGTCACCGACCTGGCTGTTTCCTGAGCATTCTTTACGAGCTGTATCCCAACCTCCTTTCTGTTGACCAGGTCTTTCTGCTCACTCCCCTGCTGTGAGGGCTGTGTCATGCTCTGCCCCAGGTGAACAGTGCCCGTTTCTGAAGACGTGGTTGCAGAAAGTTCCTCCAGGCTCCTCCCTTTGGTCACAGCGGAGCAGCTGATGCTGCCTCAGTGGGGGAGGCCCTCTGAAGGGCTGTCTGCACGCGCTACAGGCTGACTTGTCCAGGCGTCGTCAGGCTTCAGTGTGCGAGCTCCCACAGGGGACTGGTGCTGTGACCTGGGGTCCTGAGGTGGATGAAGGAGCAGGGATGCGAAGGGAGGAGCAGGTGTGGAACCGCACCAGCCTGTCAGTTGAAGAATGTGATCACCATCCCTGAGCTAGAAACCTTGCATTCAGGTTGGGTTCCTTTCTACTCTTCTGCCGCCGCCCTGCCCCCATCCTGGTCCTGTTGACAGCTTAGGTGTTGGATTCATGATCTCCGAAGAAGATTTAACCTGGGGACCAGGGACCAGGAACTTTTGTGTAGTAGAGTTTTACTGAAGTGAAAAGGGACTTCGCAAGCTTCTGGCATAGACATCAGAAGGGGGATGGAGAATGCCCCCACCTTGCTAGTCTATGCAAGGGGGTTATATACTTTTTTAAATTAGTTAACTACAATAAATCAAAAGAATGTCTCAAGGTTGTAAAGATCTTACTAGACCCACTCCCATAATTTACATTTTAAGATACCGGGATGAGCCCGAAGGTTTTCAGGAAGGAGAAACTGTCCTCAAGCAGGATACATTGATATATAATTCTTAGTTACAGAGTTTAAACTGAGTTGGTTGTTGTGTAATCATCAGTTCCGGGCTTAAAGAAAAAAAAGTGTTTTAGTGCCTTAAGAGTAAGGAATGTAGAGAAGAAAAGGTGTTTGTCCTTTCTTCCTCCTTGAGAATTCCAGACCCCTATCTCCTCTTAGAGAGCCCCAGACGCCCCTCTCCTCCTCAGGAACCCCGGGCTTCCTATCAACCTGCCTAGGAATTGACTCTCTCACGTTAAACCTAACATCACATCGTCCCTTGTGTCTGTCCCTTTTTCTCCACTCCCACTGCTTCTGCCCCAGTTAAGCCCTCGTCATCTTTCCTGGGGACCGTAGCCTCTTTAGTGATTTTCCTGACACTAGTCTCTCATCCAGAGAAGGCAACGGCACCCCACTCCAGTACTCTTGCCTGGAGAATCCCATGGACCGAGGAGCCTGGTAGGCTGCAGTCCATGGGGTCTCGAAGAATCAGACACAGCTGAGCGACTTTACTTTCACTTTTTACTTTCATGCATTGGAGAAGGAAATGGCAACCCACTCCAGTGTTCTTGCCTGGAGAATCCCAGGGGCTGGGGAGCCTGGTGGGCTGCCGTATATGGGGTCGCACAGAGTCGGACATGACTGAGCGATGTAGCAGCAGCAGCAGCAGCAGTCTCTCATCTCTCCAATCCGGCCAGGGCACTCCTGCCAAAGTTCTCATCTTGAAAAAAAAGGCCACTCTGTGTCACTTTCTCCCACCAGAGCCCTCAGTGACTCCCCTCTGCTACAGGACAGAGTTGAGGCCCTTCAGCATTGTCCACCAAGCTCTCCATGACCATGACCGGGCCTGGCTTCCCCGCGGTCCCTGCCATGCACGCTGGCATTGGTGCAGCATAATGCCTTGCCTCAAAGGCTGTTCCCTCTGCCTGGGTTCTTCTCTCTGCCCTCAGAACTCTTGTCAGCCTTCTGTACCCAGTTCCTTAACAAAGTCTTCCTTCATCCCTGCACTGGGAGTGTATGACTTCTTTCTTAATACTCCCCAGAGCAGGATTTTTTTTTTCTCTTCTGCCTGCTACTTCTGGTGAAGCTGTGTGCCTGCCTCCACTAGACTGTAAGCCCCCTGAGGGCTTCGCTGAGTGTCAATAGGAATGTGCAAACAGGGCCGCATGTTGAGACAGCCTGAGCGCACTGGGGGACACTGGTGTATGGGGGTGTGTGTGCTGCTAGCTATTTTGGTGTTTAGGGTTTTCTAGCAGGGGTCGTAGACTGTTAGTTGTTACTCGTCTTTGTGGGCAAATGTATGAAGTCAAACCCTTGAGAGAGTTGGGTTTCCAGAACTTCTGTGGTCCATGGAGTCTTCAGCAAGGCTTTGGGGGAGATGTGTCTCCAGGAACTTTCCCGAGTACAGAGCCTATAAGGCTTGTAAGTTCTGAGCTGTTGGTTCCCCGCTCCACTCTCCCCAGTGTCTGGAAAAACCTCCTATCTGGCCCAGCTGGCCTGCAGGGGCTGGGCTGCCCAGATGCCCCAAGACCAGCTCCAACTTCTCCCCTTCTAAGCTGCGGCACTGATTTTTCTCTTTGGGTTGGGGGATCTAGGCGTTGGAGCCCAGACTGATCATGGCCGGCCGACCCATCCGCATAGGAGACCAGCTGGTTCTGGAGGAAGACTATGATGAGAACTACATCCCCAGCGAGCATGGTAAGAGGCCCTGGGGGTGTTGTGATAGTTCTGTGAGGGCAGTTGTTTCTGATTTAATTTTCGTCCTTCTGGTGCAGAGGAGGGAATGTGCACAGGGCTGCTCAGGGCTGCTCAGTATATTTGAGTTAGATCCGGGGCTGGCAAACTATAGCCCATGAGCCTCACCTGGCCTGTAGCTTGCTTTTGTAAATAAAGTTTTATTAGAAAACGGCCACACTTACTTGTTTATGTGTTGTTTATGGCTGCTTTCACACTGTAGGGGCAGTATTGAGTTGTGACAAGAAACTGTACAGCCCACAGAGCCTAAAATATTTACTGTTTGGTCTTTTATGGAAAAAGTTTGGTGACCTCGGATCAGATCAGTGATTAATATGGTTAAGAAGATATCATAAAATACAGTATGTCCTGAGGCTAGGGAAAACTCAGTTTCTTAAAGTGTGTTAGTCGCTCAGTCTGTCCAACTCTTTGCAACCCATGGACTGTAACCCTCCAGGCTCCTCTGTCCTGAAATTTTCCAGGCAAGAATATTGGAGTGGGTTGCCATGCCCTCCTCCAGGGGATCTTCCCAACCCAGGAATTGAACCCAGGTCTCCTGCACTGCAGGCAGACTCTTTACAGTCTGAGCCATCAGGAAGTGGTTGTGTTTTTTAAAACAACAATAGCATTATTAATAACAATAACAACAAAATTTATTGAGTGCTACCACGTGCCAGTCTCTCTACAAAAGAACTTTACGTGTTATTTCCTTTTCAACCCTTGTAGCAACTCCATGATTGAGGCACTATTATTAATCCCATTTTACAGATGAGGAAACCAAGGCACCAAAAGGTTAAGTCACTTCCCAGTAGTCACACAGTTTACTACAGGGCAGTGAGGGTCCACACCCAGGTCTTCTAGTTCCAGGGCTCTCACTGTGAAACACTAGACTATTTTGATGGGTGAAGATTTCTTTGAATTTCTCCTGAGTTGCAGACCTGGACACACAGATTTTGCTTATAGTGCAGATGGTTTGTGAGCCAGTTTGGGGGAAGAACTGTTGGATCTGTGGATCCCACATTAGGATAGGATAGGATTTGTTATCGCATAGGATTATTGTTTGCTTGCCATGTAGAAATTTAAATTAAAAAAAAGATTTTTTTTTTTGGCCACTCTGTGTGGCACATGGGATCTTAGTTCCCAACCAAGGACTGAACCCGCACCCCCTGCAATGGAAGCATGAGGTCTTAACCACAGGATCGCCAGGGGAGTTCCGCCATGTAGAAATTTTTAATCTTTGTGTTAAATTTATAAGTCAGTTCTCATATGGTCCCTGAATTTTGATCATAGTTAGAAAAGCTCCCCTGCTCTCAGGTTTTCCTCGGGTTCGTCTCCACACTGTTCACTGAATAGCTCATCCTTTGCCCGCTGGCTGAGTGCTGTGTGTGTGTACAAGGGTCTACTTTCTCTCCTGTTCTTTGAGGCTGTCTGTCCATATAGAGCTGTGCTCTGAATTACTGAGGCTCGGTTATAAGCCTTCCAGTGTCTAGTAAGGTCGAAGTGCCCTTCTTCTTCTTTTTTTAAAGTTTTCTTGGTTATCTTGTCTGCTTTATCTCCCCATGGACTTTATAATCACCCTGTCTTTCTGGGGAGGGCTGTGTATTGGGGAACTGTTAGTAGAAAAAAATTAGAGAAAATTGTGTTAAATTTATTAATGAGACTGCAGAGGATTGCCATCTCTGTGCAGTTAAGTTATGCATCCAGGTCAACCTGGGGGTTCCTATCAAAGAACATCTATTCCTTTCTGTTTGCATCTTTTTTTGTTTTCTTCACGGGTAACTGGAAGTTTTCTTCATTTTGATTTTGCACACTTCTTGCTCAGTTTGTTTGTTTGTTTCTTTTTCTTTTTTTGGCTATGCTATGTGGCATGTGGGATCTTAGTTCCTCAACCAGGGATTGAACCCACATCTCCTGCTTTGAAAGTATGGAGTCTTAACCACTGATCATCAGGGAAGTCCCCTCAGTTTATTTCTTAAATATTTTATTCTTTTTGGTTTGCTATTGTGAAAGGGGTCTAACTTTTTTTCAGGATTTTTATTAAAAAACCTCTCTTCTGCTCAGTCACGTGCAGACATCCTGAGTTGGAGCCCCCGTTTTCTGTTCCTGGGCTTGCAGCCGCTTCCTAGTCTGCCTCCCTGCTTCTCCTCCTCCGCCTCCAGTCTGTGCTCCACTTAACGCCAGAGTGAACTCGCAGTGTGAAGCAGATCCTATCAGGGCTCTGCTTTTCATAATCTTCCATATAATCTTGCATTGTACTCAGTGCCCTTAGTGGGATGTGCAGGACTCTGTATGACCCAGTCCTGCCTCCTGGCCAGGCTGACTCAGTGCCTGCCTTTCCCTCCCTCTACTGGTCACATGGCCTTTCTGACCATCCCCAGACAGGTCAGGCTGCTACGTGTTGCAGGCCCTTTGCACCTGCTCTTCTGCCCAAGAGCTCTTTTCTCGGTGTTTTTGCACGCCTGGCTTCTTTGTTTCCCATAGAATTGGTTACGCGTCACCATTCAGAGAGATTTTTGGACCACTCATTCTAAAGAAGTGCCCCTCTACCTCGACACTCTGTCTCATACCTCACTCACTGCCTTCATTATGTTTAGCAGAAGCTTTAATTCCTTGTCTATTTATCTGTTTATGTCATCACTGGCTGTTTCTTCTACCAGCATGTCAGCTCCATTTCTCTTGTAGTCTTGGCACATGGTGACTGGCACATAGAAGGCACTCAAGATATTTGTGAAATTAATGAACACACAGTCCTTGGCTAGCTACATTTCAGCTGGTCCTTTTTGCCTTTCCTAGTCCCTGGGTATGTCAGCATCCAAAATCCTCCACTGAGATGACCCACAAAGTGAAAATCACTCAGCTATGTCTGACTTTTTGCAACCCCATGGACTATAGAGTCCATGGAATTCTCCAGCCCAGGAATACTGGAGTGGGTAGCCTATCCCTTCTCCAGTGGATCTTCCTGACCCAGGAATCAAACAGGTCTTCTGCATTGCAGGCAGATTCTTTACCAGCTGAGCTACCAGGGAAGCCCAAAAAGGATAGGATAAAGGGTAGAGGTGAACAGCCAGATGAAGAGGTACATAGGGCAAGACCTGAGAGGGTCCCAAGTGCTGGAGCTCCTGTCCTGGTGGAGCTGGGATGTGACACTCTACTGGCACGTGGAAGTGTCGGGAGCTCTCTGAACCCGAATTTAGGGAGGCTTCATCATGTAGGTGTGATCGTCTACTAACTCATTTTATAGCCCCTCCCTAGAGAATGGAGGCAATGACACTGAAAGTTCCAAGCTTCTAATCATGACTGGTCTTCCTGGTGACCAGGCTGCACCCAGGAGCCCACCCAGAGTTGCCTCATTGGAACGGAAGACCCTCCCATCACTCAGGAAATTGTACAAGATGTAGGAGCTCAGTGTCAGGAACTGGGGCCAGAGACCAAATATTAGCTGGAACAGGGGCAGAGACCAATATATCTCTCTCATTATCTCCCAAGACTGACTGTGATTTTTTCCTTCTTTGTACCCACCCCCTCCCACCCCTGCCTCTCTTACCTTGCCACCTCCCTGCCCCTCCTTGCAGAAATTCTTGAATTTGCCAGAGAGATTGGTATTGATCCCATAAAGGAACCACAGCTGATGTGGCTGGCGCGGGAGGGCATTGTGGCCCCACTGCCTGTGGAGTGGAAACCATGGTGAGTTCAACCTGGGTGTGGCCCTCTGGCTTGGCCTGTGTGGCAGAGGGAGGAGATCAGCTTTAACTGGCTACCTTTTTTTTTTTTTAATGTTCATATTTATTTATTTATTTGGCTGTATCAGGTCTTAGTTGTGGGTCTTTAATCTTAGTTGTGGCATGTGGGATCTGGTTCCTTGACCAGGGATTGAACTTGGGCCCCCCGCATTGGGAGCATGGAGACTTAGCCACTGAACCATCAGGGAAATCCTTTGGCCACCTTTTGAAGCCTGTCCTGCATAGAATTGGAAACAGCAGTGGGCCATCCCTCTGCTGGGCTGCCTGATGCTTTGGGCCAGAGCCCAGGTCACCTTTCTTTTTTTTCCCCAAAGAGTGTTCAAACTACTGCACAATTACACTCATTTCATATGCTAGCAAAGTAATGCTCAAAATTCTCCAAGCTAGGCTTCAGCAGTACATGAACCAAGAACTTCCACATGTTCAAACTGGATTTAGAAAAGGCAGAGGAACCAGAGATCAAATTGCCAACATCTGTTGGATCATAGAAAAGGTAAGGGAATTCAGGAAGAAAAAACTACCTCATTGACTACACTAAAACCTTTGACTGTGTGGATCACAAAAAACTGTGGAAAATTCTTAGAGATGGGAATACCAGACCACCTCACCTGCCTCCTGAGAAACCTGTGTGCAGTTCAAGAAGCAACAATTAGAACTGGACATGGGACTATGGACTGGTTCCAAATTGGAAAAGGAGTGCGTCAAGGCTGGATATTGTCACCCTGCTTGTTCAACTTACATGCAGAGTATATCATGCGAAACGCTGGGCTGGATGAAGCACAAGCTGGAATCAAGATTGCCGGGAGAAATATCAATAACTTCAGATATGCAGATAATACCATTCTTATGGCAGAAAGCAAAGAGGAACTAAAGAGCCTCCTCATGAAAGTGAAAAAGGAGAGTGAAAAAGCTGGTTTGAAATTCAGCATTCAAAAAAAGAAGATCGTGGCATCCGGTCCCATCAGTTCAGTTCAGTCGCTCAGTCGTGTCCGAATCTTTGCGACCCCATGGACTGCAGCACGCCAGTCCTCCCTGCCCATCACCAACTCCCAGAGCTTACTCAAATTCATGTCCATCGCGTTGGTAATGCCATCCAACCATCTCATCCTCTGTCGACCCCTTCTCCTCCCACCTTCAATCTTTCCCAGCATCAGAGTCTTTTCCAATGAGTCACTTCTTCGCATCAGCTGACCAAAGTATTGGAGCTTCAGCATCAGTCCTTCCAGTGAATATTCAGGACTGATTTAGGATTGACTGGTTTGATCTTGCAGTCCAAGGGACTCTCAACACCACAGTTCAGGAGCATCAATTCTTCGACACTCAGCTTTCTTTATAGTCCAACTCTCACATCCATACATGACCACTGGAAAAACCATAGCTTTGACTAGATGGACTTTTGTTGGCAATGTAATGTCTCTGCTTTTTAATATGCTGTGTAGGTTGGTCATAGCTTTTCTTCCAAGGAGCAAGCGTCTTTTAATTTCATGGCTGCAATCACCATCTGCAGTGATTTTGGAGCCCCAAAAAACAGTCTCTCACAGTTTCCATTGTTTCCCTATCTGTTTGCCATGAAGTGATGGGACCAGATGCCATGATCTTCGTTTTCTGAATGTTGAGTTTTTTTGTTTGTTTGGTTTTTTTTTTTTTTGAATGTTGAGTTTTAAGCCAACTTTTTCACTCTCCTCTTTCTCTCTCATCAAGACGCTCTTTAGTTCTTCGCTTTCTGCCATAAGGGTGGTGTCATCTGCATATCTGAGGTTATTGATATTTCTCCCAGCAATCTTGATTCCAGCTTGTGCTTCATCCAGCTTGGCATTTCAAATGATGTACTCTGCATACAAGTTAAATAAGCAGGGTGACAATATACAGCCTTGACGTACTCCTTTCCCAATTTGGAACCAGTCTGTTGTTCCATGTACAATTCTAACTGTTGCTTTTTGACCTGCATACAGATTTCTCAAGAGGCAGGTCAGGTGGTCTGGCATTCCCATCTCTTTAAGTGATTCCCATCTCTTTATTGTGATCCACACAGTCAAAGGCTTTGGCATGGTCAATAAAGCAAAAGTAGATCTTTTTTTGGAACTTGCTTGCTTTTTCAATGATCCAGCGGATGCCGGTCCCATCATTTCATGGTAAATAGATGAGGAAACAATGGGAACAGTGAGAGACTTTATTTTCTTGGGTTCCAAAATCACTGCAGATGGTGACTGCAGCCATGAAATTAAAAGACGCTTGCTCCTTGGAAGAAAAGCTATGCCAAATCTCAACAGTGTGTTAAAAAGAAGAGACATTACTTTGCTGACAAAGGTCCATATAGTCAAAGCTATGGTTTTTCCAGTAGTCATGTACAGATGTGAGAGTTGGACCATAAAGAAGGCTGAGCACTGAAGAATTGATGCTTTTGAACTGTGACATTGGAGAAGAACTGTGATGTTGGAGAGTCCTGTGGACTGCAAGGAGATCAAACCAGTCAATCCTAAAGGAAATCAACCCTGAATATTCACTGGAAGGACTGATGCTGAAGCTCCTGTACTCTGGCCACCTGATGTGAAGAACTGACTCATTAGAAAAGACCCTGATGCTGGGAAAGATTGAAGGAAGGAGGAGAAGGGGCAACAGAGAGTGAGATGGCTGGATGGCATCACCGACTCAATGGACATGAGTTTCAGCAAACTCTGAGAGATGGTGAAGGACCAGGAAGGACTGGTGTGCTGCAGTCCATGGAGTTGCAGAGTTGGACACGACTGAGCGACTGAACAACAGCAGCCAGGTTACCTTTCTGGTCCCAGAGGGTCTCAGCACAGACTTCCAGGGTCCCAGGATCTCAGTTGCTGCCCTGCATCAAGCTTTCGAGTGCCACCATCTGTTTCAGCACACGGAGGAGGTGTCACTGTTATTCTTTGCTGACTGAGATGGAGAGTGACGATACTGGGACCTCGTCAGCGTGTCCAGAGTGGATGCTGGTGTTGGAGAGGTTTGTGTGCGGCGACACAGACTGGCAGCGGTTTCTGTCTCCCTGGACTGCCCAACCCTGAACTTGTGTGACCTGTTCATGAATGGGTCCATGTTTGCAGTTTCAGTTTGAGCTCTGAATTGTGAGGAACAGGCATTCACTTAGGTCATCTCGGGTGAACAGAGGTTGACGGTGAGGATCAGACTGGCTGAGGTGGGGCAGCCGCTGCCATCCACCTCTGTCTCCCCTCTGCCTCCCCACAAACCAGGATTTTCACTCTTGGAGACCCAGCTCTGTCTTCCTCGTGTACACAGAGCTCTCTCCATGCTGCCTCCCTACAGTAAGTGACCTGAGTTTTGTACCAAAGAGTGGGATTTCCTTTGTCCCACACTGGCCCTCAGATGTCCTGGAGGGGTCGTGTCTTCTGCTGGGATTGTGCAGTTGTGTGTACAGGGTGTGATGATTCTCTTCTTTCCTGAACCACTGAATGCATTGGCTGTGCTTCAAAATGACTGCAATTGTAGCCTCACTCATCGCCGCCTCAGAGGCCTAATCCTTCCAGTTTCTTCTTGCGTGGCAGGTTCCCTGTTCTCTGGACCTTTTTAGCCGCTTTTCCTTGGACCTTCTCCAGTTCATGACATCTTTCTTGTAGGAAAGCCGTCAGCACTGTGCATGGTATTCCAGGTGCTGGGGCCTCATGGTTGTATTTGTAGGGTAGTGGTTTCTGTTGGTCTCCAGTATCCATAGTGTTAGACACATTTACCTCATCATTAATCTCTTTATTCTTTTTCTTTCTTTCTTTCTTTTTTTTTAATGTATTTATTTGTCTGTGCTGGGTCTTAGTTGTGGCACATAGAATCTTTAGTCTTCGTTGGGGCACGTGGGATCTTTATTGCTACATGTGAACTCTTAGCTGTGGCATGTGGGATCTAGTTTCCTGACCAGGAATTGAACCCAGGCCCCCTGCACTGGGAGCATGGAGTCTTAGCCAGTGGACCACCAGGGAAGTCCCAGATCTGAAATATTCTCACCACAAAAGAAAAATGGTGACTATGGAGGAAGTAGAGGTGTTAACTAACCCTGCTGTGGTGATCATTTCATAGTAAAGAAGTTGATCAAATCATCATGCTGTATACTGAAAAAATTATCTCATTTCTATAAACTTATTTCTACTTCCTACTTAAAAAAAAAAAGAAACTTATGTATGTGTGTCCGCTTTCACCCTTACACCCCTCAATCCCGTGAGTAATTGCTGTCACTTGGGGACTTCCTTCTGGGTCTGGATTCTCTGTTGTTTTCCATTGGTCTGTTTGTCTGCTGCTGCTAAGTCGCTTCAGTCGTGTCCGACTCAGTGCAACCCCATAGACGGCAGCCCACCAGGCTCCGCCGTCCCTGGGATTCTCCAGGCAAGAACACTGGAGTGGGTTGCCATTTCCTTCTCCAATGCATGAAAGTGAAAAGTGAAAGTGAAGTCGCTCAGTCGTGTCCGACTCCTAGCGACCCCATGGACTGCAGCCCACCAGGCTCCTCCGTCCATGGGATTTTCCAGGCAAGAGTACTGGAGTGGGGTGCCACTGTTTGTCTACCTTTACACAAATACCATGCTGTCTGGGTTACTGTAGCTTTATTATACATCTTAATGTCATTTAAAGTAAATTCTGCAACTTTGTTCTCCATTTTCAAAGTTGTATTCTAAGTCCCTTGCATTTCTGTATGAATTTTAGAATCAGCTTGTCAATTTCTATAAAAAATTCTGTTAGGGTTTTGACTGAAATTGCACTGAGTCTATAAATCAGTTTGAGAGGACTGACATCTTAAACAATATTGAGTTTTCCAACCCATGAACACAGTCTGTTTCCATTTATTTAGGCTTTCTTTAATATTGCTAAGAAATCTTTTCTAGTTTTTAGTTTACACATCTTGCCCATATTTTGTCAGATTTATCTCCTTTTTTGATGCTTCTGTAAATGGTATCTTGCATTTATTTTTGTTATCGAAGTATAGTTGATTTATGATGTATTAATTCTGTACAGCAAAGTGATTCAGTTATAAATATACATCCATTCTTTTTTCATATTCTTTTCCATTATATTTATAAATGTTATCTTCTAAAATGTCAATTTCCAAGTGTTGGTTGCATTCATATAAAATAAAATTGATTTTTGTATACTGATCTTCTAGCCTGCAACCTTGCTAAACTTACGTTAGTTCTAGTAGCTTTTTTTTGTAGATTCTATAGAATTTTCTACATAGATAGTATGTCTTCTGGGAATGAAGACATTTTTTCATCTTCTTTTCTAACCTGGATACCTTATATTTCTATTTCTTGCCTTATTGCACTGCCTGGAACCTTTAATACAGTTGAATAGAAATGGTGACGATGAACATTTTAGGCTTATTTCTGATCTTAAGGGGAAGCATTTCCCTTAAGTCTTTCACCACTAAGTGTGATATTAGCCAGTGTTAACTGTAGGGTTTTCTAAATGTCCTGTGTCAGGATGAAGAAGTTCCCTTGTATTCCTAGCTTACTGAGAGTTTAAATCCAAAATGGATATTGAATTTTGTCAAATATTTTTTTCTGCATCTATATATGCATCTGCATATACAGAAGAATCATGATTTTTCTATATTGGTCTGTTAATACAGTCAATTATATTGATTGGCTTTCAATTGTTAGACCGACCTTACTTTCTTGGGGTAAACTGCTTGATAATGGTTACATATTATTGGATTTCATTTATTAAAATTTTGTCAAGTATCTTTTCTCCAAAATAATAGCTTGAAGGAGATGAGATAGAGTTGGGTATTTTTTGAATTATTGATTTCCAATTTTATTTGTTCATTATATCTATTCTTTGTTACATATGTTACAGAATTCTCTTCTGGTTCAGTAATTGATCCTGCTTAGCTAAGTGTTTTATGTGTGCTTGATAAGAATGTGGTCTCTCATTTTTTAGAATGAAGTATAGTGATTTACATTTTTGTGTTAATTTCTGGTATACAGCAAAATGATTCAGTTATGTATATATGTGTGTGTGTATTTATATATATATGTATAAGAACTATTTTTTTATGTCCTTTTTCATTAAGGTTTACTACAGAATATTGAATACAGTTCCTTGAGCTAAACAGTAGGACCTTGTTGTATCTGTTAATACCAAACTCCTAATTTGTTCTTCCCCATCCCCTTTGGTAACCATAAGCTTGTTTCCTGTCTGTGAGTCTGTTTTTTTCTTAAACGTCCTTTTTATCAAGCATGCTAAATGTGTTGATCTTCCTGTGTCCTGAGTAATTGTTGTCTGGTCTCACTGTTCCCCACCCAGGGGTTGATCCGGGGCCCTGACTGTGAAAGTGCTGAGTTCCACTCACTGGACCACAAGGGAATTTCCTGGTCTCATTCTTGAATAATGGTTTTGTTGCATACAGCTTTGTCAAACAGCCCTTTGACAATATTGTATATTGTGTACCATTATCTTCTGTCTGCTGGGTTTCTAATAAGACATGTTTTTTGGCTTTATTAGTTGTTCCTCTGTAGGTAATCAATTTTTACCCCCTCTGGTTGTTTTCATTATTTTGTTTTTAATCTTTGGTGTCCTGTAATTTCACTATAGTATATCTAGGTGTGGATTCACTTTTACTTACTGTGTACAGGAATTGGAATGCTTTCTTGCTCTGAGGACTCATGTCTCTCTTTAATTTTGAAAACTTCTCAACCATTATCACTTTCTTTTCTAGAACTCTTACTATAAATATATTAGACCTAGTTATTTTTATCCACCATGTCTCTTAACTTCTGTTTCATATTTTAAAAATGACTTTATAATTTTCTTTAGCATATATATTTCCCAATTCACTATTTGTTTCTTCTATGTCAAATCTGCTGTTTAATCAACGTGTTATTTTTTTTATTTGTTTGTTTTGAATTTAATGACTACGAATTCCTACAAGTTCTCTTATGATCTTTTCTTTTTTTAATTTTATTTTTCATTTTGGCTGCAGTGGGTCTTTGCTGTGGCATGCCCGTTTCTCTAGTTGCGATGTGTGGGTTTAGTTGGGGCGTGTGGGATCTTAGTTCCCTGGCCAGGGATTGAGCCCAGGCCCCCGGCATTAGGAGAGTGGAGTCTTAACCACTGGACCACCAGGGAAGTCCCCTGATGTTCTTTTCAATATGTGTATGTTTGTTTATTTATTTTTAAAGAGTTCTGTTCTTTCATTATGGATTCTCTTCCTTTTATCCCTCCAATAATTTTAAATATTGTTATTTTTAGTCTTCTTTTGATTCTTCTACTCCCAGTTCTTCTTTTCATTGTGTTACTGATTTTCCCTCAAGGTGAAGTGTTTCCTCACATGGTTTGTAATTATTTATTGTGCATTTTGTGAATTCATTTTCTGCAGAAGTTTATGTTCTGTGAGTGTCTCATTCCTGGGTTTTTGAGTAGCCTTACAGTGATTTCTGCCAAGGATTCTTTAGTGCTTTAGGACTAAATTTTTACATTAATTTCCTGGACCTGGCATTTTCTTACCACATTTTGGACTCTATCTACATATGTCTTGGGGTTTCAGTTTTTCATTAAATTTTATTTCCCCCCGTAGAACCTGGAGTGGGCAATGTGCTTCCTCGTGGCCCACTAGGGCTTTTTATTCATGGTGAGAACAGCCTGAAGAGCCCCAGATATATCTAGGGTCTCAGTTTTAGTTTCCAAACTTACGACGCCCTAAGGCCACATTTTGTTCTAGATTGGCATTTAAACTCAAGTTCCCTGAGCCTATATCCAGGTCAGATCCTGACCTTGACCTGTCAGTTCATGCACTTATTACTCAGATTTCATGCTTTCTTTCTGTTTCTGGCCTCTGAGAATTTCTCTTTCTGTTGGCTATGTGAATAACGCTGCTGTGAACATCGGTGTACAAATAACCTGTTTGAATTCCTGCTTTCAATTTTTTTTGAGTGTACACCCGGGGTAGAATTGCTGGTTTATATGGTAATTCAGATTTTTAATATGGTGCTATACTTTAAAATTTAAAATGTATCTTTATTTTTGACTGCACTGGGTCTTTGTTGCTGGGCGCAGGCATTCTTTGGTTGCAGAGAGCAGGGGCTACTCGAGTTGTGGTGTGCAGGCTTCTCATTGTGGTGGCTTGTCTTGTTGCGGAGCACGGGCTTCAGGGTGCAGGGGCTTCAGTAGGTGTGGCACACGGGCTTAGATCTCTGTGGCGTGTGAGATCTTCCTGGACCAGGGATTGAACCCGTGTCCCCTGCATTGGCAGGCAGATTCTTAATCACTGGACCACAACTCTAACTTTTTGAGGAACTGTCACACTGTTGTTCACTTTGGCCATACCATCGTACGTTCCCACCAGAAGTGTACAAGAGTTCCAGTTTCTCTGCATCCTCGCCAGCGCTTGTTATTTTCTGCTCTTTTGATAATAGTTGTGTTAATGGGTGTGAAGTGGCACTTCATGGTGGTTTTAATTTTCTTTTCCTTCATGTTGAGTGATGTTGAACATCTTCTCATGTGCTTCTTGGCCAAGACAAGGTCAAGTTTCATAAGGAGCCTGATAAGAATTGTATTGGATTTATATATTAATTTGAGGATTATTGTCATGTTTACAGATTTGAATCCTATTCAGGAACACGGGGTGTCTTACTAGTTGTTCACCTCCCCCTCCCCCCACCCCGAATTTTCAGTGAAACTTTATGAAGGTCTTGCACACACTGTTTATTCCTGGGTAGTTTATCTTTCACATTGATTGCTTTTGTGATGGGTTTTTTCCTATTAGCTGTCCTAATGGATTACTGATAATGGTGGATGGGATGAATGACTTATTTTAGACTTATTTTCGCCATACTGAAACAGATTCTTGAGGCCCACCTACATTATTTTCTTTTATTGTTGATTGACTGCACTAACTTGGATTGTTGCCTCTTATGTGTTTCTGAAAATCAGAACTTTCACAACATATCTTTTTTCTTTAGATCATTTATGAAAATATTAAGCAACATCTATCCTAGAATTTATCTCCAAGACATCATTGTGTTTGTATTTATCCATCTGAAATCAAGTTTTCCTTCTTTAGTCTAGCATGAATTCTCAGGAAACCTAATGATTAAATATCTCCATGAGAGAAGTCCTTAATATCCTAATTGGTTATTTCTAACCTAACTCCTTATTCTTAGCCAAATCTAGCCAATTTTGTGTTAATTCTTTCTTCTTTTTCCTCTCTCCCTCATTCCCTCTCCCCACAATTCTTCCCTCTTCTATGCTTCCTTGTTGTTTTTCTTTTTTGCTGGGTAGCTTTGGACCTGAGCAGGGACTAACTTGTGACCTCTGCTCATCCCCCAGCCAGGACATCACAGGTGATATTTACTATTTCAACTTTGCTAACGGGCAGTCCACATGGGACCACCCCTGTGATGAACACTATCGGAACTTGGTGATCCAAGAGCGGGGCAAGCTGTCAACTCCTGGGGCCACTAAGAAGAAAGAAAAGAAAAAGAAAAAGGAAAAGAAAGACAAGAAGGATAAAGAGACCTCCAAGAGTCCCCTGGTGAGTTAGTGGGTGCCAGCTCCCAGAGAGACCAGGCCTAAAACCTGAGGGGGTATTGGGAACCTCTGGCTGTTTACAGCTGGGAGATTAAGACCAACAACAATTTTGTGATAGTACATCATCTGAATTGTATCTGTTTTCTGGCAGATTTTCCTTTTAGCTTCTAGAACTAGTGCTTACCATTGCTAAGCAGTTTCTGCCCCCCTCCCTATTGGGAGGCATATATAACATAATAGTGTCAGTGAGCGAGGGCCCGACTGGGGACAGGGTTTTGCAGTTGTCCGGGAATTGATGCTGTCTGCCTCTATGGAGAGTCGGATCACAGAGAGCAGTTGGCGGAGGCCAGAGAGCCTAGAGGAGCAAGTGCGTCCCCTCTCCTTTCCAAGCCAGTCCTGCCCCGAGTGGATTCATCGTGTGTCTTAGTGGTGCAAATTCCTGGATGTCTGATGGGCCGTAATTCGGTTGTCAGAACACCAGTGGCTTCAAGATCCAAAGAGAAACGTCTGAGGCTTTATCTGCCCCCGTGGATGGTCTTTGCGGCTGGCGTCCTTCGTTTGCGGTGGACACCGATGTTTGATTGCAGTGCCCTTACCTTATTCCCCAAGCAGCTTTTTCACTCAAGACTTGAAAGTGCTCTTTCCCATTACTGTCCTGTGTCCCTCCTCCAGGTGTGAGGCAGGTGGGCCACGCTGAGGAGAGGGAGGGGCTTGGGAACCCAGTTCAGCCAGGCGGGAAGCACTGGGAATACCTTCTCAGTGGTCGGGTTGATTTGCTCTCTTATTTATGGTCTTTATTTCCCACCGGCGCCTGTGCTTGCTTCTTAGCAAAAATTCCCCCATTTGCCTTCCTTCCCAAGGTGTCAGTTCTGGTGTTGGATGATTGCTGATAAATTTATCCTTTTTATCATTTCCAAGCTCTACCGATAGGCCTCCTCCATACCCCCACCACTACCCCATATTACTAGTCGTGGTTCTAAGAAATAAGATAGCAAACCCATTTCTTCTGGTGGAGAAAAGAGGACATGTCATTTCCAAAGAGGTTGAATTTTCTAATGGCAAGTATTTGCAAGGTAAAAGATGGATAATGGGCTTTTCACTAATCCTAGACTATATTAGTTTCTTATTTTTGGTCACGAGGCGTGTGGGATCTTAGTTCCCTGACCAGGGATGGAACCCACTCCCCTTGCACTGAAAGTGTGCAAGTGGTCTTAACCACTGGACCATTGGGGAATTCCTGCCAGGGCGTATTTTAGATGACAGTCGGCATCTGGGTAGTCTCTGACATGACTGCAGGTGAGAGAGGAAATGAAGTGAGGGTTCTGTGTTGGAGAGTTGGGTAATAGACCTAGGTTCTGGGTATTTGACTGAGTTCCTGGAGCTCCCTGTTACAAAGGATTCCTCCTGTGGTTCAGGAGCTTAGGGCAAGTGGACAGGCCTGGGCTGCCAGTCTGGATCTTAGGGCTCAGGACAGGTGCCTGAAACCTGAGTTTGTTTGGAGGCAGACCTGACCAGGTGGGTGATCTGGGCTCAGGTGGTTTGGGCTCCCTGGAGGAGAGCCGGGTGGAGTTTAGTGTGAATATTTGAAGAATGTGGTTGATCTTTTAGGAATTTTTCCTTCTTTCTTTCTGGCTGCACTAGGTCTTTGCTGCATGTGGGCATTCTTGGAGGCCACCCTTCGTCACAGTGTACAAGCTTCTCTTTGCGGTGGCTTCTCTAGTTGCGGCGTGCAGGCTCTGTAGTTGGCGATGCATGGGCTTAGTTGCTCTGTGCCATGTGGGATCTTCCTGGACCAGGGATTGAACCCATGTCTCTGCACTGGCAGGCGGCTTCTTAACCACTGGACCATTAGGGAAGTCCTTAGGGTTTTTTTTTTCTCCCCCAAGATTCCCTGACTGTGTGGACCTCTCTTGAGCAGCACCAGCTCATCTGGTAGAAGACCTAGTCTGAGTGTTCAAGGCTCAGCTTGCTGCTCATGTTTCCCCTCTTCCTTCCCTTCTTAGATTATTTCTGATAGTCCTTGATAAGAATGGTGGGTTTTTATGAAGTTAACCAGTCACAGAATTGAGAGCTTGATGGTACCTCCAGGATAACCTAGCTGGAGATTTTCAGACTTTTTGTTAGTAGTGACGCCATCTTCACAGAGGGCCAGTGTCTAAAGAAGCGGAGCTGCTCTGGTTGAACCTGGGAGTGGGGGTCTGGGCGATGCTCCTTCCCCACCACATACCCACTATGGTGGCCCCAGGGTGCCATGGGAGCAAGGTTCCTGAGCCCTGGATCTAGTCAAGTCTCTTCTTTGTAGATAAGGAAACTAGAGCCTAGAAAACAACAAAGCCCAAGGGAGTTTTTAGCTTTTCTTCCCTCTTTGGTTTGTGTTTTTACTTTGAATGGAAGGTGGGTTTCTGCTAAGGGTTTGCCAGCCTCTATGGTAGCCAGTAGAAGTCAGCAGTGCTTTGTCTTCGTTTTCTCTGCCTCTTTATATACCCGTCTAGGAAACACAGCCTGAGCAGGGCCTTCTGCCTTCTTCCTCCTTTCTCCGTGGCCCGTCCCCTCTCCCAGCACCTGGGCTGGCTGATCTGGACCTAGACCGAGAGATGCAGGCTAGAACTGAGGGCTCCTTTAAGAAAGAGAAGAGCCCGTGCGTGCTGGGTAACACCCCCAGGCCTCTCACGGGCTCCCTGCCCAGCAAGCTGCAGCCACTGTTCAAACGCCAAGTTTCCCGAACCCACCAGATCTTTGCCGATGTGGAGAAAATCTTAGGCAGGGCCCCAGCCCACTGCAGGACAGAATTAGGTGACCAGCAGGGTCTGGAGAAACCCCAGCCGCTGACAGAGAAAATCTACCTGGGGTTTTCAGACCCCGAAATAGAAGAGCTGGAGATGAGGAGCAGACTGCTGAAACCTGGCGCTCTGGGCCCTGACGACACCGGGCCATTCCAGAACAGGCAGGATGCGTTAGAAAGCAAGACGCAGGCCCCTGTCCACACAAAGCTTTTGGAGACCCTCAAGGGCCCGCAGCTGAGAAGGGAGGAGCACAGGCACGACGTGGCCAAACGGAGCTCCACTGGCCCTGGGGGCGACAAGGGCCAGAGCCCCATTCCCTCACCATCCCCCGAGGAGGCCCCCTCTCCGTCCCCTTGTTCTTCTGACCCCATGCTGCTCACGGGGAAGAGCAAGTTCTTGTTAGACAGCAGCCCAGCTGAAGACCAGAGCTGGCAGGGTGTTTCTGGGGAAGCGGGGAGCATGGGCAGAGGCAGGAGGAGAAGAGAGCCCCCAGGACTGTGGATGGGGCAGGTCTCCAAGCTTGTCCACAAGGACGCCTCCAGGAGCGGCAAGGAAACTGAGTCTGATGACCCTGAGGCTCCAGGGGCCTCAGCTGGAAGTCCACCCCAGGGGCTGTTGCTAATACCCCCTGATACCCTAGCCTCAGAACCGGTCCAAAGCACCCCTGCAGGGATTGCTCCTGGGGGGCCTCCTGCCATTGAGGAGAGCCCATCCCCAGGCTCTCCAGAGCCCCCCCAAGAGGACAGGAGGCCAAGTGGGTGTGAGCCTGACTTGGAGAGCAGCAGCAGCAGCAGCCTGGCCTCTCGCCTTGGCTCGGAGGTCCTGGGGGAGGTGACCAACTTTCCATGGGACCTACAGAGCCCGCGGGGATCTGAGTGGGCCGTGGGTGAGTCAGGCCCTGGGCCCACAGAGCGGCACCCCAGTGCCTTCCTGGCACCCCAGCTGCTCCCCATGCAGAGCTCCGCTGAGGAGCAGTCAGAGAGCGAAGACTACTCTGAGGACCAGAGGTTCTACCAGCACATCCTGCAGATGGTCAAGATCTCCCGGCGGCTAGAGGGCCTGGGGCTGCCCGAGAGCGCGCAGGAGATTCCGGGCCAAGACCTGGCCAGCGTGATCTGCTGCCTGGCCGCCGAGTCTTCCAGGCTGTCTAGCGAGGGTGAGCACGAGGCCATCAGAGCCATGGACTCCGGGCTTCTACCTTGGGGGCCGGAGCCGCGGGAGCATCCTCCAGAAGTGGACGTTGCCCCGGCCGCGCAGGAGGCCTCTCGTCTCCTGCCAGGCAGCAGCCCCCTCAGGCAGGGGCTGGTCGAACTGAGTTCCAGCAGAGGGCTTGCGGCAGAGCCAGGCAAGATGCAGCTTCTTGACCAGGTAGGCTTCTCAGAGACCATCACGGCCTTCAGGCCCAGTGAGCTTGGCAGGGAGGGAGCAGGTTGTGCTGACAGTCTTAACCCAGCCATCAGGTCAGCTTTCCTTCTGTCTGTCCTTCCTCGGTGACCAGGGAGCCCTTAGCCACCCGGGATGGCCATCTTGTGGGATGACATGCATTTCCTGTTTCTTCTACCCCATCATCTACAAGATGGGGGTGGAGGGTGTCTGGACTTCCCTTCCCTTGATCTGACCGTACTTCACGGGTGCTTTACATGCTCTGAAGATGATCTGTTTTGAGGGTAAGGTGGCACAGATCATGGTGTTCATGCAAGATGTAGGAACTGTTCCAGGATTTGGGAAGCCTTCCCCATCAGCTGATAGTATAGAGAGGTCCTCCCAAGTAGACACCCTGCCCCCAGCCTCTGAACTTAGTCCCTTCTCGGAATCACACAGAATTAGTGAGTTACAGTGCCTAGGGTCACAGAGACTCAGACACGACTGAAGTGACTTAGCACAGACAGTTAATACTGTCCTGTGGCTATGATGTGCTCAGTTGCTCAGTTGTGTCCGACTCTTGGTGATCCCATGGGCTGTAGCCCACCAGACTCCTCTGTCTGTGGAATTTTCCTGGCAAGAATACTGGAGTGGGTTGCCATTCCCTACTCCTGACCCAGGAATCAAACTTGAGCTTCTCACGTCTCCTGCACTGACATGCAGGTTCTTTACCACTAGCGCCACCTGAGAGGAGAGACTGAAACCCGGACTCTCTTCTGCTCAGTGGCTGCTGCTGCTCCTTCCTTCCCAGGGTTTCCAGAACCATGTGAATAGCCTGTGTCAGATTTGCACAGACCACTTCCTCCCCTAGTGGGATCTACCAAAGAGTGGGCTTGCCCTGTCATTCGGGGCCCTTTGTCCCTTTAAAGAGTCACCACCTTCTTCATTCAGAAGTCAAATAGGATCACAGATCATGGGGTTTATCTGCACTTCCCTGGCTTCTTTTGCTATTGCCCAGCTGTGGCTTTACTCAGTTGTTACCTCAGTTCCTAATTGCTGACATGCCTGGGTTCTCCGTTAGCTCTAATAACCCCTGTAGCACTATAAACATCAGATAAGCTGCAGATTATCTTGCCAAGTTTTAATTAGCTCAGTGGCGGCAAGTTTATCCGCTCTGAAGGACAACGCCATGCACAGCTCTTAGCCAAAGTTAATGGCCATCTATAGAAGCTGATCAGCTAGGAGCCAGGGATGTATAATTTCTCTTCTGACTGCTGATGTGGTAGAGGCCTGGGAGAACAAAGCCCTCAGTGGGCATGTCTCCCTCCCTCAGGCCCCTAGCACGTTAGCAAATTAGCCATGTCAGGAGTCTGTAATTTTCCATAAATATAGTGTGGGAAGAATTTTGCTCACTGATCTGCTGGGTGGGCTGGGCGGCTGGGAGGAGCTAGTCAGGTCTGCTCACAGTGCACCGCAGAGCAGCTCTCCTGGGCTCCTTTTCTGCCACAGCCAGGAGGCGGTGTGAGCTACTGGCTTAGACACTGCCCTGCTTCTCATATCTACTCCTGTTGTTGCTAGCCCTGTGATTTGGGGCAGGCAGAGGTCTTGACCTCACCAGTCTCCATTTGCTCTTGTGGGGACTGGGGCCTCAGACGGTTTTGAGAGTGGAATGAGACAGGTGCTTTTACCCAGGAGCCCAGGGCTCAGGCAATGTTGGCCAGTTTTATTATTTTCAGCTCCTTTTCTGCCTCGAGAAGATACCCTGCAACAGGCTAGATGACTGGGAATCTCTTTGGGTTGGCCAAAAAGTTGGGCTTTTTCCATAAAATGATACAGAAAACCCCAAACGAACTTTTAGCCAACCCAATACAAAGATTTCGGGGGTTGGGAGTCACGTTGAGTGGTCTCATGTCACCTTTCAGCTGGGAGTCTAATGCCCTTCCCGGGCAGAAACAGGTTGTGTTTGGAACCCACCAATGGTCTGGCCTCAGGCCCGGCCTCAGATAAGAAGATAGGCCACCTGAACCTCTCATCTTGACCCCCTCAGGTTCCCCTTTCTCTCTTCAGTCACTGTGGGATTAAAGAGGAATGGAATTTTTGTTTTATACACATTTTAAGTTTAAGAAATGGATTTTGAGGAGCTCATTGTAAACCGTCACCAAAATGCTCTCCTGCCTCAGTTTCTAAGCCCAGACCATTGTAACACTAATCTGTTATGCTATCAGTTCCATAGCACACACACGTGCTGGGGTAGCCCGGACCACACACACATGCGCTGGGGTAGCCCGGGCCACGCACACATGCGCTGGGGTAGCCCAGGCCACGCACACATGCGCTGGGGTAGCCTGGATCACGCGCACATGCGCTGGGGTATCCCGGGCCACACATACATGCACTGGGGTAGCCTGGGCCATGCACACATGCTTCTTACATTCAGTATCTCATTTGAAGTTCTCAGCAGACCTTAAGTAGCATGCACATATCATCTGTGACTTGCAGATAAGTAAACCGAGAATCCAAGATTCTATGAGTGGCCCAAGTCTCACAAATTTTGCCATCTCTCTGGTGTGTCTCCCCAGTCCTCACGGGCATGAAGCCCGCCATCCCAAGAATAGGATAGAGGAGTGGCCACTGTAGTCCTCTGGCTGAGCACTCTCCAGCCTCTTTGCTCCTCAGGAGAGCAGAGAGAGAATTCTTCTGTTTCTCACGTGGTTTTTTTTTTTTGGTTTTTTTTTTTTGGCCATGCAGTGTGGCGTGTGGGACCTTAGTTTCCAGTGCAGGAATTGAACCCCTGCAGTGGAAGCATGGGGTGCTAACCACTGGACAGCCAGGGAATTACCCTCATGGGTGTTCAGAGTGAATATTTATTTTAATCAAAGTAATACATGCCCATATTAAACTCTGCCAAGACAAGCCAAAAGGTGCAAAACAAAATATAGCAGTTCTCCGGTGTGGGTACCCCCCCCACCTCCACCATGGCAATGCCTTTATTCTGGTGTCCGCTTCCATATTTGTAAATAACATGCTTAGGCTGCTTTTTCTTGATTCATCAGTTTTCAGCTTTATGTATTGAGTCTTCTCATGCTGGGAGGTGAGGCTTTTGTCTCTGTTCCCCACCCCCTCCCCAGCTTCCTCTGTGGCTTCAGAGGGGAAGAGCAGGGCCCTCTGCAGCTTCTCCAGATGTGGAAGAGCCGCTTGCTGGGAGATAGTCACAGAGTTACGAGAATCGGGAAACCAGCCTGTGATTCTCACGTGGTTGGCACAATGCTGACTTCTGGATGTTGTGTTTCATTAGCAGCCTCTGAATGGAGGTGGTTTAAACTTAAGCGGGCAGGATTTAGATGTTTTATTTTTACATCCGTCTCCATACTCTTAGAGCCCTGTGGTTTCCTGGGTTTCTAATAGGATGTTTTCTGTTGCCCAGGCCCTGGGCTCCTCGTTAGCCCCCGTCCACGTTCCTCTCGGGGGCCTGGCTCCGTTAAGGGGCCAGGTGGATGCCCCGCCCTCTGCTCTTCGTGGACCTCAGAGTGTGAGCCTGGGGAGCTCGGTGGAGTCCGGTCAGCTTGGAGAACTCTCGCTGGTAAATGGTTTTCTTCTGTGTACAGTGTAGTTACCGTGGGGCCTCCGTGTTCCTTGCTAGGAGCCGTGGCCCATCGAGAAATAGAGGGCATAGGCTGAGTCCTCAACACTCATATGGTGTGGAAGAAGGTGAGTCACACCTGGGTGATGCTGAACGTGGGTGGGCCGTGGAGGACAGTCAGACTCAGGGCTCATTTCCCGGTCCCTGCGGCCAGGGCAGTAGGAGTTGGACAGGGAGGGACCAGTGTGAGCTGGAGCTGCTGGGTCAGCTTCTCAGACGTGGTGGCCTCGCTCTAGGCGCCATCTTGACAGACGTGAAAGCACGCTGAGGGTCTTCCCACTGAGTGCCCTGACCTTCCTTCTTTTTGGAGCCGTCACAGGGTCTCAAGCCTTCTGCTGCTACAAAAGGTCTCCTGGGCTCCATCCATGAGGACAAGAACGCTCTCAGCCTCTTGGCTTTAGGGGAGGAGACCAACGAGGAGGATGAGGCAGAGAGTGACAACCAGGTAAGAATGAATCCTTTTCTTGGCCTGAAAATCCTGTGGGCCGTTAAAAACAACAACAACAACAAAATTTTTTTTTAAATTGTGGTCAAATATATACACCTTGAAAGGTACATTTTAACCACTTTTAAGTGTACAGTTCAGTGGCCTTAACTACCCTCACAGTGTTATAAGGTCTTCATCACCATCTGTCTCCAAAGCTTGTTCATAATCCCAGAGACACTGTGTACCCATTAAACAATAACTCTGCATCCTCCCCTCTCCACAGTCCCTGATCTACTCTGTCTCTGTGAATTTGCCTGTTCTAGATATTTCATAGACTTGGCATCATGCTGTCTTTGTCCTCTTGTGTGTCTGGCTTCTTTCATATAGCATAGTGTTTTGTAGCATGTGTGACTGGATGGTATTTCATTGTATGAAATTACCACATTCCATTCAGCCGTTCATCTGTTGGTGGGTACTTGAGCTGTTTTAACCTTCTGGTTTAACCTCTGTGCTACTTTGAAAATCAGTGAAAGCGGTTTTCCAGCCCACAGCTTCCTTGTTTGCCCAGTCTGTATCCCTGCTGGGACTGACCCAGGAAGTGGAGCTCTCGGACCTGTGAGGAGCTTCTGGTCCTGCACCTGGGGCTGACCAGTTTCCTTGCCATTGTTTTCATTTTCAGAGCGTCCGCAGCTCCAGTGAGCTTCTTAGGAACCTACACCTGGACATCGGGGCGCTGGGGGGTGACTTTGAGTATGAGGTAAGAGCCCGAAGCACCTGCAGACAGACGTCTCAGCCCGGCAGGTTCCCCCCTTCCTTCCTAAGCCTTTCTTCTCAGGGAGACATATTTGGAAAGAGAACTCTTTAGTCCCGGTCCTGTCCAGATGGGGTTCCTGGGGTTGAGGGAAGTACAAGCAGGGAAAGGAATTCATCCATTCACTCATTTATCAAATAACTGCCATTTATCAGCTCTTTCTGTGTGTAGCACTTCACTCTCAGCCATACAAGCCTCAGTTAGCTGCGGTTCCTGCCCTCGAAGAGTTTATATTCTCATAAAAGAGAGACCCGTGTAACCAGAACACAAGAGTAGAATGCAGGGAGGGAGGCCGTCCAGGCAGTAAGCCGCAGTGCTGTGGGGAGCAGAATTCGGGGGTGTCCTGTCTGTTTGGAAAGGCTTTAGTGAGAATCTGACACCTGAGGTGAGCCAGGAAGAACGGTAGCATGGCCGGATGTGCAGAGGCAAGCGGCGAGGGAGAGAGCCCGCTGCAGGGCACTGAATGGGCAGAGGCAGGAGGAGAGGATGAGGGCCATTCTTTAACCCGGAGCTCGGTCATGTGTGGCAGAGGATTGGGAGGCGGAGCTGTGGAGGTGGGCTGGGCTGGGTCATGGAAGGCCTCAGTGCCGGCTGAGAAGTTGGGACTGAATTACATAGGTGTTGGGAGCCATCGGAGGGTGTAAATGGAAGTGTAATGCCATCTGGGTTCGTTCTTTTTTTTTTTTTTTTTTTAATTAAAAAATTTTTTTATTTGGTTGTGTTGGAGCTTAGTTGTAGCACTCAGGATCTTCAGTCTTCACCGTGGTATGCGGGCTCTTTAGTTTCAGCACGTGGGATATAGTTCCAACCAGGGATCAAACCCGGGCTCCCTGAATTGGGAGTGCGGAGTCTTAGCCACTGGACTGCCAGGGAAGTCTCCCCATCCGGATTCTTAATGTCTCTTGAGTGCTGGCTGTGGGGCAGCCGAGTGCTGGACCCTGTGGCGACCCGAACAGTGGTAAGGTGTGGTCCAGGCTGGCCTCCAGGAGTGTGCAGTCAGAGAGGGAGGTTGCTGGGTACTCTGGTGAGCCCTCAGTATATGATGAATAAATGAATATTTAGGAAGTTTTAAAGCAAGGGAGAGTGTGTAAAGAGCTCTAGCACAGCTACACTGTTCAGAATTTGTTTACTTGGTTGCACCAGGTCTTGGTTGTGGCACGGGGAATCTTAGTTGAGGCATGTGGAGTCTAGTTCCCTGACCAAAGATTGAATGGGGGCCCCTGCACTAGGAGAGCAGAGTCTTAGCCACCAGACCACCAGGGAAGTCCTTAGAGGGGAGAGAAATTACCTGCTGAGAGATCAGGGAGAACTTGGAAGAGATGACATTTGACCTGGATCTTGAAGAGAAATAGTTAAGTTTTAGACGTGGGAGTGGAAGGGATGTTTTAGGCAAGTGAACAGCTTGGACAAAGACACAAGGCCCGGGAACCACAGAATGTAGAGGGAAGAGCTTCCAGACTGTGCCCCCAGCAGCTGTGTTGCTTCTCATCTCTTTCCCCGGTCTGTCCTCCACTCCCACCAGAATGTTCTTTAAAACGAACAGACAAAACCTAAAACTCATCATGTCATTGTAATAGCTAAAGTCTCCAACGCATTTTTTCTACTGAAAAAGGCACATTGCCTACTGTTTGTTCTTGGCCTAGTGTCTAATTTAGTAATTTTTTGACAATTAAGCTTTCTCTAAAGGAATGTCTAGTCAAGGCTATGGTTTTTCCAGTGGTCATGTATGGATGTGAGAGTTGGACTGTGAAGAAAGCTGAGCACTGAAGAATTGATGCTTTTGAACTGTGGTGTTGGAGAAGACTCTTGAGAGTCCCTTAGACTGCAAGGAGATCCAGCCAGTCCATCCTAAAGAGATCAGTCCTGGGTGTTCATTAGAAGGACTGATGCTAAAGCTGAAACTCCAATACTTTGGCCATCTCATGCGAAGAGTTGACTCATTGGAAAATACCCTGATGCTGGGAGGGATTGGGGGCAGGAGGAGAAGGGGACGATAGAGGATGAGATGGCTGGATGGCATCACCGACTTGATGGACATGAGTTTGAGTGAACTCCGGGAGTTGATGATGGACAGGGAGGCCTGGCGTGCTGTGATTCATGGGGTGGCAAAGAGTTGGACACGACTGGGCAACTGAACTGAACTGAAGGGTGCCCAAAGTATTCAAACAACCAATACATCATGAAGTCAGCAACTCAAATTTCCCCAAACATTGAAATATTGATTGCCAGGTCAGTTAAACTTTCCATAAAGTAGAAAATTCTCTTAAAGACTTTAAACACTTTCAAATGAAGAGATCACTCACATTTATTAGAATGGTCATAAAACTGACCAATGAAACAATAGTGTGTGTATCATGGATTTCACTGTTTTCCGTATTATCTTTTAGTATTATATCCTTATCATCCCTTTTCACGTCCTTATCGTTTCTGACTTTTGCTTTGTGATCTTCAGCTCTCCTCAAGAGCCTGGAGAAGGTCCCAGGCTGGCTGAGGTTGAGGATGCTCGCTGACCCCTGAGGTATTGTTTAGTTGCTCAGTTGTGTTCAACTCTTTGCCCCCATGGACTGCAGCATGCCACACTTCACTGTCCTTCACCATCTTCCAGAGGTTGCTCAAACTCACGTCCTGAGATGTAGGTGGGCTTTTTCAGCTGACTCCACTCTAGCCATTAGGTGGGTCCCGTTTTATACTTAGGCTGTCTGGTTTTATTTTTTTAAGGTTACTTTTTGGCTGTGCTGGGTCTTTGTTGCAGTGTGCAGGGGTTTCTCTAGTTGTGGCATGCAGGCTTATAGTTGCCCCACAACATGTGGGATCTTAGTTCCCCAACCAGGGTTCGAACCCATGTCCCTTGCATTGGAAGGTGGATTCTTAACCACTGGACCACCTGGGGAGTCCCCGAGCTGTCTCTGTTGCCTCAGAAACTGTCTCTGTTGCCTCAGAAACTGTCTCTGTTTTTGGCTCTGCTCAGTCATGTATGCTTTGATTATGACTTTGACGCTTTCTGCTGTGTGTGACACTTTTTTCTGAGTGTCATCAACCTCATTTGGGTGTACTTTGAAACTCTTCCTTTCAAGTGGGGCATGGTCTGTTGGCATTAAATCCATAGCCTTCTGTCCCTTTGATGCTTTTGAAATGATAACTTTTTTTTTCCTCATCTGCCATTAAGATGTTAAGATGCTGTTGGAATCAGTAGCTCAGGTTCTGAGCCTGGAAGGATGACCATGAGTAGGAATATGATGTCAGGAGGACTCACTGGCTTTTGGAGAAAGGGCAGTCTCCCCGAGACCGAGCAAATTGAGAGTCAAGATTCTGGCCTGTTCATGTCTGTGTGTCCATCACCTGGCTTGCTGTGGAAATTAGGAAGTGCATGGGTGTATTTTGCTGAGCAGTTGAGAGGATGATGGGCTTCTCTGGTGGCTGAGCTGGTGAAGAATCCACTGCAATGCAGGAGACCCCAGTTCGATTCTGGGGTTGGGAAGATCCACTGGAGAAGGGATAGGCTACCCACTCCGGTATTCTTGGGCTTTCCTGGTGGCTCAGATGGTAAAGAATCCACCTGCAATGCAGGAGACTTGGGTTTGATCCCTTGGTTAGGAAGATCCCCTGAAGAAGGAAGCGGCTATCCACTCCAGTATTCTGGCCTGGAGAATTCCGTGGACAGAAGAGCCTTGTGGCTAAGTCCATGGGGTCATGAAGAGTTGGACACAACTGAGTGACTTTCACTTTCTCTTGAGAGGATGAATAGGTGAGTGAGTGACTGAGCCACGCTGGGACCGGAGGATGTGCTGGCAGGTCTTGTTGTGCTTCTTTCTTCCCTGGGTTTTCCCAGGTCCTGGCTAGAGTGGATACTCGGTCCCTGCTTCAGCTGGTGAACTGAAAATCCCCATATGGACCAATCATAATGTACTATGACTTGGAAGAGTTAATTTTTACTTTATAATATAAATGTCAACAAAAAAAAGGGATTTTCTTCTTTGACAAGTCCTGGATTTTCAGATGCTTCCCTTCTGATCTTTATGTGCTTCTTTGAAGGAGTGGGAGTTTTTAAGCGCATTTTTTTATAACCTCTTTAATATAAATAGGCAACTCAATGTGATGGGGGGAAAATGTCTGGAGTGGGAGGTGTTACATACACTCCCCACCTCTGTCTCCAGCGTCCCAGCAGATTTCCTTCTTTTTGCCACATGGAGTGTTGGAGTCCTGTGTTCTAGCCTCAGGCAGGAACTGGGGCTTTTCGTGGTGGGGAAAGTTCGTGTTGGGGATGAATGGGAGTTTCAGGATAGACAAAGCTGTCTCTGATTGCCATACCCTATAAAATGGCTTTTGTCCCAGTTTATTGGTAGGGCTCAGACGGTAAAGAATCTGCCTGCAGTGCAGGAGACCCAGGTTTGATCCCTGGGTCAGGAAGATCCCCTTGAGAATGAAATGGCAACCCACTCCAGTATTCTTACCTGGAGAATCCCACGGACAGAGGAGCCGGGCAGGCTACGCTCCATGGGGTTGCAGAGAGTTGGACACGACTTGGTGACCTAACAGCAGTAGTGTAGACCGTGGGTCCTCCGAGCTGCCTACCTCTTCCGGCTCTCGGGCATCTCAGGCTGCCCGAGATGGAGAGCTTATCCGATGGTTTGTTCTACTCTGTCTCGCGGTGAACAGTCACTGTGCTCATGATTCCATGAGAGGGCAGCAGGATGGCGAGAATGCCTCTCTCTCTCCTTCCCCCTCCTCTCCTGCCTTCAGCTTAAACCCATTTCTAGTCTATTACAGAATTAAAAGTGCTCGGTTCCTGGAACAGACACTAAGAATGGAAGGGAGTGAAAGAGGGGAGGCTGAAGGGTAGGCGAGCAGGCAGCAGGTGGCCTTGTGGAGCTGGTGAAAAGCCCATCAGCAGATCAAAGGGGAGGGAGGGAGCTGTGCTTAGAAATAACAGGATGATGTCAGTGTGATTGGAAAGCGCTAACCACACCACCGGGGAGCGGTGCAAAGAGCTGAGATGGACTGGGTGGGAATGAGACGTGGGAAATAAACCAGACTGACGTTTGGCTTGGTGGGGGGTCTCCCCAGCATGGGATCAGTGCAAGGACGTTGTGTTCAGCTCCCCCGTTCCCCACCCTGAGCCTCCGTGTAGATCGTAGGGCCCCTGCCTTTGTGTTCTGGGCTGCAGGAAGGGGACTGCGGTGTGGGAGACCTCAGAGCTTTTGGGGGGTACGTTCAATATTCATGAACTGATTCTTACAGGCACTCTCCTGCACCCTCCCCCACCCCCCTTCATGCAGATGGCAAGATCTTTTTGGAGTAAACAGCAGGAATGTGCCTTGAGACACTCAAGGACCAGGGGCTGTGACAGGAGGAGACAGAAGGAGCGTGAGCATGGTTGAACTGGGCGTAGGGCCGCGCTGGGGGCGTATCCCGGTTCTCACTCATAGGACGCTGGTGCAGGGCGCCATGTGCAGGGGCCTGGGCGTGCGTCCTGGGCGGGGCCTCAGGCCGTGGGCCCTGAGATGGGATGAGGAGCAGGGGTGGAGAGGAGCATGGAGGCGGCTGGGTTTTCCAGACACTCAGCTCCCATTCATCCATTTGTGGATGATCCACAACAGATGCCTCTGCCTCTACCATCTTCCCCACAAGATGTCCCTCTGCCCTCACTGTCACTGCGGTTAGTTGACATGGGCACGGGGAATGCAAGTTCATTTATTTTAATGTTCGCCACGTTTTAATATTTTACTATTTAGATAGACAGAATAGGTTCAGCTCTGTCACGAAACGCTCTTCTTTTGAAGGCTTGAGAGTGGCATAGCCTGGGCCTGACATTCTTGCCGTCTGGCCGTATTCTCTCATGTGTAAGAATGGGAATCTCCACGTGGATCTGGTGTCCTCTGATTCTTGATAGCGTACTTGTTTTTCCATCATCCTGAATATCCATAGTTGACTTTTGTTTAGCTATTTTCCATCTCATAACCACCGTGACAAATACAATCTGACCTCTGTATAGCTTTGTAAAGTAGATACCACTTTACAGAGTAGGACTTCTTCTCTCTGTGTTGACGCACTTAATCATTTTTAAAAATTGCGTCCCGAACACTGACTGAGCAGCTTGTATGTGCCAGAGGGCACTGCGGATATTAGGGAGCTGATGTGGTGGGGGCGACAGGCAAGGAAGCCAGCCGTTGTAGTACAGTAGCATTTGTGCAAAAGGTGGGGCAGGCTGATCTCAGGAAGGCTTCCTGGAAGAGGTGATGCTGTCAGGACCAGCGGGAGCTTGTCAGGGTAGATTCTGTGTGTATGTTAAGGATACGCACGGCAGAGCAGGGAAACAGCGTGATGTTTGTTTGCAGGCAGAATGTGTGTGGCTGGAGATGACCTCAGAGGAGCAGGCAGGGCTGGATGAGAAAGGCCGTGAGCCGTGCGAGGAGACGTGAACTTGTGGTCCGATACCCTCTCTGTCCTCCAATCAGAGGTCTGTGCCCGTCTTTCATCAGGAGATGAGCATGGCCAGGGCGGATTGGTCCTGCTCGCTGGGTCAGACACCTTTCATTCCCCCCAAGACACCCCCGCATTCTTCTTCTCCGTAAGATTTTTCATTAATTTTTGTTGGATTATAGTTGCTTTACTATGTTGTGTTCGTTTCCGCCGTACGGCAAAGTGAACCAGCTCTGTGTTTACATGGACTCCCTCCCTTTGGATTTGCCTCCCATTTAGGTCAGCATGGAGCACTGAGCTGTGCTGTGCAGCTCGTCACTGTTCCCTGTGCTGTACAGTGGGTTCTCGTTAGTCACCTGCTTTTTACGTAGTATCAATAGAGTATATATGTCAGTCCCAGTCCCCACTCCCCGCTTGGTATCCATACGTTTGTTCTCTGTCTGTCTCTGTCTCTGCTTTGCAAAGATTACCTGTACCCTTTTTCTAGATTATACATATATGCGTTAATATACTCTATTTGTTTTTCTTTCTGACTTAACTTCACTCTGTATAACAGTCTCTGGGTCCATCCACATCTCTGCAAATGGCGCAGTTTCATGCCTTTTTATGGCTGAGTAATAAAGGGTCCATTGTATTCATGTGCCACATCTTCTTTACCCACATCCTCCGTGAGCCCCCAACCAGTCACTGCATACTGGCCACTGCTGAGAGCTGGCCACTGTGGGGACACTGAGGTGAGGAGGCCTGGCCTTGCCCTGGAGATGCCTCTCAAAGAGGAGGGAGGAGCTGACTGTGCAGATTTCCCCCACGCTGCAGTTGGGGTGTCGGGAGGGCGGGCAGCACTGGAGGGCACCGTGCTTTGGTGCTGCCAGGGCGTGAGGGAAGCTCACCCCTTCTCTGTTCAGCCTCCGCTTCCTTCCCCGGGGCACAGGCTAGGGGCTCATGACAGCATCAGCACCGTGTCCCGTGCCCTTTGCTTCCGGCAGTTAAGGCTCATAGCCAGGGCCACCGGGGATGTTTCACTTTTCTCCAGACCCAGCTGAATTCCTTGAGGGCAAGTTGGTGTTCATACTTGGGTCCCCACGGCAGGGTTGAGAAGGTGCTCAGTGAATGAACGTGTGGGTCTCATCATAAAACATGAGTTATGAGGAGCTCCCTGGTGGTCTAGTAGCTATGACTCCACATGCTCCCAATGCAGGGGGCCTGGGTTTGATCCCTGGTCATGGAACTAAGATCCCACTTGCCACAACTAAGAGTTCACATGCTGCAACTAAAAAAGATTGAAAAAGATCTTGCATGACGCAATAAAGATCCAAGATCCTGCCTGCCACAATAAGACTGGTACAGCCAAATAAGCACACAAAAAAATGAGTTAGCGTTTACGGAGTGCTTGCAGTGTCCAGGTACAGTTCTCTGCTCTTTACTCACTTAATGAGTATTAACTCATTTAATCTTCCCAACAGTCCCATGAGATAGGCCTTATGATACCCCCTCATTTTAGGGGAAGAAATTGAGGCACAGAAAATTTAGTTTGCACGAGGTCCCTGGAAGCATGGAGCCAGGATTTGAAACCTGAGTGTTCTGTCTCTGAAGCTGGGCTCTGAAGGCACTCTGCTGCTTCTCTCTCTTAACCATCCTTGGAAAGTTTGGGTGGGCCTGTTGGTCGGCTGCCAGACCCACAGTGGGTGGTCACAGCTTTGGGTTCAGTGGATCCTTTAACAGACGGCATGGGTGAATGCTGGATTTGGGGCTTCTCCTTGGCCCTCTGGACTCTGGTCATCGAGCTTCTTGTTGGAGTGTCCAGCGTTGGGGGTCAGGAGGTCTCAAAAGTCCCTGCCCATAAGCTGTTCACACTGACGGCCCAAGTGTCAGGCCAAATGTTTTCTGGGAGGAGGTCTTCTCTGCCTGAGCTCAGGAGAGATTACTGGCTGTATTTCCAAGGGTGGGGGTTCCTTTTCTTTTTGTGGCAGCTCTAAACGTTTTCCTAGGTCTCTTCTCTAGGTCTTTCCCATGGGCTTTGTGAGTGAGAAGCAGGGTGGGGCGCTGTAGAGGGGTGCTGCTCCCGTCTCCTTTGAAGAGACCCTGCAGAGGGGGCCTTGGTGGGTTAACGGCCTGAAGCTCCTGAACCTTTGATCTGCCCCAGCTCGTGCCAAGGCTCGGCTTGTTGAAGGAGTCGGTAGTGGTGCAGCAGGCCTCAGACCTGGGCTGTGGCCCGAGGCTCTCCTCCTTGGGCGCCCTCCTTCCCTCTCGCCCACCACAGATCTCAGACCTGTGTTCCCAGGCCTCTCCCCACCTTCCGTGTCCTCTATGGGCATTTCCCCCCGCCCCCGTCAGTCTCCTACACACCTCACCCCAGCTGGCACCTCGTGCCCAGAGGACTCACTTGACAGTCCTCCGACAGAGGAGCCTGGCTCCTGGGCTGCTTGTGTAGCCTCCGGGTGGCGGGTGGGGGGCGGTGCTTTAGGGAGAGAGCTACCCTCATTGCTATGGAGAAGGGGCACCCTTTCCATATTTCTTCCCTGCTGCCTTTTAAAAATGAAAAACAGAAGCTCTGGACCTTTCTCTCATGAGGATCTCTGTCATCATTATTGGAAACAAATATTGACTTCTGAGCCTGCAGTCTTACGGTTTGGCCAGTGGGACTGGAACAAGACAGATTTATTACTTGAGGATGTGATGGGTGGTCACAGAGTCAGGCACTGTCCAGGGCCCTGGATTCCAAGGCCTTCAGTGGAGGGGCGTCAGGTTGGGTGTATCCAGGTCAACATTCAGAGTCAGTGGATCTGGGCTGGAGCCAGGAGTCTGTTTTTAAAAGCTTTTGAGGTATGGGATAACCATTGGTTTCAGAACTGCAGGCATCAAGGAACAATGGCAGTTCTGTCTTATCAAGTCTTCAAACTCTTTGCATTAATTCCTGATGTCTTCCCTTCTGACGCGGTTGGCTGCTCCCTAGGAATCTCCAAGAGCAAGCCAGCCAGAGGAGAAGGACGTTTCTCTTGATTCCGATGCTGCTGGCCCCCTTACTTCTGGCAAGCCCTTCAGCCAAGGTGCAGACAGCAGCCTGAGCAGTGCTGATGGCAAAGAGCGACGGCGAAGAGAGGCAAGTTGGCTCCCAGAAAAAGGAAAGAATGAGAAGAATGATCCTGGGATGTCCAGAAGTGTGGTGGACCCCGGAGGTGATCAGCCTGCCAACACCACTGAAAAAGAGGCACCAGAGGACCCGGTGGACGCAGGAGAGGAGGGTTCCAGGAAGGAAGAGGCCGCAGAGGAGCCAAAGGAGGAGGCCTCTGTCCCGAAAGAGAGCAGATCAGAGGTGAGTGAAGTAAGTCACTCGGTCCCGCGGGCAGTTGCTGGCTCCAGCCCTCTCTGCTCTCTTGAGCCCGGAGCACGTTTCTCTCTTTTCATCTTTATTACTGAGTCAGAAGCTTTATTTGTAGACCCTGCAATGGGCTGTCAACATAAGCCAGAACCCTTAATTGTGACAAATATGCCCAGACCCAGCAGGCAGTAAAATCCTGAATGAAACTCCATACCTGCTGGCACTAGAGATTCAGAGCAGACATTTGCTTTTCCACGGGCACCCTCCTGGGATATTCATGCTCTTCTGGGCTCCCACTTAATTCCTCTCGCTATTTCCCACCTCCCCCTCCTACTTCTTGACATCAGTTTTGGGTTATTCCTGGTTGCCTCTTATATTCCTATAAAGAGAGGAGGCATTGAGGGAGGTGGGGGGGCCACATTTGGGAGTGTCCTGCCCCAGCACCAGTTAGTCAGGTTACAGGAAGTCTTGGCAAGATGAGGCCAGTGACCCAGATGGACAGATGTAGGAGCCAGGGGCGAGAGCATTTGGTGTCTTCATTTTCCAGCCCTCAGTCCTGTTCCTCCTCCAGGGGGGTGGTGAGGGAATTCATTAAAGAGCTTTTCACTGCTTTCTGGAAAAGATGCTCGTGTCATGTTTTTCTAGGAGAGCATCAGACTTCTCCACCGCTGACTTTCTAGCCACCTCCCACTCCGCTTCACTAGGCTGTCCCTCCACGTGTAGAGTGTTACCTCTACTGGGCTGCCCAGCCTGAGTGGGCTGGGGGCTGGGAATGGGAGGGTCCACAGGCCTCTTTCAGGTTTTCCAGAGGAGGTGGATTTCGGTTTGGGTTCAGCCCTGTGTGGGCGCCATGGAGGCTGAGAACGACCCTCTGTCTTCTGCTCCGGTGACTTCTCTGTGTCTGTCTCCCCAGGAGTCGGAGATCAGTGAGCACGAGAAGCAGCTACAGCTCTCAGACTCTGCTGCTTCTGACCCCAAGTCCTTCCTTGGCTTGGTGAGTCTGAGTCTGAGATGGGAGTTGGGGGGGTGGGGCGGTGGGCAGCAGAGTAGTGATGAAGAACATGGATATGCGAGTTACTGTGGTTAAATAATTTGCCGAGCATCTCACAGCTTGTAAGTGAGGAAGTTAGGACTCAAACTTGGGTCTTGTCTAACTCCATTTCCTCAGCTCGTCCTACCAAGGGTAACACTACCTACTTTTTAGGTTTGTTGTGAGAAGAAAGTGGGGTAAAGTGTATGTACATCATTAGCATATGAATATTAAACAAGCATAGCTGTTATTACTACTGCTGCATGAACTGCCTGTGAGATCATATGAAATCATGGCCTCTGGGCTCTTAACAAGAGCATTGCATGAGTGTGGGAGATTAGAGACTGTGTGTGTATGTGTTTATGGGATCACTGAACTGTGGCTAGGAAGGACCAGTCCTCAGGCTCTGACCACGAAGTGTGTTGTGGTGTGGTCATTTCCAAAGTGAAGACTGCTCTGGAATGCCAGCATCCGTAGTGTCTTTGTTCCAGCCCTTCCACCTTCCACTGAGCCTCCCTAATCCTGGCTTCACTTGCCGGGTTTGTATCTAAGGGGAGTAGTCTGGGGTGCTTTTTGGCAGAGCGTTTCTTTAGAAACCATGCTCCATCTGTTTGGAGGAGGCAGATCAAAGGGAAGGGATTAGTGGGAGAGGGTCAGGGATGAGCAGTAGTGATACGAGGGGGTGCAGAGGAATTAGGAGGCTGTGTGCGCTCAAGCCCCTCACTGAGCCATGGGCTTAAGGAGCCAGATGGCAGCTGCATTGAGTGGAGTAGAACTCACGCTGCAAGGAAAATGTCATCCACAAAGAAAACCCACAAGCCAGGAAGGGGAGGCAAAGTCACCGTTGGCAGAAACCATCATGAAGAGTCTCTGTGCCACAGAGCTCTCTGAAGCAAGGGCCCTGGCCCTTCTCAGGGAGTCGCCCTGTGGAGGAGTGTGTCCGTCAGCATTTTTCTTCTTTACGGGAGTGGGTGGAGGAAGCCACGGCCAGCAGGACCAGACCTTGGCTGGGCGTCCCGCCATTCATCAGGGCTGATGACAGAACTGTCCCTGTTAGCATGCTGTCGGGTAGCAATCCATCACCTAGCCCAGTGGGGCTCCTGGGTTTGGAGGGGGAGGGGTCCTGGCTCTGCGGCAGCCAGAGGGCAGTGGGGAGCTGGCACCTGCGTGGGCCCTTGCTGTCCATCCCAAAGAGAAGCCAGTGGAGAAAGTGGTGCTGATCCATCCCCATTGTCCAGAGGGGCACCTGTATGGGAAGGGGAAAGAACCCGCTGGGAGGGGCCTGGCAGGCCCTGTTTCCTACCTGCCCACAGATCTGGGCACTTAGGCCTCCTGTCGGGCGCCAGGAGGGAGAGACAGCTGGAAAGTGACATGCTTTGCAGCACATGTCAGGCAAAAAGCTTGGGCTCTGGAGTTGGCCCAGGACACATCTGACCCCCAGCCCTGCTGCTTAACAGATGCGTGACCTTGGGCAAGTTACATGGGCTCTCAAACGGCTTCCTACTCTGTGAGATAAAAATAAGAGGACAGTCTCATTAGGTTACTTTCTTCCCCTGTAATTCGATTATGAAAAATTTCAACCGTATGGAAAAATTAAAAGAATTTTATAGCGAATACCTACATACTCAGCCCCTAGAGTCTGCAGTGAGCAGTATACCGTAGTTGCTTTACCACATACCTTTCCATCTAATAACAGAGTTATTTGGAAGAAAAGCAAAAGTGTTAGTCGCTCCATCATGTCCTAGTCTTTGTGACTCCATGGGCTGTAGCCCCTCCAGTCTCCTCTGTCCATAAGAATATCAAGGCAAGAATGCTGGAGTGGGTTGTCATTTTCTACGCCAGGGGATCTTCCTGACCCAGGGATCGAACCCGGGTCTCCTGCATTGTAGGCAGATTCTTTACTGTGAGCCACCAGAGAAGCCCAATGTTATTTTAAAGATGAGGTTAGTGAGTAGGTGTTGGAATGCTTGGCACAGTGTCTGGCACGTAGTAGGCGTCTTTCTGGAAGGTGGGGGTGGAGGAGAGGCCCTGATCTCTGGTGGGCACTGACCGTGATGGGGGGAGAGCTGACCTCCCTGTCTCCACCATCTCCAGGACTTCGGTTTCCGCAGCCAGAAATCAGAGCGCCTGCTGGATATGGACGTGCACTCCTCTGTCCTGGATGGAGCCCGCTGGGAGGTGAGTCTCTCTCGGGCTGGGCTGGGGCCTCATTTTTGGGGATGATCAAGAGCTGAGGCCTGCCCATCCCAGGGTGCATTTCTGGGAGTTCTCTCCCTTCTGGTTTGTCAAGGCAAGGCCCTGATGGTGCCTGCGATGGGGCTTCCGGCGCTCGTGGTCTGTTGCTGCCAGCACCTGAGGGCTGACCGTTTGCGCCTGTGCAAAAAAGCACTGCGCAGCTTGTGGATTTCAGGGCACTTCCTAACCTGGCCCATTCAACCTCTGCAGTCATGTCCTCAGCCCACTTGCCATGCCCTGGCTGTGCCCACTGCTCACCATTCCCTGGGGCTACACCGTCCACCGCTTTACCACCCTGCCTGCCAGCTGCCTCCCCTTGTGCCCCGAGAGCTCTTTCTTGGTCTCGGAGGCCTACCTCTGATGTCACGTCCTCCATGCAGGATGAATCGGCCCTTCCCTCTGCTTCCCTGAGTGCTCCTGCTTTTGTTTTCTGGTTCTCTGTCTCCCCTGCCAGATGTAAGCTCTGGGCAGGCATGGGTGTCGTTGAACCCAGAGTAGGGGATAAAGTTGACTCAGACACAGGTCCTATGTGCAAGGAGCTTGAAGCCAAGGTCATTTTTTAATTTTTTCTTTTAGTATTGAAGGATGGTTTAATATTATGAATCTTCTAAATATATTTCATGATATCTGTGAATCAGAGGATAAAACCTTCTGATCACTTTGAGATCAAAAGGTATTTGATAAAAATTTAATATTGATTTCTAAAAATAATAGCATTAAGGAAGCCATTTATTTAACATGACTAAAATGATTTTTTTTTCTCAAAACAAGCACCAATATCATGGTGAAACACTAGAAAATATTTGCAAACAAAACTGACAAGGGATTAATCTCTAAAATATACAAACAGCTCATGTAGCTCAATAACCAAAAAATCAAACAACCCAATCAAAAGTGGGCAGAAGACCTAAACAGACATTTCTTCAAAGAAGACAGACAGATGATCAACAAATACATGAAAAGGTACTCGGTATCATTAATTATTAGAGAAATGCAAATCAAAACTACAATGAGGTATCACTTTAGACCGGCTGGAATGGCCATCCTTAAAAAAAATCTATAAAACATAAATGCCAACATCATTTTTGCCTCCTCTGTGAGATTATTGAGAGGAGAGAGGTTCTGACATGCAGTCTCTGCAGGTTTGAGGGAGCATTTGGTTTGGGTGAAACAAACAAGGTATTTAATGTGAATCAAGCCTGGGAGCCCTTAGTGAAGCCGGTCCTGAGTCAGGGTAGAGTTGTGAGTCTGGTTGATTGGAGCCTGACATGTTCCTCTCAGCTCTGGCTGATAAGCCTCCCTGGGCCACTGCTTAGCTACCGGGTCCCTGCTGGACACTGGATCTCTCCCCCTCGCTGCCTGCCCTTCGTTTGCAGCACTGGAGGTCTGTAAAGGCATAGACAAGGCCAGGTGGTGTTCGTCAGGAAGGGTTTGGAGCAGGTGATTGGTGAGGTACCTTTGGCAGCACGTAAGTGGGAAGGTTACTGAGTTGGCCAGGCAAGGTGATTTTCCATTGCTCTGACTCTAAAATCTGGCCAATATTAGAATCCTTAAGTGAAAGAAAGTGAAAGTCACTCAGCCGTGTCCGACTCTTTGCGACCCCATGGACTATACAGTCCATGGAATTCTCTAGTCCAGAATACTGGAGTGGGTAGCCTTTCCCTTTTTCAGGGGATCTTCCCAACCCAGGGATCGAACCTAGGTGTCCCGCATTGCAGGCGGATTCTTTACCAGCTGAGCTACAAGGGAAGCACTTGGGGGCTTTTAAAAAGACAGATTTCCTTGGGAGGCTTTTGAAAAGAGTGGACCACCAGGGAAGTCCCTGTGATTTACTTAAATGAAGACTGAATCGTGAACAAAAACAAAACCCCAGAGCTGAGTTTAGGTTAGGGAAGGGGTATCTTTAGCAGTCTTAAGCCAGAGGCTTAGAACAGGCATGTGTCTCCTCGTTCTGAAGAGTGCCGATGTGCCTGATGGCCTTGTCTGGTTCCTTTGACTCCCTTTCTGGGGCAGAAAGTTCTAGGGAACAAGTAAAACTCTGCTCAAAGGGCCTCTGTGTGGGTACTTGCCCAGGGTATCCCCTTTTCTCTGGCTCAGGGCTGGTTGAGTTTCTAGCAGAAAGGTGAATCAAGAAGGAAACAGACATTTTCTGCAGCTCATCTTTCTGATTCAGGGCTCAGCCCCTCAATATTTATTACGACCGCTGTACTTTGTTACCCATCTTATATTTTAGTTTGTGAAATAGATTGGCCTGTGGGAGGGGGGCGCTCTCTGCGGAGTGTGGTGTGATCTGTAGGGAAGACAAGTTGCAAGTTGAGTCCTGGAAGGGGAGGAGGCAGGGCAGGAGAAGGACGCCCGCCCCGCCATTGTCTGTGGGCTCTGCCCTGCTGATGCGATCAGGAATGGCAGCGCTGGCAGGGAGCCCTTCTGCTGCGGGCACTGGGAGGCACTCCCAGGCAGCGTTTCTATTTTTAATGTAATTTGGGGGAGCTGGCTTTTAGTTCAGACCCTGCTCTTCCTCACCCATCCAGATGGCAGAGTCGGCCACAGCTGCCGGGGCTCAGGCTGCCAGTGGAGAGGCGTGGGGGGCTGCGGGCACGGGGCTGGGGACACAGAGGTGTGCCAGCCAGGCCGGAACCCCGCCGGGGAAGATGGAGTGGGCTGTCTCCAGCCCCACCTCTCCTGTTAACCCTCGTGGTCCGGGACAGACAGGGCCCCTGTGAATGTGACGGAAGGAGTGCAGATCCTAGGATGGGGACTGGCACTGGCGAAGCTGGGTTTCTTTTTTTTTTTTTACCCCCAGGCTGGGGGAGAAGAGGGGGAGTGTGAGGAGAGCTGTGTTTGTGGCCTGCCTTTTTTGGGCCAGAGTTGGGCCCCGCTAGAAGCCCTGTACACTGTGGTTCACTATCACATTTTTTAAAAAATAATTTTATTTATTTATCTTTGGCTGTGCTGGGTCTTCGTTGCTGTGTGGGCTTTTCTCTCATTGCGGTGAGAGGGGCCCTTGTCTAGTTGCAGCGAGTGGGCTTCTCATTGCGGTAACTTCTCCTGTTGCACGTAGCATGGTCTCTAGGGCGCGGGGGCTTCAGTAGTGGTGGCTCCTGGGCCCAAGAGCACAGTCTCAATAGTTGGGGCGCACAGGCTTAGTTACTCTGGGTGTGTGGGATCTTCCTGGTTCAGGGATGGAACCTGTGTCTCCTGCACTGGCAGGCGAATTCTTTACCACTGAGCCACCTGACCTGGGGATCGAACCCATGTCTCTTGGTCTCCTCCACTGCAGGTGAATTCTTTACCATGGAGCCACCGGGGAAACCCAAGGGAAGCCCTGTGATCCCATTTTGCAGTGGAGGAGGTGCTGGAACTAGGGGTTAAGTCCAGGCTGACAGCACCGCTCCACCCCTGCAACCTTACCCCTGCAACCTTACCCTTGCAGGAAATCGGTGAATGTATTAAGAATAGTCCTTTTCACCAGCTTGCTAACTTTGCCCCGACACCCAAACTTTAAAATGAGGTTTGGGGCTGACTCTCTTCGTTTCTTCTTTGCACTGTCTGGCAGGTATAATTCCTGATTAGGAAGGGGGCATCATTGTCTACTAACGGCACCTGGGTGTCGGGGGATCTCAGAATGGTGCAAAGGAGCACTCCGTCTTCCTCCCTTCAGGTTGCCCTCGCAGTGCCCTTCTCATCTGGAGTATAGCTGTCTCTCGTTTCAGCACGTCTCCATCTTTCCAGGATCCTCTTTGATGCACTTTGTCTTCCGTCCCCAGTCCTGCTCACTGAATTTCAGCATTCCCGGTGATCGGTGACTCTGGCGGTCGGGGGCCCGTGATTTGGGGTGTTCGCGGACGTCTCTGCTTTCTCTCTGCAGCTGCCAGTGAATGTTTCCGCCTGCAGGAGGCAGGATTTTCTTTTTCTTGTGTGTCCCCCTTCAGCCTGTGGCTTCTGAGTCTGCCTGCAGTGGCTGTGTTGTCTGACTCATCCTCCCTAGGGCAGCAAGGCCAGCTCTGGGAGCAGCTGTGAGCCTGGGGGCTTAGCCAGAGCCTCAGGGGCTTCATTGTACAGCAGACAGGCCTTCTCTTCTGCATCCCAAGTGGCTCTCCCTCACCAAGAGCCACCTCTCAGCGCCCCCTCCTGGCATGGGCGTCAGTACAGACCCCCACCCCAGTGTGCACTTTCCACTGCTACTTGTCTGCAGGCCCAGAGGTTGGGAAGAGAAGACAAGGATGCCAGCCAGTCCAGCCAAGAGGAGCTGCAGAGCAAGCAGTCTGGAGGCTCGGAGAGGTACTGTGCGTGGGAGGTGGCCCTTGGGGACTTTGGGATGGCGTGGACTTGGGGCCAGAATTCCTGCCTTTGGTCTGCGTGTCTCAGTGTGCTCCTGTCTGAAGGCAGGTGATGAACTGACTGGATGGCCTTGCAGAGTTTGTGTGTGTGTGCGCGTCACACAAACCAAGACAGAAGTGGGAGGTACTGCTGCAGCGTTTGGTGGGACTTTGTGCCCACAGCACCGTTGTGGGGCCAGGGCTCTGTCCTCTTCACCCGATTGGTTGCAACCTCGTGTGTCCTTGGTCATGGGTCAGGGCTGGATAGTCTGCTAGAGGTCTGGGGGACCATGCTAGAGGATCGGTGCTGCAGCTCAGAGCTCTGAGCCAGGCCTAGCCACATCAGAAATGGCTGCAGCTGTGTCTGTGTGTGTGTATGTCTGTGTGATTGAGAGACAGGGGCTTCCAGCTTCTCAGGCCTGGGCCCATGAAAGAGAAGGGTTGCCATCCTGGCAGGGGAAGGGGGTGGTCATTCTACTTTTTGAACCTTTAAAAGCTATCAGCATTTTTACTTCCTCAAAGCTACAGCTTCATGCATTTTCTATAGAGTGATCATTTGAGACTGGCTTCTATCTTTCTCCTTCTTTCTGCTCAATTCTTCCATCACTTCGCCAACTCCCAGACCCCAGAGATGGGGATAGATACACCTGTGAGTGTGCCCAGATGTCACTCCTGGGCCACGCAAATGCAGCCCATGGACCTGGGAGGGCTGAATCCAGTCCAGGCAGAGGGCGAGCTCAGTAGGGAGCTTCTCTGTCCTGCTTTTCTGGCCCTGTTGCCCTCCATGGAGGTGGGGCCAGGACTGGGGTCCAGCCCAGAGGAGGCATGGACCTGGATCCACGTACTCCACTCTGCATTTCTGCTGCTGTTTGAGTGGAGGCAATGACTCTGCTCTCTGCTCAGGTTATCTCCCCCTCTTTTGCGTGAGGAGCGGCTCCAGAGTCTCCTTCACGGCCAGGCCACCGACGAAGGGCCTCCACAGGCCCCAGAGGGGCAGCCTGAGTGGAAGGAGGCAGCGGAGCCTAAGGAGGGCTCTCTGGGCAGTCCCCCACCCTCTGTTTCCCTGCAGAGGTAAGGTCCGGCCGGAAGCCTCCCAGGGTTGGGGGGCAGTGGGTCTGGAGAGGTGGGGAGAGCAGGGGGTGGGTTTGCAGCCTAAGCAGCAGCAATGGAGGTCTCTGGTTAGTGCTTCATACGAACTGAGGAGGGAGGAAATCTGCCTCTTCCTAGTCTGCAGCCTGCAGCTACAATCGGGGTGCACAGGCTGGTTAGGGGAGCTTAGAAACTCTGGCACAAGGAAGTGTCTCTTCTGACCCAGCCACCCCCTGGCAGGGGCTAGGGCAGAGTCTGCTGTCACCCAGGCTGGGCCATTCCTGCCGGGGGGTGGCCATGTCTCCTGGTCCCCACCTGCCAGCCCCCTTCTTCCCCATGATCATCCCACTGCTAGTCATTCAGCAAGCCCTGGGGGTGGAGGGAGCCCTGCTAGTGCTGGGCCCCAGGTCAGGGAGGTGCAGTGCCCCGGGCTTCCCCCAGGAAGAGAAAGACGCCGGCCTTAGAGCTCACCCGGCTGAAATGAGTCACTGGGGAGGCAGAGTAGCAGCACCCACGGAGCCCCTGCTGTGTGGGGAGGTGGGGAGCGGAGCTGAGACCCGAGGCCTGAGATGGCACATGTTGCTGGGGCTGCCTCCTCCCTTGTCCCCATCAGAGCTCTTGGGCCCCAAGCGGGGTACACCTGGAGCCTCTCACCTTCCTCTGGCTTTAACGCAGTTCCTTCCTTGTTGCTGTCAAGGGAGGCACTCCCAAGCCCACCTGCCGCCCACAAGAGGGGCCAGGAACGGCGTCCCCAGGCCGAGGGGCCGGGCCCTGGGCAGGAAGAGCCCGAGGAGAAGGTGGCAGTCAGCCCCACCCCGCCAGGCTCTCCAGAGGTGTAAGGGCCAGTTTCCATGTCTGTCCCTGTCCTCCGTTGTGTGGATTGCTTTAGTGCCCATCCCGTCTTGGGTGGTGGGGAGAGGGTGCTCTGGCCCTGGCTCAAGGAGTGGAGTGGGGGGAAAGTGAGTGTACCCTTGGTTCTGTGTGCAGCCTTGACCCCTAAGCAGCCCCCAGGGCTCCCCTCGTCAGCACCTAGGGTATAGGGCTGGAAGCGAGGGGGCCGAGTACCTTCTGGGTCCTTAGCAGAAACCTGGTCAACCACGTTTTCTGCTCTATCAAGCCCTGTTTTCCTTTAAAAAATTATTAAGGTATTTATGTACCTGGTTGTATGTACACGTGAATTGTACAAGTCAATGAATGTTTATATACATATGTACCATGTCACAGGCTTCCTTGGTGGCTCAAGACAGTAAATAATCTGCCTACAATGCAGGAGACCTGGGTTCGACCCCTGGGTCAGGCAGATCCCCTGGGGAAGAGAACGGCTACCCACTCCAGTATCCTTGCCTGTAGAATTCCATGGACAGAGGAGCCTGGTGGGCTGCAGTCCATGGGTTGCAAAGAGCCGGACATGACTGAGTGACTAACACTTTTCACACACCGTATCACAACCTCCCAGATCTTTGAGAACATTTCCACCCCTCCTGTAAGCTTCCTTGGGCTCCTTTCCTCTTAATGCACCTGCCCCAGGTCACCACTCTTCTGGCTTGTCGCATAGATTCATTTTTCCTGTTCCCAACTTCATTTGAATGGAATTATCCAGTACACAGTATAGCTCTTTTGTGCCTGGGTTCACAGCGCACCTCCATTGTTACACTTCTAAAACTTAGAAGCCTTTTAGCTCTTCTCCCCCCTCTCACCTCTTTTACAGATGAGGAAACTGAGGTTCAGAGGGGTGAAGGGATTTGCCCAAGGTCACATTGCTAGTTGATTGCAGAATTAGATCTAGATTCTAGTCTCTGGAGCCCTTGACTTCTGTCGCCTGGTCTGCAGCCACTGTGTCTTTTCCCTGCGTGATGTCAGGGTTTCAGGGTGATATAGTTTTTCCTGCCTGTGAGCTGAGCAGTACAGAAGGATTAAGAGGCTTCAGGATTGGGGCTGATTGTTGAGCAGAGACAGGTTCATGCGCTGATTACTCACAGCAAGTGTCACCAAGGGCTGGAGGGCCCCAGGAGCGCATGCTCTCCTGTGGCGCTGTGTGGTGCTGAAGGAGTGATGTAGGGGAGGGACCCAGGAGCGCATGCTCTCCTGTGGCGCTGTGTGGTGCTGAAGGAGTGATGTAGGGGAGGGACCCAGGAGCGCATGCTCTCCTGTGGCGCTGTGTGGTGCTGAAGGAGTGATGTAGGGGAAAGACCCAGGAACGCATGCTCTCCTGTAGCGCTGTGTGGTGCTGAAGGAGTGATGTAGGGGAGGGCCCCAGGAGCGCATGCTCTCCTGTGGCACTGTGTGGTGCTGAAGGAGTGATGTAGGGGAGGGACCCAGGAGCGCATGCTCTCCTGTGGCGCTGTGTGGTGCTGAAGGAGTGATGTAGGGGAGGGACCCAGGAGCGCATGCTCTCCTGTGGCGCTGTGTGGTGCTGAAGGAGTGATGTAGGGGAAAGACCCAGGAACGCATGCTCTCCTGTAGCGCTGTGTGGTGCTGAAGGAGTGATGTAGGGGAGGGACCCAGGAGCGCATGCTCTCCTGTGGCGCTGTGTGGTGCTGAAGGAGTGATGTAGGGGAAGGACCCAGGAACGCATGCTCTCCTGTAGCGCTGTGTGGTGCTGAAGGAGTGATGTAGGGGAGGGACCCAGGAGCGCATGCTCTCCTGTGGCACTGTGTGGTGCTGAAGGAGTGATGTAGGGGAGGGACCCAGGAGCGCATGCTCTCCTGTGGCGCTGTGTGGTGCTGAAGGAGTGATGTAGGGAAGGGCTGGCCCCCTTTTCAGGTGGTGATCCAGCCCACCGTGACAGCGCTGCCCCTGAGCAATGACATGGCTTTCCCTGATCTCCTTGGTGGCCGTGGACAGCCAGATCAGGGTGCTTATGATGAGGACAGGAGATGACCGGGCTTCAGAAACAGGACCCTCTGGGCAGAGGTCAGGGGTCAGAGGGCATTTTCCCAGGGCTTCTGGGAGAGAGATTGGGCAGTGAGGCTCCTCCTGGCCACCCAGGCTGACAAGTCCTCCTCTCTGTGTCTCTCCTCCCGTCCCTGCGAGGCTGTCCCCGCTGGACCGCCCTCTCCTTGACCACACAGTTTCAGTTTACACGGTGCTCTTAGATGTCTTCTGCTCCTTTCCTAGAGTCTTCTCAGGCTCTAGAACTTCCTTGCTATTGACTTTTACAGCTGCCTTAAGAATGGATTTGTTCTCTGGGTTTCGCGGGGGAGTGACTCTGTGCCTCATTTGTATCCATGGAATTTTAATTTGCAGAGGTGACTGAGTGACAACACGGAGAAGCCGATGCCACTGAAAGAAGAATTTATTCCTTATATTTCCAGAGAGAAGAGGGCATGCCATGCCAGGCGGGGCCACATGGGGAAGGACCAGAGCTGGTCAGGAGGGGAAAGAAGCGAGAAGGAAGAGCATGACCCGGAGCTGTTATTGGGGTTTTCTTGGGATGCAATGGGTGAGGCGGGGTGAGTACTCGAGCGAGTGTAGGGGGGGAGCAGTTTGGATAATTTTCGATGGCTTTGGGCTCTGGGCATGGTCTCTGGTTGCCTGGGGCCTGGCTCTGGGTGATCTGGGGCATGAGAAATAGATTAGGAGATGGTAGGGTCGGTTTGCTTAGGAAAGACATATTCCCTTTGCTGTCTATAAGGATTGCCTGGTCCGGGGAGGGGCACCCTCTCCTTGACCAGCCAACTTCTTCACGTATTGTAACACCATAAAATATAGAGAATAAAAAGCATGAATAGGAGGGTCTGTCACCTGCACGGATGTTGTCAAGCTGAATCAGGAGGAGTTAGGAGCACAGGGAGGTCAGAGTGCAGGCGGGTCCAGCAAGCAGCCACTGCTGTGTGTGCTGTATGGCTGGAAGGCCTGGGTCTGGGAAATAAGCATATCCTTCCCTCTGTCTTCCCAGCATCCTTCTTGAGGTGTTTGTAGAGAGAGAAGGCAAATGGATTAAAACCACTGCGCTGAAGAAAGAGACTCGCAGACAGAAAATGAACTTATGGTTGCGGGAAAGAGATAGTTAAGAGAGTTTGGGATGGACAGGTACATGCTGCTGTATTTACAATGGATAACCAACAAGGACCTACTGTAGAGCACATGAAACTCTGCTCAGTGTTATATGGCAGCCTGGATGGGAGGGGAGTTTAGGGAGTGCGGCTGAGTCCTTTTGCTCTCCCCCTGAAACTGTCACAGCGCTGTTAATTGATTATGCCCCAATATAAAATGGGCTTCCCTGTGGCTCAGACAGTGAAGAATCTGCCTGCAATGCAGGAGACCCAGGTTTGATCCCTGGATCAGGAAGATCCTCTGGAGAAGGGAATGGCTACCCACTCCAGTATTCTTGCCTGGAGAATAGAAGAACCTGGTTGGCACAGTCTATGGGGTTGCAAAGAGTCGGACACAACTAAGGGACTAACTAACACTTTAGTGTAAAATAAAAGGTTAAAAAAAAAAAAACAACCACTGGGTTGAAAATTAGTGGAGACAGAATCCCTGATAGTGATCCGAGTTTTAGTGGTGGCACGGCCGTGTCAGGACTGTGGGTACCACAGCCCTCTTCCCTCTCCTCCCTCCCTGCCTGTCCCTCCTCGCTTTCCCTCATATGTCTCAGAGTAACTCGGCCGGCAGCCTGAAACACATTCTGCTGAGCCTCCTCTCGGCCACTTGCTGTTGGAAACTGGGTCTCACTGATGGTGATACCTGAGGAGTGGCCTAGAAATCAGACCTGCCTCTTCCCCTGGAGGCGTTGACCTCCCAGGCGTGTCATAGATCTTTCAGGCTCACTGTTGACTGTGTTGGACCTAAGCTGGGAGTTTGGGATGCTCAGTCTTGAAAACAGGGACACGGTGAAGAGGCCCGCTGAAAAGCAGCCCCAATCTGCCTGCATGCCAGGCGTGCAGGCAGGCTCAGCGGTGCGTGCAGCCTGGGTGCATGCTGTCACGTCAGCTGGTGCCCCGTCTCTCCGCAGCATCAGTCCCTAGGGCCCCACATAGCTCTGCAGCCCACAGGGGAGGGAGACATTAAAAGGTACCATCTCAGGGAAAAAAAAGATGTTTTCAGCTCAGGTTGGAAATGAGTTGGAGGGTTGATGAGGCGGAGAGCTGCAGCAGTGGCAGGGTTGGGAGGAGGCTCTTTGCCAGGCGGGATTCTCAGAGGAGGTGGTGGCTACATCTTACATCTGCATCAGTCTGGGCTGTGTCAGGGGACTTAGAGAAAGCGGGAATTGGAAGGACGGAGATGGCCTTGGGAGCAGAAGGGGACTGAAGACAGAGCTCAGGACCGTTTCTGGTTTGAGTCACGATTTTAGGAAGGATCTTAATGGTATTTCAGACACTTCGGTAGCCTTTTGTCTGTTTCCTTGGTCTCTGGCCTCAAGGGGCTGGAAGGGAATTCCAGAGCCCTCATTTCCTTGTGCTTTGCTAGTCTGATCCCACCCGCCACCTTCCATTTGCTGCAGAGCGGGGGCTGAAGGCGGAGGGGGTTCTGCATCCCCTGCAGGCTGGCTCCCCTTCTCGGACTCTGGTCCCACCCCTCCTTGATTCAGACCCCGCCTGCGTGCTGCTGTGGTCCACTCGGCCACGGGGCCAGGCCTGCCACAGGCTGAGCATCGCGGGAGAAGGTGCTACTTGGGTGGCCAGACCAATTTCTAATGTAAGATTTAAGGACCTGGGCCTGCATACGTGTCCTTGGCTTCAGGAAAGCCACTCTGGGAAGCAAAATACTTTATCCCACTTATGTTTCCATTGCTTAAAATGTTCTTGGGGTTTCTCTTTGGCTATTTCCTTCAAGAACCAAAATATGCTCAACAGAACAGCCTTCATGACTTTGTAGACATCTCTTTGACCAATCCCATTGTTCTTATTTAACCACCTGCCTTTCGCATCCCAGTTAGAATTCCTTTTACCCATTTCCACATGGTGAGTTCACTCTAAGCAGATGAAGTTGTGGCACTGTTGAGGAGATAGAGAGTCTGGCATTTCAGATGTGCCCCTGCTACTCTCTCTGGCTTAGGGAAGGGTCTCCTGCCTGGCTCCCTTGGCATTGTGGAAAGAGGTTGCGCATTCCTGGGCCTCCAAGGACTATTCTGGGCTCCAGGGCTAGGAGACATGCTGCTGCTTCTCCTGCCGGCTCATAAGCATTGACCTCTGTTCAGTTTTGAGAGTCAGGGAGTAGCCTCTGGGGACTTCCCAAACTGCCGGCATGAGCCTCAAGTAATAGGGAGAGCCCTGGTAGGAGACGGAACCATGGCCATGAAACCCACTTGGGAGGAGTCCATGAGGGACAGAAGTTTGCCCTCTTCTCCTGCCGCCAGCTCTGGAGCCATGTCTCGGGGTGTTCACTCAGGCCACAACCTACCCTGTCCCCTGAGGGCCTCCTATGCGTCACCCCGCTCCTTAGGCACTCAGGCCCTCCCTCACACAGGCACAGTGGGGCTTATTGTATAGAGCAGGGGTCTCCAGCCTCCAGGATCTAATGCCTGATGACCTGAGCCGGAGCTGATACAGTAATAATAGAAATAAAGTGCACAGTAAATGTAAGGCATGTGAATCATACCCAGACCATCCGCGCACCCCTGGTTTGTGGAAAAATTGTCTTGCATGAAACCAGTTCCTGGTGCCAAAAAGGCTGGGGGCTGCTGCTGTGGAACAGATGCTGCCCCTGTGTTCAAGAGGGTAGCCTTGCTGCTCGCCCTCGGGTGACGTGCACTTGCACGTGTGACCTGACCGGGGGCCCTCCGTTAGGGCTCCATGTGGGGTGTTCGGTATCTGTAAAAACCCTGGTGCCAGAAGGTGGGTGAGCAGTAAACCGAGTGAAATGCTGCTCCCGCCCTTGGCAGGCGATCTGCAGAGCCCGCAGCTCCCCGGGAGCAGCTCTCAGAGGCCGTGCTGGAGGCCACGGAAGAGGCGGTGGCCCAAGAACTCGAGCAAGAACAGACACAGCTACTGGAGTCCAAGCGAGAGAAGATGCAGCGGCTGCGGGAGAAGCTGTGGCGGGAGGAGGAGGCGGAGGCCCTGCAACTTCACCAGCAGAAAGAGAAGGCGCTCAGGTCCTGCCGCCCGGCCCAGCCACCCTGGCTGCCCCTCCAGGATGACTCCTCTGTGGCCTGGGTGGAGGAGGGGTGGGCTCCCTGGCCAAGACCCGTGCCTTTCCTCTCTTGGGAAGGGACTTGAGAGGCATGATAGTAATGGGGATGGCTGGTATTTTTTGAGAGATTACTCTGATCCACGTGCTTTGTGTCTGCTAATTCGTTGAGTCCTTGGGAATGGCCCTTATGAGTTTCTGTCATCAAGTCTGTTTTGTGGAATTTATAATATAGATGAGGGAGCTGAGGCACAGGAAGGTTAAGTAGCTTGTCCAAGGTGTGGAGCCTCATAAACAGCAGAGCCTGGATTAACAGTCTGGGCAGTTTATCTCCAGAGCCTGTTTCTTTTTTTTTTGTTTTAACACTTTATTTTTTTACTTTGGCTGCACCACGCAGCATGTGATAGGGTGTGAGGTGCTCTTTCCCGGGACCCAGAAGTTTCTGTTTGGGTTCCTACTCTTTGAGTATGTGACAGGCAGGCCCTCGACAAATGCAGCACATAGGCTTGGGCTGGGCCTGCGTGTGTAGGAGTGTGGGCTTCTGTGCTGGAGTTACGGTTTTATAGGAAAAGGCAGGTGAGGGCTGGCGTGATGGCTCCGCAGTAAAGCATCACCAGGGGGCCTTTGATCCCTTCATCTTCAGCGCTGAGTTTTACTCTCAGGCTCTCTCTACAGTCCAGTGTAGCTGCTGGATCTCCAGCCATCGTACCTGTGTTCCAGGCAGGAAGTATAGGGGCACCTTCTAGCTCATTCAGTCCCTTCAGAGGCACTTTGATGGAAACTTTACCCAATAATTTCTGTTTATATCTCACTGGCCACTCCTGTTTGCAAAGGGTGCAAAGTTGACTGAGGAATGTAGTCCTTTAGCTGGTCTCTGGGCCTGAGAGAATAAAATTAGGGTTCTCTTAGTAAAGAAAAGTGGGAGAATGGATATTGAGAGGGTAATAAACCATCTCTGTCACAGTCCCAGGTTGGGGAAAGTGCTACAAAAAGACGTTAATATGTTTCACTTACTTGGCAGTTAAGCTAAAGGTTAAATCTTGTCCTCTTGGACAGAAGATCCCAAAGTGCTGTAGACTTACTATTTTTATATCATACATGGCAAAGACTGTATAAAATATTTATGGTTAATTTAGAGAAACTAAGAGAAAACCAGCACCCAACTGCCCAGAGGTTTGGGGACAGTCTCCCTCATTAGCCCAACACAGGCTCTGCTGACCAGGGTTCATCCTATGTCACCCCTCCTGGATCCCCCTGCCAGAGAGCATTCTAAAGAATAGATGGTCCCAGGCATCCTCCACTTCCAGCTGCCTGGAACTTGGGGTAGGGGGCCTCCCAAACAGAGTGCAACTCAGCTTACCTTGAGAGGCAGTGCCTAGGAAGAAATCCTGGTGATGTTTCCCTACCAGGCTCCTCTCTCTCCCTGGCCACCCTGGGCTGTGCTGACTGCTTTCTGTCCCTTCCTGAACCCCCCAACTTCAGAGGGGCCTCCCAGAGCCCTCCTAAATTGTAGTGAAAACCAGCCTGTTGAAAAGTATCTGACTCAGGGCCTGAAACACGATAGTTGCTCAATAAAAGCTGGTTCTTGGTTGTATTTTCAATTGAAATCAGTATAGTGTTCGTGGTCTTGACTAAGTGATTTCTCTGTGGGCAGTGCCTTGCCTGGCTCTCTTCAAAGTAGTTTGTCATAAGAACCCTGTTTCTATTTACACATGAGCCTTTCTGAGAGGTAGGGTCTCCTCTCTGCTGGGAAATTACCACTTGATAGAAATTTCTGGAAGCCACAACTGACCTTGTAGCAAATATGTCTTGCATGAGAAGGCAGGCAGGCAGGCAGGCTGACGCTTAAGTTTCTTTAGTTACAAAACAAAGAGACTGAGTTTAGTTGTAAGATGAGAGGAGAGCGTTGTAAAATGCAGGACTTAACTGCTAAAGACCCTTCCATTCTGTGGTGATAAGTGTAAAATCTAGCCTTGGGACAGAGAGAAAGGGTTTCTGGGGGAATCTAGCAGGAAGAATCTTTAAATTTTCAGTCATTACGGAAGAGAGCAGTGGTGTCAATAGCTGAAAATAGAAAACGATCCGAAGTCCTTTCTGGCTCCGGAATTCACTGCAGAAGCTTTTCCGAGAGATTGTCTTCTGAATCATGTTTTTCTCGGGCTTGAACTCCCTGAGTGTGCAGCGCCGGTCACGTGACAGCCCCTGGTCACGTGGGGGCCACGCGAGGGCTGTCTGCTTGGGATGAGATGGTCACCATCTCGGTCTGTGAATAAGGGACCCCTCACAGATAACTTGCTTGTAGTTTGGGCCTGGGTGATACTGCCCAAATTCAGCCAGCATTCATGGAGTCCCTACTTCCATTTCTGTTACTGTGCTTGGCACTTGGGAGATAGCAAGATTTTAAGACAAGATTGCTTCTCTGGAGACGCTCCCACACTTGTAAGGAAAACACACATACAAAGGCTGAATTATAGTGTGATGTTATGCATGGCAGAGAGCGGCATGGATAAGAAAGGTCCTCATGTAAAGCGTGGTGGGAGCTGAAAGGGGATTGGTGAGCTTGGAGAGGGTTGGAAAGGCTTCTCTGAGAGGACGGAGTTGGGTGTTGAACACGGAACATGGGTTCGTCAGGTAGGAAAGGGGATTCTCGATGGGAGAGTTGGCTTGAACAAAGGCCAGGAGGCAGGGAGGAGTGTGGTGGGGTTTGGAGGTTCTGGCTCATGTGATGTGGCCAGAGCTGGGTTGGGGTCAGACGGGATCCGACCTTGAGTAAATGCCTACCACCTGGTTGCAGAGGAGAACCTTTTGCAGAAATGCTATTTTGGGATCATGGAGCTCGTGATCTGCTTCCTGTGGCAAAGGGCAGGTGGAGTTCATAGCCCCTCTCGCCCTGGGAGGTATTAAAGGCAGCAGGACCCAGAAGCTGAGGTTAGGCTTGTCCTTAAGACGTAGGAAGCTTCACAAGCAGGCTCCAGGCTTTTGGAGGCTGACAGCCAGGGGTTAGGTGTAGAAAGGGGAAGCCCTGTGGCCCCGCCAGCAAACTTGCCTTTGCTTTGCAGTTCCCTGAAGGAGCAGCTGCAGAGAGCCACCGAGGAGGCGGAGACCCAGATGAGAGAGAAGGAGCGCCAGAGGCTGTCCCGGCTCCGCGCCCAGGTGCAGTCCAGCTCGGAGGCAGATGAGGACCAAATCAGGTGAGTGTGAACTGTGGGTGGCCTGGCCTCCCTGGAGGCTCACCCCTCTCAGCACCGCCCTCCCACCCTGACCAACACAAGTACCCAGACTTACACCCACCTCCTTTTCTGCCCAGGGCCGAGCAAGAGGCTTCCCTGCAGAGGCTGCGAGAAGAGCTAGAGTCTCTGCAGAAGGCCGAGAGGGCCAGCTTGGAAGAGAGAAGCAGGCAGACCCTGGAGCAGCTCAGGGAAGAGATGGAGGCTTCAGAGAAGAGAGAGCAGGCTGCCCTGAAGGTGGAGAAGGAGAGGGCCTTGCAGCAGCTGAGGGAGCAGCTGGAAGGGGAGAGGAAAGAAGTGAGTGCCCCCCTCCACCCCCGTGTTTCCCTGGGGAGGGCTGGGTGCTGAGGAAGAACAAGAGCCAGCCTTGGGGCCCAGGGGAGCCGGCAGCGCAGGGGTCTGCGAGGAAGGGTGCGGAGACGTTGGGCCGGCCGTCTGGACCCAGGTGGAGCCTGCTCGACTCAGAGCAGATGCTGCCCTGGTCTCCACAGCGGGGTCCAGAGGTCTCCCTCCAGGGCCTGTTGGGAGTTGTCAGCAGCAGAGAAGTTTGAAGGGAAAGGACCTGGGGGTTTGGGAAGGCTCCATGACTGAAAGAGCTGGAACCAGACCAGAGGTCTTGAGACGAAGGCGCAGTGTCCCCATCCTTGTCCCTGAGGGCAGCTGTGATGACCTCTCATCTCTCTCCTTCCCTCCCCTGCCTCAGAGCGCGAGGCTGGCTCACTCAGGGGAGTTTGTTCTCCTTTATCCTTACTCCCTATCCCTCCCATCCAGTGGTCTGTCTCTAGGTAAGAGGCGGAAGTAGGTAGTAGGTCAAGTGGAACTGGTGTTTTATTTTGGTTCTGGGTGGAGTGTCCGTTCCCAGACCAAGGGAACCTATGGGGGAGGTCACTGTGCTGCACGTGCTCAGGGAGACGGTGCTGAGCCTCCAGGCCTCCTGGCCCGTATTCACAGGCAGGAGTGTGGCCTGTGTACGGTGGTTTGGCCCAGAGGCCCGAGGGTGGAAGGGCCATGACCGAGCCTCACTGAAAGTTTCCCTCCGCGCTGGCCTCCATGTCCCCGTTTGCTTGCAGACTTGAGGGACAGCTGTTTTGGAGGAATACAGACGCGCCTGTGGTTCCCCTTGGCCCCTTAGCTCGAGGGGCCTTGGGGATGGTCTTCCTGGCTCTTCTTCTCCCCAGAGTCAGAGCCCGGCCAGCCTGCCCTGGTCCTCACAGGCCCTGTGTTGCACCCCAGGCGGCGGCAGCGCTGGAGAGGGAGCACAGAGAGGAGCTGGAGCGGCTCTCCTCCTCGCTGGAGGCCAAGCACAGGGAGGTGAGGGGTGGCAGCCCTGCCTACCAGTCAGAGCCTGGCGTGCTGGGCCCCGGGCTCTGAGCCTTCACGGCTGGTTGGTCGGCAGAACTCCACCCCAACCCCGGCCCTGCCGCTAGCTTCCCTCTCCTGCAGCCCCGGGGGATAGGGGCTGGGTCCCTGGGAAGCGAGTCGCCCGTGGCCTCTGTAGGGCCCTCTGAGGGTCACGCTCCCCGGTGCGGGCACCTCCTCAGGTGGTCTCCAGCCTCCAGAAGAAGATGCAGGAAGCTCACCAGAAAGAGGAGGCCCAGCTGCAGGAGAGCCTTGGGCGGGTGGAGCAGCGAGCCCATCACAAGGTGTACCAGGTGCTTGAGTACGAACAGGAGGTGAGTGCCGGTCTGCTCCTTTCGCCCTGGGGGCCCAGCGTTGTGGCCGGCAGGCCGAGCTGTCATGGCCCGAGGGGCCTCTGCTTTGCCTTGGATGGCTCGGCTGGGGCTCTGTTTTTATGCCTTAGTTCCCGGGAGGCCAAGTCCTTCTTCACCCCGTGCCCTGTACGTGAGTGGAGTGGGAGGGGGTGCTGGGTATGGCCGCGTGTGTATGTGGGGACGTTGGGGGAGGTGGGCGTGTGTCGCACACATGTGTGAGTCCTGCAAGCGCCTCAGCCCTGCATGACGCCTCCCTGCCTCCTGCCCGGCAGCTCAGCAGCCTCCTGAGAGAGGAGCGCCAGGAGGTGGAGCGGGAGCATGAGCGGAAGATGGACAGGATGAAGGAGGAGCACCAGCAGGTGGTGGCTGAGGCCAGGCAGCAGTACGAGGCCGAGGTGACTGGGCCGCAGCCCCTGGCACACGTGTGTGTGTGTGTGTGCGCACACACAAACCCACTCCCACCTCTTGGGGTCCTTCCCAAATGTCCGCAGGGCCTTGGAAGGAGTCAGGGGTGGTGGGAAGCGTCCTTCCCGGGCCCCCAGCAGTGGTGAAATCCAGTTTTGCCTTTGTATTAAAGCATTGCGGGAGGGCTGCTCCTCCCCCCGTCAGGCTGCACTTTGCTCTCCTGTTAGTAACAGCCGGGGTGTATTGAGCGTGTACGGTGTGCCAGGTGCATCCTGAGCTCTTTGCGCGTTAACCTCATTTAGTCTTCACAATACCCTTGGGTGGGGGCGTCAGTACTATCCTTCTCTCCATTTGAAAAAGAGGAAACTGAGACTTGAGCATAAGCAACTCCCTTAAGCCTCCCTGGCTGATAAGTAAAGGAGCTAGGATTCAAGCCAAGACTATCTGACTCCAGAGCCTTCGATTTTTAACCACCAACCCTGTGCCTCCAGGCCTACAGAATTTCCAGGACTTCTGGAAATAGATTGGCAAGAGCCAACCAATATTTAGATATTACATGCCCATCTTCAGCCTCTGGCTTGGAGGGGAAAGTTCAGTGACTAAGTGGACCCAATGGCACGCTCACTTTGGGGTGAACGACTGGGAGGGCTGGTGGCTGACTTTAGCCCAGAGCTGGATGGGCTTCTGTCCCCAGTTTCTAGGCTTCGCCTCCAGAAACTTGAACCAGTATCCCAGACTCTGCACCAGAGCAGAAATAGCAGCCCAGAGGAAAATGTAGTTGACTCCTTTCCTAAACCAGTTCTGCCCTTGTTGAAGAATAGTGACATTTTAGTAATGACCCCTTCCCTTAAGGAAGGAAGGCTGTGTGTGTGGGGAGTGGTAAGAGAGGCAGGTGTCCACCCAGGGATTTCTCAGGACACCTGTCCAGTGTTGTTTCAGCAGCAGACAGGGGGTGCAGGCTTTCTGGGGACGAGACCATGTGGTCCTGGGCACTCTCTCCAGGAGCCGGCTTTAGAGGCCTGGTGGGGTCCCTGATCTTACTGACCTGAGGCGGCAGGGCAGGGGATAGGGAGCGGCTCTGGTCGAAGGGTTGGGAAGGGCCCTGGTGGTTTCCCACCAAGGGCCCCACCCTCCGTCAGGAGAGGAAGCAGCGGGCTGAGCTCCTGGGGCACCTGACGGGAGAGCTGGAGCGCCTGCGCAGGGCCCATGAGCGAGAGCTGGAGTCGGCGAGGCAGGAGCAGGACCGGCAGCTGGAGGACCTGCGGCGGCGGCACCGGGAGCAGGTGGGCGCTGGGCTGAAGGTGCTTGGGGCCCGCCCTCCCGGAGCCCTCCACCCAGGGTAGAAGAGTGCTGGGGGCCGGCACTGCCACAGCGGCGGGGTGGAGCCTGCCGGCTTCAGGGGTGGGGAGGTCTCTCGCTGGCCATCCCCAAGCCGGGGCATCCTTGCTCTTTTGTTTTCTGGGCCAAGGAGCATCCCCAGGACTAGAAGCAGAGGTCAGTGCACCTCGGGCCTTGGGGTTGGTGTCTTTGCCTCTGCTCACCATTCCCCCTGAAATAAGCAAGGGGTGATGCTTTGCTGGGGGAGCCCAGCCCAGCCTGGAGCACGTGGTGTGGGGCACACGGTCGTGAACTCCTCCTGGCCCTCAGCTCGGGCCTGGGCACTGGCTGCACTCCCATCTTTCTCTCTACCTACACTCCGTGCAGGAAAGGAAGCTCCAAGATTTAGAGGTGGAACTTGAAACCAGAACCAAGGATGTCAAGGCCCGAATGGCTCAGCTGGATGTCCAGGTGCGGGAGTAGGGGCAGAGGACAGGCTCTCAGGTACCCTTGACCCGGAAGTCCGCTCCCCCAGGAGAGGCCCGGAGTCGGCCAGATGGCCAGACCTTCTGTGCTCCGCAGAAGGAGGCGGCCAGAAAAGAGAAGCAGCAGCTCCTCGACGTGCAGCGGCAGGTCGCGCTGGAGAGCGAGGTTTGTCTGCTGCTTCTGTCCTCCCTTGTTGCACTTCCTTCCTCCCCCAGCCCCTTCATTCCCCTGGGGAATGTCCCAAACTCTGTTGGCTAGCATCCCACAGATAGCTCCTCTGTGGGAGACCAGCTTGGGCTACCCTGGGGGGCGGGGCCCCGGAGGGGTGGGGCCTGGTCCAGCCTCTCCCCCAGTGCTTCCGGGTTGTCTGCTGCTGTCGGCTCTGTGACTCCCCCGTCGACTCCCACCCACGTCTTCAGGTCCTTCTGTCTTTCCTTCTGACCCCCAGGAAGCCACAGCCACTCATCAGCACCTGGAGGAGGCAAAGAAGGAGCACACCCACCTGCTGGAGTCAAACCGGCAGCTCCGAAGAATCCTCGAGGAGCTTCAGGCCCGCAAGTTGGAGCTGGAGTCCCAGGTGGAGCTGCTGCAGGCCCAGAGTCAGAGGCTGCAGAAGCATGTCAGGTGGTCTGGACCCCTGCGCTCCGCCACCCCTGCGCCTCCCGCCTGCCTTCTGACCTCTGCCGCTTGGGGGCTCTGTCTCTTCATGGCCCAGTTAGCAGGCAGAAGTGGAGCCAGGCAGAGGGGCTGCGTTTTGTAGGGACTCGGGGGGGCGTGAAGAGGCTGTGACTAGCCCGGGTCCCCTGGTTCTACTGTCCCTGCCCCAGCCCTGCCTCAGCATCTTTGGCAGGATTGAAAGGATGGAGGTGGATCTGCCCGTTCCCCGCTAGGAGTCCTGAAAGGTGCTGCCAGGCCTGCTTCAGTATGTGACCCTGCCTCACCAACTCCCCAATTTCCCATCACAGCGACCTGGAGGTCCAAGCTCAGAAGAAGCAGGACTTGAAAGAGCTGGAGGTAAAGGACAGTAACACTTCCCCACATTTGGAGCCTGATCTCCTCCTTGAGGACCTGAGGAAATCCCCCCGGACGGTGAGCTTCTCTTGGAAGGGTCAGGGCTGGAGTTGGGCAGGGCTCCACGAGGGGCGGGGCTCTAGGAGGGGTTGAGGTCCAGGAGGGATGGGGCTCCAGTGGGGGGAAGGTGGGTAGGAGGGGCCCCTGGTTGGGTAGGGCTCCAGGAAGGGTCCTGACTGTTCTGCCTAGGACTTTTTAGTCTCCTATTCTTATCATTCCTAGCCCTACTTCTCCATCAGTCAAATTATATCTGTAAGTGACTGGTGCTTGGTGGCTGGCAGAACTATCCTCTGGGCCACTAGGAGGGACTTCAGGGCCCATTGAGCCTGTTGTTATATTCAGTGGGCATTTTCTACTGTGTGTGTCTTAGAACCAGACTAAAGAGGTATCCTTCTCTCTCTTCCCAGAGCAAGGAGACTGACCTATCCTTGGACAGGTGCGTTCCAATAACCTGTCCTGTTTTGGGTTGAGGATCCAGGAATGGTTCAGTGAGGATGTGCGTCAGGGCCGGGGACTGACCTGGGCCCATGGTCTCCAGTGGGGCTTGGTTCGAGGATAGGGGTTGGGGCACTGAGGAGTCTTCTGTGACAAGCCAGGAAGGTGCCCAGGGTGATCACTGACACAGCACGCTGGCATGGACTGACCCTTGCATGAGGGTCAGGCTGATGGGAGGGTCTGGCTGTCTCTGGTGGCTCCTGTCAGGGTCAGGGTGGGAGGACTGGAGTTGCACAGTGCGCGTGCCGCACGCCGTGGGTCTCGAGCAGCAGCGTCCCCACCCTCTCCTAGCCCTGCGGGCTGTACTCAGGCTGGCCATCTGCTGGGGCAGTGCTCATGACCCACAGCAGGAGTCCACAGTGCGTGTGTCCCCGCTCCACCCCCTGCCCTGCCCTTCTGCAGCGCTCGGCACTACCTCTCTGCTGAAGGGGTGGCTCTCCGCAATGCCAAAGAGTTCCTTGTGCAGCAGTCGCGCTCCATGCGGAGGCGGCAGACAGCTCTGAAGGCCGCCCAGCAGCACTGGCGCCAGGAGCTGGCCAGTGCTCAGGAGGCGGCCAAAGACCCACCAGGCACCAAGGCCCTGGACGACGTGTGCAAGGACTTGGAGGAGGTCAGGCGCCCCGGGGGGACTCAGCCACGTGGGTGGGCGCCTGGGGCAGGAAGCTGGCCCTCCCTTTGGGCTCGCCCTCAGTAGATCATGCCCAGGGCTCCCCTTGAGTGGTCAGGTAGGCACAGGGTCACTGGACAAGTCTAGGGAGACCAGACAGGAGATGGAGGTTAGGGATCACCACAAGGATGGAAGCTCCTTACACTCACCTGGCAGTGCAGAATGCTTTCTCTATTAGGAAGTCATTTGGGCCTCACAGTAACCAGAGACCATGTACAGGGTTGTAGTGGTGTTCCCATTTTCTAGAAGTTCCACATTGCTTGGCCATTCCATCACACTCAAGACTTGACTCATAAGTGAAAATCTTTTGAGCACACTCAGCATAAGCCAAATTCCCTGTTTTCCTTCTCTGAGACTCTAATTTATAATGAAAAGGAGACATCTTCGTGATTATTAGTGGGATCACACGTCTCTTTGCCATGTGAGGGTCTTGGCAGAAGATTATGTCTGGTCCCTTAGAGTTCTAATGATGCTCAGAGCTGGTGAGGGATTGTGGGCCCTCTGGCCCCTAAGTCTGGGGGCAGCAGAGGGTCAGAGGTCAGTACCTCTGGAGGGGCAGCCTTCCAGGGGCATCTGCATTCCACCCCCAAGGCCTGGAATTGCTCTGCTGAATCCCTGCTCTTGAGGATGGGGGTAGTAATGGTAGTTGGAACAGTGATGATAATAATAACCATTTGTTTAATAGTAACTGTTTTGAGAATTTATTAGATGTAGGCATAGTGGAGGGCACGTATCATATGTTCTCTCTTCTAATCTTCAAGACCCTATGAAAAGGTTTTTTTTTTTTTTGATGCATATCCAGAGTTCGGTAATTCAAGCTCACCCAGATCACCCAGCCAACAAACAGCAGAGTGGGGGGACTCCGGCATGTGCCTGTGTGGTAAGTCACCATCTTCCTCCTTCCCTTCCTCCCTGGCTGCAGGAGACCAGGCACCTGGATGAGATGAAGTCGGCCATGCGGAAAGGCCACGACCTGCTGAAGAAGAAGGAGGAGAAGCTGCATCAGCTGGAGTCCTCTCTCCGGGAAGAGGTGCAGCCCAGCCTGGCCCCAGCCTCCCTCTTCTGTTCCTGGGATTCGGTGGGGGTTCTTGGGTCCCATGTTGGGTCAGCTTAGGCCCAGGATTGGCAGTAGGCTTAGGGCTTCTGAGCTGCTGAAAGTGGCTGTGACTTCAGCTCTGTCGAGCACATTTGGGGGTTTGGGTATCTGTGCTGAGACATCCTGAGCAGACTTGGATCCTCTTGCTGAAGGTTCTTGGGAGAGGACTGGCCCTGCCCTGGTGCCCGAGGAGAGGTGTGCCTTGAGGGCCAGGAATAGAGGCTCCTCGGTTTCACTACCCCTGGGCCTCATAGGCTTTCCTCTGGATGCCTGAGATGTGGGTGCAGAAGGAGCTGGAAAGACACCGTGGGAGTGTTTACCGGGGTGAGGGTGGGGGCCTGCCTGACCCTGGTGGTCTTACTGCCTATATCTCCAGTGGCTGAGTTCTCTCAGCCTCACTTGCAAGGCAGCCTGTGCCTCCCCCAGAACTTGGGGCCCAAAGAGCTTACCCACCAAGTCCTCAGCTGTCACGAGGGCAGGACGCACAGGGCAGGTGCCACCCTCAACTGCTGCGTCTTCCCACCAGGCTTCAGATGAGGACACGCTGAGAGGACCCCTGACCAAGAAGGTGGTGACCTTTGACCTCAGCGACCTGGAAGATGGGAGCAGTGACAGTTCTGACTCTTGCCCCCTGCCTCACTGTGAGTGGGCGGGGGGAGGACCAGAGATGCAGCCCTCCCCACAGCCCTGCGAGAGAGGGCCCCCCTGCCGTGCCGGTGTCTGGAGCAAGTGGTCAGCACGTGCCCTGGCAGAAGCGAGCCGGCTGGGTTTGCAAGGCCCAGAGGCTCAGGGGAGGCCTTCTGAGCGCACAGGGGGCTCGCAGCAAGAGATGCGTCCCTCTTGGCCTTTCCTGGAGGGCCTCTCCCTATAGATGCTTCTGAAACACTGAAGCTGTGGGGCTTTTGTTGAGAGGAACAGAGAAAGGGGTGGGAATGTGGGCCAGTAGGGTGCAGTACCTGCCAGGCCGTTCTCCACCCTCTGCCTCTTCCCTTTGCAGTCAACCTGACCCCAAGCCCCACCTTCCCCAACAAGATCCACTACCTGAGCAGCTCCCTGCAGAGCATCAGCAGCCAGCTCAACGGGGTGCTTGGTGTCCTGGGCAGCCTCAACACCCAACCGCCACCGCTCTTCACCTCCACACCCGTGATGCTCCCCACCCAGGCCTCCAGGAGCACCCTGGCTCCCCCCCACCCGTCCCTGGCCCAGGGCCCAGCCTCATCCCCAGCTCGGCCCACATCTGCCCAGTGGACCTGGGACCTGGGGCTGGGCCCCAGGCTCTCTTCCTCTGCGGCTCAGACCGTGGACGACTTCCTGGTGGAGAAGTGGCGCAAGTATTTTCCAAGTAAGCCTCCCTCTGGGCTGTGCACAGTTCTGGCTCAGCCTCCCCGCCTCCCTCCTCTGCCTGCCCCTCACCCCCAGCTTTGGCATGTTCCCCAGACTCTCAGGGTCCCTGGGAGGAACTTGCTGCTCGCCCTGTGGCTGGAGGCCCTCTGGGTCAAGGATGGGTTACCTGATGGGGCCTTTATGATGGATTCTAGAGCTCAGCTGAACCTGAGGAGGTCACTTGTCAGAGTTGTGATCGCTGCCATCTTGAGTGTTATATATTATGGGCCAGGCATTTTATATATGGTTTTTCACTGAGTCGTTATAATAACCCTCTGAGGTTATTCCACACTTTTATCCTCATTTTACAGATGGGGAAACAGACTCAGAGGTAAAGTAATATCCTCCATGGTACCACATACTGGATTTTGACCCCATGTCTGTGACTCCGGGGTTTGTAGCCCTTTGGCTGTATGTGGCTTCCTGTGGTCTCATGGCCCTGCTGAGGAATGTGAAAATCCATAAAAAGTTATTTGAAGGAAGAGCTTCTACCTTCTTGTCCCTACCGAAACTGAAAAGTAATTTCAGTTTTAGAAATAAGTAGGACAGTTCCCGGGTACCCTCTGTCTCCCTCAGAAGCTTTTCCTGTTTTTGGTTTGGGGCACTGCCGTTGCAGTTTCTGGGTGGGGGGAGGCGAGAGGGGGCTGGCTTGGCTAAACTCCTGTCTTTTCTGACTGCTTCCCTCATACTTTTCCAGCTGGCATCCCGTTCCTCAGCAGTGGCCCTGCCCCCTTGGAAAACAGGCTGGGCTATGTGTCTGCCAGGTAAGCCTCCCTGAGGGCTCAGGGTGGAGCCACTCTGTTCAGCTGCAGCTCCCAGGGCAGGTGGGACCTGGTGACGGGACCAGAAGGCCCTGTTACATCACCCAGACATTAGGCAGGTCCCCCAGGCCATGAAGCCGCTGAGGTCCCAGTGGGGGCAGGCTGGCCTTACGTGAGCCAGCCCCAGGAGGAAGCTGCCCAGTGGCACCCTGGGAAGAGATGGGATCTGGCCGTGGAGTGAGGCCTTCGTCTCTGCCCTGAGCTCTTTGCTGCACACGGCTCCGTTCTTCCCCCAGACCTGCTGAGCAACATCTGGAGGGAGTGGGGGCTCCCTGTGGGGGAGACAGATGGGCAATTATTGAAACTTGTTATTAATTTCCCCTTCATCTTGTTCCTTGCCAAATGTACCCTGCCTTGATGTGTCCCTGCAGGCCCCCAACCATAAGCACAGCCCCTCTCACCCTTTAGCCAGCTTGGGATCTGATGCTGGGAAGGTATTTGAGTTGATAGAGAGGAAAGTGTTTGCTGATGAGATTGGCTGGGCACAGGCAGACTTGGGAGCCTTGAAGTCAGGGGCATTCATCCAGGATGGGGGCTCCACCCTCTTCCCTTTTGGAAATGGATGCTCCTCACCCCAGAGGGGCACTCTTGCTGTGCTCCTGCCTCCTCTCCCTTCCCCGCAGTGAGCAGCTCCGCCGCCTGCAGCATCCCTCTTCCCGAGTCCCACAGGTGGGCACCTCCAACTTGCAGGACATGATCGCGGCTAACCGAAAGTGGCTAGAACATTACAAGAACGACCCCAAGTTGTATCCTTTTAGCTGCCTCCCAAACCCTGATCCCTTCCCACTCTAACTGCCAGGGCAGGTGGGCCCTAGGCAGGGTGGGGGCATCCCAGGAGGGTCCCGTCTGGCCCGTGGCTCCTCCCCAACCGTGCTCAGCTGACTGCGGAGTTCTCCTTCACCTTGTGGCCAGACCTCTCTTCTCCTCGGTGCCCAAGCCAGCGGCTGGTTCCAGCTTCCTGCAGCTGGACCTGGATGAGAACAACAGACTGAAAATCTATCACTGCTGAGGCGCTGAGCCGGGGGGCAGCCTGGCCTCTCCTGCACCCAGACCATGTGCCCTACTTGCTGCCTGCACGTTACTCCCCTGATAAAGCATCCTCCCGGCCCCCTTCTGTGCTGCTTGCCTCATTCGGAACTTAGAGGAGCCCCGGGGCACCAGGGGAAACGGATGGTGTGACTGGGAACAGTAAGCCACCCCTCGCCTGTAGCAGCTCAGGGCTGCCCTGTGTGACTTCTGTGTGACCCTGGCGACACGGATGTGGGGCAGCGGGGGCAGAGGTGGTGGTGGAGGAGCTCCTGCTTCAGAGGCCGGGGACTCCTTTGGAGTAGAGTCAGTCTGGTGGACCTGTGGGGCCCGCTTGGAGCTCCCAGGGTCACATATGTGGTCCCTCAGTCCCCAGAACAAAGCGCCCCCCGGCATGTTTGTACTCTGGGACCAGGGCCCGCCTCTCTAATACCTCAGCCCTGTAGAGATCAAGCTTTCTTTTTTTTTAATGTCCCCTGTCCTGAGCACTCTGTCTCACCTTTTGACTTATCTCAGGATTGGGCCCAGAGCCCTGTGGGCGGTGGCTGGAGGCTGGCCCCAGAAGTTTTGCCAGCTGTCTTCTCTCTGCTCCTCCTGGGCTTTCCTCAGGAGCACTTCCTTCCCCCCGCCGCCTGGGGCTCCTCCCCAGAGCATCCCAGCTACATTCTCAGGTCTCAGGCACCCAGCTTCCACGGGAAGAGACTGGGAGGGCTCACCATGGTTTCCTCTTCCTGGATCACCTCGGGTATATATGTGCGTTGTTTCCGTCTGTCTTTTCCACCTGTGCCGTCCCTGCTGCCCCTTCTCAGAGCCTGGAGACTTGTTCTGAAGGAGGTGAGGGGCTGGGCCCATGCCTGCCGTCTGGCACAGCACCCTGTCACCCTTCCCACGTCAGCAGGCTCCTCGAGGGGACATGCAGGCAGTGCTTAACATCTGGCCCATCGTTTAAATAAAATGCGCCCCCTTTTCTTGTCTTGAAAGCGGTGGGGGTTCCCCTGCCTCTCCAATGCATAGAAACCACCTCTCCACCCCTCATTTCTTTGGATAAGGAACTGAGATCCCATTGGCTTGTTTACCCCCAGGTACTTTTTCGGCATCAGTCTACCACATAGGATGTCCATTTTTGTTCATTCTGTGTGCTTCGGGAATAGCTCATGTGCTGCAACCAACTTTGGTGACAATTCTGTGTTTTATACATCAATTAAATCTCTGCAGGTCCATTTGCTACACAGTAGCTGTGTGAATGTGTCTCCTTTTTGAAGGCCTTTGCTTCCTTCTGCTTAAGAATGAAGGGAAAGAAATGAACATTCACAGAACACCTAGGGCTCCCCTGGTGGCTCAGTGATTAAGAATCTGCCTGCCAGTGCAGGAGACACAGGTTGGATCCCTGGTCTAGGAAGATCCCACATGTTGCGGAGCAGCTAAGCCTGTGAGCCACAGCTACCGAGCCTGTGCTCTAGAGCCCATGCGCTGCAGCAAGAGGGCGCTGCAATGAGAAGCCCATGCGTTACAACTAGAGAAAGCCCACACGCAGCAACGAAGACCCAGCAAAGCCACGCATAAAATATTTTTCAAAAAGAATACCACACTATCGAATCTAATCACAACAAACCTGTTATGTAGTTAATTTCAGCTCCATTTCTGTGAGAAAACCAGGGCCTGAAGTCCTGGAGTTGAACTCCTGGAGTTTAAATGCCTGAAGCTCCCTACAAGCACGGAGCCTCACACCTTGTGGCTGTGTCCTCAGAGCACCCTGCCCCCTGGAGCAGTGCTGGGGGCACTTAGCCCCCAGCTGAGTTCTCCCTCATCACGCCCCAGCTCCAGCTACCAGCCGGAGACAAACCATGCCACTTCCCAGGGGCCACTCGACCCTGTTTCTTCACGCAAAGGTGAGCTCTCTGAAGTTCTAAGCTGGCAAAGTCAGGTGGGTTTTTTTTTCCTGCTCCAGTGGTGTGAATAGCCTGTGTGGTCTTGGATTTATAGCAACAAAATTGCCAGAAGAACCAGCTGAGAAAGTTGCATTTCATGGACTTGCAAAAGAAGACCAACTTAAAGACAAACATACAAAGGTACCTAGCCTTTTGAGTCTGAGCCGCTCTGAGGATGGGAGGGAGAAAGGTGCTGAGAGGAGCCTGCAGATGACTTGTTCAGCCCGCTCGGATCTCACTGTGGAGGAGGTGGCCCAAAAGAGATTCCGGGAGAGGCCAAAAGCACAGTCGGTGCAGCAGAGGTGAGACCAGACCTGAGCAGTCCTGACTGGGGCTTCAGGAAAGAGGGTTTTAAAAAGGATATTTATTTTGAACAGCCTCTGCATTCACATGGCTTCGTATTTAACTGGTACAAAAGTCAGTTCATCCATGGGCCATCTTGAAGGTAACAAATATACCAGTTCTTTCTGGAGATTTTATGCAAATACAAAAAAAAAAAAATGTTCTGACTCACTTCCCTTTTACAGGTGGGATAAGGGTCATTCCTACTGTGGGGATCGGACAGTTTCCCAGAGCTCTTCTGGGATATGTTTATTTCCTCTTTTTCTTAAGGGAGACCCATTGGGCATGATTATAGCCCCTCTACCATGGAAGCTTCCACACAGAATGGCTGTATGGGGAGTGGGGAAATAACCCTGGCCTTAGGACACCTGGGTTTACTTTTCACTCTGACATTTACAAGCTCTGTGACCTCAACAGGTCCTTTCTGGGCCCATGTCTTCCCTGGTCAAAACCTTGAAGCCGGAATGCACAGTCCAGGGATGAAGCAGAGTGGCTGTCTCAGATTTGGTGACTGAGAGGTCTGCCCTGGGTGGGGAGCTGCCTCATCCAGTGGCCTAACACAGGGCTGGGGTGGGGAGGCGTGCTGGCAGCTGTTGCCGCCTGTTCCTCCAGCAGCTTCTTTCGGGAAGGCAGGGAAGTGATGGTTTAAAAAAATAGCACCTGCCCTCAGCAGTGTCGATGAGCTGGAACATCTCGTTCCTCCTTTCCTCCTGCATCTCCAGTCTTCCTCTCCTGCCTCCCTGATTGGCTTTGCCACACCTCCAGCAGGTACATACAGAGGGCCCAGGGAAGGGCAGTGTAACACCATTTTTCATCATGGAGGAGAGGGGCATCTGCTCTTGAGGGGTCCTGCTCAGGTTTAAATGCAGTGGAAGTGTGAATCAAAGGTTCACTTTATCCTCTCTGTGCCTTGAATCTCATCTCTTTAAAATGGGGTTAATAGCAAAATCTAGCCAAACTGAACAAAACACTAAAAAACCCAACTGAAAAATGGGCAGAAGACCTAAATAGACATTTCTACAAAGACAAACAGAGATGCTCATTATCACTAAGTATTAACAGAAATACAAACTAAATCTACAATGAGGTACCACCTCACATCAGTCAGAATGGCCATCACTAAAAAGTCTACAAATAACAAATGCTGGAGGGGGTATGGAGAAAAAGGAACCCTCCTGCACTGTTGGTGGGAATGTAAACTGGTGCAGTTAGTATGGAAAATAGTACGGAGGTTCCTCAAAAAACTAAAAATAGAGTTGCTGTATGATCCAGCAATCCTACTCCTGGGCATATATCCAGACAAAACTATAATTCAAAAAGATACATGCACCCTTATGTTCATAGCAGCACTATTCACAATAGCCAAGAGATGGAAACAGCCTAATATCCATCAACACATGAATGGATAAAGAAGATGTGGTGCATGTATACAATGTAATACTACTCAGCCATAAAAACAGTGAAATAATGCCATTTGCAGCAACATGAATATATCTAGAGATTATCACACTAAATGAAGTCAGTAAGAGAAAGACAAATAACCATATGATATCACTTAGATGTAGAATCTAAAATATGACACAGATGAACTTATCTATGAAACACACTCAGATATAGAGAACAGATTTGTGGGATTGGGAGTTTGGGATTACAGATGCAAATGAGTATATATACGATGGATAAATAGCAAGGTCCTACTATATAGCACAGGGAACTATGTTCAATATTCTGTTTTAAACCATAACAGAAAAGAATTTGAGAAATATATAGCTCAGTCACTTTGCTGGATAGCAGAAATTAACATAACATTGTAAATCAACTATTAAAAAAAAAAAAAGATTTAAAAATAGGAGTATCTAGCCCATAAAGTTGTTACGGGGATTAAAGAAGTTAATCCATGTAAAGTTCTCAGAACAGTGTTCAACACATAGTAAGGGGAATGATGGGTATTCCTGACTTTCCCCCATTCCCAATAGCAACTGTCAACTGTTCGTGGATAAGGCACTGCTGAGAGAACCCTAGAACCTGGGAGCAAGGCTGAAGCACCCTCTGTACCACAAAGACCCAGGCATATTGCCTTAGAGGGGTAAGAGGAGCAGCTACGTGCTGACCACACTGCCCCTCCCCCAAGCTGGCACAGCCCCCGTGGAGAGGCCTCCCTGGAGACTATGGTTCTTCCAGGGGGAAAGAGCCTGGGGGTGACATCCAGCACCCCCAGCACTGTGGCTCAGTTCATGGGAGTCCTCGTTCTGGTTTCACCCCATGGATCACAGGAGACTGTGAGGCTCAGCCATTGGGAATCATGGAGAAGGTGGAGGGGCTTCCAGCACTGGGTCTTGGCCGACCAAATTTGTACCTGCAGAGACCAATTATAGTCCCAATCTGTGGCTTTGCTCATCTGCAGAGCAAATCAATGGTGCCACATGGCCAGGGAACTTGGCAGAGTGCATGCAGGTCTGTGTGACTCAAGCCCTCAGATGAGGAGTTCCACCAGCCCCGGAGCCTGGTCAGCTCCCTCCAAGGTGGAAGAGTTGAGTTATACAGTCCTGCCAGCTCTGGTGTGCCTCTCAGCCTCTCCCAGCCAGAAAGCCTACCCAGGAAAAATCTGGGAGTTGTCTGAAATGGGCCTCCCAGTCAAGCCCAGGCGGGAGAACAGACATAGCCTTACCTCCTGCCAATTTGTTTTTTTGCCCATTAAGAGGAAGGGCTGCTTGAGAACACCTGAAAACTGCTATGTAATCCATCAATGCTTGAGCCCAGAGGCAGGTGGGCAGAGCTGATCACCCCTAGCAAGGGTAGTAGTCCTGGTCAGGCCAGGGAACTTGGGGCACACGTTGGTTTCAGTCAGGACCACAAAGAGCCTTACTGGCCTTGGAGCTGTCCTCCCAAGAACAGCTGGGCAGAGAAACTAATTCATAGCTCCACTTATTGCTAAATCCAGCCATTGGCCCACCTGACCAGGAAATCCTCCCAGAGAGAGGCTGCATATAGCCCATCCAACAGTCCTGCTTACAGTGCCACTTGGACAAAGAGCACAGCCCGAGCCTTTCCCTGTCTTTGGAGCAAGGCTGCTGGCCTTACCTGACGAGGATATCCAGTGCACAACTTTTGCCTGATTTGGGTCCCCAAATGAGAAGCCATGCAGGCCCTGGGTCCCATTCCTCTGTCCCATGAGGGCAAGGGAAGCTAAGCCATAGCCCCACCAACTGCTAAATATAGTAACCAGCCCCACTGTGTAGGAAGCCTGACCAGAGAATTCAGGCAACCGCAGAGCCTATCCTACAGCCTCCTTTGGCTAGAGAACCATGCCAGCAGTCTTATCCAACTGTTCTTAGCCAGTGGCACCTCCTCCCCCAACTTCAGAGCTTAAACAGTTGCCTCAAACAGGAATAGATCCTATTAGTAGGCCCCACCTGCCCAAGGACATTACTAACATATATCCAGAGCTAAACTGAGCTGACAGGTGAAGTGTCTCTGCCAAAGCAAACCTGCAAAGACTGGGAGACCTTACTCATGTCGTAAGATACCAACATAAATAATCAAGGATCATGAATAGATAAATATGAGACCAAAGGAAACTAATAAAGTTCTAAAAACCAACTTTAGAGAAATGGAGATCTATATTCTGTTAGACAAAGAATTCAGAATAATGTTCTTAAAGGAGTTTAGTGAGCTACAAGAATACAAGATGACTAAATGGAATTAGGGAAACCATGCATGAGCCCAACAAGTTCAGCAAAGAAATAGAAACCATCAAAAACAAAGGAATCATAGGGCTGAAAAAATATAATGGAAGAATTCAATGTAGAGTTAAAAAAAAAGCAGACTCAGCATTCAGAAGAATCAGTAACCTGGACGATAAGAAATTTGAAACTGTACAGTCAGAGAAGCAAAAAGAAAGGAAAAAGAAAGTGAAGAAAGCCTATGGAACTTATGGGACACAATAAAAAGAAATAATATTCACATTATGGGAATTCTGGAATGATAAAAAGAAATGGATAGAAGGTATATTTAAAGCAATAATGGCTGAAAACTTTATCCAGATCCAAGAGAACTTCAAATAGGTTGAACCTGAATAGGGCTGCAGTGAGACACATTATAATTAAATTGTCAAAAGTCAAAGAATTTTTAAAGCAGCAAGAGAAAAGTTATGTAGAAGGGGAGACTGTTTGCAAATTTCTCAACATAAATTTTTTAGGTCAGAAAGGAATGAGATAATATATTTAAAATATTGAAAGAAAAAAAAAACACATGTCAACCAAGAGTACTATATTAGATGAAACTGTCCTTCAGAAATGGAGGGATAAAGACTTTCCTGAACAAACAAAAGCTGAGGGAATTCACCATTAGCCCTGCCCTATAAGAAAAGTTTCTTCCAGCCCCGCGTTTCTCATGATGTACTCTGCATATAAGTTAAATAAGCAGGGTGACAATATACAGCCTCGATGTACTCCTTTTCCTGTTTGGAACCAGTCTGTTGTTCCATGTCCAGTTCTAACTGTTGCTTCCTGACCTGCATACAGATTTCCCAAGAGGCAGGTCAGGTGGTCTGGTATTCCCATCTCTTTCAGAATTTTCCACAGTTTATTGTGATCCACACAGTCAAAGGCTTTGGCATAGTCAATAAAGCAGAAATAGATGCTTTTCTGGAACTCTCTTGCTTTTTCCATGATCAGCGGATGTTGGCAATTTGATCTCTGGTTCCTCTGCCTTTTCTAAAACCAGCTTGAACATCTGGAAGTTCACAGTTCATGTATTGCTGAAGCCTGGCTTGGAGAATTTTGAGCATTACTTTAGTAGCATGTGAGATGAGTGCAATTGTGCAGTAGTTTGAGCATTCTTTGGGATTGGAATGAAAACTGACGTTTTCCAGTAACACAAGCTGGAATCAAGATTGCCTGGAGAAATATCAATAACCTCAGATATGCAGATGACACCACCCTTATGGCAGAAAGTGAAGAGGAACTAAAAAGCATCTTGATGAAAGTGAAAGTGGAGAGTGAAAAAGTTGGCTTAAAGCTCAACATTCAGAAAACGAAGATCATGGCATCCGGTCCCATCACTTCATGGGAAATAGATGGGGAAACAGTGGAAACAGTGTCAGACTATTTTTTTGGGGCTCCAAAATCACTGCAGATGGTGACTGCAGCCATAAAATTAAAAGACGCTTACTCCTTGGAAGGAAAGTTATGACCAACCTAGATAGCATATTCAAAAGCAGAGACATTACTTTGCCAACAAAGGTCCATCTAGTCAAGGCTATAGTTTTTCCTGTGGTCATGTATGGATGTGAGAGTTGGACTGTGAAGAAGGCTGAGCACCAAAGAATTGATGCTTTTGAACTGTGGTGTTGGAGAAGACTCTTGAGAGTCCCTTGGACTGCAAGGAGATCCAACCAGTCCATTCTGAAGGAGATCAGCCCTGGGATTTCTTTGGAAGGAATGATGCTAAAGCTGAAACTCCAGTAATTTGGCCACCTCATGCGAAGAGTTGACTCACTGGAAAAGACTCTGATGCTAGGAGGGACTGGGGGCAAGAGGAGAAGGGGACGACAGAGGATGAGATGGCTGGATGGTATCACTGACTCGATGGACTGAGTCTGAGTGAACTCCAGGAGTTGGTGATGGACAGGGAGGCCTGGTGTGCTGCAGTTCATGGGGTCGCAAAGAGTTGGACATGACTGAGCGACTGAACTGAACTGAACTGATAAGAAAAGTTAGAAGGAATTCTTTGAGTGTAAATAAAAGGACTCTAGTTAACATCATAAATAGTAAATATACAGTCAGATTCAGTAATAGTAGTGTGTAATTCACAACTCTAGTTTAAAAGTTAGAAAACAAATGCAGTAAAAATAACCATTTTAACAATATTCTTTTAGTTATACAATATAGAAACATGTAAATTGCAACATCAATACTCTAAAATGTGAGGAAAAGAAGTAAAAATGGCAAGCTTTGAAATTCTATTGAAGTTATCAGTTTAAAACAGTGTTACTACTGCTATATTTAACATAGATAACCAACAAGGACCTACTGTATAGCACAGGGAATGCTGCTCAATACACTTTAATAATCTAAATGGGAAAAGAATTTGAAAAATAGATACGTGTATATGTATCACTGAATCACCTTGCTGTGTACCTGAAATTAAAACATTGTTAGTCATCTATACTTTAATATAAAAATTTAAAGAAATAGGGAATTACGATTTTAAGATATTTTATTTAAGCCTCATGGTAACCACAGGGAAAAACCTGTAGTAGTTATACACAAGAATGTTATAAAGAAGTCAAAACATTTTGATACCAGAAGACATCAAAACACAAAGACAGCAGGAGAAGAAACAATGAACCATAGATCTAGAAAATGAAATGGCAGCAGTAGTCCTTATTTATCATCAATTACTTTAAATGTAAGCAGATTAAACTCTTCCATTAGAAGACATAGAATGACTGGGAAAAAAAAGATCCAAAGATGTGCTGCCTTCAGGAGAATCATTTTAGCCTTAAAGCCATATAGACTAAGGGTAAGGGTAAAGGGATGGAAAAATGTTTGAAACAGATTGTAAGAACACCACCAAAGTAAGGTAACTATACTTACATCAGACAAAACAGACTTTAAAAGTGATAAAGAGACAAGATCATTATATAATGATCAGGGGGCCAATATATCAAGAAGATCAAGTAATTGTAAATATTTATGTGCCCTACATTGGAGCACGTAAACACATAAAGCAAAAGTTAAGAGCTAAAAGGAGAAATAAACAGCAGTACAGTAATAGTTGGGGTCTTTAATACCCCACTCTCAACAATGGATAGATCATCTAGACAGAGAAGTAATAACAGTGAATTTGAATAAGACCAGACCAAGTGAACCTAACAGATATATATAGGTGTTCTATTGGACAATAGAATATACAGCCTTCTCAAGTGCGCATGAAAATTTTCTAGGATAGGCCACGTATTAGGTCACAAGTCTCAGAAAATTCATGAAGACTGAAATCATACCAAGTATCTTCACTGACCACAATGGTATGAAACTAGAAATCAGTAAAGAGGAGGAAAACAGAAAATTCACAAATACATGGAAATTTGCCAACACTCTTCTAAACAACTATGGGTCAAAGAAGAAATTAAAAGGGAAATAAGAACCTTGAGACAAATGAAAATAGAAACGCAATGTATCAAAACTTATGCAATGCAACAAAAGCAATTCTAAGGAGGAAATTCATAATGATAAATGCCTACATTAAGATGAAAAAAAAAAAAAAAAAAAGAGCCCAAAGAAACTTTATGCTTACTGTAAAGGGGGCGTTGCTAGCAGAGCTGTCCAAAGGTGAAACGTGCTGGCTTGGGAAGTGATGCATTCTCTATCAGGAGGTAAAGCATGTGAAGGCCAGGTAATCCTGACTTATTGCAGAAGAGATTCAAGATTTGGGTGGAAGTCTGAACTAGGTAATCTTGAAGGCATTTTTGAATCCTGAGAGTCACTGATTCTTAGAGACACTAAAACCAAACGTGGATCACCTCCAGGGTAACACACATCTGACAGCTGTTGCCCTTTCTTCCTAGGAGTATTGCTGCCACTACCCAGAAGATATGGATTCTAGGAGGAAGGACAGAGCCCTGATTGGTTCTCTCACCCTCATCCTACAAACACAGTTACCCTCCCCTTTCTGAAGTCATCAGCTGCTGTTCCCCAACACTTCACCTGCATAGATATGGGTGAAGCAGAGATGGCATTTGTGGAGATGTCCTTAATCTGAGTTATGGAAGGAAGGTTTCTATGGGGGGGTCAAGTTCCTCATCTTCTGCGTAGGTTAAGATGGTGCTAGCTTTTGTAAAGGTAAGCTCCAAAATCTCAGTGACTTAACACAAGTCAGTTGTCTCGCTCATAGAAAGTCCGGTTAGCACTGGTGGGGGTGGGGGTGGGGTGCACAGATCTGCATAGATGTATAGGAACCCAGGCTGACCGAGGCTCTGCCATCCGTAGTAAGTGGCTTCTGAGCTCACCTTGACATCCAGTTGGAGAAAGTGATGGGTGGCTAAGTCAGGCCTGAAAATAGCATGCATCACTTCTACCACATTCTACTGGACAGAACTTAGTCTTAGGGCCCTACCCAGAAGTCAGGGAACTAGGAACTGTAGTCACCAGCAGGGCAGCCACTTCCCAGCACCTGTGTAGAGTGTGAGTGTGTGTGTGTGTGTGTGTGTGTGTGTGTGAGTGAGTGTATGTGTGAGTGAGTGAGTGTATGTGTGAGTGTGTGTGTGTGTATATGTGTGTGTGTGTGTGTGTATAGTCAGGCAAGCATGAGGCTTTGGCAGACAGCTAGCTGTCTATGATATATTCTCTTCCCCCAGGCTTCCGTTTTCAAGGCTCTGACAGTTTGGACACACAGCAGACAGAGAGCCTTTTGAACATTAGAACAGATCCACTGGCCCTTTGCACCCCCAGTGCTTAGCTCAGTGGTAGGGCATAAGAAGGGTTTCAGGGTATTTGGTGAGTAAATAAATGTTTGAGTATCATTTTTTCTGGCTACAAATACTTAATCAGATATCTGGCAGAAAACCATTGGGCAGTTAGTTCTTCAAAAATTAAACATAGAATTACCATTTGATCGAGCAATTCTACTCTTAGTTGTATACCCAAAAGAATTGAAAGCAGGGATTTAAATAATCACTTATACACCAATGTTCATAGCAGCAATATTCACAGTTTACAAAAGGAAACAACTCAAGTGTCCATCAACAAGTGAATGGGACAAAAAGAGTAATACATACACACAATGGAATGTTATTTGGCCTTAAAAAGGAATGACATTTTGATACTTGCTTCAACATGGGGGAACCATGTAAACATTATGCCAAGAAAAAAAAAAAAACCATAGACAAAAAGACAAATACGCTTGATTCCACTCACATGTGTTTTCTAGATTAGTCACATTAGTAGAAATGAACATAGAATGGTGGTTACCAGAGGCTGGGTGAAGGGAAAAGGAGAACTAATGCTTAACAGGTATGGAGTTTTTCTTTGGGAAGATGAAAAAGTTCTGGAAATGGAGAGTGGTGATGCACAACATTGTAAGTGTATTTAAGCCACTGAACTGTACACCTAAAGATGGTTAAAATGATCAGTTACAAGAAGAAAACTGGACAATTCACAGATATGTGAAGATTAAACAACATGCTGAGCAACGAATGGGTCAATGAAGAAGTCAAATGAGAAATTAAAAAATGCCTTGAGGCAAATGAAATGGAAATATGCCCAAATTTATAGAAATGCAGCAAAAGCAGTTGTAAGAGGAAAGTTCACAGAGACAAATGCCTACCTCAGCAAACGAGAAAAACTTCAATACAACCTAATTTACACCCAAAGGAACTAGAAAATGAACAAATGAAGACCAAAGTTAGTGGAAGGCAGGAAATAAAGATCAAAGTAGAAGGATAAAATAGAGACAAAAAAGACAACAGAAAAGATCTGGTTCCCTGAAAAGAAAATTGACTAACTAGACTCATTTAGAAAGCAAGGAAGGGCTCAAATAAATACAATCAGGAATGAATGAGGAGGCATTACAACTGATGCCACAGAATACAAAGGATCTTAAGAGACCAATATGAACAATTACCTGCCAAATTGGACAACCAAGACAAAATGGATACATTCCTAGAAACAAATACAAACTTTCAAGGCTGAATCATGAAGAAACAAAATTTGAATAGACAAATTACTAGAAAGGAGATTGAATCAGGAATTAAATGATACCACGCTAATGGTAGAAAGCAAAGAGAAACTAAATAGCCTCTTGATGAAGGTGAAGTAGGTGAGTGAAAAAGCTGGCTTAAAACTCAACATTCAAAAAACTAAGATCATGGCATCTGGTCCCATCACTTCAAGGCATATAGGTGGGGAAAAAATGAAAACAGTGGCAGATTTTATTTTCCTGGGCTCCAAAATCACTGCAGATGGTGACTGCAGCCATGAAATTAAAAAGACACTTGCTCCTTGGAAGAAAAGCTGTGACAAACCTAGACAGTGTATTAAAAAGCAGAGATATCACTTGAATGACAATGGTCTGTACAGTCAAAGCTAGGATATTTCCAGTAGTTGTGTACAGATATGAGAGCTGAATGCTAAAGAAGGCTGAGTGCCGAAGAATTGATGCTTTCAAACTGTGGTGTTGGATAAGACTCTTGAGGATCCCTTGGACAGCAAGGAGATCAAACTAGTCAATCCTAAAGGAAATCAACCATAAATATTTATTGGAAGGACTGATGCTGAAGCTCCAATACTTTGACCACCTGATGCAAAGAGCTGACTCATTGGAAAAGCCCCTGATGCTGGGAAAGATTGAGGGCAAGAGAAGGGGGTGACAGAGGATGAAGGGGGTGAACAGAGGGTGACAGAGAATGACAGAGGTTGGATGGCATCACCAACTCAATGGACATGAGTTTGAGCAAACTCTAGGAGATACTGAAGGACAGGGAAGCCTGGTCTGATGCAGTCCATGGAGTCGCAAAGAGCTGGACATGACTTAGCGACTGAACAATAACAACAAAATAAGTCCAGGACAAGATGGTTCACTGGTGAATTCTACTGAACATTCTAATAATAATTAACACCAATCCTTCTCAAAATCTTCCAAAAAATAGAAAAGAAAGGAACAATTCCAAACTCATTGTTAGGCCAGCTTTACCCCACTACCAAAACCAGGTGAGTATACCACAAGAAAATTACAGGCCAAAACTCCTGATGAATATAGATGCAACAATTCAACAAAGTATTAGCAAAAGAATTCAACAGTACATTAAAAGAATCCTATATCACGATCAAGTGAGATTTATTCCAGGGATTCAAGGATGGTTCAACATCTGCAAATCAGTCAACATTATACACCACGTTAACACAATGAATTCTTGGGCTTCCCTTGTGGCTTAGCTGGTAAAGAATCTGCCTGAAATGCGGGAGACCTGGGCTCGATCCCTGGGTTGGGAAGATCCCCTGGAGAAGGGAAAGGCTACCCACTCCAGTATTCTGGCCTGGAGAATTCCATGGACTGTATAGTCCATGGGGCTGCAAAGAGTTGGACACGACTGAGTGATTTCACTTTAACACATTAAAGGATAAGAATCATATGATCATCAATAGATGCAGGAAAAGCATTTGACAAAATCCAACATTCATTTATGATAAAAATTCTCAATAAAGTGGGTATGCAGGGAATATACCGCAACACAGTAAAGGCCATATATGACAAACCCACAATTAACATCAAATGGTGATAAGTTGAAAGCTTTTCCTCTAAGATGAGGAACAAGACAAGGATGCCCATTCTCTCCACTTTTATTCAATATAGTGTGGAAGTCCTAGGCAGAGCAATTAGGCAAGAAAAAGAAATAAAAGTCACCCAAATTGGAAAGGAAGAAGTAAAACTGTCCTTCTTTGTAGATGACATATCATATATAGAAAACCCTAAATACTCTACCAAAATAAAACCTGTGAGAACAAACAATTCAGTAAAGTTTCAGGATATAATCAATATACAAAATCTATTATGTTTACATACACTATTAACAAACTATCAGAGAAATTAGAAGACAACCTCATTTACAATTGCATCAAAAAGAATAAAATACCTAGGAATAAATTTAACCAAGGAGGTGAAAGACTTGTACTCTGGAAACTACAAGACACTGATGAAAGAAATTGAAGACATAAATGGAAAGATATTCTATTTGGAATATGGATTGGAAGAATATTGTTGAAATGTTAATACTATCCAAAGAGACTTAAAGATTTAACATAATCCCTATCAAAATTCCAGTAGCATTTTTTTTTCACAGAAATAGACCAACCCACCCTAAAATTTGTGTAGAATCACAAAAGATACCAAAGAGTCAAATCAATCTTAAAAAATAACGACAAAGCTGGAGACAACACCCTCCCTGATGTCAAGCTATATTTCAAAGCTATAGTAATAAAAAGAGAATGGCATAAAAATAGACACATGGATCACTGGGCCAGAACAGAGAGCCCAGAAATAAACCCACACAGACATGCTGAATTCATTTATGACAGTGGCACCGAGAACACATGATGGGGAAATGGCAGTCTCGTGAATAAGTGTTGGAAAAACTGGACAGCCATATGCAACAGAATGAACCTTGACCACTGTCTTACACCATGCACAAAAAATTAACTCAAAATGGGTTAAAGACTTGAATGGAAGACTTGAAATCATAAAACTCCTGCAAGAAAGCATAGGCAGCGAGCTCCTTGATTTCATTTTTGGTGATAATTTTTTTGGATCTGACTTCAAAGGGAAGGCAATAAAAGCAAAAATTAAAAAATGGGGTTGTGTTGTTCACTCAGTCGTGTCCAACTCTTTGCGACCCCATGGACTGCAGCACGCCAGTGTTCCCTGTCTTTCACCATCTCCTGGAGCTTCCTCAAACTTATGTCCATTGAGTCCGTAATGCCTTCCAACCATCTCATCCTCTGTCATTGTCCCCTTCTCCTCCTTTCTTCAATTTTTTCCAACTTCAGGGCTCTTCTGATTACATCAAACTAAAAAGTGGGATTACATCAAAGTAAAATGTTGCTACACAGCAAAGGGAACCTTAACAGAATGAAAAGGCAACCTACTAAATGGGAGAAAATATTTGCAAAGCATATATCTGATAAGGGGTTAATATCCAAAATAGAGAACTCATACATATTAAATGAAAAAAATCTGACTTAAAATGGGTTGGATTCAATGTTATATGGCAGTCTGGACAGGATGGGAGTTTGGAGAATGGATACATGTATATGCATGGCTGAGTCGCTTTGATGTCCACTTGAAACTATCACAACATTGTTAATCATCTATACTCTAATATAAAATAAAGTTTTAAAAAATGGGCAGGAAAATCTGAATATTTTTCTAAAGAACACACATAGATGGCCAACAGGTACATGAAAATATGCTCAGCATCATTAATGAGAGAAATAAAAATCAAACTCACAATGAGATAGCACAGCACACCCGTCAGAATGGCTATTATCAAAAAAAAAATAACAAATGTTGGTAAGGATATGGAGAAAAGTATACTCTTGTACACTGTTAATGGGACTCTAAATTGGTGTAGCCACTATGGAAAACAGTACAGAGTTTCCTCAAAAAAAAAAAAAATTGAACTATCACACAATCCAACAAGTCTACCTCTATGTATTTATCCAAAGAAAATGGAAAACACTAATTTGAAAATCTATCTACACCCCCATGCTCATTGTAGAAAATATATCTACATCCCCATAGCCTTATTTACAGTAACCAGGACATGGAAGCAACCTAAGTGTCCACTAATGCTAAATAAAGAAGAGGCAACATACACACAATGGAATACTATTCAATATCATAACAAGCGTAGAATCTTGCCATTTGTGATGATATGCATGGATCTTGAGGACATTAAGTGAAATAAGTCAGAGAAAGACAAATACTGTATGATTTCACTTATACATGGAATATTAAAGCAACAACAACAAACCCCTAAACCTCTAAGCTCATAGATACAGACAACAGAATAATGGCTGCCAGAGGTGGGGCTTGGGGAGGTGGGTGGCGGAGTGGGCTAAACAGATGAAAGGGGGTCAAAAAGGTATAAACTTCAGTTACAAAATAAGTAAGTCATGGGGATATAACGTACAGCACGGTAACTATAGCTAATAATACTGTATTGAAAGCTGAAAGAGTAGATCTTAAAAGTCACAAGAAAACAATTTGGTAACTCTGTATTGAGACAGATGGTAACTAGACTTATTGTGGTGATCATTTCAGTGTATACAAATATCAAATCATATACATACAATATTATATGTCAACTATGCCACACTAAAAATAAATATATTCTTCATTTTAAAAAGTTAAGCATGAATTACCATTTGATCCAGCAGTTCCCTCCTAGTTCTATGCCTAGAAGAATTGAAAGCTGGGAGCCAAACAAGTGCTTATACAGCAGTGCTCACAGCAGCAGTTTCACAGACAAAAGCAAACAACCCAACTGTCCATCAGGAAGTGGATGGTGTAAAAATGTGATATACACATGCAATGACATATTATTCAGTCTTAAAAATGAATGACTTTTTTTTTCTTTTTGGCCACTCTGCATGGCATGAAGAACTTCCCCAACTAGGGATCAAACCTGTGCTCCTCTGCAGTGGAAGCATGGAGTCTTAACCACTATGCTGCCAAGGAAGTCCAAAAGAAATGAAATTGTGATACGTGTTACAACATGGATGAACCTTGAAAATGTGATGAGTGAGATAAGCCAGTTGAAAGGACAAATACTGTGTGATGCCGCTGACATGAGGTATCCAGAGTAGTCAAGTTATTAATATTAGAAAGTAGAATGGTGGTTGCCAGGGTCTGGGGGAGGGGAAAATGAGGAATTAGTGTGTAATAGGTACAGAGTTTTTGGGAAGACGAAAAAAGTTCTGGAAATGAATAATGGTGATGGTTACACCACAAGGTGAATATACTTAATGCTACTGAATTGTGCACTTAAAAATGGTTTAAAATGTTAAGGAAACAATCTCATTTACCATTGCATCAAAAAGAATAAAATATCTACAAATAAATCTACCTAAGGAGGCAAAAGACCTGTACTCTGAAAAAGTATAAGATGCTGATAAAGGAACTAAAACAGAAACAGAAGAAAACATATACCATGTTCTTGGACTGGAAGAAAAAATATTGTCAAAATATACTACCCAAGGCAATCTACACCCTCAATGAAATTCCTACCCAATTACCAATGGCATTTTCCACAGAACTAGAATAAAACATTTTAAAATTTGTATGGAAACTCAAAAGACCCTGAATAGCCAAACCAATTCTGAGAAAGAAAAATGGAGCTGGGGGAATCAGGCTCCCTGATATCAGGCTATATTACAAAGCTACAGTAATCAAAACAGTATGATATTGGCATAAAAACAGAAATATAGATCAATGGAACAAGGTAGAAAGTCCAGAAATAAGCCCACACATCTATGGTTAATTAATCTATGACATAGGAGGCAAGAGGCAATCTTTTCTCTGGAGAAAAGGCGATCTCTTCAATAAGTGGTGCTGGGAAAACTGAAAAATTACATGTAAAAGAATGAAAATTAGAACACCCTCTAACACCATACACAAAAATAAACCCAAAATGGATTAAAGACTTAAATGTAAGATTGGATACTATAAAACTCTTAGAGGAAAACATAGAAAGAACACTTCTGACTAAATCATAGCAAAATCTTCAGATCCACCTTCCAGAGTAATGAAAATAAAAACAAAAATAAACAAACAGGACTTAATTAAACTTAGAAGCTTCTGCACAACAAAGGAAACCATAAACAAAAAGACAACCCATAGAATAGGAGAAAATACTTGCAAATGAAATGACTGACAAAGGGTTGATCTCCAAAATACACGAACAGTTCATGTAGCTCAATATAAAAAAAACCAACCCAATCAAAAAATGGGCAGAAGACCTATGTAGACATTTCTCCAAAGAAGACATATAGATGGTCAAAAAACACATGAAAAGATGCTCAACATCACTAAATATTAGAGAAACACAAATTAAAACCACAATAAGGTTATCACGTCACACTGATCAGAATGGTCATCAGAAAGTCAAGGTACAATAAATGCTGGAGCGGGTGTGGAGAAAGGGGAGCCCACCCACACTGTTGGTGGGAATATAAACTGATAGTCACTATGGAGAACCGTATGGAGGTTCCTTAAAAAAAAGAGCTACCATGTGATCCAGCAATCCCACTCTTGGGCATATATCCAGAGAAAACCAAAATCTGAAAGGATACATACACCCCAGTGTTCATTGCAGCGCTATTGACAAAAGCCAAGACACAGAAGCAACCTAAATGTCCATCGTCAGAGGAATAAAGAAGATGCGGCACATATATGCAATGGAATATTACCCGTCATAAGTAAGAAGGAAATAATGCCATTTGCAGAAACATGGGTGGACCTAGAGATTATACTAAGTGACATCCAAAACAAATATGATATCACCTATATGTGGAATTAAAAAAATGATAAGTGATCTTATTTACAAAACAGGAACAGATTCACAGACTTTAAAAACAAACTTACGGTTACCAAAGAGAAAAGGTAGGTGGAGGGATAAATTAGGAGTTTGGGATTAAAATATGCACACCACTATTTTCACTTTCATGCATTGGAGAAGGAAATGGCAACCCACTCCAGTGTTCTTGCCTGGAGAATCCCAGGGACGGGGGAGCCTGGTGGGCTGCCGTCTCTGGGGTCGCACAGAGTCGGACACGACTGAAGCGACTTAGCAGCATATATAAAATAACCAATGAGGATCTACTGTAGAACACTTCCCTCATAGCTCAGTTAGTAAAGAATATGCCTGCAATGCAGGACACCTGGGTGTGATTCCTGGGATGGGAAGATCCCCTGGAGAACGAAATGGCAACCCACTCCAGTATTCTTGCCTGGATAATCCCATTGACAAAGGAGCCTAGCAGGCTACAGTCCTTGGGGTCGCAAGAGTCAGACACGATTAAATGACTAAACCACTGTATAGCAAAAGGCACTCTGCTCAATATTTTATGATAACCTATATGGGAAAATGGAGAGGGCAATGGCAACCCACTCCAGTACTCTTACCTGGCAAATCCCATAGACGGAGGAGCCTGGTGGGCTGCAGTCCGTGGGGTCGCACAGAGTCAGACACGACTGAGCGACTTCACTTTCACTTTTCACTTTCATGCATTGGAGAAGGAAATGGCAACCCACTCCAGTGTTCTTGCCTGGAGAACCCCAGGGACGGGGGAGCCTGGTGGGCTGCCGTCTCTGGGGTTGCACTGAGTCGGACACAACTGAAGTGACTTGGTAGCAGCAGCAGCAGCATATGGGAAAATAATCTAAAAAAGGATGAATGTGTGTACATCTGAATCACTTTGCTGTTCACCTGAAACACAACATTGTAAATCAACTATAAAATAAAATAAAATTAAAAAAAATTAAAAATGGTTAAAATGGTAAATGTTAGGTTGTATCTTTTTCCACACATACAAAAAATACAAATGCCTGGGTTGCAGGTCCACAAATTGTGATTCAGTTGGAATTGGTGAGTTCTGGGTCACTTTGTTTTTTCTTTTTAACAAGCTTCTCAGGTGAATCTGATGTGCAACTAAGATCCACAGGTCTAGCTCTGGTTTTTAGCAGAAGGGAGAGAGCAGGGGCATGCTCTCTCAGAAGCCCTTCTAGAGGAGGGCTTCTCGAATTCTAGGGCACGTGTGAATCCTCTAGGGATTTTTGCTAAACTGCATTCTGATCCAGTGGTTCAAGGGTGGGGCCTGAGATTTCACATTTCTAACAAGCTCTTAGGTGATGCTGCTGGTCCGTGGACTACAATTTGAGTATCTAGATTCTAGAGACACATGGCGGCCTTGTCTGTGGTAGACATCATGGAGATCTGAAAAGGAACTAGAAATCTTTAAGACAGCTGCTCCAGACAGAGTTCAGTGATGCTGAGCTGGGGATGTGTGAGCAGGAGGTGAGCTGATGAATGAACTAGCTCCTGCGTACCCATCCTAACAGGCAACCTTGTGGTTTAGCTGAAAAACCCATCAAAGGTAGAAACCATCAGCATGCAAAATCGTGTGGATTTTGCCCAAGTCTGAATTTCCAGGACTTGTGTTTCTTAGCAAGGGGCCCAACTGAGCACAAGTGAAGCTGGCTCGTGCCTCATTGTCTCATGTCTCTTCAAGTCCTTTTCCTCCTACACGGCCCACCTCTGGTCCCAGGCCTTCTCCAACAGACCCCCCAGAGCCAAGTCTCTCCCCTCTTATTACTGTCCCCTGCCAGAGTCAGTCCATCATAGGTGCTCCTTCACTCCGGCCCACCCAGTGTGTTCTATTGGTTCTCTTCTCTGAATGGCTCATGAACAGTTCCACACTGGCCATTTTCCTGCCAGTAAGTCCAGCTGGGTCCCCTGGACCAAGCAGACTGTTCACCTGGCATCATCCTCAGGGTAGAACTTAAACTCAGCCTCCGAACAGTGGAACAGAGGGCAGGGTGGCTCACTGGTTAAGGATTCAGATACTCTTGAGTTTGAACCTCATCTCCATCTTTTCCTGCTCCTCTGACTTTGGATAACTTACTCAGCCCTCCAGGGCTCCAGCTTTCTCGCCTGCCCGATGGAGATCGTGATGCCTACTTCCCTAACCTGCCGTGAATGTATATTAGCCAGTCCTCAGCGAGAATTCAGGGCTTGATCACTGTGCCTACGCTTTGGGAGGTGACCTGCAGATGGCATGTGCAGCCCTGGGAGGCAGCCTGTCCTCCAGTCACGCAAGGAGCCTGGAAGGCCTTTTCTCACAAATGCTGTCATCAGCTGGTTCCCCCACCCCCTGGGTGGATCCTGCAGGCCTGAAACAGGTCTCCCCAAGGGTCTAGAAGCCACCCAGGAACACATAACCTTTGCCTTCTCCCCTCTTTCATTCCGACAGCATGAACTACCCAACATGTAGTTACCCAGGGCCGGAGTTCCTGTGTCTGCACTTGCGAGGGCTCAGGAAATGTTTGAGGAATGAGCTGTTTTTTGGAAAGCGCTTCTATTCAAGGTCGTGCATCCCAGGGAAAGCTCTCTGGTGGCCCAGACTGATGGGTACTACTCCTACCCTGCACAAACCTTCGCTTCCTCCCTCCCCACCCCTGGGGGACCAGCAGGGCCCAGACTTACCTTCCTTCCAGATTCGGGGTCCACAAGTCGGCCTTGACTTGGGGTGCTGAGTGCAGGACCTCCCTGTGCACTTCTGAGGGGCCCTTTCTTCTCAACCAGGGAGCTGGGCCACCATAGAAGACTTCCGGAGGCTTTGGCGTCTCCTGGGTCTATCCCCTCCCTTCCGCCTATCCGAACTCTTATGTCCTCTGGCCCAGCTTACATGCTCTTTGACCCTCCCATGAGAACTGGCTTCTCTGCGCATCTGCACGTGGGCGAGATTACTTCCACCTGAATCTAACTCTATGTGGCTCCTCTGACACTAGGTGTGGAGCCTGGTGTGCTCACTGGCCTCATTCTCTCTGGTGGAACGCTGTTCCCCTCCTTGTGAGCCCTTTTCACCTCTCGGACCTCTGATGACCTCACTCCTTTTCCCTTTGGGCTCATCTTGCTCTAACAAGAGTTAGCTGAGAACTTCAAGCTTTGGCTGGTCCCCGCCGGGATAACACAATCTCTCCCTCCCAGTTTAGAGGCACCGTTTACACAACTTCACAGCCCCCTAGCTGTTAGAGTGGCTTTGCTCACCTGGCTACACTGCATTCTCCCAAAGGGCAGACAGAAGCCAGTAAACACAGCCCCCCATCCCCATATCGGCTTCCCAGTGCTCTCACCGAGATTGCCTCATTTTACCGACAAGTGAACTGTGGTTCAGAGAGGTTTAGGAAACCAAAGACACACAGCTGGTCCCTTGTAGGGCCCAGCACAGAACAGAGAATGGAACAGGTGCCCAAGGAGGCAGCTTGGCTAATGGAAAGCCTTTTTAAAAGTTTAACGTGCTGAGCTTAAGCTGGGCTTCTCAAAGTCTCTCCCCTCGAAGACCAACGGCCTGGTAGAGGGGCCTCTTGTCCCTGCCTCCTCACTGACCCTTGCCAGATGGGAAAAAAGCGACCACATAGAAACATAACCTTTATTGCACACGGCGCTGGGTCTTTTTTCATAGAAAAAGGTATTAACACATAAGCATCTGCAAATTGAAGCAACCTCTGGTTTTTTTTTTTTGGAACAGTAAAATCGCATGCAGTGTCTCTGAGTTGGGATCTTGGTCTTTGTCAAAACCACCTAGATCGGAGGGAGGGTGAGTAGGAGGGAAAAATTGCTGAGTCTTTGTGCCTCTGTCTCAAAATAAGGTGAGAGAAATATATAGATATATAGCTCATCGCTGTGCTCCTATCCCTCTATATAGGTATATATCTCTCCACGCAGATTTTGTGGGGTGGGGGGATTTGACGTGTACTGTCAAATTCTTTGTGCCCTGGCTTCATGGAGAAGAAGAAAATAGTTTCATTTGTACAAAAGAGTTCTATGTACAGGCGTTCATGACTCGGGGGGTTGTTTTTTCCTTGTTGGTGGGTTTTTGTCAGTTTGATATAAATAATGCAGGAAATCAGCCAAGTTGGTGTGTGAGGGCTGGAGGTGCAGACAGGTCCAGGCTCGTGGCCGCCCTTCCGGCTGCGCCCTTACACCAGGGTGTAGGACTTGGAGTAGGCTCCGGCCCCCTGCTTCTGAGACCTCCCCACCCCCGACGTGCTCATCTCGAGAAGTGAGTCCCTGGAGCCCCCCATTTTGGTGTGTGGGCCCCCGGCCCGCGGAGGCTCGGTGCTGGGGGCCGGAGGGGCGGTGCTGGGGGCCGCCGGGGGCTCGGCGGGGGTGGGACCGGGGGCTGCGGGGGCCGGGCCGGCGGGGGGTGCCGGCATGGCCAGAGTCCTCTGAGGTAAGGTGGCGGTGGAGGCGGCCGTGGGGGCCCCGGGGTGCGGAAGGCCCAGGGGCTTGCTGGCAGGGTCCAGGGTCAGGTGGCGAGCCTGGGGGTGGTAGGTTCGAGTCACGTTCCTGATGGAGGCCTCGCGGGGCGGGACCACGGGGCAGGGCTCACGCCCCTCTGCCTTTCGGAAGAAGGCCTCCGACTTGGCGTACAGGGGCAGGTTACAGTAGTCACCTGGAAGGGAGGAAGTGCGTGGTGTCAGCGGCAGACGCCTCTTGGAAGCAGCCTGTTCCCCCGCCCCCAGCCCTCAGCCAGTCCCTCCACCCATGGGCAGTAACCAGTCAAGGAAAGATCAGTCACTTGGCCTCTCTGAGCCTTGGTTTCCTCATCTATGAAATGGGGATAATCTCTTCTCCCTACAGTAATTCTGTGAGGAGGGAATGAGACAAAGTAGGGAAAAGGCTCCTTATCAGAATTAACCAGAAAAATCGCTCCAAGAAGGCCACGCACCACCACCCACGGAATCCAGAAAGAGCTGTCAGTCAGTCAATCCTGCCCGTGTTGGGGCGGAGTGAGGTTTCCTGTGTTGAGTCACATTTCCTGTGTTGGGCATCCCTGGTGGCTCAGACGGTAAAGCATCTGTTTGCAGTGCGGTAGACCCAGGTTCAATCCCTGGGTCGGGAGGATCCCCTGGAGAAGGAAATGGCAACCCATTCCAGTATTCTTGCCTGGAGAATTCCATGGACAGAGGAGCCTGGAGAGCTATAGTCAGTCCATGGGGATCGCCAAGAGTTGGACACGACTGAACAACTAACACACACAGGGAAAAGGCTGCAATACAGCGGCACGGTGTTGCTCAATAGATTGATCCCTATTATTAATTGTTCACTATAACTGATCAGCTTCAGCTGGGGGTGGGCTCATTTTCTAAACATGGTCATCCAAAAGCTCTGGCTGTTAGAAAGCTTTTCTATACCCTGAGAAGGAAAGGAATGTCAATCCTTGTCAATTCGCCACATTCAACCTGATTCTGTCCTCTGAAGGCCACCAGAGCCGGCCTCCCTGCTTTCCCAAGCCTCCGTTCAGACGTCTGACTCCGCTTCGTTTCCGCATCCCTCTCCTCCGTCCTGTCTTCTCCAGGCAGAATGTTCCTCCTTTTTCTCAGTGCCTCCACAGGACACGCTTCCAGGACCCCACATCCTGATCCCTCCGCCCTGTGGGCACCCTGTGCACAGGCCCCTCTCCTGTCCACTATGCCAGCCACTCTTTAGGTCATCTCATTTAGACCCCGCAGACCCCTGGATACGTTAATACCTGCTTGGATTTTGCAAATGAGGAAACTGAGGTTCAGAGAGATTAAGTAACTTACCCAAATTCACAGAGCTGGATGGGGAGGGGGAGTCGTAAAGGGCTGCTGGACTCCTAGGTCTCTATTCTTTCTGTTAACCTGTGCTCTTTTCTAGATGACCCTGAACCCCTAGTTCAGGGTGGCCCCTTAGCAAGGACACTGCCGAGCAGACCAGACTGCCTGGTTTGACAGCCTGTGCCTTGCATATGGTGGCCCTGATGTCTACTTGTGGGCACCCTTGCTTCCCTCCCCCTGCTTATCCTAGACCTGCCCTGCTGACCTCAAAGGGCATATACTCTGGCCAGGGTCCTGGAATCAGATGTTCCCTGTCAGGCTGGGTCACTGCCCACTATGAGGTTTGACCACCATGGACATAGCTACCAGGATTGCCCCTTAACTCTGTGCCAGGCATGGACATCATTTTTAATACTCATTATAACAATGCAAAGTATATGCTCTCGTTTGCATTTCAAAAACAAGAAAATTAAGGCCAGAGAGGTTCCATGACTTGCTCGAGGTCACAGAGGTATTAAGCATTTGAGACAGGATGTGAACCCAGATCTGCTTGCTCCCAAGTCCTTGCTGTCTGCACTATACCCGACTGCTCCCAAGTCCTTGCTCTCTGCACTATACCCCACTGCCAAGGAGCCGTGCTGGGCGGGCGGGTAGGGTGCAGGCAGGGCTAGGTTCTAGCCTAGGCTCAGGGGGTTGGAAGGCGGGGACACGGCAAGGGAGGTGGTCTGAACACTCACTCTTGTTGGCCCGGTGAGGGATGGGTACAGCCACGTTCTTCCCCCGGTCAGCGTCCTGGGGCTTGGGTGGGGAGGCGGTGAAGCGGCAGATGCCGGGCTCTGAGGGTGTGCTCATGGACGTCATGCTGTCCGCATTCTCGTTGGTGCCCGTGGTCATCTGGTCAGAGGAGCTGTCGGAGATGAAGCATTCGGTGATCTCAAACTTGGCGTGCTGCAGTTGCTCCTCCAGCTTGGCGTGCTCGTAGGCCCGGGCCAGCTCCTCGTAGGTGGAAGAGGCGCTCTCAGTGGACACCATGCTGTTCCGTCCTTTGTCTTGGGAGATGGGGGGCACAAAGTTAAAAGGGAATGAGTGGCGCCCCCATATTCACTGCAGCATTATTTACAAGAGCCAAGATACAGAGGCACCTGTGTGTCCGTGAGTGGGTGAATAGACTAAAAAGACACACACAAACACTATCACACACAGTGAGACAGTGTTCAGTCATTAAAAAGGCAGTCTTGCCATTTGGGAAGATATGCATGGACCTCAAGGGCATCATGCTCAGTGAAATAAACCAAAGAAAGACAAACACAGCATGATATCACTTATATATGGATTCTAAAAACACCCCAAAACAACAACAAACAAAACCCCTAAGCTCACAGTTACAGAGAATAGATTAGTGGTTGCCAGAGGTGTGTGTGGCGAAATGGGTGAAGGTGGTCAAGAGGTACAAACGTCCAGTTGTAAAATAAGTCATGGGAATATAAGGTACAGCATGAGAACTATTCTTAATAACACTGTATTGAATATTTGAATGTTACTAAGAGAGTAGTTCTTTAAAGTTCTCAATATAAGAAAAAAAACTGTATGTGGTGAAGGATGTTAAGTACACTTCTTGTGGCAGTCATTTTGCAGTGTATACAAATATCGGATCATTATGTTGTACACCTGAAACGAAATGTTATATATCAGTTATAGCTCAATAAAAAATAAAGTGGGCTTATGGGGAGAGGGTGGAAATGAGACCAGATTGAGCGGTTACCTTAACCATAACCCCAGTAGCCATCTGAAAGCCTGACTACGGAGTGGATGAGGCTCACATGACCCTGCTCCCTCCCTGTGAAGGCAGTGGTGGTGGCAAAAGTGGGAAAATAAAGAATAGACTTTTGGACTCTGTGGGAGAAGGCGAGGGTGGGATGATCTGAGAGAATAGCATTGAGACATGTACATTACCATATGTAGAATAGATGACCATGCAAGTTCGATGCATGCAGCAGGGCACTCAAAGCCGGTGCTCTGGGACAACCCAGAGGGACGAAGGGAGGTGGGGGGGTGGTTTCAGGATGGGGGACACATATGCACCCATGGCCGATTTATATCAGTATATGGGAAAACCCACCACAATATTGTCAAGTAATTAGCCTCCAATTAAAATTAATTAATTAATAAAAAAGTGGGGTTGTTGACTAACAAAATGCAAAACAGCTTTCATTCTTTCTGAAATCTATTTGTTTATGGCTGTGCCGGGTCTTTGTTGCTGTGCAGGCAAGTGGGGGCTACTCTCTAGTGGCGAGGTGTGCACTTCTCATAGTGGTGGCTTCTCTTGTTGTGGAGCACAGGCTCTCGGGTGCTCAGGCTTCAGTAGCTGCAACACACGGGCTCAGTGGTTGTGGCTCCTGGGGTCTAGAGGACAGGCTCAATAGTTGTGGCACACGGGCTTTGTTGCTCTGCAGCATGTGGGATCTTCCCAGATCAGGGATGGAACTCGTGTCTCCTGCATTGGCAGGTGGATTCTTTATGACTGAGCCACCAGGGAAGCCCACAGCTTTTGTTCTTGATAATAAGCATCACCCTCTGAGCAAGCCTTAACCTCTTCTCCAATGAACATCATGTGTACCATTTTCTCCATCATCTTTTGGGAGAGCAAAATGAAATCCTTGACAAGCAGAGCTCGGTTAGGTCAAGAGTTTTTGTTACAGCCACAGGGTAAGTCAGTGACCAGCTGGACATGAAACTGACTGGTGCGTTGGACTCCGTGCTGGTGGGTAGGAGTGGGGAAAGTAGAAGATGGGGAATGGGGGGGCCTGAGGAGAGTGAGCAGGAGCCGTCCCGGGCTTACCTGTGTCCTGGGAGAGGCTGGCACTGTAGCTGTCGCTCTCGGTGACAGTGGCACCATGCTGGGAGCCCACCGTGCGCCAGTCGGAGGCGAGGGTACGGGCGGGGGTGGAGGCCTGACACTTGGTCAGAGTCCACTGGCTTGAGTACCGGTTCCGGGTGCTGTGGGCTGACTTCACATTCTTTCTGGAGACTGGATCTGCGGAGAGGAATCAAGAGCTAGCACCCTCCAGCTGCGGCCACTCAGGCTTGGGCAGCTGGCATTTACCAGAAAGGGCAGCGGGGAGCAAGGGAGGAGGCAGGAGCAGCCGCAGAAGCTCCCCTGGGAAAGCTGAGCGTGCTGCCTTTCCTGAACACAGAGCTGTCCACGGAGGAGGAGGGCAGCAGTGTCAGGGATTCGGGCAGTGGGCAGCATCCTAGTCCTCCCTGGCCACCCCATCTTTTCTACAGCCTGGGGAGAATGTAACCTCCTCTCCTGCAGCCTCATGACTGTCCATTCATTCCCTACAGGCCTGTATGTATTCTGTCCTTACGTCCAGCGTCTCAGCGGAAGATGCAGAGGCCCTTGGAGAGAAAGAACAACTAACCCTCTCAAAATTTCTAGGGAAAGAAAGTGAGGCCCAGAGAGATAAGGTGAGTGATATGCCCAAGGCCACAGCTAGTGGGTCTGTAATCAAGGTCTCTAAACTCTATTTCCAGTGCTCTTTCCATTCTTCCATGCTGCTCCTCCCTCCTTTAAAAAAAAAAGTCACCTCTGCATTATGCTGTGCCCAAGAAACCTCATCTGGGAGGAGGGCTGTCTTCCTGGGGATGGTGCTTACTAGTGCCAGGCCGGATGTCAGACATGTCGATCAGGGGTCCTGAGCTCTGGATGAGGGCTGGGTGGTGCAAGGAGACTCCGGTGCAGAAACTCTGAGGATTGACAGCCTGGCTGAACTCAGCATCGGTCACAGGGATGGTGGCCTTGTCATCTCCTGGAGGAAAAAACACAATCAGCAGGAATCCTTCCCTTTGGGCACCATCTTTGCTTCCCAAATTTCTCTTTGTCTTTATCTGACATTGAACCTAAGAAAGGTCAGGTAAGGTCTCCCCATTAACAGAGGAGGCAACCCAGTCCTTGAGAGAAGCTGCAGTGAGTTCTGAGGTTGTGGAGTTGTTGATGGGGCTGCTTCCAGAACCCCGGGCACTGTCTGAGGACTGGTGGTTGCCCTTCATGGGATGTGGCCTGGGGAAGCCCCCTCAGCAGGACACAGAGCTCGTGGCACCTGTCACTCACCCAGCTGCTTGATGCCCTCCTTGTCCTCGATGAGCAGCTGGACCCTGGGGATGTCAATGTGTAGCCGTGGGCCCTGGGGTGGCCCCTTCACAGGGGTGTCAAAGCTTCGGTTGTTCTTGCTGTGGGGAGAAGGGCTGGAGGTGGGTGACAAGGCAGCCACAAGGGGTTGGGGGAGAGGTTTTGCAGGATAGTGGAGTCTTAGAAGCCTCTACCCTGGGTGAGGGGACGGAAATGGGAGGAGAGAGGAAGTAGTGATGTGACACCCACCTTATCAACATTTCTGCCAAACTCTTTGCATCTGCAAAACAGTAGAGAGAGGGGACTGAGTGAGAATGGGGTCTGAGCAGGATCAGAATTGGAAGAGGCATGGGGAGCAAGGTGAGAGAATTCCCTAAAACGGGGCCAGGGCTGGTCTCCTGGGAAGAAATGTAAGGACCTTGGAGACAATCCAAAACATGGTAAGATCTCACTGCTCCCAATTCAGGATTTGACTCAGGTCTGTTTTCCTTTCCTCAGACTTCTATCTAATAGGCAGACAGTATATAAAGTATTCCATCTGCTTCCTGAACTGACTCTAATCAAACAAGACATCACAGCAGGTTGGAAATAGGCATCAGTGGTAGATCTATCCTCAGTTATCTGTTGGAGAGAGGAGAGAGTCGGGGATGAAGTACAGGTGGTCAGTGGGCACCTCCAGATGACATCAACCAAAGTTTTATTTCCTTCTCTAGGGCATCTGTCCCCAAAAGCCCATGGATGGATTTGAAGGTCACTGTTTTATCTCATGCATGCACATGCTAAGTTGCTTCAGTTGTGTTGGACTCTTTGCAACCCTATGAACCACAGCCCGCCAGGCTCCTCAGTCCATGGGATTCTCCAGGCAAGAATATTGGAGTGGGTTGCCATGTCCTTATCCAGGGGATTTTCCTGACCCAGGGATTGAACTGGTATCTCTTATGTCTCCTACACTGGCAGGTGGGTTCTTTATCACTGAGCCACTCAGGGAACCTGTTTTATCTCATAGGGACCCTGAATAGATTTAGGACTCTAAGGTTAGGAATCGACAAGAGAGGAGAAACAAAGAACATGGGTAATCCACTGGACTTCTGATAACTGAGAATGACTCGTTAGAGGGAATCTAGCTTTATGAATACATTCAACCACCTATCTAGCCACCCATCCATCCATTTATTATTGATCTATCCACTGTTGATCCATTCATCCAGTGATCTACCCATCAGGAGTTGGGTAGATAAATGGATGGTTCAGTGGGTGGTTGATGGTTTTTAAATGGTTGGATGGATGACTGGATGTTTGATGGGCTTCCCAATGAATGCCAACCATTTGTCCAATCAGCTATCAACCCATCCAAGCATCTATTCAACCATTCACCTAATTATCCATTCATCTATTCAACCATTCATCCAACCATCCATTTATACAACCATACAATCATCTATCCATTTTATCATCCATCTGTTCTTCAAATATACATCCATCCTCCATTGAGCCAACCATCTAGTGATTCAACTATCAATCCATCAGACATCCAATCATCCATCCATCCAACCACTTAACAACTATCAACCACCCACTGAACCAACCTTTTATCCACCCAACTCCTAAATACCCTAGGCAGCCTTAGTTATTCCCTCTTTTGTGCTTTTATTGTGCCTTGGCTGTGAACTCTGTAAGGGCATGGGCTGCTCTTTCTCATTCATTTTTATATCTCTAATGTCTGGCAGTATCTACAATATAGCACATACTCAATAAATATATTCCAAATATGTGAACAGACATTTATTTAGAAACTAGTTGGTCCTGGGTAAATCAAGCCCATTCATGCCAGACCAGGGTATCAGGTGTTGGGACAGGGGAGGATACTAAAAATATTTAACACCTGACAAGGCATGGAAACAGCTCAGTCAAAGCTGAGCAAGGTCCTAGAGGCCACTTGCATGTCTTTAGTGGCTGGGCCCTAGGAAAGTTGCAGAGGTCCTATATGAGAGAATGGAGCATCCAGGGTGGAAGGGAACATGTATTTACCAACCAACTATGGAATTGTTCAACTGTCTTAACCAGCAACATGGTTTTACCAGTGTGGACCACTAAAAGTCAACCTGGTGAGGGCAGGCACAAAGTCTTGGGGACACAGAGGAAGCAGCAGTGAACAACTAAGGAGGTTTCAGAAGGCTGGAGCGAGTGCTCCCTTCAAGGGGACATGGACACCCTCTCTCATCCAGACAGTGCTCCAGGCCAGTGGAGAGTGGCCAGCGCAGCTGAGGAAGCACAAAGAAACTCGCCTACCTCGGAGCCGCTTCAGCCGCTTCTCTTTCCTCTTCTTGCGAACAATGAAGAGCAGCGCCACCCCCAGTGTGGCCAGGATGACCGGGCAGCCGATGGTGAACAGCTTCTTCACGTCGTCCCCCTCGCCTTGTGCAGACTTGATGGGCGGGATGGTGCCTGAACGGGGGTGAGGAAGGGAGTCAGATGTCCCTAGGAGTCGAGTGTTATGCAGAGTCTCATGGGCAACATAGCCCTTGGACCTCTCTTGCTGCCTTTGGTCTTACTCCAATCTCTACTTCCCAGTTCAGAGCCCCAGCTCTCTCCTCTGCTCTCCCCAAGTTCTGGTCCCGTCAGGACAGCCATGAGTGGTTGTGTAGTTTTTGTACTGCATATGATATTAAAGACTCCTAAAGGTCCATCTAGTCAAGGCTATGGTTTTTCCAGTAGTCATGTATGGATGTGAGAGTTGGACTGTAAAGAAGGCTGAGCGCCGAAGAATTGATGCTTTTGAACTGTGGTGTTGGAGAAGACTCTTGAGAGTCCCTTGGACTGCAAGGAGATCCAACCAGTCCATTCTAAAGGAGATCAGCCCTGGGATTTCTTTGGAAGGAATGATGCTAAAGCTGAAACTCCAGTACTTTGGCCACCTCATGCGAAGAGTTGACTCATTGGAAAAGACTCTGATGCTGGGAGGGATTGGGGGCAGGAGGAGAAGGGGACGACAGAGGATGAGATGGCTGGATGGCATCACCGACTCAGTGGACGTGAGTTTGAGTGAACTCTGGGACTTGGTGATGGACAGGGAGGCCTGGCGTGCTGCAATTCATGGGGTTGCAAAGAGTCGGACATGACTGAGCAACTGAACTGAACTGAGGCCTGTTTTAGAATCATCCTGAACCCTTTCAGAGATAGTCTCCTGCCTGTTGGAGTTCAGTGTTCATTTCTAGAGAGTAGCTGATGGGCTTAGATTCCCACATCCAGCTGGTAAGGTTGAGGGATGGTGATGATGAGGATCACAGGAGACAGAAGTCAGGGCAGTGGGAGCCTGTGTTCTCTTCCCCAAATGGGGGCAAAAGCCACTCAACACCCCGCAGTCTCTTCCTGCCCTCTCTCCCCCGTGGGTGATATCTGCTAACCCTGGGGGCTGCTAGGAGATATGATGAGTTCTCCCGCTGACAGAGCCTTCTGCCAAGCCCTGATGTTTACTTGTTTCAAAACCTCAGCTAAGAGTCATCTTCTTCATGAAGTCTTCCTTCTTTGAGCAAATACCCTGAAGATGCCACTTTTATTCTGTTTCCTTAACACACAGGTAGATTCAGTTACGCTTGTGACAGCTGGTCCCTATGAATTCAGCCTTCTATGTGCCTTAAACATGTGTGTGCATGAGTGTGAGGTATCTACATGTGGCAGATACCAGTTGGTGCTCACCAAAACACCCATGGGCTCAGCTACATTCCCCAGACTTCCTGGCAGTTAGGTTAGAGCCATGTTACTAGTTATGGACAACAGAATGCAAATAGAAATGATGAGTGTCCAGCACCCCCTGGCCAGGGCAGTTAGGAACTGCTGTGTCTTTTCTGTCTCTCTCTTGTTGGTGACCTTGGAAGCTGCATGTTCAAGATGGCCTAGCTAACATGGCTAAACAATGGTGGCTAGCCAGCCCTCACATTATGAGAGTGAGAAATCTTTATTGGATCAAGCCATGAAGCTTTTAGTGTTTGTTACTGCAGCATAGGTTACCCCATCCTGGCTAATGGACCATCTTAACAGAGTGTTCTTATAGAGCAGGACATCAACTACATCTCTGCCTCCTCTCATCTCTTTAAAGCAATGGAGAGCAAGGGTTGCACCTTTAAAGACCCCTCTATTTTTTTTTTTCAATTTTATTATTTGGCTTGCTGGGTCTTAGTTGTGGTATGTAAACTCTTAGGTGTGGCATGTGGGATCTAGTTTTCTGACCAGGATAGAAGCTGGCCCCATCTCCCTGCATTGGGAGCATGGCGTCTTAGCCACTGGACCACCAGGGAAGTCCCAAAGATCCTCGGTCTTCAGTGTTACTGACCTGCTTGCCTGCCTATCCATCTGTGTGGTCACAGGTGCATCCCACTTATCTGCCTACCTGTCTGCTGCTCCTTTTGCCTATCCTTTGCTTGCTTACTCACCCATCCGCCTTTGTCCCTGACTAGAGTCATACCTCTTTTCAATTTGCTTGTCTATCTCTTTACGTGTCTGCCTCTCGGCCAGCTTCCCCGGCAGCAGCCCCCGCCCGCCCTTGCCGACTCACTGCCATCGTAGTCCAGGGTGGCAAACTGGGCGGTCTCGTTGCCGCAGCCAGCGCTGTTGCAAGCCCTCATGCGCAGCTCGTACCACGTGGCCTCCCGCAGCTCGGTCAGAAACACCTCCCCGGAGCTGTTGGCGCGCAGGCCCTGCCAGGCCCAGGTGCCCTTGGGCCGGTACTCCAGCATGATGGCGGTGATGGGGCAGCCCCCGTTGTTCCAGCCCTGCAGGTTAAGCCGGGCATGCGTGGAGTTGATGTGGGTGAAGAGGTGCTGGTCTTTGCTGAAGGAGGGCTCTGGGGGGCCAGAGGGAGAGACAGAGGTTAGAGAGACTGGGAAGGATTTTCCTGGGGCGGCTGGGACTGCAGTGGTTCCGGGGGATCGGTGGGAGGTGTGGATGGGAGTAGGGATGCTCCAGGGGACAGAGGGGGAGGAAGAAGGGGAGAGGGAGATGGACAAGGAGAGCAAGGCCTGGCCCAGGAGGAAGACAGAGGCAGGAAAAAGGAAGAGGTGAGCCATCTGTCTGCCACCCCTTGCAGGGAAGTGGGGCCAGTTTTTCCTACTATGATTTGTCCAGATGCTGCAGCGATGGAACTAGGTGGGGTCTCCCTGGAGTCTCTGTGCTTCCCTATGCCCTTCTGCCCCATCCCAGCACCTGCCACCCTGTCCCCGGCCTTACCCCGCCCGTGGGTCTTGGCCTCTATGATCTCACTGATGCGCCCGGAGCCCACGCTGTTCTTGGCCGCCAGCTTCACCTTGTACCACGTGCCGCACTTGAGGCTGTCCAGCCTGAAGGACCGTTCGCTCGAGCTGACGAACACATCCTTCCACTCCTCACTGTTGTCCACCGAGTACTGCAGAACGAAGCCTGGCCGGGAGGTTTGTCTGGCTCAGGAGGGGCAGGGCGGGGCCTGGGGTCCCCCAACAGCTGTCATGGGACTGGGCTCTGCAGGGGGCCAGCAGGGGAACTTTTGGCCATTAGGATGGCGTGGATGCCAATTAGATGCAAAACTGGAAGGATCTGGGGTGAGTTGTAGGACTCTCCCCCATCGGCTCTTGTGTTAGGGTTTAGAAGCCAGGTGGGGAGGGGAGCAGAAACCGGAGCTGTGAGACTTCAAAGGGGTCCTATTGAGACCCTGCTACTCCGTGTACAGTCCCTTGGCCCCAAAGCATCACTTGGGAGCTTGTTAGACATGCAGATTCTCAGCTCCCTGAATCAGAATCTGTGTTCTTACAAGATCCCCTGGTGATTCATATGCATATTTAAGTTCAAGTATCTAGAACATTTGTTGATTTTATAGATTTGGAAACTAAGACCCAGAGAAGAATACAGACTTCCTCAGGTTCACACAGCTCACCACTGGCAATGAGGGTGTGTGTGTTCTAAAGTTCAGATGTCTAGGCTGGTATATTTTCCATGGCGCTTGGGTAACTCCCCTGTGGTCCTAACCACCCCTCCTCCCATCACTTCCAAAGCCTTATGAGGACAAGCAGTGGGCGTAAGTTAAGCACTTCCTCTGCCCCTGGCCCAGAATTCTCCGCACTCCTCATCCAGGCCCCCCTCACCTCGGATGGAGCTGCCCCCATTGTCACCCGGAATCCAGGTCAGAGTGATGGACGAAGCCGAGGTTTTGGAGACAGTGAGACGGGGCTGGTCCGGGGGAACTGTGAGGGGAGAGTCAGGAGCCCACACCACAAAGGGTTAACCTCTGATGATGGGGGACAGGGGTGCCCTCTTGCTTCCTCCCCCACTCCTGCTCATTCTCCTCTACCCCTCCTGCCTCCTCTCCCACGTGGCCCCTCTGATCCACTGAGGGTCTGTCTCCCTGGTGGCTGGTCTTTTTTATTTGACAACCCCTCTGTCTCTGTCTGTCTCTCTCTGTCTCTCTCTTGATGGAATTCCTCCCGCTTACTTTGGCCACCTCATGCGAAGAGTTGACTCATTGGAAAAGACTCTGGTGCTGGGAGGGATTGGGGGCAGGAGGAGAAGGGGACGACAGAGGATGAGATGGCTGGATGGCATCACTGACTCCATGCACGTGAGTCTGAGTGAACTCCGGGAGTTGGTGATGGACAGGGAGGCCTGGCGTGCTGCGATTCATGGGGTCGCAGAGTCGGACACGACTGAGTGACTGAACAGAACTGAACTGAGCCATCCCTGTCCTCACCAGAGCCCCGCCCACCTCACAGGGTCCCACCTCTCAGAGCCCCGCCCACCTCGCAGGTCTCACCACTCAGAGCCCCGCCCACCTCGCAGGGGCTCACCTCTCAGAGCCCCGCCCACCTCACAGGGTCCCACCTCTCAGAGCCCCGCCCACCTCACAGGGTCCCACCTCTCAGAGCCCCGCCCACCTCGCAGGTCTCACCACTCAGAGCCCTGCCCACCTCGCAGGGGCTCACCTCTCAGAGCCCCGCCCACCTCATAAGGTCTCACCTTGCACCAGAAGGTTGACAATGATGGTGTCGAAGCCGCCAGTGTTGGTGGCCGTGCAGGTGTAGTAGCCTGAGTCCTCAGCCTTCACCGCGCGCAGCAGCAACGTGCCATTGGTGTGGATGAGCCGGTGCCCGTCCATGGACACGGGGATGGCTGAGTCCTCACTGCGGGGGGTGGGGGCGGCTTATGGCAGGCATCCCCTCCTGGAGCCTCCCCCAGGTCTGCAGGCAGTTAGAGCTGGGAGCAGTAAGGCACTGGCTCCGGGACCCTAGATTCTTGGGTTTTCACTCAGCGCTTCCTGGGGATATCTGGTAACCATGGCCTCTTCAACCACCCAGGGAAGGGAGATCCATGGCAGCCGACAGGGCAGCCAGGGAGGCCAGGCTAGCACGTGAGGGTGTAGCCATGTACCCAGCAAGGGCCTCCCCAGGGCTGGAGATGACTGAGTCAGCCGGAAGGGAAGGACATCAGTTCTCTTCATGGCTCTTCTGCAACGCCCATCTTTGGGGGTCACCATCCCTAAAGGGTCCCGCACACACCTGTCCTTGGTCCACTTCACCGCAGGGGCCGGGTCTCCCACTGAATTGCAAGGCAGCCGCACATCTCTCATCCAGGGTGTTGTCACGGTGCCCCCGAAAGAAATGATCTTTGCTGGGGCTAGAGGGAAGAGAGGATGAAAAGGACCCCATGTTTTCGTTTTCATTTTCAGAGGGGAAATCGTTCATCCAGCAGACATTTATCAGATACCTGTTTGGACCAGGTATCATAAGAGGCTCTAAGGAGCCAGAGAATGAGTACAATCTAGTCCCTGTCTTCGAGTTGCTTACCATCCAAGAGGGAGACAGACACTTCAGATTATTAGAGTGAAAAATACTATGGTGGGGGTAGGTACAATAGCCCTGGGAGCAGGAAGGAGGCATGGAGGAGGTGAAGGCCTGGGGTGACTTCTGCAATTGGAAGCTTGGACTTGAATCTTGAAGTCAAAGAAGGAATTCACTAGCTCCCAGGGGATAAGAATGGGGGGAAGGGATAGTCAGGGAATTTGGGATCAACATGTACACACTGCTATATTTAAAATGGATAACCAACAAGGACCTACTGTATAGCACAGGGAACTCTGGTCAATGTTATGTGGCAGCCTGGATGGGAAGGGAGTTTGGTGGAGGATGGATACATGTATATATTTGGCTGGGTCACTTTGCTGTCCACCAGAAACTATCACAACATTGTTAATGGACTGTAAGCAGAGAAGGAAGGTGTGTCAGAAGGGGGAATAGAACTGAGAGAGGCATGAGGGCCTGAAACCCATGGTGAGTGGGAGGGGCTCCAGCCGCCGGGATGAGTGACCCAAGCCCAGGGTGATTGAAGAGAGGGCAGCAGAGTAGGGGTCAGACCAGTGAGCGGGAGGAGAAGCTTCCGAGGCTCTGCTGGCACCTCGAGGAGGCTGGGCTTCCTCCTGACCTCACGAGGAGGCTCACAAGGAAGTAGTGACATGTTCAAAGTGGAGTTTTAGAGGAACCCCCGGCTGCCTGCCAAGGATGTTTGATGGAGCTCTAGAGACACTGTTCTAGAGCCAGTTCTGCCCTGTGGCTGGGGTTGGCTCCTGGGACCTCTCAGTGTGTGTGTGTGTGTGTGTGTGTATCTGTCTGTCTGTCTGTGTCTGTCTGTGGGGGGGGTGGGGGTCCCGGGTCCTTTCCCTCCTGGAAGAAGATAAGTTCAGGAGAAGGGGTTGGCAGCACCACTGGGAGGAGGGGTCAGAGGAGGGAAGAAACTTGAGGCTTTGTAGAAAGAGCCCCCAAATTGGAGCCAGAAGGGCTGGCCCACCACTCTGCTGTGTTTGAGGGCTGTGCCACCCTGCTTCAGAGTGTCCCCTGGAAAATGGGATGACAACCCTCGCGGCAGGGCAGCTGCAGGCCCTCCATTCAGTGCCCACTGACTCCAAGCCTGAGGCGGGGAGGGCTGACGCCTCTTGTATCTCATCCAAAGGAAGCTGGTTACCCCTGGAGTGGGGCTGGGCTGAGGCAGCTGCCAGTCGTCCGAGTCCTGGGCTTGGGGCCTCAGGGTTATAGACACTTGTGGCTGTGGGAGGAGGCGAGGCCAGGAGGGAGGGCCCAGGGAGGCCCAGAGTCAAGGTAGAAGCTGGAAGTCTCAGGCTTGTGTGGCTAAATCCCGTGCCGCAGGGTTGGCATGGGGGAGCCTGGCAGCTCTGTGAGGTGGCCTCAGTCTTGGTCTTGGGTTGAGGCCTCAGAACTATCACTGCCTGTAGAGTAGGGATACACATGCCCCCATGCCACACTTATGCCCAGGTCAGGGGTTCAGTGGGGCACCCTTGAGAGCAATTATGTTCTTATTCACCCCGTGCACCCCACCCAGCCCACAGCCTCCTTCGAGGCATGCCCTCTGTAATGTCTGTGACCAGTGGGATCATGTCAGCCTGAGATGACCAGGCTTTGGAACGAGGGGGCTGTCTTTGCAGCCCTCTGCTCCATGGAAGCAGCATATCCCGACTCCATCCCCTCTGGAGGAGCTGAGCTGGGGGTGGGGCTAACACCCCTTTCTTTCACCCTCAGAGAAGAGTCTGGAGTGGGGGACCAGGGTGCATTCTGCTGGGCGCCCCGACTAGTGGCATGGCCTCGAGCCTGTTGTGAGCCTTTCTGGGAGTCAGGGGGCAGCAGAGGCCCAGTCTTGGTGGGTGCAGGAGGGAGGCAAGCAGCCAGCCAGCTCCTTACAGCCAGGCCACAGACAGGGTGGAGGGAGACAAGTCGTGTTGGGGAGAACCGTCATTCTAGAAGGGGCCTTCTGGCAGTTTCTGCCCTCAGCCCCCTCCCGAGGCTGCTCACCCTTGCCAGCAGGCTCGATGGTCACCTTCTCGCTGCTGTTGCCCCGGCCGGCGGAAGTGACGGCGGCCACCCACAGCAGGTACTGCTGCCCGCGGTTTAGGTGGGCGATCCTGTAGAAGAGTTGCTCCGGACTTGTCTCATATTCGCTGGGTGCCTGTGGGGCAGAGGCGAATGCATACTAAGAGCCAAGGCCCCTGGGTCTCCACCTCCACTCTTCCTGGGGGCCCTGGGCTCAGTGGGGGCAATGGCCAGGGCGATGGGCGGTGGAGACAGGATCCTGCCTAGTTGGCCCTTTCTGGTTTTGGAGCAACACTGAACAGCTTGCCCTGGACTTGGCCCTGGGCACTGACGGGCTGGCTCTGGCGGTTTGCTGGGTCAGTTTCAGTTCACCTCTTGGACTGATCTAGTCGCTGGCTGCGATGGCTTCAGGCCAGGAAATGTGAGTGTTTCGGGTGGGTGAGAGATGGCGGGAGACAGAAGGGAGAATGGAGGTTGCGGGGGATCCCAGGAAAACCCTGAGGAAAGGGAGTCTCTGAGAAGAAGCTAAATGACTACGTTTGCCTTATTAGGGTTGTAGACAGGCTCCCCCAGCCTGTCCCCACTCAGAGTCATCTGCCAGCCCTACTGCCTAATGTCTCCTTCATTCCTACCACCTGTTCCTGCCGCCCCCCCTCCCATTCTGGGGGAGGAAGGGGAGGGAGAGAGAACTACGAGAGCTTCATGGGGCAGCACTTTATTAATGATTATTAGTGGTATAGATCACTGTATATATTTGTAGGTTATATAAATCTATAAAAATTTTTTTAACCAAATGACAGTTTTGACAAGTTGCCAACAAAACAATATCGGATCCCAGTGGTTTTACCAGTTGCTTTGATGAAAAGATTATGTTGCCTTGGAAACCAGAGGCTCAGATATTGAAATGAATTTGAGAAGGAGCTTTTGATAAGCGCTAGTTTGCAGACCTCCTGTCAGCCCCTTCCCTGGTGCAGGCGGGATGGGGCTGACTTTCATTTCATTTTATTTTTTGGTCAGCCGCGGGGAAGGGAAAGCAGGACAGCACCAGGGCCTCTTTGAAATCAGGGCGGAAGTCTAGGGAGGGGGAGCAGCCCCTGGAACAGATGGGGGGCCCCGAGGCCAGAGGGAGATAATAATTAGTTATTTTTGCAGTCAGGGGATGTTGCACACGCATGCCCCCATGAACACACTCTCATGCACACGGATGTGTAGACACATTCAAGCACATGCTGAGGGACAGATCTCCAGACAGACATGGGGTCACAGAGGGACATTCTTTGCCACCCATGGGAGGGCTGAGGGGCCCAGTGACTTGTAACAGGAGAAAACATCCTTTCTGGTCCCAGACCATCTGTAAGAAGATGCTCAGGAGAGGGTACAGGCATCCCCACCACACACACAGAGCTCCCTAGCAGATCCCCTCTGCTGCCTCTCTCGGGAGCTGGTCTTGGGCCCAGGAGCTCCCGGAAATCCACCTTGAGCCCTGGTAGCTGGGAAGTCCTTTCAGGGTGCAGCACTTGGGGACCGTGTGGGTATCTGCAGGTCATATCTGAGCACGAGGCAGGGCAATAAAGTAGCTTTGACACCTGCCTGCCTTTCTTACCATATGGACCACAGTGTCTCTCATGGTTCCTGGGGCCTCAGTTTTCTCTCCTGCAAACTAAGAAAGCAATCCAGCTCCGCCTGCCCTGACTGGTCACAGTGAGGAATCCTGAGGCAAGGAGTGTGCCAGTCCTTTGTAAGTGGGGACGTGTTCTTTCTCCTTTGTGAATGGGGGCATGTGTTTCTGTGAGGGTGGAAGTGTGTGTGTGCACGTGTAGAGAAAAGTTAAGTATCCTTGCTTGTGTCTGTGAGTGTGTACCTGACTGTGCATTTGTGTCCACACAGGGCAGGAAAGCTTTGGCTTCCCCTGGAAGGTATTAGCATCTTACCCAGGTCCTGGGTGCCTTCCTTTTAACCTGGACTTCCCCCTAATCTCCTGAAATCACTTTCAAAAACATACAACTACACTCCAAAATAAAATCACAGTAATCAAAGGTTAAAAAAAGGTAAAACTATGCAAGGAGAAACTATAGGTTAATTACTTACCTATTTTTCTAATCAAAAAATAAAAAATAGAAAATCACAAATAGAAAAATCATAACTAGAAATGATTTATAAATTTGAATTATATGAAAAGAAAACCTATGGTATAATGAAAACTAGAATAAAAAGGCAAGCAATGAACTGGCAAACACCTGCAACCTATAAGAGCAAAAATGGTTATTATCTTTAATATGTAAAGAGTACTTAAAAATAAATAAGAAGAAAACCATGATCTACCCAAATAAAAAATGTAGAAAGGACATGAATTGACAATGATCCAAAGATGAAAAAAGCCAAAAATCACATAACACACAATAAAAGAATCAACTTAGTTTAGAATCCAACTGACAGAAAATGAAAAATATATAATATCTTAGATTAGCATGTGCACAAGGGAAAAATACATGCTACTCATAATGCTGGTGGAAGTGTAAGTTGGTACAAACTTTCTGAAGAGTAGTTTGCAAATGTGCATGCAAACCTCAAAAATATTTATACTTTTTGTGATCCATGGATTCCTATAAAAATTTATACTAAGCAAATAATAAAACAATGAGTATAAAGACTTTTATGAAGAATTCTCCATGAAAAATTATTTATAATGGTAAAAAACTGAAAATAGATTAAATATAGAGCAATTCAGGGACTGGTTAAACAGATTATATATATACAGGCACTCAAGATAATATTTTAAAAGAATATTTGATATCAACTCTATTTCAATAAAAAGAATATTTAATGGTGTAGAAAAGTGCCTACATATACTACATGAAAAATGGAGATTATATAATATTTTATAAATTTTTATTTTAATTTTATAAAAAACCAAAACAAAACCATAGTGTATGTGCAGGTCAAGGATTGGAAGATTATACCCCAACACATTGCCAGTGGTTATCTTTAGAGAGTGAGAATGCAAGCAATTTTTATTTTCTTCTCTATTCTTCTATATGTACATAGAATTTTCTACAATAAAATTGTATTATTTTGAAAAACAGCAAATGTATTAAACTGGAAACATTTCTAACAGGACTCAATGCAGCTCTGGCTAGCCTTGGCCAGCCCCAAGGTGTAATTCCTGGTATCCTGCACCTTATGCAGTTTCCCACATCTATTCTGAGAATTCTGCACACACAAGGTCATGCACTCCAGTATGTATGCACACACTCAGACTCAGACACACGTGCATCTGCCTCTCAGCCTCTCATTCCCACGGTCTTGCTTCATTCCATGTACATGAGTGTGCCCTCAATCCTGGAGCTCGTTCATAAATGAATTTGTGATGCAGTTGCTTGGAACCTGGAGTATATTTCTACAAAACAATCGCATCCCATAACCACAGGTGGTGGTTAGGTCCCCCGGCCCCTTGTTCAGCCCAGTCCCTGCTTTGCAACATGGCTGAACTGAGTTCTTATCACGCCAGCACATCTGCCCCGCACCCACAGGAGAGAGGTGGTTCCTCCACACTCGGGACATGAAGGGGAAGGAGGGAGGGTCCCCGGGTCTGCAGTAGCAGGAGGAGGGCATGGGGACCAGAGGCTCTGCTCTGGAGCCTAGGAGAAGTGTCCCCCACTAGTGGATTGGGGCTCTTGGAGACTGAGTTAACGAGGACACTCTGCTCCCAGACACCAATCCCTTTGAGAGACTTCATTATCAGAGGAGGTAATGTGCGTACAGACCCAAGCTGGAGAAGGAGTTCCCACCCTCTCATCACTTTATGAAGGGAAATTTGCCCAATGTCTAAGACTTCACAATTGCTAGGCTGCTAGCAATTCATTCATCAAATGTATGTCCTGGACAAGGATGTTCCAGGCACAGTGTTCTATGGCTGGGGCCCTGAATATGAAAAGATGCCGCCCTTGTCCTCACAGGGCCCCACAGAGCAGTGCGGGAGACAGGTGAGTGAGCAAGTAACTGCCGTTTAACACATGCAACGTGTGCTAGAGGATGAAGAACGTGCCGTGGATGGTAGGATCAGTAGGGGCAGAGGTGCAGGGGTGTGAAAGGCAGAGCAGGTGTCCAGAATGGTGACCAGCCTAGTGTAAAAAGAGCCTGGAAGGTATGTGTGTACTGGGGGAGGGGCAGGAGGAGGGGGGCAAAGGGGCAGAAAACACAGCTGAACATGTTAACTGGAAAATTGGCACACACCCCCCCAACAATGACAGAGTTCTCAACCTAATATCTGCAGACCCCATGACCCAGCAGTTCCTTTCACAGGCCCAACAGGAATATATACACAAGAGCACCAAGAGACACGGAGTTCACAATAGCACCAACTGCAATAGCCCCAAATGGAAAACTATTCAAATGCCTGTCAATGGATAATTATAAATAAACTGAGATATATACATGTAATTGAAAACTATACAGAAGTGAGAGTGAATAATCTCTAACCACACACAACAATATGGATGAAATTCACAAATTCAAACTAATGTTGGGTCAAAGAAGCCAGGCAGATTTTATATATATATATATATATATATATATATATATATAATCCCAGGGACGGGGAGCCTGGTGGGAGGCCATCTATTGGGTTGCACAGAGTCGGACATGACTGAAGTGACTTAGCAGCAGCAGCATATATATATATAAAATGCATGCATGTATGTATACATACATAAAATGCATGCATGTATATATATATAATGCATGCATCCATGTGTGCTCAGTCACTTCAGTCATGTCCAACACTTTGAGACCCCACGGACTACCCCATGGACTGTAGCCTGCCAGGCTCCTCTGTCCATGGGATTCTCCAGGCAAGAGTATTGGAGTGGGTTTCCATGTCCTGCTTCAGGGGATATTCCCGACCCAGGGATCGAAACCAAATCTCATGCATTGCAGGCAGATTCTTTACCCACTAAGCCAACTGGGGAGCCCATATATATTGTGTATTTGTACTTGATATAGTATTAATCTGAAGTCAGGATGATGGTTATACCTGTAGGGGGAGGGTGGTGACCTTCTGGGGTGTTGCCCTATTTCCTGCTCTGGGAATCCCCCACTCAGTGCCTGGAAGTGCTATGAAAGTTCATGGGGTTGTACAGCCATCATATGTGTACTTTCCTGTATGTGAAATAGTGACGGTGAGGAAGGAGAGGAGGGGGCGGAGTCACTGAAAAGACATTCCTGGGCTTCTCCTCTGGGAATAGAGCTATGGCCTCATTGGCGAGGAGCGGGGCTGCCTATGGCTCAGAGGGTAATTCAGAAAGACCACAGGAAAGCGGAGAGCGGGGGACGAGATGATGACACAATTACCGAGCAATTTCAGGGCAGCTTTCTGGGCTGTCAGAAGCTCATCTGCAGGTGCCGGGGCTGCCGTCACGTCACTAGTTGCTGATGGAGGGAGAAGCCGGCCTTCTCCTGCTCCCTGATCTCCCCCATCCTGAGCACATCTCTCAACAGTACTCACGCCCCTCCCCCCGGGAGCACCCCCTCTGCTCCCCTCACTAGCCTGGAAGCATCCCAAGGGCACGTGTTTCTTTGCACTTGCTCTCACAACTAGAACGCGTATACTACAGATCAGCCACCCAGCAGAACTCTGTGACTGAGCGGCTGGAGAGAAGGAAATGGGCAGAGGGGAGGATGCCTGTTACGGGATGTGGGTGCATAGCCACCTGCATGAGATGAGAACCTGCCCTCATCCTCTCGTCCCTCTTAGCAGCCCTTGGTGGAGGGTAGGGGCCAGCCCCCCACACTGTGCCCCAGAGCCAGGGGCCTCCTTACTTTATACTCCCAGGTTTGGGCAGGCAGCACCCAGAGAGAGATGCCCTGGTTTTCCCCCAGCTGTCCCCCATCTTTTCCCCTCTTCAACTGGATCCATACTGAGGGGGCCACTTGGAGCAGAGCTCCAGCAGCCCTCTAAGCCCAGACCGACCATGCTGAAAAGCTGATTCACTTCCAAAAGCCATGGGCTAGCAAGTGCTCAGTCCAGAGCTCTGGGATCTGCTAGGAGCTTCCTTGGTCAGCCAGACCAGAAGAACTGAGGCCCTGTCCTCCCTCTCCCACCTGCTTGAAGGAGACCCCTACTCAAATAAGCCTCCAGGGCTTGCAATAATCTTGCAGTCCCTGGAACGGAGGACTGACCCAAGATGGACTTGGGTAAGGCTTCAACCACTCTTGGGTGACGGGTGCCCATACTTATCCATGAATCAGGTCGAAACACAGATATAAGCAGCCCCAGGATTTGGCCCAGAAGCAGCTGATCTATAGGGTACTTTCCTTTTCTCCAGTCCTGCTCAACATTCAGCCCTGGGCCCACTTACCGGCTGGCCAGACCCGGGGCTGGAGCAGAAGATGGTGTACTTGCGGATCACCCCGTTGGGCTTGGTTGGGGGGAGCCATGACACGACCACACTGCTGGCGGATGAAGGAACAGCTTTGATGCCAGCGGGGGGACCTGGAACTGAGCAGGGGGAAGGTGGGGTCAGTTTAGAGAATGGAGGAACAAAGCCTTTAGGAAACAATGACAGTGTGGAGAGATTAAGGCAGATTAATCTGGGAAAGCTTCCTGAAGGAGGCATCTTTGAAGCTCTGGTTTAAAGGAGGAGGTTCTAGCATGGCAAACAGTTGAGAGGATAAAGGTGATCATTAGGGGCTTGGAACAAAATCTCTGAGATGGAGGCATTGGGAATGGCCAGCGGCAGAACTCTTTGGCCAGAACCAAGAACTTAAGAGACACAGGAAAGAAACAGAACCCATAAGGCATTCATCTTGATCCCAGTGGTCCTAACCTGATCCCCTAGCCAATGCTCTACTAACTAAGCTTGTATGTAGGCCAAATATACTGGTCACTTTGCTCTTTTTGGCCTGTGAGCTCCTTGAGTCTGGGGACTCTAGAGACTCACAGAGCAGGCCTCCTCCTGAGGGTCAAAGGTCGGTGGTCAGCCAGTGGGTGACTATGCTTCCTGCCGTGTACTTGGGGTACTGCCCTTGGGGTGCTGGCTAGCCTCTTTCTCTTTCCAGGAGGGAAAATCTTAGAATTGGCTGAGAAACCCATCCCGAGTGGATCTGAGCCTATGGACTATGACCTCCCCTTGCTCCCATGTCTGGGCCTGCCTGGGACCCCAGGGCCTGGAGCCTAGCAGCATCCTGTTTCCAGCCCATACTCTCCTTCATCTTTTCCTTGTATTGCTGTAACTTGTCTTCTCTCCTGGGAGCTTTTATGCTCCTTTGAATGTTGTGATGGTATCCTATTCAACTTACGTTATCTCTCTGAGCCTCAGTTTCTCCATCTATATGGACATAACAACCACATTAAAGGTTTGTAGTGAGAATCAGTGCTAATTAAGATAAAGCACCTGACATGGTGCCTAACACAGAAGAGACTCAATAAATCCTAACAGTTAGTACTTTTGCACTCCCTTCCTGCGCTCTCAGCTTTTAGCACCTACCGCGATTTTTAAAAAATCTAACAAGTGGTCAACAATTCTAGGTTAAATAAAATACTTAGAAACAGTATCATCCATCCAGGGGCCTGAGCCCAGAAGCTGGCAGTCATCCTTGACTCTGCCCTTCCTCACTACCACAGCCTTGCCATTTATTTCTGCTAGAGGTCTCTGCTGTTCTGGGATGCAGGGGGTGGGTGTTTACGCATGCCCACGGGGGCAACTGCAGAGTTCAAGTCTTCTCTGGCCTTGCACATTTCTTTCTTACCAGTTATTAAGAGAAATATGTTGGAATCTCCCACCATGATTGTAGACTTATCTATTTATCCTTGTTGTTCTGTTGGTTTTTGTTTCTGTGTATTTTGAGGTTATGTTATTAGGTTCGTAAAAATTTAGCACTGTTTTATTTGCCTCGTAAATTAAGTCTTTTATCATAACGAAAGTGTCCTTCTAAGAATGATTTTTGCCTTAAAGCATACGATGTCTGATATTAATATTCCAGTTTTCTCTTAGTTTTGTATGGTACATCTTTTATCTTTTTCCATGCTTAACTTTTCTACACCTTTATGTTTTTGATGTCTCCTAATCACAGCACATATTTGAGTTTTGCTTCACTGCTAGCCAGTCTGGCAGTCTTTATCTTTTAACTGGAGAATTTAGCCAATTTATCTTACTACTGATACATTTGGGTCTAACTGTCCCACCTTACTATTTTCTATTTGTCCCACCTATTGCTTTCCTTTCTACTGTCCTCTGTGCCCTCCTTTGGATTGTGCATTAAAAGAAACTCTGTTTCCCCCTTCTATTAGTTTTGCTATTTGTCCCACCTATTGCTTTCCTTTCTACTGTCCTCTGTGCCCTCCTTTGGATTGTGCATTAAAAGAAACTCTGTTTCCCCCTTCTATTAGTTTTGCTATTATGCAGTCTTTCATAACGTTTAGATTGTGTGGGTCTCTGACTTACCAAAGTCTAGTAACTGCCGCTTTTCTTCTCAGATAATGCAAGGACTTGGAATTTCCATTTACTCTCTCTCAATTTACATGCCATTGTTATATATTTTAACTCTGTAAATATTTGGACACCTCTTTCAAGGTGATTACATCATCATCATTTTATGCAGTCAATATTGATTTCAATTTACCCACATATTCAACCATTAATTGCTCTTCTTTCCTTTCTTCCCACATCACTGAGCTTCTATCTGGGATCCTTTTCCTTCTAGTTAAAGAATACCCTTTAGTATTTCTTTCAGGGCAGCTATGTTGGTGATAAGTTCTCTCAGTTTTTGTTTGTCTGAAAACGTTGTGATTTCACCTTAATCTTGAAAAATATTTTTAAAAGGTATAAAGTCACAGGTTGATAACTGTTTTTTTCATACATACTTTAAATATCTCATTGTGTTGTTTTCTGGCTTCCACTGTTTCTGATAAGTTAGCTGACAGTCTTATTTTTGCTCCTTTGAAGGTAACTGGTTTTTCCATCCTCTGGTTGCTTTTAAGACTTTTCTCTATGTGTTTATTTTTCAGTAGCTTTATTATGATAAACCTAGGTGTGGACTTTAAGTTATTCCTTGTGAAGGTTGTAGAGCTTCTTGCGTTTGGGCTTGATATCTTTCACAGCTTTGAAAAGTTTTCGGACATTTTATCTTCTGCTCCATTCTCTTTATCCTGTTTTTTGGGATATCTTCTCACAACTTCTGTGTCCTTGACATTCAGAATGTAGCCCATGGATTAGCAGCGGTGTCGCCTGGGAGCATGTTAGAAATGCAAAATCTCAGGTTGTACCCTAGACCTACTAAATCAGAATCTAAATTTTAACATGATTCCTCAAGTGATTTGTATGCACAGTAAAGTTTGGAAATCATTGCTCTGTGTCTTATTTGCTCTTTTATTTTCCATTCTTTCATCTTTTTGTGCTTCATTTGATATTATCTTCTGACCTATCTTCTAGTTCACTAATTATCTCTTCAGCTGTGTCTTAATTTGTTATTAAGCCTATCTAGTGAGTTCTTAATTTCAGGTATTAGTAGTTTTTGTTTCTAGATTTTTTATTTCATAGCTTCCAAAGCTCTTAAAATTTAATGAAACCCATTTGGAATTCTTGCAGAGCTGCTGCTTTTGTCTTTTTCTGCTGGCTTTTATTCACACTGTCCCCATTGTTTTTATTGTATGCCAGACACACTATTTGCAAAGTTGTTTGTGGAAATAATTTGAGGTCTCAGATGATATAATCATCCTAAAGAGAGAATTCATGTTTGCGTCCCAACAGGCACCTGCAATCTGGGACACTAGCAACCTGAGGTCGCCTCGATCTAATTTCTAGGACTGAGATGATCTGAGGCTGAGCTCTTTACTTTTGGTCCACTTTTAGAGTTCTGCCCTTCATGCTCTCAACTCAAAGTAGGCTGGGGTGGGGAGCAGAGGAGGGTTCACCAGACAGACCCACTCTGTAGCAGGCCCTGGCCTCCAATTCATGTCTTTCTGGCACTGCTCAGTATCTCAGTCACTGCCTCTAGACTCAGCAAACATCCCTCGGGCGGAAGAGCTGTCCCAAATACCAAGATCACCTCCTGGGCCTCTATTCTCCCTTGGATCCTGGCCCAGTAACTCTTCACTTTCCTGCCAGCTCTCTGATTACCTTCAAGCAAGTATTTAAAAATATTTTATTCAGATTTCCTAGTGTCCTCAACAAGGAGGAGAGTGGATTGGAGTCACACTCTCTACCATTCCTGGAAGTGGAACCCCTTTGATATGTTTCCCTAAACCTGTCCCTCCTCCTTCCTTCATCCTCATTGCTGCTGCCCTTCCACACACCTTCCTTTTCTTTGCCTAGAGGCCCACAGGTTCTAAGAGGCCTTTCCCACCCTAGTCCTTATCCCCCATTCCCTTCCTATGACGAATCCTCCATGCTTCTACAAGAGTTATCACCTAGGTCATGCCTCTTTCTCAGTTAAAAACCTTTAAAGTGGTCCTAAGTCCAACCCAACTTTGCACTCTGAGGCTATATAGATAGGTCTGGTATTCACAGGGCAGATGAGCAGCAGGCAAGAGGTTTCGAGCTAAAGAACTGAGTATAGCCAAGCCAGCCTGAAACCAAGCTCACACTGAGAGATCTGGATTTAAGAAGTGAGCTTGAATTGATATGCTTGCATTTTATCTTGCTGTTCTCTAAATTCTCTGTCAATTTTATTTCCTTTGGCAAAATCCTGAGGGGGCCTGGTGGGGGTGGTGTGTAGGAAGTTGCAATGTCTTCTGATTAGGATATTTGTCCAAGGTGCCGTGGCAGAGTTGGAACTAGAACGTGGATCTGTCTGCTTTCCCAGTCAGCTGAGTAATAACTGTAATGACCACTACCTACAAACTGCAGAACCTCGTGGCAGAGGAGCAGTAGGGTGGGGCGGGCTTGCTTGTCTGCCTACCCCTCTGCCATCATTCCTCCCTATTCCTTGCAAACAGTCTCATTCTTGCTTGGGTAACCCGTGCTCCTCCACCCTTCAGAGAAATCTGTCTCCATCACCTACACCAGAGGATTTATCATGCTTAGAGTAAGTCAGCCATGATAATTCCATTCTCCTCTCAGTGACTGGCTTTGCGAGAGGCATACTGCCCTGCTGTTGTTGATGGGAAATGAGCATACGTCTGCTGAGGGGGTTTCTGGGAAAGGTTTCTTTTACTCCCAAGAGACGCACGCCCATAGGAAGAGACTGCTTCTCTCACTCTGAACTCTGTCTTGTCTGGCGTGATGCCTGGAGCTGCAGGCATCTTGAAATCATGGGAGGAACAGCTGACAGGCTGAGGATGGCAGAGCAGAAAAGATGGGAACCAGTGAGTTACCCAACCCTGGAGCTGCCCTACTCAAGACTTCTTGTTTTGTGTGATAATAAATGTGCTTATTGCTTCAATCTTTTTTTAGTTGCATTACTCACAACCAAAAGCTTCCTAACTGACACAAATGGTGTGATGGAAAGCATAGAGGTTGGGGAGGCAGCAAAGCTCTCATTTGCCACCCATCAGTTTTGTGACCTGCAGCAAGTTGTTTTAGCTCTCGAGGCCTCCGTTTTCTCATCTCTAAAATGGAAATAATACCCTCCCCAAAGGGCTATTGGAAGGCTGCTGCTGCTGCTCAGATGCAAGTCGTGTCTGACTCTTTGCGACTCCATGGACTGTAGCCCGCCAGGCTCCTCTGTCCATGGGATTCTCCTGGTAAGAATACTGGAATGGGAGGCCACTTCCTCCTCTAGGGGATCTTCCCAACCCAGGAATCAAACCTGCGTCTTGTGCACTGGGAGGCAAATTCTTTACCGTTACCACTCTTTACCACCTGGGAAGCCAGGTACTGGAAGGTTAAATCACGCTTATGATGGCACACCACACACACGTCAAGTTATGACCATTGTTCTGGATGAGATCTCATCTGACAGTGGGTTCCTTTCGGCTTAGGCTTCCCCCGAGGGCACCTCGGTCCACCGGAAGCAGTCATTTCATTGCCAGCTCTGGGTAAACCAACTACCATTTGCCAGCCCTTGACATTTTAGAAAGGATTCTGTGGTTAGGCTGTTTCTTACAACATCTAGAAGAGGCGAACCAGCTGACAGCTTTTATCATGAGGAAACTGAGGGGCAGAGAGGTTAGTGACTTGCCAACAAGTGGCAGGGCTGGGGCACCCATATCTGCTCCTCCCACCCAGTGAAGCTGCCACCTTAGGACCCTGACCCCTGCTGTGTGTGCCCCTGTGACTCCATAGGCAGCTCTAGGGTGGGGAGAGCTTCTTGGAGGGAGGGTTGTGCTCCTCAACTTTGGGTTCCCTCATGGGTCTCACCTTGGTCAGTCAAACATGTGGAGATGCTTATAACTCAGGCCTTTGGAATTGGCATGGTTGTTTAGTCACTAAGTCATGTCCAACTCTTCTGCAACTCCATGAACCATAGCCCACCAGGGTCCTCTGTCCATGGAATTTCCCAAGCAAGAATACCAGAGTGGGTTGCTATTTCCTTCTCCAGGGGATCTTCTTGACCCAGGGATTGAACCCAAGTCTCTTGATTGGCAGGTGGATTCTTTTTCCACTGAGCCTCCTGGGCAGCCCCTTGCATCAGAATAGGATGCAAGAAAGTCTGGAGGTCTGGGTGGTTAATTTCTAGAGGCCAGGAAGGTGCCAGTGTGTATGTGTGTCCCTGAGGCCCTGAGAGGGGCCAGGCTCCGAGCACCATCCCCGGTAGGTCTCCACACAAGAGCAGGTGGCTCTGCCTGGAGCTGTCCCAGGAAACCTTGATGCAGGGATTAATGACAGGAAAAGTAGGGCAGGCAGGTTGGTAAATATTTAATTGCTAAGAGCTTAAGTGGGGGGAGGGGGCTGATCTGATGGAAAGGGAGGGGCTTATGGAGAGTGGGGAGCATTAATCACAGTTAGTCCCATCGCCAAGTCACCAAGCTGGCTGCACTGGGAGAGGTCCACAATCACTCCCAGCCTGAGCTGCCCCTCTATAACTCCTCTCACCCCTCCAGCTCCTTCTGCCAAATTGTCTGGATAGGTCCTAGACCAGGGGTCTCTGTATCCTTTGAAAAAAACCAAGGCTGAGTTGGAAAGAGGCCAAAATGCCAACCTTGGTTACTGTTTATGAAGCACCCACTGGATGCAAGGCATGTCATATCAATTGACTCTAACCACATTGCACCTGGCTAAGGAGAATTAGAATCAACTAAGTGTTGGGGTTGGTGGGGTAAGGAAGGAAGTGGAAGAGGAGTCCAGAGCTGCAAAGGGTCACATATGGTACCTCCTGTCCCCAGTGAGACCCCTTGAGGGGTACAACTCTGACCTGGGTGGGAAGTCTGACCCTTGTCTGGACCTGATCCCTCCTGGGCTGACTCAGCTCCCAGCCTCTCCCATCTGGCTGCGTCACTGTACCCTGGGGGTTTGGCTCCTTATCTCCCTTTTCTTCCAGGTCTGCCCTCAGGGGGCGGGGCTTTGAGATCACAGATCCAAATGCAGGCACATCCCAGTCCTGAGAGTGTCCCCCCAACCACACACCCATCAGAGTCTAGGGCCTGGCCCATTCATTCTGGGGCTTCTGCAGCATGATTGCCAAGTCCCTAACCCGGATGATGTTCCTGTTCCCTGCATCCCCAACCATCTGTATCCAGAGAAGACCAGGCTGAACCCTGCAGGGGAGCAGATGCCACAGAGAGGATGCTCTTGGGATGGGGTGGGAGGAGAGGCTGTATCTGGCCTCTGAATTCAGTGCTGCGGGGGAAGGGGTTATGGTGGCTTGTAGGTTTAGGCATGAGTCCTGGGGCACTTCACCACCACCCGCGGTAAGCTGTATTCTCCCAAAGCAGCGCTCCCAGAATTCTCAAAGTCACCCTTGTTGTTCAGTTGCTAAGTCGTGTCTGACGCTTTGAAACACCATGGACTGCAGCACACCAGGCTCCCCTGTCTTTCACTATCTCCCAGAGTTTGCTCAAGTTCATGTCCACTGAGTCGGTGATGCTGTCTAACCATCTCATCCTCTGCCGCCCTCTTCTCCTTTTGCCTTCAGTCTTTCCTAGCATCATGGTCTTTTCCAATGAGTCACTCTACAGAGAATTAAGGGATAGGAGAAAGGACGGGGCTCTGCTCTCCCCCTTAACTTTGGGTGGGGTGAGCAGTGGAAGGCTGGAGCAACAAGCCTTGGGAGCTGGCCCCAAGAGCCGAGGCCGGGCTGGGTGGGAGGAGTGCACTCACCGTCCTCCTTGGTCTGGATGTAGAGCACGCTGCTGCGCACGCCATCCCCGGCCTGGGTGTAGGCCAGCACCTGCACGCTGTAGTTGGTGAACTTCTCCATGCCTCGCAGCTCCACCCGCTCCCGCGTCGTGGTGATGTTCTGCATCTCGCCCCACTCTGCCGGACACGAGCATCCTCTGAGTGCGGCCCAGGCCGGCCAGGCCAGGCCACGGTCGCCCAGCCACTGCCCCTCCACCAGCCTGGGCTCGGACCTTGACTCCATGGTGGTGGCAACGAGGGGGACCTTTCACCTCAAGGTCATGGTCGCAGACTTGTGACCCTGCTCCTTGGCCATATCTCTCCCCAAGTGGCCCAACCAGGATGACCCACAAATGCCAGCTGGGCCTCAGCCCCTAGTCAGCCCTGTACCAAATTCAACTTAATACTCTCTCTATAAAATAGTTCTACCTCTCTCTCTCCCCGAACCTCACTTCCCTGTCCTGCACCCGCCCCTCTCTCCATGTGAGGGGCCCCAGGAGTGGCTTGAACCCAGAAGGAGCCTTGGCCAGATGGACAGTGGCAGCTGTTTCTCTTGGCTGCCCAGTGCCTCTGAGAACTGGAGTATTTCCTGCCATATCAGTAAACAAGGATGTCACAATCATCATTCTAGCCCTCTAAATCCTTGAATCTCTGAGCCCTAGGGGCACTCAGGAAAGAGAAGAATACCTGGGTGATTTGGCAGATCTCAGGTTGCAGCCACTCCCTATAGTAAACACTGAGGAACTCAGGATGTAAAAAAAATGCAGGATAGTGAGCTGCATATGAAAGGAATGATTTCCCTGAGTCCAGACTCTTGCATCTTCCCATACACAGAAAAGGGCTAAATTCCTTTACTTGGAATATCTGGCTTTCTTTCATTCACAAAAATACTTTTGACCTTCAGACTACTTGGCTTTGGTGGCAAAACTTCTATATAACCTCCCCCCACCTCCTTGGAGCAGTTCTCTCAGGGCTACTTGAGAGGCTATCTCCCAGGCTTGAAGTCCTAAAAATTCCACCCGAAATATTAATAACTGCCAACTTTCTGGTTGTGACTGCTCTTGAAGTCGACACCTCCTTGGGCTCTCGGCTCATAGGCGATGGGTCCAGGTGGCCTGACCTGTGACAGGCTGGGGATGCCTGCCCGGCACCTGACTGCTCCTGGACCTGCACCCTGAACTCTCGAGAGGATAAGGGGTTAAGTCCCCATTACCTTCCCCTCACATCAAGGACATCTTGTCTGCAAAGAACCCGCAGAGAGAACATGGGCGAGGCTGCTGGAGTGACAGCCATGGCCGGGAGGGCCAGGCCTTCCTCGGGCTCAGCGAGGACCCGTCACCCTGGATCTGCCAAGAACTTGCTGTAAATGCTGAAGAAGAGCTTAGGGAGAGCGTCCTGTGGGACAGCCAGGGTCTCAAGAGGAGGAAAGAGACTTTTGAGCTGACAACCCTCCCCCTGAGACTACTGGGATTTTTTAGAAAACAGCCCCAGACACCAGCTGAGGACAGGCTGTGCGGAAGACAAGTGCCAGCAAACCCACCCTGGCGCCTCACGAGGGACCTGGTGCAGGCAGAGGCCTGGTCTCGGGCCTAGCCACAGACTGGCCACAGTCTGCCAGGGTCCAGAGGGTGAGGACTCCAGACCCAGCCTGAGGGGACTCTGGGTCAGTGGAGGGGGGCCTCAGAGGCCCGAGAAGTGGGACTTTCCTTTCCCAGGAGGTCAGAAACCAGAGTGGACCTGTCTAGGACTAGAGCCAGAGAAAGACCCAGGAGGAGGGCAGCTTGGCCATCAATTCTGTGGCCTTTGGAGACTAGTGAAGCTGTTGCCTTTCTCACCTGAGGGCTGAACTGGGGAGCCACAGGGTTCGAAAAGGGGGAGCGAGTTCTGGAAAATGAGCCTTTTGTGGCTCAGCACAGATGAGATGAGGCCATCTCACCGCATAAGGCCCTGGAAGACCTGCAGGGCTCCGCACTCCTGGGGGAGAAGGTGGAGGCGTGGCAGGGAGAGAGAATTCCTGTCAGCAGTGCCTCTGGGCAGACCAGAACCGGGCGGGGGCCGGGGAGGGCAGCTGGCTCAGGGGGCTGGGGGTGAGCTGGAGTCCCAGGTCCTCCAGGAGAGAAGGAACGGGCCAGGCGACCAGTGGCAGAAGGCTCAGGATATGGCGAGGCAAACTCACGTCCACAGTTTGGGATGCTGGGCCCCTGGCTTGCGTGACTTCCTGGTCCAGGGCTCTGCTGCACCAGTGGGCAGGGGCTGCTGTGTTTGCGGGGCTGCGCTAGCCCATCCTGTGGGAAGGTGCCCAAAGGGCTGGGCCACTGTCTTGGCTCTCCTCCCTCTGCTGTTCCTACCCGCAGCTCCACTGTGCATCCTTCCCCGCTCATCTCCAGGTCCTGGGCAGCTCAGCTGCACAGAACACAGGTCTCGCCATCCATCTGGCCAAGGGACCCTGCTTCCTCCTCTTGCCCCTCAGTCCTAGGCAGCGACAGCTTCCTGCTGGTGCTAGTCCCTGAGGCCCCAGCTTCCCGCCACACTCCTCTGAATGCAGCACCTTCATTAAAGTCTCAATTGTCCCGTTTGAGTATACCACCTGTTTCCTGACTGACATGGCCACAAAGTCCTTGTACCAACACATTCCATCAGAAAAGCCAGTGTGTCCATCTCACCCCTTAAGCCACTGCCCAACATACTGCTGAACAGGGGCAGCTGGTGTCTGTCCCCAGCAGAAAGGTGACCATGCACACCACCTCTCACTCTGGCCCCTGGCTCTGGCATGGGAATAACGGGTGCAGGGGAGAGGCTGGACTTCTGCTTGACATCCCACGGGAAGATGCTCAGCTCCAAGTGTGGGCCTCCAGCAACCCCTGGCCTCTCACCCTGCGAGCCGGCCACCACCCCCAGCAGACTCACCCCCGTCAACGTAGAGGGACCAGAAGATGACCCGATAGCCTTTGAGGACGCCGTTGAGGGTGCTGCGCGGGGGCTCCGACCAGGAGATGACAGCCACGTCGGAAGTGATGGACAGGGCCCGGACGTTCTCGGGGGGCTGGCTGGGCACTGCGGAGGGGAGAGCCAAAGGGCCTGGTTAGGGAGGTACAGGACAACACGCGTGTGCAGGCAGGACCCTGCTGCCTGGCCAGAGGAACCTTGGGTCACACAAGCGGGAGGCCCTCCTGACTCAATGAGTCTCGAGAGTTTGGGCTGGTGGCTGGGAAGGGAAACCAGTCTCCTTCCCTGAAAATTTGGGTGAATAGAGGTCTTTCCAGCTTGGTTCCTGGGCTCTGGCTGGCATGTTCCTGATTCTGGGTAAGTGCTCAGGGAAGAAGGTGATGCAGTCTGGGCATGAGCTCCTGGGGGTTCACCAGTGGGCACCACAGCCCAGGGAGTCCACCTCCGCTGAACATAACAGAATGTGGAAGACCAAGCCAGCCCTGGGGGGAATCTGTAACTGATGCTCTTATCTGATGGCTGCCAGCCATGTGTGTCCCCGCCCCTGTGCCAAACTGAAGGGAAGGAAAAGAAGGAAAGAGGCTCTCAAATAACCCGGGGGCAGGAGAGAAGAGGTCCCTCAGACACCTTTAGGACTTCTGGAATCACTGCACTTCTGTCCCTTGTCCCTGCACCCAACACACCAACATGCGCTGGGTGAGGGAAAACACGAAGACCAGCCTGGGTGGCCCACCCTGCCTTTAACCCTCTCCATCTGAGAACTTAACCTAAGTCCCAGCCTCTGGGGGTGGCCCAGCTGCAGCTCGCCCGTCTGAGACGAGAGACAGGGGCGACACGAGGCCCCAAGGAGCCGCCTGGGCCAGGGACAACTTTGGTGGCACTTCCACTGGTTTCCGAGGAGCTGGGGGCAAAGGGCAAGGCCACGTCTGCCTCGCTCTGAGTGGGAGAAAGGAGGCACAGGCTGGATGGAAGGTAATTAGATCCCATTGCCCCACAAGAGGCAACTCTAATTTTTATGAGCATTTAAATGATAATACATCATCCTAACGATCCTCTCTGAGAATGATTATTGTTTCATATTACTTAGGTGTAAAAATATAAGCACCATGTAATTAGGGACCCAGTGTAATAAACTAATACAGATCGCCCGTTCGAACAAAATGAAGGTAATATAATTATGGAAAAGACACTATTGCTAAGGCAGGGGCCCTTGAATACCCCAGGAGGAGTGCTAATATTGCCAGGAAACGATCAGGATCTGACAGGCTAACGAGGGCCTTAATTAAGTATGAAAAACTGCTGAGCAAATGCTGCTGGAAACTTTCTTCCCCCTCTCCTCCTCTGTTTGGAAAATGTCTCCACAGCCCATGCTGATCTCTCCCAGTTGGTAATCCCAGCCCCCCTGTATCCCCCTCAAAAGCAAGGGACGTGGGGCCCTGATGGAAGCCAAGGGTGGGCCTGGCCAGGTTGTTTTCTGGGATGGCCCTGGAGGATGGAGTTTAGTGTTTGGTCAGGAGTGCTGATATGGACTTGGGGCAGCTGTTCCCCCTAGAGGTGACTTCCCTGAGCATCCTGCATCCGTGTCATTTGGTCCTGCATCCAGCCTCGCTCCCAAGAAAGAGGGTAACAGCAGGGTGAAGTAGAAAGAGTATGGGATTCAGGGTCAGGTCTGGATTTTGACCTGGGCTCTTCTTCATCAGATGGGCAATTCTGGACAGGTTCTTAACCTCCGTGAGTCTTGGGTCCTTTAATGGGCAATGACCTTGCTGTTAGTGCTCGGGTTCTCACAGGCGTTCCCTGCACCAGCAGCATCAGCATCACCTGGGGATTTATTAGACACGCACATATTTGGCTCCCACCCCAGACCTGCTCAAGCAGAACTCTGGGGGAGGGCCCAGCAATCTGTTTACAACCCTCTGAGGTGCGCTTAGGTTTGAGAAGCGCTGTGTCAGAGTACTGCTTGGGATGGCATCACTGGTACTTAATGGTGACAAGCTGGTCTTCCTCTATCCAGCCAGCCCTGTGGCCAGCAGCGGGTGGTGGGGGGATGGGCTGGTGAGGATGTGGGGTGGTGGAGGGGGTGAGGGAGCGGATGGTATGTTGCTCAGGTGCTTCTCTGGGCCTCTCTGCATTCTATGCACCTTTCCCCACTTCTGTGTCCTCCCTTTCTCCCAGGGGCTCAGTGCACTGACATCTGCTCCCTCTCACAGCCTAGCTTGAGCCCCAGAGCAATTAAATGGGAATCTCTGGGGATGAGGCCAGGCATCAGAATTTTTAAACTCTGCAGATAATTCCAACTTGTAGCCAAAATTAAGAACAACTGATATGAGTTAATCTACTTTCTGGTGTTTCTGACCTGATGTGTCCTCTCTCCCAAAGGTGTCTGCATTTCCAGAGAGAATGAGGTAGGAGAGGACATTGCTTAGCCAAAGGAATGACTCTCTAATGGTAGAATGCTGGGTGTCTGGGTGGCCACGGGGCAATGGCATTATGTTTCCAGGGCAGTCAGTTCCCTCCCTTTGCTGGGGGAAGGCTCAGACTCAGTGACAGATTTTAATCTCATATCTTGGTCTTAGGCTGGGGTATCACTGCTAAGTCACTTCAGTCGTGTCCGACTCTGTGAGACCCCATAGACGGCAGCCCACCAGGCTCCCCCGCCCCTGGGATTCTCCAGGCAAGAACACTGGAGTGGGTTGCCATTTCCTTCTCCAATGCATGAAAATGAAAAGTGAAAGTGAAGTCGCTCAGTTGTGTTCTACCCTCAGCGACCCCATGGACTGCAGCTCACCAGGCTCCTCCATCCATGAGATTTTCCAGGCAAGAGTACTGGAGTGGGGTGCCAAACTAAGGAAGCTCTATTTACTCTGCTCTTTGGGGGCTGTGTCCAGCCTGGCTGCATCTCTTGGGGTGGGTATCAAGGGTCACGTCTCCTTTCGTTTCCTAGCACAAGCTCAGGTAACAGTGGGGTCTTCTCTGCGCTTGGAGAGCAGGCATGCTCCTGCTGCCTCTTAACCCTCTCCTCCTGAGAAACCAGGCCCCATCATTCACTCAAAGTTGGAGTCCTCTCCAACCCTCAAAGAATTCAGTTTTAAAAACTGGGCTCCAAATCTTCTGTCCACGGACCTTGGGATTTTGTAACTCCACAGTCTCGTCTCGGGTCCCTAAAACAGATGGTGGACAGCTTCTAGCTCAGAAGTACATAGGTAACTTGGCTTCTGCCCTTTTTCCAACCTGGAGGGCCTAAATGAGAAGAAATAGGACCCAGAGTGTAGAGGGAAGAGCTTGGGGAGAGAGATGGGTGAGGGGCCAGGATGAGGGAGGAGGAAAAGGCAGAGGGAGAAGATGGATGGAGAGTCAGAGAGATGCACAGACAGGCACTCAGGCAGACCAGTAGCTCAATAGAGAGACCGATGGGCAGAGCATTAGAAAGTGATGGATAGAGAGCCAGCCAATGGATGGAGAGACCCAGAGGCCTAAATGGACCAAGCATCCCTTGAGAAGCCAATGGGTGAGAGGAGATGGAGGGATCCAGGGAGGCTGCGTGTACCACAGGATGATGGGGCCCAGGAGCAGGGAAGGGCCCCCAGCCCTCCCTGGAAGCTCTGCAGCTCTGCCTGCAGCCGACATCTGTACCCATTACCCTCTACTGGTGCCCTCACCATCCTCCAGGGTGGTGGCATTGATCTCACTGGATGAGGGCCCCGTGCCAGCCCGATTGAAGGCTTGGACCACCACGCCATATTGGGCGAACTTCTTGAGGTTGTCCAGGGTGTAGACCTCGCTGTCCCCAGTGGCCTTCATCTCCACGATGCTGTACTGCCCATTGCTGCCCGGGCTGTTCTCTCTGTAGCCGATCTGGTAGCCACGGATGACACCGTTCTGCAGCTCCTTCTTGGGCGCCTGTGAGTGTAGGGGTGGGAGGGTGGTGGGGGGAGACAAAGATACAGTGACATTCTGAGAGGATGCTCTTAAACCCAAAGGCAGGTCACGTCACTCCCTTGCTCCCAAGCCTTCCAAGGCTCCCATTTCACCCAGAGTCAAGGCCAAAGTAAAAGCAACCCAAGTGTGCACAGACAGGTGAATGCATAAAGATGATGTGGTCCATACATGCAATGGAATATTATTCAGCCTTAAAAAGGAATGAAACTTTGATAAACTGAACAGCATCGATGAACCTAGAAAATACATTGAGTGAGATAAACCAGACACAAAAGGAGCAATACTGCATGATGCTTCTCCGAGGTGCCTACAATTCCCAAATTTACAGAAACAGAAAGTAGGACCGAGTTACTGGGGGCTAGGATGGCTGGGCCAGCAGAGTTTGTGTTTGGGATCGCGAGAACGTTCTAGAGATGGACAGTGGTGACGACTGCTCAACTCTGTAAATTACAATCCACTGACCTCTACCTATGAACATGGTTAAAACGATCCGTTTTATGTACATAAAATGGTATGGTACCACAAGTTAGAAAAAAAAAAGAGTCCTTGACTTTGATGCAAGCCCAGCCCCTCTTGGAGCTGGACCACCCTTGACATCCTGGCCAGCGGCTGGGGTGCGTGGAGAGCCCAGGCCTGAAGCCAGCTTCTGGACGGAGGGACAGAGATGGGGTGACAAGGGGGGTAACAGGGGGGACCTCGGAGCTCTGCCTGGGCTGGCGGGAATGAAGGGCTGATCCCAGGTGGGCAGGCCAAGGGAGAAGACTCCACTGGCTTTAGTCTTGGGGTGGAAAATACACTCTCACCCCCAGCAGGAACCCTGATACACAACCAGCCACACACACAGGTGTTCTGAGAGAGAAAACATCAACAGGGAAACACTGACATGGACATTCTTGTATATGATCACACACACGCGCGCACACACACACACTCACATACACAGGATCTTGATACGTCCCCTTACATCTGGAACCATGATCACACACATCCAGACCCATCAAAGCAAACATCCCTATACACACCTACCCACGGCCAGAAACATACAGACTCACAAATAGAAACTGGCTCCTTTAAAGAGGAGTTCTATATATTGAGAGGGCACACACACCAGTACATAGAAAAACAGCTTGACTCAGGGTTTTAAAGACAATTCATTTAATTTAAAAGCCCACCTTTTACTGTACTAAAAAATAGTGTGATCAAAAACAATTAAGTTAGTAAAACAGCTCATTTTTTTTAATTCAATGAATGTTTTAAATGAACTGCATTTTTCAGCTCACCGTTAACTCAATATAATGAAGTTTTAAATTTCACATAATTGTTTTGAACTCACTAACTAGGTGTGTGTGTATTTAATTGACTTGAGTTTCTGTTGATGCCTGAATAATGTTTCTCTCTGCACTTGGACAGTCCCGTTTGCTAGTTGGTAAGAGGGAGAATTTCTGAATGTGGGTGTTGTATCTGCACACTCAGGCTTCCCAGGTGGCTAAGTGGTAAAGAATCCGCTTGCCAGGAGAATCTCTTTTTCAGGTAAAGAATCTCTTTGCAGGAGAGGAGGGTTCAATCCCTGGGTGGGGAAGATCCTCTGGAGAAGGAAATGGCAACCCCCTCCAGTATTCTTGCCCGGGAGAGCCCATGGACAGAAGAGCCTGGCAGGCTACAGTCCATTGGTTCACAAAGTCAGACACGATTTAGTGACTAAACAACAAATAATCTACACACTCACACATTCAGGCACTTATTATAGACACAAACATATCTTCAGGGTGCCCTTGTCCTCACACTGACATACAGTCTATTACATATCTGTGCCCACGTTGAAATACACTGATATATACATCATTACACAATGACACACACCTACATACCTAGAGCCGCCTGCACCACAGTATACACTTGTCTATGTGTGATACACAGAGCACCATGCCACCGTCATTCACACCAACATATACTGGCAGAGGCCTTGGGTAGGCATTCAGGCATACCTTGCTACATACATATAGATATTCACACATTTTTACAAATCTTGACATATCTTCCCTCCCTCCTTCTCTCTCCCTTCTCCTTGTATGGCCCCACCCCCTTAAACAGGCACACTCAGGATTTAAATCAATCTTAATAATATTTCTCTGAAGCATTAAGAAATCAATAGAGCTGATTGCAAATTTATGTCATAAAGCAGTGGAGATCCATCTCAAGGAAAGAGTCTTAAAATGAAGTGACTTATCTTTCAAGTGAATCTTTATTTTTCATTAATCTGTTTCTTGGTGTTAAAAAAAAATTCCCTTGAGAAGTCAGCCCCAAAATTTATTGATAGGCTGGTTCATTCTGAAGTTCTAACTTTCTAATCAATTTTATTTTTCATTATTAGACTTTGGAGAAATAAATCTGATTCTAAATTTTTATCCACCTCCGGTTGGAGCTTTGTAGCCAAATGTCTCAGAGGTTTACAGACTTCTTCATTCCCGCCCTCTCCTCCAGGCTTCCTTGGAGCATTCTTAGGAAATGGATGCAGAATCAGGATGCAGATAAGACTTGGGGTCTAGACTCCAGGCTTCACTCCCAGTTTCTGAGGGAAGCTCTGGCAACCAGATCTGAACCTGGAGGGAACCAGGGCTCCAGGTATCTATCTACTAGGAGCGCTGGTACCCAGGGAGGGCCAACTGCCCAGCCTCTGTCCCACCTTTGTAATGGTCATTTCTCTGGGGTGGGAAGGAACCAGGCTCTGCTGCCGTGTGTGTGTGTGTGTGTGTGTGTGTGTGCATGCCAAGACATATGGTCTTTTTTCCCTTGGTTTTTTAAAGAATTGTTTAATTTTTTGGCCACATCACACAGCATGTGGGATCGTAGTTCCCTGATCACGGATTGAACCCACATCCCTTGCAGTGGAAGTGTGAAGTCTTAACCACTGGACCACCAGGGAGGTCCCAAACATGTAGTGTTTTTTTTAGGGAAAATATTACTAGACCCTTTTGAATCTCTCTGATTCTCAAGTCTACCTTTATGAAGGGACTAGGGGGAGGACTAAAGTACCTGGACGTTTCCACCAGGAGTTAGAGTCAGAAAATGACCCTGGACTCAAAGCCCAGATGCAAAAGAGGTCACCCCCCTCCCCGCCCCCCCGCAAGCCCTACTGTTGGGATTGGAGAAATCCAAGAAGAAGTACATGAATGGGCCTTAGGAAACTCTCTGTTCCTGACCTCTGGACAGTGGGCTTTTGTGGGTGATATGGCTCCAGACTACGTGCAGTGAAGTTCTGCACCTATCATGACTTGAATGACCATGGAAGTCACCTTGCATTTCTATACCGTGGCCTCCTCTGATAGGAAGGAGAAATATCTCTTCTGTCCATTTCACAGGAACAGATAAGGTAGTGCAAGAAAACACTCAAACACTGGAAAATGCAGCAGGAAGCCATCAGAATGGGCAGCCCTTCTGTGCCCATGCCAGGGATGTGGTGATGAGGCCAGAGTTTCCCAGGAAAGCATTCCTTGGTCATGCCCAAGGTTATGCTGTTTCTCTGCCCTGCTGTGGAATTGCCTCCAAGATTTCCCATCAGTGACAGAGTCTTTGGATACCTTCTAGATCTACAAGTTTCTTCCCCTTAGAAATGGCTGCAGCATATACTGGTTTGTTTTCTCTACAGCTCCCCCTCCCCAAGAGCTAGGAAGGGCAGTTATTTTTTTCATCCTGATTTTACAGAGGAGGAAATCAAGAAAAGACCAAGCTCCCTGCTGAAGTCTTGACCGTGAGAACATAGGGTACGGTTCCACCCTACTTCCCAGCTCTAGTCACAGGGCCAAGACAAGGGTGAGACCCTGTCATTTCATCTCCTGTTATCCATAGAGCCCCTTTGAAATGTATACAAAATCAATTCCAGCTCTAGATATATTACAACCTGTGGAGTTTGTAGGACAGACCAGCATGGTAAAAGAATCATCTTCTCTCCTTGGCACTGACAAATTCTTCATCCCACTCCAAGCACAGGCCTCCATCAGAAAGCCATGGTGGCGAAGGGAGAGGGGATTGGTGGGGGGACCAGTTCCTCTATCCTCCTCTCTTTCCACTCCTTCAACCTCATGTATTTAGCAACAAACAGGCGTGGGCATTGCAAGACACCAGACACTAGCAAGTCTGTTGGGGCTTCATTTGAAGATTAAGGATGGGGAAGGGAGGGAGGCATTTCAGGGGAAATGCTTTTGACTTTGCTTACCTTCCAGGTCACTTGGATGCTCTGTGAGGTCACTGGCTGCAAGGTTACGTCCATGGGAGGCCCATCAGGAGCTGGGGTGAGGTTGGGAGAAACAACGTTATGAGTCACGTCTTGGAAGAAAAGAGCCCTATGCCCTCAGTCTCATCCTTGAGCTGGAGGGCTGCTGCAGAGAAAGGAAAAGCTTGTCTAAAGCAGCAAAGAACTTCTGTTTGAATCCCTCTTGAAATGATCATAGGGTTTAAATTTCCTATTCATTCTCCATAATTTGCTGAAAATATAGCAAATAATGACTATTAAGTATGACTCCACATCCAGCAGGTTGGCAAAATTTTTTTTAAAGTTTGATAGTACAAAGTGCAGACCAAAATATGAAGTAGCAGGAACTTTTATACACTAACCATGGGAGAGAAAGCACTTTGGAAAACATTTGGGCATTTTTTTTTTTCTTTCAGTTAAAGGGAGAAGTTTGTCTATCTGGTGAGTCTGTAATTCTGCAACTGTTTATATTCCTTGGATGGGGAATGAAAATAGACAAATCATACAGCTGTACTGAAGCTCACAAAAAGAATCTAGACTACAACAAGGAAAACACAGAGAATATATGAAGTATTATTTCATGCATACATTCTATTAGGACAGGCAAAACTAAACGTATGGTTATACGTACATATACTAGTGACATGTATGAAAAAGAAAACAAGGAAGCTGGGATACTTGTTACTTCAGGGGGAGGGATGGGGTTATGGTTGAGAAAGGGTATATAGAGGGCCTCTGGGAAGTGATAATGAGTGTTGGTTATACTAGTGTTGGTTATGCTTTGTTATTATTATTATGTGTAAAACTGCACATGTATATGTACTTTTTGGTATTAACTTCTATTTTGCAATGACAGGTAAGAGAAAATACAATAAGGGAAATCTCGCTTAAATTTTCAGGAAAACTTCATGGCAAAAGTCACAGGAGATAATCCAGGGCACTAGTACCCCCATCCTTTGCAGATCTGTCCTTGCCAGACAGGCTGGGGCCAGTGGAGTGGGAGCAGAACCTCGGACAGCTCCTGAAAGCATTGCATCTAGAACCCCATTTGGCAAAGGTCAGGCATAAGAGTCTCCAACGATCCAGAGGGAGACACACACACACCTTGGAATCTCCACCCCCTGACTCTTTTAATTGCAAACCCACTGCCAATGGACAGGGTGGGTGAGGGCCCCGGATGTCCCTGATCTCCGAGCCCATGGGCAGGGTTGACAGGGCGAGGTGCTCACCAGCCTCCTCAGTGCTGATGGTGAGCTCCTTGCTCGGCTCGCTGCGGCCAATCTTGTTGAAGGAGTACATGCGGATGCTGTACACGGAGGCCGGGTGCAAGTCCACGATGTTGGCCTGGTTGATGGTCGGGGAGATGTTGCGTGTGGACTGCTTGAAGTCCCAGGAATCTGGAGAGAGGACACCCACTTCTAACCTCAGCCAGACAAACTCCAGGACCCCTCTCCAGCCTCAAGCAGCAGCAACATCTCAATCTCAACCTAGATGCCCAGAGAGGTCCTGTTTACAGAGACTGCAGCAAGAGAATTTCAGAGAGAACTGTTCTGTTCCATGAAGTTCAAGAGAACAAGGGATGCCTGAGGATGGGAACAGCAAGTCCACTGCTTGGGGAATCAGGAAGCTAACCCTTCTCTACCCAGGGCCGCCTGGTAAACTCAAACCTCAGGTGAGATGTTTCCTATGGTCCTTTCCAAGATCACCAATGCTTGCTATCTCTTAGGGTCTCATTGGCCAGTGCCTCTTTCCTGGTCTCTCACACCACATCAGTGATGTGTTGTATCTATGAGACACCCCCTCCACCCAAGATTCCAGTGCAAATGGGGAAGCCAAGTCTTATCCCCCTTTCTCCTCCTCTGTGTGTGCTTCTGTATTTCTTTTTCCTGTGCATTTGTGTGGTGGTGGTCTTGAATGTTTCCTAGGCTGATGAGGGGAATAAACCAAGTGGCAGAGTCCCTAGGCAAACCCCTTCCTCTCTCATCAGCAAGAGAATGGTCTCTGAATCTCTAGAGTCAGAAGCCAACAAAGCAATGAGCATGTTCCCAATTTATCCAGGGGGACTGGCAGCCCATTCCAGGGCTAATGTTTAGCGAAATTGTAGAATGTGAAAGATACCCGATAAATACCACTCAGGGATACTGGGACAGTAAACATTCTGCGTCTCCAGAGGAACCCAGTCATTCATTCAATGCATTTTTTCCTGTGCACCTACCAGGGGATTCCAGAGAGAAATGGAAGGGGCTGCAGTTACAGCAATGTCTCAGCTAGTACCGTCCAAACCCAGAATTCATAATCAGATTACATTATTGGCACTTTGCTTTGAAAAGACAAAAAAAGGCAAAGCACAGGGAAACTAGCTGATAGTGGAGCTTAAGAATCTTCCCGGGGCACGTCCTGATGTGACTATTCAGTCTAATTTTCCATGTCTTTTAAATCCACAGTAGAGGATTCTGAAAACTGTCAGTAGAAAAGATTAAATTATATTCACTACAGTCTAATCCCTGAATCAGGGAGGGAGGATGGCATATTCTAGAATTTTTTAGGAAGACTCTTTTTTAAGCTAATGCCTGGTAAACCAGGAGGATCAGTTCACCCAAAGAGACTATCCCATCCCCCAGGTTCTGGCTAATTGAGGTCCTGATGCTTTTCAAAACACCTCTTTTAGCCACACCAGCTTGGCATCTGTTGAAGGGCACTGGCCCAGTTCCCCATCTGCAGTTTTGCATTTAATTCTTTGGTTTCATGAGCCAAAGTCACAAATGGCAGACTGTAGATGCTCAGAAAAACTGTATATTCTCCTTGTCTTTTCAAAACACCCCAACTGCCCAAAAATCACTGGGGTGAGAGGTTAAGCCAGAGTCTCAAACATGCAGGCTCCTTCCTGCCGAAGGTACCACTTTGGTTCAGGAGGAAATGGGCTAGTAATGCGGAGGCAGGTGTTCACTTCTCTCTATGGCATCTGGGAACCGGTGCCAGCTCACACATCATATTTGATTTGCCCATGTTTATAGGAGAGGGACAGCGATAATGAGTCAGTGCATTCATGTTTGATGAGTGCAGGCAGAGGAAGGAGACCCAAATGATGTGTCTGAAAACTAAGGGGCTAAAAAAGAGAGGTGCTAATATTTACCAAGCACTTGTGATGTGCCAGGTGCAGTGATGGACACCATTTACTCCTCATACCTTTCTATGACGTCAGCACCATATCTCCATTGTACAGGTGACGCTCATGTCATCAAGTGCGATTTCTCACTTGGCCTTCCAGGTGTGTTCAACACTTAAACCTGTCCCTTCCCAAAACACTCTTCTCTTGGGTGCCTATTAAAACAGTCTCTAGCTTTTCCTAGGGAGTCCCTGGTAGCTCAGCTGGTAAAGAATCCACCTGAAATGCAGGAGACCCTGGTTCGATTCCTGGGTTGGGAAGATCTTCTGGAGAAGAGAATGGCTACCTGCTCCAGTATTCTGGCCTGGAGAACTCCATGGACTGTGTAGTCCACGGGGTCACAAAGAATCACACACGACTGAGCAACTTTCACTTTCCAGCTTTTCCTAATCTCTTGGGTTATCTCTTCACTTTGCAGGTACATCTTTCTTACCTTATGGTTCAAGTTCTTCAAGGCTCCATCCTAGGCTCTCCTCTCACTCCATACATTTTTCCCACCCCTGGATTCTATTTCCATTTATACACAGAGAAGCTCCCTGAAGGCAGGAACCATATCTACAACTTTGCCCATCTCACCCACTTGGCACATGCTGGGCACTTAAAACCCACTCTTGGTTTTAGATAAGAGCCCACTTTATGGTCCTGGGTGTTGGACCTGTGGTTCCTCCACATTTTGCAGTCATAGTAAATACCCTTTGCTTTTCCCTTGCTTGCCTCCTCCCTAGCTGCCAATCATAGGAAGACTGGGGGATCCCAGAGAGTGGCCCCCTTTTTTCTGCTATTGCCAGTCATTTGCAGGTGGATTTGTCCTTGTGTTCCCAAATCACCTTTGATGTTGGCACAAAACAGCTCTCTCCCCACAGCCCCTGCAGGCTCATGCATCAGAGTCAAATTTGGAGGTCTCTCGCTGATTTTCCAAACTTGATCGCTGCCATCTCTCTGACCTGAATAGCTGAAATCAGTGGCCCTATTTTCTTCCCTTTCCTTTTCAGCTCTCAGAGTACTGAGCTGGCTTTGGTGAATATTGTCTCTTTTAATATTCCCTTTCATATGAGCCTGGCTTACCCAGATTAACATATTTCATTAAGGGCTCTCTCTCCCTTTCTTCATCAAAGGGTTTATGATGCAAAATATTCTTCTTAAAAAATAAGGAAGCGGCTGGGGAGATGTCAGTGTCTTCTACTCAGTGGGCTGCTTGCTGGGAGGGGACCTGGGGGCTTTGGTATTTCAGGAGACACATTCACTGTAGAAGGGGGAGCGTTTGGACAAAAGCCACATCTGGAGCATTCAGCTGCCTGTGCTGGGGAAACAAATCCATCCTGCATCTCTGATTTCCTCCTTGCATCACAGCTCTGAGCCCACCACGGTGATCTCCACTGCACCGAGAAGGGGTTTCCTGAATCACCGCGACCACTCACCACGTCCCAACACCAGACCCTCTGGCAGCCCCACTCCCACACAACGCCATGCTGCACGGGGCTGGCTTAGCCCACGATGGCTGATGGCTCCCACCATGAGGCTGCCTTCTGGGCCATCCTCAAAGAACCCATCCCTGATCCTTGCTTGGAAAACAGGGGCGAAATCTGGTGTCTGCATTTTTAAATCTGCGCAGCGCTGTCTGATAGATTTGTGTGGATGGTGCTATTTATCATTCAGCATTCATGTATTATTACTCTGCTGCCTAGGGCCAGGAGGAGTCAGCGTGAGCACGATGGCTTAGAAAGGGCAGACGTGGTAATTTCCCTGGGAAAATTAGCATGATGAGCAACATGGCAGAAAACCTGGCAAAGGCACAGTTGTGACCAAGAAGGGGGGTCAGGGACAGATGTTCCAGCCATAGGAGGGTGCGGTCTGGGGTGAGAGGGAAGGGACAGGAGCCACAGCATGGGGACCCATGCGCCAGGCTCTGTGTTAGGCACGGGCACATAAATCTTCATGCTCACGTATTCCTCGCAGCCACCTTGGAGTATGTGCCACTGTCTGTACTGACAGAGATGCACAAAGACCTTAAGTAGCTTGCTAAAGATCACACAACCCTGACACTTGGTCAACCCCAGTCTTCTGCTTTGAAACTTGTTCTTGTTCTACTATTCTGCATGCAGGAGGAAGATCTACTTAGACACACACACACACACATGCCCCTCCTTTCTTTGAGTCACCCATCCGTTCCCTAGGATACCTTTTTCAGTTGTCACGTAATTTAGTTTGTGGTATATTACATGTGATTGGAGAGTGCTTTGTAATGGTCCTGAAAGTACCTGCATGTGTGCATGTGTGTGTGTGTGTGCTCAAGTGTGTGTACATCTCTGTATATTCCCTCTGCAACTTCATTATCAGCTCCAAGGGCAATGCTCTGTCTCCTCGTTCTTTCTCTTTTCTACCACATGGCTGATGCATGACTCTGCAACAAAATTACTGGCACTCAATACATGCTGCTGACTGACAAACACACATTTCAGCCTGCAAGTCCCACAGGACTATAAACTGCCACACGAGCTATTTCAGTTAGAAGGAGGAGAGGAACTGCGGCCCCACGCTAGCTGCTTTCTCTTCAGTCCTCAAAACAATCCCACAAGACAGGCATTACTATTTCCACCTCACAGATGAGGAAGTGATGCTGTGTTCACAGCCTCTGCCTGACTCCAATGGTAATGCTCCCCAGTTCCCACGGGACTCCTTTTCCTAAATGCCAGCATAGATGCCTGTCTGAGTGGCATGGCCCAGAGTAGGCCTACCTGAAGACTGGAGAAAGGACCAGCCCAGCTTCTCTGGGCTCTTGATCCTGTGATTTTTTTTTTTTTTTTTAACAGGTGCAAAGCTCCTGTGGATGGGAGAATCTGAGGTTGAGTTTCATTATCCTCCCCTCTCCCTTCCATCCATCCTGGTACCCCAGTGCTGGGGTGGGTATGATGGTTCCTCCTTTTTCAGGAGAGCCAGACAGGGTTGGGGGAAGGCGTGGATGAGCTCTGAAAATAGAATCTTCCCTGCTCATCTCTCCTTCTGCACAGCTCTCCAGATGTGTGATGTTCTCAGCTTCGCCTGGCTGAGCAGCGCCCCAGGAAAGGTTTCCACACATTAGAAGGTGGTCAGTGGAGGAGGGGGATGGTGGGCAATGGGGCAGCATGGGGGAGGAGGGCAGGGAGGCAGTCCCAACGAGCAGTAGGGGAGGGGCCCGAGTGACAGCCCAGGCATCCACACCCCCAACAGGAATGGAGCCCTGCCAGCTACATCAACCAGGCAGGGAGATGCTGGCTGTGGATAGACCCGCCCCTTCTTGTCTGGCTCCTGGGAAGCTTGTGTCCAGCCTTGGGAAGCCCTGAGATGTGAGATGAACCCAGTGGGCTTCCTCTCTTCTCTGTGCCCTCTGCCTCCACCACTGCCCGGCCCCTGCTCATCACCCGTCCCAGCTACCGGACAGCGGCAGCCTGCTCACTCGCTTCTTGGACACCCCTCCTCCCCACTGACACCTGACAACCCCTGCCAAGGTGCCATGTTGCTTAAATCTCTCACTAGGATCTCAGACATGGCTAGTGGCTTTCAATGACCTTCCCCAAGGAAATAAAAGCTCAGTCCAGAGGCCCCCTCCCAACCTGGAGCCCAAAGCACTTTTTAGTCTAATAAGACTAAAAGCCCAGAAACTGGGTCTGTGTGCTTAGCCATTCAGGCATGTCCAACTCTCTGTGCCCCCTTGGACTGTAGCCTGCCAGGCTCTTCTGTCCATAGGATTCTCCAGGCAAGAATACTAGAGTGGGTTGCCATTTCCTCCTCCAGGGGATCCTCCCGACCCAGGGATTGAACCCACGTCTCCTGCATTGGCAGGCGGATTCCTTACCACTAGCGCCACTGGGTCTGTGAACCCTCTGCTAGACACGCCACTCCCCGGAGCGCACTGCACCGCGCTGGGCTTCGGCCCTGTCCCTCTCCCTGAATCTAGGCCCCGTTAGCTCCCCATCTTCTCCCAACTCAAAGCAGCATCTGCAAGGACAGGAGGTGTGCTGCTCTGGTGACCCCTGTCTGTGCAGCGCCCCTCTCTCTGTGGCGCTCCTTCTGCACTGACAGTGACCTCGGGAGGTCTGGCTCTGAGCTGACTTTTCTCCCCAGTTAGACTGTAAGCTTCTGAGGGCAGGGCTCCTTCCTGTAGAAACCGGCCTCAAGAATGATGAGCCCAGTGCCCTGGACAGGGCTGCTTCTCAAGAGGTAAACACAGCTGTGGATGCTATCCTGGGGCTAACCCTTTGGGGGAGCGGATAGTCAGCCAGCCAATGACTGTGTGCTGTGCTAAGAGAGGAAGGGTCCGGAAGGCTTCTGAGGAAACAAAACCTTGGATCTATGCTGAAGCCTGAAAGATAAGTTGGAGTTGGTGGGAGAAGGACGGTTGGGGAGGCTTCAGTTTTCCAGATTTGCTTTCTGTGTTTCACTTTAAAATTACTTTGAAAGGCTTATATGGGCTTATGGTCTTGAATTCTAAAAGTATGAAAGGACCCTAGATGAGAGGTATGTTTCTCCTTCTCTCACCTGCACTGAAGCCACCCTGGGGCCTCTCCGGGGCAGACCCCTGTCGCCTGTACCTTTTAGAAATAGTCACGCAGATACAAACGTGATCACCTATGGCTCTTTCTTGGCTTGACCTCTTGTCCAGGTCATCTGTCCCCTCCTTGCCATTCCTGCCACTTGATTGTGGGTCCCTGGTTTCCCCAAAGACACAGGAGTCCATTGTTCATTTTGCTCTAAGCGGCTTCACAGTGGAAGGCAATCTCTTAGAAGCTATTAATAGAGTCCCAAGGGAGGGGTTTTAGAGGGCTTCTAAGAAGAAGAAACTTAGATCTAAACTTTCCAGGGACGCCTACCTCCCCAGTGACTCATTCTTGGGAAAGACCAGCTTCTCTGACTCCCAAGCAACCCCATTATCCCAAACCTGGAGTGCCTAGATGACCCATTGAAACTGTGATGTCTCTGACCCCACAAATACAGCCAGTAGCTCCTGGCTCAGTGACTTTTAAGTTGCTTTAAATCAGACCACCCTATGGATCTGCCCAGGGTCAGTCCTGGGAAGAACGGACTGACATTTCCTCCCTATCAACTGTAGAGGTCCTTCTACCTGCCCCCTGGTTTCCTAACCTGACCAACGTCCCTTCCTTTGGAAGACACAAGGGCTTGTGTGTCTGTCTGAGATGGGCAGCCCTGACAGCCAGGGGCCGTCACACTGGAGGGACACTGTCCAGACAGGTGGTGCAAGGCGCCATGGTGGGCCAAGCCCTCACCTACCTGTTTTGTTCTTGTACTCAATGTCAAAGCCCGTGATGATGCTGTTCCCGTCGAATCTCTGGGTCCAGCGCAGGTTCATGCTCCGGGCCTTCACCTCTCGGATTTCCAGCTCTGGGGGATCAGGGGGCTCTGGGGAGTGGCAAGGGAAGGGGGCAGGGGTGAGGATGGCAGCAGAGAGCTTAGTCTCTTGCCGACCCTCTGCAGAGATCAAGGGATCTGTGCTGGGAGGATTGGTGACACAACGGTCTATCTGAGGGTCCTGAGCCCTGGAGTTTGGGCAAGGCAGCATAGGGATGGAGGAGCCTGGCAGCAGGGCTCAGAGGCAGAGGCGGGCGTGCTGGGTCCCTGCTCTGTTCCCCTCTCTTCCTCAGCCCCTTTTGGAGGGACCCCTCATAGTTGATGGCCTGCTTCCCACCATGCAGAGCTCCCAGGTTTTCCATTTTGACTTTCCCTCCTCACACCTCCCCCAGGGTCTGGGCCCACAAATCCAGGTCCCCCACTTCTGGGGGCAACAGTGTGCTCCACAGGGCCTTCTGCCATCACAGACCTCACTGTCTGCAGTGTCCTGGAAGGACCCTATGGCACCACTCTGGGCAGGAGGGAGAGTGGCCTGAGGCTTTTCCCCAGAGCTGTTTCCTGTCACTGCCCCTGGGTGTGGAGTGTCCCCCACTCTTGAGGGGAGTTGGCAGTGAGCACCAGGGCCCAGAGGAAGGGGCTGGGACGTGGGGCAGGTGAGGTACCTTGTACCGTGAGCTGGATGAGGCCCCGGTCCTCCCCATATGAGTTGATGGCATGGCAGCTGAAGAACACAGAGTCCCCACGGTCAGCAGGCTTGAGCTGGGAGGCAGTCCGAGGGGCGGAGGGTGCGGAGAGAGGAAGGAATGGGGAGAGTCTTTTAGAGCCCATCTGCTGAAGGGGCCCATCTAGTTGGGGATCAGCAAGACCACCTTCTTCTCGGAGGGGACACACCCAGGGTTTGTCAAGAGTTCCTCTTCCCAGAAAGTTCAATGGATGGAAGTGTGGAAGAGTCTGTGCAGGGAAAGGCCGAGGGGTTTTAGGAGGGAGGGAGGGGCTGGGGGTCCATGAGAGAGCGGGGTGCTGAGGGGGTCCCAGAATGGAGGGAGGATCCGAGGGGTCCAGGAGGGAGGGGAGAGGGAGGGCGTGGCTGAGGATCCCATACATTTAAAGTGTAGAGTTGTCAGAAAGGAGACAGAATGAGGCTCAAGGCATAGGTTGGTGGGTGAAGGAGGGAAATAGGTAGGAAAGGAGAGGTACTTTTCTGGGTGGGGCTCCCAGACTCCTGTTTACTTCTTTTGGATTCAGATGCAATAGCTGTGGGCTCCCCACTTTCTGAGAGTCGGGTTCCCCCTGAGACGGGCATGGGTGCTTACCTTCAGCGTGGAGACAACCTCATCGCCGTTGTCCTTGGTGGCGATGGTATACCGCATGACGCGGTCGGGGTCGATGACCGTGTCCCCTTTCTCCCAGCGTATAATGATGGGCCGCTCGCCTCGTGCTGTGCAGTTGAGCTCCTTGGCGTGGCCCTTGATGGCGATGGTGGTGTTGGGGTGGGAGGTGATCATGGCTGGGACTGGAGAAGGGAGGAGGTGCAGGAGGTCCCAGTGAGTGGGGAAAACCAGCCCTGGGAGGGCACTTGCCCAGCTCAGAAGCCCCGCCCCTGGCTGCCCCGCCCCCTGGCTGCCCCGCCCCCTGGATGCCTAGCTCCCTGGATGCCCCGCCCCCTGGCTGCCCCCCCCACCCCCGCCCCCCGCCCCCTGTCTGACCCGTCCCCTGGATGACCCCACCCCGTGGCTGTCCCCGCCCCGTGGCTGCCCCTCTCCCAGGAGCACCTCGGTCCAAGGGTTCCTGTTTAGTTGCTCAGTGGTGTCTGGCTGTTTTGCGACCCCACAAACTGTAGCCCTCCAGGCTCATCTGTCCATGGGATTTCCCAGGCAAGAATACTGGAGTGGGTTGCCATTTCCTTCTCCAGGGGACCTTCCCAGCCCAGAGATGGAACCAGAGTCTCCTGCATTGGCAGCTGGATTCTTTACCACTGAGCCACTAGAGAAGCCCCATCTGCCCTTAGGGAGAGGGTCTAATAATGGTTGGAGGTGGGTACAGAAAACCTCACTGCCTGTCCCCTTTTCCCCACACACCCACGACCTGGGCAGCCTCTGCCTTTATCAGGGGTTCTGATAGTCCATGGACCCCTTTTCAGAATCAGTCTATCTATTCATTCATTCACTTTAAGGCAATAAACAGAATCCTTTGACTCCTTTGAAATGCATATCATACATAAAATGACAAAGGAAACCAGATATACCAAAGTATGGTTATACAAATAACATTCGAAAGCAAACTTTTGATATAGTTCATCACATAATATATATTCTTCACTATTCTCTATGAAATAAGATCTAGTGCTGAGTTATATTAGAACAATTTCATAATAGTGATGAGTATAAATGATATTTTCAGATACTGCCACAGCTGTGATGCAAAAATACCTATTGCTCACAGTCACAGGTGCTGCTACCACTGTGGTTTGTTGCTTATGGTTCACAATGGAAGTACAAAATTTCAGTTAGAAGTTAGGAAAAAAAAAAAAGATGCCGTTTTACCCCAGCCCCAATTCATGAGTCCTTTGAACTGGATCCATGCACCTTCAACAGGGAGGCCTGTGGACCCAAATGACATGCCTGAGGTCTCTGCCTTGTGTCCATGGCTCACAGAGGTCAGCTGGTTGAGCCCCTGCTTCTAGACAGCAGGGCCCTCCCAGGCAGCTGAGAAACTCGCCAGTTCTTCCCAACAAAATGCAACAGAAAACTCTGGCCAGCAGCATCATAATTAACTCCTACAAGTGCATTAATAGGTTCCCCCACTCCACCCCTCACCACTGACCTGAAAAAAACAGTCATGAAACCGAGGCCCTGGCTGGCCATCAGGAGAGCCTCCCACTGCCGTGAGCAGAGGCCTCTCATTCTTGACCCCCTCTGGGCCTGAGCACCACAGCCAGCAGCAGGAGGAAGGTGGGGCAGAGGGAAAGATGGTCTTGGCCCCAGGGTCCTTGTCTCCTGGGAGGAGGAGGTAAGGGGAGGGGGAGGTAGAGACCTGCTTAAGCAACATGAACATGAAGAAAATCTGAGTTTTTCAGGGAGGTATTAGGAGAAATTGATTTTGGAGAAGGAACATCTGCAAGGGCATCACCCAGCCATCCAACAAACAATGATGGTGCCCCTCCTAGGCGCCAGGGCCACACTGGGTTTTGGAGCTATGAGTGAGCAGGACAAACCTGACCTCTGGGAGCTTCGCTTCAGTGGTGAGAACAGACAGCACAACAGCAGTTCCAGCAAAGACTGCTAAGCACTGTGCTAGAACTGCTCACCATCTGACGTGGAGTGATACAAATGGGGAGAACAGAGGCAACGGAACCCTTGGGAGTGGAAACTGCTGGAACAAAGGCCCAGAGGCAGCAATGTGCAGGGCAGTTCCCAGAGAGGTAAGAGATCCAATACAGCTGGAGGACCGTCCTTGTCCTTGCCATTTCCTCACCCACTTCCCAGGAGACCTTGCCTCTTAGAGTACAGGTCCCCAGGACTCTCTTCCTAGGAGGACCCATGAGCCATGCTAGAGTAGACACATTAGGGGGCGCTGCGGTTGACTGCATTCTCCACCCCTGCCGTTAGGGGAGGACCTCTGCTCACACTGAGCATCCTCTCCTTACTGGCCAGCTTGGGTTATGGCACAAGAGGAAACTCTGTCTTCTCTCTCTTTATGCTCCCCATCCTGTGGACTTCCCTCTGGGTACTGCACCCCTGATCCACTTCAGTGGCTGCCCTTTCCTTTCCCTCCTAGCATCCTCAGGAATTCTCTGCCCTCCAGTTTTTTTGGCTGGGCATGCAGGATCTTAGTTCTCTGACCAGGGATGGAACCCAGGACCCCTGCAGTGGAAGCTCAGAGTCCTAACCACTGGACCATCAGGGAATTCCTTTCTCTCCAGTTTTAAACACCTACTCAGACAACATTCTTCCCAGCATACTCTCCAGGGTCATCTGACTTCTAAGGACAAATAAGCCTTTGGAGAAAGGTATGAAGGCAAAGCACTGTAATGGTGTGACCTGGGATGCCAGTCAGTGCATGAGGGGACATCTGGAACCAGTGTGGGGGGTGAAGGGTGCTTTCTGGTGTCCCCTGAAGTCACCATGCAGCCAGCCGCCTCCTCTACCTTCTCTCACATGGGGCTGGATCCTGAAGGCAGTCCTGGTCCCCCGGACCCTACACCAACATCTTAGCACAATCCTCAGCCCTGGCTCATCAAATAATGAAGCAGATAAATTTTATAATGCACGGCATTACACCAAGATATACAATAAAACTCGGAAGACAAATAACGAGGTGCAAGTTATAATGAAGAAAAAGCCTGCAGTCAGAGACATGCGAGTATGAATTATTGACTAAGGTTTTACACTCTCAAGGATGTGCGGAGGAATATTTCTCCATCAAAGATTTGCATAATTCACTCGTATAAACCTGGGTGGAATATAGAGTAAGATTTTACATCAACAAGTCGGGCCTTGCATTGCAGAAGCCTCCATTTTTCCTGAAGGACTGAAATGCCGAGATGTGGGGGTGGGGAGGGGCCTTAGGGCTGTTTCTGCTTCTCAGATGTGAATGGTCAGAGCCTGTGACCTAGCACCCCTGGGAGGCCTGAGCCCTGAGAGGCTCAGCCCCTTAGGCAAGAGGGCCTAGCCCCTAGGCAAGAGGAGTCCCTGCTATCAAGAAGCTGCTGCTGAAGCTGAAGAGGAGGCCAGGGGGTGTTCATGACAAGGGGTGGGTGTGTGTGTGTGTGTGTGTGTGTGAAGCTGAAGAGGAGGCCAGGGGGTGTTCATGACAAGGGGTGTGTGTGTGTGTGTGTGTGTGTGAAGCTGAAGAGGAGGCCAGGGGGTGTTCATGACAAGCGGTGTGTGTGTGTGTGTGTGTGTGTGTGTAGGGGGGTGGGGGCACGGTCAAGTCCCAGCATAGGTCAGAGGCCCAAGGCAGAAGGGGAAAGGATGAGTCTTTCTTTGGTAGGAGGACTTCAAGGCTCTGTACCAGGGTGAGAAGCTGGCAGTTCATCCCTGTTTTGCTCTCCAGGTAGGGCTGCACCCGCCTGTCCCGGGCCTGTGTGTGAATTACAAAGGCATTCCTCTGGCTGGCTGCCCCCGGTGCCGGGAGCCACAGCTTGGCCAGTAGAGTAGGAACTGGGCTCCAGACTCCACCCGCCCCTTAGGCTATGCACCTTTGAGCAGTGCACAGCCTGTGCATCTGTACACGCCAGTCCTGCCTCACAGAGTCTTCCCATGCAGGCTTGTTAAAAGAGACAGACATAGAGACAATCAGAGACAACAAGACCTCAAGAGCCTAACTGGTCCTTCAGCCCTGAGCATTAACCACACCTGGGGTCAGTGGTGGGCTCTCTTCACCATTGTTAGGGCAAAGAGCAGCACACAGCAGACCCAGTGTTCTCATAGCCCCACAGCTCAGGGCAGGTTCAGGGGAGCCCATCTGTCAAGAAGAGACTGCTTCTGTGGGCTCCCCCAGCTTGAAGAGCCTGGGGGCCAAGTGCATGTATTTCTACCCAGCTATGAGGTCTTAAACGCAGGCAACTTGAGTTCTCCAAGCCTCAGACTCACCATCTGTGATGTGAAGACATGGGTGTTAATCCCACAGAGCTGTTATGGGGGCAATCAGGGTCTGTATATATGAAGTGCTTGCCATGTAGCAACTCCTCAAGAAACCAGGATACTGTTCCCACCCTAAGGGTCTCATGTCCCTCTCCTGTTCTGAGAAAGGCATCAGATAAATACATGCATACCGTAAGATGTCACTTGCCAGCTATTTTACAGAATCACAAAGTCTTAGAATTGCAGAACCCAGACAGCGGTCACTATAGCAGCCACTAGCCACGTGGCTCTTGGCCATTAGAAACATGGCCGGTCCAAAGTAGGTTGTGCTGTGATGTAAAGTGTATCCTGGATTTCAAAAACACAGGAAGAAAAGAAAAAGAATGTGAAACAGCTCCTTAATAGTTTTATGTTGATCACATGTTAATATTTTAGATATACTGGGTTACATAAAATATACTATCACAATGAATCTCACCTCTTTCTTTTTACTTTTTTGAACATGTGACAACTAGAAGATTTTAAATTATATAGCCAGCTTTCATTTTGTTTCTCTTGAAAGGCATGGGTATAGATGATCCATGGGCTTCCCTGGTGGCTCAGATGGTAAAGAATGACCCTGCAATGTGGGAGATGTGGATTCGATCCCTGGGTTGGGTGATCCCCTTGAGAAGGGAATGGCAACCCACTCAAGTATTCTTGTCTAGAGAATTCCCATGCACAGAGGAGCCTGGTGGGCTACAGTCCCTGGGGTCACAGAGTTGGACACGGCTGAGTGACTAAGCACATAGATGATCTACACAGACCCTTCCTTTTACAAATGAAGAAACTGAGCTAAAGGCAAAGGAGGAAAGGAAAGATATACCCATCTGAATGCAGAGTTCCAAAGAATAGCAAGGAGAGATAAGAAAGCCTTCCTCAGTGATCAATGCAAAGAAATAGAAGAAAACAACAGAATGGGAAAGACTAGAGATCTCTTCAAGAAAATTAGAGATACCAAGGGAACATTTCATGCAAAGATGGGCTCGATAAAGGACAGAAATGGTATGGACCTAACAGAAGCAGAAGATATTAAGAAGAGGTGGCAAGAATACACAGAACTGTACAAAAAAGATCTTCATGACCCAGATAACCATGATGGATGCTTTAGATAACCACCTAGAGCCAGACATCCTGGAATGTGAAGTCAAGTGGGCCTTAGGAAGCATCGCAACAAAGCTAGTGGAGGTGACGGAATTCCAGTTGAGCTATTTCAAATCCTGAAAGATGATGCTGTGAACGTGGTGCACTCAATATGCCAGCAAATTTGGAAAACTCAGCAGTGGCCACAGGACTGGAAAAGGTCAGTTTCCATTCCAATCCTAAAGAAAGGCAATGCCAAAGAATGGTCAAACTACCGCACAATTGCACTCATCTCACACGCTAGTAAAGTAATGCTCAAAATTCAAGCCAGGCTTCAGCAATACGTGAACTGTGAACTTCCAGATTGCAAGCTGGATTTAGAAAAGGCAGAGGAACCAAAGATCAAATTGCCAACATCCGCTGGATCATGGAAAAAGCAAGAGAGTTCCAGAAAAACATCTATTTCTGCTTTATTGACTATGCCAAAGCCTTTGACTGTGTGGATCACAATAAACTGGAAAATTCTGAAAGAGATGGGAATACCAGACCACCTGACCTGCCTCTTGAGAAACCTGTATGCAGGTCAGGAAGCAACAGTTAGAACTGGACATGGAACAACAGACTGGTTCCAAATAGGAAAAGGAGTACGTCAAGGCTGTATATTGTCACCCTGCTTATTTAACTCATATGCAGAGTACATCATGAGAAACACTGGGCTGGATGAAGCACAAGCTGAAATCAAGGTTGCCGAGAGAAATATCAATAACCTCAGATATGCAGATGACATCACACTTATGGCAGAAAGTGAAGAACTAAAGAGCCTCTTGATGAAAGAGGAGAGTGAAAAAGTTGGCTTAAAACTCAACATTCAGAAAACTAAGATCATGGCATCCAGTCCCATCACTTCATGGGAAACAGATGGGGAAACAATGGAAACAGTGAGAGATTTTATTTTGGGGGGCTCCAAAATCACTGCAGAGAGTGACTGCAGCCATGAAATTAAAAGATGCTTGCTCCTTGGAAGAAAAGCTATGACCAACCTAGACAGCATATTAAAAAACAGAGACATTACTTTACCAACATAGGTCTGTCTAGTCAAAGCTATGGTTTTTCCAGTAGTAACGTATGGATGTTAGAGTTGAACTATAAAGAAAGCTGAGTGCCAAAGAACTGATGCTTTTGAACTGTGGTGATGGAGAAGACTCTTGAGAGTCCCTTGGATTGCAAGGAGATCCAACCTGTTAATCCTAAAGGAAATCCTAAAGTTTTCAATATTCATTGAAAGGACGGATGTTGAAACTCCAATACTTTGGCCACCTGATGAGAAGAACTGACTCACTGGAAAGACCCTGATGCTGGGAAAGACTGAAAGCCGCAGGAGAAGGGGCCGACAGAGGATGAGAAGGTTGGATGGCATCACTGACGCAATGGACATGAGTTTGAGTAAGCTCCAGGAGTTGGTGATGGACAGGGAAGCCTGGCGTGCTGCAGTCCACTGGGTCGCAAAGAGTTGGACACGACTGAGCAACTGAACTGAACTGAACACGGACGTTTCCTTTTACAAATGAGGAAACTTGAGGTTGCACAGGGAAGCAGTTTGCCTCTGGTCATACTAATAAACAGTATTAGTTATTATAGTCTACTCATCTGTATAGTAGATTCAGCTCAGTTCAGTCGCTCAGTCATGTCTGACTCTTTTCGACCCCATGAATCGCAGCACGCCAGGCCTCCCTGTCCACCACCAACTTCCGGAGTTCACTCAGACTCACGTCCATTGAGTCGGTGATGCCATCCAGCCATCTCATCCTCTGTCATCCCCTTCTCCTCCTGACCCCAATCCCTCCCAGCATCAGACTCTTTTCCAATGAGTCAACTCTTCGCATGAGGTGGCCAAAGTACTGGAGTTTCAGCTTTAGCATCATTCCTTCCAAAGAAATCCCAGGGCTGATCTCCTTCAGAATGGACTGGTTGGATCTCCTTGCAGTCCAAGGGACTCTCAAGAGTCTTCTCCAACACCACAGTTCAAAAGCATCAATTCTTCAGTGCTCAGCCTTCTTCACAGTCCAACTCTCACATCCATACATGACCACAGGAAAAACTATAGCCTTGACTAGACGGACCTTTGTTGGCAAAGTAATGTCTCTGCTTTTTAATATGCTATCTAGGTTGGTCATAACTTTCCTTCCAAGGAGTAAGCATCTTTTAATTTCATGGCTGCAGTCACCATCTGCAGTGATTTTGGAGCCCCCCAAAATAAAGTCTGACACTGTTTCCACTGTTTCCCCATCTATTTCCCATGAAGTGATGGGACCAGATGCCCTGATCTTCGTTTTCTGAATGTTGAGCTTTAAGACAACTTTTTCAGTCTCCACTTTTACTTTCATCAAGAGGCTTTTGAGTTCCTCTTCACTTTCTGCCATAAGGGTGGTGTCATCTGCATATCTGAGGTTATTGATATTTCTCCAGGCAATCTTGATTCCAGCTTGTGCTTCTTCCAGCCCAGTGTTTCTCATGATGTACTCTGCATATAAGTTAAATAAGCAGGGTGACAATATACAGCCTTGACGTACTCCTTTTCCTATTTGGAACCAGTCGGTTGTTCCATGTCCAGTTCGAACTGTTGCTTCCTGACTTGCATACAGATTTCTCAAGAGGCAGGTCAGGTGGTCTGGTATTCCCATCTCTTTCAGAATTTTCCACAGTTTATTGTGATCCACACAGTCAAAGGCTTTGGCATAGAAGTAGTAGTAGTATAGTATAGTATATTAGTATATATATTGTATATTAGTATATATATTGGTATAGTAGATTAGTAGGATATAATCTCTACTATACAGGGCTTCCCTCATAGCTCAGTTGGTAAAGAATTTGCCTGCAATACCAGAGTCGCCAGAGACCCCAGTTTGATTCCTGGGTTGGGAAGATCTGCTGGAGAAGGGATAGGCTACCCACTCCAGTATTCTTCGGCTTCCCTTGTGGCTCAGCTGGTAAAGAATCTGCCTGCAATGTGGGAGACCTGGGTTTGATCCCTGGGTTGGGAAGATCACCTGGAGAAGGGAAAGGCTGCCCACTTCAGTATTCTGGCCTGGAGAATCCCATGGGCTGTGTAGTCCGTGGGGTCACAAAGAGTCAGAAACGACTGAGCAACTTTCACTTTCAATCTCTACTATTAGAGATATTAGGGTAGAGATGATTCTTAACACATGAAGCTCTAATACTAATGGTGGAAGGTGAGCTGATGCCATGAAAACTAGTGCTCAGGTCTTCAGAACATAGAATGACAAGCTCCAGATCGCTTGTGAAGCATCATGTCTCGTTCTGGGCTCTCTACTTGACAGAGGACATTGACAAGCTGGACTGTGATCAGGAAGATGGACAGACTTCATGCAGTTTGAAGGGAGGCTGAAAACAACAGTTCTTTGCACAGGGAGAAGGCAGGCCTCTTGTTTGGCCTGAGAAACAGTTTTCCAGGGGTGTTTGCTGTTTAGGGAAAGGGCTGCAGCAGAGGCAGTGAGCGCCCCACACTAGACAACCTGGGCAGCACAGAGAAGATTCCAGCGAGGCCTGGAGAGATGCTCATGCTTTGGGCCCCTGTGGATGTCCGGGTCTCAGGAGAGATGAAAGGTGGTGGGCAGTCTGGCTCGCTGGGCAAGCTCTTCTTGCTTATAGGGGTTTGCAGCCCCTTGTCCTGGGTAAGAAGCAGGGGACCTGCCTCCTCTTTCCTTCCTGTCCTCCGCAGCCTGCCTGTCAACCACAGACAGGACTCTGCTGCTGCGCTCTCCTCCCAGACCCTGTCCAGGTCTCCCAGGTCCTGGGTGCCCTCCTGAGCCACACACTGGGGGCCTCCGCCTTTGTGGCTGCTGCACTTAATGAGGCAGCCCCCTAACAGAGGGGAGCCCAGGGCAACAGTTGCCCCGCCCCATCTGCTCTCCAGTCCCCTGGTCTCCCCCTTGCTTCTTGCTCTGGATCGGAAGGTCTCTCTGCTCCACTGAATCACACTGGTAAACACAATTGAACCCTCACTGCACCGAGACCCGGCTGTGCCCCAGAGCACTTTCTGGGTTGAAAGCAGACCCGGAGAATTCCCAAGAGAGAGGTTCAGGTGTAGTCACCTGGAGGGGCACATATATGCAATGTGTGCATTGCACACAATGTCAAAAACATGCCCCCAACGGACCGTCACAAACACAGTCACCGTCACAGCCTACACTCGATGGTTTTACTGCAAACTCACAGGTTGTGTGACACACATGTAACCTGATATAGTTGTCCGTTGCATGTCAACAGTCTGATGTAATTGTCTAACACGTATCTACCCACAGCCCTGCATTACAAAAGCATACCCTCCCTCTACACACACACACACACACACACACACACACATTTTTATGGCTGCCTTTTACTGAGAACGTCCTTGTACTACGTGCTGGCACTGTTCTAGTACTTTACATGAATTAAGTCATCTGGGGTAGGTACTGTTATTATTCCCCAGCTCCAAAGCCTGGGTCCCAATGTATTTCTTGACCAAGCGCCAAGGCCTCCCTATGCCCACAGTACCCCTGATGGAGCAGGCTATCTGATGGATGCTCTGGCCTCTTGGTTCATTGCTCACTGGCCACCACCACCAATGACCATGAGAAGTAAGACTTACCAGCCTCACTTTCCAAGCAAGAGATGGGCAGGAGAGTGGGGGGAGGGGAGAGCTGTACACACAGGGCTGAGTTCTACATGACAAGCGCTAATAGCAGCCACAGAGGCAACACAGAGCCCCAGTAGGACACAGGAGGCTTTAATGAGATACAACTTCTATGCTTTCCTGCAGTGTAATTCAATTAACAGCCAAAGAAACCTAATTTCTTTTTACAAAGAAGGGTGTGGTGAGAGATTCTCTGGGGACTGGGCAACAGGGAAAGGCCGGGCTTGAGGGCATCAGGGAGACCAAGTGGGTGACCTGCCCCTGAATACACAACCCCTGTAGGTGGGGAGGGTGGGTTCTTCCCTGGGGTCCTGTGGGAGGTCCTGGGGGGGAGCTGGGCCAGTCTGATTAGAGCTTTACAACCCTGGCACCAACCTCCAGCACTGCGCATGGCCAGACTGGGGCAAACCCTGGTAGAACCCAAAGGGGCTTCCTGATGACTCCCAAGGCCCTCCCCTGACACCCCATGTCACTGCAGATACCCCTTCTGTGGGCATCAAGCGTTCCTGGCATGGTGCATGTCATACTGCCGTGTCCTTATCTCTGATTGTGAGACTCTCTGGGGTACAAGCACCCTGCTCAGGACCTAGCATGTATTTGTGGGAAGGATGCAGGATCCCAGGCTCTGGGCGCCTCTCCTGTGGCCTTAGAGCCTTGCAGAACTCCCAGATTTCCTCCTCCCGGGCCTGATGGGGCTTTACTGGCAGGAGCCACAGAAAGGAGAAAGGCACTGGCCGCCTCGCCCTGCCCCTGCCGCAGCAGACTCAACCCCCTCCCCGCGCTCCAGGGCCCTCCTGGGGCAGCAAGACTAGGGGAGAGGAAATCAATTTCAGAAACAAGACAGTTGTCAGAATCCGATGTAACCGCTTCCCGTCTGTGAAATTACTCGCAGGCTGGCTCCTGTCACCCCCAGGTCCTGCCCAGACCAACTGCTATTTACATTTTAATTTGATGTGAGAGGCTGATAGATTTTTAAAACACCAGGAGACAGCTCTGCTTCCTCTCACCCCCAGCATCCACAGACTTTCTGACCAGCCCCTCAGGCTCGGGGATGGAGACCTAGGGCCCCTGGACCCTGCTATGAGGATTATAAACTCTGCACCTACTTGGACTCTCCCTGGCCCCTCCAGCTTCCCCCTTCTCTGGGGCCCCATGCATAAGCTGGGTTGGGCTGATCTTTGCAGTTTAAGAGCATGGGAACATCCTTTATCAGGACGTACCTGTTAAGAAGGTGGCCTGGGGGCTTTTAGCGCCAAGAGTACCAGTGAGGCAATGGAAGCTCAGAGAGGCTATGTGGTTTGTCTAAATAGTCACACAGCTGGGGAGTGCCAAGAAGACGCCCCAAGTCCCCTGACAGCTCACCAGCATCCCTTCCTCTGGTTTCATCCAGACTTTTCTCCTTCTGCCCTGGTGGGCTGTTCTCCCATCCTGGGCTTTGTCCCAGAAGTGGGAAGCTGGGTGGGAGTGACATGACAGGGAGGAATTCTAAAGGGAGAGCAGGAAGCTGAGAACTGGAGGAGGGCTGGGCCAGGGGGCCAGGGGGCCAGGCCAGGGCTGGCCGGGCCTGGGGACAGGAGTTAGGGAGGCGATGAGTTGGCCTTCTGTCTCTGTGCCCCTCCCTCTCTTCCGCTGGTGATTGGAGCTCAGCTGGTGTTTCTGACAGTCCCCGAATCACCAGGGAGGGAAGATTCAGTTCCCAATACCCAGAGGAGAAGAGCAGTGCGTGTGGGAAGGAGGATGTGGAAGAAAAAGGACATGAATGCCACCAGCTGTTGGGAGAGGCCTGATAAAGTGGGAAAGAGGTGTGGAATGCTATGCTTCAAAAGGAAGCTTGGGGGACTTCCTTGGCGGTCCAGTGGCTAAGACTCCACACTCCCAATGCAGGGGGCCCGGGTTTGATCCCTGGTGGGGGAATTAGATCCCGCATGGTGCAACTAAGACCCGGTGCAGCCAATAATAAATAAAATAAATACGTATTTAATAATAAATAAAATAAATACATATTTAAAAAAAAAAACAAAAAACAAAGGAAGCTTGGGGCACCAGTACAGGATATTCCTAGAAGTTTACATTATTGAGGGCTTACTATTTGCTAGACACTATTCTGCATTCCTTCAAATGCATTAACTCATTTAATCCTCACAACAACCACCCTGTTTTTACTCCCACTTTACTCAGATGGTAAAGAATCTGCTCACAATGCAGGAGACCCCGACTCCATCACTAGGTTGGGAAGATCCCCTGGAGAAGGGAATGGCAATGCCCTTCAGTATTCTTGCTTGGAGAACTCCATGGACAGAAGAGCCTGGCGGGGGTCTCAAAGAGTTGGACACGGCTGAGCGACTAACACTTTCACTTACAGATGGGCAAACTGAGGCTTAGAGAAGTAAATTGCCCAAGGTCACACAGCTAGAGAGCGGCAGAGCCAGGATTCAGGGCACCTGTGATTTTACCGCTGATGTGACGCTGGTCGAAGAAGGGCAGGAGGTGGGGGAGCAGAGGGGGTGTGCAAAGACCCCCGCGTCCCTGAAGAGAAGTGCAGCCACACTGGGGGTGAAGCAGAAGGGTCTGGGAGCCGGGACACCCAGGGGTTAGGCTGTTCTGTTTTTCCGGGTGGATGGCCCGGGAGAGGGGCTTCAGGAGCTCCTCCTCACAAGGTCTGAGGGAAGAACCACAGGGCTGGATGGTTCTCCCCTTCCCATTCAAGTGGATGCCCCTCTGGTCCTTCCTCTCCTCAGGGAGGATGACCTCAAGGCCAGTAAGGTTGGAAGAGCAGCAAAGTCACGGTATTCTTCGCCGACCCCAAGGACCCGACTTGACTGTCTCAGGAAGTCCTTCTGAGAGTCTAACCGAAATCTCTCCAGGAGTCCCGTAGTTTTTTTCTTTTTTTTTTGCTAAAAAGGATGCACTCTCTGGCATGTTAAAATGCTTTTCTGGATGGACTCCTTCTTCTCCAGGGGACAGCACATGCCCTGAAGGCTCAAGAGAGTTCTGCAGGCCCTCCTCCCCAGGGGAGAAGGGAGCTGCCCAGCTGGGAGGCTCACATCTCCTTTTGTTTCTGAAAGGATTACAGGCACCCATTTACCCATTTGAGGTGAGTGGGCCCCTCCTTCCCCCCAACTCAGCCCACTTCCCCCCTCCCCGCAAAAGCTTGTGTCTCTGCTCCTTGTTAACAAGATCCCGACAAGAACCACAGGCTGTTTGGCGGTGTGAGATAAGCTGCCACAAAGGGGCATTGTTGGCGCGTGGGGTGGTCGGCCCAGGGTGGGGTAGGGCGGGAGAAGCTCTGCGCGCTCAGCCCTGGCAGCCGTGCCAGGCTTCCCCAGGGAAGGGCTGGTTGGGGTAGGGGGAGGTGCCTTCTGGTGCCTGCTTTGTTTTTTCCTTCTTAAAGAGCCAGGGCCTAGCGTTGTTAATTTGATTGCACCCACTTCGGCTTCTTGTCTCCCCTGATTAGCCAAGCTCCACCTGAAGCATGAGATTAATTCAAATTGCATGGAAGCAATCAGCCTTGGCTCCAAGAGCTGGTGGGGAGGTGCTGGGGGGACCCTAGCCATCCACTGCCTGTGTGCACGGGGCACAGAACTGACAAACAGCGTGTGCTGAAGGGGGTGGGGTGCAGGTCATGGAGAACCGTGGAGCCTTTGACATTTGGACTGCAGCCCTGTTTCTGCTGCCCGGTGGGCCGGCCGAGGCCTTCAAACTCACCAGGCCTCGCTTTCTCCAGCCTGAAAATGGATCAGTCAGTCCCTCTCTTGGCTGCTTGCCGAGAAGCAGAAGCGCAGGGTCAGGGGTTGGGAGGTGGGGGCCAGTTTTCTCACATGAAGGTGAGACCTGGTTTTCCCTCACCTCTGGTCTTCTACACTCCCCAGAATAACAGGAAAATGATAGCAATAATGAAAATAGCTGATGTTTATTGAATGTTCATTATGTGCCATGCACCCTGGTTAATGCTCTATTTGAATTATTTCATTAAATCCACCCGCTCCAACCCAAGGGGGTGGGTAGTACTTTTATCCGCACCTTAGAGATGAGAAAACACTCAAGTCTGAAATGAGCCTGAACATCAGAATCCTTTCAGAGGCAAAAGGAGACATTGCCCATCTTTAATTTCTCGGAAGGTAGTATTTCAGGGTCATCGCTGCAAATGCCCTAAACTTTCCTGCAAAAGATGCACAGTACATACACATATGCTAAGCTTTGCAGGCCACAGTTCTGTGTTTCAGTGACTCAATTCAGTGGCTGTAGCTCTGAAAGCAGCCACAGGTAATAGGGTATGAAGGATGGGCGTGGCCGTGCTCCTGCAAAAGGGGTAGCTGGCCAGATATGGCCATCGGCCATTTGCTGACCCCTGCTCTAGGGCTAATGCACAGGGGAGGCTGGGCTCGTCAGCTCTTGACCAAGAAAGAGTTTTGGTGAGGAGGCTGGGTATATTCAGACAAGGGCAGTGGTGGCATCCTGAAAAGGAGGGCACTTCTGCTCCCAGAGTTCTGGGAAGCATGCAGCTGTGAACACTAAACCACTGGGCCTGGGGATTCTTGTGGTTTGACTCGTGTTCCCCCCAGAGATATCTCAAGTCCTCGATTTTGGTACCTGTGAATATGGTCTTATTTGGAAATAGGATCTTTGTAGATATCAACTATTAGTAATGTCTGGGGACTTTCCTGGTGGTCCAGTGGCTAAGACTCCAGGCTCCCACACTGCAGGGGGCCCCAGGTTCGATCCCTGGTCAGGGAACTAGATCCCACATGCTGCAACTAAAGATCCCGTGTGCCACAACAAAGATGGAAGACCCTGCGTGCCGCAGCTAAGACCCCGTGCAGCCAAGTAAATACACATAAATAGATAATTTTTAAAGAGATGTCTTCCTGGAGTAGGAAGGGCCCTTAGTCCACTATGACTGGTGTCCTTATAAGAAGGAGAGGGGAGACACACACAGAGGGAAGCTGGTGTGAAGACACCCAGGGAGATGCAGGCAGAGACTCCAATCCGAGGGAGGGATGCCAAGGATGGCTGGCAACCACCGGCAGAGGCAAAAAAAACAGGTTCCCTTAGAGCCTGCAGAGACAGCACAGCCCTGCTGGCACCTGGAATTTCGAGGCTTCCAGAACTGTGGGAGAATATAATTCTGTTCTTTTAAGCTACCTGGTTTGTGGAACTCTGTTACAGCGGCTCTAGGGAGCAAATACAAGGTTCCAGTGTGTGACAGAAATTCCCCACACCAAGTTTCCAAGAGGACAGTCACAGCCAGTCCCCGTGGAGCTGGAGGGGCTGCCTGAGGTGGGAGGTTGTGGGCTTCACTGCCCTTGCTCTGCGGGGAGCTCATCCCTGCACACCCTCAGCGCTGTGGACAGCACCTGGCCCTAGGGTGGGCACCCGCTGCCCGTGGGAGTGGCAGGCCTGGGTGTGAATCACACGAGCAGGAGCAAGTTTTCTCAGAATCTTGACTTTGCAGGTCTCAAGTCTCCGTCGACCTGAGAGGCCCAGACGGGAGCCTGATGGTGTCCTGAGGACTGGGGGCTACAGTCCACGGGGCTGCAAGGGTTGTAGGACACGACAGAGCATGCAGCCCCTGGGATCTAAGACCAGCTGACCTGAGGTGGAGCTGATGTAATAATGACGGAAATAACGTGTACAATAAATGTTATATGCTTGACTCATTCTGGAACCACCCCCCGCCCCAGTCCATGGAAAACTGTCTTCCACGAAAGCGGTCCCTGGGGCCAAAAAAGTTGGTGACTGCTGCCCTGAAACACCAAGGGCTTCTGCAAGGTAGGTTCTGGAACTGTGCTCACACGCCCCACCAGGTCTCCACTGGCACATCAAGTATCACTCACTCGTTGAGCTCTGTTAATGCCTCAAGGGCTGAGGCAAAGGCAGAAAAAGGTCATGCCTTCTCTGAACAGAGGAGCAATCTGAGCCTCAGGGAGAGAGAGGGACTGACCCTGGTTTATCCGGAAGCAGTGGGGGCACATGGGGGCAGGAAATCGGGACTCTTGTCTCCCTGGTCAGGATCTTCTGTCTGCTAAGCTACAGCTACTCATCTTGGCCTCCCGGGGTCCTGCACAGGCTGGGTGGGCTCCGGCTGGGACCTCCTGGCCAGAGTTCAGTGGGGGCCGCAGGAGGGAGCCTGGCCTGGTGACGGGATGTCTCCAGCCTGGGTGCCTGGAGCATGGTCGAGAAAGGGAGGAGTGGGTTCTGGGCAGCCGTGTCCTTTGGTTATAGGTTCCTTGCCCCGTGGGAAGGGTGGGGGCTGAGGAGGGCAGAAGAAGCTCTAGAGCAGGAGCCCTGACCACCAGGTCCAAGGGAGGGGCTGCTTCTGCCCAACAGAAGGAGTTTCCTTTGAGCAAGTGTGCAATTAGGACCATCTCAGGTCATCGGATACACAATTGTCTTTCCAAGGTTTTGCATCCCAGCCTCTGCACCAATGGTCAACTGCTGGTAGGTGACCTGGTCTACCCAGGCCCGGGACTTCCTTCCACCAGGGCCAGCCCCACTCCCTCCACTCCCCCTACTCCCCACTTGGCTCCTCCTCTCCTCCCTCCTGAATTCTGTGGTTCTGCAGCTGCCTGTGAGCTCTGGAGGGCTCTTGGATCTGGCTTTAATTGGTCTGACATTTTGCTAAACAAACAAATCAAAACCCAGACCAAACAGAGAGCCCTTATAGGTTTAATTGGCCGTGGGCTTTGCCTTGGGCCCATCACTGGAGCCTTCAAAGAGTGGAGGGGAGTCTGGGGGTGAAACAGAGCCTGTCTAGTCAGGTAACCTGTGGCACAAAGGGACGACTGAGTCCCATGCAGCGGTGGCATCAGAACACAGCTGGCTCTTGCACCTCAGACTAAGCGGCATTTCTTTGTACCTGACTCTTGGTGAAGCATTCTCTCTGAAGATGCTTTACTTTTGCCCCACTGTCAGATGGAGGAGGGACTGCCTCCTCCTCCTTTTGGTCATTATCTTTCTTGTTTCATTTTACATTTTAACAGGGAGATAAAAGGTAGCCCCGTGGATGCAGTGTTTTCATCTGTTAATTACATTTATTTTCCAACCAAGGTCTGGGAGGTGGTCTGGTGCCCTGAAAGGACCACGCACATAGCTAGAATCATAGACTGTCTGAGCTGATGGGGACCCTGGGATCAGCTATGCACTAAATTCTAGTGCAGGCCTCACTGTACAGATGAGGAAACTGACGCCCAGAGAAGGGAAAGGATGGCTCGTGGATAGAGCCAGTGAGTCACAGAGCCGGGACCAGCAGCCAGTCTTCCATCTCTTGGTCTGTGCTCTCTCTATCAAAACATGAGTCCACGGAGGCAAGCACCTGTCTCAGCTGGGATTCTACCACTCAGTCACCTTGATCCAGGATCTTTCCTTCCCCGAGAAGGAACTACTGTGCGCCAGCACCGCAGGCTGGGCGTGGGCTTTGTAAACTGTCAAATGCTGCGCTGTGGCAGCGCTGAGGCTGGGCTGCGCGCGCAGGTAGGCGCGGCCTCAGCAGCACCCACATTCCGGGGGTCAGGGAGGACTGGGGACCAGCTGGGCCTGGATGGTTGCCCACAAGCGTGTCCAGGGACTAGGAAAGCCTTTTGCTCCCTCCAACAAACTCTCAGAAATTTCGGGCCTTGAGGAAAGAAATTCCCCAAGAACCAGCTCTGGAATCCCAACCTGCACTAGACTCCTGGGCTCCTGCAACTCTTATTTGGTGCCTGATATCAAGAGTCAACACTGCATAGAAAGAAAGCATTTTGCTTCCAAAACCCACAAGCACCTCATGTGTATTCTCCCTGCCTATGGAGAAGGCAATGGCACCCCACTCCAGTACTCTTGCCTGGAAAATCCCATGGACGGAGGAACCTGGTAGGCTGCAGTCCATGGGGTCGCTAAGAGTCAGGCACGACTAAGCAACTTCACTTTCACTTTTCACTTTCATGCATTGGAGAAGGAAATGGCAACCCACTCCAGTGTTCTTGCCTGGAGAATCCCAGGGACGGGGGAGCCTAGTGGGCTGCCATTTATGGGGTCGCACAGAGTCAGACACGAATGAAGCGACTTAGTAGTAGCAGTAGCAGTATCCTCCCTTCACTCTCCACCAGAAACCCTAAGTTCCACCTGGAATGCATGGACTTGCCTGCCTCCACACTCTTGCAATACTTTGTCCTCATCCTGGAATGGAATGACCTTTGCTTCCATTGGTTCTTGGCGGCATCCTTCTCATCCTTCAAGTCCTACTTAGCAACTACTCCTTTGGTGGAACTTCTCTTAATATTCCCTTGATGGCTACCCAAATTAAAATTGATCCTGATTCTCTTTGTATCCCCTTGTTTGTAGCTTTTTAAGGCACTTGTGGGCTTTCCTGGTGGCTCAGATGGTAAAGAATCTGCCTGCAATGCTGGAGACCTGGGTTCGATCTTGGTTGGGAAGACCTCCTGGTGAAGGGAATGGGTACCCACTACAGTGATCTTGCCTGGAGAATTCCATGGACAAAGGAGCCTGGTGGACTACAGTCCAAGGGGTCACAGAGAATCAGACATGACTGAGTGACTAACACTTTCACACTTTCCTTTCGCTTCATGTACCATAGCTATTTTGGGTCTATGTCCTCCTCAAGATACTAAATTCCCTGAGGATAGCAACTCCATTTTATCCATCACTAGATTTTCAGCACCTAAAACTAATGATTGCTACTGATTATCGGCTGTGAGTTTTGAGCCAGGTACTGTGTTAATGATGTAAGTGCGTGTCTCACTTGAATTTCACCAATGAGTAAATGTCATTATAGCTTCAAACTTACCAAGGAGGAAACTGGGGCTTACAGAGGCCATTTCTTGTCCAAGATCCCACAGCTATCAAGTGGCAGAGTTGAGGTTTGAACCCCAGTTTGTCTGGTTCTAAAGTATGTGCTCTAATCCACAGAGTTTTATGGATTATTTAGTGAGGGCCCAGAGAGCCTCTGTTATCATTGGAAACCATCGGGGTCAATGGTGAGGACACTTTCCAACAGAGGTCAACCACAAATGTCCAGTTTGACCCGTGAATGCTTTTTATGATGTATGTCTCTTTGTTATATTACGTTCTTACTTCTACTTGGCTAATGTGGGGATGAAGTTCAGTTTGCCCTCTGACAGGTCACATGAGTGTGAGGTCTGACAATGTGGAGCCGTATAGGGGCAACATTTTCCTGAGAGTGTTAGACGCATCAAGGAAAGCCATGCCGTTGACTTTGCAAATGGCAGGTTTTTCCGTAGCTGGCCTGCAGGTGAGGGGGGGGAGCGTTGGTGCAGGCTGTCTGAGATGGACTGAGGGATGACCAGGAAGGGCTTTGCCCTGGCAATCCCTTGTGTGACCCACGCACTCGGATCCTGTGGGTTTTTTCCTATCTACCTGTGTCCTGTGGGGAGGTGGGAGAGGTTGAGGGACAATGGAGGAGGAAGAGGGCAGGGGAGGTGGAGGTGGGGGTTGGGGGGAAGGATGTTCTGGGGGAGGAGCTAAGCGTAGGTTGCCTGGAACAATGTGCCCGCAGAAAAGCAGCAGGAGGCACAGCGGAAGTTCCCAAAGAAGGTTGGGAGCCCCTGGCCCCTTCCCTGTCCCCCTCCCGCCCCCGGCAGTGCCCCATGGTCACAGGAGCCTCTTCTGGCAGCCAGGTGCTGTGTGAATGATTCAGGCCACCACTGAAAAGCAGTCAGACCTCCAACCCCCAGCAGAGGCCCCGGCCACACTCAGCCTCCACACTGATTGCCGTTGGACCTCAAATGCCCCAGCTCCTGCTTCCCCCTCTCCTGCTGGCTTTTGGGGTGGTGTGGGGGCCTTTAGTGTTGCTGGCGGGTCACTGGGGAGAGCAGGGTGGAAACAGGAGGAGGCATTGTGATGGAGAAAGGGTGTGAAGAAAGGGCCATCCGAGGCAGCACCTGTGGGTGATGGTTTGGGGGACCCCGGGTGTGCAGAGGGCGTGGGGGCACAGCTGGACAGCAGCCTGTGGGGAGGTTGGAGGAGGAGAGGGCAGAGGGCTGGATGAGCAGGGCAGAGAGACTGTGTCACAGGTGGCAGATGAGGGAGGTGCAGTGAGTGGGAAAAACCCGGAGGAGTTTGTGGGATGGTGCAGACGCAGACCTAGGGAGAGCCCTGTGAGTGTCCTTTACTATGGAAGGAGGCGGAGCCAAGTGACAAAGCGGCTGAAACAGGACAAGGTGGGGGGGCGGGAGGATCAAGGGCCAGTTCTGCCCACAAGTGACAAGGAGTGCGGAGCTGCCGTCTTCCCTTGGGAAGAGGGGCCAGGGGTGGACACTCCTGTGAATGTGGGTGGCTGAGCGTGTGATCTGCTGCTGCACGTGCTCACGAGGCTGCCCTGGATTTACAAAACATGCTTTCGTAGCTCCTGCCTGGGCTGTGAAGTGAGGACGGACGGCCCAGAAAAATGCAGGTCTGGGGGGCGGGGGGAGGTGACTCGCCCAGGACCCCCAGGACCTCAGGGACAGCCTGATGTGAACTGGTTCTCCTCACACACCGCCCACCTCCTGATCACCGCATTCCCCATCACCCACGTCTGCCTCATTGACACAGAGGAACCATGGGCCCAAAGATACAGCCACGCTTGCTGAGTGTAATCCTTCAACTTAGAGGAAAAGAGCAAAAACCAAAAAAAAAAAAAAAAAGGCTGAGAGTTTGAGCTCTTTTTTTCCTGCTGACAGTGGGGAGATAAGGATCAAACAGCCAGGCTAGTTCCACGAAGTGCCTACTATTCCTCTCGCCTCACGCAGACAGAATTAGCAGTGTTCTCCTCTCCCTGGCTGAGGGATGTAGATTGATTGCCTGGTTTTATTAAGGACAAAGTGCTTTTTGATAGTGTGAGGGAAGCAGCTCCCCAGGGCGGGGATTCCAGCGCCTGGAGCTCCCTGAGCATCGATCGATGGCCGGGGCTTCCCCGTCTTGTGCTGAGCTGAACATGGGTTCGGCAAGTGATAAAGAAACTATGACTCTTAAAGGCGGAGCCTCCAGGGAGATGCAGACCGCACTCTGGGCACTGTTCTCATCAGCCTTTCCTACACGTACCCTGGAGGGTCTCCCATTAAAACCAAAACTGGTGGCTGACTCTCTGATGGCCTACTGGGTGCCAGGTACCATACTGGTTGCGTTACACATGCCATCTGACTTGCTTTTGATATAAAACATAACAGGTAAGGTGCTCTCATGACTCTCATTTTTGTACAGCAGGAACATGAGATACAGAGCCCAGGAAAACCCAGAGAGGTCACAGTGATTATGCCCAGAGTCACAGCTGGCTTGGTCAGATGCTAAAACTCAGGGTTTAACTGCTCTTCTCTGTGGCCTGTGGTCTGTTTCAGACACTGTCCTGACATGACTCTTAGGGGCCTACTACATAGACCCCTAACAGCATGAAGGGATAGGTTTGCCCAGTAGGAATGTCTGTGGGTGACTTAACAGAACTCAAGGCTATTCCAGACTTCAAGGAGATTGATTCCGACTCTAGGTCTGGGGATTTAGAAGCCAGAGGTATGGCACCGAGCTAAGGTGAGTTGTATTGCTCTTTTGCCCTTTCTGAATTGTCTTCCCTTTTCCATGATCATTTCCTGGGTTAAGCACAATGATTTTGTGAGCCTAGTGGGCTGGGAATGAACCTCTAGCACAGGTGAGGAAAGGAACCTAAAGATGTGAAGTCACTTGCCCAAAGCCAGGAAGATCAAAAGGTGGACCTGGAATCAGAACCCAGATCCCACAGGCCTTTCTCCTATACTGTGTATATGATCTCTTCTTTTCTGAGCCACTAACAGGTTATACACAAGCAGGCATACATTAAATAACAGAAAAAAAAATTGTTCGATATGACTATTCAGGTGGAATTGCCAACCTACAGAGCAAAATAAATAGGCTGTCACATGATACTTTGGTATAGTAAATGCTTCCCTAGAGGCTCAGTCAGTAGAGAGTCTGCCTGCAATGCAGGAGACCCGAATTTGATCCCTGGGTTGGGAAGATCCCCTGGGGAAGGGCATGGCAGCCCACTTCACTATTCTTGCCTGGGAAATCCCATGGACAGAGGAGCCTGGTGGGCTACAGTCCATGGGGTCACAAAGAGTCAGACATGACTTAGTGACTTAACCTAACCTGATTAACCTATCATGAGTTTATCATGCTAAGAGCAGAGTGAGCTGGGGCCATTCACAGTGAGGCCATTGTCTCAGATGAGAGTGATTTTGAATCCCTCCTCAGAGTTCCTAAGCCCACCTCTGCCTAGGAATCCTTCCTGCCTCCCTCTCCGAGAAGGAGCAAGGAAAACCAGGTGGGGAGGCAGGGTGAGTGCAGAGATGGGCCTTGGCCTGCGATCAGGGAGTGCTGGGAGCGGCTCATGGGGGCGAAACTCACTCTTCACGGTGAGGAACATGGACTTGCTGATGTCGGTGCCCACACCGTTGCTGGCCTGGCAGAGGTAGTAGCCGATGTCCTCTTCCAGGACGTGGCGGATCAGCAGTGAGCTGTTGGGCAGGATCTGGATGCGGCCGGTGAGGGGCACTGGGTGGTATTGCTGGGGGTTCCCACTCCCTGCAAGGAGGCAGAAGAGAGGAGGGCCAGTGGCCGGGTCAGGGAGTGAGCTGGGGAGATCACAGTGCCTCAAGGAATGGCCCTGACACCTTTCTTTTGCTGATTCAGGGCCATTCTGAAGCATCCCCAAAGGGCTGGGAGCTCACACAGTTCCTGTTTCCTGGGAAACAGGAAAGACCCTCACAGAGGTCTGAGCCTGCCCCAGATCTGAGGAATGGAGATGGACTCGGGGCCTCAGCTCGATGCCCACCTTGGCACTGAGCTTCCTTTGGGCTGAATTCCTTGGAGAGGAAGAAAGAGTTATCTTTGGGCCACTTGGCGATCGGCAAAGGGAAGACTGAGCCCTCACGCGGTACTTGCCTGGTCTTAGGCAGTCAGGCCTGGGAAAGAGGCCAGCCATCCTCCAAGATTGGGGCAGGGGCTTCAAATATCTCCTCCCCTTCCCCCAGAGTCAGCCATGGACACAGTAAGGATAAGAGGTTGGCGTGGGACTTAGTCAGATACCAAATGCATCCTTGGGATGAAGTTGGGTTCCAAGAAGGACCGAGATCCCAAAATAGGTTTGACAAGTGAGGAGCAGGGGTCGATGAGGCTCTGGGATCCCAGGGTGGGCTGGGGAGGCTTGGGGAGGGATAGGGAAAGTGGATTGGGTTGAGTTCTAGAGCTGAAGAGAAGACGGCAGAGGTCAATCTACGGGGACAAGAGGAAATTCAGAACTAGCATGACCCTAGCTGTTCCTCATCCATAGACCCTTGTGGGTGGCTGAGAGGACCTTCTGTTCAGGTATAGCCTGGGGTCCCCGAGAGCTCAGAACACAGGCCTAGGAGTCCTGTGTAGGGACTAGGTTTCAGTAGCATTAGCATCCTCCCCTCCCCACCCGGCTGTGTCAGAGATGCTGGCTGACCAGGGGCTTACCTTTGGCATGCTTCCACATGACCTTGGGTGGGGGGTAGCCATCCACCGAGCAGTTGAGCACACCAGCCTTGCCATAGATGCCATCCTGGTTGTTGGGCTGCACCACGAATCGAGGGGGCACTGCAGAAAGAGGGGGGTTGGGGAGGAACAGATCAGCTTGGTCTCTGATAGGTTTCTTGGGGCTCTAGGCACCTTCTAGGTAATGTCAGCCCAGCCTGGACCATTACAAAGTTGGGGAGCAGGCACCTCTGAAACCCAAGATGCTGAGAGAGCTTTTGCCAGTTATATCAGGTTGGACATTGGGAATTCTGAGCGCCAATTCTGACATCACCAGTGACCAACCTAGTCTTCCCCTCATAAGGCCTCAGTTTCCCGGAGAGTAAAAAGTTTGAGTCTCTTGATCCTTAAGGTCCCTGCTGGAGTCAACTTTCTCTGAGCCTGTGATTCACACTGGAAATCTAGAGAGCCTGTGTCCAGCCACAGCAGAGCTGGGGCCCCGCTCCCCTGACGGGGCCGGCCTGTCCCACTCACCACGCACAATGAGCTGGCGCTCCCTGCTCACGGTGGCTGCTGCGTTGCTGGCTATGCACGTATAGTTGCCATTGTGCTTGAGGGAGACGCTGGAGATCTGCAGGGAGCTCATGAACTCCTTGCTCTCGATGGTCACGCCCGAGCCCGAGATGATCACCTGCCCGTCTTTCCTCCATGTGATGCGGATGGGCATGTCCCCCGAGGACACCACACAGGGGATGTAGAGCAGCTGGCCGATGGAGGCAGGCGGGAACTCAAAGGGCTGGATGAGAGGGGGCACTGGAAAGGCGGGGGGGGGGTGCTGCGGTCAGGCCCCCATGTGCCCCAGCCTGGCTGGCAGCACATCCGCCCCTGCCTGGCCTTCTGGTTCCTCCCAACTGTGTGGGCTGCAATCAGAGTCCCCTGGGTGCTGGTGCCTGTTCTCCTGTATATATATATGCAGAATCTCTTGGGTGCCCTGACATCATCCCCTGGCTTCCATCCCCTTGCCTACCCGGGCCTGGGATCTGCTCTCTCTTCAGGGCCGGGGTGGCCTGCATTCATCGTCACCTTCAGATTTGTCCTGGAACTTGAATGGTGACAACTCATGTGCTTCTTGACTCCTGTCTGCTTGTAGACACACTGCTCAGCTTTTACTCTGACTTCCCTGCCATCCCTCGGTGCCCCTGTGCTCACTGTGGTATCCCAGAACTGCATCTCCAGCTATCTGGGGGCCTGGCATGGATAAAGATGACATGCCCCAGATGCTCGGGCTGTCCCCCAGCCAGGCTGCTGTATCCTCGCCTCCTCCTGCGGAGGCCCTGTCACCTGGCCCAGCCCTTTCCATTATCATCACGTGAGGACAGGCGGATGGCAGCTCCCATCACTGGTTGTTTCAGCTGCTTTATCCACATAAAGGATTTGTTGAATTCTCCCACCAAGAATGTGATGTGAGCTGAGCTGTCTCCATTTCACAGATGAGAGAACTGAGTTCAGAGCAATCATTTGCCTTCCATCACCCAGCTTATAAGAGGGGACTGTGGGATTTAAAACCTGATCTATTCTCCAAGTCCTAAGCCTCTTCTTTATACTACATTGTTGCCTTGTTGAGAAAGCCCCAAACATGCCCAGATCAGAGACTCTTTTGTCTCATACACAAGCTCTCCTTGGGTGGCAGGAAAGAGCAGAGGGGGAGCCCTGTCGTCTGTGAGTAGACTCACCTGGCTAAGCATCACCCACACAGCCTCCCCCCCCCTCCTCCTCCTACTGCCCACATCTCAGCTCCTGGGTGGGGGTGGGGGCCTGTCTGGAGCCTGAGCCGCTGTAAGAGGGATCCTCCTTTCTCAGCCCTGGCTAGAGCATCAGCCATTATCTTTATGATAACTCAATTAGGCCACAGCGACTTCCCCGGCAAGTGGGGGGAGAAGAGAGAGAAGGAGACAGACAATTAGCTTAACAAGGACGAGCACCCAGTAGATGAGATCTCCTTCTGCAAATAATGAAATTACCAAGCCGTCCACAGTCCTCCAGCCTCCTCCCAGGCACCAGCCCCATCCCTCCTGGAAGCCTGCTATTCTCCCCACCCAGAGTGGACACAGCCGGTGAGGGTGGGATGATGAACCTAGAGGGGAAAGGGATGGGTGACATCATATGCATGTCCCAGGCTCTCCCTGCACCCCAAGGATTTTCAGGGTTCAGTAGGGAGCAGGCCCTGGGTAGTGGCCAGGTGTGGCAAAACCCTTGGCAGCCCTTTGGACCTTTGGGAAAGTTCCTGGTCAAGAGTTCTAGGTGTAGAGGAAGTGACACCGAGGAGAGACATTATCCCCAAAGCCTATGGGGTGAAGCAGGGGCCTTAACTGACCTGACCTTCTCAACGTCACCTCCCACCATACCCTTCACTCTGGCCATGAGGGCTCCATCAGCTCACCAGGAACACCCACAGCTCTGAAATCTCAGCCCAGGTCTAGTGAACATGGCTGGGCACTAGGTGGAAATAACTACCATGTGGGCTCCCCCATGAGTTCCAATCCAGGTCCTCAGTCTAGCCAGCTTTTCTGGGACTCTGGTCATGGTTTGGATCTCTGCATCCCAACCTCTGGCTGCAGCTGCTCTCTGGATTGGGGTCTTATCCCCATATTCTGAGTGGTTTGGGTCTTGCATATCTCCAATGAGATGTCTCTGGATCCCTGACTCATTGCTGAAGCTTCCCAGAGATTTCTTGTTGGGTTCTGCTGACCTTCATGGGAGGTTCCATCCTCCCTTCGCTGGGAACTTAGATCAGATTGAGTCCTCTGGCCACCATGGACTTTTCGATGGAATTGTTGCACAGACCCAGATCTGCCAGCCAGTGTATCTCCTTTGGCTTAGCAGAACCAGTTCTGGTCCAGCCTTCCTTCCCACAAAGGCTCAAAGCTACAGTCGAGGAGGCCTCATGGGAAACTCCTGTTCATCCTTTCAGACCTGGCTCCAGTACCACTCCTCTGTGAAGCCTGCTCTCCTCCTGCACAGCCCTGCAGCACTTGGTCCACACTTGATCATGGCCCTGATCACACGTCAGTGAGGTAAATGTTCGCAGTACCACCTTCCCTGGGAGGTCTGGGAGCCCCTACAGGGCAGCATTTATTATACCTGGCAAATTGAAAGAGCCCAATAAGTGTTTGTCAGATGAGTAAATATATGTCTGGCTATCATTTCCTGTGTGGACCTTAGAGGTGGGCAAGGGGTGGGGAAAGCACAGGATAGGGGTTGGTCCAGAAAAGAGGGAGCTCTACCGTGTGTTTCAAGATGCTGTATTTATGCGACATAATTTGGGAGCTAGGAGCTTCTCCCTTAGTTCTTCCCCGGGGGTCAGGCCCTTGCTGTCCTAGAACAAGAGCCGGCTCCATGGACGAGAGGAGAGTCAGACAGTCATGAGAGGAGTCTGTGGGGCAAGCAAGGCATGGGGCATGTGGCTGTACCTAGGAGGAGAGGGCCGTGCCTCAGGGATGGATGGCCAAGCACTCCATTTCCATCGAGAACAGAGCAAGTGGAGACTGCAATGAGGCAGGAAGATTTAGCTCAGGCAAGGGGAAGATCGTCTCTCTAAGTAAGAGGGGATTTAGATAACGGAATAAGTTACTAAGGCAGGTTAATTCATTCATTAACTAATTCATCGAATATTTATGAAATGCCTGCACTGTGAAGGCATTATGCTCCTTGTGGGCTGGGGAAAGTAGGAACATGCTTTGAATTGTGGGTAGAACCTCCAGAAACTTAGCATTTGCTTGGGAAGGTAAGACATCTCCCTTGGTGGTTACTGAACAAGCTCCACCCGAAAACACAGATGCTGAACTCAGAGCGGAGAGTGTGTCATCTGGTTCCATCTGCAGCTGCATGGAGGAGGTGGCATTTGGACAGAGCTAAAGGACACATGTGCTCTACAAAATATATGAGTGAGAATGCAGAAGGCTGAGCCGAGAGGCAGGGGCCAATCACAGGCTGTCATTCCCTTCTGGTCTCCCAGAATAATATTGACGGCAGTATGAGCGTCCACTGAAGGAGACAGCAGTCAACATCCATCCTGGGGGTTAGACAGTCACCTGGGATGGCCAGAGCTCTCCTGCACTGCTGTCCTGCAGGAGGCAGATGACCAGACAACCCCGGGGGGTCCAAAGAGTAAGGTTCCTTACTCCCCTCCCCACTGCCCCCTGCTGCAGTTGATGGGCAGGTATGGTGTTGTGGGGGATAAATGTCCCCTTAGAAGCTCCTTGGACAGGATGGTAGAGGCCAGAGCTGCTCACAGAATTCCTTGGCTCCAGGATGGCATTCCCATAACCCCATAAGTCCAGGCACACGAGGACTGCCTGGAGAAGAAAGCCTAGGGACCCTGGCTCCGTCACAGGCTCGCCGAACACCGAGAGGAGGCTGTGAGCAGGAGGCTCTGAGAATCAGGGCAGGGGCCCTGCAGTGTGGACAGGGGGCTACTTTGTAAACTGGGAGGAGGCGGTGGTGTCTTCCCAGCACTCAGAGGCGGACACAGGCTCCTTGAGTGTGTGTGTGTGTCCATCCCCCCATCTGAGAAAGAAGTTGAGGGTTGGACCACCTCCAGGGCAGTGATGCCAAGGAATTTCTTCAGGGTTACCAGCAGGCCACAGGGGCCCTCCTGCCCTGAGTCCCAGCATCTCCCCAGCACACAGTCTGAAGGTAGGGGCCATGAATGCCATGTAATGACGGGATTTCTCTCTGGAAGCCCTGCTCTGGCCGCAGTCATCTCTGGCGAGAGGGCAACTCTCAGCTGTGTGGGAGGCAGGGTCTGAGCAAGCTGTTGTGATGGGGAAGAAGTCAGAGGCTTGAGTGGCTGAGACGACAGAGCAGTCGTGGCAGTCCCTGTGGTCCCCGGCCACCATAAAGCTGTTACAGCAGCTTGTTTGGGGGCGTTGTGCAGAGGAGGTCATGTTGACCACCAGCCCAGCCCATAAACACTTTATGGCGTCTCTCATGAGCTCTCTTCAAGACTGAATCTTTTTATTACACTATTTGGCAGAGAATGGGCACCGTACAAAGTTGGAGCTCCCATGCTTATGCAGCATGGAGATGGGGAAAGACTCTTATCCAAGAGCAATGTGGGCAGGCTGCCCCCTAGCCACCACCCTGCTCTGCCCCTGAGCCTGTTTCCTCATCTGCAAAATGGGGCAGTTGGACCCAACAGTCACTAAAGCCTGACACTGATCTTCCAGTTGTAACAAGCCTCATATTTTAGGAATATTGTCACTTCAGTTTTTTTTTTTTTTTAAACACAGCCCCCTCTTTTCCAGAAGGCCTTCCCTGACCGCCCTATTTAAAACTGCAAACCACTCTCCACGCCCCTTGGCACTCTGCTCCCCACTCCCTGTTTGACATGAAACATCTTTTACCTATTGCACGCATTAACCATTTCTCCCACTAGAATAAGTTCCCCAAAGGCAGGAGTTTTGCCTGTCTTGAGCACAGCGGTGTTCAAAGAACAGTGCCTGGAAGAGAGTGGGGGCACAGTCAATGTCTCCAAGTGGACAGATAGAGGCTGCTTCATCCTCAACACTGCCGTCACGTGAGCCCTGTCTGCCCAGTAAGGAGGAGGCTTGCTCCGGTGCCCCTGGCTTCCTCTGCTGAGGAACAGGGCTGTGGGCAGCAGCATCCTTGGTGTCCTTCCCCCAGAGTGTTGGGCAACCTGCCCCTGGGAATCCGTCGTGCCCACTTCCTGTGGATTCCAGCATGTTCCTTCTAAATCTCCATCTGTGCCAATGGCACACATTTGGCCGGGGAACCAGCTCTCTTTTAAGCCCCATGATCGTAGAAACCCCTGTTCTCTAGGATGAAAGCGGGGAAGGAGGAGCCCCCAAGCACACAGCAGGGACTGGTTGAGCAGCGAGGGAAGGAGTGTGGTGAGGACTGTGTGCACTTGGGAGAGTGTGCGCCTGCATGTGTGTGTTCTCTGCTATCCAGAGGGGCCTGGCACTACCCCCGGGTCCTGGCCTTACTGAGAATGGGCAGAGAGCAACTCATGCCCTTGTTTTGAAGGGCCTCTGGAGGCTCAGATGTGGGGATGGAGATGTTCCTTTGCTGGGCCAGGGCCAAGGAGCTCCTGTTACAGCCCTGCTTTCTTAGTTAATTAAACATTCAGCCTGTGTGCCCAGAGATGCTTTTATGCTACATTATTTTTCAGCTACAGGGGGCCCTAAAGACACCAAATCTAGGTTGAATCTCCATGCCTTCCTCTCAGCATCCTACTAAGACTCTCTGGATGCCCAGAGACAAACCTTGCCTTTCTCACAGCCTGGCTCTCCCCTGCCAGTCAGGCTCACACACACCCGAGTCCAGGCAGCCGTGGAAGCACCCTCACCCTCTCTGCCTTGCTGGTCACAGCAGGCTCACTTGGGGGATCTCCTCTATGGTAGCACCTGCAGCTACCGTCTGTGGCTCAGGAATGTCATTTCACAGGAGGATGTGGACAGAGGGAACCTTTGGAGTATATACCACTGCGTGTGGTATGTGTGAAGTGTGGACAGGCTAACGTGTGTCTGTCTGTTGCAGGCACGTGCATACAAACATACAGTGTGTCCATGCGTGTGTACCCATGCACACAGGTCTCTGCACATGCGTGTGCATGCATGTGTGTCTGGTGTGTTCTGCTTGCCTCATCTCAGTGTTTGGAAAATTCATCAGAAGACAAGCAGTCCCAGAAGGAATGGAGCCAGCAGGGTTTTTACCAGCTCATAGAGTCGTGTGGGTGTTTGCTCTGCCCTGACCTGCCTGTGGCACTTGGCCCTACAGAGAGATGAGGGTGTAGAACTTCCAACTGATCCTAAGCTTCCAGTGCCCCGTCTCACCCCCATGCATCCGTCCCTACACTCTAGGTTTCTGCTCTGATCCTCTGGGTGGGACACACGTCCTAGGCAGACAGGCAGGAGTAGGTCTAGAGGTCTGCCCTTGGGTCCCCTCCCTCCCCCAGAGTTGGTTCCCTTTCCACGCCCAGAGGCGCCTCCTCCACCCTCCTCCTCCTCGAGTAGCTCTTCGAACAGCACATCAGCTAATCAAGCAGCATGCTCATAATCAGCTCTGATGGATTCTTCTGCAAAAGCGCATTCTAATGAGGTGGGGAGAGGGAGTCTGGGAAGGATGGGGGAGGATGGATTTAAGCTTTCGGATGGGCAGGGGTACAGGGTCACAGGGCCCCTGCATTGATCTGGAGAGAAAACGGAGGACTGTACCCCTTCTGCGGCTGGATTTGCAGACCCTGTGGGCAGGGAAGGGGCTGCGTGTGCACACGCACCTGTGCACTATACACACACATCACATCTCTGCTTGTGAACGCCAAGCTCGTGCTGCATGATGGGAGCCACACATGCCCAGTGCAGGGGCTCTGCGCTCTGGGATTACACACACACATACACACATACACGCACGCCCCTTCCCTCGCCCTGGGCCCAGAGACACTGTCGCTCAGCACAATCACAACAGGCCCAGCGAGTTGCTGAGACGGAATGCATCAGATTCAATTCATTAGGGCTGATCGCTCCCTGAATGGGGTTGAATAATTGATGAGCAGAAGCAGCTTTCAGGATGTTCTGCGTACTACGAGGCTCACTGGAGCCCTGTTATTATTTTTTTTTAAGTCAACAAATCCGGCTGAATGCTTGCTGGTGCGGCTGGGCGAAGGGAATAGAGCAAAGGTTAGATGTTTTAATATGTGATGTTTACACTGTGAACTCTGAGTCCACTGCGTGTAACAGAAATGGATACAGGCAGGTCGTCCCGTGATGCCGGGAGCCAGGCTGGGGTGGGCCCGGGGGTTGGGAGGTTCCTGCTGGCATGAGGATGCTGGGCTGGGCAGAGGTTTCAGGCTGAAAGGGGCCAGAATGGCCCTCCGCCTGCCTGGGGTGCAGCAGCAAGGAGGCAGGAGGTGGATGCTACTAAGGTCTCGTCTCTCGTCTCCAAGCCTGAGAGGGCCACCAGGACGGCCCCTCCCCCAGTTCTTGGGCTCAGAGCCAGGCTTCCCAGAAAGTCACCACAGCCCAGACTCAAGTCTCAGTTTCGGCTTGAGCAGCACACACTGTCTGGCACTGCGACAGGTGGTGGGTGCACGAGGGGGCATGTGACACAGCCCCGGTGCGCGGACAAGAGAGGCAGCGGAGCAGCGAAGCCCTGACTGCGCCCTTTGCTGTACCTTCCATTTCCCCAGCTGTCCTGACATTTCCCCCTGGGTGGCCCATCTTCACCGCACACTTGAAGGGGTCCAAACCAGAGGCAGCATCTGTCTCCCCAAACCAGTCCTTCCCCTAGACTCCTCTCTTCTTGTCCACAAGGCCCAGACTCCCCCGAGTCCCCCTCTTCCTGTCCACAAGGCCCAGACTCCCCCGAGTCCCCCTCTTCCTGTCCACAAGGCCCAGACTCCCCCGAGTCCCCCTCTTCCTGTCCACAAGGCCCAGATGCCCCCGAGACCCCCCTTCCTGTCCATGAGGCCCAGACACCCCCAAATCCCCACCTTCCTGTCCACGAGGCCCAGATGCCCCCGAGACCCCCCTTCCTGTCCACGAGGCCCAGATGACCCCGAGACCCCCTCTTCCTGTCTACAAGGCCTCTACTCTGTCTTGCTTCAGGAATCTGGGCCCCCTGGACCCTCCCCCCATGTTAGAGCCCTTTCCAAGCTTGGAGCCCCCAGCTTTCTCCTTCCTGTGGGTTCGAGGGCCCAGGCTGGCTTCCTCTCTGCGTTCATGTTTCCCATTTGGGGATATGCTGGAGCCTGCCCCGGCTCTTCAGAAAGGGACAGGAGCCCTTATCCATCACGGCCTCCACTGGCCCAATGACCTTGCACCCCAGCTGCCTGGCTTTCAGGGACCTCTCCTCAGACAGGAGGCAGGCCCCACCTCTCCACCCTGCCCCCTGGGAAACCAGGCCACCCAGCTCTCACCCACCATCCAATCTCCAGGCCTGTCAGTTTCAAAGAATGTGTTTGAGAGGGAGCTTCAAGCGCCACAGAGCCCCTCCCTGACCCCGGGGGACCTCTGTAGCTCAATCAGGCATTCATTTATTTGCTCGTTTATGCGCCTTCATTCCTTCAATCCACAAACATTTATTGAATGGCTACCATGTACCAGGCACAGTGTCAGGTGTCTGAACAGAACACAGACCTCGCCCAGGTGAGCATGGAGGGCCCGGGAGGGATGAGGGTTTTAGGTTCCAGGCCTCCAGCAGCATTAGCAGCTGAAAGTGTTAGTTGCTCAGTTGTGTCTGACTCCTAGTGACCTCATGGACTTCTAGCCCCCCAGGCTCCTCTGTCCATGGGATTTCCCAGGCAAGAATATTGGAGTGGGTTGCCATTTCCTTCTCCTGGGGATCTCTGACCCAGAGATTGAACTTGTGTCTCCTGCACTGCGGGCAGATTCTTTACCATATGAGTCACCAGTGAAGCCCTTAGCAGTTGAAAGGTCCTTGTCGATTATGGAAAAGCAGCCTCGCCTGTCTGAACCCCGGAAGGGAGTCAGGGCACCCAGTGCCTGTGCCTTCCACCCTCCCTCCTGCTGCTTCCATTCTGAGTCCTGCCCCTCGCGTGCCTGCTGGTCTCTGATGGGCCCTGCTGAGTTCTGGGTGGCTCCATGCTGACACAGGGGAACAATATAGCCGATCACCTCTGACCAGGTGACCCGACCCCTCTTGTGTGCCACTGACCCCTCATGCCCCTGGGCCAGCGCTGCCTTGACCTGCAGCCCACAGCCGGAACTGGACATAGAGGTACCCATGGCCTTCTTGTGCCCCCTGCCCCCGTGCAATCTCCCTGCCCCACTTTTTCCAAACTCCAGGCCAGAGCCTTCTCTTCTTGGCTTTCCACTCAGGACTGCCTGCTGCCAGCTGAGCGGCTGCGGAGAGGAGCCTGCAATCCTGAGTGACCAGGGGGTGCTCCGGTTCAGGGTGGCAGCGGGGGGAAGCCTACCTTTGACGGCCACGTGGACGCTCTGGCTGATGGAGAGCTGCGGCTGGATGAGGACACTGCACAGGTACTCTCCCTCGTCCATGCCCTTCTGCACATCCGTCAGCTTGAGGGTCCCGTTCTCGAACACCACCTGCCGGTGGTTGTCGGGCAGCAGGAGGGCGTCTTTATACCACTTGATGGAGTAGTAGGGGTAGCCGATGACCCTGCAGTTGACAAGGGTGTCCCGCCCAGCCACGGCTGTGATGTTCCTCATCGCCCGGATGCTGGGGGGGCCTGGGCAGGAGTCGGGAGGGAGGAGGAGAGGATGGGTGATGGTGCGGTTAGCCAGGGACAGCCAGGCGTCGCCCTGGGATGCTCTTCTCAGTCGTTTGGCCTCAGAAACTCTTAGGGGATGGAAATTCGGCAGGGGGAGAGGGAGACTTTTTTTTTTTTTTTTTTTTAACGAGGCAGAGGCTGGAACTGGGGGCACCCGGGGTCTCTCCAGGATTCACTGTTACTAGCTTCAAACAGTTGCAAACAGAGACGGTTCATTCATGCCCTGGGGAGAGAATCCATTCCCCTACTGGGATGGGCTAGATGAGCAAACCAAAGCCTCACCAGGAAGTGATGGGGATCTGGGAGGGTGAGTCCTCATTTAGGAGGAGATTAAGATCTGGGGGTTAAAATGGAAATGTCGAGATGCTGTTACTTTCATTCGATTTGCTCACAATGGTCTTAGACCAAAAAGGATTTCACGTATATTAACTACTTAAAGGACAATAGGAAGGTCTTCCTTGGATGCTCTTCTTTCAACAATAAATGTGTTCTGTGCACCCCTGGGAAGGGGCTACAAGGAGGGGCTCTGATTACCCTGGCGGAAGGGGGGAGGGTCGAGGGTCGTAGGCTGGGTCAGTGGGCAGATGGTTACATGGGAATTGCAAAGGAGGCTCAGAGGCTACCAAGCAGGGTTAGTGCTGGAGCAGGTATATAAAACTCTGGGCTTCCAGCTCCTCCCTCACCCAGCAGATGAGGGGCTGGGCCAAGCCATCTCCCATGACTGGGCAGCTCTGTCCCCTTCCAATTCAGAGAGGGCAGGAGGGTGGTCAAAGGGAGGCCACGTTTCTCATGTGGGGGTCAGAGACCTGGCACAGATGAATTCAGCATGACCTCGCCTCTCCCCTTCCCTGTTTCCATGGCAGCCACCAGCGCCCCTGGACCAGGGCCCTCCCACTCCCCTGAGCCTCTTCTGCTCTTGGGTCAGGGCTCACTGGTAGGGTCAGATGAGGACTAGTCTGACCCCATGTGGCTACAGAGTGCTTCAGAGGAGCCTCTGTTCTCACCACAGCAAGTTGGAGACCTGAGGCACGGGGAAGGTCACTATGAGGACTCCTTCCTCCACTCATGGAGGTGCCTGCCTTGGGGCATCCTCACCCAGCCTGAACCCCCTAGTCTTCATGGCTGGGGTCTTAGAGGGTAGCCAGGAGATGGTGGATTGAGAGAAGATGGTTCCCTGGCTCCTGGCTGCTCACAGCTCCTGGAGCATCTCAAGGGTGGCTCCATGGGGGCACGTGGGGATAAAGCTTTGGTGGACATCTCTACCAAAGGGCATGCCTGGACCACTGCCCCCTGCCCTGTGCCTGTCCTTGCAGGGCCTGGGTGGGATGCAGATGCCAGTGGAGTGCTTAATGTACCTGAAGCCAGAGAGATTGATGGGGAGGGACGGGGTAGGGGGCAGGATTGTGGGAGGGGTGAAGGGAGGAGGAGAATGGGAATGCAAAGAGGGTGAACTGTACCAGACACACATACACACACACACAAGAATGGATGATGGGATTTGCGGGGGGCAGGGAGAGGGGGACAGGAGAGAGACCTCTACTAAAATCAAAATGACGATTAATAATAAGTACTAATCACCACAAGAATAATGGTAACCACAGAGATGGCAAAGGAACTTAAAAGCCTATTCTGATATTTAAATGTAGACAGGCACCTCTTACGTTTATTCGCGCCTGATATTCAGCACTGCCCACCGAGTTCCGTGCCGTGCACCGGTACACGCCCCCGTCACGGATCTGCGGCCCCGTGACATTCATGTGGCTGATGGTGGTGCCATCGGACATGGTGTACTGGTTGGTGCGGTGGCTCCCGTCCCGCACGATGGGCTCGTCGTCCAGGGCCCAGGTGATGGTGGGGGGTGGGGCGCCCTTGGCCGCACACATCAGTGAGAACTGCTCCCCGGGGTTGACCACCTTCTCGCTGAAGGATGAGACGATGCGGGGAGTGCCATCTGCAGGGTGCAAGGAGCCCCCTTCAGGGTCACTGAGTCATGGAGAGACTGTCCCCACCAGGCCATGCCACCTCATCACGTGCTATCCATAAAACCCTGTTGGGCACCCTATTACTATTGCATATGAATGAAGACTCTTAGATTTGAATCTAGTCTCAGTCACTTTGTTAGTTCTGTGTCTTTGGGCAAGTTACTTAACATCTCTGAGTCTTGCCAGTTTCCCTCCGTGGACAATGGAGATCATGGGGGCAACCATTATATCCTCCTTGTACGGATGTGAGGAATAAATGAATTAATGCTTTAAAGATGCTTACACAGCACTTTGTAAGTGCTTCATAAATGTTAGATCCTCTCAACTTTTCCTTTTCCACCTCTCTCTTCTAACTTTATTAATAAAGACATAGAGGCTCAGAGGTTAACTATGTGTGGAACCAGGACTTGAAGGGACTGGACCTGAAGAATCTAATTCCAGCTCATTTCAGTGGGAGGGGTGGCGTCAAAAAGCTGAAAGTTTGAGGCTTAAGATGCGAGCTGCCCAGAGGCCATCGTGGTGGGGGGAGGTGTCTGTGACGGGGCTTAAATCTTAGTTAACGGAAGACTGGACCCCCAGGCCCCCACTTTCTCCGTGGATCATGGGTATGTAATCATTAACGCTGGCCATCCTTCCACGTAGGAATGCTATAAAGGATTTGTAGTGGTTTAGTTGCTAAATCGTGTCCGACTCTTTGCGACCCCATGGATTATAGCCTGACAGGCTACTCTGTTCATGGGATTCTCTAGGCAAGAACCCTGGGGTGGGTTGCCATTTCCTTCTTCAGGGGATCTTCCCAACCCAGGAATAGAACCTGTGTCTCCTGCATTGTCAGGTGGATTCTTTACCAGTAGCGTCACCTGGGAAACCCTCTAATAGTACAGTTCTAGTTAATTTTGTAGAGGCATTAGAGTTGTTGTTTAAGAGACCTGAGTTCAAACCCAGCTCCTTGGCAGAACTGTGTGACCTTGGGCAAGTGACCAAAGCCTCAGTTTCCTCAATTGCAAAATAGATATTATTTTTTAAAAAATACCTCCAAGCAGGGCCTGTGGGAGGATGAAATGAGGCAGTGTATCTCCTTGGTGTGTAGTGAGCGCTGGATGAATGCTTCCTGTCGGGAGGGCGGGGTACCTCCTGGCCTGGCTGTGGGAATCTGGCACCCACCCAGCTGCCTCCTGCCCCCCACTCACCTTCCAGCACAATGATGGCGAAGTCCTGGGCAGTCTGGGTCTTGCGTGTGGCGAAGCACTGGTAGGCCCCTGAGTGGCTCTTCTGGGCCGAGGTGATGAGCAGTGTCTCGTTGCTGAGCCCGCGGATGGAAATGGCCTCGCTGGGCAGCACCAGCTCGGTGTTGCGGTACCAGCGGATGGTGAACTCCGGGGAGCCCAGGAGGGCACAGGAGAGGATGACCGTGCTGCCGATGCCAGTCTTCAGGTTCTTTGGTGTCAGGGTCACGTGAAGGGGGTCTGGGCCGGACCAGGCAGGGGAAAGGTGAGGGGAAATGGGGAGGAAAAGAAAAGCAAAGGACTCACTGTGAGTGAAGTGTGGTTGTGGGTGGGTGGCAATCATAAAAGGCCCTGGGAGTCAGGAGACCCTGGTTTTGTCTCCAAGATGTCTTGTGTGTGTGTTGGGGTGGGGGGCATGGGTGGGAACCAGACTGAGTGAATTCCTCCCTTTAGGGCTCAGTTTACCCATTTGTGAAATGGCAGGGTCAGGCCAGAGGATGTCTTGGCACCTGTTGTTCTGATGGCTTGTGTTGTCCTGATGTGGGGTCCTTGCCTGGGCGGGGTTGGAAAGCGCCCCTTGGCTCATGAGGAGGACGGAAGCTTGGCTGGCTCATCGTTCTCACTGTCACCCACCCTAGAAACCAGGGAGGGACCCATGGCCTGCCACCTGTCTCCCGTGCTTATCCAGATAACCAATCACTACCTTCTGCTGGTCTGACTTCTTTTATATGCGTCAGTCAACTCCCTACTCTTCACCTCCACTGCCTCTGTCTGGCTTCAGGCCCAGAGCTCCAGGCCTGGACCCACGTGGAACTTTTTCTCCATTCCTCCTTTTTCCTCATGACCTTCCATTGGTCCACCTCACTGCAGCCAGCCACTGCCCTGCTCATAACTTGCATGGCACCCAACAACTCTCAGCTTGGCATCCAAGGCCATGGAGGCCCTTGAGACCTGGCCCCCTTCTCAGCTATGCAGTCTCTAGAGCAGCATCCTGCCTATGGTTCCTGCACACTCAGGGCACTCTTGGCCCCCTTTGCCTATTTCCCACTCATCCTTCACACCAAACTCAGGTGTCACCCCTTCCAAGAAGCCTTCCTGGATACCATTCACCTCCCAGACTGGGTTAAGGATTCCTCTTCTGAGGCTCCCTGTGTGTAACTAACAGAACACCAAGGCGGCGCGGAGCCTGGCGCCCGGGACGTCGCCGCCGCCGCTGCCGCGGGACGGCTTTGGCTTCTGCTCCCGGTCTGGCTCGGAGGGTGAGGGGAGCAGGGCGTCCCGGGGCGCTTTAAAAAAAAAAAAAAAAGAACACCAAGCTCACCATCTTCCAATCACCACTTTGTTTCTCTCTCTCCCTCTGGACTGTGAGCCACTTGAAAGCCGGGCAGCGTCTCTCATCTTTATATCACGACTGCTGTCTGAGACATGTTTATTGATTGACTGGCTGGCTGGTTACCAGCCCCAAGCCGGCCTCTCTCCCTTGATCTCCATGGGCTTGGGGATTTTAGGAGCCAGAGACCTGCAGGAGCCTTAGACCCCCAATAATGGAGCCTGCAGGAGAGGGGCGTACGGCAGGCCTGCCTGGGTGGGCACAGTCAAAGCAGGCAGGAGTCTGCTCACACTCTGCTTAGCCTGTTCACTCTCAGATCCTCTGCCCGCTACCCAGGGAACATCAGTGTGCCATGACGCAGGTGGCATTCCACTTGCCCCAGGTACCAGCCAGGGCTCCCAGGACCTGCCAGCCAGCAGCTCTCTCCTCATTGCCTCTGCACAGGGCCTCACGGAGGATGGGTGGGAGGTTGGGTGGCAGAATGAGGGGGATATGAAAACATGCTTTCCTCTCCATGAACCTGGCAAAGGGGGGCTATCAGAGGGGAAGGAAGACAGAGAAAAGCCATGTCACTTCCCCTTGAACCTGGTTATCCAGTCCAGCCCAGTGAGGGGGACGGTGGGGAGCTCTGCATCTCAGAGAGTCAGGAGTATCCATGCCCGCAGGGGCAGAGCATGTGCACACAGCTCTAGGCAGTTACTTAGTGTGTGTCCATGTGCTCTAGGATGAAAGTGTTTACCTGTGGGTGTACACAGACACCGTGTGTGTCTGCATGTGTGTACAGGGAAGTGGGCATGTGAACACACACATCTGCCTGGATGTGTGTGTGTAAGTACTTGCTTGCCTGTCTGTACTGAAGCTGGAGCTTGGAACACCAAATTAACTCAGAGTGAGGTGTGCTAATTTTCCAAGGATACGCAGCCCTCCTGACCTGTTCCCTGAGATAGTGCGCGTGTGTGTGAGTGTGAGTGTGTGTTTGTGTGTAGCAGAAGAGTTTGAAGGGGGGTGAAGGTAATACTGTGTACTTAGTCTCTCAGTTATGTCTGCCTCTTTGCTATCCCATGGACTGTAGCCCACCAGACTCTTCTGTCCATGGGGATTCTCCAGGCAAAAATACTGGAGTAGGTTGCCATGCCCTCCTCCAGGGGATCTTCCCAACCCAGGGATCAAACCCAGGTCTCCCTCATTGCAGGCCAAACAATTTTGGATGGAGCTTAGAAGAGGGTATGGACCCTGGTCCTCCTATCTGCCTACTCTGTGGTCCACATCTTGTTTGTACGAGAGGACCTTCCCCCGCCCCTAAGCTTCCAGCATTTTAACCTAAGCGTTTGTATCACAAACTGTTGCTCCCAGAGCATTTCTTGGGGGCTCTTTCTGCTCTTCCAGCTTCACAGTGAATTCACACGGGGAGGGTCTCCTCCCTGCAGTGCAGATAAACATGCCCCAACTGTCAAGAGCCCTGTGGTTATGGGGAGGAGACTGGGCCCATATCTGGGCTGAGGGTGACAGAATGTCACCCAGAAGGTCAGCCCAGAGGAGCTGGGCTCTGTGTGGTCCTCTGGTCCAGCTGAGGGTCTGGAGACCTGCAGCTCTGTGCTCATGAGACAGGGGGTGAGCTGGGCAGAGAGCCTCCTTGGTCAATCTCAACGGCAGAGGTGGGGGATGGGGACGGGACCACCTCTGGACAGCCTCTTTCCACTGCCCAGGTTGAATCCCCCAGGATGCCATCAGGTTCAGAGTTCATGGACTCAGGCTCTTGCTGCCCCACAAGACTGAGATCCCACAGGGTCTCCAAGTCTCAGCCCCTCTGCTGCCAACACCTTCCCTGAAGCCCCAAGAGCAGGGAACCCTAGAGAGAGATGAGGTGGGATGGGGGAAGAGAGCTCCGGGTCTCACCACTTCCCCTCCAGGGGTTCCCCACCCCCCACCCCGACCTCAGCCCCTCTGCCCTTCCAGGGGCTCAGCAGCAGCATGGGTCTGTGAAGCCTTCCTGCTCTCCACGTGTGCTCCCTGGACCCTGGGACTCTGGAATGGGAAGAGGAACAGTAAGGACGAGAGTTCATGCCCAACTGGCAGGTCCTGGAAAGGCTGCCCTGGGTGTTTACCCCCAGTGTCTCCCTAGAAGTTATCCCTAAATACTCTGTCGCCTCAGACGGGTTCATATGCCCCCTACTAGATTCACATCAGCATCGTTCCCTTTAGTATGGACACTGCCTCCTCCCAAGAAGCTGAGAAGCCCCATGAGCTTGTCACATCGTCGTCATTGTTCCCTATGACCCTCGTGACCTCTAGGAGGTAGAAGGGGCAGGGTTATTATCCTGTTTGACAGAAAAGGGCACAGAGGTGATGCTCATGGTTATCTGATGTCCCCCAGGTCAGTTACTATCTGATGACATCAGAACTAAAAGGCAGGTCTTCTGATTTCAAGCCCAGTGCTTTTCTCAGGGCACCAACCTGCCTTCCCCAACAAGGGGATCATCTCTGGGGCCAGACAGAAGCATTAGGCTGCCCTCGTGTCCCTCCCCACCAGAGGCAACACTCTCAAGCTTCTGGGGCTGGAAGAGGGGCTCCCCCACTCACCAATGACCGTGAGGGTGCCTGTGACCTCTGCCGAGCCGAAGGTGTTGGTGACCTCACAAATGTAGGTGCCGCTGTCCTCAGTCCGCAGGTCACTGATGGTCAGCCCCGTGATGCGCTTGGTCCAGCGGCTGTCGGCTGGGAGGGGTCGGCCATCCTTGAGCCAGCGGATGGCAGGGATGGGGTAACCGGAGGCGGTGCAGGGCAGCTCCATGGTGTGGCCGGCCCACACTTCCTGGGAATGGAAGCCGTCCAGGATGGTGGGGATCGACTCAGCAGGGTCTGGAAGGCAGAGAGCATGAGTGGTCCTGGCCAGTCCTGGGAAGGGTGGGGTGGGGGTAGGGGTGGGAAGGCAGGCACCCAGGACTTGCTGCCCACTGGTGCCTGGAGTGAGTGATACCCAGTGGGATGGCTCACTGGATCCCCTGGTGCTCCAGATGCTGGCCTAAACTCTCCTGCTCAGCCAGATGGAGGCCCTGGGAAGCATGGCTGGGAGCAGGGGCTGAGGGAGGTGAGGATGTGGTGGGCAGACTAAGTTAGAATGACAGACAAACAGAGGGAGAAAGCAAAACCACAAGAGGGAGGGAGAGATATTCATACAGACAGTCCCCATGGCATGAAAATCATGACCTCTTGGGACTATAATTCTGGTCCATTTTGGTCTGGGTCTGTCAAGGATGGGCACCTCGGTTCTGTCCTGCCTGCTCCCACCCGCAATCTGGGTGGGCTCAGAGGAGGCAGTGTTTTTCTCTCCAAGCCCAGAAGGATTCAGAAGTTAAGCCTTCTGTAAAATACACCTGCCATCCAGCAATGCTCCCCTCTTTTGCGTTCCCAAACCACAAGCAAGCAGTGACTGTGGACCCGCGGCCCGACGCTGCAGGCGACCAGGCCCTCGTCGGTGGGGTTCTGTGTGCGACATCCCTGCCATCTGAGCAGCATTCTGGCTGCTACCTCAGTCTAGGTCTCACCCTGAAAGGCCTGTCTTGAGCCAGCGGATGGCAGGGATGGGGTAACCGGAGGCGGTGCAGGGCAGTTCCATGGTGTGGCCGGCCCACACTTCAGGGGAATGGAAGCCTGTCTGGGTGTTCTGCCCACTGGGGACCTTCCCCTGATGTAAACCCCACAGGCTCCCTTTACCTACATATTACAATCCCCACTTCCTATCCTGAGTTAGGCCTCTGTGATCTGTGATCTCACCCCAACCAGGTCCCCTGGCCCGGCCCGCCCCCCGACCTCCTGATGTCACCACTTCCCCACACCAGGTATGTTGTCAGCACACTGCCTGCCACCTGGGTGCCCTGCCAGCCCGTCTGCCACCTGGGTGCCCTGCCAGCCCGCTCTGCTTGGCCAACTCCTACTGATCTTTCAGAAAGCAGCTTCAGTCTCACCCTTTCTGGACATCTCCCCCAGGCCACCCTCACTGGACGCCCATAGGGTTTTCTTTTTCTTTCATTTTATTTTCAAGCAAACTTTTCTTTTTAAAAGATTTAAAAAAAAAGGCACAATATGCACACATGGCAAAACTTCTGAAAGTAGACAAGATCATATAGTGAAAAGGGAATCCCCTCGCTCCGCCTCCAGTTGCCCCATTTCCCTCCCAGAGGCAACCACTGTTGCTGCCCCCCCACCACCCCCGCCACCCCGACGGCTCTTGCCAGCAGCCGCCTGCACCAGGCCATGTATCCGGTTTCCCTGGAAGCTCCTGAGGCAGTGCTGATCCCCTGTGGCATCCCCACGTGCCTGGCGCAGAGCAGGGCTGCCCGAGCCATAGACATCCAAGGGAGGGTGAATGGAGCCACGCAGGCAGGGGGTGGGCCAGCGGTCTGCCTTTTCCACACTGCGGAACTTCATAGGCTCGTGGAACAGTAGAGCCGACTTATGGACTTGGAAAGTGAAAGTGAAGTTGCTCAGTTGTGTCTGACTCTTTGTGACCCCATGGACTGTAGCCCGCCAGGCTCTGCTGTCCATGGGATTCTCCAGGCAAGAATACTGATGTGGATCGCCATTTCCTTCTCCAGGGGATTTTCCCAACCCAGGGATCGAACCTGGGTCTCCCGCATTGCAGGAGGATTCTTTACCCTCTGAGCCACTAGGGGGAGGTCCTTAGGGACTTGGAGGGCACACACAGATGGGGACCCTGAGACCAGAGAGGTGCAGTGACCTGCCCAGGATCCCACTGCAGAGCCAGGATCTAAAACCAGGTCTCCCCATGCTTGTTCAGTAAATGCGGTCTGAGACGGAAGAATCTAACACTGGATCCGGCTCCAGGGTGAGTGGTGCGAGTGCTGACACCCTGCTGGCCCCTCCTTGACGAACTGGGAAATGTCCTCTGTTCTCGGCTCACCCTGTGACTGCCCCCCACCCGCCCCCTTGGAGAGGGGCTGCGCTTGGAAGGCTCCTCCCTGCAGAAAGACGTTCTAGAAGACTCTCTGCTCTTTTCCCACCCTCCAGGGCTTCTCACAAGCAGCCGGGGAGTGGGAATCAGGCGACCCTGATGCCAGTGGCTGGGGTCACTGCTGAGCTGGGTGACCTTGGGTGGGTGGGTAGGGGTATCTTATGACCTCCCAAAGTCTGAGTTTCCTGCACGCAGAGGTGACACTGCCCTCTCCAGATCGCCCCAGGCTGTGGTGGGCAACAAAGCACGACATATGTCAAAGAGCCAGGCTGACGCCGAACCGCCACGCAGATGTGCCGGGCGATTACTATTCTGTGCCCACCCGCCCGCCCCACCAGCTTCTGCAGCCTCTTCCCCTACAACCCCGTGGGAACGGTTGGGATAAACAAACCCGGTGCCAGGGAAGAATTACTCAACGTGACACTTAATTGATGCAAAATACACAAATTCCGTGGCACACCGCAGAATTTACAAGCCGAGGGGCCGATGGGGGGGTGGAGGAAGGGGCGGGGGTGGTGGGGGGCGGTGGGAGGGAATTAATCACCGAGTCTCAGGCGTGAAATTAAATTCTGAAGGAAAGAAACCTCTTTCATTACTCGGGAACAGAAGTAAAATGCTGTGGCGTGTACGGGCGACAGCCTGAGGGGATCGGGTGCTGCCAGGGCTGGTGCAGGGCTGGGGGAGACAGATGGCCCGGCCCTGAGAAATCTCTGGGGCCGAGGCGGGGCTGCTGTGAGGGGGTCAGGGTGCCCTGGAGTTGGGGGGATGCTGCTGGGACCTCCCCCAGCTGGTTGAACAATGCCGCCCTGGAACATGGCTTCTGCACCCGGCTTGGCACCCCGTGAGCTGGGGAACCTGGGTGTAGCCTCTCAGCCTCTCTGGTCGCTCTTTATGAATGGAGGTCCCCTCCTTTATGAATGCAGATGAAGGTGCCTACTCCACAGAGAAGAGGCTCAGGAAGTACTGGGCAATAAAGTCTAAAAAGCACCTCAATGTGTCGAATGGTTATTAGGCCTTTTTTGAGGGGGCTCAGACTTTCCTTGCATCTGCCTCTGCTCAGGTGAAAGCTGATCCCTACCCTCGACTCAGGGAATGGATCTGAGATTTGAGGTCAGGGGGCTGCGGCCTGAGCACCCCCCTGGCACGAATTCCCCTCTGCACTGCCTTGCCTGGGTATCAGTTGCATTTCTGCCAAGACAAGCAGCGCATAGATTTCCTTGTCACGTCGTATCACATCAGGGCCCGCGTCAGTCCTGGGGCCCATTCCCCGGGGCGCCCCTGCACTCCCAGCGGCTTCCTCTGGGTCTCTGTCTCCCTGCCGCTGTCGTCTTGTCCACCCTCACCTCTCTGGTAGGTTTCTGTTTTCCTCTGTCCCCTGTCTTGCTCTCTCTGTGCCCACGTCTCTCCTCTTTTGTCATCGGGGTGCCTCCCTGTCTTTGCTTCTCTGTTTATCTGGGCTTTATCTCCGAGTCTCTGAGTGGCATCTCCCATTCTCCACGCCCCCCAGCCCCAGCTGGCAGGCATTTGCCACAGCCCCCCAGAGGGAGAAGGGTTGGCATATCCTCCAGTCCGCCCCCCCCCATTTTGGGCTGCACCATGCGGCATGTGGGATCTTCATTCCCCTACCAGGGATGGAACCTGCACCCCCTGCACTGGAAGTGCAGCGTCTTCCCCACTGGACCACCAGGGAAGGCCCTCCTCTAGTTTAAAGGGTGTCTTTTTGGAGGGACAAGAGCAGAAGTAAGATCAGTAGGATGAAGGGGCTAAATATTCATGCAAGGGCAAGCAGCAGCCCAGCAGGATGGGGGACTCGGTGCCGGGTGAGAGGCATGCAAATGAGATGCAAAACACCATACCCACAAGTCCCTGTAATTCGGAAGGGAGCCACCGGCACGTTTGGGAACTGGGCTGCAGATGGCAAGGTCTAGCCACAAAGGTGGGGCCACACTGTGCAGTCCCATCTCCTCCCCATGTGACAGCGCAGTTTCACTTGGCATTGGCTAGTTTTAACCACAAATATTGACTTAGCACCTACTATGTGCCAGGCACAGGTCCAAGCTTTGGAGACACAAGGGAGAAAAAGAGAGCCCGATCCTTGCTCTCCTGGCTTCTGGTCTTGCCCCCAAAATGCACCAGGCAAATAAGAGGGGGCCCTTGATACAGTCACCTGCTCCTCAGGGTGCTGCTGCTGCTGCTAAGTTGCTTCAGTCGTGTCCGACTCTGTGTGACCCCATAGACGGCAGCCCACCAGGCTCCCCCGCCCCTGGGATTCTCCAGGCAAGAACACTGGAGTGGGTTGCCATTTCCTTCTCCAATGCGTGAAAGTGAAAAGTGAAAGTGAAGTCGCTCAGTCGTGTCCGACTCTTAGCCATCCCATGGACTGCAGCCCACCAGGCTCCTCCGTCCATGGGATTTTCCAGGCAAGAGTACTGGAGTTGGGTGCCATTGCCTTCTCCGGCTGGTCAGGGTAATCCTCCCCAAATCACAGGAGAGAGATAGACGTAATCCAAGAAGTTACCTCACAGACAGAGAGAACAAACATATGGACACCAAGAGGGGAAGGAGAGTGGGATGGACTGGGAGATTGGGATCGGCATATATACACCACTATGTATGAAACAGATAGCTAATGAGAACCGACTGTGTAGCACAGGAAACTACTCAGTGCTTGGTGGTGACCTAAATGGGAAAGAAATCCAAAAAAAAGCAGAGATATGTGTATACATACAGCTGATTCACTTTGCTGTGAAGTAGAAACGAACACAACGTTGGAAAGCAGCTATATAAGCTATGTGTTAGTTGCTCAGTCGTGTCTAACTCTCTGCAACCCCATTGACTGTAGACTGCTGGGCTGCTCTGTCCATGGGATTCTCCAGGCAAGAATACTGGAGTGGGTTGCCATTTTCTCCTGCAGGGGATCTTCCACACCCAGGGATTGAACTCAGGTCTCCTGCATAGCAGGCATATTCTGAGCCACCAGGGAAGCCCAAAGCAACTATACTCAAAAAAAAAAAAAAAAAAGGAATTTGAGAAGTCACCTAATCTAGCTTGTTTTTACAGAGACCCAAAGGGGTTGAGCAATTTGGTGGTACTAGTCTCCAAACCAGGTGTTCTGACAATCAGTTCATCTTCCTTCCAGAAGCTACTCTGACCCCACTTCCATAAGAGCAGGGATCTTCAAATTGTAGGTCACACACGGTTAGGAAGTGATGGAATCCATGTGGTAAGTGGTGACCAGCATTTAGATAAACCGAGACAGGATAGAGTAGAATAGGAAATACCAGAGTGCGTCACAGTGCGTCTGGTAGGAAACACCAGCATGCATGGCATCGGCGATGATATCTGAGGATCGCTGTCAAGAGTCTGACAAGCGCTACTCCAGGAGGCCTCCCCTGAAGAGGCCAAGTGGCCTTCTTTCCTCTGTAACCGGGGCATCTGCATGGTGTTCGATTAGCCCCTTCCATGGGGGTCTGTGGCTGGAGGATGTGAATTCTGGCTGTGCCTCCCACTGGTTAAACAGTTGGGATAAGTGGCTTGGCTTCCCTAAGGTCTGATTTTCTTACCTATAGAAATACGGAGCGCAGTGCACACCTCACCCGGCTATGATAGTGCCTAAGAGACCGTACATAAATGAAATTTCTGGCACATGGAGATTCAGGAAATAGCAGCTTCCATCCTTCTGTAAGAAGCTATAATCATTCCAGAAAAAAGATCCTTTACTTAATTTAGAGATTTTTTTTTACCTGTGTTTGCCTACTTTCAAATGTTGTGAGGTAGGCTATAATAAAAGATACGAGCACGTGTGCTCAGTCGCTTCAGTCGTATCCGACTCCGCGACGCTATGGACTGTAGCCTGCCAGGCTCCTCTGTCTATGGGATTCTCCAGGCAAGAATACTGGAGTGAGTTGCCATGCCCTTCTCCAGTGGATATTCTTCACCCAGAGATCAAACCTGTGTCTCCTGAAGCCACTGCATTGCAGACTGATTTTTAACCTCTGAGCCATTGGGGAAGACCCTAACGAAAGATAGATAGATAGATAGATAGATAGATATATTCAAAATAAATAAACTAATACAATCTTAAAAAAAATAGAGACACAAGGAAATACAAAGTCTCCCTAATCCAATCCAATCCAATCATTACTGCATTGGAGAAGTAGATTATATCTATGAGCTTCCAGGCGGTAAAGGCAAAAAAGGAAAGAGGGGATGGGCTCCATATCTCCCATTATTTGATAAATGGTACAGTGGTAAAGAATCTGCCTGCCAATTCAGGAGACGTGGGTTTGATCCCTGGGTCAGAAAGATCCCCTGGAGAAGGAAATGGCTACCCACTTCAGTATTCTTGCCTGGAAAATCCCATGGACAGAGGAGACTGGAGGCTACGGTCCATGGGGTTACAAAGAAATGGACATGACTGAGTGACTAAACAAAATCAACCAACAGTTCTTCAGGGGCATTCAGCTTTCTCAGGTAGACTCCTGAAAAGAACTGAACTGCAGAGTTCTTTATATGAGACACATCCCAGATCAAACCAGACAAGGTCTGCTCGGTGCTTTCTGTGCCTGTGGTCCTGAGTCTGCTCCTCCTGAATGCCCTGATTACACGGCAGACTCCCTGCTCCATGGTGTCAGCACGCCCACCCGGTCTCGGGGGCAGGCCGGTGCCCGCCCTTCCTCTCCAGCCCTCTGGCCTACCTGTCACAGAGAGGCGGGCCCCGTTGCTCTGCCGGGTCTCCCCGCTATACTTGTGCTTGGTGATGCAGCGGTAGGTGGAGAGGGCGTCCTCCTTCTGCACGTCAGAGATGTACAGCCCGCCGTGGGAAGTGATAAGAAACCTGTTCTCTGGAGACATAATCAGGACACAGTTGATTACTTCTCTGGCAGGACCTGCCCCCAGAAGCAACTCGGGCCTGGAGCTGGACTTCTGCTCAGCCAGGTTGCCCTGTTGCCCGGGGGATGGGAGATGATGGGGAAAGGGGGCTGAAGCTGTGAGGAGAGCATCTCTCACAGATGAGCATTTTCCATGTGTAAAAAAAGGGAAATCACGATAATTATTCCTTTAAGTGTAGATGCTTCAGCTTTTCACAGGAAGATGCTGGGCTTTGGAGTCAAGATCTGGGTTCCAATCTGACTCTTCCACTTATTAGCTGTGTGCCTGTGGGAAAGTTAATTAACCTCTCTGAGTCTTATCTGCACAATAGAGTGCAAACAATTCTTCATGGAGTGGATATAATGATGACAAAAACAATAAAGTGTCTGGCACTCAGCAAGTGCTCACTTATGGAGCAACAGTCCTCCTCTTTCCCATCTCTTGGCGAGAGTTTGCAAAGCTTTAACAATCATTGCTTGTTTGTTCTTACAACTGTTTGAGGTGTCATCCCCATTTTAAAATCACACAGGAAGTGGATCAGAACTCAGGCCTTTCGCCAGTTCCTAGCTCTCCCTCTGCACTGAGCCAAACAAGCCTAAATCCCTTTCCTTCAATGTCAGTTATTTATTCACTCAAGAAACAATTACTGAGACTAAGTTATACTAAGAGCAGGGGTGTGGAGATGCAGATCTATGATGCTAATTCATCATGCAGTTCTTTTTTTTTTTAATTAATTATTTATTTATTTTGCTTATTTGGCTGTGCCAGGTCTTAGCTGTGGCATGCAGGATCCTTAGTTGTGGCATGGGGGATCCAGTTTCCTAACCAAGGATCGAACCCAGGCCCCTCACATTGGGAACACAGAGTCTTAGCCAGTGGACCACCAGGGAAGTCCCCATCATGCAAGGCAAAGGCGCTTGCACTGTGTTTTACTTTCCCTGCACTCTCTGTAGTCTCACTGCTGTGACTTGGCTGGGAGCGTAAAGGACAGAGTAGTTTCATCCATCTGGCTGATTATAAGACTCTACTCCGAGGCAGAGTGGATTTCCTCATCCAAGATCCTAAGGCAAACCCTGAACTTGAGCTAGTCAGGGCTGTTTGTTTTATTTATTTATTTTTTTTAGGGCTGATTTTAAAACAGGGAGAATATGGACTCAAGGTTGGGGAAAGGCTTGTATTGGCTTTGGGACTCTCTAAGCTTATGGTCTCCCACCCAAGATCCAGCCAGATTGAGATAGAGAAGCTAACCTAGGGACCCTCAGCCTTGCTCTCTGAGGGCATAGCTGCTTCCCCAGGCAGACACAGAAGAGCCCAGGCTGCCATTTCCACCAGAGGGGGCATCAGAATCAAGACAGTGATGATGACTTACAAGAAAGCTGCTGGAGAGAGGGTAATGCTGACCTCAGACAAAGGACTTGCTAACACCAGACTGCCAGGCTTTCACAAGGAAACATTTTGGGGAGCCCCATCCGCTTCAAATCCTGTTATTTGAGGTCTGCTTCCTCCCACCTGGGGGCTGAGTGAACCCTCTCAGTCAAGAGCTCCGACACTCTCTGGTTAGGAGTATTCTGTGGTGTCTCATCCTGCCAAGCAAAAGCCCAAGATCTCAGCACCATGGACAGGGACCTCCTGAAAGGATATTTTCCAACAATGAAACCTGTAGATCTGCAGGGTTGAAAAGCTGAATGCATTTGACTGCATCTTTGACAAAGCTTCTCTGGCTTTCATGTGAATACCTCCAGGGCTGGGGAACTCACTACCTCATTCAGTGACCCATTGCAAAGTTGACGGTGCTGAATTTGAGAAAGATTTTCCTTGGTCACAACTGGTCTCCATGGATCCTGGTTTCTACTCCTTGGAGCCCTACAGAGCAGCCTGAACTCATGTGACTGACACACTCCCTCACACACTGGAAGGCAGCAATCAGGCTGTTTGACTTTTCATGAGTCTTAAGGATTATATATTTTTAATTGTTATATAGTAGGGTTTCAAACAGCTTCTTCAATCTAGTTGGTCTCTGGCTTCTTAATAAACTTTGGTTTATCTACAGATTTCTTAATTTTTCCTCCCTCTTTCCCACTTCCCCCACCCCTCTTCTCTTCTCCTCTCCCTCCCATATATCTTTGTACATGACTAGGCCTCCTGGAGAAGGAAATGGCAGCCCACTCCAATATGCTTGCTGGGAAATACCATGAACAGAAGAGCCTGGCAAGCTACAGTCCAAGGGGTCACAAAGAGTCAGACATGATTTAGAGACTGAACAGCAGACCTGCTAGGTGCCAGGCATTTTGCTGAGGGTGGGGATCTAACCAACAGCTTATCTGAGAAGGGCAGAACAGAGCAGGGCTACCAACTACCCACCTAAGCTGCATTAACTTTTCAGGGGGAATTGAGTAGGGATGAGGGGAAAGATCAATTTTACTACTGCTTCACACTCTGATTTAAAGGTCCTTGTCATGTGTCCACAAGCTATACCTAGGCTACCTTCCTTCTCTCCACTCTTGGACACCCTTGGCTAAGTGGGTCTGGGTCCGGGACTTCATGCAGATCCCCACCGAGTAGCATCTTGTTGGATCTCCTTAGAGGAACACTTGGCCAGCTGGCAGGCTGCCTGGAGCTTGTGGACCCCCGCCCTGCCCCCTCCAACACGAAGACCACGCCCTATAGACCCCCACTCAGCGCTGTGGGTAAAAGAAGAAAAGGAGGCAGGAAGGAGCCGGCTCTGCTGCCGGCAGTCAGAGGACCCACAGGAAGCACAGAGGAAGCCAGGCTCCCCACCCAGACTCTGCACCTGCCGCTTTGTCTCCATGTTGTGACATCCCAAAGTCAAACGTGGAAGCGCTCTTGTAATTTATTATGTAACTGCGGCTGGAATGCAGGACGACTGGAGGGTGTTGCTGCCAATCAGAAGTACAAGGGTTGGAGGTGGTGGGATGAGGAAAAACAGGAAACGCCCGAAAATCAGCCCTAGCGGCCCACAGGTGCTCCAGCCTGGACAGCCAGGACCCTGTTATCCTCAGATCAACACCAGCAACGGTGCACTTGGGCCTGAGGAATTTTAAGTTGGGGAGGGGTGCTGTGGTGATGGTGGTGGGGATCTGGGGTTTCTATAGCAACAAGCAGCTGCTGCATCTGATGTTTCACATCCTTCATTGTCCTCATTTTCCCCCTCCCTTCCCCCCTTCTTGTGCATATTTAATTGCAGTAACATTTCCAGATACAGTGTATCGCTCCTCCTGAAACAAAGGCAGGCTGCAGTCAGGGGGATGCATGGTGAGCAAGAGGGGAAGGAGAAATCAGGGGTATTATGTTAATCCCCACTGGGGGGACGTGTGCAACATCAGTTCTGCATGTTTGATGAGAATCAAATGATGGGCCCCGCTGGGGAAGGATGGAGAAGGGGGCCTGCAGAGTGAGAGGCATTCGGTGTGGAGGGGGAGGAGGCACAGTCCGCTGGTGGGGGGTTCAGAGGGACCGGGACTCCAAACATGGCTAGCCTCCGAGGCTGGCTCCAGGGGGCTGCCCTGGCAGTCTGGCAGCTCATCCTCTGCAGCCCAGTGGGACCACCTGTCCTTGGATTGGGGAGAGGAACCAGTATCATCCCAATGTCTTGGTTTCTCCTCCTTGGGGTAGGCTGCGTCCCGCTGGAGGAAGGATGGAGTGGTAGGCAGGACCACCACATCTGGCCTCCACCCTGAGACCACTTGGACATGTGTGTCTGGGAGCATTTTTGGTTGTTACCAAAACTTAGGGGTGTACTAATGACATTTAGTGGTCAAGTCAGAGTGACGACAACTGTTCTACTCTAAATGCCAAGGGTGTGCCCATGAGGGTCGTTTTCCCTTAGGCTCTAGGACGAGGACATGGAACTGTGCTGCAGTGTGGACTCTGCTCTTGGTGCTGCCTGTCTGTTACATCTCAAAGTCTGCAGTATCGTCTGTGAACACACCCAAGACCGGGGGAGTGCTGTGCGTGGTTAATGAATCCTTTTCTTTTTATTATTACTTGAATACTCTACTATCCTTTCTCCTGGTGATCTGGTTTATGGAGCACCCATTACATGTTAGGCCAAGGACTTTATGAACATTATCTCATTTAATCCCCACACTCCTTTGAAATGGATATTATTGTTGTTACTAACCAAAGCACAGAGAGGTTAAATAAACCACCCACAGTCACACAGCAAATAAGGTGTAGCGCCTAGACCATTAGTCTACTTTCTACATTCCTCTAAAGCTCTGTGCTATGCTGACTCTCCCAGAATAACAGCACCTCTTATAGAGACATACATTCAGCCAGCCTCTGCTTGATTGCTTCTATCGGCGGGGTCTTCACTTCCTCACAAAGGCACACTCATCCATTCGATTCAGTTTGGCTCCATTTATCAAGTCTCCATGGAGCATCCCTGTGTGCTCAACTGGGTTCCACGGGGAAGTCCTGAATTTGGCCTCTGCCCTCTGGGATTCCACAGTTAGAAGAATGTTCTTCTACCAGGGAAGCTTGAGCCTTTAGTAATGGGGGCTGGTAAAGGGTGCGGAGGGGGCTCAATGGAAGCCATTAGTGAGAAGAGGAAGATAAAGAGGGGCCAAGACACCCAGCATTGGGGACAAGCCCAGGACTGAGACTTAGGAGACTGAATTGGCACCCTAGCTCTGCCACTAATGAGGAGGCATATCTTGGGTGGAATAGTGTCCCCCACAAAAGTGTCCATACACAGCTTGTGAATGCAAATAGAATCAAGTTGAAATGAGACCATAATGGAATAAGGGTGATCACAAATCCAGTATGACTGATGTCCTTATAAGAAGAGGGAAATTTGGACACAGGCAGGGACACATAGGGAGAAGACCTGTGAAGATGAAGGTGGAGACTGCAGTGATGTAACTATGAGCAGAGAAAACCAAGGACCGGACTTCCCTGGTGGTCCAGTGGTTAAGCTTCCATGCTTCCAATGCATGGGTTTGATATCTGGTTGGGGAACTAAGATCCCATGTGTTGGGTGGCATGGTCAAAAAAAAAAAAAAAAAAGCCAAGGACTGCCAGTGACCCCAGAAACCAGCAAAAAGGCAAGAAAAGATTCCTCACCCCCTGCCCCCTACCTCTGTGAGCCTGCAGAGGGAGCAGGGCCCTGCCCACACCTTGATCTTGGACTTTTGGCCTCCAGAATCGTGACACAGTGAATCTCTGTGGCTTTAAGCCACCCATTTGTGGTCATTTGTTAAGGCAGCCCTGGGAAATGGATGCAGGGTGACCCAAGGGAAGTCCAGTCCTCTCTCAGGCCCTCAGCTTCCCCACCCGTACAAAGAGGGAAGAGGTGGAGGAGATAAGTGTTTTTAACTATGTTTGTACATTAGAATCATCTAAGGAGCTTTTAAAATTAAACTCAGAATCTCTAGGGGTGTGGCCTGGAAATTAGTATTTTTAAAAAGCTTTTTGGGTGATGTAATGTGAAGCCAGGGCAGAGAACCACTGGATTAACTAAACTGTAAGGCCCTTCACTCTGACAGTGGATGTCTCTATAATCATACCAGACTTCTCTGAGTCCCATTTCTGCTTCAGGAAAATGCAGATAATAAATAATAGGACTTAGGTCACACAGTTGTTGGAAGTATTGGAAGAATTGGATGAAAGATGAGTTACTGCATGGGACCGCCTCCAGCGCTTGGGTGGTACTCGTTAAACGTCAGCACAAGTGGCTCCATCTCAAGAGCTGGAGGGCTGGCTGCTGTTGGGGGGCTCTCTGCCCCCTCCCATGGCCAGGTTTATTGCAGTCTCCCCCTTCCTCCCAGGAACCGGGAACTAAAGGAGGCCCTCCTTGGCCATTCAGAGGCCCTGGACACAAGTGATAACTGAGCTGACAGCAACTTTTCTGTCTTTTTCCAAGAGGTCAGAGAGCTGGGCCTTGGAGACTCCCTGGAGCTGTAGTAATCACAGAGAGGTGATGGTCAGAAACCTCAGGGCTCCTGGCGGCCCTTGAAGGCTGGGGGAGAAAAATCTGCCCTCTGCAATGGGGGCCCCTCTCTCTCCCTGCTCTCGGGAGGCCTGAGTTGGTGGGGAGAGGGTCCTGGGCAGAGGAGCGGGGGTGGTGAGGCTTTGCTGGAAGGTGTGAACTGGACAGATCCCACCCAGCCTCTAGAGCAAAGGAGGGGAATTAAGGATGGAGCAGGACAGCAGCTTCTTTACTGGCCTCCCTGCTTCTGCTTCCACTCCATCTGTTCCCAGCAGGCAGCCAGAGTGATGCTTTAAAGCCTCAGTCAGATTCACGCAGCTCCTTTGCTTAAAGCCCTCCAATAGTTTCCCATTTCATTCAGTGCGAAAGCAGTGTTGGTTGTAAAATAGACCCTTGATAAATATCCCCAGAATGAAATGAATAAATATATGAATGAATAAATGAAAGAAACTTCCCCAAATTCTACCATTGTTTAATCGTCATGTGCGACTCAGAAAAACCAGCTCCCAGCTCTAAATTTGCCTCCTCCAGGAAGCCTTCCCAGACTAGCCCACTCCCATTTCTGAGTGTTTCTATGTCTGGCAAACTTCTTGCCACTGCTAATCATTTCCTCTACTCTACTCAATTAGACCTTCAAAAATAACTATTTGTGAACATTCAAAAGTCAAGATTTAATGGTATGGTAATTCCTTAAAAAAATTAAAAATAGAATTACTATATGATCCAGCAATTCCACTTCTGGGAATATATCCAAAAGAATTGAAAGCAGGGTGTTGAAAAGATACCTGTTTACCCCTGTTCATAGCAGCATTACTCACAATAGCCAAGAGAAGGAAGCAACACAAGCGTCCATTGATGGGTGAATGGATAAAGAAAATGTGGTCTATACATAACAATGGAATAGTACTCAGCCTTTAAAAGGAAGGAAATTCTGTCACATTGCTGTAACACGGACGAACCTTGAGGACATGATGCTAAGTGAAATAAACCAGACACAAAGGGACTAATACAGTATGACCCTACTTATAAGAGGTACCTAGAATAGTGAGATTCCTAGACACAAAGAGAATGGTGGTTGCCAAGAGCTAGACAGAGGGTGGAATGAGGAGTTGTTTAATGTGTTTGTTGTTGTTGTTCAGCCACCAAGTCGTGTCCAGCTCTTTGGAACCCCATGGATTGCAGCAAGCCAGGCCTCCCTGTCCCTCACCAACTCCTGGAGTTTGCCCAAGTCCATGTCCATTGAATCAGTGTTACCATCCAACCATTCTCATCAGTGATGTTAAACATTAGTGAACTTTAAGCTGAAACGCTACTGAACTGAACACTTAAAATGGTTAAGATGGAAAATTTTACATTATATGTATTTTACCACAATTAACATGTTAAAAGTCAAGATTATGAAGAACTGGAATGAGTGTGTTTGTGAGGTAGTGAGTGTCTTGTCACCAGAGGTAATTCAGTAAAGGCTGAAGAAGCACTGAGATACTGCAAAGAAGATTTAAGTATGAAGTGAGGGAAATAAACGGATACTCTTTAAGTTTCCTTCCTCCTAGCAATTTAAAAATTCTTAGCTTAAAGAAAGCTGAGTAGCGAGACCTCTTGAACATCATCTGTTACAGTGGTTTTTCAAGTCAAATCAGTGTGCATGTGCTCATTTCTACCCCCAGGCCTTTTGGGGTAGAAATGGCATGCTCTTTCCTTGACTCACACCCCGTCCCATTCAGTCTCAGATGAAATGCCAGCTCCTTGGAGAGGCCTTGCTTGACCCCTTTATCAAAATTCTTGTCTTCAGAGCACATGGTGTTGAGAGAAGGAGTTATTTTAGCATCCCAACCCCAGAATGTGCCTGGCTCACTAGATGCTCAGTTAGCATGTGCTGACAGAATGAATCCTGCAGGAGAGCAGGCACTCCCAATGGGCTGAGACTGCTTCACCTCAGGCCTGGGTCCTGCGCCGAGGTCCCTCCCACCCTGGGGTCTCTTCCCCCTCTAACCCCTGCTGCCACACTGCAATGATTTGGGCCACTGCTCCCCCATGAGGCCACTGATCCTTGTCTCAGTCCCCTAGCTCCAAGCTGAGACACTAAAACCAGACTGAGCTTAAAAAAAAAAAAAAAGGAGATAAACAGTGACCAGAGCTGGGCAATCTGGAGTGTACACCTTGGCTGATTCATCTTCAGGGTCAGTCCCCCACCCAGGGGGTGACTCTACACTGCCTAGGAGCTCCTAAAACACGTGGGGACCCACGGAGGCTGGGCCCAGGGAGAGGGAGGGACAAGGACACCTTCTCTGCAGCTGGCCTGAAGCTCAACCCCCATTATCCGTCTCTGATCAAGACCTGCCTCCTCCTTAGGAGACTGGAGCAGAAATGCTGCCCTCGCCCACTAACAGAGCTCGCTGTTCCAGAATGGAACCACATGAGAGTCCCAGGGGCCGACAGTCAGACGAGGTAACGTAATATAGCCATGGTGGTAGCGTGGCACCCTGCCCCTCTGCAAACAGGCGGGCTCAAGAACTGAACTGCCCTGAGTGACTCTGTCTCAGCCTGCCTTGGGGTGAGTTCAGTCCGCTGCATCTTAGAGGTTTCCAGAGCTGGGCCTTTGAGAAAGGAACCTTGCATCCAGGGACCTGTAGCAGCTCGTTGTTGTTGCTCAGTCATGTCTGACTCTTTGTGACCCCATGGACCGTAGCCCGCCAGGCTCCTCTGTCCATGGGGATTCTCCAGGCAAGAGTACTGGAGTGGGTTGCCACTTCCTCCTTCAGGGGATCTTCCCCAGGGATCGACTCCACGTCTTCAGCATCTGCAGGTGGGAGCCACCAGGGAAGCCCCACACAGCAGCTCAGGAGGGGCCTGTGTTACAATGGGTGTATGGAGCACTGAGTCAGAAATGGGAGATTTGAGACCTACCAACCTACTAATGTGTGGATTTAGGAAATCCCTTAACGTTTCTGGGATTCTGATCTCTCATCTCCAAACAGGGGACCCTAACCCCTGGTGTCTCTGGGCTCACAGGGTTCTTTTGGAGTGTCCACGTGATGATGGCCATGAAAGGGCTTTGTGACCTGGACTGCACTGTACACATCTAAGGAGAGGTTATTACCATAAGAAGTAATAACATAATAACTTCATGTTATTGCATAATATGAAGCATGTAAAAGCAAAGGGCATATGTGTCCATAACATGTCTGTGGGGTGTAGGTATTTGTGTAGGCATTGTGTTGAATAAATAAGTCCTGGCAGTAGAGAGAAGCTGGGGGTGGGTGACCCTGACAAGGAAGGTCCCAGGAAGCAACGGGAGGTGTGGAGTAGGGGGAGAGAGGCAGGAGGGATGTATGAAGCTTTTCTCTGAGATCAGGCTTTGGTCTCTCTGGTTCTCTTGTGTGAGAAGAGACAATCTGTCAAGCCCAGAGTTTCCCAGGGTGGCCTCAGGATGCCTCATTTGGCCCCCAGGGAACTCCCACTCCCCCCTCCCCACCTCTCCAAAAAAAACTGCAGTCAATACAGGTTACCAGTTCCTGCTCCATCCAATAGAGATTTACAAAAACAGTGAGGTCCTTCTGCTGCTTGGAGCCTGTGGGTGGTTCTTGAGACTAAGGAGATGACTCACCCCAGTGGCAGGACCACTCTGTCCTCCCAGGGCAGGTGGGAGGGGGTGATTAGTTCTGGGCTGGCAGGGTTAGCCCTGTTGGGGGCCCGGCACCAGGGCAGCCTACGGGCACCTATTTGAGGCTGACTCTGCGAAGCACCCTCCTCTCACTCCTTTGTGATTCCTGCTGATGGTGAGGGCCCTGGGGGAACCTGCCAGCCTGGGTTTGGAAAGCCCAAAGGAAGCCAAGGCCTGGTTCTGCCTCCTCTGCTTTCCTTGGACTCCTGGACCCCAGGATTGTAATCCCATTACCTGAGACCCCAGGGAGAGAGCTACAGCATAGTGGAGATGCTACGGGGGAGTCTGGAGGCAAGTCCTGGCTCTGGCTGGCCTGCTTTAAGTCCTAGATCCGCCCAGTTATGGACTGATTTGTGTCCCTGCAAAATTCCCCTGTTGAAGCCTTACCCCACAGTGGGACTGTTTTGGGAGACTGGGCCTTTAAAGAGGTAACTGAGTTTAAATGCTGTCATAAGGGTCCCTAATACAATATGACAGGTGTCCTGATAGGAAGAAGAAGAGATGCCAGGGATGTGAGGGCACAGAGGGCAGACCATGTGGGGGAGGGTGGCCATCTCAAAGCCAAGGAGAGAGGGCCCAGTATTGCGAACTTGGACTTCCAGCATCCAGAGCTATGAGAACTACATTTCTGTTGCTTCATCCACCTGATCTGGTATTTTGTCATGGAAGCCCTAGAAGATGAATGTACTCCTCCTCCCAACATGCTATTCCCTGAGGACCCTCAGTGCTAAGATTCTGGAGTTGGGTCTTGCTCCATAAGACACCGGGGTGAGGACTGGAGAGCAGGAATGGGGAGGAGGACAGGGACGAGCTGGTCCTGACGGGCATCAGGTGGACCTCACAGGCTGGGTCAGAGAGTGAGTGCATGAGGGGTGGGGAGAGACTGGCCCCCAGACCCCTCAGGGCGCTGAGAGCAGAGGGAGGGATGAGGTGGGCAGGGCGCCAGAGCAGGGAATGGGGCTGCAATCACTCAGGGAGCCTTGTCCACACTCGGCATCAACCATTCAGCGTGACCCACGGCTGCATGGGGCATCCGAGGGAGCTGAGAGAGGGTCACACAGCCAGTCTGGGTCAGAGTAGAGCTGTCGAGAGAGGTCTCCTGTCTCCAGACCCACTGCTCTTTCCCCACAGAACTGAAATCAGGCAGACTGAGCATATCTGGGTTGTAGGGAGCCTGGATGGACGGAGGGTGGGGCCTTTGGTATGCAACTTAACAACCTCTGAGGGACAGGTGACAGGTGACTGCTTTCTGGCACAGGGGCTCTCAGGTGCTTGGGAAGACACCATGATCTTGTATTCATCTCCAAAGCCGTGATGCCAGGCTGGGCAGGGGGCTAGTGTGACAGGTTCCAAGTGGCACCACCTCCCACATGTGTCCCCAGGGGCCTGTGGGAACAGCCTCTGCCCCTCCTCTACCACCACCACCTCTGAGAAAAGATGGCGAGTGGTCAGGGAAGAAGATGTGGAACTAGGGGGCGATGCCTGTTTCTGCTCCATAGGAGGAATCAGCCGGAGAAGGAAACCGCAACCCACTCTTGTTATTTTTGCCTGGAGAATCCCATGGACAGAGGAGCCTGGAGGGCTACAGTCCACGGGGTTGCAAAGAGTCAGACACGACTGAGCGAAATGAGGAGGAGGAAGAGGGATCAGCCAGATCCCCATCTTCAGCTCTGCCTTTGGGGCTCTATAGGAGATGGGGTTCCTGGGGGGACAGGTGTCTGAAGTCTCGGGAGGACCCAGCAAGCTGACAGCATGATGGAGCAGAGAAAGTCTGGCCTGAGTGAGATGCAGGGTTGGAACTGTGCTCCTCTCTCAAGCTGAATGATGCTGGATGAGTCACAGAATCTCTCTGAACCTGTTTCCTAGGAGAGTGAAAAACGTCAATGAACATGTCCAGCACAGTACCTGGCACACAAAAGGTCAGTGGTTACTGAAGGTCTGAACGATTGAATGAATAAATGAATGTATAACTCTCATAAGGGGGGCAGGCTCAGAACTTGATTGAGGTCTCAGACTCCAAGCCAACCATTCCTAGCACCTCCCAGCTGCCCACAACTGGCCTCTCATAGCTGGGAGAATGTAAATTTCCAGGAAGACCAGGCTCAGCTCCCCAGGAGCCTGCTGACTGACCTCTCTGGGCAGCGGAGATCTAGAAGGGGGTCCGTGCTTTGTCTGGAGCAGCGCCCAGGGAGCTGGGGATACCACAGTGGGAGCGCGGATGGAGAGTCTCGGGGAGGGGAAACTGGAGAGGGCCAGGGGCTAGCTTCTCTCTCTGCCTGAGTCCTTTCCTCTAAACACAGCTCTATCTCCCTGCACCACAGGATTAGCACACATCTCTCATTCTCCTATTGCAACAAGATTTTATTTCTAATTATGCTGTAATAAAACTGGAGCGCTCCCAGGCTTCCTTTCAAATGACTTGTACACACACTGCCGATCGGATCCTCCTCGGCCCCATTGTAATAGCATTTCCCTGACATTCATTAGACATGCATGAGAGGGGCGCTTTAAGAATAGAATTGCATTTAAATGGATTTGCTGAGAGAGGAAGATGAAAAAAAAAGAGGCGAGCGGTGGGGGGAGACGGAGAGGGAGAGAGGTTTGTTGAACAAACTATGAAAACAAGATGCCATAATAACAGGGTGCTGAAATAAGCCTCTTTCTTCTCAGCCCTCCTCCTGCCGCACATGGTGGAGCCCAGCCGGGGAGCGGTGGCCTCCAACCCTCCCCCTGGAGCCCCCACCCCCACTTTTATGGTGCCCACTGGGGGGGGGTTACACAGCTCCTTGCACCCTGTGGCAGATGCTCATGGTGTAATAGAAATAACTGTTATTACAATTTGGGAAGGCTGCCTTGCTTCGACAGAACCCCAGTAGCCAGGCTGTCGCCTGCAGGAGCGGGGAGGGATGGTCACCGTCTACTCTCCTCCATCAACCTCCATGCTCGTCTTCAAGACCCTCACCCCGCTGTCCCTCCCTCTGAATGACCACCCACACCCAGAATCCCCATGGGCTGCGGAGTAGCTGGCATTTTTCTTTTACCCTGGTTGGCTCTGAAGCATCAGACACAAGAGATCCATTCTGACCCCAAGGCCTTGCTCCCTGCTCCCCACCCGCTCCCCAGAGCTCAGGCTCACCCCACAGCACACACACTGGGTGTACCATAAATGGCCTACTATGGATCAAGGGCCTGCCTACTACGTGTCCATACCCACTGGTGGTCTCATCTAATTTACTCCCCTTCACTACAGCCAGATCTTCTTAAAATGGACATCTGATCTCACCGAAAACCATCCTGTGGCTTCCCATTTTTCTTAGGATGAAGACCCAAATGCTTAACAGGGTGGCCAAAGCCTGTCATCCTTCCCCTGGCCCTCCTTTGTTCCACCTCTGGCCCTGGCCCCAGCTTCAGCCACCACGGCCTTCCTCCGTCCTCCACAGTACCCGGCTTCTGCCTCCTCCCCGTGCCTTGCTGCTGCTCAGAACTCTTTTCTCACCTCCTTCCCAAAGTTCCCACTGCCCCCATCCCCCAGAGCTCAGCTCACACTCTCTTCTGCAAGAAGATGCTCCCACCTGTCTTCTGTCTCCTGTCCTCTTCCCTGAACACTTGTCACTCAAGACCTGGCACTGTCCCTAGACTGCAAGCCGGTTGAGGGCAGGGCAGGGTGGGTCCTGGCTGCTGCTGTGATTCCATCCCTGCTCTGGGGGAAAAGGCTCAAAACAATGGGAAGGAAACTAGGCACTGTGCCGGGGGCTTTCTCTTTTCATCTCGCCTTACTGTGGCAGAGGATTTTTCTTCTCTAAAAGATGAAGACACTGAGAATCAGAGGGTTCAAAGCAACTAGCCCCAAGTCACAAAGCAGAGCTATCTGAACCCAAAGCTGTGCTTTTGCTCTGATGCATCCTGGCACCACGGGCATTCCCACTGGTCCCTTTCTGCATGGAGGGCCATCCACTCCCCTGCACTCAGCGAGGTCCTTCACAAGCCCTCCTTCTTCTAGAAGGCCCCTTAGAGAGTCCAGCTAGTGCAGACCCTCTCCGCTTCTGCAGACTCAGATTCTGGGGCTGCACCCTGGGACTCAGAAGGGCCTCTAGTTTCCCATTTGGATGTTCCCACCTGCTCCATGGGATCATTCTTATATCCCCAGTAGATTGCAGGTGCCTTAAAGAGCACATGTATCACTCTTCTGAACCCCCAGTACTTTTGGGCTAGGGCTGCAAATACACACCTGACAGAGCGTCAGATCTGCAGATGGGAGAGCCGCCCTGCCACTTAGTACCTGCAGGGCCCAGAGAGGGACCCTCAGTCTCAGCCTCAGCCCCTCGTCCAGAAGGTGGTGCTGAGGACACCGGGGCCTGTGAGGCCTCTGGTCTGCAGCAGAGATAGTGCCCCACAGAAGCTCATGCCTCCCCTTGTCCTGTTCCTTCCCTGGGGCTCTGGCGACGATGGGGATGAGAAAGCTGGTCTGACAGTGTCCCAGAAGGGGGTGTGGCTAAAAGGGACACAGTACCATGGCCTCTTGAAGTCATCTTATGTGGCTCCAGGGACCCTGCACAGCAGTGGAGACATCCCTCTGTCCTTTCTGTGTTTGCCTCCAGACTCACCACCTTCCCGCCCCCAGGCCTGCTTCAGAGGCCTTCAGTGTCCACACGCTGCAGAGACGATGCTCCTGTGATGAGCAGTCGGAGCCCCCAAGGCTGAGAGCAGCTGGCAGGTTGTCCACCTCTGCCTTCCAGTCCCCAGCACTGCCCAGGCCTGGCCCAGGGTGTGTTCATGAATGAGACCATGACCTCCATGAAGGCAGGGACTGCTCAGTTTTGTGTACAACAACTTGCATATGATGATGCTCAAAAAAATACCTGTTGAGTGAATGAATGATGAATGGAGCGAGCACATGAGTCTCAGCCTTCTTTTCCCCATGGTAAGTACTTAGGCTCTGAAGTCAGCCAAACTTTGGCTCCATCCGTGTGATCTTCACAACATACCTAACCCCTCTGATTTCATTTATTCTTCTCTAAAATTCTGCCAATGATAGTTCCAATCACACAGAGTTGGAGCTGTTGCAAGAATTAAAGCACCTGACTGGTGCCTGCATGGTGAAAGTTCAAATAAGCAATAGCTCTCATTGCTATGACTACCCAGCTTCCAGGGAAGGGAGATCCATCTAACGTCTACTTCAACCCACTTGGGAGCTTGGAGTGACCACTCATGTTGGTGGTTCTAGATTGTTCCCTAGGCAGTTTTGCTATTTTGAACATCTGTTTTTATTATTTACAGGCTAATCAACGTGACTCTATGACACACCAGTGATGCCAGCTTATCAGGAAAGGTAGAAATGCTCACAGTCCCATCTACATTTGTATCTCATCAGTTCTCAAAACAAGTCTGTCTCAAAGAAATGATGTTAACACAGAAGCACTTGCCCCAACTCTTCCAGCGCATTCACTTTCCCCCAGAGCCATGCAATCTCAGCACCTCTGGGCTCTAAATTACATCCTATGTACCTAGGAACCTCCTCTCCCCCATCTAGCCCTCTCTCATCTCTTCCTCCCCTAACTTGTAAGATCTGTACCCCTTACCCAGCTTCCACCAGACACTTGCTTTTTGTTGTTGATTTAAATAATGCATCAGTGGCATCTTCCTTGGTGGCAGCACATGGGGGGAGGAAAAGGGGAGGGTGGTAGGGAGGTACTTCTCATTTAAGGACTTTCATTACGTGCCAAGCCAGGGTGTTAGATGGTTCACATGCCTGGCTCCAGTTTAATCCCAAGAGGAGCAGTAGCATTCCCATTTTACAGATGAGGAGAGTGGGCTCATAGAGATGCAGAAACTTGCCCAAGTCACTCAGCTGGAAAACAATATAACTGGGATTTGAACCCAGCTTGTCTGACTCCACAGCTCCTTGAGGACAGACACCTCAGATCCCCCTATGGGATTTCCATGGGTCTGGCCTGGTAGGTCTGTTACTGACATGAGCTGCTGACCATAGCCATCTTTCAGGGACATACAAACGTTAAACGAGAAATGAGAAATAAACAAGGTAAACACTTCCCCCTTGGCCAGGCACACGGGGAGGGCTATGCTCCTGGTGTGTGTATCTTCCAGTGGGACACTGGCTCCGGCTACACCCAAGGCCTCTCAGCACAGCTCTGGCCCTGCCAGCTCCCCTGGGCACGCACTACTACACCCACCTTGCTCAGAGTGGCACCAACTCCCTGGCTTCCCCACACAATCGGAATCCTGAGCTCATTCCCCACATAGGTGCAATTTCCCACCTCTCGCTCTCTGGCACTTTCTGTGTAATCGATCACAAAATTGTTTCCAAATTAACCTAGATTTAGCTCTAGTCACCCCTCTTCCAACTCCAGTGATTTCCTCTCTACCTCCTGGGTAGGTTACATCCTCCTGGCACCGCCCCCCTGTGCCTCTGCCTCTCCCTGAAAATCGCTTGCTGATGCAGAGGCGGGCTTTCTGCCTAGCCTGACCCTCTGCTTTGCTCTCAACCATGGTTTAGGGGCACATGACAGGCAATTCCTTTCTTCTCCCGCTATCTTTTCTTCGGATTCACCTTATATGCTGCTGCTGCTGCTGCTAAGTCGCTTCAGTTGTGTCCGACTCTGTGCGACTCCATAGACGGCAGCCCACCAGGCTCCCCCGTCCCTGGGATTCTCCAGGCAAGAACACTGGAGTGGGTTGCCATTTCCTTCTCCAATGCATGAAAGTGAAAAGTGAAAGTGAAGTCGCTCAGTCGTGTCCAACTCTTAGCGACCCCATGGACTGCAGCCTACCAGGCTCCTCTGTCCATGGGATTTGCCAGGCAAGAGTACTGGAGTAGGGTGCCATCACCTTCTCCATATATGCTGCACTTTCTTTTAATTAATGTTGAAGGGGCCATCAAGATTCCTCTGCACAAGTCCCTGAAAGTGTGTAAAGTGAAAGAAATTTGGGAGGACAAAGGTCAGAAGGAATTGGTACTAGGAAAGAGTCTGGGGATGTGAGTCAAAGCCGAAACAATAATTTCTTGGTAAATCTCAAGTATGCCCCACCCTCAGTAGCATTCCTGTCTTGAAAGAGCAGAGAAGGAAAAGAGCATGAATTGAGTTCCTACTGTGTATCAGGTACTATACTCCGTGTGTTATAGACAAGCATCATCATCCCCAATGTACAGATGAGAAAACTGAGGCTCAGAGAGGCTGGAGAAATTGTCTGTGCCACAGACCCAGGAAGTGAACCCAGGTTCAAAGCTTAATACTGTCATCCACTGTACTGAACACTTCTGTATTCTCCTTTTCTAGGATCTTCTGAGGGATGCGTGTAGGGGGAGGGGTAGAAAGAAGGCAATGGGGCTGGGGCACTCATCTAGCACTCTTCTGCCAGGTAAGCTCCAGCATGGGCTGTTGGCTCAGTGATAAAGAACCTGCCTGCCAATGCAGGAGACTGGGTTCGATCTCTAGGTCAGGAAGATCCCCTGGAGTAGGGAATGGAATCCTGTATTCTTGCCTGAGAAATCCCATGGACAGAGGAGCCTGGAAGGCTATAGTCCACAAGGTTGCAAAAGAGTAGGACACGACTTGGCAACTAAAACAAAGCTTCAGAAACATCTGCCTCCTTGGTCTTTAAGCTAAAGGTAATCCCGACCCCAGAACTGGCAGCTGAGGTGGGAAGGAGTTGGGGTGGGAGGGGGTGGGTCACAGCAGCAGAAAATCTGAAAGCCGCTGGCTCTGGAGGGAGTGAGCCAGTGAGGGCCTTGGTGTAATTTCACAAGGCCTCGGCGGCCCAGCGGCTGTGGGGGGTGTCCTGGCATATCAGCAGTCACACGATCAAAGAACAAGTAGAAATGAATATTCCTGAGGTGGTCCAGGGCCTCTGATACCAGCAGAAAATTACAGGACATGAGACAGGAGCATTACAGAATGAATGGGAGGGGACGAGAGATTTCCGTGGCTAATCCTGTTAACAAGACAATTTCTTATCAAACTCATTATGCTTTTCGAAAGGAGGGAGCAAGAAGGGGAATGGGAGGTAGGGAGAGTGTGATGGGGGCTGAGCCCTGGAGAAGGAAGGAGAGCTGTGGTTATAGAGACGCAGGTTCCAGGGAAGAAGGCCTGTGAGAGGCAGACATCTGGGGAAAGAGAACTCTGCTCCATCCCTGCCCTGGGGGCCAGGGGAAGCCCCCTCCATGACAGCTAAGTCCCTGCTGGGAATACCCTCCCTGCCCTGCCAGTTGTCTGAACCCATAAGTGCCCAATAGTTTGGCCATCTGATACGAAGAGCTGACTCATTGGAAAAGACCCTGATGCTGGGAAAGACTGAGGGCAGGAGGAGAAGGGGACGACAGAGGACAAGATGGTTGGATGGCATCACTGATTGAATGGACATGGGTTTGAGCAAACTGTGGGAGAGAGTGAAGGACAGGAAAGCCTGGCGTGCTGCAGTCCATGGGGTTGCAAAGAGCTGGACACAACTGAGTGACCAAACAACAACAGCTGCCTGGAGAAAAACAGCCTCTCAATCCTCTTTCTTTGACCAAATCTCCATCTTGCTGCATCTCCCTTGGGTCAAAGAGGACCATCCCTGTCTATGCAGCTGCTGATTGAGCAAAGAACACCTTGGGTTTGCCAAGCATGTTTCTGTCCAGCTTCTCACTTCTCTCCCCCATTCTGCCTCCGTGAGAGAGGCAGAGAGGGAACTACAGGGCTCAGAGCTCAGTGGGTCCTTGCTGGCACTTAATAGCTTACGCTTTTGGGCAAATCACTTAACCTCTCTGAACAATCATTTTCTCATCTTGAGTATGAAGTGAAGTGAAGTCGCTCAGTTGTGTCCGACTCTTTGCGACCCCATGGACAGCAGCCTACCAGGCCCTGCCTTCCATGGGATTTTCCAGGCAAGAATACTGGAGTGGGCTGCCATTTCCTTCTCCAGGGGATCTTCCCAACCCAGGGACTGAACCTGGGTCTCCTGCATTGCAGACAGACGTTTTACTGTCTGAGCCACCAGGGAAGCCCAAACCCTGCCCTACCTACTTCACAGGGTCCTTGTCAGGATTAAGAGGACAACGTGGACAAGAGGACCTTGCAATCTGTGAACGATTTACATGAATAGAGGTGACTGTTAGGGTCATTCTGAAGTCGAGATAACAAGGTTAAGTGTCTTACTGGAGGTAAGGAGGTGCAAATAGGAAGCCAGGGCTTGAAACTTTAGTTTCAAATCCAGTCATTTCTGCTGCCAGGAGATCACTCCATGGCCTTGTCTTTGACTAGACACTCACAAGGGACTTCATTTGGCACAAATTTAGTATCTGTGTATTAAGGGCCCATGACACACTCAGAATTCTCCCAGGCTGGCCTGGGAAAACAAAGAGTGAGGTCAAGGACAGAGTCCTGATCCTTAAGAAGCTTGGCATCCAGGTGAGAAGGAGACGTCACATCCGTGGAGCAATGAAAACAATTCAAGTCAGGGTGTCTCCCTCATTCCCACAAAGACCCAAGGGCACAGCAAGAAGGGCCAGACAAAAAGTCATGGAGGATGGAGGGCTTCCTGGAGGACTCGGGACTCTCAGTAGGTGCTAAAGGATGTGTGGGGTGTAGATAGATATAGAGAAGTCAGGGGAACATTCAACATTTATGGAGCACTTATTATATACCTGGTGCTGTGATGAATTAGGGACAGATACAAAGATGCTGACAAAAGTCCTTATAGTCAAAGCTGTGGTTTTTCCAGTGGTCACGTATGGATGTGAGAGTTGGATGATAAAGAAAGCTGAGCGCTGAAGAATTGATGCTTTTGAACTGTGGTGTTGGAGAAGACCCTTGAGAGTCCCTTGGACTGCAAGGGCAGAGGAAAATGGGGAGTTGTTGCTTAATGCAGAATTTCAGTTTGGCAAACTGAAACGGAACTTAAACATTACTGTTTAGAAGATGGAAGCACAACAATGTGAATGTACTTAATGCCACCGCACTTATAAATGATGCAGATGGCAGATTTTATGTTATGCGTATTCTAGCATAATGAAAAATAATCACAAAAGGACGGATTCTACTGGCGCAAACCTTTTAGCCTTTGCCCTTCCTCGTTTTTTTTCTTGCTAAAAAGATGGATATGTGACTTAGAAGCACAGAGGCTGTCTGGTAGTCATGAGGGTGGCAAAGCAGGAAGGGAAAAGAAGTCTGGTTTCTTAGCAACTGGGCCAGCCCTGAGCTGCCTACTCCCAGACTCTGGTATATGAGAAAAACAACTCTCTAACTTGGCTGAGCCATTGCTGATGACTTCTTGTTACATGCAGCCAAATGCCATCCTAACGGAGGCAGTTTCTGAAGCTCATTGCCTCTGGCTGCTTCCACCCCTCCAGCCTCTTGTATTATCGTCTTCCTGCTCCAGCTACTCTGACATGATGGGACTCTATATCTCCTGGAAACGTCTGGCCCTGTGCCTTTGTGCCCCTCAGGCCCTCTGCAAGCCCTTCCTTCTGAGTGGCCTCCTTTATTGGCCCAAAGGCATCCTCCATGGCCTTCTGCATTCGGGTTGGGCACTGCCCTGGATGGTTGAGTTACCTTTTGTCCAGACTGCGCTAGCGCTCCATGCCCGGCTCTCTCATGGGATCCATCACTTTTCTCAAGAGGGGCTATTTTCGTGTTCTCTCCCCTTTAGATAGTGAGCTCCTTGAAGGGCAAGATCTATTCAGGTCTGGACCCTTAGTATTTCAAGGCAGGTGATGGGTAAGATGTGTGGACCAGCACCTTCGTGATTTCCAGGGGCTCACAACTGGATGAGGAGGATTCAGACCCATAGAAACGGTTCCCTGAGAGGGGTGGCCTGAGGCTCTAGGGAACCCAGAGGACCAAGTGACCGCTCTGTCAGAGACAAGGTCACCATTGAGCTGGGGTCTGAAGGACACCTCTTCAGAGGGGTGTGGGGTGTCTGTCTCCTGGTGTGGGGGTTCCTGCTTCCCAGTGTGGGGGTGAAGGCATAAGGCATGACAGGGTGGGGGCCTCTGGGAATCAGGGCAGAGCAGGGGGTGATGACTTGATGGGGCCAGAGTGTCAAGAGCTTGCCTTGTAGCCTCTGCGTGGAGGGGCTGCTGAGGAGAGAGTGTCGTCGTGATTGGGGTCTCAGGAGCCAGGCACACAGTCAGCGCTGCACACCTGTCAGCTGAACCACCACGATCCACTCTGATTCATGAAAAGCTCTCTGGCAAAAGTGTGGAGGACGGCAGCAGGGAACCTGGAGAGGGCAGCAGCAGGAAGCCGGCTCAAGCCTTTGCAGGAGTCCGGCAGGGAAGGGAGAGGGGAAGGGGGAGGAAGGGGAGGAGGGAGAGAGGAGACTGCAGTCTGGGGCCAATACCCGACTCTGTCCCTTACTGATGTCACTTAGGCCAGTTTCCAAGGCCTTTGTGCTAGTTTCCACATGAGCCAAAGAGGGTTCATCGTGGGACCCAACTCAGGCACATCATGTCAGTTACACGAGACTAAAGGTTACAAGTGATAAGCACGAGGCCGGGCTCACAGGTGCTCTGTGACCCTGAAGGAAGCTAGGGGAGCGGGATGGTCCTTAGCTCCTGTGGGAGGTTTATGGACAAAAAACCTGTGCATGGAGCTGACGGGTAAACTGGGGGCTACAGGAGGTCCAGGGGGCTGACAGGGGAAGGCTGGAAGGCAGAGCCCTGGAAGGCCAGGGCAAGGAGTCTGGGCTCATCTGAAGGTTTCTGGGTGGTGGCCTGTAGGATGGGAAAAGTGCTTTAGAAGGATGAATTGGGCTGTGTCTACAGAGGAGAGAAGGGGAGGGAGAAGGAGAGGGAGGGAGAGGGAAGGAGAGAGAGAGAGACTGGGAGGTGAGTGAGAGAGAACCAGACTTTTTCCTTTCCAAGCTCACAGTCATCAAAGTCCAGTCTCTGCCCAGTCTCTCCCATCCTCCAACTTGGCCCTACTAGTGGGTCCAAGAGGAAGTAGGTAGAGGGGACAAGGAGAAAAGCTAGAGACAACAAGATCCTATCAACATGCCCTACATGAGATCCTGCTTGACTCCAGAGCCCAGGCAGCAGGGACTCTGCCTGCCAGTGCAGCCGCGCCACCCGTGTGCCCGCATGCAGGCCGGGAGCTGAAGAGATGGATGTGCTCGTGTCCTCCGCCTCCAAGTGAAGGTCAAGTGCTCTGAGAAATAAACTTGTCCAGCAGGATTTACATGCACTGGAGGAAGTGTTGGCATCATTTTGCAGCCATCCACCTAGAACTTAACAGTCCATTTACCTGCATCTTCTTAGCTGTGATGCTGATCCACTTTTGTTGGGTTAAATTGGTTTTGTGGGGAAGAGAGTGCTGATAAAGAGGTGACATGTTGGCATCTCCCCAGTAAGAGGGGAGCATTGTCTTTCCTGCACATGGATGCAGGGAAGGGCCAGTCTAGACAGGACCAGGTGGGCTAGAAGCTGGACTAGACCTTGGGTGAGGGATCCTTTAAAACAGGCATGAGGATTTCTTTGGAGGCCTTCATGGTAATACTAAAAGAAGTGAAAATGTTCCCTAGAAACTCTAGTTAGGGTCAAGTGCCACGGATGGGAGGTCAAGTGCCACGGATGGGAGGTCAAGTGCCATGGATGGGAGGTCAAGTGCATGGGGACCTGGGGAAGAAGGTGCAGAGACTGAGTTTGGCAGAGGAGGCTCTGAAAGGAGACAGAAAGGACCTCCTGGATGAGGCTGCAAGTGCTCCTGCCATTGCAGGCTGCTTCCCTGGGACAGACATGGGCTTGGGATCCCTGGCTTCTGGGGAAAAGGCTTGACCTTGCTCCCACCTGCCTTCTGTACCTTTGCAGAGCACGGAACTGGCTCAGTCTTCCTGTCCTGGAGGAAACCAGGCCCCTCTGGGCCCGTAGTCCCAGTCTCACTCCCTGCTTCCCCCGCCACCCCTCCCCTCAATTCCAGGCCCCGGTGTCAACAGAGGGGTTGGGTGCAGTGGAAGTTGGGAGGGAGTGGAGCTGCAGCTTCCCAGAGCCCCAGTCCATCTTCCTCCCTTTTGTCTGAGCAGAAAACAAAGGATAGGCCCTAGGCTCCAACAAAGCATTTTTCTACGTGCAATCTGCATCTGCTGTCTCCATCTTGGGTGGCCTGGTTTTAGGCAACTGGAGGAAAGAGCAGTAGCTCTAGCTAGAGAAGGTGTTTAGTCCAGTCTGGAGTGTAAAGTGTTGGTGGTGGCAGTGGGAGGGGAGGGGGTGTGGCTCTGAGGTGAGGAGAAGGCCAGAGGGGACAATCCCCAGGGAGACAGCATTAGGGACCAAGGGGGGAAAGGCCTAGGATGGTGGTTCCCATGGTGGGGTGGGGGTGACTGCCCCTCAGGGGACAGGAGCAGTGTTTGGAGACTTCAGTTGTCACAACTGGGTAGGGGGAGTTGTCATTGGCATCTGGTAGGTAGAGGCCAGGGATGCTACTAAACATCCCACAAGCACAGGGCAGCCCCTCAACAAAAGGTGATCAGGTCCAAGATGTCAACAGTGACAAGCTTGAGAAGTCCTGGTTGGGTGGAATCAGAGGAGAGAGGGGGAAAAAAAGCAGGGAGGAGGGGAATGGGGAGTCAGCTCTGATTAGTGTCTCAGGCTCAGGGCAGCACTGGGTGCTGTGGGGTCAACAGAAGGAGCAGTGGCCACTTAGCTGTGAACAAGCTGAGAAGCTGCCATCAGGACCCACTACACCAGGTCCAGGTGCCCTGGAGAAACGCGAGGTAAGGAGGAGGCCGGGCTGAAGAGGGGCAGAGAGAGATAGGACCAGCCTACAGACCTGAGCAAGGTCAAGGCCACGTGAGGGGTGCTGTTCAGGTGCAGAGATGTGCGGGTTGGCCGGGGTGAGTCAGGGCCAGGTTAGCAGGAGCTGGGGTGTAGGGTTGGGGTAGGGGAAGGGTCTGCCCCAAGCTCAAGGAAGCTGCAGCCCAGGTCAGAGCTCCTGAGGCCAGTTCCCCAAGTGAACAGGTCTGGCTGTTGGGAGCGGGGGGTGGGGGGCAGGCAGAATGAGCAGAGGAGGGGCTGAAGTTGGTCTCTTCTTGGAAGGGAGGAGGGACCACTCTGACCAGGGACATATTGAAGAAGTCAGGGGCTGGAGAAGACTGCATTCTATTAGTGATGAGGATGACGCTGATGATGGAAATTCTAATAGTTCTAACACAGCTGCTGGCCGTTGAGCATCTGCTTCGTGCCAGGCACAGTGGTAGACATTTTAATAGAGTATCTCATTTAATCAACATGATAACTCTGTGCAGTACACAAAGAAGCCCAGAGGGGTGAAGTGATGGTCCAAGCTGGTGAGAAGCAGCCTTGTCGTCATCCGAGTCCCTGTCTCCACTGTCACATCCTCTCAATACCTTATATTGATCCTCTCTCATCTGATACGCACACGGCCCCATGAAGCGGACAGGGCAAGGACCACTAATCCTCTTTACATTGAAGAAAATTGAGGACACCCAGTTTACTAGTGGGAAAGCCAGAATTAGAACTCAGCCTGTTGACTCCTAGCTAAGGCTATTTCCAGAACTCTCTAGAACTTGGAGAGGGCAAGCATTCCTGCCCTGCTTCTGCCTCTGCCTCTTCACAATGGGGGTATTGCATCCAGCTCCTGTGCAGCTTGACGGAGCCACCCCACCAGCTCCCTGGACCAGGCCTGGGAGAGGCCCATGGGCTCAGAGCACATTGGCGTAAGATCCTGCCCAGCCATCCTGGCCTCCAGGGCATGGGCTTTCATCTTGGGCATGCCAGCACTGCTTCTTCCCCACTGCCCATCCCCTCGAGGCTTTTCTTATTATTGCAAAATTAATCTTCATTTACTAAATAATTCATGAGGCAGTGACAGGAAATGCTTAACAAAGCATAAACTCCCCAGTCCTGGCTGGCCTGGACCATGAGCCGTCCCGAAGCCTGGGCTCCAGGGCTGCCCAGGGACAGAGGTTGGAGGGTGGGTACCAGGGCTCCTGGGCACGGCCACAAGTGAGCAGGACAGCTCAGGCTGCAGAAGCAGATGCTCCAGGCGATTGGGGCACAGGGATCACCAGGGAACATGTAGCAAACTGGGCATGTGTGCTGTGTGGGATGGCACCCCTCTACCCTGGGGAACAAGGCCCTCCTCTCACCTGAGCAGTGCAAGGTGGGCAGATGCCCTTTTCCTTGTGCGCCTTCAGGTCACCCCTTAACAGGAAGTTAGACTGCACCCAGAGAAGTGAGCGCTGAGCTCTGCATCAGGAGGCTGTGTCCTGACCACTTCAGCCAAGAGATCCTGGACCCTTGCTTCCCATCTCCCAGCTCTGGCTTCTTTGTGCAGAATGAGGACTTGGCCAGATGACTTTTTAGACCTCGCGCAGTAGGGGCACTCTGATGTCACCACTCCTTCTCTTAAACCCCGCTGTGGCTTTGTGCTGCCGTCAGGAGGAAAGCTGAACTCCTTTGTAACTTCCATGAGCCTTTTCCTGATGAGGGTACTGCCCACGTGTCCAGCTGTCCCCTGCTGCTCACTTTAGTCCATCTGCTCAGAACCACATAGCCTTCCCCAGTTCTCTCCTTCTCCTTGGGGTCTCAGCCCAGGAAGCCCCCTCCCCCCACCTGCCGGGGATGATTCCCACCCCATCTGCCCCCTCCACTAACATCCTGTCTTCAGTTGTAGCTCAGCTTTCACTTCCACTGAACACCCTGCAGGAACCACTTGGGACGGGCTGGACGCCCCTTGTACACGCGGCAGAGCCCCTGGGCTCCTTGCACACCACCGCATGCATTTGCCTTTGACACGTTCCCCTGTTCAAGCATGTGCTCCCTGAGGATGGAATAAGCACCAGCTTATCCCCAGTGCCTTGCACAGCGTGGCTTGGTGGATGTGGAATGAATAGATGATTGCACGCAATGATTCCATGGGCGTAGAAGCCCAGGAGGAACACATTTCAGGGCAAGGATGGGGGGTGAGGGAAGGAAGGGGGTGGGGAAGCAGCCAGAATAGCCTCACAGCCTCTGCTGGAGAGAGTGCGGGAGAGAATGGGCTATCATAGATGGCTGATGATGCAAGCCCTTCCGCCTTCAGCCTTGGTTCAGAGGGGCAGGCGTTCTGGGTCTGTGGGTTTGACAGAGTATGCACGTGGCCTTCTAAGGTGCCGTCCTTCCAGGAGGGGCTGAAGAGCCCAAGCTCCCATTAGTAACACATCATGAGTCCCCAGGCAGCCCCTTGAGCCCCACAAATGCTCCCCACCTAGAGCACGCCTCTTCCTGAACACATCACAGCCCTTCTCCCCTTGTGCCTGGACTCCATGCAACCCTCTGTGGGAATGCCACCTCCTCTGTGTGCTTCTCAGATCTCCTTAGAACTGTTTCTTGCTCTGAGCCCTCATACCTCATGGAGTGTGTTGAACACTATTGTGAGTTGCACTGAAATGTTGACATGTGGGTGTCCTTGGTGGAAGGTAAGTTCTCTGAGGCCCAAGGTCAAAGAAGCATCAATTAGTGGAAACCAATAGAGTTGGGCTGAATGTTAGTTCTCTGCCAGTAGCTGACACAGAGTAGGCACTTTGTGAATAAATGAATGTGAATGAATGAGTGAAGGTGCTTCACTTTTCAGGACTCAAGTTTCTTCTTTCCCATATTATAGGAATGTTGTAAGGCTGATAGACCCTGCATAGAAAGCTCCAATGTAGAAAATAAAGGGCTACTATTATTGCTACTCATCGGGACTTCCCTGATGGTCCAGTGGTTAAGAATCTGCCTGCCAATGCAGGGGACACAGGTTCGATCCCTGGTCCAGGAAGATCCCACATGCCACGGGGCAGCTAAATCCATGCGCCACAACTACTGAGCCTGCACTCTAGAGCCTACGCTCACAACAAAAGCCACTGCAGTGAGAAGCTGCACAGCAAGAAGACCCAGTGCAGCCCAAAATAAATAGATACAATTATTGCTATTCATCAGCATGCCCCACCCACACCTCCCATCCCAGACAACTGCTTACTGACATGAGATGAATGTCAAAAACCACACCAAACCCAATTCCTTGTTGGTGTGTCATCCGCCCCAACTCCAGTCCTGGGGGCAATTGGCTGCTTTATTATAGTGTGCTTATTTCTTGCACATAGAAGGAAAGTTAAAAGAGATTCAGGAAAATGAGGATAAAGGAAAGAGAGGAAAAAGCACACCCAAAGAACAAACCAGCATCGTACAAGGTAGACAGCGCTGCAGGATCCACGGTGCAGGCAGCCCAGCTTAGCCCTCACCCCCAAGCCTCTAGCTCTAGAAGCTTGTTAAATACTGAACCCCGACTGTGGTGGAAACCAGGCAGGGCTGGGAAGGAGGGTTCGGGGGCCAGCTGCATTTTAAAAACAACTGATAAAAGCTCCTCTCCTTGTGAACTTTCTACCTCCAAACTTTCACAGATGTGAACAAAGCTACGCGCCAGAGGGAAATTGAGTCTCATCGGCTGCCCTGAGGTCCTTAACGCCCTCCTGTGTCATCTGGGCCGCCTCTGTCACGGCGTGCGTGCCTCTCACGTTTGCTGCTCGTGCTTAGTTTTGAGGCATTTCACCACCATTACGTTAACTCCTTCTTGTTTGGAAAATGTAAAGGCAGCAAGTGTTATTAAGTGCTGGGCAGAAGAGGAAAACTATTAGCATGGGTACTGACATGGGGAGAATCTGAAAAGTGAGAAGCCGAGAGAAAATGACAAATGTTGCCCTGCTTCCCCACGGGATGAACTGTGTGACAGAGAGGACCACGCCGAGGGCAGAGAGTAAACCACGCAAGATGTGAGAAAGGCAGCCGGAAGACTGAGTTGGGGGTAGGGCCAGACCAGGGATGCGGGGGATGCCCCACCCAACGCCCACCCCATGTACAGGAGCTCAGAGCTGCAGAAGAGTCAGTTCATCTGTGAGATGGGCAGACGTCTCTTGGAGAACTGTCTCCCCAACCCCAGGGTCTGATGACCTGACCCAATTTTAAGTGTTTATGCTAGTCACAGATAATATTTTTGAATGCTCACTATGGCTCGGGCACTTCATGTGGATTGAGTTACCCTATCCTTCCAGGTAATTTTTATCATCATCATCATCATCTGTTTTATACGATATTTGTTTTAGGGAATGGAGACCTACAGAATAACTTGTGCAAAGTTAGAGAGCTGGTCAAGTGAAGGAGTCAGAAGGTAGGTTACCCTCCACCCCTGCTCGCAAATTGCAGAGACAGAACATGAACTCAGGCCTCTTAATTCCCATCCTGCCTCCCATCACACCAAACTACCACCTTTAGTTTATTCTGTACTATTTTTTGCTAAGGAGAAGTCAGAAAGGCTTCAGGGAGGTGGTGACATTTGAACTGGGTCTTGGTGGCTCAGATAACTGTTACTGGTCCAGTTTCCTTTCCTTGTAGGCCAAGAGAAAACTACATTTCCCAGCCTTCCCTGCAGCCAGGTAGGCCTGTATGACTGAACAATGGGATACAGGCTGAAACGATGCACCCACTCCAGACCTGGCTCCCAAGAGCTGCCGCATGTTCCTCCACACTCACCTCCTCTTCTCCACTTATTGGCCACATACCTGGATTTCAGTGGAAGACTCTGAGACCTCAGGAGAAGAACCTGGCCCCCAGTGACTCATAGGGATGTGATGTGAGAAATAAACTTGTAAGGTACTAAGTCATTGAGATCTTGGAGCTGTTTATTACAGCAGATTGCTTACCTTCTGTTAGAGCCCTGAAGGATGTGTTTGCAAAGACAAATAAAGTGGAGAGGACTTTCTGAGAAGTGAGACCACCCTGGGCAAACTTGGGAATGTGAGGGAGCATGTCAAACCAGCAACCTTTAGAGAGGGAAGGAGACAAATGAGCTAGAATGGTGGGGGCCAGCCAAGAGAAGACCTTGAATGCTGTTTTGGAGATGAGGGGGGAACTCAGGGGGTTTAACACTAAAGACTGACCATGTTTAATCTGAGTTTTAGAAAGATCATTCTAGTGCTTGTTTCCTCAAGACCTTTCCAAGGAATCCTGGTCTTGAGAACTGGTCATAGAAAATTCGGTCCTGCCTGCCCCTGGGGATTCACAACACACCCTAACACATCAATCAATTTCTAGCCTTTACTGGTTTACCTGCTTCGTAGGGCTTGCCACTATTTAAAGCTCTCATTTGCTTATCTTCTATCTCCTTCCACTAGAATACAAGCCCCGTGAGAGCACAAAACTTGTCTGTCTTATTTACCACCCATTCCCAGTTAGTCGCATACCCGGCACTTGGCAGGTGCTGATTATATTTTTGGCAACTGAGCAATTAAAGGCTCTGAGAAGTCCTGCATAAAGAATGGGTTCACTGTGTGTGTGAGACCAATTACAATTTCCCTGACTATCACACTTTGGAAATGCTGTTCTAGTGGCCAGTGGCAGATGGTGGAGTTCTTTGCTGACTATGCCTACCAACCCCAGGGACCACTGAGGGCCACAACCCTGCATGTGTTGGGGGTGGGGAGGTTCAGCTAAAATACAGGGATGCCCCCAGCCAAGGCAGCTGGAAGCTGGTGCTGAGGCTGGGGCCTTGCTCCCTGAAGAGCTCAAAGTGGGATTAGGTCTGCTCCCCGCCAGCCTGGCTCCACGCCAGCTGCAAGGCCAGCTTTCCACACGTGGCAGCTGAGGGGAGAGGCTAAGCTCTGAGGATTAATGCCGGCCTTGGGCAGGACCCAGCTCCCGAGTCAAATGATCTTCAGCTGGGCACCAGGAGCTCAGGCAAATGAGATAATGGAATCCAAGCTTCATCAGGGGAAGAGGCAGGGTCCAGCGACCTGAGCCCTGGTGGGGAAGGTATGGGGAGACCAGAGCTCTGGAGGGAAAACAGTGGCTGTATCCAGCTCAGTTTGCTCAAGCACCTGTGGTTGTCGGGGTCTGAGAGGTATCTCTAGGGTGGGAGCAGGGACCGCAGAGCAGGAAGGGGTTTTGTAGAGCACCCTCATCACTGCAGTCATCTCTACCATTTATTGAGCAGCTGCTATGCACCAGACATTGCTAATAGTCCTCTCAGCATCGTAGAGGTAGGGATTGATGTACGCATTTGACAGATGTTGACACTGAAGCACACGGGGCGGGGGTGGGGAGGGGTGGGGCTGGTGGGGAGCAGGGGAGGGAGAGAGGGAGGAAGAGAGAGAGAGATTTGCCCAGGATCCTGGAGTGAGTGATGGCCAGGCTGGGAGGAGGAACCCAGTCCTGGACTCGCTGCCCAGTGCTCTTCCCTCCACTCTCTGTGGCTTCCCGGAGCCCTAGGGCCTGCCCTTCTGTGCTCCTGCGATCCAGGCCTTCCCGGGCGAAGCCTCAGGCCCTGGGGCACTGCAAGTCCTCTGCTCTCCTGCTCAGAGCAGCTCAATGCGAAGACGGCGGAGGAAGACCAGGCCTCACGCCGCGCTCCCGTGGCGCCAGCTGTGCGCGCTGGCCTTGCTCTTCAAATCAAAGTTCTCACACCGCAGAAGCTCATTGCGGCTTCCACAAGGGCTCCCTCAGCTGTGGCCTCTTTGGCTTCCCAGCCTAGTCCTGGGAGGTGAGGTGAGTGAGGCTGAGGAGGGGGCCGCAAGTGGTCCCAGATCAGCCAGCTAGTGGCGGAGAAGCCAGGAGGAAAAGTCAGATTCCTGATGCTGTAACTGGCGTTTCCCAGTCATCATTATTAGCGTCGATTTCCAGCTATGGGGTATGGTCCTTGGGGACCTCCCCTCCCCACCCCTGGGTCCCCCGCCAGGGCCTTCCTGCCCTACCCCTGTTTTGTCCTGGGGTGTGTACTCAGGTCATGCTGGCCCTATTTCCAATCTAACACCAATGCTGGGCCGTTAGAAGGTGGTCAGTAAGTACCTGCAGGTGAATTATTAAGAAAACCACTGTCTGCAGGAATGGGCCTTGCAAAGAGCTGGTCCTCAAAATTCAGTTGAGTGAAGGTGAGCAAGCCATTCTTACCCACTGAAGGGGAAATAAAGTCGGGTTAGCTGCTGTACCTCTTTCATTAGATAAGAGATCATTGCTCAAGTTCCCCTCGGATCATTCAAGTGCAGGTTGAACCAGACCCTGCAGGAGGGCCTCAGAGTCCCTGTTCTCACAAACTCTGGGGTCAACTAGGTTTTGCCCTGTGCAGAGGGAGGGGAAAAGAGACCTTTCCGTGTTGGTCTCTTCCAGCCTTTGTCGTCACAGTGGTGACTACGGTAATGTCAGCTAACAGTTTGGAAGCCTGGCACCTTCAATGATGCTATCTTAGCTGTAAGAACCACTGTTTCAGCATCCCCTTCCCCAAATGGGGACATGAAGTCAGGGGACATGTTCAGGGTCACGCTGCTGCTACTGCTAAGGGGCTCCAGCCAGCACCCAAAGCTCACATACAGATCCTAGAGCAGACGGAAGGGATGTGAACATCCAAACCTGATCTGCTACCATCAGAGGGTCATGCCCAGAGCTGACTGTCCATCTGCTCTCTGCAAGCCTGTGTCCGGCCTCCAGGGGTCCTCACTGATGGGTACTGATGCTGACCAATCAGATTCCAGTCAGGAGGAATCTCTCAAGACCACTCCTGAGCTCCTGGCTTCGGTAAGGAGGCAGTCTACTCTCCATTCCTGAGAGCCTTCCCCTGAGCCCTTCATCCCTGGCCCCAGAGAATATCATGCCTGTGCTCCATCAGCCCCAGCTGAACCCTCCTCAGTGGGAATCCTGGAGTCCCAACACCCAGGGGCTCTGCAGAGATTGCAGCTCCCAGTGAAGCCAGCAACCTCTTTTCCCTGCAGCTTCTCCTGCCCATCCTGCCAGCTCCATGTGAGTGGTTCAGACCCCCTTGGAGTGCTAGATTCTCCCTTAGGCCAAGTTCTCCCCTATACCTTCTCAGGGGAGAGCCAAGGGCAACATCCTGAGGAGACTTTTGGAGGAGGGAAGGCAGCCACCCCTTTCCCAATGAAGGAGAGCATTGATTTCCTCCTTCTGACCCAGCCTATCACATCCTTCTGGGAACCCCAGCATAGTGGACGGAGAACGCCCTGCGCCTGCCAGCTACGACCGCCTTCCTCTGATGTATGGTCCCTCACACTTGGCGGAACATTCGAGAGGCAAATGGTGTTGGAGACTAGGAGCCAAAGAGGAGGCAGGACCCATCAGTGTCAATAACAGCACAAAAGCCCTCGCACTTGTCAAGTATGAAACCCTCGTAGGAGCTGTTGCATCATTTGGGTCCCATCACCATCCTGTTTGTGGGAAAGCCAGGTGCTTTATGTTCACTTATTTTCGAAGAAACTGAGGGCCGAAGGGAGGAGAGACCCCTGCTGGGCTCCCTCAGCCCAGAACTTGAACTGATCACTCGGGCTGGGCATCTCATCCAGCTGTGGTGGGCAGCCTGGTGCCCACTAATGGTTACTCAGTAGCATCCTCCCTGCTTCCTGGGCATTAGATAGAACTCGCTTCCCAGCCCTCTCTGAGCTGTTCTGGGACCAAGACTTCTCCAAAGCAGTGGATATCCAAGTTCTAGTTCCCCTTCTGTGTTGGGATGCAACCAACGTGAGACCCTAGGGGTGGGGGAACCATAAGATTGGAGAGGGCCTGGGTGCCTAGAGTCACCTACAGACCAGGCCATCACCTTGGACATAAACCTCTACTGTGTTTGAGCCAATATAACTTTGAAGATCCATAGCCTGGCCCACCCTGTTGTGCGTGCTCGTGTGTGTGCACACACACAGACACACACATATACACACGATGTATTTAATCTTGTATGTTTTGTGCATTCAGGGCAAGGGGGAGAAAATGATGAAAAGCTGCCTATCTAACAGTCCCTGCCCTCAAGGAGGATACAATATAGTTGGAGAGATGAGGCTGACATGGGTGACAGGTGTTTAGCCAGGCTCCACTAAGTGTGATTGAAACGAGTAAGTCTTCTGACTTAGGGAAGGCATCTCTGATTCTGCTGAATATCAGGTGCTCAGGCTTTAAGGACAGGGAGGATTTGGTTAACAGAGTGGAGGGGCTGGGCCTTCCCGGAAGGAAGGACAGTGGAATAAAGGCTTATCTGCAGACACGTGCATTCCAGGGCTTCTCTGGATGAGCTGAAGCCCCCAGGCTGTTGTGCTAGGTCCTCCTCCTGGCCTTCATGCAGGACATGCCTTGAGGGTGAGGCTGCCGTGGCTGGAAGCTGGGGAGCCAGGGTGTCTTGGGCTTCGACCTCACACACCTCTTGGGGTCCTGGATCCTTCCCATCCCTCCAGGACAGCCATTCCTCTGGGTGCCCAGGGCTGCAGTGGCGTGAGCTCAGTGAAGAGTCGGCTCACTCCAAGAGCTGCTCCAGACCCAGGCTTTCTGGGGGAAATCCCTTCATCCCTGGAGTGGAGGGCTGGCTCCAAAGCTGCTCTAAGGTGGACTTGTGTTGGTCCCCTTCTCCCTCCTGGGTCCCTCCAGCTCTAAAATCCCAGGGTTTTCTGGAGCTAGGAAGGAGGGCCAAAACTCTTGTTCCAGGAGTTGGGTGGATGGGAGGGAGGTTTAGAGCACCCACCTGACCTCTGACCTTGACTCCCAGGCCACCCTGGGTGGGCCTCTTTCTGGCCCTTGGGTCTCAGTTATCCCCTGTGGGATCCAGCTCCACAGCAGGACCAGTGGGCACTGTGTATTAGTGGGGCAGAAGAGCACGTTATGATTCCCTGGCTGGTCCCCAGAGGCCTGTGCCCGGGGGTGTCTGTGCTGCTCTCAGAAGATCCTAGAGACCCCTCCACTGTGAGGAGAAGACGAGGTCCGGGGTGGCTGGTGGTGGGCTCAGGACGGGGCTGCCTGCTGTTATTACCTGGAAGCTGAGCTGTTGTGGTCTGCTTGTTCCCTGTCCTCTGTCTCAGACAAGCCTCTGCCAGACAGCTGTGGGGTGGCCTGTCCCCTAACCCGTAGGCTTTTTAGCATCAGCCCTCAGATGTGAACCCCAGGAACCCGCATCCTCTGCTGTGCCTCTGTTGTCATCTCTCCTCTGAGGACCGTTCCAGGCATGCGGGCCCCTGAGCCTGGATCCCTCCCACCCCCCAAGGACAGAGGTTGAGGCCCCAGACCAGGTGAGCTCTAGGGTATCAGGTCCTCTGGGCTCTCTCACCTGCCTTGGGGCCCAGGGCAAACCTGGGAACCCCTTGGGCACCAGCACCAGCCGCACCACGTGAAGCAAAAATGGAGTCCACTGCACAGGCCTGGAAGGGGAGGCCTGGCCCGGCAGACCTGGCCACGTGAAACCGCAGGGGCCCAAGTCCATGTGAGCCAATGGGGTTTCAAGGGAAGCTCAGTTATGATGAGTTGCCTGGAAGGGGAAAGGCTTCCAGGGGACCTTATGATCGACTTTAAATCAGTAGTTCTTGGGGCTTCCCTGGTGGCCCAGTGGTGAATCCATCTGCCAAGGTAGGAGACACGGGTTTGATCCCTGGTCCGAGAAGATCCCACACGTCGGGGAGCAACCAGATCTGTGCACCACAACTATTGAGCCTGTGCTCCCGAGTCCTGGGACCGCAACTGCTGAGCCCACATGCTGCAAGCACGGAAGCCTGTGTGCCTCAGAGCCTGTGCTCCACAGCCGGAGAGGCCACCATAGTGAGAAGCCCACGATCACAACCAGATAACAGCCCTGCTTGCCACAACTAGCGACATGCCCTCGCAGCAGCAAAGAGCCAGCACAGCCAAAAATAAATAAATAAATAGTTTTAAAATAATAGATCTAATGGTTCTCAATCTTTGCATATTAGGGTCACTTTTCAAAGTTCGGAAGCCTCGGCTCTACCTGTGAAGTTTGAGTTTGTAGGCTGGGGTGGGGTCCTGGCATCTGCTTTTGCTGGAGATCCTGGTGCACAGCTGGGGCTGAGGGGCTTGTCCCTGGCCTCCCTCCCCGCTAATTAAGGCACTGTGATTCGTGGTCTCTATACCAGGCAGGGCTCTTCTCTCCACACACCGTGGTGTGCTGTAGGGTGGCTTTCAGAAAGTCAAGTCTGTGTCCGCACGGCTAGGGAGAGAGGCCTGTCTGAACTGTAGAACAGAGAGAGGGTGGCTGGTCCCGGGGTTCTTGTCTGGTCCCTGAGTCCTTGCCTGGGCTCTGGGTAGGATGCACAGAGGTCTGGAATTCCCAGACTCTGCCTCCATGAAGGGCAGCCTGTCTCCAGTGATGCTCCTATTCTGTCCTTCATCAGCACAGCCTGGCTCTGAGCTGGATCCCGCCGGCTCCCTGTGATGACTCCCATGATGAGGCATCCGGGCCCTTCACCCAAATCCTCCGGGACCACCTGCTTCCACTTAACAATAGCATCTGTGAGCAAGTTGCCGCAGGAGGGCAGTTGGCCTGCTAGGGGCGAGGGCCTCATTCTCGGCTTTGCTAACTCCACATTGGTCCACGAGGGGGTTTTCATCCATGGGAAAGGGTCAACCATCTTTCCAGGGTGCAAGGGGGCTGCTACCGTGGAGCACAATCACTGACTTGGCTCACCCAGTGGGTGTGGCCTTCCTCTTCCCCCCCCTACAAGTGAGCAGGTGACTTTCTCAGCACTGGACCCCACTCACGTTTACTTGGATGCTTTCTACTTCGTCCCCCCTCATTTTACTGCCAACATTTTTTATCACTCTCCAGCTTCTAGTGTCTTTTTAGTCAATAGAAATGAATTAGAGAGCTACGATACGGTGCTTATTAAAGAAGAGAGTATCCAGGAAGCTCGTAACACAGTGCCTGGCACGTGAGACATGGTTAGAGAAGGAAACCTCCCCACCACCCCTTCCCAAAGCCTCATACAACACAAGTGAAGCCTGACTGTTCTCAGCGAGCTCTTTTCTCTCTGTACCCTAAACCCTTCTTGCTTTCAGTTCCCGATCAGGCAGGAGCTAATGGAGAGAAGGATCCCGCTGCGTCCTGAGTGTCAGGAAACAATCAGCTTCAGAGTCAACATTTTCATCACTGCAAGTGGATAATCCAAATGCAGGTAATTGAGAACTGGGTTGCAGGCACAGCAACGATCGCCTTCAAAGGCTAATTACCGTTGACTTGAATATTCTAGGCATCTTACGCAGAGGCAATACACTTTACACATGGCTGGGACTTCATTTCGAAATTGAGTCCCTGATTTAAATCTATCTTACAACTTAGTTCTATACAGTAAACCCTATTCCCCACCCCCTCAAATCCACAGTAACAATGCTGTGAAATGGACAGAGCACCAAATTACATAATAGGCAGTGTGGTCTAATCCTAGAGTCTCCTAGTACAGGTATCACCCAAGGTTACTGAGTCTCTCTGGTCTCTGGCCCAGGAGCTGGGCCTGGAGCAGTGTTCTCTGGTCCTGGTCCATGGCCTGGCTGGACCAAAATCACCTGGAGGATGTTTTACAAAGTACTGATATTCCGGTCCTGCCTTTAGATTGCCCTAATTCAACAGCTCTTGGTAGGGCCTGAGCATCAATATGTTAAAAAAAAAACAAACCCACAGTGATTTCCATGCTTGGGAACTGTGGGGCTAGGGAAGATCTTCTTGTCCTACTTGTCCCATTGGAGGCCTTTACCCCTCCTTACTGAGACCCTTACTTCTCTTGGCTTCCATGATGGCATTTTATCCTGATTCCGACCCCGCTCCCCATTGCCACACCTTCTCCCTCTCCTTTCCTGACTCCTTTCTTCTGTTCTACATCTAAATAGGGGTACACAGCAATGTCCTAAACCTCCTTCTCTATCTAGACTCTCTCCCTTGGTTTCTGTATCTACTTTCATGGCTTTAAATCCCACTCATCTGCCAACGACTTCCCAGGTCTGAATCTGTAGCCCTAATCGTCCCAAAGTAAGAAAAGAACTGCCAACTTTTCCCCTCTACCTGGATGTCTAACAGTCATTTCAAGGTAACATGTCCACAACAGAACCTAGCACTCCAACCTGTTTCTTCTAGCCTTCCTAGTCTCCATAAATCTACTCTATTCCCATTTTAATCTAGTCAGATGCTAATCCCAAAATACATGCATTAGCCTTTTTTCTTTCTGCCCTTATCCAGTCATTGGCAAGTCTTGTTGACTTGATCAACACATGTATCCCAGATCCACCTACTTCTCTCCAAGTGTATCGCTTCATGCTGCAAACAGTGAAAGATCTTGTGTGCTGTAAGACCCAGCACAGCCAAATGAATTTCAAAATTCAGTCAAATAAATAAATGAATATTAAAAAAAAATACCCAAAACCCCACTAAAAATATTTTTTCAAATTGTGTAAGAAGTTAAAAAAATTAAAAATGAACATTCTCTATCCAAAAAAAGAATATTGAATAATTAATTATGTTATTCCGTGTACAAATTTTGTGGAGTGCAAGAAGGTAGCTTTGAATATAGAGTAACTAGGGAAGAGTTTCACTGCTTCCTGTAGCCACTGAGCTTTCTGGATGTTTCCGGCTTCAAAGCTCTGCTTCTAGGAGACACGGTGAATTCCATGGAAACAGGGACCAGGCCTGACTCATCTATAGATGCTCCCAGAGCTCAGGGTTGTACTGAGCTCCACAGATGTTGGTGAAGAGCATGAACGGATAGTCTTCTCCTGGGCTAAGGAAGGAACTGGAGGAGAAGGGGGAAGGAATGTGATCAGGAGGTGGGGGGATGCCATGCGCACTTGGTTGGCTCTGGGTTAGCTTTGTTCTCTACTTTCTGGGTTGGCTGCCTCCAAAGCTCCTTTCCATCCTTCCTTGTACATACTGAGAACAATGCAAAGTCCCCAGCACCTGTCCCACTTGGGTGCCACCTCCAGGAACTTGAGGTCAACGTTAGCTGTAAGGGGCGGTCTGGTCAGGAGGTAGAGTGAGAGCAATGAGCGGTTAAGTCTGGACTGTGTGTGCACTCTGTAACCTTGGGCAGGTGCTCATCTCTCTGTTTCTCCATTTCTTTCTTCATAAAAGGAATGATTCATAGTCAGAGGTGCTCACAGGATTGCTGTGATGATGAACTGAGAAAATGCTCGGAAAGATCTCTGTGGGGTACCCTGCACACAGTAGTTGCTCAATAAATGTTGGTCATTTTAATCATTACTGAGAGTTGCAGCCTTGAACTGGGACCTGGGTCCAGGGATCCTCTGCCTAGAATTTCCTCATCCCTTCCTACCCTTTGCAGCCACAGGCAAGTCACCTGGAGCCTTCCTCGTCTCTGCTTCTTTTTTTTTTTTTTTACAACCAGGATAATGATAGCTCCCCTTCCTTCCAGCACTGCTGTGTGGATTAATTAGTGTTAATTAATGGGCTTTGAAAATGAAAAGCACCTAGGTAAGTGCTGATCATGATTATTAATGGGAACCATGAGCCTAGAGAAGGCGCCGTACAGGGTCCTAAAATTATACAGATTACAGAACAATGACAGGAGTTGAGAAAGTGGCTATTAAGCTCTGAGGCTGGGGCCCCAGGTCTGCCAGCCTGCCAAGGTCTTCAAACCAGAACAAAAAACTCGCAGTCATTTGCACGCAAAATTCCGTGGTGAGCCAAGGAGGTGGGGTACCTTTAGCAAATGTCACAGACTGGAAGGGACCATTGAAGGAGGCTGAATCAAGGTTGTCTCCTCGGGGAACTCGGCCCTTCCGCCCCTTTGAAGAACGTGCGGTGCCTGTGGGCTTTGAGGAAGGCAGGGACTCCCCACCAGAGTGATCATAAGAGGAGTCACCATATATTGCCTACTACCCATGAAAGCGTAGTTTTCTAGTAAACAGCATGCATTTAGGATTTTACATGAACGCATCCTCTCTTTTTTTGGAGGAGTCAGGTTTAACGAGGTACAATCTGCATTCGGTATAACCCACCCTTTCAGTGCGCAGTTCTAAAAATCTGGACTAACACCGATAGTCTTGTAAATACCACCTTAATCAAGATACAGAAGAATGTCGTCACCTGCCAAACTCCTTCAATCCCTTTGTGGTCATCCCCACCCCCAGCTCCCGGGAGCCGCTGATCTGTTTTCTGCCCTTGTAGTCTTGCCCTTTCTGGAATGTCATATAAACGGAATTATACAGCAGGTAGCCTTTCGAGACCGGCTTCTTTCACCGAGTACAATGCATCTGAGCATAATGCATTGAGATTAATGCATGTAAAATCCACACACTGAGAATTTTACATGCACGTGTTATCTCTTTTCATCCTCAAGACAATTCTGAATTACGTGCTATTCTTATCCCCATTTTATAGACGAGGAAATTGAGGCTTAGAAATGTTAACTTGATGAAGGTCACTCAGCTGGTAAGTTAATTGGAACCAAGATTTCAACTCAGATTTTTGATCTCAAAGCCCATGGATTTAATCACTGTGACACCCCCTCAGCAGAGCAGGGTATTACAGTCTTTCTAGAAACCAACACAGCAGACTTGGTTCATGGTTTGAATTGATCCTGTTCTTTTTTTCCAGAGGCCCTCTTGTTCTCTGAGTTCATTCCTATTGCCTCAAAATTCACTTCTTGTGTATGAATTAGAGACCCGCACCTGACCCCTAGGTTACAACTTCCTGTAAGACACAGCACAGTTCTCAAGGAGGTCTCTGGATCAAGTAAGAGCAAGCTCATTTTGAGAAGACAGGGTGAGTGCAGGGGACAAGAAAGGCGTCAAGGACTTGCAGAAGAGAAAGGTTAAGTTCCCTTTCTTGGGAGAATCACAGCCTGCTTTCTTTTGGACTCAGTGTCTAAATTCATCTCAGCTGCTGCTTTGTTGATTTGGGGCTCTGCATCCATTTACAAGTCCAATGGGATCTGGGGGTGCAATGTGGTTTGAAACCATAAAACTCTTCTCCATTTCTTTGGAGAAGTGCTGACGGGGGCTGTGGAAGGCAGCGTTGATACGGACTCAGCAATTAGTACACCAACAAAGGCATTTTCCTTGCACTGGGTCCCTGATGACCTCGCTGGTGGAGAGAGGGATGAGCCAGTTTCCACAGCCCATGTGACCCTTTTCTCTACCCACCCCTCCCACTATATCAACAATTATTAAGATGTGCATGAAAGTGCATTGACCTAGTTGGAGGTTTCATAAATATAAATAAATTAAATGGTTATGCCTAAGGATGCCTGGGGAAGCATGTGGGGAGGAAGGGGGAGGGTTGCTCATGGTTGGATGGAGAATGAGGGGCCCGCAAGCCTACTGAGTGAAAACCAGAGAGGACCAGACTCTAAGGGAGAGCAAGGAAGCCACAGGGCCCAGCCTCAGTGCCAGGACCCTCCGTTTCTGGGGCTGGCTGAACTTGGTGTCCTGGCTAGTGGATCATGTCTGTGCCTGGATGTGGATTCCCATGGGCCCCAGTGCTGCTGGGTGGGGCCCGCACAGTGGAGCAGGCCCCTAAAAGCCCCAACTAGCATCTTTGGCCACCAGGAGTCTGGTTAGTTTATCCCAGTGTGCTGGAAAGAAAGAGGTTCTTTTTGTGCTTTGAAATGAATAAGGTTGAATGTGCTGAAGCTTAGGGTGTGAGCGTGGCTTTTCAGTACTGATTTTCAAGAGAGAAAGGGGACCAGAAGATGTTCCCGGCCCTTCACTCTTCCCAGAATCCATTCACATCATGATCTCATTTCGTTCTTACAACAACTTTGCACAGGAGGCAGGGATATTATTAACACAGCCATTCCCATTTTACAGATGAGAACGCTGAGGCCTAGAAAGATGAAGTGAGTGATTCATGGTCACCCAGTGACTAGGTGGTTTTCTGATTCATGAAACCATGGCCTTTTCCTTCCCCACGTTGCTCTGGGGCCTCTGGACAGTCTTGGGATCCTTGCCCCTCATTTCTTCTTTTCTATCAATGCCTCTTCCATCACCAGACCGTTCACATCTGAGTCTCCTTGCCTCTGTGTCTGTCCCTTTCCAGTTCCTTCTGCTTACCCTTCTGTCATGCATATCTTCTCAACACTGCTCCCACCTCAGCAACCCTCTACTCAAGAGTCCTCTGCTCCTCTTTCTCTAAGGGATGCTCTCCAAAATGTAAGCCTGCTTGTTCAGCCTCCACGGCCTGATCCATCTCACCCCTATGTGAATCCCTTACCCATCTCAATCCAAATACCTGCCACCCTGCAATGCTCAGCTGCAGCCCCAGCTTTTTGGGTGACTTTCCTGATGGTCCTAACCCACACCGCTGTCTCCCTTATCCCGTGTCACAGAGCCATTACCCTTAGCCTTGCATTGTTAGCCACCCCGCTCCAAGTCCCTGTCTGCCTCTGCCCCCCCATTAGCCTGTGAGTCCTTCGGGAAGCATCTGACAGCATAGCTCCAGACCCCTTCTTAACCCCACTTCCTTGTGACAGGTCATGCCCTCTCCACATCTTCCTCAACTACATGGGAGGGGGCTGAACCCAGAGATCCTAGAGGCCCTTTCCAACCCCACGTTCCCTATGATTGGTGAGGGATGCTGGACCCCATCAGACAGTGGGCAAAAAGGACTGATGGTCTAGCATGGCTCTTCTCCAGGAATTTGCATTTTAACAGGCGTGACGCTTTCAGGAAAGGAAAGAAGCTCTGACATTTTGGGGTGGGGGTGTGGGCTTCCTGGTGCCCTGTGGGGGGTCATCTTCTCATGGCCAAGGGCCAAGCCTGCTTTGTGGAGATTATTCTACTCCCCAATGCCTTTCCCCTACCTCTCCATGCAACATTAAGGGACCCTCAGGGAACTAAGAAAATAGAAACACATTTAAATTCTTTTCCACTTCTGTCCTCTTGCATTCAGATGACTAACTCATGCCGGCCTCATCTCCCTCGTCTCTAACTTTGGGCTCTAACCCTGAGGGGCAGGGATCCTGGCTTTGTTCTAGCTCCATTTCTACATGGAGACTCAGATGCCAGGATCTCAGTCTAATTCACCACTTGCCCTACACCCCTACTCCCACCCCACCAAGTAAAGAGTCCTACCAACTCCTGGAGGGTTTGGAACAGGAGGAAGAGAGGCAAACTCAATCCTGAGATGGGGCATTTGGTGGCTCAGATGGTAAAGAATCTGCCTGCAAAGCAGAAGACTCAGGTTTGATCCCTGGGTCAGAAAGATCCCCTGGAGAAGGGAATGGCTACCCACTCTAGTATTCTTGCCTGGAGAATTTCATGGACAGAGAAACCTGTGGGCTACAGTCCATGGTGTCACAAAGAGTTGGACAGGACTGAGCACCTAACATTTTCACTTTCCTTTTCACTAACCAATCTCAAAGCTGAGCTGGAAAGCAAGGTATCTGTCTGCCATTGGACCTGTGTCAAGTTATCACCTGGGACCAAGTTTGCCCAGATCCAGAGAGCGCCCCTTGGACACCTGGTGGATCAATAAGACTTGCTTAGGGTGAAACTAGATTGCTTCTGTTTCCACCTTTCAGGGTCCTCAGAGCAACATTCTCAGGGTCTGGGTGGCTCCTGGCATGTCTACTATTTGTCCCGTGTTCTAAGTCAGGAAAAATCAATATGCACATTGTCCCCAGTGAACAGAGAGGGTATGGCACATTCACTTGCGGCGCAGAGGAAAAGAGCACGGGCTCAGGCCAGGGTACTCGGTCTCCTCCTCTGTAGACTGGTTTGACAGCAGGTCCGACCTCACTGAGTTGTTGGAAGGATGACGCACAGGGCTGGTCCGAGGAAAATGTTACCTCTTGTTATTATAACGTGACTTAGAGTCAGAGCGAAGATTACGAGTTAGTAATGGATGGCCTGACTATTTGCTACTGTTTCATTTTGATGATACCGTCCAGATAATTTCTGCCAATATTCTACCCTCGGGTTATTCTGGGCTTCCTCTCTTCACAGTCATTCAATGTTTCCATGTGACTCATCTCATCCTGATGCTCAGAAAAGCAGAATTAGGAATTCATATTTTTGACCCCTTAAAGTGCATTTCAAATCAAATGGAGATGATTTTGGGGGAGTCATCTGTTGTCTCGAGTGAGGGGTTTCATAGTTTCTACAAATACATCTGTACGAGTACATAAACAGAGTGGCACTGGTATTTTGGGGATGTCACTGGGACTCTGGGGTGGTACAGCTGACTTCTAAGAGCACCCCCTGCTGGTCTTCAGCGAGCTGTGACGTAGGAGGCGGCAGCAGGACAAGACTGGTGGCAAAGCTGGTGCATTCTGTCGAGGAGCTTGGGGAGTGTGAGTCGCCAGGGCAGGGGACCCCCATTCATTCCTGGAGGCTGAGCTGAAATGTCACTTCCTCTGTGAAACCTTCTTGGCCAATTTCCTGTCAGAATGAATCACACCTTTCCATGTTCTCATAGCATTTGCTTTTATACCATGGGTCTGTCCCCTCGAGCACCCAGAGGGCAGGATGCTCCCTGATTTATCTGGGTGTTCTGAGTATCCAGCACCATGCCTGGAGCAGGGGAGCCTCTTAGTAAATGTTTGCTGATAACGGCATGAATGCCTTTGGTGTGACTGGCCACTTTTAGAAGCTTAGAATCCAGGAGGAGAGACCTGAAAGCCAGTTGGACCAACCTCCTCCTTTTACAGAAACTAAGGAGGGGAAGGGACATGCCCAAGGTCACACAGTTGGTGGCAGAGCTAGGATGAGAATGCAGGGCTCTCAATTCTGGACCCGGAGCTCTGTTCTCTGCACCTTGCAGCTGCCTGCTTCCCACCTTACCCACTCTTCCATCTGTGGACATGACAGCATGATCTGGGCTCCATGGGAGGATGGATGGGGAAACTGCGGACCCCACCCCTAAGGTACAGGACACAGGCATTCCTTCATATCTCCCATTGTGACCCCACAAGGTAGCCATCTGAGTTAAGGAGGGCCCCCTACCCCCTTGCAACATCCCAGTGGGAAGATCAACATTTGTCCTTAACTTCCCAGCCCCTAGGTTTAGGGCAGCCTGACCTTTAACCCCCACCAAAGTAGGGTACCACTTGTAATAAAGCTCACCCTGGGCTAAGAATGCATCTCACCCTTCTCCTTCCCCCAAGTCAGTCCTGGCAAAGACACCCTCTTTTTTCCAGTGTTCTCTTTCTAGACACCCTATTGCCTATGCTCCAAATACACATCCCACTGGTCCTTTGGGCAGACTGAAGCTTGCCATGAGACACAAAATCTAAATCTTGAACCTTTTCAGGAGATCAGAGAGTCCACAGCAGCGCTGGATTGAACCCTGTTTTCTCCAGTTCCCATTTCCCTTCCTGAAGCAACAGCTGGGGTCTTAGTGGTACTGGGGAGGGGGCTAACGGCACAGAGTAGGCAGAACTCTCCCCAGGGTTCTTTCCTGACAGGCCTTCCTGCTTCTCTCCTCTTCCAGGGATGTCCTGGCAACTGCAGAGGGACTTACCCTTGATGCCTGCCCCTTCCAGCTCCCCAGTCTTTGGCCTCACTTCTCTTTGGCTAGAGGGGAAATGCTGGAGGGAAGGGGCCCAATGTGCTCAATCAAGACAATTGGAGGAAGGTCTCTTGCAAGGCTCTTTGGATCTAGGGAGCCAGCCAGAACTTTCCAGAGAGGAAGGCTTCCCTCTCTCCGTCCAGCCCATGCTTCTGTGATGGGTTTCTAAGGGCAGGGAAGAGGCTTCAGAACCCAGCCTTTCCATGAGCTGGGCGATACAGTGCTTTCTTATCCACTAAAGGACATTGACTGAGGTTGATTCCTGGAGCAGAAACCATTTTCTGGACCTAGGATGACATCTCCCAGGGTTTCAGTGATCTGGCATCTGGCACCTTGGTTTTTGGGGGTAAAGATTGCCCAGTGCCAAGGCCAAGCTCACCTTTCTGGAGCACAGTGATTATCACAAGGTGTGAGGCCCCTTGGGGTTCTAGCCAATAGCCTCCTACAGTCCTATCTGGTCTCATCCTCCAGGACAGACATACAGTCAGGGTGGCCCTTTCCTGGACAGGTTCTTTGGGCAGGTGGCCACATGCCATGGCATCCACCCAGCTTGTTCCAGGAGTCATTGCCATTGCTGCCACCCCTGGGGATGCCCTCTGAGGCCAAGATCGTCACCACTGCCTTCACGTGTCTGGGTAACCGAGATAGCTGACGTGCCAGGCAATGAATCAGTGCTACGAGCATCTCATTTAATTCCCTCTCAAAAAAAATCCTGTGATACAGACACTATTATTATCTCTATTTAATAGTTGAAGAAATTGAGAGGGAAAGGAGGTGAGTAACTTGCTCAAAGTCAGCCAGTTAGGAGATGCTGAAGCCTGGGTTCCCGTGAGGCAGGCTGTTGACACCCAGATCCATGCCCCTTCCAACCTCCCCATCACGCTGCCACCCTCCACTCTCCCTTCCCCCGCCACCACCTCGCTTCTCTGTGACCCTGCGATTTGCCTCCCAGCACCTGCTCTGCTCCCCAGCCCCGCTGCAGGTCTGAGGGATGTAAAAAGTGCCGCCAGCCTGGTCCCGGCTCTGAGTGTTGTTGACATCTCCTGTCATCCCCCCACCCCCGCCTCCTCCAGGGAGCCTGGGACCCCAGATGGAGGAGCTGCCTGTCAGAGCTGAGTCAGACCAACGTTCTCCAAGTCTCTCTGCAGCCTGGATCCCTGGCTGTCCCGCAGAGCCGTCACCGAGATGATGAGTGAACGGGGCAGGGGACAGAATCGGAGCAGTTACTCTTCTGGGAGTGGAGATTGAAAGGGAAGGAATTGCAAATTTTAAAAAAAGCCTCCCTTGGTTTTCAGGATTAGAGCCCTTACTGCTCTTCACACTGCCTCTGTGTCCCTTATTCCCACCTGACTGAGAGGCAGAGACAGAGCAAGCCGGCACCAATGCGGGCCTTTCGAGGGCTCCCTCCTCAGTGGGGTAGGGGTCAGTGGGAGGGCCGTGCGAAGCCTCCCTGGGCCTGAAGGTCCCTGCCCTTCTTTATCCAGGATTCAGATCTTGAGGTCTGACCTCTGGGACCTGGTGACAATATCGTTCTAAACCTCCGGGTAGCCTTTCACCACTGGGGTGACACGGTGCATAGTATTTACTTCACAAACACTGACGTTGCACTTCAGCGTGGCAGGTGCCATTCTAAGCACACTGGTGACATGAACTCATTTAATCCCACGACAACCCTCTGGGCCAGGTTCCCACCGTTACCCTCATTTCGAGAGTGAGGAAGCTGAGGCACTAAGGGGACATAGGTTGAAGCTGGCAGGTCTGGGAGTGGCCCAGGCTGTGCGGCACCGGGGTCTGGATCTTACACACCCCCAAGGCTGCTGTCTTTGTCAGCAGCTCCTGCTGGGAGGGCGCTGTGTGCTGGCATTGCAGGCTTCCCTTCTCTGGGACAAAGGGGTGCATTCACTGAGGTCCAAGTGCCCCCCTGGTCATGGGAGGGCCCATTCTCGTCACTTCTGGTTTCCTTTCTGACCTTAGGTAGCCTGTGCAAACTGCAGGGGCAAATTAATCCAGGCTAACACGGGCTGCAGTTCCCACACAAAGCCGTGATGACAAAGCCCTCCTCCCTGAGGCCCCTGAGCAGGCACATCGAGGGGCAAGAAGCATTTTGTAGGTTATTATGCAAACACATATGTACCCTGGATGCTGGCGAGGCAGAGCCGGAGCCTTCACACCCCACAGCCTCAGCTCGGCTGCTGGAAAAAGCTCTGAAGTACATTGTCATCAAGGGATTGTCGAGCACGAAACATCTGAGATGCTTGTATCCAAACAGAAGGATGCAGTGGGGCGGGGTGGGGGAGATTGCGACCCAAATGTTGACATCAATGCCCAGGAAGGGAAGCGGATGCGTGAGGTTGGCTTGGGGTTCTTGTCCCCATTCTCACAGCCCCCAACCCCCTTGGATCCTTCTCCCCTTCTTCTTCTTCCTCCCATCTCCCTCCTGCTCTGACAATTGGGGAACATCATGCAGGATCAGGGGACCCTGCTGCCATCTGTAGAGAGGAAAATGAGCCTCATTGACCCAAATAAATAAAATAAGCACACACAGGGGGAGAGTGGCTGCTGCAAAGAACAGGGCACGGTTTTCAGAGATTCACGCAGGGAGGGCTGGGGTTGTGGACTCAGAGGCCCCCACTTGGGCTGACTCCAAGCCTTGGGTGTGACTTGGGAAGGGGGTGGCAGCTTCCTCCTCCACCACGATCAAATGCAAGCGTGAGGGGGTCGTAAATACAGAGAAGCAGATGACAGACATCATAGCGTATTAAAATGTAAGCACCCGGCCCTGTCTCCTGCCCACGTCCCCATCCGCCCTGGAGAGGACTGCTAGACCGAGTTGGATCAGATGCACGGGCAGACCTTCCTCCTGTCACCCAGCTATTCATTTATTCAAAACAAACACGCACGCAAACTCTTTTTATTCTAGGTGAACAAAGCAAACATATTCTGCAGGCAGAACACCCCCCACCAACCTCCCCCAACTCAATGTGTTTTCATTAATATAAATTGTTTGCAGTAGGCAAATTAATTCTAGAAATGGTTTTTAGACACGGCAAATCGTTCTTGTAAAGCAGAAGATGCGGGAGAGCCCTCTGCATTTCTGTATGCACCAGGGATCTTGGGTAAATATAATAATGTTGCTAATGGTAATCGATGCTTATTACAATGGCCAGGCTTAACGACCTGAAGCACTTAGAGCTGATGGGAGTGGATGGATCCAGGTTTCGTGTTGCACAGACCCTTGGGAGTGGGGTGAGTGACAGGAGGTACAGAGGGCTTAAATCAGGGGCGTTCCTAGAATATTTTTAAAACTTGTCTTTGTCTTAGTTGCCCTTTTTGAGCTTGACATCAACAAGGCACACAGGCATAGCCCCATTGTACAGGTGAAAGAGTGAGGCCACAAGATAAGTGATTTGCTTGCTGGCTAATAACTAAGCAGGGGTCTTAGTAAAGCCTGGACTAACATGACCTTAGTCTAAACCTCCTCTCCTCCCATTGTACCGTGGCTCTTAGACTTCAGGGACTGGGTCACACTAGGAATTTTTTTGCCTTATCCAAATACCTCTGTATGATTATTTATTTAACATATTTTCCCAAATCGACCTTAAAATTGTCAAACATTTTTGCCTGGCCTCATTCACTGTAATGATATCTATGAAATCATGGGCTTGATGTACAATTCTGACATTTCAAAATGAAGATTAGAATAAATACATTAGTTCTTTTTGTTGTTGTTGTTAATGCTTATCTATCCCATAGAATTGCCCGTGTGCACCACATTTTGGGAAGCACTGACTTATACCCCAAAGCAGTAGCCTGGCATGTCTCAGCTGTCATTAACTGACTTTCCTGCCCCAACACCTTCCAGGAAGGATCATTCCTCCCACAGAAGTGTCCCCAGGGGTTAGCAGTAGGTCCTTTTCACACCTATGACCCTGCCATAGCCTAGAGGAAGGGCATGAGGCTGAAGGCAGAATACTACCTGAGTTCCTGGTGGGTCTGGGGATCAGAGAGTAAAGAGCTGCTGTAGAAAGAGCACACTCTCATAGGAGAGTGCAGTTGGCGGGGGTGGGGGTCCAAGGTTGGGGAAGTCACAGAGCAATGGTTAAGAGACATGTGGCCATAAATCCCAAAGACCCTCAATTTCAGACTGACTACTGCATGAAGACAATGAAGTACTGTTGATTTTATAAGCAGTGATAATGACCACAGGGTTCTATGCGTGTGTGCTCAGTCACTTCAGTTGTGTTCGACTCTCTGTGACCCTACGGACCGTAGCCCACCAGGCTCCTCTGTCCATGGGATTCTCCAGGCAAGAATACTGGAGTGGGTTGCTATGCCCTCCTCCATGGGATCTTCCTGACCCAGGGACTGAACCTGTGTCTCCTGCATCTCCTGCATTGCGGGTGGATTCTTTGCCTGGGAAGCCCATGGTTCTATGGGAAATGGCCATATTTGAAAGATTCAAGTGAGTTATATAGAAGCAAAATCACAAGAGGCCTGGGGGTAACTTTCAAACACTTGAGCATGAAGTTGGGGAGAGGCAAGAAGCCAAGGTGGACACATCTTAATAGTTGTTAAATCTGAGTGATGGGGTGATGGGCATCTGCAATTCATTCTTTTACACCCTTTGAAATGCTTTATAATCATTATTTTTTGAAGGGGGTAAAAAAATGACCCTAGCTCAGCTAGTGTAGGAAACAGGGTTTTAAGACTTAGAAAGAGGCAGCAGGGAGGAGGAGTGATGCGGGGTCTTTGGGGAGAGGAGGTGGTCCCAGCATCCCCAGGACCCAGTGGGCATCCCAGCTCCCCCAGAGTTTGCCCTCCAGTCCTCAGTCTGGCCGGGTGTCTTACCTAGCCATGCACGCCGTCATGAGCGCCTGCCTCTGTAATGAGGAGTGATGTATAATTGATGAAAGCACAATGTGATACAGTCACAGAAACCTCGTCTGCTAGAAGACATCTGTTCAGCACGTAGAATCCACTCAGCTACTGTCACAATGCATTTACTGTATCGTATCCGAGTGGCAGGAATATGCGCGCGCCATGCAAGCCGCGATCGGTAATATTATATGTCTGGGGACGTGCAGAGGTAGGAACCCACGCTTCTGTTTTTGATATTTATGTGCCTGGGCTGCGCTCCTTCTACTTCCCCTGCTCTGCCTGCATTGCTTCAGCGTCCTCCTCGTAAATTACCTCTGCTTTCTGACGGGCTTTCAGTGGACTCTGGTGCTGGCATCTAACTTCTCTCCTTCAGGTTCCTGTGTCACTGAAGCCTCAGGGAGCCCTGCTCACTGCACATTCTGCAAAGACGGAGGCGCGCTTGCCAGGGAGGCGGCTCCGGGAATTTCTTCTTTCCCTAGGACTCTGCCTCCTGGTGCAGCCAGGCCTGTTCATGGGGTCCACCTCCATTCTGAACGCTCCTAATCAGAGACTACGGGCTCTTAGGTCTTTGACCTCGGTTCCAAGTGGGTTTCTCTAGGTTTGGACAGAGGGGAGGCAGGCCTGGGTCAAGGGGGCATCCCACAAGGACCTGGCAGGAGAGCCCACAGCTTGGGGGTTGGGCCACAGGCCTCGGCTCAGATACCCTGGGCCAGGTTGGGCCCAGGCTCCTGATCTGAGCTGGTCCTCTCCACCAGGGGGCAGGAGGAGGACCCCTGGGCCAGGGTGGGAACTGTGCTGATTGTGAGGGCCGGGGCCTCAGACACCAGTCATCAGGGGCCCAGCATACCTGACCAGGTTCTCCACAGCTCTGGGCTGCTGGGTTTGCCATCTCACATTCTCTCCTAAGCCCTAGCCTATCATCCCTCTGCTCCCTAACTCACAGTGTACCTCCTCCTGGACGCTGAGTCGGCTGAGAACACCAGCCAGCCTGGATGGAGCCATGGTTCCATGGCTCCTGGAGTGAAGTCATCCGGCAGGCACACCCAGAGCTCACACTATCATCATTCAGGCTCTTCAGCATTCTGAGTGTGTGTGTGTATGTGTGTCCTGCCATGCATGTCCAGGGTCTTTCATTTTCCTGAAAGCCCCCTGAGAGCTGGGCCTATGTCTTTTCCTTCCCTATATCTTCCCTGAGTCTGTCACAGGTCTACAAAAATCCCTCCACCCTGACACCTAACTGTGAAGGTCTCTCACTATCGGAGACTGGATAAGGAAGCCTGGGCTCCCTTATGGACTGCAGTCACTGAATTAATAGCTAATAGTTATGCAGCACCCACTGTGTGCTGAGCAGTGTTCTAAGTGCTTTACAGTATTCAATGATACAGTCCCTTCAATAACCCTGTGAGGTAGGTACTATTATTAGCCCATTTTTCAGATGGGGAAACTGAGGTATAAAGAGGTTGATTTCACGCCTCAGGGTCACACAGCTAGCAAATGGAGAAGCAGGATTTGAATCCAGGCAGCCTGGTCCCAGAGCCCAAGCTCCGGCTGCTGCGGCAACCTGACAAGGCTCAGGAGGAAGGACTCAGGCATCCCGCAGCTCTGGGCATGAACTCTGACATCGTCACCTTGTGTGGTCACTTCCTCCAGGCTCAGTGTTCTCTCCTACAAATGGCCGAGAGTGCTCACCTCAGGGGATGCATGAAGATGACATGAACTTAGGTGTCCAAAGTGTCCAGCACAGGACCTGGCACTCCTGAGTCACTTCTGAGGGGAGAAGAGACAGCGGTGGGAGGAGCCCAGCTTCCCAATCCATTGACAGAGGGTCAAAGGTCATGTGTTTGTCTGTCCTGCCCTTGGCCGTATCTGGCCAAATTGTTCTACACAGAGGAGATGCTCGGTGGTGGGCAAACTCTGGCCTCAGAACCAAGTAAAACAGCCATCCTGTGCCCTCCAGCACAGCTGTCCGCTCCACCCCAACACCTGTCTCTTGCACACCTTCCCTAAAAAGGCAGATTCCCCACCCCCCCCGGGCAGCCACGAAGCTGCCTCTCCACGTGTCTCACTGGGGCTGTGGGCCCAGGTCACTCAGGCGGCACCCCAGGGCTGCTGTGCGGGTCCCTTAATTAGAATCCGACAGACAAAAGGGGATTGTGGAAGAGGCTCCCAGGCTCCCTGCAGTGGGAGTGTCAGGCTGACTATCACCCTGGTTGGTTCACAGGCTTCTTACCACCCCTAATCCCAGAGGTCTCGTGCCAGGCCAGCACTAGAACCTTGTTTATTAGGTAAAGGCCAGGGTTGGATTTGAGGTCCTCACAGAAGCAAAGTGGGGAGCCTCTTTTTGCTCGTCACAGAGACGTGGGGCTCCCATACTCCTCACAGCACTGTATTGTATCAGCTGTATTCCTAAGTGCCCTTTAAACAGGCAGCCCAGCCTCCCCTGGCATGGTTATCTAGGGAGGTGAGGCTCCAGCCTTCCTCATCCTTGCCATGGGAGAGAAAAGGAACAAGGGGCTCTAAAGATAAACCTCAAGGAACTGCAGGAGAGGTGCACAGATACTGGGCCCTCCATTTCAGCACTAAATTTCCCATTCTCAATATGGGGCAATGCTGGCTGGCATTTGGGGCAGGCTCTTTCCCTCATGAGTCTACCCCATCTTCACGCACTGAATGTGGGGAGCACCTTCAGTCATTTGGGACAATAAGATGTGCTGCCTGTTTCACCCCCACCCTGTTCAAACACCCACGTGAGTTGGGGGTTTGGGGGTGAGTGATGCTACCCCTGGTGGAGAAGGCCATCCAACTCGCAGCGCTCTTAGCAGGGCGGGCACATCTGCTTGGGCCTCCTGTCCTAAGGCTCCAGGAATAGTCACATTTTCCCTCTAAGCATCAGCCTCTTTCACTAAACAGGGGGCTGTGCTGTGGCTTTGACATCTGTCTAACCCTCACCCTAACTCTAGGGGTCCCCAGCGGGTCAGACGACCGCCACCTAAGGTCCTGAAGCAGCCCCAGCTCCTTCTCTGACTCCAGCTTTTTGGTCCTCTCTCTCTGGCTGGCTTCCCCAGGCCCCTCCTTGGATTGTGGCATCCTCCTTAGACTCTCTTACCCTTAGTCCTATGCAGTTGAAGCCTAAAGAAGGAAGCGGGCCAGGGAAGGGCAGAGGGCGTGTCCTCTTCCCTCTGGATAGACCTTCTCTATTATCCAGTTCTCCTGTCATCCCTTGCCTTCTGACAGTTTCTCTGGCGGGATTTTGACTGCTCATTGTTATCCTTGTCAAGGTGGGACTCCTCTGGTGTTCACCCATAGCCTTTCTCTTCAATTGCTCTGTTTTGCATTTCTATGGTAAGTTTCTTCCTTCCTTATATAATGATTACTCTGTCTTTCTCTTTCACTCACACAGACATGCACATGCATATATACAACACACACACACAATGCACACACACACATCCTTTGATATTTCCTTAAGATACTTCTCTGAAGACATGAGGGCAAGGGAAGGCTGTCGCTTGCTCAGTCGCTCAGTCGTGTCCGACTCTTTGCGACCCTATGGACTGTAGCCTACCAGGCTCCTCCGTCCATGGGATTTCCAGGCAAGAGTACCGGAGTGGGGTGCCTTTTCCTTCTCCAGGGGATCTTCCCGACCCAGGGATCAAACCCAGGTCTCCCGCATTGCAGGCAGACACTTTACCCTCTGAGCCACCAGGGAAGCCCCCAGGGAAGGCTGTAGGGGGGCTTTAATGAGAAAGGCTTTCTTCCAAGTGGGGCTGGGGGAGGACTGGGGAGCAGCTCATTAGAATACGAATCAAGGAAGTCAGTGGAGCCGCTGTCTCTAAAGTGCTTTTAAAAATATCTACTTTCCCCCCTCCCCGATTAAAATATACAAATTCAGTGTAAGACATCTGGAAAATTTAGAAAAGCAGAAATAAAAAAATAAAAATTATTTCAGAGTACATCATGAGAAATGCTGGGCTGGAAGAAGCACAAGCTGAAATCAAGATTGCCGGGAGAAATATCAATAACCTCAGATATGCAGATGACACCACCCTTATGGCAGAAAGAGAAGAGGAGCTAAAGAGCCTCTAGATGAAAGTGAAAGTGGAGATTGAAAAAGTTGGCTTAAAGCTCAACATTCAGAAAATGAAGATCATGGCATCTGGTCCCATCACTTCATGGCAAATAGATGGGGAAACAGTGGAAACGGTGTCAGACTATTTTTTTGGGCTCCAAAATCACTGCAGATGGTGACTGCAGCCATGAAATTAAAAGACGCTTACTCCTTGGAAGAAAAGTTATGACCAACCTGGATAGCATAATGAAAAGCAGAGACATTACTTTGCCAACAAAGGTCCGTCTAGTCAAGGCTATGGTTTTTCCAGTGGTCATGTATGGATGTGAGAGTTGGACTGTGAAGAAAGCTGAGTGCCGAAGAATGAATGCTTTTGAACTGTGGTGTTGGAGAAGACTCTTGAGAGTCCCTTGGACTGCAAGGAGATCCAACCAGTCCATTCTGAAGGAGATCAGCCCTGGGATTTCTTTGGAAGGAATGATGCTAAAGCTGAAACTGCAGTACTTTGGCCACCTCATGAGAAGCGTTGACTCATTAGAAAAGATTCTGATGCTGGGAGGGATTGGGGGCAGGAGGAGAAGGGGACGACAGAGGATGAGATGGCTGGATGACATCACTGACTCGATGGACGTGAGTCTGAGTGAACTCCGGGAGTTGGTGATGGACAGGGAGGCCTGGCGTGCTGTGATTCATGGGGTCGCAAAGAGTCAGACATGACTGAGCGACTGAACTGAACTGAACTGAAGGGACAAAATGTCATGCCTTAAGCTCTAAGACAAATCACGTGGGAGCAAGAAACTTAACAATAAATTCTTTTTGGTTCTGTATTGTCTGTGATAAATGACCACACTCAGCATCAATAAGTGCAGACATACCTGAAAAAGAGATGTACATACAAGCCCATAGCTCCTGCTGAAAACAGTAGATTGAATTCAATTTTGGACTTGAAGGTAAATTTCACAGCCCTAAGCAAAATTACTCTAGTGACCTGCTACCACCACACATGTACTAAAAGTAAGACCACCTCAGCTAAAATGGGGGGACATTATAAAAGATCTCAAGATAGATGGTGAAGAGTGCCACTCTTTAGTCCAGATTTTTAAAAACTATTGGTTGACCCAAAAGTTTGGGCTTTTCATACCATCTTATGGACAAATCTGAACAAACCTTTTGGTCAACTCAATATAAGCTCTATGCTAAAGAGGATTGCTACCAGGAGACACAACCTCTCTGGAAGCTCAAAGTATCTTCTGATCAGTCAGATTTGCAATTCTTCTCAGGAAAAAAAAAAAAAAAATCTCAGGATGTGCCAAAGGCCTGGGAAACGGCAGATTGTGAGGAGAGAGAGTGGTATTGGAGAGCCCACTGCATGTGCAATAATGTATTTTTATGCTTGAGTGAAATTCAACAAGAGAAAATGCTGGAAACATGCAAGATGAATAACAGGATGTGTCTCAGTTACTGCCCCTGGAACACGCTTTACTATGCTCACAGAAAGCAATGGAACAGTGCATTCTAGAAAAGTAAGATGAGGCACGGGAGACAAGGACACAGGGAGAAAGATGTGAAAAGGGAACACACAGGTACACTCTTCAAAAAGCTAATCCCTGTGAACCAGCCTCAGCTGAGGTGGCGCACATGCACTTAACGCATAAAAAGGAAACTCCAAAAGGAGCTCCTTGTTTGGAAAGCAGAGGCAAACCTGGGCTCCCAGTCTGTCACTGTAAAAGGTTCCTAGGAAAAAAGAGGAGGAAACCCAGGAGCGAGCTTTCGCTTTGGAATCAACTAGTTTGGCATTTGCAAGGTTTCCACATCCATGAATTTGTCACTGCTGTGGGCTTTCTTTTCCCTTGGCCTAGAACGGTTATGTGATGAGCGGTCACATAAAGCACAGTATAAATTTTTATTATTATTGGATGGCGCTGTGGCTGCATCTGCACTGTTCTGCATGGAGGTTTTCAGACGTATTATAATTACATTCTGTAGGTTTGCAAATAATGACATAACCCAGTCACCTTACTGTGGGTATGATTTATTACAAATAACAAAATGTTGTTATATGGAAATTAGTTTCCACACAACAGCTGACTAGAGGGGAGCGCTCTGGAGCCACTTTAATCACCAAGCCGAGAACCCGTGACATTTCAGGACCTGGGACAGCACCAGAAGGGCCATGGGCACCTTACTTGCCAGAGAGACCTCTGCAAGAGGAAACTGAAAGGCAGGTATATGGCAACAGTGCCCTGAACAGTTAAGACCCATGCTGAGTTCAAGGCCAGGGCTTTTGTCAGCTTGGGAGAAGGAACTGCCATGGATTACTTCTGATTTTTCATTAGGGTGCTGCCTTCTCCTGACCTCCTCTTTTAGCAGCTTAAATGTGCCTTCTCTAATTTGAAAAGAAAACTGCCAACCCCAGAATCATCATCCATAAACTCACTTTTTTTTTTCACCTTTGGGAATATTCATCATTATTTAAAGTAAGAAGAAAAAAAGTTCAACCAAAGATACATTAAGTCTGTTGAGTGTATGGGCACATTGAGCCCTATCCACACACTCAGGTTGGGTGCTGCAGGAGGAATACAATTAATATATACTTGATAAGTTTCTTGGTCATTTAGTTGTTAAAAAAATATTCTCTTAACAGGGTGGATGGTTGCTGCTTATGACAGAAAGTAGAATATAACACTTTCAAACATTCTCTCCATCTCTCCTTTCTCTCACTGTCTATGCAAAAGAGATCTGGAGCAACAGTTACCTTTTGGTGTAATGCATTTTTACAACACAAAAATAAAAAACAATAATAGCCTTCATAGAACCTTAATATTTCCCCATATCCTAAAGGTAGAACTTATTACCCCATTTAGCTGAAGACTAGGAATTAGTTCAGCAATTTGCCCCAGACTGAAGAACAAAGGAAGGAATAGAACTCAGGTTTCCGATTATCCCAATCCCAGATACATCCTGCTATGTCATGGGTGTCGAGGGTGATTCAGGAGAAGGCAGTGGCACCCCACTCCAGTACTCTTGCCTGGAAAATCCCATGGACGGAGGGTCCTGGTGGGCTGCCGTCCATGGGGTCACTAGGAGTCGGACACGACTGAGCGACTTCACTTTACAGGGTGACTTAGGAGATGGCAGCTAGTCAATGTGCAGCACTGAAAACTAGGTTGAACTCGATTTGGGTTCCATTATGCTTTCTGCTCACTTTAGAAGCTCTTGACTCTAAAGAAACTCAGGCTTTTTCATCTCTGTTTACATTCAGGATCATAAAAACCCATGATCTCTTACCCCCCAAATGTAAGCTCCAAATGTTCCTTTGTCCTGTCTCTATCATTTCAGGGTTTGGGGGTAGGGGTAGGGGGTAGGGCTTGAAGAAGGGGCAAGGGAAGCACTTTGCTTGGTGAGGAGGAGCAGTGCCAACTTTCATTACAGCATCCAGGGGGAGCAATTACACAGAACCCAAGATATGTTTGTCATCGTCTCAAAATCAGGGCTGAACTGCTTTGGTTTAAACTGATCAAGAGCTCTGAGAGTTCGGAGGAAGGCTTCTGACTATCCCATTTTTGGAGTAGGGTCTCTGGTATTGTCTTTCTTATTTGACATTGGTGCCCAAAGTTTTGAAAGGATAAGTACATTAAGAATTTAAACACCTGGGGAGTGATCACTCAGTGACCTCAAATAACACTAACATGGCGGAGTCACAGAATGATCACCATGCTGTGGATCAAGTCACCAGTTTCCTTTCAGTGGTAAGAGAACTTCTGACTATCTAACCTGAAATATTTTGTTGCAGTTTGGGGTAAACTTTGGGGGTGGTTTCTGGTTTTGCAGGTTTCCAGCCCTTGGCCACTGGATGTCCAACTTTAGTTCTGGTCCATACTCTTTCCTAACCTTGGGATACTAGTGACTGGAAGGAGATTTCCAAATGATTTTCCCTAATCAAAAGTCTTCAGTGATTCCTTAGTACTTAGGCTCTAGAATTAAGGAATAGGTTCTTAGAAACCCTCTAGCGTTGGAAACTTTTCTTTGGGGGTATGGATGCTTTTCTTCAAATGAAATTCTACATAGAACCCCAAGGTATAGAATGAGTGAAAAAGGTGATGCTCTAGATAAGGCCCCTGTTAGGGGTTCAGAGCTCTCTCTGCTTAGCAGCACCCCTAACCCCTCCATACCGTTTGAACATGTTCACTGACTTCTCCAGACTTCTCCCCTGAACACTAGGCAACTGCTACCACCCCGTGCTTCTTTATCAAGATATATTCCGGACTCCAATTCAGGAGCCAACAGAGTAAAGGCTGCAGGACCCTGGCTCGAGGTTGGGTCAGATGCCTTTCAGCTGGGTCAGAAGATGGGCACAGAACACACAGATGTACAAACATCAGACCAACAATGATGTGTCCTCAGAGACAGAAACCACAGTAGCATCCAGGACTGATCAGTAACTCTAGGAGAACTGGGGTCTGGCGGTGGGGCTTTACTATATGGAGGGGAATGGCAGGGTGCAAAGTGTAGGGCCAGGTTCTGTATTTGAATCAGCTCTGCCACAGTGTGTGATCTGAAGCAAGTTACACTTGGTCCTCTGTATCCATAGATTTTGGAGTGGGACCCCTGAAGCTATCCCAGAGATACCGAGGGATGACTGTACTTAACTTCTCTATTCCTCATTTTACTTACCTGCAAACACGGTGGGTGCTAGTGATACATCCAACATTATAGAAATACGGTGAGAAGGGGATGAGTTTATTCTAAGAATAAGCATTGGTTTAGGAAAATGCCTAAAATGAAGGAAGCAGCCTATACACATCGGCTGTCTCTTCTGCTGATCACCCTCACATTTTCCCTGTCTAGTCTTTGTGCCCGTTCTGCCAGCACCCGCGCCAGAGTCCCAGAGGGTGGGCTGGGGCAGGGCTGCGTGCGGTACACAGGGAGAGCGTTTATTGCCTGTTCTTCGCAGCCCCTCCCCTTTCTTCCGGGGCTTGGCTGGCCAAGCGGGAACGTCTTGCAGGCACATGACAGCCTCTCGCGGCTGAGCTGCGATGCGTAAAGGGATTTACGGTGTTGTAGAGCTACATCTCACTCTGGATCGTGTCTGGGGGTGAATCCCTGCTCCCTGCTCACAGCTGTGCACTAGCAGGCTGGCCCCACAGAGGGGAAATGCCAGCTTCTCTTGCCCTCGGGCTCTGGGTCCCACTGATCATTCTGAGCCATCCCTCTCCAAACCACAGGATCCCCTTTGCTCCCCGCTGTCTCCTCCCCCCAACCAGGGGAGGGAGGAGGGGTGGTCTGAGCCACCACATTAGGCAGTGACAATTAAATTCATTCAGAGCCGAGTCATTTGCATGCAACTCCTCACCAGGCGGAGAACACTCAACCTGTCATTATTTCCTGGCATTGCTGGTAACTGTGCCACGTGGCCGTGGAGATGGTGACTCCTTTCCCTGGGTACTGCCAGCCAGGGAGAGGTGATTGATGAAGGACCAAGGACCTTTCCTCCCACCCTAGGATGCCTCCGCAGGAGGCTGGGAGCCAGGACTAGAGGAGGAGGAGGGGGCAGAGACGAGGTGATAGGTCCCCATAGACCCAACTGCTTTGGGGCCAGTGGGGGTCTTGGCAGGCCACGGTCAGGGGATGGAGGGAGGGCAGGAATCATCTGAGGGTAGTCCCCACCCCCTCAGCTGGAATTTATTGAACGCGATTATCCCTTGAAAAGTATTAAAAGCCACAATTTTGCTGTATATCCAGAGAGCAGGCTCTGTAGCAGCTGTTCCCTTCCCCCACCCCTCCCACCCACTAATTCTCCCTTCTGTCCCTCCCCCATCTCCCGCTCTAAATAAACCACAGTGTGATCCAGGCTACAATGTCTACTAGTTATGCTGGTCCAGCATTTCTGGCTTAGGAAACATAGAAACAAAAAAGACTTAAAGGCTGAGACTCTCACATTGATGCCCCAACCCTGATCATAAACCCTTCACAGCAGAACAGGAGACTGAGGTCCAAAGGTCAGATTCTTATGGCTGGTGTGGGGAGGGGAGAGAAACACTTCGGCAAGGAGAGCTACTTTAACGTTACTTCAGAGGCCAAGCTGAGATGCCTGGAGCAGGTGGGACCATTAGAAAGATCCAGAAGCACTCCACCATCCAAAACACCATTCAGTATCCACTACGATCTAAAATCCCACCATCTGTGCTTTATTCCTTTCACTTAAACCCTTGATCCTGGTTTCAATGCAAATACCCCCAAGAGAGACAACATGATAAAATGTATTCAGTTATTTACTCTTTAGGAAGGATAAATTCCTCCAGCCTTTTCTGAGAGTAGGAACCAATTATAAAGGAAGGAAGGACACAAGAGTCTTATTCCCTTGAATGGGTGGAAACAGCTTTCACCAGCCGAAGGGAAAATGAAGAGCAAGGAATCTGTGTACAGAAGGCCCTCATATTTTTTCTAAGAGCCAGTTCTGATTCATTGGTTCCTGGGTGGAGAGACCTGGGCACACTGGGGTTCAGGCCAACTCAGCTGAATGTCCTCTCTCTGAATTTAGGTTTCCCAGGACAGTGGGGCCCTGGGTTCAATCCCTGGACAGACAAGTGCTGGAAGGACTGCTTTTTAGTCTCACTGCATTTCCTGCTTCTGTGATGAGGCCACCCACCAACGAAGCCCCAGCTCATTTCTCTTTTAAAGGCACGGATTTATCAAAAGGACCACTGCATTTCCTGTGTCTGTTCCCATCTCACAACTGGCATCTCTGTTGGGGGCATGCCCAGAGGTGCTGCCTTTAGGTGATGTCCAAACACAGGAATTTCACTTTGTGCCCCCAGATACAGGCAGATGGTTAATCTGGTGCTGGGAGTAGAGTGCTCCCCCTGCTCCACATCAGGCCCTGGGCATAGGTGGCCTGGTGTCTTGGCACATGCGCACGTATGTCTGTTCTTTCTCTGCCTGTGATTCCTCGAAGGCAAGGTCCCTCTCTTTAAACTCTGCAGCACTCAGCCTAAGGCAAGGCACATAGCTGGTGCCTAATAAGTGCTAGTTGTGGGACTTCCCTGGTGGTCCAGTGGCTAAGACTCCATGCCCCCTGCAGGGGCCCCAGGTTCAATCCCTGGTCAGGGAACTAGATCCCACATACCAAAATGAAGAGTTCCCGCGATCCCACACACTGCAACTAAAACCCGGCACGGCCAAATAAAATAAATAAATAAATGCTGGTTGTTGGTTGTCAGTCCCTGAGTTTGAGTAATTCATAGTCTTCAGCAAGGCAAGTATGTCACACACAGCTAAGACAAAGAGAGCAGTGAGGCCCCACTGGAGAGGGAGCAGACAGTCTACCGGCCTGCCTATGGAGGGGGAATCTTCCAGCTCCTGGCCTGGGAATTCTCAGTGTGCTACAATGCTCACCCTAAAACTGCTACCAAACTTGGTCCGAATTTTGTCCATCAGTGGTGTCCCAATCCTGCATCACATGCTAGTCACATGGCTTCCGAGCTGAAGGAAACCCACGTGTCAACAGGCCGGTGGCTGAGTGCTCAGGGTCAGGCATATCCGAACCTTCACTCTGTCACTTGCCACGTGACTGCGGGCAAGAGAACCTCTCTGGGCCTCAGTTTCATCATTTGTAAAATGGCGACAGCTTGCCGTAAAGATTGAATAAGATAGAGGACATAAGAGACTTAGCCTAGCGCCTGACACATAGAGAGCACTCAGTAAATGTTAGCGATTTACTTGTATCATTTCCTAAAGCCTAAGGCGCATGTCGTAAGCTCATGCAGCAGGATCCATCCTGCAGGAAGACTTTTACACTCAAAGAAGTCAGATGCACTCCTTTCCTCCGGCGAGGTACAAGAGTGGAATCGTTTGGGGTAAGGAGGGCTACTCTGAGAAATGTCAAACCTTCGGATAGAAACAGAAAGCATTTAGACAATTTCCTGAATGATCTTGAAGATCGAGATATTGGGGGAATTCCCTGGCGGTCTAGTGGTTAGGACTCCACACTTTCATTGCCAAGGGTGCCAGTTTGATCCCCGATCAGAGAACTAAGATGCTGTGTGGCACGGCCAAAAAAAAAAAAAGAGATATTTGTGGGAAGGTCAAATTCTTTTACTATCATCAGCAGCTCTAATATACTGAGCATCTATCATGTGTCAGGAATTGTGCCAAAACATTATTTATTAATATAATCCTTAAAATGATATTTCAAAGGAGGCAGGCTCATCCCCATTTAATTGACAAGGAATCTCTGATGAGCAGGTACCGTGGCTGGTGCACTGGTAGAGCTGGTGTTCAAACCCAAGCCCGCCTGAATCAAAGCTTGGTCTTTCTCCTAAGCAGACTGCCTTCCACACCCTGGTAGCCCTAGAGCATAAGCTCCTTGCAGGTAATGCAGGCGTCTCACTCATCTTCAGGAGCCCTGCATGTTTGCACGGTGTCTGGCCAAGGCAGGCATTCAGTATGTGACAATGGATTGAACATTTGGTGGCATAAACTAGTTCATGTACCGGGCGGTGGAGAGTGAGGTACTGTGTGTGATCCAACAGGGCCACAGCTCCCCTGCTGTTGTCAGAGAGGAGGGCAAACTGCACTGACCGTGAACTTGGCTATGGGGCTGCTTCTGTGAACTTGGCCCCTTAATGCGTTTGGCTGATGCACAGAGATCTACCTCCCTGCCTGTGTTCCCCCGCCCTCCCTCTCCACCAAGGCCTGTGTTAAATTGCAACAAACAACAGAGGCCCCCACCTTGGAGGGTGCTGCTCATGAATAATGAACCCGCACCGGCTCCGTTCTTTTGAAGGAATTCTCTCTTGGCTGTGGAGCTGCGTGGCAAGGCGGCTGCCTCATTATTGCAGTTGTTTATTTATTCATGCTCAAACGGGGTGGGCCAAGCCCGTTCACAGACAGCTTTCCCCTCATCGAATCCTGCTCTCCACCCTCTTTCCTTCCACTTCTAGCTTCTTTCTGAGGGCTCCAGTGGAGGATTGGGTGGGGAGCCATGGAGCTTGATCGTCCTGGGAGCCCAGGGTGGAGGAACCAGAGATGGAAATGGAAGGAGATCTCTTCCCATGCCAGTCTGCCTGCCCTGCCTTTCTGGCAACCAGGCCTGTCTGGGATCCAGGGCGCCCTGCCATGGGGACACGAGGCAGGTGCTCTGGGGACCACGGCAGCTGAAGAGCATCCTCTTCCTTCTGCTCTGCCTCACTCACCCTCCTGGATTTTAGATCAGCATGACCTTTCTCCATGTCTGTATTCCCTACCCTACCCCAGGGCAGAGCTGCTCTGACCAACACTTCCCAGGGACACTAATTAGGCTGGGAAAGCTGGGGCTGACCTTGCCCTTGTCTCCCGGAGCTCAGCTCAGGCCTCCTACATCCTTGTACCAATTCCCCATCACAACTCAGAGAGCTTCCCTCTGCGACAAGCACGGCGCTCTCTCCCTGCCCGTGGAGTCACATGCAACCTAGCACAGCCCAGAATGCTGAGACGAGGCAGAATGGAAAAGCACTTAAGCAGAGGCCCTCAGCCAACTTTCATTTACTCTGCCACCTGGCTTCTTTTAGTTCTGGGCACACGGAGTCTGTCTTTGTTGGACTAGATTTCTGTGGTAGGTCAGGGTGGCCTGCAGGAGGAAGGTGCTTTGGAGAGAGGGCTGGACAAATGGCAGGAAGGTTGGGGTGATGGGGAGAGATGAGAGGGTGTGGAAGGAGGGTCTGGCTTTAGTTCAAGCTGTCTAGGTGAGGCTCTCCTGCCCCAGGGAGAATTGTGATGGGCTGGAACCAGGCAGACCTGGATTGGAGCCCTGGCGTGGGTTCTCTCCTGCCGTGCCATCAGGGTGGGGCAGTCACCTAATCTCCTTGAGCCTTAGTTTCCTCATCTGTCAACAGGGCAAATGCCGGCCTCCCTGTAGGCAGTTATATGGGTCAGTGGCTGTACATACACAATGCCTGGCCCACGGCCTGTGAGTGCTCAGAACACAGCAATGGTTTATTATCCTTTCCACTCTGTAGTCTCAGTCTTCCCTTCTGTGTATTGGGGAGAGCAAGGCGGGGCTCTTCTGTGGGTGATGTGGGGAATCACTGTTGGAGCAGTGATAACCCCTCCTCATTGAACTCTAGGTCTGCTGGGGGCTCCTCTTTCCTTCCTCCTGAGGTTCCCCCATGAGTGGATAATGAGGAGCAGAGAGGAAACCAGGGGATAGGAGTACCTTCTCTTCCTTTCTGGGCCTCTGTGGCCTCCACGAGTCTTCAGTATTCCTGGAGAACATCATTCAGCCTTTGTTTAAATCCTGCCTCCAGCCTGCCTGTTCCACTTGAGAACAGCTCTGGGAATCAAACAACTCCCCTTCCCTAAATGTTTATCCACTGCTAGTAGCTATAACTTGAAATAAGTGTAATCTGTTTTCCATACGATACCCCTCAAGTGTTGGAGACAGCTATAGTCTTTCCACCCTTAGATATAACACACTTGTTGTTCAGTTGCTAAGTCGTGTCCAACTCTTTTGTGACCCTATGGATTGTGGTCCACCAGGCTCCTGTGTCCATGGGATTTTTCAGGCAAGCATAGTGGGGTGGGTTGCCATCTCCTCCCCCAGGGGACCTTCCTGACCCACCTCCTGCATCTCCTGCATTGGCAGGCAGATTTGTTACTGCTGAACCACCAGGGAAGCCAAACATACTCTTACAAGAAGTCATTCTTAATTAACACAGGTTCCATTCATCCCACCCATCCCAACCCCACTCTGGTTCCATAGATAATCTGTACGGCAGATCCCCCCTTTCTCTGGACCCCCAGGGGAGTCCTCCCATGCCTTGTCTTTGCTGAGAGAATACACTTTGGGTCACACCAGCTGAGAAGACCTTAGCAGGACAGGTGGCGAGGACGGGACTTTGCAGCGAGAGGGCAGTGCAGGACCCAGAGGGATCAATTCCAAATGGCAGAAGGTGCACGTTTCCCTGCACCCAGAAGCCATCCTGGAAAGGAGGAATCCAGAGGCCACATCAGTGGGGAGGAAAGATTCCTGACAAAGCATGGGAATTCATAAGAGGATTTACTCATTAAGTCCCAACAGACTATTTTAAACTGGAAGAGACTGCAGTCTCTTTTAAGTGGTGAGTTTAAAACTTCCTCTCTGGAAGCAACCTAAACGTCCATCAATATATGAATGGATAAATAAGACGTGGTATATTTACAGAACGGAATATTGTACGTCCGTGCTAAGTTGCTTCAGTCGTGTCCTACTCTGTGTGACCCTATGGATGATAGCCCGCCAGGCTCCTCTGTCCATGGGATTCTCCAGGCAAGAATACTGGAGTGGATTGCCATGCCCTTCTCCAGAGGATCTTCCCAATCCAGGGATGGAACCTGCATCTCCTGCGACTCCTGCATTGCAGGCAGATTCTTCACAGCTGCAATATTTACAGGATGGAATAATACTCAGCCATAAAAAAGAATGAAATAATGTCATATGCAGCAACATGGATGGACCTGGAGATGATCATATTAAGTGAAGTAAATCAGACAGAGACAAATATATGATATTACTTACCATATGTGGAATCTAAAAGCTCCAATAAGTTCATTGGATACAAATGAACTTATTTACAAGACAGAAACACACTCACAGACATAGAAAACAAACTGATGGTTACCAAAGGGGAAAAGGGGGCAGGAAACTCCCAAATAATGAGTTTGGGATTAACATAAACAACAAGAACCTACAGTATAGCACAAGGAACTATACTCAATATCTTTTAAAAACCTATAATGAAGAAGAAATCTGAAAAAGAATATATATATGTACGTATAACGGAATCCCTTTACTGTACACTTGAAACTAACACAACATTCCTAATTAACTATACTTCAATAAAAATAACTGAAATTAAAAAAAAAAACTTCCTCTCTCCGTTTACATTAGAAGGAGAGCAGATCTTGAGAAATGAGGTCACTCGTGGAAACTAACAGAAGTTTCATCAGCATCATGGTGCATACACTTGACCCCACGATGTGTGCTTTGAGACCTCCTGTGTAAGGACACTGAGCCAAGACTGTGGGTGAGGCAGGTGGATGAGACCTCAGGGGAAAGCTGGGAGGGAAATATGCAAGAACAAATGAAAAGTTTAGCAGCAGTGCGACTGTGGAATATAGCAATTCCACAATGGAGGGATGACATCGATACTGAATGGTCTGGTATGGTTAACACAGCCTTGCAAATAGATGTAACTTTTATTGAGTCACTTTTTTCTGATCATAAAAAGAAAGTATACTTATTATAAAAAATTGAAACATATTGAAAAATATAAAAAAAAGAATTGAAATCCACAATCCAACTTTCCCTATTAATGGTTTGGTGAATTTCCTTACTATCATTTTAAACTTTTATATATGTTTTAAACAAACACATACCCACCTATACACACATTTCAGTATAGCTGAGATCAGGTTGTACATAGTCATATTTCCTGCTCATTTTTCTTCAGATTCAACGGAGAACATTTTATAATTATTTTTTTTCTTCACTTTAATAGCTTTAAAGAGTCTTTATAAACTATTAATAGTATGTTTCATGTCCAGGTGACCGCCCATTATACTGATGATATATTTAACTGTGATATATTAAAACAATGATATATTTAAACTGTGATATATTTAAACAATCCCTGTTGATATTTAGACCATTTCTGATTTTTCATTATTAAAAATACTTATCTATATTTTTCTGTTTATTTTCTTAGGATAAATTCCCAGAAATGAAATTATTATTAGATCTACAGGAGACATTATTTTTAAGGCTCTTTGACAAATATTGCCATAAGTGTTGACACATATCATGTAAATATTGTACCGATTTTTGCTATCATCTGCAGTTTGCTGAAGAGCCCTTCTGACCTTTGCCAACACTGAGCATCATGTATTTAAAAAGACGTGCCACACTGAAAGGGCAAAAATGGCAGCTTGCTTTAATTTGCATTTTTGATTACTAGTGAGGTGGATTCTTAAATACATTTGTCTCAAATGTTTTTATTTCTTTGTGAATCTCTGTCATGCTCTTTTCTCCTTTTTCTTCTCAGATGTTAGTGTTTTCTTAATGATCTAGAAGAGTACTATATCTGAAGGATTTCATGGGGTCACAAAGAGTTGGACACAACTTACCAACGGAACAACAATTTTTACCATTGCTGTATTTGTTCCAGATAATTTTTTGACTTGTAGTTTGCCTTTTAACTTCATATACAGTACATGTTGGATGAAATGAAGTGGTAGATATAATGTTTAAGAGTCTGGAAGACTGTCTTTGTACTCTGACCTTCTCCTGTGGCGGTAATGGGACAGCGCAGAGAGAGCTGTATGGATCTGACCTGGTTGCCTTGTGATCCTCAAGCCCTAATGAACTTCTCTTTAAGAATTTCTAAGGGAGCCCCAGTGATCACTCTTGACCTGAAAACCATCCCATTCCCACCTCCCTCTAAAAGAGGAATGAACCCTCAACACACCCAACAGTGCATCCTGCCCACTCAAAGAGGCACCAGTTTGTAACTGGACTGTCAAACAGTTCCCAGCCAATGGCTTGGGGACTGAAACTGTGGCTAGTTCCACATTCTTCATGCCAACAGGACACTTGATCACTGTGCTCCTTTCCTGCGGAGTCCACAGAGAATGCCCCCACCCCTTTTTGTTGCTACAACTGTCTTTTCTGGTCACACTTTCTTTCTCCTGCCAGCTACATATTACATGCACACCTCACCCCTTAAATGTGAAGTGTTGGGCAGGTGGTAGAAGCTCTTTCCTGACCCTCTAAGGGATTGATGAGTCAACAGAGAACTTGTCAACAAGCATCTCTAGTTAGTTTCTGGGGGTGACCTCTCCTCTCCCCAGCCCTAAATGTAGTGACACCATGAGAAAGTGCCAAAGAATTGATGCTTTCAAATTGTGGTGCTAGAGGAGACTCTTGAGACTTCCTTGGATAGCAAGGAGATCAAACCAGTCAGTCCTAAAGGAAATCAACCCTGAATATTCATTGGAAGGACTGATGCTGAAGCTGAAGCTCCAATACTTTGGCCACCTGATGCAAAGAGCCAACTCATTAGAAAAGACCTTGATGCTGGGAAAGATTGAGGGCAGGAGAAGAAGGGGGTGACAGAGGATGAAATGGTTGGATGGCATCATCAACTCAATGGACATGAGTTTTGGGCAAACTCCAGGAAATGGTGAAGGACACGGAAGCCTGGCATGCTGCAGTCCATGGAGTCACAAAGAGTCAGACACAACTGAGCCACTGAACAACAACAGACATCAGTGAGCAGGAGCCAGGGCTGCCGGGGACCAGCAGGAAGGACAGACTTGGAAGGAAGGGGTGATGGAGGTGTGGTCTTCGCCTGAACCTCCCAGATGAGTCCACTGTACCTTTTGCCTCCTCTATTCTGCCTTTCTTTTCCTAAGTAAAATATCTTGGGGGAGTTATTTCTTATAGGCATGCAGTGAGTTGCTCTATTCTTTGTAATGGTTGCCCAGTATTTAATGACACACAGTTATGTCCATGTATTTAACCAGTTCTCTATTCTGGAGAACTGAAGTTGATTCTAGGTTTCTGCAACTACAAATAATACTGCAAAAACAAAACAAAACAAAACCCCAAACCACCTTACATAACTCTCTTTTGAGCCGTGTGTTGTGCTCAGTCATGTCCCACTCTTTGTGACCTCATGGACTGTAGTCCACCAGGCTCCTCTGTCCATGGGATTTTCCAGGCAAGAATACTGGAGTGGGTTGCTATGCCCTTCTCTAGGGGATCTTCCTGACCCAGGGATCGAACCCCTGTCTCCTCCATTGGCAGCCAGATTCTTTACCACTTTAGCCACCTGGGAAGACTTATGGATCTCTTTGCACATGTGCTAATTGATACTTAACATCTCTGTAGGGGGGATTCCTAGAAGCAGAATGGCTGAGTCAAAGGGCACATTCCCAATATTTCTGTCTCCTGGCAAGTTACACAGCCCACCCCCCTGCAGGGAGGATGTGCCTGTTTACCCCTCTTTCCTACTAGCTGCACGAGAGACCTGCCCACACCAGCCAGCACAATCAGAAAAAGACACAACCCTCAACATGGCCCATGAAACGTCTCCCAGGTCTGGCCCCCACCTGCCTCTTCTCAATATCTTCAGGGTGACCCCTCTCCCTTCCCTCCTTCCTTGCTGGCCATGGTCTTTGCATACACTATCCGCTTCCCTGGAATGCTCCTCTCTGTCTTTTATGAATCCTTCAGATCTCAGCCACCCATCATTTCTTTAGCGAGTTCTTGAACCCCTGAGCTCTTGGAGCATAGTGCTCCATACTGAGGTTTGAGGGAGTATTTGATAAATGTCTGTACCTCAGCTGGACTCTAAACTCCATGAGGACAGGCACCATGTCTGATCACCATAGTACTCTGTGAGCAGGATGCAGTACCTGGTCTACAGGAGAGACCGACATGTTTACTAGATGACTGAACAGAAGTCAAACTAGCTCCTCTTTTCCCTCTGCTACATTTCTCATCCTGCGCTCATTTTCTAGGTGAGGATCAGTACCCTTGATGAGGCTCATCAGTTACTTGGTGAGACACGCTATCTTTTTCTTTGTCAAATCGTTTCACATGGCTATCGAAACTCCTCTTTCCTTTCTAAGCTTTTACTTAAGTCATTTCCTTCCCTGAAGTGCCCTCTCCTCCTCCCTTTTGCCTCATGAAGTCCTATTCAGTCTTGGAAACACACTGCAGCTTTTCTAAGAAATTGCTAAGTTGAATTTAACCTTGCCCACAGCCCCATAGTGGCTCAGACGGTAAAGAATGCAATGCAGGAGACCCTGGTTTGATCCAGAGAAGGGAATGGCAACCCAGTATTCCTGCCTGGAGAATCCATAGACAGAGGAGCCTGGCAGTCAGCGGTCTATAGGGTCACAAACAGTCAGACACAACTGAAGCGACTTAGCACACATCACACGGTCCCACAACACTGTCTCTCTGAAAGACCTTTCCCTTGGCTGAATTTTGCAGTGGTTTATGAATTTCCCTATCCCTCTACTGGGTGTGGGGTCTTGGGGAGCCAGGAGCCATCCTTGTTCATTTCCGAATGCCCCTCAGCCCCAGGTACAGCAAGCACTCTGTACACAGTAGGTGTTCAATAAACTCTGGATTGACTCAAAAGGAGTGATGCTTAAACAACAAGGGCCAATCTTGGCTTCTTGCGTGTTTGGGGAGGTTTTCCAGACAGAGCTCCCAGGCCAGGCTGGGAGAGCCTCTTTCCTCCTTCCCCTGTTCCTCAGCACAGGCATGCCAAACCCCACGGCTCGCTAACTTTCAAACTGCGTTATCCCCATCCCAGAACTCAGGAAATATCATCAGACAAGGCAGATGTTTCCCATCAAGTCTGGAAGGTTTCTATTTTCATTTTCCACATCAGCATCATGCTATCAATCTCTTCTCCAGCTTGCTTCCTTCTTCTGCCTCCCCACACCCACCCCTAACATGCCAACCGCTAGCCCCGCTGTGGATCAATTTCTGTGTTGCAGATACAGAGGTAGTTGTGCTTGACAAATGAAGCTGCCCTTCCAGGAGGTAATAGAAAGATCAATACTTGTTATTCTGGACTGCCCTGGAACGAGCGGGCCAGCGTCCACCACCAGAACCACACTGCGCAGCCTGCCCTGTCCAAAATGCCATGCCTCCCTTCTTCCACGCCCTGTGCATCTGCAGAGGCTCAGTGAGCCCAGGACCAAGCCAGCTTGTCTCTCCTCATTGTCTTTGTCAAGAGGTGAGCACCCTTTGAATGCACAGCCTGCTGCCCTGGGCCTTGTAGGTTGATGTTCTGGGGGATGGGGTTCAGGAACCCACAAAAAGGCAGTGCTGGATGGTGCTGACAGAAGCAGCCCAGTGGGCTGAGGGGCAAAGAGAACAAGCCAGAGTTCAAGTCCCAGTTCTGCCACACACTGGCTGTGTGACCTTGAGCAAATCACTCTCCATCTCTAATTTGGTCATATCTTCTACCATGAGTCAAGGAGGTTGGACTAGATCCCCTAGAGTCCATGGATGGGGTTTTGAGGGTCCAAGTACCCCTGAAATTGTATTCACATTTTATGCATATGCATATTTTTTTCTGGGTACAGGGTCCATGTTTCCTGTCATCAACACCCCGACCCCCACCACTCCACACACCAGCCTTTAAAAGGATCCTTGACCCTAGATGGTCAAGTCGGCCCTAACATGCTTTGATTCCAAAGAGGAGACAGACATTCTTGTGCTGCTGCTGCTGCTGCTGGGGACACGTGGCGGCACCTTAGCAGAAGACTCAAGGGCACTTTTGGAGTCACAGTAAGGAGATGGCTAGAGGTAAGTGGGTATATCTGGGAAGACTTCTTGGAAGAGGTGAATTTCCCCCAGAAAGCAAAATTGTCAGGGTGAGGCTGAAATCTAAAAGGAAAAGGAGACATTGAGAAATAATACTCTCTCCTCTTCCCCATGTTCAAAAAATAGGATGCTTTGTGAAGTAGGGGGGGGGTGCCTAATTAGCTGAGGCAGCTCACAGTCCTCCACCAAGAACAAGAAATCAAAAAGTCAAACACCAGCTCATTAAATGCTCGGGGCTGGCTGGCTATTAAAAGAATTTCCATTTCAGAACAGGATGCCTACCAGGGAATGCCAGACCTAAATATAAGCCAGCCCCCTCCCTGCCAGGAGACTTCACCGTGTTAGGCAGGAAGGAGGGAGGACTTTGTGGAGATATGTCATTACTTTAACATCCAAATATAACTGGCCCCAGGGGGTCTGGGACTCAGGCTGCTTTCCCCAGCTGCCTCCTGCAGGAGCCAGGGGAGGGGACCAGGGGAGGGTGGGAGCAGGCCTGGCAGAGTACTGAGGTTTGGGCTGCAGGCAGCCCTCCGGCCACCCCTTCCCTTATTCAAATGCAGGGAGTCGAGAGGGGGGCCCACTGAGTTCTGTCGGCTTCGTCTTGATCCGGATGCTGGGGGTGGGCAGGGCTTTGGGGAAGTTTAGGGGCTCTCTGGATATTTAGGGTCACTTTTCCTGCATGCTTCCCTGGAAAGAGCAGAGGGAAGACGCCACAGGGAAGAAAAGACCCCCAAGATTTGTAGGTCTCTGCATGCCTTTCCCACAGAGCCTGCTCCCCATTGGGCACCCTGCACCCATGTGGATGGTTATCCATCTGATGTCTGCTTTCTCCATACACTAGGGCTCTTTAAGAACAAGAGCCCTGTGCCTGCTTCCTTTTTGCACCCCCAGCATCTAGCCCAGTGCCGGGTGTGGGGAGGTCCTTGGTGAGCGGATTAACAGATGAAATGCCAGTCTTGCCAACACCACTCAGATGGGCAGAAGACTTGCCACCACTGGTTCTCAACTCCCTGGTGCTCAACAGAACCACCTGGATGCTTGGATTCTGACTGGTCTGTGGTGCAACATGAGCATCCAGAGTTTAAAAAGCTCCCCGGGTGATTCTAAAGCAAAGCCACGTTACCTAACGAAAAAGCTTTCCTTCTCTCAGCTGATTCTGGGTTCCTCCTCCTCCCCGCTTTAATGCCCTCTTGTTGAGTCTTAAAACAATCTCCTGAGGTAGGCAGGGCAGGGATCATTATTCCTAAGGGACTTAAGGGGAACCCAGGCTCCAAAGAACTGAGTGACTTGTTCAAGTTTGCACAGTAGATGGACGATGATGCTGGGACAGAGGCCTGGGGCCTGGCAGTGCCCAGCCCAGGCTGCTCTTCCACTGGAAATTGCAAGAGGGGTCAGGACACTCAGGGAGTTGACCCGCAACAGAGTGCAGCTCATTTCTTGGAGTCAGGGAAAGAGACACCTAGGTGGCCAAGGAGAAGCCACACAAGACTCAGCATCTGTCCCTTTATAGCATGGCGGGCACTGGCTCAGCAGGGACCCTGGCCCGGGGCAGCATCAGGCTGGAGGCCAGCCTGGGGCAAGAGCGTGGGTCCGGGGCCAACAGACAGAGGGAGCAGTTTGTGGTCACATAACCGTGCCCGGGTCTTGCCTGGAGAATCCCAGGGACGGCGGAGCCTGGTGGGCTGCCGTCTATGGGGTCGCACAGAGTCGGACACGAATGAAGTGACTTAGCAGCAGCAACCGTGCCCGGGAGAAAGCTGGCAAAGAACCAACAGTGCAACAGCCCATCCCAGGCTGCCTCTGGTTCACATGGCAGGAAGATCTGTCCATCGAGGGGAAGTAACAGGTCCCCAGCAGCACTGATTTCCTGCTCTGGGGAACGTGGACAAAAATGCCCTCTGGATGGGCCACTGCAATGGCGAAATCAGAAAACAGGGACTAAGATACTGACATGGAAAGAAGACGCTCCTCTGTGCCCTTCATCCTGGGGAAGGGCTCCAGGATGAAGCTCCACCTCATTGGAGCTCAAAGGAGGCTCGGCCTCTGCCTCCTTTTCCTGCACCCCTATCACGCCCTGAAGTCTGGGACCCCAGGCCTGCCAGAGGAGCCAGCTAATCCTATTTGCAACCTATTCGCACCATGTGTGAACTCCGGACCAGCATGAGTTTGCTTTCTCAAAGCTGGGGAAGATCTCACAGAAACAGGCATGGATATAGGGGAGTGGGTGGGGTGAAGTCCAATGACCTGAACCTGTTGGTCTCCAAGGTCAGTTTTGGGGAGAGGTGCGGGCATGTCTTTCACCGTCAGGGTGGCAGCTCCCCAGATGTTCTCCATCCTCACTGAGGCCATGTGGCTGGCCGGGCGACAGAGAAGGAAGTACACCTGGGCAGCGGGCCTCATTAAGTCCCAAGCAGGTGCTGTTGGTGGGTGGAAGGCAGCATCTGCTTCCTGGGAAGGAAATCCTCACAAATGCAACTTCCCGCACGTGACTGGGCCAGCAGACCAAGAGGCTACTGGATAAAGGTCCTCATCCATGACCCTCAGGTCATTCATTGCTGAGTGTTCTTTCACTGAGCAATGCTCCCATGACCAGGGGTGGGGGCAGCATGGAGAGTCCCAGCAGAGGAGGGACATGCAGATTCTTGCTAGAAAGCTATGGTCACTTGGATGCAGCTGGGCCTGGCAGCCAGCTAGCAAATATCATTTTTATCTAATCCAAGTAGGCCTGAGATTGTCTCACTGCTAGGCTTTATGCCTGAAGACCCCTTTTTAGCCCTTTGGGGCTTGAATGTCCCTTTACAAGCAGGTTTCTAGCATCTCCTTCAGGCCTCTTGTGGTGGGGTGCTCATCGCCTAGCAAGTTTTCCACTCCAATTCACTACTGATTGTCTTATTGGATTGGAGCATGGTGTGGCACTCTCAGCAGTTTGGAAGGTCACCAGGACAGACAAAACTTGAGAAACTGACTCTGCTGCTGGAGCTGCCACTGGGGCTCAGGAAGGTGGCCACAGTTGGTGGTCCAAGAACTTCAGTGATCGTCAGTCTCAGGGCTGAAAAATAGCCTTACGTCCTCAGTGGGAAGGCTGCGCTGCCGCTGGTATACATAAGTTTATTGCTTTCCATTGTCGTGCAGTATTTCATTGCATCAATATAGAACAGTTTATTCTATTGCTGATGGATACTGGAGTTTGTTCCAGTCTGAATGAATGAATCTCATATGAATGTAAATCACAAATATAAGTTTGAGCAAAGGAAGTCAGACACCTCAAAAGAATATACTTTGCATAATGTGTGTGCTTTTTTTCAGGAAGGGGGAAGTTAGTGACTGGAAGGAGAACACAAAGGGCATCTGGGCTGCTGGTGATGTTCTATTTCTTGAGTAACAGTGATTATACAGATATGTTTACTTTGTGAAAAACCATCAAGCCATACATCTACAACCTATGTCCTTTGAGACATGTATGTTACACCAGTACAAGTACATCAAACTAAAAAGCTTCTGCACAGCAAAAGGAATAGTCAAAAAAATGAAAAGGAAACCTACAAATGGAAGAAAATATTTGCAAACTACATACTGATAGGGGATTAATATTCCAAAATATAAGAAACTCAGAGAACTCAACAGCAAAAGCACAGATCATCTAATTACAAAATGGGCAAAGGAACAGAACAGACATTTTTTCAAAGGAGAAGTAGTCAACAGGCACATGAAAAGATCCTCAACATCACTAATCAGGGAATCACACATCAAAACCACACTTAGGGGGATCTTCCCTGGGTCCAGTGATTAAGACTCTGTGCCTCCAATATTGGGGGTGCAGTTTCGATCCCTGATGGGAGAACTAAGATCCCACATGTCTCAGGGCCAAAATAAACAAAACAAAACTACGTTGAGCGAGCACCTCCACCTCACACCCAGTAGAATGGCTACCCTGAAAAAGACAAGAGATAACAACTGCTCTGGAGGATGTGGAGAAAGGGGAGCCCTGTGCGCTGTTGGTGGGAATGTAAATTGGTGCAGACACTTTGGAAAACACTATGCAAGTTCCTCAAACTATTCATAATAGAATAAAAGTATGATCCAGCAATATCACTGCTGGGTATTTATCTGAAGGAATTGAAATCACCATCTCACATTCGTATCTGCACCTCTGTGTTCACTGCAGCATTAGTAACAACAGCCAAAACAGGAAACAATCTAAATGTCCGTCCATGGATAAAAGATGAATGGAATACTCTTCAGCCATCAGAGAGAATAACATGCTGCTTTTTGTGACAAAGATGACCTTGGCAAACTTATGCTACTTAACATAAGAGAGAGAAAAATATTGTATGATCTGACTTGTATGTGGAATCTAAAAAAGTCACAATCATAGAAATAGATTTGTGGTTGCTAGAGCTTAGACAGTGAGGAAAATGAGGAGATACTGGCCAAAGGTCACAAACTTCCAGTTAAAAGATGATAAAATTTGGGAATCTAACACATACACTGAAGACTATAGCTAAAAATACTGTGTTGTATATGGTAGATCTTAAATGTTCTCGCCATAACAACAACAAAAAATGGTATTTATGTGAGGTGAAGGATGTGTTAACTACCTTGATTGTACATCTTAAACTCATTCAATCTTAGGTGTTAAATACATCTCAATAAACCTGGAAAAAAGACTTAAAAAAAAAATTCAGCCCAACCATGATTGATCTTACAATAATAATACTATAATGACCAGTATAATGGAACTTTACAATTTCTTACTGTGGTACAACAGATGAGAAGAACTTTATGGGCAACATTGACCCTTTCACAGAATTATAGTGAAAAGTCTAGCAATTATAAAGATACCCTTATTCACCGAAATTTGTTGACTCGTAGCTCAGATGGTAAAGAATCGGCCTGCAACGCAGGAGACCCGGTTTCGATTCCTGGGTTGGAAAGATCCCCTGGAGAAGGGAATGGCAACCCACCCCAGCATTCTTGCCTGGAGAATTCCATGGACAGAGGACCCTGGCGGGCTACAGTCTGTGGGGTCGCAAAGAGTCGAACACGACTGAGTGACTATCACTGCTATTACTACCACATGTCAGGTATTACTCCAAGGGTTTTCTGTGTATTAATTCATTGAGTCCTTCAGATAACACTAGGACGTCAGTATTCCCATCTTGCAAAGAAAGAAATGGAGGCTCAGAGAGGTTACTGCTAAGTCGCTTCAGTCATGTCTGACTCTGTGTGACCCCATAGACTGCAACCTACCAGGCTTCTCCATCCGTGGGAGTCTCCAGGCAAGAACACTGGAGTGGGTTGCCATTTCCTTCTCCAATGCATGAAAGTGAAAAGTGAAAGTGAAGTCGCTCAGTCGTGTCCGACTCTTCGTGACCCCATGGACTGCAGCCTACCAGGCTCCTCCATCCATGGGAGTTTCCAGGCAAGAGCACTGGAGTGGGGTGCCATTGCCTTCTCCTCAGAGAGGTTAGGTAGGCACTAAAAGATCACACAGCTGATGTGTGGTGGAGCTGATAAGTGGAGCTGATAAGTCTGCTGGGAACCCTGTTGGAGCTCCTGGATGCCTCAAGTGAAAATACCCTCAGGTAAGTTCTGGGCAAGCTGGGTCAGGTTGGGAAGCCCTCCAGGCTCAGCCACTGGCCCAAGTGTTTCTGGTCAGCTGAGAGGAAACACCCCCACAGTGTAGATGTTGCTGTATTTTTAAAAAGAGGTAAATAAGCCTCCTCATTTGCATGATATTTCACGCTGACTCTACCTCTCAAACTGTTATTCCATCTACACATGGCACTGTGGGATGCCTGCGATATTTTATAAAGTTAATAACTTTCTCTTAATTGGATGAGTTTATAGAATAGTCTAAGCAATTAACAATAATTACGCCAAAGACACTTTGATTCCAAGGATGCTCCACAAACATTGGCGTATTAAGCCATTTGGGGGGAAAAAAAAAACAACAACCTACCACACACTGTCACAAGACAACATACAGGCACACACACACTCACATGCTCCCTGCAGCCCTGTGACCCGGAAGTAGTCCCTATTTCCAGCATACAGGATGGTGGGGATTCTCTGATATACTAGAAAAGAAATGGTCCTGCCACATTTCAGCATACTCCCTGCACCTCCCTCCCCCCACCTAGCTAGGCAGAGGGGTTGCAAGGCCAGGTCGTGCTGGCACTTGTTGAAGGACACACTGTCTATGCATGCCCAGGTGACCATGCAGGACAATGCCCCCCGGGTGACTGGCAAGGACTCTTACTAAACTAGGTCTATCATAGTATAATAGCCTCTGCCTCTCCCTCTCTCTTTCTCCCCCTCTTCTCTCGCTCTCTCTCATGTTAGCTTTGATCTCTACAATACCTTTCCCAGGATGATGTCTCATTCAAAAAGGACAATTGCCAACATATGTAGCATTCAACACTTCTTGAATCATATTTTTGAGCTATTCAATATAGCTCCTTTCATACCATTAAAAACATGCAGGGTTGGAAGGGTCTTAATCTCATGCAGTGGTTGGATGGCTTCCCCAACATTCTAGCAGGTGGTTGCTCAGTCTTTGCTAGAGTACCTCCAGCGATGGGGAGTTTACTACCTTCTAAAGGCATCATTCCATCTTAAGGTAGTTTTAATTATGAGAACAAAATTCCACATAAGAGAACTTAAATTTATCTCCCTGGAACTTCCACCTGGTGGCTCTACTCTAAGTGAATTCATTTTTTCACATGAAACTTCTTCAGTTTTTTATTACCTATGAGTCCTATTGCCCCCCAAACACCCCAAGTCTTCCCTCCTGCAGTCTGGTGATCCCCTATTCTTATAACCTTTTCTCCCATTCCAAGCCAACTTCAGAAACTCATCCATCTAAAGATAAACAAAGTCTAGCTCAAAAGCAAAATAGGTCCCTAGTTTTAAAATGTTCATGTGACTGTCAACCTCTCTTTCATAGGTTTTGTTGGCTTAAAAAAATAAACTTCCCTGGTGGTCCAGTGGTTAAGACTCTGCACTTCCAGCACAGGGTGGGCGGGGAGGGGGGCGTGTATGGCTTTGATCCCTGGTCAGGGAACTAAGATCCCACATGCTGCATGGAGTAACCAAAAAAAAAAAATGACCCGGTCTTTGCAGGCAGAGATGCTTGCATTTGGACTGGAGAAAGTGAGCAGCAGGGAGCAGAGAGGCATATCAATGGAGCAAAGGAGAGCATCGGATTGAGAAATGGGACCTCTTGCTACTAAGGCTGCTATACGAAGCCCAAGACTGCCTGGTATCTGCAGGCATGTCCCTCACTTGGGATGGCCTTGAGTGCCATTACCACTCACTGGGGAGGGTGTCCCTGGGAAAGCAGGACTCTCCAATACAGGACTGTTGAATAATGCAGAGGCTGTGTCTTCCGTCTGCACCATCCTAGCATCAAGCCTGCCCCAAAGTAGCTCACCCAGGCTGGCCCAGGGAGCCAGCTCCTGACCCGTCGTCTTTGCCTTTCTCTCTGTCCCCTCCCCAGCTCCACTTCTGCCTTCATGTTTCTGGCTTGGGGGTGCCTGTGCCAGCCCATCTGTTCAGCCCCATATGCTGCCCGCAAGGGTTGCCAAGTCAGGCCCAGTGCTCAGTGACTCTACTCCAGCCTGGGCAGCAGGTCTGAGGCCTTCTCTGCCCAACCTGGTCGCTAGGAAACAGCCTGGCTGCCGCGCTGGGGCCGGGCCTTGATGCGATGGTGTGGCAGGGCCATGGCCATTGGCTGAGGACACCAGATGGGCATCCAGGCCAGATTTCTTCAGGAACTGACCCTGGTCAGGACCCAGGTTCTTGGAGAAGCACAGAAGATTAAGACCTTCTAGGGCTGGAGAGTCTCACTCATTGTGAATTTATAGACCACAGGGTAGAGATCCTTTCCAGAAAAATTTAGATTTGGAGGATAAGGGAAAAGATGTTTTATCTTTTTTTGTGCCCTTTGCAAATCTGTAGTTCCTTTTTAGCTAAAGAACTTAAAAGTGGATTATGGATAACATATTTTGATTCCAAAATGTTCATGTTGGTATACTTACAGGGTATAAATGAAGATTTGAAAAACATGGCTACATTTTGGGAAATGCAAAGTTTCCCTTATTTTATCTTTTTTTTTTTTTTTTTTGCTAGTGAAGTAGTTTATAGATACATCTTCATATGTTTTCACACATCCACCGCAGGTCACAGGGCATCTACTTTTCTTGCCCCTCCCTTAGAAAATTCCTTTGGCAGGGTACTAAATAGCATGATGCAGGGTAAATAATTTTCAGAACCTGAGTATTTATTATCTTTGTGCTCCTGGGCAACTTCTCAGAGCCTCAGTTTCCCAGCTGTAAAATAGGGATAATAATTTCAATCCCGTATAAATTCGGCGACAGAATTAGTTAAAACCAATTTGGTCACACACTCAGCACAGTGCTTAACTCACTGGAAACAATAAATCACTGCTTGAATGAAGACCAGCCTGGTCAATGACAGCCACGTGACTCTGAGGTCCCAAATGTCAAAGGTCCCAAAACAGTGTCCCAGCTTCCCTTGAACAGCAGGTAGAGCCTGGCAACAGCTCTGAAAGTAGATGAGGAAGCAGCTCATCCCAGCAGATGTGGGGACATGATCCAGCTTCCCTGCACACACCAGAACTAGGTCTGAATTTCATCAGCCACCAACAGTGGAGAACTAACAAACTGCTCTCTTACCCCACCGGTACAGGCACACCCCGCCAGCTCCCTCCCCTTTCCCCTTCCCTCCCCTCTCCTTCCCACCTCTTCTCTCTCTCCCACACACATGCTCCCCTCCCCCTAAGATTAGATTGGATTCCAGTTTTATAAGTCCATTCTGACACCTCCAGCCAACCAACTGCTCCATTTAATAGGAAAGACACTGTGACTGAAATTAACTCCAGAGGGGGAGATTTCCAAGCCATTGCGCAGACAGGCTTGTCTGCTTGCCAGCAGTGTGGACTAGGCGGCCCCTACTTTGCCATACCTCGTCCTTTCCCTCCCCCATGCCACAGAGGAAACACCCTTGCCTCTGTAAATCCATCTTAGGTCCAGACGGGCAGGATGGGGTACCCACCCCCACAGGGATAAGTGCAGACCAAATACACAGAATTAGGAGTCAGTGTGGAAGCTAGATGGAGTGGACTTGGAGTTGGATAGATGGAGTTACAATTCCATCTCCACTGCTTGTTAGCTGTGTGACTTTGGGGGATCTCCCATTGTGGTGCGCATTGTGGTGACTTTGGGGGATCCTTCTAGCCGTGGCGGTGGGCTCAGCAGTTGCAGCACAGCAGCCTAGCTGCCCCACAGCCTGTGGGATCCTAGCTCCCTGACCAGGGATCGAACCCATGTCCCTTGCATTGGAAGGCAGATTCTCAACCACTGGATCACCAGGGAAGTCCTGACCCTCATTCCATTCCTGCTGGATGAATGAATAGCAGATTGAGAGCTCATTTGCCTAGTTTAGGCTCTGATGTTTGCCCAAATGAGGACTTCCTTAGAAAGAGAAGAGGTTTGACCAGCTACTACCAGACTGGTTTTTCCCATTAGATCCATGTTCAGCTTTGCTTAAGCCAGAGGGCCAGCAGCCTGGAAGCTCTGTAGACAAGATGAACTTGATTTTGCTAAAAGCCCTGGGTCCTGGCATCCCCTCATCCCTTGTGGGTTAGGACTCTGGTCATTCAGAACTGAATATAGTAGGATGAGCCAGACATGAAATAGGAAGCTTCATCCAGGACTGAGCAGTGGAATGAAATTCCAGAACACACACATGAAAATATTCCAGGTGAGGATGGAGGGAAGAGTGGCTGGGTTGGTTAGGACAGTGTTCCCCCAAACCTGAGCTGACTGCATGTCTGATCTTCACACGACCTATCAGTTTCTCAGGCTCACCACCACTGCCAGCCAGCTCCCTCCTACTGGCGCCCCATCCATCACAGGGGAAAACAAGAACTAAGGGAGAGCAACTTTGTATAACCTGTCCCTGCTCCTAGAAGACAAATCAAAATCCACATCTTACAGATGGTGGCTTCTCCGTTTCATTGTCTCACGCCAAAGAGGGTGTGTATCTCCACGGTGACACTCGGGCCCAGGGCTTTTAGCAAAATCAAGTTCATCTTAATGACATATACTTTGGTGCTCCTCATACTCCTAAAGGCACTCAGCACACATGATGCTTCCTAGGCTGATTCTATAGGATCCTATGGGTAACAGAGTCAGTAAATAATCTATAATTATTTATATATTAATATTCAGAGAAATAATAATATTCAGAGTCCATTCTGTGTATCAGACCCTGAAAGCTGGGGACACACACACACACACATACCACACACACATAAGCTCTGCTGCTGGGCAAAACACTGCAGCCATCGTGAGCACTGACTTGACTGTAGGCTAGTCTGAGCTTGCATCCTGGTTCTACCCTTACTAGCCGTGTGGCCTCAGGCATGTCATTCAATATCTTGAAGCTCTAGTTCCACCCTTCCTTAAAGAACACGAGAACCCTGCTTTTCATCAGCTAACAACAGTTGGAAAGCCTCAGGATGTTGAAGTGTATCTGCTCGTCTAAAATGCTAAACTCTTTCAGTGAAAGATGCCTTAGCATGGGACCCGAGTCAGTTCATCTCAGCTCCATCACTCACCAGTTTTGGGGCCTTGAAGTTAAATAATCTGAGAGTCAGTTTCTTCGCCTCTAAAATGGGGATAATCTTAACACCAATCTCACTATATTGTTGTGAAGATTAAATAAGACAAATGCCTCGAAAACACTTAACTCGGTGCCTGGAACACGATAAATGTTCGACAAATCTCAGCTGTTGTTAATTAAACTCCTAACAAAAGAGGAAGCAGAGGCTCAAGAAGTTAAGTGATTTGAGGAGGGACAAATTAGAAGTTTGAGGCTAACATATACACAATACTATATATAAAATAGATAATAGCGAAGGAGAAAGAGGGGTGTAGGCTGGATTGGGATATTGAGATTGACATATATACACTGCTGCTGCTGCTAAGTCACTTCAGTCGTGTCCGACTCTGTGTGATCCCATAGACAGCAGCCCACCAGGCTCCCCTGTCCCTGGGATTCTCCAGGCAAGAACACTGGAGTGGGTTGCCATTTCCTTCTCCAGTGCATGAAAGTGAAAAGTGAAAGTGAATGCATCCGACTCCTAGCGACCCCATGGACTGCAGCCTACCAGGCTCCTCTGTCCGTGGGATTTTCCAGGCAAGAGTACTGGAGTGGGGTGCCTTTACCTTCTCCATATATACACTACTATGTATAAAAGAGACAACTACTGAGAACCCACTGGTATAACTCAAAAAAGCTACTCAATGCTCTGTGGTGACTTAAATGGGAAGGAAATCCAAAAAAGGGGGATATGTGTATACATACAGCTGATTTACTTTGCTGTACAGTAGAAAGTAACACAACATTGTAAACAAGTATATTCCAATAAAAATGAAAAAAGAAGGTAACCAATAACGACCTACCGTACAGCACAGGGAACTACACTCCATATTTTGTAATAATCTACAAGGGAAAATAATCTGATAAATATGTATGTGTATGTATTTATATTGTACACCAGAAACTAACAACACTGTAAATCAACTATACTTCAATTCAAAAAAAAAAAAAAGAAGTTAAGTATCTTGCCAAGATACACTCCTGGGATCTGAATCTAGGTCTCTGGCATGGAGACCAGTTTGGGCACACAAGTGACGATAAGTCACTGTCCCCACGCATGAAGCCATAGCTCCAGTGTCCACCAAAGAGCAGGACGGTGGGCATTCAGGTACCATCAAGGACAGGGGGAGAGAGCTCTCTGGACAGAAGGCAGAGTGAGGAGACAGAGCAGCTTATTAAATGATGAACTTTTTACCGTTTGTTGATTCTAAATTAAAGCAAGTCTAGCCAACTCGCAGAGCCACCCACCAGCTTCGGCTTGATTGAAGTGAGCTGGATTGGAGTGACAGCCTCACGGGTGCTCACAGAGAAGGCTGAGAAAGGTCAGGAGCAGAGGCTTAGTGAGTGACAAAGAGCCAGAGGGGGGCCCTTGAGCAAGGCCTGGGAAGGGGAGGTGCCTCTGCCTGAACCCCCAGAGGATGACCGCATCCATTCTTGACCTTGTGGCCCTTGACAGGAGGATGAACAGTAAGGGGATCTTAACCTGCAAATCAAAGGGGATCTGGAGGTTCCAAGCTGATCTGTAAATGGGCTTCAAGAGAGACAGTAGAAAGTAAGTCTATTATGAGATCAAAAGAACGCATCAGGGGCACCTGGGCTTTGCCCTTTTTGTTCTATATTCTGGCCTTTTTATTCATGGTTTGTTCATATCTGGATGAGATAATCCTTTATCGTGATAGACATCTGCAGGTACTCTGGTGGCCCAGAATACAGCCTGCAACCCCTCCTCAGCCCTTTAACTCCTTCACTCCCCAGGTGGGTCCAGGGGGCACCCGCATCCACTTCTCACGGAGAAACATCATAACCCTCAGGTTCTAATGCAAACCTTGGCTGGAATCACGGCTTTGGGAGCCAGCTCGTAGGGCAGAGAAACATTCTAGGAAGGATTTCTCTGGCAGGAGCATGGATGAATGTGTGGCCTGGCAGATGACAGAGAGAAAGTTTGGGAGGCAGGTTTGGCTTTTGGGTCAAGGTCAGTGGTTTCCAAACTTGTCTGCAATTGGAATCACCCCCCTGGCATCCAGACTCACCCCACACACTGTATTGTCATTAGTCTCCTTGCAGCTCGGGCTTTGGATGGTTTAACCCACTCCCCTGGGGGATTCCAACATGCAGTCGATCCAGGAATCCCTGGGAGAAGGAGCTCTATGCACACCCAGACTCCACCTTTCTCACCGCAAGCACACGCCTCATCTCTGCGGGGGTCTCGTAGGTTGCTAGGCTGGGGGCGTCCGGCTCAGCACGACCGCTTTCTGAGAAGGCAGTGTCTAAGAAAGGGATTTCAGGGCCCTGGCAAAGTGCCCTCTGGCTTTTAAAATACCTCTTCCACCTACTCCCTGACACCTGCAGCTCCCTTCGCTGCGACAAAGCTCTTAATTCCACAGTGAGAGTGAAGGCTTAGAACAGCAACGCCCCTGGGAGAAGAAAGAGTGACTCCAATTCATGCTAAGCTCTACAGGCCTGATGAGGAGGGGGGGTGGGGGGCTCAGCCACGCCGCCTGCCTGTGAAAACAGGAAAGCTGGAGGGGGTCCCTTATTTTAGAAATGAGGAAGCAGGGTCCTAGGGGTGTGCTGTGATCCCACCAAAGCCATCTGTCCAGCAGGTCGGCCATAGAGCCTGGGAGCAGAGGAGACCCTTTTTACTTTCGACCCAACTGGGTGAGGGGCTGGCGCTGACTGTGAAGAATGAAGGCACATCCCGTAGGTGTCCATAGCGGATCATTGTATGAGACATCATGCTGCCCCCAAAACTGTTTGGAAGTATATAGGGGCATTTTTTGATTGTCAACAATGTGCTTCCCAGATGGAGCTAGTGGTAAAGAACGCTCCTGCCAATGCAGGGGACATAAGAGGAGATGTAAGAGACACAGGTTTGATCCCTGGGTTAGGGAGATACCCTGGATACACTCTAGTATTCTTGCCTGGAGAATCCCATAGACAAAGAATCCCATGGACAGAGGAGCCTGGCAGGCTATGGTCCACAGGGTCGCAAAGAGTCGGATATGACTGGAGCGACTTAGCACAGCACACAGCACAGCAATGTCTATGGGTGTCGCTGGCCTTGACGAGCGGGGTCCAGAGATACTAAAACCATGTGATGCATGGGCCAGTGCTGCCCAAGGAAGCATGGTCCAGCCCCGAGGGCCATCAGTGTCCCCTTGGAGATACTATTTTTCCTTTTTTCTATTTTTTGCCATGCCATGTGGCATACAGGATCTTAGTTCCCCAACCAGGGATCGAACCCATGCCCCCTGCAGTGGAAGCGCAGTATCTTAACCACCAGACCACCAGGGAAATCCCGAGAAACATTATTAACCCCTGGGCTGCAGTGGCTTCTGAGGCCCTTCTTCCCCCAAACCCATTATAGCAACGCTGGTCCCACATTGCGAGCTCGGCCATGACGTTGGCACAGGAAGCAACTACCCCCAGGGAGGCTCCACGGGCACTGTGTGCCCCATGCCCGAGCAATGGGGTTTCCCACAGCTGCCACTCTGCCCCATTATCTGGAGTTAAGCCCTAGGTACAAGGGAGGCTGGAGATGCCCCCAACAGCAGCTTCAGGTCAGAGGGTAAAAATGCCCCCTGGATGGCGTTCAACACAGCCTGCTCCTGCTGGGACCCTCTGCGCTTCTGGCTTTGCTTGCCTACTTGCTGAGTTGCTTCAGTTGTGTCCAACTCTTTGCGACCCTATGGACTGTAACCTGCCAGGTTTCTCTGTCCATAGACCTAGACAAAGAGTCAGACCAAATAACCATCTGCCCCTGCTCAGCCCAAGCAGCCCTGGTCCCCTGTGGGTGCCACACAGAGCCAAGGGCTTGCTGGGAGGGCTGCCCTTTCTTGATCAGAGAGGACACTGAGTGGTGAATTTGGGTACTCATGCTGCTGCCTGGCTGCCTACGGTGGGTACCAGTCGCCCCTTAATCTAGGGTGCTTATCCCTCTCCTTCAAATCAAGGTTTCTTGATTTGACAGCGAGGTGAGGTTAGATTGACAGGCCATTACCAGGTAAAGCGTCCAGGGCCATTTTATTTATTCACTGGGCTTCCTGTATCCTCTTGAGCCTCAGTTTCCTCATCCATAAAGGGGGTGGTCCAGCTCCTTCCCTGATGGCTCAGGGGTAAAGAACCCACCTGCCAAGCAGGAGACACAGGAGATGTGGATTCAATCCCTGGGTCAGGAAGATCTCCTGGAGGAAGAAATGGCACCCCACTCCAGTAGTATTCTTGCCTGGGAAATCTCATGGACAGAGGAGCCTGGTGGGCTCGCCAAGAGTTGGATGTAACTTAGCGACTAAACAACAACCACCAGCTGCTTACCCCATCACAGTGAGCATCAAATGAGGTAGAGCATGTGAAAGTACGCGGCGGACTCTAAAGCTCTACGTAAAAATGTCCCTCTGTGCAGGGGTACCTGGAGGAGAGCATGGCAACCCACTCCAGTATTCTTGCCTGGAGAATCCTACGGACAGAGGGGCCTGGCGGACTACAGTTCATGGGGTCGCAAAGAGTCGGACATAGCTGAGTGACTTAGCATGCATGTCTGCATGCTGAGGGTACTCATTTTCTCACCACCTTTCTAGGCACTCAGTGCCCCTCTGTTTCCAGGGCCCATGCCTGCACACCTTGGGCCTGGCAGGTCCTAGCTCCCCTGGCCTGCTGTCCCAAGGACTGTCTCCCACACCTTGCCATCTGAGGCAGGGTCCAGAGGGCCTGGTAATAAGCAGCAGACACACAGTAGGGCAAATCTCATTTGTACTCCATGGTGCCTGCTGCCTGCCCATGAGGACACCTTCATTTCCTAGGAAGAAAGATAGAGGGGAAAAAAATCTGCAAAAGATATCAGCCAGGCCTGTCAGCAATGGTTCCTGCGAGACTTGGTACGTAGGAAGATGAGCTGACATTTACGGTGGGAAGTTTTATTTCTGTGGTAAATAACCTCTAATGGTGTAGGTCATTACACTAATTACAGCAGATAATTAATTTTCTAATTCTTTTTTTTTTTTTTTCAGGTGGCCACATATTACAGGAGAAACATAATTTATCCCTTTTCTTCCTGGGCAGATATGACAGGGCTTGTCTCGTCCTCCTGAGATAGGAAGGCAAGCTTTCCTCCAGCCCCTGTTCCACCAAAAGGCTCCCCAGGGGCCCAGGGGCTCCTAGCCCTTCTCTCCCAATGAAACTTTGTTCTCATGCAAAAGCTCTTTCCTTGCCACCATCTGGGGATGATTTTCCTTAGATCTGCCCAGCTTCCCTGAGGCCTCGGGCACATGGGCTGGTGTTGATCTTCAAAGCTTTGACTGGAGGCCTGTCTCATGCCCTTCATGGGGGAGAATCGGCTACAGCCAGCCAGGCCCCCATCACCACACACACTCCCACCTCTGAGCCACGGCACTCATGTTCCCTACCATCTGGACGCTCAGGCACCCCTTTCTATTAAAGCCCATCTGGGACCATGGCTCCTCTTGGCTTTCAGCTCAGTAACCATAACTCTGTGTATGAGTGCACCCATGTGGCACCCAACAGGGAACGTGGGCAACTCCAGCACCAGGCACACCGCACATGTTACCTCATTAAATTTTTGAAGGAGGTTGCCATATCCTTATTTTGGAGCTGAGAAAACTAAGGCTTAATGAAGTTAAGTGCCTTGTCCAGGATCAAGCACCTGGGGATGCGGCCAAGTTGGACAGGCATCTGGCTTAGAGCCCATGCACTTTCTCTTGCTCCCTTGACCCCATGGTTGACATTCCTCTTTTTTTTATCAGGAATTAGGCTCCTTGTGTTCCTCTGGGTGGTGCAGCGGTAAAGAATCCGCCTGCCAATGCAGCGGACGGAGAAGACACAGGTCTGATCCCTGGGTCAGAAAGATCCCCTGCAGGAGAAAATGGCAACCCACTCTAGTATTCTTGCCTGGAGAACTGTATGGGCAGAGGAGCCTGGTGGGCTACAGTCCATAGGGTTGCAGAGTCAAACACAGCTGAACACGCATGCACGTCCCTCTCACACCTGAGTGTTTCATTTTCCAAACTCCCTCAGCTCCGGTCAGGACCACTCTTTTTCTCCAAGGGGATCGTAAGTGCTGCCTCTGTATACTCCATTGTCCCACATTTCCACAGAGACCATCATGGGCTGGACACCTGGGACTTCTCAGTTGTTATCCTGATATATTTTTTAAATTAATTTTTATTGGAGTATACTTGTTATCCTGACATTTTAAAGGGATTTATGTTTTATAAGGGCTTCCCAGGCAGCGCAGTGGTAAAGAATCTGCCTGCCAATGCAAGAGACGCAAGAGTTGAATCCCTGGGTCAGGAAGATACCCTGTAGGAGGAAATGGCAATGCATTCCAGTATTCTTGCCTGGAAAATTCCATGGACAAAGGAACCTGGTGAGCTACAGTCCACAAGTTCACAAAGAATCGAACATGACCAAGAACACAAACACATGTTTTATAATATAAAGCCTGTCTACCCCATATGGGGGCTTCCCTCATGGCTCAGTCGGTAAAGAATCTGCCTGCAATGCAAGAGACCCAGGTTTGATTCCTGGGTTGGGAGGATTCCCTGGAGAACGAAATGGCAACCCATTCCAGTATTCTTGCCTGGAGAATCCCATGGACAGAGGAGCCTGGCGGGCTACAGTCCCTGTGGTTGCAAGAGTCAGACACGACTCAGCGACTAAACCACGACCACCCCATATTGCATTTGAACCTTACAACACGAGGGAGACATCCTTACATCGTTACTCCAATTCTAAGGATAAGAGACAGAGGCACCCAGGAGGACACAGCTGGGTGGACATACAGACAGAACTAGAATCAGATCTGCACCCTGTCCCGAGATATCGCAGCCACAGTGCCAGCTTGTGGAACTGAGGACAGGATGGCACGCATGAACCCACAGGGGCAGCCTCTGCTCAGGGCCTTTCCTGGGGCATGAGAGCATATGTTCCCTGTCTCCTCTGAGTTCAGGAGGGAGCAGCAGAAGCCTGAGTCCCTGGGGGCCTTGCGTGCCCTGTCTACCTTCCTGGTACAGTTAGAACCACTGGTTTCAGAGCAGGACAAGCCTCCCCATCTGAGCACACACTCACCCACTTCAGTTATCACCACTGCACGATCGGGCCCTCAGCCTGAGTCTAGCCCCAGCCTCTCCCCCGAGCTCCAGCCCGTCCCTCAAATATCTCTCTCCCTACTCCTCACAGCTCCTCCTTGAGCTTTCATTCATTCATTTGCTCATTCATTCAAAAAAGTCCTCATTGACTCAAGCAGATACTTGTACACTCATGTTCATAGCAGTATTATTTGCAATGGCCAAAAGGTGGAAGCAACTCAAGTGTCCACTGACACATAGATAAGCCGAATATGGTGTATTAAGACAAAGGAATGTTATTCAGCCTTAAAAAGGAAAAAGTTCTGACTGCACGCTATGACACGGATGCACCTTGAAGCACTATGTTAAGTGAAATAGGCTGAACGCGAAAGAATGTCTATTATATGATGCCACTTACATAAGACGCTGAGAGCAGTCAAGTTCATAGACACGGGAAGAAGAATGGTGGTTGCCAGGTGCTGGCGGAGCAGGGAAAGGGGAGTTACTGAATAAAAAGTTCAGAGTTTCACTTCGGGATGATGGGAAAGTTCTGGAGATGGCGGTGATGGTTGTACAAGGCAAATGTACTTAAGCCACGAACTGTACCCTTAAGATGGTTAAAATGCTAAATTCTATGTTGTGTATCCTTTACCACTATTTTTTTAAATTTAAATTTATTTATTTTAATTAGAGGCCAATTACTGTACAATATTGTATTGGTTTTGCCATACATCAACATGAATCCGCCACGGGTGTACACGTGTTCCCCATCCTGAACCCCCCTCCCTCCTCCCTCCCCGTACCATCCCTCTGGGTCAACCCAGTGCACCAGCCCCAAGCATCCTGTATCCTGCATTGAACCTGGACTGGTGATTCATTTCTTATATGATATTATACATGTTTCAATGCCATTCTCCCAAATCAAACCCCCTTCCCTCTCCCACAGAGTCCAAAAGACTGTTCTAAACATTTGTGTTTCTTTTGCTGTCTCGCATACAGGGTTATCGTTACCATCTTGCCAACATTCGAATCATAGGAGTCCCAGGAAAAGACAAAAAGAAAGACCATGAGAAAATACTTGAGGAGATAATAGTTGAAAACTTCCCTAAAATGGGGAAGGAAATAATCACCCAAGTCCAAGAAACCCAGAGAGTCCCAAACAGGATAAACCCAAGGCAAAACACCCCAAGACACATATTAATCAAATTAACAAAGATCAAACACAAAGAACAAATATTAAAAGCAGCAAGGGAAAAACAACAAATAACACTATTTTTAAAAAGCTTTATCATGTGCCAAGGACTCATTCTAGTTGGAAAAGAGAGACAATCAACGCATAAGGAAATTGACAATGTAGGTCAAGCAGTTGATAAGTGCCATGAAGAGAAATAAAGGGAGCAAAGAGGGAGGGAGAACGATGGGGAGGGGCTGCTGTTTCATACAGGGGGTAAGGATCAGCCTCTGTTCTAAGGTGATGCTGGAGCACACACTGGAAGGCAGTTTGGAGTGAGCCATGTGGATGGCTGCGAGGAAGGTGTTCCTGATGGAAAGCCAGCAAGTTCAAGGGCCCTGAGGCTGCGGCCATCGAGACTGGAGCAGAGTGAGCCAGGATGGGGTGGGGGGGGAGGGGCACGGTGGCTAGATCCTACAATGCTTGTAGGCCAGACTTTGCATTCCATCAGCATAAACTTCTTATCGTGTTTCTTGGATTTCAGACCTCAGACTAACTTAGATGTCATGACTCTGAGGTCAGTCTTCCTGTTCACATTCCAGCCCCTGCTTCCCAGATGCAAATCCTTGAGCAACACACTGACCATCTCAGGGTTATTTTCCTCATCTGTAAAATGGGGATGATGATACCAAGATCGTGTTGGTGTCCTTCATGTCCTTCAAGTACTCAATTCATGTCAGCTTTTATTATTCTGGCTTGCTTTGATTTTTCCTCTCTCTTGCCCTCAACAGCTGATCAGTTGCCAACTTCCAAGCACACCTCAGCTAGTCTGGAGGGGCTCCTCACATGGCTATGTATCTCCAGCACCAGGGCCAGATTCCGTGAAGAACAGCTAGGCTCCTGACACGAGACACCACTTGTGCCCTGCACGGACCCTCTTCCACACACTTCTTCCTTTCTTTGACCATTTACTCCTCTCTCCTTGGTTCCAGGCTTACATCTCCCAGGTCTCCTGCTCCCAGACAGGATCTGGCTGCCTACCCAGCCTGGCATCCCCCCAGGCCACCTCCTTGCAGAGGTTCTCCCAGCCTGCTCACCTGGCCTTGCCAGGATGCACATACCTCCACAAAGCCTCACCCATCCATCCATCTCCCTTTCTTTTCTTCCACTTTCTGAGTTTAGGTCTGGTGTGTCTTCTCCATGCCTAGCTAGGTCACTACTTGGTTTCCCAGGCAGTGCTTCTGCCTCTTCCCTTCAGTCACATATACCTGTGTGGCTATCACATCATTCCTGCTCCTGCTCCATCTGCTAAAGTCCCTTCAGGTCCCTCCAGAGTGGCCCCAGCCTGGCCCCGAGCATGGCAAACCCACATGGAACATGCACTTTCCAGACTCAGATGGAAATTAGAAATGGCAGATTGATCAGTGCTAATGAGGCTTAAAAAAAACAACAAAAAAAATAGACCTAGAGATTTAAAAAAAAAAAGATGAAGAAGAATCAGCTCTACTTCAAGTGTAAATCTGCTCCACAGAGAGGAGGTCTAGGGGTTTTCACTGATATAGGTCATACTCTGGAAGTGGGGAGGGGGATGTGTCTGTGCTGGGGGTGTGAGGTCTGGTTTGGAGGCTCAGCGATGCTGATAGGCAAGTGCCTCTGGCCAGGCAGCTTCCCTGGTGCCAAGACCCCAGCGCCCCCAGTTATCCCTCTGGGTCTTTTCTAAGAGGTCTGCATGACTGCCAGGCAGACTGGGCCAGGAAGCTCCAAGGTTACTCCTCCCTGAGCCAGGGGACGGCAGAACTGATGGCTGCCAGGCTGAGCTCCAGGCTGGGTGTGTGGGTGGCCACGTGCCAGCGGGAGGCCAGCTCTGGGATCTGGGACAGCCCCCAGGGAGCCCTGGGGACAGAAGACAGTGCTCTTCCCACCTAGGAGGCAGCAGCCAGAGGGGCCTAGACAGGCAGAGGGAGCCGTGGAAACGGGAAGTGACAGACACAGACAATGGAAGAGACAGAGACGGTCGGAAGACACAGCAGAGGCTCTGAAATGTGGGGGAGGGGAGGGAAGCGAGAAAGAGAAGGAGAGAGCCCAGTGCAGCCTCACAGGACCTGGGGACGGCAAATTGAGGCGGAGGACAACCGACTGCAGAGACTCACTCAGAGTTGGGTGGAACAGTGGCCAGACTGCACCCCCACCCTCCCGGCACTGCGGCAGGGCACGGGGGTGACATCTCCCACCCTGAGGCCCCTCTGTCCTCCTTCTCACAGTCCCTGAGCTTGCTGGAAAGAGAGAAAGAGACAGCAAGACAGGCAAAAGGGGGCCCAGCCACATGGCCTGTGGATGGGTCATTGAATGCACTTAATAGGCCTGCTGCTAATTGGCCTAACAAACAAAACACACATCTGCTCAGCTCAGAGGCCACGGAGCCATGCAGGTCTCCACTCTTTAAGACCCTGCAGCGAGTCCTGCCATTCCAGGTGAAGGCTTGGTAGAACACACTGGGGTGGGTGGGGGTGAGGGGGTCTGGGGGGCAGGAGGCACACAGCCCACCCTGCCAAGCGGCCTCCCCCAAGGGCTAAGGGAGGTCCGGGCTACGTCTCTGCCACCACTAACCCATGTGACCACAAGCTCGGTGGGCCTGGCAGAAACTGATTGCCCCGCTGCACCGAGGCTCACAGCAGCCATGAGAAATAAGAATGGCGTTGCCCCCAATTTACAGGTTCGAAGACTGAGGCAGAGAGGGGCAACTACACTGCCCAAGCTTAGAGAGCGGGCAGAGGGTGGAGCCGGGGTCTGAAAACAGGCATCTGGACCCCAGATTCTATGCCCTGGGAGAGAGAGTGAGTTTGTCCTACACATCGTCCATATTTGACTGCTTTAGGGTGTGACTAGAGCACAATCGGAGAAGACTGGTTCAAATTCCCGCTCTGATCCACTTCCCAGATGGACAACCTTGAGCAGGTCATATGACTACTGTGGGCCTGTTTCTTCAACTATAAAACTGGGAAACCAGCACTGAAGTCCCAGGGTTGAGATGACTAAATGAAATAGGGCACATAATGTGCTCAGAAGGGTGGCTGGCACATCACAGGCACTTAGTAAACGAGAGCCATTTATATTTTATAGGCAGGAGAGCACTGGAGTCAGAGGTGGGGCAGGGGTGGGTGACAGGCAAGGAAGTGGCCCTTGGAAAGACACCCTGCCCACCCCAGAGCCCTCTGGCTGGAGGTCCAACCAGGAGGAGCCCACCCCACAAGGTTCCTGGGCCTCCTGCTGCTGCCCCCGTTTATTCTCACTCAGCGGAGAGGACGGGCCCATCTGAGAGCTCTCCTGCAGAAACCTGCCCTGCTGGACTGGGGGAGGGGCTCCAGCAGGGCTTCTGGAAGCAGGACCTCACCTGCTTCTACACCCCGTGCTCCCTAGGAAGCCCAGGAGGAGACCCCCAGAGCTGCAGCCCAGCCAGTGTTCACTATCAACAATCATCATGCCCAAGCTATTATTTCATGGCCCAGTACTGGACTCCAGGATGCTCAGAGACTAGAAAAAGGCAGTCAGTTCAGCCTAAAGGGCAGTCTCTGGGGACATTTGTAAGTTGAAAGAAGCCCGAAGGAAGAGAACATTGTTTATCAGAAAAGAATATATCAGAATATCAGACATCAGGGGCAGGCAACTATTTTAGTGAGCCTCTGTGTGTGCATGCCTGTGTCTGTGTGTGCATGTGTGTGTCTGTGTGTGCATGTGTGGACATGTATGCACATATGTGCACATGTATGTGTGTGTATACAGATATATGTGTGTGACTGTGTGTTCAGGTGTCCTTAAGACAAATATCTGCCCATCTAACCTCCAGAAACCTCCACTTAAAAAAATTTGTTTTAAATTTTAATTGGAGGCTAATTACTGATGTTAAAGCTGAAACTCCAATACTTTGGCCACCTGATGTGAAGAGCTGACTCATTGGAAAAGACCCTGATGCTGAGAAAGATTGAAGGCAGAAGGAGAAGGGGACGACAGAGGATGAGATGGTTGGATGGCATCACCAACTCAATGGACATGGGTTTGGGTGGACTCTGGGAGTTGGTGATGGACAGGGAGGCCTGGCGTGCTGCGGTTCATGGGGTCGCAAAGAGTCGGACACAACTGAGTGACTGAACTGAACTGAATTACTTTACAATATTGTGATGGTTTTTGCCATACATTCACATGAATCAGCCATGGGTATACATGTGTTCCCCATCCTGAACCCCCCTCCTACCTCCCTCCCCATCCCATCCCTCAGGGTCATCCCAGTGCACCAGCCCTGAGCACCCGGCCTCATGCATCGAACCTGGACTAATAACCTCCACTTTTGAGGCTTTTCCTCAGCCTTCTCCTGTGGCCAGTCCCTGAGCTAAGTTCTGGGGTGACAGAGGACAGCAATCTGGTCCCTGACCCTGGGGAGAAGCCCCCAGGCAGAGGGGGAGGGTCTATAGACAGAGGAGCTGGCTGAGCCACAGGCTTATCCCAGCTGGAGCAGGAGGGAGACGTGCGGGGGCACTGAAGTGTCTCATCTGTAGCCTAGAGAGGGCACAGCCCTGGGGCCTGATGCACTGTTGGAGGGACACTAGAAGTAAACTCGCTGTAGCCTCTACTCCAGAGAGTGACGTCTTCTACAGCCTGCTTATCAGAGGCTAGCCACATGCTGTCTGAGATGCTCCCAAGGATGGGAAGCTCACCACCTCTCCAGAGAGGCCCCTGTGCCCTCAGGCCACTTGAGTTGTCAGGTTATAGTAAACAATCGGATGTCTCCAACTCCCACCCCTTGGCACTGGTTCTGCTTCCTCCTGGGCCTTTTTCCAGCTGAAGGCAGGTACTGTGTTTCCTCAAAGCCTTCTCTTCTAAACCTCTCCATCCTTTTACCAGCCTGAACCCCCTTATCCTAGCGGGGAGCAGGTCATCTAAGGGATTGGTTCTGAGAGCTGACATGCCACCAGGCACTTTGGTCAAAAGACAAGGGCTCGGAAAGTCTCTCTGGGGGTGGGCAACACTTACACTGAGTTTCATGACACAGGTCCAGCACGTGGCCTAGAGCTGGACTTTGTTGAAGGGAATGAACCCAAGAATTTTCAAAAAATTCAGGCTAACGTGAATCTCTCTCCCTTCAATTTCTCCATATGTAAGAGCAGTACTAATTCAGAGTAACTTACTACCCATTTAGTAAGCATTTATCATGTGTCAGGCACCATGAAAAGGGCTCTACATGTATCATCTCATTAAATTCTCCCAACAAAGCTAGAGGCAGACACTGTCTACAAAAGAAAAGGAAGCTAAATATTTAAAATGGAAACCCAACAAGGAGCTACTCTAGAGCACAGGGAACTCTGCTCAATGTTATGTGGCAGCCTGGATGGTAGTTTGAGGGAGAATAGAGGCATGTATACCTATGGTTGAATCCCTTTGCTGTCTGCCTGAAATGATCACAATATTGTTAACGGACTGTACTCCAATATAAAATAAAAAGTTAAAAAGGAAGCTGAAGCTTATACAGATTAACTTGCCTATGTTTAGTCTAATAGGGAATGTCTACTTCAAAGCCAGATTTCCTACCAGGCTCAGGAGCAGGCTGATCCAGGTGGGCGCTAAGCATCTTAACCTTGCCGGGGACAATACCACCTTGTCCGTCAGCCTCCCGATCAGAAAAGACAACACAAAGCTCTAGCATTTGGGGTGCAACTGTACCAAGAGGGGTAGGCTGCTGGGAACAGTCGGTATCACCTGGTGGCCTGTGGGAATCCAGGTACCCGTCAGCGAAGAAGTCCGGCGGGAGACACCTCTGCCAGCCCGGGGTCCAGCCACTCTTCAGAGAAGGGGACCCTTGTCCTCCCAATAAAAACAGTTCTCCCAGCTGCGAGGGCCAGAGGGCCAGAGAAGAGACAGATGCGACTAAATCCAGCCCTTTCTCCCTGTCAGCACAGAAGGAGGGTTCTGGGTGCTCTAAAAACTGGGTTAAAAATGGCTTGTCTGTACCTATCTTATCTGCTTTGCACTGAAAGCCTTCAGCACGTGGCAGGTTTTCACGTAGAATTTTCCTTGCTAATCCCCCTTTGTTAGCTCTGATGCCGACATTGCAATACCAACCTCGTCTGGGTGATTTGAGAGGGATTACAGACCCTCAATCCTTCAGCGTGTGGGAGAAGAATGTTTTCTCAAATCAAATTTTACACAAACCTGTTTTCAAAAATAATCAAAGTGCAAATCCCTCCTCAGGATTGAAGGGTTGGGGAAGACACTTGTCTCTTCAAAATTCAACACGGCAAACGGAAGCTCGTCCTCCTGGAGGGCGAGGGGATGGTACAGAGCCACCTGGCTGTTTAACGGTATTGACCCTTCTGGTCTTCCAGACTCTCACACTCACTAAGTGGGGCTCTGTGGATAGGAGGGAGGGTCAGACGCTTTGGCATAGGTTGACACTGACCTGTGCTCAGGGAGGGTACCATGAGCAAGGCGGGGAAGCAATGGGACAGGTTCAAATTCAAGTTCAGTGAACATCTACCAGTAGCCTATGGTGTGCGTGCAGTGTGCTGGGCATTGTGAGTGATGCGATGATGAATAAAATTTGAGCCTTGCCTTTGGGAAGTTACAGTCAAGCAGGGAAGGCAGTATACATCTAGAGAATCCTGAAATGGGACGGATTGGGACAAGGGCTAACAGAGCGGCAAGGGACAGAGAAAGAAGATAGTTCTGCTCTTGTACAAGGTTTCCTGGAGGCATGGGGGGACATGGATGGGGTTGTGCTTCTTGCGGGCTGGCACCCTGGAAGTCTCAAAGGCTGTCCTATACGAAACAGGAAGCGGGCCAGCGGGACTCAGGCAGACCCATTCCGGGCCAGACTGTCACTAAGTGTGACACTCAGGTGTCACTACACCCTTCTCAGCCTCCACTTCCATGCTGTGGCATCACACTGCCCTGGCACTCCTTTCTGCCTGGCTTGGTAGAACAGGCCATCTTGAAGGCTCCTTCCAGCTCCTATGTGAGGCTTTATTTAGAAGGTCAGGAAAAGGTAAAAAACTATATAAGATGCTGCAGGCCTGCGGGCTTCATCCAAGTTGCTCAGGGCCCGGAGCCTGCACTGCCTGGAATTTGCATTAGTGATTTCTCCTTAATGCTCTGGTGGCCGTGGCTGATCAGCTGGGCCCCAAAGCCACCTCCACTTGCAAATCCTCTTGCCTCTTGCCAGCCCTTCCCACCACCTCCACTTCCACCAACATGTGGGTTCCTCTGCAAGGTGGCTGCCTGCCCCTCGAGGCTGATCTTTGTCACAGATCAGAGTTGGGTGGTTCCTGAGCCTGGCTAGTCACAAGAGCTGGGCCTTCCTCTCCTGGTTCCCGAGGGAGCTGCAGTGGGGTACCTCTGGAGAGCCAAGCAAGGCCTCTGGCTATAAAGGGGCCTTGAAGTCGGGTTTCGTCTGGGCTATAACTAGGTACAGGCAGCAATGTAGCCAAGCCATAAACCCTCTCCTCCCTTGGCTGGCAAGGCCATGCCTGCCACCCACCGAGCCCCCGACAGGCTGTTCAACAGTGAGCAAATCACCCTTATGGGGGCTGATTACAGATGGATGTGCAGTCCCTAAGGTTACTGGAAGCTCAGGCTGCTCTCGAATGCATAACCCCGATATTTTCTTCTTAAGCAATTCTTCTGCTCTTTGATGTTCTACGGCAGCAAACAATCACATTCGGTTTGGTGCACAGGAAGGGGAGGGGGAGCGCGGGGAGAGGACTGGGGGAGGGGGAGAGCCAGCCCAGCTCCGTCTGCCCATGCTTTCTGGGCAAATTCGGCCTTACCATTTCATCCCTGGCTAGTCAGGAATGCAGCAAGCTGTGGGTTGTTTTCCACAGCACCCGAATCACGGGTATACGAGGGAAGTGGTGCCGGTGGTTGGGTTTTATGGCTTTAAATGCAGAACTTCCCAACAGCTTTAAAAAAAAAAAAATCCTGTGACTCACTCCTCATTTCCCTTTGCCAGAATGCCCTGGGGGCTCAGGGGAAGGAACAAGGATGAGCTTTGCAATGGCTGTGTCTGGGAGAGGGGAGAAGGGAAGGAAGAGAGGAAAAGGGAGGACAGAAGGGCCCAGAAGAAGATGGGGAGGAAAAGAGAAGGCACGAAGGAGATGGATGGAGGTGGGAGAGAAGAGCAGAGAATCTAAGAGAAGAAATGGGAAAAAGAAGAATCCATCCTTTATGACACGCAAGAGAGGAGGTGATGATATAGCAAAGTCGTGATGTTGACTGGGAAAGGTCACTTTAGCCGAAACTGGGTTACCTAGTCCGGGGAGCAGGGCAGATAGTGGAAGCTCAGATCATTTAAACCAGTGGTCCCCGACCCTTTTGGCACCAGGGAGGGGTTTCATAGAAGACAGTTTTTCCAGGGACCGGGATGAGGGGAATGGTTTTGGGTTGATTCAAGGGCATCACATTTATTGTGTATTTATTTCTGTGATTATTACATCAGCTGTACCTCAGATCATCAGGCATTAGATCCTGAGGGTTGGGGACCCCTGATTCAAACAACTTGTTCAAGGGTTGACCCCTTTCTCTGGGCTCCCCATCCTTCCTTTCTTTCCTTCCTACCCCTTCCGAAGAGTAGCCAACCAAACTGTATTCCGATGCAGGGGCTTTTGTAATTTCTCTTCTGTGCACACCCAAGTCATAGCCAGTGCCCTGCTCCCCAAAGCCAGGGGCCTTGTCCTGGCAGGTGGGGGGGGGAACCAGAACCGATTCCTGAGATACTGATGGGGGGCAGTGTGTCTGAGGAAAAGCTGAGCCCTTTGGCGGCATTATGGCTACAGTGAATAAAATTACACCCATGTTTCTCCTGGCCAGACATCTGGGGAATAGGTGAGTATTTTCAAGTATTCCTTTTTAAGAGTGAAGCAGTAGGTTTCATTATCATATTTTAATTAAAAGGAAAAATCCTATTAAACAATTCCCAATGTATTGGGATTAGCAAAAACCAGCACCTGAGACCCAGTAACTCAGCATGTAGGAACACACTAACCAGACATATTTTCCTCAGAAATTGTCTCTACACCTGCCCCTCCCCTCCCAGCCAAGGAAACGGCTTCCAGCAGGCTCCGTCCGTCCATCTGGGGAGGGCCAGGATGGGCGTTGCATGCTTCCCCCTCTCTCTCTAAGGGACACGGTAGGAAGCTGTGTGTGTGCATGCTAAGTCGCTTCAGTCGTGTCCGACTCTGCGACCCTATAGACTGTAGCCCACCAAGCTCCTCTGTCAGTGGGATTGTCCAGGCAAGAATACTGGAGTGGGTTGCCGTTCCCTTGTCCAGCGGACCTTCCCAACCCAAGGATTGAGCCCAAGTCTCTTAGGCCTCTTGCATCGGCAGGCACATTCTTTACCAGTAGCACCACTTGGTAGGAGCCATGTCTCCCCAAAACGTGTTGATACCCCCAAAACTTCCTACTCAAAGCACTGCTGGTAAGACACCGGCGTTAGAATGGGGTAGTTCTGGGCTTAAAACCCACCGTCCGCACTTCTTAGATGTGTGACTCTAGGCGATTCCTTGGTTTTTCCTGAGCTCTAATTTCCTAACTTTAAATGTGAATTTTATGTCTTCTCTGTAGGGCTGCTGAAAGGATTAGAACTTACATATGAAAAGAAATTGTGGCTCAGCTGGTAAAAAATCCACCTGCAATGTGGGAGATCTGGGTTGGATCCCTGAGTTGGAAAGATCCCCTGGAGAAGGGAAAGGCAACCCACTCCAGAGAATTCCTGGAGAATTCCATGGACTGTACAAGTCCGTGGGGTCGCAAAGAGTCAGACATGACTAAGCGACTTTCACTTCATGAAAAGAAATTAGTACAGTGCCTAAGTAGTAGTTAGTAAGTGAATCAGAGCTGGGACTTCCCTGGTGGTCCAGTGGCCAGGACTCTGCGCTTCCAGTTCAGGGGGCCTGGGTTCAATCCCTGTTCAGGGAACTAGATCCCTGCCCCCATATGTCACAACTAGGAGTCTTCACGGTACAACTGAAAAAGATCCTGCATGCCGCAGGTAAGACCCAGTGTGGCCAAATAATAACTTTTTAAAAATATTAAAAAACAAATCGGAGCTGTTATCTATTACCATTGTTACTATGACCTATTCTTATTTTATTCATAGACAAGATAGAGGAACCACTTCCAGGAGTTCCTGATAAAACACATCCTGTTTCATGAACACAGGAGTCTCTCCAACTAACCATTATGGCGGGTGGGTCATACTTCCTCTTGCATCCTGGCCTTTGCACATGACACTCCCTGACTGGGAACCCACTTTCTACCCCTGTATCCCTACCGCTTTGCCTGGTTAACTCCTGCTCATCCATCAACTCTGGATTTGGAAGTCACTTCCCCAGAGAAGCCTTCCCTGTCGGGCGTGGAGGCCTGCCATGGTTATACCCAGGTTTCTGGGTCACTGCAGTTCCAGAGTTTCTCTAGGAGCATCCACAATGTCCGTGTGAGGGTCTGGAAACCTCCTCTGAGACCGTCCAAGTCTTAGAGCATCCAGATCTTGAGTGTGAGTACAGGCCCATGTCACTGTATACAGCAGATGCTCAAAAACAGATCCATGACAGAAATGGGAGAAAATGAGATACAATTAGAGAAAAACGAGGAGGGAAAAGTGACAATGGAAATGACCATTTCACATGTAAACCACTTCGAGATCTCACATTAAGATATGGCTTTCCCACCCAAAGGCAATGCAAGGCGGCTGCTCTTACTTTACAGACAGGCTTATTTATTGGAATGATTCCCTCCGAATCCTTCAGGGCAAGTGCCATGGTTAGGGCTCAAAGCCAGCCTCTGGGTTCTGGTCTGTTCATACACTTTCCCAAAAACTTGAGCATTAATCCTTGGCCCATCTCACCCATCAGAAAACCTTCCTCATTCTGCCTTCAAAATACCTCTTGAATCTGATCACGTCTCATCCCCCAAACCAACGTTCATTTCCTCTTACACAGACCTCTCCCCCACGCCAGCCTGTGCCCCTTCCTGGGCTCCGTAAGCAGGCCAGCCCCTGCATCCTCCTCTGTGTCTGTTTCTGGTTCTTCTCCACCCTCCATTTCCCCCTGCACAGTGTGGCCCGGGAGCTGCAACTCTCTGAGACGTGTCACATAAGAACTGAGATGAGATCTGTTTCCTGCTGTGTGTGTGTGTGCACGTGTGCACGTGTGTGTCCAAGAACACAGATGTGTTCTGGCTTCAACCAAAAGAATACAAAACCCAGGCACATAGCCATACTTTTATCAAAAGCTTATTTATTCCACTCCTACTTTATTTTTTATAATAGAGAGAGGCGAATACACACATTGCGTTCTGTAGCTAATCAGGTTAGAACCACTCCAACTGGCAAGATGAGATTGTGTGTTTCCAGTCGGGGCGAGGCCGCATCTCAGTCCCTCCTGCCATCCTGCCAAGTAATTCTGGTCTGATCAGACGCCAGGACTGGGAGCTGGTTGACCCAAGGGTCCCGAACAGAGATCACTTGTGACATAGATGGCTAAGTGCCACCTTCTTTCCCAGCCCTAACAATGGAGGCTGATCACTCCGAAGGCTGCAGGGCTGCTGGGGAGGGGGCAATCCTAGTCTCAGCTCTTTATCTTTCAAGTCTAATTTCAGCATCCTCTGCGAGCACATTAGTGCGAGAATGCCTCTTACGGTTAGTTGTCTGCATCCAAGACAAGCCTATAATGACCTCCCTGGTGTCTCACGCACGCGTACACTCAGCCCCCCGAGCAGACACCCACTCTGCCTCTGCACACAGCTGTCTGTGACTGCGGCAGCCTTCCCATGTGACCCGGCTGGTGGGGACCGATGTGGAGGCTTTTTAATTGTCTAGGGAGGAAAGGAGGGGGTCGGGTCAGCATCAGCTCCAGAGTGACAGCCCAGAACCTCCCCCAGCTCCCAGATGGGAGGGTCCTGACTCAGAAGAGAGACACGGACTTGGAAGAGAGAGCAGAGTCTAAGACTGGAGGCAATGGCAGCAGCATCACTGACTGCGATTCCTGCCCCAGGAAGCAGAGGGAATTGAGGCCGAGGGTGTGACTTTGCACTGCCATCAGCCCTCTGCCTCATTCCAGGGCTTGCTACCCCCGCCCCCACTGGACACAGGAGAAGGAAACAAGCAATGACACTTACCATTCACAGCTCAGCCTTTCATGTGCCCTGAAGAGGCATAATTGCGTCCATTTTACCCATGAGGTAAACTGAGGCTTGAGAGCCTGATGTTTCATAGCTGGTAAGTAGAAGAACTAGGATTCCAGCTCATGTCTTTGGCCACCCAGCCTGCGTCTCTCTCCCCAGCAGCTTTCCCCACTCCCCCAGTCCCTCCTCTGCACCTCCCAGTGTGTTCATTTCCACCTCTCCCTTAGCCCTTGCCATCACCCTTGAGCTGTTTCTGGTTTGTAAACCCCACTGGCTCATAAGCTCCTAAAAGGCAGAAACCATGGACTCAGGATCCTGTTGTATCTGAGTCTTAGGATGCTCTGGACACCATAGTGCTGTTCACTAAGCAGATTCTGGGCTTTATAAACAGCTATCAGGTAAGCCTCATGGTGCCTGCCAGAGCAAACCAGGGCCAGCACATGCATGTGTCGGGGGGGACGTCAACCAGATTCTGCCCTTATTTCCCAGGCCATCCCACCCCCAGCCTGGCATCAGGAGAGCACGTGGGCAAGGCACACACTGGCAGGGCTTGGCTGATTCCCGGTGGGTGGGGACCTGGTAAACTATGTAACCTTTATGACATAACGGTTTACTGGGAGCAAGCATCCTGACTTAACAGGGAGGTGATAAGGATAAAGAGCAGTGTGCTTAAAGTTGGGGGAATGGGGACTTCCTGGTGATCCAGTGGCTAAGACTCTGCGCTCCCAATGCAGGGGGCCCTGAGTTCGATCCCTGGTCAGGAAGCTGACCAGGAACTGACCTAAGACTCAGATATGACAGGATCCCAAGTCCATGGTTTCTGCCTTTTAGGAGCTTATGATCCAGTGGGGTTGAGAGTGGGGCTTACAAGCCAGAAACAGCTCAAGGGCTGTTTCTTGATGGCAAGGGCTAAGTGAGAGGTGGAAATGAACACAGATGGTAAAATTTCAGTAATTGTTAAAACTGGGTGATGGGCATAAGGGCATTCATAGGCTAACCTCTATACCTCTATGTATATTTGAAAATTTTTTCATAATTACAATACCCCAAAAAGGCAAAAATAATACATGCAAGAAAAAAGGTGATGCTAAAAGCATCGATGACTTTGTCCTGGCACATGTATGATGCTTGCATGCTCGTGATCGACTCTTTGAGACCCAATGGACTGTAGCCCACCAGGCTCCTCTGTCCCTGGGATTTTCCAGGCAAGAATACTGGAGTGAGTTGCCATTTCCTCCTCCAGAGGATCTTCCCCACCCAGGGATCAAACCTGCGTCTCCTGTATCTCCTGCATCAGCAGGCAGATTCTTTACAACTGAACCACCCAGGAAGCCTGGCACATACGAAGTACTCACTAAATCATTTTCCATTTTTCATTTCTCCTTTTACATGCTCCCCAGAGACCGAGCTTCCTTCCCTTAGTAGAAAGCCCACCTTTGACAGCCCCCAGTAGCAGAAAACAAACAAGAAGCAGCTGAGCTCTGTTAAGTACAGAAATCCCGCCTCAGTTGGTCACATGACTGAAGCCAGGTGACTCCTCCAGGGCTCCAAGCTACTGGCTGCCATTCAGTAGGCACTTATTTACAAGCTAGCCCCTGTGCTAAGCTCTAAAAGTGCATCCTCTCTTTAATCCCCCCCAGTCCCCAGTGGGTGAACAGTATAACTATCTCCATCCGTCCAGCTCTGAGCTCTCTTTCTCCTTTGGTCTTTCCCGAGCTCTGGAACTGTCTGTGAGAATCTGCATTTTTATACAGGTCTGTGCACAAGCCTTGCCCCACCAGCCACAGTCCCTGGGTGCGGTCTGGGGGACAAACTCGAGAACAATCTGGCCCCCAGGCCAAGGTGTCTGGTGGGACCCCAGGTTCACAAGGTCACACCGGCGGCTGCTGGGAGAGCAGGAGCACCACGGCACCGGGTGGTGGTTTGGAAAGGAGTGGCCCCAAGACAAGGAGGGTTGTGTCCCTGCGGATGGGAGGGAGTAGCCGGGGGCCACTGCTGTGGTGGTCCAGAACTGGTTCTGCAGGTGGGCTGCCTTTGTGGGCCAAGGGGTCATCATGATCCCAGGTCTTGCTGCTGCTAGGATGAGGCCAGCAGAGTGGAGGACCTGAGAAATACCCATCCTGCCCGTGGAAATGCCCCTCCTGTTCTAGGATTCCATCTTCCTCCTTCCACCTCCAGCTCTCTGTCTAGAATGCTCTTCCTGGCCCTAGCTGCCAGAGCCACCCTGTGTTCTAGCAGCTTAGGAGGTAGCCTCCTCCAGGGTGCCCTTGAGGAGCAATGGGAGGACAAGGCAGGACGGCTCTCCCAGCCTTGCTCTCCAGAAACACAAAACTCCTCTGATTTGCCCGTGCTAAACTCTCCACTCAACCCTTAACCCTCAACCTGCAGGGATTTCAGACTTCACTTCTGGTGGGCTTGTTGCCTACTTCTGAGTCCAATTGTACCCACCCCGTGTTCTTTTTATATCTGCTTGTTTCCAAATAGTTCCCTTGGAAGATTTTATGGGGGCTAGTTTAAGATTGAGAGAATGGGTGACTTCATATGGAAGCTTGTAAACTTAGGGATCATCTAGCCCCTAGAGGTGGGACAAGCTGTAAATGCAGTTTCTGAAAGGGTTAAGCTTATTTCATGGATGTTGGATGATGATGGATAATTGAAGAAGACCAAAGTGATGCCTGTGTATCTGATTGTGAGTTTGTGCGTGTCTGTGGTGGGAGCATACATCCCATCACCCCCAATAAATATTCTCACGTCTTTAGCTTGGTCCATGTTCCTGCTCTTTGAGGCTGGTATGGGGAGGAAAATTCAAGGCTGATCCCTTAAAGACTTCTGCAAGTTTTCCTTTTAATTGTCCAGAGAGTGAGGATTCTTCTCTGTAGCCTTTCACTCATCCAGGAAAAGTTGCTGAATCACCTGCCCAGGTCTGTCCATTTTATAGTGAGTTGGGTGGCTCAGCCTAAGCCTCTGGACTGACTCAGATGCTCACTGTCTGATGGCATGCCCACTCCATAGAAACAAATGCTTGAGTAGCCATCCATACACCTGCCAACGCCAACATTCATCACCCTGCAGTAGGCTCAGAGACCCCAAAGACCTCGGTTCCTGTGATCCTCCCCTTGTCCCATGGGGTAATATGGACAACTGTATTTTGCATTCCACAGGTGAGGAAAATGATTTGAAAAGTAGCAAGGCTAGTCTACAGGCAGAAGGTGGGCAGATGACAGAGTGAAATATTATGTACAAACCTGTGTAGGTGGGCGGTGTGGAGAGTTGGCCTATGATACTAATGTTGGGGTAGAGCTTTTGAACTGTGGTGCTGGAGAAGACTCTTGAGAGTCCCTTGCAAGGAGATCAAACCAGTCAATCCTAAAGAAATCAACCCTGAATATTTATTGGAAGGACTGATGCTGAGGCTGAAGCTCCAATATTTTGGTCAACTGATGTGAAGAACTAGCTCATTGGAAAAGACCCTGATGCTGGGAAAGACTAAGGGGAGGAGAAGTAGGGGGTGACAGAGAATGAGATGGTTGGATAGCATCACTGACTCAGGGGACATAAACTTGAGCATACTCCAGGAGATAGGGAGGACAGGGAAGCCTGGTATGCTGATGTCCATGGGATCACAAAGAGTTGGACACAACTTACCAACTGAACAACAAAGAGGCTGATTGGCTACCTGCCTGGTTCTCCCAGTTCCTACCCAAAGAACTTTCCTTTCCTCTGGGTCACAGCTCTTCAAGGAAGTCTGCAAAGACAGACCCAGTTGGGGGCCCATGGTCATATCCTAGGCTCAGGTCACCTTCCAACCCCTCGCCTTGCATGCTTCTTCTCTTCTAAGAGAAGTATATTTGGCAGTCACATCTCCTACATCTTGCAAGCTTCCCATACAAGGTGCAAAGCCTCCTTTTAGGAAAAAAGGAGGTGATTTTAGAATCCCAAAGTACCAGGCATCATCCTTTTTTTTTAAATTAATTAATTAATTTTTGCCTGCACTAGGTCTTTGTCACTGTGTGAGGGCTTTCTCTGGTTGAGGCGAGCAGGAGCTACTCTAATTGAGGTGCATGGGCTTCTCACCGTGGTGCCTTCCCTTGTTGCAGCTCCAGGACTCCAGTAGCTGCTGCGCATGGGCTTGGTTGCCCCGTGCATGTGGATCGAACCTGTGTCCCCTGTATTGGCAGATGGATTCTTAACGACTGAACCACCAGGGAGCCCCTGACCCTCACTTTAAAGTCCTGGGTGGAGAAGAGTTTTCCAGGGCCTGCCTGGCTCCCCAGGTGCTGTTCACTTATCCTGGGCACGGAGGTGAGCACAGATAAGCGTAGACTATGGCTCCCAAGGGTTTCTAGCTCCAGCCAGGGCTCCAAACATGCTTATCCTTCACTGCACATTCACGCGTACGTGCTCACACCCAAAAAACTCCCTCCAGACCGCTTTCCTTCCTTAAATTGAGCCCATTTAGAAAGTTTTCTTTCCTCTCCCCACTGAAGACATCCATCACTTTCCCCAGCAGAGGCGAGACGGCCACGACTCCTTCCCCGGGTTTATTAAATCCGTTCAAGAGCCTATTTGTAGCTGTCACAGGGAAGCCGAGGGGGAGGCTGGGAGCTCTCTCAGCCGTGCAGCCGGCATCACAACCTCTGGGTCGGGGATCACCCTACATATGTTTCTCCGTAACAGGCAGAGCTAAAGGGGCACCGCAAGGTCTAATGCGCTTGACACTGGGGATTATGGTGGGGGGGAGGGAGTTAAGGAAACTCAGCTAGAGCTGGCTGGTCAAGGATGGAGCCCACCCAGCAGGTCACCCACCTCCTAGGCACTGGACCCCACCTCGAACAGCACAGTGAAGAGCAAATATACTGCCACCCTGTCCCAGACCCCAAGCAGCCACCTCGGCGTCACAGACGGGAGCTGGGAGCCCTAGGTGTGGGGACCATCATGCCCCCATGTGGGCTGTCCTGGCTTAGACAGACAGGGACATGGTTTGAGAGATCCCTCCACTTGGTGGTTCACCCTGGAGCGTGGAAGCACTTTTCACAGAAGTCTGCAGGGCTCATCTGGCCCAAGGAAGGAGTTTAGGAGACAGCGGCCACAGCCCCAAAGGACCTCAAAGGACCCAGATGCCCTAGAAACTCCATCCCCGACTTGATGACTGGGGACAATGAGTGCCAGAGAGAGGAGGGGTTTGCTTGGGGTCCCCCACCTACCCACCCAATAGGACCCACCCTTCTACCTACTGGGACCCCTTTATTGGAGGACCAGGACAACTGAGGCTAATCTCTTCCTCCCCACCGTGTGATTTAAAGGGAGTGGGAAGAGAAATTCCTGGGAGGATTGGGACTGAAATTAGGAGAGTCAAGCTTCTTGAGTAATTTCTTTTTGCTTATGAACTATCTCTAATGTACAGAAGAGCATCAAGAATTATATAACCCATATCTGTGTACCCACTACACAGTATTAACAAATCCTAATAACTTGAGCGATTTCTATTTTCAAATATGGTATTAGCTGCTATATGGTTAGCTGAATTTTTATAGCCCTATTCAAATGTAAAATAATTGTATTCTTTTTAATAAAGGCATTTCATTAAATACATAACCAGGATTTAATTTTTAGACCCTGGAAGACTTCATTTAAAAAGTCAAAATCAGGGGTGGGGAAAGCTCCCTGTCAGACCAGGGTCCTGATTTTTTTTGCTATTGTTGCTGGAAAGACAGTCTCTGAAGCTGTGGTCTGGCATGACTGAAAGGGAGGGAAATTGCAACAGATTCCCCAGACTCTGGAGAGGTGGAACCTGAGAGAAATGTTTTCTTTCAAGCTTTCAAGGTGGCCCCCCACCCATCAGCATGACTGATGACCAACGAGGAGTTTGAGAGAAAGGGAGACAGGGTAGAAAGTCCAATCTCGGGGGAGCTCTGCCAGGTTCCCTGTCCTGCCCAGACTCCCTTCTCTTCCCTTACTCCCCCCGCATTACATTCCTCTGCACCCCCTCTCGCAGGCTGTGCTCCTGGCTGTGTGCATGCACGCGAAGTCGCTTCAGTCTTGTCCGACTCTGTGCAACCCTATGGGCCATAGGCTCCCCTGTCCATGGGATTCTCCAGGCAAGAACACTAGAGAAGGTTGCTGTGCCTTCCTCCAGGGGATCTTCCCAACCCAGGGATTGAACCTGTGCCTCTTACATCTCCTGCATTGGCAGGCGGGTTCTAATTTCACCACTAGCACCACCTGGGAAGCCTGTGCTCCTGGCTACTGCCAGCTGCTTACCTTACAGCCCTTAGTTAGCATCTACTCTGTGCACCTGCCAAGGTGCCCACACATCATTAACTGCAGGTGCTGGGGACGCTCATACTGGCTCAGAGAGTCTATTTTGTGCCTCTCTTCCCAACTTCTCATTCAGTGATATCATATTGGTAGCTTGCAACTGGCCACCATAGGGGTATCTAACTTGTGAAAACCAATCTGGAAACACTACCCACTGGGGCTTCTCTCCCTGAGAGGTGATTGTTCACCATTTGCCAGTACACCAGTGGTATTAACTGGTCCAAGAATACTTGCATTCAAAGGTTTCTCCTAGAGAAGAAAAACATCTCATAGCCAAAGGAATGAATCACAAATGGTCAAATTTCAGATATGAGACAGAGGCATTTTACCTCAGCAAAGCATCCACAGCTTAGCATTTTGTGGCTAGACAGGTCCCTAGAAGTTATCTTGTCCAATCCTCTCATGCTAGGAAGCAAAAATGAAATCCAGAGAGGCAATGTGACTTGCCCAAGGTCACAAAGCTCACTAACGTCACAGATGGTCTTACAATGCACAGCATCCTTTCCAAATACATTTTACACCACATCCAATGCCTCATCCCTAGCCTGCTCTGCTGCTGGAGCTAAGGATGAAGTTCCCTGAGGGACAGCCCAAGAGGCATCAGCAAAGGCACCAAGACAGGAATGACGGGGCACTGAACGCTTCCTGTCCCTTTGGCCTCTCTCTGCTTTCCCAGGAAAGGGCCAGTAGGTGCTCAGCAAACTCCCGAATGGACTGAGGCTAACAAGGCAGGTGGGCAGTGTCAAGCAGGGGTCCGCTCCCAGACTGAGGTGTGAGCCAAGAGGTAGAGGGACATGAGGAAGATAGGAGCAAGCAAACCAGTGCCACCCCAGGTTTTCATGTCATTAGGGTGTGAGCATGGCGCCCAGGACTAAGAAAGAGGCAGATGCTTAGATAAAAAGAGAGAGAGAAGGGGAGAAAGAAAGGGAATGGGGAGAGGAGGCGAGACAGGGAGGATAATTGAAAAAAAGGGGAGGGAGATGGGGAGAGAAGAGCCCTCTGGTTGGTACTGGGTTGGCCACAAAGTTCATTCAGGTTTTTCCGTAAGATGATGATAATGTTATGGGAAAAACCTGAATGAACTTTGTGGCCAACCCCATAGAAAGCAAAGATGAGGCAGGGTCCTGAGAGAGCAAAGCAGAGCAGAGAAGGTGGAGGAGGATGGAGCGGGAGAGGCCGAGGGAGTCCCAGAGAGAAAGAGGGAATAAGGGGGGCTTATATCCAAAGATCCTTTCTTGACCTGGCCTCTCCTTGGACGCCCTTCCCTCCCCAACAGCAGCATGGGTGGCCCTGTGCCCTAGTGGCCTGCCTGTTGGGTTCCAGTCCAGAGGTCCACGCACAAGCTCAGAGAGGTGCCCTGACAGATGCCGGAGCCCAGAAGCATCCCAGAAGGCCACGCCACCCATCCCTGAACGGGGGTGCTGCCCAGCCCTCACCCCATTCCCAGCCCTCTGCACCCCTCTCCTGCCAGCACCATCTGTGTCCAGCTTCATACCCTCGCCCTCTGCAGCAGGAGCCGCAGTGACCTGGAAAACTGGAGGGCTGGTTTTTCTGCCCAGCTGTGTGTCCCTGGGGTGAATTAGTTCCACGCTGGAAACTGAGGGGAAGGATGGGGCGGGGATGTGAGGGGGTGCTCCTGGGCTCCCCCGAGGGGCAGGCTCAAGGCTGAGTTGGCAGCCACGGCCCAAGCCCCAGAGCCCTTCCCAAAGAGGACAGAGCCCAGAGCGGGACAGGCCTCCCTGTGGTTCACCTCAGCTGGCCTCCTGTCACTCAGAAGCTGAGCTCAATTCCTGGCGTGTCAGAAGAAATCAAATGTGGGCAAGGAAGAGAAGGAAGGACGACGGGGGGAGCAAAGGACACGGGGGGACAATGGGGGGAGCGAGGGAGGCAGGATGGGCTCTGGAGTCAGCAGACGCTGGGTGCGTGTCCTTATCTCTGGTCACAGCATGACCCAGGTGTGACTCACTTCTCCGCAGGATGGGGACAATGGTGACCCCTGGCTGGGGGTTGCGTGGAGTGAGAGAGAGAAACGACAGCACAGGCCTGGGACAGACTCACTCCCCAGAGCCGCTCGATAAAAAGGTCCCACCCCTGCTGTCTGGCCCCTTCCAGGCTCGGGCAATCCCTAAAGCCCTGCAAAGTCAAAGGCCCGGTGGTTTCCGGGAAGGTGAGCTGCCAGCGAGAGCGAACCAACCAAGGTGGGGAATGTGAGCGTCCACAGGCTCAGACTTGAGCTGGCGGCAGAACAAGGAACAGCAGCAAATTCTTCAGCATTTGCTCGGGCCGGGAATTGTGATCGTGCTTCACTTATATCACCTCAGCTGAACACCCAAAGGAGAAGTCTTTCCCTTAAAGTCCATCTCTCGCCCCAGACAGGCCCCCCAGCTCCATCTGTCATACTTCCAGACACAAAAGGTTCACACCATCGCATCTCTGACCCACCGTCACCTTTGGTCTCTGGGCCTGGCTCCCCGGCCCACTGCAGCCCCCACCCCCCCAACCCAGAGGTCGGACTTGGGTTCCCTCCTCACCGATCTCTCTGCTCACAACTGGCTCCCCTTGAACTAAGGGCTCACAGTGTTGTGAACATAACTGTTTCAAAAATACCGTTGGCTAAAAAAGCCTTCCCAGTGCCTCCTGAATAATGGATGAGTTCCCTGGTCCCAAGTGTGCCCCAGTCTACTTTTCTGGACCTATCTCCTAGTTCTTACACTCTCACCCTGCCTCAAAGTCCCAGGGAATTCTCGCCTTGAGACTTTTGTCCCCTCCATGTCCCCTGAGCCTACAAAGTCCTTCCTCCTTCCTCTGAAATACAGCCCTTCCAAGCGCTGTCCCTTGGGAAACCTTTTAGATCAGTGGTCCCCGACCTTTTTGGCACCAGGGACCAGTTTCACGGAAGATAATTTTTCTGCGGATGGAGGGATGGTTTCAGTTTTGCCTGCTACTGCTTGCCTTCTGCTGTGCGGCCTGGTTCCTAACAGGCCATGGACCGGTCCTGGTTTGTGGTGCCAGCGGGGTGGGGGCCCCTGTTTCAGATGGTCTCTTGCCAGAGTCACTTGCTTGGCTCATCCTGTCCTTCCTTTGGTTGGCAGGACATCCTGGAAATGGCACTGATGAGAGGTTTGTGCCTCTAACCAGGCAAGGTAATAAGTCCTCTCTGTGTCTCAGTTTCCTGATTTGAGAAATCAGGGAATGGATGACATCAGGGGTCCCTGGAGATAGCTCCCTCTGGCATCATCTGGAAAATTCCAGAAAGCCCAGATTTCCAGGCCCCTCCCCTGGGCCTTCAGGGTCTGGATCTGTAGGGTGGGACCCAGGAATCTGAGAACACTTCCCAGGTGATTCTGAGTCACAGACAGTTTGGGGAGTCCCTGAACTAGAGAGCCTGTAAATGTGGATTGGTTTAGTATCGATAGCTCTTGCAGATTACACATGCAGGAGGATGGGACCCGTGTCTTTACTGCAGGCTCACAAGGCCTCGTTGTGGAATTCAGATATTCAATAAATGTTAGTTGAACGAATGCATAATGCCCTGAAGAGAAGCGACTATAACTCTTTATAAACCCTCCCCTCCAGTTTCTTCAGGATAATTAGGTAGAAAGCCAGAAAGGATCACACGGAATCTCATGCAAAGGGGCTGCTGGGCCCCTGACAGCCTGAACACACACCTAATGTCATGGTGCTAAACTGTGCGTCAGAGGCTGTCCTCAGAGCTGGTCTGAATCACCCTGTGTAAAGTGTGTGTGTGTGTGGGTGGTGTGTCTGTGTGGTGTGTGTGTGTGTGTGGCGTATGTGTGTGTGTGTGTGGGGGGGGCTTTGGTGGGGGTGGGCAGTGGGGATAAGACTTGGGGTTCCAGGTGGATGGCCTGCTAGGATTATCAGGATTAGGGGGACTGGCAGAGGGCTGCTCAGGTGAGGCAGCTAATTGCCCAGCTTCCCACTGCGGCTATAGTCAGGGGCTGGAACCCCAAGGGAACCTGCAGTCTGGGCTCTCAGTGGCTTCTCTACATCAGCCAGACCGGCCCCAAGAAAGCCCAGGCAGTGAGGAGTTCCCAGGGGCCTCCAGGCCGCAAGCAGGAATGTCTCCAGTGGGTGGGTGAGGGTGAGGGACCCTGGAGGTCAACCCCATGACTGTGGGCAAATAGAAACAGCCTAGTGGGTCACGTCCCAGAATTCCAGGGTGCAGATGAAGGCCACATTTGGATCAAAGCCTCAGTCCAAAGTGCTTTGCTATTACAGCCTGTCCCAGCTGCCACTGTCCGCAGCTGCCGGCCTGGTGTCCCACAGCTCTGGTCTCAGCCCTGGGAGGGGACCAGGAAGAGAAACGGATGATGTGACCCTGGCAGAGGCTGCGGCAGCAGCACGTCTGTCCCGTGGCCCCCATTCGCCCAGCTCCAATGCTCATGGATTCTTTGCTCAGCCATCTGAGCCCTGCATTGCACTTGAGCAAAGTAAGAATTGGACCCTTAAAATGTTGTCCCTAAGAGTTTCAAAGTACTTTCTTGACGTGATCTGACTTTAGAGTCACAGCATCCCTTCAAGGCGGATGTTCTCATTTCCTCACGCGGCCCAGACAGTCATCAGGGACACCAGCGTCTACCCCGTGTGCCAGCGTGGTTATCACCACCTCTTATCGCCCAGGGCAGCCCAGGCTTGCCCCTGTCTGTCTTCAGAGTAGTTCCTCTAAACCAGCAAGACCTGGGCTTCTGGCTCTGGTGCCTCCTTGAATCTCCTTCCTCACCAGAGCTCTCATATTATAAGGCTGAACGTGAACCGTTGGACCAGGGTGGACTCCAGCAGGGAAGCCCCCGACTTTGAAACAGATACTCAGTAGGGTGTTGTTTTCAGGGAGACGGCATCGGTGGGATTAGTCTCAGGTGTGCTGCCTATTGAGGTCTTCCTCTTGGTTATCAGAGGTCACCTGGGCTGTGGAAATGTAACTAGAGACTGCCATGAGGTCACTCCTGGGCCATGGAAGGCAGCCGTGCTGAGCCCCTTAGAAAAGGACCAGGAGATGGAGCAGGAACGCACGCCCACTCCTCCACAGTTCCTGTCCCACCTCTGCCCTCCCCTCCCAGCTCCTCCCTCCCCATTGGTGACTGAGGGTGTGGGCGAGGAGGCCCCTGAGGCTCCTCTGGCTCCACTGCGCTCCCATTGATAGGAGAGACGCTCACACTCACGGCAGGCATGGCTCTGGTCTCACCTAGGGTGGCTAGACGGGGTGGCAGAGAGATGGGGACCCATGCAAGTCTGAACCTACATGCTCAGCTTCAGAATACCATGAGACCCTTGCTTTTCCCTCCAGAAGCATCTGGATTAGCAGATGAAGGACTAGGACAGTCATAAAATACTGTCACGTTTATAACCCGTGTGCTGGGGAGGTGGTAGGAAGCAGGGTGTTCACGTGTTACCATTCCCCCAGCCCCACTGAAGGCACGAACGGATTCAGCACGTCTTTTCACAGCCACAGGAAGCTTGGGGCCATTTTTTCTACCATGATGCTTCTCCTTCTTGCTCCATTTTTTTGATTCAGTATGATTTTTCTTTTTCTCTCTCCAACACTAGCCTACACCCTGGTTCTTTAGACTTTGGTGTCTAGCTTTGCTTAACTCTGGGGTAATAACGTATGACCCTGGCATCTAAATGGTGATGGGAGAAGAAATGCATAAAGGTGGAGCTGCTGCTTCCCTATGGCACCCCACCTCCACCACTGCTTGGGACAATTAGCCAGCTCCCTGGCCTTGCTGGAAAGTTTTGAATTACCCGAACTAGAAGCAGGGTTTTCCCCACTCACTCAGGTCCCCTGCCAGGCCTGTCTGGGGACAAGTGGCCAGTTCGCACACAAAATCTACAATCCTGAAGTCATCAGCTATACAGGAAACTACAGTCACCTTTCTTGTGATTTTTCCCCAGCCACTAAGTGAATCCAATATTCTGGCTTCAGTACTTGAGATGGTCTCCATGGAGACCATCAGTGATCCTTGGTCAAACCTGATAAGAGAATGCCTTCTGGAAGGCTGGACACAGAGCTCTCTAGAAGAGATTCCTACTCCCTCTTCCCCAGCTCACTCTTCTATCACTTGGCCTAGATCGGCCCTGTCTCATTTCATCCTCACCTCCCCAAAGATTCCCTGGCTTGCTTGTAAGCCAGATAAAGATTTAAGAGAACATTGATATTGGCAAGATTTAGAGAAATTGCAGATGTGGAGAAATTGCAACCTTCATACACTGCTGGTGGGATGTAATACCAACCACTTTGAGAAACAGTCCGGCAGTTCCTCAAATGGCTAAACATCAAGTTGCCATTGATCTAGCAATTCCGATCCTGGGTAGATACCCAAAAGAAATGAAAACATATGTCTACACAGAAACCTATACTGGAATGTTTATAGCTACATTATTCATCATAGCCAAAAAGATGGAAACAGCCCAGATGTCCATTAACTGATGAATAAATAATATGTAGTATATCCACATAAGGGAATATTATTCAGCAATAAAAAGGAATGAAGTATTGACACATATTACTATGTGGATGAATCTTGAAAGCATTATACTAAGTGAAAGAAGCCAGTCACAAAAGCCCACATATTACAGGATTCCATTTACATGAAATGTCCAAAATAGGCAAACCCATAGAGATAGAAAATAGATTGCTTGCTGCTTAGGGCTTGGGGATATTGGGGGGTGGTTGGGTGCTGTCTAAAGTGGCAGGGCTTTCTTTTCAAGATGATGAAAATGTTCTCAAATTGTAGTCACAGCTGTACATATCTGTGAATATACTAAAAGCCCGTGTATTGAATTCACTCATTGAATCATGTATGGGTGAATTGTGAAGTACGTGTATCATATCTCAATAAAGCTGGTCTAAAAAAATAAAAAAAAAATTAGAACATCCAACTGGAACCAGGAGGCCTAGGCTGACATTCTGGATACTTCACCAGTTTGCTCTGTGACCCTGGGAAAGCCCTTGACTTCTCTGAGCCCCACTGGCCCATCCACGAGACAGGAGAGACTAACGCCTACCTCTGAGGAGCATCGGCAGGAATCAGGGGATGGCAGGTACACTGGCAAGTGGAACAGGAACAGAGGCATTATTTAAATGGGCAAGATTTACTGCCGAGCTGTCACTGCCCGAGGAAGCTGCTGTGTCCTTGAGTGACGAGCTCTGAGTCCTGCAGAACGTTAAGTTGCAGGGCACCTTAGAGAGCCATCAGGAACACAGCTAGGTCGGTCCTGTTCTTGTCCAGGTGTGCGTGCCCCCCACCATCCCCATCCACAAATGTTTATCTGAAGCTTGGGTCGGGGTGGTGGGGGAACCAAGCCCGGGGGGGAATGGAGAAGCGGCAGGAAGGAATGGCAGTGCTTTTCTTAGGGTACTCTGGGGGGCCACCTGGAAGAGTATTTCTTCCCATTTCAACCCCAGGATGTAAAATATAGAATTAGAAGCAACAAGCTCCCTGAAAGAGAAAACCCTCCTCCCATGTTTGCCTCCCAGCCCCAGTGCCAGGTGTCCAGATGTAGCGAAAGCTGCCAGCGCTCCCTCCCTCCAAACCCTAAGTGCACAGCCCAGGGCTGAGCTGTGACGTGAGCCTTCCTACCACCCCTGGACCCAGCTCCAGGCCTGAAGTCCCAGCTGCCATCTTGATATCCTGCTACTGGGGTCCGTTTGCAGTGGGGATCCACTCCTGCTGGGGCCTGTGTATCAAACGGATCTGAGTGTACCCTAGTTTAGAACAGTGGTAGGTTCAATGTAGAGGCAGAAGACAGCTGGCTACTTCAGGGTTTGAATTCTGGGGCAGCAGCATATAATAATGATAATGATCATACTAACAAAAAAATAATAATAAATAGTTTCTATTTTATTATAGGCTTAGACTTCCAGGTATTACAATTCAGTACTTACAAGAAACCTATGAGGGGCATATTATCATCTTCATTTTATAGATGAGGAAAGTGAGGCTCAGAGAGATTAAGAATATTGCCCAAACTCACACAGCTAGCAAACAGTAAACACAGGATTTAAAACTAGGTCTGTTTGATGCAAAATTGGTAGAAAAGTCTAATCCATACCCTAGGCCCTTCCGGTCTTCTACCAGGAACCCCAGCGACAGAAAGCTCAGGGGCCCTGAAAGCCATTGCTGTCTGGAGGGCCATCTCAGCTCTGTCTCAGCCCCTGCACGAGTTGGGTCCAATCTCAAACCACATTTGTCAAGTGCCAAGAGGGGATTTTTGTTTAATGGATGCGGACACTGGGGAGCGGAGGTATACTTTGCAGGGCTGAGCCTGGAAGGCAAACCTGGATTCAGCAGGAGGCTGGCCCGCCCCCCAGCCCTGTCCCTCAGTTCCCTATGTCACACCTGCTGAGACTGTCTTGGCCTCTCCCAATCCGGTGTCCTGGGTTAACCCTTCTGAGCCTCAATTTTTCATCTATAAAAGGGGAAGAAAAATAATACCTTACTAAGTGGACCTGTGCTCTGGTCCAAGCGCTGGGTCAGAGCAGGCAGGGTGCTGTGGGACCACAGTACAGGGCAGAGGTGCCCGCCATCTCAGAAGACTGATCGCACTCTTCAGAACAGGGTCGGGGTCCAGAGTAAGACAGGGCTAGATCCCAATCCTGGCTCCACACTTAGTGGTGTTGCCTTCAACAAGTAACTTAGTTCTTCCCAGCCTCAGTTTGCTCAGCTGTAAAATGGGGCTAATAATGCCAACGCCTCTGAGAAGTTCTGAGGAAGAGGAAGAGGATAATTGTAGGTTTATATAACATTTACTGTGTGCCCGCAACAACTGTTCTAAATAACTACCGAAACATCTATCTGCCTGTGTACCTATCAACTTAACTTCTCAACCACCCATAAAGTATTATTATTCTTCCCCTTTTATAGATGAATAATTGAGGCTCAGGAGGGTTAACCCAGGACACAGAACCCAGCCAGTGGGGGTGCTGGGATATGAGCCCTATGTAGATAGACTATATCTGTGGTCTTCATCACCACATTGTATGGCCTCTGAGGATGATACACGGAGGGTCTAGCCGTGGTGCCCAGAGCATGCCCAGGACGCTGCCACACTTAGTAGGGACAGTACATGGTCCTCAAACATCCCAGCCACCCCAAGGAGCTGGGGGCTTCCCAGGAGGTGCCAGTGTCATGTCAGGGATGCAGCCACTGACTAAAGAAGAACTAGAAATGTATTTATTATTCTAAGAGAAAAAAAATTAAACAGCTTAGCTGTTGACTCATACAAGGAGTCTTTACACCAGCCACTGGAGGCTGGCAGAACCCCCAAGCTGGGTGGGTCTGTGGGCTGCACTGCCAGGAACGCTGCACGTCACCCAGGCCTCGCAGGGCTCCCAGGCTTCAGGGCGGCTGCTCCTTGCAGGTGACGCGCCCTGCCCGCCCTGTCTATCAGCACCAACATCCCAGGTCAAGTGGTTTCCTCCCAGAGCTTAAAAACCCTTGGAATTTCCAAAGAGGACCTGGCTCCCCAGGACTTCAGGTTCACACATAACTCAACGGGTTCTTGAAAGAAGAAATGGAGAAAAATGAACTGATCAGAGCAAGCCTTGAGAAGTCATATAGAATCTTGGAACATACGGCAAGGAGTAGGAAAAGGGAAACAGAAACTAAATCCCAACCTCCAGGGTCACCTTCCCTGGCCAGGAAATGACTGTGGCTTGCTTGAAAATTTAGTACCAGGGAAAAGAATGTCTCTCCTGCCACGAGTCCTTTTGTCAGACACCCATATAACAATCATATTTCCATTTTCGCCCCTGCTGCCAGAAGAGCTCAGATTTGAATTTAGTGCTCACTGTCAGTAACCATCTAATCCCAGGTCCCTGGCAGCGCGAGCTCCTCCTCACCCCAACCTTTCATCGAAGCAGGATCTCCTTTTCTGACTTTCTTTGTAACTGTCAGTGGTCTCAATTCTCCTTTCTGGAAACTGGAAGGACACACATCATAGATGGCCGCTGGACCACAGAGGGAGATTTTTGCATCAAAATGGAACTGGATGGGTGGCCTTTTAAGACCCCTTTTTCACTCTGAGATGCTGGGACTGGGCTCAACAGTCTGCCACACTCGTCTTCCACACCCACAAAAAGCCAAATCTCTTGTTTTGCCTCCTGGAAAAGGATGCATGCTTCTGGAATGTCAGGGAGTGATTGACTCTGGTGTGTGGCTGGTGCAGCACAATGAATGCACACCTGCTCTTGCCGGTGTCACCTTATGGCCCTGGAGCTGGGCTTGGTCACCGGATGCCAGCTGGCACGAGGCACAGCGAGCTGACTACTTAGGAACAATGGTCCTTCCACAATGCAACTGCCTGCTAACTGGCAACAAAGGCTTGACGGGGTCCGTGGAGTCACCAGGCTGTCTTTCCAATGAGCACAGAACAGAAAGCCAGGCTCTGTTAGGATCCATGTTTAACCATAAATGGAAACCACCATGGTGTCCCTTCAGTAGCCTTAGTCTTTGGAGCTTATGCCACATGTTCACCTGAGGCTCAGTATCAGATGATGGTCTCAGCTTGAGAGGTTTGGCAACCAGGCCTGCGTGATCAGCTACCCCCTCTCTGTCATCGTCTGGTGTCAAAGGGGCTTTCCTAATCCACTGAGAAGTGGATGAAGGGCAATGAAGTTCAATCCCCTCATTTTACAGGTTACCAAGCTAAAGTCCAGAAAAGTTATAACTTGTCCAAGATCACATGCTCAACTCACTGCCACAGAAAGAACTAAAGCCCATGCCTGCAGAGTGAGGTCTGAGATTGCCTGGAGTCTTACACTGGGCATCATTAGGGTAGTAACTGCAGGTAGAAGGTATAGTTCACGGCCGTGCTTATGAAAGCTAAGGTCAACACCTATGACCTAGACTGAACGAAGAGTTAACATCTCAGAAGAGAGCGACAGAAGCCCAGACAAATCATTCCAGCCAGAGGGAGAGACAATTAACAGTTCAGGTTTAGGATAGACACATTTTCAAGTGTCACAGATTCTCCTTAGGGCAACTGGATTGCTTGGCCATGAACTAATAAGCCCGTAAAGCAAAGTGTCAATGAAACAAACTGCATGTTTTCCCCAGCATCCCAATGTAGAGATACTTCTTACTGGTATTGTTCAAGCAAAAACAAGTTAACTTGGCCATAAGGCAAAGATGGGAACTCTAGCTTCTCCAGCCAGCCTGTCTGTCCCCAGAAGCAGGCTGGGTGTAGCTCTGGCTTCTAATACAGCAGCCCACCGATCCACACTTCCTTTCTGACTCTCGGGCAGCCTGCTCAAGTGATGGGCACCATGCTCTCCTCCTAGTCTTGGGTCAGCACTGATGCTATTTCAGAGCTCCTGGAGGGGTCAGTGGTTGGGAGTTAAGGTGAGCTTAGTTCATTGTAGTCCTGCGGTAACAAGGGACGAGTGTTTGAAAGACCATTTCTTCTTTGTGCCGAGTTTATGCTCCTTGGCATCTGGAGGTAAATGTCACAGGGGAGGCTCACTGGTGGAGATAATTATACCCAGCCCTTGGATATTATTATGTCACTTTTTAGTTTATAGTGCATTCTCACATGTATCTAATATAAATCTGACCACAGAATATGAAGTCAATAATACCATTCTCATTTAGTCATAGGAAACCAGGGTCACAAAAGGTTAAAGACCTTGATACAGGCCACCTAGTAAAGGCTGAAGTCGGGACCAAAAATCTGATTTCCTGTCTCTTGGGCAAAATCAGACTGTCTTCCAGAACAGCTTGGCCAACCTAGTCTCTTGCCAAGACCTTTTTATTGTTTAAGCACTAGCCCTTCTGAGGTCCAAAGGCCACAGTTGGTGGGACAAGTCAGCTTCCCTAAGCACACCCTCCGGGGAGCCAGAGGCCGAGGAGGCCACTGAGCTTGGCTCTGCCCTGGGCCAGAGCATCTCAGCACCTGAGCCTCCCTACTCACCCGACACTCCATCCTCTGCCCCACACCTTTGTCCTTACTCACCATCCAGAACCACTTCTCTCTGCTCCCATCTTCATCTCCTGCTTCTGTGTCTCCTCCCTGACACAGGCTGTAGGAAACAGCCTCACTACAAAAGCAGAGTCTCCTGATTCAGAGCCCAAGTCCCCTCCCAGGGCTCCAGCCCTGCAGGAGCTCTGAATTCAAAGCTCCAAGAATCGTAGACTAAAGCCCCCAAGGGCCTGCCCCTTCCCAGTCCCTCCACTTTGGCAAGGAGCTGGTGTTAGAGTCAAATGTTTAAGCATCAGTGAGGAGCCAGGTCTGAACTGAAAGCCCAGGTCAGCCACAGTCCATGTGTCCTTGGGTAAATGGCTTTCCCTATTCAGGACTGACACTGAAGCTGAAGCTCCATTATGCTGGCCACCTGATGTGGAGAGGTGAGTCATTGGAAAAGACCCTGATGCTGGGAAAGACTGAAGTTAGGAGGAGAAGGGGACGACAGAGGATGAGATAGTTGGATGGCATCACCAACTTGATGAACATGATTTTGAGCAAACTTCGGGAGACAGTGAAGGACAGGGAAGCCTGGTGTGTTGCAGTCCACGGGGCTGCAAAGAGTAGGACATGAAGGAAGTGACTTAGACACACGCATCCAGGCTTCAGTCTTAAAACTGACAGATTGGATCCTGTAATCTCTGAATTTCTTCCTGTTCCCTGAGTCTCTGTGAGGACTCACTTGACAAGCAGTGAGAGGAAAGCCTTAGTATAAATTCCATCCTCTGAAATGACTTTGCTATAAAGGGGAGGCTGTAGCAGGGACTAATAGATTCATGGAAACTCTGGAGAGTCCAGAAGGGTTTTAATTAAACTGTAAATGTTGTAAACATTCAAACTCACTCCACCCTGGGAGCTGGGGCCCAGCTGCTGAGAGGAGTCAGGGCATTATTTGCCACTATAAGCATAGCATATAGTTGCCTGTATAGTTGATGATATAAATTCTATTAGGGATCTCGAGTGCATGGAACACCCATGCAAGAATGCAGGGTGTCCTCTAGTAAGCTGAATCTCTAGATTTTGAAGCTTGATTTTGAGAAAGAGCCTTGGTTCCCAAATATCTTTCCATCCCATCATGTACACATCTATACATATTTTATATATACATTTTATATAAAATCTTATCAGTAGGGGTTTGAGTTAGGGATGGTGATCCTGTTAGATAAATAGCACAGAAGAGGTAATATGTTTTGTTACTGGTCACTTTCTAGCTGTGCAGTCTTGGGCACAGGTCCTATTTTTTCCTTGAAAAAGTGGTGAAGATGCTTAGGCCTCTTCTCTAGGTGGCTCAGTCAGTAAAGAATCTGCCTGCAATGTGGAAGACCCAGGTTTGATCCTTGGGTCGGGAAGATTCCTTGGAGAAGGGAATGGCAAACCACTCCAGTATTCTTGCTTGGAGAATCCCCATGGACAGAGAAGCCTGGCACCGAGCTACAGTCCATGGGGTGGCAAAGAGTCAGACACGACTGAGCGACTAACACTTTCACTAGGGATGAGGGGTGCTATAATGGCCTGGTCCTTGGACTTTCCTTCTTGGGACCAAGAATCCTAGGCTTGTGCTCAGCCTTCTGCTTGTTGATGATCTTTGGGACTTAACCCAAGTGGCAGGAGGAAATCCAAGGGCTGGAAACCAAAGGGAGGTGCCTCACAGGACGGCCGAGCCTGGCCAAGCGAAAAACAGACAGAGGAGGAGGTGACCATGGCCATGGAAGTCCTCCCCCTGAGGCTTCCACCACAGGGAGGAGGAAAATAAGAACACAACAGGTGCATAAGAACACTGAATTCCACTGCTGGTTGGGTTTTCCATTCATTCTACTCACTGCAACTTTTGGTGATTGTCTAATTATGGCTCATTACAAACATCAACTTACATTTTGCAAGGTCGTAACTACAGGGGAAGGATACAATTATTATAATGAGCCTTCCCCAGCCCCAGACTTTCTCCCCTCCAATCAGTCCCAAATGCCACTGCTCAAATCATTTTCCTCTCCTGCCACCTGGTCTTCCTAGGTCTCCTCTCCTGCATCCCTCTCCAAGGCCAAGGTGACAGCACAAGCCAGGGCCTAGTCCTTTCTGAGGCTTGTCTCCATCAAAACGTACTGTTCTCCCTTTTGCCTTCCTGGCTAATGAGCAGCTTTCTCCTGGTGTAGCCTCTGTGGAGGGCAAGAACTGAGGACGTCAAATGGTGATGAACAGAGCCGTGGAGACTGGGTCTATGAAGAAGACGGGTGGGAGTCAGCACCTACCAGCCCAGCCTGGGGATGCTGCCCACCTGCTGCCTGGAGCTGGGAAATGTGCACACACATGTGTTCGTTACTCAGTCGTGTCCAACTCTTGGTGACCCCATGGACTGTAGCCCACTGGATTCCCCTGTCCATGGGATTCTCCAGGCAAGAACACTGGAACGGGTTGCCATTCCCTTCTCTAGGGGATCTTCCGACCCAGGGATTGAACCCAGGTCTCCTCCATTGCAGGCAGATTCTTTCCTGTCTGAGCCACCAGGGAAGCCATCTACTTTAAGGAAGTCCTTTGAGGAGGTAAACGGCTTCTCAAAGGCTGGATGCTGTTACAGAAACTCTAGGCCAGTGAGTTTCTGGGAGAGATGAAGGCTTGGAGTGGCCTGGTTCCACTTTCTCCTAAGTCCTTCTGCCCCCAAAAAGTCATCCTAGGAAGAAATAGCCTCCCTCTTCTAAGGGCAACTTTCTAGGGAAAGGCTGATCTGTATCCAGAAAAGGGGGAGAGGGTCTTGTCTCAGTCCTTCCCTTCTGTTGGTCAGCCTTCTTCCAGAAACAAGGTGCCTCCCTTAAAGAAGGTCAGCCACAACCCCAAGGACTCAGAGAAGGGCAGCCAGAAGGTCAGAGGTCTGGACAAATTCTTCCTTTAAGGGAACTGGTAGTTTCTCTTCTGAAAAAGAGATTCCAGGGGAACATGACAGCCAGCTGTTGTGTATGAGAGAGCAGATTTGGCCTCTGGGCCTGGAAGCAGACTCGAGACCTGCAAGTCAATCAAGCATGGACTTGGCCGTCTCACCAAGTAGTGAGTTCATGGATGGCCAATCTTCAGGAAGGCCATAGAAGATGCTCTCTCTCTGGTGGCAGATGGTTTTTGAGGTCTCTTTAACTCTAAGGGACCCTGATGCTGGGAAAGATTGAGGGCAGGAGGAGAAGGGGGCAACAGAGGATGAGATGGTAGGATGGCATCACTTACTCAAAGGACAAGAGTTGAGCAGATTCCAGGATAGTGAAGGACAGGGAAGCCTGGTGTGCTGTAGTCCATGGGGATAGCAAAGAGTCAGACTGGACTTAGCAACTGGACAACAATAAGCACCTAAGACTCTGTCTTTGACCCCAAACCCCCTGGCATAGCACCTTGAACACAAGTAAGTACTCAATGTTTCCAGACTGTCAGATGGATAATATTATATTTCACAGGAAATCAGCTTTCGAGTACAGGGTAAAGACCTTCTCCAGCAAACCACTTTCTGACCAGAGGAAATGAATGTAGCTCCTAAGAAGGGTTATTGAAATCCATATAAATAGGAGCTATGTACGTATTTATTTAAAGTGCAGATTCTTGGGCCCCATCCCAAATTTGGATTCAGTAGATCTCAAATGGGAAAAAGAAATCTGTATTTTAAAATAAGCTCCAGATGATTTCTATGCCTGGGATTGCCAGCCTGCACTTTAAGAAATGCAGACCTACACGAAAAAGCCCTGGGTCCTTCTGGTTCCCTGATATCAACATCATCAGAGCCACTACTGCCTTTGAATTTCCACATCCAATTGTCCCTGAAGCTGGAAGAGATCCCCATCTCATCTGATTGAACCCCAGGAAACTCTGAGGCCAAGCAGCCAGAAGATAAAGGCATCTTTCGGCATGAGATCTGCCCCCAAACAATACATCTGCTGTCAGAGAAAAGCTGGCCTCCAATACCCTGCCACATCACAGACTCGGTCCTGTGAGCTTGCCAGTCTCCTGGATGCTTCTGGTCTTGCATACCGTCCCATCCAAGGCTCCACCTGGCTCTCCTACTGGGGTTCTGTCTTTGGCACCCATCTTTCCCATGATCTGGGCTCCGTTTCTGGCTCCATCACCTTGGCTACCCAGCCCCCTACACCTTTGGAGCTGCCCCCCATCACTTCCTTTGCCATTTTTTGCTCCAGTCCTGCAAGCAGAACCCAGCCAGCCTCCCTCTGAGAGCTCTCCCACTTGCTGGGCTGAGAAGGAAAGATGAAAGGTCTAGAAGCTCATCCCCACCCTCCTTTTTCAGGCAGCTCTCCCTGCCAGTGGTACTTCCTCTCTACTCCCAACCCCTGCCAGCTTGAATGACACCTGGCCTCTTCCGGGAGGTTCTCTCTTTCAGTCCCCAGATCACTGCCAAGGGCCTGGCTGGGCCGGACCTCCCCTCCCCTCTGCCTTTTCTCTACAGGGATTGATTTGTTTAGTTTCAACAGTTTAATCTTCTCCTTCCCCTGGAGTAGGGCTGTTTTCCTCTGATCCCTGGTGGGAGGCATTCCGTATCGGACTGAATAAAGGCGGGGCGGGGGGTTGGGGGAGGGGGGTGGCTGGGGGAGGAAGGTAAAAGGGGAAAAAAAAAGAAAGAAGGAAAACATACCTCCTGGCAAAACCCAGAGCACCACTTTCACAACATCTTTCCTTGCTACATTATTTATAGCGTGACTGAAACATTTATTCCTCCCCTGCTCTTCCAAAGAGCACGGTGTTTCCACTGAGCTGTAACAAGTACAGCGAGCATTTGCTACACAACAGTGCACCCGGGAAAGTGCTGTGGCTCACAGCATCCGGAGACCAGGGGCAGAGGGGCAGGGCTTGGGAAGAGAGAGGCTGGGAAGGTGGGTTCTCCAGGCAAATGGCTAAGGGGTCCACAGGAAGCCAGGATTGCAGAGAACCAGAGACCTGGACCCACGAGGGGCCTGTGGCACAATGGTAGCCAAGTCAACAGTGACACTCGGGAAAGCACACTGGCTTCACAGGCAGGTATTTCATTATCTCACAATTTATATAAATCTGTACATTTACACACTGCGGTGGGATGGAAAGGGTATGGATTTTGGACTCGGACAAATCTGTGCTCCCTGGATACCTCCCTGCTGTGTGACTTGGGGCATGTCACACCATGTCTCTGAGGTTCAGTTTCCATTTCTGCAGAAATAAGGATACCCATACCCACTTGGTGTTGCTGTTTTGGAGCTTTGAGTTCATATCTAAAAAGTACCTGGTGCTTTAGGTGAATGTCACCTCAATTAACAAAACCAAGTACCTGGCACAATGCCTGTACCTAGCAGATATGCCAGAAAGATAGTCCAGTGGCTTTCTGGTTGGCAAACATTGTGAATACTCATAGGTTTGGCAGAACCACTTCCCCACGGCTTGGTATACTGGCTAATAAGAATACACAGAGCCATGAGGGACAGCTGACATTCTCAAAGGTTTCCACTCTCTTTGAAAGAAAAAGGGGAGTTTGGGGAAGAATGGATACATGTACATGTATGGCTGGGTCCCTTTGCCCCTTTGCTGTTCATCTGAAACCATCACTACATTGTTAACTGTCTATAGTCCAATAATAATAATAACCATAAACAGAGTAAGCCCACAGATCCATGACAGTAAAGTTCTGCATCCCCATGCATCCTGGCTTCACTTTAGCTGAGCCAGCAGCTTAACACATCCCCTCCTGGCTGCAGTTTGCTGGGCACCTTCAGAGCCACAGCTTCTATGGGTCACTCAGTGCCCTGGGGACCCCCCTCCCAGGCCCAGTGCCCTTTTCTGCCTTGACTGATTCCTCACGCTTGAAGGAGGAGATACCGATTCCCAACCATTTTTTGCCCCCAAAGCTTTTCCCAGTGTTTGTTCCTGTCTAGGAGCCACCTGTATTCAAACACAGTTAAAGCCACATTTATTTTTATGACTGCTTTCCTGGATAAGAAGGGATACAGGACCCAGCATCAGAAGATCCACTATTCAGTAGGCATCCGACATTGGCACAAGTAACTTAATCCTCTGGGAACAAGCTAACCACCAAACACCATTAGCATTTATTCTGTGCGAAAAGCTTTAGACACATTATCTCATTTATTCCTACACCAATCCTGGGAGGTGGATATTATTATCCCTACAGCAATCCTGGGAGGTGGATATTATTATCCCTATTTTCTTTGCTTCATTTTTCATGTATTCATCCCTTTACAAACTCTATGACGGGCCGGAAATGGAAGCAGGAGTACACTGATGATAAGACAGCTGTCCTCCTGGGAGCTCACAGGCCACAGGAGGAAAGGCTGGCACCTCTCCACAGGGTGCTTTACAGCCTACAAATCCCATGGGGCCAGTTCATGCCGGAGCGCATCCCCCCAGCCCCCCAGCGCAGCACCCAGCAGCTGGACGTCTCAGGAGCCTGGGCAAGCTCTCGGCAGGCCTGGCTCACACACACGGAAGCGTAAAGGCGTCTTGTGAGCCGTAGAGCAGTGTGCTGTTGTTTTCTGCCTCATGATGCTGGAGTCCAGTGGGTCCTTACAAGGCTGGCCAAGTCCCCTTCTAAATGTGGGGCCCCAGCAGGTGCACCCAGGAAGGCACCTGGGCTGGACCCTGAACAACACTGGCTTCTAGGCAGAAGAGCTGGCCCTCCCTGGCCTCCCCTCCATTGCTCCGCACTGGCTTCCATCTGACTGCAGGGCAACCTGGGCTCACACCAGCCACTTCTGCAGCTTAATGCCATCTCCTTCTGGCTGTTCCTGCTGCTTCCAAGTGTGGGGAGTAGAGAGGAGAGGAGTGTGGCTCGAACAATAGCCAACTTGCCTAAAACCCCAACGCTGGAGTTAATAAAAGGAAACGAACCCATTCAGGTTAGCACTGAAATTACAGTCTCAGTTTCACTGTGGGGATAGAAGGCGGGTACTTGAGAAAGGAGCTCCGCGTTGGGTCTGGTGGGGGCGGTGGGGATGGGGGTGGGGAGTGGGTCCCCTGCTGCAGACGGTAAGCCAGGGACTTTGATTTGTTTCCTCTCCTCCTTTCCAGCCACCCCTCCTCTCCAGGTCCCAGTCTATGAATATATTTGTTTGTTTATTCCTATTGATTTCCAAAGGCCTAGGTGCCCCCAGGGCCTCTCGCTGCAGGTATGCCAAATGCAAATCCGACAATTACAGCCAATCCAGCGGCAAAGATTCCCCATAAAAGGAGAGAGCCAGAGGGCTCCCCACTAGGGACAGCAGCCCTCAAAGCAAGCCTCTTCAATGAAGGGTAGCCTCAATGGCCCTGGCAGTTCTGGCCTGGGTGGGCATATGACTGGGCAGGACCCCTGGGCAGGTTCTGAGAAAACCCTGCTGCACGTGGCTGGGGGTGGCATCTGGTCCTGGGAGAACTTTAGGGTCTCCATCTGCCTGAGCTGGGTGAGGATGAGAGATGGAGGCAGGCTGGGGCTGATGTAGCTTATTCCAGTCCAAGCTGTCTATGTTGGCTTGCTTGCTCATTCAACAACTTTTTAAAGGACATTCTTGGTGCCATGGGGAAATAACCAGTGCCCAAGACAGACAGAGATGAGATGGAGCCAATGGGGAAGTGTGTAGGGGAAGGGCTTTCCAGGCAGAACAGTCTATGCAAAGGCCCTGGGGTTGATGAAACACCCTGGTTTGACTGAGAAACTAAGAGATAGGTGTGGCTATCGCTCAATGAATCAGGAGAACTGTGGCACAAGATGGGGTCAGAGAATGGTACAGGCCAGACCATGGGGGCCCTGGGCCCCAGAGAGACATCTGGATTTAACAATGGCAGTGTCAAACTAGGGCTGATGGCCCAACCAAGCCTGTGATGCTAGACCTGCTTTAGCGGAGGGAAGCTTTCTGGCCCCTAGGTCTTCAGGGATGCTTACCTTTCAGAAAGGAAATGAAGACAGCAGTTGTGATGCATGTCACCATAATCTTAGGTATGTTCTATGTGCCTTAATCTTATCATTTAAGACCAAACTCTCTCATTCACTGTTTTATTCCCTCCAGTAAATACTGAATACCTACTAAGTGCAGGGCAGAAAGATAGGTGGACAGGAGGCAAGCAGCAAGTTCAGCTGGATCAGGACAGGCCTTGGGTGTCATGTCAGGGAGCCTGGACTTGATTCTGAACCCTGGCGATCCTTTGAACAAAGGTTTTAAAATGAGGGAAGTGATGTCCTCAAGGAGGTTCTGGCTGCAGTGTGGAAGTGACACAGGAGGGAAAGGGGCAGGGCACAACTTTCAAAAGAATGACATTAGCTATCGAGGATATGACAAAAACTGGTTAGAACCTGTTAGGTCCAAGATGCTTGAAAATTTGACTTCCAGTAGACTTTGAGTCTCATTATTTGCTCACTGTAATACATGAGCATATGCCAAATGATACACCCACAGGTGCCATGACAATTCCAAGGCTGACCATAAAAGGCCAAAAAGTGGGTGGTGGTTCAATTCCTAGAAGTCCCCATCTTTTCCTTGAAATAATTGGAATAATCCTTCTATCTATTAGCATATGAAATTACCCAGCCCATAAAAACTAATCATCCTGTTTTTCAGAGCCTCTTGCCTCTGAGATGGCCAACACTCTGCCTATGAAGTGTGTACCTCCCTAAATAAACCTTTTTTCCCACCTAATTCTCAGGGCAGACCCCACTTGCCTGCCTGCACACTTTACAAGACTCCTATATTAATAAATCTAATTCTTACCTATCCTTTTGCCTCTTGTTGAATTCCTGTGACCAGGTGTGCAGTCTCAGCTGGGAGGTTGTGAAATAACATTCCCTCCAAAGCCAGAGATTATGGGTTCAAGTCCCAAGTGAAATGTGCCTGGGTTTGAGCCCCAACCAAAGGAGTGTGGTTAGAAGATTGTGGGTTCGAGTCCTAGTCTGAGGTCTGTGGCTTCAGTGGGAAAGGCTACAGTCAAAGGCCACGATGATGGGCAGCAATTCCCCCTGGAGGCGTTTGCCAACTCCCAGGACAGAATGAAAGCTTTGCACCTCTGCGCTAGGCTGATGTTCTATTCCTAACTTCTAGTGTATTCCTGTTTCTCATATGCCCTAATCTGATACTGCAATCCAACAGATAATCCAAGGGCCCCTTTTCTTGACTTTAGAATCCCCTAAGGGTTTAAGGCAGGGAAGGCAATGCCACCCCACTCCAGTACTCTTGCCTGGAAAAGCCCATGGACGGAGGAGCCTGGTAGGCTGCAGTCCATGGGGTTGCTAAGAGTCGGCATGACTGAGCGACTTCACTTTCACTTTTCACTTTCATGCATTGGAGAAGGAAGTGGCAACCCACTCCAGTGTTCTTGCCTGGAGAATCCCAGGGACGGGGGAGCCTGGTGGACTGCCGTCTATGGGGTCACACAGAGTTGGACACGACTGAAGCGACTTAGCAGCAGCAAAGTTTTAGGGAGAGGCACAGAGGAAGAAGGGACAGACTTGTCCTGTAGTGTCATTTTGCCAATGTTGACGATGAAATGAATTTGTCCTCTTGGGCACACAAGGACTAGACAGAAGGGGAGGAGCCCAGAGGACATGGGTAGAGGAAGTCTGCCTGCAGTTCCTTCCTCCATGCTTGTGTCTACGTGGGTAACTACGAGCTAGCTGTACCTTGAAAATGGTACACATTTGAAAACTGTGGGGCCAATTCCCTGTGGCCTGTGCCTGGCATAAGGAATGCACTTAATGCTCACACTTCAAAGCACCAACTGGGTCCACATCTTCCCCAAGAGGGATAAAGACTGGGTAACCTAAGCCAGGAGCAGCGTTTGATATGCAAATCCCCATCTCTTTAAGTTAGGTTGTTTGTGAAACGGAGAGTTAGAATCAGAGTTAAGGAAGCTGAGCCTTTAGACATCACGGAGCCCCACACACCCACACACTCATTTTATAAACTTGCTATAGACCTATCAGAGGCAAGGGCTTCCCTGGTGGCTCAGCACTAAAGAATCCACCTGCCAATGCAAGAGACATGAGTTCAATCCCTGTGTCAGGAAGATCGCCTGGAAAAGGAAAGGGCAACCCATTCTTGCCTGGGAAATCCCATGGACAGAGGAACCTGGCGGGCTACAGTCCATAGGGTCACAAAAGAGTCAGACACAGCTTAGCAACTAAACAACAACAACCAGAGGCACACTGAGCTGAAATGACTTATCCTGAGACCCTCGGTTAAAAAGGGTCTGACTCTCTTGCTCTGAATGTCAGGCAGTCATGTGGAGTCTATGTTTATATTTCAGGGCTTACCTGCTAAACCCAGTGCACACATAAAATGTCTCCCAACAGCAGTCCTGGGATCTGAGAAATAAATACTTAAATAAAAAGCCATTTACCAAGACCCAAATGCCTTTTAACAGAGGCTGTGCACCCGGCAGGATAAGCCAATTACCAAAGGATTGTGCTCCAAATGCAGCCTGCCTGTCTCAGAGCCATGTCGGGGGGGAAATCAATAAGTAGTTAATCAATGGATTGATTGATCGTTTACTGCTAGTAATTAAATTTTGAGAAAGTACAAATTCTATTACACCTACAGTCAGTCAAAAGTGATACTCAGATCCTGGAACATGAAAGGAAATAAAAATAGAAGGCCTGTGGCCACAGTATCAGAAAGTCAGAGAGAAGAGGGGTGGAGGTGGGGGGACTTTATTTCACAGCATTGCAGGTCTTCAGAGACAAAAAGAAACTTTGAGGATCATCCAATCTGATTCCTTCATTTTGGAGATGAGGAACCAGGGCTCTCAGAGGTCAAGGTTGTGCCCAAGGGAACCAGCCCTTTTGTATTAAAGCAAGGACCAGATCCAGACCTCCTGCCTCCCAGCCAAGTGCCACTTAAGAGAAGGGCAGGCAGTCCTCGTTGTACAGTTCAGAGTGTGGAAGCAACATCAGTGCCTTGCCAGCAGCTCTTCCCTTGGGGGCACTCAAGAGATTTCCAAGTGGCCATTTTCCCCTCACCCCAAACACATAACTTGTCCATTAGCAGAGATTCATGGAGGCACCTTGTATATCAAGGCCCTTCTTTTGGCACAGTTGGAAGGAAAAATGCTCCCTGAATGAGGGTTTGCCACTCAGGAAATTCAACAGTTAAGCACATGTGCATGACACAGTTTCTGCGGAAGCAATTGCAGCAACTTCAGAACAAGCCCACGGGCATCCAGGGCAACCCCATGGGTGGACAACACATACGGATGGACGCACTCTGCTCTGTTGTCAAAGGCGTCTCATTTTCTCCTGCAGCCCGTGTCTTTAACCATCAGGGTTCTGCGTGATGCTTCCCCTGTGGCCCTTAGGGTGAGTACCACTATGAGCCTGGCATACTTGCTGAACCGATTCAAAGACTTGAAGGTGTGATGTGACAAGCTTAAAGGCGCTCATCCATGCCGGATGGGCAGTCTGCATGCCAGGCAGGGTGTCGAATGCCATTTGGTTTACCTACATCTAGAGATAGGAAGTGGAAGTGGAGGAGGGGGACATCTGGGTGAACAGTGAGTTTCTGTGTTTGTTCCCACAGGCAGGTAGAAACTCCTCCAGGAAGTCGCCCTAGACTGCCCGCCAGGGTCCCATCTCTCCTGACCACTTGTGCTCCACTGTGCTCGTCTATCTCCCCCGGCAGTTTTCATTGCCTGTTTTTATGGGTCTCGATGGACAAGCTGTAAACCCAAAGTACCTTTCTCCAGCCAGCCAGCAGGATTCGGAACCCCCGTGCCCCTCGCTGCCGGTCTAAATGTGATCAAGAAAGGCAAACACATTTTTATTACTTGCTTAAGCTGAGCGGAATTAGGTAGGTAAATCTTCTGGGAGGAAAATCAATACGTTCCAAAGCCAACTATCAATGATTTGTGAATCACCCTCTGCTTTTGTAAGATCTGTGCTGGTGTTTCTGTTTATGTTAAGCGCCTTCCTGAGACATCCTGCATGTAGGATTCTCTGACCAGAAGCTGGGCGGCTCACCCTGGGCAGGAATGCTGCCTCTTCCTCTGCCTTTCTCCCCATAGTGCTTGAGAGCGTTTGCACCAAGGCTTACCCCAAGTGTGGATGGCCAGATGCCCTATTTTCCTCCGGAGTCTGTCCCTACCTTCATCCTTTCCGCCCCACCCTGCCCCCACCAAATCCACCCCTGGCCCCCACACCCAAGGTAGCAAATCAGAGAGATGAAGGATTACTGGACGTGGCCTGTGCAGTCATTGGTAACATCCAAGCTCCCGCTCCCCACTAATTGGATCCGCTGCCGAGAAGAAGTCTGATTTAATCAGCCCGTGATCACCACTGGGGGGAGGGGGTGGTTGGAGAAAAGGATGAGCCTCCCGGGCCTCGGCTTGCTCTGTTTGCTGGCCCAGCTGTGTGTGTACAATCAGCCTTTATTAACTATTACACTTCATTCGGACAGCTGCCTGGGGAGAGCATCGATTCATTCCCCAACCTTTTAGGTTGCCCTGGAACTCAGTTTTTCCATTTATTTATCTCCTATTTCCGTGCACTTTCACAAAGTTAGACCAGGACTGGGAAGGCGGTGCCGAGAAACGGATTCAACTGGAAGCGTATACTCCACTTTCTTCCCTTAAACTCCTTCCTTTCCTTGAGTTTCACCCATGTGGTGGGTTTCCCTCAACCCCTCACCTTGCCAGCCCTAAAGAGGAGGTTCTCCACGAAAAGAAGGAAGGATGGCACTTCCATCCAGGGCAATTTACTTTGTCAATTTTCTGTGTGGATGCCAGTCTGCCCCATCCACTCTGACTCACGCCCACGTGTGTGCAAGGCTGTGGGCAGTGCCTGGCACAAAGCTGGGGCTCCTTCCTGAGGCCTCCCAGCCAAGCCTGCCTCTATGGATGGGGGCCCCTAGGCTGGCAGTGGGGTGCAGTTATTCCTGACTACAGGATATTTCAGGTTCTCAGTGGAGGTAGAGGCGGGGGTCGTAGCCCCGTTTGGTGACAAGGTGAGAGGATTACAGGTACCGGTGTCTCTGATGGGCCAGAGAGAGCGGACATGGTTGTCTCGGTGAACTGGGCCCGCAGTGGCAAGCACACCTTGTCTTTATGCTCTGTGCCGCCCGGCCCATGTGCTAAGTCTCTCTTGGATACACACTTTTTTGTCCAGTGGTGGCATGCAGAATCTTTAGTTATGGCATGTGAGCTCTTAGTTGTGGCATGCAGGATCTAGCTCCCCCACCAGGGCTCAAACCCCAGACCCCTCCATTGGGAGCTCAGAGTCTTAGCCACTGAACCACCAGGGAAGTCTCCCTCCCTTGGAAATTAATGGGATACTCAGCAAGGGAGTGTCCCCGCACTACCGGGTGCATGTTATTGCAACCCAGATGCCCCGATCCAGATCCAGGAGCCCCACCCTCCACAGGGCCCCCCTGCCAAGCCCCGCTCTCTTCTGAGTGCCCTGAAGAGGGGTGATTACACCTATAGAGGGCTGAGCAGACAGCACAAGAGAAACAATATACTCAAAGTCCACAAAGAAACGGCACTTTAGATCTCTTCTGCCTGTGTCCTCTGAGTTCCTCAGCTGCTCCCTGCCAGGTGACTTTGGGCAAATTAGATGATCTCGCTGAACCTGTGTTTCTACACTTGGAAAATGCAGTACATCGGCCCTGGCTGCTTGCCCTAGGTGGGTATTTACAACCAGAGGAGAGGATAAGCGTATAGATTTGTGGAATGCCAAGTATCTCATCGGGTGGACAGCGGAATGGTTAAGAGAACAGATGCCAGAGCCAGATGCCTAGGCTCCGGTCCTGATGGTGTTATTGCTCAGCTGTGTGGCCTTAGGTAAGTTTTTGCCCATTCTGTGCCTCACACTTCACTTTTGTACAATGAAGATAATAAGAGCCACATTCTTCCCAAGGCTGCAGACTTGATGAGTTGTTAGACATGAAGGACACAGAGTAGCTTTTGTAATTACCCATGTGAACAGCCCATCTCTTCACTGTGCTGCTCTCAAAGCACACATACACAGAATGGCAAGGCTCTGGACACTTCTAAACATATCACAAAATATCAGAGTTGAACTCTGAACCCCTGGCCAGGCAGGGGCCGCCTCTTTTGTTCAGCCTGGCTCCCCGTCTGCAGTCAGACTTGTGGGAGGAAACCTTTCCTGGATGGGATCACTAAACAGATGCGCCTGGCTGTGAGGCTGGTTTTCTAAGTACCAGTCCCCCCTCACTCCCCAGCAGAGAAGCTGGAGGACCCCAGGCATCGCTCCTCGATTGGTGTAAAGGTCAGCTATCGACATCAGCTCTCATCCCTCCCCAACCGGTAGCCCTGAAAGTAACCGACAGACTCTCAGTCGCCCAGTTCAGTCTCTATCTTATCAATACTTCCTCCCAGTAAAAAGGAAACTGCATCGAACGGTTGACTCTCCTGATTATGATTCTGTCTCCATGCTGAGTGATCCCCACTCCAGGGACATCTCTTTATGAGTGGAGGGCTAGGGGTCTGAGGGAGGGACCAGGAAGTAGAGGAGGAAATACGGTTTTTGAGTTGTGATTCTGCTAATGGGTTCCAAACTCACCAGATTTTCTCATAAAAAAGTTTATGATGATTGAAACGATAAAATAGAGCAGAGAGCCAAAGGAAGGACTGGCGATAGTATTGCAAGTTGGCAAAAAAAAAAAATCACTGCTATTAATAGTTTTGATTACGAGAAAAAAAAATCAATCGTAAGGGAGGAAGGGAGAAAAAAGTGGCACCATTACACCACTAGACGGTAGAGTTTTATGAATCAAACCTTACAAAAGGGTCTAGGAAAGAGGTTGGACCAGGGTTAGGAAGACTCTTCTGCTGGTCAATATCTTAACCCTGCATTTCAAATGCAAGTACCTCCGACAACTGTAGGGCACCAAATGGGTCTTTTTTTCTAGTCCCATGGCCCAGGCACAACATGCCCCCAGACCACTTTTCACAGTCTGGGCCCCTCTCCCCCAAAGGGCCCAAGGGCTGCATTTCCACAGTTGTTCAGAAGGGGGCCGTTCCCAAGATGGCCCTTCTGTGCTGGCCTCAGCTGCTGCTCCCCCCAGGCAGCCTCCATCATGGGTGCCCGGGAGGGCCTGGAGCTGTCTGGAGGGACCAGAATCTGCTCAGCAGACATCCTGTTAAACGAGCAGCCCACACTGGGGATTCACTTCACAAAGCCAGAGAGCAGGGCAGAACTAGGTTCCCCACAGGGCAGCACCCAGGGCCACAGGCTTTCCAGCAGGCCCACGGCCGTAGTCACTGGGAAGCAGAGGCATGTGAGTGGGCTGTGAGCTCTGCCCAGTCCGGCCAGTCCCCTGCCAAAGTTCCTTCTTGAGGGGTGGGGACAAGCCCCAGGGACTCTGCTATCTAAAGGAAGGCCATTCGTGAAGACAGGGTTGGCCCATTCTACTTGAGAGGCAGGTTGCAAAGCACTGACCAGTGGAGTACTCTTGGCTCCATCATTTCATCTTTCCAGGTCTTGGTTTCTTCACATCTACCAGGAAGGTCTGAACTTGAACATCAAGTCTCCTTTCTGCTCTAACAACCCAAATGCATTACATACTCCAGTGGGTCAGTAGTAAAGAATCTGCCTGCAAGGCAGGAGACACAGGAGATGCAGGTTCGATTCCCTGGGTGGGGAAGATCCCCTGGAGGAGGAAATGGCAACCCACTCCAGAATTCTTGCCTGGAAAAACCCATGGACAGAGGAGCCTGGAGAGCTACAGTCCATAGGGTCTCAAAGAGTCAGATACAATAGAGCAACTGAGCAGGAGCAGGATAACAAAAACAGGATGCTTCCCATGGTCTCATAATTGCCTGCGAAGCCCAGAGCTGAGCATCGCAGGACAAGGGCATTCTAAGGAGAGGTCCTAGGCTCTCCATGAGGGGTTTGCTTAGGGGTGGGGGGAGCTGGCCCTGAGGCTCTGGGCTCCTCCTTGCTCCTGCCTGGGAAAGTAGTACAAACTTCCAATGAGATGACAGAATGGGGGTCTCTGTGAAGAAAGTGGAGCACTCTGTGGGTCTCTGCATGTGTCTGAAAACTACATCTCACCCATGGTCTGAGGGAGGGGTTTGTGAATCCATGCAGCCCTGAGAATCTGGGGTTGGATGTGGGGGGAGTTCAAGGCGAACTAGACATGAATTCTGGGGTTGCAGGCAGGGGCTGGTAGTGACCCTGGCCCAGGGCAGAGGCAGCAGAGAAGATTTTGGAGGGCTGCCGTAGGGACACGGGGCTTCTGCTTATTGAGGGGTCCTCAGACACTATGGAGGGCACAAGGGACCATTACCAGGGCTCATTTTTGTTAGGCACTTCCTATGGGTCAGGCTTGTTTCAAGAACCTTACACACAGAATCTCACCTAAACATCACACTAAGAAGATCCTGCTATTAACTCCATTTTACAGATACGGTAACTGAGGCTCAGACAAGTGCAGGGACTTGCTTAAGGTCACTGAGGGACTGAGCATCTGGTTGGTGTGAGAGCCCAGGCATCCTTGCTCCTGAGCCCTGTTGGTACCCTCCCTGCTGCTCTGCTCCCCTGAGGGGCTGGCTTAAAAAAAACCGCTCCCCAGAACTGCCAGCCGGGGCTAAAGGAAAAGGCTGCGGAGCACGTCTAGAACAAGTGCTAAAAAGGATGCAGGAGATATCAGCTTTAAAGGTCACCACCTGCATGGGGGAAGGGCGAGGTGTCAGTGGCCCCAGAGAACTGGCCCCAGAGAATATTCACTGAGTCATCTGCAGGGGCTACAGCAGCAGCCCAGTAAGTGACGCGACCCGTCAGCACATTCCTTGCCTCCCTCCCTCAGTGAAGCCAGGAGTGTGCAAAAACTATTCATCCCACCTTTTCCTTGGGGGTTGCCTGGTCCAGGTGGGGCCCAGGCTTCGGGGGCAGGAGGAGAGGAGAAGCCTTGATGAATGACGCACTGAAGTTTTGACTGAGACTCACTACCAAATCTTCACTGAGCGTCTACTATGTGTAGAAACTCTCTCGGGTCCTACAGCAGTAAGGCAAATGGACAGTATCTCGGTCCTCTTGGGGCTTACCATCCAGGGGAGGGAGTGCAAAAAGCAAATGAAGGCACAAACACTCTGTGTGTCGGATGGGGTTTAGTACAAGGGTGGGGCAAGGGCTGGGCAGGGAAAGCGCAGGTGGGGAGGGGTTGTTACCTTATAGAGGGGTGAGAGAAGGCATTTCTAGTAACTCCTGGTATTTTAGAGAGTCCTGGAGGCAGTGAGGGAGTGAGGCTTGGGGATATCCGGCGGAAGGAGGGCCAGAGGCCAGCGCGAACCCCATGTCAGACACAGCAAGGGGCTACGGTGCGGGGACAGGGCGTGGGGAGGGTGGGAACAGATGAAGGTGGTCAGACAGAGCGGGGCTGGGTCTGCAGGCAAGGACTTCAACTTTGACTCCGAATGAGAGGGGAGGGTTTTAAGTGCAGGAGCAACTGGAGGTTTTAATACTAGAAAGCTAGAGAGCAGAAATGCTGCAGGATCGGCTGAGATGTCGTGCAGAGAAGTAAAATGTAACAGAGCAGGTTGGAAGGGCAGAGGTGGGGAAAGAAAATCAAGCGATTTCCTGACTACACTCTGAGTCCAGCCTGTTCAATAAAGTGAAGATGTTAGCACTGATTGATGTGGTTCTGAGAAGGCTTCTCGGCAAATCTTTACTGAGCACTTCTTGTACCAGGCAGTGTATTGAGTATTTACACTTCCTCTCATTGAATTATAACACTGAGAAGTAGGGGATAGCTCCCACCCCCATGCCCCACCCCCTGCCATTTTACAGATGAGCAGAGTGAGACTCAGAGACACGAAGCGCAGGATTCAAGCCAAGGTCACCTGCGGCCAAAGCTAACATACCCAGGAGAGCTTTGGGTCTCTGTGGCTGCAAGACCTTCAGATGGATGGGAGGACTGCTTCTGGGTCTGCACCAGGGTAGAGACAGGGTCACTGCCACCCCACCGCTGACATGGGGTCTGGCTGCTCTTTGGTGCTCAAGGCTAGGCAGGAGCAGAGGGAGAGCTCCAGGCGTTGTTAGACCTGAGGTGGCAGGGACAGGGCCCTGGCGGGCACCAGGATTCACAAACCAGGCCCCGGCCTCTAGCAAAGGTGTCAGGGGTCAGAGCTGCAGGAGGGGGCTCAGCTGTGGGCAGCAGGAAAGGGCAGTCACCTTCCTCCCTGAAAGGATCAGAGAAAACCTCCAAGAGGGGGAATACTTGAGAACGCCTTGAGATTGGGCCACATTAAAAAAAAAAAGTATGGATATGTACATATAACTAAATCATTTTGCTGTACAGCAGAAATTAATACAATATTGTAAGTCAACTATACTTCAGTTAAAATATATATATATTGGTAAGAAAAAAACTGGTAACTACCCAACAGCTGTTCTGAAATCTTGTTGCTGTGGGTGATCAGTACTTTATCTGGACCTTGATGAGCAGCCATGCCCCCATGACCCTGGCCATGCCCCTCACCCCCAAAGTCCCATCTACCCCAGGGACTCCTCCCTGTCTGGTTGTCCTTGGGGGGGGTCCTGGGTCTCTGTGCCTGACACCATCACCTTCTCTATTGTCTGGGCCCAAAGCCCATTCTACCGTAATCTACCGAATGCAATCTACTGAAAACCTGCCCGAGTTCTCCTGGATCTGAAGACAACAGCGGAGGCCTGTGGACTCGCCAGCTCATTCTGCAGAGGGAAGCTAAGCTTCACAAACTTCTCCAGGGAGAATGGTTACCAGGTGCTCACCATGAAGACTGTCCCCACCAATGGTTGTAAAGGGTTTTGAAGCTGGATCAGAGTCCCTCCTCTCCATTACACAGACATGCAGGGGATGGTGAGGCTGGCAAGTTACATCTCATAATCCTCTGGATACCGACAGTCCTCACGCGGCAAGAGCTCTCAGTGCTGGACTCCATCTCTTCACTCTCAACATCTCAGTTAACCTGTCTGGGCCTCCCGCATCCCTCGCTCATCCCGCAGGTGAACATTCCACCATCTTAAGGCTGAAGGCAGGAGTCTGACCACGTGAGCACTCGGGCACTGGCTCAGCTCTACCACCTGGCATTCTTTCTCCCACCATCTTCCTGAACTAAAAGGGCATATTGTGCAAATGAGATCCGAACCAAAAAACTCAAATGACTCGTCCCAGACCACACCGCCAGCAAGAACCAGATCCAGCGTCTAACCCCTGAGCCTGGTGGGCCCCCACCTGGGGAGCCCCCACCTGCCACTTTCCACACAAGGTCCCCTCAGACCCCCTCAGTGAGCACAAAGTGCAGAAGTCTTCCTGGAGGGGGGCTCGGAGAGCTGCAGAGGCCTCCCAGGGATCTAGAAAGTTCTCCCCACCAAGGCACGAAAGTGGGGCCCCTGGGGCTGAAAGGGACTTTCTGGTTTACTGCTGGGAATTGTCTGGGATGTGTGAGTGGTGACTCAGGCCAGAGTCTGTAACAAGGCAGCTGACTGCCCTGCCTTGTGCTCAACCCTGCCAGCCTCACCGTGCAGCCAGGCTGCTGTCTGGGGTTACACGCCTCCATCTCTCTGTGGGATCACCAGAGCTGCCCTCTGTCCCTCCCTCGTGCTTTGCAAATCCACCTGAAAAGGGGGAAGATCAAGCAGGGCACCTTGAGAGGGTCTCACGGCTCAGACAGCCCAGCTCGCCCACCGGGTGGGTCCTCTGGGGACCCTCCCCTCCAAAGGAGCACGGGCGGGGCTTGTAGCAGCTTGAGAATGGTCAGGAGATTTTATTCCTTCTCAGAAACTGACCAGCTCCGGGAGCACAGGGGTGAGGAAGATGAAGCCCTCAGGGTGGCATGGGGAGGGGGCACTGCTCTCTGCTTTCTCGTCCATCCTCCTTCTGAGACCAGTTCGTCATTCGACATTTTCTAGACCGGAGGCGAAAAACCCACACAGATTCAGACCTGCCCTTCTCTTTCCCTCCGGGACCTTCAATCTTTGCTAACACCCAGCAACCCCTCTGCAAATGGATGGGCCTGGTGGAATCATCGAGGCTTTTGGGTCTTGTCACAGAAAAGTGTGGTCCTTGGACCTGCCATACCTGGGAAGCTTGTTAGAAACATAGAACCTCAGACCTCTCCCGAGAAAGCAAATGACCAGCATCTGCATGATCCCCAGGTGCACTGAAGTTCAGGGAGCCCTGCTGGGCTGTGGGCACATAGGCTTTCCCAGTTTGAAGACCCCCCTGGCTGGACCACAGGACAATGAGGTCCTGCAGAGCCTAGGAAAGCAAGCACCCCTTCCCTTTCGCAGACTGTACCAAGCCAGGCCCCCTGTATGTGTGTGTGAGAGGATTTCAAGTTGAGGGGAAAAAAAAGAAATCTCTTGACTTGCTGGGCTGTTACTGAATTTCTTTTCTTTTTTTTTTTAATTTGCAGAGTTGTGATGGCTGATTGGAGACTGCCTTCTCCTTCAGTTTCTCCCCCACCCCACCCCCAGCATCCTCCCCTCTTTCCCTCTAAAAAGAAAACAGAAAACCTGCATGAGGACTTTATGAATGGATACCGTTTCTTTAATTAATTTAATAAATGAATCCTTGGGCTTTTTCTTTACTGCCTCCTTGGGAATCCTCCTAAGGCACCAGCCAGAACCACAAACACCCACATAAAACCCTTTGGCTCACAGGAGCCTCTTCTATTAATATCACCACAAATTCATAGAATTATTTAAGCTCCTAACTGGCCACCCAGCTTCCACCATCCCCACTCGGGCACTGCTGTGAGCTTTTGAAGGCCAAGGCTTCATCCTCCGGGGGCCCCTCATCACCTACAGAGTGGGTCTCAGTGAGGGCGAGCCCCTTCCCCTTGGGTGGGGTTTGGAAACTGGGGTGTTTTGGTTGTCACAAAGACAGGGTGTCTGGGTGTTAAGGGTAACCCTTCAAATGCTAGCAGTGCCCCACGGAGAAAGGTGTGAGAGGAGGTTGCTGACCCAGCCTGTCCTGCGTCTTTCTAGTCCGGTCCCTCCATGACTTTTGTCTGCCCCCCACCTCTGCTGCCTACCTGCAGGTGGGAACCTGCTCCAGCCGTGAGCCTGAACCTGAAGGTTCCCTCACAGGAACCACTCCCTCCCGCTCCCCCGAAAGCATCTCCACACCCTGCCCCCACCACAGCCTTGAAAGTTCCTCTTCTTCCTCCTTCAAGATCCCACACAAACACCACCTTATGCCCCTGGTTAAGCAGGACTTTTCAGTGTGCGTGTGAATTTCAGCTGAAGCCAAACTCTGAACACAATAGGTGAAAAGAACTCCCACATTCTAATGAGAGATGACAGACCTTCCTCTGCAGACCTCCTTGCAACCAGGCAGACAGGATGTACGCAGTAACCCTGACCCAAAGCCCACCTCCAGTTCACATGTCAAGGCTGGAAAGGGTTTCTTTCGAGAGAGTGATGGCTGGTATGAGTTCTTCAGTGTCCTCTTTCCCTATGGGGGCAACAAGGAGAATGCACCCCTTACCCCAGGCCCTAACCCTAGCCAACACCAGAAAGCCCCCATGCGCTGCAGAGTTCTGGAGGGGGTCTGATCCCTGACCCAGAGACTAGGGGTGACAGATGGGTTTGCAACAGGCATGTGCCTTTCCCAAGGAAGAGTCTGAAGGCTCAAGGCTACCTGGAGTAGCTGTGGAGGGAAGCGGGAGGGGAGACAGCTCCCTGAGCAGGCTTCTCTGTCCTTCCCCACTGTCTCCTCTGTTTCTCAGATGAGGACACAGAGGATCAAAGCAGAAGGCAACTTGTCCAAGATCCCATTGTTATTAAATGGCTGAAACGGAAATCAGACCCATACTTACTCACTCCCCATCATGCCCCAATAACTCTCTGTCCTCTGGAGAGGACGTGCCCCTTTTCTGGATGGTCCACTCACCAACTCATTCATTCAGTCTCCCTCCATTATTCCTTCATTCCATCAGTTAAGATGTATTTATTGATCACCAGCTATGTTATTTGTTTGACCAATTTGTAGCTTATCCTGCTCCAATAAGAATTAGAAGCAGCTTACAAAGACACCTATACTATCATGACCTCTGATGACATGATGGATGAGGTATGAAATGAGGGGATGCTGACCTTTTGAATGGCCAGGACAATTGCACAGAGGCCAGAGCATGGCTGGTCCCCAGGACATCCAGGCCTAGATCGCTCCTACAGATCAACGGAAGCTGGACTGCATTGCTTCTAAGTGAAAAAGCGACGGACCTACTGTGTAAAGCATACATCAAGTATGTGGATCCCTTTGGAACATAGTGATGAAAGCCTAGGCTCAGTTATTCAGAAGTCATCAATATCCCTTCAAAATCGGCAAAGTACATTGATGTGCACGTCTGTCTTTAAGTCTCCTAATACCCCAGTAAGGAATGGAAGGTCAGAGAGATAAGTGACTGGCCTAAGGCCACACAGCCGACAGGCTACAGAGGCATCTGCTGCCAGGCCCTTTCCTGTAGAGCATAGGAGTTAAGTATGTGGACACCAGGGCCAAACTACCCAAGTTCGTGTCCTGGATCCACTACTTAAAAGCTGTGTGACTTTGGGAAAGTTACTCAACCTCTCTATTTCCCCATACAGAAAATGGGGGAAAATAAGGTACCTCTCAGAAGTGAGCACTGCACTTATGAAGACTCCTGGATGACATGAGGAATCAGAAAAATGTTTGCTTCTATTATCTGATCACACAGCTAGCTATCGCCTGTCCATTACCCCTATCAAAGTCCCAATGCTGCTGCTAAGTCACTTCAGTCGTGTTTGACTCTGTGCGACCCCATAGACAGCAGCCCACCAGGCTCCCCCCATCCCTGGGATTCTCCAGGCAACAACACTGGAGTGGGTTGCCATTTCCTTCTCCAATGCATGAAAGTGAAAAGTGAAAGTGAAGTCGCTCAGTCATGTCCGACTCTTAGCGACCCCATGGACTGCAGCCTACCAGGCTCCTCCATCCATGGGAGTTTCCAGGCGAGAGTACTGGAGTGGGGTGCCATTGCCTTCTCCCAAAGTCCCAATAGGGGCTTCAAAGAAGGACACAGAAGGGTGGACACCAATGCACACAGATACATATATGCTGCTGATGCCCTCGAGCCAGACAATAAGAACTTTCTTATCCATCCTTGCCTTCTCTCCCAAAGAATGGACAACAGGGAATACACCCTTAGGAGGATTTTTCTTCCCATGAACGCCATCCCAACGTCAATCCCTTTCTCCTGGGTCATGGATGTGCCGATTCATTTCTGAAGGGGGTGGGCCCTCTCCCAGTCCCTGTGCCCACAGCAGGGCTTGGACACGGGGAGCATTCAAGTGGACACACCACACACGGAGCTCTGTCCTGACCTTTCCCCTGCCTCCCCCACTGCCAGCCAGCACCTCCATCAGGATCCGCCTCTCCCTCCTACACGGAAAGCTACGAAACCCATCGGAACTTGCTTTTAGCTGGGAACAAACTGTTCACACATTTCATTAACAGACAAAAAGAGAAAGGGGGTGTGTGGGGTGACAATGCCAGCATATCAAATCCATTTAACCAAATTATACACGGAGACTCAGCGTTAACCAGGAGCAGAGTGGAGGGGAAGGATGGAGTTTCATTAAGAAAAGACCAGGTTTGGAAGAGGGTGGCCCATTCTGTCTTTGTGCTGGTTTTTCTACGCTGATAAGATGTGTCTGTGTAATTTAAAATGTATTACTGAATGTTAAACACTTTTAGTCAATAATGTGAAATTGAAGGGTATTTGTGTGAGAGCTTGAGAACAAATACAGAACTCGGTGTTGAGTGAGTAACCCTCTCTTTATATATTGCTGGGGCTTGCTGAGCACTCAGATCTTTAGCCAAAGGGTGGGGTTGGAATTAGCTTGCCTAATTGCAATTCTTTAGGAGGGGAAGAAGGCTCAAATATTCACTCCCAGTGGAGGTCAGGACCAGTCCAGCCAGCACCCAGAGTACGTCACAGGGAATGTGGCAATGGAGTTGGTTCCCCCATCAAAAGGGAGGTATATAGGTATCTCCAAGAGGCTTCCTTCAACCTCTCAACATAAACTGATGTCAGGTCACACTGTAGGCAATATAACTGTGGGAGAAATTGTAGGCATCAGGATTTCAGGGTTTGAAGGAAACTTAGGGATCATTCAGTCTGGCCCTTTTCTAATGAGGAAAGTGAAGCTCAGAGAGGTTGTATAACTTAGACAAGGTCACCCAGGAAATTAATGGCCAAAGGAAGAATCCAGGCCTTCTGGTGCCCAGGCAGCTGCTCTTTTCATCACCCCACCTCTCTCTCATCCCCTTTTCTGGTCAGGTTAGTGAATACCAGTGTCATGGGCAAGGCACACAGAGTTGAGTTCAGGCAGAGTGATGGGGCATTCATGACCCCAGGGGCAGGTCTGAGGCCCCATCACCTCCAGTTACAGGGCCTGTGGTAGGATGCAAGGCCTGCTGGCCGAGGGGATGAGATTTCTGAATAGGCACCTACAGATGCTCTGGACAAGGAAATGGCAACCTACTCCAGTATTCATGGAGCTGTTGTGAGCTCTGAGTTCCCCAAGAGGAGATAGAAAGCATGTCCACTTGGGTAGCAACTCCACCTCTCCAAGTCTCCCATTATCTGCCCTACTGCCAAGGTTGTGACAAGGTAGCTGTGAGTGGGATAGTCTTGAAAGTTGCACAGCCAGGTCATGGTGAAGGAAGATGCTGATGGCTAGCAGTGGTATGACGAGCACCCCATGGGCAGTGAGCCCTTTGAAACTACCTCATCTCAAGTTTTACTTTTGGAAAGCCAGACCTAGGGAGAGCCAATCCCCTGAAGATGTGCTGTGACCTCTTCCCTTGAGACCGGGAGGGATTTTTCCACTGGCAGATCCTCTTTCTGCAGCTGTACCTGTCCTGCTGGCCGATGAGCATGCTCAGAGGCAACAGCTTGCTGAGACAGGGCTAGGGAGAAGCTGAGACCCAGAATCGAGGCTCCAGGCCCCCTTTCCCATACCACAGGGGTGCCAGCTCCTGGCCTGAGGCTTGCAAGGCAGGCAGAACTGAGCCTGACTCTGAAAGGCAGCCTGGGATGGGGGAGAGCAGGGGTGGGGGAGGGAACAGTTGGCTCACTCCAGGAGCTGGAGGAAATCCCCCGCGCTGACCTGCCCCTCACGTTGGCAGAGGTGAGGTAAAAGGGCTCGTACAGCCTTTCATGAGGATCAGGCGTGAGCAGCTTATAGAGCACAGCATGGCATGGACTGGGTTCAACCCTGCCTTTTGGGAAAAGAGTAACTGGGCGCGATTATGCCACTGATGGGGCTGAGAACAGAGCCTAGTTTGGAGCTGTTCCCCAGCCTCTGCACCTGGGGTCCCTGCCTCCCGCTGCAGGGGCCCTATTATGAGCTCCTCTGAAACTTGGTGTCTCCTTTCTGAGCCAAGTTCTCCCCCACTGCCTGTGGCCAATTCAGAATTCCTCAGGGGTAACTGACTGCAGAGCCTTCCAGTAGCCTCTCCTGGGAGCACATGGGTGCACAGTGAATTCAGAGTTTTAAGGATGAGGCAGACAACCTTGGAGAAGGAATGGGAGCCCACTCCAGCATTCTCGCCTGGAAAACCCCACAGACAGAGGAGCCTGGCGGGTCACAGTCTACAGGTTTGCAAAAGAGTCAGACATCACTTAGTGACCAAACCACCACAAGCATATACCTAGGGATGGAGAAAGAAGCAGTGGGGTCACCAGGACCCCAAGACCTCTGAAATTTACCCACAGTGGCAAGGACCACTCTCCACCAACCCGGCAACAATGATTCACATCATGGTCATGAGGACCCCCAATGATTTAGCTCTGTCTTTTCAAAGTCTTCATAAGTTGGCTCCAGAAACGTGTGATTCAGGCACAGGGTAGAAAAGTGGACGGTGACACATTAGATGTGTCTTCCACTCTTTAAGAGTCTGTGACTGTGAGGAGCTTGCTGGTTGGGGGTAGTCTCTTACTGACCCTATCTCTCCAGAGGCTGCAGGCACAGGGAAGCAGAAAGTCATGCAGAATGCGGAGCAGTGAGAGGGAGGCCCAGGACTGGGTGTAGAAGAAGATGTACAGGAAGTGGGGAGAAAGGAGAAATGACTACAGGGGGAGGAAACCATAGAGCTCACAGTTGAAGACACGAATGGAGGGAGAGCTCAAGGGCTACTTGGATTGGGGAACCAATCTGAATTTAAATCCTTAATTCTTCTGCAGCATTTTGTTCCAATAACCATTCACTGAGCATCCACTGTCTGCCTAGCAGTGTATGGTACACGGAACACTCCTCAGACCCTGGGAGGTTAATATTACCATTTTGAAAAGTGGTTTGAAAAGTAAAGGAATCAAAGCCTAGAAGAGTGGTCTCACTAGGTTGCAAGGGAAGGAATCATGGCTCTAAAAAATTAGCAAAACTGTTAAGGGAAGCTTAGAGAGGCAGGTGACCTGCACTCCCACACAAAGGTGCCCAGGGACCTCAGGAAAAAGACAGCTGTGTAGCATGGACTTGGATTTGACCAGAGCTGTCCTGTGGCCTGGCAGGCCCCAGCATTCCAGCCACAAGGGGGTTTCAGGGAATCCCTGAGTCAGAACCCAGGTCCAGAAGAAGTATAGGCCACCCAATGCCCCTTCTCCTTGCCAGCTGTCAGAGAAAAGAGAAACTCATTTGAACACCCTCTACCCCCAGGGGAAAGAAGACCAGTGCTGGGAGAAGGGGTGGGTGGAAGGATGAATTCTTAGCAGCAGCAACATCAAGGAAGAAAAGAATGATGTCTGGGAAGATAATGACTCAGAGAGCTTGGAGCGTAGACGTGCCATGGAGGTGTCAACCCCAGGGGGCTGAGTGGGAGGACCATGGCTGACTGTGCTCATGAACCACTGCACATGGCCCCTGGGTTCATGAGGAACTGGCAGCCCATGATCCCTTCTTATCTCCAGGCAGGGGAGTGTGGGGGCTCTGCTCCCTGAGCTGGGCCCAGGCCAGGCCTGAGAACCCCAACAAGTGTCCTGAGTCCCAGCTGGACAAGAGTCAGGAAATGCTGGGGAGGGGAGGGGCTGCACTTGGTCAATGTCAGAGCAAAGAGCTACGCTCTTCCTTGCCTCTTCCCATCATACACAGGCAGCCCCCGTCTTTCAGAGCAGCAGGAAGAATGCTGGAACAGGAGGCAGGGGTCTGGGCTAGGCTTCATCAGAGACAACCCACCTGACCTTGGGCATGTCCCTGAACCCTTCCATGTCTTGTATCACACACAGGGTGGGAACGATTAACATCTGTGTTACCTGCCTTAAAGGGCTGCAAAGGGAAGGCACGGGAAAAAACTTTGCAAAGAATAAAAACCCCAAATGAATGTCCAATCAAATCGTCAGCATCGTCTTCAAATCTGTTAAGTGCTATTAAGATACTCTAAGCTACACAAAGTCCTTTTTTTCCTTTTAAATCAAGGCCAACTAAGCAGATTGGCACCCTCCAAACTCCCTGTGGAAGCTGAGTAACGTTTTCAGCACTTGGTTGGTTACCAGGTATCATTGAGGACTGGTCCATGTGAAGGACAGACTTCAGGGTTGCATGGATCCCTTTCTTACCTAATAACCCCAGGAAGTGGCATAGCTACTCTCCTCCCTCCTTCTGGGGTCTTCTGTTTCAACAGGTACTGTCCGCAGGTGCCGAGTTCTCCCTCTGGGCCAGGTACCGAGCCTTAACCCTCATCATGACTCTGGAGAGAATTGTTTCACTGTTTCACTAATGAGGAAACCAAGACCCACAGAGGCTAAGGAATTGGCAGACAAACAGTAGTTTTCAGCAGAAATGGAAATGTTTAAGGGACCGTACAAATAAACTCAAAGCAGCAAGGCTGTTTGCCTCTATGTTTGTTTTGCCTTCTGTCTTTTTTGCCCATCTAATTTTTAAAACCTTGCTACTTGGAGTGTGCTTTGCAGAACAGCATCACCACAGAGCTGGTTGGAAATGCAGAATCTCAGGCCTTACCCCAGAATCTGTTTTTTAAACGAGATCCTCCAGCACTTTGGAGGCAGATTGCAATCTGAGAAGTCTGTATTTAAAGGAGAGTAGCACATCGCAAGAAAGATCAGGTTAACTGCAAAGAAAAATTTCCTGCCAGCTGGTTATAAAATATGCTTACGGAGGGGAGGGAAGAGGCCAGGGCAGAGATCCTCAGCTTTCTAGATGCTCAGTTGAGCGATGAGGGATGATCGTGATGACTGCTCAAGGCTGCCTCCCACCCTTGGGAGCCACATCTGAGACTCCTGAGGAGGCTCTGCGAGGGGTCACACACACCCCTCAAGCCAGCTTTCCTGACTGCTAGAGACCTGGATTCAAATGCAGCTGCTTCTGCCGAGCTGAGACCAGCAGGCTTAATTCACACTCTCCTGGAGGACAGGTATTTGCATCTGAAATTACCCTGGAACTTAATTCTGCATAATGTTGCTCAGACAAACGACACCCCTGAAACTCTTTGCCAAAGCCAATAATAACATAACTGCAGAGAGAAATAATGAATAGGAGCAGAGGGAAAGGGAAAATCTAGGAGGCGGGGGATGGCGGAAGGGGAAGGAAAAGAGACCACTTCCAGCCAGAGGCATTTTTGTTTTTTTGTAAAGTCAGTTGCACAGTGCCGGCACATAGTAGGCATTCAATAAATAGTTCATGAAATCACAGACTATACTGAAAACAACAACAAAGAGAAAGCCACTCAGTTCATTAATCTATTAACCAATTCATTAGTCCAACCGATCATTTGTGCAAGATTCTATTAGGCACCTGCTCTCAGCCAGGCACTATGCTGGGCACTGTGCCCCCTGCCCTCCTGGGCTGAGCCTGCTGTGGGCAAAAACCACAATGCGGGGGTTGGGGTGTAATCAAAGTCCCAGCTGGGGAGGCTTAAAGTCCAAGGGCAGAACCTGGGTAAGTGACTGATGGCCTCACAAGGTGCGGCGGTATCAACAGGTCTCCAGGTTATCCCTTGCTGGCCTCAACACCTGTCGCCTTGGATACTGCCCTGGAAAATGTAAATTTCCTGCAAGTCTGCGCATTGCTTAAATCTCAGAGCTGGAAAGGAACATGAGAGGTCATCTTGCTGTCTTATTCATTCTACAGATGGGAAAGGGAGGTTCAGAGATGCGATGAGATTTGTTCAGGCCACCAGCCAGGTAATGGCAGAGCTGGAGGAAGAACCCAGCTCCCACTTCTTGACCAAGCTGTCCACCCTAGAAGATGGGGGAACCTGGGTTCTAGTCCAGGGACAGGAAGGTCACCTCTCTCTGGAAATCAGTCCTGTCATCTGCAAACAGACAGGGGGAATCTTTCAGTAGTCCCCTGCACTGTGCTCCACAGAGGTGATTCTGGAGGCTCCTGGAAGAGGAGGGGCTGGCTAGGGGGGCTCTCGGCCCCTCCCCTGGTTTAGTCAGAGCAACTCTCTTGTCCACTGGCCTCCCATGAAACGGTTGGTTTGAACCAAAGGTCCCATGGCTAAAAACTCAAACCAAAATAATTAACCAAATATATATACATACATATGGTAAAGAATTCACCTGCAATGCAGGAGACATGAGTTTGATCCCTGGGTTAGGAAGATCCCCTGGAGAAGGAAATGGCAATCCACTCCAGTATTCTTGCCTCGAAAAATCCCATGGACGGAGGAGCCTGGTAGGCTACAGTCCATGGGGTCACAAAGAGTTGGGACACGACTTAGTGACTATACAACACACACACACATATATATGTGTGTGTATTGATATAGGGTTCCTGCAACATATATGCCACACACTTGGCAAGTACACAAATCATAGAAGACAGGCTCTCCATCCTTCAGATACATACACTACCTTAAGTGGGAGGAAACACACACGTGAACAGACTTAAAAGCCCCAGAAAGCAGCATTTAGTCTCATGATTGCCCATCCCCAGAGTACTTAAAGTCTAAAGCAGCCCAGTACCGAAGGATGCTGTGTATGGTGTGGGGTCAACAGCCGCCTCCCTGCCCATGGGGGTCCCCGAGACATAGGCTTGCCTGAAAACACACAGCAGCAGGAAGAGGAGAAACTGGTGACAGAAGCCCTGGGGCTTCCGACTCGCTGTCTTTGGGGCCCCACCCAGCACCCTAAGAGCCACCCTCCGCCCACTGCCCCCAGCCTCCCCTCCTCCCACCACCCCAACCTAATTATGCGTGTTTACATTACAGTTACGTATAATTCTGCCATTTACATTCAGTTGCCGGCTTCTCTGTGTGCTCATAAAATATTAACACTGGAGGGCCGCTTGTTGCAGAAATGTTTATAATTTCTCTTCCCCATTATGGGCTTATTAATGATAATAATGCCGTTTCCCTGCTTAGGAGCTGGGGCTACAGAAAGGCAATCACTCACCAGAGCTGAAATATGACAGTGGGAAGTCGGATTCCGTTCCCTGCTCGGCATTTAATCTTAATAACATTTTATCTCGGACGACAAGTGTGTGTAATGTTGTTTAAAAGCCATGACTACATCGACACTCCATGTTCAGGGAAAAGGATGGGGGAGGGGCGGCCAGGTCTGACCCCGCTTCCCTCCCCTCGTCCACCTCCTTTCCCTGCTGCTTTAGTCGCAAGTTTCCTTTCCACCATCCCTGGCTCTCTGGGGTGGGTGTGAGACTCCCCCCTCAGTGAGTCAGGCTGCAGGGGGCTGCGGGGCACCTCCCTCCACCCAGCCCCCCGACGCCCCACCCCCCCCACCCCCCCCCCACCCCCCCACCCCCCCCCCACCCCCCCACCCCCCCCCCCACCCCCCGGCATGAAAGGATTTTTTTCAACCTGTGAGAATGAAAAGTACTTACGAGGACATCAGCCTTTGAAAACACAACTACCTCAAATGGGCTCTATTAAAAGTAAATAAGTCCATTTCGGCTGGAGAGCCGGGCCTGAGGGCGTGTAAAGTCTTTAAGCTGTGTTGCAGCGGGACGCACACGCTGTCCCCATCCTGGGGCAAGGTTCCTAACGATACAGTCCTCGGGCGCCACTCCCTCAGCCTCGCCTCCGTCCAGCCCCTGCTGCTTGGGGCACCTCCCTGACCCCCTTTCTCAGCCTTCTCTTCCCTTCGCTAAACCAGCCCCCTCTGTCTAATGCTTACTGTGACTGCCGCTGCCGCTTCTGCCCATCGCATCTGCCACCCCCACCATCTCATCCCTTATTCTGGGGTACAGGAGGGTGCAGGCTGTTTCCCCTGTATTTCCCTCCTCTTTAGAGGGACACTAAGAGGAGGAAACTTTCAGAGAGGACGGATATGTTTGGCATGAACTGTGGTGATGGTTTCTCAGGAGCATATGTATCTCCAAATGCATTAAGTTGTACATATTATAAACATGTACAGCTTTTTGTCAATCATATCTCAATAAGGTGTTTTTTTTTTAAATAAAGGATCAATAGAAGGAAAGAGACTATAGGTATAAGTGGTGCAATGTGCCTAGAACACATTGTCTCCTTCCCTCATTTCTAAGTCATCTACTAAAGTAAGTTTATTCAGGGTTTCCCTGTGGTCTAGTGGTTAAGAATTCACCTGCCAATGCAGGGAACATGGGTTTGATCCCTGGTCTGGGAAGATCCCACATGCCAGGAAGCAACTAAGCCCACGCATGACTACTGAGCCTGAGCTCTAAAGCCAGAGAGCTACAGCTACTGAGCCCACAAGCCCCAACTACTGGAGCCCACGCACCTAGGACTCTGTCCATAGTGGACACTTAGGATTCTGTTCATAGGAGGTGCTCAGTGACTAAATGTTGGTTGGAATTTGAAACTAAAACTACCAGTTATCCTGGAGAATGATGCTGGGCTGAGAAAGAGAAGAATTGTTTTTTCAAATCTAGCTTCCCCCCCCCCCCCCCCCCAAGGTGACTCTTCTCTGCTTCCCTGATAGAGGGTCATGCCTCCAGCCCACAGAGCTCATGATTTGTATGGATGTATTGCTGGACATGGAAACCCAGTTGAAATGTTTTCCCTGACTGGAACTAAAATCTGTGAGCCTCCAGCTCCCAAGTTCTGCTCTCTAGAGCTCACGGAGCCAGGGCTCCAGTTCTGAGCATCACACTTACAGAGGAATTTTGACAAACTGAAGTGGAAGCTCTACAGCCTCCGTTTTGGAATCTCACTTTCATCATTTCATAACAAGAATAGTTTTCGGCACCATGCCGTGGCTATTTTAGCAGTTAAGATGCCCTAAGATCCTCTTGTACTCAACTCAGACACATAGGTCTTTACTTTTGAACCTACATCAAGTCAAGTTTTCCCCAGCCCATACTTATGGAATTGATTTTTTTGGAAACCTCAGCGCAAGACTTCCCATTTATTCCAGTTCAGTTTCGACTCCTTACTTTCGGCCCATCATTCCAGTCTGAAAGGTATTTCAGATCCCAATTCTTCAGTCCCACATATCAGCCAGCCCTTCTGCATCTCTGTCATTCACTTATTAAAAAAAATTTTTTTTTTATTTACTTGTTTAGTTGACTGTGCTGGGTCTTAGTTGTGGCCCTCAAAATCTTCAATCTTCCTTGCGGCATGGGGGATCGTTTTTAGTTGGGGCATGCAAACTCTTACCTGAGGCATGTGGGATCTAGTTCCCTGACCAGGGATTGAACCCAGGCCCCCTGTGTTGGGAGTGCAGAGTCTTAGTCACTGGACCGCCAGGGACGTCCCTCATTCACTTACTTCCAAAATATGCCTTCAGGGTTACACTCTGAAGTCTGATAAATTACTGAATGGGCAGACAGCATATCATCTGACATCTCCCATCAGGTAGACTTCAGCCAGTGAGGAAGCTTTCTTTGGGCATGATTGCTCAGAAGGCCACAAACCAACAGACTCCAGGAAAAGTCTAGTATCAGCAGAGGCTCTGGAAATGGAAGAAATAGACCATGGGCCCCATTCTGCTGTTAATAAGCTGTTTTTCTTTAGAAAAATGAGCCTTTTAGGGTCTCAGTTTCTTCATCTGCAATGTGAGTGGGTTAGATCGGATGGCTCCAAGTTCTATTCCAATGCAACACTTTAATGGATCAATGACTATGCTGCAACCATGCTTCTCAGTCTTGCCCACAAGGAGCAGTGAAAGCTTCTGGCAAAAAGCCTTATTCAAACCAAGGTATCTTGTGGTTCCAAAGTTTTCTTCTCCTACCAGTCCAGCTTCCTTATGCAAACAGGAGATGAGTTTTTTTTTGACATGACTTGTTTTGACTGAACACAAGCTGGTTCTTCTCTAAAGGCAGTGTGGCTTCGTGTGGAAGGGAGGGGCTTCCCTCCCCCACACCATCATTTTTAGTCTCTATCTTTTCCCAGTTTTTGAAAATTATTCTATGATTCTATCTAGAGTCTCCTGGCACCTGTTCCATTTATGTGTCAAAACAAAAGAAAACTAACATTTAGAGGGTGCCTAAGATGTGCTACACGCCCATGCCACCTACTTTCACAGCAGAACTGGTCCCTGGGGAGGTCCCTGCAAGGTCCCTGCCCCATGTAGCCAAGGACAGGTACACTTGAACAACTCACCATAAAAATGGTGTGTGAGGTGTCTTGGTGGTGGTTTGAACTAAGTTTGAGGAGGAGGGAGCCATCCATTATTGTTGAAGAAAGCACGTTGCAACAGAGAGATCTTGAATTGCCTGCTCTGTGATGCTGGCATGGATATATGTTTTCCTTCTATGAGGAGCTTATGTGAATGAAGGCTAAAGGTGCGGGTGGGTGGCAGGTGGGGTGTGTTGTGGAAGATGAGATCAGCACACGGGAGCCAGGTGGTAAGCAGTCTTGAATGCCTGTCAGGACTTGAACTTGAGCCTCTAAATGATCGGAAGACAGGGCATGTCCAGAGCAGAATGATAGACCTCATTTTAGAAAGCTCCTGGCAGCTGTGTGGCGGATGGACTAGAGGGGACAATGGCAGAAGCAAGACAATAAGCGGTCAAGGGAAATAGTATAAGGTCTTAAACCAGGGTGGTGACATCAGCAGGAATAAAGAGAAAGAAAGAGGGCCTACAGTTGCTTAGACAGTAGACTCAAGAGGACTTGGTTATCCATTAAGGTTAGCTGCTGCTGCTAAGTCGCTTCAGTAGTGTCTGACCCTGTGTGACCCCATAGACGGCAGCCCACCAGGCTCCCCCGTCCCTGGGATTCTCCAGGCAAGGACACTGGAGTGGGTTGCCATTTCCTTCTCCAATGCATGAAAGTGAAAAGTGAAAGTGAAGTCGCTCAGTCGTGTCTGACTCTCTGCAACCCCATGGACTGCAGCCTACCAGGCTCCTCCGTCCATGGTATTTTCGAGGCAAGAGTACTGGAGAGGGTTGCCATTGCCTTCTCCAATTAGAGTTAGAGACGAAAGCAAGATATCGTCGATGATGTTTTCCATGATTTCTAGCTTAAATGGTTTTGCTCACCAGTCTCAGGAAGAAAGGAGCAAGAACAGATTCAAATGAGGGAGGTCATGAATTCATTTTGAGACTCGGGGCATAGTGGGGCTGCAGATACAGGCCATGGTTAAAATCACCCAGAGGGTATGTGCAGAACACGACAAGAGGCTAAGGACAGAGCCTGGGCAGAGACTGATGTGTGTGTGTTGCGGGGGGTCGGGGTGGGGGACAAGGGAAGAAGAGCTGCTACAGATACACAAGGCATTGTGTAGAGGGAGCCAGGAGAGTGGTATCTGGGACACAAAGGAGCAAATCCCCAGGGCTACTTACTGAGGGGTTACAGAGCTCCAGATCACTGATGCAATGAACATGAACTGGGGCAGACTCGGGAGATGGTGAGGGACAGGGAGGTCTGGCGTGCTGCAGTCCATGGGGCCAGAGAGTCGGACATGACTGGGCGACGGAGCAACAGCAGCACAGAGCTCCAGAGGACAAGGACCACAAAAAGAGGCACTGGAACAGCTGGTGGGGGTGACTGACCAACTTCTTTCATGGCTGGAGGATGGGGTAGCTGTAATGAACCCAGGTTACAATCCTGGCTTCACCACTTACCAGCCATGTCACCCTGGGCAAGCAGTGAACTCACTAAGCCTCAGTTTCATCAACTACAGAATGGGGATTATAAAAAGATTTATGTCATAGGCTGTTGTTAGGATTAAATATAATAGAGGTAAAGCACTTAGAATATACAATAGATGTTCAGTAAGTGTTAGCCAAAAATTCAGAAATTTGGAGGTTTAGTGAAAAGGGTAATAGAAGAATAGCTTTAAAAAAAAGACTAAAAATATTTCTTTCAATGAGAGGTTTTAAACATGGCTGAAAACAGGGGGAAAGGGAAAGTGAGGCTGGCAAGGTAATCTGTAATAATAAAGGAAGGTCCTAGATGAAACGGAAAGATGCAAGCAGGAAATTTAGCCCAAGGTATGACCATTTCTCTTTTTCAGACAAAGAGAAGGTTTCCTTGGAGAGCACAGACAGAAGAGTTGAGTTGGTCCACACCTGAGGGGCTTTCTCATGTCAGTGAAGGTGTTTTCACTGAGGGCACAGCTGGCTTGGAGGGCTTCGCAGGTGGCACAGTGGTAAAGAAACTGCCTGCCAATGCATGAGATGCAAGAGACACAGGTTCGATCCTTGGAGAAGGAAATGGAAACCCACTCCAGTATTCTTGCCTGGAAAATTCCATGGACAGAGGAGACTGGTGGGCTACAGTCCATGGGGTTGCAGAGTCAGGCACGCATGCACGCAGAGCTGGCTTGGGGTACTGAGACAGGGAAAGGCCTGGAATGGGGCTGAGAAGAATGAAGTAGGGATTGAAGACAAGAATTGCAAGGAGCACGGGGGGCACAGCTCAGACTGTAAACCATACATTTATAGCATGTTCTCTGAAGATTATTTACTAAGGAGAAATAGAAGTGAGAGAGTTCTGCCATTCTGGTTTCGATCACCCACCAATGACACCAGATGCAGAAGAGGCTACATCTGTTTTCTCAAAGCCCCCCAGGGTGGCTGTTGACTCCATCTCACACTGTCCCCACTGCCAAGCCTGGGAGCAGCTGGCGGGGGGGCAGGACCCATCTCCTCCCATCTGTGCCCCCTTCCTCAGCACAGAGCAGAGGCTCCTGAGCCTTTATGTAATTTCTTTCCTTTCAAAGTCGCCAGGATCCTCATGCCGGCTAAGAGTGTGCATCTCCTACAGTTAGAGCCACAAGCTTAATCCTCACTATTCAGCTCACTTCCAACACGTTAGATTTCTGCTCAACACCATGGAAAAGGACATCTCACATGCTCGCCCATTAATAGTACAACCTCCCCTGTCATCGGAGGCAGCCGCTGGCATTTAAACAGCCTGAAAACCCTACCTCCTCCGCAGAAGCTTCAGGGACTAATACGGGAGCTAACATTTAGCCAGAGCCTTCTATTTGCTAGGGACCTCCTTATGTACCCACCCCACAGACAGACTGCACTTAGCTTGACATCAGCTCCAGGGTTGTTAGCATCGTTGCCCTATTTTACCGGGCTATACAGAAACATGGCAACCCACTCCAGTACTCTTGCCTGGAAAATCCCATGGATGGAGGGGCCTGGTGGGCTGCAGTCCGTGGGGTCGCTAGGAGTCGGACACGACTGAGCGACTTCACTTTCAATTTTCACTTTCATACATTGGAGAAGGAAATGGCAACCCACTCCAGTGTTCTTGCCTGGAGAATCCCAGGGACGGGGGAGCCTGGTGGGCTGCCGTCTCTGGGGTCGCACAGAGTCAGACACGACTGAAGCGACGTAGCAGCAACATACAGAAACAAAGGCTCAGAGAGGTATGATCGCTTGTCCAGAGTCACACAGCACTGGGTTGGCAGCACAGAGACCCGACTCTGGTTTGGCTGACTGTTGTTCCTCACATACCTTGCTGCCTGCCCTGGTGTGGCCCATCGTCTCCAAGGATCACCTCTGGCAGTCCTTCCTGGTTTCCAACCTGGGGTCAGGACTTTGATCCTGCTTTGTCATATACCCCGACTGCAAGATGCAGAGTAGAGCTCCTCACCCAAATCTGGGTTAATCTATTTATCTTTCTTCTCTTATCATAAAGCATGATATCTTTTTCAAAAATTTTTATTGTGGTAAAAATATACATAAAATTTACCATCTTAACTATTTTAAGTGTACAGTTTGGTGGTATTGGTACATTTACATTGTTATGCAACTGTTACCACCACCCATCTCTAGAACCTTCTCATCTTCCCAAACTGAAACTCCATACTTTATGGGACAATAATTCCCTACTGTACTCCCCGACTTCTGGCAATTACCATTTTACTTTCGGTCTCCCTGAACTTGACTACTGGAAGAACCTCTTATACGTGGAATCACACTGTATTTGTCCTTTTGTGACTGGCTTATTTCACTGGGCATGATGTCTTCAAGATCCATCCATGTTGTAGTATGTGTCAGAATTGCCTTCTTTTGGGGGGCTGAATAATACTCCACTGCATGGATACATCACCTTTTTCTTTATCCATTCATCTGTTGTTGGACATTTGAGTTGCCGTCATCTTATGTCTACAGTGAATAATGCTGCTATGAACACTGGTGTACAAACATCTCTTCAAGACCTTGTTTTTAATTCTTCTGGGTATATCCCCTGAATGGAACTTCTTGATCGTATGGTAATTCTATGTTTAACCTTTTGATGAACCACCATACTGTTTTTCACAACAGTTGCACTGTTTATATTCCCACCAATGACGCACAAGGGTTCTTAATTCTCTGCCTCCTCACCAATACTTATTTTCTCTTTTGCTGATAGCCGCCATTCTAATGGGTATGAAGTGGTATCTCAGTTTTGATTTGCGTTTCCCTAATGATGAGATGGCTGGATGGCATCACTGACTCGATGGACATGAGTCTGAGTGAACTCCAGGAATTGGTGATGGACAGGGAGGCCTGGCGTGCTGTAATTCATGGGGTCGCAAAGAGTCGGACATGACTGAGCGACTGATCTGATCTGATCTGAATGATTAATGATGTTAAGTGTCTTTTCAGTTGCTTACTGATCACTTTTATGTCTCCTCTAGAGATATGTCTATTCAACTGATTTTTTAATCTGGTTGCTTTAAACCATAACATAAAAAAAAGTCCTGACCCTCTGCCCTCTGTATCTCTACACACATTCCCAGGAAGTTCATTGGCAGTGCTCTGAGGGAGCAAAAAGGAATTCCTCTGCCCCACCCCATCCGACTAGGTATGCCAGCACAGAACATTTATGTACAACACCGCACTCCTTTGGACTAAAGCATTGAAAAGGTCCATCAGTGTGTGAATGTAACCCAGAAGAGGTAATTTATCAAGTCACTATGACTGTGAAGAGGGCTGAGCGCCGAAGAATTGATGCTTTTGGACTGTGGTGTTGGAGAAGACTCTTGAGAGTCCCTTGGACTGCAGGGAGATCCAGCCAGTCCATTCTGAAGGAGATCAGCCCTGGGATTTCTTTGGAAGGAATGATGCTAAAGCTGAAACTCCAGTACTTTGGCCACCTCATGCGAAGAGTTGACTCATTGGAAAAGACTCTGATGCTGGGAGGGATTGGGGGCAAGAGGAGAAGGGGACGACAGGATGAGATGGCTGGATGGTATCACTGACTCGATGGACCTGAGTGTGAGTGAACTCCGGGAGTTGGTGATGGACAGGGAGGCCTGGCGTGCTGTGATTCATGGGGTCGCAAAGAGTCGGACATGACTGAGCGACTGATCTGATCTGATGACTCATTAACACTCTAGCTTAGATTCTTTAACCTGTGTAGCTACCTGGTCATCCATCAAGGAGAGGGCCACCAGAGAGACAGCTCCTGACAGGTTGAAGGCAGGTCCTGGTGGAAAGGAGTGGTGAATAAAGGAGCAGGACCAGACAGAAAGTGTCTGAGCAAACAGGGCAGGGGTCAGCCAAGGTGGTGGGGCGGCAGCCCCTGCCTTGGTGTGCAGAGTGTGGGGGGATTATTATGTAGGGAGCAGGCAGGAACACAGGCTCTGTCTCAAATGGGAAGAGGAAAGTAAGGATGTGCTTAAGGGTTAAGGCCTTTGGTCCAGGTGAGTGTATGAGAATTTTTTTTTAAATTGGAGGAAAATTGCTTTACAATGTTGTGTTGGTTTCTGCCATACATCAGTGTGAATCAGCCATAAGTATACATATGTCCCCTCCCTCTTGAATGTCCCTCCCACCTCTCTGTGGGAGCTTTTGTCTTTATCCTGGAGCACAGGTTAGGGAGTTGCAGTAAAAGGGGAGGAGTCAGAAGCCAGAAGGAAGAGGGTGTGGGAAAACAGGATGTTGCAGCCCTGGAGGATGCTGCTTGGACCTTCCTTTGCAAGAAAAGTGCCAAGGAGCCTCCAGCTGCCGCGCCTTCGCACCCAGCTCTGCTTTCACGCCAACACCGGCTCTCTCCAGGCTACTGTTAACCAGCAACAGATCTCAGTCCAGTTTCTAGAGATGGGCCATTCCCACCCAAACGCAGGACTCCTGGCTGCAAGAGGGGACCTTGGCTGGAAGAGGGGAGCTTCGCTCGAGCATGAAGGAGAAACAGCCCCCCTCCCCGGCTGCAGGTTTCTCAAGCTGCTGTGCCCTCTAGGGCCCTTCTGCCCACTCCCCTCGATGTCCCTCGCTGTTCTTCTCTCCTCTCGCTGGCTTCTCACCTGCTTCTGGACTGAAGGCTCTCCCCACGGACCTCTGTTCCCACTCCTCTTGGTATTTCACAGTGCTTTCTCCCAGTGCATTGGCTGAACATCTAATTCCATCTGACATCTGCTTCTTGGAGGATGCAAACGGACGCAGAAGCCACCAAACACCCCTCCCCACCCCCACACTACACACACACACACACACACACACACACACACACACACACACACACCCACCCACCCACCTGGTTTTCCCAAACAGTAAATCCCCTACATACAAATGAGTTCTGTTCTGAGGACAGGTGTAAGTCCAATTTGTTCATAAGTCCAACAAAGTTAGCCTAGGTACCCAACTAACACAATCGGCTATATCATACTGTACTGTAATAGGTGTATAATACTTTTCATGCAAATAACACATGAAAAAACAAACACAAGAAATGAAGAAAACATTTTTATTCTTATAGTACAGTACCTTGAAAAGTAGAATAGTACCAGCTACATCACTGCCACTTTCACACTTGCTTCTGGGCTTGAAATAAAGACCCTGTACTATTGTACTATACGCAGCACTGGACAAAGTACACATAAGCACAAACACTTGTAGAGGATGCACACACGTGACAATGTACACCAGACATGTGGACTAACTTACGAAGCTGGACATGCTAACACACGTCTGCATCTCTGAAAGGTCCCGACTTGAAGATTCATATATAGAGGACTTACTGTAAAACCCACTTCCCTTCTGGGCTTGATCTCACCCTCACTTCTAGAGGCTGAATGGTAGTCAAAACAAAGGTGGCCTTAGTTTACAGACAGCGGAGAGCTAGCAACAGAAGGTGCAAAGGCGTGCACGGACCATTCCGTTCATTCTTCAGTGAGCAGGACGGCACCAATAAGGAGACCTCCCACTTGGGTCTGTCCTTCTCCTGCTGGGAACTCATGAGTTGGGCGGAGAGTAATTCAGAAACCTGACTGTACTCAACTCTGAATCCACAGGGCCTTGGACAGTGCCTGGTTTCTGCTCAATAGATATTTAAAGAATGAATGAGTTTATTCATCATAATAGTGCTCTAAAATTTCCTCAGATCTTCCCCAAATGAAATCTCTCATTTCGTTTTCTACTCTGGGCAAAGACTGTCTTGAAGATGCTAAACTGAAGTCCAGAGAAGTTGAAGAAGTGGACCACAGCCTTGAGGCACTTTCTATCGGATTAGACCACCCTATTTCCTGTTCCTCCTTCATGCCCAGAAAAACACTTTGGTCCAGAGCCCCCCAGACAGCAATGCATAGCCCTCACTCCCCTTCCCCCTTGTGACATCCCAGCCAATTCCAACCCACACCCAGAGAAGCAGTGGCTCAGAGCACAAGGCCAGAATGAGGTCCAAAATAGGGTGTGTGAGGCCAACTGGCAATTGGCTGATCTGCAATATCCTAGGACGTATCTGAAGGGCAGCAGTCAACTGAGGAGAAGCAAGGAGCCCACACTCCCCAATAGGGCTGACCAGGTGATCGAGGTGAATTCTTGCCAGACTTGGTCCCACCTGAGCAGTGCCACGTCGGGTGCCGGGGCTCCCCCCTCCAGCCGGCCAGAAGCAGAGCAGCCCTTCCTACAACATTCTCACCATCAGTGCAGCCCCAGATTGCCATTAGGGACACAGCCATTCAGCGTTCACTGCCAGTACTTAAACCACATCAGGTCCTGCCTTCTGAGACGCAGCAGGATTGGCTTTAGTTTTATTTTTAAGTGAGACAAAATGAAGATGAGAGAAGTGACTGGGGGGTAGGGAACATGTGCTTGTCGAGTGGTAACACCACCCTGGGTGGGATCGTTCCCTGGAGAATAAACAACCGCCAGAGACAAACAGGCTTTGATAACCTGCTTATGGTCAATTAAAAATCCCAATTAACACTTCTGAAAAGTAGTTCAATATTTGCCACCGAACTCAAGATGAGGTGCCTCCGGTGGCAGGTGGGAGGCGAGGAGGAGGAAGAGATGGCTGCTCTCTGGGGAAGAGCCACCCCCCTCCCACCTGGGACTGTCGAAAAAGGGACCCGTCAGCAAAGCCAGAGGGGGTGGGGGATGGGCAGCCTGCTTCTCTATCCTTCTCGCTTCCGAACGCTTGTTCCTGCATCTTTAAACAAAAATGCCACCTTAGGCACCCACTCCTGCCATTTGGACACAGAGCTCTGCCGTCCGGCTCTGGCATCACTCTGTTGCTTCAGCTCCGGGCTCAGGTCATCACCCCCTACTCTGAGGCCTGAACGTCCTAGGGATGTCACAGGACGTGCCTCCTAACTCCCAGGGCATTCAGCCCACGCTAACCGTCTGGAAGGCAAACAGCGTGGCACCGGGCAGGGTAAACACACCTTGCCTCGCAGCTGTGATTACTGCTCCCTGGTTCCGGCGCCGGTCTTCCCCTCCCTCGTGCCCACACCCCCGCGACACAGTGCCAAGGTCTTGGCCACCTTCTCTGCCCCAGAGCCTGCCTCTCCACCTGGGGCAGGCCCTTGCCGCTTCTTTGCCAGCTTGCCTCTTGTCTGTCTGGCTCCCCAGTCGACCCTCCTTGCTGCTGCCAGGATGATCTTTCTAGAATAACAACAGGATCATCTTAGTGCCCTCACTTGAAACAATTCAACAGCCCCCATTGCTTTTAGGAAAAGTTCAGAGTCTTTGGTCAGTCGTGGAACATCTCTCCTGACCTTGGCTGGCCCCTCTGCCCTCCTTCTTAACCTAATTGCCCTCTATGTACTGGCCACTGGGGTCTCCTCCTAGAGCAAGCTGTCTTCCTGTGGGATCTTCCCTCTGCCAGAATTGCCCTTTCCCCTCTTCTTCAGCTAGCAAACACCGACTCTCTATAGCTGAAGCTTCACCTCCTCCAGGAAGCCTTCCCTGACTGCTTCTCCTCCAGTTGGATTCAGAGCCTCATGAGTCCACTGTGTTTACTTGTCCTCTTCACAGAAATTCCCGTTCCGCACCATCAAGACTGATTTATTCTTCCTTGAAGCTTTCTCAAAAACAAGGATTATATCTTATTCACATCATACTTCCTGGCACGTAAGTATTTATGTTTATTGCATGAATGGATGAACAAATATTTAATACTTTATAAAAACTGTGTAATTATCAGGTTTTTGCGACTCAAACAGTGTTTCCCATTGAGCTTCATTATTAATATCAGAAGTGCTTTATTTTCACTTCCGATTTTTGAAATACCAACAGTGGTTCTACCTTTTTATGTATCTTCCCCCAGAATCTCTGTCAGGGATAACTCAAGCCCAGAACCATCGAGTAGATAGTCAAAGGATGCTTCTAGTTAAGCATCAATGTAAAATGGACGATTTTTCTGGAATGCACAGAAGTAAGTAAATCTCGCTCAGTCGTGTCCGACTCTTTGCGACCCCATGGACTGTAGCCTACCAAGCTCCCCCGTCCATGGGATTTTCCAGGCAAGAATACTGGAGTGGGTTGCTATTTCCTTCTCCAGCACATAACCACCTCCTAATTTATCTACCTGGTGAATATGAATTCGGAGGTTTCCTTAAATTAGCAGAGCCAACTTGCAGTTTCCTGGAAAATGTGCTTGCATCCGTGGCTCATCCCACAAAGACGCAGGTAAGGGAGCTCAGAGAAAGTGCAGCAGCCAGTGGTGAGTGCAAAGGGTGGGGAAGGGAGGCGGGAGCCTGCAGAGAATTCAGGGCTGCTCAGCAACCCCCTTATGCAAACCAGCGATTTTGAAGGAATATAGCTTGGAGCTCAGGCCTCCAACTCTCTATCACCCCAGGGCTATTTCATCTCAAGATGAGCCTGCCTGTCTTCACCACCCACTTAATGCTCTAAAGGGGATCTGCAAAGATATTTCTTGTTCTCCATGCCATTGGATCGTTTCGCCTGCAATTCAGAGAACCGCCTATTCCACACTGTGATCCCTGCCTGCAGCCGTCTCTCCTTCCCAGATGCTGGATTCTGACCTGAGAGACTTTGTTTACTCACCCCTGGTGGCAAATATTGACACTGAAAGCAACTCTGCTTCTGTGGTTGCTAGTTTTCTGGTCCCAGGAAACCTTGGTTCCCAAGTGACAAGTACATTTCAGGCCCATCAGCGAGCCTCCACCAAAACACAAAATATAAATCTCTCTTCTACTCCCGACCTTTTCCAGTCCCTGGAAATCAAGGTTTCTTCTTCGGTCGCCAGCCTCACTCCACCCAGAATCTTCTCTCTCTAAAGGCAGCTGAGTGGAAGTGGAAGCCAACCTGTTACCCTAGGAGATGGTGGGTGCCCTGAAGATAGTGACTTTACTGGGTGGTCTCTAGGCCTGGCCTGGAATCTATACCTAGAGGCAGCCCAATAAATGATGGGGGTAAAGAGAAATGATGACGATGACGATGATGATAACAACAGTTACCACTACCCCCACCCCATCCCTTCCCCGAGTTATAGAGCACACGTCAGGAGCTGGTTCAGTTCAGTTGCTCAGTCATTCTGGACTCGGCGACTGCACGGACTGCAGCATGTCAGGCTTCCCCTGTGCTAAATTCTTCACTTGTATTACCTGGGTTAATTCTTATAAGAATTATTACGCCCATTTATAGATGAGGAAACTAAGCTTTAGGAGGTTAAACAACTTGTCTAGGATCACACAGCAGACCTCAAGCTTCTTGCTCCTCATTCCTACAAAGAAAGAGAAAATGAGAGGAAGAGGGAGAAAAAAGAAAGGATAGAAAAAGGAAGTGACAGGGGAAGTAAGGGGGGAGGAAGGGAGGAAGGATTTCTAAATAGGCTGACCTGAAGCAAACCAGAGAAGACGATGATAATGAAATTTACTAAAAAAAAAAGATAAAGACTTAATTATCATTCCTCAGACTTACTCCCTGAAAACCTCAAAGCGCCCTCACATCTCTTCCTTTTTCTTCCTACAGCCCAACAAGGTGGGTCAGAGTATCAGCCAGTCTCTCTGCTCCTTTCATCCTCTTCAGCCCCCATCCCTACCTTCACCCCCTCCCACACCATACACACACTTAAAAAAAATCTGTTTAGACTGATGGCAAAATTGATGTCTGGAAAAGTCTTTCGGTTAAAACTCAAACATTCCCAGCCCAGATGTCACAGGCCAGGCCAGGCAGCTTGGCGGAGACCCCGAGAACTGGAGGAGGGGCTGGGCTTTCTTATACTTTTTCTTCCTGCCGGTGCCTGGGCTGGGAGTCCCAGAGATGAGAACATATGTTCTCTTGTTTCACTCCAGCCAAAGGGAAAAGGTAGATGTCACGCACACCCACACCCCAGGAACAACGCGAGTATTAATAACTGTTTGAATTGTACGCGAGTCTCAGCATATTCCTCTGTGATGCCTCAAAAGCCATTTATTTTGGTACCTCATTGTGGGGATGGTACTGGCGGCCGAGCCAGGCTGCTGGTGACTAACAGAGAGCTCTTCATTCAGGGGAACGCTGGAAAAGCGCTTCCGTTTCCCCGTGTGCATTAGGTGGGTGGTGAAGGCAGTGAGCTAAGTAGAGCGCTGTCAAGGTCTGTCTGTGCGCCCCGGATGTGTGTGCGGCGTGCCAACCTCCGTACCCACACCATGGGAGGGAAGTCTGGGGGCGGGGGAGAGGTGGAGAATGCAGATAACCCCCTACAATGCATAACCTAAAAATAGTGTGCGCTTGCCTTTGACTGGCAGTCTATGAGTTCCCCCGGCAGCAGAATCATCTTTCTCATTTTATTTTGCTTCAGCTGTTATTAAAATGAGTTTGCATTCTCAGAGAAGATGGCAACAGAAGCCAGGTTTATGCTGGTTTTTTTGTTTTTTGGTGGCTAAGTCGTGTCCAACTTTTTGCGACCTCACAGACTGTGGCCCGCCAGGCTCCTCTGTCCTTGGAATTCTCCAGGCAAGGATACTGGAGTGGGTTACCATTTCCTTCTCCAGGGGATCTTCCCGACCCAGGGATTGAACTCAGGTTTCCTGCATTAGCAGGCACTTTCTTTACCAACGCTTTCTTGAGCCACCAGGGAATAGATTTGTGTTTGGGAGAGGGCGGGATGCAGATAAATCCAACCTGAGAGTCTAAATTTGTCTTGGGCACTCCTAATCCAAAGGCAATTCACTTTAAGTAGCAATGTTGTTTTCCTTTTAAGATTATTTCAAATACTTAAGTTTTGTTAGAAACGAGACACTTCTATTGGAGAAGGCAATGGCACCCCACTCCAGTAGTCTTGCCTGGAGAATCCCATGGACGGAGGAGCCTGATAGGCTGCAGTCCATAGGGTCGCTAAAAGTCAGGCACGACTGAACGACTTCACTTTCACTTTTCACTTTCATGCATTGGAGAAGGAAATGGCAACCCCCTGCAGTATTCTTACCTGGGGAATCCCAGGGACAGAGGAGCCTGGTGGGCTGCCTTCTATGGGGTCGCACAGAGTCGGACACGACTGAGCGATTTAGCAGCAGCAGACACTTCTACCCTCCAGAGACATGCTAAAATTCCTCTAAATTTTGGAATGCTAAATTTTTACTCTGCTAAAAATTCCTCTTCTCACTGCCACCCTCTATCATGATTAACATATGTTCTGTACAGTGATACCCTCTGTGATAAACAAGGGACTTCTTCGTGGCTCCAAGTAATCCTGGGAGCAGCTTGGAATTATCTCCAGTTAGGAGTGGAAAAATGGAGACTCAAAGAGCCGGGCAAGGATCCAGATCATCTCAACCACATGGCTTATCCATCCACCTGTCTTTAAGCAGAACGATAACTAAATAATCCCACGCAGGTGAATGTCTTATTACTTCCACCCACCTCCTCCCAGAGTCTCAGAATGTTTTGTCTCGTTAGTAGTAAAGTTTGGAATTCTAAATTCCCATGTGTTCAGTAGTGGGGGAGGTGGAAAGCAGGCAAGGAAGGGAAGCATGACCTTAGTTCAGTGCTTAATCTCTCTGAGCCTCAACTTTCTCATCTGTACAATGGGGATGGAATATGTCCCACGCAGGGTGATGTGCTTAGTACTCTGCCTGATGTGCTTAGTACACAACTCATGGAAGAGTTGTGCTTTTGAGTGCAACTTACCCTCACCCTCTGCTAGTGAACTTGGGTAGGCAGAGTAAGCTCAGAATGTATGCCCCTTCCTCCATCTCACTGGTCCTGATAGAGTTGGAAGCATGAGGGTGTCTTGGCCCAGTTGGCATTATTTGGAGAGGCCACTAGGAATGAAGGATTCTCCATCAACCACTGAGTCCCCCTTTCCTCATGAGGATCCAGACTTCTCCCTGCCTGCTATGGACACCAAAATCACCCTTCTCCAGCAGGCTCTTTTATCTTCCAACAGACACGAGCAGCCTCTGCTAGTGGGAGGTTTGCCTGGGTTTTAATTTTATTTGTTGGCTTCAAATCAGCCTCTATCTCACACAGGGAGAAACTAAAGCTTACAGGCAGATAGAGATCAGAGTTCAGATCACTCCTAACTCTCCTGCAACTCAGTGCAGGCCTATTCCCAGAGAGGAAAGCAATAAGAGCTCAGTGTTTAGTTTAGATAATCCAGCAGGATTAAGGGCTAGAACAGGGGTGTAAGCAGAAAGACCCTCTGCACGGCGAATCCCTTTATCACACACGTTCTGGGCCAGACTGACTTTTCCTGGTGAACTGTGAGCCAGGAGGGTGGCAGCTGTCCATGGAGGCAGATGCATTTGTGCAAATGCGTGTGTGTCTGAGCAAACTCTCTCATCTGCATACACACAAGTAGTGTGACCAGAGGCAGGAGGCCTTGTGTCTGGCCCCACTTTGACCACTAGTACTTTGCATGCGTGCTCAGTTGGATCCAACTCTTTATAACCCCATGGACTGTGGCCTGCCAAGTTCCTCTGTCCATGGGATTTCCCAGGCAAGAATACTGGAGTGGGTTGCCATTCTCTTCTCCAGGGGATCTTCCCGGCCCAGGGATCTGCATCTCCTGCATCTCCTGCATTAGCAGGAGGATTCTTTTCTGCTGTGCCACTTGGGAAGCTGGGAATCCCTTAATTCAGCTTTCCCAAACTCCCTCAACTATAAATACCACTTGGGTCTGTTACTTTAAAGTGTGGATTCTTGGAGTCTTCACAGAATTACTGACTAGACTCAAATCCCACAGTATCTCAAGGAGTTCACAAACCATAGGCTGACAGTCCTGGTTCTTAACTTTTGTTCTCTCCTTTTCAAAATAAAAGGGGAAATCAAAGGCCTTCTGAAGCAACATCATGAGGCCAGTGTTCCAGGTCTGAAGTCACATGCCTCTCTGAGCAACTCACATGTGGAAATATATCGTTGCAAACAGACCTGGATTCATGTACGCATGGACGCACATGTTCATGGGTGCAAACAGAATCTAGTTCTCCTCTTGCTCCAACATGTAGTATTGCTTGGCTTTGGACAGGCTTCCAGTGGTGACTAGGGGGTTTTGAAGTTACCTATAAAGCCTGTACTTTGTGGGAGTCAAGGTTCCAGGTCCACAACATGATTGACCCTCAGCCCAGCAGGTGTGTGATAATAGGCAAGTGGAAGCTTGTGATGGAGAACGCTATTTAGAGGCAGTCACTTCCCTGCCCAGAGCCAGCTGAAACTTCAAGTGATTAAACACCACCTTTTGAAAGCTAGGAAAATGGTGGAACCAGATTCCTGGATTCTAGAGGAAAGAAGAGAGGAGAAAGTGAATGACCTTGGCGATCTCTCCTCTCTGCTCCTCCATCCGCCTCCCAAAGGAACTGCCTCCCAAGCTAGTCTTCCAGTTGTCTTCCCAAGCCAGCACACTTAGGCCACTTCCAGGCACATCAAAATGCAGGTGGAAGCAGATGTCTGAGCTGTCTAAAGGCAGGTAGACCAGATGCTTCTAAAGCAGTATCATGAGGTTATCCTTCGAGTCTCGAGGAGTGAGCTTGAGTATCCTCTCCATCCCTGAGAGGTTCAAGCAGAGACTTGAATAGACTTACCTTGAGTAGACTTACCAAGAGGTGAAGACACAGAATGGATTAGGGTGATGGTGAACTTGAGAACTGTGAGCTGCACAGGACAAACTATGTCTCCAGTATATCCTGCCCACGCTCTACACCCTCCGCTTCTGGCTCCCATGAACAGGACAGCATGACACCCAGTATTCCACACTAACTGTGCAGAATCAATGAGACTCACAGTGGGAAGGGACTTCAAACCTGTCCAATTTAATCCCAACACATAAAGCTACAGCTGTGTCATGCCATCTCCATCCCCATAAGGGGAGTGTCTCCCTTTGCTGGACCACCTGTAGGGACAAGAAACTCACCAGTTGCAAAGACGCCAAATCTCTTTGGGGAGCTCTGCTGTAAAGCGGGCTTGATCTCAAACCTCAAACTATCTTAGTTGGGTTAGATTCTCCTGCTCTTCTCAAACCAATTAAATTATATTTGACTTTGGGCAGGTTTCTTAAGCTTCTCTCAGCTTCAATATCCCTTTCTGTAAAGTGGGGATAATAGTAATACTTAATTCAAAGGACTGCTATGGTGACTGTTTCATGTGACTCACATGAAATAGTAAATATACAGTGCCTGGCACACATTAAACCTTCAAAAAATGTTAGAGGTTAACATTTTGTTTTTGAGGAATTGATATGTTCCTTTGCACCTGAGGCATTCCTGATATTTTCATTTTCAGAAGGGATATACACTATCTTAAGAGTCGGTGTTCTCAGGCACTCAGGAGACACGGGAGGGGTGTGTGTCAGACGTGGCACGTGGCATCGGCCAGAGCAACACTGGTCCATCAGGGCCCCAAGGTTCAGGGGGTCCTGCTGGGGGCCTGGAGAGCCCCCAAGGAGCACGCCACTCTACCCACCCCCAGGTCTTCTCTTCCTGCTCACTACAGGGACCTAAACACCTAGCAGAGTGTGAGCTGGGCGTGGGTAGGGGTGCAGGCTCCTAGAACGCACCATCCAGTAAATCATCCTGATTTCGTTCAAGCCGGAGTCCTAGCCCAGAATCAGCCTATCAGAATTGGAGAAGGTCCTTCAAGTGCACTCACTAGCTGTTTGATATGGGCAGGAAGTCTAAACTCTCTGAGCTTCAGTTTCCTCCTCTGTGAAATGAGGATATTGATAAAACTCAGCTCATGGACTTTCCATTCCAGAATAAACCGAAATGAGGTACTTGAATTATGCCAAACTTGGTACTTTACTAAAGGACTTCAGATACAGCCTAGTATTGATCTGTGGTCCAGTCAGCTATTAACCATCATAAAACAGATGCTACCTGTCTTAATCTGCTTGGGCTGCCATAACAAAATACCACAGGCTGGGTGGTCTAAATCTCAGAAACTTGTTTTCTCATGGTTTTGGAGACTGGAGTTCAAGATCTAGGTGCCAGCAGGTTCAGGGTCTGGTGAGGGTGGTCTTCCTGGGTTGATGGAAATCAAGGAGATGGCTGCTTTCTTCCTCATGTGGCAGAGAGAGGAGTGAGCAATTTTCTGGGCCTCTTCTTATAAGGTCACTAGTCCTATTGAATGAGGGTCCCATCCTTATGACCTCATTTAACCTTAATCATTTCCTTAGAAGTTCCCTCTTCAAATACAGTCACGTGGAGTGGGTGTGCAGAGCTTCAATATATGAATTTGGGGGGGAGGGGTAGGGGAACATTCAGTCCAAAAAACTAATCAGAAGGGGTTATTAAGTGGCTATTTATTTCAACAAACTTCATGGAGAAGGAGATGGCTGCATGATCACAGCGACTACTCCCTTCCCACTAGCCTCTTCTTTCTCAGGTCACTGGCTCTGGAGTAAGGCTTCATAAAGGAGAAGCCAGGAGGTCACCATCTTCAAGCAACAAGTGTTTCTGGATCCCTCCGCTTCAGCAGCAGTTGTGAGAAAGGTGAGAGCCTCCAATGAGCTGGTCCAGGCACGGGACCCCCATGAGTCCCCGAAGGTGACAATGACAATGGGACAGACCCAGACCAAAGGAGCAGGGAGCCGGCTCCGTGTCTCTGTGCCCTGGCCAGGCCTTCTTGGTAGCACACACAAAGAATAAATAGCTGGACTTGACCCAGCCTCGGTGCAGTTCTGCCCCTGGTGCAAGGATGGCCATCCCTTCTACAAGGGACAGAGTGGAGAAGGCCACACCCTGCTGACAGATGACTATTGTGGTGGCCGGGGTCTGCATTTCCTTTGCTTCCTCTAACACGGCCTTGTTTACTACATGGATATTTCACCTCCCAGATTCATCTTGGGATCACCATTAAAGACTCCTTCTCTGCTCACTGAGATGTCCCTGCTAATCACGAAAATCTATGTTGCAATTTCAGATTAATTAAAGCTGTAAACCGGGCGAGTGACTGTAAGTCATATTCCCCACTTCTCTGCACCCTCTCAAAAATCATATCATTTTATGATACTCTCCCTAAAAATGATTTTATTCCCCCAAATCTTCCTTTAGCCAGAAAGCAGCCTTCCTTGGACTTGGCGATCCTCCAGTCAAGGCTTCTTAGCTGTCCACAGTGGGATACGACATACTTTTGGGGCAAAGAACCCCTTCCCCCAACATTAGCAACCCAAAATGCATCCAGCACAATCCTGAGACTAGAACCAGTGAAGCAGACTCCTGGTTTCAAGCCCAGCTCTGCCCTTTCCAAGCTGTGACACTTAACCTCTCCATGACTCAGTTTCCCCACCTGTCAAATGGGGATAATTATGAAATGCATTTTGTAAAGCACTTAGAAATTCAGTAAATAGTCACTGTCAGTGTCGGCTGAGCCCATTAGCTGGATCGGGCCCTGTGAACAACGCCGTCGATACAGTAGCATCCTTGGCCTCTATGAGCTGACAATCTAATTGGGAAATGGAACATACTCAAAAGAAAGAGCATGTCAAGTCCTGACCCACATGGTGTGTCACTAGCTCAGTGAGTGAGGGCTGTTCTCCAGCTACATCCACCCCTGCTCCCAAGATGCACAGATTCTTAGAGAAGTGTATCCAGTGCCTCCAGCTTTGCTGCTCCTGCCTTCTCTAGAGAAAACTAGGAAAATTGAGTGCACCCTTGACTGACCGCAGAGGAGCCCTCCAGGATGGCATTCTTGAACAGACTTTTTTCTTTGTGTGTCAAAGTCGTGGTTATGATTTCTGCCTTGTGGGGCAGGCTGAGCTCAATCAAAAGCAAAGAAGAATGATATTGGAAGAAGTTATAGCTGCTCTGCTTTGTGCCACCCTTCTTTCTTTTTGAAATTAAGATGTGAACCCCACAACCCTCAAAAATGTGCTCTGAGTACCCATTGCTGCACCCATTTCACAGAAGAGAAAAACTGATGGGCAGAATAGCTTATTGAAGTCCCTGAATGGAACCAGTGTGCAGCTTGCTAAAATAACTCAGGATCTCACAGAGCAAGCCAGCCTGGGTGAAGGTCCAGGACAGTTCTTGTACTCATCACCCCTTTCTCCCTGCCCCAGCTTCTCCTAAAACCAGGTTTAGGAGTCCCCTTCCTTCTATTCAGAGATTTCCAGGTGGTATAGTGGTAAAGAATCCACCTGCCAACAGAGACGTAGGAGACACGAGTTTGATCCCTGGGTTGAGAAAAGGAAGCAGCAATCCATTCCAGTATTCTTGCCTGGGAAATCCCATGGACAGAGGAGCCTGATGGGCTACAGTCTACATGGTGGCAAAGAGTCAGACAGGACTTAGCGACTGAGCACATACACACACACCCTTCCATCCACCAGGAACAGGTCTCCAATCTCTGGCACAGATAACTCCAGGGACAACACCCATGTTATCTGGAGGCTTCTAAATTCAAACATCTGCAATTCCAGGCTCAAGAAAGAAGATTCAATTCTGCAGTTTTTTTGTTTTTTTGTTTTTTTAATTTCATCTCCATCACCTTAACAATTGCATCTCCGGATTGTTCAATTCCACAGTGAAGCTGCTTCTGCTTACTACTGGCCTATCATTAGCTAGGATTAAGATTCATTTCAAATAAGAGGGTTTTTTTCCCTCCCCATCACCCCCTTTTCATTCCCAAACTAATTTGCATTACAAAAAATTAAACAAAAGCAGCTTTTTGAATCTCCACTCATTACTCCCATTACATTTGTTAACATCATTATCCTCAACTGAAGATGGCAACTATTATCAAATGTTGTAGTGCTTTTGTGGACTTCTTGCTATATATTAGTTTAGAAAATTGCTTTAATGCATATGCTTTTAGAGGTTTAAAATCTACCATGGCATTATGAGCTATATAATGCTGTACATTTTTAATCTAATAGTGCATTTATTTTATTTCATTTTTTGAAAGCATGTTGCACTGAAATAAAATGTATACCTATGGTATGGAAAAATACAAATGCAATTGGGAAAATGCAGAACTACGCTCCTGACTGGCAGGCCCTCTCCCACTCCCTTCTTACCCTGGAGGAAAAAAAAAAAATCACTTCTCCTGAAACCCAAGCCCTGAGGCCCTAATGGGTGTGATGAGTGTGATGAGGGGGGGGAGGGGGAGGAGGGGGGGGTGGGTGCTCAGTGACCCAGTGACGGGGAAGGAAACCGGTCCATTTGGGGCTGTAAGCAAAAGCAAGCTCCTGCTATTCATTAAGAGAGAAAAGCAGTTTCAGGGGCAATTACCAAATTTCTATATTCATAGAAATCCAGTTTCCCTGGAGAGAAAGGCTCAGGTTGGAACATTTATGAAGTGCTGGTTTCTTATGGAAATAAGAATTTTTGGTAATTACACAGGAGCTGCTCTTTATCTGCTTCTGCATTTTAATGATGGAGAGTGGTATTTTGTTAGTTTCTTTACTACTATTATTAAAGCACATGCAGACCCATAGCATCCTTGCTGGTATCCTAGGGATCCATTCATCCTAATAGCCAAGAATGAGCTTCTGCCACCTTGCTCAATCACGCTCAATCACACTGCTCACCAAACCAGAGAAGAGATGGAATGAGAGACACCGTGATCATGGCTCCATGCTCTGGGCTGGCGGCTCAGCACCTCCGATGCGTCCTCGGGTTCCTCCTGTCTTCTCCCTGACTCACCCCTCCCTGCACCCAGCTCCCATCTTGGGCTGTGTGGAGTGTGTTCATCACTCAGCGAGTCATTTGTAGGATGAAGAGGTTAAATATGAAAGATTCTGTTGCTTACACGCCTTTCTGCAGCAAACACCTGACCCAAGACTCAGAAACATGATTGATGAAGCCTCCCTAGAGCAGGGCTTACACAAGTCCCCCTGCCTCAGTCTCCCCATGGTTCCTTTCCCTTCTGCTCCCAATGCCCTGCTGATAGTCTGACCCTATCCCTAATCAGTCTCTGGGAGACCCATGCCAGACTCCTCCCTCCCCCTGCCCAGTACCCCATTTCTGAGACCTCACTCCAGAGAATGACCACTCCTGCCCAGGGAGGCCTGCAAAATGACACCAACCTCCCCTCCCAGAGCTATTTGAGGTGATTTATAATGGTTATAAAAGAGGTCAGACCTTGATTAGGCTTAATAGATCCATTAATTACACCAAACAAAACAAACATAATGAACATAAAAATTTACGACCTCCAGCACCGGTTCAGATGTGTCCCCTTGTTGGGCCGTGACAGATCTTGTAGAGCCCATCCATCTCCACTGTTTGTCGAATCAGCAGCCTATGCCCGTACAGAGGTGGTGGAGGTGGAATCTCCCAGTGTCTCAGACTCTGCTGCTGACTACAGTACCCAGAACCGCAGCCCAGGCCACTCATCTTTGCATCTGTCTCTCTGGCAGTCCCCTGGACAGCAAGGAGATCAAAACAGTCAACCTTAAAGGAAATCAACCCTCAATACTCACTGGAAAGACTGATGATGAAGCTGAAGCTCAAAATACTTTGGTCACCTGATGTAAAGAGCCTGTTCACTGGAAAAGACTCTGATGCTGGGAAAGACTGAGGGCAGGAGGAGAAGGGGGCAACAGAGGATGAGATGGTTGGATGGCATCAATGACTCAATGGACAGGAGTTTGAGCAAACTCTGGGAGATGGTAAAGGACAGGGAAGCCTTGTGTGCTGCAGTTCATGGGGTCGCAAAGAGTTGGATATGACTTAGTGGCTGAAAAATAACTCCCTCAGTCGCAGGGCAGGTTAGCATGGCCACAGCAACCAGCTTGGCAGATCAGCCTCTGGGGTCTGACTGCCTGGTCCAAACCTGGCTTCACCACTTACTAACTATATAGTGTTGGACAAGCTAGCCTATCTCTCTGGGGCTGTGAAGTGGGGATAATAATGATAGCACCTATCCCCTAGGGTTCTTACATGGGATTAACTGACCTAAGGCACCTGAGGGTCTTTGACTAGTGCCTGGTGCATGGTACACTGCAATGCTGGTGGTGGTGGTTTAGTCACCATGTTGTGTCCGACTCTTGAGACCCCATGGACTATAGCCCTCCAGGTTACCCTGTCCAGGCAAGAATCCTGGAGTGGGCTGCCATTTCCTTCTCCAGGAATCTTCCCAACCCAGGAATCGAACCCAGGTCTCCTGCATTGCAGGCAGATTCTTTACCAACTGAGCTGCTACGGCTAAGTCACTTCAGTCGTGTCTGACTCTGTGTGATCCCACAGATGGCAGCCCACCAGGCTCCCCTGTCCCTGGGATTCTCCAAGCAAGAACACTGGAGTGAGTTGCCATTTCCTTTTCAATGCATGCAAGTGAAAAGTGAAAGTGAAGACGCTCGGTCGTATCCAACCCTCAGCGACCCCATGGACTGCAGCCTTCCAGCATCCTCCATCCATAGGATTTTCCAGGCAAGAGTACTGGAGTGGGGTGCCATTGCCTTCTCCGGAGCTGCTACTGCTGCTAAGTCACTTCAGTCGTGTCCGACTCTGTGCGACCCCATAGACGGCAGCCCACCAGGCTCCCCCGTCCCTGGGATTCTCCAGGCAACAACATTGGAGTTGGTTGCCATTTCCTTCTCCAATGCATGAAAGGGAAAAGTGAAAGTGAAGTTGCTCAGTTGTGTCTGACTCTTCGCGACCCCATGGACTGCAGCCTACGAGGCTCCTCTGTCCGTGGGATTTTCCAGGCAAGAGTACTGGAGTGGGGTGCCATTACCGACTGAGCTACAGGGGATGTATTTATTTTGGCCTCATTATCACTGCCCTTTGGATAAAGACTAGAGACCGTGTATAACTTCAGTATATCCTGGGGAACTTCATCTTTCTACCTTTTTGGAAAGGCAGGGAAATCTGCCCTAAGTAAGCCATCATTGAATATTTATTAAAGTCTACCAAGTGCCTAACCTTTAGTTAGGGGTTGAAAGAGCATCTTAGCCTCAGCAGGTGGTGCCTGCCCAGAAACGATTTAAAGCATCAGGAGGAACCTGGAAGGCGATCTAATAGAACCCTTCAGATCTTACCATTTTCCACAGGAGGGAAAGAAGAACCAGAGAGGTTCAAAGGGATATGCCCAAGGCCAAAGAGCTACATAATAGGGCCTCTGGACTAGAACCCTAGGGACTTGACCAGTCCAAGTGTCCTTCTATTACACCACGCCTTGCAACTGTGTCTACCCTGCCACCCACTTGGATTATCGCAAACTAAGAAAACCACATGACGAGTGGTTGGTGAAAAGAAAGTTGTGTAGGGAAATATGAATTGGAATTGGAAACTGTAACCCACTGGCTTAGCATCACCTTTCTTCAAGATCCCAATGCTGTTTGGTTTCAGAATAAGCAATGATATCTTCTCCAGGCCTTTGCACAGGCTGTTCCCTCCACCTGGAGGGCCCTGCTCCCATCCCTGGTCCCCTGACCACCTCCACTCCTATCTCAAGACTCAACCAGGTTTCACCACTTTCAGCTTTCCCACCCCTCCCAAGATTTCCCAGAAATAACAGTATCCTCACCACTTCTCGGCTCCCCTGCCACAGTGCATTCTCTGTAGAGCAGTTAATGGACTTCATTGTGACTTTGGGGGCACAGCTTGACCAGTCTCTTATTCACGAAGAAATATATTGAGCATCTACTACATGCCAGGCACAGTCCTAGGCAGGGCAGATAGGTGGTGGACTAGACATCCATAGCCCTTGACCTCAGGGAACTGACGATCTTGTAACGTTAATTTCGTCTTGGGCATCTTTAAATCTGTGCCCAGCACAGGGCCTCACCAAGAGTCCCTGCATGAAGATTAATGAGGAAGGGATGCCTGGAGGAAGAGCAGAGGCTTTCTGTGGGTGGGCTGGCAGGGGAAGAAGGCAGGTGGGCTAATTACAGAGGGATGTCTTTACAGAGCAGGGATAGGAGTTATGGTTCTGCCTGGAGCCCACCCACAGAGCTTGTGACAAGCTGGGGGAGTATGGACATATATCCACTTGGTGTGGTTTAACCATCTATAACCCTCCCCTATCTATTATTCCATCCTCGGATATCAATTCCTGGTCAGTTGCTCAGCCTACAAGACCCTGAAAATAGATTTAAATTATTGCTTTATTTCCCATCCAGCTCAGGGTGTTGATTTATGCTGCCCAAACAATCAAGCCTTTATCTCAGTCACCCAGCAGCATTAGTAGCAATTTATCATGGTTTACTTCTCCCTTTACCAAGAGCACTGGGGCTCATTGGTTGTGGCCTTCTTTTCTCAGAAAGATGAAGCCAGCGGGCATGAGCGATCATGGGAGCAAAGGCCAGGGCCACTTCCTGACAGTCTAGAGTTGGGGGACAAGAGGGTGCTTAACCTGGAGACTCTTTTATCTCATGTCAAGTGGAAAGAATCCAGTCTTGGAGGGGAGGGGTCCTGTCCCAGCTGTGCTGTGAGCCAGCTGAGCAACCTTGAGCAAATCATTTCCCTTCTCTGGGCCTTCATCTCCTCATCTTTGACCCTCCTGTGACCAATGAGGTCTTAGGAAAGGACATTGCTAGCTTGGAGAGCTGTCCTTCTACAAGGGCTCTGGCGTTTGCTTTTTAAACACCTAACCCAGCCAGCTCAACTCTAGCCTCCCTACCCCACATTAGGGCAGGAGCTCTGCAAAACCAGCCCTCCTGTGGGAACAGGTGAGCACACCGAACAAGAGTGGGGAGGGCAGCCCAGAGGAGCCAGAAGGCAGAGTGCCAATCAAGTTTCAGACAAGATGGTCCAACCACATCAGCAGTCCAGGTTCTGCCCACTCCCAGCTGCAACCTGGGAGCTAAAGTGGTTTTTATGTGGCTCAAATGATTGGAAAAAAAAAGTCAAAAGAAGAGTAATATTCCATCACACACAAATATTACATTATTGGACTTCCCTTGCGGTCCAGCGGTTAAGAATCTGCCTGCCAATGTAGGAGACACAGATTCAATCCCTGGTCTGGGAAGATCCCACATGCCATGGGGCAGCTAAGTCTGTGCACCTCTACTGAAGCCCACTTGCCCTAGAGCCTGTGCTCTGCAACAAGAGAAGTCGCCACAACGAGAAGCCTGGGCTCCACAGCTAGAGAGTAGCCCCCAGTCGCCACAACTAGAGAAAACCCACACGCAGCAATGAAGACCCAGCACAGCCAGAAAAATAAATACATAAAAAATTCTAAATATTACATTATTAAATTTTGGTGTCCATAAATGAAGTTTTTTGGGGGCACCTGGCCACACCTGCTGGTTCACGGATTGTCTTCAACTGTTTTTACTCCATACAGCAGAGATGAAGAGTTGTGATAGAGACCTTACGGCCTGCAAAGCCTGAAATATTTACTCTCTGATCCTTTAGAGAAAAAGTCTGCCGACCCTTGGGTAGATGATTGGCGAGGCCAGACGTCTCCATCCTAGACATGCCAGAGTCTGAATTTGTGTCATTTGCTTTTTCTGTTTGGTTTGGATGGAGACTCAACTCCAAGCAGGAAGAAAGATCTCCTGAGGTTGTGATCAGTGAAAGAGACCCTGCTGGGAAAAGCCAGAGATGAGAGATAGCCCTGAGCTTCCACCACCGGGATGGTTGGGCAGGTCGGCCCCTGCCTTGTGGTGGAGCCAAGGACACTGCTTGCCGATTCTGCTCTTACGCTGCACAGTCCTGCCTCTGAGCCTTTGCCAAATGCACCCTCCACCTGAGCTGTCCTTCTTCCCCACCCCAAAGGTCACCTCCTCCAGGAAGCCTTGTCTTTCCCCCTCCCAGGGGCTCTGTGCCCCCCGGAGCCCTCCGGCACCTCATCAGAACTTCCCTGCTATCGCTTTTTTCCTCCACCGAGGACAGCAAATTAGTCTCATGTCAGGTGTTTCCGACTGACTGGAGGTGGCCTCCTGTGGGAGGAATGTGGAGTTGCTTGGAGATCTGCTAAACAGACCGTCCCGATGAGCCAGCGATGGCCGCTCTGAGCACAGGAGGCTCAGACCCCACTGTGGGCGTCGCGCCTTCCTGGCTCTGCTGTGGGCTGGGCACTGGGGCATGGGGTCAACCCCCTCATGAACTCTGAGTTCCTGGCTGGCAGTGACCATGTCCACCTCCCACTGTGCCTGGCCCAGAGCTGGTCTCAGGGCACCCCCCTGTCCCACCCCACCACGGGGAGCTGCCAGCGACAACACCCTGACACCAGCCCTTCCAAAAAGTCTCCTGGTAACTGACACTAAAACACACTTATGTGGCTTGTTCTCAAAGAGCCGCCCCAGGAGGCACTGCTGCAGCAGGAAACAAACCTGCCTCACCAATCGGGTCAGAGGAGGAAGGGAGAGGCCAGGACAGAAGAGCAGTTTCCAACTTTGGGGAGGAATCCTTGCTATTTACCTAGCAAACAACACCCAGGTGAGGCACTGTGTCAACAAGGCCGGCTCAGCAGCTCTCCCATCTTAGCATTTTTTAAATGTTTGCCACATGCCAGACATTAATATTTTAACGGCTGCACTATGCTGGCAGGCAGCACAGTGTCCGGAACACAGAGTAAAAATTGAGTGATAATAGCCTGGCTGTGTGTGGGGTCAGCACTGGCCCCAGCCTCTTCCCAGACACCCACACCCCCGGGACCCCCCAGGAGTCTGCTGAACTGCAGTGAATGGGCAGGATTCTCCCAGCCTGAATGACCCTGAGGCAGCTCCCAGGACCCCTCACAAGCCCCCACACTGGAAGGACAAATTGTGTAGCGGGGACCATGAACCAAGTTCTAAGCCCAGAGGCAGTGGCCTTGGATTATCCAGACAGCTTTGGCTATCTGAAATCTAGCATGGGCTTTCTTAAGACCAGTGCTTTCTTGGGCCCCCTCACTGACAGAATTCAGCAATGAGATTAATCAGTTAATTTCAAAGTACTCTCAAATTACTGATATCCCTTAAAACAGAAAATCCATGACTCAGGGGGAAGGTATATAGCTACCCTAAATAGCACACCCAACTTTCCCTTCTAAAAATGCAAGTCAGATAAACATTAAAAAAAAATCCCTAGGACTTCCCTGGTGGTCCAGTGGTTACGAATCCGCCTGCCAATGCAGGGGACACAGGTTCAATACCTGGTCTGGGAAAAGAGTTCATGTACTGCGGAGCAACTAAACCTATGTGCCACAACTACCGAAGCCCGAACACCTAGAGCCTATGCTCCGCAACAAGAGAAGCCACTGCAGAGAGAGAAGCCCCTGCAGAGAGAGAAGACCGCATATTTCAAGTAGAGAAAGCCTGCACTCAGCAGCAGAGAGCCAGCCCAGCCAAAAAAGAAAAATTCTCCTCTACTATGTAAGACCTTTGGGAGAAACAACTTTCTCTGGTTAGAAACTCTTAGAGTAAGAGGATCCTCATGTAAACACGAGAATTACAATGACAATTACCTGTTAATAACAACAGCTAGCACTGATGAGCACTTACTAAGTTCTAGGCCAGGGATTGGTAAACGTTTTCTATAATGGGGCAGGATAAGAAATATATTCAGTTTTGTGCTGCTGCTGCTGCTAAGTCGCTTTAGCCGTGTCCGACTCTGCAACCCCATAGATGGCAGCCCACCAGGCTCCCCCGTCCCTGGGATTCTCTAGGCAAGAACACTGGAGTGGGTTGCCATTTCCTTCTCCAATGCGTGAAAGTGAAAGTGAAGTCGCTCAGTCGTGTCCAATTCTTCACGACCCCATGGACTGCAGCCTACCAGGCTCCTCCATCCATGGGATTTTCCAGGCAAGAGTGCTGGAGTGGGGTGCCATTGCCTTCTCTGCCAGATTCAATTCTACCATTGCAGCCCCAAAGCAGCAGAGACAGTACTTACAGGAAGGAGCATGGCTGTGTTCAGACAAAAGGTTTACGTGTCAGGTGATGGGCCTAATTAGGTCCACAGGCTATAGTTTGCTGATTCCTATTTTGAGGGCTGTGCTAAGTGTTTTAGGGACATAATCTCATTTAATCTTCATAATAACTCTAGGAGATAGGCACTGTTTTTATATTCATTTTTAGAAATAAATTCGGGATCAGAGTTAGATTTCTTGCCCAAGATCATAAATTTAATATGCAGTATGGCTGGAATTCAAACTACTTCATTATAGTGTAAAAATAATAATACTCCTAGCTGACATCTGAAGAATGCCTACTAGGAATCAGATACTATTATGAAGTGTTTAATTTAATCCTTCCAACTCTATTATTATTCCCATTTTACAGATGACGAAACTAAGTCCAGAGGGGTGAAATAACTTGCCCAAAGGCTCACGCTTAATCACAGAGATTTGAAGCCAGGCTGTCCAGCTTCATAGCCTTGTGTGATAACTGTTTAACTCTCAAGGCATTCTTCAAGGCAGGTCGATGAGCAGAAGAGTCCAGGGGTTTAGGCCTCTGCTATATCATTCTCTCACAGCTGAAAAAAAATTTAACATCCAACCCCACCTTCCACTGTGCCCACCTATAATAGGTCTCGAGGAAAAAAAGCCTCCTGTGCTACAAGTCCATTGCTACAATGTCTACACATCCATTCTCCACATCTGCATCCTATTCCTGCCCTGCAGATAGGTTAATCAGTACTATTTTTCTAGATCCTGTATATATGCATCAATATACAATACTTGTTTTTCTCTTTCTGCCTGACTTCAGTCTGTATGACAGACTAGGTTCCTCGTCATCACTACAAATGAACTTATGGACACAGAGGGGAAGGAGAGGGTGGGACGAATTCAGAGAGTAGTATATATATATATATGTGTGTGTGTGTGTGTGTACATTACTATGTGTAAAATACACAGCTTGTGGGAAGCTGCTATATAGCACAGGGAGCTCAGCTCAGCGCTCTGTGATGACCGATAGGGTGATGATCTATATGGGGGTGGAAGAGAAGCTCCAGAGGGAGGGGATATAGGTGTACTTAGAGATGATTCATGTTCTAGGGCAGAAACTAGCACAACACTGTACAGCACTTATACTCCAATTAAAATTTTAAAAAAAAAAAGGCCTCCTGGGCTCTGTGGCCTTCTGGCCCTGAACTCACATGGAGTTTCCAAGGCAGAAAGGACTTAAAATCTGGATACAAAAGTCCGGCAGTCTGCCTCGCTCCCCTTCATGGCTGTATCAAGTCTCAATCAATAGGTCCCTCCTGGGCCAGGCACTGGAGCCCTGGGTGGACCCTGGAGGGACAGAGGCCCCGCCTGGGCTGCTGATGCAGAGTCAGCGCAGAACGGGAGCGGCCAGTGCGCGCCCGCTGCCTGCACACACTGCTCAGAATGACACCCAGGCATCCAGGTGCGGGGCAGATAGCAATTTTCCTTTTTACTTATTGGTGCAAGGCCAGTCAGAGAGCCTGACAGGGCCCCAAACAAGCTGTCAGGAACTTCTAATTAGGGCTGAACGGCATCAAGAGTGCACACGCCCTCCACTCTCGGAATTAGCAGGACAAAGTGCTTGGATAGATAGAGTCAGACAGGCTGAAAGAGGAACTCCCGGCAGCGGGGCTGACAGAGGAGGGGGCGGGGAGCCAGGGGCTGAGTCAGGAGGTGGGCTGAGCTTCCCGCGACAGGGCTCTGCTCAAATAAAGTGCTAGAATAAAGAGGGAAACCTGGAGCAGATCCCCTGAATCTTCAAACTCCACCCTGCCTCCTTCTCATGTGCCGAGTAATTCATTGAGTCCCAGGGAGGCAGCAGAGTGGTGCTGATGTCATGCACTTGAATCGGCCAGACCTAGATTCAAACTTAGGCTCTCCTTTCATCTGAATTCCAGTTTCCTCACTTACGTTGTGAGGATCAAAGGAGAGAGTGCTTTCCACCCGTTTAGCATGGCTCCTGACACAGAGTAAGCGCTTAAGAAAGAAATGGCCCCTGTTATAGTTACTGTTCCTTGAATTCACAGTGACTCAGTTCAGTTCAGTAGCTGTTGTGTCCGACTCTTTGTGACCCCATGAATCGCAGCACGCCAGGCCTCCCTGTCCATCACCAACTCCCGGAGTTGACTCAAACTCATGTGCATCGAGTTGGTGATGCCATCCAGCCATCTCATCCTCTGTTGTCCCCTTCTCCTCCTGCTCCCAATCCTTCCCAGCATCAGGGTCTTTTCCAGTGAGTCAACTCTTCACATGAGGTGGCCAAAGTATTGGAGTTTCAGCTTCAGCATCAGTCCTTCCAATGAACACCCAGGACTGATCTCCTTTAGGATGGACTGGTTGGATCTCCCTGCAGTCCAAGGGACTCTCAAGAGTCTTCTCCAACACCACAGTTCAAAAGCATCAATTCTTCGGCACTCAGCTTTCTTCACAATCCAACTCTCACATCCATACATGACCACTGGAAAAACCATAGCCTTGACTAGACGGACTTTTGTTGGTAATGTCTCTGCTTTTGAATATGCTGTCTAGGTTGGTCATAACTTTCCTTCCAAGGAGTAAGCATGTTTTAATTTCATGGCTGCAGTCACCATCGGCACTGATTTTGGAGCCCAGAAAGATAAAGTCTGACACTGTTTCCCCATCTATTTCCCATGAAGTGATGGGACCAGATGCCATGATCTTCGTTTTCTGAATGTTGAGCTTTAAGCCAACTTTTTCACTCTCCTCTTTCACTTTCATCAAGAGGCTTTTTAGTTCCTCTTCACTTTCTGCCATAAGGGTGGTGTCATCTGCATATCTGAGGTTATTGAGATTTCTCCCGGCAATCTTGATGCCAGCTTGTGTTTCTTCCAGTCCAGCGTTTCTCATGATGTACTCTGCATAGAAGTTAAATAAGCAGGGTGACAATATACAGCCTTGACATACTCCTTTTCCTATTTGGAACCAGTCTGTTGTTCCATGTCCAGTTCGAACTGTTGCTTCCTGACCTGCATACAGGTTTCTCAAGAGGCAGGTCAGGTGGTCTGGTATTCCCATCTCTTTCAGAATTTTCCACAGTTTATTGTGATCCACACAGTCAAAGGCTTTGGCATAGTCAATAAAGCAGAAATAGATGTTTTTCTGGAACTCACTTGCCCTTTCGATGATCCAGCGAATGTTGGCAATTTGATTTCTGATTCCTCTGCCTTTTCTAAAACCAGCTTGAACATCTGGAAGTTCACAGTTCACGTATTGCTGAAGCCTGGCTTGGAGAATTTTGAGCATGACTTTACTAGCGTGTGAGATGAGTGCAGTTGTGCGGTAGTTTGAGCATTCTCTGGCACTGCCTTTCTCTGGGGTTGGAATGAACACTGAGCTTTTCCAGTCCTGTGGCCACTGCTGAGTTACAGTCACGGTCACTAGCACCTATTATAGGTGTGCTGCGCTTAGTCGCTCAGTTGTGTCTGACCCTTTTCGGCCCTGTGGACTGTAGCCATCCAGGCTCCTCTGTCCATGGGGATTCTTCAGGCAAGAATACTAGAGTGGGTTGCCATGCCCTCCTCCAGGGGGGTCATCCCGACCCAGGGATCAAATCCAGGTCTCCCACATTGCAGGCAGATTCTTTACCATCTGAGCCACCAGGGAAGACCACCTATTATATACATTAGGCTTTTAATTAGACTCCCGAGACAGACAGACTCATTGAATTTTCATCCCCAACAATTGTCTGATTAAGGCCTTGCTGCTGCTAAGTTGCTTCAGTTGTGTCCGACTCTGTGCGACCCCATAGACGGCCTCCTACCAGGCTCCTCTGTCTCTGGGATTCTCCAGGCAAGAACACTGGAGTGGGTTGCCATTTCCTTCTCCAATGCATGAAAGGGAAAAGTGAAAGTGAATTCGTTCAGTCGTGTCCGACTCTTCGCGACCCCTTGGTCTTCAGCCTACCAGGCTCCTCCATCCATGGGATTTTCCAGGCAAGAGTACTGGAGTGGGGTGCCATTATCACCCCCATTTTACAGATGAGAAGACTGAGGCTCAGAGGTGAAAGGGTATGCCTGGAACCATACAGCCAACCAGCAGTAGGTTCTGGATTCTCATGCTGAAGTTAAACATCATAACCACAATCACCACCACCACTTTTTGCACATGTATAGTGCATCAAGCACTGTGCTAAGCAGGCGGGTGCTATTCCCCCAGACAATGCAGGAGCTGGCAAGTGCTTCTTTGCCCTGAGCTGAAATGCTCCTCCCTTACTGTCTGCTGTGGGTCCTGGGGCTTCCCTTTGGAGACGGGCAGCCAGTTCAGCCCTGTTACTGGAGTAACCTATCTCCAGTTACTCTAACCATCCCTCAATGTCTGACATTATTTATTCAGTTACTTATAGTCAGAGCTGTCTGTACTCTCCTGATCCCCTACCTTTCTGCCAGAGCCTGTCTGTGCCATGACCTGCTTCATTTTCTCAATGCCGTTTTACAAACATGAGCCTGGAGTGCACAGCTATGGACTGACCGGCCTGTCACTGCCCAGGGATCTCTTGGGAGCCTTGTCGCCTTGTTGATTTAGGTTGAGATGCAGCCAAGAAAAGCTCTTCCTAAGAGTTTTTGAGACATGCTGGTGAGAAACCTCACACCCTATTCTGTCTTAATACCCTTTGCTTCTAGAAACAGTACTTCCCATATTTTCCTATTAGATTTCATCTCGTGTTCTGCCAATAATTTTAGTCCACTGAAATTGCTTTGTATCATGTTTCTATCTTAGCAAGGAGTTAAGAGCATAGGGTCTGAGGTCAGACAGCCTGGAATAAACCCTGGTTCTGCAACCGCTTACCTTAATTTTCATCCTCAGTTTGCTTATCTGTAAAATGGTAATAATGCTATGACCTACCTCATTGGGATGCTGCAAAAATTAAATGTTCACACATAGAATCTGTTTAGAACAAAGCCTGGCACATAGGAAGTGCTATACAGTATGAGCTATTATTTTTTATTACTATTATAGAAGGTATTTCTTACCCTCTTGTAGCTTTATATCATTCACAAACATTTCTTAAAAATATTTATTTATTTGGCTGCCTCAGGTCTTAATTGCGGCACACGGGATCTTTTGTTGTGGTGTGTGGTTAAAGTGCCTCTGTAGCTGTTCCTCAGCATATGGAATCTTCGTTCCCTGAGCAGGGATCAAACCCGTGTCCCCTGCATTGCAAGGCGGATTCTTAACCACTGACCACCAGGGATGTCCCCACAAACCTTAGTTAGCATGTTCTCCACAACTTCACCAAAGCCTCCACAACTTCACCAAAGTAACAGAAAACACATTTTGGAGCATATGAAAGGTTGTCTGGTTTCACTGTGGCTCCTGTAAATAATTCCACAGCCTCGGTGGAAATGTCATCTTATAACTCGCCAGACCTGATATCCCTTAGTGAAGTGGAAGAGATATTCCTGCATCACCTCAGCTGTCTTCTCTCTAACATCCAGGCCTCTAGAACCACTACCCTCCTCCCCAGCCCTTCAACACCGGGCTCCTCCAGAGCCATGCGGGGAATGTGGGAGGACACAGGGCTTATCTCCCTGAATGTGGCAGCCACAGAGACAGAGGGGACATGGAAAACACCCTGGTCCCCACATCTTCAGAGCTTTCCCTCCAGATTGATCTCAACCATTAGGGATCCATCCGCCATGGTCTTGGTCCTGGTTCGAATGCTCCTCACTGGACACCATCCAGCTTGTCCACAGGGGGTGCCATGAAAGGATATGACAAGTGCCACTCTGAAATCCTCATCCTAGGTCCAGGACATTCTTTTGACCTACCCATACTTCTCAAAAGAAAGAGTTCTGTCTGTCTGGCGCAGCCAGTCTTCAGTCAGCCCACTCCTCATTTGCTTCGCGTCCAGTCATCCGCACCCCATCTGTGCAAGAAGCTTGCCCGGGGCTGCTGTTGAGCCCCTCTGTGGACCATCTGCCACCCTCTCCTGCCTTCTCCCTTGAAAAGCAAAACCTTATTCTTTCTCCCCTTACGGTCCTCTCCAGGTCTCTGCAGGTCCCCTGGAAGGCCTGCAGTGATTCAGCAAGCTCACCTGAGCATCTCCCCTCAGTGCCCACCGGGTGACCTGCTCAGGGCTCTGTGCCACCTTGGGTTCTCTCAGGCCAGGTCCTTCTTTCCCAGCCCAGCCATTCTGCTCAGACAGGGCTACCTGCCCTCCGACCCCCATGAATGCCACACCATCTGCCCCCATCTGCACACCTGCACCTCGTCCTTGCTACAAAAGCCACTTTGAAAGTCCCTTCTTAAGGCCCTACTGTTATTTTTCCCTCCCACTGCACCTCACTTGCATTTCAGCCTGCTTGACCCTTGCCTTATGGAGTGCAACAGGCAGACTCCAAAGACTCCTTCCAGTCTGTTGAGAGTATGAATCTCTCAGAGGCTGGATATACAGTGCTGAGGTCATGGGGCTGGTTATCTGAACCCTGGTCCTGCTGGCCTGTCCACAGGCATCACCACTGAGGGCAGGAGGTGGGAGGGACGCAGCCCGACGCTGTCACCTGGGCCTCATCCGTCTGCAGCCCGGGAATGTGCGGCAGCTCCCTGCTCCCCAGGTCCGCCTGCTACTCTTTATTCATTAAAATGCTCAGATGCCGACTAACTTTATTTGCTCAGTATTTATTTTGCCAGCCTTGAAGCAGGAACAACAGGCAGCTTGATTGAAAGGTTGTCTGGTTTCATTGTGGCTCCTGTAAGTAATTCCACAGCCTCGGTGGAAATGGTATTTTATAACTTGCCAGAGCAGATATCCCTTAGTGAATTGGAATAGATATTCCTGCATCACCTAAGCTGTCTCTTAACACCCAGGCCTCTAGAATCACTGCCCTCCTCCCCAGGCCCTTGATACCAGGTTTCCTCCAGGGCCATGCAAGGAATGTGGGAGAACACAGGGCTTGTCTCCCTGGAATGTGGCAGCCATGCAGACAGAGGGGACAAGGCCTGGAAATACAGTGGGAGGGCTCCGGGTTAGATCTGGGCTCATCCCAAGGGGTGAGACTGCAGGATGGGGATGTGGTGGTGGGAGGGCGTGGAGAGGCAGAGAGATAGGGTGACTTCTCCTTCCTGGACAGCCTCAAAGACCAGGCTGGAAGAGTTGGCCCAGTCCTGCCTGGAAAAATAGGAAGCTAAGCTGTGTTCTGGATAGCATTAAACATAGGAGGAATCAGACCGCACCAGAACTTCCCTGCCCTCCCACCAACTCTGACTGCCTCCCACCAGGAAGTTCAATAGGCAGAGTGCTTCCCCAGGAGAACTGGACAGGGGTCTTCATGGACAGGAGGCGGGCTGGGGCTGGGCCCTCACATGGCTGTGTTCCCTTTGTCTCCCCCCTTGGAGGGCAGAGGCTTATTGGGCACAGCAGGCCTCTGTCTGTGCCACGGGGCTCCCAGCAAGCTCAGAGTGGGCCCAGGACAGCCCCCTGCCCCACCTCTGAGCCCGCAGCCCCTCCTTCTGTGGGGCGCTTCAGAAGGTCGGTGTGGAGCAGAGAGAGCTCCATCTCCGGCCCCTGGAGTGCTGATTGCAGCCCTGATAGCGGCTTGGCAATCACCCTCTCCTTACTATTATGACTAAATCAAGTTGGGTGATTTATTTCCCACTTATCTTTCCTGTTTCCGCTCTGTCCGATCCGCACTGTTGCACACACCAGAGGGAAAACAGATCATGCGTTCCAATCAGCGGCATCAGAGTCGAAAAGCGTACCCCTCCTGCTGCCGTGGGGCAGAGAGGTCTGTAGACGTCGGGGAGACCCTCCCTGAGAGTGGGCTGGTGCCAGACCCCAGCTTCAGAGGGTGGAATGTCAAGGCTTTTGGAGCCTCTGCAGAGGGAACAGGCCACAGTTAGGCTAAAAGTTAAAACGAGGTGGTAGGTGGTAGCTGGCAGGAGACAGTAGACCTCACCTTGAAGCAGTCCCAGCTCCCAGGCTTCACACCATCCAGGCCTCTCTCTGCCCCAGGGGGCCTCGAGGCCCCAGAGCTGCTCCGCTGGGCCTGACCCACCACCCCACACCTTCACTGCCCTGCCCCTGGGTCCACACTGAGGAAACAGAAGAAACCCAGCTAGGCCTGCCATCCTCAGCCTGGGCTCCTGCAGCCAGGCTGGCCACCCTCCCTGGATGCATCATCCCTGGAAGGAACTGCAGCCCACAAACTACCCACCGTGAGGGTAGGACAGCGTGGAGATTCTGGCTCTGGGGCCAAAAGCCTGGCAAACTACTCAGCTTCTTTGGGCCTCGGCCTCCTTATCTGTTAGAAGGGTAACAATAACCACTGTTGGGAGGATTAAATGAACTCGGGCATCCCTGGGTGCTTTAGGAGGTGGTATTTAAACCAATAAGCCAGTTCTTCTGTGTTGGGGAAGGGAGAGGAGGTGCATTACCTTGGGGGCAATTTGTTGTTGTTAGGATAGAAAAATCCCTTAGGTGGCTTATTTATATTTATTTCATATTATATTTTGTATTTATTGATATAAGGCCGTGGGATGCTCCTGACCCAAGCAAAGGGTACATCGGGAAGTTTGCTCTGAGTATGAGAATGGCTGGCCCTCTCCAGATGTACAGACCGTGGGAAGGTGGGCCACACACAGGAGGAACTCAGGGGCCTTCTGGGAGGGAGGAGACCAGGACTTCAGCTCTTTTTCTCTGTAAGGTCCAAAGTGAAAGCCATCTATTAAGTAAGCTAGGCAGCACTGCAAAAGCTGAGGATAGGACCCCGCTAGCCACAGCACAGGACTCGGGGAGGGAAGAGGGCAGGAGAGAAAGTAACCTATTCAACCACCAGCGTCAGCACCTCCTGTTGCTGACAGTCCTTCAGCTCCACCATCTCTCAGCTCTTCCTCTTCCTCCAGTTGGCAACTCTTCTTGCCTGTTCACTCGATGCCAACCCCTGCATGCCAGCTGTTGTACTGTACTGCTGTACTTTTCGAGGTGAAAAGTGAAAGTACTAGTCGGTCAGTCATGTCCCACTCTTTGTGACCCCATGAACTGTAGCCCACCAGGCTCCTCTGTCCATGGAATTCTCCAGGCAAGAATACTGGAGTGGGTTGTCGTGCCCTTCTCTAGGGGATCTTCCTGAGCCAAGGATTGAACTCGGGTCTCCTGCAATTACAGGCAGATTCTTTACCATCCGAGGCACCAGGGAAGCTCCACTTTTCAAGGTACTGTAAGATTAAAAGTGTTCATTTTTGTGTTTTTTATGTATTATTTGTGTAAAAAGTATTATAAACCTACAATACTATATAGTACAGTACTATATAGCCGATTGTGTCAGTTGGGTACTCAGGTTAACTTTGTAGGACTTCTAAACAAATTGGACTTAGCAATGTGCTTTAGGAACAGAACTCATTCATATGTGGGGGACTTAGTGTACCTCTCCTGATGCATTTGCATTTTAACTTGGGATAAATTCTTAAGTCAAAGGAATTCTATCTCTAATGGTAGAACATCAGAACCCAGTGAGGTAAGGGATTACAGCCAGGCAAACATTGGCAGGGATCAAACATCCCATCAAGCATGTCTAGACGCAGTCCATATCAGCAGCAGAGCCCGGTCCACTTGGAGAAGTTGGTCCTGGCTTGTCCTGCAGCAAGTTATGTGTAAAGAATGAAGAATGGTGAGAGCACAGGTGAGGCGGGGGCGCTAGCAGTCCCACTGGGATGGGAGGTGGGGAGCTGCTGAGAAGACTTCCTACCCAAGGTAGCATCTGAGCCAACACTTAAAGATGGTGGACTCAGCGGATTATCGTTCACACTGTCATCAGTTAACAGTTCATGGGCCAAAACAGCAACGCTGAGGCCGAGGGAAGGAGGGTTCTTGAGGATGGTTTTGTACGACGATCTGGAAGAGGGAGCAGACAGTGGGCTTTCCCAGAGAACCTTGACATCAGAATAGTTACTTAATACTAGCAAACTGAGTCCAGAAAGACATAAAAGATGATTCTATACCATGACCAGGTGGGATTTATCCCACGAATGCAATGCTGGTTTAACATTAGAAAATCAACTAATGTAATATACCACATCAATCAAATAAAGGACAAAACCCACATGATCATCTCAACTGACAGAAAAAGCATTTGACAAAATTTAAAACACTCGACCAACTAAAAATAGAGGGAAATTTCCTCAGTCTGATAAAGAGCATCTACAAAATATGTAGTTAACCTTATAATTAATGGTGAAAGAGCACGTTTCCCCCTAAGATCAGGAACAAGACAAGGATGTCGTCTCTCACTTCTATCAACATTGTACTAGAGGTTCTAGCCAGGGCAATTAAGCAAGATAAAAGATAAAGAGCATCCATATTGGGAAGGAAGAAATAAAACTCTCTTCCTTCTATTTGTTTCTAGGGCTTCCCAGGGACTAGTGGTAGAGAATCCATCTGCCAATGCATGAGACATGAGATGCGGATTCATTCCCTGGGTTGGGAAGATCCCCTGGAGTAGGAAATGGCTACCTGCTCCAGTATTCTTGCCTGGAAAATTCCATGGACAGAGGAGCCTGGTGGGCTACAGTTCATGGGGCTGTAAAGAGTCGGACACAACTGAGCAACTGAATACACAACACACCTTCTATGTGTAGATGACATAATTCTATACAGAGAAAATCCTAAGGTTTCTACTGAATATTATCAGAACTAATAAATGAATTCAACAAGGGTGCAGGGTAAAAGACCAATACACAAAAGCCCGTTGTATTTCCACAAACTAGCTATAAACAATAGCATCAGAAAGAATAAAATACTTAGGAATAAATTTAACAAAAGATGTACCTAATGTATACTCTGAAAAGTACAAAACATTAGTGAAAGAAATTACAGAAGACCTAACTAAATTGAAAGATACCCCTGTTTATAGACTGAAATACTTAATACTGTTAAGATAGCAATATTCCCCAAATTGCTCTATATACTCAACACAGTCCATATCAGAATTCCAGTTGGCTTCTTTGTAGAAATTCACAAGTTGATCTTAGAATTAATAAGGAATTGGGAGGAATGCAGATTAACCAAAACAATCTTGAAAAAGAACAAGGCTGGAGGATTCATGATTCCTGATTTCAAAATTTACAAAAAGCTACAGGAAGCAAGACAGTGTAGTATTGGCGTAAGTATAGAAATTTAGATGAGAGGAAAACAAACAGGACTCTAAAATAATCTCTATAATCTCTCACAATTAGGATCAATTGATTTTTGGTAATGGAGTCAAGATCAGTCCATTTGGGGAAAGGATAATCTTGTCAACAAATGGTGCTAGGCCAACTGGATATCCACATGCGAAAGAATGGAGTTGGACCCCTACCTTACAGCGTATGCAAAAAAAAACTGACTCAGATCAAAAACCTAAATGTAAGACCTAAAAATATAAAACTCCTAGAAGGAAACATAGCGGCAAATCTTCGTGACCCTTTGCCCATATTTAATTGGGTTATTTATCTTTTTATTATTCAGTTGCAAGAATTCTTTATATATGCTAGATATAAGTCACTTTTCAGTGCATGATTTGCAAATATTTTCTCCCATTCTATTTGTTGTCTTTTCCCTTTTCGATAGTGTCCTTTGAAGGGTAAAACATTTTAATCTGATGAAATCTGATTTATCTGTTTCTCCTTTTGTTGTTTGTGCTTTGGGTGTCATATCTAAGAAACCAGTGCCTAATTTCTTCAAAGAAAATATACAAATGACCAATAAGCACGTGAAAAGATGCTCAACATCATTTGCCAGGACGGAAATAGAAATTAAAACCATGAGATACCACTTCACACCCATTATTGGGGTTAGACAGAATAATGGTCCTCCAAAGATGTCTGTCATCGTAATCCCTGCAACCTGTGAATATGTCACCTTAGATGGCATAAGGAGTATTGCAGATGCAATTAACTCAAGGATCTTGTGATGGGAGAGGAGCTTGGATTATCCACATGAGCCCAATGCCATCACAAGAATTCCTTTAAGTGTAAGAGAGAGGCAAGAGGGCTGGAGTCAGAAAACAAGATGTGATAACAACAGCAGAGGTCAAAATGACGCCACTGCTGGCTTTGAAGTGAGACAGGGCCGTGAACTCAGAAATATAGGTCGGTCTCCAGAAGCTGGAAAGGGTTAGGAGGCAGATTCTCCCCTAAAGTCTCCAGAGAGAAATACAGCCCTGCCAGCACCTTGATTTTAGACCCATGAGATCCATTTCAGACCTCTGACCTCCAAAACTGTAAGATAATAAATGTGTGTTGTTTTAAGTCACTAGGTTGCTGGTAATTTGTTATAGCAGCAGTAGGATACCAAGACAGCCATAATAAAAAAAAAAAGTCAGATAATGACAAGAGTTGGCAAGGATGTGGAGAAACTGGAACCTTCAGACACTGCCGGTGGGAGCGTAAAATGGTGCGGCTACTTTGGAGAATGGCATGGCAGTTTCTCAAGAGGTAAATAAAGAATCACTGTTTGACCCAGCAATCCCACTCCCAGGTATCTATCAAGAGGAATGAAAACCACACCCACATAAAAACTTGTATATAAACGTTCACAGCAGGATTCTTCATGACAGCCAGAAGGCAGAAACAAATCAAACGTCCATCAATGGATGAGTGGGTCAAGAAAACACCTACATCATAGGTGAACCTCAAAAAAGTGCTCAGTGAAGAGAGCCAGACGCAAAAGGCCACATGCTGTATGATTCCACTGGTGCGAAATGTCCAGAAGAGGCAAATCTATACAGGCACACAATGGGATTTGCTGAAGTCAGGGTGTGGGTGGGAGGAAGAATGGGGAATAATTAATAACAGGGAAGGTGTTTCTTTTTAGGGTGATGAAAATGTTCTAAAATTGATGATGATGACAGCTGTACAAATCTGTGAATATATTAACACCATTTAACTGTGCACTTTATACCATAAACTGTCAATTGTATGATATGTGAGTTACATCTCAATAAGTGTGATAGCTAATACTCAGCTGTGGCCAACTCTTTGTGACCCCATGGACTGTAGCCCACCAGGCTTCTCTGTCCGTGGAATTCTCCAGGCAAGAATCCTGGACCGGGTTGCCATTTCCTCCTCCAGGGGACCTTCCCGACCCAGGGATCGAACCCGAGACTCCTGCATTGCAGGCAGATTCTTTACTGTCTGACCCACCAGGGAAACCCCTCATCTCAATAAAGCTCTCATTAAAAAAAAAAAAAAAAAAGACTGCCTACCTTGTCCTACCCTAGGGAGGTAGTTAATTATCTAAAGGCCTCTTATATCCACGTTAGCAAACCAAGTCCAGTAGAACAATATGCAGCCCTCTGTTTTACCTGAGTTGTGATTCCAGAGAAGGGTAGGTGTTGCCTTCCCATGGCCCAATGTCCCCAGCATGGACACTGGAAAACCAGCCACCAAGAGCCTCACAGAACACAAGCCTAATTCTGAACCATCGAGATCATCTACATATCCAGCCTGCCCTTTCTCCCTGTAAACCTGCTTTACCCAACTCTTGCACATCTTTCAAGACCCCACTCAGGTGAGGCTTCCCTAAATGGCTTTTCTGAACCCCAGAGTCTGGGCAGTTTGCCCAGGCTCCCAGCTCCTTGGAGATCCTCTTCAGATCATTTAACATCACAGTAAAGGCAACAGGTCCACGTCTCTGTCAATGCAGCCTCCAAGCTCCTTGAAGGTTAAAGCTACCTCTTACTTGCTTTTGTAGGATTAGTATCTATAGTGTCTGGCACACAGTAGGTGCTCAGTAGCGTGGATTAAACAGCCTGACAGGCCATTTTTCCAGACTAGAGGTGGGAGGACCCAGCCGGGACACACAGCAGCGAGGAAGGTAAAGCATCAGGACTTGGGGAGGAACACAGGGGGTCTCCACACAGCCCACCCAAGGCCCGGAGGGAGTGCCATCCTCTTCTTCCGCTCAGTAGGCACCCTCCATGCTCAACGGCCTCTTTCTCCTCCTCATTGCCATCTAGCCCCAATGTCAAAGCCGCTAACCCTCCCAGGGATCGCTACATACTTGGTCCAGCTGACTCAAAGACTGAAGAATACTGGAAAGAAGAGAAAAGAAGGCAAACATCAATTAAGCATCTCCTATGTGCAGGGCTTGTGCTGGAAACCTTCATGTAGACTATATTCTTCATTCCTCAAAATAAGCAAGCATTATTATTTCTCATTTTTTCCAGATTAAGAAATCTGCACAGTTGCCAGTGGGGGTGGGGGTTGCAATCTAGGGGTGGGGGAGTGTGAGATACAGACTGCTGGGTATGAGACAGGCTATTGGAGGAGGGCATGGCAAACCACTCCACTGTTCTTGCCTGGAGAATCCCCATAGACAGAGGAGCCTGACGGGCTACAGTCCATGGGGTTACAAAGAGTCGGACACGACTGAGCGACTAAGCACAGCACAGCATGAGGATGTATTATACAATATGAGGAATACAGCCAACATTTTGTGAGTTATACACTCCATATTATGGAGTGTAACCTTTAAAAATTATATAAAACTTTAAAAATAAATTTAAAAAATTGAAATAAAAATCCTCAAACTGCTTGAACCAATTTGAATTTTAACATAAATTAAAATTCTTTTAACTTTAGCCATTTTGACACCAACCCAACATTCTTAACTAACTTAAAAAAAGAAATGTGCCCAGGATCGTACATGTTAAGCAGGACAGGAATTCAATTCTAGGTCTGCCTGGTCCTAAGGACCCTGTTCTCCTATTTCACACACAAAGGCCTCTTTTTGGTTCTGTTATTAATAAGCTTTGTGATCTGAGGGCCCCAGTTTCCTCCATCATAAAAAGAGGACTGTACATGACTTCTAGGGCCCCATCCAGTTCTTAACGCTGAATGTAGAATGAATGGGAGAATTTTGGACACAGTGAAGGTCCCTGAGGATAGAGTACTGAACTTGTCCAGAACTTCTCAGAGCATTATGTGTTAGGTCAGCCCAGCCCACATCAAACCCAGTACCCCAACAGGAAGGGCCAGGACCTGGGTTCCTTCTCCGGGTCTGCGGGAGGCAGCTGGAGCTGCTCTCATCTCTCTCCTTCTGGAAAGTGCACAGTGACTTCTCTGCTTCCTTGGGAGCCAAGTATGAAATCCAGGAAGAGCCAGGAATTATTATTATCATTATTGTTGTTATTATTGCATGTAAATTGTGCATGACTAACTCAGAAGGAGAGGCACACTTTCTTTTTCCAGATCCTGCAAACATCGGTATGATAATCATAAAAAAAATAATTATATGCTTGAAAACCTGCACCCAGCACTGCCCTCTGTTTTCTTCTAATTGTTCCCAGATCCTCCAAGAGCCAAATTTAAATAAAATGAAGCAATTATTTAGTCTGCAATTAAAGATCGCAGAGATTTATTTTTAAGTAGGAATCTCATCGTTGGGGGTGAACTGGCAAGAGAGGAGGACAGGAAGGGCTGTGGCAGAGGTGGGGGCAGGAAGGAGGAGTAGGGACCCAGAGACAGCCAGGCTGGGGTGGGTGGGGAGGGGAGGGAGCAGCTGACTTGCCCAGAGGCTCAAAGGCCATGCCCCTGGGAAATTCAAAAGGAGTGGATGGGGCATCGGGAGTAATTCCTTGGCCCTGCAAAGTCCAGGCAATCAGAGCAAGTCTTATCCAGCTCTGTGTTGTGAAACTCTGGTTGAACATGCTTAAAAATACTCCCCATCTAGACCCATGCAGTGCCGGCATGCGGTACGCTTCCTACAAATCACTGCTGAATGGTAAGGGAAGAAGAGGTCTGGACCCCACGCCCTGGCTTAGAGGTCCCGGGTGGGGCTGGATCATTTGACTATAGAATTAGGACAACAGTCACTGGCAGCTTTTCACACCCAGGCAGTGGACTCAGGTGGCAGCAGGCTGTTTGGCTGACTATAGGGTTGGCCCAAAATTTTGTTCAGGTTTTTCCATACAGCACCTGTGGAAAAACCTGAATGAAATTTTTGGCCATCCCAATACCAAAGGATTATAGATAAACTGCCAGTGACTGTTGCCCTAATTCTATAGTCAAATGATCCTCAGGGTAAAGCAGTCTGGTACAGGGTCACTCAACAAGTCACGGAAGGAAATATGGAATTGGGGAGGGGGTAGGCAGAGAGCCCCCCTAGGTCTCGGGATTCTGGAGTATGAGGCTTCCCTTTCAGGGGACCAACTGGAAAAGTCACCTCTTCTCCTGCCTCCTCAAGCTGCTACCCAGACAGTCCTTGCAGCTGCTGGGACATCCCCAAAAGGCACAGGCTGTCACCCAGGTTTGCTTGGTCCTGAGGTGATGCCAGGAGAATTACCCACTCAGTGGAAAGGAACTGGGTAGGGGGGCTCAACTGGGAAAAAAAATCGAGGAACACCCCAGGCTCGGCTGAACGGTGCTGTGGTTGCTTCATTGTAGGGGCCTGAATGGTCTTGGCTGAGTGGTTAAGAGGCTGATCTGACACTTTTCCTCAATTTGACTGCCATTATAGAATTTGTCAGGATAAAAGAGAGGAAAATATATGAGAGCTTTGTTCTGAAGAAAAGGGACAAGACTCCTCCTGGCCGGTTTCAGTTTTCTCAGATGACTGAGAAATTTAAAGGAGTGGTGGAGACCTAGTCCTCATACCGTGCAGTGGTCCCATAGGGAAACCCACTATTAATTTAAATACTTGCTCATCTGGGGGTCGCACATAAGAACTGGCCATTCAGCAACCTGAGCAGTCACAGTGGTCTTAAATTGCCGGAGGCAGAATCCGAGACACGTAAGATCAGCTGAAACGACTCTGGGGTGACTCCTGGAGGAGTAAAGCTCACAAGCAGCACATGGGCCCACTTCACAAGTTCACTAGTGATTTTTATCCCCGACAAATTCAGCTTAAAATGGGAAGCATAATCTCTCAAGAACAGAAACAAAGGGGTGTCAGAAAGCCAGCCTCTGACTAACACTCCAGCCAGATTCATGTACAATATGTACGGAGCTCATACTTGCAAGTACCTAGTTAATTACAGAAATTATACTAAAAGAGATCTCAACCTAAAATGGCCAAATTGGGGTTCTTTTGATATTCCAAAATTGATACTTTTGCATGCACAATTAGAAAAGGCCTGCCATGCTTACTTGGACTGGTATCTAGAAGCTTCTAAAACAAAATGATAGAGTAACTTCTTTGCAGGAAACCAAGAAATTGCTTGAAACTATATCAGAACTAAAAAAGGCTGCTAGCACTGACTGTGCCAGGTCACAGGTCTAGAGGAACTGGGAAGTCACGTTTGGCATTGATGCCATTTGGCTTTTGATTTCTGGGCATCACTTTACCATCTTTTGGGGGAACTCTTGCCACTAGGCTTTTGATTTCTGGGCATCTCTTTGCCTTTTGTTTCATTTGGAGTGTGCCTCCTGGCTGGTGAAGTTCTGGTTCGATTTGGTTTGTTGGTTTGGTTTGAGTGGACAGACATCTAGTACAAACCGCTCGAGTAATATGGGAATTGCTCACTCTAATTCCACACTCCACTTGGGAACCCCTAGGGAAAAAAGAAAATTTTTTTTTAACTGGTCAGTCTATAGCTATGACCCAATGACAAGAAAAATGGCCTAAAAATACTAGGTCTTTACTGACACAGGATAGGAAAATGTACTGAAGTTCTCTTACATCCAGCACTTCCTCCTGTAATCAACAGCCTGGGTCTGATCAAACTATGACCCCCACTTCCCCAGAAGAACAATCCCTGCTGGGACCAATCTGCCCTTGTTATCAGGGCCAAGTTGAGCACTATCTGGTCTAAATTTTGGCTATAATACTATGGTCATAGAAAAATATTTTTTGACAATGTGGTCACAATATTCTTTAGACTCCAGAGAAAGCTTGAAGAAAAAAATTATCTCTTTAAGAATTCCTGCCCTGAGGAAATACCTCCTCCTATACTTTAGACCAGAGCTCTCTGGATCACTTATCTAAACCTTCTCTAATTCCTGAAACCAAAAGGGGAAAAAAGCCTTTTAAAATCTTATTCCAACCATTTTTAACTAGTATTCATAACTAAGTTTGAAAAACAAAGCTAAAGGATCTCTATTTGGATATATGTATGTCTCAGTGTGTGTCTTTGTGTTTTTTTTTTTTTTTTTTTTGGATAATATTGCCGATTGCTGAGATCAGTTTGTAAATGAGCTCTAATCTAGTGGGCCTTCAAAAAAAAAAAAGTTTAAGCACTTACAAATCAAATAATTCTAAATACAAGAGAAATTAACCTAAATGAATTCCAGGTTCACGTGAACTGGGAAATATTCAGTATTAAATACCTGATATTAATGTTTGTTTGTTGATCTAACTAATGTAGACATGTCTAACAGTAATTAACATTAAGCAGAATATTTTCATTGTACCTAGGTTTCATATAAGTTAAATATTATTATATCTGTTACAAGTTTGTCAGTAAGGAAATCACCTCGAGTAAAGAAACTTCTAAAAAAATGTAAATGAGATATGAGCTTTTAGATAAACTATTAAGAATAATTATGCTTTAGGAATGTCTGTCTAAAATAGTCTCTCCAGATTGGGGTAACTTGAATTTCTAAGGGTTGTACTAATCTAAGTGCTGGAAGTCTATTGAGTAGCTAAGTCATTGCCAAATAAAATAACATGTTGCAACATTTACTACTGAACACTAATTTCCTCTTACAGAGAAACTAAAGAGGTTTGAGATTAAAAATGAATGATGTCTGGTGCCATCCTAAAATGTTCTAAGAAAGCAAAGGTTTTAGAAATTATCACTGGTACATATGCTCACCAATCCATAAAATGCTAATAATAAAAGTCAGTTCTTGGTTGCTTAAGGAAAGTAGGAAGTGTGTTTTTGGTAAAGAAGGTATGAGGAATGGAATTGCATTTTGTGAAGGGAAAAGGAGGTAAGCCTGACTTACAGGTGGGTTTTTAGGTGGAAGAACACAGTGATGGGAGCAGAAAGTGAAAAGGCTTGTGAAAAGTGAACCAAACAGTGAAGGGGAGAGTTTTGTACATGGTTTAAAGTTTAAACTTAGGACTAAAAGTTTAAAATAAAGTTAATTAAGTTTACCTTGTGAATAAAGTAAGCTGGTGCAAAAACTTGAATTTACCTTTTCTCTCTGTTAAGAGGACATCTTTTCTTGAGATATTGAACTGCCTTTGATAATAGATTTATTTTTTTTTTTTATTTTATTTTTAAACTTTATATAACTGTATTAGTTTTGCCAAATATCAAAATGAATCTGCCACAGGTATACATGTGTTCCCCATCCTGAACCCTCCTCCCTCCTCCCTCCCCATTCCATCCCTCTGGGGCACCAGCCCCAAGCATCCAGTATAGTGCATCGAACCTGGACTGGCAACTCATTTCATACATGATATTTTACATGTTTCAATGCCATTCTCCCAATTCTTCCCACCCTCTCCCTCTCCCACAGATTCCATAAGACTGTTCTATACATCAGTGTCTCTTTTGCTGTCTCGTACACAGGGTTATTGTTACCATGTTTCTAAATTCCATATATATGCGTTAGTATACTGTATTGGTGTTTTTCTTTCTGGCTTACTTCACTCTGTATAATAGGCTCCAGTTTCATCCACCTCATTAGAACTGATTCAAATGTATTCTTTTTAATGGCTGAATAATACTCCATTGTGTATATGTACCACAGCTTTCTTATCCATTCATCTGCTGATGGACATCTAGGTTGCTTCCATGTCCTGGCTATTATAAACAGTGCTGCGATGAACATTGGGGTACTCGTGTCTCTTTCCCTTCTGGTTTCCTCAGTGTGTATGCCCAGCAGTGGGATTGCTGGATCATAAGGCAGGTCTATTTCCAGTTTTTTAAGGAATCTCCACACTGTTCTCCATAGTGGCTGTACTAGTTTGCATTCCCACCAACAGTGTAAGAGGGTTCCCTTTTCTCCACACCCTCTCCAGCATTTATTACTTGTAGACTTTTGGATCGCAGCCATTCTGACTGGTGTGAAATGGTACCTCATAGTGGTTTTGATTTGCATTTCTCTGATAATGAGTGATGTTGAGCATCTTTTCATGTGTTTGTTAGCCATCTGTATAATAGATTTAAGTTGATTTCTTAAATGATCTGTTCTGAAATCCTTTACTGTTACTTTGGCTAATATTGAATAATATTGTTTTCCAATAACCTATAATCCTATCTGATTTAGTGTCCTAAACCTTTTTGATATTTGTTGACAAAACTTCCTAGATCATTCTAATGAAGATGATTTCTAGCTAACTTTGGGATGCTTCAGAGGGCCCCTGAAACATCCCTAAAAGGGATATTACTAATTAGGTTCATTCCGTATTCAGAATTAAATGGGGAGTATTGTCAAGTGAGTAATAAGTCTCAGGTTATATTGTATGGTAAATGTTACCATAGGATATAGATATCCTAGAAACTGTATGGAGTACCTAAAATTTTGATAGTAGCGTACTGAAGTCGCTCAGTTGTGTCCGACTGTTTGTGACCCCATGGACTGCAGCCTACCAGACTCCTCTGTCCATGGGATTTTCCAGGCAAGAGTACTGGAGTGGGTTGCTTTTTCAGGTAAACTGTTATCAGGCATAATTCTAGTTACTATCTCAAAATATTATCATAGCACTAACCAAGTTTTTAAAAAATGCTTCCTCTTCAAGAAGATTTATAAAAAGGACTTTTGGATAAACACCAGTTTCTGAGCTGGGTAAGCAATCTAATGGAAAACCTGATGACTTCACAAAGGTTAACAAAAGGACTGAATGAACAGGTGAATATGCTCATAACGTTTATGGTTTCTATCTGAAAAAATTACTGATTTGAACCTGTGTTTTCCAGGTGTAAGAAAGAAAAAAAAAACCTTTCCCTCAAACTAATTATGACAGTAAAATTTTATAAACAAATTGAAACATTTATCTTTTCTATCTGAACCCTCCAGAGATTGGAAGCTCTTAGTTTCCAGTAACTTTATCAGATAAGTTAGAAAGGTTATCTCACTAACAGGTACAGAAATCTCAAGGAATTTTGGAGACCCTGAGAAGGGAGACTGTATAGAGCTTCTCCATCTTTGGCTGCAAAGAATATAATCAATCTGATTTCAGTGTTGACCATCTGGTGATGTCCATGTGTAGAGTCTTCTTTTGTGTTGTTGGAAGAGGGTGTTTGCTATGACCAGCAAAAACAAGACCGGGAGCTGACTGTGGCTCAGATCATGAACTCCTTATTGCCAAATTGAGACTTAAATTGAAGAAAGTAGGGAAAACCACTAGACCATTCAGGTATGACCTAAATCAAATCCTTTATGATTATACAGTGGAAGTGAGAAATAGATTTAAGAGACTAGATCTGATAGATAGAGTGCCTGATAAACTATGGAATGAGGTTTGTGACACTGTGCAGGAGACAGAGATCAAGACCATCCCCATGGAAAAGAAATGCATAAAAGCAAAATGGCTGTCTGGGGAAGGCTTACAAATAGCTGTGAAAAGAAGAGAAGTGAAAAGCAAAGGAGAAAAGGAAAGATATAAGCATCTGAATACAGAGTTCCAAAGAATAGCAAGAAGAGATAAGAAAGCCTTCCTCAGCGATCAATGCAAAGAAATAGAGGAAAACAACAGAATGGGAAAGACTAGAGATCTCTTCAAGAAAATTAGAGATACCTAGGGAACATTTCATGCAAAGATGGGCTCGATAAAGGACAGAAATGGTATGGACCTAACAGAAGCAGAAGATATTAAGAAAGGGTGGCAAGAATACACAGAAGAACTGTACAAAAAAAGATCTTCACAACCAAGATAATCATGATGGTGTGATCACTCACCTAGAGCCAAACATCCTGGAATGTGAAGTCAAGTGGGCCTTAGAAAGCATCACTATGAACAAAGCTAGTGGAGGTGATGGAATTCCAGTGGAGCTATTTCAAATCCTGAAAGATGATGCTGTGAAAGTGCTGCACTCAATATGCCAGCAAATTTGGAAACTCAGCAGTGGCCACGGGACTGGAAAAGGTCCGTTTTCATTCCAATCCCAAAGAAAGGCAATGCCAAAGAATGTTCAAGCTACCGCACAATCGCACTCATCTCACATGCTAGCAAAGTCATGCTCAAAATTCTCCAAGCCAGGCTTCAGCAATATGTGAACCGTGAACTTCCAGATGTTCAAGCTGGTTTTAGAAAAGGCAGAGGAACCAGAAATCAAATTGCCAACATCTGCTGGATCATGGAAAAAGCAAGAGAGTTCCAGAAAAACATCTATTTCTGCTTTATTGACTATGCCAAAGCCTTTGACTGTGTGGATCACAATAAACTGTGGAAAATTCTGAAAGACATGGGAATACCAGACCATCTGACCTGCCTCTTGAGAAACCTATATGCATGTCAGGAAGCAACAGTTCGAACTGGACATGGAACAATAGACTGGTTCCAAATAGGAAAAGGAGTACGTCAAGGCTGTATATTGTCACCCTGCTTATTTAACTTCTATGCAGAGTACATCATGAGAAACGCTGGGCTGGAAGAAGCACAAGCTGGAATCAAGATTGCAGAGAGAAATCTCAATAACGTCAGATATGCAGATGACACCACCCTTATGGCAGAAAGTGAAGAGGAACTAAAAAGCCTCTTGATGAAAGTGAAAGAGGAGAGTGAAAAAGTTGGCTTAAAGCTCAACATTCAGAAAATGAAGATCATGGCATCTGGTCCCATCACTTCATGGCAAACAGATGGGGAAACAGTGGAAACAGTGTCAGACTTTATTTTGGGGGGCTTAAAATCACTGCAGATGGTGATTGCAGCCATGAAATTAAAAGATGCTTACTCCTTGGAAGGAAAGTTATGACCAACCTAGATAGCATATTCAAAAGCAGAGACATTACTTGGCCAACAAAGGTCCATCAAGTCAAGGCTATGGTTTTTCCAGCGATCATGTAGGGACATGAGAGTTGGACTGTGAAGAAAGCTGAGCACCGAAGAATTGATGCTTTTGAACTGTGGTGTTGGACAAGACTCTTGAGAGTCCCTTGGACTGCAAGGAGATCCAACCAGTCCATCCTAAAGGAGATCAGTCTTGGGTGTTCATTGGAAGGACTGATGCTAAAGCTGAAACTCCAATACTTTGGCCACCTCATGTGAAGAGTTGACTCATTGGAAAAGACCCTGATGCTGGGAGGGATTGGGGGCAGGAGGAGAAGGGGACGACAGTGGATGAGATGGCTGGATGGCATCACTGACCTGATGGACATGAGTTTGAGTGAACTCTGCGAGTTGGTGATGGACAGGGAGGCCTGGAGTGCTGCAATTCATGGGGTCGCAAAGAGTCAGACACAACTGAGCGACTGAACTGAACTGAACTGAGAAGGGAGAAATTTACTTAGATCTGTTAGGCAAAATCTGTGATAAGCCTTTGGGATGACTTTCCTAGCCCTGAAAGGTTTTATTTTAAAAGTTCAGTCTGAGACTATAAAAGTCTCCATCAAAGCAAAAAAGTCTATGATCAACTATGGTTATATAAATCATCAGGCCAAGTTTATTGAGACCAAACCTATATTACAAACAAGTCTTAATTTGGTTATATTTGGTAAAAATGACAGTGATTTTAGGGAGAAAAAGATGTTTCAATGAATGTTAAATCCAGTTTGTTAATGGAAATCTGTACCTACTAAGACTCATTTCCTGGATAGTTCTTTGCTGTTAGGGTATATTAATGTAAAATTTAATTGAATTATTAAAGGGCAGTCTAGGATTGTTTCTGAAGCTTATCTCAGGAATCTGTCTTTGGATGAAGATCAGATGCCTCACGCATGACCTGTAACCAAGACTGGAAGAAGACATAATTTAAGGAACTGTCTCCAACCTGGATGGAAAGACCTTTCTATCAGATACTGTTCACTAGCTCATGCCCAGTGAAATTGAAGGGAAATTGACTCGGGTTAACTCCTACTTCCAAAGACCCCTAAGCTGGACTGGTCTGTAGAGAGGCCTGCTGACCTCAAACTCACCTTAAAACAATGCTCAGAGGAAACTACACCAGGACAAGAAGGAGGGATCAGGAGCAGACAGCTTGCCCAAGATGCTGATCTGACCTGTATGATCATTCGTAATGTTTTCTTGATTCCTTGGACCTATGCCTACCAATCAAATGTTTTCTATCATGGGCATGATTCTATGCTAGTTTAAACTTCAATCCAATCGTTGGGTTGTGGCCAATTACCTGTGTCTAGTAGTTCTGGGTTACCTTGGTGGATTTCTGTTTTCTAGGGCTCTGATTGGATACCCCCTAGGAAATTTATTTTAGATGAATGTTCAGTCCTGTTCTACCTATTCATGATATTACTAGGTGGGATCCTCTCACCTGGCCAATTAATAATACCTGCTCTGATGCTGGCCATAGATTTAAGTTTTCTCTTAGGGTCACTCAAACTCAATCAGAGTGACAACCTAAGTCTCAATAAAAGAAATTGATCGCTCATCTATTAAAAGGAAAACTCCCACAATTATGGGGTGGATCTACATACCAGGCTATGGTCATTTAAGTTTAAAAGCTTCTCTATGTTGGGAAGGGTTAAATCATATTAAAAATGATCAAGCTGGTCATTCTGAGACAAGGCTGGATGTTTTATGAACTATGCCTATTATTACCTTAGAGAGAGTGATTGGTATGGAACCCAGTGGATTTGTGGTACTAATTTATAGCCTTCACATCTACAGTGATGGATACAAAGGTGTAGCCTGGGATTCCCATGAATTTAAGGGCATACATGTTAACAAATTAGAGGTAACCCCAACCAATCTACCATTGATATGATCCCAGTGGGTCAAGGATCTGTATTCTACTGGTATGACCATTTAGCAGCTTGTGTGTGTGTGTGCATGCCTTCAATGGGGATAGAGGATATAATTGACCATATTAAAGCCTTAACAACTTTCATAAGCTTTAAATGATATTAACCGGGCTATTTAGCCTATTGGATTCTGAGATCTCTACGATGAGAAAGGCAGTGCTACACAACTGCAAGCCCCTTGACATCTCACAGCATCTCAGGGAGATATCTGTGCTATGATTCAAAGCGAAGGCTGTATTTTCATACCTGATAAATCCTGTAATGTAACACATTTGATGAACCATATGGAAAACCAGACTTCTGCTTTAAGTGACCCATTCCCTAGTCTTGCTGATCTTTTAAAAACTGGTTTGGGGTGGGAGGCTCATGGCTAAAATATTTACTTTTAATTCCACTAATGTTATTAACTATACCATTTGTATTTTGCTTGTTTCACAAGATTATTTCTTCTTGTATTACCAAATGCATGACTGAGCCTCCAGTGAAAATAGACTTGAAGCAGTTGATCAAGTGTATAGCTCAATATACAATCAATGATTGCAATAGTGTAACTCTAGATATGGGAAGATGCAACGAAAGGGAATACTTTCCTGGACCATAACTAGAAGACAGGTGTCCAGAGATCTTTGACTATTAAGACCTAGTCCAGTACAGCACATTGAGTGGCCTATCAACAAAATCCTTCTTCAGAACTGGGAATGAGCATTCCCAGTAACATGGGACAAAATGGTCATGAAATGCCCCCCAAAGTATGGTCGGATTTATGACCACAAGAGGGTCGTGTCAACTAAAAATTGGCACTTACCAAGAGCATTGCCAACGAGTGAACAACAAAGGCATTTGCCATCTGCCTTTATGGAGACTGAACCCCATGCTGCTATAGGGGTTGACTTTCAACAACCCCTGAGGGAATGCAGGGTGGGGTGAGGCGCTCTGTGCTCCAGGGAAATTGGTGGGATGGGTCTTTAGATAGTTGGATGCTTTTAAGAACAGATTTTATGATCTCAATCCTTGCATCTCCTCATATCTAGAGAAGCCCTAAATCCCTTCATGGTGACATCAGATCCTCATGACTAACAAAAAAAAACCTTTTGTAAAATGAATGCTTCATGGTATTGAACTCCCCCTTCACCAAAACCTTATATATGGACCTTCCCTCGCTGCTCCTTTGTAGCAGTTTCTCAGAGCTATCTGAAACACTATCTTCTGGGCTGCAGTCCTCATTTTGCCCCAAATAAAACTTAACTCACAACTCCCAAGTTGTACATCTTTTTTCAGCCGATAGAAGCAACACCATGTGAGGCATGGGGAACACAGCCAGGAAAGGTATGGAGAGAGGAAAGGCCAGGTGGGGTCCCCCTAAATCTCTGAAATACCTGAGATCTCCAGAAAGTCTTACTTGCCTCTCCCCCTCACCCTGGTTGCTCTCACCTCCTGAACTCACCTCCCCAGACCTGGCTCGCCCATTCCTAGCCAGCACCAAGCTCTCAGTGGACCTGGGCCAACCTTGGACTCTTCCTCTCATTCTGTCTGGCCGACTCCTACTCGTCTTTGAAAACTCTGCCTCAAGAGCAGGTCTACAGAAAAGTCTCCTGGGACCCCCACCCCTCCACTCCTCTCCCCATGAACTCTTTCTACTCAGGACTTGTGTTTGAAAATGTGAAAGTTAAAAGTTAGTTGCTAAGATGTGTCCAACTCTTTGCAACCCTATGGACTCTAGCCTTCCAGGCTCCTCTGTGCATGAAATTCTCCAGGCAAGACTACTAGAGTGGGTTGCCATTCCTGTCTGCAGGAGATCTTCCAGATCCAGGGTTGGGACCCAGGTCTCCAGCATTGCAGGGGGATTCTTTACCACTTGAGCCACCTTTGGTTAACACCCATTTCCTGTTCTCTTCTGTAAGCTCCGTGAGGGCAGGCACATGACTGTTTTGTTCCATAACTTTTGTGAATAAATGATCTGTGTGTGAGAGAACATGTCTGAGGAGGGCAAGGCTGGGACTGAGGTTTGGAGGGCAGGGACTCAGACATGACAATCCTCAAAGCTTGGTAGACCTGCTGCTGTGGCCTCTCTGGGTGGCTGGTCACCTTTGCATAAGAAAGCCAGGGGCCTTGGCTGTTTAATGGGAATCAGGTCATGTTGCCAAAACACTCACTGCCCCTCCTCACTCCACACAGGGGGCTCCTCCCAAGGGTCCAGGACCACAATGCGTATCTGGGGAGGCAGAGGGTGGGGAAGATGGACTGTCTGGGTCCCACAGCATGTCCTTCCCGGGAGCTCCCACCCACTGCCCCCACCTGGAGGCCAAGGAGGAAGGAGGCCAACCAAGAGAACTCTGCCTGGATGGGCCAAGCACTGTGTCCAGGTTGTGAGAACACCAGAAGCAGAACCACTACGAAAGAAAGAAAGTGAAGTCACTCAGTTGTGTCTGACTCTTTGCAACCCCATAGACTGTAGCCTACCAGGCTCCTCCGTCCATGGGATTTTCCAGGCAAGAGTACTGGAGTGGCTTATCTTTTCCTTCTCCAGGGGATCTGCCCAACCCAGGAGTCAAACCCGGGTCTCCTGCATTGCAGGCAGATGCTTTACTGTCTGAGCCACTGGGGAAGCCCCAAGAGCCACTATGGTAGTTTCTAGAAGACCTCCACATTCATTATCTTATTCTGAAGTGCACAGGGCATGTAGGACGATCCTCATTTTATAAATGAGAAAACTAAAGCTCAGAGAAGATGCAACATTTACTCAAGGTCACACAAGTGAAAGGGGCAGATCCAAGACACCTGTCCCTGGAGAGAGCGGTGGCTGTGTGTGTACATCTGTGTCCAAGAGGGGCACAATCACCCCTTTAAAAAACACATGAAAAAATAAAGCAAGAAGAAGCCTGGACCTCCACAGGAAGAGAGGCGAACACAAACTCTCTTTTTCCTTTTCCCAGAACGGCAGCCTGTGTGAGCCTGCAAGGCCCTCACATCTGTCCCCTCATGCAAAATGAAAGAGGTTCTGAAAAACAAGAGGGGCTGTAATAAAGCACAGACTGTGTTGGCAACGGAGCTGTGCCCAGCGTGCCCTGTCACTGTCACCACCGAGGAGACAGCAGCCGGGTTGTTCCCGCGCCCAGGCTTCTCTCCAACTCCGGAGCTCCCAGGGAGGGGCACACAGAAGGACACACTCGGGCAAGACCGAGGGAGGAGCCAGGAGGCCCAGAGACCAGCTACGCAGGAGCAAACACAGCTCCTACTGTGAGCAATCAGGGACCCACACTCCTGCAGTAATACCGCTATTGTTACTCGGAATCCAACCCCAACCGTAGGGCTCCTTAGAGCCCTCCCAGAAATCACAGACTGGCAGTGTCTCTTAACAGGGCTGTATTAGGTACCCACTGCTGCATGACAAGGGCTTCCTACGTGGCTCAGTGGGTGAAGAATTTGCTCGCAATGCAGGAGATGCAGGAGACGCAGGTTCGATTCCTGGGTTGGGAAGATTCCCTGAAGGAGGGGATGGCAACCCACTCCCAGTACTCTTGCCTGAAGAATCCCATGGACAGAGGAGTCTGGCGGGCTACATACAATCCATGGGGTCACAAAGAGTTGGACACAACTGAAGTGACTGAACATTCATGCATGCTGCATAACAAACCACCCCCAGACTGAGCCGCTTAAGACAACAACCATCTATAACTACACACAGTTTGTGAGGCCAGGAATTGGGAGTGGCCAGGCTGGGTGATTCTGGCTCATAGGGTTGTGCTGTTGCTGGCCATGGCCACATCTCCACGTTCAGCTCCTTTTATCTCCAGCTTACTCATGTGGTTGGTCAGGCCTTCTGGCTATGGGCTAGAGGCTTCAGTTCTTCACCACGTGGGCCTCTTCCTATGGCTACTCGCAACCAGCTGGTGGCCCTTCCCCAGAGCCAGTGACCCATGGGCAGAGATGAAGTCAAAAGCCACAGTCATTTAAGACCCAACCTCAGTGGGACTTCCCTAGTGGTCCAGTGGTTAAGACTCCAAGTTCCCAATGCAGGGGATCCAGGTTTGATCCCTGGTCAAGGAACTAGAGCCCACATGACACAGTGAAGACCCCGAAGAGCAAAAACCAAACCAAAACAACAACAGTCTCAGAAGAGACCTCATCACTCTTGTCACATGTTGCCACCCAGGTACAAAGTGGGAGGGCATGACACAAGGGTGTGGATATGGGGAGGGAAGAACTTGGGGGTCATCCCAGAGGCTGGCTACCATAGGAAGGCTGCAGTATTTGGGCTGAGTCAATTCTATACTGGGTTGGGCATCCTTGGCCCCGCCCTCAGAATGCCAGTAACTTCCTCCAGTGCCAGTCATACTACAGCTAAAACATCTCCCTTTTCCCTTCCCTACTCCCCCACTCCTCCCAACTCCCATGCTTCCAAAGCATCACAGGACCACTGGCTTCATCCCTTTATTTTACCAGTGAGTGACTGGCTTTGGCAGTAATGCAGAGGACATCTATAACATGAGAGGGCAGAACCACAACCACGGTCCCTCAGGCACACAGCCCACTTCACTGAGCTTTTGAAAATGTGGGCAAGTTATTTATCTCCTTCCCCTTGAGGTTCCTGATCTGGGAAACGGAGGCAAAAGACCTAGCTTGCAGAGCTGTTGTGCGGGATGAATGAGATCCTGTGTGTTGAGCCCCTGGCACACAGTAGGAACCCGTAAACCACAGTACATGGCATAGCTGCTGGACTCCTGCCAGAGATGTGCTGTTTCTTTAATATCCACTGCTTTAAGGGGATGACCCTGGCGAGCTGAGAAAGAACACTCTCTTCTGAATCAGGAAGTTCAACCTCTGCTCTTGGTTTTGGATGAGTTGCTTTAAACTTTCCTGGGCCTCAAGTCCCCCAGTCATAAATTAGAAAAAAAAAAAATTATTTTCTGTTATTTTTTCCTTTCCAGTGATGCTATGATAAAAAAGAAAGAACAGGTGTAAAAAGCCTTTCAGGATTTCAAGGTGGAGCATAGGGAACAATGGCCAAGTTCTGTGTCTGCTTCATTTTATGTCCCCATAGAGGTGGGTCAGCAATGATACACTGAGCGCCCACTATGTGCCAGGCACTAGGCAAGTCAGCCACTCCCAAAGCAGATCACAGGATGATGCTTTCTGGGACTAGAACAGGCAACTTCGAGCCTACAGCACAGAAAACTACCATTCTAGGAGGCTTGCTAGTCCACATGAGGAAGTTCTAGAATCTGGGATACATGGTACTATGGTGGATACATATAAAGTGCTGCTTATTATGATGAAAAGGATGGTAGCCCAGCTCAGAATCAATGACATTCTACAATCCAGTAACTGCAACAGATTCGTTTGCTGGCCCCTGGGAAGGCTTCATTGAGAGATGCATGCAAAGAAGGATTTATGAAAGATGTCTTGGGCTTCTCACATCAAGAAGCTGTCCAGGCAACAGGAACAACTAGAGGGCATCCAGAGAGGCATGAGATGATATGGTCAGTTCAAGGAAGTGGGAGAAGTCCAGTGGGTGGAGATATTTATTACCTAGACAGCCAAGAGTCACGAAAGGTTTAAAGTCAGGCAGCGATATGATCAGATCTCTATTTCAGATAGAGGTGGAACGAAATTGGAGGCACCGAAATCAGTTAGGAAGCGATTGCGGGTTGCATGGGTGAAAGATGGTGGCTGCCTGCAACCTGCCGAGTGTAGGTTACTCAACAGCTGTTTATGGTGAATGATTGCGTGTGAATATACATCTATATACAGGGACGTGCTATGCATTGTTCTAGAACAGGATGATTTCAAATAGCTTCTGTTCATTTCTTCACCACCCACACACACTGAGCTCCTTCCTCACCTTCTGCCGGCAGCCCAGCAATTCCTGCCCTGTCAGTACTTTTCTCGCTAGAATCTTCCCAGTTTTCCAAATAGGATGAAACCTATTTTGCATTTCAGGTCATTTCCTCCCTAGGAAGAATTTTGTGAGTCTAGCAGTAACTACCTCACTACTTTTCAAGTCTTCCCCTGGATGCCGGCAGCAGCCAGAGCCCTCTGGCTGACATCAGTATCAGCCTTGCCAGGTCAGTGTCGATCACACTTCCTCCTCACTGGCTAGCCCGTGTCTGTGCACATTCAGCTCCTCAAAACCTCTCTACAAAATGTACTCACATGCGTATTCATAAAAATACGGTCTATCGGTTTCCCCACTGAGATTCCAGCTCCAAAGGCTTGGGTTTCCTGGGCATTTCTCCCTGGCTCTACAAGGATTTTCAAGGTCCCCAAAGGAGAAGTGTAGGACACGTCTCCTGCAGACTAACCTTCATGACCTGCAGCAGCCCCACACAGGTGCCGTCTGAGGGTTTCCACCAACATAATCATGTCTCTGTTTAGGGAAAGCGATTTGGATGGCTACCAGGGATGTAGCCAGCAGTCACCCTGTGCCACCAGCCCCTTATTCCACATCTTGGTAACTTCTATGATAAGAGATGAAGAGGTATGCTGTTACATCCTAAAAGAAGGTGACTAGAAGAAGATTCCACCAGAAGACAGAGGGCAAACACCTGCAGCCCAGCTGAAAACCACACTGCACAGCTAGCAAACAGCTCGCAGCTCTTGAACACATGTTGTCCCATGTGATCCTCCAACCGCCACCACAGGGTACCGAAGGCAGGCATTTCTACTCCTAACTGATCAAAGAACTAATGCACAGCAAGGTGAGGCGACAGGCTTAAACTGCTGCCACTAAGAAGAGGCAGTAAAGAGATATGAACCCTAGAACCCTGTCTCCCATCACATAGGTTATTATGAAATGTCAGGCCAGGACAGTGGTCCTCAAAGGCGGTCCTCAACCAGCGGCACCAGCATCCCCTGAGCTAGTGATAAAATTGCCACCCCAGAGCCACTGAATCAGACATTCTGGGGCTGGGATCCACCAGTCTGTGTTTTAACAAGCTCTCCAGCCAATGGGGATGCACACACAAGTTTGAGAACACTCTCCTGGGACCTGGAGATGGATAACATGATAACACAGACATAAGAATTTTAAGCCCACAAAGCCTGTGTGTCAATAGGACATGCCTGGGAGGAATTGGTTCAACTGTAGACAGTGAAGGTTCTCTCGCTGAAGTCAACCTTAGCTCGCCCTGTGCCTCCAGCATGTATTGGACCCTGTGTGTGGTTATTCAGCTTGTGCACTGCACAACTCAAAGGAACAGTGCCCTTGGAAATGCACTGCCCAGCCATGCGCGGTGGCCACGCTGCTGGTCTCACGTGGTGGTGGCAATGAGCAAGAGAGATCGACCAGAAACAGGAGGAAAAGTGAAAGGCGCTCAGTCGTGTCCGACTCTTTGCGACCCCCACGGACTGTATAGTCCATGGAATTCTCCAGGCTAGAATACTGGAGTGGGTTGCCGTTCCGTTCTCCAGGGGATCTTCCCAACCCAGGTGTCGAACCCAGGTCTCCCACGTTGCAGGTGGATTCTTTACCAGTTGAGCCACCAGGGAAGCCCAAAAACAGGATAAGAAGGTGGGACTCCCTGTCATCACATATGCAGAGTCATTTGTTTCTAATTCTAGAGCCCCTGGGCCCCTCACCACAGACCCAGTGCCAGTCCCCTGAGAGATGGTACATCTCAACCCCTACACTGATTCGTCTTTTCCCACAATAGGGCACATGATCATGTGATGTGGACCAGTTCAGAAGAATCACTGAGTAGAGATTCCTGAAAGGGATTTTTTTTTTCTTTAACAAAGAGCTAAGTGAAGAGAAAACAGGCTGCCTGGGGAGACAGGGGCTGCCTGGCCACAGGGAAGATTCAGAAGAAGCTGGACAATTACTAATACCCATAGCAAGGGAGGATCGGGCGCCTTTCATAGACTATTTTATCTAATCATGGAAATGAAAGTGAAAGTGTTAGTTGCTCAGTCATGTCCTACTCTTTGTGACCCTGTGGACTGTGGCCCCCCAGGCTCCTCTGTCCATGGGATATCCAGGCAAGAACCCTGGAGTGAGTTGCCATTCCTTTCTCAGGGGATCTTCCCCACCCAGGAATCAAACACAGTCTCCTAAATCTTAGGTGGATTCTTTACCATCTGAGCCACCAGGAAAAGTCCAGTCATGGAAATGGATCTGTGCAATCCACAAAGAAACTGAGGTATAGATAGCATACAGCACTTGCCCTAGGTTGTACAACCACTAAATACCTGGTCGGAATTTAGACTTGGGCTGTTCAACACTGGGTTGACCAACTGTCTCAGGAATGGCTCCTGGGACACAGAGCTTTCAGTGCTAAACCAGGAAATGTGGGTAAACCAGGATGAGTGGTCACCTTGCCTAACACGGAGAGTTCTCTAGCTCCAGCCACAGTCAGTGGACCGCATTGCTGATGCTGAAAACCTCTGTCCAGCTGCGCGCTGCATCCTGGGAGAAGCTCGTTTCTGATACCTGCCTCCACATCTCAGGCAAAGTTGGCTGACCTGTATCCACCTTCACGGTGGGACAGGAGGACAGGAGTGGAAAGGTGAGGCAGGGTTCACGCTGGCACCCACTGGGTTTTATCCCTACTGGGTGGTCACCGTCTGCTTCCACACTGCAAAGGGGTTACTCTGGAGGAACCAAAACAAGGCATCATCTCTCCTGGGCTCTGGCTCCCTGACAATGGGCCTTTGGAGGGTCCTCTGGCCCTCTGTGAGGTAACAGGGCATCCTCTCATACTGCGTTCCCGGAGATCTAAGCGGGTCTCAGAGACGCGTGAGTAACAGAATGCCCTAACCCAAGGTCATACACTACATTCAAGGGAAAGCCTAGATTCAAACCTGAGCTCCTGACCCCAAATCTGAGGAAGACGGAATAAACACGGAGCTGATTCACTAATAGAGCTGAGGATCCAGGCCATGGCAGAGGCTCATCTGAGGATGGCGGGGGTCCCACCTCAAGTCTGGCTGTGGCACACTCCTGCTCACAAACACGGAATCTCAAATGCTCTGAAAAGCAACGGGATCCCACCCACCTGGTGACACCTTGGGCTTGTAGGGAGCAGAGGTGTCCGGGTGGAGTGTGCCCGGGGTGAGCCACTCTATGCTGGGAACCAAGGGGAGGCCCTGCAGCTGGAAGCCCCCAGGGCCCCTGCCCTGTGCACACATCCAGTTCTGTCCAGTATTCTCCCAGTAAACAGAGTTCCCAGGGACTCCATTTACCAACAAATGCATGTGGTATTTGGGCTGGTTTTACCCCTCAGCTACTAATCTATCTTTTAGAGTTAATATATTTGGATCAGAGAAATACATCTGGAGAAGAAGGCCACTGGGGAGAGGGCAGGGTCTGGTCTTATCTCTGAGAACTGCTGTCTAGAATCTGCCCTTGGCATACCAAGGGACCCAAGTCAGACGACAGTGATGAACACCAGGGAGCTGTGGCCACAGGTGGCCCCTCCCAGTCTCTGAGGGTCCCTTCTGGGAGGGCATCTATGGAAAGGCTCTCTGTACTCTTCCTTCTATCCAGCCAGCCAGCATCAAAAAGCCTGCCTTGTGCCAAGCCTTGTGCCAGGATGAGGGAATATAGAGGAAAATAAGACACAGGCTCTTGCCCCTAAGGCACTCACAGTCAGCAGAAGAGACAGACAAGCAAACAGGCAACACAACACAGCCTCAGGTACTGCAGACAAGGAGCAGATCTGGGAGAAGGTGGTGAGAAAGAACAGAAGGCAGATGGAGGCTGGGAGGGAGCGGCAGGAGACAGCCAGGCCCAGAGATGGGGGCTAGGAGGAGGGGTGCTGGGCAGGAGGACCATGGACATGCACACACGTGTCTGTGGGAACAGACACAGAGCCTGGTGGTGACCTGTCTGCACCCACATCCCACAGAGATCCCTCAGCCCTGGACATCTCCAACCACACCTGTGTGCAACCAGGGCCCTCGGTCATCTCAGGCTCCCCAGGAAGCCAGCTTCTCACAGGCCCATTGGCCCACCAGTCCCCTGAGATACATGGTGCTGAGTGGAGCCCGGTACCCCTGGGCCACCTCATCTCCTGTTCTTCAGCATAGCCACACACTTGACCCCTGGCCCGGTTCTGTGGGAGAGCAGGTCCTTTCTGAAACCCAGATCCTCTGAGTATTCTCTCTTCTTTTCCAAGAGGCCTCTGCCTCCCTCTTTCTCATGTAAGTTAGAGCTTGTTGGGAGAGAAAAACCTTGTGCTTATCCTTAACATGGAGAAGGCAATGGCACCCCACTCCAGTACTCTTGCCTGGAAAATCCCACAGATGGAGGAGCCTGGTAGGCTGCAGTCCATGGGGTCGCTAAGAGTCAGACACAACTGAGCGACATCACTTTCACGCATTGGAGAAGGAAATGGCAACCCACTCCAGTGTTCTTGCCTGGAGAATCCCAGGGACGGGGGAGCCTGGTGGGCTGTCGTCTGTAGGGTCGCACAGAGTCGGACACGACTGAAGTGACTCAGCAGTATCCTTAACAATTAATCCTTCGCGATTAACAGGCAGAATTTACTACCCATCAGCACACCAGTAGCCTGTTCCTGGCCTGCCATGTATCAATCCCATCCCTAACCTATGTGAGCAGAAAGTGGGTACTGGCCCCCCCTCCACTCTACCCCACCTGAGAACTCCTCTTTCAAACTTTGGCTCCTTCTGCCTCCTGGGCAGGGAAGCTCCTCAGCCTCAGTTTCCTCATCTGGAAAATGAATGTAATCACACTGCTTACTCTAAGGCTGTTGTGTGAGTCAGAATAAATGATTCGTGAACAGCACCCTGGCTTCTCTAGATAATATGTGTGGCTAATCATGTGTTACATACGGCTTAGTGTTGCAGGTAGGTTATCTCAATGAAATCTCACAACAACCTCTTGAGGTATGTACTATCATTATCCTCATTTTATAAAGCTCAGAGAGGTTAAGCAACTTCTCTAAGGTCACACAGTAAGTGGCTGAGCCAGGATCCAAACCCAGACAGCCTGGCTCCGGAGTCCAAGTTCTTGACCACCTCAATGTGTTGCTTAAAGCAAGACTTCTCACACCTCAATGTGCTAAAGCAACCAGTCATGTTAGATGCAGATACTGATGCTGCAGGGCATGTGGGGCCTGAGATTCTGCATTTTGACAAGCCCCAGGGATGTCAGGTGAAGCCTCAGGATACATACTACCATCTTTCCTTTCGTAAAAAGACAGTCTTTACAAGAAACCTGGATCCCTGGGATTTCTGAGCTGGAAGGGACCTTTGCAATCCCTCAGTTCCCCTCAACACCCCACCAGGCTTTGGCTGGTGGGTATTCCCTCCACTCTCCAACTAGATCCAGCCATGAGTCACCCTGGTAACTAGGGCCCCAGGGGGACAAAGTCCATATGGACCTCACCTGATGCCTGGTCTGTGCTTCCCATTCAGGCCTGAGCCAGAAGCTGAGAGATGGAGCCTCAGCCCCCAAGGCTTGGTTTTGATTCTAGACAGTGATTTCCTATTAGAAAAGTAAGACCAAGATCTCAGAACTACAGATGAGAATAAAGGACATCACAGAATCAAGGTGGGTCGTCTCTGAGACAAACAGGTCCTGTGCCCTACCTCACCTCCCCACCCCAAGGAAGGTGGAGAAACCAGAGTGGATATAAGTGGGCAAGACCAGGGGCTGCCTGCCAGCCGGGGTGATTATAGACCAGGATGACAATGCAATTTGCAGGTGACCCTCCCAGACGGCATGCTGAGTCCAGGAGCCCTGGTTGAGAACACACGTGCTTCCCTTCGTAGAAGATCAAGATCATGCGACGCTGGTCCACGGTGACAGGCGTCAGGAGGGTGGTAAACTTGGGGGTGGAGGGATCAGCTGCAGGGACACACGAGAGGCTTCTGGGGTGCTGGGGAGGTGCATCTAGAGGGTGGCTACACAGATGTGTTCGTTTTGTAAGGATTCATTGAACTGCACACTTAAGGTCTGTGTGCTTTTCTGTATGTATGTCATACTTCATTTAAGAGGCAATTTAAGAACAAAGCAACAAACCCAACCTAGCTGCAAAACAAAACCAAAAGAAAACAGAACCAGGGCAGGCTACCAAGGGAGTCTGGGCTGCTCCACCCCAGGGAGGCTTCCTTCCCTGAAGGAAGAGGTGGGGTGGGATGAAGGAACAGGGACGGGGCAGCAGGAACCCTGCCATGCTCTGTCCTTCACGTGGAGCCGTCCTGGGTGCCCTAAGCCTGTATCCCTTTCACGCCCATGAGCCAGAGGGCATCCCTTTCACCAGGACTGGTGACTGCAGACATCGACCCCCAGAGAGACTCATGTCACCCGTGCAAGACAAGCGCCCACCATCTTCCTCCCCTTTCAACAGGCTAGTTCTTAAAGAGCTTATCTTCTGTTTCATGATCCGAAGTCAACCAAGCAAGCAGACTCTGAGCTCCACTGCCTAGAGGCAGGTCCCCACTGTGCCACTTAGTGGCATGCGGCCCAGGCAGCCCTTTAACTCCTCTGTGCCTCAGGGGTCTTCATTTGTAAGGTGAGGATAATAAGAGCACCTTCTTCAGACTTTCCTAGTGGTCCGGTGGTTAAAACTTCACACGCCTAACGCAGAGGGTGCAAGTTCGATCCCTGGTTGGGGAAGATCCTGCAAGCTTAATGGCACAGCCCCCCCAAAAAAGAGCACCATCCTCATACCCTTACTCCGACCATTTACTTAATATATGTGAAGTGTTTAGAACAGTGCCAGGTCCACAGTAAGGACTACGGAGGTGGATCTGTGCTATCATACTGCAGCATTTTGCAGACGTGTCAGGCACCACAGATGTGGGCCTTGGGGAGCAGGCCAGAGGTCAGGCAACTGGGGGACCTGGGTCCCGTGCTGGTGGTGTGGCTGAGAAGGAGTGCCCTGGCAGAGGGCTCTGGGGCTCCCTGTCTGTGCCCCTGGCCCTGTCACAGGGAGCCGGGAGGTTGGGGGAAGCACAGTGGTACCCAGGGAGGTGCAGGGAGCCCGCAGGAGTGGGGTCATTTTCCTCAGATCCAAGCCACCCTCCTGCTGCCATCAGGGCATCTTTCTGAAACAGACGCCTGATCATGCTGCCTCCTCCTCAGATCCCCGGGCAGCTCTGAGCATGCTGTTGGCAGCCTGGGGCCACAGGGCGCTCTCTTCTGCCTCCATCCCCTCGCACACTGCTGTTCCCACAGCCTGGACCTGTCCTGTCCCCTCCTCACCAGACAAGCTCCTACTTCTGTCTCAGGACTCAGCAGAAATGTCAGGCCTTTCCTGGAACCCCCCTCCCTGGGCTGGCCTGGTCCCCTCATCCTCTCTCGTTGGGGCTCCCTAAGCACCCCGGACATGCCTCCAACTTGACGCATGACACTGGCTTAGAGTCCGTGGGTCTGCTAGGTGCGTCTCACCTCTGCGTGGTGACTCTGAGAGCACACAGGGAGTCACAGATGAGTGAACAAACCGAATCCGAGGGCCACCAGGACATTGCACACCCGGGGCCCCAACGCCAGGCCCCCTGCCGCCCTGTTGCCTTCTCTGCCTATCTCCCTTCCTCCCCCGCCCCACTCCATCCCACACCCACAGTCTATGTTGGCTCTTATTCCCTCCTGAGGCCCCTGCCTCTAGACCCCGACCTTCCCGACCTAGAGTCCTTCTCCCCGTAACAACACTGATGCAATAAAGTTTTTCTCTTTTCATCAGTCTCAAACCCTCAGCCCTGGGAGTGGGTTTCTCCAGATTTTAGGTACTTCTTGATGTAATCCTGGCCAGGGTGTACTTACAGACCCCTGCCAAGCAGCCTGGGGACTTCAGTGACCTGGGTGCCCAAGGGTCAGTTGATCAATAAGCACTCACCACCCTCTCCCCGCTCCTCAGCCCACCGTCGGCACAAACACCAAGGGCAGGGCTGGAGTTCCAGATGGCTCCACAAAAACCCATCCCATCAGAAAGAAATACCTGAACAAATAAAAATAGCCCTCCCTACTGAGCTGCCCCGAGGAAGCCGAGCCGGGCACCCCAGGGCAGCCAGAGGGCAAGCTGAACTCTCAAGGAGGCAGGGGTCTTCCTAGTCATGGCACCTGGGGCCTCAGGGTCTAGGACAGACCACCCAGATCCTCGGACCTTGGGTCCCTCAGGTAACGTGGGGAGGGATGAGGCCCGACTCACGCCACTGCTGTGTGTCTGGAACACAGTGCCCTGTGGGAGAGAGTCTTATAAGCTGCGGTAGCCATGCCCTGAAAGTCCAGGAGAGCCTCAGTGTTGAGGTCAGACTGAAACGCCAGGTGACCAGAGGCAAAGGGCTAAGCAAAGATGACTTCCCTGTGAAGTCAGCCACCACATCTTTAGTGAGAAGGTTCTTAGAGGTCATCTGGTGACCCCTTCCCCCACACCAGAGGCTTCCCTTCCACAAGCCCCATAAAGTACCAGGAAGAGCACAGGCTCCTCAGGACAAGTCTGCTCTGCTTATTTATAAGCTGTGTGATCTCGGGCAGATTACTTAACCTCTCTGAGCTTCCTGCCACCAGTGCCTTACGGGGACAATGGTGCCTCTAGCGTTTTATTTGGAGACAGTGAATAGAGAAGCAGAGCCCCTGGCACATAGCAGGCGCTCGGTAAACGGTAACTAACATCACCACCTGCCTCTGCTTTAGACTCACTCAGTAGTGGTGAGCTCTCTACTTACCAGGGAATCCAAGCCACTGCTTGAGCACTTTGTTAGAAAAACCATGTCGGTATTGAAGCACCTCTGTCCTCCCCGTGATTCCTGCCCACTGGTCCTGCCCTCTGAAGCCTGGTACACAAGGGAGGTAGGTCTGGTCCCCTACCCCTCTGATCACCCCTCCCATTAGAGGGAAGGCTGGAAGCATGTCCTTCAAAGTCTTGTCTCCACCCACACAGTCTGATTCCACCAGCTTTTTCACAAGACCTGACTCTTCCTGGTCACCAGCCACCAACACGCTCCTGGAGTAGCTCAGAGCAGAGGACAGGATCCAGCTGGTGTAGAACACAGGGCTGGGGCCTCTCTGGTCTGCGGTCCACTTTGTCGATGGATGGGGGTTGGAGGAGAGGAGGGCTGGGACCCCATCCAGGCTGGTGGTGTTGCTTGGAGTCCACCCCAACTATGTCCAGGATCTGAGACTTGGATTCCCCTCTGAACTCCCACTGAGGGAGACTCAGCCACATAGGGAGGCTGAGAAAGGCCTGCATCAACTACCCCTTCCCAGTCCATCTCAGTCACCATCACCCACCATTATGGGGGGCAGCAGGAGAGGCAGGGGTGCTATGGGTGGTAACTTCTCAGGGCGCCACTGCGTATGCCCAGCCGCTGGCAGGGTGGAGCAGATCAGATCTGGCTCCAGTTGGCTCTGTGCTCCCATAGCCCAGGGCCAGCCCTCACATACACCCTGGGGGGTTCTGCCGGGCTCTGAGGGAGGGCTCTGTGGTCTTCCTCAGCCTTGCCCTACGTAGGTGGAACAGGCACATTCCCAGAGGGGACCCATAGCCCAAGGATGCAGGAGGGGGAAAGATTAAGCCTAGAACTAAGGGTTCCTTCTCCAGACCCCCCACCCCATTTCCCTGGTCTCCTCTGAGCCAGATGGGGCATGAGCCAGGATGAGAGCCTAGAAACATGCTGGAAACCAGATGCTGCCATGGAACTGTGCCTTCCCAGGTAAATAAATTACACACCGAACACAAACAATCTGCTGCCTGCCTCTTCCTATTCAGAGGGTGGCATGCACGGGGGGAGTGAGCCATCCCTGAGAAGCAGCTTTATTTCCTTGTGAGGGGTGGGGGCAGGGACTGGCCCCATGTCTAGAGCGCTCTGCACCTTGTCACCTGAACATCTCAGGTAAATTATGGAAAATGGAACTTTCTGAGTAGTCTGCTGACAGGGCAGCAGAGGACAGCACCAGGTGGGCAGCAGACTGTAGCCTAAAGAACCAGCCCATCTGCCGGGGAGGCGGCAGCGGGCGACCTGGACCCTTCCTGGCAAGATGCTGAGGTCCAGACACGGATGAACCCAGCCTACTCCTGGGGCTTCTGAACGGCTGGAACTCAGGCTAAGCTGCATCGCAGGAAGGGCAGGTCTGCCAGGAGCTCTCCCTGGGCAAGAAGAGCATGCGACCCGCAGCAGATGATGGAAAGAACCCACCTTCCAGCCAAGAGACTTGAGGCTACACCCCAAGAAGGATGGCTGAACAGGAGGTGTTAGAAAAGACAGCCCCAAGGGGCTGTGCAAACTTGAGTTCTGATGGGTTTCACAATAGCGGACACCCAGGCCAGTAGGGACCCTGAGGAGCACATGGCACACAGGGCAACAAGCCTGTGTCTGGCCACTGTCTAACACATCAGGGCTTGATGTGGTTGACAAGAGGCACTGAGCAGTGACAGCTCAGAGGCTGGAACACCTGTGTCTGTATTCTCGCTTTGCACCCAGAGCCCGTGACCCTTTGGGGCCTGGGTTTCTCATTTGGGACATGTCAGTTCAGGGGAGGGGAGAGAATGATGGAGGATGCATCCCCCGGCAAGAAGTGCGAGCAGAGCTAGGGGGACCCCCACTAAGCCCTAAGGGGCTCCGTCTCCCTCCTCCCACTCTCCCCCACCCTGCTGCCTGCCCTGGCACTGCACTGATTCTTTCCTGGGGGGAGCTGGCAAGGGCCGGCCTGGGCAGGTAGATGCCTGTGTCTTTGTGGGGCCTGGGGTGGGCGCGGCTGGGAGCAGGGTATCTCTACTCCTTCGGCAGAATAGGAGGAAAACTGAGTCTCCACCAGGGCAGTGGATTATGAAGGTGATCCCATTAGTGGAACTTCCAATGGCTCAAAACCATGAGACCTAGAGAAACTGTCGGCTGTGTAAAGGTGGTACCTGCGGGCACATGCATCAGGCAGAGAAGGGGTAGATAACGCCCAGTAAACACTGATGACACGTCTCCTGGGTGTGGCTATGCTGCCAATCACATGGGCCACTGCATGCATGCCAGTCTTCCCCAGAGTGAGCAAGACGAGGATGAAAGAAAACGGCGCAGGTCTTGGTGGTGATGGCAGTTTAATCACTCAGTCATGTCCATGGACTGCAGCCCGCCAGGCTCCTCTGGCCATGGGATTTCCCAGGCAAGAGCTGATTCTAATCCCCAGATGAAGCCTTTACCGGAAAAGTGCCTGGCCTGGGAGCCAGCAGACCCGTTCAGACCAGATGGGACCTTGAACAAATGCACAGAACCATGTCCTTTATGAAAATACCCGAATCAACCCCCTAGGTTGGACAGACATTGTTCAGCAAGATCATCCAGCCCCAGTGCCTGCCCCCCGAGGGTTTACATGCTATAAAATGGCAGGAGGCTCACGTGGGTGGGATGACGGGAGAAGGGGGGCCCTTCACCCCACATCAGCTGGGACTCTTCCCTTCCGGGGTAGAATCTGAGCTGTCCTGCCTGGCCCTTCGGTTACAGCCTTCCCTTACTGAGACCTCGTGCCTTTTTTGGGCACCTTCCGAGGTTTCTGTTTGGGGGAGGCCAGCGGCTGGGAGCGGGGGCTGGGGCTACCCATGCATGCGTGTTTGTGTGTGTTTGTGTGTGCGCAGGCGTGTTGTTGGCACGGACGTGACTCTGCATTACCCAGGCCCGTAATGAGTCCTCATTGCGATGGGTTTGATGGAATAATTATATTCTGGAAAGACTGCAGGAAACTGCGTTCCACTTCTTAAAGGGCAGGATCATCAAACATTTGTGCTACATTATTTGCAGTCACACCTTCTGCTGCATCTGCTCCCTTAAAAAAAAAATCTCCAACTCCAATCTGATCTGAATATATAAATCTGAATTATCACAGCAAAGGCGATATGCTCACACCTTTTTTCTTTTTTTTTTTTATCTGTTGCCATGGTGATTAGATAAAATTCACGCCAAGTCTCCAGGGAAGGATGGAATTATTTCAGACAGTTTCTCACCCCTCTCAAGCTACTTCTCTCTGTAACATGCCTGGGCACCATCTCTGGGCTTGGGCAGAAGAGCAGCAAGAAGAGAAGGCACCACTTCTCTGGGAAGCCCTGGACAAGCAGCAGAAAGCACTCCTCTTTCAGAGATTCTCTTGGTGCCAAACTCTGCCCTTAGCCACAGAGCCAGAAACAGGTCCTCAATTCACAGCTTTCCCGGCCATCCCTGAAGCCACCTGGGGAGAAAAATGGAGACCCAGACAGGGAAAAGATAGCATCCATGTTCAAGGTCAAGGCAAAACGAGTTGCAGAAATTGACCCAGGGCTGTGACTCTGTCCTTCCCAAGTAGAGCTGAACAGGGAAAGGTTTTCCTGGGATAGCAGAGTCTTAACTCCCAGCACTGGGTCTGCGTCTGGATCCAATTTCCATCATGGCTTTCCCAGACTAAGATTCTCACAGGGGCTAATTATCAATGGATGTAGTTTATTAAAAGGTTTTTGCAAAGGGCATTATTGACCTAATTGTTATTTAACACCACCAGTTCACGAACCTCTTCTGTGTGTGTGTGTGCGCGTGTGTGACTTCAAGGATCCAGCGTGTATTCCAGAAGGCAGAGTCTCCCTTTCTAGCATAAGCTTTCTCATTTTGATCAAAAGTCTGAGTTCTGGGGTAGAGGAGATAGGCACTCTGATTCCTGGAGACCTCTTTCACTGAATCCTCAGGGGCCTGAACTGACACCCATAAAAGCTAAGAGAAGTTCATCATCAAAACCACAGCTGAACAAGAAGGGGAAAGCTTCATCAGTCCAAACCTACAGGGCGGGACAATAATTTGTGTTCGTCTACTCCAGCGGCTCACGTTAGGGTCTCATTAGCAGTCCCATCGATAAAGAGGAAGGCATTGGGACACATATAACTTTGAGTGTTATCTCACAGCAGCATTTTACCTGATGAAGTGTTAGGAGAGTGAACCCTGGTTGTGCAGTGGGGGGCGGGTAGGTGCCAGCTCTTTCAGGGGGCTTCATCCCAACCCCTCAGGGCCAGGACACATCGAAGAAGTACACCACAGGCAGGTCACTAGAACAAAGATTTCTTTGAGTATTAGGCAGAGAATGTGTCTTTTGGGGCTGCTCACCAGGACCAGGACTCTCCAGCAGAGCGGCCTGGGGAGATGACGGGGTCTGGCGGCCCACAGGTTGGGGTTTGCTAGAGGCTCTGTGTGAGCCTGCTGTTTCTCTCTGGGCCTCAGATTTCTACTCTGACAACAGTGGAGACGATGCCTATTTCTGTCCCTATTGGGAAATGCTGCAAGTTCTGAAGTCAGGAATGGTATTGTCATGTGGGGCCAGTGGAGAAGCAAGGACACCGGGAGGACCGGGCAGGCCCCCCTCCCAGCCTCTCCACTCTGGGCGACCTCAGAGCCTGATACATGAGCCAGCGAGAGAGCCAGTCCCTAAGCCTGTCCTATCACTCAGCCCACAGCTGTCCCAGGAGAGCTGTGACCCCAGGACGTTGGCAGGAGGGGTGGGGACACAGGAGTGACGGTATGGGTGGGGAGTCCAGCGGGGCCTGGCTGTGAATCCTGCAGAGAGCACTCAATAGCTCTTCACCCCATGCAGCCACTCCCAGCCTCTGTTTCCTCAACTGTGAAATGGGAATACATTTAAAACCTATCTCCCTCTCAGATTTGAATGGTATGAAATCTACAAAGCATTCAGCAGAGGGTCTGGACCAAAGCAAAGTCTCAACACATGGTAGCTGAGATGATGATGAGGGTGCTGGAGGAGGGGGAGGGGGAGGAGGAGGAGGAGGAGGATGGCAGCATCACTGCAGCAAATGGCGGAGCACACACAGTGCAGAGGAGCCCTGTGCCCTGGCTCCCACTTTGCCACTCTCCGCCACTCTGTTGGGGGCATGTCACTTCATCCCAGATCCTTATTCTTTATCCACAAAATGAGAGTCTACTCTGTCATGAACTTGTGCAATAAGTGTTATTATTCTTGATTTTCAAACGAGACAAGGAGGCTTCACGAAGATGAGCACCAGAAGTTGCCCAAGGTCACAAATTAGTTAGTGGCTGAGTTGGGACTCAAACCCAAGTGAAAGAGTCTCTCCCTGGCTTTCAGTGCAGCACTTACAACATAAGATGGGGAGCGCACACTTTTGTTGATTGTCAAGTGTGATATGTGGCTAAGTTACCATGGTTGTGGGCATCGCTTGGAATTGGCAGCTGGGACCTGTGACTTAGTGGGGCTTAGATGCAGCTGTGGCTCATCTGCGTGCTGCCAGAAGAGATGGAAGCCAGGGAGACGGCCTCAGAGAGCCTGGTTCTAAGTCCCAACTATCGCTGATTCTGGGACTCTGCCAGGTCCCCTCCCAGTGCCAAGCCTCTGTAATTGTAGGATTCAATCATTGGAGGCCAAGTGAATAGGCACTGTTTGCAAAGGAGAGGCTGGGGCCTTGCCTAAGGACAACTAAGAGAGATGAGAGAAGCAAAGGGTCACCACAGACGCATGTGCACAGCTAAAAAAGATCCTGGAGTCCTTTCCCTTTAAGAGAAGCAAAGCTCCCTGACTTTTGGATGAGGGCTGTGCATGCCTGGAAGGGGGAGGGGGCCAAAGCCCCCTAGTCTAGAGATTCAAAGGCACCCCGGGCCCTGTGAGATGCAGAAAGTCTTAATTGGAGCTGTGCGTGCATCCAGCACCGATCACTCCATGATGTGCCTTTCTGAGGCAGCACAGAAGGCAGCCCTTCATTAAATCTGACACCAGGGAATTAATGCAGCTCGCTGCCGTCACTCTGCCTCCGTCACCCTTTTCCCTCAGCAGCCACTGCTCCTTGATCTTCCCTACCTTCATGTCGAAAGTTCCCCTTGAGAAGGGAAGCTTCCCCTGACTGTCACCTGAGCTATGACTATATTGAGGGCCAGGACCCAGATCCAGAGGGTGCAGTGGAGACGGGTGGGTGGGTGGGTGGATGGATCAACACACACACACCTTCCTAGAAGGTAGCTGAAGGAAGGACCGTGGGCCAGGATGGTTCCTTTCCACCACTGGCAGAAGAAACAAGGATTTGAAAGCTGCCAGTGACAGCTTGCTGGCTCACCTCCTTTTAGCTATTCTTGAAAACATTGACTTTATAATTAAAGTCCCTTTGGGAGGAGTCATGTAGAGACAGAGGAGGAAGAAAAAGAGAAGGGGCCGGCGGGGAAGCTACCAGGGCTGCTCTGCACTGTCACGGCACTTTCTTGCCCACTGAAAATCACAGCTTCCAAACTGACCCCCCACCTCCACCTACAGGTACCTTCCTACCTACCCACTATGATCCCCCCCGGTCTGCTCGTGACTTCACAGGTGGCTAACCTGTGTGCAGAGCTCCTTCAGCTCAAGATGAGTCAGGGCGGGTCCCAGGCAGGTAGAGCCTCACCACTAGCCATGAGAACCAGTCACTTCCCTTATAGAAAACCTTATTCTTTTCCCCCAATATGCCAGGTCGATATTATCTTTGTTCTACTCACAATGAAAAGTGAAAACAGTTGGGAAGCACTGCCCTAGGGCTCCAAACTCTGTGATCTGTCCAACCAAGGGAAAAAAGCCTCATAACGCCTTCAGTAACTTCTATTGTAAGTCACTAGACAGGACTTGAGTTTAATTCCTCTTTCTCTGAGCAGTCCCAAAAGATTTGTCCAGGGCTGGTAAGGAAAACTATAACACAAATAAGACCAGGGAGAGGGAACATGGATTATGTGAATGCTAATTTATGACAGAAGAGAGATTTAAGGAAGAACTGCCCTAAAGGAAGGAGGCAGATTCCCCAGGGAAGTATTAGTAGCTGATCGGGGCTCCTGGCTTAGGCAGGTATTATTCAGTCACCAAGTCACATGTGTCTTTGTGACCTCCTAGACTGTAGCACACCAGCCTCCTCTGTCCTCCACTATCTCCCAGAATTTGCTCAGATCCATGTGCATTGAGCCAGTGAGGCTATCTAACCATCTCATCCTCTGCTGTCCCCTTCTCCTTTTGCCTTCAATCTTTCCAGCATCAGGTAGGTATAGCCAAGGAAATAACACCAGTAAAGTAATAACTCCCATTAGCATTTAATATGGGTTGATCAAAACGTCCATTTGGATTTTTCCATTCAATATTACACAAAAACATGAGTGAACTTTTTGGCCAACCCAACAGACAAGGAAGTTCCAAGAGGTAAGCAAGCACCCCAAGTGAGACCCATCTGAGACCCAGGCCCAGTCTCCCGCTTCCTCCAGTGTATCCTGTCTCCCCTACATCAGAGCTTCTTGCCTTTGGAAGAGTCCCACTCACTCAGGAATGCCAACTAGACAGTCTCCTCTTGACTACAATCAAACTGTACAGTCAAGTCAGAAACGCAAAATGAGCCATTTTAAAGAGTTCTTGATTTTGTTTTTTGTAACATTCTTGAGGAATTCTAACATTCCCTTTTCATTAAGTCACAAAATCAGATTGTAAATTTTTCCCTGCCCAAGGTAGGGCAGGAAGACTCTGAGTGTTGGGCTGAAACCATGGTAACAAAGGAGCATCTGGTCACGGACTGGCAGCCTGTTGGCCACCCATCATTAAGATGAGACATCGCACCTGTATGCTTCTCACCAAAACCACAGCCACTGATATGTCTGGAGTCTCTGTTACACCCCCTACCACCTGGGGGAAAGGCCCTTTGTCCTGGGAGCAGGAGTGCCCTGCTCTTTGGTAAAGCATCAGAGGAGGGAAGGGGAAGCAAATCAGCTCTCCTGGGTTTTCTCACTTTTTTTTTTTTCCAGTAATTGATAAATGGATGTTTTATTCAATGAACTACATTGTTACAATTAAAAGAAGTGAATTAGAATGTTAAGTATAAACACTGATTGTTCTCAAAACATACTGATGACAAAGTCAATGTGCAGAGTGATATGTACAGTGAAGTATGATATCAAAAGAAAATGTTATGTGTCAAAATGGTAAAAGATAGTGAATTTGGGGCAGTAGGAACATGGGTAGTTATTATTGCTGTAGACTAAATATTTGTGTTCCCCAGAGTTCATACGTTAAATCCCAACCCCTAATGGAATGGTATTTAAATGTGGGTCCTTTGGGAGTTGTTAGGTCGTGAGGGCAGAGCCCTCAAGAATGGGACTGTTCTCTAAAAGAGACCCCATAGAGTTCCCTTGCCTCTTTCAGCCATTAGTGGTTATAGCAAGAAGAAAACCCTCTATGAATCAGGGAGTAGGCTCCATCAGACATAGAAGCTGCTAGCACCTTGATCTTGGACTTTCCAGTCTCCAGCATTATAAGAAATGAATATCTGTTGTTTAGGCCACTTGTCCTTGGTATTTTGGTATAGCAGCCTGGATGAACAAAGACCATAATACTATACTTGTGATTTTCTGAATTTAAAAAATTCTGAAATATAGTCTTTGGCACTCCAATAGTAGTATCCATCAATGTGATTGACCTACTTAATAAGCTTACAAGAAAGCAAATGCACTTGGTTTGACTTGCCAAGTTCTACGGAGACTGGCTGGTCTGTTCCCAACTTTTTTCTTGGGTGTCGAGGAAGATTACACTGACCAAGGTCCCTTGCAGTTGGATCAGGGTCACCTGACTGTGTTCTGGTCAATGGGATATAGATCTGGCTGTCAAACTCCCTGCACGATCCTCTATGCTCACTCTTCCCTTCCACAGTGACAGTGAAGCCAGGGGATGAAAGGAGTTACCAATCAGAAGACAGCCATTCAGGGCGACTGCCCCTACTACACCAGACTATCATGCAAATGACTGATAAACCTTAGGTTTTCTCACTTTTAAAGGTATTAATACAGGCTTCCCTGGTGGCTCAGTGGTAAAGAATCCACCTGAAATGCAGGAGACATGGATTCAATTCCTGGGTCAGGAAGATCCCCTGGAGAAGGAAATGCCAGCCCACTCCAATATCCTTGCCTGGAGAATTCTATGGACAGAGGAACCTGATGCAAAGAGTTCCTCTGGGGTCGCAAAGAGTTGGACATGAATTAGCGACTAAAACAATAAAAAGGTATTAATATACATCAATATCAACATACTTCCTGTGTGAAAGATCCTAGTGACCCGCTGAATCCTCCCTGTTAGAAGGTTAACTTAGGAAGTTAAAAAGGGAAAAGTGATGCTGAGCTCCTCTCAGAGATGGGACTGGAGGTTCAGAGCTGGGGACAGGAGGAAGGCCGCTTAACATGGCAGTTCCCGATGACCCCTTAGGGACTGCAGCACATTTCTGCAGTCCATGTCACCCAAAAGCTCACAGAAAGGTCTACAAGATACATGCGGAACTATGTGAGGGTGGGACTTTTGTGAAAATTAGGAAGGAAGTTGAGGCCACGTCTGGTCAGCAGCAGGACAGAGTAGCCCTGAAACAAAGGGCAAAGAAAGGAGATTCAGAATAGTTGGGAAGCAGGAGTCAGTGATGCTATGAGACCATAAACCTTCCCAGAATTTATAGACATCTTGGGAAGGATACGGGACATTCCCAAGGATGTGGAATTAAAATTAGAGACAACTTTCAGAGCTTTTAGGAGGAGGGACCATCGGAATGATATCTGGGTTATGGAGTAATATTATTATTCCAATGTTAGAAATGAGGAAGTTGAGAAATTCAGGTTAAAGGGCCCAGGGCTATTGAGGGCCAGGAGGCTCAGAAGCAGCCAACATCATGAGTGGATAATAAAAAAGCAGATCCCAGGCTGTACTAGTGGAGACAGCATGTTCCAACCAAGGAGGCGGCGAGGGTGTCATTGAACCCTCTGTTCCTACCATCTGTGGTGCAGGGCACTCACTCTGCGTCTGGGTTTTGAGAAAGACATTGAAAAACTGGAGTTCGACCAGAGGTGGTACCCGGGATGCGATGAGATCAGATCAAATATACAAGGGCCTGCTGCAGAAATAGGCTGCATGAGCCAGGAGGATGGGGCATTGGGGAACGGGGGATGGACAGGAGAGGATGGCAGCTGTCCTGTTACAGAGGGTACTAGAGAGGGAAGGAGACTATGAAACTCTGTGGAAGTTTGGGGGTGGGCAAGGGACTGGGTGAGGACCTAAGGGATGAATTTCATGAAAGAAGATTTTAGCCCAACCTAAGGAGGAACTTCCTAAATTAGCAAGAGCAGCAGCTACTTTGCAAGGTACCTATACCTAAATATGGCTTTTCAAAACCACTTCACATTTAATCTTCTCAAAATGTACTTGCAGAGTGCAGAAAACTATAAAAGAGAAAACAGAAATCACTCCTAATCTCACCACCCAGAAAGAACCATAGCAATCACTAACAGCTTTGAAGTAGGTCAAGATATCCATCTAAGATATAAGCGTGAGTGTGTGTGTGTGTGTGTGTGTATTTTTTAACCAACTGGGATCCTGCCATACATATATAATGTGTTTGCAACTTAAGATCATATTATGATCTTTTCTCATGTAATTGAAAATGTATTAGAATATTTCAATTCTATTATTGTATGATTATTTAATCATTCTCCTATCACTGGATATGTAGGATTTTTTTTTTTTTTCACCTTTGTAAATAACACAGCAGTTAACAGAAATCTTCATGGCCATCTTTGGTTACTTTTCAAGGATAGAGCCCAAAGGATATGGACATTTACGGCTTCAGCTACCTACTGCCAAATTGCTTCCCAGAAAGGCTGTCCCGGTGTCTCCTCCTATCAGCAGAGCCTGCCCAACTCTTCCCTTGCTTGCCAACATGACCTCAAGGTTTTTCCTAAAAAGAGCACTCCTCCGTATTCAGATGAGAATTGAGACCTCACTTTTCAGGAACACGTCTGTTATCTGCCTGCTTATGATAAACAAGGTACAGACGCTGTCCTGCGCACACACCCTGATACACACACATGCTAGACTGTCTCGCAACCCTTCCAGACCTTGGGGAATCTCACCCCAGAGCCACCTTGCTGAGGATGACATCTGCCCTCATCCTGCAGTGGGATGCTTCTTGAGGACTGGGCCTCAGCTCCTTCAAGGCTACCAAGGGCATCTATGTAATGAGCAGGGGCTGGGCTCCAGGGCTTCCAAGGCCCCTTCCAGCCCTGACCTGTCAGTTCTACCATCCGCATGTACCACCTGGGAACCTGGGTACGTAAGAGGGTCGGGGAAGCAGAGGAAAGGCAGGACAGGGGAAATCATTGTTTCCGGGCAAACTGGAATAGAACTAAGTGTTCTAGAAGGCAGCATCTGGTGATCCCTGCCTGCCCTCTCCCCAGCACACCCTGTGTTCTCCAGGCCCCAGGAGCACCGGGAGATCACTTTTCTCTCTCGGGTTTCCCTGTTGACATGACCTGGGCTCCCAGCCTTCTCTTGTAATTTGAGCTGGAATTGGGAGTAAACTTCTCAAAATGGGTAATTATCTGAGCACTTCCCTCCTCCACCCCCAAGTCACTTGTCCCTACCCAGCTGGCCTCTGACATTGATCAACTGCCCCTCAGGACAGAAGGACAGAGGGAAGACTGCCAGGATGCTCCTTGGTTCCCAGCTTCAGAGAGCAAAGGGGTCTCACAGCCCTATGAATACTCCCGGCATTCTTAATTTTTAGTGGCCTCACGCTGGGTCTCCAGACTCTCATTAAATCGGCAAACGGATTACAGTGGGATCCCGAGGCAGACACATCTCTCCTCCTCTTATATTTACACCGTTTCATTGTTGTTATTTAATAGCTGCTGAGCACCAAGCCTGGCCAAGGGGGCCCAGGCAGAGGTGGCAGGAACTAGGTCGCAGAGGGCATAGCTGAGGTGCGGGCTGTGTACTCGCCCCTCCCCAATCCCACCAACTCAGGCCCCCCCAGGATCAACCCCCAAACCTCACTTTCACCACCAACCTCTGTTCCCTGCTCCCAGTCCCCCAGACCTAGACTATCACAGAGGCACCCAGCCTATAACCTCATCCCTCTCCTGGCATTTTGCCTATGATGTTGAAATGGGTACTTCTCTAATGAAATATATCATGCCTATAGAAAAAGGAAAAAAATAATATGAAAATATCCAAGCTTACTTTGACTATATTTTCTTGTGTTTCTGTTTTAGAAGAAACATTTTAAGAATGAAGACATTCTGAAAGCAGTTATGTTTCTTTCCATGAGCCCATTGCCTCCTTCGTCAGAGGTAAGCGCTGCCCTAAATATGGTGTTTATCATTCTCCTGCGTGTTTCGGTACTTTTGCTACATATGCATGTAGCCAGAAACAACACAGGATACTGTTCTGCATGTTTTCAAACTTTATGCAAATGGTACCATAATGTACGCATCCTTCTGCACTGTGCTTTTTCCATTCAGCTTGTTTCAATGACATGTCCAGGTTGATTTGTAAAGCTCTGGTTCATGCGTTTCCCTGCAGTATAGTATTTCATTGTTGGAACATAACAGATTTAATTTATCCATATTGCTTTCTGATGTTTTGCTATCACAAACACGGCTGCCGTGACAATTCCTGTCTTGCACCTGTGCAAGAATTTCTTTAAGGAATATATGTGTTGGAGCTCATTTCTTAACATGCCTGTCTCCCCAGGAGGACACAGACCTGTCACAGTTTGATGGAGGGCACGTGGAGCTCAGTAGAACTTGTTAAATTCAACCGACCTGGAAGGGGTCTACGGGATCATCCGTTTTAGCTCCTTCACTTCTAGGTGAGGAAACTGACATCCAGTAAGGGGGCATAAAATCATTTTGTGAGAGAGCTGAAACCGTAGGCCCCTCCCCATCTTTCCAGCCTGATCCTTATTAGACTCTGGGGGAGCTGGTGACCATTACACACATGATCCGAAAGAAAGAGGGAAGAGGCAGAGAGCAGAATGGTCCTTAAAGGGGTCACAACCAGACACCTGGCCTCCAGATGTAGTCCTCACACCTGGACATGCTCCCTCCAGATGAGGTCGCCTCGGATCTGCACACCCAGGGCCCAGACTGGAGCTTGCCTTTTGTGCTTTCCCTCCCGACTCCTAACCCAGTCCAGGGAAACATCCCGGAACAGAAAAACAGGAGACCTGGATTTCATGGTTGAAAAGTGAAGAGTGGGCTCTGGGGCCAGGTGGCTTGGGATGGAGTTTCCACTCCACTTCTTACCAGTTGTGTGGCCTTAGGTGAGTCGTTGCTGTTCAGTTGCCTAGTCGTGTCGGACTCTTTGCGACCCCAAGGACTGCAGCATGCCAGGCTTCTATGTCCCTCACCATCTTCCAGAGTTTGCCAAGTTCATGTCCATTGTATCAGTGATGCCATCTTATCCTCTGTCACCCTCTTCTCCTGTTGCCCTCAATCTTTCCCAGCATCAAGGTCTTTTCCAATGAGTTGGCTGCTTGGAGCAGGTGGCTAAAGTATTGGAGCTTCAGCTTCAGCATCAGTCCTTCCCATGAATATTCAGGGTTGATTTCCTTTAGGATGGACTGGTTTGATCTCCTTGCAGTCCAACGGACTCTCAAGAGTCTTCTCCAGCACCACAGTTTGAAAGCATCCATCCTTTAGGGCTCTGCCTTCTTTATGGTCTAGCTCTCACAACCACACACAACTATACGTAAAGCCTTGCCTATACGGACCTTTGTCGGCAAAGTGATCTTTGCAGTTTAGCATGCTGTCTAGCTTTGTCATAGCTTTCCTGTCATTCCACCTCCTGTTACTTCAACTCCACATGCCTCATTTCCTTCACCTAAAAGTGATCATTCTACCTACTGTAACATGATGTTGGGAGGACTAAACAAGTTAGTTTATACAAACTGAATAATTTGAATTGGATAGGCACAACTGGAATAGTGCCTAGCACACAGCAGATGCTATATGGATATTTTTTAATTGATGTATAGTTGTTTTTTAATATTGTAATAGTTTCAGGTATACAATAAAGTGATTCAGTTATATATATATTTTAGATTATTTTCCATTGTAGGTTATTACAAGTCTTGAATATTGTTCCCTGTGTTTTCCAGTAAATCCTTGGCTTATCTATTTGATATTTGGTAGTTTGTGTCTATTAATCCCGTACTACTAATTTATCCTCCCTTCAGTAACCTTAAGTTTGTCTTCTATGTCTGTGAGTATATTTCTGTTTTGTATACAAGTTCATTTGTATTATTTTTTAGATTCCACATATCAATGATGTCACATAATACTTGTCTTCCTCTGTCTGACTTCATTTAGCATGATAATCTCTAGGTCCATCCATGTTGTTGCAAATGGCATTATTTCATTCTTTTTTATGGCTGAGTAACATTCCAGTGTGTGTGTGTGTGTGTGTGTGTGTGTGTGTCTGTGTCTGTGTGTGTGTCTGTCTGTGTCTGTGTGTGTCTGTGTCTGTGTTACATACACAATCGTCTTAAACCAATCATCTCTTGATGGGCATTTAGGCTGTCTCCATGTCTTGACTACCATGATGGTGGTGCTATGGCCACTGAGGTACATGTATCTTTTCAAATTAGAACTCTAATTCTTCTCGGGATATACGCCCAGGAGTGGATTGTTGGATCACAGGATCACTCTATTTTTAGTTTTTTAAGGACCCTCCATCCTGCTCTCCTAAGTGGCGGGGCAGGTGCTGTGTGTTTTACTCTCCCCCCAACTCCGTGCGAGGAGTCAGCACAGCGTCAATGCGCTCCGCACAGCATGGCCGTCCTTGCCATCTGACTCTGCTACCTGGCCAGAGAAAGGTGTCTCTCTGAGCCTCAGTTTCCTCGTTTGAAAGTGGGGGTGACACCATCTCTCACAAGAATAAAATGAGATAACACAAAAGGATCTTGATGAGGTACACTCCCCAAACAGACCTGGAGTAGTGGTCCTGTGGTTTTATTTATCCAGTTGTATAACTGCTGGTGAAGCTAAGTATCTTCCCCTTCTTCCCGGGCCACAGACCATGAGGAAGCAGAAAAGATATTCTGTCTTTAAAACATGAGGTCACTTCTGTGACAGTGCCTGGCACCGTGTCTGGCCCGCAGGCCAGTGGCTGAATAAATGCTGGCCCGAAGTGCTCCCTACTCTGTCCCAAAGGTTTTCTTCTCCCAAGGACAGGAGAAATCAGAGAGGCCGCAGAGAAAGGTTCCTGAAAGCCTTGGAGCCTCTGTTTACTCATCTGTAAGTTGGGGTATCTGTTTTACACAGATCTGTGCTGAGTCAGAGTGAAACATACACAAAGTGTGCTGTAAACTCTAAAAGCACAATATAAATTTATTCACACATATTATAAAGAGAATGTCGAGCTTGCCTCTTATCCCCATCCTGCTTAAACTCTGGGTGTGACATCACGGGGCCTTTCCTCCCACAGGCCTCGCTGGCAAGCTCCCGTATCCACCTTGCCAGTGCCCTGGGTTATGGGACAGCCGCCTGGGGAGCAGCAGGAAAAAGAGGGAGGGTGTGGGGTGAGGGACAGCCATCAGCCTGAAGGAGGCCCAGTGATCGTTCCTAGGAAATTCAAGGGCTGACCTCGGTTCCAGGAGGCGGAGCAAGGATGACCGCCGTGTCTCTAGGAACATCCGTAATCATAGAAGACTAACTCCCAAAAGTCCTTCCAGAATATTCCCTATCAAAATCCTCAGTGGCTCCCCACTGCCCTTCAATAATACACAACTCAGTGCAGCATCAACCACACCCTACCCTTACGTAGACCCTAAGCTCTGGCCAAACTAGGCTTCTCCCCCCCAAGAATGCAGCCTTGTTCTTGGTGCTCCTGGATTTTACATCTGCTCCCCCAAACTATGGTCTCCTAAACAGGGGTTTGCAACCCAGATGCTCACTAGATTCACCCAGAGGGTTTCATGAATACAGGTGCCAGGGGCTTCCCCCAAGGATCCTGACTTAATTGTTAGGGGTTGGGCTGGCCATTGGTGTTTGTTTGTTTTTTTTAAATCTCCCCAGGCGACTCTAAAGTTGAGAGCTGACAGGTCTAGAACAGTCTCCCCCGCAGGAGCTCCGCCTGCCAAAACATCCATCCTCCACGACCCACGGGAACTGCCGCCCTGCACGGCGCCTGTGCTAATCACAGAAGGCAGGGCGCCCGCCTCTGAGCCCCCAGAGGCCATGCATCTGCGCTTCACACTCTGCTTTGTGGTGGGCTCACCTGTGTCCCCAGTTCATCCCACCTGTTAGACAGCAAGCCCTCTGCAGATAAGCAGATCATGCCCCACATCATCCTGGCTTCCGTTCACCCTTCCTGGACCAAACAGACCTCATTAAACCATGATCCATCCAAAATTGTCCATGAAATTCAGAACACGTGGGCCACCCCCAGCCCAACCCAGAAGACTATGAGCTGAATGAGAAGTTGAGGAGGGACTAAGGATTTGCTCTCTTTGTTCAGGAGAAAAGGCCCAGACCTAAGCACTCACCCAGACACACTTCTGACCTTTATGCTCCCGTGGCGCTACACTTTCCTATAGACAGTGGGCCAAGATGTCTACCCTGGCCCCTGCTCTGGGTGCTTCTGGTCTATATAGGTGAATCTCTCACCCCTTTACATAGGCAAGGAAAAGTGAGTATGAGTGTGTGAGTACTTGTGTGTGCACAGTCGACATGTACAAGTTACACCATGCATATTATTTGTATACACACACAAATATTTATTTTAATTAATATGAGTTTCTTTGGTGTGCAGGAAGAGGAATTTCTTCACATCCCCTCAGATCCTCAAGCAAAGACCCTCGGGAATCACTGTCTATATAACACGGCATCTTGCACACAGGAAGTGCTCAAAAAACATTTGCTAGATTAAATAATGAACTGAAAATTCAACCACCTGACTGTTGCTGATGCCAACACAGCCACCTAGAGAGACGCAGGGAATGAAGTCAGTGTAGGACCTGACACCGCCAGGAGCAGTCCAATGGAGTCTGTGCCTCTTCCTGCGCATAGACCTGACGGGGACAACCAGTCCCTCAAACTTCTCACAACTGCGTCCCTCAGCCGGTGTCAGGACAGAAGGCTCTGGAATATTCCAGATAGAAGCCCTTTCCTTTTCTGTGTCCCATTCTGAAAGGCAGCGAAGAGGGACACCTGCCACATGCTCTCAGAAGGGATCCTTTGCTTCACAAAGTCCGAGGGCCCAATGGAACACCGCACAGAGGACAGAGGTTATCCGACGCCTGGCTGCACACTGCCACTTGCCATCACAGGCTTCTGTCTCTCACTCTCATCTGTTTCCCGGCTGACTGTCCAGATTCTTGGGGATCCCAGGTCCCTAAAGATAAGCCCTGGCCTTGAAATGGAAGAAGGGAATCTCCATGTGTGAGAGGAAAACATTCCCAATTCACAGGAAGCCTCTGAGCACCCCCTGCCCCGTGTACTGGAAGGCAGAGGGTTGTTCCTACTTCTGACTGGCTTTGCATTTCATTACAAAAGGCAGGCTCGGCAGCCCCAAAAGACACATGCCTAGACTCTGAGGATTCTGCACACAGCAAGATGCCAGGTAGACTACAAAATGAAAGTGAAAGTCATGCAGTCGTGTCTGACTCTTTGCAACCCCATGGACTGTACAGTCCACGGAATTCTCCAGGCCAGAATACTGGAGTGGGTAGCATTTCCCTTCTCCAGGGGATCTTCCCAACCCAGGGATGGAACCCAGGTCTCCTTCATTGAAGGCAGATTCTTTACCAGCTGAGCCACAAGGGAAGCCCAGACTACAAAAGCCAAGGTTAAATGTTAGGGAGCAGGCGTCAGCCATGCGGGGGTAACACAAAGGACTTACCCTGCCTCTGCCCCCATATGAGAGTTGTCTCCTGACCTTTCTAATCTTGTGCCCTTCACCCTGAAGGCCAAGTGACCTCCAGGGCAATGAGAGCCAAGACCATCCTTCTGCATACTTATTCCTGGCTGTTCAACCTTGTCTGCTCACCCCGGGCTGCTCATCCCTGGATGCTCGCTTTTGTGTACACACGAGACGATGCTCACACCCAGATGCTCACTCCTGGAATCTCATTCCTCACAGAGATCTTCCGGGTCTCAAGAAGATGACTAATCCTGGTACAGTTAATCACATGCCTGCTCAGAACCAGGAAAAATGGAAAACTTACATATAGAGAAAGGATCTATATATAGGAAGTAGATCTATATAGAAAAATATTAACTATACATGGAAAATATGTTTTCCCTATATAGAAAAAGTACACAATTTCTCTTGCTGTCATGTGAGGACATTGAAGCTCAGAAAGGTTAAAGGATTTAACTGAGGTCACATGGCAAGCAAGGAACAAGATGGTATCTGAGCCCAAGTACCTCGAAGGCCAGAGCCCACACCCTTTCAGCTTTGCTACACAGCATCATTGCACCACAAAAGGGCTGCCAAGGTCTGGCAGAGGTCAGGCATCCCAGGAGCCAACAAAGGCTTTATTCTAGCAGCCACAGGACCACATCTTTCCCATCATTTAAATCTATTTTAGGGACTTCCCTGGTGGTCCAGTGGTTAAGACTCTGTACTTCCACTGCAGGAGGGCACAGGTTCAATCTTGGGTTGGGGAACTGAGATCCCACATGGTATGCAGTGTGACCAAAAAAAAAAAAAAAACCCATTTCATTTACAACCTAATCCAAAGGTCAGTCACCTTCCTGGTTAAACATTCTCCCTCAACAGTCATTGTCTGAGCACCTACTATGTGCTCGTGCAGTGAGGCTTGTGGGGTGATGAATGCCAGCTCCCCTCCCACCGCCGGCCTCTGCTCCGGCCCATCCCACGTGGCTCCAGCTCCGGCGGCGAAGTCTCATTGATACGCAACAGAGTTCAAAATCACAGGCTTGGCAGGAAGTGCCATCTATACATAGCTCTACCATTCTGTAAGCACCGTTGGCTTCTTCTGAATAAATGCTACCCTACATTAAATGCCAGAATTCGGCGAGCCATACTGCATGTTTGCAATGAGATTGAGAACTAAAGGCAAGATTGATTCTGATGTGAGCACCAGCAAAGCAAATGGGTTTTTGAAAACCCTATAATTTCCCTGCAACCCTTGACTTCACTAAACACACATTTTTAGACTCCAGCACAGTTAGGTAGGCATTAAACAAAAATGAGGTAGTCTAATGATGATTTATGTGTAGGATAACCTTCTATAAAGAATTCTGCTCTGATTTCAGGGTAACTTACAGAAGTGCCAACTTAAGCAAACAATGCTGCTTGTTCTGTGTCCACTGCCACGGCGTGATCCCAGGGCAGAGCATTCATCTGCAATTGTCTTAAATCTCCTGAAATTCACCCAGTGGGTGCTCAGGAAATGCAGCACCTGCCATGAACTAAATGGAAAAGCAAAATACGACACATGCACACGCCGCCAGAGGCACCTGTGAACACAGACATTTCTGCTTGACTGAGGAGCTGCAGCTGATGGTTCTGGAACCAACCAACTGGCATGCAAATGCAGAGCAGCCCGCCTGCAGGGAGACAGGAAGGGGTGCTGGGGAGCTGCGGGCATGCGCTCCAGGTGGGGGCCTCAAGAGCTCCTGGGATGCGAGCATCAAGCCAGAGATCTGGCACAGCCATCCCTGGCTGTGTAACCTTGGGAGGGGCCCCTCCGCTCTCCCCAAGCCTGATTTCTTAAGTGAGGTTAAGAACGTGTCTCCCGCAGATGGGTTGGAAGGATTCCGTAAGATGCTGCCTGTGAACTGGCTTTATAAACCTGAGAGCAGGTTTATAAGTGAAAGATGACACAGACGTCAGGGTCCAGTGCAAGGTGGCCCACGTCACCTCTAAGAGCTGAAACTGAACCATCTGGGCTCAGATCCTGCCCTACTACGTGCCCTCTATGGCCTTGGGCAGGGGACTGGCTTCTCTGCCTCCGGCTGCTCATCCGCAAAATGGAGCTAATCATGCCACCGACTACATAGGACACTTATGAAGATGAAATGAATGACTTATGAAGATGAAATGAATGACTCATGAAAAGCACTTATCACACAAGATCTCCATCACTGATCACTCATTTTCTTACTGTTACTATCTCTATGATTATCATTTCACCTTAGGCCATCTGACTTAAGAGAGAATTCCTTGGCTGCTTCAAAATGGTTCCCTGTAATCTCTAACCTTCAAAGGGTCTGTTAAGGCAGGGTCCCCCAACCTCTGAGATCTAATGCCTGATGATCTAAGGTGGAGCTGACATAATAATAATAAAGGAATAAAGTGCACAATAAATGCAGTACGCTTGAATCATCCCAAAACCATGCCCCCTATACCGCCAGCCCGTGGAAAAACTGTCTTCCGTAAAAACGGTCCCTGTTGCCAAAAAGGTTGGGGACGGCAGTAGGCACTGAAGGTGAATTTTTCTCTCTGCCCTCAGAAGAGGAAGATGAGGGAGTCTGAATCAGATGTTCCCTTCCCCATAAAAGCAAACAATAAGCAACAACAACAAAATTAAGGATCAGTTGCCTTTTCCCCTCTACAACTGCTTTGATGAGAGAAAGAGTAATTGTCGTGAGTCCCTGGGTCAGCCTTCAGGGTGAAGTCATTAAAGTATGTTACCGAAATGGAGCTTGGGCTTTGGGGACAAAAGCTCTGGGTCCAAGCATAGGCTCTGCCACTGAGAAGCTGTGTGCCCTGGAGCAAACTGCTTGGCCTCTCTGAATCTCATTCCTTTGTACTTAAGAATGGGGGTAGCACGCCTCCCTGGAAGGGTTAAGAGGAAAATTAAATGAGGTAACTGACATCCAGGTACGTGCCACAGGGCCCTGCATAAAACTGTATCTTAATACATGTTTATCTCCTCCTTCTGACTTTTCTTCTAATTATACAAGTCCCAGAACCTCACTGCATCTCTTTCCTCATCTGTAAAAAGGAGAAAGGAATGGGGGTTCCTTTGAGGAGTCAATGAGATCGTGTAAAAGTGCCTCATAAACTGCTTAGTGTTATTACTGAGCCAGGGTTTGAGACTGAGTGGATAAGACCCAGGTAGTTTGTGGAGCTGATCTTTGCTGTGCTGATACCAAATCACACACCTTCCTTCTTTCTTCAACATCATTCTGATCCGGCACCACGCAAGGCATAAGCGAATACAGAGATTAATAAAACAACAGCCGTTTTATTTCTCTCATTCTGCCCAGATATCATGATGGCCTATTTGAGTTAAAAGCACTGCAGTGGTCATCCACCTGGCCCCAGTTATTTACAGCTTTCTCAAGATCATGTTTAAGGGAAACCATTCTCCAGTGATCCCAGTATCACAGATCCTCTGGGAGGCTGCATCCTTGGCTGACCTGTGTCTTGTCTCCAGCCCGGTACCCAGAGAAGGTAGCATGGCCCATGGTTGGATCACATCATGAAGCTGGGTAGGCAATTTCCCTTCTGAGCTTAGTCCACTCTTTTTCCATCTGAGAATCCAAGTCTTGTCAGAGGCCTAATGTTCATCTAAAGGATTCCATATACAGGTTTCATGGTCCCCATTTCGTAGATGAAATAACTGAAGCTTTGTAAGTAAGTTGCTCCAGGTCACAGATTAGAACTAGCAGACTCCACAGCCTGACTTCTTTCTGCCACATTCCCCTAGCTCTCCCTCTTCAGTAAATTGTCTGCTCGTATCTGTCACCCTATTTTTTGTGTTGTCTTTTTCTTGTTGATTTGCAGCAGTTTTTTAAAAATATATATTCTGTATATTAATTTTTTATGAGACAACACAGTAAGGAGTTCAGAAGCACAAATAATGGAGTCTGGATGCAAAAATTTAAATTGTGGCCCTACTGCTGACTAACTTGGCAATTCAGTGAGCCTCCTTGTGCCTTAGCGTGTTCATCTATAAAATGGAGAGCGCTTATTTACTCAGCTTCAGATTTCTGTGAAGGTTAAATGAGCTAAGCATATAAAATGTTTAGAACAGAGCCTGGAAACTTAGTAGGTGCTCCATAAACATTAGTCATTATTATCAGGTTGCCATTTTTTTCTAGAACTACATAGAACCTTTATGAGTTAGATGTCCTTCCCAGACTTCTCCCTCACCGCTTCTATTTACCCTCCAGCCACATCCTCAGGTCACCCCATCCTCTCCTTGTCTTTCCCCACACTGCGACCTCACCCAACGTGCTATTTCTGCTCCAAGGCCTCCCTCTCCTTCAAGAGCCTTTCTGAGCAGACATCATCAGAAAGAATCCCAGTCTCTGATATATCATCTCTTCTTGGGAAGACACTAAAACCCCTAGATAGGAGCTGCTGAAGGCAAGAAACAGGTCATGGTTAAGCTTAATTCCTCCGTAAGGCATGAGACTCTGCCTAGCACCCATTTGTTAAATTACCTTGAGCACACCATCTATTTCATATTAGTACAGGCTGACAATCCAAGCCCATTTTCTCCAAGCCCTTAAGTAGTCAAGAGCTGAGATCCCCAATTTTGCACCTAAACAACAGAGTGTCACAGAAGGAATCCACAGAAGTGGTCTTTCTCAATGTAGCTCTGAAGCAGCTCAGTGTAATAGAGATCAAATGCTGTCAAGCCTAGATTTTGTAAAGTATCATTTTTCCATGTGACCTTAGGCAGGTCTCCTTCCTTCCTGCCTGCCACAGGGCGGTCCAGCAGGGGAGAAAGAGAATCTGTCATTTCATCACCATCCTTAATCATCTTCTCTGAATACTGGAGGGGATAGGGGTCTGAACGAAACACAGTTCCCGCTCTTGCTGATTAGACATTCTCATAGTGGGGATAACACAGATTTTAAAATATTATAGGACAAAATATGATTAGTGTCTTGAGCAAGGAACTGATAAATTTCAGATGGAGTTCAGAAAAGGATCCCCTGGAAGGAGGTTAATCTGGATGATTTTTAAATCCATTCTTAGCAGAAATCGGGAAAGACATCATGGGGAAAAAAGGGGTATTTGCGCCAGACTTTGAAAGATGGATAGGTTAGACAGACAAAGAAGGAAAGAAGTCTGATAGTAAAGCATCCCATGAGTAGTTAAGATGTTATGCTCTGAGAATGAGCAAGAGAGAAGAGGGAAGGGACAGAAGAGGGCACTGGTCTGGGCCTTCATTTCTTTATCAGTAAATGAAGAGGCTGGGCCATATGACCTTAAAGGCCCTACGGTAAGTGACTGTTCATTGGTAGCCTACATGTGCCCAACAGTTTCCAAGCACCACCTGGGCTCTCTCATCTGTGCCATCCCCTGTCCAAGTTGGTGGAGACTCATGGGATCCAAGTAGCTTTAGCATCAGCTGGAGCAAAATGCAATTAATACGCTAACCCTGCATTCCAAAGCCAAGCAAGATCATATCTGATTGTTATTGTGCTGGGATTATCCATCCTTGTCCATCAGAGCTGATGACATGAACAGAATCCTAAGTTCCCGGATCAGGACCAACTTTGGGTCTCCCACTGGGCCCTAAACAGAGCCAGGGCCTGATAAAGCCTCCTTGTTAGAATGGTTGTTCACTAATCTTGCAGCTGGAGAGCTGTTGCCGTTGAGAAAAACCAAAGCCTCTGCTCACTGCACACAGAGCCAGAAGCCAGGGCAAGCGCTGGGGCATGTTCTGGCCCTCAAGCAAGTGCAGGAAACAGGGATGAGCCCTCCTCCTGTGCTGGAATCTGAGGACAGGCCATTCCTAATGAGGAGCCTGCTCCCGAGAGGCAGCAGGAAATAGAGCAATTGGAGGAGCCCAGCTCAGACCCAGGCCACTTATTAGCTGTGTGGTCTTGGGGAAGTTGCTTAACTTCCCTGGGCCTCCATTGTCCTCACTTATACAAAACTGGGGGGGGAAACAGAAAAGCAAAAACTATCTTTCTTAAAGGGTTATTGTGTGGATTAGAGGTAATATATGTAGAATGCCTAACACAAAGGAAGTCTCAATACATAACGAATATGATCATTAATCTTATTATTATTACACTGTAACAGGTGCTGTGAGGGCCTTGGGGATAAAGAGATGGGAAAGATGGAGTTGTCCACTCTCCTGCAGCAGACAGAAACAATTTCTTCTACTGTGAGACACAGTGAATTAAGTGTTCCAGGAATGGAACTAGAGGAGCTATAGGTCTGCTACAGGCTGATGTTAAGGTTCATGGAAGGGGACACATGTGAACAAGTTTAAAGGACAAAAGCAGAGGGCAGTGTCAATAATAAAGAAGAGGGGATCGGTGCAGACAGGCAGAGGAGGTGCGGGACCAAATACAAATAGGTATGAAAACCTATGAGCAACTTGGAACACTGGGGACAATTAGGAAGCTGGGCGATGGGTGGTGGGCTCACTGACTCCCACCTGTGGTCTGGGAACACTGCCCATTTTCCAAAAGAACCCTCTAGCTGTTTCTCCTTGCTCCTGCTTCTCCCTCCCCCCAACACACAGGGTCCATCGTACACTCCCACCTCTGCCAAGCCCTGATGACGACCCAGCAGCCAAGAGCCCTGCCCATTTGGACCAGGGAGCTGCTCCAGGCTTGTCTTCCACACCCAGGCAGATACATCTGGTCCACACATCTGAGCAGTGGCCAAAACTCCCCACGGGGCCCAGACAACCAGTCAGGATGTTGGGGAAGAGCATGCTGGGAAACTCCCACAAGGAGCCCGCATCAATATAATCAGGTCTGGTGGAAATTAAAAGCTATTAGGAACAGGGCCGGATTTATCTTTATATCCAGTAACATGCATTGTAATGGTGATCATGCAGATGGGAAATTAAACCACATCTCAGCTTCACTGGAGGTCTTAATTTTAATTTATGTTTACACACAGTCTTTTGCCCTATTACCCCCCACTCCACACACTCTGTAGAGCCAGTTTACTTCAGACCAAGTCTCCCGGGAGAGAAGTAAGAGGTAGCACTCTGCCAGCTCCTAGGTGAGAGGCTCTGTGCTATTTTACATACATCACTGAAGAGCCCAATGGGAGGAAGTTGACCAGCTCGGTGGGGCAGGAAGGAGGAGGAAGAGAGGGGCAGGGGTGATAGGTCGCTGGGGAAGGTAGCACTTTGGGCTGTCTCTCTAGCCTCTACCTATCTGTGCAAAGCACAGCCCCAAAGTGGCTCAGAGTTTCAGCAGCGGCTCCAGGAGGCTTACCTGCCCCTCCCAATGGGTACAACTGGAAAGGCCAACCCATGAGCCAATACCAACCCACGGGGCTTGCTTAGGGCCTCAGCCTCTGATTCCTTCAACTGCCCTCAGAGAGGCATTGGAGGGCCCCCTCCTCATTTATAGGGGTCTGCAACCGCCCCTTCTTCCCAGAGCACCCATCCTCCTAAGGGAGATGTCTCCTGGGCCCTGAATGGCCCACACAAGCCTCTTGTTCCTCCTCCTGCTCTCTCACCTGTACCTGCTGGCCCTGTGGTTGAAGGATCTGAGCCCAGCCCTGCAGACCCAGAGATCAAAGTCAACACCATTCTCCCTGCTCCAGAAGCTGCCCCAAAGTGTCAGAGGAAAGTCACTCGAGCTCCTAAGGAAGTACTTCCTTAACCTCAAGGCAACCCCATCATTATATCTCCCCCTATCATCATGAAACGGAGAGGGCAATGGCACCCCACTCCAGTACTCTTGCCTGGAAAATCCCATGGACGGAGGAGCCTGGCAGGCTGCAGTCCATGGGGTCACTGAGGGTCGGACACGACTGAGCGACTTCACTTTCACTTTTCACTTTCATGCATTGGAGAAGGAAATGGCAACCCACTCCAGTGTCCTTGCCTGGAGAATCCCAGGGACGGGGGAGCCTGGTGGGCTGCCGTCTCTGGGGTCACACAGAGTCGGACACGACTGAAGTGACTTAGCGGCAGCAGCAGCATCACCATGAAAAGCCGCTGTCCAACATCCCAGCTGAAGTGCGCACACACACACGCAAACACACACACACCAGTGTGGTATGGATAGCAAAGTATCCTGTTTTTATGAAAAAATCAATAAGCAATTTGCATTTTCCAAAATTAAAGCCTGGGGTGGGTAGACCCAAGTCCTGGCCCTTTATCTACAGAGCCTGGAGCATGCAAAACTCTACTCCTTCTGGCTCTCATGAATTCCTCTGGGCGGCTGTTATAATTGGCTGCATGTGCTTTGGGAAGTCCATCCCTGGATCTAAAGCGTAGCCACAGAGGATCTAGAATGACGCTGGATGGAGTTGGAGAACTGCGCAGTGGAGGAAAATTCTCTGAGGCTCAAGGCAAGGAACAGGTCTATAGAATCGATGTGTACAGAGCCCAGCAGACGGGCATCTAGCCCACTTCCCTGATAATTATGCCCTTTGGGGCCACCAGCCCAGGCTTGACATCAAAGACAGCCCTGAAGCACCAACAACAGTGAGCCTGGGGGAAGCTCACTGCCTCCAGCTCCTCCACACAGGAACCAGGTTAACCTTCGTCTCTCCTGTCTGAGATGAGCTTCTAACCACCTCACGCCCCCCACGCTCAGCCTATCCCAATGCCTCTGTGCACGCAGTTCCCACATTCTTTAACTCTCCCAATCATCCATTCACATATCCACGGGACATTTGGTGAGCATTCGTCCTGTGATAAAAGGTGGTGTGTTAGGAGCCAGAGGGGTGTGTACATGAAAACAACCCAGGTTCCACTCTTGGGAAACTCAGTCCAGTGGGGCACAAAGACCCTGATGCACAGAAACACACACCCCACAACAGGAGACAACAGGACAGAGAGGAGAACGCTCTGGCCCCTTATAATTACCACCACGGTCCCAGCCCTTCCTCGGTGTGTGGCAGGCAGGGTTTGAAAACATCTGACACATGAACTAGCTTCACTCTTACTTGATCCCTGTGAAGTAGGTCAATCATCAACCCGTTTTATTATCGTTGGGGAAAATGAGCCACCATGGAGGTAAAAGTTACCCAGAGGGTTGAGTTTCAAGCCCTGGCAGCCTGATCCTAGATTCTGGGCTTTTAGTCATTACACCTGACTCAGTTCTATGAACCTTTCCCAAACACCAGCACTGACTTTTTCACCTTCCTTAGGCCAGGATCCCCCTTGTATAAGGCATACAAGCCTCTGTTGTACTCAGAGTAACTCTTCTTGGATACATTTGTATGGGTGCCAGGAGGCAGTTCCATGTGGGGTTCAGGGCACAGGCTAAAAAAAACAGCCCTGGGTTCAGCCCTGCCCTCTGCATAAGATGTGTGACCCAAAGTCTCTTTACTTCTTGGAGCCTCAGTTTCCTCTTCAGAAAAGTGAAGGGAAAAAAATACACTTACAGATTTTTTGTGAGGATAAAATGAGGTCATATATAAAAGTTTCTTAGCCCAGTGCTGGGCATATAGTAAACACTCAAAATTATTATTATTATTATTTTAATGAATATAATTATTGGTCTATAAATTCAGGTCTATGAGAAAATACCACATTTCTTTACATTCTTTAAATCATCTTTCCATGTGACTGCTGGAGAGACAGGACATTCAATCTCCATCCTTACTGGGGCTTCCCCCAGGAGGCACCAAGGTCCAGGGTCTTTCTGGTGCTCACCAGCCTGTTGTCCCTACCTGCATCATCACTCTGGGTCAAAGGCTGTGTACTTTATGCTTCATTTGAATATAAGAATCCTATCCTCAGTCCCAGACCCCATGGAGCCACCCACAGCGGACCCTGTGGAGTCCGACCACTTCCTCCAGCCATACCCACTGGGCGGCCCACAGCGCCACCCTGCCTCTGGCATCTGTTTATCTCCTGCTTGTTCCCTGCCCTCCTCAGAGGCTCTCCTCCCCAGCCAGAACACCCATCCTAATCTTTGCTGTTTGCTTATGGTTTTACAAAAGGCAGGAAGAGCAGGTATCAAGTTTCTGATTCCTGTACAAGATCTGAGACCAGGAGATATAATGGCCTGGCCATCGGCTTGGGACTGAGAGCAGGAAAAAGTTCCAAAGGCAAAACAAAAATTAATGTCTCAAAAAAGTATCACACCACCTTGGCTGTCAAGATGCTGAAGCACTGGTCTCCCAGCTCCATCTCGGAGCCACCCTAGAAGGAGGAGATTTAAAACTGTTCATGTCCAGGTTCTGCCCCTAGAGATTCTGATCTGGGATGGGGCCCAGGCACTGGTGTTTTTTCAAAGAGCTCCCCTGGACTTCAGCTGTATAGCAAGATTTGGAACTCCGGCTTTACAGGTGTCATGAACAGAAGTCTGTCTTCTCCAACTAACCTGCAGAACTCAAGCCAACTAGAACCATTTCCTACACCCCAGCGATGGGTCATCAGTACCGGAGGGGCACTCAGCAAGCAATCTGGTCAAGTGGAAAGGAAAGGAAAGGAAAACCAAGGCCCTTGATGGAGAAAGGAAGCAAAGTGGCAGGGCCTCTGCAAAGTACAGCAATGCAGGGAGAAATGCTGGAGCGATGGAAAAACCCCATGGTTTTGTAACCGGAGGCCTGGAGGTATTCTGAGGATCTGAGGTCCTCTCTTGGGGTTTCCAGACCTGTTTTCCTGTGGAAGGGACAACTCTGCATAAGGAAAAGGAACCAGCAATGAAGGGACTGCAATCATAGTGCCTCTAACAAAGAGAGCCTACAACATGGTATTAACCTCTTTTTCCAACTCCTGGCACAGCATGAGGCCAGCTAGGATTCTGAAGGGACGTCTAGGCAGCTCATGAAACACGAGTCCCACACGCATGCTCACTCAAGTCTGGTCCCCTGAGAATCCCGGGAACATGGACCATGTACCAGCCTCTCATCCCTCCTCTCCCCACAGTCTTTCATAGGTAAGGTCTTTCAGCCTTGCCTCCCATCCCTAAGGCCGTGGGCCATCATAGACCCATCAAAGTGTCAGGAAAGAAGGTGAGCCCACTCCTTCCTGGGAGCAGGACAGACCTGTGTCTGATGGGATCTTCGCACATACAGGCCGCTGGCACATGGGTTTTCAATACCTCACACGGAGACGCATCAAGCCAAGACTGAAGACACTTTTTTGCCGAAGCATCACCAGAACAATAAAAACTGCTCGCCAGAACCAACCTCAAGAGCTGGGTGAGCTCAACCACCAACGCAGCTCCTCCGATTTTGCACCCCACCCCCACGCCCCTGCCTGGGCAGCGCCACGGTCCTTTCTTACCTGGGATGATGGCGACTGTGTCTTTCTCCCAGGACACAACGCTAACGTATTCCTGCACTGAAGAGGGGATGAGGCACTTGAAGACGGCCACGCTACCACGCATCGACCTTTGATCCTCCACCCGGACGGTGTAGGGTTCCCTGAAAACTGCAGACAGGTTGCAGGGCGGAAAGAAGAGGGGGTCACAGGCTGGGCTGGGACAGGGTGGGGGGCCTGAGAAAGCCACTTCTCAGCACCCCAGGCCTCACCCACCATCACTTCTTCTCCCACATCCCACCTGGCCCACCCAAAAGTTCCTGCCAGGGAACTCATCCCTGCCTTGTCCAGCAACCTCCTCCACTCCCCACCCTCCCTCAGATACACCCAGCCTCCCTCTACAAGACTGTAACTCCACCTTCTAGCCCTTCCAGTTCTGGGGAGTTTTAACAAAGTGCATTAGGTTGCACAGGCCTGGAGGGCAGCACCTCCACCCTGCAATGGGATCATTTCAATAAGGGGATGTGTGCTTTATAAGGAAAAGTACCAGAACGCCTCTAAGGAAACCTCACCTTCCTACATTATTCCTGGGCCCAGGGTGGGAACGGTTTGAGGCCCGGTGACCATCACATGCCAAAACAAGAACTATGAGACACGATCTAACAATAGATGTTTTTGTATGCCACTTCAAAGTGAAAGGCAGCCTGGGAAAATGTAGTTAACATGCACAACTTTCTGTAGGGCTCAGGGGTTTATAAGAACAATGAGAGAGAATATTTGAAACAGTGAAGATCTCTGAAAATGCGGAATGCCAGTGACATGGGCAATCTCCAAGATTCTCCCAAAGCACCCTTGCTGCTCTCTCTCCTGACCTGACACCACCTACAGCCTGACCTCCAATCCTGGTCCTGCCTTCAGATGACCCCTGCTTCACCGTGTGCAGTGGAGGCCTCCTGCCTCGGTCCCAGGGCTGGTTTCTGGGGCACTGCCACCTGCAGATGCTCTGCCTGTCCGGGCCCCTGGGTGGGCTGGACCAGCCTTGGGGTAGAGCTGAGGGGCCCACCTCTGTCTCTCTCTGATCCTCCCCTGCTTGGCCTCTCCCCAGGGCCCTTCTCCATCCTTCCATGTCTTCTCTGCCAAGCAGAGCTGGTGCAGCCAGAGCCCCACTGCCTCCCGACCTTGTCCCTCAGCAGGCACCTGGGCAGCGTGCCCTCCTGCTCTTCCTGCCATGGTTGCCAGGGTGATGCTCAGGGCCCGGCAACCCCTCTGGCTGTGCACCTGCAGCCCCTGTGACTTCATCAAGAGCTTCTTAATTGGCTGCGTTTCCCATCAGGCCAGCCCCGTCCAGTCCTCTCCTGGCCTTTATTCTTTTCCTCTCCATGGCTGTGATGGGAAGACGCACAGTTGAGATGGAGGAGAGAGGCATGGAGGGAGGCACCCCCAGCTCCGTGGGGCTATGGTCCCCCCGCCCTTCTGTGTGCTGGACGTGGCATTGCCTGCGGATGCGAGGAGAGCACAGAGGAGACTAAAGAGAGGGAGCAGAGAGGAGGGGGGAAAGGGCTGGGGCAGTCCCCCAGGGCCAGCAGAGGCCCACGGCTAGCAGCATCAAACAAGCCGTCCCTGCCACCTCCTCCGAGCAGTGCTGTAACCCTGGACAGAGCTAACGAACATTCTGAAGCCTCAGTTTCCTCATTCATAAAAGGAAACAATACCAGCAGCATGGAGCAGGCCTGGCACATGGAAAATACTAAAGCAGTGCTGCTCGTCATTACAGCTACGCCTCTGGGATCAACTGGCGAGGTGACCTTGGGCAAGTGGCTTAACCTTTGTCTTAGTCACTTCACTGTAAGAAACACCAGACAGGATTATTGTGAAAACTGACACCTAACCCAGTAACATGCAGGTAACAGGAAATAGGGCATCGCTTGCTCTTAGCTCAATCTTCCAGGCTGTGGAGACCAGAAGTGGCCTCCAAACCATGGGCTCAGGGCTCCCAGTCCAGCACCCGGGTCCTCTCAGGGGAAGGGTGCTGCTCCCAAAGAGAGGGTCCATGTGGAGCCCCAGAGGAGATAGCTAAGCATGGCCCTGGGGTGCTGAGAGCTCAGACTCTCCCTCTAAACAAACCAGCAGGATGAAGTCCATGCTCAGTTGCTTAGTCATATCTGACTTTTTGTGGCCTCATGGACTGTAGCCCTCCAGGCTCCTCTGTCCATGGAATTTTCCAGGCAAGAATACTGGTGTGGGCTGCCATTTCCTCCTCCAGGGGACCATCTTCCCAATCCAGGAATCGAAACTACATCTCTTATATCTCCTGCATTGCCAGGCAGATTCTTTACCATTGAGCTACTTGGAAAGACCTATGGGCTAAAGATCAGCTCTTTAATTAAAAACTGCCAACCCAGCTCACCCCCTATATACACCCATTCCCTACTACTTGGAACTTTGTACATGTGAGAGGCTGCTGTAAGGCAGAAGGATCTTAATGCAACTGAGCATTATCTCACTGGACGATCACACAGTGATGAATGGGGTAGGTGCTGGCAATCAGCTTAGCAGAGGCAAAGCTGAGGCTCAGAAAGGTGTGTTTTGCACCTAAGGTAAGTTACTAAGATTCCCAAGAACAAAACAACTTTCCTTGAGGGGCTGACTCTTTGCTAGGCCAGGAAGTCAGAGCAGGATCCATCACTAGGCAGGCAGGTCTGGGAGACTTCCCTGAAAACCTCTCTTCTCTGCCCAAAACAATCACCAGGAAAGATGGTGCACCCAAGGCTGGGTGCCATCGTAGTGGGTTAGCTAGAACACTACCTGTCCTCTCCCACCCAAAATGCTTAAGAATCATTCATCAAACCTCAGTGTTTTATTACTATTTCAGGCACACTGCACAATGGATTAGAACACACCAGCATATCATGCGGAGAAGGCAATGGCAGCCCACTCCAGTACTCTTGCCTGGCAAATCCCATGGACGGAGGAGCCCAGTAGGCTGCAGTCCATGGGGTCGCTAGGAATTGGACACGACTGAACGACTTCACTTTCACTTTTCACTTTCATGCATTGGAGGAGGAAATGGCAACCCACTCCAGTGTTCTTGCCTGGAGAATCCCAGGGGCGGGGGAGCCTGGTGGGCTGCCAACTCTGGGGCCACACAGAGTCAGACACGACTGAAGCAACTTAGCAGCAGCATATCATGACATCCTAGTAAAGACTGGCTGATCTAAGCCACTGTCTTGCCTCCAGACCTAACAAAGAGAAATGAGACTTTCTAGTTTCTACAAAGAGACCAGTTGAAAAGCACTTACTTCCTTGCCTCCGTCAACTCTTCCCAAGACCAAAATCCTTCACTGCTAAGAGTTTTCCATCATGGATTTTACCTAAATGTCTGTCCTCACGAGATACCTTATACTCAGATGTCCATCAGCAGTGGAATGGATAAATAAAGTGCAGGATGGTCAGACGAGACTCCATGGCAATGAGAATGAACAACCAATATCTTTGCACAGCAGTAGGGCTAAACCCTACAAACAACAGTGAGCAAAAGACTCAAGAGAATATGTGCTGTAGGACTCCACTTAGATAAAGTACAGCAATAGCGAACATCCATCTCGTTAGAAGTCAGGACTGTGGTTTCCCCAAAGAGTGGAGTGACTGAAAAAAAGCACGAACAGGCTTCTGAAACGCTGATACCTTCATCTGGATATTAAACTTTGTGAAAATTCATCAATCTATATGCTGCTGCTGCTGCTGCTAAGTCGCTTCATTCATGTCCGACTGTGCGACCCCATAGACGGCAGCCCACCAGGCCCCACGGTCCCTGGGATTCTCCAGGCAAGAACACTGGAGTGGGTTGCCATTTCCTTCTCCAATGCATGAAAGTGAAAAGTGAAAGTGAAGTCGCTCAGTTGTGTCCGACTCTTCGCGATCCCATGGACTGCAGCCTACCAGGCTCCTCCGTCCATGGGTGCACATTTCTTTTTATATATTCTATTTCAATAAAGGGTTTTTTTTTTTTTAATATAAAGTCACTGAATGTTTTTCATGAATCAAGTACTAAAATGAACACATTACTTAATTTAAACGGGCGTTATCTCATTGAACCAACACACATGGTGATGAATGGGTAGATGCTTGCATCAGCTTTGCAGGGGAGGAAGCTGAGGCTCTGAAAGGCATGTTCTCTGCCTAAGGACACACAGTGCCCAGTTACTCAGTCATGTCTGACTGTTTGCAACACCACGGTCTGTAGCCTGCCAGACTCCTGTGTCCATGGGATTCTCCAGGCAAGAATAACTGGAGTGGGTTGTCATTTCCTCCTCCAGGGGATATTCCAGACTCAGGGATCAAACCCGTGGCTCCTATGGCTCCTGCACTGCAAGCAGATTCTTTATCCCTGAGCCACCTATAAAGCCTTAAGAACACACAAGCAGTGGCAGAGCTAAACAACACAATCTTCCTTGAAGGGCTGCCTTCTTCCCTGTTATACTCGTCCTCAGAATGGGTGCTGTCTGCTCCCCATTCCTGCCCTGTAGGGGAGCCCGTGTCTGGTCCTCTACCTGCTTTGACGCGGATGTTGGGGCTCCGGATCTTGCCGGCAGCGTTCTCCGCGGTGCAGAAGTAGTCATTGTCGTGGATAAAGCTATTGAAGGCGGAGGGGGAGAAGGGGTAGAGCTGCAGCGTCCCGTTGGCGTGGACGTGCCGGATGTGCGGCACGTCATAGATGTCGTCCCCGGTGGCCAGGTACCATCGAAGGGCCGCGCTGGGGGAGCCCGCGGCCGGGCAGGGCACCACCACCCCCACGGAGCTGGAGAAGGTCACCTGCTGCAAGGAGTCATTTACAAAGTAGAGGCTGGTGCCGACATCTTCAGGGCGGGCTGCAGGGGAGAAGAGAGAGGAGGAGAGCAGAGAGGCTAGTTAGTGAAGCTAAGGATACCCTCAGGGTCCACAAAGGCTGCAAGCCCCAGCTCATTCATAAGACGTTGGAGCACCAGCCATTCAATAAGTACTGCTGAGCCCTGACTATACACCAGGCACTGGCAAGGATGAGTAAGAGACAGTTCCCACCCTGCAGATGCTTCCAGCCTAGCACAGGGACGGCAAAATGTTGAAACGGCTCATTCTCCTCACCAAGCCAAGTCCAAAGCCGTGGTCCACTCCTAAGCATCCACGGTATAAGAGAGACACTGACGTTGCTTAGATAAAGGATGTTTATTGAGCCCCTATTAGATGCAAAGATGTTCACACCCAGTCCCCCAGTCCATCTTTATAATCCTGAGAGGGGATGGCATGGTGTTACAGAAATTAAAATGGAGGAAGTCTTGTTCAGGCTTCAGAAGCAGGAGAGCAGGCCTCTGACCTCCCTGGACACTGCCTGGATTCTGTGCCTGCCTGGAAACACAACTAGTCGGGCAACATTTTAGATAAGAAAGGGTGTGGGTCTTGGAATTCTTGAGCACTTGGAGGGCAGGCCAACCCCCTGGGGTCTAACAAAATCTTATGACTCACAATGTGAAACAAACGGTATTATAAAAAGGTTAAAGGAAAACGAGAGCTACATTTTTGTGCAAACTGATGATGATATCAGTTTGTGGCCCAGGATTATAAGCAGGAATCCCCCCAAACTGCTATTTGCAGTCTCACCTGTGGAGTGGACATGTTGCCCAGGACCTTTTCCTAATCGGGACTCCAGATTGCTGTTACCTGGGACTTCCCAGCATGCCGTTTTAAGCCTGAATGTTGGTTGGCCCAATTTGGTGGTGTATGTGCTGCTGTTGTTATTGCTGTTTAGCTGCTAAATCATGTCGACTCTTTGCGACCTCATGGACTACAGCCCACCAGGCTCCTCTGTCCATGGGATTTCCCAGGCAAGAATACTCGAGTGGGTGGCCATTTCCTTCTCCAGGGGAGTCTTCCTGACCCAGGGATGGAACCTCTGTCTCCTGCATTGCAGGTGGGTTCTTTAACACTGAGCCACCAGGGAAGCCTGTACGTGCTGTTCCTCTTCTCTATTGTTTCTCTTTCTCTTTTCTTTTAATGATTGTATATTGAAATTAAGTTAAATAATTCTCTATTAAATATTGAAGTCATGTATTTGTATGTAATGAGTGGTTTCTTTTGTTAACAAATCCTTCAAACCTAAAATAAAGTAAAACTTTTGGCAAAACATATGGCCTCTTTTTTATCATTCCCTTTTGGAGGCTAAGCACAGTTACGTGATTTGCCTGAGATGACAGAGCTAATAAGCTACAGAACTGGAATCTGAACCCAGTGCTCTCAATAGGATCTTAGCACACTTTCTAACACACCAGAGCCAAAAGGTAAAAGGTCTGAGACCATGTTCTAAGAGGAAGGGCTCCCAAAGTGCGATGCTGCCCGGACGAGAGAAGGCTGCAGAAGACCCTGGGAGCCGTCTTTCCCCTCCGGAGATCAATTTGGAAAATGTGTTGTCCCAAGGGATGGGATGAGGACTGATGGCACCATGAGTAGATCAATCCAAGCTTAGGAATAAGAGACATCACCGCCTACCTCCCTGACACTGACCGACTATGGAATTCCCTTCCCCTCTCTGATCATCCATTCCTTCACTCATAAAATGGAGGGGGGATCCATGAGACTGCAAAGACCCCATGAGTCTCTGACATATCGCCATTGCAACACTCGATCACACAGGTGAACATGCTCACGGCAGCAGCTACCTGACAACGTCAAGGCCACCTGGCAAGGAGGACAGCTGTCTGCAACACTCAGCCCAGCACAGGACCTTGGTCTTGCCTGCTGTTGTGGGATGTGTGATGCCCTGTGTGATGGAATCAGGACCTTCCCTCCCTACCAAGGAGCCTGCCTCCTTAGGAAGGGCCACCTCTCAGCAGGTGGAGGCAAACCCAGAGCAAGAGGGGCCCAGTCCCAGGTCTCCAGCTGGAAGCCACTCCTTCCCTACCAGGAAGATCAAGGAGCAACCAAACGATTCCGCTGCTTGTTTAAAGAACGTTGCAGGGGACCCAACTTGACCTCAATTTCCACAACTTTATCAGGAGGGGGAGGGCTTGCATCCAGACCATATTAATATTCTCAGCTTAACTCTGAGCCGAGCCTCCAGGGAGGATATACCGGGCAGCTTGTTGAGGAAGGCCATTAAGGCTCATTGGTCAGAGCAATTCACATCAGCTCATAAAAAGCCATGATGAAGCCATTAGCAGCAGAGCTGGAAAACACATCCCTGGGCTCCTTGCTGTGGTGTCAGGGGCATCCTCTCAGCAGCAAATGCATTTGCTGTCCCCACCCAGCACTGCACCCTTATTGGCTACAGGGGAGCAACGGGATGAGGAGGAAACTGGGAAGCACGGCTTCCCTACCCACGTCCTCTCACTGCCTCCACTGTATCAGTCCTGGGGGTGGTGACCAAGCAAGTCTGCTCTGTGCAAGAGGAAAGGGACCCTCAGAAGCCTGTCCAATTCACAGGGGCTTGGGTGTTCTCCAAGGCCATGAAATCATACCATTTGCAAGTAAGCAGGCTAAGGCTTGGGAAGTTTCTTCTCCGATCCACTCTCCCCAGATTCCCAGAAGCCTGCTCACCTTCCAAAGGTTTCTTTACTGACATTCGATCAACAATTATTCACTAAGCACCTTCTTCCTGCAGGCCCTGTTGTAAGCCCTTTACTTATATGACCTCTTTTCATCCTCCCAACAACCCTATGAGGGAGATACTGTTATTATTCCAGTTCACAGATGAGGAAACTAAGGCACTGAGAGATCAAAGCGACTTTCCCAAGACCACACGACTGGTAACCAAGGGCTCTGGATGCAGATGAAGCAACTGAGTCCAGAGTCTGATTTCTTAACCCTCAGATGATGGTAACCAGTGCAACAATAAAGAGGGAGCTTATACCGTTCTGGAAAAAAAAAAAAAACCACCTGGCCACCAACTTCCCTATTCAGCTGACCACGAGCAAGATTTATACATCTGCACACCTGTGTGCATACACGCACACACATCCTGGGAGAGGGGCCCCTGTCAGACTCAACACTTCAGACAACACTCAGCCTGTGGGAACAGGAACATCAGTCTGGGGTTCTGGGTACTTCCTGAGACAACCTAGTTAATCAGACACACTCACCATGGCAGCTTTATGGATTTTGGAAGCCAAAATCCATCAAGAAACAGAAAGACTCTACATTATGCCTGACAAATGGACTTAGGAAGCTGAGAAAGATCTCTGACAGAGAGGAACTCAGGAACTGTCTGATTTAAGGGGCCGGGTAAGAAAATATTTAAGGATCTATATGATGCAGCCCTCAGTGATAAGACCAACTGCAATAATACTAGCAACCATGGATTTCACTAACTGCGGGCCAGGCTGGGTGCTCTCACTTAACCTCATGACTCCCTAGGCGATGTTGTAATTCCCATTGCTGTCGTTTAGTTGCTAAGTCATGTCCGACTCTTGGTGACCACATGGACTGTAGTCTGCCAGTCTCCTCTGTCCATGGGATTTCCCAGGCAAGAATACTGGAGGGGGTTGCCCTTCCCTTCTCCAGGGGATCCTCCCCACCCAGGGGTCAAACCTGCATCTCCTGCATTGGCAGGTGGATTCTTTACCACTGTGCCACCTGGGAAATATTCCCATTGCACAGATAAGGAAATTAAGACTCCAAGAAGTTAAGTAACTCACACAATGTAAGCCAGAGTGTAAGTGTTGGAGGTGGGCTGGGACCCAACTTTGCCTGACTTCAGAGCCTGGGAATGAAACTGCTCTATCGTATGAAACATGCTGAAGACAAGAGGAATCAAGGCACAGAATCTGGTTTTCCAGGTTGGGTATCCCTCCCCATCCTTTCTTCCCTCCCAAACCTACCCTAAATACACATTCCTAGTCTCCTCACCCCTGCCTGCAGAGACAACCCCTGGCCCAGGCTTCCCTTGGCTCCAGGCTTCTGGAAGGACCGTCAGCCACAATAGCAACAGCCTTCCTGCCCTCTGGGCCTTGGATCCTGCCAGAGCCAAGGACGTGGGGTTCTCAGGAACTACAAATGGGTGGATGTAATTGATGAATGGACTGGGATTGTCCAGCCACCTGTCAGGGCTGAAGAAACAGCAGATTGATAGCAAAAGGTGAGTAGCCTCATATTTCTCCCACCCTGGGATGTGAGCCGCTGTCTTCCGAGTCTGGGGGAGCTGGGGAGGATTAGACAAACCATTCATTTCTGCTTACGGCTCTGACAGTGCATTGCCATTATGAAGCATCACCCTCAGGTGTAAAACAATAGCATTTTGCACTTACGTCGGGTTCATATTTTACCATCACAAGGCACCTGTCAGCCCAGAATGCAGAAGCCCTTAAACAAACATTAATTCAGCCTCACCCCATCTGCCAAGAGAAAGGAGTAAGCAAATCTATAAAGGGGAAACTGAGGCACTAACTCCCTCAAGTCTCCACCACGTGCCCAGATGGTGGCGGGCACAGGGGACAGTGAGCAGCCCCAGGAGCAACAAGCACACTCAGTCACCATCCATGGGAAGGGGAGTAGCGAGGGCCTGGGGCCTTGACCCCACCTCACAGAGTCTGGAGAGGATTTGATGGTGGTGGCTTTCCCTCCTTCTCAGGCTCCTGTTTGAATCTTCAGAGCAGTGACAGAGCCCCAGCCAGCTCTGGGGAGCACAGAAGTATGGGACAATAGTCTGAGACCTGGGACAAGTCTTCACTCCTGGGGCTCAATGCTGAAGTGCTGTGTGACCTCAGGTAAACCATTTAGCCTTTCTGACCCTCCAGTGTCCTCATTCACAAAAGGGGGAGGACTGTACCATCTTACCTGTCCTCCAGGTGAGACAGAACGTGAAAGTAATGGTTCCACATAATGAGGATGCAGGACTAGGAGGGATGGGATTGTTATTAGCTTCGAGTCCCAGAGATTCTCCGAGAAGACCAGGGAGATGAAAAATACAGCAAAGGGTGGCTGGGGCCCAGCTCCCCTCTGCAGCTCTGCATTTGTGGGTGACTCCTGCACCCTCCAACAATCTCCTCTCCCAGGTCCTTCCTGACTCGGGGCCAGGAGACACTTACTCCTTCAGGAGGTCTTTACCCAGCACCAGCCATGTGCTCAACAGGACCCTAGGTGTGGTGAAAAGCATCAAACTCCAGAGAACGTTCCCTCCCCCTCCCCCCCACCACCACCATTCAAAAGCCTGCAGAGGAGACAGGAGCAGGAAAAGGGTTAACCCACTGCCCAGGGCAGAGTCTGCAGAAGGGTTCAGAGCCTTTCTCTAATTTCATTTTGGCTGTACACCTACTCCCCCAAAGGCTCCCTCTGGCTGATGGGACAGAGTTCTCAAAAGAAAGGAGACTAACACTGACTGAGTGCCTACTGTTTGCTTCAGGGGCATTCTCTCACGGAATCCCCACGCAGAGGTACAAGGTGGGCCCTGGGGATCTCATCCCATGTGCACACGGTCACTTAGTCGTGCCCAACTCTCTGCAACTCCAGTCTGGAACCTGCCAGGCTGCTCTGTCCATGGGATTTCCCAGGCAAGAATCCTGGAGCAGGCTTCCATTTCCTCCTCCAGGGGCTCTTCCTGACCCAGGGATCGAATCCCCATCACCTGCGCTGGCAGGCGGGTTCTTTACCACTGAGCCACCTGGGAAACCCAAGTCTCATCCTACAAGTGAGGAAAAAGATGGTAGAGCCAGCAGGCCACCAAGCCAACCCTCAGTCAAGGTCTGCCTGGCTCCCAAGCCTGAGACTTTTTCCAACATGACGCTGAAGAGTTCAAGGTTTGAGGCCTTATGAGAATTCTCTCTTTCATTTCTCCTCTGGAAGCCGGTCCTAATTTGGAAAGCAAATCCTTGGACAGGAAACTCCGACTTTCCCCTTAAATCTCAGCCATCTCCCCCGGCTCTTTCTTTCCTCTGCAGACAGAACCAGGCAGATTTACAGAGAGAATGAGAGGAGGGGGAAACACTTCATAAATAAAGAGAGAGAGATCAGATCAACAGCAAAGCTTCTTCTGGTCAAAGGGGGAAATGGATTTTTAATAGAAAATGGAAGTTATGGGCTTGGTTGTGATGTGACAGACGCCCAGACTTAAACCCATTTAATCTTCTCCGCCGGTTAACATTGAGCACCACCCCGATGCCGCGTTTCATAAAACAGGCTCCAAATGGCTGGGAGATTAGAAGTGTAGAAATAGCACAGCAATATTTTTAAACCAGAAATCGCCCCCAGGCATTTGGGCTGCCCCAGGGTCACCCCTGAAACCTAAATATCCATCGTATCAACTCGTCCGCCTGCCCTGTGCTGTCTGGCCATTGGGATTAGCTTGGTGAAGGAAACTCAACACGCGCACAGTCGACACCCAGGGGCCCCCACCCCACCTGCCTGACTTGGGATGGAGGTGTCTGGCCAGCTGAGGCTTCTCCCAGGTGCACACTGAATGGTCCCCATGTCATCATCTCCAATCATCGTAAATGACAACCCGAGGGGACTCACATATTAATGCCCTACCACCTCCACTGGGAGAAGTGAGTCATTATTTTTTTTCTCTTCCTTTACAATATTTACCCTTCTCTTTCACTACATATTTCATCCAGGAGCATCTGCTGATTCTGGGGCCCCTGCCACCTGCCACCCCCCACCCCAAAAGACGGACAAGAACCCCCAAGGGGTATCCAGACCTGGGCACAGGCAGTGGGGCTGGACAGGAGCAGGGAGAGGAGGAGTGGGCAGGGCTTCCCTGCAGGACTGTGAGCTGTCTTGCTTACCACTCTGTCCCCTGGGCCGAGCACAGCACTAGGCGAGTAGCACAGAGGTTAAACACCCAGACTCTGATGCCCTTTGCTCTTCCCCCTGACAAGCAATGTAGCCCCAGGCAAGATGACCTCACCTCTCTCTGCACCTTGGTTTTCTCATCTATAAAATGGGGGTGACCATATCTACTTCAGGGGTTGTTAGAATTAGATGAGTTAATATGTAAGTGGTATAGGTAACCACCTAAGTGTTCATTGCTGTTGTATTATCATGAGAGTGAGCAGACAGGAAGTATTTGTGGAATAAATATTCCTCAGCAAATACTTACCTCTCACCAACAATGATGATGACAACTTCAGACAGTATCTCCAACATTATTATGTGTCAGAACCACCTGGAGAGCTTGTTACACATGCGCATCCTTAGATACCAGATCCACCGCGGTCTGTTAAAGGGCCAGGGAACTCCATTTCTGAGGCAGGTGGTCCTCTGTCTACACTCACAATAATGCTCCATAGACCTGCCATACTGGATTTCTACCCACTCTCCCAACAACAGGCCGTTCTCCTGGGCTTGGTTGACAGGATCATAGCCCTGCATTAATTTCCTTAATTTGGCGATCAAGTTAATAAAATAACGGTGTGATCGACAGACAGGCCATTGCCATACCCACATCTACCGCAGCTCCCCCGGCCTCACACAGAGCTGTTTTAATGCAGATGTGGCCCTGTGAGGTTTCTTGGATTAATTTGCAAGGTTGATTACTCCGCTGCAGCTCCACACAAAGGTTTTCATAAAAGAGATGTATCATTTGTCTTCACTCTGTTCTTGTTCCATAGTTGGAAAAACAGATCTCAGAGAGGACCAACCAGTGGGGCCCCAGCTCAACCACCATGTCTATCCAAAGCTCAGGTAAGGACCAGAGAGACAAGGTCCAGCCCACCATCAGAAAACCCCCCATGCTGTATTCACACCTTGGAGACAACCCGAGCTTAGACCCTGAGGCAGAGAAGGGCCAGTCTCCCCAGACAGCATCCGAGCACTGATACTTTTCTGGGACAGGATGGTGCAGCTGGGACCAAGCCCCATACCCTCTGTCCCCAAACCTGGCATACCTGCTTCATCTCTATCCTCACCATCATCATGGTCACCATTGCTTTTTTTTTTTTTTTTAGCATTTATTGTGTGCCAGGCGCTGTGAGAAGGCCCTTCCTTGCATTATGGCACTACAAGCACCCTCTAATGGGGCTACTGCCCAAGACCCCATTTTACAGCTGAGACAACAGGGTCTTCGAGAGATCAAGTAATTTCCTCAGTAACACAGCCGGGGCTGGCAGAGCGGCATTTCAAACTACCTTACACCAGCTGCGTTTCTCAACGGGAGCACTTCATTCTACTCGCAGAATGTCTCCAAGATGTGATCATCCTTACATGGGGGTTTTCTGATGAATGAGAGCCATTTGGGGGATGACAATTCTGAATTATTTGGGGCCACCCAGGCATCAGACATTTCATCCCTAATCATCCCTCCCCACCCCCCACTATATACTCCCTACCTCGTCACTATAACAACCCCAAAGTATCTCCCCCAACTTCCAAACAGCCCTAAGAAAGCAGTATCACCCCAATGAGAAGCAATGCCCCAAGGCCCAAGTGGCCACCTCTGTCCATCAGAAACATGGGGTTTTTTCTTTCCCCCTTAGGATTCTTAGCACAAACATAGGTCCTATAACCAGCAATCAGAAAGCTCTGAGATCCAGTAAAGATCCTTCAACCTACAAGGCCCCTCACCATCAGCTCCATATGGAACTCCAGGAGGAGTTATGAGCAACAGCTGACAGTCAAATAGACTCTAATCTTCCAGCCCCTCCTAGACAGGGCCTGTCAAAAGAAGGCCCCTTATGGCCAGAAAGGTCTTTCCCAGGAGTCAGCTCAGACAGCACAGTTGTCCCCAGAGATTCCTAGATTTAGATTGTTCATGCTGGAGGGACTTAAGAGATTATTTGTTCAATCTCCTCCATTTACAGATGGGGAGAGTGAGGCCTAGAGAGTCATACACTCCCAGATACACTGGCCAGAGTCCTGGATGGGACCCAAGCCCTGTCTCCACCGATCTTGCAGTTCTGGCTGCTCCAGCAACCCAGGCATGGAGGGCATCATGGAGAAAGGAAGTCACAGCACAGGAGCGAGCGTTAGAGCGGCCAGGGCTGCTGGTCGGCTGCCTAGAGAGGGCTCAGGTGGGCAGGACATCTGCGTACTAGTGGTCAGTGTGCCCAAGTAGAAGAGGATCCATAGATCCCGCCTCTATGTGGTAGGTGGGATCCATCCCACCTAAAAGGTAGGAGCAAGAGTCAGCGAGTAGGAGGTCAGGACCAAGACAGAACTGGCTGATCACAAGGGTGAGCTCTGTATACTCAGAGATATCTGGCGGGGAATGGGGTGCCTTGAAAGGAAGGAGTTTCCTGTGACTGGAAGTGCTGGAGCAGAGGAGGAATACCGCTGGGGGGAAAGCACAGAGGGGATCAGGCAGCTGATGAGGGGGATGAATTCAGTGTCCCTGAACGTGACTTCCAACCTGGAAGACTTGAACCCATGGCAGTCACACCTTCAAGGCAGGTCCCCTGTCCTTCTCCTCACCCACGGCTCTGGGAGGCCACTCCAGATACCAGATACAAGGTGACCATGGCCCTGACTCAGCTGGGTTCTCAGGGCCTGTTGCTGTTCAGTCGCTGAGTCGTATCCGATGCTTCGCGGCCCCATGGACTGCAGCACACCAGGCCCAGTCCATCTCCCAGAGTCTGCTCACACTCATGTCCATTGAGTCAGTGATGCCATCCAACCATCTCATCCTCTGTCACCCCTTTCTCCTCCTGCCTTCAATCTTTCCCAGCACCGGAGTCTTTTCCAATGAGTCAGCTCAGGGCCTGGATTCCAGTAATTGCCGTGACCTCAAACAAGGTCACACAAGATGGGACCCTGTGCCTACTCTCCTTCCCACACACACAGATACAAAAGTGTGGATTCCCAGCAGGGAAAATACCCTCAAGGGAACGTCCAGAGGACTACGGAGTAAACAGACGTCTAAGCACCTAGGGATGGAGGAGAGGTAAGCTCCTTCCACACCCCCGGGCACTGGGGCCACAGGGAATCTGCCAAGACTGCTCCATGAAGATAGTTGCCAGCCCTGCTGGGTCTCATTGGCTGTTCCCCACACTGATGAAAAGGCTAGAAAATTCTCCATATGTGGGGCGCCCAGGAAGGGGGAGACAGCCACACACAGCTGTGAGACCTTCGCTGTTCCTGTATGATGAGATGACAGTAATTATACCTCACGTTTCGGCAGAGCATTTATAAGGCTAAAACTGGTCTGCTGTGGTTTTTCACACGTGTGTGTTTATATGTGGCCCTCGTCAGCTTACAGGGCATTGTCACACGCTCTACAATTGTATGGCTTTCATCCTTCTTGTGCCCAGGCAATACCAACCAACTCCGGGGCAATGATCAGGACCGAGATTATTTTGCCCATTTTACAGATTAGGAAGTAGAGGCACATGAACTATGTAACGTGCCTAAATTAGGCTGATCTTAGTTTTCTAGGTTATTCATTATTCTATGAATAATGCTTCTTCACAGACACACACAGAGTTTAACGGAGATGCAACCAGCCTTTGAATAACTGTTCTTAATGAAGATGGTGACCTTGGAAACCGTCAACACAAGCATCAAGGAGAGCAAGGGCATGGGGAAGTGGAGCGGGAGGTGGCTGAATGGATGAGGGGAGAGCAGCTGAATGGCAGGGGTGGTGCCCAAGGCTAATGCTATTCGCGCTAAAGTAGCGCGGGACAAACATCTGTTAAACAGGGCACACCGGCTGTGCCACAGCCCCACCCCCCACTCACGGAACCGCAGGCCACAACCTGCCATGAGCAGCACGTGACCTCTGGGCCATTGGCTACTTCCCTGCGACTGTCTGGGTGATGGAGAAAGGAGTGGTCTGGGGATCCCCAACATCTAAGGCTGTCAGGTGTGTCCTCTATACATGAAACTACCTGAAAAACAGTGAAATCCATCCAGCTACAAGGTGTGTGGGGGGCGGGGGCTCACCCTGAGCAGCACATTTACACAGGTTTATGGCATTAAATCCAGGCTTGTTCTTACTCTGTCCAATCACAGTCGAGATTTACCAGCCAACCCCAACCTTCCTCAGGCAAGTATGAGACTGGCCTTTGCCTCACCCTCAAGTCCAGATCTGGAGCCCACCTGGGCCCTCACCCTTTCCACAGCTGCCACCAGTTGTGGCTGGGGAATGGGAGTGTGCTGGACACCCTGCTCCCAGGGAAACCCAGGTGCCTGCATGGCCCCAGCTACCTGGCTGAGGATGGATCCTGCCAGCTACCCAACTGATAGATGGGAGAAGGAAGCTGTGATGTTCCCTGCCCTGGCCACCACTCAGTCTTCTTACTGCTACAAAGTCTAAGTCAGTTGGTTTGGCCAAAACTGTGGCTCATTAGTACAACTGACAGAACCTAATAATCAAGCAGGAGATGTGGGTTTGAATCCCTGGGTGGGAAAGATCCCCAGATCCCCTGGAGAAGGAAATGGCAACCCACTCCAGTATTCTTAGCTGGGAAATCTCATGGACAGAGGAGCCTGGCGGGCTACAGAACAGTCAGACTCGACTTAGTGGCTAAATAGCAGCAGTGGTGGGGTGGGGGTGAGAGTAGTGCAGAAAAATAGAAGAGATCTAAGCTTTACTGAGAATCAGGTATATTCCAGCTATGCTGTATACATCATCTCCTTTAATCCCATTTCAGAGCTGGAGAAAGTGAGGCTCAGAGGCCCAATGTCCCCTATTAAGGGCAGAACAAGGATGTGAATGAAGTGTTTGCCTTGACTCAGAATATCCACTACACCATCGAGTTGCAATCTCATTTTTCTTTACAATTCTAATATACAAAATGCTCTGGTTGGAAGAATTGAGGGATGGGAGCTTGAAGCTCTGCCCACTGGCCTTCTCTCCCTCTAGCCATCCCCTGAGGCTCCACCCCACACCTTAGGGCTCCACCCCCACCTTCTTCAGAAATGTCTGTGGGACCAGAGCCCTCCCAGATCACTGCCAGCGTCTGACTCTTTGCAACCCCACGACTGCAGCCTGCCAGGCTCCTCTGTCTATGGGATTCTCCAGGCAAGAATACTGGAGTGGGTTGCCATTTCCTCCTCCAGGGGATCTTCCTGATTTCCCAACCCAGGAATCGAACCCACATCTCTTGCAATGGCAGGCACATTCTTTACCACTGAGCCACCGGGGAAGCCCCTCCCAGATCATTAGATGTGCAGAAAAGCACTCTGGGAGGCCTTGGAGCTGCACTTGCCAGGGTGGGATTTGCCCGGGGCCCTGGAAGTGCAGACAGAATCATTCTCGAGGCTGCCTCCCTACCTCAGACATCCCAGCTGGCTCTCTGGGAAGGAGCACAGTTAGCTGCCACAAACTGTTGGCTCTTCAAGCATTACTCCCATCTCTTTATTCATCAGTCCTCTGACCACAGCGCCTGCCTTCCAGTGCCCCCCACTCCCACCACTGCATGTGACAGAAGGCACCTTAACGAAGGGAGAAGAGGAGGCTGGGGCCTCTTCCTCTCAGAGGCCACAACACCCTCCCAGACTGGATACTGACAAACCAAGAGGGTGAAAGGGCATTTTGTCTCACTTGATAGTCCCTTCCCATCAGCTGCGGCTTCTCCACCTACTGACCACAGCCCTAAGCTGCCTCCATCCTGAGGGTGCACACACCAGAAGGTGAATGTTGGCGCTGGATTCCCATGGCTGGTGTACCCCTCTCTCCTTTCTGCAGCACAGGTGGGACAACCCACACCCCAAGTCTGATCCGCCTTCAGGCATCTCTGCCACTGTCACACATTCCATCCCCGTTGCAAGCTCGAGGGTCTGCCTTGCCAGGAGGAGGACTCAGTGCTAAACCTCTGGGGGGCTAAAACTTGGAAGAAAGAAGCACCCCTGAAAACACCCTCCTTCTCCCACTCTTGCCCCACTCCCACTCCACCCAAGGAAAGAAGTCACTGCCTGGCTTCTACTGAGGCCGAGATCAAGACGCTATCAAGATGCTACCCGAGGCTCCTGGCCTGGCTAGGTGAGCATGCAAATCTGTATGCAAATCACATGCAAATCCAGGGCTTGCCCTTGGGTCCCTGGCACCCTGCCACGTCTGCTGCCTGTGGCTCACCCCATTCAGGCACCTGGGTGCTGGCTAGAATCTACTGAGCTAGGGGCTGAGAAAGCACTTTGGAAGCAGGGGGCTTTTCTTCTTGACTGCTTCCAGTGCCCCCAAGAAACACCTCCTCCAGGATCACGTGGGAGGGGAGAGTCTCTCCCAGCCTGGTACCCATTCCCCTGAAAAAAAAAAAAAAAAAGAAAGAAAAGAAAAGAAAGCTCTCTGAACATCCACCCTCCCTTCAACTCATCCATAAATAAAATCATCCTTCATCAGGCTGAGCAGGGGACCAAGCAAGTTACAAGGATGGAATCTCCAAAGACCAGGAGAAGGTAAGGGGGCCACGAAGTCTGCACCCCTCTGTTAAAAGCCCACAGAGTTATCCTGTGTCCGGACACTCCTAGTCAGCCTGTTGGTGGGGATGGGCTTGCTTCTTTAGCAAAGCATCGCTGGGCCAACCCCCACCCCTGCCGCCATTTGCTTGCCCACCTCCTCTTCATTCCTCAATATGAGAAAAATAAGCCTCTTCAGCCAGTCTCCTGGGATCTGCTCAACTTAAGCTCTGCCTTTGGGTCAACTGCTTACTTGCTTTTTGTTTCTAATTGAGCTCCCCAGTCTGCTGCAGAAATACATTCAAGGCAGCTGACTTTGATGCCCAGAAATACGAAACATCTGAAAGGTTTGTCAGGCATCATGACAACCCCATTCTCCCCCTATGTTATGCAGGCACCCAGGGCTTCTCTGCCTACCTACCCTCTCCCCAATGCCCATGGGTCCTTCACCTGCTTCCCCGAAGTTGTGTTTGCCAGGTCGAGATTTTAAAAACACACTCGCTGAGCGCCCCCCCTCCCGCCTTTAATTAGACTCTGAACAGAGTGTTAGAGATTTTTCTTAATGGTTTGACGAAGGCTTTTAATTTGGTCTTCTCAAGAGAGAGAAACCATGAGTCCCCATCCAAGAGGTTGGGGTGGGAAATGAAAAAATCAATGCAACCCATTATTTTGGCTTTTAGAAAACAGGAATTTTAGTGCCGGGGAAGCTTGTTCTTTTGCACAGTAAAAATGCAAATGCAGGCAACACAGATGCTGGCACGCTGGATGGAACAACAGAGAGCGCCTCACTGGGGTTCATCTGGCTGCCCAAACCTGGATGCGTTTGGCAATAATAAGGTAGTTATTGGAGACTTGATAACCGATTATTAAAACACCTTCCCACTTTAGTTCTGGGGAATCAGTCTGAAGCTCAGGCTTCATCAAAAAAAAAAAAAAATAAAATAAAATAAAGGTATTTCAAGAGGAATGGAAATAACAGAAGCTTAAAACACATTCAATAACTGCTTAATTCCATCCAGAGGACGCTTCAGCTCATCTTGTTTTCTCCTCTCTCTCTCCCTGCCTCCTCCCGCTCCTCACAGATGGACGTACAAATTATTGCAAGAGGATATTGTTTTCTGTAACAGGCTCGAACATTCACATTTACATTTTCCTTGGTGCCGCGGGGGTGACTGGCAACGGGAGAGAAAAATACACCAAACCCCATCTTCGTTGCTCTCACCTCCTCAACATCTCCCCCAGCCGCCTCCGCCACCCCCACCACCTTGCCACCCCAAGCAGAACAAGCCCCCGGGACCAGCCTGGCACCTAAGATCCAATTAAGGCACGAAGGAAAAGAAAGGCCTGTCTGGCAAGTCGCCCTGGCGCCCAACACAGACGCTGGAGCCTCTGAATGGCAGGGGCACCCGGGGCTCTGCAGATCCAAAGGCCACTTAGGTGTCGCCTCACCTGGCACCTCCAGCCTCCCACAGGCCCAAGGCCAGAGCGACTTCCTTCTCCGCTGGGAAAAGATTTTGCCCCTCGGGCTGTCCTGCCGCCTCCTGGGCCTTTCTCCACCGCCACCCCCATCTGCCCGTTCCCTATCAAATAGCTTGGGCTTCATTTATTAATGCCCGCCTTCTGAAGGGGGGAGGGGAGAGCCCGTCAGGTATTCGCTAAGGGGCCTGGACTTCGGGGATGGGCTACGCGGGAAGAGGTCTCCAGGAGCGGCGGGGGCCTGGGGGCGTGTGTGGACCGAGCTGGGCAACAGTGTGGTAGCGGCTCCGGCCTATGCTTTCTCGTCTGACAAAACGCAAGGGGTGGCGGATGGAGAGAGACCTAGAGAGAGAAAGCTGCTGCTCTTCACCTTATGTATTTTTAATATTAATGTAATTAAAGCTGCGAGCCGAGCCAGCCTGCGGGGGCGGAGGGAGGCAGGAAGAGCCTGGGGAGAGGGAGACTGGGGGGTGGAGGGGGAGAGGCGGGGACGCGGTTGAACTACAGGCGGGCTTCTGGCTCCATTGAGGTGATGTGAGAGGGTGCTGTGCAGGGGGCAAGGGGTTAATCAATCTAGACCAGCCTTGGTGTGTCACCCCGTGGACCCCACTGGGTCAGAGAAACTGAACTACTTTGTCCACGGTTCAGAGGCCGCCCCTCGCCCCGCACCCCGGTCTCCAGGCAAACCTCAGCACCATCTCGGCCTTCAATCTGGCTTTGACCCGGCGGTATTTACAAATAAGATAAGGGTCACCTTTCTCCCCCAAAGCCACAAGATATTGCACTCAGTTCCCGCAGGTTGCAGACTCCAGACCCCTGGGGCGCGGGCAATGAAGGACTAGAGACCCCTCCGGGAGCGCCAACCCTGGACTGGATTGCCCTTCCCCCATCGCCTAGGGGTCAAGAGTTGCAACTGGGCCATCGCAGCCGCCTGGGCAAAGTGGGGGAGAGGCTGTCCCCCAGGGCGCGAAGGAGAAAAGTTGGAGGGCTGAACAGGTAAAGCTGAGCTCCGAAGAGCGAGCGTGTGTGCTCCGCCGCGCAAGGGCGCGGAGTTCGGCCGCCTCCTCTCCCGCCATCCGCGCGCCTGGGGGCACGTCCTCTGCGAACGCCTGCGAAGTCCGAGCGCCGGGGACGGCCTGATGCCGACTTGGTGCCCAGGTGACTCTGGTCGAAGATGTGTGACCACTTCCAACCCCCAACCCAGGCCGCCTCGAGGATCAGGTGCGCAGAGCCCCAGCAGCAGGTCTGGACATGCCGGACACCTGGACCCACCCCTAGCAACGTCTTCTCTCCGGGGAAAGCGACACGCCACCACCCCCAACCCAAGACTTGTCCCAGGTCGGCTGACCAGGCGCCGAAGCGTAGAATCTCGCACCTTGGGGCGCGCTGCCCGAGGTGGCCAGGTGGCTTAGCGAAGAAGCCGAGGCTAGTGCCCTGGGGCAGGGGTGGGGGGTGAGATGGGGCTGGGAGAAGGCGACCTCTAGGTTTGGAGAAGAAACTTGGTATCCGAGGGACCCCAAGTCTCGGGACCCCTAGCTCTCCTCGCCCTGCATCCAGGCAGGGCAAGGATAAGCGCCATGCGGTGCGATGCAGGGGGTCTGGGGCGGCGGAGGGGCACCCGGCGGCAGAGGGGAAGTAAGCCGCGGCCCCGTTCCACCAGGACTTCCAGGTGAACAGTCACAGCCGGAGGACCCCTCGACTCGGAGGGCACACCGGGGTCCCAGCGCCACCCAGCCGCAGGCGGCGGGCAAGGGGCTGGGGGAGGGGTCCGGGCAGAACAGCGGCCCAGCAAGGAGCGGGGAGCTGAGGGGCTCTCTCACCATCACCCCGCCGGGCGCGCCCCCATAACGGCAGGCGCGGGCGGCTGGCCGAGCGGTCCAGGGCGGACTCTCACCTGGCCGCTCTCCGGATGCCTGCCCCGCCCCCGGTGCCACCCACCCGGGGCCGGGATGCGTCCCCCAGCCCCGAGTATCTGGAGGCCTCCCACCCAGCCACCCACCCCCGGGCACCCCGCCTCGCCGCCAGCCTCGCGCACCCCGGCCCCGCCGCCTCCGCCGCCCTGAAGCCCGCGCGGGTCTCACCTTTGTGTAAAGAGTCCAGGAGCAGGAGGAAAGTTACCAGCCACATGCCATAAAGAGGCCCTATTCTCCGGGGAGGTGGTCCTGTGGCCGGCCGTGCGGCAGCGCCTCTCCCCCGCTCAGCGCGCTCCCAGCCGCCCGCACTCCGCGCCCCGCTCTCTCCGCTCCTCAGCCCAGCGCTCGGCGGCGGCGGCTCCTCCCTCCTCGGCTCCCTCGCTCCTGTCATCCGCGGGGCTGGGCTAGGCGGCCGCTCTCCCCGCCCCCCCGCGGCACCCGGGCTGGGGAGCGCCGCGCGAGCCCCGAGCCCAGACGCCCCCTCACCCAGCCCCACAAGCCCAGGCACAGGGGCGAGGGCCCGGACCCCACGACCCGGACCAGGGTTCGCCGTCTGAGAGGCGAGGGGTCCCTGCCACCCACCGGCTCCCAGCCTGCGGTCGCGCACAGGCGTGTGCCATACGTGTGCTAAGAGCCCGCCCTGCCCGGGCCACGGGCGCCCCGGGTCTCCCCGGCCCGGTCACCTGGGGCCACGGCTTCGTGCTTCCTTCCGACTCAGTTTACCACCTGGGTGGCGGAGCCTGATTCTCGGAGTAAAAGCCAGACGAAGACCCTTTGGTGCCGCCCCGGGTGACTGTCCATCTCAGAGCTGAAACCTGCATGCCCTCCCAACCCCTAGTTCCCTCTGCAAGCCTGCCTCGTGGGAAGCCCCAGGTGAGCCCAGACACCCCAGCACTCTGGGAATTTTCCTCCCACCACGCACATTGTGATTACTCAGACATTATTTGCAATGAATAGTTTTCATGTCAGCTGCATCTCCTGTATCTTCCTCCTTTATCTTCCTCTATCTCCGCTGCCCCACAGCTTTGTCACTATGCAGAAACTGGTTTATTCCTTAGAGCAATCTGCCTAAAGTTGGCATGGAATTGACTAGGGCTTGAGTGAGGGTATCCGCTCAGTTACAAAATGAATGTTGAGTACATGCTGTGTGCCAGGCAGTGGGTTAGGCACTGGGGCCCAAGGCATTTACTTTTTAAAATACGTTAACATCTACATGATATAAAAGTTACCATTTTCTTTCTACGTGGCATTGAGTACATTTGCAGTGTTGTACCACCGTCACCACTATTCATTTCCAGAACTTTTCACCATCCAGACAGAAAGGTACCCATTGAACGATAACTCTGTATTCCCCAGCTCCTGGTAAGCACGAATCTACTTTTCCATCTCTATGAATTTGCACATGAGTGGAATCGTACAACTTTATATCTTCTTTCACTTAGCATAATGTCTTTAAGTTTCATCCATGTTGTAACGTGTCAGAATTGTGTTCCTTTTCATAGCTGAATAATATTCCATAGTATATATAGACCGCACTTTGTCTATTCATTTGTCAGTGGACACTTGTGTTGCCCCCACCCTTTGGCGATTATGGACAATGCTGCCTTGAACATAGCCGTACAAGTATCTCTTTGAGAGTCTGCTTTCAACTCTTTGGGGAGTGGTAATTTCTGGATCCTATGGTGATTCTATTTTTAACTTTTTGAGGAACTGCCAGGTGCATTTACTTTTGTCCTATAGCGCTTTCAGAGTTTAAAGGGCCCTCACCTGCGATTGCTCCGAGCCGTCCTCACAATATTCTTTGAAGCTTTATCACTCCCTTTTAAAACAGGTGAGAAAAATGAGGCTTGGCTTGTTCAAGGTCACCCAGTTTGTATCGCAAGCAAGACCGGAACCCAGGTCTCCTGATTCTGGGGCAGAAGTGCTTGGTCTGCACGGGGCTGCCTCCCCTGGTGGCCCTACTCTGTGACACCAAGTCACCACTCCACAGAAGATACTTTTTCTCTAGGTGTTTTGCCCTCTGGAAACACAAGTACGGGCTTCCCAGATGGTGCTAATGGTAAAGAATCTGCCTGCCAATGCAGGAGACCCAAGAGACACAGGTTCCATTCCTGGGTTGGGAAGATCCCCTGGAGGAGGAAATGGCAACCCACTCCAGTATTCTTGTATGGAGAATCCCATGGACAGAAAAGGATGGCAGGCTATAGTCCATGAGGTCACAAAGAGTCGGACACAACTGAGTGACTGAACACACACACAGGTATAGATCAGAGACGAGGGGCAGACTGCAACAGGTGTTTGAGTTGACACAGCCCACCCTCCGCTTGACAGGTGAGGAAGCCGAGACCTGGAGCGAGGAAGCGGGGGACCTGCGGGGGTCAGGCAGGCAGCCACAGGGCCCAGCCATCTCCAGTCTGCTGGGAGGAAGCGGGGGACCTGCCAGGGGTCAGGCAGGCAGCCACAGAGCCCAGCCATCTCCAGTCTGCTGGCAGAGAGCGTCCCTCAGCACTGCCAGCCTGCTGGGCTCGTTCGTCTGCCCTGTTCCTCCCCTTCTGAAGGAGACTGTTGCCGACAGGAATCCAGTTATTTAAAACTAAGCCTATTGACCCAGAGCACCTGGTCAGGCCGTGCCTAAAATAAACTGCTAAGTCAGATAGGATGAAAGGGGCTGCTGTCTGTCAGGAGGGGCAGACTCTGAGTGGGGCCTGGGGGTGTCAGCACAGCTGCTCAGGCCCCACATGCTGGAAAGAGAGAGGGGGACCCCCTTCTCTCCATTTACCTGAAGTACCTCCTCTAACCTGAGTGTCCCTTTTATGCAGGTTACACCTGAGGGCCTTTCAGGGACCACAGCACCCTGTGGAGAGAGTCAGGTGTGACCTGAAGGGTGAAGTCATTTGCTGACTGTCTCCTGAAGAGGCTGCGAGGATATGGGGAGCGGGGCTGGGCAGGTGAGGAGGGCAGACTCGCTCTAGCACAAGGAAGCTCTCTCTATATATAATGTGATGGTTAAGAGAGTGGTTTTGAAGCCAGAGCTAAGATCTCAGCCCAACTCTGCCCTCACTAGCTGTACACCTTTGGGGAATTCATGGGCACTAAGCCCCTGTTCCCTCACCTGTAACATGGGGACAGCCACAGCATCCGCCTCGGAGAGCTATTGTGAGGATTAAATAAGACAGGCCTGGTGGCTGGCATGTAGCAAGCACAGTAAATACGTCTATCGCTAATGTTATTGGCTTTGCTCAGAGGACCTTGACCTGTGCGGGGGAGGGGAGGGAAGAGCTGGATGGGAGAGGATATTGGGATGACATTCTGCGGTCCATATGGCATCGAGGCCAGAGTTCAGACGTTGGGAATCCAGGAAGCGGCCACAGAAACACGGAAGGAAGATGCACTTGAGGCTGAAAAGCAAGGCGTGATCGTCCTCAAGGAAAGGACCTGAAAATAGACAGTCCTCCTGCTTTTCGTATTTTCCATTTCCTAGGTTTTGTCCCTCCTTAGTATTTAGGAAAACATCCTTGAAAGTGACAGTCTGGCTCCGCGATGTTCCGAAGTCCCCTCTTAACAGGAGATGGAGGTGGGGAGTAGCCTGGCAGAGTCAGCAAGAATCCCAGCAAGGGAACCCCCAGGGAAAAGCGACAGGAAAGACAGTGGGATGCGTGCTTCACCTCCGCCCACGTCAAACCCCGATGCTTTCCTCCCACAGCTGACATTTTGGAGGGACTCTTTTTTAATTTTGATAGGAGGGACAATTCCTTTAGAGTCCCAACTTGGAAAGGAGCCCTCACACCCCCACAGAAATGTATGCTCACCGACGTGAGAAAAAACACAGTTGCCCAGGCAAACATCCATGTGTACAGGTAAACAAACACTTAATGACAGGCACACCTGTGCTCAGATGCAGTTTGAATACAGTCCAAAAATCCTGCATTGACACCTATACATATGCCCTAATTTGTGGGATTCATTGCCAGTAGAGACACACCATTCATTTAAAACCAGTGATTAATTTTCAATGTTTTATTGCATTAGAATGGTGGGTGATGAAGTAGCTGGTGTGTGTGTGTGTTTTACCAATGCCAGTTGAAGCAGCTATATGAAGACGCTGGGAGGTGAACCCTTTCTAATTCAGGCTAATCATGGATATTTTGGGGGGTATTATTTTGCCATGTTATATTAGGGCTAGAGCCATCGTGAGAAACCACAGATGTTTTTATTGTTTAACTCAAACAACAGCTTATATATTTTGGATACTTTTCTTCAAAAACAAAGACATATAATTATTTTAGTAAAGCCTTCCTATGTGCTCTGAAATTCTTTAACAACTCAGTATGATCATGGTTTTCATAAAAGGAATCAATACTGAACCAGGTCAGTGGTACAAACTTGACATTTGGGGTTATATAGCTAATTCAGGATTGACCTTCTTAGTACTTATTCATTGGTTGGAGGAGAAAAAAATAAGGATTTCCTTGGCTTTTTTTTTTTTTCTTTTTTCTCCAATCTGTAATTGATTTTAATGTTATATGAAGAGTTCTGGGTTCTAGTCTTATTTTTGCCACTGTAAGTCAGCTGTGATCTTGGACAAGTCATTATCTTTCTGGGGCTTCAGTTTCTTCACCTCTGAATGTTCTCTAATGTAGGCAGAGACAGAAATATGTATTTTCACACAGATACTCAGAAGTAAACCTCACAAAGGAAACCATTTTTGCTGCAAATGCATGCACGTGTATCTAGAATACTTCTGTCTTCTTGAGCCAAGCTTGTTATTACTGTGCAGTTGCTAAGTCTGTCCAACTCCTTGCAACCCCATGAAAGCCAGGCTTCCCTGTCCTTCACCATCTCCCAGAGTTTGCTCGAATTCATGTCATTGACTCGATGATGCCATCCAACCATCTCATCCTCTGTCTCCCCCTTCTCTTTTTGCCCTCAATCTTTCCCAGCATCAGGGTCTTGAGAAAGGTGAATCATTGCAATTCATAGACTATGCTGCTGCTGCAGCTGCTAAGTCACTTCAGTCGTGTCCGACTCTGTGCGACCCCATAGACGGCCTCCTAACAGTCTCCCCCGTCCCTGGGATTCTCCAGGCAAAAACACTGGAGTGGGTTGCCATTTCTTTCTCTAATGCATGAAAGTGAAAAGTGAAAGTGAAGTCACTATGATGCCTATATAAAAAGGCAGTGCTGCTGCTGCTAAGTCGCTTCAGTCGTGTCTGACTCTGTGCAACCCCATAGATGGCAGCCCGCCAGGCTCCCCCGTCCCTGGGATTCTCCAGGCAAGAACACTGGAGTGGGTCGCCATTTCCTTCTCCAATGCGTGAAAGTGAAAAGTGAAAGTGAAGTCACTCAGTCGTGTCCAACTCTTAGCGACCCCATGGACTGCAGCCCACCAGGCTTCTCCGTCCATGAGATTTTCCAGGCAAGAGTACTGGAGTGGGGTGCCATTGTACTGTCATTAAATTACCTGGGCATTTCTTAAACCGAAGTTCTGTATGCTTAATGCTGAGGCTGTCTAGGTACATTTTGTCACTTACCCTCTCCACATCTTGGATTCTAGTATCATGATCCTAAGCTCTCTGAACAAAGGGCCCCAATCTTTGAGGCTCCTCCCCCACAGATGGCACCTCTGGGGGCCCACAGACCTTGTACAGGCCACTGTCTCAGGAGGGTTGGTCAGGGGGTGCAGAAACCCCCTCAATAACTGCAGCCTCTTCACCATAGTCCTATCTCTGCTCCCCACTCTGAAACTGGCTAGGAAGTGAACCCGGAGAGGTTCCATGAAGCCCAAATTCTGTGCAGCTGAAGCTCTCTCTCGAGGGGTGGGGGCAGGGGAAGGTAGGAGGAATCCAAACAAAGTGAGAAAGAAAAACAGGAAAATTCCATGAGTGGGAGCTCACTTTGCTAGCTTCCCAGGTCATTCTACAGTTCTGCTGACCCACAAGGCACTCACAAATGTGCTCATCAAACTGTACGTGAACATTTTCTCTCTGGAAAGCCTGAGTGCAACATTTTCCACTCCTTCTTCCTCAGGTACCCGGTGCCCCTTCTCCACCTGTGTGAGCCTCCCTTAGCAGCAAGGCCTGGTCAGGCACCCCCAGCTTTCCCCAGCCAGCACAGACCAGTTTTTTCACCTCTGCAGGGACCTTCTCTGGACTCTGCTTGCCCCAGACATCTCCTTGGCCTGTGGCTCTTACCCCTTCCTCCCGCATTGTGGCTACTACTTATGTACACATTTGACTTGTCTCCTCTTCCAAATACTAGGCTCCAAACCTGTTTGGTTTGTACCTGCAGAGCCTGATGCTTCCTTGCACTAGGAGGAACTCGATGCTAATTTCATGACCAGACAAGCTCATTCTTACAGGGCTGCAAATACCCAATTACAACTTCACGGGTCATGCCTTCCAGCAGTGTGTCCTTTAACTGGAATCAAAGCCTTAAAGCTTTCCCCTTATCAGATGAAAAGTTTCTGGCCTGGACAGGTGAGCACCAGAGATTCAGGAACTCTGACCCTAAAGCCAGGTCTCAGCAGATCCCCGTGTAGCCAGCCTCACCGTGGTCTTTCTCATGTTCATCATCGCGTGGGACTTTGGGGATCACAAAGGCTTCACATTTTCTTTTATTTCAGATCCTTGTCCATAACAGACCAGATGAGGCCAGAAAGGTCTTGTTCACTTCACAGATGAAGAAACGGGAACTCCGAGAGGCTTGTGATGTGCCCAGAGGCAGAGCTACCATGAATCTAATACAACTGATGTCCCAGAGTTCCACAGGGTCTCAGCAATGAGTTCACATAGTCAGATGGTATTGGTAATTTGGTGGAATACTACAGTTGATCTGCAATCAATTATGGCTTCTGCTCTTTTCCACTCTGGTGTGCATGATGGGTTCTGATGTGCATTTGGGGCTCTGACTCAGGATCCCCCAAAGCAAGTGAGAGATGAATCTATACCTCACTCATTAGATTTGGGATTGGTGAGGTATGTTTTTTTGCAGCCATCCCAGCATAGGGAATGGCTGTAGGAATACGACCACCCATTGCACCAACTTACTTGGCTTTGTGACACAAAGTTGTAGGGCCCAAGTCGAATCACAGCATGATATGGCTTAAGACGTCTGTACTAGAGATGTGTGTCATGGAAGAGAAACCAGGTCAGAAATGTATGGAGCCAGGAGCTGGTTGGTGAAATTGTGAGCAGAAAAATTGTGTAAGAAAAATGTTTTTAAGGCATTTAGAGGTGTGTCAGGTAGTGAGTTCACACAAATACTGTGATTTGCCCAGATTGTGTGAGGTCTGTGGTATTTGTCAGTTGTTTCAGAATTTGTAATTTGCAGCAATTTTCTTTTTAGCACCCTAAATAATCATGTTTGTCCCTCATTTTGTATTCATAGCTGTGTATTGTTTTCCCGAAGGAGGGCCCTCCGAATGGTCTAAGCTTCAGGTCCTACAGAGCCTGAGTCCATCCTAGGGGGTGGGTCACACCGTGGAGGCTGAGATGAGCCAAGAAGCAGGTTTTCTGGATTCTGGCACAGGAATCCAGGACTGGATTCCCATCACAGTCCCTTGCCTCAGAGATGTCACACACCATGTAATTTATGTGTTTGTCCAGTGCTACACACACAGAGGATACTTTGAAAGGCCACAGCCCCTGAAGAGATTCTCCTCCACTCTACAGGGAAGGTCAAGGTCCCAGCCGTGGAACTAGCCCTGACTTAGATGCTCAAAGCCCTCTTCCTAGGAAATCTGGCCACTTCATTCTCAGACCGGAGGATCTCAGGGGAAGAAGGCCACTTAGAGTCCCCTCTGCACCCTCTCTGGGGGACAATGCCCCTCCCATCCCTGGGGTAGGGCCACCAGCATGGAGGACTGAGGTGTCCCTCAAAGCCCAAGGGTCATAGAAGACACCAGGAAGCCCCTCCAGCCTCACTGAGCACAGAAAGTCCATGTGCTGGTGGGCAAAGTCACAGAGCTGGAGTGCTGTAGCGGTGGGTAAAATGCTGTTTGGGGTTGCCAGGGGAAACGGCAACATTGTGGAAACGGTGAGAAGGGTGGAGGGTACCAGCCCAACAGCCGTAGACTCAGCGAGGGGCCCAGCGGTGCCTGAGAACCCCCCTGAGCAGCCCCACTTCGCACCCACGTGCTCTCTCTACACCACCAGACAGGTGCTGACAGTCTGGTTAAATTCTTCCAGAACGAGGGGCTCCCTACCCACACAGAAGTTCATCCTAACCTTACCCTCTGTGATCACACACTCACTCTTTTCTTTATGGGGCCCGCTCTGCCTTAGTCCTCTGGAGTTCAAAGGATCGGCCAGATGACAGTTTTGCAAATATTTGAGAAGAGCCTCCACAGCACCCTCCTTGCCCCGAGCCTTTCTTTTGCCAGACTAAATATCACAGTTCTGTCCATCTCTCCTGTTCCAGCATAATTTCCAGATCTTTGCCTCTCCTGGTCTTCCCCTTTGCACATATTCAACTTTCAAAACATCTCCTTTTTTAAAAAAAACTTTTTATTTTGTATTGGGGTCTAGCCAATTAACAAACTGTGTTGTGATAGTTTCAGGTGGACAGCAGAGGTCCTCTGCCATGCATATGCATGTATCCATTCTCCCCCAAGCTCCTCCCCTCCAGGCTGCCATGTAACATTTAGCAGAGTTCCCTGTGCTCTATAGTAGGTCCTTACTGGTTATCTACTTTAAATATAGCAGTGTGTGCATGTCCATCCCCAACTCCCTAACTATCCTTGCATGCGAGCTAAGTCGTTTCAGTCATGTCTGACTCTCTGTGACCTCATGGACTGTAGCCCTCCAGGCTCCTGTGTCCATGGGATTCTCCAGGCCAGAATATTGGAGTAGGTTGCCATGCCCTCCTCCAGAGGATCTTTCTGACCTAGGGATGGAACCCACAGTTCCTGGGCCTCCTGCACTGTAGGCAGATTATTTACCACTAGCATCAGCTGGGAAGCCCCTAACTATCCCTGCATCTCCCTTAAAAGCCGAATGGCCCCAATACTCCAGATGAGGTTGGAGCAGTTTTGAGGACAGAAATTGACACTCCCTAGATAGGTATTGGCAGAGAAGGCAATGGCACCCCACTCCAGTACTCTTGCCTGGAAAATCCCATGGATGGAGGAGCCTGGTAGGCTGCAGTCCATGGGGTCACTAAGAGTCGGACACGACTGAGCAACTTCACTTTCACTTTTCACTTTCATGCATTGGAGAAGGAAATGGCAACCCACTCCAGTGTTCTTGCCTGGAGAATCCCAGGGACGAGGGAGCCTGGTGGGCTGCTGTCTATGGGGTCTCACGGAGTTGGACACGACTGAAGCGACTTAGCAGCAGCAGCAGCAGATAGGTATTGGACCGTCTCTGTTGCCCAAGATTTGATTGGCTCTTTGGGGCTGACACACCAATTATGCTGGACCTCTTTCCCATGAGCTGCTGCTGCCCTGTGACCCTGGTGTGGATGATCGGGGGTTGGGGGGGCATGACTAGACACATTTTTTGCAGAATGTTCGGAGAGGAAATACTGCCTAGGTCAAATGGCATCATTTACACACACCAGGTAAGACTCTGCATGTGTGCGTGTTAAGTTGCTTCAGTTGTGTCTGACTCTGTGCGACCCCGTGGACTGTAGCCCTCCAGGCTCCTCTGTCCATGGGATTCTCCAGGCGAGAATACTGGAATGGGTTGCCATACCTTCCTCCAGGGGATCTTCCCAACACAGGGATCAAACCAGTATCTCTTAAGTTTCCTGCATTGGTAGGCAGGTTCTTTACCATTAGCGCCACCTGGGAAGCCCCGGTAAGACTCTGAACAACCTCTGAAGGCCCAGCCCAGTCTAGTGTGGGTCGCAGGCCTAGCTGAGAATGTAGGCGTGAGGAGCAGGAGGCCCAATCTCAGACCACATGGCATTGAAAGTGTAGCATCTTTACTACATGTGATCGTACTTAAACAAACCCAGCTGACAAGGCAGAATGATCTTGGGAAAATGATCATTTCCTAAGAGTTTCATGAACAGGAAATAGGTGATATGCAAAAACTGAGTTCTGGTCAAATAGGCTTGGAAAACACTGGCATAACCAAGGCAAATAGGTTTCTTTTACTGCAAGGACTTCCCAGAACCGTTCAAACACTGTAGGAGGTATTGGGAACCTCCGAGTTGTGGATACAGTGTGAAGTATTTGGGGAGGTTTCCCATTTCTCCTAGTTTGAAATCTCTGTCCTTTCACTGGCCACTGCTCACACTCAACCCAGAGGAAGCACATGTCAGGTTATTTGCACTTTCAGCAAGTTTTTGCCTGGCCCTTGTGCAAGGAGCTCCCAGTGTCCCTGAAAACCCCAAGGTGGGTCCCTACCCTGGTGAGCTTGCACTTAGTGGGGAAGGAGACAGAGAGGTCAGCATGCGGAGGTCTGCACGCTGACCCTAAAGGTCAGAGTGGGAAGGGGTCTGGAGGCCATCTATTGGGAGCACCTTGTGTCACAGAGGAGGAGACTGTGGCCGTGCAGGTGAAGAAAATCCAGGCCACGTGGTCTGAGGGTCAGTGGCAGTGCTTGGAGGCAGGACTCCTGACCCCCAGGCCTGCTCTCCATCTACCGAGGCATTCACAACCCAGGTTGTATTGTCCTCTGTATCCCGCCCATCAGTTGGGTAGCCCTGCCTGCCACTCTATCCTCTGCAGCCATAGTGTTCAGTTAGAAGACATTTAAGATTCTACCTAGGGCTGAGATTCAATGAGACTGTGAAGACAGATGCTTCAGCTCAGAGAAAGGAGTGGTTAGGAAAAATCAAGGCAGGATGTGAGTGGGCTTTGTGATGGGAAGAGCCTGGAGAGTAAAAGCTGGATAGAAATAGATGTACCAGGAGTTGGGACATCTCAAACTCTCTGCGGGGGTTTCATGAACCTGGCTCTGTGGGGTGTGTTTGCCCATCTGAGATACAGGTACGTGAGATACCCACACACCTGGCACGAGGTGGTTTAAGGCTGAGCCTTCCAAGACTCATTGGTCAGAACCTGAACTGAATTGGCCAGTTGTTTGTCTGAATCAGCCAAAGTAGCTTTTTCTTTTGGCAAATTATAACCAGAGCCATGGACTCCTAATAACGATTATTATCATTAAACCCTATTATGGTCCAGCACTATGCTAAGTACTTTAGGTGCATAATCTCAGTTAACCCTCCAAACAACCTATAAGACTGATATAATTATGATCATCCCCATTTTACAGACAGCGAAACTGAGACATAGGGAAATTCACACAGCTAGTGTCAGAGGCCCAAGCCTTGAGCAGGACTGGCCACAGAGTCTCCTTTCTCTTTATTGCCATTCGTGGAGGTTGGTAGTATCTCTGTTGTCAAGTTTTCAGCAAGGTTTTAATATGGAAAATTTCAAACGTATCACAAGTAGAGAGAAGAGTGTAATGAATTGCCATGCACCCATCTTCTAGGGCCAACAATTGTTGACTTGTGGCCAATCTTGTCTTATCTGTATTCCCCCTCCACCCTCACTTCCCATCACCAAGGATATTTTTAAGCAAATCTCATGCATTATATAAGTTCATCCGCAGATCCTTCAGTGTGCATCTCTTAGAGATAAGGCTGAATCCTCATTCTCAGTCACTACACTTGATGCTGTCCTGACTGAGAAGTAGCTTAGACCACACACACATACACACACACACACGACTTCAGGCCAGCCACTGCCTAGAACAGCTGAGCTCACAGCGGTCTGTTCCAAAGCCCTCAGCTCACAGCCTGGCCAAACAGCCTCCCTGAGCCTCCTCAGAGGGTCTCGCTGCAGCTGCAGCCCCTGCCAGCAGTCTAGCTTCTCTGGAGACGGGCAACACCAGGTCTTCTTCCTGGCGGGGTTGTTGCCACTAAGACAACAGTCTAGACCAGCCTGGACCTGGCCCCCCAACTCAGGCCATGCCCCTAATCCCGGTTCCTATTCAAGGTGGTTTTTAGGGTGCTCTCCTGCCCACCCCGCTCAGTCGAAGAGCATGAGGTAAGGAAGAGATGGAGCTGAACAAAGGACCTGGAATCAGAGATTCACTGTGCCTAGCAGGAACTCACTTTCCTCACCTGTAAAATGGGAGCATAACACCTATCACGTGGGGTGGCAGTGAGTGTCCAAGGAGACAATCATTCCCCACGGTTGTTTGGTGACAGGATTGTGCAGTACCTGACATGGCCAGCAGGTGTCACCCAAAGACTAGCACCCGAAACCTTGGACTGGGGCAGGGTGAGGTGGGGTGGGGGCTGCTCCATTGAGGGGATTGTTTTTCCATATGAGATCTGGTTGAACTTCGGGAAAGAGGATGACAGTTCGGTCTGTGGGATTTCTCCTTGGAAAAGTCAGGTCTGGCTCTATCCAGAATTAAAAAGTAGAGCTTTGCAGGCTTTAAAGCATGCTCCCTCGAAGACACCAGTGAGACAGGTATCGATACTCACGTTTTACAGATGAGGAAATTGAGGTTGCAAGAAGCAAGTGACCTGCTAAAGGTTAAGCAGTCACTAAATACAGAGCTGAGACTCCAGCTCAAGTCTTCTGCTTCCCTATTCTAGACGCTCTGCTGAGGCACCTCCTCAGAGGACAAGCCTTTGAGGGGACCTGGGACTGGCCTGGCCTCTGATTGCTGTCCTCTGAGAGTGTCTTCCTCTTTGAGGCTCAGATTTCACTGTTCAGCAAGGACTGAACTAGATTAGTGGTTCCTAAATTCAACTAATCAACCACACACACACACAAACACACATATACAAACACACACACACACACACACACATGACCATGGAGACAGAGAAAGAGAGATCCAAGACTACAGAAGCAGGGATCTGTATTCTATATTTCCCAGGGGTTTGAATCCCAGCTGCTCAGCATAGGTATTAGGACTGGCATTTAGGAAACACCAGACAGGCAGATCTATGGGTTTGTGTTCTGCAGTTTCATAAACAAGTTCCACTTAAGCTTATTAAAATACCTACCATGGTGCCTGGCACATACTTGATATTCAAATATCCAATACATATTTTGCTGAATTATATTGAAATGCATGTAATCACCCAACCCAGTGAAAACCTTGATTGATATTGCTTCACACTGCAATTAAAACCCACATTGCACATCTGTAGTGCTTTATGGCTTACCGATCTTGGTTTTTTAATATAATTTTTATGTATTTATTTTATTTTTGGCTGCCCTGGGACTTTGTTGCTTCAGGTAGGCTTTCTCTAGTTGTGGTGCCAGGGCTTCTCACTGCTGCGGCTTCTCCTGTTGCAGAGCACAGGCTCTAGGATGCACGGGCTTCAGTAGCTCTGCCTCCCAGGCTCTAGAGCACAGGCTCAATAGTTGTGGTGCAGGGGCTCAGTTGCTCTGTGGCACGTGGGATCTTCCCGGATCAGGGATCGAATTCATGTTTCCTGCATTGATGGGTGGATTCTTTACCACTGAGCCACCAGTGAAGTCCCCGATCTTGTTTACACAAAATATCTCGCTCAATCTCTTTAATGCGTTGGGCATTGTGACCCCCATCTTGCAGATGAGAAAACTGAGGGTCAGAGACACTAAGGGGCAGGCCCCGTGCTGCCCAGCTAGTCAGTGGCAGAGCCAGGCTCCAGACCCAAGCCTGTGCTCCATCGCCCCCCACGCCTCTTCCGCTGTAGTATTCCTGCTCTGATCGTTTTCACTACGTGGTTTGAGAGGAGGAAAAACATCACATCGAGAGGAGGGCAGGGCAGTGTGAAGCCCAGGAGCCGCCTCCCCCTCCCTCTGCCTGGGCCCTGGCGGCTGTGTGGCTCTGGAGGGCACATCCCACTGTCTTGGCACTTCAGTCAGTCTCCAGTTCCCTGTGGACACCTCCATTCCCAGCCACTGCACGGGGAATCTGGTTATCTGCCTCCCCCTAGCGCCACAAGAAGGGACAGGGCAGGCTCGGGTTCTCCACCACACGTCTGCCCCTCACCCCAAGCCCTGCCTCACAGTGAAGCCGGGATCCACGCTCACCCCCTGCCTAGCTGTGTGTGTGTCCTCTAAGAACCCAGCCCTCATGCTCAGCTGAGGGGTCATGGTCCAGAGAGTGGCTGGCAAGGTGGAGCTGCCTGTTCCCCATGCCCCAGATGCTGGGCTCGGCCTCTTGGGTCCACGCAGGCCCCCCATCGCCTGGCCTGTCTGGCTTCTCCCCAGTTCTAACATACAGCACACATGTATGTACACATACACTCACACACACTCACACTCCCAACACACGCACAAATTTTTTCCACAAACCCTCCCTGGTCCCCATACAGCAGCCATAGACCACCCTCCACTGATTTCAGGGGAGCTGGTGAGCCCAGCCAAGCTGGCAGAGGGTCCAGATGGGTGGGGACTCCCAGGACGGGTCAGGCCACGTCCACACTGTGGCCCAAATTGTGCACATGGGTGTCGGGCTAAGCGTGGACTCAGGGCCTCTGCCTCCTGGCCCTGAATAGTGTTCTAGAAGACTGCAGTGGCCGGTCAGGCATTAAGGACAAGGGCTGGGGTGCCTGCAGAGTTCAGGAGCACCAGATGTCCACACTGGGAGAATCTTCGAGAGTATAAACAAAGCAGCCGCCGGTCAGCGAGGACCAGTCTGGAGCCCGAACTCCTCGAATCAGATGTTGTTTCTCCATCTGGGGGAAACTGAGATTGGGGGGGGGGGGCGGGGACATAGCCACCATCCCATAGTTCACAATTGGTCAGGCCAGGGCTCACATCCAGGCGGGTTGATTCCAGAGCCTGTGATCTTAACTGTCTCATCAGGGACAAAATGCTGGCTGTCACTAGGACAGGCCCCTAGTAGCCCCTTCCTGGCTCAGGCTCCAGGGGTGCACACAGACACACCACCAGCCACCTGACCAGACTGCAAAGCCCAGCAGCTCTCTCTACCCCCTGAGAAGCTGGGAAGCAGCAGGCGCAGCTGCGGGTGATCACTCATTCGTTCCTCTGGTCAGCCAGTCACGAGCTCAGTCAACAAACATTTACTGAGAGCGTACTACAGCCTCTGATGGGCGCAGCGCTGGGGACGGGTGGGTAAACCATTAGATGCCGCCCCCACCCTCGTGTGGTTTGCAGACCGTGAGGCAGACAGACATGAAGGAATGGTCAGAGTCTCAAGAGACGCAGCATCTCCAACAGGTCCCCTGGGAGCAGGGTTCAGGAAGGGTCTGGGAGTCGCTGAGACCCCGCGGGACCCATCGCATCCTGCTCGGGGCGGGCGTCGGAGGGCTGAGGCCGCTCCCCAGTGATGTGACTCACTGCTTCAGGAGCAGATGGTCCATGGACAGGAGACCTGAAATGTTATTTACTTCAGGGCGGGGGCCACTCGGCTCCAGGCAGCTGGGTTTGGCACGACTCTGTTACTGATTGATAGGCCTTTCAGGGAACAAAGACCAGGAGAGAATACAACACGCTCCTGGCTCTGGGCCAAGCCAGCCTCGTCTCCTTTGCTTTGTCAAGTGTGTCTTTTTTGTCTGCCTTCATTACTTGCTGGGTACCTCTGTTTTAACTGCTAGGAGGGAGTGAGCATGTGTGTGTGTGTGTGTGTACCCCCAGCCTCCTTGGGCACTGTTCATCTAGGGGCTGGGAATAACAAGGGGACCAGCTACAGGTCCCACTTACCCCTTCCTAGAGCCCCTTGACTCTGAAGCCAACGCCTGCAATTTTGGTCTTGTGTTTGCTTTTTCCAAAGCCAAGTCCGAGACAGACGAGTGTTTCAGGGTCACACAGGAGCCGGAGGCCAAAGCTGGCAGGGAGACCAGCGTCCCCAGCATGGACGGCACTGCCGATGAAGTTCCGGGCCTCAAACTGCTGCCCCAGCCTGAAACTTCCCCTCCTCTAACCTCCCCTCGGCCACCTCACCTGGGGAATTCCTCCTGGTGATACCAAGGAAGCCCTTCGGGGAAGCAACAGCAAGAATTTCTTGAAACAGGAACCAAGTTTAAGAGTTCCAGAGGCCAACAGCAGCCAGGAGTGCCCCGGGCCCTCCGGGGGAGTGGGGAGGTCATGTAGGGTCAGAGCAGGCAGCCTGAAATTCCCCCCTAAATAAGTTACCGAATCAGAACCTGGGGAGCCATGACCCTGGGTGCAGAGGGTTCCTGTGCTGTCCAGGCACGAGGCCCATCCACCCCTGGGGAAAAGCCCCTACCTGGTTTTCTGTGGTGACCTCCCTAGGCGCCCCCACCCCTGGGGCCCCCAGTGTCAAGCTGAGGTCATGGACCCCAAGGTCCCAAGTTCTAAATAGGTTTTCTTCCCACGCCCTCAGCCACTCAACTGCAGAGGATATTGAGTGTCCCCAGTGGGGGCGGGGAACACCGAGGCTGAGTTGAGTGTTTCTTCTAAGGCTGGGTCACTCAGCCACCTCCCTGGCTGTCTCAGCCCAGTCCCTGGCTCCGTGATTCCCCTTCCAAGGCCCTGTGGCTGCTGTGGCCTGGCTCCGAGGCCCGGACCCGATCCATCTTCCCAGCCAGAGACTTGCTGTGACTACAGGACAAGGCCAGGCGGCTGTGGCATTGGTCTCTGATCTCCACCTCCCCCCTCCCCCCCGGGTGTTTGTCAGGCGGACGATGAAGAATGAGCGCCTGGCAAGGAGCAGGTCACCACCGGGCAAAGCCCTGCTGAATTGCAGTTCAGACCTCAGCTGCCTGCAGCCGAGGATCAACAGGGAGGCCATTAATCTCTCCAGCAGGGGTGAGTGGGAGGAGGGCCTGGGTGGGGGGGAACCTCAACAGTCCCCTCTGCCCTGGACCTCTCTTCAGCTCAGCACCCCCAACCCCACCCCATCCCTATCAGCCCAGGGAACCCACTCCCTAGGACAGGTTGGGGCCAGGGGGATGCTCAGGGTGGGCTCTTGGGGACTCTCCTTGCTCGCCTCTCTCCAGGTCCTGCTCATGACACTGATTAAATCAAACTATGTGGTTGGAGGCTACATAACTACCCCAAGCCAAGGAATCTGTGTAGATCACAGAGGGTCTCTACCTTCCATGAAGGCTCAAGACCCCAGAGCAGGGCAAATTACACCGGAGGGGTGTGCAGACAGAATGGAAAGGGCCCAGGGCGTTCCTGGGAAACCAGGGCACTGGGTAGACCCGGAGGCCTCTTCTTCCAGCAAAGGACTCCCAGCCTTTTGTTGTTCAGTCGCTCCGTCGTGTTCGATTCTTTGCAACCCCATAGACTGCAGCATGCCAGGCTTCCCTGTCCTTCACCATCTCCCAGAGTTTGCTCAAACTCATGACCGTCAAGTCGGTGATGCCATCCAGCCACCTCATCCTCTGTCTCCCTCTTCTGCCAGCCCCTAGACTGAGTTGAAAACGCCCTTTGAAAAGGATTTGGAGTAAGACACATCCTCCCTCTGGTGGTGACAAATGGAATTGCATGCCCTCAGACTAAGGCTGTTTTTGTCACTGTTGTGTGATTAAAAGTAATTCATTCAATCACGTCCCAGTCTGGGTGTTTATTCGTGACTTAATTTGTGTATGAATTGTGGAAAATCCCAGAGTGAAGTGAAAGTTCAGTAGCTCTCAGTCCTTGTGACCTTCATGGAGAGGGAAGGGGAGAGTGTTCATGAGGACACTGAAGGTTACCCGGATCTGTGGCTTTCAGCAGCGGCTGCTCTCCTGGGAGCTGCTTAAGTAACAGCTGGCATGGGCCCACCCTAAGGTTAATATTTGACAGTTCTGGAGGGGACACTGGGTAGTTTGCACAGCACCCCGGGTGCTCCAGGGTGACAGCCTGGGATCCAGGGAAACCTCATGGTTCATAGGGATGGAGGGCTTACAGCAGGGGCAGAGGCCAAAGTGACTCACCCAGGACCAGCCTCCTCCAAGGCAGCTGGGTTGGCAGGCTCGGGGCCTGTGTACAGAACCTTCTAGAAACATGACTCCTCTCCACAGCTCTTCTCCTCAGGTGAGCCGCAGGCCTGGAATACCCTTCTTCCTGGTTGCCTTGCTGCTACATCCAAGAAATTTCAGGAGCCCCCCTCCCTGAAATCCCCCATGGCTGGACCTGCCCCATCCCATTCATTTCTCCCACTGTCGTGGACAGCTCCAGTGTCTTGCAAATCCTGAATTCTATTTAGGGGGTTGGCCTGTCAGGTTTTATTTGTCATCCGTGAGCCCACATTCAGAGCAGGATGTCACAAAGACCTTGGCCCTGAGGGGCAAGAGCCAAGGTTTCCACTCTGTGTCTCACTGGAGTGTCTCCTCCCAACCCAGGGGTCAGTGAGAAGGACTCTGAAATGGAGCCAGAGACCTGGGGTGTCGCTCTGGATCTGACACCGGCTGGCTGTGTCACCTGGACAAGTCCCTGCCTTTCTCAGGACCTCAGTTTCTCTTTCTGAAAATTAAGGATTGTCTACTTTGCTCCCTACAGGCCTTCGGTGCCCAAGCCTTCTGTGAATCTGTGAGGGTTGGTGGTCCTGGGGACAGTGGATTAAGACAAAGAACTCAGTTCTCAAGCTGAGTGCGGCCTACACTGCCTCCAGCGCCCTGCTTGTTCATTTCAAACTCTGCTGACTTGCTGTTGTCTTGGTTTCCCGGGCCAATCCCTCCCCCTTCCCTTGGATGCTCAAAAACTCAGATGAGGAAATGGACACTGGGTGGTGCCATGATCCCACCATCCCATCCAGCCTCAGAGCCGCCTCTCCTCTCTGAGGGAAGGGAGGGAAAGGGGAGACGGGCCCTTTCCAGAGGGCAGAAAGTGCCCGAGGCGGGCAGCGTGCTGTGCTGTCTGGGGGCTGTGGGCATCAGGAAGTCAGGGGCTGGTGGGAGGGGCAGCCTGACACCACCTCTGGTTGAAGTGGGGTGGAGGCCTACGGGCATGGACAGGGGGCTGGGGGAAAGGTTAACAGAGGCCCCACCCTCACTGTCCATTCTCTGAATGGACCCTGAAATTAACCAAGCCAGTACTGAGAGGTGGATGAAATTAGGTCAAACTTGAGGCCCCCCTGGCCCCAAGAGTGGAAAGGGCATGGCTGGAGCTTGGCACCACAGTTGGGGGTGAGGGATGAGGAGAGAGCATGTGCTGAGGACCCCCCTGCCCAAGATCCCTAGACCCACCCATCCTGGCACACCGGTACATTTGGGGGAATGCAGGTAGAGCACACAATGTGCCCACAAACAACTAAAACACGGGCAGCCCAGGGCAGGGCTGCAGCGACTCCCACTGGAGAGCTCCTACAGCCACACCTGGGGCGCCGCCGACCCAAGGGCTTTGAACCTGTGACCTTCGGCAGTCCGGCTTTCTCTTTGCCTGGCATTCGGAAGGCAGGCTGAGTCCTCTGTCCCAGGGGCTCTCGGCAATTTGAGGGGTGAGGAGAGGCCCGGAGATGATGACATTGGACTTCTTACTTTCACAGGCGCGGGCACGTGAGCGAATACGCGAAAAGCCAGAGACCAGGCGTACTGACTCCAGCTTGGAGGAGCCGACGGCGGCAGTTACAGGAGAGAAGGAGTGAGGGAGGAGGCCAGGGAAGGAGCCGTCTCCGAGGCCGGCTTTATTATTAACACGGGGCAGAAGGAGGTGAAGCCCACCCAGGGGTCACGTGGAGCCCGAAGCTTCCTTCAGCAGAGGGCTTGGCAGTGCTGGAACAGAGGTCTACAGCTCAGGGAAGACTTCTAAGCAGCCCTGGTGCAAGGGTGGGCACGGCTGGCTCTGCAAACAGAAAGGCAGGATGGGGGCTGTAAGCAGGGCTGCAGAGGCTGGGACTTCCGTTTTATCCCTTTTTCATCTTACCTTCCTCTGGTGCATCTCTGCAGCCTCCCTTGGTCACACATACTACGGCATTTTTTTTTTTTTTTTCTGTTTTTTTTGGCCATCATTTTTTAAAGGTGGGAATAGAGACGCAGACATAGAGAACAGATGTGTGGACACAAGTGGGACGGAGCGGGTGGAACAAGCTGAGAGAATAGGACTGACATATACACACGACCATGTGCAAAGTAGATAGATAGCAGGAAGCTGCTGGGGAGCAGCGGGAGCTCAGCTCGGTGCTCCGCGATGACCTAGAGGGGTGGAAGGGAGTCTCAAGAGGTGGGGGGGATATATGTATACTTATGGCTGATTCATGTTGGTGTACAGAAACTAACATATTGTAAAGCAATTATATTCTAATAAAAAATTTTTTAAAACCAACAAGGAAAAGAACCATATGAGGGTGACAGACACCTGACTGATGGATGAAAGACCCTTTTCCTTATTATCCAGAGCCATTGCCCGCTTCTCGCAAACCTACCTCTCCTTACAGCCCATCTTCAGGAATTTGCCTGGGATGGAGGAAAGCAGACAGGTAAGAAAAGGTAGTGGGGTGGAGGGGGCAGGGATTCAGGAAGCTCCCTGAGGTTGGGGACCCTCCTCACCAGCCTGAGGGAGCAAACCCTCCGCCCGCCCCTCCCACCCCTCCCCCCCCACCCCCTCCTCCGCCACCTGCATCAGTCACCCCGGCAGGCCGACACTCACCGGTGCTTCTTCTTGGCCCCGCAGCGGAATCTTTTGCCTTAAAGAGAGAAACGAGGTTAGTTTGCCAAGGAGACCCTCTCTGCCCTGGAGGCCTCAGCTCCGTAGCCCCTCCTCCCCCCTCCTGCCAGCGCTGCTCCATGCCCGCCTCGGAGACCACAGCTGACTGTCTCTCTTTATATATGGCTGGACCATAAGCGTTCAGAAGTCCAAGTCAGCCAGCTGGGCAGTCCGCAAACATTATTGTGGCGGCGGCTCCATGGTGGACTCTGGGTGTGTCTGTGTTGGTCACTCAGGCGTGTCCAACTCTTTGCGACCCCACAGACTGTAGGCCGCCTTCTCTGTCCGTGGAATTCTCCAGGCAAGAGTACTGGAGTGGGTTGCCATTTCCTTCTCGAGAGGATCATCCCGACCCGGGGATCGAACCCTAGTCTTCTGCATTGCAGGCAGATTCTTTGCCGTTTGAGCTACAGGGAAGTCCGTGGTGGACTATGAGCGCGATAGGAATGGTGCTGAGACTGAGCCATCACAGCGTGCCCCACCCCACGCCCCACTGGGCATGTAGAAGCTGCTGGAGAAGAACGGCAGGAAGTCCAGGGCAAAAACCCTTGCTCACGCCCATCCGCCTCCGCCACTGCGAGCTCAGCCACAACACAGCGGGGCCCTCAGGGAACCGCCAGGGAAATCCGGGAGGCAGGCCCTCAGGGAACCGCCAGGGAATGGGGCAGGCTGGCCCTGTCTGTAGACGGGAGCCATCAGCGGTGGCAGCATCTAAGGACTTGCAAGTAAATGTGCTACATTCTGCATCTTCTTTTCACCGGCATGTTTCTGAGTATTTTTCTTCTGGTTGCACCAGTCTGCAAGCATTTATTAAGCCTCTGCTGTGTGCCTTTTGGGGCCGGGTAAGGCAAATAGCTTTCTCTCCGCTATACACCCCATACCTACACTACTCCCTTGGCTGTCGCGTCTTTGACTGCCAGCCCTAACCTTGTGAGACAAGAGGGATCATCCCCATTTAACAGATGAGCAAACTAAGGCCCAGGGAGTAAGGGATCCACAGTAAATCAGCAGGGAGCCTAAGGCCTTGGACTGCCAGGGGTGCTTGCCTTCCCGCAGCAGGCCGGGGTCGGGGTGAGGTGCTTCGGAACCCACTCTGTTTCCAATCTGGCGGCGGCACCTCAGGCAGGCTGCTGCACCTACCACTGCGGGTCTGGTTTTTTCATTTGGAAAGTGGCGACAGTCGCGGCCATCCCTCAGTTTGCCAAGAGGATTAATGGGCCAAGAAAGCGCTCAGTTCTGGGGGAGGGAGCGTCCAGTGGAGGCTGGTTCCCTCCCTTCCCCTGCCCCAAGGGCACTGGAGCCTCCCGGGGCCAGCAGGAGCCAGTTCCCCATCTCGGCGGCACCCCTCCAGTCCACTAGAGGGCGCACTCGGGGGGAAGGGCATCTCCTGGGTGGTCTGGGGACCAACAGCCCCCTCTGCATCAGGTTCTCACATCCTCTGTGGGAGAGGCGAGGGCGCCCGGGAAGGGGGTAAGAGAAAGGCTCTCCCCTCCCCACCTGGGAAGCCAGTGTGCTCAGCAGCTTTGAGGAGCTGTGCCCCCTTCAGCAGCCCCTTATACAGGACGGTCCCACTTACTGAGGATGATGACGAGCCCCACGATGAAGGCCAGGGCAGCGAAGATCAGGCCCCCATTGCGGACGGTCTCGTAGTCTGGGGAAGGAGAGGGCGGGGAGGTGGGATGGGTGACCCCAGACCCTTCCCCTAGCCCCACAGTAATAACTCGGGAAGATGGGGCACATGACCCAGGGCTGGGAGAGGCCAGGAACTGTGGGTGCGTGGTGGTGGGGTGGGGGGTGGGGGGAGGGGGGCGGATCACTCAGGAAGGGTGGGAGGGGGGGCCCGCCAGACTCACCGTAGTAGAATGGGTCCTCGTTCTCCTTGGGGCTGCCACCTGAGAGCCAGTGGGGGGTGGGGTGAGCCACAGAAACAGGGGGACTCCCGTGCTTCCAGTCCCAGCACCCCCAGAGGTTCAGGAGGGCCAGGGGAAGCTGCTGGAGGGACATCCCAGGAGCAGGGGCTGGTCACGCCACTGCGGGTGACACCATCTGCCCTCCGTGGCTCCTGACGGTCGGCTTGGGACCCACCACTGAGCCTCCAAAGCAGGGACCCACCGTGCCTGGGGGTGGGGTGGGGCTGGCACTTCTGGGAGGCCACAGAAGCATCTTCCATAAGCCTCAGCAGCAACCTCTCTCCATATGACTAATCAGCCACAAGGTATTGGGTTTTTCCATAACATCTTATTGAAAATTCCAAACCAACTTTTGGGGCAACCAATACTTGGCGAATATTTGTGAAGTGAACCAATGAATAAATAAGTAGAACCTTAATGTTTACCGAACAGGAAGAAACCAAGGCCCAGTCTGAAGACTTCTCTAAAGTTCCGATAAAAGTTGGAGGCAGAAATGAGTTTTGGACCCCTGTTTCTAGATCCTTCTATCCTACATTGCTATCCTTAGGGGAAAGCAAATTTATTTCAGAAACAGTATATTGGCATGTGGCAGACGGAGGCTAACAAAGCAGTAGCTCATTTAACCATCGTAACAATCCTGTGAGGCATTAATATTATTCCAATATCATCCATGATACAATGGAGGCGCAGCGGGGTTAAGCAACTCACTCAGAGTCACACAGCTAGAAAAGGGCAGAGTTGGGAATGAACCCAGGCCATTCATTGTTAAAAATCGAGGTGCTTCACCCCTTTGCTGTGCTGCCTCTCACATGGTCAGGAGGAAGGAGATGTTTCAAGATGGGTGGTCCCATCCAGCCTGCAGCCCCCAGCAGAGGTCATGGCTCTGCCCTCCCACCTGTAAACTGAGCGCACTTGTTATTGGGCAGCTGGAGGGCACCCGGCCAGAGCTTTTCTGTCATGTCTAGTGGTGGCCTCTCTTCTCTGCCCTACTTGAGCCCCTTTTTGGTGCTAGGGAAGCAGTGCCCAAGGTCAAAGGAACGCGCCAGTCCTCACCTCCCAGGCTGTGCTGGACTGGGCCCTGGGTGGTGGGGTCCGGTGAGCCCAGCTCACCCCCTGGGCCAGGAGAGTTTGGGTTAGGAGGGGTCCACTGAAGGGCCTGAGGGGGCCCCAGGCACCTGTCCCCAGGCAGAAGGCCTCTGAGGTTGTCTCCCCAGTTTCAGTTCAAGTCTTGTTCAAGGTCACACAGGCATTAGTGTCAGAGCCATGACGGGACTCACCACTCCCCTTGCCGCTCCAAGAAACTGCCTCCTCCCTGACCACCTCGTCTTGAGCCACTGGGAGAGCCCACCCCACCCAAAGACCTCAGCTTTTCTAGATCTGTCTCAAAGACCACCACAGTCCACAGCAGGCCCACTAAATTCCAGACCCGATCGCCCTTGTTCGCAGGATGCCTTCTAGGCATGTGTCCTGAACCCGGGGGCTCTCGTCCTAAAGCCAGGCTGAGAAGGCTGAACGGGGCCCCACTGCTGCCCCGCCTCACCCCCATCTGCCTCCTGTGCTCGGTTTAGTCCAGAAGATGCATGCTCACCACCCGTCATGCCCTAGCACCTCCTACTTGGCACCCATGTTTCCACCATTCAAGCTAGATTGCTTTGGTGTTAAGGTGGGATCCTCTTTTAAAAGCAGATTTTCTTAGAGAGGAGGCTGGCACGCACGGTACGAGAGAGGGGTGCTGGGTGCTCTGGAAGGCAGGGGTGCCAGGAGATGGAAGAGGGGGTCCTATTCACCCCCCCCAAAGATGGTCCAAGCACCTCCTGCTTCACATACACGCATGCACACGCACGCACACACACGCACTCACCGTCATCTGTCAACTCTGCCATTTCCCCCACAGACCAGGCCCGTCCCTGCTGCCCTCTTCCCGCTGCCTCTGCTTTGGGGAGACTGCCCGGCTGTGGGGTGGCCAGAGATGGGGTGGGGGCATTAAACATTAACAGTGCCAGGTAATATTTACCCTGGTCACAAGAAAAGCCCGGGTGTGGACAGTGGGGCTCCCGCTGAGGCCTGAGGAGGTGCAGGGGCAGCGGGGGCAGGGAGGAGCTGGCCGTCTTTCCAAACCCTCCCAAAGGAAATTTCCAGAGAGAAGAGCTGTGGGGTCCACCCGCCAGGTGGAGAAGCCACAGCTGGGGCCCTGACAGTAGGGAAGCAGGGGGTTTGAAATGCATTCAGCAGGTACTACAGCTTGCGGGGGAAAAGGTCGGGGGTCCCACAGAGGCCCTCGACCCTAGCAGCTGCCCACGTCTCCCAGCACTGTGCAGGCTGCTGGTGTGGCTGGCGCCTGGCATTCGGGGCTTTCTTGAGGTGATCCCAGGGTGCCTGGCCCCTCAACCCACCCGAGCCCCCGCCCCGCCCCCCGGTGCGTGCTTCCAGGCCTTCATGCCCGGGAACACCCTTTCCTTTGTACTTTTTTCCTCCATCCAGGCCACATCTAACAGCTCTCACCTCGGTCAGAAGGGCTCCAATCATCCCTCACTAAGCCCTCTGTCCCCGCAGCCTCTGGCACGTCCTTCTCCAGCCGTGAAGCCCAGCTTCCATGCCAGTCCCCACACTACACCACAGGCTCCTTTGGGAAGGGGCCGAGCCAGACCACGGAGAGAACGCCTTGCTTTTATGATTTGAAAAGCATGTTTCTAACTGTTATTTCCTGGTACTTTGTGTTATTTCCCCATTTTATATATGAGGCATCTGAGGCACAGAGAGGGTATGGCCGTGGTTCAAGGGCACACAGCTGGTGAGAGGCAAGGTGAAAACTGACAGCCAGGCCCTTGCTTTGGGAGGCAGGGACTCCTTCTCCCTCTACTGTGGCCCCATTCACATTGGGGACCCCGGTGCTAGGTCCTCCATGGATGCTCATATTCCTGGCTGAGTTCTAATCAATCAGATTGGCTTCCAGAAGAGGCTGATGCTCAATTGTAGCTAAAAGGCCAAGGTCAGAGGTCATTGTCCACCAAGGGCAGGTTAGTCCTTCAAAAGGACTCCATCTATTAATCCTCTTGGAGTAGTGACAGGGGATCAAGGTTTGAGTTCACTTCCTGGCTCCTCCACTTGCTAAGCATGTGGCCCCTGTCAAGTTATTTAATCTCTGTGTGCCTCAGTTTCCTCATCTGTAAAATGGGTTGCTGTGAAGAGAAAGTGAGATAATGCAGTGAAGGGCATGGTGGGGGGCCTGGTACAGAGTACGTGTCATTATTGTTAACTGTTATACACCAAGAAAGCCACCCACTTTCCAGCAAAATGAACATGGGGGCGAGATGGAAAGACAGACTGTCACGGCCTGCAGACCAGAAGCTGAGGCATCCATTCACCTCTTCGGCTTCCAAGGCCAAGTGATGGAAATTCATGAAAACGCAACCGAGCTGACACTTGGCAGGCGCTGAGCATGTGTCAGGCTCTTGCACGCACTGTCCTGCTAATTCCACGTTTGCTCCATTCCACGGGTAAAGAAACTGAGCTGCTCATTGCCCCCACAAGGACCCCGGAGCTGGCCCGGCCAGTGCCGTGATCCCCAGTGGACAGCCCAGGAAGACTGAGGGCAGGGAGACTGGGCGACTTGCCTGAAACACCCAGTCAGGGACAAATCCAGGGCCAGAAGGCCAGACCCCCATGACTGTGCTCCCCAAACTCCTGGGGCTCTCCACACAGACACTGATCCCCCCTTATTATACATTATCTTGCTCCCTTAGTACATGTTGTCTATCTTTGTAAGCTATCGTGGATTCTTTCTGGAGTATAAAAATAGGTGGAAAGTTCATAGATACATAGATAGATCAATGGTTACGCTAGATGACAGGTAGAGAGATGGGCAGGAGATAAAAGAGAAATAGGGAGCAAATCAATAGCTACAACAGCAAATCAATAGCTACATCTACAATAGTTACATTTTTAACTGTGTGTGCATGACGCTGTCCTAAAGACTCTATAAAAACCAACTCATTTAATCATCACAGCAACTTGATGAGGCAGGGAAGGCATTATTATCATCCCCACTTTGTAGATGAAGGCACAGAGAAGTTAAATAACTTCCCACAGGTCAGGCAGGTGGGAAGTAGGAGAACCAAGCTCTGAGCCTAGCAGTCTGGCTTCAGAGTTCCTACAGATGACCGACGGAATGAGGGCTGTGGGACGAGTTGCCTTCCCAGCTCTTGACAGCTCAGAGATGCTGGGAGCAGAGAGGACAGCACGCCCAGGCCCCCAGAAGGAGATGCCCTCATTCAGAAATCGTGCCTCTCCCATTGCTGCTTTCCCTATACTCCTGGGGAGCTGGGGGTGCTCTTGAAAGTGATGGGGTGGACACTGTGTCAGAATCCAGGATGGTGAGGTGGGGGGACGGGGTTCAGGGCACTCACCCAGGTACCACCTGTCCATAGCAGGAGCTGCTGGCTGTGTCTTCAGAGGAAGAGAGAGTTGTGAGGTGCTAGTGACCCAGGGCCTGAATGCAAAGAGCTGCCCTCCCTCTCGCCACAGCCCAGCTGAGCCCACGGGCAGGAAGAGACAAAGACAGGGAGGAGGGGCTGGCAACGGAGCCCTCACCTCGTGCCTGCCTGCCGGGGCGGGCTGGGCTGGGCTCCACGTGAGAAGGGGGCAGATTCTCTGACCTCCAAGAGCACCTGAGAAAGGGGGGGAGCTGTGAGTGTCCACAAACAAACCGCAGCCCCCACACTGGGGCGAGATGCCTCCGTGTAGCCTGGGGCGCCTGCAAAGGTCACCAGCAGCCAGGAAGTCCCTGGCCGGGGCCTCAGCCTGTGGAATCAGAGTGCCCGATCTTCCCCTGTCCCTGGGGTTGGGGCATCTGAGAGAGACACTCAGGGGCACGCAGGGGTCCCCCCAAACCTTTCTCCAGTGACACCTTCTTCCCCCAGCTCAGTTGGCCTTGGCCCCGATGTATGTGGCCTCAAGGGCCTGTTCTGGAGCCCAGAGATCCCTGACACTGGACAGGATGGTGGGCAGCCCCTTGGAAGCTGCCCCGGCGGGGAGGGAGCCCTTTCTGGCCCTGGCACTGGGCCCAGGGCACCGTCTGCAGCCTCCCGTGTCTCCCCCGGGAGCTGGGTGGAGATGGGGAGCAGCTGGGACTGCGAGGAGGGGCGGGTGCGGAACCTGGGCTTCCTCAGCTGGGACTCCTCGCTTGGCCCCCAGGGTCTGAGCTTAGGCTGTGAGGTCAGACCTGCCTGTGTGTCTGGAGACACCAGCAGCTTCACGAGGCCCCGAGGGATGCTGGTTGATGCCGCAGGGTGGGGCGGCCGGAAGACAACACTTTTAGTGGGAGGGCCCGTCTCCCAGCTGGAGCCAGGAGCCACCCGGGGGAACCGAAGGGCAAGCAGTGTCCCCCGCCCCCAGCTCAGCGAGGCCTGTTCTCTGGCCACTGGGGCCCCTGTCAGGGCCTGGAGGGAGGCTGCAGCAAGCAGTCTGTGAGGCTCACTGGGGACCACGGGCTCCTACCGGCCCCTCCTTGGTCCCTCGTGGGTCGCCCCAACACAGACAGTGAACAGCAGGGTCTGCGAGGTGCGGGTCTGGCCTGGGCTCTGGTCAGATGACACCCACCGCTCTGTCCCTCCTTAGCAACACTTCCTGCCCGGAGGGGATGACTAATGTACCCCCAGAAAGCCACCTGGGCTGGAAAATACTGGAAACAGAGACAGGCAGACCTGGGAGGAGTTGTCTGGCTGGTATGAGATCTGTCCTGGGGAGCCATATCTGCCCCAGCAGGCAGCCCTGCCTCTGGGCTCCTTCCTCTTTTCCCCACCACCCAGAAGGCTGCCCAGGGGCCCAGCTGCTCACCAGAGGCCGCCCCCACACAGCCGCCCCCCCGCAACAGCCGCCCCCCCACCACCCCCTGGTCACATGCTGCCAATGGAAACCTCCGTGCTCACAGCCCAGAGCCACAGCACAGACATCCCCCAGGCTGGGAACTTGGAGAAACTCCTGCATCTCAGGACCAGATAGGCCTTTAGAGGTTGCCTGGTGCAGACTTATCAGTGGCCCTGAAAGAAAGTAGAGACGTCAGCCAGGACCACTCCTACCCCACCCCACCCCACCCCCCCACACACACATATACACACTCCCAGACACGAACGCTGTGAAGAAAGGCATCTCCATCCCAAATGGAGACCCTGAGCCCTGTGTCACTGATTAACTAGAACGAGCTTCCAAGGTCATCCCACCCAACTCCCTCACTTTACTAAGGATTCACTCTCCTGCTCACACCATCTGAGGACTGTGCATTCGTACATGCTCAGTTACTTAGTTGTGTCCAACTCTTTGTGACCCTCTGGACTGTAGCCTGCAAGGCTTCTCTGTCCATGGGATTTTCCAGGCAAGAATACTGGAGTGGGCTACCATTTCCTCCTCCAGGGGATCTTCCCGACACAGAGGCTGAATCCCTGTCTTCTGTGTCTCCTGCTTTGCAGGTGATTCTTTACCGCTGAGCCACTGGGGAAGCCTTAAGTAAAAGCCAAAACCGTTCTTGTATTCTAGAAGCCCTTCTGCATCTGGCCCCAGTGACCCCTCCTTGTCTCTAATGACTTCCCTGCCCCTTCTCTCTATTCCAGCCATGCTGGTCTCCTTGATGATCCTCTGACTCTCCAGACACACTCCTGCCTCAGGACCTTTGCACCTGCTATTCTGTCTTCCTGAAGACACTTCTTCCAGAAAACTCCTTGGCTGAACTTGCTCAGGCAATGTCCCTTCCTTGCATCCTAGCCTATAATTTACACACCTACTCTGTAATATTTCAAATCCCTTCTTAGCCTTATTATATTTTTGTAGCACTTATTACAGCAGATAAATTCTATATTTTCCTTAAGTTGCTTCTCACTTCTCTCTCAACTGAAACTAAATTCCAGAAGAGCAGGGATTTTTTGTTTGCAGTGCTTGTTCCTAGATCCCCAGTGCCAGAACAGGGCCTGGCTCTGGGTGGACCCCCGGTTTTATTAAATGAATGAATTGGTTCCAGAAGTGAAATAATTTTGCCAGTGGCACAGGCAGACTAACAGTGCCTAATGCAACCTCTTCTCCTGACTCACCTGCTCTCTAATAAGTAGCAAGAACTAGTTTGTCCCCACAGAGAGACAGTGGGTGGCCAGCACCACCCCCATCCCCTGTCGGCAGCTCCCCTAGAGTCCTTCCTGGGAGTTCCCCATCCCTGCCCCTCAACTCCCCTCCAGTGCTTCACTTGGAGCCCTGCAGAAATTTTCATAAAAGTGTTCGCCTTATGCATTCAGGGGAAGCCAGATGTTACAAGTTAAGGGGGTCCTGCCCCTCTCCCCTCACTCACACCCAGCGCTTCCTTGTCCTGACTGAGCTCATCAGCCTAGCTGACACTGAGACATCCTACATTCTTCCAGGGAAGTGTTGGCTCCTTCAACCTGGACCATGGCCCACCATCCCCCAGAGAGAAGCCCAGGGGAGCCTCTACCCCCATATGTCTCTTCAGGCAGGTCAGGGGTCCCTGCAGGCACATGCACCCACACTTGATCCTATGCATCCTTCTCCCATCTGTAAAATGGGATGATAGCACCTACCTTGGAGGGCTGTAGCAGGAATAGAGGTGACGTAGGATAAGGCCTGGCCAAGAGGGTCCTAATAGGTGCCACCTTCACGACCCTCACCCTAGGCAGGCCTCGAGGAGACAAGGACACTCAAATTAATCTCTTGCCCAGGATGTCCCCAGCGGGGTGATCTTTAAAGTGGGCTCTTGGGGCACATTTCTGCCCATGACCCTCAGCATGATCTCTGCCAGCCAACCACCCACCCGGCACCCCGAAACTTCCCTTCCTCCCCCGACACCCTGTACAACATGGCTGTTCCCTGCTGGTGTCTGGCCCCTTTTCTTGTTCTTCCAGTCTCTTCTGGGATATGGGGGCAACCGAGGTGGGAACACAATTCTTTCATCCGAAGACTACAATGCAAAGACTACCCCCCCAACCCCTCTTCTCTTGTCTGTTGTTCCAGGCTGGAGCCAAAGAGGGGCACGCTCTGCTGTTTTCCTCAAAACCCAGAAATCAAGGAGCTCTTTGGGAGACATGGAGAGGTGGTCCCAACTCCCAGACCCCACCTTCAGCACTAGCCTGTCCAAAGGCACAGTGTCCTCAGCTGGTGTGCCTCAGCCTCCCGTCTTCCCTAGCAGGCCTCCTTCGTCCCCCGACTCCTCAGCCTCGGGAAGCCGTCTGGGGTGGTCATGGTTGGGCTGGTGGGTGAAGAGTCGAGAGGCTGGGACATCGCCTGAGCTTTGTCTCCAGCATCGAGGCAAAGGCCCTCATCGCCAGCCTCCCTGGGATAGGATCCTCCAGATCCACCAGCCCTGGACCTGGGGGCTGCATGGCAGCGGGCACAGCCTTGGACCCCAGGCTGCCCACCAGTCCTCCTGGTGGTGGCTCGCAGTTGGAGAGAAGCCAGGAGCCCCTAGACAGTCCAGTTCCTGGCTCAGGTCCGGCCTCAGCCATGTGGCACGCGCGGTCGCCTGGCAGGGAACGTGGTGGCTCTCAGGCCACAGCTGTGCTGCCAGAGGTCCCAAATCCCAGGCCACACTGTCTCCTGCTGTGGCTGTGGATGCCAGGGTGACTGGGGTCTTATAAAGCAGGGCTGGGAGGAGGTGGGCCCTGGAGGGTCCATTCCTTAACAGTTGGCATCAAGATGGCCTGAGCTGTGGGGCACACAGGTCCTGGGAGCTGCCAAGGGGCAATGTACTCAGAGTCAAGGTCACCCAGGCCTCCCTGCTCCCTGAGTAGCAGGAGCTGGGGACGTCCTCTTCTGGTTCTACAGCTGGTGACAAGGGCAAACCCATTTGACCCACCTCTCCCGCAGTGAACACCCTGGAGAGAAATGCATTCTTGACTTTTCTAAGAACTTGCGTCTGGGCTTGAACGAGAACAGAGGCTGTTTCTCTCCAGTGGCAGACATTCTCCTTCCAGTAACCACATTCCTCCTTATCTCTGAAAAGTAGCTCCAAGCTCACCACCTCCAGGAAGACCACCAGGAGCAGACCCACCCCCTGCTGTTCCTACCCTTCCTCCATGACCTTCTGGATTCCACTGCCATGGCCCAAATAGCTCACATCTGGCTTTGTAATCATCTTTGACTTCAGAGACTACCAAGTCTGTCCCCTGGCTTCTTCAAGCACACAGATTACCAGGTCTGGAGTCTGGCCCCCATCTCTGCACACTTGGTAGCAATTCCATCCATGTTATCATTCTCAACAGTTCTGAAGAACTCTCATCTCTCTGTTTCATTCATCCCACTCATCCAAGCAGGTTTTGTGATACTCATGGAGAAGCAGACCCTCACAGTATGTAGATAAGTTAGAACTTGAACCCCAGTCTACAGGACAGAAGGGGAACCCTGCTATCACAAAAAAGGGCACAGAGGACCTGAATGGTAATAAAATATTAATAATGTGGACCCAAAAAAATGTTGCCTGCCATTTCAGTAAAGAATGCTGCCCTCCATCAGACCAGCAGCCACTGCTCATGACAGTGCACCCTGAGGGAATTCAGGGTGGAGAAAAACAGCGTATTGGCCCTAGATAGCTAAGATGCACATCAAAGGAATGATTTCAATAAGCCCAGAATCTTGCATCTTCCCATACATAGAAAGGCACTAAGATCCTTAACTTGGGATGCCTGGTTTTTATGATTAGCAGTGATTTTTTCATGTTTAGCTACTTTTTTTTTTTTTTCCCAGTAGAAACTCCTATATATCCTGGTTTCTCTCTTACCTCTTTGCAACAGTTCTCAGAGCTACTTGAGAGGCCATCTCCCAGACTACAGTCCTCAGTAATTTTTCATTGTTGTTCAGTTGCCAGGTTCTGTCTGACTCTTCGTGACCCCATGGACTGCAGCACGCCAGGCTTCCCTGTCCTTCACTATCTCCTGGAGCTTGCTCAAATTCATGTCCATTGAGTCAGTGATGCCATCCAACAATCTCATCCTCTGTCTCCCCCTTCTCCTACCCTCAATCTTTCCCAGCATCAGGGTCTTTTCCAATGAGTCAGCTCTTCGGATTAGGTGGTCCAAGGATTGGAGGTTCAACTTCAGCATCAGTCCTTCCAATGAATATGCACAGTTGATTTCCTTTAGGATTGACTGGTGATCTTGCTGTCCAAGGGACTCTCAAGAGTCTTCTAAAGCACGACAGTTCAAAAGCATCAGTTCTTTGGTGCTCAGCCTTCTTTACGGTCCAACTCTCACATCTGTACATTACTAGAAAAACCATAGCTTTGACTATATGGACCTTTGTTGGCAAAATGATGGGTTTTTAATAGTCCTCAATAATACCCCCAAATAAAACATAATCCTCAACTTTTAGGTTGTATGCTTTTTTCAGTTGACAATAACATAATATATACATGTAAATTTTTCAGTATTTTTATGTCCATAGTCTCACTTTGACCCTGTGAGGGAACAGGAAAGATACTGATGGACCCATTGTGCAGTTGAGGAAACCAAGGCTCCCGAGACTACACAGGAGCCCAGCTTACCCCATGGCTAGGAAGGACTTCATTTTACAGAGACGGAAACTGACAAAGATGCTGGGGTCTGGCCCAGATCACACAGCTGGAGGGAACACAAGGGGCGTCCTGAGCCTTTTTCAGTTCCAGCAGGCACTGGCTGGGAGGCAGGAACCCTCTCTGCACCTCTGGACGGTTCAGAGGGCCAACTGCCTGGCAGCCCCTACCACCGCGAGTCCTTCAGGACACCCGATCACAGCATCACCTGCTCTGCCATCACTGCCTTGGCCAGTGCCCCGCTATTGTGCAACCAGGCACGGGGCTGGGGCTGGCTCCATAAAATCAACAACCAGTTGGCTTGATCTGGCTGATTCTGCCCCCCCTGGAGTTCAACCGTGACAGCAATGAATCAGGCTAATGGTGAGAGGTGGCCGTTCTTCCTCTCTGTGGCCTGGAGACAGGTATTTCCAAGACTCCTCCCCTGGCTCAGGCAAACACACCTGACCTACCTGTGCCCGCCCCCCACTGCCCCCAGTCTCTCTCACGCTCTCTCCAGGCCCAGGGTGAGGCAGAATAGCCAGGGACAAGGTGGGGTGAACCAGACAGAGCTGGACAGCTCTCTCACCCCTCAGTTCCGCCAGCCACCCCTGCCAACCTAGGATCCTGGGGAGGGCAGAGCTCTCCTCCCCACAGGAAGAGAAGGTTCCCAGTGACCTTGGTGTGTGTTTCAGCCTGGAGACCCCCTCACCCACCCCTCTCTCCCTGCTGCTTGCTCTCTGCCTCTGACTCTCTTCCAAGAACAATTTGGCAACTTCCAATCCACAACCTGCAAAAAAAAAGTGATAGGGGAGAGCCACAGCCCAGGGTTGGGGTGGGAAGCAGGCAGGTTGACCTATTTTTATGTGGTGCTAAGTAGCATAAACAGCTCATGCAAATAGACCTGAAAATTGTTGGAGTGGAATTCAGGGGGAGGTGGGGAGCAGGGGGAGCGGCTGGGAGGTGGAAGGTGTAGACAACTGAGATTTCTGCCTGAGACCCTTCTGAGAAATGGCACATCACGGCAGCTTTCCTGTTCAGTCCAGCTTTCCCGTTCATTCCTTGTTATATTCAATCAAGTCACAAATATAAGCCATGTGCCCTAGAGGCTGAGTGGACAGAAGAGGTCCTCCCCGCATGGAGTACGGGTCCAGAAGGAAGACATGCCTGGACTCTGGACTCCTCTCCCCTGGCCCGCGCCCTCCAGCTAGACTGGCTCATCCATCCATTGGTTGGGGCATGAGGGGGTCCTCAGTTCAGGCCTGGACACTTAGGTCATACTGGGTAGGTTGGAGCCCATCTTGCCTAGAGGCTTCTACCTGCTGGTCCTTTTCCTTCACCTTGAACACTTCCAGTGACAGGGAGCTCACTCCAGTCTTGGATCATCATAGCCTGGGAGCTAAGGACTCACTCACATGAGGCCAAGTTTTGCCTCCTGCTCACGTCCACCTGATGGCCCTGGGTCCCTTCCTCTGAAGCACAGGGTCACACTGCCTTGGACCTGCATGGGCCTTGGCTTTGCCAGCAGCAGTGCAAACTCAGGCAGGTCCCACCAAGCCTCAGTTTCCTCATCTGTAAAATAGGGATGCCATCATATATAGCTGTGAGTTCTAAACAAGTTGGAACCCATGAAGACCTCAGCCCAGGGTTTGGCACATAGTAAGTGCATGGTAAATGTTAGCTGTCTTCATGCATTCATCCATTATTATTATTTTGATCATCAGTTTCTTTGTTCTTTATGTGTCTTGCTTCCAGACCACTCACTTCCCACAGGACCCTCCTCAGAAGACAGTTCAGCTAGTTGATGCCCCAAAGGGATCGTCAGGCTCCAGCTGCAGTCTCACCAGCCCAGACGATCCTCTTCCTCTGTCTGGATGCCAGCCTCCTGAAGAAGCCAAGCCATGTGTGTGCTGTGAAGAACTTTGGAGACAGCCAGCCTGCACCCAACGCCTAGCTCCTCCATCTGCCAGTCGTGTGGCCCTAGACCCGTCAAAGATTTATCAGAGAGGCCGTAAAATGAGTATCTAGCTCAGAGATCAGGCCAGATCATCAGGAAGAGAAATAAGTAGGTGCTCAGAGTCTGGCAAAGAAGAGAGAACCATCTTATGGTTTATGCTAGAGATGAGAACTACTATTTTCTATTGTTAACATAATTATTATGAAAAAAATCAGAACCTCCCCATTGGACTTGCTTACACTTGTTTTTACTGTTTCATGTTTTCTTTTCAATAATGAATGTGTGGAGAAAACCACCAACTTATAAAAAAATTAATCTTATTTATTTTTGTTTATGGCGGTGCTGGGTCTTTGTTGCTGCGCACAGGCTGTCTCTAGTGGTGGTGAGCAGGGGCTCCTCTCCAGCGGCGGTGTGCAGGCTTCCCGTTGTGGTGGCCTCTCTTGTTGCGGTGGTTTCTCTTGTTGTGGAGCTTGGGCTCTACAGCATGCAGGCTTTAGTAGTTCTGGCGCACAGACTTAGTTCCCCCACAGCATGTGGAATCTTCCTGGACTAGGGATCAAACCCATGTCCCCTGCATTGACAGGTGGCTTCTTAACCACTGGACCACCTGGGAAGTCCCTCACCAACTTTTGTGCATCTGGGGCCTCTAAGGATCTTCATTCGGCCTTTCTCTGCAACTGCTGCAAAGCCTACAAACTCCCTGACCCATAGTCAGAGTTTCACGATTGGTGGTTGTGAGCTTATACATACAAAGTGTGAGCAGAGCTGCTTCAGCCACCACGATCTCTGGGTTGGCAGTGTTGAGTGTGATCTCAACTATAAGCCTCAGTCTTTTCAAGGACCTGGGGGACCGAGGGTACAAGCAGTGCAGAAGAGGCATCACGCATGTCCCAGGGGTGACCAGGGCGTGGCTGAACCCCACGGTCCCTCAGGACCCGTGCCTTGTGATTCTGCAGCTCCCAACAACTCATAGAATCTAGACAGACTCTGTGAAGATTTTCTGAGACTGTAAAGTGTTCCAGGCATTCTTATGTCTGAAGGAGACATAGTCCTTGCCCCCTAGGAACTAGGTCCTACAAAAAAGACACACAAAACAGTTGGAGGTGGGGGCCACACCTGGATGACCTCCAAGGAAGACAGCCCCATCAGCTGTGTTTGTTTGGCCAATAGTCCTTCTTTCAAAACTGAATTGGAATGCCTTTGGGAGGACACTCTAGGTGACCCCATGGCCCTGTGCCCCATCTCTTGTGTCACTGCCAAAATGGACATTATCCACCCGGTCTCTACCGTACGAGTCCAAGGCACAGAGTATTAAACATGAAGATATAAAGGCAGGAGCCAGTGTGACTACGTGCACAGAAAAGAAGGGACTTATCTACCTTAAGTCCGAGAAGGCTTCACAGAGGAGGGGGTATGAGGGTTTAGAGAAAGATGAAAGGGTAAGGGTTTTGATCATAAACCAAGTAACTCACCCATACCCCTCTTTGTCAAATTCTTAGGTATTGGCTCCAGAACTGACCAGAGGGACAGGTTAGACCCTTTTATTCCAGCAAGCCCTCAGGACTCCCCTCGCTCCAGGACATGTAGAAGGCACGGGTAAGGCTGTGGGGTGGAGCCTGAACCCCGTGACCTGGGGTGGAAGCAGGAGGAGGCGGGGGTGCGGGCAAAGGAGGGCAGAGGAAGGGTGGCTGGAGAAGAAGCGGGGAGGAGCTAAGTGGTCAAGCAGCCAAAATAAAGAGCACCCGGCTGCCCTGCGGCCGTCACTTGCTCCCTCTGATCAAGGACACCCTCCCTTAAGCCCTTCGAGCAACACAGGTCCTACAAATACACACATTCTTGCACAAAAAGGAAAGCACCTCAGAGCCACTAGGAAACAAGTGGTATTTTATTCCTTTTTGTCCTTGTTGAGAGGAGAGATCACGACACAGAGAACAGCAGTCCTGGTCACAGCGGCACGGTTGGTCAGTTTCCACGAGAACACGAGGGGCGGGAGGGGCGGGCTCTGACTTTCCACTCTCTTCACCACCTGGGACCTCCTGCTGCTCCCCCTGCAGTGGGGCTGCCTGGAGCCCTGCCTGCTCCCTAACCTGGGGCCAGGCTAGCAGAGGGGGCGGGGGCCGGCGCTGCTGCCTGGCCAGCAGGGCGCAGACAGCCAAGCAGAAGACCCCTGCTCTTTCTCCATGCTGCCCCTCCCCAGAGCACGGGCCCCAGCCAAATGCATCCACTCAGCCATGACCTGCCAGAGCCCCAGTTCAGGGATGAGAGTCTAGGTCCAGGCGAGCTGGCTATAGATGGGAGTCTCTGGAGCAGGGAAGGCTGGAGAAGGGCGAATGGTTCCAGAGCCCGGGGGGTTATTGCTGAGAAGATATGCAAGGGGCACATTTCCCCGGGGGCAGGGTAAGGCGGGGCATATGGGCACCAGGGAAAGGGTTCAGCCACCCGAGGGCAAGGTGGGCTCATCAGCTCCTTGCTGGAACCTCCCACTGCCAAGAGACCTCAGCACAGATTTGGTCCAGGGACAAGTATGGAAGCAAGGTTCTTACAAAAGGAGTGAAAAGCAGCCATGCACAAGGGTCATGAAGGTGATGTAAACCTTCCCAAGCCCCAAGCCAACTGGAGATTCCCACCAGACCCCTATAGCCACCCTGAAATCAAGAGAAGGGACTGGTCTCTCAGAGAAAAAGCAGACTCCCAAGAGTGGGAGGTGATGGGCCACGGAGAGAGAGAGGCGCTGCCAGCCACATGGCTCAGCTCCGGCCCAGGAAGGTGGGTTCGGGTTCACTAAAACACAACATCATCCACGAACAAGCAACCACAAAGATCACGGTCATCCGACACACACACACAGACACACACATCACAGGAGGTGGACAAGACCACAGGCTCCAGGTGGGGGAGGCGGGGTTGCATTATTAAGCTGAGGACAGGTGTCGAGGGGCTGGGGACACATAAGCTCTTGGCTTCTCCTGGGGAAAGACCTGTTGCTGAAGTGGCCGGTTTTCTTAAGCATCAGCATTTGCATCTAAAGGTTCAAGCAGCTGCCTTCAGGTTCTGGAGGTGGAAGCAGAAGAGAATTCAAATTAAAACAAACCTCTGGCTTCCTTTCAAACTTCTCCATCCACGCATCTCCCAGCCATTCCTTAGGGCAGCCCCTCTGCCCATGGGAACGCCTAAGATGAGACCCACTCCAAGTGCCTTGTTTTCAGTACACCAGAGGATGAGTCTGAGAACCAGGACCAGGAGATGAAGGTGGAGGACATGGAGCTCAGGGGGGGGCTCTCTCAGGGGAATGGAAGCTGGCAGATGAAGACATGGAAAGGATTGTTAAACCTGGGTTTCTTTCTCAGGACACTCTTAAGAATTGCTCACAGTCCTGAGACTCAGGAGAACACGGTTTCCAAGGAAGTTCTAGTTTAAAAAAAAAAGACAATTGTTGGCTCAAGGCTCCTCCCTGGCGCCTCCCCACACAGCTCCCCAGATTCGGAACCACGAGCTGCCGTGATGTGGACAGATCACTGAGCCACAGCTGGGACACCTGCCACCTGGATTGGATCTATAGCCACGTCAAGCTGAGGCATCCCTGACCTCCCCAGGGCCCAGCTAGAAGATGGAGGTAATGAGCCCCACTCTGCCCACCCACGGGGCTGTCATGAGAACAGAAAAGCACTTAGGAGTGAATTCAAGTGCTCCACAGGTACCCCGTGTTATTACCATCACGGTAAGAGCTGGTGTACCGGCATTCTACATCCAGAAATTTCTTTCAACTCACAATTTAGGATAAAGTATATCCCTTATCTGGGGCTTCCCTGCTGGCTCTGTGGTAAACAACCTTCCTGTTAATGATGAGACGCGGGTTCAATCCCAGGGTTGGGACAATCTCCTGAAGAAGGAAATGGCAACCCGCTCCAGTATTCTTGCCTGGGAATACCTGGAAGAATTCTAGTATCCCATGGATAAGAACCTCCATGGACAGAAGGAGCGTGGCGGGCTACAGTCCATGGGGTCGCAAAGAGTTGACACTACTTAGCAACTAAACCACAACATATCCCTTATTTGTATGAAAAAAAAAGGCAGAGTGAGCAATAGAAGACTGGCCGCTGCTGCGTCCCAGTGTATCGCAGGGTATGTCATAAAGGGAGACAGGCAGGAGCAGAGGGGTGTGGTGAAATCCAGCCCTCAACTATCAATACAAAGTCCCTGAGCTCAAGTTCCAGTCTGTTACTTACTATCTGTATGGCTCTTCTCTCTGACCTCAATTTATTCATCTATAAAATGGGGCTACACCCCACCTGTCCTACTCACTTTTTCTGGCAGGCTTGAGTGAGTTTGTGTATGTGCCAGCAATTTGAAAACCATAAAGCATTTAGATTATTGCTTTCCTGCATTACTATAACGAACAACGGAAATGAATAATGAACAGTAACTTAGTGCCCCTAAATGTCAAGAACTGATAATGCTGGTATGGTGTTGGGGGTGGGGGTTCGGGGCCATATACTATTCTTCCTATACTATGTGTAGGTTGGAAAGTTTCAAAATAAAATGTTAACTTCAAAGGATGGCCTGAGGAACTTTCTGAATCATCACTGGAAGCCATTGTCTTTATACTACTTTGATATCAGGAGCATTTCACAAACACTAATTTCCTCCCAAGTCATGCCCACGTGGCAGCTAGGATGACGCCCCAGCAACTTGACTCCTGGGTTGTGAGGAAGCTCTATTTCCCAACTACATGTTCTGTGTGTGTGTGCGTGTGGTACTGGGAGGTTTTAGTCCATCTGTCTCATCATCCTTCAGACGTGAGTTTCTGCAGAGCACAGCTCATAACAAAAGCCATGCACATTGCAAAAGCTAGCCCAATTCTTCCCTGATGACTCCTCGGCCAGACTCTGGTCAGAACAGTGATGGTAACAGAAGATATGGGCAGACAGCATCTTACCTTTGCGCCTGGGGGCTGCACTTCAGTTCTCTGCTTTCTGGGGCTCCGTGGCTGGAAAAAGAACCAGAATGGAGCCCAGTGAATGTATGGAGGGTGCGGAATGAACTCCTCACCCCAGTGGGCCACCGCCCCGCCACAGCAGCTATGCCTGTCTCGGGGACTGGGGGGAGCCTGACCCGCAGAGCAGAGGTGATTCATGCAGACTGTGAGTCAGACAGACCCAGGCAGATCCCCATCTGCTATTCGCCTGTTAGAGGACTTGGCACGTTCCTGAACTTTTCTGAGCCCCTCTGTTATAAAATGTGGAGAGTGATGCCTACCTCCTGGGGCCGTGTGCCCATTACTGAGAAGTGAAGCACTCTGTCCCAAGCCCAGGACTGAGCAGAGTCCCTGTAAGTAGCAGTCGTCAGCCTGTCTAGTGGAGGTGAGGGGATGACACAGCAGAGGACCCGGGACCCCTCTCTGGCACCTGGAAACATGCCTGGCTGGCCAGCTCTCAAGAAGCCACCACACCTGACATCCATCCTCCACCCCAAGCTGTACAAGGACCCTTGCCCGTTTCCTCCGTCCCATCTGGGCAGGTGGTCTTGACACTTACCATTTGCAGTGACGAGGTTCTCCACCTGAGCCTCCTCATCCCCAGGAGCCCTGCAGGCAGACAAGATGCAAGCCCATCAGAGGTCTCCAGGGCAAACCCAGAGAGCACCGCCACTCCCCTTGCTGGGGCAGGGCCCAGGGATTCATCTCCTCCAGGTCATGGTGGATCATTCTTCATTATGGGGCTCATGGCATGCGGGGCAGTCAGAGGAATTTACCGGCACCCTTCGATGTTGGCACCCGAGAGGGATAAGTGCTGGGAAGGGGTGTGTCCTGTCACTGACTTGGGACTTCTGAGGTCCAGGGCTGTCCTGAGTTACCATGGGGACTAATGAGTGTGCCCTTATGTAGGGGCAGAAGGGTGAGTGAGAGGAAGCCCAAATTTCCACAAAAATCAAAGAGCCTCATGAACAGGTGACCCGCAGAGCAGCATCACAGGTCCTGGAGAGAGGAGACAGACCTCTAGAGAGACCCTGAGGCCAAGCCCAACTGTCTCAAGGGCCTCCAGACAAGGATCCAGCATCTTCTTCCTCCCCCTCCCCCACCCCACACATACATCAGAAGAAAGAAGGGCAGGCTGACCCTTGACCTTTTGACCTCTCCTTTGCCCCCAAGGCTGCCTGGCAACTCTCAAAACTTCTACCCCTACCCCAAGGCACATGGCCTGTCTCCGAGACAAGAATCCAGAAATACATTCATTTGGGGTCACACACCACGGGCCCCTCCCTGTGCCCCCCAGCGTCACCCCAGGTGCCCACAGCAATGGCATCCTTACCGCGGCTTCTGATTGAAACTGCACTTGCATCGGCGACCTGAAAGGCAAAGAAACCATCCAGGGTCAGTGTCTGGCTTGGCCAGAGCAGGGCTGCGCTGTTAGTCTGTGGGACGGTGTGACTAGTGGCCTGGGATTCTGCGCAGTGAGCGACTTGCACAGCTGTATGTGGCGATCCTTGGTTGGAGGAGGGCTCTTCTGATGTCAAGGTTCAACACAACTGTGTTCTTGACCACGTAAGCGCTGACAGCTGCGAGCAGCCCAGGCTCACGAGGCAAACAAACGCAGGGGGACATGCCTCGGAGCCCTCCAAGGCCAGCCCCTGTCTCCTCTCCCCTGTGACTCCCCAACTCATGCCCTGATGGATACAGCCACCCCGCCCCTTTGTATCTGTGCTTGTTTTCATCGAGTACTTACTCTGTTCATGCTTCACTGTTTCACTGAGCACCTATTATGTGCCCAGCAGCGTATTAGGTTCTGGAGATAACTAGGAAGATAGACGGGCTCCTTCCCTCTCCAGGAAAGAGAACTGCAAGGCTTTTACACCGTATGCCACCTGCTTCACAGCCACAGACATTGCCCTTCGAGAGTGAGCAGAGGAACAAACATACTTACTGAGGATAAGCAGGATCCCCACCGAGAAGAGGACCACAGCAAACACCAATCCCCCAATTCTCAGGGTCTGGTAGTCTGCGAAGGGAACAAGGGTGAGAGTCAGAAGAGGGGGAGGGCCAGGGAGAGCACGTCGGTCCCGTCCATGGATGGGGTTGTGCCTCCCCCCACCATCACCATCACCACTCACCATAATGAAAAGGGTCCTTTTCTTTCTCCTGCTCAGTGGCTGGAAAAACAAACAGGCGTGGTCAAGAGGAAGACAGCTCACATCCTGATACCCAAGTCTCCCACCTTGTCTCACAGGCCTCACTCCCCACACAAGGATCCCTGGAAAGCAGGGCCCAGGAAGCAGAGACGCTCACAGAAGCATGGAAGGATGGGCCGCCTGCCAGGGTCACTGCAGGGGCCAAAGGCAGGTGCAGCTCAGAGCCCGAGTCAGAGTCTGTGTTCACAGGAGACCCACGTATTGCCCCTTCTGAATCTTAAATCATCCCCAAAAGGCAGGGGGATTTTCTTCTTGTTACAGGTGGGGAGGCTGAAACCAAGGGAGGACATGTGACTCGCACAGTCTAGACTGATGTGCAAGTCTGGCTCCCAGTACTCAGGCTGAGTCTACAGGGACCTGCTTGATGGCTTGATGGCAGGAGCCAGGGGGGAGAGCTGGGCAGGCTGGATTGGGGGCTGAGTTAGCTGCTGCCTTCCAGGACTTTCTTTGCAGACTAAAGGCGGGGAAGCTGATCAGACAGGTAGAATCTCAGAGGCCCCCACCCTGAGTGTCCCACAGGGCCAGGACCTTCCATGAGAAAGGGCTGTGGCTGCCATCCTGTCGAGCCAGGTCCTGAGAGGTACTCACCACTGGCCAGGACCGCTGGGGCCAGGAGGCCACACAGGAAGAGCAGCACCACTTCCATGGCGTCTGGGGACAGAGGGAGGGAAATGATTCTCTGGGTAGGAGACTCCCCACTCTAACCCTCAGCCCGGCCGGGGCCCCAGTCGGACTCCCACCCTGACGCTAAGCTCTCCCCTTAGATGCTTTGAAAGCCAAAGCAGCTGCCATTGACAGACTCCTTACAGAGGGCTCTGCAAGCATGAATGTAATTACAATGGAATCAGTTCAACCAGCAGGCGCTGTGACTAATAACCCGTTTTGCAGGTGAAGAGCCTGAGCTTAAAGGAGGTGAATAACACTTATGAAGCAAGCAGCAGAGCCTGGATCCTAACCCAGCTCAGGAATGCCTCCACCAGGCCGCCTCTCCGGTGCCAAAGTCACAAAACCCCAAGGGTTTGGGGAGAATATCTCACCTGAGTCCTCCTCCCCAGACCACCCAGAGACATGGCCATCTCTAGCTCATTAAGATGACTGGGACTTGTGCCCTCATCCTCTACAACTGAGACCCACTGGCGGAAGTTATTTCTATCAGATTAAATGGGGGCAGGGAGACCAATGCCCCTCGTGTCCAGCCAGGGGTGAGGGTGGGAGGCTTGCTGTTTCCTGGATTCTGTATAGTAATCCCTGAAGGGCGGACAGCTCTCCCTCAAGGTGCCCCTGCACCCTCTCACCTCCAAAGTGCCCAAGTCAACTCCTCTCATAGACTCTAGTTCATAAACCTCTGAAAGGTGGTTTGATTAAACAAAGGGAGCATGGAGACAGGTTCTCGGAGCATCAACGCCCAGCCTCCCCTTCCCCAGCAGGTGCCTGAGACTTCTGCTCAAGCCCCTGGTCTCGGGTCAGTGGTCCCTGGATGGGCCATCTGGATGGAGGCCGAGGGCAGGGCAGCTGGTCCCTCCCAGGGATGGATTTCGGTGCAGTTACACATGCCTCACTCCTGGGCTTAAAGGAGGGCACTAGAGAGCCAGAGAGGTAAAGGGAAAGAGACCCAGGCCAGAAAAGACCAAAGCTTCTTGCTCTTTCTTGGTGGGGTGAGATTGGCTGCGGTCTGACCTCCTGCACACTCTCTAGCAGTCAGGACCACACGTGCTCAGAGGGTTCATTCCTCTCCTGGCCCAGCAGCCCGCGGCCCCCAGCTGCCCTTCACCTCCCGGCCAGCAGAGGTCAGAATAGCTCCATCCGCAATCAAACCACGGCAGTGACCCTGGACTCCACTTGGAATTCAAGAAGCATTTCTCATAAGGCAGTCATTTGCTTTTAATGCTACTTCACTTAATATGTGTATTTCTTTTAAATTTCACATTATATTTCATAAGTATAAAAACATATGTAACACATATAATGAAACAGTAAAAGGAAACACCCATAAAGCAGCTTAAGAACTGGCACTTTGTACACACTGCTGCATTTATCTACTTCCTCCAACCCATCCCCTTGCCTTACTCCCAGAAGTAAACAGTACCCTGAACACAGACGTTTAACAAGTTCCTTGCTTTTCTTTAAAAAAAAGTTTAAAAATTAAGATACAATTCACATACCACAAAATTCATTTTAAAGCGTACAATTCAATGATGTTTAGTATATTCACAAAATTGTGCACTATCATCTTTAAGAAACGTTCATCATCCCAAAAGAAAGCTGGTACCCACGGGCAGTCATTTCTCATTATCCCTTTCTCACAGTCCCTGACAATTACTACCTACTTTCTGTCTCTATGGATTTACCTATTCTGGGTCTTTTATATAAACATATCATAAAATACATAGCCTTTTGCATCTGGTTTCTTCACTTAGCATAAAGCTTTCAAGGTTCATCTATACTGTAGCATGTATCAGTACTTTTTATGGCTGAATAATATTCCATTGTATACTACTACTAAGTCGCTTCAGTCGTGTCGGACTCTGTGCGACCCCACAGACAGCAGCCCACCAGGCTCCGCTGTCCCTGGGATTCTCCAGGCAAGAACACTGGAGTGGGTTGCCATTTCCTTCTCCAATGCATGAAAGTGAAAAGTGAAAGTGAAGTTGCTCAATCGTGACCCCGGGACTGCAGTCTACCAGGCTCCTCTGTCCATGGGATTTTCCAGGCAAGAGTACTGGAGTGGGGTGCCATTGCCTTCTCCATTCCATTGTATGAAGATATATACATATTGCTCTTTTTAAAGAATATTTATCACTTACATGTATCTAACGAATGCATCAGTGGAGCTTCTTTGAGCTTTATAATGTATCACTTTGTTTCATCTTCTGACACTGGCTTTTTTGTTGTTGTTCAACACTTCTAAGACTCATTTATAAACACAGTTCATTCATTTTTCAGTGTTATGTAATACTTTACTGTGCAGGTAAATATTATCATGTATTGGTCTGTTCTATCAACAGATTTCCCCCCCAGTTATGTGCTATTATAGTGTAGTTTTTGAACATATTTTGAATTTGTTGCCTAGCACACAAGGGCACTGTTTTTCAAATCTTTTAACTACCACTTTCACAGGAAATATTTTTTATGTTGGAACCCAGTACAAATATACATACATGTAAACCACAAATAACAATATTGCTAAACAATACTTAGCCTTTAAAAGGATGATGCCCTCTGATATTTTCCATTCTGTTTCTTTAAAAGAAAAAAATGGCTAGGCCAATTAATGGCTAGACCCATAAATTACTTAGCGGGTCACTCTTCAGTTTGAAAAATTATATTCAAGAGATAAGTTTAGGAGTTAAGTCATTGGGTTGTACAAATTATCAACTTTATAGAAAATGTTAAAACTATTTTACAAGTGACCATCCCCACTTTAAAGTCCCACCATTGCATATGACTGTCCCTACTACTCCACATCCTTATCACTTGCTATTACTAGACTGCTTAATTTCTGCCAATCTAGAAGTGTAAACTATGGTCTCAACTGGATTCCTTAGAAATGCAGTTTAGCTTTTGATTGTTTATTTGCCATGCCTGTTTCTTCATCAGTGATGGCCCTTTCATGTCTTCTGTTCAGTTTTCCAATGGGTTGACATCACTATTATTCACTTATTATTCTGGATACTAAAGTTTTGTCATTAAGGATACTTGCCTTTTTACATTTTTACTGTCTCTCAATGAGTACAATTTCTTACTTCTAATGTTACTGAATGCAATCATCTTTCTGTCTTGTTTAAAGATATTCCTTGTCACCCTGAGTCAGAAAGAATTTGCAGGACTTCCCTGGTGGTCCAGCAGTTAAGACTCTGCACTCTCAATGCAGAGAGCCAGGTTCCATCCTGGTCAAAGAACTAGATCCCGCAGGCCGAAACTAAAGATTTCACGCTGCAACTAAAAGGTCCCACCCCACATGCTGAAACTGAAGACCCTTCATGCTGTAACTAAGCCTCAGTACAGCCAAATAAATACTTTAAAAAATATATTTTTTTCTTCTAAATATGTTAAAGTTCTGTCTTTTACATTTAAGCCTATATTCCATCCAGAATGGATGTCTATGGAAGGCATGAGGTTGGGACCCGATTCTTGCTTTTTCCACCTGACAGTCAGATGTCCTGGACAGCACCATCTGTCGGTATCTTCCCTCACTATGCACACGGCCACTCATGTCATGTATCTGGTTTCTGTTCAGGTGTGGGTCTGTTTCTGGCCTTTCTCTTTGGATCTACTGGTCCGTTTGTCTGTCCCTGCATCAAGATCACTGTTTCAGATGTTCCCAAGTGGTGGGAGATGTTTCCTCGTCTTTTTCTCCTCTCTTCTCTGCCTCTCTTACCTCTTCCTTCAGGAATGTCTTTGCTATTCTTGGTCTTCTGCTCTTATATATATATTTTAGAATCAGTCTGTCAAATTCATCTAAAATGATTGGGATTTTCATAGGAATCACAATTTACCTATTCCCTTGTGGCTCAACTGGTAAAGAATACACCTGCAATGTGGGAGACCTGGGTTCAATCCCTAGGTTGGGAAGATCCCCTGGAGAAGGGAAAGGCTACTCACTCCAGTATTCTGTCCTGGAGAATTCCATGGACTGCATGCATAGTCCATGGGGTCACAAAGAGTTGGACACAACAGAGCGACTTTCACTTCACTTCATAGAACATGCGGACAATTAACATTTTTGTGATATTGAATCTCCTATCTATAAATAAATCTTTCCATTTGTTTAGATTCTTTTCAATGTTTTTTTTTTTTTTTTTGGCTCTGCCATGGGGCATGTGGGATTTTAGTTCCCTGACCAGGGATCGAACCTGTGCCCCCTGCAGTGGGAAGTGCAGAGTCTTAACCACTGCCCACTGGACTGGCAGGCAAGTCCCTCAATGTATTTCAATAAAGTTTTATAAATGCTTTCCTATAGATCTTCCACATCTTCTGTTAGATATATTCCTTATTATTTTATTGTTATTTAAAATACTGTCTCTTGTGTTTTCTAATTTTTGCAGGTATGGAGAAAGGCAATTAATTTGTATACATTGATCTTAAATCCAATCATCTTACCAAACTCTCTTACTATTTCTAGTAATTTACCTATAGGTCCTTTTGGTTTCTCTGTGGACATATCTGTAAATGATATAAGACTATTTCTTCTATTCTAATAGAAGAATATAGTGTTTATTTCTATTTCTTGTCACACTGTACTGCTAGGACTTATAGTAAAATGTAGAATAGAATCAGTGATAAAAGACATACACACATATAGTCTTACTAATTTTTAAATTTGTGTGTATGTTTATTTTTAATTTTCCCCCAGCTTTACTGTGATATGACATTATAACATTGTGTAAGTTTACGGTGTATAATTACCACAATAAAACTTGTTAATACTTCCATCACCTCACATAATTACCTTTTGTCTGTGTGTGTTGAGACTGGATAATGAAAATGTAGTATATGTGTTTATATGTGTGTGTGTGCACACGTGCGCACACTTACACACTCGGTCATGTCCCTCTCTTTGCAACCCCATGGACTGTAGCCCACCAGGCTCCTCTGTCCATGGAATTTCCCAGGCACAAATACTGGAATGGGTTGCCATTTCCTTCTCCAGGGCATCTTCCCAACCCAGGGATCGAACCTGCGTCTCCTGCGCTGGCAGGCATCTCCTGCATCGGGATGTTATTTAGTTATAAAAAAGGAGATTACTGATTTTAAATAGATTTCTTCTAACATTTTAGAAGTTCCCCTCTAATCCTGGTTTTCCAACATGTTTCTCTTTTATATTAATTATGAATGACTACTCTACATCTATATTTTTTAACCTACATCAATGAAGTAAAGTGAATATAAAATTATCTAATGTTAAATCATCCTTGCATTTGTGGGATGAAAGCAATGTATTATTTTAAATAAATTGATGGATTTGGCTTGCTGATATGTTGTTTAAGATTTTTGCATTTATGTGCATGAGTGAGATGGGGCTGCAATTTTTATTTTATTGTATCAACCTTGCCTGCTTTTGGTATCATGGTAGTACTGGCCTCACAGAACAAGTATTTCCTCTCTTGCTATTCCCTGGAAGAGATTGCAGAAGATTGAAATAAATATAGTATAAATAAATAGTACATTCTTTGAAAATTTGGTAGAACTAAACTATAAAATCACCTGACTTAGTATTTTCTTTGTGGGATAATTTTAACTTGTCTTTTCAATGAGTTAATGGTTACGACACTCTTTGGCTTCCCAGACGGTTCACTGGTAAAAGAATCTACCTACCAATGCCGGGGACACAGAAGAAGCAGGTTCAGTCCGTGGGTCTGGAAGATCCCCTGGAGTAGGAAATGGCAACCCACTCCAGTATTCTTGCCTGGAGAATTCCATGGACAGAGGGGGATGGCGGACTACAGTCCAGGGGGTTGCAAAAGAATCAGACACAACTGAAGTGACTGAGCTCGCACACACACACACACACACACACACAACATTCTTCAGATTTCTACCTTTTTCTTGATGGACTGCAGCCCGCCAGGCTCCTCTGTCCATGGGATTTCCCAGGCAAGGATACTGGAGTGGGTTGCCATTTCCTCCTCCATGGGATCTTCCCTGAATATAGTTAGTGAGTTATAATTTTTACAGAAATGTTTCCTTTTCTATTCAAATTTACTGCCATAAGGTTGTTTGTAGTATTTTCTAGCTATCATTAGAAATCTTTGTTGGATCTGAATTATGTTCTTTTTCACATTGTTAATTTTGTTTATTTGCAACAACTCCCTTCTGTCTTGATTGGACTCACTAGAGATTTACCTGTTTTATTAGTCTTCTCAAAGAACCAACTCTTAATTTTGTTGATCCTCTTTATGGTTTTTTAAATTATTCTTAATTCTGCCCTTAAACATTCTTTGGGTTTATTCCATTGTTTTCTCTTTAGATTTGTGTTCTTTTATTGTATATCTAGCTCATTAATATTTAGCATTTCTTGTTTTCTAATCTTAGCACTTAAGACTATAATCGTCCAAGTGCCACTTTCATTCCAAATATAAGCTTTGAAATGTGACTTTTTGATTATTGTTTAGTTCTTAGTATTTTAGACTTGTGCTATAATTTATTTGACCTGTGCATCAAGAAGCATGCTTTTTAAATGTTCAAATGTATAGTGATTTTAAATTTACTTTTGTTACTAACCTGAAGTCTGCTCCTGCCCCTAAAAAGGGCTCTAAAAAAGCTGTGACCAAGGCCCAGAAGAAGGACGGCAAGAAGCGCAAGCGCAGCCACAAGGAGAGCTGCTCCGTGTACATGTACAAGGTGCTGGAGCAAGTCCATCCGGACACCGGCATCTCGTCCAAGGCCATGAGAATCATGAACTCCTTCATTAACGACATTTTCGAGTGCATCGCTGGCGAGGCATCGCGCCTGGCGCATTACAACAAGCGCTCGACTATCACTTCCAAGGACATCCAGACCTCTGTGCACTTGCTGCTGCCTAGGGAGCTGGCCAAGCACGCCGTGTCTGAGGGCACTAAGGTTGTCACCAAGTATACCAGCTCCAAGTAAATATAATATGCCTAGCCACTGTTAACGGAGAAGGCAATGGCACCCCACTCCAGTACTCTTGCTTGGAAAATCCCATGGACGGAGGGCCTGGTGGGCTGTAGTCCATGGGGTCACTAAGAGCCGGACACGACTGAGTGACTTCACTTTCACTTCACTCTAACTTAAGTGCACTGTGGTCAGAGAATGTGCTCTGTACTATCTGGATATCTTGAAATTTATTGAGACTTGCTTTGTGATCTAGTATATGGTTATTCACTTCAAAAACTATACTCCATGTATTAAATTACAAATTCTTTTATTGTTGGGAAAAAAGTTCTATATGCCATTGTGTGTGTGTGTGTGTGCTAAGTCGATTCAGTAGTGTCCTACTCTTTGTGACCCCATGGACTGTAGCCCACCGAGCTTCTCTGTCCATGGGATTATCCAGACAAGAATACTGGAGTGGGTTGCCATTCCCTTCTCCAGGGGATCTTCCCAACCCAGGAACTGAACCCAGGTCTCCTGCATTATAGGCAGATTCTTTACTGTCTGAGCTCCCAGGGAAGTTCCTGTATGCCATTGCTGCTGCTAAGTCACTTCAGTCGTGTCTGACTCAGTGCAACCCCATAGACGGCAGCCCACCAGGCTCCCCTGTCCCTGGGATTCCCCAGGCAAGAACACTGGAATGGGTTGCCATTTCCTTCTCCAATGCATGGAAGTGAAAAGTGAAAATGAAGTCGCTCAGTCATGTCCGACTCTTTGTGACCCCACGGACTGCAGCCTACCAGGCTCCTCCGCCCATGGGATTTTCCAGGCAAGGGTACTGGAGTGGGGTGCCATTGCCTTCTCCGTGTATGCCATTAGATTAAGAAAATTAACCATATTGTTGAAATTTCTATATGTTTTCTCATGTTTTGACTGTGTGACCAATTTGAGAAAGTTGCTTTATAATCTACCACTGTGAGGATGAATTTATAAATTTATCCCCAAATTTCTTACAATATTATAACAGTAAGTTTAAAATTGTTACCTTGTCCTGCGAGCTGGCTCTTTTACGATCACATATGAATCCTGTCTTAAATTCTACTTTACTTTCTACTTTTCTTTATGCATTGTGTGTATCTTATCATCTTACAGTAAACAGCTAGATTTAAAAAATTCGACCTGATTATTAACTGTCAAGTTTACTCCACTTAACTTTATTGTGACTATTGACATATTTGGTCTGATTTCTATCACCTGTTTCCCTCCTACTTTTCTTATGTGTATTTCTCTTTCGATTTTTTTCTCTAATTTATTTTCTCCCTCTACTGCTTAAGAAATTATCCAAGCTACTTCTAGTCTTTTAGTAGTTACCTTTGGAATTTGATCATTTGTATTTTCTATAGACTGAATGTTTGTGTCCCCAAAATTCATGTGTTGAAACCTAATCCTCAATGAGATGGTATTTGGAGGTAGGCCTTTGGGAGGTAATTAGGTCATGAGTTGGGGGAGCCCTTATGATGAGATTAGTGCTCTTTTATAAGAGACCCCAGAGAACCCCCTTGCCCCTCTGCCATGTGAGGGGTCAGTGAGGAGACGGCTGTCTATCAGCCAGGAAGCAAGCCCTCATCAGACACTGAATCTGCTGGCACCTGGATCTTGGACTTCCCAGCCTCCAGATATATGAGAAATAAACATCTATTGTTTATGAGCCACCTAGCCTATGGTATTCTGTTATAGCAGCCTCAGAACAGACCAAAACAATATTCAATTTCACAAAGATTTAATTTATATTTTTGGTTGTGCCACATGGCTTGTGGGATCTGAGTTCCCCAACCAGGGATCGAATGCAGGCTCCTGGCAATGAAAGCGCTGAGGACCAACCACTAGCACGCACGCGCAGCTGCTTCGGTCGTGTCCGACTTCTTGTGATCCTATGGACTGCAGCCCACCAGGCTCCTCTGTCCATGGCATTCTCCAGACTAGAATAGTGGAGTGGGTTGTCATGCCCTCTGCCAGGGGATCTTCCCAACCCAGGGATCAACCCCTTGTCTCCTGCACTGCAGGCGGATTCTTTATCTATTGAGCCACCTGGGAAGCCCCACTAACCACTAGACATCCAGGGAATTCCCTTAACAATGAGTTTAAATGTCTACGGCTAACCCAGGGATCAAACCCTGGACTCCTGCATTGCAGGCAGATTCTTTATCAGCTGAGCCACAAGGGAAGCCCAAGAATACTGGAGTGGGTAGCCTATCCCTTCTCCAGGGGAATCTTCCCGACCCAGGAATCAAACTGGGGTCTCCTGCATTGCAGGCAGATTCTTTATCAATTGAGCTATCATGGAAGCCAAAATGTATAATAGTTATAAGGTAAAATATTCTTCTTGAAAAATACAAATCACCCCCTACCTGATACATATGCTATTATTGTACAAAATTTCAGTTCTGTTCTTAGTTCTAGGAAATAGGTATTCGCGTTTGTATTTCTTGGAAAGAAACACTTTATAGATTCACCTGTGTGTATAGTGGCCAGCCCTCAAGAGAGCCCCCAGTACCTCCTGGCATCCACACCTCTGTGCAATCTCCTTTCACAGTGCACCAGGGCTAGTATGCTGCTGCTGCTGCTGCTGCTGCTGCTAAGTCGCTTCAGTCGTGTCCGACTCTGTGCGACCCCATAGACGGCAGCCCACCAGGCTCCCCCGTCCCTGGGATTCTCCAGGCAAGAACACTGGAGTGGGTTGCCATTTCTTGCTCCAATGCATGAAAAGTGAAAAGTGAAAGTGAAGTCACTCAGTTGTGTCCGACTCTTAGCAACCCCATGGACTGCAGCCTACCCAGCTCCTCCATCCATGGGATTTTCCAGGCAAGAGTCTGGAGTGGGGTGCCATTGCCTTCTCCGAGGGCTAGTATGAGTGACCAGTAAAAACATGGCAGAATTGATGTTACTTCCAGTATCAGATTATAAGCACCACAGCTTTCTTTTCTTGCTTTCTCTCTCAAGGATTGCTTGCTGTAGGGAAAGTTACCTGCCATGTTTAAGGATGCTCAGGCTTCCTTGTGGAGAGGCCCACCTGGCAAAGAATCGAGGAGCTCGGTTCAAAAGCCCACTAGGAAGTAAGGCTGCCATGAACCATTAAGCGGGCTTGATCATCCAGCCTTCACTGACTGTCACCCTGGCTGCCAGTTTGACTGCAAGCTCATCAAAGGCCCAGAGCATAACCACTCAGCTCCTCTCCTCCCTGACTGCTGACCCTCAGAAACTGTGCAAGATAAGAAACATTTGTTGTTTTAAGCTACTGTTATGTTGCAACAGATAACTCATGCCGTGTATCCACTAACCCATTTGTTTATGATTCCTTTTGAATCTCAGGCATCCAGCAAGCCATTTTTCTTGATTCCTGGAGAACATCTTAGAATTTTCTTTTATGAAGATCTATTAGCTGTAAACTCAGTTTTTCTTTATCGTTCACCCTTCTGGGGGGCAGATCTCACATTCCCCAGTAATTCCAACCTTCTAGTGTTCAAGCCTTGGTCTAATTCTCTCCCCTGAACAGGGGCAGCAGCTGGGACTGCTTCTAGCCAGCAAAGGGGTTATGAGGCAAGCAAGGCCCCTCCGGGGAGGAGGAAGGACACAGGTCAAGGGTCCCAGGCCACTAGTCACAGCTACACCTCTCCACAGCTCCACCTAATTACCTCCATAGATGCTTAGGTTCAAGTAAATCCCCACCCCCGACACACACATATGCACTGAATTCCTAAACAGAGGTATACAATTCCAGGTTCTGCAAGGGATAAACAGGCAAGCAAGACGGGGGGCAGTGTGTGAAAGCAGAGCACTCAAGATATTTCAGCAAATGTGAAGAGAGCTTCACGAGAGGCAGAGACTACACTCAAGGAATAGCCCGCATGGCAGGGCTGAGAAGAGGGAGCAGGGAATACAGCAGGGCACCTGGGCTGCTTCCATGGAGGAGCTGACATTCCAGCTGAACCCTGAAAGCAGGATGGGATTCTGAGGGACAGCGGTAAGAAAAGAGAAAAGGAAAGGCATTCTGGCAGAGGAAACAGCATGAGCAAAGGCAGTGAGAAGGGAAAATGGGGATCACAAACAGTATTCAATTTCAAGTTCAGTTCAAGTTGCACCTCGAGGCACTTCATTCAGTAGTGGCCACCTGAAGTGGCTTCCTCAGAAGGCTTCTGAATGAGGGCAGGTAGATGTGAGGGCCTTCATCCATCTGTGATGTCTGCATAGCGCAGGAGGGGCCGTGACAGCCATCTGCCAAGTATTTGCCATTTTGAGAATAAGATACCTTCCAAAACAGTGAATAATCGAGTTGTGTAAAGCATGAGAGTGTGGGTGGTGAGAATTCTGATAAGAGAGCTGGAGTCAGCCTCTAGAGGATCTTGCACGCCAGGCTAAAGAGTAAAGACCTGTCTTTGTATTCTAAAGAAAACATTTCTGATCAAGTTACAGTGAGCTGAAAGAAATACTGTTACAGATCTGGAAAGAGACCAACTCTCCTCCTTCAAGCTGCTGCCCAGGCCAGGACTACGCCAGCCACACCTCAGCATAAGCTTCCTTGGGGGGCCTCTTGGCCCCCACACCCATTTTTAAAAATCTCACTGGTTCCTCTGGCACTATCCCTGAGTCGAGTGGCCAAGGACGCAGACAGAGCCTCTGAAGGGAAACAGAATGTCTTTCTCTCATGGCTGCACTGAGGACCTCTATCTCTTTCTCCTCTCCCTCCCATACAACTGCCCCTCACATTCCTTTCTCCCAGAAGGGAGGCAAGGCTGGCCGAGGGGTGGGGGAGGTTGAGAGGTGGTAGGTGTGGTAAACCCCATTTCCAGGCCACAGAGGCTAAGTAGTAGATTGAAAGGTGGGTGGGAATTTTTGGAAGATGGAAAAGCAAGGCAGAGTTGGGTGGAGCTGGGAGAGGGGGTTCAGGAACATCACATTAGCCACCTGCACATGTGAGATCATGGGCCCCCCTACCTAGGAGAGCCTGCAAACCTGGCCCCCTGGGATGGGGCTCCGGCAAAGTCCTCACTTTTAGACGGGGATGGGGTACTGTCCTCCCCATCTGGAAAACAGAACCAGCCACCTTGTGCGTCCGCTGAAGCATCTTCAGAGAAACAATTCAGTATCCACTCATTTTCCTGCTCTGTTCCGTGCTCTCATTTATCTCGACACTGATAAACAGCTGACACTTCGGGTGGCAACAGCCTGTCCATGTTAATTTCCCCCCCGATCTCTCTGCCGTCTGCACAGTTGCTTTTCTGCATGTGCAGGAGAGAGCAATCAGAAGAGTTTCTCTGGTGATTATCTTTCCATACTGAGTCACATAATTTCACATAATTGCCGGGTAAAAGCTGCTCAGAAAGAGAAGCCACGAGCTGATGATATAGCATCACGCTATATTATTTTTGATTCCACGAAGCAGTGAGGTAGATCAGAATACCCAGTTCTATTGTGAAAATAACTCAGAAACAACCTCCCTTTAAAATGCACAAGCTCCAAATTACAGGGAAACATCCTCATCTCTGTCTCACTCAGCCCCCAAGGCCTCGCTTCCCTTCCCTGGCATCCCACCTGCTTGCCTTCCTTAGGGTTCAGCCCATCAAAAATGTGCCCAGAGGGATCACCAAGGCCTGGGTCCTGGCAGGATCCCCAAAGAAAGATAAGGCCCCCTCCCTAGAAAAGACATGCCAGAAGGGGACCTTTATGGGGTCACAGAATGCCTGGAAAAGTGAAAGTGTTAGTCGTTCAGTCAAGTCCGACTCTTTGTGACCCTATGGACTGTAGCCCACCAGGCTCCTCTGTCCATGGGATTTTCCAGAATACTGGAGTGGGTTGCCATTCTCTTCTCCAGGGAAGCTTCCTGACCCAGGGATCGAACATGGGTCTCCTGCATTGCAGGCAGATTCTTAACCATCTGAGCCACCAGGGAACCCCTAATACCTAGGCCTCATTGTTTAGGCTAACTGGTTACCCTAGACTGTTATTGCAAACCAAGGAACAAGATTTAGCCTATGATGTATCCAAATCTTTGGAACAAAGAAGCCTGTTAAAAGATTTTGCTGTGTATAAATAGGACATAAGCACGATGTGAGGTACACCAGATGGACTTAGAAGCACTGAATGCCAGTGAGTTAGAATGATTGAGATGAAAGCGCTTTATTTGAGGAGTCTGAAGAGCCAACAGAGAAGTGATGTAGCCAATGCATCTACCCAGAACTCACACCGCCAGCTCCTGCCTGCAGCTCTGATATGCTGGGACTGGGCGCTGGGCAGGCCAGGACTGGAGGAGGGGAGTACCATGAGGGAAACAAGCAGGCTGGGCAATGCCTGAGGGTGCTCCGGTAGCCTGGCTGGAGCCAGGAAAGAAGCCAAGGCACCTACAGGAATGCAGTGACCGAGGCAGTGAGGAGCGGGGAGAGAAGGACTGACAGGCTCCCGGCTCTGCATGAGAAGATCATCTTTAGGGATTTCTTTGGCGGTCCAGTGGTTAGGACTCTGCACTTCCACTGCAGAGGGCACGGGTTCAATTCCTGCTTGGGGAACTATGATCCCACATGCTGTGTGGCTTGTCCAAAAAGATAAAGACTGCCTTTGGTTGGTCAGATGTCAAGGGGGCCGTGCTGGCTTCTGGGAAGGCGACTGATAGAACCACGTCCACAAAGGGTCTTCAGAAGGCTTGGAGCCAACACCTCACTCTCTCAACAGGAGGCAAAGAGATGATCAGAAGAGTCCTTTCTGATTATTCTGGCTGTACTGTGTGGGTGAGTTGGTAAAGAATCTGCCTGCAATGCAGGAGACCCGGGTTCAATCCCTGAGTCAGGAAGATCCCCTGATGAACCCACTCCAGTATTCTTGCCTGGGAAAATCCCATGGACAGAGGAGCCTGGCGGGCTATGGTAGATGGGGACACAAAGACTTGGACGCGACTGAGCAACACACACACACACTTCTCACTGTAGCATAGATCTGAATGGTCTGAGGCCGGGCTAAGGGCTGAAAGCAGAGACTAAAAATTATCACAGACAAATTGGTCTGATTTATGGGGAAAGAGGTGGATGCTTTACATTCCTAAGACATTAGTAAGTCTTACTGTTTGGGAGGAAAATATTATAGAAGGCAAGAAGTCTGATGTCTTTGGAGTCAGGGGCCTGGCTCCAGCAGCCCTTTCAAGCCTCCTTAGCATGTTTCTATGAAAGGGTCATGCGTGCCCTCCATGAATGGCACCTTTGGTCCTCAATCATACGTGCTCAGGAATGAGGCTTGGGTGTATGGTCAGTATAATCTGGTGGGTGAGGCCCAACTCCCAGCCCGGCTTTGAGGTGCACTGTGCTTTTATGAGAACGTGGGCGACATAATGCCTCCAGGCCACACAGGCTGGAATGCTGTCTTTGACCTTCTCTGGCACCCCTTCCGCCTCCCGGTCTTCCCACTCTCCATCCCGGCTGGGGCAGCCAGGCGTCCTCTGCACTCAAGCAAACCACCTCCAGTCACATGCAGCTGCCCTTCTCTCTAAACTGCTCATCACCTTTTGCTTCCCAACTTAGATGCTTTGATTCAAAGCTCTCTTGGGATTTTATGTACAGGAGAAAAAGAAAGCAAACAAAGGGCCAGTCATCACCTACACGGCTGCTCTGTCTGGAATTGTTCCCGGGGGTATTTTGGGGTCCTTCCTGACTGAGCCCAGCACTCCACTCCACCTTCTCTGTACCAAGCTGCTTTCAGGATGGGGAGGGTCTGTCCCTCACTTCATGTCCATGTGACAAGTGGCCTGGAACGGAGGCAGGGACCACACCGTGGCCTCAAACCCCTACAGTGTGCCCTATACTCTTGGACCTTGAAGCTCCCAGAGATCAGTTATCACCAAGTTTCATCATCTGTTTCTGTAAAATGCAAGGTGATTCTTCTCTCTTTGGCCCCTTTTGGAAGGTTCAAGGGGGCTTCTCTAGTGGCTCAGGTACTATTCTTACTACTTTAAATATTCATTCTCATTGAATCTTAAAAATAGCCTGGAAAATATATGTTACCATCAAACCCATTTTAAAGGGAAAGAAACTGAGGCAGAGAAAGAATGGTCCCTTGGTGGATGAGAGCTGGATTCCATACTTCCGCCCAGCTCAGTCTGCCTCCCTGCTGAGGGAAGAAGGGTAAGCTTCCTGCTGTGAGCCCTGGACTCCAGCGCCCCCAGCCCCACACCCCAGGGGAGGGTTCACACCCACTCAGGGACAAAGGCCACAACAGGCCACCTGCACTGCTGCGCCAGAGGGCTCACGCCCCTGGCAGCTGCCACTCTAGTCCTTGCTGCTGTGCCAATCCAGTGGGCTTAGGCTGCAAGGCTCAGGCCCGGAGAGAATCAGATAAACTCTGCAAAGAGGGGGCTCCCGCCTCTGGGTAAACATTTACCAACCAAGTCCTAACATTGCTGGCCTCATACATACCCCTGACAGAAAGACACAGTGGAATTCAGTGTCTGCCAGCTCACACCCAAGAGAGAATTTCTATTCCCTTGTGGATAGAGCTGTTCACTGGAGAGGGTGTTTTTTTTGGTAACAGAGTATGGAATTTGTGCAGCTGTTTAGGTCAGAGTTGACAGCATAGCATGGAGGGATCTGGAGGATCAGCCAACCCCACTGCCCACTTTCCAAGGCTATTATAAAAGTCAAGTGAGGTAATATACGTGAAGGTCCTTTGTAAACTATAAAGCTCTGTGATAACAATACCTAACAGCTATTAGGCATTCATGGCATGCCAAGTACTGTTCTAAGTGGTTTATATGTACTAACTCATTCAATTCTTATGGTAGTTCTAGGAAATGGCTCCATTTATGCTTATCCTCATTATACAGAAGGAGAAACTGAGACCAGAAAGAATAAGCAACTTGTCTAAAGTCCTAGAGCCAGAAGGTAGCAGAGCCTGGATTTAAACCCAATCAATCTGGCTCCTGCTCTGAATCTCTCCACCATCCTGCCTCTCTGCTACTCAGTGGCTTTGGGGTCTTGAACAAGTCACTCTACCTCTTGGAGTCTTTGCTTCTGAAACTGTAAAACAGGAATCTCAGGAGCTGTGAGGATTAGATGAACTAGCCTCTGTGCATAAGCAGTTATCATTCACCTACATCCGTCCCTTTGGCATCTCCTTTTGGAGAGTAGGCAGCTCCTCCCCAACTCCAACCTTGAAGGTCTACTGGAGGCTGCCAATCGCACCCCCTCCCTTGTTGCTATAAGGACTGGGTTTGAAACTTCAGTGTCCCTCAGGGATTGTCACATAGTCTGGAAACAATAGAGGAGGGTTCATAGCAGCCAAGGTGTAAGATGTGGGGGTGGGGGAATCCGGTGTGGAGAAGTCAGGCAGCAACTCACCAGGGAAGAGCTGGCAGGAGAGAGAAGCAGGGAGAAGAGATGGGGAGAGGTCCCGGCCAGGTGTGCTCTGGCCGGTCCCACAGGCTCCCTGCCTTGCCTCAACCAGATGCAATGGTTTGGATCATTTGCAATGAAGGGATACCATGTCACAGCAGGAAGTCTCTGCCTGGTAAATAGCAAGTGTTTTTAAAGTATCAACTGCTGATACTATTAATATCATTATTCCCCCACCTCCTTCCTCAGCTTCCGCCTTGATTTTCTAGCTTCTCTTGGGAAATGCGGAAGAGAAACAGAGAACAGAGCTGGGGAAAAGGCCCCAGTGGCCTCCTTTCACTTCCCTCCACCCCTGGAAGTCTCCAGCGTCCCCACAACAGGGGCGGGGACAGGCCTCGGTCCACAGCAGAAGCAGGCAGACCCCCGCTTAACAGAATCAAAAGGCCTCCGGGGGCCACTGCCCTCTTCTTCCTCCAGAAAAGGCTGCATTACCCAGGGCCGCCGATAGGTGGCGTGAGGAGCACAGATCTGCCTGGGGCAGTTGAGGCGGGTGACGTAGCCTACCAGTCCCAAGTGCGGGAGCCCCCCACCAAGAGACCCAGAAACGAGACAGAGGACATGAGACAGAAAAGGAAAGAAATCCCAGAGAAGAGAAGCTGACCAGGGGGAGGGGGCCCAAATTAAAGTGCAAGAGAGGCAGGCAAAGCGAAAAGGAAGAGGCTCCGGGACAGAATGGAGGCTGGCCAAGGAGAGGAGCAACAGAAGGTAAGATGGTGGGATGGCATCCCCGACTCAGTGGACACGAACTTGAGCAAACTCCGGGAGATAGTGAAGGACAGGGAAGCCTGGCGTGCTGCAGTCCATGGGGTCACAGAGTCAGACACGACTTAGCGACTGAACAACAAAGAAACGGCGCTCCTGATAGGGACTGAACAAGGGATGGACAAGGTGGCAAAGCAAGGAGAGGTTGCAGACTGCTGAGAAAAGAAATCTACTTTGGAGAAACATCACACAAGGCTCTGCACTGTCTTCCTCCCCATGAGCCCCCAGCTGGGCCTCCATCCTTGGCTCCCCCCCCAGAGCCTTCACCACGCCCTGCCTGTCCCAGTCACACCAGTGCTCCAAAGAGCAGGGGAAGGAAAATGTGCCCAGGTAGGGTGTGGAGAGTAGGGTCAGCAGGCAGCTGCAGCTCCTGGGAGAAGCCAGTTCACATCCCGCTCTGGCTGCAGGGCGGCTGCCCAACAGGAGACACAGGGCCTCTGCTGTCCCAGCAGCCTGCTGGGCCGCAGCCAGGGGCCTGAGGCTTAGCCCTGGTGGACCTCAGGTGCCACACCCCACGGTCAGCACGCCTAGTCTTCTTCCTAACCCAGAGGCCTCCCAGGAGAAGCCACCGCCTCCCACAAGGGGCCCCTTCAGGGTGTCTCCCTAGGAGGCCTGGGGCCTGAGACTCCCGGGGTTGGGTGGGTGCCAGGCGGACCTCTGCAAGACTGGGATGCTGTGCCCAGGACACCCTGGTCCTCCTGCCTCCTGGATTTAAGGGAGACTGGAATAAGGTCTATCGGACCAGAGACTCCTGTCCTTCAGCCTCAGACCCTCGAGTGTACCTGTGGCAGTCGTAAGACAAAGGGGGACCAACTGTGTTGTGTATGATCCACCCACCCTGCTCCCTGCCCATAATGGCTGAAGGGGATGATCACAGTGATGGTGGTGATGCCCCTAACATCAAACATCTGTAAGATGCCTGACTTACCAGACAACTTCACAAGCATCAGCTCAAAGGAACATCACAGCTGCAGGAGATGTTGGATATCAGGGCCATTATACAGATTCGAGAAGGTGAGGCTCAGAGTCCAAGGCCCCGCAGCTAACAATGGCACAGCTGGCATCGGCCCCTAATTCTGTGGATGCCACGTCCTAGGCTTTTTCCACTCTTCCTCACTGCCTCCCTGGCAGGTGCAGCAATGCATGGGCGCTAAGGGAAATAAAAATGCTGACCTTGACTTGAGACCAAGCAGGGCTCATTGGATGGAAGTGGTCTGACCCAGTCCAGGGGAGAAAAAACAGGACAAGAGAATAACCCAGATAAAATTCAACAGCTTTAACATTGACACCGATGATGTCATTTTCTTCCCCTTTCACGGTTTCCTGCCCAGCTCTGTTCTGTCCATTATGACTGATGTGAAGGCTGGGACCCTGGAGCCCCTTAGGAGGCAGGAGGGCTGGCTCATCCGTCAGCCATCACTGGACCCCAGCTGTTCACAGGTCTTCCTGTCACTCACTCTCAGCTGAGCTTCACACCAGAATGGGCTGCCTTCTCTCCCTCCCAAGCCTCCCCACAGTACCTGCTGGGCACCCTGCTGCTCTCTGCCCAGCAGAACATCTGCATCTATGGGGGAAGCAAGACAGTATCCCAGACAGGTTGTAGGAGGTCCTGGCCATTGGAGCCAGGCTCACAGGGCATGCCAACAGAACTACCAGCCCAGCAACTGACAGCCTTTCAGAGCAGGTTGCCAAGCTGCAGACCCCCCTCCCATTTTTTTCTGGTCTGGCTCAAAATTAGATTAAGGTGTAGAACTGAAATAAAGACAATCCCTACTCAAAAATATATCCACACCCGCAACATTCTCCCAAGGAGAGAGTTCTTAATTCCACCAAACGTTTTGTTTGAAAGGTAAATGCTTCCAATCCTAACAGTTATTTACATCTCAGCCCAAGTTATTGAATTAGGCTGATTTCCAAACAGCTGAGATCTGCCTGCATTTAGGTGGAGAAATTGGTGGAGAAAAGATTAATTTGGGAACGAGGAGTAATTTTGGAAAGAATGGTAACGTTATTCTTCCAGGAACCAAATTAACAACAAGTACTGATGGCCTCCTGTTGCCAAGGACCTCAGTCATCACTGGGGGAGCTGCAGCAACAGAGTCCCTGCCTCGTGGAGCTTACAGTCGCTCTGAGCTCACAGGGTTTGCTCCCTGCCTCCAGAACACCACGTCCTATCTGTGGCAAAGTCCTAGCCATGCTCACTCCTGCAGGACCTCTGTAAGTTTCTCTTCCACTGCTCGCTGTAGTTCAGACCCTCATCACTGCTCCCCTGGGCTGTTGTGGTACCCTGCATAATATGGTAGTGCCTGCGTGCTCAGTCGCTTCAGTCATGTCCGACTCTTTGTGACCCCATGGACTGTAGCCCGCCAGGAACCTCTGTCCATGGGATTCTCCAGGCAAGAATGCTGGAGTTGGCTGCCATGCCCTCCTCCAAGGGATCTTCCTGACCCAGGTTTCGAACACACGTCTCTTAGGTCTCCTCCATTGGCAGGAGGATTCTTTACCACTAGCGCCACCTGGGAAGCCTACCACTGTAGTAGCTGCACCTATCTTTCACCCTCTCCCTATAATCTGTCTTGGACACTAATTGGACTGTATGATTTAATACACCGAATGTGTATGCTGATCACTTCTCTATCAAACTCCAGTGTATTCATGGTGTTTCCATACCCTAATTACTTTTTTAAAAAAATCAAAACTTTTTAGCCTGGCATATAAATACCTCTATCTCTTTTCTACCCTTCTTGTATTTCCTCCCAGTACTTTCAGCTAAGATGATCTACTCCCATCCCCCACCACATTGTATCGAGCTCCAAGCCACTGAGTATCTCTTCCCTCCACTGAGCAGGGCCTTCCTTTCCCTGTGTAGTCCAGTTCTCAATCCTGCATCTTAGGATCACATGTAGAGCTTTTGCATAATAATAATAATCATAATGGGGATCAACTGCTGCTGCTGCTAAGTCACTTCAGTCGTGTCCGACTCTGTGCGACCCCACAGACGCACAGAGCCCGCCAGGCTCCGCCGTCCCTGGGATTCTCCAGGCAAGAACACTGGAGTGCATTGCCATTTCCTTCTCCACTGCATGAAAGTGAAAAGTGAAAATGAAGTCACTCAGTCATGTCCAACTCCTAGCGACCCCATGGACTGCAGCCTACCAGGCTCCTCCATCCATGGGATTTGCCAGGCAAGAGTACTGGAGTGGGTTGCCATTGCCTTCTCCAGGGGATCAACTAAGTCCCACCAAATTCTAAACTCTGGGGGTGTGACCAAGGCATCAGTCATTTTTAGAATCCCTCACTCATTCTAGGGCTTCCCCAGTGGCTCAGCGGTAAAGAATCCACCTGCAACGCAGGAGACTTGGGTTTGGTCCCTGCATCAGGACGATCCCCCATAGGAGGGCATGTCTCCCCACTCCAGTATTCTTGCCTGGAGAATCCCATGGACTGAGGAGCCTGGTAGGCAACAGTCCATAGGGTCACAAGGAGTCGGATATGACTGAAGCGACTGAGCACGCAACACACACACTCATTCTAACGTGCTGCCAAGGCTGAGAAACGCTGTCTTTGTCCAACTGCCACTCCAGCCCATGGACTGAATTGTAGGCTTCTTCCTCCAGACTCAAAGAGCACCTGTGATCTGTCATTAGCACTGACTTACCACACAACACATTCTGGTTTACGCTCTCTTTTTAACAAGGTTCTCCTGGCTGGAAGGTCTCTGTTACCCATGACTTGTAAGAGCTGGGGTGGTGCAGACAGCCACCGAGTGCTGGTTGACAGACTGATGTTTGTCTTCAGGAGGGGAAAGAGCACAGCTCCCATCACCAGGCTTTGGAATTGTGCAGAAGTGGAGGTGCTGAAAGGGACTGGAAGCCTAGCCCTCCCTGTCAATATCAGCAGGGATAAATCATGCTGATGGTACACACCCTTGATTTGGTGTGATGAAAATTACACCCTACCTCTGTGATCTCCCTCCACCAAACCCGTAAGCCAAGAAAAACATCAGATAAATTCCCATTGAAGCGTATATCTACATCTGACCAGTCCTCCTCAAAACTCTCAAGGTCATCAAAAACAAGACAAGTCTAAGAAAATGTTACAGCCAAGAAGAGCCTGAGCAGACATAACAACTAAATGGAATGTGGCTATCTGGAAGAGATTGTGGAATAGAAAAAGGACATTAGGGGAAAACTAAAGAAACCTGAATGAAGATGGTCTTTAGCTAATAACAATATATCAACATTATTTCATCAATTGTAACAAGTATACCACACTAAGGTAAGACAGTAATCAGAAAAATGTGTAGGCAGCTTGTGTTGGAACTCTCTGTACTAGCTGTTCAGTTTTTCTATAAATCTAAAATTTTTCTTTAAAAAGTCTATTAAAAACAATTTAATAAATTTTTAATTCCATTAAAAAAACAAAACAGCTCCCCAACCCCCATCAAGCCCACGTCTGGTCACCTTCCTGGCAAGCAGCGTGAAGCCCTATGCCCTGCTGGTGGTGCCTGATGCTTCTGTAATAGGGGCTGGGCTTCTATGGTTCAGGACCACAAAGCCAAAAGCCCAGCAACGGCTTTTAAAGCTGCCTTTTAAAACAACTGCTTTGGGTCCAACTAGAGGTCATGGATGGATCTGTGGGCTTCAGAGGAAAATGCAACGTCTTCCCTTGATTTGCATGTTAAATGCTCATCAAACAAGCATTAAACATCAAGTATTCTGTTTAATAGCCTAACTACAAAATTCCAGAGAAGGGCTGAAGAGCATAGAGAAGTCAAAGCCTGGGACTGAGGAGAAAGCAGAGAGTGGTGATATTCAAATAGGCTGAGGGGCCCATGGTGGCTGTAGTCACTTTACTGAATTCCTGCACTGCCCTGAGGCGGCTGGACAGCTGACAAGCAGGGCAGGGGTCTCTGGCTCAAATTGCCGCAGCTGACACCCACCAGGGTGGCCCCTTCCTCCCAGGCCCCTCAGGCCTGATAGGGTCTCCTTGAGAAGCCCCAACTCTGGGTCTGCCCCACCATCCTGCACCCCCCAACAGCTGGGAGGCTGCAGGTTGGGCCTACTGGCCCCCATGATGCAGAGCTCTTCCCAGTCCTCAAGCCCAGGCCCAATCCAGCCCAGTTGCGCAGGGGGAGTGGGAGGGACAGAATCCCTTTACCAAGCATAGAGAACTGTTTGAACAAGGAGGCACCTTTATCTTTAATGTGGAATTACTTCTGAAGAAAAGGAAAAGAGCCGACCACGAAAAGAAATAAAGCCCTCTCTTAGAAGCGACACACTGGACTCGCAAATCGCCTGGCTTCTAAAAAGACTCCCTTGGAAAGACCCCAAGCTGGCCCACCAGCAGGGTCGTGGGGCCTTGCTGCTACCCCCAGCCCCCCGTCACCGCCCAATATGACAGTCTTGGCAGCGCCAGGCCAGCCGTCACCCTGTGGCTCCCTCTGACAGCCACCAGAGGCAGGAACACGGGGCAGCCTTGTGCAGCTGACCCCGCCACAGGCCCAGGACACAAGCTGTCCGGAGTGAGTCAGGGAGCAGGACTCACTGCTGCCTGCCAGCCCGGGGGCCCACGCCCCTGCCCCTGAGGGGACCTCAGTCCAGTTCCAGGGAGTCAGGATGGTGGGCCGCAGTGCACAGAAGCCCCAGGCCAGGGCCCTGACAGGCCGGGCGGGCATGAGCAAGTGAGTCAGGCCAGCCAGGGATCACGTCCCCACGCCTGCTGACAAAGAACCATTCAAGAGAGGCCAGACAAACAGTCCCAGCAGCAGAAACAGTAACTCAGAGCAGCTGCCAGGCCAAGAGGCCCAGGAGCCAGGCCCACGAGACCCTGCTCACAGGCAGACTGCAGGATGAGGCCGCTTGACTGGCTCCTTCCACTCTCTCTGCCCAACAACCCACTGCCTTGAGAGCACAGCTCTGGGTGGGCAGTTGAGCCCACAGGGCACTTTGTCTGTGCTCACACTGACTTGCCTGGTGGTGAAAATGACATGGGATGATCCCTGACCTATGGGCCCGTATACTTGGAAACCTGCCGAACCTGGTCACCTGCCTGCATGGAGGTTTACCTCACCTTGTTTTCTCAGCTTCAGGAAAGTACTGTCTCCTCCTTCCTGTTACATGCCTCATTGCCCCAATCCCCATAGAGCCAAGGCCCACGCTTCTTTCCAGGTCCCGTCCATCAGACTATGAGCTCTGTAGCTCTGTAGAAGGGAGGCACCTTCTAGGCATTCTCTGAATCTCCAACACTTTGCAGAGTGGCTGCTCAGTTAACGCCCATGACTGAAGGATCAGACGTTCAGCACCATTATCCTTTTAAGTCAAATTCAGCCTAAGCTTAAAACAACTCAAGGATCTATGTGGAATTTTAAAGGAATTTAAAAAATTTTTCAGTGCTCCCTTCCCCCCATTTCCTCCTGCCCACTCTCCAGGTCTCCATCAAATCCCAGTCACCAAAACACTATGATGAATCAGCTTCCCTCCACTGCCTTCAGTCCTTAAGCACTTCCCAGACCTCCTGAGCTGCGCTCACTCAGTTGTGTCTGACTCTTTATGGGCCCATGGACAGTAGCCAGCCAGGCTCTGCACACGGAATTTTCCAGGCAAGAATACTGGAGTGGGTTGCCATAGCCTCCTCCAGGAGATCTTCCCAACCCAGGGATCGAACCTGCATCTCTTGCATCTCCTGAATTGGTAAGAGGATTCTTCACCACTAGCGCCACCTGGGAAGCTCCCCCAGACCTCCAATGAGGTCAAATTCCTAGTTCTCAAACTCTACCAAAGGAGTAGGACAAACTGAGATGACCCATGGGCAAAAAGGAATGTACACTTTAGGTGTGTGTGGTGTGCACCTGGGGGCGAGTGATAGGCGGGACACAGCCTGGAGGGGCAAGTGGGCTTTCAACATGCCCTGGTGCATGAGGACTTTTTCCCACATATGTTCAATTCACAAATGCTCACTGGGCTTGCTCCATGTCTGACACCATGCCCTCCTCCTCCCCACCCCCGTCTGGGGAAAAAAACGGACCTTGCCTTTGAAGAAGCAGGAGAGGGTGTGGGGAGCAGGCATGGACATAAGTAGCTAAGTGCAGGCCCAGTGGGAGTAGCCTTTAAGGGAAGAAGCAACAGAGCATTTCAGGGGTACCAGGAAGAGGAAAGTTTGTCTGTTTACTAAGAAATGTGCAGACTCTTTGCAATTACATGGACTATAGCTTACCAGGCTCCTCCATCCATGGAATTTTCCAGGCAAGAGTACTGGAGTGGGTTGCCATTTCCTTCTCTAAGAAATAGGAAAAGCTATTTTAAAGAATGAGCACTGGAGAGGGGCCTCAAAGGACACTGTAACGATAACGAGTGCTAAGTCGCTTCAGTTGTGTCCAACCCTCTGAGACCCTATGGACTACTATAGCCCCACCAGGCTCCTCTGTCCATTGGGTTCTCCAGGCAAGAATACTGGAGTGGGTAGCCATTCCCTTCTCCAGGGGATCTTCCGCACCCAGGCATTGATCCCTCGTCTCTTATGTCTCCTACACTGGCAGATGGGTTCTTTACCACTAGCGCCACCTGAGAAGTCCTAAAAAATTGAAAGAAATTCTAATAACAATAACAATGTGTCAGTACTATTATTATTATAGCAATTAATATCTAGCAAGTGTGTTCTATATGCTAGGCACAAAGAAGCACTTGACGTAACTTAGCCCTGCTCAATTCTCATGCCCATTTGACAGATAAAGAAACTGAGGCTTAGAAGAGTTAAGCAAGCTAGGAAGCGTCAGCAGCCAGATTAGACCCCAAGTCTGTGCGTCTCCAAAGGCGACCATCCCCTGCTCTGCAGGCCAAAGTAAGGGTTCATTCCTGCTAGGGCCTGAGCAGAGGCAGAGGGTAGGAAGTCCAAGGCTCAGGATGATCACATGGAGAAGGTGCCTGGTGCGATAGCTGCGGCCGGGACCCAGAGAGCTTCGAGGGCCAGAGCCAGGCATCTGTCCCCACTAACAGGCACGGAGAGGTTGGAATACTGGCCCACAGATCAGTGGTAATAAAAGCAAGAGGGCTGAGAAAGTGGAAGGAGAGAGAGCCCATCACCATGGTCTGGGTGAGAGACTGCAGCTGGGCAAGGTGAGAGGGTGCAAGGAACCTGTGAGCTCACGCCTGTGTGTCAGGTATGGATATTATGTGTGAGTGAGAAGGGGAAAGAGAATTCAAGTGTGAGCCACACATGAGTGAGTGCGGGGGCCCTGCTTGTTGAAGATGGAGGTTGGGGGTTCCTTCTGGGTGGGAGGTGGGGTAAGGTCAGCGGGGAGAAAGGGAGGGACTGGGCAGGAGCACTCAGAGAAATGAAACCATCATCTCAGAGGGCTCTGGGTCCTGCAAAGCCCACAGGGCCTGTCATAGGGAAGGGACCCAGTTAACAACTGTTAAAGGGATGTACGTATGACGTTAAGACCTTGCTTCTGGTCCCCTCCTGAGGACTGGCTTTACCCTTCAGCCATGTGAGGGTCACTGTCATTCTAACTAGATCCTCCCTCATCCCTGGCCCCAAATCAGGGCTTCTGAGCTGAGCAGCCACATTCCCACGGCCCCAGCCTGGTCCCCTGGGCCCCAGCGCCCCTCCTGAGCCTCCCGCTCCCCCGTGCGTCTTTGTAACAAGTGTGTTCCTGGGGGAGCTCCAGGCTGACTTCATACTTTCCCAGGTCAGAGTCTCCCCTCCCCCTTCCCATTCCAGGGCAGAGAAGACGGTGCCAAATTGGATCCAAGGTTTTGTTTCGGCCAGAGATATTCTGCTTCTCATCAGAGACAGACAGCCCTGACCAGCGCCTCCTGTCACGCTCTCCAGTTGCCCCAAGGCTCTCTGTCCGAGGATTCATAGACTCAAAATCAATCTGGCTCATCCCTCCAGAGACCACATCTCCCAAGACTCCACCAGGCCCCGGTTGTTATCCTAGCAAAACAGACCAAGTGGACATGGTGTCCAGGAGGGTCAGGGGCTGCAGCCTGGGAGATAAGAACTCGGTCTCAGATTCTTGAGCATCTCCTATCTCACAGGTTGAAAGGGAAGCCTTCTCAGGGGTGACAAGACCACCCCCTTCCCTGCTCCACTCAGCTACAACCCTGTGTTATAAAATTATAAACACAGTTTGGCACTTGGAGAGAAAAGGGATCTTTTTTAAGACTGTACAGGCTACAAAAACTGGGAGGAAAACAAATGCCTTATAAATCATGAAATCTGACCCCTTTACTGGCAGATGAGAAAACAGAGGCCTAAAATCGTGGAGGCTTTTGGGTTCGATCTGTGGTCAGGGAACTCAGATCTAGTATGCTGCGTGGTGTGGCCAAAAACTAAAAAAGATAAAATCGTGGAGGCTTTCAGTTGCTGGAGATCAGTCTAAGCCATTCCTGACTACCACCAGAAACCTAGTTTGCATCTAAAAGGGCTATCTGGGATATGAATGCAATGCCCCCTGGAGCATAGCCAGGACTACACCTGGGTCTGCACCCCCAGGCTCACCTCCTTTATGCTGCAGGCAGGGGCAGGGCCTCTCGTGACTGGTCTGCCTCCTCAGGTGCTCAGGCAGAAGCTGGTGAGAGATTTGTTAGACAATGAGTCCTGGGGGCTGCCTGGCACAGTCTGCCATCCAGATGGCTGCCAGCGAAGCCCAACGGGGCCAGGGGCCAGGCTCTGACTTACAGGATCCGATGCTCTGGCTTCTCTATGGCTGCGGGGAGTTTCCAGGGTCTAGGGAACTGCCTCTGCTCCCTCCTCTCCTGGCCACATTCTCCAAGAAAACAGAATGAAGCAGGCTCCCCATCCACTAGGGCACCCACACTTTGAAGGGACATGGTAGTCCCCAGAGGATTGGTGGCAACAAAGAAAAAAAGGCAAGTGAAGCAAGTGATGTGCGACAGGAAGTGTGTGTGGGGGGGGGGTGGGGGGGGTGGGGAGGGTAGGTCACAAATCCTAGCTGAAGAGTCAGAGGCCTCAGCCACAGTGGAGTGGGTGACCTCTGAGCCTCAGTTTTCCCATTTGCATGATGTCCCAATTGGATGTCCCCCTTCTGGCTCTGAGAAATCTAGGATTCTGAGGTCAAGGACTCTGTCTTCCTCGTGATCCTGGCAATGAACACACAGTAGGTAGGTACTTAAAGCAATTCACTGAATAGTTGAATGACGTGGGGCCCAAGTCAGTCCAAAGTTCACAAGGTGGCCAGAAAGGAGACTCTGGCCTCCAGAGTCTATCACCAGACCCAGAGAGAAGCTACAGGTCTTGGGAAAGCTCTAGCAATCCAGGAGCCCTTGGCAAACCGCCTTTCTGTCCCAAGACACACAGATGTGCTTGGAGGAGCCAAGGAGAAAGCAGGAAAGTGTCCCTGAGGGATAGAGGGCAGCCTGGACACTCCTTCCCCGCCCATCATCACCCTAAATACACCCTAAATACTTTCTAAATACACCTGGCTCCTCTCTTGCTGGCTCCTCCTCCCAACCCTCCTCAAAGCTTTGTCTCCTCTCCCTGCCCTCCCCTGCTCTCCTAACACAGTCACACCTTTCCTCCTTCCTTTGCGGAGGTTCAGAGCCTCAGCAGGTCTTGGAGCTGCCTGATCCTGTGTCAGGCAGGAAGGCTCAGGGGCAGAACTGAGATTCCTAAGAGGGGCCAGGAGCCTCAGGCTTTCTTAGGGTCAAGGCAGGTAGGAAGCAGTGGGGAGAGATTTAAATTCTGGTCCATGCCCAGCCTCTTGCATCTAGCACGCAGAAGAGGGGCTCCCCTCTGAGGGAGTCTGGAAGTGCATTTCCCCCCATCTTCTGCAGAGTTCTCAGGGAGATGTTTCCTCCTAGCCTTTCTGTGCCTTCCCCTACACGCTCCTCCAAGGAGCTGGATGAGGCAGAAATCTCACTCTCTCTTCCAGCTGGAGACCTGTTCAGAAGAAGTACTCGTGTGTGTGTGTGTGTGTGTGTGTGTGTGTGTGTGTGTGTAGGGAAGCAATGGTATATGTTATTGCTGGTCTGTGTGAAAGCGCACACAGTTCAATGACAGGTGTATGTGTAGCCTTGTGGGTTGTGTGCGGTGGTTTGGTACATGCATGGTGTATTTAGTGTGTACATGGTGTATATATGATATGATATATGTGTGTGCTGTGTGTTTATGTAGTGTATGTGGCAAGTAGGTGTGTCTGAGTGTGTGGGTGGTGTGGTGAGCGTGCATGTTTGGGGTGTGTTTGTGATGTGTACTGTGTGTTGGGGGAGCTGGAGTGGCTAGGGGTGACATCAGTGTGAGGTGGGAGCTAGCATTTCAGGGTCTCCTACCCAGAGAAGTCAGGGGTAATCAGTATCTAGGCAACCATGTTGGGGGGAGGGGAGGAGATATGGAGGTGAGGAATGGGCAGAAAAGGAGGGAGGCTGAGAATTGAAAAGGGGTTTCCATGGCAACTACTGGGCAGGTCACGTGAAAAAGGCCAAAGCAGAAACAGATATAGACATCAGCACATACAGACGATGAGGGCCCTGGGACCCCAGAGTGGGGGCCCTTCCATGGAAGACATGGGCTGCCAACTGATCCATCTCCAAACCTGGAAATCTGGGCCTAGGCAAAGCGCACGATGCCAAGAAGACAAAGGAAGTGGAGACAGAGGCCACACTGCCAGGGAGAAGCCCTGGAAGCCACAACCCCCGAGGCTGGATGTGGGCAGCGGGGGCCTGGCCAGGCCCATTCTCCAGCACGCCTGCTCCCTGCTCCCACCCTCGGGTGCTTCCTCTACCAGCCACCACTTGTAAGAGCCCAGAAGCAAGTGCCAGGAGCCCCTTCCAACTAGGCAAAGAAGCCCAAGAGACACAATGGGGAAGGCTGTGCCAAGGCCAGCCCTGCTGAGGAAAGAGGGCAGGGTACCAGGAAAGGAGGGGATGGGGCCGGGGGACCAGGCCCGCCCCAACCCCCACCCCGCTGGAAGAAGCCAGGACGGGTTAGACAAGAGGAGAGGAACACTGATGCACTCTCATGAACCATGCCCTGGAACGCCAGCCCTTTTTTTACCTGCCCCTCCTCCCGGTGCCCACTGCCCAGCCCCAGCTCCCCCGTCCTCCAAGCGCCAAATCAGCAAGTCCCATTTTGCACGGATCATGTGTGCACACTCATAGCCAGCCACCTCCCCTCGTCTTCACAACCGCACACTCAAGTGTCCACAGCTTCCAAGTAACAAAGGGAAAACTACACCGCCCTGGTACGAGGAGAGCAGCCCTTTCCCCCTCTCCCAAAACCACAGCCCCAAGCTCCAGGCAGCAGCAAACGCCTTATCCGAACAGCTTCACCCCCACCGCCACGGCCTGTCTCCCCCGTCGGCGGCCCCTCTTCTCTTCCGACGCCCACCTCCCCTTTGGGTTTCCATCTCCTACCGGGTCTCCGCTGCCCTAGCGGCGTGCCTGGCGAGAACCGCTCACACCCACCGAAACAAACCTACCCTGGCAGCATCCTGGCGCCGCGCGATCGGTCCCCACCCAAGCCCCTCTCCCTCCTCGTTAGAGGAACCCAACTTCGCCACCTCTGCAGCGGCTTACCTGCGCGGCGTGTCCCCTCCGAGGCAATCCCAGGAGGATGAGTCCGGAGGAACCTGGGAGTGGCGAGGCTGGGGGAGGGCGGTGGGCGAGGCTTTCGCTGTTTTTCCCGCCTCCCCTGCTGGGAAGGGTGGGGGCGGGCTGGAGCGCCGCGTCCGGCAAGGGTGGGGAGTGGTGGGCGGGGGCTCGGCCGGGGCTGGACTCCGGGGACTGCGGTGTCACCGTCTGCCGGCCTCCGGGTAGCGTCGTCGCGCGGACCCCCTTCTCCTCGCCCGGCGCTGCCCGCCCCTCGAGCGCGCCGCCGCTGCTCCTGGGTGCGGGCGGGATTCAAGGGACAGGCCGCTTGGAGAAGCAACAGGAGACCGCCGCCGCGGAGACCGGCCAGGGCGCGCGCATCCGCCGCCAGCTGTTGCTTTTTGGTTTTCCTCGGCTGAGGGTGGGGAGGGAGCAAGACAAACACGATGACAGAGCTAGTGTCTCTCCGAAATAGTAAACTCGGTGGGTGGGTGGGGAGGGAGCGGGGAGGAGGGCGAGGAGGGGTCGGAAAAATACGAGAAAATAACCCAGCACCAGACACTGCAACCCACGTTAACTGGGAGGCTTGGCAATTAGGGGGATGCGCACCTAAAGCATGAATGGCTGTGTTGTAGGCGCGCGCGCGGGTTCTGGCTGGAGTTGTCATTTTCAGCGGGAGCCTGGTGGGCTGCTGGAGGCGGGGGCTCGCCGGAACCACAGCTTTGCCTCCCAGATCCTCCTCATCGGGGCCCGTTGTCCTGCCCCCGCAGGGTCACAGTACTGCCCCCCTCCCAGTCCACTTCTCAGGTCCAAATTCGAGAACGACAAACCTTAATGGGATTTAACTCCTAGCTCGGCAACTCCGCCCGTGATACCACCTAGAGCCCAGCACTGAAGGGCGCTCTGGAGCCTCAGTTTCTTTCCTCGTGAAATGGCGGTGAGAACACTGACCCCCGGGAGCAGAGTGGGCGCTCAGCGAGCAGGCAGCTGCTCTGAGGAGCAAGGCCTGTAGGAAGGGCTCCAGGCCAGGCGCTGGCAGAAACCACGGATACTGCAGGGGCTGGCCACTCGGTTGGTAGCCAGGAAGCCACGCTGCAGGCCATGAAGCTGCCCAGAAGAGCCTGGAGGGGGACCGGGCAGAATGAAGCCCGGAATTCCTGGGAGAAGCTGTCCAAGCCTGAGAGGGGCCACAGGGACTTCCTCACAGACCCTGTACCCTGGAACCATGGGTACTGCCAGCCTTACCTCAACACTCCCAGCCCTGGCCCTCAGTTTTCTCATTTGTGACGTGAAGGAGAGGGACTCGATAATCCAGAACCGCCTTCCAGATGGACCCTCTGACTAAATTATCTTGAGAAACGGTCCAATCTCAAAACCCCAAGGCAGGAAATAAACATGGGTTCCAGAAGGCTTTGCCCAGATGTGGAAGCCATGAGTGGCTGCTGAGAAAGAGTGGGGAACGCTTGAGAGGACAAGACACCTCCATGAGCACCGGACCTTGGACAGAGTGGACGCCTCACTCTGGCCCAGTCCCCAAAGTTCCTTGGGTGCCCGTGAAAATCAAAGCTCTTTCATCAAAACCTGGCTTAGATCTCTCAGATCCGTGTGACTTTACACAGATTTGCAGGGGCAAACCTTTTCCTCTGCACATGAGCATTTGGTTCCAACTGCCCTTCTCCCTGTTCTTTTTGCTCTGCTCTGAGAGATGAAGCCACATCACTCACAAGGCCCTTGTCCTTTGCACACGCGCTTGAGTGCTACCACCTGCCACCTCGCTGTGTTGTTTTTCAGAATTTCTCCTGGTGAGAACACTTCAGATCCTGGCTCTGCAAGTCTGTTTGGGAAAGCACGGGCCGGGGGAGCAGAACTCCAAAGCCATGCCACCTGTTAGTACCTGCCCTTTTCTTACCAGAGAATGCCATGGTGTTTGGCCAAATTACTCAGGTACCTCAGGGCAGCAAAGAGCCACAGGGGAACAGTAAGAGCTGCATCATGTGTGGAAGGGCTGAAAATGTGCTTCTCCCCAGTCCATCCAGGGCCACAGCTGAGGGAGTTTGGGGTGATACAGCTATGCAGTCACACACAAGCTTGTTCTGGCAGGAGTCCTGGCTCCCTTCTAGGGGAGGAAGAAACGCATCTAGCCCCTAGGACACATGCGGACGCCAGTGAAAAAGGTCACCAGCTGCCTCATTCTTTCCACACATTTATGGTATGAGGAGCTACTGGGCACTGAGCCCTGGGCAAAGCTCCAGGCTGCACAGTGAAAGAAAAGTCATGGCCCCTTGGAGCCAATGGGGCTTCTCTGGTGGCTCAGCCAGTAAAGAATCTGCCTGCAATGTAGGAGCCCTGGGTTCGATTCCTGGGTCAGGGAGATCCCCTGGAGAAGGCAATGGCTACCCACTCCAGTCTTCTCACCTGGAGAATTCCATGGGCAGAGCCTGTCAGGCTGCAATCCATGGGGTCACAAAAAGTCAGACACAACTGAGAGACTAATACACACTAGAAACAATGGGTGAGGTAGAGATTTATCAAATAATCCCATGGATAAATGTGTCATTAAAATGGTTTTGAGCTCTGAGGAGGTAGCATTTGAGAAGCAAGCTGAAGGGTCAGGAGGTGTTATGGAGAGGAGGTGAAGGAGCCAAGAATTGGAGTGACAGGAGGGGTTGGGAAATGATGATTCTGACACGGGAACAGAAGCCACATGTGCAAAGACCCTGAGGCAGAAGGCGCATGCATGAAAGGAGCCACTGTGGCTCTGGAACAGAAGAGACAGGTTGGAGAAGGATGCAGACGCCAGTCCAGGCAGGCCTGGTGGTTCCTGGGTGAATTCAACTCTTATCCTCAGGACAATGGGAAGCTTCTGAAGGACCTTAAGAGAGCTGTTGCAAGCTAGAATTGGGGAGTGGCAAACTCTGCAGTGTGGGGGATCCCACAGTCAAAGGTGAGGAACTGTCAGGAGAGCAGGGCTCATGTGAAGCTGGGAAATGGGCCTACACCCCAGTGAAGGGAGCCCTGCATCTCCAGAGGCCAGGGAACAAGGAAAGAGAGCTGGGGCGGAGGGGCCCTCGTCACAGTAGGACGAGGAAGGACAGAAACTGTTTCTAAATCCTCCCCACCCCCACCCCTCCAGAATAAGAGCCATGCCAAGACCTAAGGTTTGGAAGGCCGGTGTAACTCTTTTGAGCTTACGGACTCATCTGTGCTTTAAAGCTGAGCGAAATACCTTGCAATAGTGCAGCTAAGACTCCATGTGGATTGCCCCCAGTTGCCTTGTACTGTGGCAGACACAGACCTTCAGCATGTCAGCAACCCAGGTCACACAGCCATGGACAGGAAGCAGAGGGCCTGCCGGGAAAATTAAAAGAGCAAGACCAGAAGCCATCCGAGGAGACCCCTGCCCTTCCTAGGAGGCCCCTTTGGGTGCTGCTTCATCCTGGGGTGCAGACTACAGGACCCAAGCAGACCCCACCCACCAGTTGTTTACTCTGTGTCCGTTTGTACTCATTCTGCTTTGTAGGAATTTGAAGGCGTGCTATCCCAGACTTCAGCCAAATGCTAAGCCCCCAGACCCTAAGACAGAACTATTTCCTAACTCCTTGCTGAAAGAGTTCTGCTCACTTCAAAAGCACTCCTTGGTCATGCTCCCTTCCTCCTTTCCTGATCTTTTCCCAACTCTTCAGCTTTTCCCTCAAGCAGCTGTGTTGGCCTCTTTGTCCTCTGCTCTGCATTGTTCCTGGACAGTCCAATCCACAACCATGATTTTGCCGCCCACCTGGGGCTGATGACCCACTCTCTCAGCCTGGTCCTTACTCCAGAAACCCAGAGGAGTTATCATCTCCAGGGGCTCAGGGGTACTCACACTGGATCCATCATCTGACCCCGCTCCCCCCTGCCCCCCGCGCCAGAGCTGACTCTCCTTCCCTGCTTTTCCTTGACTTTGGAAATGGCACTGCTCCAACACTGTTATTCATCTGGAAAAGTGTGCGCCATCCTTATGCCTCTCCCCCACTGCTTCTGTTCTAGGTCAGGCTCCAGGATGCCAGCCTCCCATTGGTGTCTCTGCCTCAGTCTCCCCACCCTTATGCTAACTCTAGTTTCTACAACACTGAGGTGATTCAAACCTTCCTAGACTCCGATTCTCTGCAAGTTAAAATCCAGCTGCTTAAAATCCAGCATTCAGTCTTTACCACCTGACACCCATCTACCTTTTCAGCTTCATCTCCTGACCCATTCTCTGCCCTGCCTTCCCCATTTTATCACTCTGGTCACCTCAATCCTGGCAAATGCTCTTCCCCAGACCAACAGGGCCATTCACAATTATTCAAATACCCTGCCTGCTTGCTTGCCCCTAAACTTTTGTTCATATCATCTTCTCTGCTTAAGACATCCTGTCCCTCCCTTCTCTACTTACATGAATCGCATCTACCATGCAAAGTGAAATTCGAAAATCATCTTACTGAAATTAAAGCTGTCTTGTCCATGCTGCCATGAACTGCATTGTCTCTGCATCTGTGCGTGTACATACCATAATTTGAATTTTTCTGTGTTTAATTTCAGGTGTGCCACCTGCCAATAAGGAGATGCCAGTTTGATCCCTGGGTCAGGAAGATCCCCTGGAGGAGGATGTGGCAACCTACTCCAGTATTCTTGCTGGAAAATCTCACGGACAGAGGAGCCTGGCGGGCTATAGTCCATGGGGTCGCAAAGAGTCAGACACAACTGAACACACACACATGAGGCCCTAGTAGAATGGGAACTCCTTGAGATCAGCCAGCCATCTTACTCCATTTATACACCCCACTGTCTTGCATGGTGACCCACTTACAGTAAATTTAAGCGAATTACAGCTCACAAGATCCTACCCTAGCCCACCTCTCCAGATGCATTTTGAACACTTTCTTCTGTGATCTCTCTCCCAGGCAACAACCTTTCAGCTTAATCAAAAGGTCTTCAGAACTGGTTCCCTGAGCACTGGTACCCTGGGCCCAGACCACACCTGTGAGATGCATTTCCTTTGTTCTCTCGTCCCAAGATGAAGCGGGTAAGGAAGCTAGTGCTGGTGAGGCCCCAGGCAGAGGAGAGGAGGCCAGACTGTCAGGACAGGAGGAACAGGCAACCCTGACATGACAATGGGGATGAAAAGCAGGACTTCAATGACTGTGGATGGAGCAGTAGAAACTGCAGAGGATGGCAGACACCGCTGGTTTTCCAGACCAGGTCTGCTGCTGCTGCTGAGTCACTTCAGTCGTGTCCGACTCCTTGTGACCCTATGGACTATAGCCTGCCAGGCTCCTCTGCCCATGTCTTCTTTTTCCCTTCTATCAGAACTTTTTTCTAAATCAGTTGCCACATGTTTGGTTTGTTTTTTATTTATTATTTTTGGCTATATTGGATCTTTGCTGCTTTACACAGGCTTTCTTTAGTTGTAGCGAGTGGGGGCCACTCTGTTGTGGTGTGCGAGCCTATTGTGGTGGCTTCTCTTGTTGCAGAGCACAGGCTCTGGGTGGGCGGGCTTCAGCAGTTGCAGCACACGGGCTCAGGGGCTGGGGCTCACAGACCCTAGAGCACGGGCTCAGTGGAGTTGTGGTACACGGCTCTAGTTGCTCCACGCCGTATGGAATCCTCCTGGACCAGGGATCAAACCCATGTCCCCTGCGTTGGCAGGCAGACTCTTAATCCACTGCACCACCAAGAAAGTCCTTGTTCAGTTTAAACTGCTGATTTTTCAATAACTAGGGGCATTCATATGATCCAGTTTTGGCCAAGGAGATGGGAACAGAATTATACTGAGGAAGAACTCTAAGAAAGACACAGTAATATGTCCCTTTTGCCCTTTGCTCTTTTCCGTTTGTTCCTTCTTCTATTCCCTTTTTTCTTCCTCATCTTCCTGCTCCTTCTTCCCCTTGTCTTTCTTTTTTCTAATGTAGACTATAGTTGATTCATAATATTGTGTTACTTTCTGGCATACAGCAAAGTGATTCAGTTATACATATATATGTATATATATATATGGCTTCCCAGGTGGCTCAGTGGGTAAAGAACCTGGCCTGCAATGCAGGAACCACAGGAGATATGGGTTCAATTCCTGGGTCAGGAAGATCCCCTGGAGGAGGGCACAGCAACCCACTCCAGTTTTCTTGCCTGGAGAATCCCATGGACAGAGGAGCCTGCTGAGCTATAGTCCATAGGTCAAAAAGAGTCGGACACGACTGAAGCAACTGGGCATGCAAGCGTGTGTGTGTGTATATATGTACATACACATGTATGTATATACATATATGTTCTTTTTCAGATTCTTGTCCATTATAATTTATTACAAGATATTGAATATAGTTCTCTGTGCTATCGGTAGCACCTTGTTCTTTATCTGTTTTACATAGAGTAGAGGATTGATGCTGAAACTGAAGCTCCAATGCTTTGGCCATCTGATGGGAAGACCCAACTCATTAGAAAAGACCCTGATGCTGGGAAAGACTGAATGCAGGAGGAGAAGGGGACAACAGAAGACGAGAAGGTTGGATGGCATCACCGACTCAATGGACACGAGTTTGAGCAAACTCCAGGAGATGGTGAAGGATAGGGACTGGCGTGCTGCAGTCCATGGGGTCGCAAAGAGTTGGACATGACTGAGTGACTGAACAACAAAATGTGTATCTGTTAATCTCAAACTCCTAATTTATCCCTCTCCCGCTTTCACCTTTGGTAACCATAAGTTTGTTTTCTATATCTTGTTTTTTTTTTTTGGTCAGAAACATGAGTGTGATGCCTGGAGGTGAAGCAGCCATCTTTCAACCATGAAGAAAAAAAGTCTTAAACTCAGGATAGTAGACCAGAAAGAAAGGAAGCCTGAAGGAGCCATCAGCAACATCTGAATAACCTAATTCCAAAGTTCCTGTTACATGAGAAAACTCAGCTTCTAGTACATACATTTTTTTTTTCCAGACTGAGTTTTTTTAAAAGATGAAGACAGGAGGATGGGGGTGGGGGGATGTTTGTACAGGCCAGGCCTCCCCTCCCTCTGTAAGCTCTGGCCCTCCCTGGCCCTAGGCTGGAGCCTTCAAAGGGTAGGACTGCTGGAGGCTGTCAGCAGCTCTCCTCACTTCTGTTAGAGGTGGCACTGGCTGACACCCCTTGCCCTGCCCCCCAGTACATTGACTGTAGCTGGTTTTCTGTTCCATGCAGCCAACACAATCCTAAGGGATACAAGTGGGAAGAGCAGCCTTTAACCTTGAGAGAGCAGAAATTCAGCACAAGCCTTCCTCCCCTAGAAGACCTCTGCCTGCCACTCACAACCCCACGGGCACACACCTGATAAACGTGCCAGCATATCAGAAACACAAATCTCAGCATCTCTCTTCTTGGAGTGGATCCTGCATGGTCCCTTTCTTCGGTATCTTTATCCAGATCTTGATTTTTGGAAAAGGAAGAAAAGCAAAGGCAGTCAGGGCGGGGGAAGTCTAAAATAAAATCTCTCCCTATCTTCCCACAGGAAAACTCTGACATATGTCAGGAAACAAAGCATGCCAAAGAATGGATGCGATTTGTTTCTAAGTGAAAAATTCTTCCCAATCCCATTAGTCTGGAAAACTTAAACTGCTGCTGACTAACTTAAACTTGTCTTGTAAGCATGTAACGTCACCTTAAGGTGCTGATCTCTAATTATGAGCACACTTCTGCCAGGGCTGCTGGTTATTCAAATTGGAGCACATGATCACTCCTTCCCACCCCCCAGCCTTTCCACTCTGCAAATATGCACCCATTTGTCTTTTCCTAGTGAATACAAATGGGAGAAAACTGAGTAATGTTGCCCTTTGGATATAATGATGTCAGAAATTCAGTACATAATGGCTCCATAGACAAGACCAGAATAGCTTCGTGTTTCTGTTTTCCCTATGCACAGAGGAACTGACAGCCTGTTAGCATAAGCAGGCATCTGAACTCCCTGCCCCTCCCTGAGTGCCTGGATCCAGCTTTCAGGCGAGAGACACCTGTTTATCATCATACACTGTCTTCCAACCCACTGGATCCGGGCTCGGAACGGAGGCTGCAGCTGAGTTTGGGGGCCAGGAAGAACTCTAGGGACCCAGAAGGCATCTCCATTCAGTCTATAAACCAGCTTTGCAAATAGGCTAAAACCCACTAGCCCAGACACGTTTGCCAGGCAAGTAAGACTGTTCTGAATCGACTTATTATTTTGTGCAGCCCTAACGTCACCTCCACCCCAAAGCCTGAGCTGGAGTTTAGGGGGAAAAAAAATAAAAATGATTTAGGGCTGGCAGATTGTTGAACTTCTGTATAAGGAAGTCTCACATGAAACCTGCAGATTGACTGCCATGCGGGGAGAGGAGCTTCCATACAGGGCAAACTCGGGTACCTATCAACAACCTACATTCTCCCAAAGGGGACCCAGTAGTAGCCAGAGGCCTGGCATCCTGGCCACTTGTGGTCATGGAGTCGCTGCCTTTTTGTTTATGATGGACTCCTGCATCCATCGAAAGCTCCATCCCTCTCAACCCTCCTGTAATTCACTCGTCTCTTTGATGATGCTGTTCATGTAATTGCCTCTCAGACCAGAGGTGTGTTTGATGTCTACCTTTTAAAGCATTATCTCTATTGATTTTCATTTTTCAGGCCTGGTATGGAAGCTTAGTGGGAGGTGATGGGTATAAAATGCTCCCCATTCTGACCGTTTATTCTAACAGTAAACATTTATATAGCCCTTGGCACACAACTCCTTGTTAAAAAGAGAATCCACAACTGTCTTCCTAAGTTTAACTCAGAACTTTCTTTTTCAGAATCAGAAGAAGGGTTGCAATGATTTCACCCAGGGAATAAACTAAGTTGTTTACTCTTACGTGGTGCCTACGTTTTTAACCTTCTCCCCCACTAGCCAATATAATTGGGATGTGTGTGCGTGTGTATGTTCAATCATGTCCGACTCTTTGCAGCCCCATGGACTGTAGCCCACCTGGCTTCTCTGTCCATATAATTTCCTAGACAAGAGTACTGGAGTCTGTTGCCATTACCTTCTCCAGGGGATCTTTCTGACCCAGGGATTGAACTCACATCTCTTGCATCGCCTGCATTGGCAGGTGGATTCTTTACCACTATGCCACCTGAGAAGCCCTATAATTGCTGTATAATCGGTATTTGTTGAATGCAAAAAACAGGAATGAAATTGACAGAGAAAACCACTCAGTTCAGTTCAGTTCAGTCACTCAGTTGTGTCCGACTTTTTGCGACCCCATGAATCGCAACACGCCAGGCCTCCCTGTCCATCACCAACTCCCGGAGTTCACCCAGACTCACGTCCATCGAGTCAGTGATGTCATCCGGCCATCTCATCCTCTGTCATCCCCTTCTCCTCCTGCCACCAATCCGTCCCAGCATCAGAGTCTTTTCCAATGAATCAGCTCTTTGCATGAAGTGGCCAAAGTACTGGAGTTTCAGCTTTAGCATCATTCCTTCCAAAGAAATCCCAGGGCTGATCTCCTTCAGAATGGACTGGTTGGATCTCCTTGCAGTCCAAGGGACTCTCAAGAGTCTTCTCCAACACCACAGTTCAAAAGCATCAATTCTTCGGCGCTCAGCCTTCTTCACAGTCTGACTCTCACATCCATACATGACCACAGGAAAAACCATAGCCTTGACTAGACAGACCTTTGTTGGCAAAGTAATGTCTCTGCTTTTGAATATGCTATCTAGGTTGGTCATAACTTTTCTTCCAAGGAGCAAGTGTCTTTTAATTTCATGGCTGCAGTCACCATCTGCAGTGATTTTGGAGCCCAGAAAAATAAAGTCTGACACTGTTTCCACTGTTTCCCCATCTATTTCCCATGAAGTGATGGGACCAGATGCCATGATCTTCGTTTTCTGAATGTTGAGCTTTAAGCCAACTTCTTCACTCTCCTCTTTCACTTTCATCAAGAGGCTTTTTAGTTCCTCTTCACTTTCTGCCATAGGGTGGTGTCATCTGCATATCTGAGGTTATTGAGATTTCTCCCGGCAATCTTGATTCCAGCTTGTGCTTCTTCCAGTCCAGCATTTCTCATGATGTACTCTGCATAGAAGTTAAATAAGCAGGGTAACAATATACAGCCTTGACAGACTCCTTTTCCTATTTGGAACCAGTCTGTTGTTCCATGTCCAGTTTGAACTGTTGCTTCCTGACCTGATAACAGATTTCTCAAGAGGCAGGTCAGGTGGTCTGGTATTCCCATCTCTTTGAGAATTTTCCACAGTTTATTGTGATCCACACAGTCAAAGGCTTTGGCATAGTCAATAAAACAGAAATAGATGTTTTTCTGGAACTCTCTTGTTTTTCCATGATCCAGCGGATGTTGGCAATTTGATCTCTGGTTCCTCTGCCTTTTCTAAAACCAGCTTGAACATCTGGAAGTTCATGGTTCACGTATTGCTGAAGCCTGGCTTGGAGAATTTTGAGCATGACTTCACTAGCGTGCGAGATGAGTGCAATTGTGTGGTAGTTTGAGCATTCTTTGGCATTGCCTTTCTTTGGGATTGGAATGAAAACTGACCTTTTCCAGTCCTGTGACCACTGCTGAGTTTTCCAAATTTGCTGGCATATTGAGTGCAGCACTTTCACAGCATCATCTTTCAGGATTTAAAATAGCTAAACTGGAATTCCATCACCTCCACTAGCTTTGTTTGTAGTGATGCTTTCTAAGGCCCACTTGACTTCACATTCCAGGATGTCTGGCTCTAGGTGAGTGATCTCACCATCATGATTATCTGGGTCTTGAAGATCTTTATTGTACAGTTCTTCTGTGTATTCTTGCCATCTCTTCTTAATATCTTCTGCTTCTGTTAGGTCCATACCATTTCTGTCCTTTATTGAGCCCATCTTTGCATGAAATGTTCGCTTGGAATCTCTAATTTTCTTGAAGAGATCTCTAGTCTTTCCCATTCTGTTGTTTTCCTCTATTTCTTTGCATTGATCGTTGAGGAAGGCTTTCTTATCTCTTCTTGCTATTCTTTGGAACTCTACATTCAGATGCTTATATCTTTCCCCATGTAGGCACTGTGCGGCAGTCTGAAGTTATTTCTTGTCTGACAGCAAGGAGAAAGGGAGAGACAAAAGCACGCTCCCTGAGACATTGTTCACAGATGTTTGGCCCAGCAAATTCATCTGGAGACTATTTTTTAAATTATAGTAAATTGTGTTTCCAAAGATGGCCTCTCCCTTCCCAGAGGCTCATCTGCAGTAAACTTTTTCACTCCTCCCACTGAGAAGTGGGGTCTCTTCTCCCGCTTTCAATCTGGGCTGGCTCTGTGGTTTGGTTTGAGCAACAGGAAGAGGCAGAACCACATCGTGTAACTTTGTAGACGGGGCCTTAAGAGATCTGCAACTTCTGCCTTAAATATTTAGAATGCCACCTCTTGGAAGCCTACTGTCTTGGAAGAAGTCAGACTACCCAGGAGGGAGAGAGAGACACCACGTGGACATGCCTAGCCTAGCTGAGCTCCCAGCTGAAGGCAGCCCCTTGAGTGACACTGACCACAGACCTCTGAGTGGGGCCCTGCCAGAATTCCTGCTCCTCAGATCATGAGTCAATGAAATCGTTGTTGTCTTAAACAGAAAATTTGGTGCACATACTTCCATGTTGTTTACAGAAGACTTGCAATGCCGATGATAGTGTAAAAACCATAACCTTGATGGTAAAGGAAGGCAATTTAATATTTCATCTGGACCCAAAGGTGCATCAAATTAAAGGACAGCTCCAACTGGCAAACAGGTGTTTCATGATGGTATCCAAGGAGAAGTGGTTGGTGATGGACAATTCAGAAATGCTTCCCTGAAAGGTGGATGGTTCTTTAAAAAGTTTCAGGTCACAACCGTTGCAGAAAATATGGACACCCAACATGCTGGTTCTTGGTCCAGGAAATGTGGGTCTTCCAGGTATTAAAATAATAATAAATAAGCAAGTGAACATAAACTGTGGGAGCATTTTGTTTTGCAGCCATAGATGACTAAAACAAGATGACTGGGACCCACCCCAAACCCATGGATCAGATTCTCCAGGGCTGCAACCTGGACATCAGCATCTTTACAGACCCTCCCTGGCACTGAGAAAGAGAGCTGGGTCTCCCCCTAACTCCTCCCATGGCACTTCATGCATGACTCACAGACTCAGTGGGTTGAAGCTTCGGGAAGCCAGGCCAGAGACACAGCGTGAGAGAGATCAGACAGCCTTAGAAAGGCAGTCTTGAAGAACAGGGCATAAGGGATTTCCCTGTGGAGAGCCCTGAACTTGACACAGGAGGAGAGTCAAAGGAAACAAGGCCATGGAATATTTGAGTGGGATGAGACCTCAGAGAACATTTTGTAAATTGGGACCCAAAGGCCCAGAGAGAGGAACTAACTGACTGAAAGTCACAGAGCTTGTTAGTGGTCTAGTGGGGACCAGAGTGAGGTCTCCTGAGTACTGGCATATCCTTCTTCCCTTGCCCAACCCATCTCTAGGGGTTCCAGGGTCCTGAGGAGATGAGAAAGCTCACACTTTCCTAAAGGCAAGGAAACCATTTAAATATATTAACTAAGCTGTGTATTTATAAGTGCCAATTATTAACATCCCAGTTAAAGTGGAAATACCAAAATCTTCCAAGAGGAGGATCAGAATAAGAAGTGGAACTAATCAAGGATGTCTTACTGGAAGAACTGGTGTGGAGTTGGGGTGGGAAAAAAGGAGGCTGAGGCTCAGAGGTTGAAAAAGAGATGTGAGGGAGGTGGAGACGAATGCACTTGGCAGATTCAGGAGTCCTGCCAGGAAGGCACGGGTTAGTAAGTTTCTATGTGAAGCCTGTTTTTCTTATCTGGTTCCTCCACCAGCAGAGGAGAGAGAGGACTGACTGGCTGGTGCCCAAGCAGGAGGACTGGACACAGACTTTCTGAGCCCTCAGCCTAGCTCCGCTGTGCTGATAATAAAATTGAGCAGGGCCTGGGAGAGGACCAGCTCCAGGAGCTGAATCAGTGAAGCTGAGGGCTTCTGAATTTGGTGTCAGGCTTCCGGTTCCAGCCCCGTTCTCCACTGAAAGTCTAGCCCTCCTCTTCATCATTAGGGGAGGCTCAGAGACACCACCCAACTGATGTTTCTTTTCAATTTCCCATTCTTTCCTAAGAACTGCTGGCCATGGAGCACACAATTTAAATGTTCCCCACTGCCTTTGGCCAGGATTTAATGAGAGAAGGGATTTTACCTGTAGTAGGACAGGTCAGGGCTTTCCAGGTGAAGCTAGTGGTAAAGAATCCCCCTGCAGTGCAGGAGACTTGGGTTCAATCCCTGGGTCGGGAAGATTCCCCTAGAGGAGGGCATGGCAAACCACTCCATCATGGAGATCCATAATGCTGTCTGCAGGTTCCATGCCAAAGAACAAGTTCTTCTGGAAGACCATGAACTGGTTGCAGAATAAGCATCAGTTCAGTCGCTCGGACATGTCCAACTCTTTGCGATCCCATGAATCGCAGCACACCAGGCCTCCCTCTCCATCACCAACTCCTGGAGTTCACTTAAACTCACATCCATTGAGTTGGTGATGCCATCCAGCCATCTCATCCTCTGTCATCCCCTTTTCCTCCTGCCCCCAATCCCTCCCAGCATCAGAGTCTTTTCCAATGAGTCAACTCTTTGCATGAGGTGGCCAAAGTACTGGAGTTTCAGCTTTAGCATTCCTTCCAAAGAACACCCAGGACCAATCTCCTTTAGAATGGACTGGTTGGATCTCCTTCAAGTCCAAGAGACTCTCAGGAGTCTTCTCCAACACCACAGTTCAAAAGCATCAATTCTTCGGTGCTCAGCTTTCTTCACAGTCCAACTCTCACATCCATACATGACCACAGGAAAAATCATAGCCTTGACTAGACAGATCTTTGTTGGCAAAGTAATGTCTCTGCTTTTCAATATGCTATCTAGGTTGGTCATAACTTTTCTTCCAAGGAGCAAGTGTCTTTTAATTTCATGGCTGCAGTCACCATCTGCAGTGATTTTGGAACCCAAAAAATAAAGTCGGACACTATTTCCACTGTTTCCCCATCTATTTGCCATGAAGTGATGGGACCAGATGCCATGATCTTCGTTTTCGGAATGTTGAGCTTTAAGCCAACTTTTTCACTCTCCGCTTTCACTTTCATCAAGAGGCTTTTGAGTTCTTCTTCACTTTCTGCTATAGGGTGGTGTCATCTGCATATCTGAGGTTATTGAGATTTCTCCCGGCAATCTTTATTCCAGCTTGTGTTTCTTCCAGTCCAGCATTTCTCATGATGTACTCTGCATAGAAGTTAAATAAGCAGGGTGACAATATACAGCCTTGATGTACTCCTTTTCCTATTTGGAACCAGTCTGTTGTTCTATGTCCAGTTCTAACTGTTGCTTCCTGACCTGCATACAGGTTTCTCAAGAGGCAGGTCAGGTGGTCTGGTATTCCCATCTCTTTGAGAATTTTCCACAGTTTATTGTGATCCACACAGTCAAAGGCTTTGGCATAGTCAATAAAGCAGAAATAGATGTTTTTCTGGAACTCTCTTGCTTTTTCCATGATCCAGTGGATGTTGGCAATTTGATCTCTGGTTCCTCTGCCTTTTCTAAAACCAGCTTGAACATCTGGAAGTTCATGGTTCACGTATTGCTGAAGCCTGGCTTGGAGAATTTTGAGCATTACTTTCCTAGTGTGTGAGATGTGCAATTGTGTGGTAGTTTGAGCATTCTTTGGCATTGCCTTTCTTTGGGATTGGAATGAAAACTGACCTTTTCCAGTCCTGTGACCACTGCTGAGTTTTCCAAAAATAAGCATGGATAATCACTAATTAGAATTGAGTGCTTTTATCAGTCTTAAGCAAGCTCGTTAACTTCTCCGAGCACCAATTTCCTCACTTGTGAGGGTCTTTTTTTTAAGATTTTTTTTTTTTAATGTGGATCATTTTTAAAATCTTTATTGAATTTGTTACCATATCACTTAGTTTTATGTTATGGTTTTTTGGTCACAAAGGTATGTGGGATCATAGCTTCCCAACCAGGGATCAGGCCCACACCCCCTGTATTGAGAGGCAAAGTCTTAACCATTGGACCACCGGAGAAGTCCCTGAAGATATATTATTGATGGTCTCTATTCTATGGGGTTATTATGAAGATTGGTAGGGAAAATATGTATAAAATACCTACCGCAGTGCCTGGTGATGACAAGTGCTAAATAAACATCTGTTTCTTGACTCTCCTGTACTGACCAAGTATACTTCGACCAGCTCTAACAGAGAACCTTAACTGACACCTCTCTTGGACCTGGGGTGTACCAGGCAGGTGACTAGGCACGTCCTACTCCTTCCCACACAACAGCCTCGGTGCCAGGGGTTACCGATCCCCATTTTCCCCGACCCTCTTTGCAGTGAACTCTACCCGGTAGCAGATCACTGAGGCAAAAAGTCCTAGCAGGTGCGAAGACACAAGACAACAGTGACTGTAGGGTCGGAGGGACGCGCACTGCTCTGACCCGTGGATTTCTGCAGATGGCCAGGAATCTGGGTGTTCCAGGAGGGATGACCCCACCCCTATCCTGAGGACCACTGATCCATCCAATTTAACTCATCAAGTTGGTTTGGGGAGTGACCGAGAGAACTGAATGCCTTTTTCTGGTCTCTGGATAGCCTTCGGGAGGTAATACAAATACCAACAGCCAATGGTAAATGAGCCTCTACCACAGGCCTAGCACAGCACTGATGAGTTCCCATACGTCCTCTTCATTTCTGACACACGCAGGGGTGAGCGGCTGCTGAAAGTGAGACCTTAGTTCCCTGACCAGGAATTGAACTTTGGTCACCTGGGTGGAAACCTAGAATCCTAACCACTACACCAGGGGCCAACAGTTAGAGTCCAAATCCCCAGTCCTCATCTGCCTTGAGAAGAAAAATGTAACAAGGATATAGAAAGTATAAAGGAAAGGAAAGTGTTTATTAGAAAAGCACAGTACATACAGAAAGACACACGGGCGAACTCAGCAAGACAGTGAAGAGAGTCACACCTTTGGGAAATTTAAATCCTTTATTAGAGGGCAGTCTTCAGGTCTTTGTTTTCCTCTTGGCCAACTGTCTTTCTTTGACCCCGTAGCTAATTTGTCTCAAGACCCTCTCCTGGGTGTGCACGTATCCTCAGCGAAGATGGATTTCAGTACAAAGGCGTCTGGGTGTGTGGAGGAGGATGGCGAGACTTATCATTGTTGTAGCCATGCGTTCTGGGAAACAAACTCACTCAGAAGGACAATGCAGATAGTGGAGTGCAATTTATTACACCAGCGGGCCCAAGGCAGAGTCTCCTCTTAGCCAAGGACCCTGATCAGTTTTTGTGAAAACCTTATATACCCTAAGTGTACTTGCTCAAACCCACCTTCCCAAATTCCTTGAAACTAGTCTGGACAAGGTAAAAGAGAAATACAATCAAAGTTAACCCATGATTCATGTGTCATAAGCCTAGATAGTTAAACAGTGGACATTTATCAACAGGCCTGTGATCATATCCCGATAAACATGATGGAATTTACGACTTTGTTCTGTTACAGAGATGATTAGCATATTCTTTTAGGCAACAGAGAGTCCAAGTACAAGTCCTGAAGCTCTTTTATCCGGGTGTCTGGTTTTCTATTGGTATGCCATTTCTATAGACACTGCGCACAAAGTTCAGAGTCCATTGGGAGGGTGAGCGTGCGTGTAGCCTAATGTTCGCAGCCTGGCCTAAGATGGAGTCCAGCTCGGTCTGTTTCCTCCTTCACTATGGTCTGGCACCCCTGGCCTTTTTGACCCCATGGAGTCTTTCTGCACGTGTGTAGTGTCTCTTGCCCCAAGGATGGGAAATACGTGACCTCTACATGTTTTAAACAGGGCTTAGTCCCTTTCTGTTCCTGCCAGAAAGTGTCCAGTGTCTGGCTATTTTGCCTATTCCGGTTGTTTTTGTAGCGGAGTGCAGCCAGGAGACTGGTCATAAATATGGAGCGTGGAGCCCACTTGTCTCTTGCCTCAGGAAATGTAAACAGGAGGCGGGTAGTAAGGGTCCAACCTGGAGCCTATCTCTTTCTTCCTCAAGAAGTGTGAACAGGGGGCTATTGTAAATGTCTAGCCTGGAGCCCATCTCTCTCCTCACTCACCCTCATATAATCCACACAACAGCCTTGCAATACAGATCCTATTTTTGTCACCGTTTCTCAGACAAGGAAACTGAACTGTCAGGCGAGTGTATGCTCCTCGGTTCTGTCTCGTTCACAACAAAGATTTGGAGTGACGGACTTTAAAGCCCTCAGCGTGTCACAGCTCTGGGGTCTTGGACAGACCATGTTATAGCTCTCAGGTCTCGAGCGGACCGTGTTATAGCTCTTAGACAAGTCAGTGTTACAGCTCTATTTTATTTAGATAATAGCAGGAAAATCCATCTTCGAGGCATGAGGGCATGTTGACCCAGAAACACGAAGAGAAGAGCGCCCCAGTGCGCACGCGCGCGCAAGAGAGAGCGCGCGTGCGAGCGAGCCAGCTTTGGCTCCTCTTTTTATATGTTTTTCTCTTCCTGGGCCTGTCCTGTGTAAATTGGGCCAGCCAGGAGTGTTGTTTGTTTTACCTGAGGTCCTTACTCTGGTCCTCGGACCTTTCTTTGTTCTATTTTTGCGGGCTTTTCTCTTCCTTATCTTTTAGCCACGGCCATTCTGGACTCCTTTTCCCTATGCTAATTACCTAACATGAACCTAAAGAATGAAGCAACCTTCCCAAAGTTGCTCAGTTGATCAGTCGCAGAGCCAGGACCCAAATCCAGGTGCAAAGCAGATATTTGTTTGGGGTTTGTTGGGTGAAAATGCAACCTTAGCTCATAGCCTTCAGGGCTTCTGCCCTCCTGGCCCCTTCTCCCCATGAGGAGCCCCAGCTCCCCAGGTCTCCCACAATGCATTATCCATGACAGAAGGACACCTTCTCACAACCACCAGCCACCCCCCAACCTGACTCCTGCCCTGTATTGGGCTGAGGCCCTGCCCCACCCCACCCCCCCCCCCTACCCCCACCCCCAGCTCTTTCTGTCACTCTCTGCACGCTGAGTCATTAGCCAGGGATAGGCAGGAGATTGCTTTCTTTGTCCCAGAAACCTGTTTAGGGGAAGTGCTGGGAGGCTTTTTCCCACTCCAAACAGGCCATCTCTGGCTCTCCCATTGTGAACTTCCCGCTTCCTACACTGTTGAGATTAGATTTCTATCTGTGATCAAAGAATGGTGGCTTGTGGCTGTTCTATCCTGAGACTGGTAAGAAAAAGGCACTTGGGTGGAGATGCATCTGGCTGCTGTCATTATCGTCATCATTTGAGATCTGCTGAGTGCCCCAGAGTGCTTGCCCTAGACTCGGGAGTGCTCAGAGAGGACAAAGTCAAGAGACATGGAGTGAGCTTCCTGCTGCCAGGATATCTACATGCAAATCTCCACCTGCAAGTCAAATATCCCAAAGCCTGGTGCACACAGGTGTGTTCAGATAAACTCATCCTGTAGGAGGGGTTCGAGAGTGTAAGCAAGCTTTGCAACCAGCAGGAGGACTTGTTAAAACAGAGCACTGCACTCCACCCCCAGGGGACCGCACTTTGAGAACGAGCACACTAACAGTGCGTGTACCGGTGGCACCGAGGTACCCACACGTGTGTTCTAATGCATGTACATGCACAGACATAACTTGCTCATAACTTGCTACATTTTCAGCATCCTCTGGCCCCACTCTCCCCCTCAGTCTTTGGGCTTCAGCTTCTCCAACCTTCTCTGCATCCTTCAAGTCCTGCTTCTCCTACCTCAGGAGGTAAAAGAGATAGGAGAGCAACAAATCGAGGCAGAAATGCTCCTGTGTGGTGTGGGCAGGTGTAGAAAAAGGATGCTTCCTGCCTATCAGCAAACAGAGGATGCTGTGGCCAGGAAGCCACTGCAGCCACCCTGCTGGTGTGCCCCGAGGGAACTCAGGATGGAGACAAACAGGCTGCCTGCCGTCGAGCCATCAGCCTCTAGCTGCCCCCAGCTGACTCTGAGGGGATTCAGGATGGAAAAGAACAGGATACTGACCCTATATAATTGAGGTACATATCAAAGGAATGATTTTTTTCTTTTTGCTGCTTGGCATGCAGGATCTTCAGCATGTGGGATATTAGTTCCCTGACCAGGAATGGAACCCATCCCCTCTGCAGTGGAAGCACAGAGTCTTAACCACTAGACCACCGGGTATATCCCCGAAGGAACGATTTCATTAAGCTAGACTCTTGCATCTTTCCATACAGAGAAAATTGCTGAAGTTCTGGGGTAACAGACTTAGACACTGTGGAGGTGTAGAAGTTAAACTCTTCTGAAAAACAGCGGAGCATTTTCAATAAATATATAGACAATCCTACTTACAGGAATGTACATTTAGGAGATCATTGCTTTAGAATGAAACATGTACAAAGAAATTTATGACATAAGTGTTTGTAATATCAAAATCTGAAAACTAACTATCCTTTTAAAACATCACCTAATTAAATTGGTACATGGATACTATGGGGGCTTCCCAGGAGGCAGTAGTGGTAAAGAACCCATCTGCCAAGCAGGAGACATAAGAGACTTGGATTCAATCCCTGGGTTGGGAAGATCCCCTGGAGGAGGGCCTGGAAACTCCACTCCAGTATTCTTGCCTGGATAATTCCATTGCCAAAGGGGTCTGGAAGGCTACAGTCCATGTGCAAACAGTCAGACACGACTAAGCACACACACATACATACATTCTATGGAGTATTCTACAATTATTAAATATGATAATATCCACCCCCTTGGGGAAGATGTATGTCTCTTATTGTTGAGGAAAAAAGGAAACAAGATACAAAATAATCTGTAAAATATGACCCCACTCATATAAAATTGTAGACCTCTCTCTATGAATGCATAGAGAGTGTTCTAGAAAGATTTTACCAAAGTGCCAATAATATATACTTCTGGATGGTGGGATTTAAAGTGATTTTTACTTTCTTCTTTGCAGTAGTACCTACTATTATACTAGTTGTTGAGTAATTAAATGAGATCATAAACTGATGATATGGAAAGTTTATGCTTGACAAATAGTACCTTTTATGTATATTATCTTATAGTTTTTAGGATTGTTTGGATTTTTAAAAAAATGCTCCTATAGTGAGAAATCCCTGTAGGAGGGCATGGCGAACCTCTCCAGTATTCTTGTCTGGAGAATCCCCATGGACAGAGCCTGGAGGGCTGCAGTCCATGGGGTCTCAAAGAGTCAGACACGACTGAGCGACTAAGCACAGCACAACACACAGTGAGAATTAAATTACAAAATTACAAACACAATCAAGCTTTAAAAGAAAAAGGCCAGAGTAGAAAGGGGCAGGGAGGGGATGCCATGATGTGGGTGTGTGTCCCCCACCCCAACCACAGTCCTGCTCCCAGCACTCAATGCAGTCCCAGACTAGTGAGTGCTGGTGACAGTGTGTTGAATCCAGCAGAATTTGGGGCATCTATTCATCCTGTTAGGAGGATTATCAGAGAAGAACCTGATGGCGTTCTGATCTCTAGTCCCAACCTCAGAGCAGACCCCACCCAGATTTCATCTCTAATATTGAAACTCTTGGCCATGCTTCCCCAATCCCAGGCAGAATGATCGAAGTGTTTCTTACGAGAAGTAGAGCGCTGGCTGGGGATACATCAAGCCCAGGACGTTAAGAAATGCAAATTCCCAATCACTCTTTCTCCCACCCACTGAGCTCTTCATTAAACTGCAATTAAATAAGCAGCCCTCTTCTTCAACAAGACCCAGCATCACCACATAAAGCTGACAGCCTTAGCCCTCTACACAGGTGTGATTGTTCACTTTTTGCTGAGAGTGAGCAGGGCGGGTGAGATCAAGATATGGTTCCGGTAGAATTTCCAGAAAGTGCCTATCCAAAATCAATACCTGTGGCTTTCCCTTTTTTGTCTTGTTGTGTGGTCTAATATGTGCACGTGAGCTAAGTCACTTCAGTTGTGTCCGACTCTGCAACCACCTGGTCTGTAGCCCGCCAGGCTCCTGTGTCCATGGGATTCCCTAGGTAAGAATACTGCAGTAGATTGCCATGCGCACCTCTAGGGGACCTTCCTGAACCAGGGATCAAACCCCCATCTCCTGTGTGTCCTGCATTCCTAGCTAGGCAGGTTCTTAACCACTAGCGCCTCCTAGGAAGTCCCATGGTCTAATGCAGCTGTCCTCAAAGTGTGGTTGCTGAGGACCCCAGAAGGTGTCCTGAGACTTTTCAGGGGATCAGCAGAGTCAAAACTATTTTCATAATAATGCTGTGAGGTCATTTGCCTTTTTCACTGTGTCGACTTTTGCACCAATGATAACAAAAGTAATGGTACGCAAAACTATCACAAATTAAGGCTGCTTACCACAAATTGAGCCCATCTTTGCACGAAATGTTCCCTTGGTATCTCTAATTTTCATGAAGAGATCTCTAGTCTTTCCCATTCTGTTGTTTCCTTTATTTCTTTGCATTGATCGCTGAGGAAGGCTTTCTTATCTTTCCTTGCTATCCTTTGGAACTCTGCATTCAGCTGCTTATATCTTTCCTTTTCTCCTTTGCTTTTTGCTTCTCTTCTTTTCACAGCTATTTGTAAGGCCTCCCCAGACAGCCATTTTGCTTTTTTGCATTTCTTTTCCATGGGGATGGTCTTGATCCCTGTCTCCTGTACAATGTCACAAACCTCATTCCATAGTTCATCAGGCACTCTGTCTATCAGATCTAGTCCCTTAAATCTATTTCTCACTTCCACTGTATAATCATAAGGGATTTGATTTAGGTCATACCTGGAAGGCCTAGTGGTTTTCCCTACTTTCTTCAATTTAAGTCTGAATTTGGCAATAAGGAGTTCATGATCTGAGCCATAGTCAGCTCCTGGTCTTGTTTTTGCTGACTGTATAGAGCTTCTCCATCTTTGGCTGCAAAGAATATAATCAATCTGATTTCAGTGTTGACCATCTGGTGATGTCCATGTGTAGAGTCTTCTCTTGTGTTGTTGGAAGAGAGTGTTTGCTATGACCAATGCGTTCTCTTGGCAAAACTATTAGTCTTTGCCCTGCTTCATTCCATATTCCAAGGCCAAATTTGCCTGTTACTCCAGGTGTTTCTTGACCTCCTACTTTTGCATTCCAGTCCCCTATAATGAAAAGGACATCTTTTTGGGGTGTTAGTTCTAAAAGGTCTTGTAGGTCTTCATAGTACCATTCAATTTCAGCTTCTTCAGTGTTTTGGGGCATAGGCTTGGATTACCGTGATATTGAATGGTTTGCCTTGGAAATGAACAGAGATCATTCTGTTGTTTTTGAGATTGCATCCAAGTACTGCATTTTGGACCCTTTTGTTGACCAACATGGCTACTCCATTTCTTCTAAGGGATTCCTGCCCACAGTAATAGATATAATGGTCATCTGAGTTATATTCACCCATTCCAGTCCATTTTAGTTCGCTGATTCCCAAAATGTCAATGTTCACTCTTGCCATCTCCTGTTTGACCACTTCCAATTTGCCTTGATTCATGGACCTGACATTCCAGGTTCCTATGCAATATTGCTCTTTACAGCATCAGACCTTGCTTCTATCACCAGTCACATCCACAACTGGGTATTGTTTTTGCTTTGGCTCCATCCCTTCATTCTTTCTGGGGTTATTTCTCCACTGATCTCCAGTAGCATATTGGGCACCTACTGACCTGGGGAGTTCCTCTTTCAGTATCCCATCATTTTGCCTTTTCATACGGTTCATGCGGTTCTCAAGACAAGAATACTGAAGTGGTTTGCCATTCCCTTCTCCAGTGGACCACATTCTGTCAGATCTCTCCACCATGACCTGTCCGTCTTGGGTGGCCCCACAGGGCATGGCTTAGTTTCATTGAGTTAGACAAGGCTGTGGTCCCTGTGATCAGATTGGCTAGTTTTCTGTGATTATGGTTTCAGTGTGTCTGCTCTCTGATCCCCTCTGGCAACACCTACCATCTTACTTGGGTTTCTCTTACCTTGGATGAGGGGTATCTCCTCACGGCCGCCCCTCCTGACCTTGAACGTGGAGTAGCTCCTCCGAGCCCTCCTGGGCCCGCACAGCCACTGCTCCTTGGACGTGGGGTAGCTCCTCTTGGCCACTGCCCCTGACTTCAGACGTGGGGTAGCTCCTCTTGGCCGCTCCTGCGCTGTCTCAGCCTGGTGCTCTCAGTCACAGCCCCTGACCCTGGGTGAGGGGTAGCTCCTCCTGGCCACGCTACTGCATGGTCCTAACAGAAGCAGAAGATATTAAGAAGAGGTGGCAAGAATACACAGAAGAACTATACAAAAAAGATCTTCATGGCCAAGATAATCACGATGGTGTGATCACTCACCTAGAGCCAGACATCCTGGAATATGAAGTCAAGTGGGCCTTAGGAAGCATCACTATGAACAAAGCTAGTGGAGGTGATGGAATTCCAGTGGAGCTATTTCAAATCTGAAAGATGATGCTGTGAAAGTGTTGTACTCAATATGCCAGCAAATTTGGAAAACTCAGCAGTGGTCACAGGACTGGAAAAGGTCAGTTTTCATTCCAATCCCAAAGAAAGGCAATGCCAAAGAATGCTCAAACTACCACACAATTGCACTCATCTCGCACGCTAGTGAAGTCATGCTCAAAATTCTCCAAGCCAGGCTTCAGCAATACGTGAACCGTGAACTTCCAGATGTTCAAGCTGGTTTTAGAAAAGGCAGAGGAACCAGAGATCAAATTGCCAACATCTGCTGGATCATCAAAAAAGCAAGAGGGTTCCAGAAAAACATCTATTTCTGCTTTATTGACTATGCCACAGTCTTTGACTGTGTGGATCACAATAAACTGTGGAAAATTCTCAAAGAGATGGGAATACCAGACCATCTGACCAGCCTCTTGAGAAACCTATATGCAGGTCAGGAAGCAACAGTTAGAACTGGACATGGAACAACAGACTGGTCCCAAATAGGAAAAGGAGTCTGTCAAGGCTGTATATTGTCACCCTGCTTATTTAACTTCTATGCAGAGTACATAATGAGAAACACTGGGCTGGAAGAAGCACAAGGTGGAATCAAGATTGCAGGAGAAATCTCAATAACCTCAGATATGCAGATGACACCACCCTTATGGCAGAAAGTGAAGAGGAACTCAAAAGCCTCTTGATGAAAGTGAAAGTGGAGAGTGAAAAAGTTGGCTTAAAGCTCAACATTCAGAAAACGAAAATCATGGCATCTGGTTGCATCACTTTATGGGAAATAGATGGGGAAACAGTTGGAACAGTGTCAGATTTTATTTTGGGGGGCTCCAAAATCACTGCAGATGGTGACTGCAGCCATGAAATTAAAAGACGCTTACTCCTTGGAAGGAAGGCTATGACCAACCTAGACAGCATATTCAAAAGCAGAGACGTTACTTTGCCAACAAAGGTCCATCTAGTCAAGGCTATGGTTTTTCCAGTGGTCATGTATGGATGTGAAAGTTGGACTGTGAAGAAAGCTGAGCGCCGAAGAACTGATGATTTTGAACTGTGGTGTTGGAGAAGACACTTGAGAGTCCCTTGGACTGCAAGGAGATCCAACCAGTCCATTCTGAAGGAGATCAGTGCTGAGTGTTCATTGGAAGGACTGATGCTAAAGCTGAAACTCCAGTACTTTGGCCACCTCATGCGAAGAGTTGACTCATTGGAAAAGACCCTGATACTGGGAGGGATTGGGGGCAGGAGGAGAAATGGATGACAGAGGATGAGATGGCTGGATGGCATCACTGACTCAATGGACGTGAGTTTGAGTGGACTCCGGGAGTTGGTGATGGACAGGGAGGCCTGGTGTGCTGCGATTCATGGGGTCGCAAAGAATTGGACACGACTGAGCGACTGAACTGAACAGAACCACGAATTGAGGCCACAGCAACAAACTGTGTGCAGTCACTGTGTCCCTCACCAGCACACACTTGCCAGATTTTAAGAGCGTCTTTGATGAAGTTGTAGTAGTAGTGTTCCTGTTGAGTCACGCCCGACTCTTTACGACCCCATGGCCTGGAGCCCACCAAGTTCCTCTGTCCGTGGGATTCTCCAAGTCCAGGCAAGAATACTGGAGTGGGTTGCCATTTCCTTCTCCAGGGGATCTTCCCAACCCCGGAACTGAGCCAGTGTCTCTTCTATCTTCTGCATTGGCAGGCGGATTCCTTACCACTGAGCCACCAGGGAAGCCCCTCAATGAAGTGGTAGAAATAATTAATTATTGAAAAGTATTCATTATTTAGTCTCAATCCTGAATACATGTCTTTTTAGTACTCAGTGAAAAATGGTAAGTGTGAACAAGGCACTTTGGTTGCATCCCAAAGTGCTAAGATGTCTTGAGGAAAAACACTTGCATTTTTGAGCTGCAAGCTGAACTAGCCACTTTTTTCATGAAATACCATTTTTCCTTGAATGAAAATGAACAGACAAATGGCTATTCAGACTTGATAGTTGGCAATCATTTTCTCAAAAATGAACAAAATGAGCTTGTCACAGCAAGGAAAAGAACAGACAATACAGACAATATTTGTTGCTAGGGACAAAACTTAAACTCTCAACTGAAAATTAGAATTTTGGAAAATGTGCATCCTTCCCCATGGGGCTTGACTGATTTCCAATCCTTAAATACTCTTCTAACGAGAGCAGTAGTGATGTTAACACAAATTATTTTTGGTACTGTATAATGAAATATGTCAGCATTTGGAAGATGTTCATAACTCAGAATCAATATTTTCCAAATGACAAATTCATTATGTTACAAAATTAGATATGGGCCAAAGACCCATCCATTCAGGGCTTCCCAGGTGGTTCAGTGTTAAAGAATGCACCTGCAAAGCAGGAAACGTGGGTTCAATCCCTGGGTCAGGAAGATCCCCTGGAGAAGGAAATGGCAATCCATTCCAGTATTCTTGCCTGGAGAATTACATGAAGAGAGGAGCCTGGTGGGCTACAGTCCATGGGGTCACAAAGAGTTGGACACAACTGAGTGACTAAACAACAACAAGAAAAGACCCATTCAGAGTGCAACATAGACCAGAGATTTTGAAGTAACTGAGTAAAAAAATTCATTGGCAGGTTTTCGATTCCACATTGCACTTGACCTTTAAGAAATTGCAGCTTGTCAAGTCTGAGTACATTAAGTATCAAAAAAAGTATTCATAATTATCTGAAAGGCTAATAAAATATATTTCCACTTTCCAATTCTTATATTTGTATAATGTTGAATTTTCTTTGTGTATTTCAACCAAAACAGTGTATCACAACAGACTGAACACTGAAGAATGAGAATCCAGCTCTTTCATTAAGCCAGACATTAAAGACAGTTGCAAAAATATAAAACAATGCCATTCATCTCCCTCTCTTTTGTTTAAAAATATTATTTCAATAAAAACATTATTTTCATTAATTTTTAATTGCTTAGTTATAATGACATGGGAACAGGATCTATATGCTAAAAACTACAAAATCTAGATGAAGGAAATCAAGGAAAATCTAAATAAATGGATAGACACTTCATGTTCATGGTTTGGAAGACTCAATGGTTAATACGTTAATTCTCTCCCAATTGATTGTAGATTTACACAATCACAGTCGAAATTCCAACAGGTTTCTTTATAGATTAAGCAAACTGGTTCTAAAATTTCTATAGAAATGTAAAGAGCTAGAATAACCAAAATGATGCTGAAAAAGAACAGACTTGGAGGACTCACCCTGCCAACTTTAATATATACTATGTTCCTGTTGTTTAGTCACTAAGTTGTGTCTGACTCTTTTGTGATCCCATGGACTGTAGCCAGCCAGTCCATGGGATTTTCCAGGCAAGAATACTGGAGTGGATTGCCATTTCCTTCTCCAGGGGGTCTTCCTGACCCAGGGATCCAACCCATGTCTCCTGCAGTAACAGGCAGATTCCTTACCACTGAGCCACCTGGGAAGCCAAAGACATACTATAAGACAGGGTGGCACTGGTCAAGGATAGACACATAGATCGGAGGAGGCAATGGGACCCCACTCCAATACTCTTGCCTGGAAAATCCCATGGATGGAGGAGCCTGGCGGGCTGCAGCCCATGGGGTCACACAGAGTCGGACAAGACTGAAGCGACTTAGCAGCAGCAGCAGACACATAGATCAGGGCTTCCCTGATAGCTCAGTTGGTAAGGAATCCGCCTGCAATGCAGGAGACCCTGGTTCAATTCCTAGGTCAGGAAGACTCACTGGAGAAGGGATAGGCTACCCACTCCAGTATTCTTGGGCTTTCCTTGTGGCTCAGCTGGTAAAGAATCTGCCTGCAATGTGGGAAACCTGGGTTCAGTCCCTGGGTTGGGAAGATCCCCTGGAGACAGGAAAGGCTCCCCACTCCAGTATTCTGGCCTGGAGAATTGCTTGGATGGTATTGTCCATGGGGTCGCAGAGAGTCGGACACGACTGAGTGACTTTCACTTTCAAACACATAGATCAGTGGAACAGAATAGAATCTACAAATATACCTGCGCAAACATGCTCAAATGATTTTTGACAAAATGTAAAGACAATTGGATAGGAAAAGTTGCAGTCTTTTCAACAAAAGGTGCTAGAACAACCTGGCATCCATTTGCAAACAAAGAAACAAACAAAAAAATAGACCTCAATCTATAACTCAATGGTATCCAAAAAGTAACTCCAAATGCTTCTTGGGTTCAAGTGTAAAACTTCAAACAATAAAATTCTTAAGAGAAAATATCAGAAAAAGATCTTCTTGCACTTGGATTTGGCAGAGTTCTTAGCACAATCCGAAAAAAAGAAACCTGATAAATTGGAATTCACCAAATTAAAAACTTATTCGGTAAGGACACAATTAAGAGAACAAAAAGGCTGGTCATATGCGGAGAAAATATTTACAGATCATATATTCAACAAACACTAGTATTTGAACTATGTAAAAAATGCTCAGGACTTCCCTAGTGGTCCAATGCTTAAGACTCTGAGCTGCCTGTCCAGGGGATGCAGGTTTGATCCCTGGTCAGGGAACTAAGATCCCACATGCTGCCTGGCATGGCCAAAAAATAAAGGTAAATAAATAAATTTTTGAAAAGAACTCTCAAAACTCAACAATAAGAAACAAACCAACAAACAGGCAAAGGATCTGAACAGGAATTTCACTGAAGACGATAGGTATATGACAAACAGCACATAAAAAGATGCTCAGTATCATTAGTCATCAGAGAAATGCAAGTTAAAACCACAATGAGATGCCATTGCACATCTATTAGCAGGGCTGCAATAAAAAGTACTGACTATACCAAGAACTGGAATGGATACAGAGAAACTAGAACGCTTTCTTTTTTATTGGAGTATAATTGCTTTACAGTGTTGTGTTAGTTTTGGCTGTACAATGAAGTGAAGGAACCACATATATGCATATATCTCTTCTTCCTTGGATTTCCCTCCCATTTAGGTCACCGCAGAGCATTGGGTAGATTTCCCTGTGTTATACAGTAGATTCTCATTAGTTACCTATTTTATACATGGAGCAACTAGAACTCTTACGCAGCAGGTGGGAATGTAAAAAGGTACAGCCCCTTTGAAAACAGCCTGGCAGTTTCTTACAGAGTTAAACATATGATAACCGTAATGTCAGGCTTCCCAGGTGGCGCTCGTGGTAAAGAACCCGCCTGCCAATGCAGGAGACATAAGAGATGCGAGTTTGATCCCTGGTTCAGGAAGATCTCCTGGAGGAAGGCAAGGCCACCTAATCCAGTATTCTTGCCTGGAGAATTCCATGGACAGAGGAGCCTGGCAGGCTACAATCCATAAGGTCGCAAAGAGTCAGACATGACTGAAGCGACTTGGTATGCATGCACGCAACCATGATGTCACCTGGGGTAATTTATCCTAGAAGAATGAAAACTTAGGTTCTCATGATAATCTGTATACAGTCATTGAGATCTATGGTGATCTTGATTTCTGCCATGATCTCATCAAGAAAGAATAGCTTTTCCCCTAGAGAGAAATTATTTGCCTTTGTCATAGGTCAAAAAATTCCAACACACTGGTAGTGTACATAAAAGAGACAGGCCTGGACTTCCCTTGTGGTCTGGTGGTTAAGAATCTGCCTGCCAATGCAGGGAACATGAGTTCGATTCCGGGTCCAGGAAGATCCCACAGGCCTTGGGGCAACAAAGCCCATGCACCACAACTTCTGAGACTGTGCTCTAGAGTCTGTGTGCCGCAAATACTGAAGGCTGTGTCTAGAGCCTGAGCTCCGCAGCAAGAGGAGCCACAGCAGTGAGAAGCCCGGGCACCGCAACTGGAGAGCAGTCCACTCATCATAACTAAAGAAAGCCCGTCCAGCACAGCCCAAAACCAACAGATGAGTGATTTTTTTTTTTTTTTTTAAATGACAGAGACAGGTCTGAGTTGTCTGCAAGGAGAGAAGGGCTTTGGGGGTTGAAGAGTGGAGAGCAGCCTGAGATTGACCCAGGGAGAGTGGGGTTCCCGAGACTAGGGGTACAGAGAGCAGCAGGTTTGTGAGCTACTCCTTTTACCTGTAACCCCCTAAGGGGATCTGTGATGGCTGCAGACTGAGCACCCCACCAGGAGCACGGTGGACAGGCTCTCCTGGGGCTGAGTTTCCAGGGGAAGAACATGAAGAGAGATGTTTTCCAGCCAGGATGAGGCAGTTCAAAGTCAGATTTTTATCTGGTTTTAAAAAGAAAGATGACATTTCTTGTACTTTAATGATGTAGAGCAAATTCCTACTGGCTCCACTGATATTGGTTAGAAAATCCAGGGCTGGATGAGATGGTTCAGGGTGAGTATATACCCTGAGAAGAGAGTTGGTGTCCTAGGGACACCTTTAATAGAGTTTATGGAAGACAGAAGGAGCAGCCAGAGGGTCAGGAGGAGAACCGGGAGAGCTTGATGCCACAGAAGCTGCAGCAATTTTACAAAGTAGGAAGTACTCGAGAGTGAAATGCTGCAGTTTGAGTTCCAGTAAGATGAGGACTGAAAAAGTTTCCATCAGATTTGACAACGTGGCGATTCACAGACGTGACGGGGTAGGAGCCAGATGGCCGTGGATGGACGAGTCCACCAGGAACAAAGATGTGTGTGCCCTCACAGCCCTGAATTGTCAGCTTCTTTGACTGAGCAGTCAGATGCCACCAGAGCAGGGCCAGGGACAGGAAGCCATCCTGGTCCCATCAGTGAATGAGAGAGCTGAGTGAGCTCAATTCAGTGCTTTGCCATGGCTTAGAGAAGCCACCAGTAGGGGAGAGCATCTACCCCAGGTGGTAGTGCCATCTGCTTGGAAGATCAGCCCATTGCTAGGAGACTAAGAGGAAAGTTCCTAAACCCTGAAGATAATAGTCAAATTTCCCTCTCCTATGACACTTGTTGGGTGAAGGGATATGGAGGTGAAAGATCTATCCTTTTTGTTTCAAATTTGATGTTTGTTGAGACATCATAATATGGCCAATCACTTTGCCCTGTGTGTTTACATGCGTCCTCCCACTTCATCCTGCACCAAAGTATGGGCCAGATACACCCATCTCACATATGAGGAAAGAGAGATCGGCTTGCCCAAGACCAGAGAGCCTCACAAGCGGCCAAGCCTGGAGGTACCTGGAGGAATTTGTACCTCCAGGTACTTGGTTTGCAGCTCCAAGATTCTCTCCACTGCAACATAGCATAATTAGGAGGAATTATTCCAAGAAGGGGCTTCCCTGGTGGCTCAGTGGTAAAGAATCCTCCTGCCAATGTAGGAGACGTGGGTTCGATCTCTGGGTTGGGAGGATCCCCTGGAGGAGGAAATAGCAACCCACTCCAGTGTTCTTGCCTGAGAAATCCCATGGACAGAGGAGCCTGGCAGGCTACACTCTATGGGGTGGCAAAAGAGTGAGACACGACTTAGCGACTAAACAACAACAGCAACAACATTCAAAGAGGATTCCCGGCTCCTTCCTCATAATAAAAGTGAAGAACTTCTGGGACTTGGGGCTTAGACAGAAGAGATGATTTGTCATAGCCACTGATTTCGCTGACAGGAACTGAGCTTGGAGGACCAAAGGCCAAGCCATGCTCCTCCCTTCTCAAAGGACTCATCTAATAAAGCCTCCTGCCTGGGCCGTCCCAGCTGCTTATATCCAGAGCATGGCCCTCCATGTTCCCTGGGTGGGCCCACTGTAGGACCAGTATGGAGCTTGCTCCCTGGATGGGTGGCAGTGTCAGGGAACAGGAAGCCTGAGCCAGAGCAGAGGAGGTACGGAATGAGTGGCACGCGCTTCTTGGAGTCACCTACACACATCGAGGAGACGTGGAGGCGTCCTGGAGCCGTGGCGTGTCATGGCATGGGAGGGAAACCACCCACTTGGGGGTTGGGGGTGTGGGAGGTGCCAGGAGGCCTCCTCCCATCCATGAATCATTTGTCCCGGGTTCTAGAAACTGCCTGCTCTAAGTTCAGGTCAGGTGACGCTCTGAGGGATATGCCCATCCTCCTGGGATGTTGCCCACCCTGCCCCTCGCACAGCGGAAGCCTGGTGGAGAACGGAAAGATCCGCAGAGCCAGATGGCAGACCCCAGGAGGGGGCAGCTAGGAAGACTCCACCTGTTTTTTAAAACAGCTTTTAACATCAGACAGCCTGGTTTCAAAGTCCAGCTCTGCCCCTTAGTAGCTGTTAGTTTGGGGGAAGCTTATTTCACTTCTCTTGGCCCTGTTTCCTCATCCGAAACCAGAGGCCATAAAATGCGTACTCCAAGCTCACAGGAGATAATACACATCGAGTGTTGCACAGCAGCTGGCATACAGCAGAGGCTAGCTGTTATTGTCATTATCCTCATCATTATCATTACGAGGAGCTCTCCATGTGCAGCTCCCAACATCCTTCCAATTTCATCAGAACATTGGCTGAGCAATTATGGGCAACAATAGCTCTTGGGAACCTCACCAAACCCCAGAGGCAGCTGGATGGGCAGCGAGGCTGTAACTGGCTCCTCCTCCAAAGGGTCATCTTCATCTGCCCCGTTCCTGACGCATTCACTTGACCCTGCCCCTCTCCGCAGGGAAATTCAGCCGTCAACAGAGCTGACAAAGCCAGAGAGTTTTACTGGTGCCTGGAGAACGCCTGGGACCCAGCGAACACAGGACAGTGTCACCAGCAAACCCTCCCCTCAGTACACACACCCATCTCCCTGGAGAGTCTGGATCAATTTGGGAAGTCCCACCACCCACCCTCCATGAGTTTTTTCTTTCTGTTTGTTTGTTGTTGTTTTTTAATATATCTCTAAGGTATTTTGGCTTCCCAGGTGGCACTAGTGGTAAAGAACCTGCCAATGCAGGAGATTTAAGAGACATGGGTTCAGTCCTTGGGTTGGGAAGATCCCCTGGGAGGAGGGCACGGCAACCCACTCCAGTGTTCTTGCCTGGAAAATTCCATCAACAGAGGAGTCTGGAGAGCTCCAGTCCATGGGGTCGCAAAGAGTCGGACACAACTGAAGCGACTTAGCACACAGCACGACATGGCTAAGGTATCTTAGTCTAGCTGGGAAATTCTGAGATTCTCCCAGCCTCTTCCTTAATTATTTATTTTTATTTTTTGTTGCACTGGGGCTCCGTTGCTGCACATGGGTTTTCTCTAGTTGCAGTGAGCGGGGGCTCCTCCGTGTTGCAGTGCGTGGGCTTCTCTTTGCGGTGGCTTCTCTTGGTGCAGAACACAGGCTCTAGGCTAGAGGGCTTCAGTAGTTGTAGCACTTGGGCTCAGCAGTTGTGGTGCCAGGGCTTAGTTGCTCTGCAGCATGTGGAATCTTCCTGGACCAGGGATCAAACCTGTGTCCCCTGCATTGGCAGGCGAATTCCTATCCACTGCACCACAGGGGAAGTCCTTATGATTTTTATAGCCTCTATAGATGCCCTGGGCCTAAGGAATACTTTTATTTTTTCTAGAGATTGCTTTTTCTCTTACCTCCCCCAAACATGCACATGCCTTGTTCAGTTGCTCAGTCGTGTCCAATTCTTTGTGACCCCATGCACTGCAGCATGCCAGACTTCTCTGTCCATCACCAGCTCCCAGAGCTTGCTCAAACTCATGTCCATTGAGTCGGTGATGCCATCCAACCATCTCGTCCTTTGTCGTCCCCTTCTCTTCCTGCCCTCAATCTCATGCTGTTTTCAACCCAGCATCAGGGTCTTTTCACATACGCTGCTACTGCTGCTGCTGCTAACTCGTTTCAGTTGTGTCCGACTCTGTGCGACCCCATGGACTGCATACACCTGCACCCCTGCAAATCAATTTCTGCCCTAGGAAGCCAAGAGAGGAAGGAAAGGGTCTGGTTCCTTAGGAAACAGGAACAGAAATGGCCTAAGCTCTAACTCTCTGCCCCAAGGCCTGGCTTTTTTGATCTGACCAGCTTCCTCTGGGAGACAGAGATGGCTGGTTATCCTCCAAAACAAGTGTTCGCTCCTGCCTGGGAACTGCCCAGGACCGCTTTTCTTAGGGCCTTTCCCACTTGATCTAGTTGGTGCCACGTGACGTGTGGACAGCCATAAAATATGAGTGAAGTGCTATGGATCACTTCTGAGTCAGAGCGTTTAAGAAATGGATCTGCCTTCTTCACGTTTTCTTTCCTCTGTCCTCTCACTGGAAGCAGATGACAAAGTCAACTAGGCTGAAAAAATCTGAGTCCCTGAAAAATCACGTGACAGCAAGGCTCCCATTGGCTGCTGCTGCTGTGTCGCTTCAGTCGTGTCCGACTCTGTGCGACTCCATAGACGGCAGCCAACCAGGCTTCCCGTCCGTGGGATTCTCCAGGCAAGAACGCTGGAGTGGGTCATGAGACATAAGCTTTGATTGCGTCAAGCCACTGAGATCGTGGGAAGTTGTGGGATCTGTGACAGCAGTTCTGTTAGCCCTATTGCTCATCCAGTGGGCCTGGCACATGCCCCCACCTCATGCTTTGTCATGCAGATGGAACGAGAAAATGATTGGAGGAAGGATTTGCCCTGGCACTGGTGCGGGGAATTAAACACTCTGGAGGTGTCCAAAGGCCAGGCCTATGCGGGCAGGCCTGGAGAATTCTGTGCTCATGGCTAGAGGCACAAGTGTGTGTAGTGGGGGTGGTGTGGGTGCTGGGCATTCATTGTGGGAACGTAATATTAAATGAGGTCAATAATATAAAAGAGGTCAATATATGAAATGCAGGAAAAGTCAGTATGGAGTAAGAAGGACTAGATCTTTTAGAAGAGGCCAACGGAACCACCCATCCACTTCTCTTGGAAACAGTTGAGTAAGCATTGGGGCTTCTTCGTAAACACGCCTTTTGCTGAGCTGGCAGAGTCAGAGGCAGAGAAAGAGGAAGGAGGCAAAAAGGACTGCTGGACTGCTCTTCCCCCACCCATCTGCTTGGTGAAGACTCATGTACTCTTTATGATTCATTTCAAACCTCACCTCCTCTGGGAAGCCTTCCCTGACCTCTCTAGGTGAGGCTGCCCGCTGTGCTCCAGGCACAGTGTCCACACTGAATCACAGCTTCCATCACACTGGGTCATGCCCTTGAGTTCCTGAGGACCGCTGTTGTTTTTGTACCTCCTGGGCCTGGTACAAGTTCCTGGTACAGGGCAGGCACCAGTATGGTGGGTAAATGAATAAATAAATGAATCATGATTAAATGAGCAGAACCCAAAGCTGAGGAACCAAAACTAAGAACCAAACTGAGGATGCCTGAGCATCTGGGTAGACAGCCTCAGTTTTCTACTCACGGTACCACTGAAACATCCAATGATAAATTTTTCAGGTCACATAATTTTTATTGTTGAAGATCTGCTGGGGTGCTGTGGACATGAACATGCTGTTCCCAGCCCCAGCCTTGATAACACATCACCAGCTCCCTCAGAACCTTCCGAGCCATGCTACCCAATCCCAGCTGCTCTTCTAGAACAGTCTATTCCCCAAGCAGCCACCTTCCTGAGCTGGGCTGGGCTGATCTGCTTGGACCCCACTTCTGGGAGTCGGAGCACCACCAGATAGGCCCAAGGGAGACAGGAGACAGCGGGAGGACCAAGTGCCCCAGAGAAAAGGATGCAGAAGATCCGGGACTTCAGCTGACTCAGAGGCCAAACTCACTGATGCCCAGCCGGAGCGGCAACTCATATTCTTCAGAAAAGCAGTTTGGAGGCAGCCTGGGGACAGAGTCAGCTTTCTCTCTGAGGCAGTTTTCATGGCAACACTGTGTCCCTGAGAAGGTGAAAGATGAGGAAAGCTGAGAAGAAATTCCAAAGTTCCAGGACATCCCTGTGTACCAGAGATGCCGGTCCGCCTGGATTGTCCCAGGCTCTGGGGCCAACAGAGAAGCAGCATCGGTTCCTTCGGATACAGCCCTCGGATACAGCAGCACTGTGGCCGTCTTGGTGATGGATTTGCTTCCCTGAGTATCTCAAAAGGCCCCTTCATCTGGCCCCTTGAGGCCAAGAGCATTCCACAGGATGCCAGGGGGACACAGCTGCGAGGAGTCCCTCAGAGTTCTTGGGGCGATTGAGTGGCTAGCTCTCTTGGCTCCTGGAATTTTGGGAGAACCTTTAAATAATACATTTATTTCTGTTACTTGAATATAAAAATGAAGTGAAGTTTGCCTCCAACAGCCTGTGACCGAATGAAGACAGTAAGCCCTGTCCTGAGTGGTCAGCGTGCACAGCCACTGCGCGGCCCCTCTCCGCATCCAGCGCGATGGCTGAGAAGGGGCGGGATGGGCCGAAGGTCAACAGGAATATCTTCCCACTAGAGGCGGTCCAGGCACTCCGTGAAATCTGATACTGTCCCCTGCTAGCGGTGATGGCTGGGTCACAGGGGGCTGCCTGTTCTGGACTAGTCTCCAGTGAGGGTGGGGAAACAAGAATTCCTGACATGGCCTTCCAGACCATCCTTGGGCTCCGCCTCCTCCATCCGTGATGGACACTTCCGTGTCGGGGAACCCCTCCTGGGGCCCAAACGGCTGTCTTCAGGTGATTTCCAGCCGGGGGTTTGGGAAGAGCTGACAGCTCTCCTGATTTCTGAGGACCGTGGGAGAGCAGTGACACACACATGTAAACACACACATGCACACACACGTGTGTATTCACAGAGGCAGCAGACAGTGGAGGTGGCAGTAACGATGGTGTCTGGTGGCCTTTAGCCCAGAGGAGGTTGCAAATGGCTCCGTCCCTTTGGCCAGAGTCTTCACGGAGGACTCTGTGAGATGGCGCAGGACAGCTGCTTACGATTTCCGGAAGCGCATCTCCCTCTGAGGACGAAAAGAGAGAACAGAGTGAACCTGGGCTGGGTGTGCACAGGTTGGGATGCGGGCTCAGAGCCTAAAATTCAGCCCAGCTGCCACCGGGCACTGTCCCTCAGAGAAGAGGGGCAGCCAAGGGGACAAGATGGAAGCGGTTTCTGAGAGACCCGCCACCCTGGATTTGCAGAGCAGCTTTCCCCACCCCTACCCGAGTTCTCTCTGCCTGGGTGGAGAAGGGAAGGGCCGGGACAGCTACAGGAAGGATGGGGGTCCAGGGGAGGCAGGGGCTGGACTGGGTCAGCAGAGGTGGTGGGGTAGACCTCCCCTTCCCACTGCCCAGTTTCCTGGGAGACCAACCTCCTGCCAAGGAGGGGAGGCCTCCCCAACTCCATGTGTGAATTCACAACTGGCCATTGCTGGGGAGAGGAGAGGGATCCTGGGGCCCGGCCCCCAGCCTGGTCCCCACCCCTTTCCAACCCTCTGAGCTCTGTTTTGCAGGAGGAAAAGGAGGGGAAGAAGTCCAGGCAGCTGGGGTTGGCCAACATTTGACACCTGTCCTGTCCTGTCCTGGCAACTTCTGAACACACCCAACAGCAGAGGGGTGCGGAGACCTGGCCAAGACCCTGGGGAAAGGCCAGGCCTGCTTCCAGGCACCCCACTTTGGGGGATCCCCGCCTGCTGGGAACACGCCTCCAGCAGGGCTCTCACCTCCATCTTGCTGTATATCCAGGGGAGCACTTCCGTCACCTTGGTGTACACGCCAGGTTTGTTCCTCTGACCGCAGCCCGTGCCCCAGCTGGTGACTCCTGCCAGGTACCAGCGGCCGTTCTGCTCGCAGACCAGAGGACCCCCGCTGTCTCCCTGCGAGGGAGCACGCCCATCAGCAGGGTGGGAAAGGTGGCCCTTGAGCAGGAAACAGTGGGCCCCCGACTCTCCCTCCGACTACAGCACCCCAACATTCCTCCCTTCCCTCTGGGTCCCAGGACTGAGCCCCACGCAGAAGCAAGCCCACCTGGCAGGAGTCTCTGCCTCCTCGCAGGTCCCCCGCACACATCATCCTCGGGGTAAGGTAGCTGTCGTAGACCAAGTAGTCATTGCACTTCTTGAAATCAATGAGGTTGACCTGCACCTCCCGGAGAAAAGGAGAAGTCCTCTCTTCAGCGCGGTGGGGTGGAGGAGAGAGAGGGTGGGAAGGGAGTGAGACTCCGGGCGGCTTTGAGGCCTTCCAGCTGCCCACTCCAGGCCCCAGACTGGCAACCTCCCAGGCATGGAGGGCACCATGCCCATGGTGGGTCACCGAGGACACAGAGGAGGTTACACCACCAGCCTCACACCAGACACAAATCACTACACAGAACAGAGACACGCATGCAGAGACAAACCCACAAGGCTGTCTGACACGCACACAATGCTTTTCTGCATTCAAAACAGAAAAGATAGAAGGGAAAACCCGAAAGAACTTTTCAGTCAACACAATAGATCACTTCATTTGCTTTTGGTAATGATGTGCTTTAAGGAGAGCAGGTGTGATGAACCCACTTACAGAAGGAGAAATTTAGGGCTGAAGAAGGACTTGCCCACAGTCACAGGTGGCACTAGTGGTAAAGAACCCACCTGACCATGCAGGAGGCATAAGAGACGCAGGTTTGATCCCTGGGTTGGGAAGATCCCCTGGAGGAGTGCGTGGCTACCCACTCCAGTATCCTTGCCTAGAGAATCCCATGGACAGAGGAGCCTGGTGGGCTACAGTCCATAGGGTTGCAGAGAGTCAGACACGACTGAAGCGACTGAGCAGGCACGCACAGTCACCCTGCTAGTCAGTTAGAGAGCTAAGGTCAGAACAAGGCTGCTCCCAGCCAGTCACTCAATCCCATGAGCAAGGTCTTGACACCTGCCAGTCTCATGAGTCTCATGGCAAGGCCAGCTGACTGCTGTGCTTTCCTGCCCAGGATCCACAGTCCGACAGAACTGACACCAGACAAGGCCGCCCAGTCATCACGATGAAGTGAGGGAAGACCAAACCACTTTCTAACCTTGTTTCAGCCCAGACGAAAACAAGGCAGGTCATATCGCAAAAGGACCAAAGGGCCCCCTCTTCCAGCCAGAATGAGCGGCTGCTGCTTCTTCATTTCTTCACCAACTATAGCTTTAGGCTCAGTCTATGGACTCTTTCTAGATGAAGTTAGTAAGATATCTGTGGAGTGCTCTCCCAAGATCACAGGTGAGAGGCTTTGCACCAAGGCCACAGACATAGAGCCCAGAACCAAGGCCACCTCCAAAACTGATTAAGTCCCATTGTAACCATTGCCAAAAGCCCCCCTGATCATCACCAGCAGGCTTCCGGACCCCAAATTAGGCAAAAATGCCCAGCCCGGTGCTCACCCTATAGCACACTTGCATGCATGCTACCACTTCAGTCATGCCCAACTCTTTGCAACCCTATGGACTATAGCCCACCAGGCTCCTCTGTCCATGCAAGAATTCCCAGCAAGAATACTGGAGTGGGTTGCCGTGCCCTCCTCCAGGGGATGTTCCCAACCCAGGGATTGAACCTGTGTGTGCTGCATTGCCAGAAGACTCTTTACCACTGAACCACCAGGGAAACCTGGCTTTGATGTATATGTAGGTGTATATATACACACATTCATATCCAGGCCCATGAATCTATATACCCAAATCCTCATCTAGGTAGACCCTCATCTCAATACCCCTACAGATCACCACATATACAGAAGCACATGTATAGTTTTTCTGATAAGCAACCTGAGGTGACCTCTAAAAATGGTTCACTATTCACTTGATCCAGAAGATGCCACAAAATTGTGCAAACCGAGAGGTTCAAATCTTCATGTTCACTCTAAGAACACTAACAAAACTGCCCAGGCCATTAAGGGTATGCATATCTGAAAAGCCACCAAGTATCTGAAGGGTGTCACTTTGAAGAAGCAGTGTGTTCCATTCCGTTGTCACAATAATGGAGCTGATACGTGTGCTCAGGTCAAACAGTGGGGCTGGAAAAGATCAGTCGGCCAAGAAGAGTGCTGAGTTTTTACAGCACGTGCTCAAAAATACAGAGAGTAATGATGAACTTAAGGGCTTAGATACAGATTCTCTGGTCATTGAGCACACCCAAGTGAGCAAAGCCCTCAAGATGGAGCACAGGACTTACAGAGCTCATGGTCGAATCAACCCATACATGCGCTCTCCCTGCCACGTGGAGATGATCCTTACTAAAAAAGCGCAGATTTTCCTAAACCAGAAGAGGAGGTTGCACAGAAGAAAAAGATACCCCAGAAGATACTGAAGAAACAAAAATGGCCTGAAAATAAATGCCACAAAAAAATACAAGTAAAAGAAAAAAGAAAAGAAACACATGTATACAGTCAAACATACACACACACACAGAGTCTAGCATCTGCCTCTCACCATCTGTCTCCTTGGTCTTGCCAAAGCCTGTGATCCAGCAGATCTCATTGAGGCCGAAGGTCTGTCCGTGCATGGGGAGGCAGGCAGGGTGGACATGAGCTGCGACAAGACCTCAAGACATCAGTGAAGGGAAGAGGCTGGAGGTTTTGGAGGGGTGTGAGGAGGGACAGGAGTACCAACATCCTAGGACATTCTCCTTCCCCCTAGAGTGCTCCTGAATCTTTCAAGGCCTTCAATTGACCAGGCAAGAAATTCAATCACTTTATCTTGACCCTCCAGTCATCAGAATACTCTCAGAGTACCCCAGACATTCTGATTTTTCAGTGGTGCCATGTGGACATATGCATGTGCCTTGGAGCTTCCCTGTGCCAAGCTGATACTGGGTGGCTGAGGGTGTCTCCACTCCAAGAGTGGCTGTCCTCACTGAGTATCTTCCACACCTGTCCCCCAGAGCAAGGAGCAGTGCCGGCTAAATGCCTGGTATTATTGCCATGATGTCTCAGTGGTGGGTCCTGCTTGGTCTGGAGAGGGCACCCCTGGTTGGCCAGGGCCCGAGGCTCTCCCTCCAGGGTGAGACAACCTCACCAAGTGCGAAGAGCAAATCCCTAGAGGCACAGCCCACTAAACTGCTGCTCATTCGCTCCCACACTCAGAATCGTATAGAAGGTGCTATTGTGCATCAGTTCATAAGTTCCCTATGAGGACTAATGTTCCCCTGTGGACTAGAGAACTGACCAGTTTGCAAGTGGAAAAGAGTTAATAGAAAGGATATTTGCTGTTGTTGTTTAGTTGCTTAGTCTGACTCTTTTGCGACCATGTGGACTGTAGCCCGCCAGGGTCCTCTGTCCAAGTGATTTCCCAAACAAGAATACTGGAGTGGGTTGCCATTTCCTTCTCTAGGGGATTTTCCCGACCCAGGGATCAAACCTAAGTCCCCTGCATTACAGGCAGATTCTTTACCCCTGAGCCACTGGGGAAGCCCTAGAGAGGATATTCGCAGTGTTATGTGTGCTGCAGCTTCCTGTACCTAGAATTGTGCCTGATACATATAAAGTGCTCCTAGGAAGAAAGGAAGAGAAGGAGGGAAGAAGGAAGGGAGGGAGGGGGGTAGAGAGGGAGGGAGGGGGGATAAATGTAAAATTTTTTTCCTATAAACTGGGAGTCTAACACATTTATCTGCTAGAGTGTAGACAAAAAGTAAATGAAGGCATGACACCAATTACTAACCAAAACCATGAAATATGACTTAAAATAGTCTATGCCTCTGAAAGCATTCCCCCTCAGATCAGGAACAAGACAAGGGTGTCCACTTTCCCCACTATTATTCAACATAGTTCTGGAAGTCCTAGCTATAGCAATCAGAGAAGGAAAAGAAATAAAAGGAACCCAGATCAAAAATAAAAAGTAAATCTCTCACTGTTTGCAGATGACATGATACTGTACATAGAAAACTCTAAAGATAGTATCAGAAAATTACTAGAGCTAATCAGTGAATTTAGCAAAGTTGCAGGATACAAAATCAATACACAGAAATCACTTGCATTTCTGTATACTAACAATGAAAAATCAGAAAGAGAAATTAATGAGTCCGCCCCATTCACCATTGCAACAAAGAGAATTAAATATCTAGGAATAAACTTACCTAAGAAGATGAAAGAACTGTACACATAAAATTACAAGACACTAATGAAAGAAATCAAAGATGACATAAACAGATGGAGAGATATACCATGTTCCTGGGTAGGAAGAATCAATATTGTGAAAATGACTATACTACCAAATGCAATCTACAGATTCAATGCAATCCCTATCAAATTACCAATGATATTTTTCACAGAACTAGAAAAAAAAATTCACAATTCAAATGGAAACACAAAAGACCCTGAATAGCCAAGGCAGTCTTGAGAAAGAAGAGAAAGAAAGAAGAATGGAGCTGGAGGAATCAAACTTCCTGACTTCAGATTATACTACAAAGCTACAGTCATCAAGACAGTATGGAACTGGCACAAAAACAGAAATATAGACCAATGGAACAAGATAGGAAGCCCATAAATAAACCCATGCACCTATGGGAACCTTATTTTTTATAAAGGAGGCAAGAATATACAATGGGGCAAAGACAGCCTCTTCAATAAATGGTGCTGGGAAAACTGGACAGCTACATGTAAAAGAATGAAATTAGAACACTTCCTAATACCATATACAAAAATAAATTCAAAGTGGATTAAAGACCTAAATGTAAGACCAGAAACTATAAAACTCTTAAAGGAAAACATAGGCAGAGCACTCAATGACATAAATCAAAGCAAGATCCTCTATGACCCACCTCCTAGAGTAATAAAAACAAAAATAAACAAGTGGGACCTGATTAACTTAAAAGCTTTTGCACAGCAAAGGAAACTATAAGCAAGGTGAAAAGACAACCCTCAGAATGGGAGAAAATAATAGCAAATGAAACAACTGACAAAGGGTTAATTTCCAAAATATACAAGCAGCTCATACAACTAAACGCCAGAAAAACAAAGTGGGAAAAAAACCTAAACAGACATTTCTCCAAAGAAAAAATACAGATGGGTAACAAACACAGGAAAAGATGCTCAACATCACTCATTATTAGAGAAATGCAAATCAAAACTGCAATGAGATACCACCTCACACTGGTCAGAATGGCCATCATCAAAAAGTCTACAAATAGTAAATGCTGGAGAGGGTGTGGAGAAAAGGGAATGCTCTTGCACTGTTGGTGGGAATGTAAATTGATACAGCCACTATGGAAGACAGTATGGAGATTCCTTAAAAAACTAGGAATAAAACCACCATATGAGCCAACAATTCCACTCCTAGACATATACCCTGAGGAAACCAAAATTGAAAAAGACACATGTATCCCATTGTTCATTGCAGCACTATTTACAATAGCTAGAACATGGAAGCAGCCTAGATGACCATCAACAGATGAATGGATAAAGAAGTTGTGGTACATATACACAATAGAATATTACTCAGCCATAAAAAGGAATGCCTTTGAGTCAGTTCTGATGAGGTGGATGAACCTAGAACCTATTATACAGAGTGAAGTGAGTCAGAAAGAGAAAGAGAAATATCGTGTTCTAACACATATATACGGAATCTAGAAAAATGGTACTCAAGAATTTACTTACAGGGCAGCAATGGAGAAACAGACATAGAGAATAGACTTATGGACATGGGGAGAGGGAAGGAGAGGGTGAGATGCATGGAGAGAGTAACATGGAAACTTACTACCATATATAAAATAGATAGCCAACAGGGATTTGCTGTATGGCTCGGGAAACTCAAACAGGGGCTCTGTAACAACCTAGAGGGGTGGGATGGGGAGGGAGATGGAAGGGAAGTGCAAAAGAAAGGGGATATATGTATACCTATAGCTGATTCACGTTGAGGTTTGACAGAAAACAACAAAATTCTGTAAAGCAATTATCCTTCAATAAAAAAATAAATTAATTAAAAAAATAAACAAGAACCTACTGTATTGCAAAAAAAAATTAGTCTATACCTATTTTTGAAACATACAGCCTTAAAAACATGTAACACTAGTATATATCTACTTGAGTTTTTTAAGGGGTAATTAAATTTATTAGTGAATTTTCACAAGCTTTCTCAGCTAGTACAGTGACTTCAAAGTGCTCAGCCTACCAGGCAGTTTAAGAAAATCTGCTCTGATTTCTAAACCAAAAATCAGGGCACATGGTCTGACCACAGGACTTCATAAACCCTGTTGCTGCCTCTGCTGCTGCTGCTGCTGCTAAGTTGCTTCAGTCGTGTCCCACTCTGTGCGACCCCATGGACTGCAGCCTACCAGGCTCCTCGGTCCATGGGATTTTCCAGGCAAGAGTACTGGGGTGGGGTGCCATTGCCTTCTCCGACATAAACCCTAGCTGTGATTTATGATGCTACAAAGATGCTTCTTGACCAGAAGTGGGGAGCAGGGAGGGGTGGCTATCAGAGTCTAGGGAGGGACTGCTGTAGTCTGAAAAGCACATGTAATGCTATAATAACTTAAATTTCATTTTACAAGTTATTTAATTGGATTTGGAATATCAGATAATATTAATAGGGGTTTGGGTTGATGGCAAGCGAGGTCCGGACGGCTATCCAAATGGAGTCTGTGTTTGACAAGGTTGGGAAGGCCTATTTTGGTCCTGCAGAATGCCTACCCCCTTTTTTGTGTGCATAAGGGGCAAGGCACGGGCAGTAGGGCACCCCTCCGCTCACAGAGAGGGCTCGCAGTGTGGGCGTGGCCGGAGGTGGGCGTGGCTCTGGGTTGGCCCCACCCAACCGAATCTTGCGTTGGGGATTGGACTCCTCCTCCCCACACCACTCTGATGAGCTAACTGCTCTGACTCAGGACCAACCCCGCCTCCGCAATTAATGTGCCAGGAAAGGCCAGCTCACAGGCCCAGAGCGCCAGAAAGGCTGGACTAACCAGGAAGCCCTCCAAGGCTTCTGAAAGTCTGTCTAGCCTGCCAAGACTGATTAGGTGCTCACATCTGTGCAATCGTGCCCCTCTCCCCCGGTGGCCCCTGACATCACATCACTAGCTTCTAAGCGGCTGTTTGTGCGTGCCATCAGTCTTGTTCTCTTTGCTGGGGAGCTGCAGAGCCGTTAGGTAGTAGATACACTGTATTTGATACGTGAACAAATGGGCGGATGAAGTAATGAATGAAAACTGATCTCCTCCTGAGAATTTCGGTAGCATTTCCTTTCTGTAGCCCCATTTAGTTCTCAAGGTCTCAGCTCCAACCTTGCAGCAGTTGGCTGTTTGGTTGCATAGGTATGTTGCTTGTGTTCGCAACTTCGGTGTTGGCAATTTGCCAGTACAGAGCATCGTGGGAAGAACGTTGCCTGCGAGGCAGACCCACCTGGACCCAGTCCTGAAGCTGCTCCTTATTACTTCATGGCCTCAGGGAATTATCTTTCTCTAAAGGTCTTCTCCTCAAAGGGAAAATGAAGCTAATAATAGTACCTGCTTCACAGGATCTGGTAGTGAAGACTATATGAAATTGTAGATGTAAAACACTTGCCAAGGTGTCTGGCCTCTGTCAGGTGCTGGCTGTACCAGTGAAACAATTCGATTTGTTTATCTTAATGAAGCCCAGAACCTAAACCCTGGCTCTGTCACCAACTTGCAATAGAAGAGGAGTCACTGGGGCAAGTTTATTTCCAATCTCCGGGTCTCAGTTCCCCCAATTATAAGATAGAGTTCCACCGAATGATCTCGAAGACTGACATCTGCCATGCTGAAGCTCTGGACCCTGGGATGGGTTTGTGGATGCTACTAAGTGCAAAGGTTCGGCGCCGAGGGGTGCTGGCTGAGCAGGGGGCTCACTCACCGGACAGGGTCAGGGGCTTGGAGAGCCGCATGAGGGCGATGTCATAGTCGTCCTGGTCATCTGAATAGTTGCTGTTGATGATGATCTGGGCGATGGAGGCTGACTCAGGCAGGTGGTGCAGGTCGTTGGTGCCCACGTACACCTTCCAGCCCTCCAGGATCTTCTCCCGAGTACTGCCAAAGCCAGAGAGAGCATGGGCCAGTTACCATCTGGCAGAGGTCTTGGCAACATCTGCTGCACACAAGGAGCTTCAACCAGAGCACCAGCTTGGAGGCAGGAGGATGGATGAAATGACCTCTGGAGGGGGCACTCTATCTTAGCCCAGGGGTTTAGAACAATCCTCTACTTTCAAAAAGCTGCTCTGAACTGGTGGTTCTGTATCTTACAATAGAAAATGAGGGCTTCCTTGGTGGCTCAGTGGTAAAGCCACCAATGCAGGAGACACAGGTTCAATCCCTGGTCCGGGAAGATCCCACATGCTGAGGAACAATTAAGCCCATGTGCCATATCTGTTGAGCCTGTGCTTTAGAGCCTGGGAACCACAACTCCACGCACCACAATTATTGAAGCCCCAACATTGCTCCTCAACAAGAGAAGCCACCTCAATGAGAAGCCCATGCATCACAACTAGAGAGTAGCCCCGACTTGTGGAAACTAGAGAAAGCCCACATGCAGCAATGAAGACCCAGCAGAGCCATAAATGAATAAATAGATAAAATTTTAAAAATAGAAAATGGGAGGAGATGAGTAAGACTTCTGGGACCACTGGCCCCACTGTCTCCTCTGGATGCCACCAAGGATCCAATGAAGTGGACGGGACACATCTCAGTGGTAGTATTCTCAGCAGAAATGGGGCTTTCGACAGGACAAAGTGACCCACTAAAGACTCACTGCTGGGGAAGCCGGTGCCCTTGAGGCCTCATCTCCCAGCCCTTTCCTGTCCACCAACTCGAAGGACAAGCCTGGCTAGTGACTGTTGAAAGCTGACTGCACTGCCCTGCCCACAGCCCCAGTCCCTCAGTTCCTGGGACAGCATTCCCGATGTCTCCAGCTCCTCTCCTGTAACGTCCAGGTTATGAAAGCAGCCACAAGCCCCAAACCTCTTTATTTCACCCTGTTCTTTAGGGCAGGCTCCCAATTCCTCCCGTCTACCTTCCCCTCTCTCTCCCCTGAAGCCAGCAATGGTATCTTCTCACTCTGCACTGGCTTAGGATAAGTAACCCCAACTCACACTCCCAGGACCGAATCATGGTCCTCACCACACATGTGCCTCCCAGTCCTCGGGGCCAGGCTTACAACCAAAGTCCTCCTCCACAGAGAGAAGTCAGTCTGCCCTCAGCCCTTCCTGGTGTCCAGACCCTCAGCGGCGTCGCATCACGGCGCCTTCGGGCACTTACATAAAGAAACAGTGGGCGGCAGTGAGAATCCACTGGGCATCGATCAGCGTGCCCCCACAAATGTGGGTACGGGAGAACTGCAGGCTAACTTGCCATGGCCACTTGCTTTCTGGGGCCAGCGCCCCTCCCACGATCCGCCCGGTCATGGCCCTCAGTCCACAGTCTGGAGAGAAGCAGAAGAGATGAACTATGAAGTCTGCTTTTCTTAGAGCTGCTATCATGCTCCTAGGCCTAGAGAAGCTCACGCATGAGGGCACCACCCACCCACGGAGGCCGCTTTGCCCACTTAATCTGATTCGGCACAGCTATTTCCCGCCAACACAGAGCTCCCACATGGTAGGTTGGCTTTCGGGATCATCCAGTAGAAAGTCTGATCCTAGGAAATCCTCTTTCCTCCCACTCATTTATTGTTCCAATAATTCAACAAATGCTTCCTAAGTACCCCCTGCTTTGGGTGATGTGCCAGGCGTTAGGGTCACAATGGTGAACCTGAGGGCTGCTGTCAAGAGCTTTGGAAAGCAGACCAAGTCTAACACAACCCTGAATTGATGAGCAATGTGATTTGGATCATTTCAGAATGAAGGAGAAAAGTCCTTCCCATGATGCACAAGTAGTTGGTGCTCACGTGGTTTCTCAGGGGATCATTTAGTGCTGTTGGGGGCCCTGTGCCCCAGGGGAACATTTCCAAACATGTTCCAGAGTGAGTCATCCCCTGAAATCATGCACAGAGTTTCCTTTCTCCTTTGAAGGAGGTGAGAGTGTAGAGCCAGCGGTGGTCTGAGGGGACTCTGTCCATAGCACTGTGCCCACTTGCTCAGGGGGGCACCCCACTGGTCATCATGAGAACACAGCACCTCGTGGACTGGTTAACGGTTTGGGCCCTGTGGACAGACCCAAGATTCAATACCAGCTCTCCACCTACCATGAGCTCTGACATGCTCTCTCAATCCTCTGCCCCCTGCCCAGAATCCAGGACACTTGAATGGTGAGGTTGCTGGGCCGAGCAGAGTCAGAAGGAAATGCTGCCTTGAGAGTGTCTATCCAGATGACTTACAGGCACTCTGGCCCTGAAACAGGCCTGCTGCTCAAGTCCCTCTTCCTGGCTCTGATCCCCAGGGTTGACCCTCTTCCTAACAGGGACTACATCCCTCTGTCCCCTGACTCCCACCCCACACAGGTCACAATCCAGGAGGAAGAGCATCTTCTTACGGGAACACTGTAGAGCGACATACTGCTGGGAAGGGCAATCAGACCTGCAGGAGGAGATACAAAAGTTGAGAAAAGGGCACATTAGCCACCGCCTCCAGGAAGCCTTCCATGATTGGCTCCTGCTAAGTTCTATCCTATCCCCTTTGCACAAGAAGATGGAGATTCTGACTTTTCTCCCTCCCAGTAGGACAGACCCTTCCCGTGCTTTCTCTAGAGACAGGGATGGCTTAGATCAAACCAGCCCCACCCTTCTCCCCACCTCCCAGTTTTTCTGTGGCAGGTTGCACATACGGGCTAGGTCATGTCTTCTGAACTCATGAGTTCACTGTCTCAGCATTTTCTGCAGCTAAACATGTGGCCCAACTCTCCTCTGACACTTGCTCAATGCTCTACCAGCAATGCAGCACGTGAACCACCCAGCACAAAGCAGGAATCCAGGAGGCAGCTCATTTGCCTTCCTTCCCTCCCCACGCCTTTTTCTCTCACAGCCTGGTTTCTTCTCTCCTCTCCCCAGGGTAAACACTGCTAGCTGGTGGAGCAACACCCCCCCAGCCCCCTCCACCCAGTGGCATCGGGACGAGAGCAGCTGCAGTGCAGAGTGACAGATGGCGAGGCCCGGGGGGGAGAGAGGGCGATGCTCCCCAGATGGGCCTCCCTGCCCCTGACTCCCTGCATCTGGCACTCCCCCTCCCCACTGCCACCCCAGTGATGCTTCTCCCTCTCCACCCCGAGCGCCCTCCCTGCAGTGGCTTTCAGTCCCAACATCAGGCTGATCAGTGGCCCCAAGGTTTATTTACTGTCTTTGGCAACCAGGTAAATTCTTTGGGCGCCCCTGACTTCGAGGTGCTCTGTGCACCAAGTTTTAATGACTTCCAAGTCAGGAGGCAGTTAGTGAACAAGAGCTGTTTCTGAGATGCTCTGGACATTCACGAAAGACTCCTGGAGGCAGCAGACAGCCATGCCCACCCCACGTACCTGTAGGTGCTCTGCTGGATGGTGGAGTTAAATTCGGAGACTGAGAAACTGCTGTCAACATTCCTATTGTCCACTTTGGTTGTCCAGTAAGCACTGCAAGGGAGGAGAGGGGAGATGAATGAACCACATTGAGAAAGCACCCACTCCTGGTCCCCGGGCCTGCATGAGAGTCCCAGCCTGCCCTGCTGCAGGGGCCAGAGGCAGTTAAAATCCAATGATCTCAGACCCCACCCACATATTCCACTACTCCCCCTACTAGCCTTATACTCTAGCCTAGTCGTTTTGAAAATATGGTCCCATCTCTGGGGACAATGTTAGCACTGCCTGAGAATTTGTTACAAATGCAAATCTGGGGGCCCTGTCTCAGACCTGCTGAATCAACAGTTCTGGTTCTCAGTTTTAATAGGCTCTCCAGGTGATCCCGCTGCACTCTGGAGTTTGAGAAACACGGACTGAGCCCTTTCCTATCCGGACTGTGATCCATGGACCCACAGCAGCAGCATCCCCACCCCACGCCCCACGCCCGCCCCCGACCTGCTGAGCCATGCTCTTCATTTTAATGATCTCCATGTTATGGGTTTGCACATTAAAGCCTTAGAACCATTTGGCTCCTTAGACCAGAGTGTGCCTAAGAACCACCCTGGGGTGTTGTTAAGGGTTTGAAATCCTAATTCCAGAGATTTTGATTTCAGGGTGTATTTTAACAAGCACCCCAGGTGATTCTGCTCTGCGTGATCCATGGACTGCTATCTGTGTGGCACTTTGGTGCGTTTCTAGGACATGGGACACCCGTACATGCAAGCTTCCCTTTGTGGGCGCCCTTCCTCCATTGCTCTGCTGACCTCCAAATGCAGTCAGGCACCCTCTCTGCTGTGTGTACATAATGCTTTCCACGTATTCTTTCCATTACACATCACACAGCGCTGTGATTATTGGTTAAAGCCTCTCTTGCCCACACCATACCAGAGATTGTCCAACAATAGGGATCTTGTCTGGGTGTCTGGCACATAATAAAAACTCAATGAATATTCTTTGCATAAATGACGCTATCTATGGAAGTCCAAGGGAAGTTCACATTTGCATAAGGTCACACAACTCAATGATAAACCATGTCTGTCATCTTCCAACTAGATCACCCAGGTCGTCTTTCACAGATGGGAACTCTGAGATGGGGGCAGAGAACTGGTTTTCAGTCCTAGCCCCCAAGCCCTAGTTTTCCAGCTGCTTCTTCTACAGAGAACCCACAGTGAGATCCTTAATAAACCGTTTCCCCAGAACTTCACACACATTAGTGAACCCCTCAAACTACTTGGTTTGAAACCCAGACCAAGAGGGAGTATGGAGGTGACTATGTGGCCAGAAATGGAGGGCTCCTTCAAGCTGGAAGGTCATGGTAAACCCCATTCCCTACTCCCCCTACTGGTACCAGCTTCCTGTTTCAGATCTTTAGAGCCAAAGATGCCAAGGACTTTACCTGGCCACATCTGCCCATCTCACTCTTCATTTGATGAGTCCTAGCTCAAGCTGCAGCTGCTCAGAGTCCAGTGAAGGGTTTGCCCAGCCTGAGCTGCTAGTTATCAGATGTGAGAAGACAAGACCTGCCCAAATGCACACCCACCTCACAAGGCCACCGCGACCATTGAATGTGCTCATGGGCATGAGGGTGCTTTGATGCAAAGAACCGTATAGGAGTGCCATCCTGCTGCATATCTGCAAATAACTACTTTGGCCTCCTGTAAACAGCTTGCCCCCAGACCTGGGCTCCCCAGGCTACTGTTCCTTTGAATAACTCGAGGGCACTATGAGCTCGTGACCTCAGCCCTGGTCCCCAAGAGTCTTCTTGGTATGAGTGACCCTCAATGAGCCTGAGATGCCCGTGTGAAAAGTCTGAGACGTCCCTGAAGCGGGGACTGGTGGGGAAGGTGTACCTCTCGAAACCCAGCTGCTGGCAGGTCTTCTGCGAATAGGAGTCATTCCAGCTGTCACTGCAGACGGGAAGCCACTGATGGGAGGATCCAGAGTAGACTTTAAGCAGAGACTTGTCCCAGTCAAACCTCACTGCCGGTCAAGAAAAGGGCAAGGTGGGTCCTCAACACCAGGAGGCTCCAAGTTCTTGAGGAATGAACCGAGTGAGGCTCTGAGATGCTCCTTCCCCAGGCTTCTTGCTGAGGCCTTGCAAACATCTGGGATCTTGGCCGGGGACAGGATAGCCATCAGCCAGTGCTCAGAGCCCAAGATGCTCGGTGAGGGCAGAGCCAAGGCAAGGGGTTGGAGCAGAGCAGAGAGCTCTCTGTCCAACAGGACCCAGGAGCCTTTGCTGGGAGAAGGGGTGAGCACTGCCAGGAGGCATCACCCCAAGAGGGCAGTGACGTGCCCAAATAAGAGTGTGACAAGGGGAACCTTGATCCAACTGAGTGCTCACTAGACCTGCGCAGTCACAGATGGATGTGGTCATGGGCAAGGACACACGTATGCACACGGGTGGAAGGGGCAGGTTATGTACCCACAGACACCCACATCAATGCTGTACATAGACGACGCTTGTAAAAACACCACTTAAAGAGGTCTTTGTCTCATCTGCGGCTTCATTTACAAACTGACCTTCATGAAACCACAGATGTGGCAGGTCAGAGGTTACCTGCTGGGCAAAGAGAAGGGGTACATGGACAGGGCTTTGGACCCCACACTTGTCTCCAGCTGCAGAGCAGCTCTGCTTTGCTGGGAGCTGTCAGATTTTATTTGAGAAGCACTTATCTTGTCCAATCCACACATTTTGCAAATTAAGAAACTGAAGCCCAGAGAAGGTAAGTGATTCGCCCAAGTCACACTCAAAGCCAGGTTCCAGAACCCAGTCTATTATGACTAGAACCTAGATCCTCTAGGTCTCTGTCCATCACCTCCCATTTGAGCTGAAACCCAGTTTGCAGCCCCAGAGTGCACGCACGAACACACGCACACATCCAACCTCCTTACCACAGCCCAGCTCATCACTCTTCAGCTTACAGTCCTCGACTCCATCACAGCGCACAGCGTGACTAGGACAGCTCTCTCTTGGCTCTTTGTAATTGACCTCTGTGTGGCCCCGCCAGAAGTAAACTGAAAAAAAAAAAAAAAGACATGAAGCAGAAGCTGGGTCATTGCTAGCCCCAGAGAGACATGACACAATGCAGCCCAAGGCCCTGGGGGTTCTGAGACACCGACCTGCAATCCCTCTTGGGCTCTGGGGTTCTCGTCCCCCATCTGTATGGAGAGAAAGGCTGCTCAGGAATGCTCTGGAATGTTCCAGAAAGCTCCTGCAAGCAGGACAGCACCAGGCAAACTCAAAAGCAGCCACTCAGAGAGAGAGAGAGAGAGTAAGGGAGGGAGGTATGGAGATGGATAGTACTCCAGAAGCTCTCCTGCCCTACGTGCTGCCCAGAGTGTTCAGAGAAATCCTCCTTTTCAGTATCCCGGAGGCCCCTTCTCAGACCCCATCCAGCATCCCCACCATCTCTATGCGCTGCAGGTCGAGGCACACACATCTGCAGCCACTGCCTGTCCCATCTTCTCAGAAGTTGTCCTTCCAGCCTCAAAAGCTCCTAGATTTTCTTCCACCTCCCTCTTCTCTAAGCAAGAGCTATCCCCTAGGCTCAGTTCTTGCCCCACTGCTTGTCTCAAGGCCTTTAACTGTCTTCCCAGGGACTTCCCTGGTGGTCCAGCGCTTGGGAATCCACCTGCCAATGCAGGGACACAGGTTCGATCCCTGGTCCAGGAAGATCCCACCTGCCTCAGGGTAACTAAGCCTGCGAGCCACAACTACTGAGCCTGCACACCCTAGAGCCCGTGCTCCAGACCAAGAGAAGCCACGGCAATGAGACGCCTGTGTACCGCAGCCAAAGAGAGTAGCCCGCCGCTTGTCACAACTAGAGAAAGCCCACACACGGAAATGAAGACCCAGTGCAGCCAAAAATAAATAAAAAAGTGTCTTCCCACTCAGCAAGCAACTCTAGGTGGCTGATTCCCGAATGCACAAGTTGGGTTGAAAAGCCGACAGCTTTACAAACCATATGTGAGCATCAGCTCCGCAACTTCCTAAGAGCTCTTTCCATACTGGGAGTTGTCATGCCTCCTGCCTGGAAACTCCTCACCTTGGATGCCTGAGGAAGCCCAGGGTCTGACCCCTTACCCTGCCTCTTGTCTGCAACCTGTTTCTCAGCCCTGACCCCCGCCTCTGTCGCTGGCCCCACTGTGCTGTCACGCCAGCTGGAGGTCACCCTGTGTGACTGCTCCTCCCTGGTTCAGACACCAGTCCCCCTAACCTGCTGGACTTCCCCTCCTCCTGTGCCCTGGTCTTTCTACCCATGCTCACCCCGGACACGGAGGCTCCTGGGATCGCCTTGATGTGTAGCAGAGAGCTCTCAGGAGGCGGGGGCTCTAGTCCTGACCACATTGCCAAGCTGCTCAGTGACCACCTCCCCGGGAAGTCCAGAGGTCAGGGGACTTCAGGAAATGCTGTGAAATCATGTTGAGAGCCCCCCTGCCCAGCTTGCCCTCTCACCTCCCCCAGGATTATTTCCTGCTGCTCTCTGTGCACTGCCAGGGTCCTCCCCTGGAGCGTGTGCCCTGTGTGGGGAAGGGAGGGAACAGGGTCGAGCATCCTGGTGGGAGGCTCACATGGAGGCCACGAGGCAGGCTCTGTGCTGACACCTTCATGGGCATTGTCAGGCAGGTGGGGAAACTGAGGCTCAGGAAGTTCATTAACTTAAGTGGCTGAGCCGGGATGCTGCAGCAGGTCTATCTAGTCCTAAAGCTGTACTTGTAACCAGCTACTTCTTTCCCATGATTCTCTTCCTCAAACAGCCCTGCCAGCTGGGTGTTTCCCTGCAGTCACCCAGCCCGCCCTTCACCGCACTGTGCAGCCTCTGTAACAGAATCCTCACCCCTCCGCCTGGCACTTCAAGCTCTCTACAATGTGGCCCAGCCGTGCCCAACCCAAGGACAGCCTGCAGGTCCCCAGATGAGTATTCACCCTGGTGAATCGGGTCCCTCCCCATGCCAACTTGCTCATTTGCCCCCACACACACTTCCTGCAGCTGCTCATCCCGCTTAGATGTCCTGCCCAGGAGATCCTCCCCTCCCTGCCATCTTCTGGGGCCTCATCTGGCCCCCAGCCTTCAGGAGCTGTCCCCTGCCTCCATACCCACACAGCTGTCCTCTCTTCCTGATGGTAATACTCAAATCCACTTGGCCTTAATAATTTCCATCTCTGTCCCCCAGGGGACTGTACTCGCCCCGAGGACTGGGGGGTACAGTGGGTACTCCCCTTTGCTTCCCGCTAAGGTTTGCCACTGTGCTGGGCTTAGAGCAGACACCCCCGCAGGGAGCCCTGGCACAGGTCCTGAGTGTCTTTTCCAGAAGAGGGTGTGGATTTCAGGGAGATTGGACCCCTGAACACTTGATCTCATTGACCAAAAATGCCCAAGGGGCCTTTACCTCATCAAAGTTTTAAATGCTTGTTTTTTAAATAACTCACATTTTTAGAGTGGGATTTTGTGTCAGGCACTGTGCCATTAGCTCATTTATTCCTCATAACCCAGTGAAATCTTCAGGATATTTTACTAAGCACATGTTAACTTGAATGAATGAATGGATTTAATCCCATTTGAAGACATAGAAACTGAGCTCAGACTGGTGAACTACTACAGAAGGGGCCCACTCCCAGTTCCTCTGACTTCCCACCCTCTCAACCCACCCACCTCCAGGGGGCCTGGAGGTGCCAGGGTTCAAGGCCACTTGTAGGAGGGTCCCTCTGTGGACACAGCAGCCAGTGTATGTTCCCCACTCTTGTCTCCCTGCTGAGTGCATGCATCCCCCAACCCCTCTCCACCCTGCGAGGACCAGGGGCCAGCCTTGCTCCCTCTGTTAAACTCACATAGGATGATGAGCGACACCACGAGGGCGATGAGAAGAAGGACACATCCGATGAGCAGCAGCCGCTTCTGGCCCTCCTGCCAGGTGAACTTGGGCAAGGTGATACCTAGGAGCAGGCCAGCAGCAGGGGAGGGTGAGACTGTGAGAGGGGAGTCCGGCAGAGAAGAGACGGGGTAGGGAAAGAAGGCTGGTCCAGGAGGACCCAGTTGGGCCCTCTCCACCCAGCATATGGTACATCCCTGCCTGATACCAAGTTCCCTTTTACTTAGCATCTATTATGGGCCCGTTAGGCATTTGTGTGTGGTATCTTATTTAATTCTGACAGCAACTGTGTGAACTGGGCATTATTATACTCATTTTATAGATGGGGAAGCTGAGGTTCAAGGAAGTTAAATGACTTGCTCAGGGTTACTTGGTTAGTGAGTGTCAGAACAGGGATTCAAATGAAATGTGTTTGATGCCAAAGGTCTCTACACCAAAGTGCCTCATTGACTCTTCAGAGGGCAAGATGAGCCCCAGATCTGAGATCCTTCTCCAGGCCTGTTTGTACTGGGGCAGACTGAACTCGAGGGCAAGAGGAGGGCAAAGTTGGGATGGGGGCAAAAGGGCTGCTTCATTAAGGGCAGAGCCAGTCCCTGAGGTCCATTTGGCATATCCCCGTATGGGCTGAATCATAATGGCCAGCTTGGGAAGTTGGGGGTGGGGAGTGCCTGCCTGATCAGAATCTTTCCCTTTGTTCCTCCACCCACAGATAGGCCCTTGATCATCGCTGTACTCCCATGTTGACCCCAGCTTCCCTGGCAGACCCTCCAGGGCAGCTGTAGGAAAGAGGCCTGGTTTCTAACCAGGAGCTCGGGTTCTCAAAATCTGCACCTTGACCCAGTATGTGCAGCCTCCAAAGTCATACCTGCTTTGTTGGTCCTGATTTCTTATGCTTTACCACATTCACCCCAATTTCCCACTGTCTTGGGTTTGTGTGTCATGGTTCCTTTCTGCCCCCACCTCCCAGGTCCCCCACTGCCCATCCAGACCATTCCCCCTCCTTCCCAGACATTGTCATCCAAGAACAGAGGAGAAGCAGAGAGGGCCCAACTTGGAGATTCACCCGCACCACACCCGCTCCGCCTTTGGGTGGCTTCCCTGTCCCTCTTGCCTTCTCTGCAGGAGTCCCCTTACCTGGGCTCTCCCTGGCGGCCCTGGCGGCTGGTGTGGGCCCGGCAGGAGATGCATGGACAGGGACAGTCCCCACTGGTGTGGCTTTGACAAGGTACACTCGAGTTGGAGATGATGTCGTGAGTGGTGACATGGTAGACGAGGACCTGCCAGACGATGACCTGGAAAGTGATGCCCGGGCTGCGGGTGCTCGGCCCGGGGATGCCCGGGGTGGAGGTGTCCTTGCCGGGGAGGCATTCTGAAAGCAGATCGAAGGCTGTCCCTCAGGCTGCTCCTCTATTAACTCATCCAGCAGTCAGCCCTGCTGACCCAGGAGACAGAGGTCCTGGGGCAGGTGTCTAAGAGGTGAGCAGAGCCCCCAAACAGGGAAGAGAGTGTCTGAGGATGGAATGAAAGCTCAGAGCCTGCTGTCCCCAACTCCCTGTGGTCTCTCCCCTTACAGAGAGGTGGGGAGAGAGCACTGGGCCATCTGCCTAGAGCATGGGGCATCTGCTTTGGCTGTATGTGTCTGTGCTGTGCTGTGCTAAGTCACTTCAGTCCAACTCTGTGTGATCCTATGGACTGTAGCCCGCCAGGCTGCTCTGTCCATGGGATTCTCCAGACAAGAATACTGGAGTGAGTTGCCATGCCCTCCTCCAGGGGCGACATGTGTCTAGGGACCCTCAAAAAAGAGGCTGCTGGACCAGACCTCACTCTGAGCTAGGAGTTACCACCCTTTCTTTCCTCTTCACTCCCCGGCACCCCATCCTTAGATTATAAAACATCATTCTTACTTTGAGCTGTCATCAAAAAGTGTGAGAAGCACTGCTTAAGAAAAGCCCTGACCTGCCTTGTTCTCCCCTTTTCTCAGTAACAAGGGAACTCGTGCGCACTCACACACACAAACACACATACACACACACAACAATACAACAGGAGAGGTAGAATGCAGGGGAAGAAGGTGACCAAGGTCCTTAACCTTATTCAGCTATAGGAGAAGTGATTCATTCATTTAGATTTAGCACTTTAATCTGTAGTTTCAGAGGACTTAACACGCTTTACATGTATTTACTCACTCGATCTTGAGAAACAACCCTATGAGGAGAGAACTCTGATTATCCCTATTGTGCAGCCAGGGAAACAGAAGCAGAGAGATTGATAAAACTTGATCAAACTCTCATGTGTTTGAGAGCCAGAGCCAGGATGTGAGCCCAGAAAGTTGGGCTCTGAAGGTCATGTTCAACCAGGAGGCTTTGCAGCCTCTCTCAGGAGGGAGGTGAGCATTAAAGCAGCTGCGGCCAGAGCAGGTGATCCACGAACACCAGCGCTGTTCCTCCGTGGAGAGCCTAAGACTTTGGGTGCACTCAGTTTGGGACTGGGAGTTGGTGAGCAGCCAGGACTGATGGAAAGTCTTCGAGCAGGCTCTGGTGGCAGCCACGCCCTGGTCTGTAGAACGCCCAGGCCCTATCACCAGATTAGGCCTCCTCTCTCCTCTCCCTGGCCCCTTACAGAGGTCTCTGCCTTCCCTCGCACCACCTCTGCCTTCTAAGCCCGTGTAGGAGTCCCCAGCACAGCAGGCGGAGCTGGGGGCTAGCCTGGCCTAGGGGGTCACGTCTGCCTCTCATTCTCATTTTTGCTGAACGTTAACTGAACACCAAGGAGGGCAATGGGGGAGCAGCAGGAAGTGGGGGAGCTGGGACCTGTGCTCAGGGTCCCTGCGCTGGGGGTACAGTCAGCAGGGCTGTGAGGAGGGGATGGGCTCTGGACCTCAGGCACCTCCTTTTCATCTTTCACCTACCACTGTGCTTAAATGCATTTGACATTATTAGTAAGCAGCCCGGTTACTAAAAAGTTCTGCTTATTAGAACATCAGACTCAAGTCAACACTATCAAGCCTACCAGACAGGGTTAGTTTTTTTTAAACTCCATCTTCTAAGAGTCAGAGGTAATGGATTTAGTTACTTCTTTGTTTTTCTGGAGGCTGTGAGATGAATCCAAGAAGGAATGTCACGTCCCTGACTGTACTCAGCTTGCCAGGGGCAGGGACCAGGAGCGACTATCCCAGGAGTCACTAGTCACTGGGGTTCACTGACAGATGTGGGTAAATACACATGGTCCAGATGCCCCAGCCAGTAGAGCGACACACGCGTGTGTGTTTAGGGACGTGAAGAGCACCTGCAGCAGCTGCTGATCCAGGTGAACCAGAGCTCAAATTTCCCTCCTACCCGCATTGTCTAGAGGCTAGAGCTCCACAGAACAAAGACAGGTTATGCCCCCGGAAGCCTCAAGGACAACAGGACAGGAGTTGGAGCAGGGAGAGGAGGGGAGAATGTGTGTAAATGCACAAGCCTCTGTTCGCAGCACTGGCTTTGGTGTCAGGCAGACCTGGGCCCCAGTCCTAGGTCTCACCCGAGGTGCGACTTTGGACAAGTCCCTCAACTTTCCTTTTTCTTAATTTGTAGAATAGGTCTAATCATCCTGAGGATTCAATGAGATAAGGAAATCTCTGGCCTGTGTCCAGCAGGAAATGGTCATTCCTCGCCCCCTTTGCACTGGCGCACCCAGCACCCACCATGCTGAGATTTAACAGCCCTGGGGCATGACCAGAGGGCTACAAGGTGGGGTGAGCTCATCTTTGGAGAAAGAGGGAACTGGACAAAGACCAGACCAAGGTCCTACCATGAGAGGGACAAGCTCAGGCTGGGCAGGGTCCCGTCCTTCCTTCCCACCAGTCACCCAAGCCTCAGCACCTGCTCGGGACCTTGGCATGGCGGCATCCCCACTGACCTACCAGGCCTCCGTCTGTGATGCTCATAATATAAGTTTATCCCCACCTCAGGGGAAATTCCCATAACTCAAGACAATAATATGATAATAGCTCCCAGTGAGTGGTACTTTAAGGTTTACAATAAACCTGCGTATCTGTGGCCTCCTGGGGTCCTCGCTCCATCCCTGGGAGGTTGACACATTTAGAAGCCCATTTTGTAGATGAGGAATCCAAGGCCCAGAGCACAGATTGCCCAGAACCCCATAGTCCGGAACTGCCACAAACCTGCGTGCATCTGAGTCCCCTGCCTCCTTGAGTCATCAGCCGGAGGCTCCTGGCACATCTTCTCTCTGAACCCTGTGCATGGGCTGCTTGTTCTGCATCTGTGACGTGGCCTGAGAATCGGGCCTGGGGCCTTGCAGGGCTGGGAGCACCAGAGGGGATCTGGGGGTGCAGCCAGGGGTTTCTATAGGGATCTCGACCTTGTGGAACTTTCTGGTGGGAAACAGTGTTGGTCCCAGTGGTCTGTCAGGATCTTGGGTGGAACCTGGTAGTCAGGAGCCCTCCAGTACTCTTGAAGCCAGGTGGTAATTCTGGGAAAGTGACTTAACTTCTGTACATCTTGGTTTCCTCATCTGTACAGTGAGCTGGTCACCCTGCCTCATAGCATTGCAGTGATGGGTGATGAATGTAGAGTAAGCGCTTGGTGACCGTCACGCTTAGTGATGGCAGGTGGGTAGGTGTCTGTTTGTTTGTTAAAGATACTGGGCTTCAGATGGAAAAATCTGTGTTCAAATATGACGACATCCATGCCTAACTGGCTCGGGCAGGTGAGTTAACCCTTCAGAATCTGTCTCCCCACGTGCAAAATGGGACTGATCTTGTCTCCTTCCCCCAGATAAGCAAGGAATCAACATGACAGAGCCCGGTTTATAAATGCTCATCACTGTAACAAATTTAACAGCCCATCAGACGTCTTACTTGATCCCATTTCAACCTCATAACAGCTTTCGTGGTTGGTATTATTAACTCCATTTTACAGATTTCAAAACTGAGCTTCAACGTGGTTGAGAATATGCCCAAATTCACATCTCAGTTAATTGATGGGCTTGGATTCTCACCAGGCCCCCTCAGAGCAAGTAGAATCTGGCCCCAGAATATCAATAAGGCCCACAGTAACTTCCTGCTTTTCTTCAGGGTTTACAATTTGCAAAGAGCTTTTATACCCTTTATTCCATTTTTAACAAGGCTCTTAGTTAACAAGCTGGACAGAAATTTTTATCTCCAGTTTATACATGAGGAAACTGGGGTTCAGAGGGACTCAAGAGCATGCCTAAAACCTCTAAAAGCATTAGTGGTCTTGGGATTTGATCACAAGCTTCTGATCCTGTTACCCCATCATGATGGGCAGGGGCTGCATAAGAGAGAAAGGGCTGAGAGGCCTGCAGTGGCGAAGGCCCAGAGGAAGATGGGGGTGCGTAGACCTGGGGGAGGCTGGAGGGAACAGGGGCCAGGGAGGCAGAGCAGCAGGCTGAGAGCAGCCATGGGAGGCAGGGTCCCTGTCCCCGATGCTGGCTTCACTCACAGGTAAGTCCCAACTTGCCCACCCTAGGCCTTGACCAGCAGGAAGCAGAGATGAGCTGAGCCCTGGGGTCCTGGCAGGAGACCTACCTGGGTCCCTCTTCTCTGAGTCTAGAGGGAGGTGGGACCTGTAAGATGGAACCAACCCCAGGGGCTCGGTGCCCAAGGAGCCATGTGGAAGGGTGAGTCGTCTCCAGTCAGACTCTTTCAAACTGTTGACTCTGGGCCTTGGTGGCCCAGCACAAAGACTTCCCAGGGTTGGGAGATGGGAGCTGGGGGTGGAGGAGAAGCTGGGGGAAGGGGAGAAAGAGTGATACCCCAGCAGGGGCTGGAGGCCCCAGGGGCACAAGCGCTCTAATGTCGGACAGGGTAGGAGGCAGGCGGAGAATTTCTGAGTCCGCGGACCAGGGACCTCCAGGTGCCAGACAGAGCGGCCCATGTGGGGAGCCACCCAAGTGTGTCCCCCTAGCAGGGACAGAGGATGAAAGTGCGACCCCAAGACCAGAGGAACACAGCGTCAGAGACAGGCCGTTGACTCCGTCTTCCTGACTCCAGACATCACAGGACATGCTAGGTATTCTCATTTTCTGGGACCCCCAGAACAGGAGGTTCCATGGCCGCTGACTGCCTGACACTCCACCTTCCCGGAAGTCCTTCCTGATGTCTAGCCTACTAGAGCAGTAACTCATTTCCTTTCCTCAATTCTTGGAGAGCAGTTGCTGAGGTTCCAGCATCCCTCCTGGAGGCCTGACCTCACCCTCAGGGCAGATCGGGGAGGAGACTTCCTGCCCCCGGTCCTGGACACAAGGTGCAGAGCCCGGGCCTGAACCGGCCTGACTCCTGGCCTTGGCCCGTGAGCAGCAGACCCAGGAATGGAACTTAGAGGACCAAGGCCCAGGCTCTCTACAACCTACCTGCGGACCAGAGGCTCCTCTGCCTTCCCTGGGAGGGAGGGGGACAGGGCAGAGCTGAAGCCTGGGTGACTCAGGGCCATTTCCCTGGCTTAGCATTGCCAATCCTAAGGCATTTCTTCCTATCTAACCCTATCCACCCCTGGCATGGTCTCTGGGTTTACCCCCTCAGTAAATAGAGCTATGAACCCTCACCATCTTATGGACCAGGCCTACATCCCAGGTGGCCACTGATGCCAACTGCCTGTGTCTCTGCAGCTCCCAGGGACCCCTACTCAAAACTCATCCAGTCCCCTCAAGATGTTCTGGGGCAGGAGGAGGGAGGCAGGGCCGGGGTCCGCGGGAAGGCAGTGGGGATGGGCCAGGGAGAGGGCTGACAAGAGCAGGCCCAGCCCTGGGCCCTGGGGCTCTTTCCAAGCACTTTCCTGGCCAGGAGTTGCTGAGGATTATTATGCCCATTTTACAGACAAGAAAGTAGAGGCCCTAATTATTTGTATGCTTTGCTCAAAGTTGCTCAGGTACGTCTTGTCTAATTGCAGAACAGGGACTAAAACTAGAGACCTGCCCTCTGTACCAACTGCGTCCGGGGTAGAGTCACCATGGCTCCTGGGTCAGGGTTAGGGTTTCCTGCCGCAGCTCTGCCCTGGCCCCTTACCTGGTGGGGATGGGAGTGAGCTAACAAGCCCCCGGGTATGTCCTACCCTTGGCCTCTCTGCATCTCCTGCAGGCCCAGCCAGAGGTGCCAGGGAGGCAGGGGCCTCTGGCCGTGCTGAGTGATGTCACAGTCACTCTCAGATTGCTTCATCTCAGCAGTTATGTGGCTGCCACTGTGGACTGTGCCCTGGGCTTTCTGCAGCGACAGTTATTTACCCACAGACGACAGCCTGCACTCTGTGCGTCACTCAGAGCCCCGGGCAGCACAGGGAAAAGTACCCTTTAATAACATCTCACGCTAGACTTAAGAATGTCCGCCTGCAATAGAGATGCAGACGTGGAGAACGGACTTGTGGGCACAGGAGGGGAAGAAGAGGGTGGGACGAACTGAGAGAGTCGTGCTGGTTGGTGCTAAGTCGCTTCAGTCGTATCCGACTCTTTGCGACCTCATGGACCGTGGCCCATAGACCCCTCTGTCCATAGCATTCTTCAGGCAAGAATACTGCAGTGGGTTGCCATGCCCTCCTCCAGAGGATCCTCCCGACCTGCATCTCTCACGTCTCCTGGGTTGGCAGCGGGTTCTTTACCACTAGTGCCACCTGAGAAGCCCCGAGAGGGCAGCAGTGGCATATATACACAGCCATGTGCATAACGCAGGGAGCTCAGCCAGGTGATCTGTGATGACCTGGAGAGGTGGGGTGGCAGAGAGGCCTAGAGGGAGGGGATTTGTTGTTGTTCAGTTGCCCAGTCATGTCTGACTCTTTGCGACCCCATGCACTGCAGCATGCCGGGGGCGGGTGGAGGGGGGATATATGTATACATATAACTAATTCAGATTGCTGTACAGCAGACAATAACACAACATTGTGAAGCAATTATACTCCAATTTTTAAAACTAAATTTAATTTTTATTAAAAAAAAAAAAGGTCCACCTGCAGCAACTTGAACATGTCTTCAGGGCCAAGGGCAGGTCCATCAGGGCCCTTCAAGTCCAGCCCGGACTGACTGAGCCTCCCTCCTTAGCCCTGGGCTGTGCTCTAGGCTGCCTACAGACTAGAAGCATCTTGAAATCCCCCTAGTCCAACCCATTTTCCTACTGCTGAGGTCATTAAGGCCCAGAAAGGCAGTGTGACTTGCCGAAGGTCACACAGCCGGTGGGGGCAGCGCCAGGATCAGAATCCGGACCTTCTGACTCCTGTCCTCAGGCTGCTGACCACCTCCAGGCTCTCCCTAACTGCCCGCCCCTTAACAAGTTCAGAAAAGGAAGGACTCTTCACTAGCTTTAGGCCCCTGTGGCAGTGTTGCTCTTCCAGGGATCCTGAGCATCAGGGAGGTTCGAGGGGTGGGCACCCCAGCACTCCAGGCTAGGCAGGAAGAGATGGTCCCAGACCCCTGCAGAAGCCAGGATACCAAGAAAGATCAGGAGCCCTTTAACAACACCCAAAAAGCTCCCTGGCTTATTGGGAGCCTGGGGAGCCCCTGGGCCACGTCAGGGGAGCTTGAACGCCCTCCAACATGAACTGGACTGGATCAGAGAGGTTCAGGGTTCTTTCCATTCCCACTGCCCAAGCCAGACTTCATCGCATCTCCAGTACACAGGGCTGACTCCTCCCCTCCCTTCCCTGGACCCGGAGAAACCCCACAAATACAGGGCCCTCAGAACACAGGCAGATTCCCTATTTCCTCCCACCCAGCTCCCAGCACCTGCTCCCCGCCCCACACAAAAAATGTTAGCCTCCTGGGCCTGAGGCAGCCTGGAATTAAACTGGGCTCCAGAACAAGGAGCCGGAGCTGTGAGGCGCCCCTCGGCCCATGCACCGAAGGCACCAGGGAATCTTGCTTCTGCTCTGAACCAGCTCTGTGACCTGAGGGATAACGGCATTCCTTTCTGGAGCTGGCAACTTTACACAATGAAGGGATTGAACAATCAGCTGTTTTCCAGAGACAGACTCACCCTCTGAGACTGACCTTATGGTTTCTGGGGCATGTGGGGCAGGGGGAAGGCAGGAAGGGATACTCAGGGAGTTTGGGGTGGACATGTACACACTGCCACATTTTAAATGGATAACCAATAAGGACCTACTGTCTAGCACAGAGAACTCTGCTCAATGTTATGTGGCAGCCTGGATGGGATGGCAGTTTGGGGGAGAATGGATACATGTATATGTATGGCTGAGTCCCTTCTCTGTTCACCGGAAACTATCACAATGTTGTTTGTTACTGGGCTGGTATACCCCAATGCAAAATAAAAAATTTAAAAATACATTAAAAAAAACAACCAGCCATTTTCAGACAAGTTTCTACAGAGCATCCCAAGTTCTGTGGAGACGCCTTGGAATCCAGCTTAGTAAGTAAAAGTCTTCAAGTCCTTTATCCCACTTCAAACAGAACAGATTAACTTTTCAGTTTGAAACAATGGGTTCCAGATAAGATTTCATCTGAATGAAAGAGGCTGCTGCTACAAAGAACTTGAAAATTGCCAGCGTGATTGGGAGCCAAAATTCCTTCTAGTTTATGATGCCTCTTAAACGTTTGAAAAAGCTGGGGATCCCTATTAGGCCAAAATCAAAACACCTTCCTATTCATTCATTAATTAAATAGTTCAAAGAGTATTGAGTACTCCCTATTGCCAAGCAAACAATGTTTGGTTTCCCAGGAACTTGGTTCCTCAGTTTCTCCTTATGTCCCCTCTCTGCCAATGCAAGTGTGTTGACACAGTTCAGGGTTGGTATGAATGGGAGCCCCGTGGGCAGTCCTGGGTATTGCTACCTTATCACAGACTCTACCTGGCATTACCAAGGCCTCCACTTGGCTGACAAAGCCCAGGGTTCCCTGTGCTAGCTTCTCTCATGCCCCAGTTCAGCACCCTCCCTGCCTGGGTGGGCACCATCCACCCCCATTGTTGCCGTACCAAGAGGAAGCTGTTTTGCCAAAACACGTACCCAAGACACTTAAGCTAAGTGGCTATTGTTACATCATTCAGTCTTCCTGCCCAGCACCCAGCCTGGAGCCCCGTACACACACCCCCCAACATTCACGCTCACATTTGCCAGATCACAGGGACAACACAGGGGGAGGCAAGGCAGGATGGGCTTGGTGGAAGGCTGCTCAGCACCAATGCCAACACGGAACCCAGAGGTCTCAGGTGAGGGCTGCATACCTGCAGGGACGAAGGGCAGGTGCCAGAGGTCCTAGGGGGTGCCCACACTTTAGGGTCTAGGGAATGGCAGAGTCACCTAAGCCTACTGTCTGCCATCTTGGGAACCTGACAAGCCTTCTGTAGAGAGGCTGCCTCATCCTGGACCAGACTTGGGATCTCCAGCCATTCTCAAGTCCATTGCATCCGTGGTCTTGGAAAACCTGCTCCACTTTAAGTAGACCCAGGAGGGGAAAATCCAGTCTACAGAGAATTGTTGCTTTATCAGTGGGTCTATTTCTGTCTTTCTTTAATAAATGTGACACTTCTTTAAGGATTAAGAATGTGATGCCTTATGAAAAAACACAAAATACACACTGTTTTTTAAGAATAAATGTGCATCTCCATTGTGGCACATTTGTAATTCCACTCTATGTGATTCCAGAGACTGTCATGGAACCAGGAAAGGGCTTTGGGGCAATGTGTCCAACCCTCTCATTTTGTAAGTGGGGAAACTGAAGAACAGAGAACAGAAGATATTTGTCCAAATTTAGAGGAACTAGGACTAGACCCTAGACAATGATGATGAAGATGACAATAAATCTTAGCTATGAATATATGTCTACCTCTATATCTATATGTATCTAACTATGCTAGACATTCTCGTCAAAGAGCCTTATTAGGTGAAAGACACTGTTCTAAGACTTCTTGAAGTAGATACTACATTGGTTCCATTTCACAGATGAAGAAACTAAGGTGCAGAAAGGTTAAGTAATTGGTTCAAAGTCACAGCTGACCAGGAACCTAGTCAGTGTTCTGTCCACCACACCCTACAGCTTCTCCTTTGAATACAAAGAAGCTCCGAGTCTTCTCTGCCTTCTTTCCAAGATTCCCCTGAAGTCCCAACCAGCTCACAGAGAAGCTTCATCAGGCCGAAGTGCATTGGCCACCATCTTTCTCACTACTCTATGAAGCTGATGGTCAAAAAGTACAATGCATCTTTCTACAACGGAGTCCTCAGGGAGAAGGCACAGCCTTGGATGATCAATTACTCCCACTTTGCTCTTATTCAATTTCATTTGTATTAAGAAACCCACTGCAGATAAGATTAAAACCCTCAGGAAGCTCTCTCTGTCCCCTCCTCAGGCTCACAATCTTGGCAGTTCCACCTTAAATAAAGGGACAAGTCTAAGAACCCTAATTAAGGAAGCAATTGTTCAGTTCTTTCATTCCAAGTTAAGTTAGGACAGCCTCCCAGAGTGAACATGGCACCTGCCATACGTGTGTCATTTATTCCATCAATAATGAAAAGCCTGCACTCCATCCTATGCCCCTCCCGTGACCTTCCATGTTGGTCCCTAACTCTGGAGAGGTGAGCTTCCTAGCAGGTATCACCCCCCACCCATCACCCTGTCCCAGGGACTGACCCTTCTGGTAGCTTCTGTTCTCACCCCTCTTGTCTAGGAGCCATGAGGTTTAGGTTCCCAGCAAGTTATCAAGGAACATGACCCACAGCTGAGACCACGGGTTCACTTTCCCCATACTTCAGACAAAAACTCCCTCTGCATTACCCTTACTGCTCACCAGAGGCTCCAATGACCCCCAGAAGCCTAGGGTCAAATGACCTTGGTGAGGCAGAGACATGAGCCAAGAAGTCCAGAGCAGAGGGCAGGAGAGAAAACCTGGGACAGAAAAGTCAAGAAGGAGCTGGAAAAAAAATGACGGGAGAGATGATGGTAAAGTGTGCAGAAACACTTCTGGGGTTCAGAACGGACCACAAGCCCACTGTTGACCAGAACATAGGCTTCCGTTCCAGAGGTGGCCCATCCTTCCCCAAGTCCTAGATTCCACCACATCAATAGAGAACAGAAGGTGGAGATGAGCAGAAAATAAGACCCGAGGAGAAGTTAGAGCACAAGAGGAATGTCCCTCAAGAAAAGAAAGCTGAGCTGAGGAATTGTTGAACCAAAGCTTTGGAAGCCTTCAGATGTACATGGCTGGCTTTTCCGCAGAGGACAGTTGGCTGCTCTCTACCACCAAAAGCAGAAGAGGAAAGTCACCTTGGTTGTAGCAGAAGGAATCATGGTTAGACATAAGGAACACTTTCCAAGCGTGACAATTATGGAGGCTCAAAATAATGACCAAGGGAAGTTGAAAAAGCCCCTTGAAGATCTTAAATGCACATAGAAAGTCACCTTTTTCAGGATGGTTTAGTGAGGGAGTTACCCAAGATAAACTTGAAGCTTGGTTAGAATGCTATTAATAATTTTTTTGTGATTCTCAAACCAGCAAAGACTTCCCAAGAGCACACACACTGGCTGGGGTTCTCAGGGACCACAGAGTGGGAACCCGGGATCCAGCCACAGAGCCCAGGGGGGTGCTTCCTGACCGCTTTCCAAATCCCATCAGCTTCTCCTCCCATGCGGCCCCTTCTACGAATTGTGATAAAGCAGGCTGCCCGAGTAGCTGCCAAGTAGCTCCTAGAAAAGGCACCTTCAATTTCCTCTGAAACCCAAGGCGCACACGGGTGCCCATGCCACACCTAGCTGCCAGAACCTTCCCTGCTTTTCCTGTGCTAGGAGGTTCCGGCCAGAGGTCCCCAGACGCACTCACCCGGCAGCTGTCCCTTTCCATGGTCTCCCAAGGGCTGAAGCCTCCGGACTCAGCTGGTGTCGAAGGGAAGATCCATGTTGGCCTCTGGCGTCCCAGGCATGTAGGGAAAAAGGGGGCTGGAACTGAGTGCCGCCCCCCACCCCGCCCCCCCCGCAGCTGGGTGGGGAAGCTGGTTGGGACATGTGAAGTAATCCCGTGTATGAACAACAGCGCAGAACTAGCCAGACCTGTCCCCTGCCCCTCCTCCAAGGCCTCCCCAGTTACTCAGCAAATGCCAAATACCCGGAGGATGAAGCTACCTTTATTCCTAAAGCTGCCCCCACAAAGTCAGCTGTGGGGGAGAACAGGGGTTCCAGATTGCCTCTTTCAGAAGGGGATTCTGGAGAGATATAATGGCCCAAAATGTCCTCGCAGCACCTGTGAGGATGATCTTAGCCCTGCCAACCTCGGCTCCTAAAAGAGGTGCTTCTGAGCCCTCTGAGGTATGATCCTGTCCCCATGGGGATTGGTCAAGCTCGGAGGCCCACCACGGCAGGACAGTGTGAACCTTCATCTGCAAGGACCGCATGTCCACATCTCAAATCAGGACATGTGGTCTGGCAAAAAGAATTTTTTTTTTTTGCTTATTTCTATAAAAACGCTAAAGGAAATTAAATCAAACGGCTTCTAATTATGCACATAATGAATTGCCTCTATTGAAAATGATAAAATGTTATGAAACAAGACATCAAAACCAGTGCAAATAAAACATACAAATGTTTTGAAGGGAAAAGGTTCCAAGAAATCCTAGGGTGACTCATGGTTCCATACCTCTGCCCTATACTGTCAAAAGAAGTCGAGTCTAAAGAAACAGCAAGAGGAGCCGGAAAGGGTTACTTAGCACCTCCACACCCAGCTGAGCTGCTGAGAACAGCAGAAGGCGAGCTTCAGGAAGAACCTTCCAGACTCTGAGTATTTGGAGCACAAAGATCATAGAACTGCAGATCTTTTAGAGCCTGAAGGAAGCCAAGAGTTCATCTAGTGATTCAATCTCCTCACTTTACAGACGGACAACCAGAGAGCCAAGAGCCTGAGGAATCTGTACAAGTCACATCTAACAAACAAAAGCAACAGCAGAAATAATAAGGTGCTGTGTATCCTACCAAATGCTTCACATACAGTGATGCGTTTAATCCCTGCAACAATCCTATTCACCCATCCTTCACTCATGCATTGAACAAATACGTGTTAAGGGCTTCTTATGTTCCTGGCACCATTTTAAGTGCTGGGGACTCATAAACAAAATAAGTGAAGGCCCCTGCCCTATGGCACTGGCATTTGGAGGGTGGGACAGACAAAAATAATTAAAAAAATAAACAGATAGATAATAATGATGGTGATAGATAGAAGATACAGTGTGTTAGAAAAGGGAGAGGGTCATAGAGCAAAACCAGGCAGGGAAGGAGACTGAGAGGGCTGGGGAGGCAAAATTACAATTCGAAACAAGAAGGTCAGGGAGGGCCTCATTGAGGGGACACTCAAGCAACAACAATGGATGTGACTACTATTCTCTCCATTTACATATAGGAAAATGGAAAGTTCTAGATCAGATTGGAAACCATTGGCTCCAAAGGTGCTTTGAGGGAAATCGAATTCAGAGGCAGAAGGATGGAGGAGAGGCATTCCGGAGGGCCCAGGCAGAGACCCCAGGGATCTCCAGATTTGGGTGATTTGGGGTGTCACTGCCCTGGCTCTCCAAAAGAACTCAGCTTTGGCCCCATCCCCTTCTTCCTCCCTCTACCAGCCTGCCATGGTAGAGGGACTCCTCCCATGTGATTATCCATTCCCAGTTCAGTTCAGTCGCTCAGTCATGTCCGACTCTTTGCGACCCCATGAATCGCAGCATGCCATTCCCAAGGAGATGCCAAATTGGGCCTTGTCTTCCCTCTTTCCTAGGGAGGCACCCACCCCCACTCAGGCCACCAGGGACTAAGGCTGGAGACTGGCATTGGGCCTTTCCTTCCATGCACCAGACTTGAGGACCCCCACTCTGTCCCCCAGGCAGACCACTGGCCTCCCAGGGTCACCCTTAACTTCATGTCATTCCCTGAAGGTCCCATCAGCCTCTGGTAAGAGCTCAGAGTTGGGGTTCTGGGCCAGCCTGGGGGGATGGGAACCCCAGCTCAGAGATAAAGGCCAGCTATGTGAACTTGGAGGTCTTCAGATTCACTCTCTGGAAGACGGTGGTGACACGTCCGCCCCTAGAGAATACGCCCAGCACTGTGAGGCTCTGGAGAGGTGTTGATTGTATTTCTTGCTCTGTTCTTTGGGTCCATCTCACAGGTTGTCTCAGCGTCCTTGCTGACCAAGCCTTAGGATCCACGTGGAAAGCTCCACCAGCCATTGGTTCAGCTCAATCAGTGCTGATGGCTCAACATCAAGCCCCGCAGTAGCTGCTGGGGTGTGGGTGGCAAAGAACAGAAGGGCGGGACCCTGCCCGGGGTCAAGGGGAACACGCAGTACATGTGCTGGGCCTGCGAGATGGGGCTGAGGGACACTGAGGCTTGAAATTCTTCACTGGTAGTTCTCCTCTTTCCAGAGGGGTAGGTGCTGGGCTGGCCTAAGGTCTGGACTCTCCCCCAACAGAACTGGCCTTGGGGAAGACCTATCTCTGCCCTCGGCTTCTGCACTTGCTTGTCTCCATAGAAGGAAGACACCTGGTCACACCGTCCTCAGTTCTCTCTGACCAGGGACCTGACCTTGACCACTTCCCACCCAGAGGCAAGCAGTGCAATGGACCCAGGTGTTCATTTGCTCTACCATTCATCTCCGCTGCAGTGGGGACCCCAGACCATCCGTAACCTCGTCCTTTCCTGCCTCTGGGTCATTTTCCTTCAGGGTGGAGGGAGTTTCACATAAAATATATCATCCATGCAAGCAAGCAAGTGCCTCAAGGCAACCCCAAGAGCGTGAAGAGTGACAGAAATCCCACTACTATTTTGAGACTAAACTCTTGGCACTCCACTTTCACAGCTGCTCCAGTTGCCACTACCCAGGTCCTTGTGCGCTCCTTCCTAGGGCTACAGTCTGGGAATCGAGGCTCTTAGCCATGCTATTTGCACCTGGTTGCCAATGGTCCTGGCTCCTGAATCCTTCAGCAGCCTCACTCCCGAATTTCTACCTTGCTTCCTCTGTGGAAACTCTGAGTGCCCTCCCTCCTAGGCACCCCACTTCTGGGCTTCTCCATCACTCAGAGCTCTGCAGAGGGGTTTCCCTTCAGGTCTAAGGGAAGCCAGGACACACAGACCACATACTTAGAGGCCAGGCAGAGAGGAGACACCAAGCCCACCCTCAAGGGAGTAAGTCACCAGGAGAGACCCCTTGGGTCAAGACACCTGTCCCACCCCAGAGTCTGTACTTCCCCCCTCAGCCCCTGCTCCCCATCCCCCATCCCTGAGTCCAGACCAGCAGGGCCACTGGCCCGGATCAACACCAGGTACTTGGCTAAGGATGTTCCCAGATAGTATAAGGGGAGGCTGGGTAGAGTGGTGGTACTTTTTTCCAAACCGAGAAGAAATAACCCATGTGCCTAAATGATGTTCCTGGTCCCAGCTGGCCCCTCGGGGGCCAGAAGACTGAGGAAGACTGGTAGGGGACTTGGCTGGTGGGGCATGGCTGAGGCTTCCCATGTCCTACAGATAAGGGGCCTCTTGGCTTGAGTAATGGGGAGAGCAGAGGGAGGAAGGCCAGGCATACCTAGAAAAGAAAGGTGGGCAGGAAGCCTGAGCATGGCCAAAGGACCACCTAGTGACCCCACAGCTGAGTGCCTCAAAGGGTCTGGAACCCTCAACCCAGGAGCCAGTGTTCCCCTTAGTCGTGGAGTTTGCTACCCCCTGGATCTGGTGCAGGATCAACAGGAGGCAGAGAGGTGCCACGGGTCTTCTCCCCATGACCATCACAGCTGCCATCACTGTCTGGGGTGGTTAGCGTCACCCCAAATCCACGATTAGATGGGATAAACTAGGGAAGAAGCCTCTGGCAGAACCCTGGGCTACCTTGGCATAGTCTGGCCCCCGCCCCCTCTAACAGCGGGCAGTGAGGAAGGCTAGGCCTGTCCTCAGGATGTCCCAGGCTACAGCAGCCAAGCCCTCTCAGATGGACCCTCTGTGATGCCCTTCCCTGGAAGCCACCCAGCTGTGCCCAGATGGGAGCGGAAGAGGCACCATCTGGAGCCAGTCCTTGGTGCCACCTGTTTCCAAAGAAGAATTTGGCGCAGCTGCTCCTCCTCATGATTCGCCCACACCCATCTCTCCGAATTCCCAGTCCCCCTCCCAGCAGAAGTCAAGTCCCGCTTCAGCACGACAGCCCCTCTCACACTCGGCAGAATGGTTTGGTGACCCTCTGAGTCGGCACTCTGCCCACCTGAACACACCCAGTTCCTTCGCTTGCTCCTGGTGTGAAGGGATGTCAAGGTCTTCTTCCCTTCACGAATTTCTCCAAAATCGGGCCCATGGCTGCTCTGGCCCCCCTGAAATGTGGGCCCAGAGCCAGGGCCCCCACAGTCATATTTACATGGGCTCCTCCTTGAGAAAAAATCAGGTGGTACAGGTGGTAAAGAATCCACCGGCAATGCAGGAGACCCAGGTTCGATGCCTGGATCAGGAAGATACCCTGGGGAAGGGAATAGCTACCCGCTCCAGTATTCTTGCCTGGAGAATCCCATGGACAGAGGAGCCTGGCGGGCTACAGTCCATGAGGTCAGAAAGAGTGGGACGTGACTGGGCGGCTGAGCACACACAGTGGTTCACCAGGACCACCCACCGACTGCTGCTAATTTTTCCACAGGACTGAAGCATCTCAAACAGACTGGTGGCGCTGACAGGCAGGTGGAGGGTATGCCCTGCAGAGGCAACCTGGGTCCACCTGGGCACAGCTGGTCCAATGCTTACAGAGCGTGAGACCAAGTGAGACACTGCTGTGACCACGAGACTCCCACATCAGCAGCAACGCCTCTACTCCTCTCTGATCCATCTGAGAAGGCTTTAAGGAGGAGGAGGTGAGATTCCAGGAGGTGTGAGAGACAGGCAGGAAGACAGGCTGGCACCTTGGGGCTGCCAGGGGGAATGTGAGAGGCCTTAAAGGAACATTCAGAGCAGGGAGTGTTGAGTGGTTTGTACAACAGGCTTTGAGATCTGGCATAGAAGCGAAGAATTGATGCTTTCAAGCCGTGGTGCTGGAGAAGGCTCTTGAGCGTCCCTTGATCAAACCAGTCAATCCTAAAAAAAATAAACCTGAATATTCATTGGAGGGACTGATGCTGAAGCTGATGCTCCAATACTTTGGCCACTTAATGTGAAGAGGCGACTCACTGGAAAAGCCCCTGATGCTGGGAAATACTGAAGGCAGAAGAAGGGAATGCAGAGGATGAGATGGTTGGATGGCATCACCAACTCAATGGACTTGAATTTGAGCAAACTCCAAGAGATAGTGAAGGACAGAGAAGCCCAGCGTTCTACAGTCCATGGGGCTGCAAAGAGTCAGACACAACTTCGAGACTGAACAACAGCAAATAGAATCTCAGCTCTTCGGGTACTACCTCTGTGTCCTCGGGGAAGTTACTCCTCATCTCAGAGCCTCAGTCTCCTCAGATGGGGATAACAGTTCCTCTCAAATAAAGTATTTATGCCCACTCACTGAAATCATTTGTATAAAACACTTGGCACAGGCCTTGGTACATAGTACCCACCAATAAATAGTATCCATTGTGATATCATTTCTAAATTTGGTTGAACAGCAAATACTGCTTTGAGCAGGTATGCTGCTCCTGCTAAGTCGCTTCAGTCGTGTCCAACTCTATGCGACCCCATGGACTGCAGCCTACCAGGCTTCTCCGTCCATGGGATTCTCCAGGCAAGAACACTGGAGTGGGTTGCCATTTCCTTCTCCATTGAGCAGGTATAGAGAGGGTTAAGATCCATGCTTTGAATCCGAAGCCCAGAGAGAAGGATCCTTACTGAAAGTGTGGTGGAGGGAAGCCCTGGGCTAAGACTCAGGACTGGACTTCTGTTGCTGCTCTGTTACTCTTAAGCAACTTCTTACCAGGGGCCCCTGGTCTCGGCTTCCTTACCTCTAAAAAGTGAGGTCCTTTTCAACTCTGGAGAACCGAATCTCTAAGCAGAGAGATTGGGCACAAGAGAAGGGAGTCAATGAAGGGGACCAGGCAATGTGGAGATTGTTGCAGAAGAGCTGAGGAACAGAAAATCTCACAGAGAGAAATAGAATCACAGTCCAAGAAAGAAGAAAATGCCGCCAAAGTTTGTCCAGAAAGACAAGAACAGAAGGGTGGTCAGAACCCAGAAAGAAAGAAAAACAGGTGCAATGTGCAGTAAATAAGAATTTGAAGGGAAAATTATATATATATATATATATACACACACACATATATATATTTCATGGTTAAATATAAAAGGAGCACCAAGAAATAATAACTCTCATTTGCAAAGCACTTGCATGAATATGATTTCATTCTGTCCTCAGAACACAATCTCATTTTGCAACAAGGAAGCAGAGAGTCAATAACCCTGCCACTGTCAAAAGTTTATGCAGGATGGAGCTAATGCTCAAATCCAGATTTTCTGCCTTACATCTATGTTCTTACCATGATGGTGTTGGTTGTAATAGACCAGTGTAATGGGTCATCATATTTTTAAATTTTCTTAAGTATCAATATGCTATTTTGATAATAAAGTTTAAAGAATTAAATATGTACATGCTTGTTAGAACCTTTATTCTTTACAACTCAGAGTATTTTAAAAGGACGACTTCATTTGGATGTAAATAACTCTTTTCCTAGCTTCGTTTTTTCAGCTGCTTCAGATGTGTTTTTATCACAGCAGATGAAAAGTGCGAAGTCGTTGAAGGTGAAGCCCTGCAGGTCCCCAGATTAATCATGCTGCGTTTTGCCAACTGTCACCAAAAGATAGACATTTATATTGTTTCCCCAGTGAAAGGGAAACAGTGTGCATTTTGAACTTTTGGCTTTTCTAATATGAATTATTTTTAAAAAGATACAAAGTTATCCAGACTTTAAATCTAGACAACATGAGAAACTTTAGATATTTTGAGGGGGGGGTATAGTTAATTTACAATGTTGTGTTAGCTTCTGGTATATAGAAAATGAGGAAGTTTTATATATATGTGTATATATATATTTTCCGATTTTTTTCCATTATAGTTTATTACAAGATATTAAAAACAGTTCTCTGTGCTACACAGTAAATCTTCATTGTTTATCTATTATACATAGTAGTTTGTATCTGCTAATCCCAAACTCCTAATTTAACTATCCCCTCCCTTCCTTCCCCCTTTTGTAAACATAAATTTGTTATCTCTGTCTTTGAGGAAATTTAGATATTCAAGCACGCAACTATGTTATTCCTTTTCTCCAATAGGTTATTCAGAGTTTGGAAAGAAAGCATGAGCCTTTCTGCTTTTTTGGCTTTCAAAAGATTTCTCAGTTTAGATCAAATTAATCTATAGGAATATGAGTTTTTTCCTTTATGGATATTATTATAGATATTATTCCTCATGGATATTAACACATTAAAAAACACATTTGCAAAGCCCTTTCTCTTTGTTTATCTCCTCTAGCCCTTAGGACAGCACTCCTACATGAACAGGACAGGTAACAATCTCAGGAAAGCCCAGAGGGTCTCTAGGTCCCCAGGCTGGTGGCTTGGCTGAGCCCAGCTGCAGCCAAAGTGCCTGAGAGACTGTGCACTTCACACTTATGCCCCTAATAACTGTGATCAACATAAAAGTTCATGAAGGCAAAACTTCCCTTGAAACTGTCTGTATATCCAACCTAGAACACTGCTTAGGGACAATACACCTTGACCCAGGTCCAGCCCTGGCTCAGTTCCTTCCCCAGAAGTGGAAATGTGGCCAGATCACTCCACTTGAGTTCTCTCAGCTGTGACCTAGCAAAGATAAGGTCTTCTCTGCCCTCCCCTTTGAGATCAAGTAATAGTGTGAGATGGCTCATGGGAAACACTGAAGTAAACTTTTAGGGCATAAGACGTTATTCCCATCAGCTTGAAACTATGTATAAACACATCTGCCTACAATTTGTCTTCACTCAATGCTTTTGAGTGCTAAAATGTGCCCAGAATTCAGTTCAGCCTTCCAAGATTTATAAGTTCATATTGGGGTTTTCTTTTTAGCTTTAATTTTCCTACAATGAGGGAAAACTAAAGGGGCTTAGGGGTTCCTGATGGAGACCCTTGAAGCACTGAATGGTGGGCATTACACAGAACAAGACCAGATTTCCAGCTAGTTTCCAAAATTCTCCCCCAAAACATCCAGATTCCATGGACCTTCGGAGCTGTGACTACCCTCTGAACCACCCTCTAGTAGGCAGTATCCAAAACTATTTGTAGCACCTTTTGGTTCCCTTTCTTGAGTCAGAGCAGAAGGCTCAGGACCCACTACGTTAAAGGTAGTTGTTGCTGTTGTTGCTGTTCAGTTGCTACGTTGTGTCCTACTCTTTGCCACCCCATGGACTACACCAGGCTTCCCTATCCTTCACAATCTCCCGGAGTTTGCTCAAACTCATGTCCGTTGAATAGATGATGCCATCCAACCGTCTCATCCTCTGTTGCCCTCTTCTCCTCCTAATGTCAACCTTTCCCAGCATCAGGGTCTTTTTCAATGAGTTGGCTCTTCGCATCAGGTGGCCAACGTATTGGAACTTCAGCTTCAGCGTCAGTCCTTCCAATGAATATTCAGGGTTGATTTCCTTTAGGATGGCCTGGTTTGATCCCAGTGCCTGGATCATATTGCTGAAATATGTTCCCTTCCATTTACCACTCAGCCCCTGAAATCTTGCTTAACTATTTTACATTGGTAAACAATAATTTTCTGTGCACCTATCATGTACCAAATACTTCTCTGGCCACTAAAACAGCAGGAGCAGCCCAGCATGGTGCCTGTCCTCATGACACTTGCCCTTTCATGGAAGCCTCATTCTCTTCCATCCTCACACTCCCCATCTCAGGACTTTGCTGCCGGAAGAGTAGCTAATGTGTATTGAATCCTCTTTATGGGCAGTGTCTCCGTCGATTGCCACATCAAACTTACGAATGGATACTTTTATCCCCATTTTACAGACGAAGATGCAATCAAGGCTCAAAAAGGATAAGTAATTTGCCCAAGAACACATAGCTAGTAAGTGCTGGAAACGTGTCTGAAAACAACTGTGACTTGACAATTCTTTGTATAGAGAAGTTTCCAATTTTCTCTATGGTTGGTTTTCTGAGTGAGGCTACTATTTTATCTATAATGGTTAAGGATGTAAATTAGACTATGGCTTAAAATATATATATCCTAAAGTGAAATTCAGGTTATATTACTTACAAGTTTACTATCTGGATCTCAGTTTCTCTATCTGCAAAAGAGAATAATGATACCCTATTACTATCCCATGGAGTTTCAAAGATTAAATGAGACAACACTCAATACAATGGTAGTATATTATATCATACAACATTCCTCTTAAGCACAACTTTTTCAATAACCTTAAATATTGGAACTTTTCACCATCTTTAGAAAATCTAAAACAAATATTGAAAACTAGCTTCTCTCTAGTTGGATTAAGGTGTTTGTGATGGGAAAAACTTGGTGTTCATCTTGTGTTTCCCCATTCCTACCTTACCCACAACACTGACACCAGAAGGTGGGTTTTTTCCCCACACCAAGCAATTTGTGACATGAGATGAATGTGCTATGATTTAACTCAGTTCTGACACATCCCACGGGTTAAGGGCTCTGTCCCATAAGACTGCTCCCAACTTCAGATACCATTGCAAGCAATAAGGTCTCCGCTTACCTACAACTTTTGTTCAACTTAAACTGCAAACTGGAGGATCTCATGACCTCCTCCCCCTTGGATTCAGTTACTGACTAAAACAAGTCACCAAACTCAGGGAAATGTTTACTCACACTTACCTTTTATTAAAGGGTATGGTAAAGGACACAGATGAGCAGTCGGATGAAGAGATACACAGGTGAGGTCTGGAAGGGCAGGAGTTTCTGTCTCCACGTTCACCCTCCCAGCGCTCACCAACCTGGAAGCTCCCCGTGCCCCAGACTATTGGGATTTTATGGTGGCTGTCTTAGGTAGGCACGATCAATTGTCAACCCTGTTTCCAGCCTCTCTGCCCTTTCTAGGGAATGAGGGGGTGGGGCCGAAATGTCTAAGCTTCTCATCATGACTCGGTCTTTCTGGTGGCCAGCCCCCATCCAGGAAGGCTCAAGAGTCCACCCAGAGTTGCCTCATTAGAACAAAAGACACTCGTATCACCCAGGAGATTAAAAGAACTTTAGGAACTCTGGGTCAAGAACCAAGGTCAAAGACTAAAACACTAAAACAAAAGATTCTCCTAGCATTCTATTTACAAGGGATGCAGGAGCCCTGTGACAGGAATTGGAGGGAGCAGAGACCAATATATATATTTCTTCTTATTTCACAATATATTTTCTTGAATTTGGACACTATTACTTTTACCTGAATTAATTGCCAACATTAAAAAACCTGTAGAAGTTTGGTCTCTCTTCCAAGACTGGACAATATTTTCCAGAAGAATACACACAATTAGTACTCACTAATTGACATGTAATTCTTTTGCATCACCTCACAATGTCTAGGATAAATCTAAGCAACCAGTCAGTCAACAAGTCTTTATTTTTTAAAGAAAACTTTTTATTTTGTATTGAGTGAGAGTCACTCAGTCGTGTCCGACTCTTTGTGACCCCATGGACTGGAGCCCGCCTGGCTCCTCTGTCCATGGAATTCTTCAGGCAAGAATACTGGAGTGGGTTGCCATTTCCTTCTCCAGATTTTGTATTGGGATATAGCTAATTAACAAACAATGTTGTGATAGTTTCAGGTGGACAGCGAAGGGACTCAGCCACCCATATACATGTATCCGTTCTCCCCCAAACCCCCTTCCATCCAGACTGCCATGTAGCATTGAGCAGAATTCCCCGTGCTAAACAGTAGATCCTTGATGGTTATGCATTTTAAATACAGCAATGTGTACATATCCATCCCAACCCCCTAACTCCCTTCCCCCTGTCCTTTTCCCCCAGCAACCATAAGTTTGTTCTGGAAGTCTCAACAAGTCCTTATTGACTCTCTACTATGTGTCTATCAGGAGTTGCTTAATAACTAAATTTCCTCCACTGATCTCCCTATCACAAAGAAAAATTACTGTGACTAGGCTACACCTCATAGGGTTATGTGAAGATGAATTAAGACAGGACATAAACGGCCACGGCACAGACTAAGTGCTCAGTGGGCGTTCACCATCAGGCTTTCAGAATGTCCGAACTGAAAGAACCTCAGGGATCCTCTTTTCTGAATCATTCTCTTAAACTACTGCAGGGTAACTCTCTGACATCTTATGGCAGAGCTTTGAGAGGCCAGGATTCTAAAGACCTACTTCCTGTCCTTACCTTTCTTCCCAGGCCTCTGCCCACATCTTGGAGCCTGAAGGCTGCCCAAGGCTTCTTTGGTTCAAACCATAGACCTTCCTATACTAAGTTCAATGCTTCAAGGCCAAATACAAGGCCAACCAGCCAGCCATCCTGAGCTCTGGCCTGAGCCACCACGGCTCCACCCACTGTGGGTTCCAGTTTTGGGGTGAGGAGTGAGGAAGACCAGAGAGCCCTGTGTGCCACCACTGTCCCCTCTCCCTCTCAGTGCTGAGTGCCCTGGCTTTCCACTCACCCCGAGCACCTGGGAGAGCCAGTTCTCCCAGTCTTCACTGGGCCAAGACTGGTGTGATGCAACGTGGGCCAAGTCATCAGCCCCAAGTTTAGCGTAATCATCCACATGTGTGGATGACACACACGCAGAGGTTGAGGGGCAATTAACCCCGGGCGGGGTGACGGAGCCCAGTGACTAAGAGAATGCTTTGCTCTAGCACAGAGACCTGGAGAGAAAATTCCAGCAGTCTCATCTGGGCCTGGATCCTGTGCGGCCCTCCAGGACACCCTTTCCAAGAGGTGTCCCGTAGCATCCAGGGATGCTCCATGGGGATGGAATCCCAGAGGGGAACGGGACATGTGTGTGCACGTTTCTTGCATCACTGTGAATGTCCAGAATAGAGCAGGGTAGACCAGCTCATGGGCTTCCCAGGTGGTGCGGGTAAAGAACCCGCCTGCCATTGCAGGAGATATAAGAGACACGGGTTTGATTCCTGGGTCAGGAAGTTCCTCTGGAGGAGGGACCACAACCCACTCCAGTATTATTGCCTGGAGAATCCCATGGACAAAGGAGCCAAGTGGGCTACAGTCAATACGATTGCAAAAAGTCGGACATGACTGAAGTGACTTAGCACACACAGACCAGCTCTTAGCACACAGACCAGCTCATGGGGGCATGTCTTACTTGATTTGTCTCCCCTAAGAGCCAGGAAGTGATCAGAAGAAGCAGATTCATGAATTCATCCCCCTGACCCCTCCCCCACACACAAGATTGCAGCTTTGAGATAGAATTCACATCCCTAATAATTTGCCTGCTTACAGTGTGTAGAGTTATGCAACTATCACCACAGTGAATTCAGAACACTCATCGCCCCTCATTAGCAGTCACTCTCTATTTCTCCTCAGCTTACCTCTTGCAACCCCATAGGCAACCACTAATCTCCTTTCTGTCTCAACAGATTTATCTGTTCTGGACTTTTCATATAAACGGAATCACAGAGGATGTGATCTTCTGTGACTGGCTTCTTTCATTCATCATAATATTTTCAAGGTTCATTCATGCTGTAGCTTGTATCAGTACTTCATTCCTTTTTCTTGTGAAATGATATTCAGTTGCAGGGCTTCCCCAGTGGCTTAGAGGCTAAGAATTCGCCTGCAATGCAGGACCACAGGAGATGCAGATTCGATCCCTGGGTTGGGAAGATCCCCTGGAGGAGGCATGGCAACCCACTCCAGTATTCTTATCTGGAGAATCCCATGGACAGAGGAGCCCAGTGGGCTACAATCCATAGGATTGCAAAGGGTTGGACATGACTGAAGCTACTTAGCATGCACACGTGCAATATTCTGTTGCATGTTTATTTCACCTTTCAATGATCCATTCATCAGTTGATGGGCTTTTGGGTTATTTTTACTTTGTGGCTATTATGAATAATGCTACTACAAACATTTACGTACAAGGTTTTGTGCGGACACATGTTTACAATTCTCTCAGGTATATACCCAAGATTGGAATTGGTGAGTCATATGATAACTCTGTGTTTAACCTTAAAAAAAAACTTTTTCACAAATAATTTTGAGAGCTTCCTGTGTGTTAGGCCTGGGCTGGGTACTGAGGATTCTGAACAAATCTGGTGAAAAAATCTGAACAAATTCTAGTGAAGAAAACAAATGAGGTTCTTGTCCTTATGGAGCTCAAGTTCTAAAAAGGAAGACAAACAGTAAGCAAGAAAAAGTAAACAAGCACAATCATTTCATGTAGCAATGGAAAGAAAATTGATAAAATGGAGCAGAATGAAGGGGTTGCTTTGGGCGATGGAGTCAGGGAAGGTCCTGGATAATGAGAAAGAATCGGAGGCGGTACTCTAGGTAGAAGGAAGAGCTTCGTGGAAAAGAGAGCAGCATCGTGGAAGCAGAAAGAACAAGGGAAAGAGTGGTCCTGGAGTCCCATAGGCCACAGTTCAGTTCAGTTCAGTCGCTCAGTCGTGTCCGACTCTTTGCGACCCCATGAATCGCAGCACGCCAGGCCTCCCTGTCCATCACCAACTCCCGGAGTCTACCCAAACCCATGTCCATTGAGTTGGTGATGCCATCCAACCATTTCATCCTCTGTCATCCTCTTCTCCTCCTGCCCTCAATCTTTCCCAGTATCAGGGCCTTTTCCAATGAGTCAACTCTTTGCATCAGATGGCCAAAGTATTGGATTTTCAGCTTCAAAATCAGTCCTACCAATGAACACCCAGGACTGATCTCCTTTAGGATGGACTGGTTGGATCTCTTTGAAGTCCAAGGGACTCTCATGAGTCTTCTCCAACACCACAGTTCAAAAGCATCAATTCTTTGGCTCTCAGCTTTCTTCACAGTCCAACTCTCATATCCATACATGACCTCTGGAAAAACCATAGCCTTGACTAGATGGACGTTTGTTGGCAAAGTAATGTCTCTGCTTTTTAATATGCTGTCTAGGTTGGTCATAACTTTCCTTCCAAGGAGTAAGCATCTTTTAATTTCATGGCTGCAGTCACCATCTGCAGTGATTTTGGAGCCTGGAAAAATAAAGTCAGCTACTGTTTCCACTGTTTCCCCATCTATTTGCCATGAAGTGATGGGACTGGATGCCATGATCTTAGTTTTCTGAATGTTGAGCTTTAAGCCAACTTTTTCACTCTCCTCTTTCACTTTCATCAAGAGGCTCTTTAGTTCTTCTTCACTTTCTGCCTTAAGAGTGGTGTCATCGGCATATCTGAGGTTATTGATGTTTCTCCCTGCAATCTTGATTCCAGCTTGTGCTTCTTCCAGCCCAGTATTTCTCATGATGTACTCTGCATATAAGTTAAACAAGCAGGGTGACAATATACAGCCTTGACAGACTCCTTTTCCTACTTGAAACCAGTTTGTTGTTCCATGTCCAGTTCTAACTGTTGCTTCCTGACCTGCATACAGGTTTCTCAAGAGGCAGGTCAGGTGATCTGGTATTCCCATCTCTTTCAGAATTTTCCACAGTTTATTGTGATCCACACAGTCAAAGACTGTGGCATAGTCAGTAAAGCAGAAATAGATGTTTTCTGGAACTCTCCTGTTTTTTCAATGATCCAGCAGATGTTGGCAATTCGATCTCTGGTTCCTCTGCCTTTTCTAAAACCAGCTTGAACATCTGGAAGTTCATGGTTCACGTATTGCTGAAGCCTGGCTTGGAGAATTTTGAGCATGATTTTACTAGTGTGTGAGATGAGTGCAATTGTGCAGTAGTTTGAGCATTTTTTGGCATTGCCTTTCTTTGGGATTGGAATGAAAACTGACATTTTCCAGTCCTGTGGCCACTGCTGAGTTTTCCAAATTTGCTGGCATATAGAGTGGAGCACTTTCACAGCATCATCTTCCAGGATTTGAAGTAGCTCAACTGGAATTCCATCACCTCCACTAGCTTTGTTCATAGTGATGATTTCTAAGGCCCACTTGACTTCACATTCCAGGATGTCTGGGTCTAGGTGAGTGATCACACCATCGTGATTATCTGGGTCATGAAAATCTCTTTTGTACAGTTCTTCTGTGTATTCTCACCACCTCTTCTTAATATCTTCTGCTTCTGTTAGGTCCATACCATTTCTGTCCTTTATTGAGCCCATCTTTGCATGAAATATTCCCTTGGCATCTCTGATTATCTTGAAGAGATCTCTAGTCTTTCCCATTCTATTGTTTTCCTCTATTTCTCTCCATTGATCACTGAGGGAGGCTTTCTTATCTCTCCTTGCTATTCTTTGGAACTCTGCATTCAAATAGGTGTATCTTTCCTTTTCTCCTTTGCTTTTCATTTCTCTTGTTTTCACAGCTATTTGTAAGGCCTCCTCAGACAGTTGTTTTGTTTTTTTGAATTTCTTTTTCTTGGGGATGGTCTTGATTCCTGTCTCCTGTACAATGTCAGGAACCTCCATCCATAGTCCATCAGGCACTCTGTCTGTCAGATCTAGTCCAGACAGGGGTCTAAATTTTATTTCAAGAAGAATGAAAAGCCATCATGTTCTTTTAAGTAAGTGGAGTGGGTAGGGGGAGTGTAGTGGCATGATCTGATTCGTTTTTTTAAAAACAGATATCATGAAGTGTAATTTATGTACCATAAACTTCAACTTTCTAAAGTTTGAAATTTGATGAGTTTGAAAAATATTACAGTTGCATAGCTGCTACTGCATTCAAAATAAACAATTATTTCCATCTTTCCAAAAGTTTCTCTTATGCTTTTTCTCAATCAATCCTCTGTCCACACTCCCAGGCCCTGACAACCACGGATTCACTTTTTTGTGCCTTTTTAGAATGTCATATAAATTGTAATCATAAGTATGCACTCTTTAAATGTGTGACTTCTTCCAGTCAACATCATGTTTTGGCATATAGCGTAGTCTGTTTTTTGTTTGTTTGTTTGTTTTTACTGCTAGTGCTATTCCATTATATGGATATACTGCAATCCATATAATTGCAATCCATATAACTTGGCCCTTTACAAGTTGGTTGACATTTGGATTGCTTCCAATTTGGAGATTATAAATAAAGCTTCTATGAATATTCATGTACCTCTTTGTATGGACATGTTTTCATTTCTCTTGAGTATAAAATATTTAGGAGTGGAATTTCTGGGTATATGGTAAGTTTATGCTTAGCTTTGTAAGAAAAACTAAATTGCTTTCCAAAGTGGTTGTACCATTTTTGCATCCCCACCAGCAACATATGACAGTTTTAGCTGCTCTGCGTCCTCACTCATGCTTGCTATTGTTGGTCTTTTAAATTTCAGCTATTCTAATGAGTATATGATAATATTTCAACGTGGTTTCAGTGTGCATTTCTCTGATATCTAATGACATTGAGCATTCTTTCTTGTGCTAATTAAGACAAGGTAAGTAAGTGAAGTTGCTCAGTCATGTCCAACTCTTTGCGACCCCATGGACTGTAGTCTGCCAGGCTCCTCTGTCCATGGGGTTCTCCAGGCAAGAATACTGGAGTGGGCTGCCATTTCCTTCTCCAGGGGAACTTCCCAACCACGGATTGAACCCGGGGTCTCCCACTTTGCAGGCAGACTCTTTACCATCTGAGCCACCAGGGAAGCCCTTGTGCTTCCTGCTCATTTTCATATTTTCCTTGGGTTTGCCTAGTAGCTCAGCTGGTAAAGAATCCGCCTGCAATGCAGGAGACCCTGGTTAGATTCCTGGGTCAGGAAGATCTGCTGGAGAAGGGATAGGCTACCCACTCCAGTATTCTTGGGCTGAAGGTGAAGCTCCAGTACTTTGGCCACCTGATATAAACAACTGACCCATTGGAAAAGACCCTGATGCTGGGCAAGATTGAAGGCAGGAGAAAAGGACGATGGAGGATGAGATGGTTGGATGGCATTACCGACTTGAGGGACATGAGTTTGAGCAAGCTCCGGGAGTTGGTGATGGACAGGGAAGCCTGGCGTGCTGCAGTCCATGGGGTCACAAAGAGTAGGACACCACTGAGCAACTGAACTGAACTGAACTGATATCTCCTTTACTTAAGTGTTTATTCAGATTTTTTGTCCCCTCCCCTCTTTATCTAGTTGTTTCTCTCTTTATTATTGAGCTCTAGGAGTTCTCCTTATATTCTAAATATGTTTTGCACTCTCTGTATATATGTTTTCATATATTTTCTCCATTCTGCAGCTTATCTTTTTATCTTCTTAACAGTGTCTTTTAAAAAGAAGTTTTTATTTTTGATGGAATTCAACATATTAATTTTTTCCTTCATAGTTTGTGTTTCTCATAACTTATCTAAAAGTCATTTCTTGAGGAATTCCCTGACAGTCAAGTGGTTAGAACTTGGCACTTTCGTGACCAGGCCCTGATTCAATTCCTTGTTGTGAACCAAGATCCCACAAGCCACAATGTGGCCAAAAAATTTTTTTTCTTAATAAAAAAGTAAATAAAAATTATTTCCAAACCCAAGGGATTTTTCTCCTATTTTTCTCTATAATTTTTATGGTTTCAGCTTTTACATTTGGATCTATAATCCTTTTAAAGTTAAAAATTTTATGTGTTGGGAGGTAAAGGTCAAGATCCATTTTTTTTTTTCATTTTGAACATCCAGTTATTCCAGTACCCTTTATTGACAAATCTATCTTTTCCTTATTGAGTTATCTTGGTATCTTTGCCAAAAATTCAGCTGACTATATGTTTGTCTATTTCTGTACCCACAGAGCACATTGGTGTCTGAAGCAAGGAGCTACATATCAGTCTCTGACCCCAGAGTAGGAATGAAATTAGGGTCACCGGGCAGCCTCATGACCCCTGGGCCGAGGGATGCCCAGGACCCACCTGGGAGGAGGCACACACAGGGATTGTTCTCCACTGTGAAGACGAAAAGGGAAAGATTCCCAGGGCACAGTGCCTGGCTCTGGTCCCAACAGAGGGGTCATCTAAACTTAGAGATCTCTTCTGCTTCTCTAGTGAGGAGTAAGAGAGGCTAGGGAAGGGGAAGGCATAGACAGAAGATGGACAGTAGGAGGGATGTTGTTGATTGGTCTAGGCCTAGTAGGCATAGCTGGGTAGAATTAGCATTAGGAACCTAGGCATCCAAGAAAGACCACGAGAGCCACAAAGGGAGATGGAGAAGTTGGGAGGGGGAAGGAACAACAGTGGCCACATGGGCCAGCACTCGAGCCTGGGGATGAATTACTGCATCACTGACGCCTGGGTCTCACCCCAGTCAAAGCTGTGGAAGAGAAGCTGGCCACTTGTATTTTTGAGACGCTTCCCTAGTAATTATAATGAGCAGCCAGGGCTGAGAACCCCTGTTCTCATCCAGCTGCTTTATCTTACAGAAGAGGAAACTAAGAGGCAGAGTTGAGTGAAGGCTTGCACTAGAATAACTAACCATCTTGGTTTGCCCAGGACTCTGGGGGTTCCCAGGATGTGGTGCTCTCAGCTCTAAAAGCAGGACAATCCCAGAAAGTGGGACTTTCAGTGCCCAAACTGGGTAAGCCCCCAGTTAACCAGGATGAGTTGATCATCTGAACTAAAAAGTGTACCTCCTTATTTTCAGTAGCTCTTTCCACTTAAAATGATAGATTAGACGATCAGTGAATCCTGACAACCTACTGGGTGTCTTGCTCTTTGATCAAACCCCTAATGTGGCAGAGTTTTAGTTTCTAGCTGTCCCTCAGAACATGACATCCCTGAAATTCAAATACAGAGCAGCCAATTAGCCTTTGAGAGGACGGAAGTCAGGTGATCTCAGTAGAAGCCACATCTAGCTTTGCTCAGACGTGTTACCATGCTGGTTTCCTGCCTGTGGGTGACAGAGGGGTTCCTTTCCTGGCTAAATTCTCCTAAAACAAGCTTTCATTTCACCATGAACCTCTCCTCTGTATCAGTGTGTGGGTATGTGCTTATCACAGTAGTCATTCTGTATTTGTGTGATAATTGGATGGACCTCTGTCAAGATTTTAAGTTGATTGAGGACAGGGGCCATGTCTGTTTCAGCTCACTATTGCGTCTCAGCACCTAGCGCAGCATCTGGCACATACTAGGTGCTCAAGAAATGAGTAAATGCAGGCACAGATGAATGAATGAATCATGAATATCACTATCTATAATTGTGCCCAGGGAGTAACACTGCCCCACATCTTTCTATCACTGGGAGGTTTCAAACCAGTAGGAGCTAAGGGTTAAGTGCTTGCCTAGTGGGTCCTACGCTGTTATGATAAATGTAATTCATCATCAGCTGAAATATTCCGGGTGATAATGAAGGGTGTGCTGTCTTTGCTATCTGCTTCCTGAGATATGACTACTTCCGAAAGCAGAGGTGCTGGTTATCCTCAAATCCAAACCACGCACCACCCTGCCTCAGTAACCTTTGACATCTTTATTAGTATCTGTGACATTCAGGGCTTGCTTCAGCAGGGCCTCTGTAGCATTCCTAGTACGTTAATACAGATGGCCCATGGATTTATCATCAACATCATCACCATTATCATTATTACCGTATCTTTATTGAACATCCATCCCTATGTTCTAGCCACTGTACTGAATGCTGGCAAAGAGGTAGCTGGGGTGGGAGTTCGTAAGATAGTATTAACGAATGAGACATAATTCCTGACCTAGCATCTTTTTCCATTCAGCTGGTTGGAGAGATAAGATATGTACTTAGAAAAAACTTATCAGACTCTAGGGCAGTTTGCACTAAATGCCAGAGACGTAGTAGAGTCAAGAAGTGCGCAGTTTCAACGGAGAGAGAGTGCAAGAAAGAACCACGGGTTGGGCTGGCCTGGGGTGTTCTCGACTTTGCCATCCACACCCCCCATTTTCCATGTTCAGACACCAGTCTTTGGCTTTCACTCCCCCATCCTCCACTCCACTTTCCAAACTCAAAAGAAAGCAGGACAGAGGTATCTTGTGGAAATGCTTGCCGTGTCCCTCTAGACCAGGCACTAATTAGAATGTTGATGAACGTTGAATGAATACGTCAAGAAGGGAACCTCCAGCTGCACCCTCACCTCAGATATAACGAAGTGATGCATCCTCCTGGGTCTCACCCCACTGAACCTGGTGATGAAAAGCCCACTGATGAAGTCACCCTGGAGAGTCATTTCCTGGCGAAGGGCCTGAAGAACACCTCCCACTTTGCTCACGGAGCCTTACAGGACACACTTGGCTTAGGGCGCCACCTGCTGACACTTCTAGGAAAGGCTCTCCAGTTCACCACCGGCTTACCCACCTGGGCCAGCCTGAGTCCTCCAGGCTAGGAACTACAGGACACCAAAAGAACAGTATCAACTTTTTCAAAACTCCTCCTATAATCCTCTTGTGTGGCCTTGGTTTTGATCATCCTCTTAAGGGAAAATGTCCCCAGTATATCAGTTTTTTATATGTCCCTAACACAGTTCAGTTGTCTGAAGATTTTACCCTCTGCTCCCCAGCCCAAACTTGTGGGGATCCAGGGTCACTCCCACACCTCCAAGGATGACGGAGTGTGACTCCTGTTTCCCAGAGTTCCCTTTATATCTGCATTCTTTCTTCTGCTGGTGCTGGAACTTTTGCTCACTGCTCTGGGTTTTACATCCTATTCACATGCTCCTCTTTTTCTGCACCAAATACCCTAACCCTAACCTTATTGCGGGAAGAGAGTCTCCAAGATAGCTCAGGTCAGTTCTGGACAGGAGTTCTGCGTGAGCAGATGATGGCCCTGCCCTCATGAAGCTTACATCCTAGTGGAGAGAGATGGGCAAAAAGCAGCGGGACTAGTAAATGACTAGATGACTTCCATAGAAGTAAGTGTTACAAAGAAAACAAGGTGATAAGGATTGATTGGTGGGAAAGAAGAGAGGGAGCTGCATAAAAATGATGTCAGGGATGACTTCTCTAAGAAGGTGAGAGGTGAGCTGAGATCTGAATGGTGAGGAGATAGAGCAAGGGGGAGGGGGAAGCAAACTGTGAGGAAGAGAGGGAGAAAGGAGACAGAGTAATAGCCTTTCACCTTTGAGCTGAAGGGTCAGAAAGGGACCCCCAAAGCTAGGTAATCAATGTGAATTTAAAGGACAGGAATTTCAACACACAAATTCAAAATTCTGCATTCATTGAGAGGTACAATGTGGTCACCCATTTTCAGTAAATTGATCATACTCGTGGATTTTTTTTTTTTTTTTGCAAGGGAATTTTTACTTTTGTTTCTGTTTTGGTTTTGGTGGAAATCAAGGGAAGAAGTGTGATCGTCACCACAGAACAGAAGAGAAAACATGATGTGGAAATAGAAACACACAGAAAAGACAAGCATGAGCTCACGGGTCACCCGGGAATTCCTCTTGTGCAGGTTTCAGAGCACAGCCAGTCTGGGATTGGAGCTCAAACCCACCTTAGATCCCAAGGAGCAGGGAGAGAATTTACAATGCTTATTGCATCGTTGCACTTTTCCCGACATCTCATTTTAGCCTTGCTCCTAGGTACCACTGTCACTTCCACGTGACAGGTGTGGACGTCAAGGTAAGAGAGGTTAAGTAACTTGCTGAAGACGACATAACTCCTAAGTGGAAGATTAGAATTCAAGTCTGACTCTGATCTTGTGCTCTGAGTCAGATTCCATAGATGGCATCGTCATTGCTTATTCACTAAGTCGTGTCCCACTCTTTGCGACCCCATGGACATAGCGAACCAGACTCCTCTGTCCATGGAATTCTCCAGGCAAGAATACTGGAGTGGGTTGCCATTCCCTTCTCCAGGGGATCTGCCTGACTCAGGGATCAAACCCAAGTCTCTTGCTTTGGCAGGCAGATCCTTTACCACCGGGGAAGCCCACAGATGGCAAACACAGGTGGAATTTTTAATGAATATTTCTCCTTCCCTCTCACCCCAACACGCAAACAGCCACACACATGATCAATTCCTCACTCCTGTGACTCACCCTAAGTAGCTGGCCTGTTGAAATTTGAAAGAGACCTAGACTGTGCAGAGCAGTGGTTCTCGCCCAGGGACATTTGTCCTTGTCTGTAGACATTTTTTGTTGTTGTTTTTGGTGGTGGCGTGCACCTAGTGGGTAGAGGCCATGATGCTGCTAAACGCCTTGCAAAGCATGGGACCCACAACAAAGCAGTATTCAGACCAAAATGTCACTCATACTGAGGTTGAGAGACTCTGATGTGGAAGATGTCATCAAAGAAAGCCACTAGCCTGTCAACTCGACATTATCTTGATGACTTAATTTCAGTCAGGGGCTGTTTCTCAGCTAGCAGAACCCAGAACCTAGGCTTTATGAATTCTCTGAGATGATAAGGTCCTAACGAAATGATTCATCTCAAGCCAAACGAACTTGTGGACACAGAGGGGGAAGGAAAGGGTGGGATGAACAGAGAAAGTAGCATCGACATCTAGACACTGCTGCTGCTGCTGGTGGTTGGGTGGTTCCGTCACTCAGTTGTGTGTGATTCTATTACCCATGGATGGTAGGCTGCCAGTCTCCTCTGCCCATGGGCTTCCCAGGCAAGAATACTGGAGGGGACTGGCATTTCCTTCTCCAATATATACACTACTGTGCGTAAGACAGATAGCTGGTGAGAAGTTGCTGTATAACACAGGGAGCCCAGCCTGGTGCTCTGTGATGACCTAGAGGGGTGGAGTCAAGAAAGCTCAAGATGAAAGTGATATACGTACAGTTATGGCTGAGTTGCATTGTTGTTCAGCAGAAAGCAACATAGCATTGTAAAGCAATTTTCCTCCAGTTAAAAAATAAATTAAAAACAATAAATTTTTTAAGGTGGACCCCCCAAACCAAACTAAAACAAGAACTCTCCCCCCTATTCATAGATGCTATTGCACTAAACCCTAGAAAAACCAAAAAAGTGAAAGAAAGCCTCAAGTTCATTAAAGTCCTGGGGTATCAGACCTCTTTCCCCAGCAGGTAGGGCAGGAAGAGCCCAGGGCTCTTAGCCACAGCTGGGTACCACTCATCCAGGGCTGCTCCACTGGCCCCTGGGAACAGAGGCCAGAAGCAGCCCTTCTAGAAAGATCCAGACTTGGAGATAGTCTGAGATCCACAGGCACAAAGCCAAAGGGAAAACGCCCAAGAGTGAGGACTAACCCCACCCCAAGGAGACCAGTGCATTCCCCAAAGCTGTGCCCATTAACTGACCACAGAGAAACAAGGGTCTAAACAAGTCTAGAATTTTTTCATAGGCACAAAAATAAATTCTCCCCAGAAGCAAACCCTCAGAAAGCCAACTGCTCATTCAATTTGGAGAGAGTTCCCAGAGGAATGAACTTGATAGTCTCTTTTGAAAGTGCCTTCCTCACCCCAGGACTGATCAAGCCAGACCCTTCCAAAAAGATTCTAGTCCTGAGTACAGATGACCTTCAAGCTTCTCAGTCCTAGGGAGACCTGGGTTCCTCTGCCAACCTCCCTTCTCACCCACACATCTTTTTTCCTGCAGACATGTTGTCTAGGTCATAGTGAGTCTTTCTTAGCCAGTAGCGAACAGGTCTCTTGATTTGATGTGGGATGTGTTGATTTTCTAGCTCAGCGCTCAAAAGGCTCTCTTGTGCCCCTCGTTCACCAATGCCAACTCACAGGGGCCCCTGTGCCCTGCGCTGCTGCTCTATGCTGGCTGCCCTATTACTTCCTGCACTGTAACAGTCCCCTGGGTATGTATATTACCTCCCAACCCCTAGTCTGCGGTTGGCAAGGCAAGTTCAACAGTGCAAACTCTCAATGTGGGCAAAGTCGAGACTGAGTCCCAGATGCAGCCCACCCTGACTGTGTGACCCTGGACGACGGTTTTAACTTTGCCAAATCTCAGTCCTCTCATCTGTAAATTAGGGTTACAAAGGGCAATCTCATGGGGAGGTGTGAGGACTAAATGAAGGGATAGGGATGAAGTGCCTGGCACAGTGCCTGGCAAAGGAGCACTCAAGGAACATCAGCAATCATCGTAGCTGCCACTTCGTACAGGATCCAGGGAGGGTGGTGGCACCATGCTTCTCTCGCAATCTGTGTGCAGCACATGTTTGTGACTCGGGGAATCTGGTGGGACTCCTTGTTCACTACTGATTTCAGGCATACATGATTGTCTGATCAGCGTGGATTACAGACTCTGGGAAGACAGAGAGGAAAGCAGTGCCGTGCGGCAGGCGAGGTGGAGCCCAAGGCCTGGACGTCAATCCTGCCTCCTCCTGGATCATCCCGGTGACTCCTTAACACCTCAGTTTCTTTGTCTGGAAAATGAGGCAATGGCAACACACACCTCCCTTCAGACCCGCACTAGCCAAGAGAAATAAAAGATGAGCCCAAAATGCAACCACTCAGATGCAGTTTTTAAAAAGTTAATACCTATGTGATAAAGAGACTCTCCAATATTTTGACCACCTGATGTGAAGAGTTGCTGCTGCTGCTAAGTCACTTCAGTTGTGTCTGACTCTGTGCGACGAGATTGAGGGCAGGAGAAGGGGACGACAGATGACGAGATGGTTGGAGGGCATCACCGACTCAATGGACACGAATTTGAGCAAACTCTGGGAGATGGTGAAGGACAGGGAAGCCTGGTGTGCTGCAGTCCATGTGGTCGCCAAGAGTCGGGCACGACTTAGCGACTCAACAACAACCTATGTGATATAGAGTAAAAAGAAACAGACAAAATTGATCTTCACTTATTTTATTTAACCCAATTAATTTTTTGTAATGTTAAATCTTTGAAATCTAACATGTATTTTATATCCACAGCACATCTCAATTAAGACTAGCCAGATTTCAGGTACCCAGTGGCCTCACATAAAGGGGTAGCTGCCACGGAGAAGGCAATGGCACCCCACTCCAGTACTCTTGCCTGGAAAATCCCATGGACAGAGGAGCCTGGTGGGCTGCAGTCCATGGGGTCGAGAAGAGTCGGACACGACTGAACGACTTCACTTTCACTTCTCACTTTCCTACATTGGAGAAGGAAATGGCAACCTACTCCAGTGTTCTTGCCTGGAGAATCCCAGGGATGGGGGAGCCTGGTGGGCTGCCGTCTATGGGGTCGCACAGAGTCGGACACGACTGAGGTGACTTAGCAGCAGTAGCAGCAGCAGCCACACTGGGCAGTGCAGTTCTAGGAAGTTATAAAAAATTAAACGAGTTGATGGAAATAAATTAGTCAGTCCCAGGTAAGTGTGGGGTAAATGTTGGTGTTGTTATTTTACCACTTGAAATAGACAGCACACAAGGAGCCTCTGAATACTTTCGTGTCAAGATCTTTTTTAATGCCCACCTTCTTATGTTATAAACACAGCGTGCAGGAGAGAATAGCAGCTAAACCCATAGTGTCTGAAGTCAAATTGCCTCGGTTCTATCCTCCCCCTGCCGCTTACCAGCTGTGAAGCTCTGGGAAAGTTACTTAACATCTCTGGGCCTCAATTTACTCATCTGTAGAAGGGGAGTAAAAATAGGCCTCCACCATGGGCTAGTTGTGAGGATGAAATGAGATAACCCATGTAAGTGCTTAGAACAGAGTCTGGCACTTGGTATCATAATAGTAGGTATTATTGTTCCATGTTTGTTAAAGAAAATCTAAAAATACAGAAAGGTTGGAAGAAATTAACCCCAGAGTCTTTTCTACCCAGAACAACCACAGATGATATTTTTCTGCGGTGGTTTCTCAATAAAACTTGAGGCCCCACCTAGTTCCTCTCTTTATGTTCTAGAATGCCTCTCCCTGCTCCACACCCCCGTTGGCCTTTGAAGTCTCTGGCCCCTGAAGAGAAGCAAAGGGAAGGTCAAAGAACATTCCTAAGAAAACGAAGAAAAATCAAAAAAACAGACTTACACTTCAAGGCAACAGCGCTCTGGTCCGCTATCCAGCGACAGTCTGGTCAGTAATCAACATGCCATCTTACTTCCATCAAATGTCAGTTGAGATGGGACCGTTGATTTGGTCATATCACAGCTCCGTGTGTCAGAGACGTGACACCCCCACACGGGACAAGCCCAGGGCCTTCTCTCAGGCATGCTGGCAGCCGCAGTGTGCCTTGGCCACTCAAATTTGAACAGAGAATGCTTGTCCCTTATGACGACCCCTCCTGCCAGGCCTGCAGCTCCAACTGTGGACACTTCTTTCTAAGGCTGCTGCTGCTGCTGCTGCTACTAAGTCGCTTCAGTCATGTCCGACTCTGTGCGACCCCATAGACGGCAGCCCACCAGGCTTCCCTGTCCCTGGGATTCTCCAGGCAAGAACACTGGAGTGGGTTGCCATTTCCTTCTCCAATGCGTGAAAGTGAAAAGTGAAAGTGAAGTCACTCAGTCGTGTCCGACTCATAGTGACCTCATGGACTGCAGCCCACCAGGCTCCTCCGTCCATGGGATTTTCTAGGCAAGAGTATTGGAGTGGGGTGCCATTGCCTTCTCTGCTTTCTAAGGCAGTGGTTCTCAAACTTGAGGGTGTGCTTACGAGATTCACCCGCTGAAATGGTTACACTGCAGATTTGACTGGGTTTGACTCTGAACGTCTGATTGAATAGCTGTGAAGACACCCAGGAATCTGCGTGCCAGAGGAGATTCTGATACCCTATGGTCTGAAGCCTACTCTGAGAAATCCTATTAATGTGAGGGTGGCAATTCTCTTTGCAGTTCACTGATATCTACAGACGCAAAGCTAGAGACAGTGATGGTGAGAGTGAGGGAGCAAAGGGGAGAGAGCCTTTCTGCTCTCTGAGTCTCTGACCCACGGTCCTCTCCTTGGAAGCTCAGTGTCAGCCTTCAACCTGAGCACAGACAGCACCCTTCACGGTTACTTTAAAATGCTGTGAGACTTCCCTGGTGGTCCAGTGGTTGAGAATCCTCCTTCCAATGCAGGAGACACGGGTTTGATCTCTAATGGGGGAACCAAGAGCCCACATACCATGGGGCAAGATCCCACATGCTGCAGAGCAACCAAGCCCACCCACTGCAACTAGAGAAGCCTGCATGCCACAGTTAGAGAAGACCTCCTGTACCGCAACGAAGACCCAGCGTAGCCAAAATAAAAATGAACAAATAACTTAAAAATGGTCCATGTTGAAAATATCTTTTAAAAAATAAAAATCAGTGTGACTCACATATTACATTTCAAAGACAGCGGAAAGAAATAGCATGTCTGGAGTCAAATCTGTTAACTTTGAGACTTACTAGCTGTGTGATTTCAGGCAAGTTTTCTTCCTCTTTGAGCAATTTACTCATCTATAAATAGAGACAAAGAAACCAATCTGTTGGGATCCATTAAATTGGATGCTGTTACAATGCTACTTTATCAATAGAAACATATATATTACCACATGTAAAATAGCTAGCTAGTGGGAAGTTGCTATATAACACAGGGAGCTCAGTCTGGTGCTCTGTGACAACCTAGAGGGGTGGGATGGGGTGGGAGGTGGGAGGGAGGTTCAGGAGGGAGGGGACATATGTATACTTATGGTTGATTCACATTGTTATATGGCAGAAACCAACACAACATTGTAAAGAAATCATTTTCCAATTAAAAATAAGCTTTTAGAAGAAAAGAACATAAATAAAATAAAATTTTTAAAAATAAATAAAAATAAAGCAAATGTTGATACTGTAAATGAACCAAAAAGAACAGAACCTCCTTCATAGTGAGACTAACTTTGTTTATTTAACCACTATTTATCAGAAACCAGTTTCAACCAGGTGGGCTTCCCTGGTGGTTCAGCTGATAAAGAATCTGCCTGCAATGTGGGAGACCTGGGTTTGATCTCTGGATTGGAAAGATCCCCTGGAGAAGGGAGCAGCTACCTTCTCCAGGGAAGTACTCCAGTATTCTGGCCTAGAGAATTCCATGGACTGTACAGTCCACGGGGTCGCAAAGAGTCGGACACGACCGAGCAGCTTTCATTTTCAGTGTGAACCAGGCTCTGTGTTAGCTTTGGAGGCACGAAGATGAATTCAGGGAGCTGCCTTTCTACAAGATGTCCTCCAGTTGCTGGAGCAGGCAGGTAACAGCTCACTACGAGACAGAAGAAAAACCAGAGAGGCAAGGTGGCTTCCTAGAAATATGAGTACCTTCCCTTCCCCACATAATCTTTTCCTATGCATTCAGAGGTTGGGGAGTGGCCCACTGAGACCCATTCATCCCCTCACAGGGTTGGCCACGGAAAAGACATGGGCCAAGGAAAGCTAACCTCCAGCAAAACTCAAATTCACTGGGTGAGCTAGGGAGTGAAAGCTGATCAGGGTGCGAAACTCTTGCTGAATGCACATCAAAGACTTTTGGTATATTTATGCCCTAATAATCCCAGTTCTTGACATTTCCTCTAAGGAAATGATTTTAAAACGAGAAAACCTTTACACGCAAAAATGATATATCAAAAGATGTTTTAAAAAAAAGTCCGTGCCCTTTAATCTAGTAATTTCACTTCCAGAAATCTATTCTAAGGAAATAATAATAGAGTCACACGAAGAGTGTGAGGTGTACAGTTTGTTCACTGCAGTGTGTTAAGGAAAATTTTTTAGTCTAATGTCACACAAGAGAGGAATTGGCTAGGTAGGAAATAATAGCCAAAACCTTAAACAACCAGTACAAATAAGGGTCCTGAAGGCCCCTAGTATGCCAGGCTTCTAGTTGCCAAACTGTGCAAAGACTGGGGAGGGGAATCCAGGGCAGCCTGGAAGGGAAGACAGGGCAGGGTACCACTGGCTAGCCTCTTACTTACCAAGCTAAAAATTCAAATTAGATTCAGGAGAGTTATAAAGTCATTAAAAATGATTGTGGGAACTTCCCTGGTGGTCCAGTGGCTGAGACTTCAAGTTCCCAAAGCAGGGGGCCCAGGTTCGATCCCTGGTTGGGGAACTAGATCCCACATGTCACAACTAAGCGTTCTCATGCCATGACTAAAAGATCCTGCATGCTGCAACAGAGATCTAAGATCCCACGTGCTGCAGCTAAGACGTGCCACAGCCAAGCAAATAAAGAGAATTTTTTAAAAGATTGTGATTACACGTATATACATTTGTCAAGACTCACAAGTTTATACACTTAAGATCTGTGGATTTTACTGTATGTAATTATATCACACTTTTTAAAAAGTATTATGGGATAGGGTAGTGGTTAAAACTCTGTATTCTGGCCTCAAATGGATCTGGGTTGGAAATACCAGTTTCACCAATTCCTTTGCTAAGTCTCAACTACCTATCTATAAAGTGAGGATACTGATAGTTTTTACCTCATAGAATTGTTGTGAGATTAAGAAAGATGATTAATGAAAAAACATCAACACAATGCTCAAAACTTTGTAACTGCTCAATAAATGTTAATATGAAAAATATGTATGATATATCATAACACATATGATACACATATGCATCATATACATAGACACAATCATGAACAAACATGTCATACATATATCATATATACCCATGATACAACAAGAAATAGAAAAGCCAAATACAAAATTATATCTGCAATATGATTAAAACCATGTATATTTTTAATTTAATTAATATAATATAATTTTATTATATGATTGTATACTATATTATATATAAATTATTTTTATTTTATTTAATATAAATTATTATATTTATATATAAATTATATTATATATGATTTTATAATTAATAAAATTAATATAATTTTAATATATTTTAACCTTTGCATTATACAGAGAAAAGGATGGAGTGATGTCACCAAAATGACGACATAGGTCATTGACTTCACCCCACTTCACAAGAGCAATGAACAACTATTCATGGACAAGACATCACCATAAAAATCCAAAAGCATGGAGGTGAGGCTGAAACACCTCCTGTACCACAGAGACCCAGCAGACTGTATAAGGGGGTTATGAAGAACAGCTACACGCTGACCACATTGCTCCTCCCCTAGACTGGCACAGCCCCACACCGAGCAGTTGTCCCTGAGACGATGGTACCTCCAGAGGGAAAAGGGAGTCCAGTGTGGACGTTCAGCTCCCCCAGTATCTTGGGAGTCCTACTCCGGTCTTGCCTCAGGGGGATCACAGGAGAATCTACGGAGCTTGACCACTGGGAATCAGACTGGTTGGAGAAGAGAGGAGGGCTCATAGAAATCAGAGCTTGGATTTTGACAGGCCAAGTTCCTACTACCTGTACTTAAGTGGTAGCCTCAATCAGGAACTTTCCTCATCTGTAGAGCAAAGATGTTGGTGCAGTCTGATCAGGGAACAAGGCAGGGTACAAGCCTACCCAATTTGGAAGCTCAAACAAAAGGCCTTGTCAGTCCTAGAGCCTGGTTTGGCCCTCCACCCGGACAGGGAAGCCAACTCACAACCCTAAATACTGCTAGCCAGGAAACCCAAAAGGAGCTCCTGGGAATCTCAGTAGCCCATCCCACAGCCCTGATTACAGTGGCACTTGACTGCAGAACCCAGCCAGTGGCTCTGCATCTGCAGAGCCCACTCAGTGACCATGTCTGTCCAGGGAGCTTAGCATGCAGGTCTGTCTGATTTGATCACCCAAGAAAGAACCTTGCCAGCCCCGGGGCCTATTCTGCAGCCCCGACTGGCAGGGAAACTAATTTATACCACTGCCCAAAGCTGAACACAGACCCTGGGCTGACCTGAAGAAGAAACCTAATCAGAGCTATCTTGTAACTCTGGTTAGAGCAGCCCTTGAGTGAAGAACCTGGCCAGTAGCCCTACCCATCTGCAGAACTATGATGGTGGCCCATCAGGCTAGGGAAGTTTGATCCCTAAATAATAGCTTTGCAGGACCTACCCTAACAGGGAATCTAACTCAGAGCCCCACCCACTGCTGAATACAGTCTTCAGCCTGTCCAGCCAGGGAACCTAACCAGAGCAAACAGGAAGCTGTGTAGCCCATCCTATAACCCTCCTTCCAGTGGCATTCAGAGAGCATATCCTATAGCTTTTCCTGTCTGCAGGGCAAAACCAGTTCACCCATCTTCCAGGAAAGTCAGTGCACTTTCTTGTCTGATTTGGGTCCCCAGACAAGTCATACAGGCCCTGTTAGTGCAAGGAAGCTAATTCATATCCCCATCTACTGCTGAGTATGGTACCCAGTACCAACAATCTAGGAAGCCTGATCAGAGAACCCAGATAACCCAGAGAACCCATCCTATAGCCTTGCATGCACAGGGAACCAAGCCAGCAGTCCTATCTAATTGTCCTCAGACACTGGAGTTCTCAGTGTCAGAGCTTGGGCAGTGGACTCATCCAAAAATAGATCCAGATAGTAAATTTCACCTGTCCAAGGATGTTACCAGCTGACACATCTAGATCTCCTACCTGAGAAGTCTAGTGAACCACTGTCTTTGACAAAGTGAACCTATAAAGTGTGGAAAAGAAGACTGCTTACTGAAATGTGTGAATACCAAAGTAAGGGAAGCAAAGATCGTGGAAATGTCAAGTACACATAATACTACCAAAGGAACGAATAAAGCTCCAATAACCAAAAAAAACAAAAATGGAAATCTGTGAACTGTCAAAGAATTCAGAAATAATCCTCTTAAAGAAGTTCAGAAGCTACAAGAACACACAAATAGAGAACAAAATGAAATTAGCAAAACAATATATGAACAAAATGAAAAGTTCCACAAAGAATACATCACACACACACACACAAAAAAACAGAAATCCTAGAGTTGACAAACAAAAGGACTAAACTGATTGAACTGAATAATTCAACAGTGAACCCCAACAGCAGATTCAACCATGTGGAAGAAAGAATCAGTGACCTTGAAGGCAGGACATTTGAAATTATCCAATCAGAGGAGCAAAAAGAGAAAACAATGAAAAAGAATTAATAAAACCTATAGGATTGAACTGAACTGAACTGAACTGATAGGACTTACGGGACACTGTCAAAACAATATTTGCATTATGGGAATCCCAGTAGAAGAGAAAGAAAAAAGGCACAAAGTATATTTAAAGCAATAATGGCAGAAAACTTCGCAAAACTGGGAGAAATGAATATCAGATCCATGAGGCCTAAAGAACTCCCAATAAGCTGAACCCAAGTAGGGCGACACCAAGACACATTATAATTAAATTGTCAAAAGCCAAAGCCAAAGAAAGGATTTGGAAGGTAGCAAGAAAAAAAGACAGTAAGTCACATACAAAGGATCCCCCACAGGATAATTGGCAGATTTCTCAACAGAAACTTTTTAGGCCAGGAGAGCTGGGATGATATATTCAAAACATTGAAAGAAAAGAACTGTCAGCCACAAATACTATACTTGGCAAAGCTGTCCTTCAGAAATAAAGGCAAGATAAAGATGTTCCCAAATAAATACAAGCTGAGGGTGTTCATCACCACTAAACCTGCTTTACAATAAATGGTAAAGGAAGTTCTTTGAATAGAAGTAAAAGGATGCTAATTAACATCATAAAAATATATGAAAGTAGTGTAAAAATCACTGGTAATGGTAAATACATAGTCAAAGTCAGTTTTCTATTGTGGTAATGGCGGTCTGTAATTTACTTATTAATATAACTCTAGTTTTAAAGTTTAAAAGTAAATGTATTGAAAAATAACTGTAACTACAATAATCTGTTACTGGATATACAATATTAAAAATTTGTTAACACAGGGATCGAGCCTGATGCTCTGTGATGACCTAGAGGAGTGGAATGGGGGAGTGGGGAGAGGGAGACTCAAGAGGGAAAGGATATTTGCCTCATTGTGGCTGATTTGCTTTGTTGTATGGCGGAAACCGATACACCATTGTAAAGTAATTTTCCTCCAATTAAAAAATAAATTAAAAAATTTGTAAACTGTAACATCGATAACATAAAATGTGACAAGGAAGAGAAATAAAAGTGCAAAGTTTAGGAATGCTATTGAAGTTAAAATATCAGTTTAAAACAGGATGTTAAAATTTTAAGATATTTTATGTAAGCCTTGGGCTTCCCTGGTGGCTTAGACAGTAAAGAATCTGCCTGCAATGCAGGGCACCTGGGTTCAATGCCTGGGTCAGGAAGATCCCCTGAAGAAGGAAATGGCTCCACTCCAGTATTCTTGCCTGTAGAATTCCATGGACAGAGGAGCCTGGTGGGCTACAGTCCATGGCGTCACAAAGAGCTGGACATGACTGAGCAACTGAGCATGTACACACGCATGTAAGCTTCATGGCAACCACGGGTTTCCCAGGTGGCACAGTGGTAAAGAATCTGTCTGCCAATGCAGGAGATGCAAGAAACATGGGTTTGATCTCTGGGTTGGGAAGATTCCCAAAGCAAAGTAGGCAATGGCAACCCACTCCAGTACTCTTGTCTGGAAAACACAGACAGAGGTGCCTGGCAGGCTATAGTCCATGAGGTCTCAGAGTCGGACACGAGTGAGCGACTACAGATGCATACACATGGTAACCACAGGGGAAAACATGTACCAGTTACACAAAAGAACATAATAAAGAAGTCAGAGCACTCTGATACCACAAGACATCAAATCACAAAAGAAGGTAGGAGGATAAAAAACAAGGAACTGTGGATCTATAAAACAGTCAGAAAACAATTAACAAAATGGCATAGGTAGCTAACCTATCAATAATTACTTTAAATGTAAATAAATTAAATTCTCCAATCAAAAGACATAGAATGGCTGAATAGATTAAAAAAAAAAGAGAAAACAAGATCCAACAATATGCTGTCTACAAAAGACTAGCTTTAATAAAGACACATGTAGACTGAGAATGAAGTGATGGAAAAAGATACTATAAGCAAATGGTAAAAAAACCAAACCAAAAAAAAAAAAAAAAAGGAGTAGAAGGTAGCTATACTTACATCAGAAAAAACAGACTTTAAAAATGGTAAAAGGAGACCAAAAAAAAGTCATTATATAATGATAAAGGGGTCAATTCATCAAGAAGATATAATGAGTATAAATATTTATGCACCAAACATAAGAGCACCTAAATATACAAAGCAAATACTAACAGAACTAAAAGGAGAAATAAACAGCAATACAATAATAGTTGGAGACTTTAAATATCCCACTCTCAACAAATGGATAGATTATCCAGAGAATCAATAATGAAACAGCAGATTTGAGGAATGCTCTAGACCTAATGTACCTAATAGTCACATACAGTGCATTCTATCTAACAATAGCAGAATATATATTCTTCTTAAGTACAGATGAAACATTTTCTAGGATATACCACATGTATGACCACAAAACAAGTCTTAGCAAATTCAAGATTGAAATCATACCAGGTATCTTCTCTGACTATAGTGGTATGAAACTAGAAATCAATAAGGAGAGAGGAAGACTGGAAAAATAAAAAATATATGGAAATTAAACAACACTCTCCTGAACAACCAAAGGATGAAAGAAGAGACTAAAGTCGAAATAGAAAAATATCTTGGGACAAATGAAAACAGAAACACAACATGCCAAAACTTATGTGATACAACAAAAACAATTCTATGAAGGAAGTTTATAGTTATAAATGCATACATTAAGAAAATGGAACGATCTCAGATTAACAACCCAATCATTTTACACCTTAGGAAACTAAAAAAGAACAAACTAATCCCAAAATTGGCAGAAAGAAGGAAATAATAAAGATTAGAGCAGAAATAAATGAAATAGAGAATAGGAAAACAGTAGAAAAAATTAACAATGTTGAAAGTTGGTTCTTTGAAAAGACAAACAAAACTGACAAAACTTTAGCTTAACTAACCAAGGAAAAAAAGAGGGAAGACTCAAATCAACAAAATTGTTAATGAAAGAGGAGACATTGTAACTGATACCCCAGAAACACAAAGGATCAAAGTAAGCTTCTATTAACAACTATATATTAACAAACTGGACAACCTAGAAGAAACAGATAAATTTTTGGAAACATACAACCTACCAAGACTGAACCATGAAGAAATTGAAAGTCTGAACAGATCAATTCCTATGAAGGAGATTGATTCAGTAATCAAATATCTCCCAACAAAGAAAAGCCCACATCCAGATGGCCTCACTGGTGAATTTTACCAAATATTTAAATAAGAATTAATGCTGACCCTTCTCAAATTCTTCCAAAAATCAAAGCGGAGGGAATACTCCCAAACTCATTTGATGAAGCCAGCCAAAAATCAAAGCCAGACATGGACACTGAAAGAAAAGAAAATACAAGCCAATATCCCTGATGAATATAAGTGCAAAAATTCTAAGTAAAATAGTAGCAACTGAATTCAGCAGCACACTAAAAAGATTATTTGCCATGATCAAGTGGGATTTATCCCTGGGATGCAAGGCTGGTTCAACATATGCAAATCAATAAATGCCATATATATAGCACTAATAGAATAAAATAAATCACATGATCATCTTGATAGCAGAAAAAGTATCAACAAAATTCAACATCTGTTCATTACAAAAACTGTCAACAAATTAGATATGGGAGGAACATACCTCACCACAAATAAAGGCCATATACACTAAGCCCACAGCTAACATCATACTCAGTGTTAAAAGTCTGAAAGCTTTTCCTCTAAGATCAGAAACAAGGTTGCCCATACTCACCACCCCTGTTCAACATAGTACTGGAAGTCCTAGCCAGGGCAGTCAGGCAAGAAAAAGAAATAAACAACATTCAAATTGAAAAGGAAGACGTAAAATTGTCTCTATTTGCAGGTGACATGATTTTCTATATAGAAAATCCTAAAGACTCCAGACACACACCCACAAACACACCACCAAATGTTACATCTAATAGATGAATTCAGTAAGTTGTAGGACATAAAATTAATATACAAAAATCAGTAGTGTTTCTATACACTATCAATAAATTATCTGAAAAATGAAGACAACAATCTTACAACAACATCAAAAACAATAGAATATCTAGGAATAAATTTAACCAAGGAGATGAAAATTTTCTACACTGAAATCTGTAAGACACTGATGAAAGAAATCAAATAAGACACAAATAAATGGAAAGTTATCCTGTTTTCATGGACTGGAGGAATTAATGTTATTAAAATGAATGTACTACTCAAAGCCACGTATAGATTCAATGTTATTCCTGTCAGGATTCCAATGGCATTTTTTATAGAAGTAGAAAAGTCAATCCTAATATTTATAAGACACCACAAAAGATCCTGAATAGCCAAAGCATTCTTTCCTGAGAAAGAACAAAGTGGAAGGGATCACATTTCCTGATATCATGCTATATTATAAAGCTTTAATAATCAAAACAGTATGGCTGTGTCATAAAAACAGACACATTGACCAACAGAGCAGATCCAAGAGCCCAGAAATAAAGCCATGCCTATACAGTCAACTAACATTTGACAAGAAAGCCAAGAATACCCAATGAAGAAAAGACAGTCTCTTCAATAAATGATCCTGGAAAAATTGGATGTTCACATGTAGAAAAATAAAACTAGATCTCTATCTCACACTACTCACAAAAATTGACTAAAATTGTATTGTAGATTTAAGACCTGAAATCATAAAACTCCTAAAAGAAATCAGAGGGGAAAAATTATTTGAAATGGGCCTTGACCACAATTTTTTGATATGACACCCAAAGCAAAGGCAAAAAATTAAATATATAGGGCTATATATATTTAGCCCTATAAATAAATAGGGCTATATCCTACTAAAAAGCTTCTACACAGCCAAAGAAGCAATCAACAAAATGAAAAGGTAACCTACAGAATGGGAGAAAATATTTTCAAGTCACACATCTGATAAGGGATTAATATCCAAAGTATATAAATAACATACTCATTAGCAGGAAAACAAATAATCCAATTTAAAAATGGGCAAAGGACTTGAATAGACATTTTCCCAAAGAAGACATTCAAATGGCCAACAGGTACCTGAAAAGATGCTCAACATCACTAACTACTAGAGAAATGCAAATCAAAACCACAGTTTTGCAGAATGGCTATTATTTTTAAAAAAAATAAGAGACAAATACTGGCAAGGATATGGAGTAAAGGGACCCTTCCTTGTGCATTGCTGGTGAGAATGTAAATTGGTATAGTCACTGTGGAAAGCAGTTTGGTGGTCTCTAAAAAAATTCAAAACAGAACTACCATCTATCAATTCCACTTCAGGTATGTATCCAAAGAAAACAAAATCACTATGTTGAAGAGATATCTGCACCCTCATAGTCACTGCACAATTATTTACAATATTCAAAAAAGGAAAACAATAACCTAAATGTCCAACAACAATGAATGAATAAATTGTGCTATATAAATATATATATATAATATGTATACTATATGCACCATGCACTGTACTAAACATTTTTTATGTATCTAATTCATTTAATCCTTGCAAAAGCCTAATGCAATAACTACTATTATCCCCATTTCATTGAGAAAGAAACTGAGACTCAGAGTTACTCTATTTGCAAACTCCATTATATTCTTGGCTATGCTTTGCACACCACACCCTAAAAATTGGAGTGAATTTCCATAGATTCTTTGTCCACCCAGATTTTGTGCTGCTGGGTAGACCCTGCTCCAAGCCCTCTCCTTCACACATTTCTCAGCCTATCTTTGAGACTGCCTATCCTCCCTTCCTTGCTGGGCCTGGCTGTGTAGCAACTAGGCTGGCTCTGCAGCTTGCCCCAGAACCCACCCTAGAATCCAGTTCCAAGTTTCCCATGGGTGCCTGGACTCTCGGGCCAGACCCTGGCTACCACAGTAGCCCCAGGGTATGAGGGGTCACAGCCCCATGCCTCTGCTCACATGGAAAATGCCCTCCCCGCCAAAGGACAAAAACAACTTCTCACACCTCTGAAGACCTGAATGATCTAGAAGACTGTTTCACACTCTAAACAAAATCCCCCACCTAGACGTTAAATGGTGAGAGAGCAGGGAGGGAGAAGAAGACGCAAAAGCCACTATGGTTGGAAAAGAAACCCAACCTAGAAAATTTCTAGGCAGTAAGCCACCTGCCCCCACAACAGCCCTTGGAGGAGTAATCATGAGTATCAGTGAACAAAAAGGCTCAGCCAGGTTTAGAGAGTTCAACCACTTGCTGCTCAAGGCTTTGCTCTTCTTCACCCTACCCTAAATCTTATCTTGGGGACCACAATGGAGTGAAAACAAGACACAGGGGCAGGATATCATTTAATATTCATAGAATTGGAGGCTTAAAGACATAAAGCCATTGGCCAGACTCAGTTGTTGTTATTCGGTTGCTAAGTCATGTCTGACTCTTTTGTGACCCCATGGACTGTAGCCCGCCAGGCTCCTCTGTTCATGGGGTTCTCCAGGCAAGAATACTGGAGTGGGTTGCCATTTTTCTTTCCAGGTGTCTTCCCAGACCAGGGATCGAACCTGTGTCTGAAACATTGGCTTTACCACTGAGCCATCAGAGAAGCCAAACTCAGTAGAGTTGGCAGGTTGTCTGACCCCGTATCGGCCTTTCCACACAGATGGTTTTGATGGAAAGGACTAGGGCCAGTGTCATTACCAAAAATTCAAGCAGAGGCATCTGGTCATCGTGGCCGATAAACAAAGATGTAGATGAAAATCGTTGGCCAGAAGAGTACTCTGCAAAGTTGGGGGTCATTAGAATGACTAGTGTTCATCAAGGAGGGTTCTCTGTAGACAGTATCCAATATTCTGCAGAAGGAGGGAAGGGGGAGGCAGAAAGGTGGGTCCACACTTCTAGAACACTCATCCCCCTTGGCCCGGTCATTGTGGGCCACATCTCCTGGAGCACTATGCCTGGGAATAGTGTGGGCAAAGTGGCCACTATGCCAGCTGGTGAGATCTTCCCTGGAAACCTATTTGGATCCAGCGCTGCAGGCAGCAGACCAGAGCTGAAGTTCCAGAAAAGGAAGCAATCAGCCCCAGTGTTCTGCTCCCAGTCAGACAGGTCTCTGAGGGTTGACAGCACTTGGCCTACCGCCTAGAGCAGAGTGGGGCCACATTAATAGCTGGTTGGCTTAAGTGCTCCTTAAAGGGACTGAGGCACAGAGAGGTAGAGTCAGTCTCCTAAGACCACACAGCAGTAAGTAGCAGGAATGAGATTCAATGCAGGACAAAGCCTGTTCAGCATTCAACCCTCTTGCTTTCCCCTCCACCCTACAGTCTCTCTCCTCGAGGGCCAGAAAAATGTCACTTTCTTGTCTTAATTTCTGTAACTCCTGATACAGTGTCTGCCACACAGTAGGCACTTTTGAAATTTTTAAATTTTTGTTGATCAAACCTTAGAGATCTGCCCTTAACACTGCACATGGGGGTTTCCTTGCTAAACCACATAACACACTGGGCAGGAAGTGAAAGGATGAGGCCTAAGGGAGGAACAGGGAGAAAGGTCCCAGGATATGAGGCAGCAGCCACTAGTTAGGATTAGGGGTAAAGGATGGGGAGGAGGCGCAACAGACCGACCCCCACAGAGTCCCTAAAACCCACACCCCCTCCCTAGGGGTCCACACCAAGCCCTGCATATCCTGCTGGCGCTGATCATGCCCTGGTTCTGCCCTCTGTTCCCTCCTCCTGCAACACTCTTCCCTCCCCTCTTAAGCTGGTGACCCCAACTTGTCCCCCAAATTACCAAAGCTGCACCTCCTCATGGAAGCTGTCTTGGGGCTTTCTCACCAGGTCAAGTCTCAATCACAGACTCTCATAGCTCTTATCATGGCTGCAATTTTGCATATTATTTGGGTGATTATTTGATTAACGCCCATCTCTCCTTCTAAACAATAAGCTTGGGACTTCCTTGGTAGTCTGGTGATTAAGAGTTTGCCTTCCAATATAAGGGGAGCAGGATCAATCCCTAGTTGGGGGGCCAAGATCCCACATGCCTCTCTGCCAAAAACCAGAATATAACAATCCTGTAACAAATTCAATACTTTTAAACATGTGTTCATAAATAAATAAAGAAATAAACTCTAAACTCCGACAGAGTTCTGATTTGCTTACCATGTCCTCCAGTGTCCTGCAGGGTCCAGTATTGGGTAAATGCTCAATATGATATATATATACTAAGTTGCTTCAGTTGTGTCTGACTCTGCAACCTATGGACTGTACAGTCTCCTCTGTCTACAGGATTCTCCAGTTAAGAATGCTGGAGTGGATGCCGTGCCCTCCTCCAGGAGATCTTCCTGATCCAGGGATTGAACCCATGTCTCTTATGTCTCCTCCATTGGCTGGCAGTTTCTTTCCACTAGCACCACCTGGGAAGGCCTATATATATGGTGAAAGTGAAAGTCGCTCAGTCATGTCCGACTATTTGTGACCCCATGGACTATACAGTCCATGGAATTCTCCAGGCCAGAGTACTGGAGTGGGTAGCCTTTCCCTTCTCCAGGGGATCTTCCCAACCCAAGGATCAAACCCAGGTCTCCCTCATTGCAGGCAGATTCTTTACCAGCTGAGCCACAAGGGAAGCCCCATATGTATGATGAAAGACACCATATATATATAGTGAAGGATGGTGAAGGACAGGGAAGCCTGGCATGCTGCAGTCTATGAGGTCGCAAAGAGTTGGACATGACTGAGTGACTGAAAAACAACAACAATATATATATATTTATATATAATCCAGGTATGATTGAATGAATATGGAAATGAACATTGAAACGGATCACTCTGGTATGATGAAAATGGCTCCCCAGAAGCTATCCATGTCCTGATCTCTGGAAGCTATGAATGGTCCCTCATATGGAAACAGAGTCTTTGCAGATGTAATTAAATTAAGGGTCATCAGAATGAGTCCTACATGCATTCATATTTAGGTTCCTGAGAAATGTTTGTAAATAGACAGGGAGCTTTGACATACACACCTCACCCTGACTGCCTTGGATCCTGGGTCTCTCACAGTTGTACCCAAACGCCTACAGCAGACCTCAGCCTAGTTCTCTGTCTGGCAGCCTCCCATCTGGCCTACGGCTGGAATGTCCCATCTGCTGCCTTTTGTGTGTGGCTGGTGGGAATAGGCATGAAGAAGAGGAACATGAGGGTGTAGTCAGACAGACCCAGACTGAACCATTTTCTGAGCAACCTTGGGAAAGTCATATAACCTCTTAGCTTCCTTGTCTGTAAAATAAGGAAAGAATATCTCAAATAGGATAAGTTGAAGTAATAATAGCACATTTTTTGGTTGTTTAGTTGCTAAGTCATGTCTGACTCTTTGAGACCCCATGAACTGCATGAAGCATGCCAGCCTCTTCTGCCCATGGAATTTCCCAGGCAAGAATACTGCAATGGGTTTCCATTTCCTTCTCCACACGGTGTTACCTACCCAGGGATCAAATCCACGTCTCCTGAATTTGCAGGTGGATTTTTGACCACTGAGCCACCAGGGAAGCCCAGTGATAGCACATTACCCAGCACAGTAATCAATGCTAGGTTTCAAAAAATTTCTCCTTGCTTTTAAACTAAACATCCTCCAAGGCAAACACAGTCTCCTTTTCATTTTTGTCCCCTGGTGCTAATCACAGTGGCTGATATGGGGCAATTCAGTTCAGTTCACTTGCTCAGTCATGTCCGACTCTTTGTGACCCCATGGACTGCAGCACACCAGGCCTCTCTGTCCATCACCAACTCCTGAAGTTTACTCAAACTCATGTCTATTGAGTAAGTGATGCCATCCAACCATCTCATCTTCCGTCGTCCCCTTTTCTCCCGCCTTCAATCTTTCCCAACATCGGGGTCTTTTCAAATGAGTCAGCTCTTCGCATCAAGTGGCCAAAGTATTGGAGTTTCAGCTTCAGCATCAGTCCTTCCAATGAATATTCAGGACTGATTTCCTTTAGGATGGACTGGTTGGATCTCTTTGCTGTCCAAATTACTCTCAAGAGTTTGGGAGTCAAAACTCTCAACTATAAAGAGTTTCTATATAGTCCAACTCTCATATCCACACATGACCACTGGAAAAACCATAGCCTTGACTAGATGGACCTTTGTTGGCAAAGTAATGCCTCTGCTTTTTAATATGCTGTCTAGGTTGGTCAAAACTTTTCTTCCAAGGAGCAAGTGTCTTTTAATTTCATGGCTGCAGTCACCATCTGCAGTGATTTTGGAGGCCCCAAAATTAAAGTATGTCACTGTTTCTACTGTTTCCCCATACATTTTCCATGAAGTGATGAGACTGGATGCCATGATCTTAGTTTTCTGAATGTTGGGTTTTAAGCCAACCTTTTCACTCTCCTCTTTCACTTTCATCAAGAGGCTCTTTAGTTCTTCTTCAATTTCTGCCTTAAGGGTGGTGTCATCTCCATATCTGAGGTTATTGATATTTCTCCCGGCAACCTTGATTCCAGCTTGTGCTCATCCAGTCCAGCATTTCTCATGATGTACTCTGCATATAAGTTAAACAAGTAGGGTGACAATATACAGCCTTGACATACTCCTTTCCTGATTTGGAACCAATCTGTTGTTCCATGTCCAGTTCTAACTGTTGCTTCTTGACCTGCATACAGATTTCTCAGGAGGCAGGTCAGGTGGCCTGGTATTTCCATCTCTTGAAGAATTTTCCACAGTTTATTGTGATCCACAAAGTCAAAGGCTTTGGCATAGTCAATAAAGCAGAAGTAGATGTTTTTCTGGAACTCTCTTGCTTTTTCTATGCCCAACAGATGTTGGCAATTTGATCTCTGGTTTCTCTTCCTTTTCTAAAACCAGCTTGAACGTCTGGAAGTTCATGGTTCACATACTGTTGAAGCCTGGCTTGGAGAATTTTGAGCATTACTTTGCTAGTGTGTGAAATGAATGCAATTGCTCAATTAATATTAGCAGTTTTGAGTTGTTGACCTAAGAGAGAGAAGGGTCATGAGGAAGATGTGGCAATATGGACTTTGTCATCAAAGTACATCCTCAGAGGAGCTGAGTTACTGACTTATGCTTTAGTATATGATGACCAGAGTTGGTGTGGGGAGGAAAATTAAATGGAGAAGGGAAAAGAATTGAGTCTAGAACTCAAGAATATATGTGTAATAAATATATTCTCAAGAAAATATGTGTAATAAACAGAGGAGCCAGAAAAAAATATTTCCTATATGGTTGTACAGGGAGCATCTCCTGGGAGCAATGGATGGGCAAGCATCTTGTGGAAACTCTCTTGTTAATTTATAACTGTGGACACAAGTCATGACCACTTATGAGAATTTCCTAAATATCAGAGAATCTATTAATATTTACTTCAGCTTTCTGAAATTAGGCTTAGAATTTCTACAATTGGTCACAAGGGGCTCAGTGGTAAAGAATTCGCCTGCAATTCAGGAGACTAGGGTTGGATGATCCCTGGACTGGGAAGATCCCCTGGAGGAGGGCGTGGCAACCCACTCCAGTAGTCTTGCCTAGAGAATCCCATGGACAGAGGAGCCTGGTGGGCTACAGTCCATAGGATTGCAAAAAGACACAACAGAAGCGACTTAGTACACACACACACGACATTAAATATAAGTCACCTATTTGGGGCTTTATACCATGCATCAAGGGCTTCCCTGGTGGCTCAGAGGTAAAGAATCCACCTGCCAATGCAGGAGATCCCCTGGAGAAGGAAATGGCGACCCACTCAAATATTCTTGCCTGAAAAATCCCATGGACAAAGGAGCCTGGTGGGCTATAGTCCACGGGGTCTCAAGAGAGTCAGACACAACTGGGAGACTAAATAATAACAACTGTGCACCAAAGTGTGGATAGAAAGTGACGTGAAAGTCGCTCAGTCATGTCTGACTTTGTGACCCCATGGACTACACAGTCCATGGAATTCTCCAGGCCAGAATACTGGAGTGGGTAGCCTTTCCCTTCTCCAAGAGATCTTTCCAACCCAGGGATCAAACCCAGGTCTCCCACATTGCAGGCGGATTCTTTACCAGCTGAGCCACCAGGGAAGCCCAAAGAGTTGACAAATGGTATATATTTCTGAACACTTATTACTTAATCAAAGAATTTTTATGTGTTAAAAAATGTATTTACCAAATTGGTGGGGTTTTTGTTTTGTTTTGTTTTTGGTGGTCCTGTGTGGCATTCAGGATCCCAGTTCCCTCACCGGAAACAAACTGTGCCCCCTGTAGTGGAAGCACTGGACCACCAGGGAAGTCCCAAACCAAAGTTTTAAGAAGTGTTAAAACAAACAAACAAACAAAAAAAAACTCACCGTATGCAATAACCTAAAAAGCTTCAGGAAAAAATGCTCATTTTTCTCTCACACAGCCTGAGAATTTTACACTTGGATTATTTTGGTGTCCTGGGAAGAGGGGCTGGGGGAGGAGATAAGGGTAAGTTAGTACAGGCAGAAAGGAGGGGCTACCGGCCACCAGAGAAACCAGCAGGACTTCCCAGTATCAGTCACCCAGATACTGGCTTGTGAAAAAGAGCTTGGAAGAAGTTGAGAAGGGCAACAACTCACTCGTTCTTTTGTTCCCAAAGGTCAGATGGCCACAGAATGAATCTGGGGGTGAGGTGTGAACTTGCCTTTATCTAAGTCCTCTTCTCTGACTTTCATTTTCCTATAAATTATATTCAGCTGCACCCTTGAACTGTAGCGCTTCCCTCTTCTCTATCCCCCTCCCACGCACCCATCCGCTGGGCACATGTGTGTGCTTTCTATACACCATGCCCAGCTGGCGTCCAGTTATCATTTCCTGTACTTGCCATTAATTCTGTGAAAGAGGAAAGGCCTTATTTCTAATATGCCCTGGGGAAAGTGCTAAAAGAGAATCAGAGGCACAGATAAATCGAGCTTCACATAAGGACTCCAGGATTCCACGGGATGGCAGAATCTTCTGGAGCCAAAAGTGGTGGGGCATTCAGGTTGGGGTTGTGACCTGGGCAAGATATACTTGGCCTGGCATTGACCAGAAAGGAGACCCAACCCATAGGAAAATTACCAGCAGTACTAATACCCTTGTTGTTTAGTCACGCAGTCATGTCTGACTGTTTGTGACCCCATGAATTGTAGCCCGCCAGGCTTCTCTGTCCATGAGATTTTCCAGGCAAGAATATTAGAGTGGGTTACCATTTCCTTCTCCAGCGGATCTTCCCAATCCAGGGATCAAACCCACGTCTCCTTCCTAACAGGCAGATTACCACTGAGCCACCAGGGAAGCCCTGCATATGTATTATATCTTAGGATTTACAAAACACTTTACACCTAAGCTGGTCCTTCTGATAAGTTGTTTATTAAAGTAAGCATGTACTGAAAGTACATGTTCCTGATCAGGCCAGTGTCTGACTAATTTTTGTATCCCACATTATCTAGTTAAGGGTACTTAACAATTGTTTGCTTACGATAAACCTCTTGACAACTCTAATAGGATGCAAGAAGAGGTATCGTCTTTATTTCATAGCTAAGAAACCTGAGACCTGGGGAATTTGTGATCTGTCCAAAGTCACAGATGGCAACTGACAACCTGGGGCTGGAACCCCAGTCTTAGGTCTTCCCACCAAGCACTCCAGCTGCCACTGGAGGTACAGCAGAATGGAAACCTTTAAACTCTCGAAACTGAAAAATTATAATTCAAAGGGTTACAAGCAATTTCTACATCAGAGAGTAGTACTTAGGATTTGTCTTTAGGTGGGAACCTCCCTCTGTCTTGGGTGAACCTTCTTACTCATGTCAATAGAAAGTAAGCACATGCCCATTATTTTGGGCAAGGCCCTGGACATCAGTGGTGGACCCCAGGTAGGTGCCTCAGACCAATGTCTAGAGGTTTTGTTCCACAATGTCAACTGAGCATCTCCTTAGCAGATCTCCTGGAGAAGTAAGAGAAATGTTTCCCCCAGTCTGAATTTAGGCTGTCACATCCCACACCTGAAAATCACAGTTCTTTGCCCTGGTCTTTCTCATAGAAGACCAGGAACCCAGATACATGCAGGAGGAGCAGGCAGACCTGGTCTCTTCCCCTCCATGGAGGAATGGCTGTGCAAGCCCTGGATTGGGCTTGACATGCCAATGTCTGGGCCACATAGCTGCTGTTCCACCTGCCCTGTTATCTAACACCAAGGCAGACTTAAGGAAACTTGCCAGAAACTAGCCATTTTGTGGGCCAAAGGAGCCAGGCTATACCTTGGAGGCAGGGCTAGGAATTTCCCTTGAAGGATACTGAGGTTCTTCCTGTGAAGCATCTTAAAGCAAAAAAGAAGAAGTGGGCTTTGAGCAGCAGAAAGGAGTCCTCTCCTCTCTCTGGGGGCAAGAAGGTTGTTCAGAAAGGCCTGGAAATTTCCATGGGAAAGCTAGCTGATGGGAAGCTAACTGATTTCTTCTGCCACAATGACTGCAGGAAGCCTAAGGAAAGTTGGTGGGAGCTCTGAGTGGCTAAGTCTTGAATTAGTTGAAAATTATCTCTTTGGTACTTCAGCTATTTGCAAGCCTCCAACAGAAAGTCAAAATGTGATAGACCCTGTGTCCACCCTTGAAGTGAGCAGCTAGCTGCAGCCCAGAGACCCTAGGAGGTGAGGTATGAGGCTGCCAGGACAGCCCTGGGCATGGGAGTCTTCTCAGGAGCACCCCACAAGTCCTCTGGGAGTGGAAACCCAAGAGCAGATGAATTTCCCCCATTTATAGGATGGAAGTTCAGACTGCTGCTAAGTTAGAATTAAAGGGAAATAAAACCCCTAAAAACTGGAGAAATCAAAGTCATCAAGACTCCAGAAGGAAAACGCATCTGTTTCTTGAAGTGAAGGCGGTATTTTTGTCAATGTTCTCAACCTCTCAAATCCAGGTTCATGAGAGTAATGCCAATAAACTAGGTCCTCACCCTTCCTGATAAGATGGTTGGAAGTGGGGAGGAGTCCAATTGTGGTCAAAGGCCCCGCTCATACTGGGGTGGGTGGGGCTCAGAATGAATACAGTCAGGAGAAAGGACAAGTGAATGAGGACAATGAGAAAGGGCACTGGCTCCCTCTAGCCAATATGAGGCCTTTCTGCTGAACATTTCTACTAGCCATTTATTTGGGAAGCCTTTCTCAGTTGTCAGAACACTTCTGCATCTGGCTTGACAAGAGCCCAGGAAGGTTACAGTTCTTCCAACCTTGTCATCAGCTAATAGAGGTAAAGAGACTGGTCCAAGGGCATACACCTGGCAGTGTCCACTTAAGTGAGAACGAGGTATCTGTTTCTGAGGCCCACAGGCTCCTCCCAGCAGCCTTGTGAGTCTTGACCAGTGATCTAGAATGATATCCCCAGGGTAGACTGCAGACTTGACACAGCTCTTGGCCCCAGCTCTGCTGATTCAAGGGAATTAGCAGGGGAGGTCCCTAACCTGGGAGACCAGTATTTCTTCCTCTTGTCTCTTTGTCAATAGGCACAAGACATGAGACTCACATAGTCTTCATAGTTCCACAAGCTTAGTTGGTGGGGCATGTCAGGCAAAGAGCTGAACTTCAATCAGGAGACCAGGGTTTTGACTCTGCCACTAACTAGCTGAGTCACCTTAGTTCGTTATCTCTGGGCTCTGGGTTTCCTCTTCTAATTAAAATGCAAATCTGGCATGTATCTCTCCTGCCCAAAACCCTTTCAGTTCAGTTGAGTAACTCAGTCAGGTCCTACTCTTCGCGACCCCATGAATCGCAGCATGCCAGGCCTCCCTGTCCCTCACCAACTCCCGGAGTTCACTCAAACGCATGTCCATCGAGTCGGTGATGCCATCCAGCCATCTCATCCTCTGTTGTCCTCTTCTCCTCCTGCCCCCAATCCCTCCCAGCATCAGAGTCTTTTCCAATGAGTCAACTCTTCTCATGAGGTGGCCAAAGTACTGGAGTTTCAGCTTTAGCATCAGTCCTTCCAAAGAACACCCATGACTGATCTCCTTTAGAATGCACTGGTTGGATCTCTTTTCAGTCCAAGGGACTCTCAAGAGTCTTCTCCAACACCACAGTTCAAAAGCATCAATTCTTCAGTGCTCAGCTTTCTTCACAGTCCAACTCTCACATCCATATGTGACCACTGGAAAAAACATAGCCTTGACTAGACGGACCTTTGTTGGGAAAGTAATGTCTCTGCTTTTCAATATGCTATCTAGGTTGGTCATAACTTTCCTTCCAAGGAGTAAGTGTCTTTTAATTTCATGGCTGTAGTCACCATCTGCAGTGATTTTGGAGCCCCCCAAAAATAAAGTCTGACACTGTTTCCACTGTTTCCCCATCTATTTCCCATGAAGTGATGGGACCGGATGCCATAATCTTCGTTTTCTGAATGTTGAGCTTTAAGCCAACCTTTTCACTCTCCTCTTTCACTTTCATCAAGAAGCTTTTTAGTTCCTCTTCATTTTCTGCCATAAGGGTGGTGTCATCTGCATAACTGAGGTTAATGATATTTCTCCCGGCAATCTTGATTCCAGCTTGTGCTTCTTCCAGCCCAGCGTTTCTCATGATGTACTCTGCATAGAAGTTAAATAAACAGGGTGACAGTATACAGCCTTGACAGACTCCTTTTCCTATTTGGAACCAGTCTGTTGTTCCATGTCCAGTTCTAACTGTTGCTTCCTGACCTGCATACAGGTTTCTCAAGAGGCAGGTCAGGTGGTCTGGTATTCCCATCTCTCTCAGAATTTCCCCCAGTTTGTCATGATCCACACAGTCAAAGGCTTTGGCATAGTCAATAAAGCAGAAGTAGATGTTTTTCTGGAACTCTCTTGCTTTCTCGATGATACAGCGGATGTTAGCAATTTTACCTCTGGTTCCTCTGCCTTTTCTAAAACCAGCTTGAACATCTGGAAGTTCATGGTTCACGTATTGCTGAAGCCTGGCTTGGAGAATTTTGAGCATGACTTTACTAGCGTGTGAGATGACTGCAATTGTGCGGTAGTTTGAGCATTCTTTGGCATTGCCTTTCTTTGGGATTGGAATGAAAACTGACCTTTTCCAGTCCTGTGGCCACTGCTGAGTTTTCCAAATTTGCTGGCATATTGAGTGCACCACGTTCACAGCATCATCTTTCAGAATTTGAAAGAGCTCAACTGGAATTCCATCACCTCCACTAGCTTTGTTTGTAGTGATGCTTTCTAAGGCCCACTTGACTTCACATTCCAGGATGTCTGGCTCTAGGTGAGTGATCATACCATCGTGATTATCTTGGTCATGAAGATCTTTTTTGTACAGTTCTTCTGTGTATTCTTGCCACCTCTTCTTCATATCTTCTGCTTCCGTTAGGTCCATACCATTTCTGTCCTTTATAGGGCACATCTTTGCATGAAATATTCCCTTGGTATTTCTAATTTTCTTGAAGAGATCTCTGCCGCTGCTGCCGACAAGTTGCTTAAGTTGTATCCGATTCTGTGCGACCCCATAGACAGCAGCCCAACAGGCTCCCCTGTCCCTGGGATTCTCCAGGCAAGAACACTGGAGTCGGTTGCCATCTTTCCCATTCTGTTGTTTTCCTCTATTTCTTTGCATTGATCGTGAGGAAGGCTTTCTTATCTCTTCTTGCTATTCTTTGGAACTCTGCATTCAAATGCTTATATCTTTCCTTTTTTCTTTTGCTTTTCACTTCTCTTCTTTTCACAGCTATTTGTAAGGCCTCCCCAGACAGCCATTTTGCTTTTTGCATTACTTTTCCATGGGAATGGTCTTGATCCCTGTCTCCTGTACAATGTCATGAACCTCCGTCCATAGTTCATCAGGGACTCTATCTATCAGATCTAGTCCCTTAAACCTATTTCTCACTTCCACTGTATAATTGTAAGGGATTTGATTTAGGTCATACCTGAATGGTCTAGTGGTTTTCCCTACTTTCTTCAATTTAAGTCTGAATCTGGCAATAAGGAGCTCATGATCTGAGCCACAGTCAGCTTCCGGTCTTGTTTTTGCTGATTGTATAGAGCTTCTCCATCTTTGGCTGCAAAGAATATAATCAATCTGATTTCGGTATTGACCATCTGGTGATGTCCATGTGTAGAGTCTTCTCTTGTGTTGTTTAAGGAGGACTATCACCCATCCAACTGAAATTCAAGCAACTCCCCATTCAGGTCTGAGCCACCATCTGAACAGAAGAGAGAAGGACAATCAAAAGGGGGTTCTGTCCCTTCTTATCTGTTCTATTCTCAGCCAGAAGAGTTGAGCAGACCGTGAAGGAATATACCCGTTAATTAGGTTTTGTAACCAACAGCAAGAAGGCTTCTCCTGGGGCTGGACTGGCCCTTGGTGGCCCCTTCCCCCTCACATCTGTCATTCTACTTGACCCAACAACTACCAAGTATCCCCAGGCAGCTTCCTTTTCTTTGATTTATTCTCAGGGTTGGTTCTTTTGAGATCTCTCTCCCTGTTATGTGTAGCTCTGACACAGTGATCTTCCCTAATCACCAGCCCAGGGACAGAAAGTGGGAGTTGTGTCTGTTACCACACTCAAGCTGGACTTACTACTGCTCAGATGCCCACCCTGCTGAAACAGTTCACCTCAGATTGGAACTTGCACCCTTGTTTTGGGACTCAAACCCACATGGCCAGGACACAACCCTGGCCAAAACCCCAATGGTCTTCCAACTTGAGGTCACACATCTGGTTTCAGGACTTAATGAAGCTTAGGTTCTTGATGTCTTGTCTCAGAAAGAATTCATTGAGAGACAAAGTGACAGGATTTAGAGAGAAACACACTCCACAGACAAGTGTGGGCCCTCTCAGAAGGTGAGAGTGGCCTCAAAACATGGTACGGTTAGCTTTTATAGGCTGGGTAATTTCATGGGCTAATGATGGGAAGATTATTCCAACTATTTTGGGGAAGGGGGGGAGATTTCCAGGAATTGGGCCACTGCCTACTTTTTGGCCTTTGATGGTCAGCCTTGGAACTGTCCTGGCACCTGTGGGTATGTCATTTTGCTTGCTGTCATGTTGTTGTGCAGTCGCTCCATCATGTCCAACTCTTTGAGACCCCAGGAGCACGCCAGGCCTCACTATCCTTCACTATCTCCCAGAGCTTATACTCAAAGATATTTCCATTCAGTCTGTGATGCCATTCAACCATCTCATCCTCTATCATCCCCTTTTCCTCCTGCCCTCAATCTTTCCCAGAATAAGGGTCTTTTCTAATGAGTCGGCTCTTTCCATCAGGTGGCCAAAGTATTAGAGCTTCAGCTTCAGCATCAGTCCTCCCAATGAATACTCAGGACTAATTTCCTTTAGGATGGACTGGTTGGACCACCTTGCAGTCCAAGAGACTCTCAAGAGTCTTCTCCAACACCACAGTTCAAAAGCATCAGTTCTTTGATGGTCGGCTTTCTTTATGGTCCGACTTTCACATCCATACATGACTACTGGAAAAACCATAGCTTTGACTAGGCGGACATTTGTTGGCAAAGTAATGTCTCTGCTTTTTAATATGCTGTCTAGGTTGGTCATAGTTTTCTAACAAGGAGCTGCTGCTGCTGCTAAGTCACTTCAGTCATGTCCGACTCTGTGCAACCCCACAGACGGCAGCCCACCAGGCTCCCCAGTCCCCGGGATTCTCCAGGCAAGAACACTGGAGTGGGTCGCCATTTCCTTCTCCAATGCATGAAAGTGAAAAGTGAAAGTGAAGTCACTCAGTCGTGTCTGACTCTTTGCGGACCCCATGGACTGCAGCCCACCAGGCTCCTCCGTCCATGGGATTTTCCAGGCAAGAGTACTGGAGTGGGGTGCCATTGCCTTCTCCATAACAAGGAGCAAGCATCTTTTAATTTCATGGCTGCAGTCACCAACTGCAGTGATTTTGGAGCCTAAGAAAATAAAGTCTCTCACTGTTTTCAGTGTTTCCCCATCTATTTACCATGAAGTGATGGGACCTGATACCATGATCTTAGTTTTCTGAATGTTGAGTTTTAAGCCAGCTTTTTCACTCTCCTCTTTCATTTTCATCAGAAGGCTCTTTAGTTCCTCTTTGCCTTCTGCCATAAGGGTGGTGTCATCTGTATATCTGAGGTTATTGATATTTCTCTCAGCAATCTTGATTCCAGCTTGTGTTTCACCCAGCCTGGCATTTTGCCTGATGTACTCTGCATATAAGTTAAATAAGCAGGATGACAATACACAGCCTTGACATACTCCTTTCCCAGTTTGGAACCAGTCTGTTGTTCCATATCCGGTTCTAACTGCTGCTTCTTGACCTGCATACAGATTTCTCAGGAGGCAGGTCAGGTGGTCTGGTATTCCCATCTCTTTAAAGAATTTTCCACAGTTTGTCGTGATCCACACAGTCAAAGGCTTTAGAATAGTCAATGAATCAGAAGTAAATGTTTTTCTAGAATTCTCATGTTTTTTCTATGGCCCAACAGATGTTGGCAATTTGATCTCTGGCTCCTCTGCCTTTTCTAAATCCAGCTTGAACATCTGGAAGTTCTCAGTTCACATACTGTTGAAGCCTTGCTAGGGGAATTTTGAGCATTACTTTGCTAGCATGTAAAACGAATACAATTGTACAGCAGCTTGAGCATTCTTTGGCATTGCCTTTCTTTGGGATTGGAATGAAAATTGACCTTTTCTGTTCTGTGGCCACTGCTGAGTTTTCCAAATATGCTGGCATATTGAGTGCACCACGTTCACAGCATCGTCTTTTAGGATTTGACATAACTCAACTGGAATTCCATCACCTCTGCTAGTTTTGTTCGTAGTCATGCTTCCTAAGGCCCACTTGACTTTGCACTCTAAGATGTCTGGCTTGAGGTGAGTGATCACACCATCATGGTTATCTGGGTCATGAAGATCTTTTTTGTATAGTTCTTCTGTGTATTCTTGCCACCTCTTCTTCATATCTTCTGCTTCTGTTAGGTCCATACCATTTCTGTCCTTTATTGTGCCCATTTTGCATGAAAAGTTCCCTTGGTGTCTCTAATTTTCTTGAAGAGATCTCTAGTCCCTCCCATTCCATTGTTTTCCTCTATTTCTTTGCATTGATCACTGAGGAAGGCTTTCTTATCTCTCCTTGCTTTTCTTTGGAACTCTGCATTCAGACAGGTATATCTTTCCTTTCCTCCTTAGCCTTTTGCTTCTCTTCTTTCCACAGCAATTTGTAAGGCCTCCTCAGACAACCATTTCGCCTTTTTGCATTTGTTTTTCTTGGAGATGGTTTTGATCACTGCCTCCTGTACAGTGTTATGAACCTCTGTCCATAGTACTTCAGGCAGTCTGTCTGTCAGATTTAATCCCTTGAATGTATTTGTCACTTCCACTGTATAATCATAAGGGATTTGATTTAGGTTGTACCTAAATGGTCTAGTGGTTTTCCCTACTTTCTTCAATTTAAGTCTGAATTTGGCAATAAGGAGTTCATGATCTGAGACACAGTTAGCTCCCAGTCTTGTTTCTGCTGACTGTATAGAGCTTCTCCATCTTTGGCTGCAAAGAATATAATCAATATGATTTCGGTGTTGACCATCTGGTGGTGTCCATGTGTAGAGCCTTCTCTTCTGTTGTTGGCAGAGTCTTCTCTTGTTGGTTTGCTATGACCAGTGCATTCTCTTGGAAAAACTGCGTTAGCCTTTGCCCTACTTCATGTTGTACTCCAAGGACAAATTTGCCTGTTATTCCAGGTATCTCTTGACTTCCTCCTTTTGCATTCCAGTCCCCTATAATGAAAAGGACATCTTTTTTTGGGTGTTAGTTCTAGAAGGTCTTGTAGGTCTTCATAGAACTGTTCAACTTCAGCTTCTTCAGCATTAATGCTCAGGGCATAGACTTGGATTACTGTGATATTGAATAGTTTGCCTTGGAAATGAACAGAGACCATTCTGTTGTTTTTGAGATTGCACCCATGTACTGCATTTTGGACTCTTTTGTTGACTATGAGGGCTACTCCATTTCTTCTAAGGGATTCTTGCCCACAGTAGTGGATATAATGGTCATCTGAGTTAAATTCACCCATGTCAGTCCATTTTAGTTCACGGATTCCTAAAATGTTGATGGTTATTCTTGCCATCTCCTGTTTGACCACTTCCAATTTACCTTGATTTATGGACCTAACATGCCAGGTTCCTATGCAATATTGACTCTTAGAAGGCACAACAAAACTTTGTGCACACAAGGACCTAGGAGAAAGGAGCAGTGACCCCACAAAATCCTGATCCAGACTTTCCTGTGAGTGTCCTGGAGTCAGGCCAATCTACAGGGAGGGAACACAGCCCCACCCGCCAGCAGAAAATTGGATTAAAGACTTACTGAGCATGGCCTTGCTTGCCAGAGCAAGACCCAGTTTGCCCCACAGCCAGTCCCTCCTACCAGGAAGCTTCCACAAGCCTCTTATCCTCATCCATCAGAGGGCAGACATAATGAAACCACAATCACAGAAAACTAACCAAACTGATCACATGGATCACAGCCTTGTCTAACTCAAGGAAACTATGAGCCATGCCATGTAGGGCCACCCAAGATGGATGGGTCATGATGGAGAGTTCTGACAAAACGTGGTCCACCAGAGAAGGGAATGGCAAACCCCTTCAGTATTCTTGCCTTGAGAACACCATGAAAGTTATGCTGATGTGTTACAATGAGCATATAATGAAGCACAAGGTCTAGTGTAAGTCAGCTTGCCCGCCATCTTGTACTCTTTGGTTCTAGTCTTTTTATGTCGTGTCCTTGGGCTATGTCACTCTCCCAAAGGTTGTGCCCTAGCCCCTTCCCTCCTGTTTCACTGCCCTGCAGCAGTGCCCATGAAGAAGCACAAACTGGAAGATCAAGATGAAGCAGAGTAAAAATGAGACAACAGAACCATCCAGAGACCAAAACTTGTCCTAAAATTTTCCATGTGTGACTATGGGGGCAAGGTCCCTACCCAGCTCTGCCCACATGTTCTCTGGGGCTCCTCACATTCTCTCTCCCCACCACACTTGGCCCTGAGCTCTTCTTCCTCCCTCACACTCACCCTCTCTTCTCTCTCTCTCTCAACTCACTAGACACTTGTCTTTTCCAAGAACTCTTCCAAAATTAGGAAGGGCATTGTTTATATAGTGGTGAAAGCATAACTGCTGAAGTCAAACAGACGTGGGCTGTAATCTTAGCTCTGCCACTCGCTGGCTTAGTGATGCAGACAAGGGATGCATCCTTCCCCACCTGTAAAACATTAATAATTATGTCAACCTGGCAGGGTAGTAATAAGGATCAAATGAGACAATATTTGAGCCTCAATCAGGGTAGTTAACATTAGCTGCTATAACAAAAATTCCAAAACCTGTGGCTAGATACAGTAAGAGGTCACTACTCACTCAAGTCACAGGCTGAGGTAGATTGGGTGTCTTTCCTGTATAGCTCCTCCCCAAGAGGTGAGGTGATTCAAGGACCCCAGTTCTTTCCATTCTCTTGAAGTCCTCCAATCAGCCCCCTCCACTGGCTGACAGAATAGCAAAGACAGAGTTAAGAGGCCAGCCCAGGAAATAGCTCCCATCAATTCGACTCTACATTGGTTAAAACCCAGTTACATGTTCCACCTAATTGCAAGGCAAGCTAGGAGATTTAGTTGTCATGTGTATCCAGGAAGAGGAAATGGGATTGCTAACCATCTAGCCAGTCTCTGATACAATATATTAAGTACTTAGCAGAAGGACTGATACACAGTAAGACCTCAGTACATAAAAGATACTATTATAATTACTTTCTATTGGTACTGATATGAATACCAGAAATCACTGAACCTTAGCTGGACTGTTCACAACATTGAGATTGAAAACTGAATACAAACCAGAATAAATACTGAATTTCTTAAAAGAAAACTATATTGCAATCATACATCTGACACAATTCCTGTTCTAGGTGCTTTCTTTGAGGCACCAGGATACACTGGAATAGTCTACATTTAACTGCTGACTCTGCCCCAAACAAAACATTAAACTATGTCAGTCATGGGGGTTTCCTCTTTTTGAATTAGGAATGCTAATTTACCCACTTTACAGGATGCTTTTTTAAAATGCCACATTCCCTCTTATCTAAGCAAATACTTTCCTCTGTCTGATAACTCTCCCTGTCTCTTCTTCACCCAGCCACCTTCTACTGATTCCTCGGGTCTCAGCATAGATGTCACCTCCTCCAGGAAGCCTTCCTTATCCTCAACCACAGTCGTGGTAGAATGTCTATTTCCTGTGTCCCCACGTGAGCCTGTACTTCCCTTCCCAGAACACTTACCACAGCATATTAAAAATCTCTGTTTACTTTCTGTCTCTAGCTGAGTGTTCATTTCTTGGGGGAAGGGACCTTGTTTTCATCACCATTTTATCCTCAGCCTCAACAATGTGCAGGCACATAATATCCCCAAGCACATAATGATTTGCAGTAAATGTATGTCATAAGAATGTATTAAGAAAAAAAAGAATGAATTAAGAATCCTGATCCTTCTTAAAATTCTGAGGGGAGTATAGACTTGTAAACTTTTACAACCTAACACAAAACTAAAAGTAAAGACAAGTTTAGAAAGACACTGTGTAGCATATGCCTCCTTATAAAGGTCAAAGGGAACTAACAAGTCATTTCAGACAGTAGCCACACCCTTGGGTCATGCCTTGGTGCTTGTGAGCAACCGGCCATCTTTCAACCTCTCAGTTGAGCAGCGGAGGGTGCAAAAAATATCCTCATGCGTTAAAAATCCTGGGACTCTTTTCCTCTGTGCTGATGTGAAAGTGTGACAAGAGCTGTCCACTTAAGGTGACCTTGACTGACCATATGTCCTGCTGGGCTTGCATATACCACTCTCCACTATCTATGTGGCTGGTGCATCCCTGACCTTCAATGACCACTATCAAAAAATGATGTCTTTCTAGTCCCAAGGTAGACCCTTAGATGCAGGACTGGACTTCCATGCCCGCCCCACCTTCACCGGTCACACACACACACACACACACAGAATCTGAACCAGAGAGGTGAAGCAGTTTGTCCCCCATACTCTGATATCTTCTATGCACCTAGAGCAAAGTCTCAGATGAGCCAATTGACAGAGATATGAGTGACTGACGATGTTTACCCAGTTCTCCCAGAGCACTATTGTTCAGTCACCAAGTCATGCCTGACTCTTTGTGACCCCATGGACTGCAGCATGCTAGGCTTCTCTGTCTTTCACTATCTCCAGGAGTTTGCTGAAATTCATGCCCATTAAGTCAGTTATGCTATCAGACCAGGTTCTTGTCCTCTGCTGTCCCCTTCTCCTTTGGCCTTCAATCTCTCCCAGCATCAGGGTCTTTTCCAATGAATCAGCTCTTCATATCAGGTGGCCAAAATATCGGAGCTTCAGCTTCACCATCAGTCCTTCCAATGAATATTCAGGGTTGATTTCCTTTAGGATTGACTGGTTTGATCTTGCTGTCCAAGGGACTCTCAAGAGTCTTCTCCAGCACCAAAGTTTGAAAGCATCAATTCTTCCACGCTTTGCCTTCGTTATGATCCAACTCTCACATCTGCATATGACTACTGGAAAAACCATAGCTTTGAGTATATAGACTTTTGTTAGCAAAATGATGTATCTGCTTTTTAATACACTGTCTAGGTTTGTCATAGCTTTCCTTCCAAGGAGCAAGCGTCTTTTTAATTTCATGGCTGCAGTCACCATCTGCAGTGATTTTGGAGTGTGTGTGTGTGTGTGTGTGTGTGGTGGTGGGGGGGTGGTAACACGAGATTTCAGGCAGGTGAGGGAAACCAAAAAAGTCTGGAAGACGTCATGAGCACACCTTCGAAATATTAAGCAGGTAGGAGACTGCCTATTTTACTCTAAGTTTAGCTCAGAGCCCTACACCAAGGTACCTGGCAATGCCAAGGCTCACACACGTACCTGTCCTCTCACACATTCCCTGAGCACAATCTCCCTCCCCAACTCGTACCTCTGTACAATTTGCTCTGACACCCTCACCCCACCTTCCGCGCCCACGAGGCAAGGCTGCCCCTCGCGTTGCCTCTGTGGGCAATCTCCCCGCTTCCCCGAACCTGTGCCCGAAAACACACACAAACACACACCCCTCCAGGCTACCCAGACTGTTTTCACTCGATCGCACTGGAGGCCCCGGGAGGTAAGGAAGGTGAGAGCTGAACAAACCCGGTCCCCAGCCGGGACACCAAGCCACCGCCCAGGCGCTCCCCAGCTTCCTGTCCACGAGCTTGGGCAGTCCGCGCACCGGCGGCGGGCTCGACTCCCTGACGCAACGGCGTGTGGGCGGGGCGCCTCGAGGCCCCGCCCTTCTGGCGTCAGCCTCGCGGGGCGTGAGCGGACGCGTCAGGCTGAGGTTTCAGTCGCAGCCGAGTAGAGCCGCTGCCGGAGGCGAGCTTCGCGGCTCCGGCTTTGGCCCCGGCACGGGAGAATGCGGTGCGCCCAGGATGCTGTCGCACCAGATAGTGAAGCTGGTGGCGCTCCTCAGCCTGCTCCTCGGCTCTCGCGCGCACGGTAAGGATCTGGGTCTAGCCTTGCCCTCTCCGCGCCCATCCTGCTCCCTCTCCCACTGGTTGTCAACTGTGCATTAAAGTTCTATCTCCCACGGAGAACCCCGTCTGACTGACCGGCTCTCTGTGGAAAGAGGCACCCATCATCTCCCCCCTCCCCGAATCTCCCGCGTTCTGGCAAGCCTGAATCTCAGTCTCACACGTTGTAGACGTCTAACAGGCTGAGATTGACTGGGGTAGTGGGGAAGTGTGGATAGAGAAGTTAAATGACCACCCCCCGTTCAACTCACTGCCCACCCACGTCCCGGTGAGTCATAAATTCAGCCCTGACTCTTTTGTTGTTCTAGTGCAAATTATGGGACTGGTGGTCCCTCTGGGAAATTACTTTGATCTCAGTCTGACTTGACTTTACCTTAGCTCTCCGATTAACCTGTTTCTTCCCCCGTGCCATGTCACCCCTCAACTCTTTAACTCCACCATCACCTGTCACCCCCATCATATCATCCGTTCTCCTCCTTTAGCCCCCAAAGCATTCCCACTGCCACCTGCCTCTTCTTTCCTACTGTTACCCTTTAGCTTTCCTAACCCAGCCAGATGTCCTGGAAAGTTTCTGTAATTGAAAAGCTAAATCCTGAAGGGAGAGAATGAAAGGGCGGGGAGTCCCAGGAACAGAGGCAGAGAGAGCAGAGAGAGAACCAGAATATGAAGTAAAACATGAGGTCACCATTCACATGATCGAGAGTTGAGCTGGGGATGTGCAGCCCAAACACCACAGAGACCCACTGTACTTTTCACTTTCCATGTACTCTTCTGAAATTGAGAAACAGACTTGAGGATCGAAGACAGTATAAGAAAGCAAGCGAGATGTGCTTTCTAAGTGAGAATGACCATCAGGAAAAAAAAGAAGAAGCATTATTAGAGAGATGATTAGAAGTTGGAGAACTAGGGCAGCCTGGGAGTCACTGTCAGATGCAGAGATATTAAGGGACTGGGGAGAGAAGAACTGGGTGTTGGCATTGGCCTTGATATGCTTCATTGCACTTAATGGGCAAATCTTCATTGCAAGACTCTTAAAGTAGGTGTATTTATTGCATTCTTACAAATGAGAAGATTTCTGCTAGGTTAAATGATTTGCCCTTGATGAATGGTGTGTGGAGGAGGGAGGGGAAGACAGGAGGTGGAGAGAGGCTCTGGTATTTAGTATCTTCCCTGGTGGCTCAGGTGGTAAAGAATCTGCCTGCAATGCAGATGAGGGTTCGATCCGTGGGTCGGGAAGATCCCCTGGAGGAGGAAATGGCAACCCACTCCAGTATTCTTGCCTGGAGAATTCCATGGACAGAGGAACCTGGCAAGCTACAGTCCATGGGGTCTCAAAAAGTCCAACACGGCTGAGCGACTAACACACACACATCTCACCTTGGAGCCAAGGGTGCCAGTTTTTTGTGGAAATGTCCTCAGCCCAGTCTAGGACCAGGACTATTTGTTGTACTCAGGCTGAGCCTGAATATCTGGCTGCAGTAAAGCTCTCCTGGAAGCTGGGGAATGGGGCAACCACTCAACTTGGGCTTCTGTGAAGAGAAACAGGTAGATGCCAATGAGGAGGATATCTGTGTACCAAAGAACTCCAGAGAGGGGGGCCTTGGGTTAAGGCCAGAACTGGGGCCAGAGTGGGAACCAGATGTGGGGATGGGAAGCAGACCTTGGGATAGGGCTGGAGCAGGCACAGGGATTGGGCACAGCCAGGGACCAGCTCATCTGAGAGCTCATTATGGGCACAGATTAACCCTCTGCCCCTGCCTTCTTACCTGGAATGCATCACACCCAGCTTGTCTCTTCTCACTTCTGCTTCTGATCCCAGATAGCACAGGATGGTGATTTAAGAACACATTAGCTCTGGGATAAGATCCATCTGGATTCAAGGGCCCATTCTACCCCTTACTATCCCCACTGACCTTGGGCAAGTCACTTAAAATCTCTGAACCTTCATTGCTTCTCTAGTAAACTTGGGGTAATAGATGCCTACCTTGTATGACTACCGTGGTAATTAAATGAGACAGTATATGTAAAGTACTTAGCTGAGTGCTCAATAAACAGGCTTCCCTGGGGGCTCAGCGGTAAAGAATCCACCTGCAATGCAGGAGACTTAAGAGACATGGGTTCAATCCCTGGGTCAGGAAGATCCCCTGGAGGAGAGCATGGCAACCCACCCCAGTATTCTTGCCTGGAGAATCCCATGGACAGAGGAGCCTGGCAGGATACAGCCCATAGAGTCCCAAAGAGTCGGACACGACTGAAGCGACTTAGCAGGCAGGCAGAATGCTTGCAGCCATCTGCAGTAGTATCTCTTCCCCGGGGTGGGTGGGGGGAGGCTCTGCTACCTCTAGTACTGACACTCTCCTGTCTTCCGACAGAACTGCCCAGACCTCCGTCTGCGTGGTTTGAAGCAGAGTTTTTCCACCACGTCCTCTACTGGACACCCATTCCAAATCAGTCTGAAAGTACCTATTATGAAGTGGAACTCCTGAGGTAAGCAAAAAGGAGGGTGGAGAAAGGAGGGAGATGAGTGAGCAAGTGGGAGAGTGCAGCCCCTTCTACCCCCCTGGCATGGGAAGATACCTGCCTTGTTACTGAAATGACACCAGGAGGGACCCTGGCACATATCTATCAGTTGACAAGTACCGATCAAGTCTCATGTGCACTGAGCAGTATGCTGGGAGCTTGGGATGAGAAAGCCAAGCCTTTACCCTCAAGACTTTTCCATCTTATTGTAAAAACAGGAAAAGCATCCATAAGACAGTTGGAGAACAAGGAAGCCCTAAGGACTGCAGATGAAATTGGGAGGAGGAAGAAAGTGAGCTGTGTTGCAGAGAGTAGTAGCAAGTCTTCCTGGAGGAGTTGGCATTTGAGCTACTCCTATTCCAATCTGAGAGTCTTCGGGACCACAGAGAAACTGGCTCAGAGCCCCAGAACCAAGGGAGATCCCCTTGCAATTGGATGCCCCATACTAGAGGGAACACCCTGAGGGCTGTATTATCGTGTGAGCTCTCCCCTGGCCCCTTGCTTCCCTCCTAAAGGAGGTAGGGTGAAGCACAAGTTCCTCTCCCCATGCCTACCCTGCTGTCTCGCAGGTATGGAGTAGAGCCCACCTACTGGAAGTCCATCCAGAGGTGTAGCCAGATGCCAATGATGTCCTGTGATGTCACTATGGAGACCCTGGACCTGTATCGCAGCCATGGTTACCGAGCCAGAGTCCGGGCAGTGGACGGAAGCCAGCATTCCAACTGGACCTCTCCTAACACCCGCTTCTCCATGGATGAAGGTGCTTCTCCTCCCCTGGGCCTAGAGCATGGCTTTCAGCCTCCTTTCCCGCCAGAAGCTCTTGTCTAGACCTTTGCTGTCTGTTCCCATGGCTTGCCACATCCACCTGGCTTTCTAGTCAGGGATTTAGTTGCTCAAAGAAACCTGAGTCAGGACTTTGGAGAAAGTTTTGATGAAAATAGCCAAGTTGTTCAAGATTTAAAAGGGAACTGGAGTTGTTTATCCTACAGAAGAGAAGTCTTGGGGTGAGCTGGAACAGCTGAGTCATGAGGGCCAGACTGGTATACTTGTAGGGTTCTGGGAGAGGAAGTGAATCCATAAACACTCAGCATCGGGCCACAAGCAATAGGCAGAATTTGAATCTGGTCCTGCTGCCTTTAGGGAAGAATTCCCTGAGATCAGGGTGTGGGGCTTTGAAGCAGTGAAAGTGAAGTGAAGTCGCTCATTCACGTCCAACTCTTTATGACCCCATGGACACCAGGCTCCTCCGTCCATGGGATTTTCAAGAGTACTGGAGTGGGTTGCCATTTCCTTCTCCAGGGAATCTTCCCGACTCAGGGATCGAACCCAGGTCTCCCGTATTGTAGACAGACGCTTTACTTTCTGAGCCACCAGGGCAGTCCATTTGAAGCAGTGAAGTGCTACTGAAATCAAGTTGGGAGTTTCTCTCCGCAGAGAGTAGCAAAAAGGATGATAAGCCCCAAATGTGAATAGGATTCTTTCATTCTTCAGATTGGGACTGACTGTGCCCTTATGTGTATGGCAAGCCTGCTCTGCAGAAGTCAGAATGATACTCTTGGAGGTCATTGTCTCCCAAATGCCTGTTCACAGGCCGGCACTTCACTAGCTGCAGAAATATGACTGAGGAGTATGTTTAAAATAGATGTTGCCAGGGCCCCTCTTCCAAAATTCAGATTCACTGTGTCTTGAGTGGGTCCAGGCATCTGTTGTTAGCCCTCTACCCCAGAAATTCCTTATGTGCTGCCAGGTTGGGAGACCTGTAATACAGGTTTTATAGTGGGAAGAGCTTGACCTTGGAGGCCAGGGTTGGATGGGGTGCCCAGGCCCTCCCCGGCCCAGTGGCCTCATGGTTCTGTCTCCCCACCCAGTGACTCTGACGGTTGCCAGCGTGAAGCTCGAGGTGCACAATGGTAACATCGTTGGGGCCATCCAGCTCCCCAGGCCCGAGGTGGCCCCTGAAGGCGACACATACGAAAACATCTTCCACAACTTCCGGGAGTACCAGATTGAGGTTCGCAAGGTACCAGGACACTATGAGGTATGGGGTTCTCCACGGTCAGACTCACCTGTCTCCTGGGGCCGGAAGTGCCTTTTGTCCTCCCCTTGGGAACTTTACCTGCAGAGTCAGGGAGGTTGTGAGGTGGATGGGGGGTGGGGAGGGAGGGTTGAGATGGCCTCAGTCCTCAAGTATGTGCTTCTGCCAGGTGGCAGGGAAGGCAGTGCCTGCTAGGTGTCTGTGGGACATTGTATAACTACAGGGGACATTGTATAGCTATGGTTTCCAATCCTCTTGTAGGCGGAGACTTTATTTTGTTTTATAGCTGGAGAAATGAGGCTCCAGGAGGCCCTGTAAGCACACTCCCATAAGTGAGGGACCTGGAACCACAAAATCCGTCTTCTTTCCTATCCACCATGGGCTTCCCAGGTGGTGCCCAGTCATAAAGAACCCTCCTGCCAATGAGGAGATGTAAGAGACACGGGTTCAATCCCTGAGTCAGGACGATCCCCTGGAGGAGGGCATGGCAAACCTCTCCAGTATCCTTGCCTGGAGAATCCCATGGACAGTGGAGTCTGGTGGGCTATAGTCCATGGGGTCATAAAGAGTCGGACATGACTAAATCAACTTAGCATGCATGCATGCATCCCTTTCCACCACAGTTGACTCCAGCCCCTTCTGGGAAGGTCCTCAGTATCTATAAAACACTTCATTTTCTCTTTTAGTACAAAATAAATCATGGTAATCACAGAGATCTTGGGCTGCATTGATAAAGCAAGGTTTGTCACCTTAGAAAAAAGAACACTGAAGGAGGTTGACTTGCAGTGCTTTAGAGTATCTCTAACTGCCCCTCTGGCTCTCATGTGCCATGGAACAAGGATATCGTGTTTATTGCTCTGGTTGTTTTCATTTCAGTCCCTTGGCAAGGTCAAAAACGAAAGCTTCAAACTCCCAATCCCGAGAGGGGTGGGAGAGTTCTGCGTCAGGGTGAAACCATCTGTCGGCTCCCGAGTGAACAAGGAGGTCTGGTCCAAGGAGGAGTGCATCTTGCTCACCTCGCAGTGTGAGTTGGTTGGGGCTGCTGTCCGGGCAGGAGGGAGGTAGGAGGGAAGGAAGCAGGGCTGCCGCTGAGGGGCACTGTGCTGGCCCCCCACCCGCCAGCACAGCCCTCCCTCCTAACCCAGCCCCTGTGAAAGAGCTCCTGTTGTCCCGATTTTAGAGAGATGGGAACTGAGGCTCAGTACCTATAAGTGACTTCCAGGCTGTGGCCACAGTGCCAGGTCTCCCAGCTGTGCGGGTGTTTCCACCAGAGCCCAACTAAGCTCCCAGGAGCCCTTCCCAGCCCGCTTAGTCAGCTGTGGTGGTTCCTGTTTGTCACATTCCTCGGCTGAATGGAGCTGGGGACCCCAAGGGCATCTCAGAACTTTCCCTCCTCCCCCTCAGAGGAAGCAGAACTGAGCTGGCTCTTCTCCGCAGCTGCAAAAGTCAGCAGACACTGTGCCAGGCTCCCAACCAAGTGCTGGGGGTGTGGAGGGTGGGTGGCGGGCAAGGGAATATGGGGTGTGAAGTTCGTGATTCTGCCCACAAGGATCTTACGGTCTGCCTGGGAAGACAGGGCATGGCAAGAGGAGGCTGCATCTAGCTACTTGGGATAGTATATGTTGAATGCCTAATGGGTGATGTCAACAGTCAGTGGGCTGGGAGAGTGCCTGGTCCAGTGAGGGCAGCGTCCAGCAGTGACCAGAAGGACTCCTTGCTTTTCTACGGCACATTTCAATTTATGGCAGACACTTAGAAGCTGGTTGTTATTTAAGCCGCACTCTCACTGAAGCAGAGCAAGGCATCATCTCTGTGCCATGTGGCCTTACACACTTTTTCAACATCCACTCACTAATACAGAAATAGTTTTGTGTACAGGTCTGGGTTCAAATCTCAGCCTCACCACTTATGAAATCTATCACCTTGGGCAACTTAATCTCTCCTGGCCTCAGAATGCTAGTCTATAAAAATAGGGATGGTAATAGTATTTACCTCTTAAGGTAAGAGTAAGAATCAGATAACATAAGTATTGTAGTCCCCCCTTATTCCCAGGACATATGTTCCAAGACCCCCAGTGGCAGCCCTGAAATCATGGATGTATACTGATTTTTCCTGTACATACATGCATATGACAGAGTTTAATTTATCAATTAAATTGAAGATAATTTTAAGTTAAAAGAATGTCCAAATTGCCAGCATCATTACTCTTGCACTTTGGGGCCACAATTGAGTAAAATAAGGGTTACTTAGACGAAAGCACTGAATACCACAACCGCCCATCTGATAACTGAGGCAGCCCCTAAGTGACACAGGCAGGATCTTCTGGACAGAGGGAGGATTCATGTCCCAGGTGGGACAGAGTGATAGAGTGGGACAGCATGAGATTTCAAGTTACTCAGAATGGCACAAGATTTAACTTATCAATTATTTATTTCTGGAAATCATCCATGTAATGTTTTTGGACCACAGGTCACTGAAACCACAGATTGGGGCGGGGGGTGCTGTTTTAAAGGGCTTGGTAGATGATAAATGCTGTGTACTTCACAGCCACCTGTGAGGTAGGCACTATTATTGTGCCATTTTTAGATGGTAAAACTAAGGCTCAGGGAGACTGAGTAATTTGTCCACGGCCTCACAACTAGTAAGTGATAGAGCTGGTATCGGAACCCAGGTCTGGCTGCTCCCAGAGCCCCCCTTCTTACCTGCTGTACCATCCTGCGCCTCAGCTCTGTGTGCCATCGTGTGAGTTCTGTGCAAAGACTGGCGGCAGAGTCCATGTGTTTAGTGAGGGATCCTTCAGCGTGGAGGTTGGAAAGCCAGGCAGGGATTCCCAAGAATCCAGGGACCACTCCCAATGCAGGGGGCCTAGGTTCAATTCCTGGTCAGGAAACTAGGTTCTGCATGCCACAATGAAAAACAAGAATGTAGCTGTGGCCTCCGGAGTTGTGGCCTAGAGGTAGCCTAAGGGGTTGGAGGGGTGGTTACTCGGCCACTCGCTGAGAGGCCCCTGAGAGGGGCCATGGGAACCGCCCCTCCACATCCCATGGCCTACAAACCCATCTCTCTGGACCCCACAGATTTCACAGTGACCAACATCAGCATCTTTGTCACCTTCGTCCTGCTGCTCTATGGAGCCCTGGCCTTCTGTCTGACCTTCCAGCTGTATGTGCGGCGCCGGGGGAAGCTGCCTGCTGTCCTGGTGAGTCTTGCACAGAGGCCACCACCCCATCCTTCCTTCCCAGCCCTACCAGGACTCCTAGAGGCAGGGCACACCCTCCCAGGCAGTCCATACCCTCAGCCCTGATGTTATCAGAGGCACCTTCATCAAGCACCATGGGGTGGGAGGGAGAACTTGAATGCCAAGCCCAGTACAGAGAATGTTGCCTTATCGTGGCCCAGAAAAAACACAGTAATCCCAACCCACCTCACGCCATTTTGTTACTATTTGCTAATGACTGGCTGCAGACCAGCCCCTGGGCATTAGTACCTTGGAGACAGGCAGTTATAAGCCTGACTTTACAACTGAGGGAACTGAGGCAGAAAGAGATCGTTACATGCAGAGAGCCCCACAGCCAGCAAGAATCAAGGCCAGAGCCCAGCCTTGCCCATCCCTAGAGGCTGTGCTGAGTGCTCTGAAAGAGGAAGACAGGGGCTGTGGTCAGGTGGAGAGAGCAGCGTGGAGAGCATGCTGAGAGGAGGGCTTCCTGGAGGAAGCAGCATCTCCAGCCCTTCCTGGGAGGGGCGGGGGCGGGGGCAGGTCTCCTCTGACTACACAGTGCTGACAGATGCTGAATTGTAGTCAGTCAGCCTCTGAAATTCAACTTGTCCCATTGAGCAGCATCTCCAGACCTCAGCCCATCTCTGGCCTGGGATTCAGACTGGACCAAAGATGGTCCCCAAAACTGACATTATTGGGATGATCAAGGACTCAGCTATAAGAATGGGCTCTGTCAGGGAGACAGGAGCCCGGGGAAGCTCACAGATGGAAGGGGACCTTCTGCAGGGTTCCCAGGATCTCTAGGGAAAGTAAGGCAAGTGGCAAAGGTCCTCTGAAATGATCTTGAGAAAGAATTCTGGGATGGGCATGGAGTGGGGAGAAGGGGAGTGAAGCTGCCTGGTGAGCGCACCATGGGGCCAGCATTCAAGGATGGGTAACTAGAAAGCAGAGCAGTGGGAGAGGACCACTGGATAGAAGTGTCTTAGTTGAGCTTGAGGAAAGACATCTAGCAAGAGGGAGTGGGCAATGGAGCTGCAGTTACCAAGCATCCACAACATGCAAAGTGTTGTATGGAAGGCAACTGAGTAAGTGGGCCCAAAAGGCTTGATTAGCTCTGGAGGGACAGCCAATGGATCAACTATTAACTTTAATGCAAACCAGTGAAATAGACATAGACATAGATGCAAAAATGCCAAAGTAGATGACAAGCAATCTGTAGTTTTTTGTTCCTTCTGAACATTTGGATCAGAGACTTATATCAGCTATTAACTTTAATACAAACCTTGGCCTAAATGACACAGCTGATAAGAGGCAAAGCTGGAATTTGAACCCAGAAGTCTGGCTCCAGAATATACATCCTTAGTCACCAAGCTATATGATATTAATAGGGATCCAGCCAATAAGAGTTGCATTAAAGTCATCACATACAAAGGGATCTAGATGTGCAACAGTAAGTCAATAAGTCAGTCTAGAAACCTTAGGAGTGCCTACTATGTGCCAGCTCAGTTTAAGCAGCTCTGGGAATAGAGTGGCCAATAAGAACAGACAACTCCCACCCTCAGGAGCTTGTGAACATTTTGTTGGGTATAGGGAGTGAGCCTATCTGTGTATATGCATGTGGGAGCACAGAAAACAAAAATTAACTCCAGAAACTATGTGCTAAGAATAAATAAACAAGGTTGATAGGAAGAGGGGAGATCGGGAAAGCCTCTCTGAGGAGATGACCTCTGAGCCAAGACCTGAATGATAAGAAGGATACAGTCATACAAAATGTTAGGGGAAGAGTGTTCCAAGCAGGAGTAGCCAAAGGCCCCGAGGCAGCACTGTCTGGAGCAGAAGGAACTCCAGTGCAACGGGGGCAGAAGAGCTAGGGGGAGAAGGGTCAAGTGACTTCCTGGGACTATTAGCAATTAATGGGGACTGAGCGACTTCACTTTCACTTTTCACTTTCATGCATTGGAGAGGAAAATGGCAACCCACTCCAGTGTTCCTGCCTGGAGAATCCTGGGGACAGGGGAGCCTGGTGGCCTGCCGTCTGTGGGGTCACACAGAGTCGGACACGACTGAAGCGACTTAGCAGCAGCAGCAGCAGGGCCTCCTCAGCTGCTAGTTCTGTGCTTGTTCACTGACCCACAATGAAGCCAGGCTGTGTTTATGAGAGTCACACTCAGGGAGTGGAGAAATGATCTTGGTATCTCACCTCCAGCATTTTAAAAGATGAAATAAATAGCATGGAATAGGACAGGACAGTATACAATAGATCATGATGCACAGGCAGTAACAATAAGTATTATTTTGTGAAATTGATTTCAGTTGTATATGAATAATATATTTGTGTGCTATTTATATCTTACGTAGCATTATTATGTAACATGTTTCTCATTCAGGGTCCTACTGGGGGGAAAAAAGTCTGAAACACATTTCTAGATCTCAGTGGTCCAGCCAGCCTCTCGGGTTTGAAAAGCACTGCTGACGGAGCTGCCTGAGAATGTTCACCTTTCCTTGCAGCCTCCCATTCTGTCTGAGCTCTGAGAACACAGGCTTCTTAGGTAGCTGGCCTGAGTCAAACTGAGAATTGTACGAGGAGGAAAACTCAATTCTGAAACAAAGCCAAAAGGACAAGCAACCTGTCCTGCAGGCTCTGCCGTGCCCCGTCTGTTGGAGCAGCGTCTCCTGAACCCCTCACCTCTCCTGGCTGCACTGGGGTGGGTTCCTGCTGGTGACTCTCCCGCCCCTCTCACTCTGCGCTCTCCTCCCCAGGTCTTCAAGAAGCCCAGTCCCTTCAACCTCATCAGCCAGTTTTCCCACCCAGAGACCCAAGATACCCTCCACACCCTGGACGAGGAGGCCCTCCCCAAGGTGACTCCGGAGCTGAGGAACTCAGACGTGCACGGCAGCACTGACAGCGGCTTCGGCAGTGCCAAGCCGTCGCTGCAGACCGAGGAGCCCCAGTTCCTCCTCCCTGCCTCCGGCCCCCAGGCCGGGGGGGCTCTGGAAAAGGGGATGCCCCAGGAGTTGGAGAACAGCTGTGGTAGTGCAGGGAGCAGCAACAGCGCAGACAGCGGGATCTGCTTGCCAGATCCCCGCCTGTGTCCCGGCACGGAGCCCAGCTGGGAGCCGCAGGTGGGGAGCAACAGCCGGGACCGGGAGGACAGTGGCATTGGCCTGGTCCAGAACTCTAGGGGACAGCCTGAGGATGCTCAGGGTGGCTCAGCTTCAGGCCATGTGAGTCCCCTGGGACCTGAGGAGCCTGCGGAAGAAGACTCAGTGGCAGGGGCCTTCCAGGGCTACCTGAAGCAGACCCAGTGCCCAGAGGAGAAGGCAGCCCAGGCAGGCGGCCTGGAAGAAGAGTCTTCCTCGACAGAGGACCTTGACCCCCAATTCAGGACGTGCCTGGATACTGAGGCGGGCTGGCCTCTACCAGCCCTGGCCAAGGGCTATGTGCAACAGGACCCCCCAGAAATGATTCTTGCTCCTTTGCAGACCCCTGAAGCACAGTGGGACCAACCAACTGAGGACTGGTCATTTCTGGGCTTGACCAGCTGTGGCGACCTCGGCACATCTGACTGGAGCTTTGCCCATGACCTTGCCCCTCTGGATTGTGTGCCGGCCCCGGGCGGTCTCCTGGGCAGTTTTGACTCAGACCTGGTCACCCTGCCACTGATCACCAGCCTGCAGTCAAATGAGTGAGGCAGGCTAAGGGCTTGCTCTTGATTTCAGCTGCACGCTGCCTGGACCCAGAGGATCCAGGGGCCAGAAGTGAAGCACAATGCCAGTCTGGGCACTTTGCTGCAGGCCCAGTAGGTGTCCAGGAGGAAGCTAGACTAACACAGGATACATAGGTAGCATCGGCCTGCTCTGCAGACAGGGCCCTGCAGACTCTGGCAGAGCTGAGAAGAGCAGGGTAGAGACCTCCCCTCTCCTCGGGACACGTCCTGTGCTTTAAAGGACTCTTTGCTCAGGGGGATCATGAAGCCACCAGGCTAAAGTCAGCTCAGTGAGCCAGGCCTCCCCACTTAGGCCGTCCATGTGTCAGGAGAGCCTCCAGTAGGATGGAGGGCTGGGAGGATAGAGGCGTCAGGGCCGCCAATGCAGGGGCCACTTCCAGGGGAGGAAGGAGGAAACAGGAGCCAAAGGGAGCTGAGATCCAAAAGGGGGCTTCTGACTCAGAACCCTGGGGATGTTGCGTCTATCTGCAGACAGTGCCCTCTTTCGAGCAAATAGAGCAGCAGCCCCCTGGGGCACTTGGAGTGGCCATGTCACACACTGCCCTCATCCTGCTGCTCCCACCACCTTGCTGACAGAACCAGAGAAACCATGGGTGTTTGTCCTGGTCCAGACACAGCCCTTCAGTGGCTCTCTGGGCTTGGACATCACCTTATCTGCCCAGGAAGGTCAGGGTTAGGACCTGTACTTGTGTTGCTGCTGATGTCCAGCTACAGGACAGGGCACTGGGCTGGGACCTCTGTCCTCTCAGTGATCAGATGTGGTGAGCTTGGACCAGCAGCCACTTCTCAGAAGTGGACGTCGCTCAGTCGTGTCTGACTCTGTGCGACCCCATGGAGACTGTAACCTGCCAGGCTCCTCTGTCCATGGGATTCTCCAAGCAAGAATATTGGACAGGGTAGTCATTCCCTTCTCCAGGGGATCTTCCTGACTCAGGGATCGAACCTGTGTCTCCTGCATGACAGGCAGATTCTTTACCATCTGAGCCACTTATCAAAGGGCCGTGGTTATTCCATTTGTGAAATAAAGACTCAGTCTCATGCTGGGATGTTGGCCAACCTGGCTTCTGGGCTGACACCTCCAACCCCACGTGATGCTGGGCTGGGAGGAAGCCGTGTCCGCACAGAGCTGAGGGCTGAGGGCCAGCCCCACGCTGAGGGCTCGTCCACGTAGCAGGAGTAGATGGGATTGTGCTGAGACAATGACCAGACCCTGGGCCCAGGGAGTGGGCAGGTGTGGGCTCTGCTTCCCCACAGTCAGTTTGGGATCTGTCTGCACCTGTGAGCAGGGAAGCTGTATGCCCCCCGGGTCATCCTTGGCCCTGCCTTCTCCATGGCACTCTTGGAATAAGCATCAGGCCCAGTGAATCCAGCCAGAGCTCCTCCACTCCGCCAGAAAGCTCATAGATGCCAGTCTGATAATAATTCCCTCTAGAAACAGGTCTGAGGGAGGGTTTCTCAGCATTTCCTTGGAGGGTTTATTTATTTAGTTTATTTATTGAAAAGGCAGCATGGTACAGGGAAAGAGTTCTGGGCATTTCGAGAGCCTAGGAGTTCTCATTCTGACTTCACTGTTCCTAGTCATGTGACCTTGGGAAAGTCACCTTTCCTCATCTGTGAAACCAGAAAATGTTGCCTGACTTGTTTTGTTTATAAGGTTCCACTGAGAACATGAATGCGAATGTGGCTTGAAACACAAGGCTCTGTTAATGAGTTGATGTATGTTTTTTCTTCCAATAAATTATTGGGATCACAGGAATCTCGGGAAACCAGTCAGATGTCTGATGACACAGTGGCTGGTAGAGGCGTGAGGTTATTGATGATCAAGGATGATAATGAATAGGATGTGTGACATCAGTCAGATTTCAATGACACAGTGGCTGGTAGAAGTGTCAAGTTATTGATCAAGGATGAAAATGAATAAGATGTGTGATGTCGCTTTAAGGCACCAAGACTGAGGACTCAACGCTCAAATCAGGTCTAGTTCCTTGTGTTACTGTTTGTTGCCTGTGACCTTGGGCAAATTCCTTACTAAGTCCCAGTTTCCTCATCTATAAAATGGGAATAATAATTCCTCGTGGGGATGTTGGGAGGTTTAAACGAGATCATACATAAAGAGTTTAATGTCCCAGGTGTATGGTATTCCAGGCATAGGTAGCTGTCATTGACTTTGTTTTTTAAATTTTTAATTGGAGGATAATTGCTTTACAGTGTTGTGTTGGTTTCTGCTGTCTATGTTGTCGACTTGTAAAGCTGTAAAGGGAAATGAACAGTTTTTCTTGGAAACTGGTGAAAATGAAAGAGATCTTTAAAAATGTATATTAAATATATGACAAAATTGTTGAAAGAGAAGGTAAGCAAAGATAATGAAGGAATTCCCTGGCAGTCCAGTGGTTAGGACCCTGAGCATTCAGTGACAAGGGCCCGAGTTCCATCCCTGGTCCGGGAACCAAGATCCCATAAGTCATGGGGTGCCACCAAAAAAAAAAAAAAAAAAAAGAATGATAATGTAAAAATTATGTAATATAATGAGAGATAATGAAAATGGATGTAAATGAAAGAGTATGCAGAGGTTCTTTGTTGTTGTAATTGTCCAGTCACTAAGCCGTGTCCAACTCTTTGCGACCCAATGAACTGCAGCACGCCAGGCTTCCCTGTCCTTCACTGTCTCCCAGAGTTTGCTCAAACTCAAGTCATTGAGTCGGTGATGCCTTCCAACCATCTCATCCTCTGCCATCCCCTTCTCCTCCTGCCCTCAATCGTGCCCAGCATCAGGGTCTTTTCCAGTGAGTCGGTTCTTTAGGAAGACTGAAAAGGAAACCGTGGGACAGAGAACACTGTGTTTTGGATGTGAATTCTGACAACTTGAAAGGAGACCCCGATGGCCCCTCCCTTCCAGGAAGACAGCAAACCAGGTGTCCCTGGAACCCACCAACTGCTCCCCCAACCTGGAAGTATGTCCCAGAGGTGCTTCTCATAAGGGCGGAAGCCATCTGCATTCAATTCTAAAAGCAGCCTCCTCCTTCCACGAAAAGCCACATGTGGGTTTGAGGCTCTCCCCAAGCTCAGCCCAGCGGGTGGAGCAGACCCAGGGCTCGAGGCCTGAGTCTGGGTGCACTTTGCTCTCTGTCACATCCTGGATCCTCCAGGAGGTGGCCAGGGACACCGCATCTCTGTTCCACTGTGTTGTCTCCAACCACACCTCTCCCCTCTTAATCTGAGAAACTAACCAGTTCCAGGGAAGCCCTGATCCTATCACCTTCACAGAACTTGACTTATCTCACACTGTTTGGGACCTAGTCAGACTTTTCCCCAAAGGTCTTCTTGTCAGATTGGTAAGAAGTGTGAGATTGGTCACTTTCTCCTGGAACTGAGTGTTGGAAATGGAAAGGCCCCTGGGGCAGGTTGGATGAGGGCTGGCCAAGATGTTGAGTATGAAGATTGAAGAGAGAGGGGGTCTGAGGATGTGGAATGGGTGGGAGTTTGGGCTGGGTCTCCTCCCCTTTTCAGCTCAGACCGCCCAGCACCAGGGCCATGGGAGAAACTGAGAGAGTTCCTCCAAACAGCGGTGAGATGCCACCAGACTTCTCAGGAATTTGGAATAAAGTCCCCAAGAGACATCCCCGTCTGTTCCTACACTGAAAAACCTCCTGTGAGGGCTTTTCCAAGCTGAGGAATGGGTGACTCTGCGTTTCTATGAGCTAATGGAACTTCCTCTTTAAGGAGAGGGGAAATGGGTCAACTCCACTGAAGAGGAAATTCTATTGAACTGTGCTTTCCTGAGTTTGTAAATAGCTATGGTCAATGGATCTCCCTTGTCTTCCCTGATCTCCATTTCTCTCCACCCCATTCCCAATGCACACAGGGTCACACAGGTCAGGTCATGACTCCTAAGATAATCCCACCCATTTCACCGAATGGAGCCCACATGGCAGCGTGGGTTGAGGGCAGTGGTCTCTGAGCCCCACCTGCGAACAGCAGAGAAGGGGACACTAACGTGATGCCCACCTGGGACAGTACGCTGGTAACTGAGCGAGGTAGTGCTAGCAGTTAGGGCTGATGTTATCAAGCGCCAATCTAGAGGACACTAGATACTTGGAACGCATGACTCATCCATTTCCTGTGGTGCTCGTGGGCTTGGGGGTTTCTTTTAAAGCAAATCCACAATTTAAAAATTTGTATTAATCACTTATGATCATTTTTATTACTGATCCACCACACCTTTCCTCACTATCAGCTTGATCTTAACTTTGTTATCACTCCCATAAACATTCACAAAGAGTGCTGGTAAACACTGACAGGGTCCAGTAAGCACTGACAAAAGAAGGGTTGGGTGCAGTGAAATTTGTGTTTCAGAAAGATAACCCTGGTCAGCCCCCGAGGCGTGAGTCAGAAGGGACCAGGAAGAAAGCTGAGAGAAGTGGTTGGAGGCATTCTTTATTAGTATTTCATTTCTTGAAGGAGTATATTAGTAACCTCTTGCTATTCGCCCAACATGGTACTCAGCCCTGGGTCAAGAGTGGTGAACGAAGGATGCACAGCTTCAAGGAGGGCACCTTCTGGTTATGAAGGTAAGCACCAAGCTGCTCAACCACAAGTATATATTACTATAATCACTGAGAAGTGTCATGAAAGACACTGCTATCCACACAACAGATGAAGGCAAGAGGCAGAGAAACGGAACGGGAGATGTATTGGCTCAGGCTGCTGTAACAAAATACTGTAGGCTGCGTGGCTTCAACAGCACAAAATTATTTTTCATTGTGCAGGAGGCTGGGATATCCAAGACCAAACTGTTGGCAGATTCATTTCTTAGTGAGGGCTCTCTTCCTGACTTGCAGATGAGGCTAAAGATTCATGATGGGTGCTTCTCCTTCTCCTTACTGAGCGGGATGGGATGGAGGAGGGGTGGCAGAGAGCTCTGGTTTCTCTTCCTCTTCTTATAAGGACCCTTTTTTCCATTTCGAGGGCTCCATTCTCACAACCTCATCTAACCCTAAGCACATGCCAAAGGCTCCGCCTCCTAATACCAGCACTTCAGGGGTTAGGGCGTCAACAGATGAATGGTGGGACCACAAACATTCATTCCACACCAGAGGCTTAAATGATAATCCAGTCAAATGAGCAGGGACAGTGGGAATGGAAAGGAAGTGACAGATTCAAAAGACATTTTGGAAGGGAGAATTGGCAAGACTTGATGATTGGCTGGAGTGAGAGAAACAGGAACCAGAGGTATTGATACTAATCATACTTCAGTGTGGGCTTCCCTGGTGACTCAGACGGCAAAAGAATCTGCCTGTAATGTGGAAGACCTGGGTTTGATCCCTGGGTTGGGAAGATCCCCTGGAGGAGGGCATGGCAACCCACTCCAGTATTCTTGCCTGGAGAGTCCCATGGACAGAGGAACCTGGAGGGCTACAGTCCTTGAGGTCACAAAGAGTCAGACACGGCTGAGCAACGAAGCACACACATACTTGAATGTGGATGATAAGAAAAGTGAAACATGGCCATGGAAGGGAGATATATGGGCAGGGGATAGAGGGGAGATGGTAAGTCCTGGAGTCGATATGACAAGTCAGCCAAGGGAAAGTTCCTCCAGCAGTTGGCAAGGCAGACCTGGCACTGGATGAGGGCTCGGAGCTGAGGCTCGGAGTTTTCAGATGTGAAAACTTTAGTGCTGTGATACACTTAGTTTGAGTCCACATCCAAAGGTGTGGAGAAGCCCATCAAGCCCCGCTGCAGTGAGAATATTCATCTGATGGTCACTCGCCTTGAGGAAAACTGGGCTGCCATTCCTCTGCTCTTAGTGACACCTGTGCTGGGCAGCTGTCTTGCAGATCCCAGTGTCGTTGGTGCCATGTTGTTCCTTGGACAATGACAGCCCATCCATCACAGGGGTGAAGTCAAGCGTTTTTCGTAAGTCAGCTGCTCTGTAGGGCTGGCTAGTTCTGGGGTAGGAGGGGTGCCTGGTAAAGACTGGTCCATGACTGCCAGAGGACAGTCTGGGTGCCACATGGTATACTCTCCCTGTACATGGAAGGAGGGGCTGGTGGAGGGTAAGGCTTCATGATGGCCCTGGAGAGAACAGAAACATTCTTTAAGATCCTGCTATCTAGTCACCCCAACACTAGCACTATTCTTTGTCCTCCCCTTCCCACCCTCTACCTATCCCCCAGAACAGTTTCTCAAAGTATAACCTACATTTAAACCATCTGGGGCTACTTGTCTTTCTAAGCTTCTCTCCAAGGCTCAGAATTTCTAAGGCTAGTGCCCAGGGACCTGCTTAGTCAGTAAGTTACAAATAATCAAGTTTCAGGGGATTCACATACACATCAAAGTCTGAGAGTCACTCCTTTGGAGGACAGCTTGACGATTTGCTGCTTGTTCTGTTAAACTCAACCCTTCTCTCCTCACTACTCCTAGAGGATATCTCCCAGTCCATACATTTAAATGCTATCTCGATGCTGATGACTTCCAAAAGTCTGAGCAGGACTTCTGAATTCTAATGCCCCTTGAGCAGCTCCATTTAGATGTCTAGCACGCATCTCAAAAATATGCCTAAAACAGAACTCTTGACTCCCTCACACACTCATTCCTCCCCAAGTCTTCCCCTCCAAATGGCACCATCATTTACCTAGTTGTTCATAACAAAAAATCAGGAGTCATTCTTTCACAACCCACATCTGATCCACTAGGTAGGTCCTAATTATCTCTACCTTCCAAATAGGTGAATCCAATTACTTATCACCACCCCCACAGGATTATCCTGGTCAAATCCATTGTCATGTCTCACCTGGACCACTGTTCATCCCCTTCCTGCCCCTCCATTTCCACTCCTGCTCCCTTAGTCTAATCCAGTGTGATTTGTACAGTATATTCAATCTAGTACAGTAACCTACATGATCTTCATAACATATGACTCAGGTCATGTTATTCCTCTTCTGGAAGCCCTCTCCTTTGATCTTGGTAAAGTCCAGATGAGCTGGTATCTGCCCACTCTCCTGACATACCTCCTGCAATCTCCCCCTGCCCACTCTGCTTCAATCTAATGTCTATCTCAGATCATTAGCCCTTGTTCCTCCCAGGTCTTCTCCTGAATGCCCTCCTCATTTGATTCAAGTGTCTCCTCAAATGGAGCCTCCTTGGAGAAGTCTTCACTGACCACCCTATCCAAGTATCCTCCCCAACTCTGTTCTATCCCTCCATCTCCAGCTTTTTGCCTTCAGAGCACTTATCATTATCTAAAATGATATGATCTATTTATATGTTTATTTGCTCATAGCCTGCCACTCCCAAGAAAATATAAGATATGTGAAAGCAGGGACTTTATCTCTTTCATTTACTCCTACATTCCCAAACCTAGAATGTAGATGCTCAGTTTGTATTTGGGGATGGAATGAATGAGCAAGCAAGTACATAAATGAATACAGACAGGTTTGCAATATAAGGAAGTCATTACTGGCAGCCTAAACTTCTCCATTCAGAAGCAGAGCCTGATTCAAGGACTTGTGGGAAGGTAGTTTATTTAGAAGTTGAGCACAAGGAACAAGAGCAAGGGACCAGGAGAAGGAAAAGCCAAAACAAGAATAGTTTATCAAGCTGGTCATGCTGGGAGCAATTGATCCCACCGGAATGTTAATTGGAGCATATAGAGAGTCCTCCAAACATCCCCTGAGAAAAGAAGTCCTGATCCATCAGTTTCTGAATTCCCCTGCTTGAGGTTCCTGCAGAGATGTTGACTCCTCTGCATTCTCAGGGTCCTGTGCAAGGTGCTGTGTGGGCTTCGCCGGAACAGGAGGAGCCAGGGCAGGAAGCAAGTGATGTGCAGTGGGCACTGGAGAAGAGACTTATTAGCACAAAGTCAGTTGGAGCCCACTCAGAACTGGCCAGAACTAGGGGTGGAGCCAAGAAGATGTACGGGGTCATAAGAGGCATCAGCTGAACCTGCTGTGATGGAGACATGCATGGGGGTCACGGCAGGGGCATTCGGTCCAGCTAGAGTGTTCAATGCACATTTGTTGGACTGAATTGAAAGGAATAACATACACAGTTTATTAGATGATGCTAAGTGAGGTTGGGAGACTCTCCCAAAACTTGAAATATTGTAAGATCTGAGCCCACAATTCAAACAGAGGACAAAGAGACCACACATGTAGCAGAACAAGTGCTGCAGCATGCTGTAACACAGTGAAGAAAGCAAGACACTCACATGGCAGAAGTGTCCATCTGTCCACTCAGGCTGCATGGACAGGCTTCCAAGGCAAGGTGGTTGGTCTAGAGATGTCCCAAGGGTAAAAGGGAAGAGGTGACAAACCCAGGGAGTGTAAAGAGTGCTTAGGAATGGAACAGATCTCAGGAGACCTGAGTTCTACCCTCACCTGAAACTGAAAGTTAAGTCATTCAGTCACGTTTGACTCTTTGCGACCCCATGGACTGTAGCCTTCCAGGCTTCTCCATCCATGGGATTTTCCAGGCAAGAGTACTGGAGCGGGTTGCTGTTTCCTTCTCCAGGGGATCTTCCTGACCCGGGAATCGAACCTGGGTCTCCCGCACTGCAAGCAGACTCTTTACCATCTGAGCCACCAGGGAAGCCCTAGCTTAATCTTATCTTGTCAACTCTGGGCCCCAGTCTTCTCATCTGCCAAATGGAGAGAATATTCTCAATCTGACTCTGCTCCTGAATTCGCTGGGCAACTGCTGTCATGGTACCTACAACATTCAGTACTCATTTCAACCTGAGCTCTCGGAGACAGAGACTCCTCTTGGTTTGTCTCTGTATCCTTCATGCTAAACCAGTGGCTAATATATAGCCTAGGTACTCAACACATTTTTGATGAATAAGTGAATGCCTGAACAAATGGATTTCTTCATAGAGAAATGCATGTGAAATATGTCGAAGAAATAATAATATCCAAACATGAGACAGCAATGATGGTAACAGTAGCCTGGGGCTAAATGGATACTTGGCAGACATCAGCACCAAAAGGAAGCGGGTAGTACATAAATTTGATTTTGTTTTCAGGCTTATCATCTTGATTTAGTCACATTATACCATGATTATTCCCTTCCCTGCTATTTTCACCCTATAGCTCTTAGGTACTGAATGTACTCAGGGCTACAGACTAAACAGGAAGCCTAGAGCAAGGGGATGTGGTCAGGAAGCAAGGTAGGGGACCGTGAAAACATTGAGCAGGCAGCCATTCACCCCTTGAGCAAACATTCATTGAACACTAGTCATGGGCAGGCCTTCTGGGAATACAGCAGGCAACAAGACATCCCTGTCTTCCTTGGCTCACCTCTGCAGCACACACACACAAGCACACATATACAACACATTCAGGTGTCTCTGCCTACCTCCTCCCCTGCCCCCCTCCCCCAGCCCCATGGAACTGAAGTCACCCACACTCTGAAACAGCCTTGCAGCTGGAGGGGACCTCAGAATCCTCAAGTCCAGCGGCAACCTTATTACAAACAAGGCACCTGGGGCCCACCAGCTACTGGGGCTAGACCTGAAGATGAGGCTTCTTACATTTTCCACCCCTCTCCCTCCCCATGGCCCCCTGCCTGTGTATGAGAAACCTCCTCCTAGGCTTTGGAGAAGGGGAGATAGCCCCCAAGGCTCTGCAGGGACAACCCAGAAGACAGGGAGTCTGGCAGGGCCTCCAGCACCACCCCACCTGTTGTTTTGTTGACCTGCTGCTGCTCTGGGCAGGCAGAACATTTTCACTTCTAGTCCCCAAGTGTGAGAATTCACCAGGCCACTGGCTTCCTGTTTTGTACTAGAACTGCTTAAATATCACTGCTTCTAGATGGTTTTTTGATCACTAAGCATTTTTAAAAATACAGTAAGGAGAGACCCATCTGCTCCCACTTTGAGGTTCTCAGAACCCTGGGCCAGAGAGAGGAGCAGGAAGACACTGGCATGGGGCAAGGTCCTTAAAACTGGAAAGGGAGCTACAGAAGTGCAGAGCCCCCTCCTCACCTGCCCAGCTTCTTCATGGGTTTGGCCATCCCTTAGTTTAACCCTCAAATAGAAAAACTCAAATAGAAGATCTGCACTTTCTCCAGATTTGTGTCACTGGATGATCAAAGGGTTGAGGTTGGGAAGACAGAATCAAAAGTTCTGGTTTTTCAGAGCACCCAGGATTGGTCCAGGGATGAAGCAACAACCAAGATTCCCTGAAGAGACTGAAGATTCCTACAACATAATTTCCTGAGGAGTCACTGGCTATGGTCAGAGCTGTACAAGGCACCATAAAGAACTTAGAAAAGGTGTAAGATCTGAATTTTGCCAGCAAGAAGTACCCATCAAGTAGGGGAGAGTGAGGTTACTCTCAAGAGGGAATGTATTCCCTCATAGTGCCTAGCACAGTTCTTGACCTGTTATAGAAACTGTAAGAATGAATGAATACAAGGGAATGATCAATAATTAGGTTACAGGAGAGTATCTGGAATTAAGAACTAAAAGACAAGGAGGTCCATAGGTCTTGAGGGAGTTTCTCTGGAGAAGTGAAAATTGAGCTGACATAAAGAATGGGCAGAATTGGGATTCCCTGGTGGCTCAGTGGTAAAGACGCTGCCTGCCAATGCAGGAGACGTGGGTTCCATTCCTGGTCTGGGAAGATCCCACATGGCACGGAGCGGATACTTCCATGAGCCACAGCTATTAAGGCTGTGCTCTAGAGTTCATGAGCCACAAATGCTGTGGCCCATGCTCCCCCAGAGCCTGTGCTCCACAACGAGAGAAGCCACCGCTGAGAAACCCATGCACCACAACTACAGATTAGCCTCCTCTCCCCGAAACTAGAGAAAAGCCCACACAGCAACAAAGACCCAAGAATTAATAAATTATATATTTTTTAAAATCTTGCTTTAAAATTAAAAAAATAAGCAGAAATTGATGATTTGGAGGTGAAAGGGGGTATAAAAAGTAGAAGAAAGATTGAGGAATGGGTCGATGAGAAACTCACAGCTGAAGACAGGGCCTGGAGAGCCCTGGCTTCTGAGAAGTCCTTCTCAGCACATCAGGGGCTGGAAAAGCGATGAGAGACCAGAGGGAGGGGCCTTCTTCCTTTGGGGCCAGGGATCTCAGAGAGCTGCTAGCTTGGGCAGAGGCTAAAAGTGAGGAAGGGTTACAAAGAAAATACAGTCTTGCCTGGCCTTAAGCAAATCATTTCACCAGACCCTGAGCCTCTGTTCCCTCGCCTGGGAGACGGGGAGGATGAAATGAGACAGTGCATTTGAAGTCCCTGTCTTGCACTAATCCAAGGCCCGTGTTAGTGTTTCACCTTCCTGCTCAAGAAGGGATAGGTTGGAAATGGTCCAGTCTTCAGTACTCATCGGTCTTGCTGCTGCTGCTGCAAGTCACCTCAGTCGTGTCCGACTCTGTGTGACCCCATAGACGGCAGCCCACAAGGCTCCCCTGTCCCTGGGATTCTCCAGGCGAGAAAACTGGAGTGGGTTGCCATTTCCTTCTCCAATGTGTGAAAGTGGAAAGTGAAAAATGAAAGCGAAGTCACTCAGTCGTGTCCGACTCTTAGCGACCCCATGGACTGCAGCCCACCAGGCTCCTCTGTCCATGGGATTTTCCAGGCAAGAGTACTGGAGTGGGATGCCATTGCCTTCTCCGCATCAGTCTTAGCCAGGGTCAAAAAAAAGACGAAGTCATATTTAGGATCCTAAACTATCAGGGTCAAAGGCAACTGCAGCCATCAACTTCAGCTGCCACCTCCTGCGTTAGAGAGTTATCACTACACTTTATATGTGCCTCTTTTGTGTATGAAATGCACTAAACTGTGGTGGTTTAGTTGCTAAGTCATATTCAACTCTTTATGACCCCATGGACTGTAGCTCACCAGGTTCCTCTGTCCATGGGATTCTCCAGGCAAGAATACTGGAGTGGGTAGCCATTTCCTTCTCTAGGGATCTTCCCGACTCATGTCTCCTGCATTGCAGGTGGGTTCTTCTACTATTGAGCCACCAGAGAAGCAGGAATATAATTTTCCTTGACTCTGCACATGCTATATAAGGAAACACTCATTTAGCTGGAAGCACAGTTTATGATAATGTGGATGATTTTCCATCTTTTTCCTTTTTCAAAGTTCACAACGGATCCTGATGCCTGAACACCTGAGTAAGCTCTTGTTGGCGAGAAGCTGGGTGTGAAATGAGCCTGCAGGGCATTTTTGGTCAGTGGTCATGAAATATAGTACTGCCCAGGCTCTTCAGATACAGGAAGTCAGAATCCACTAAGGAGAGTGAAAAAGCTCACCTCTGGAGAATCCAGCCTGGATGGGAATGGCCAGACACCAGGGCCACACACAACTGGCTCTTCCTGGCAGAGGGCTCCAAAAGATAAGCAATGCTCACTGCAGCTCTCAGCAGATCACAGAGGAGGTGGGATTAAACGGGGAAAGCAGCACTGTCACTCCCAGAGAAGACAACGGAGTGCCCTAGGGAGTTTTCTCTTCTCTTTTCTGCTATAGGCAGCTGCTCAGATTATGGTATGCCTACTAAGTGCCAGCTCCTGTGGCACTAAACACAGAGTTGTTATTCAGTCGCCCAGTCACATCTGACTCTTCATGACCCCATGGACTGCACCACGCCAGGCCTTCCTGTCCCTCACCATCTCCCAGAGTTTGCGCAAGTTCATGTCCATTGCATCAGTGATGCCATCCAGCCATCTCATCCTCTGTTGTCCCCTTCTCCTCCTGCCCTCAGTCTTTCCCAGCATCAGGGTCTTTTCCAATGAGTCACTCTTCGAATCAGGTAACCAAAGTATTGGAGCTTCAGCTTCAGCATCAGTCCTTCCAATGAATATTCAGGGTTTCCTTTAAGATTGACTGGTATGATCTCCTTGCTGTCCAAGGAACTCTCAAGAGTTTTCTTCAGCACAACAGTTTGAAGGCATCTGTTCTTCGGCATTCTGCTTTCTTTATGGCCCAGTTCTCAGAGAGCCCAGAGATTTGGAAAAAAAAAAAAAAAAGATAGGACTCTTTCTGCTTCAAGTAAAAGAGAGGGGTCTTGAGGAAATAGTCCATTAAGTGCCAGATGCTGCAATTTAATCCCAGGATGAAGTGACCGCCCGTGACCACACAGCATGGCAGGACAGGTTCTACCCCAGACCCTGTTCTACAGTGCTCCTCCCTCCAAGCCCGGAGGTCAGGCTGTATCCAGGCGGCCTTGCCTCTGTCAGTTGCTGGCTGTGCAGCCTTAGGCAAAGAATACCAACTCTCTGAGCATCAATCTCTCTGTATGTAAAATGAGACCGATAGTCATCTCTGCATCACAAGGTTGCCACCAGGCTCAAGACACAGTGGCGCGTGTGGAAGTGCACCGCACTCTGCAGACTCTGCACTGTATAAGCAGTTTCTTCTCTTCCTCATGTCACCTGGGCATCCTTCTCTAGCACCAGGCAGGCTTCTGTGGCCACAGTGGGTGTTTCCTTCCACTCAGCTGGCATTTATTAAGCACCTCCTATTGACTCCACTTTTAATGGTTACTAAAAACCTGCGGGACTTAACCCTGCCTGCTCGGGTGGCATCAAGTCTAGAGTCCAAGGGAAGCCACAGGAAAGATGAGACTTGAGCCAACCATGGAGATTAGATGTGGCCGGGGGTGGGGGTCGGGGGGAGAAGGCATTCTAGGCAGGAGAACAGCCTTGGCAAAGACTCCAAAGAGGAACAGGGTGACAGTCAGTGGCCTGGCAATGGCCAGTCCACAGAACTGCGGCGTCTCCATGACTGCCTCCTGGCTTCTGGGGCCAGGGAGGTGAAGAAAAGTTAGGAGGAAGGGAAGGACCTGGGTGGCGGGGGCGGTGCTGGCATCGCCATGGGTCAAGGTGCCCAGCAAATAACCAGACTTGGAGCCAGATTTCTAGACATCTGCTCCCTCGCCATTTCTGAATGAGCCAGAATCTGCCCCCAACAGAAACATGTAGAGTCCAGGGTAAAGAAAGCTGCACTAGCCAGTCAGACAACGGAAGTCAGGAAAACGAGGGGGAGGCAGAGAGGACAGGGAACACGTCAGAGGACCCAAAAAGAGGAAGTGGCGGAGTCTCAGTTCCGCTCCCCAGGATAGGAAATACCCTCCATTCTCCCAGCCTAGGGCAGCTGTCCCTGTCTCCCTACCTGCAGCCATCAAACCTGGGGCCAAGACCACCTGGGCCCAGGACCCTAGCCTTTGCAGTTTCCCCAGGTCACTTTCAGGGGTTAGGAAGGCCCTGCCAGGGCTGCAGACCCAGGATCCACACTGAGCAGGGCGCAGCTGAGCGTTTACTGATACTGGACACCCCCTTGGGTTAAGCAATGGTGCTCAGCCCTCAGAACTGAAATGCAAGGAGGAAGGGCACCACGTCAGCCCGTAGCCCCTCCCCGCACCTCTCCCAATGGACCTTTGAGGAAGGGAGGGGTCCAGAGTCTAGGGGGGCCCCTCCCCACCTCCACCTACCCAGGAATAGAGGAGTTGGGGCCCAGCCAAAGACCTCCAAAGACAGAGACTTGGCTTATTAAGTTGTAACCTGGCTCTGTCGGGAGAATGGCCCCCAGGCCCTGGCGAGTCAATCTGTTAAAATCCAAAACAAGAAAGAAACCAGGCTTCAGAAAAGAGAGGACAGGAGGACAAATGTGACTTTTCTCTTCACCTATTATGGTCCTGGGCCTCTGTATATTATTGGCCTTGTTCTGGGACATCGTGAGGGAGACCCGTGGCTGGTAGCTCTAACTGCTATTTTCACCAGTGGCAGGACCCCCATTAGACCCTGCTCCATCCACAGCTGCCTCAGGAATTCAGTCCCTCTGGACTGAACAATGCTGCATAAAGTACCTACTAAACTGACATCCCGGGGCTTTCCAGGAGGTGCTAGTGGTAAAGAACCCGTCTTCCAATGCAGAAGACACAGGTTCAATCCCTGGGTTGGGAAGACCCCCTGGAGAAGGAAACAGCAACCCACTCCAGTATTCTTGCCTGGAGAATCCCGTGAACAGGAGCCTGGCAGGCTACAGTCCATGGATCACACAGAGTCAGACACAACTGAGGCAGCTTAGCATGCAAGCTGACATCCCAGTTTGGGCCCCACCTCAGGTCCAGTAGGGTATAGACTGGAGGAAGGAGTAATGACTCATGAACAAACTGTTCTCCTGTCCACTAAGCTATACCTGGTTGTTGATTTCCCATGTGCATTATCTGGTTTATTTCAGGCTAATCTATGTTCCTCTTACCCCATTCTCACCATTTCTGGTCCACTTTCCACATTAGAAGGCAGGCCTTGCACAGGAAATGGAGTACATGGGAGAGACAGCTATCTACACCAGGCCCTCCCCATCACAGGAACCTAAAAATAAGAATTTGTTTCTAGACTGTTCTCAGCACTGCCCTCAACATTGTCTGGGAGGCACAGAGGCTGGTCAGTAGCAAGGGAAACAGACACAGGTGGTGGACAGATGTGTGGGAGGGCATGAGGGGTTGGGTAGTGAGGTGGGGGGACTTGCAGAAAGTGCCAGAACCAAGGGCAGAGGGGGGCAGGGCAGAGTCAAGGCCTAAGCTCAGTATACAGCTCTCAGGAGAAGTTGGCTTATGGTAGGAAGGTTTAAAAGCATCTGGAATGACTCTTCCTCCCACATGACTTTGCCTGTGGAGGCTATGACAGGTTTTCTGGCCCCGGTGTCAGTCCCCCAGGGGAAGTGGCTGGGGATGCCCAATGGAGAGCTCCCCTCTGGAATCTCCAAGCCCCACCCACGCCGCCCAGCTGGGAGGGCTCTGCTCTCCGGGGCACCTGGAACCTGTGGCCACAGGCTCAGGGGCCCCCCAGGAACCAGCCCCTCCTCCTCAGGAAATGGCCTTCTCTTGGTTTCTGTGAGAAAGCCGCTGTGACGTCACAGACTCTGTTCCCAGAGGTCTGACTCTCCCGGGGACTCTCATGCTGCAGGCTGGGGTGTCCCAAAAGAAGACTCCTCAATGTTCACAAGAGGGGCCAGGCCAGGCCTTGAAGACCCAGGGGTTGAAGGCAGGGGAAGCCCAAGAGGGGTGGATTCTGAGCCAGGAACCTCCTCCTGCAGAAAAAGATAAGGGGACATGACAAAGAAATGAGTCTTGGAAAGGATTCCTCTAAACCAGGGCTCCTCAACTTCCGGGATCTAAAGCCTGATGATCTGAGGCGGAATTGATGTACTAATCATAGAGATAAATTGCACAATAAATGAAAATGCTTGAATCATCTCGAAACCATCCCCCATGCCCATCTGTGGAAAAATTGTCTTCCACAAACCTGGTCCCTGATGTCAAAAAGATTGGGGACTGCTGCTCTGAACCATCACATATGGGCAGAGGGAGAAACATATAGAGGAGCTGAGTGTGGGGTCCTATGTGGAGATGGGAGAGAAACCAAACTGAGGGTCCATGAGGGACTGCTGGAAGGAAAGAGTGTTTAGATGGGAGAAAGCAACTGTGATGCAAAGAGGGATGTGCTTAAAGGCAGGCAAGGAAAGGTGTGATCATGGGGTTCGCCAGCCAGGAAGCAAGGACGGCTCCTGGGCTTAGAAAGTTCAACAAGTTCAGAAGTTCTACAGCGATGCTTCTTGGAGAGGGTGGCCATCTGGAGCCTTCATCTCAGAGCAAAGGGTTGAGATAGAAAGCTCCATTCTAAAAACTTCCATCTGATTAGAAAGGAAAGAAAGGCATGAATGAGGTGGACAAGAGTAAAAGGAGCAACCCAGTGGAGCAAGAGGCAGGGACAGCATGATCCCAGATCTTTGCTCTCAAGATCATCTCCTACAGCACTCACTCCCCGGAGGATGAACCACATCATCTGTGGGTTCCAAGCCATCTTTGGTGCTAGGCTTGGGTGCCTGAACCACCTGAGGACCACACTGGGACATCAGGTTCACTCAGGAGCTCACCAATATTCCACTCACCTCTCTGGGGCTCCAGAAAGTTGACACTCCCTTCATCAGACCAGCCTGTCTGAGAACTTCATGTAGCCTCCGTCTGAACTGCTAATGTGGCCACTGATGGTGAAGGGAGGACCCATCTCCAGATCCTTCAGGTTCCTGAGAAAGACCATCCAATCAAGTTACTGGGGCTGAGAACCTGGCCTCTCTCTGGGACCAGAGCATGGGAAAAACTTCCAGCAGTGACTCGCTGACTCACTGACTTATTTTCTAGTATGAGAGTTACCCAACCCTAGGGCCAGATGAGAAGCAGGCCTGCTGTGTGGCAGAGACCAGATGAGACGACTTACCACAGGAGGACTTTCTGAATCTTCTTGCAATAACTCAAGACACTCCTTGAACCCAATTGTCTTCATTTGCTCCTCTCTTTGGACAGCATGTTATGTCTGAGATTATATCTGTAACCAGGCATGTGTCCACCACGGGCAGCTTAAAGACAGATACTATGCCAAGTTATCTTTGTACCCTTAGAAACTAAGGCCACAATACTTACTGCAATAGAATCTTTACTGAATAAATGATGGGTGAGTGAATATATGAACGGATGGATGAATGGATGATGCCGACCCAGGGGTGAATGCTAAGTAGATCACTGTCATTAGGATCTTCCATGTCCTGTCTGTGTTAAAGTTTTCTTTCATGGAACTTTCTACATGGACCCTGCTCCACCCTTTTCTCTTGCTTGCTCCTCCATGGGGAGGAGGCAGGGAAGGGAAGTAATAAGTTTGAGCTCCATCTTTGATTCTTTCTCAAGCATACATAGCCCCCCACCCCCATCCCACTCCGATCTGTCCTGAATCTACTCACCGGATTTGGTACAAGTTGAAGACAAAATTAGGCCCTAGAAAGACAATCAGAAAATAAAGGGTTGGTACCTCCAGGGAGAGTGACCCACCACTCTTCTGGGAGCATATGTTCCACCCTCATGCCTGTCTGGGAGGTGTGGATGGCTAGGCTGGGCCTCAGGATGTCATGGAAGGTTCCCAGTCTCCTTCAGTGTCTTCTTCCTGCTCCAAACTCTTGGGTACATTCCCTTCTTTCTAGACAGAAACACCAGCTCTTTGAGGATAGATCCTGCCACTGGGGATCTCTCCATTAAGGGCAGTAACGACTCTGGGAAGGAGGCTGGAATCCAGACTCCGCCACTTTCCAACTCTGTGACTCTAGCCTCATATCTTTGTTAAACACACACACACACACACACAGAGACTAAAAATTTCATCTTCACATGGAATTTTTTTTTAAATCATATTAGGCACAAGTACGTTGGCACATAGTAGGTGCTCAACAAACATCCTTGGAAGCTGTTGAATTTAACCACAGATACAGGAAATGTTCTCTGCTTCTTGGGACTCTAGTACGTGCTAAGTGACTTCGTGTCTGACTCTTTTCGACCCTATGGACTGTAGCCCACCAGGCTCCTCTGTCCACACGATTCTCCAGGCAAGAATACTGGAGTTGGTCACCATGCCCTCCTCCAGGGATCTTCCCGACCCAGGGATGGAACCCACGTCTCTTATGTCTCCTGCACTGGCAGGTAGGTTCTTTACCACTAGCACCACCTGGTAAGCCCCCAGGAGTCTAGTACACCCTCCCAGATCTCCTGGGTTCTATGGGAAATGAAGATGTGAATCAGAGTTGGGGGCACCCCCAGCAAATTCCAGGAGATGCCCAGTGGGGCTGAAGCATCAGCAAGCTCAGAAGGCCCCAAGACACACAGGCAGGAGAAGAGAGGACACGGAGCCAGGGGTAGAAAAGACATCTGGAGCTTGGGCAGTCTAGCCCATCACCCTTGGCCTTGGGGCCCACACAGGCCTGGGAGATGGACTCCTGTGAGTTCTGAGGGAGGAGGAAGCTGACTGCTTGCTGGGTGTGGGAAGAGCCCCCCATTCAATAAAGGCCCCAGAACCCTACCCCCGTCACCTCAAGGGCTCAGCCACCCCACCCAAGTCTTGGACCATTGCAGCCACCACAGGAAATATTTTTGCATGACACCATTCTAAAGAGTTTGCTGCCCCATCTGGCCTGGCCAAATACCATGGAAGAGGAGGGGCTGGGTTGAGCTGGGTCAGCCAAGGTCCGGCACTCACTCACCCTCCCAGCAGTACCCGCGCTGGTACCACTTGGCCAGGCTGTAGCCCAGGATGGACACGAGCAGCAGCGACAGCCCCACGCAGAGGATCAGGCCCAAGGTGCTGATGGAGTCGTCACCTGCAGAGACACACAGCCTTTGCCCAGCTGCCCAGAGCCCTCTCGCAGCCCCGGACTCAACTGATTGCACCCTGTTCCAAGTTTCCTCTCTTCCTACCTCACTGCCATCAAAATGACTGTCCCCTAAGAATCTGGATCTTGGGAACTTCCCTGGTGGTCCAGTGGTTAGGACATTGCCTTCCAATGCAGGGGTGCGGGTTCAATCCCTGATTAGGGAGCTAAGATTCCCATGTGCCTCATGGCCAGAAAACAAGAACATAAACAAATGAAGCAATATTCTAACAATTTCAACGAAGACTGTGAAAATGGTCTACATCCAAAAAATCTTCAAAAAAGGAAAAAAAAAAACAAAACAGTGCTGCTTTGCACATTGAGGTGCTTGTATCTTTTAAAAAAACAAGACTCTGGATCTGGGCTAGCTGGTTCACCTCAGCTATACTAAGATGTCAATGGCTGATATTTGATTTTTTTTTTTTTTAAGAGTTAGCTTGTTATTCCAAAGTAGCAGTCCTCTGACAGTAGAAATAATTTGGAGTTGGGACACCTTCCCGAAGCTGCAGCTTTCTACTTGTTGACAAAGATACTGCTCTTTGGGGAGGAGCCCAGGACATCTCTTCAGGAAGCAGCAAAGGCAGCCTGAATGCCCCCAAGAGCAAAGACACACAGATCCTCAGTCCTCTCCCCACAAGACTTTCATGTGTGGTAGCAGGGTGTTAACCCCCTGGGTTCTGTTTGCTGCTTATACTTATCATTTCTTCCCTTTTTGTGGTATGAGCTCTCAGCTAAATTTATATTTTATTTGTAAAGCCACACTGAGAAAAAGACAAAGAGAAGGAAGAAGAGAGAGAGATTGGAAACCTACTGAAGCAGAAGCAAAGTAGGAAGCCAAATTTGCAGGGAGAGGCTAACCATGGAGACAAACAGGGATGATTCAGCCCTTCCCAGGGCACAGCAGGAAGAGGAGGGACAGCCCACTCTTGCTGGGTGAGGGGCCAGGAGTGTGGAAAAATGGAGTAATTTCCCATCTACAGGGCCTGGTATCCTCAGGCTCTAGAGGTGTTGCCATGAGGCCAGGAGGTACAGCCTTTGGTGTACACCAGGCTTGTGTCTGAAGCCCACACCCATCATTTCTAAAATGTGGGACCTGAGTAAATTCCTCTCCCTCACTAGACTTCAATTTGCTCTTATGAAAAATTACTATAATAATAAATACACATGGAGTTGTGGTGGTGATTAATGGAGATGCTGTATACAGAGCACTTGGGAGCAGACCTGACATACAGGAAGTGTTCAGTTAATGTTGTGTGTGTGTGCTCAGCGGAGAAGGCAATGGCACCCCACTCCAGTACTGTTGCCTAGAAAAGCCCATGGACAGAGGAGCCTGGTGGGCTGCAGTCCATGGGGTCACTAAGAGTCAGACACGACTGAGCGACTTCACTTTCACTTTTCACTTTCATGCATTGGAGAAGGAAATGGCAATCCACTCCAGTGTTCTTGCCTGGAGAATCCCAGGGACGGGGGAGCCTGGTGGGCTGCCGTCTATGGGGTTGCACAGAGTCGGACACGACTAAAGCGACTTAGCAGCAGCAGGGTGTGCTCAGTCGTGTCTGACTCTTTGTGACCCCCTGGACTGTAGCCCACCAGACTCCTCTGTCCAAGGAATTTTCCAGGCAAGAATACTGGAGTGGGTTGCCAAATCCTCTTCCAGGGGATCTTTCTGACACAGGGATCACACTCCTGCCTCTCCTGTCTTCTGCATCAGCAGGCGATTCTTCACCACCAGCGCCACCGTCATTATCATTGTTGTCGTTACTATCATCAAGTGATGAGACTGTTTTCCTTTTTTCTAAATTTTATTTTTATTTATTTTTTTAATGCCAAAACATTTTGTATTGAGGTACAACCAATTAACAATGTTGTGATAGTTTCAGGTGAGCAGTGAGGGGACTCAGCCATGCATATAATGTATTCATTCTCCCCCAAACACCCTTCCCATCAAGGCTGGCACATAACAATGAGCAGAGTTCCATGTGCTATACGATAGGTTTCTGTTGGTTATCCATTTTAAATACAGCAGTGTGTACATGATCTTCCCAAAGTCCTTAACTATCCCTTCACCCTCGCCCGGCAACCATAAATTCATTTTCTAAGTCTGTGAGTCTCTTTCTGTTTTGTAAGTAAGTTCATTTCTTTTTAGATTCCACATATAAGGGATGTCATATAATATTTCTCCTTCTCTGACTTACTTCACTCAGTATGACACTCTCTAGGTCCATCCATGTGGCTGCAGATAGCCTTATTTCATTCTTTTAATGGCTGAGTAATATTCCACTGTGTATATATACCACATCTTCTATAAATATTTCACAATTTCCCCCACCCAAGCCTTTCCCTCTCTCTTTCCCTCTCCCATGCTCCTGACCCTTCTTCCGTTACAGCAGCCAAGTTATCCTCTGAGAGTTTGACACCCAAATGCAGAGAGATAGTGTCTCTCCTCCTATTTTTAGATTCCAAAAGCCCAGGCCCTTAGAAAAATGGATTCACAATACAGATGAGAGATGAACAGAAGCAAGATTAGCGTTCTTGTTATACTATGGAAAAATTTCCAGCTTGGGGGAGGAGAAGAAAGAAAGTGAAGTACAGTGAGAGATGGGGGGTGGGGTGGGGAACATTGAAAAGATATCGGTGGACTCTACATAGAGAAAGTCCTTATTCCCTGATCTGAAGTGGAGCCCAGAGAGGCAACAGAATTCTTAGATAGAGTTGTGGGATCTGAGAGCCGGGCTGAGTCCCAGAAAGACAGCAAGACCCCAGTAAGGAGAGTGCTAGCAAGCTCCTGGGCAGACGGAGCCTTGGACAGCCTTCGAGAGTTACGGTGACCTCTTATGCTTTTGTTACTGTTGTTCAGTCACTCACTCGTGTCCGACTCTTTGCAACCCCATGGACTGCAGCAACCAGGCTTCTCTGTCCTCCATTATCTCTCAGAGTTTTCTCAAATTCATGTCTACTGAGTCAGTGATGCTATCTAACCATCTCATCCTCTGCCACCTCCTTCTTTTGCATTCATGCATGGAAGCAATCAAATGATTTCTGGGTCCCTACAAAAGGCAGGAAAGTCAGAGAGGGGCTCTCCAGACCTGAAGGAGCTAAACACCTGGGACCTAGGAACACCTCTGTGGCACTCTGCCTAGCTGACGCTCAAAGCCCAGTCTAAGGGATTGCCGTCACAAGTGTGCCAGGTGAACAGTTGGTACAAGGGGATATACCCCTCTCCCTCACTCCTTAAGTCTCTGAGTAAAGGAGGAAACAGATCCTCAAAGCCACTGATGGCAATCTCCGTGCCAGGCACTTGTCTAGGTGCTTGTATTACAGCAATAAATAAAACACAAAAATCCCTGTTTTCATGAAGATTATATTCCAGTGGAGGGAGACAGACAAAAAAAATTAAGAAATAAATTTTATAGTATATTGGAAGACCACACATACTAGGGAGAAAGAGATAAGCAGAGGAAGAAATGGAATGCATCATGAAAATGAGAGTAGCTTTAAATAAAGGGATCGGAAATACCTGTAAAATGTGACAATTGAGAAAACCACACTTTTGGTGAGAGAAAGAACAAGCCAGGTAGATAATCAGGTAAAAAGTTTCTAAGAGGGAGCAGCAGGTAGAATTGAGGCAGGAGCACACCAAGCAGGTGCTAGATGCATCAGGGAGCCCCGAGTGATGAGTAGGGACAGGGAGTGGGGAAGAGCAGTGAGAGATGGGGTGGAAGGAGCCAGATCACTGCAGTGCTTTGAAGGCAATAGGGGAATTTGGTTTTTCCTCTGAGCAAGACAGAGAATTGTGAGCAGAGAAGTGACATGATCCGAGGTTTTCAGAGGACCACTCATCAGCTACCATATTAAGGGTAGATGCAGCAGGGAATAATGATGAAGGGAGACAAGTCAGAAGGCTATTGCAAAGATCCAAGCAAGAGATGATCATTGAAGAGAAGTAGCGCCAAGATACTGAGAGGCCAAAGTCAGAGAGAGATCATCTATGTGGTTAAGAGAGAGCATAACAGTGACCCAACAGCTCAAGTCCAGAGGCAGGTCGACAGATAACTCAACAAGGCATGGTGGTAACATTGTGGTGTTTATGGAAGCTGGGGTTTTGAAGGGTTCCATCAAAGAGAAATATTAATAACCTCAGATACACAGATGATACCACACTTATGGCAGAAAGTGAAGAGCTAAAGAGCCTCTTGATGAAAGTGAAAGAGGAGAGTGAAAAAGTTGGCTTAAAACTCAACGTTCAGAAAACTAAGATCATGGCATCTGGTCCCATCACTTCATGGCAAATGCGGAAAAATGGAAACAGTGAGAGACTTTATTTTCTTGGTCTCCAAAATCACTGCAGATGATGACTGCAGCCATGAAATTAAAAGATGCTTGCTCCTTGGAAGAAAAGCTATGACCAACCTAGACAGTATATTAAAAAGCAGAGACATTACTTTGCCAACAAAGTCAAAGCTATGGTTTTTCCAGTAGTCATATATGGATGTGAGAGTTGGACTACAAAGAAAGCTGAGTGCCGAAGAATTGATGCTTTTGAAGTGTGGTGTTAGAGAAGACTCTTGAGAGTCTCGAGGACTGCAAGGAGATCCAACAAGTCTATCCTAAAGGAAATCAGTCCTGAATAACCATTGGAAGGACTGATGTTATAGCTGAAACTCCAATATTTGGCCGCCTGATGAGAAGAACTGGCTCACTGGAAAATGACCCTGATGCTGGAAAGATTGAAGGCAGGAGGAGAAGGAGACTACAGAGGATGAGATGGTTAGATGGCATCACTAAGACGATGAAGATGAGTTTGAGTAGGCTCCAGGAGTTGGTGATGGACAGGGAAGCCTGGCGTGCTACAGTCCATGGGGTCACAAAGAGTCGGACACAACTGATCAAAGAATTCTGCCCAGGAGTAGAAAGTACTCATAGGAAAGCACCACCAGGTAAATCACAGCCTGCCGAGACCTGGCCGGTGAGAGAAGAAGATGTATTATTTCTGTTTGCTACCACTTGGTCCCCACGCCCAACAGTGCCATCTGGCTTAGATGTGGCTTACAGACACATTTAATTACTATCCTATTTTACCTCTTTATCTTTCTAGAATACTCCTTTAACTAATACTCTTTACTTATTCTCCCTTTTGCATACCTTTAAATTTTTATTATAAAATATTTCATGCACACAAGAAGTATATAGAAAAACATGGTGAATATCCCTGTGCCTACTACTAATCTTCAAAGAATTCTAAAATTTTACCATTCTTGCTCATTATCTCAATTTCAGGGCAGTTTTCTGCTATCTCTCCCTCTAAGTAACTTTTCTCCCAAATTTGGTGTTCAGCTTCCCTATGCATGGTTTTTATACTATTAGCTCATTTTCCCCAAACTATGTCTATATGAATACATATTTATTTATGTATAGAAAGGGGGGGATATATATGTGGCATTGTTTTGCATGTTTTCAAACTTTATAAAAATGACAGATTACTTCTACTTTCAGCTGCCATGGAACAAAGGAGGCCAGATTTGCTCTCTCATCTTAAATAACTAGAAACCCAAACAAATACGTAAAACAGCAGAGAATGGTAGTGCAGTGCACGATAGTGCTGTCTGAAAAAAGAAAATGAAATGAAGTGTGATCCATGATTGTTGAGCTTATTGCATGGGGTGAGTTTCCAACTCACAGTACGGGGGGACCCAAAGAGAGTCTTGGGTCCTGCCAAGGGAGTAATAAGGACCATAAAGAAGACAGAGCACCAAGAATTGATGCTTTTGAACTGTGCTGCTGGAGAAGACTCTTGAGAGTCCCTTGGACTTCAAGGAAATCAAACCCTGAATATTCACTGAAAAGACTGATGCTGAAGCTGAAGCTCCAACTTTGGCCACCTGATGTGAAAAGCCGACTCATTGAAAAGACCCGGATGCTCAGAAAGACTGAAGGCAGGAAGAGAAGGAGATGACAGAGGATGAGCTGGTTGGATAGCACCACTGATTCAATGAATATGAGTTTGAGGAAACTCTGGGAGATTGTGAAGGACAGGGAAGCTTGGCGTGCTACAGTTCATGGGGTCACAAAGAGCTGGACACGACTGAGTGACTGAACAACAACAACATTAAATGCTCTAAATGTATTTCTAAATACCACTTTAGCTTCATACTGTTATATTTGATATGTAACATTTTTACCTGTGTCTGATCCAGATGTTCTGTCATTTCAAGCAGAATTTTTCTCTTTAATCCAGGAATTCTTTGGCAGTGCCTTTTTAGTTTCTAAATATATGGAATAAGGTCTTTGTCTTTTTACTGTTAATTTGGATAGATGTTGGTTATAACATTATGGCTGATATTCTATAAGAAATTAATTTAATTTAAATTAATTAAAATTAAATTAATTTCAGCAATGGCTCAATATTTCCATCTAATTCATGAAGTCAAAGTAAAGCTTTTAGAAGTTCATTTTGTATAAGGTAAAATGCCTGAGATCATTGTGAATGTTATTGAAAATTTAGTTTAAGAGTTTAATGTTAATGATAAAGTTCTTTTTTCATTTTTCGTACTTTTTTCATTCTGTGCTTCAGTCTTGGATATTTTTTCTCACCTATTTTGTACTTGACTAATTCTCTCTTAAGAGAAAAAAAGTGAAAGTGAAGTCGCTCAGTTGTGTCCGACTCTTTGCGACCTCATGGACTGTAGCCTATCAGGCTCCTCCATCCATGGGATTTTCCAGGCAAGAGTGCTGGAGTGGATTGCCATTTCCTTTTCCAGGGGATCTTCCTGACCCAGGAATCGAACCCGGGCCTCCCGCATTGCAGGCAGACGCTTTACCGTCTGAGCCACCAGGGAAGCTTTTAATTCTCTCTTAAGCTGCATCTAACTTGTTATTAAACCATCCTTTGTGTTCCTAATTTCAGTTATTGTACTTCTCATCTCCAAAATTTTGACTTATTTTTTTGGCTTATTTTTATAATTTTTAATTATTTGTCAATTTTTCCATCAAGTCATTTATTTGCTATACCACTTTCATTTATTTTTTTATTGGTTGTCCTAAGGCTTATAATAGGAAGTCAGGATGGCTGAGCAGTCTAAGGCGCTGTGTTCAGGTCACAGTTTCCCCTGGAGACATGAGTTTGAATCCCATGAAATTAAAAGACGCTTACTCCTTGGAAGGAAAGTTATGTCCAACCTAAATAGCATATTCAAAAGCAGAGACATTACTTTGCCAACAAAGGTCCATCTAGTCAAGGCTATGGTTTTTCCAGTGGTCATATATGGATATGAGAGTTTGACTGTGAAGAAAACTGAGCGCTAAACAATTGATGCTTTTGAACTGTGGTGTTGGAGAAGACTCTTGAGAGCCCCTTGGACTGCAAGGAGATCCAACCAGTCCATCCTAAAGGAGATCAGTCCTGGATGTTCATTGGAAGGACTGATGCTAAAGCTGAAACTCCAATACTTTGGCCACCTCATGTGAAGAGCTGACTCATTGGAAAAGACCCTGATGCTGGGAGGGATTGGGGGCAGGAGGAGAAGGGGACAACAGAGGATGAGATGGCTGGATGGCATCACCAACTGGATGGACATGCGTTTGTGTGAACTCTGGGAGTTGGTGATGGACAGGGAGGCCTGGCATGCTGCTATTCATGGTATCGCAAAGAGTTGGACACAACTGAGTGACAGAACTGAACTGAACTGAAGGCTTATAATATGAATCTTTAACTGATCACAGTCACATATAAGTTTAAAGTAAATGATGAAGATATATCATGCAAAAAATAATCAAAAGAAAGCTGAAGAAGGATAAAAGAAGACATTTCATAATGATACAAAGACTGATTCATCAAAATGGAGCCCTAAATGTGCATGCATCTTTATTATACAGTTTTAAAACACAAGAGGAAAAAATGGACAACTAAAAGAAAAACTAGACAAATCCTTAATTGTCATTAAAGAACCTAACTCTTCTCTCTCAGTAATTAATGGAACATGAAATCAGTAAGTATATTGAAGACACAAACAACACTACCAGCCAACTTGATCCAGTAGACATTTATAGAACACGACATCCAAAATCTGTTAGAATACATTTTTTTCAAGTAATACATGAAACATTCATCAAAATGGATCATGTACTAAACTATAAAACAGTTTAAATAAATTCTAAAAGATTAAAATCATATGGAGTATATTCACAGACCATAGAATTGTATGGAGATGAAAGTCTAAAATAAAACCTGGAAAATTCCTCAATATTTGGAAATTAAACAACACACATCTACGTATCTCATGGGTAAAAGAAGATATCACAAGACAAGACCGAAAATACTTAGAACTAAATAGGAGTGAAAGCACAACATATCAAAAATTGTGGATGGAAGAGACAATCTAGAAAGATCAAGACAGTGGAGTTCACAGGATGAAGGTAAGAGCTACACAAAGAGAGAACCCAGGGATGTGCACAGGATCCCCCTAAAGTATTCACTAAGGCATGGATCAATCATGTGTGTGAACAAGCTACCTGAAGCTGGAGAGAGAGCCATCTAAGAAGAATAGCAGGAACAGTATTCAGCCTTCAAATGGGGCTGATATTAACAGCTGTGTCTGTTCCCATAACCTAGACTGGCAAAACTCATAATTCACAGGGCATTGACTAGAGAACTCAGGAAGGTCTTAGCTCAGTAATGGGAAATAATTAGCCCCATACTGAGCACTGTTCCGGACTCACCTAACACGTCACCACAGGAAGACCAGAAGGGACCAAATTTCTTCCAAGAAACTTAACTGCTTCCCAGAATATTTATAGAAAAACAAAACTATCTGCATTCAGCAGGGTAAAATGTACAATGTCTGGAACCCAATCAAAGATTACCAGACTTACAGAGGAGCAGAGAAACCTGACTCATAATGAAGAAGGTAAGTAATCAATTGAAACCCACTCAGAACTGACAAGAATGTTAGAATTGGCAAACAAAGACATTATAACTATATTTCACTTGTTCAAAATATAGGCAGAGTCATTCAAGATATTAAAATACCAAAGATATTTGGTATGCAAATATGAAATGTGATTAACAGCAGATCAGTTATTAGAAAGGAAAAAATAATGCACTTGAAGACATAGCAACAGAAACTATGAAAAATGAAGCACAGGGTATAAAAAGAATAAAACAAATGAAAACAGCACCAGTGAGATGTAGGACAATTTTGAGCAACCTCATGCATGTGTAATTAGAGTCCTCAAAGGCAAAAAGGGGAACTGAAAAAATATTTGAAGAGATATGACCAAAAATTTTCCAAGCTTGAAAAGCCCTTCAAATTATTTATTCAAATGATACACTTTCTTCCCTAAAAGGAGTTATGGTATCCATGGTTGATATCATAATCAATTTTCTTTTTCATTATATTAAGGAAAGTCTAAACTATGCTAAAGCCTAAACTGTGCTGTGTCTAAGGGTCTCTTGCAGAGGTACAGATCAGCGGTGGACTGCCACAGGGGCAGGGGCTCTGGGTGCAATAGGCCTGGGATGGCATAAGACCTCCTGGAGGAAGTCGTCATTAACCCCACCATAGAGCCACCAGAACTTACACAGGACTGAGGAAACAGACCCTTGGAGGGCACAAACAAAAGCTTATGCACACCAGGACCCAAGAGAAAGGAGCAGTGACCCCACAAGAGACTAACCCAGACTTGCCCGTGAGTGTCCAGGAGTCTCTGGTGGAGGCGTGGGTCCATGGTGGCCTGCTGCAGGGTTAGTGGTGCTGAATGTAGCAGTGTGTACATGGGACATTTTGAAGGAGGTGACCAATATCTTCATTACCTCCACCATAGTTCGGCCTCAGGTCAAACAACAGGGAGGGAACACAGGCCAGCAACAGAAAATTGGATTAAAGATTTACTGAGCATGGCCCCGTCCTTCAGAACAAGACCCAGTTTCCCCCTCAGTCAGTCTCTCCCATCAGGAAGCTTCCATAAGCCTCTTATCCTTCTCCATCAGAGGGCTGCTGCTGCTGCTAAGTCGCTTCAGTCGTGTCCAACTCTGTGCGACCCCATAGACGGCAGCCCACCAGGCTCCCCCGTCCCTGGGATTCTCCAGGCAAGAACACTGGAGTGGGTTGCCATTTCCTTCTCCAATGCATGTAAGTGAAAGTGAAGTTGCTCAGTCGTGTCTGACTCTTCGTGACCCCATGGACTGCAGCCCACCAGGCTCCTCTGTCCATGGGATTTTCCAGGCAAGAGTACTGGAGTGGGGTGCCATTGCCTTCTCCGCCATCAGAAGGCAGACAGAATGAAAACCACAACCACAGGAAACTAACCAATCTGATCCCATGGACCACAGCCTCGTCTAACTCAATGAAACTATGAGCCATGCTGTGTAGGGCCACCCAAGACAGATGGGTCATGGTGGAGAGTTCTGACAAAACGTGGTCCACTGGAGAAGGGAATGGCAAACCACTTGAGTATTCTTGCCTTGAGAATCCCATGAACAGTATGAAAAAGTGAAAAGATAGGACACTGAAAGATGAACTTCCCAGGTCAGTGAAGAAGAAGTGAAGTCGCTTAGTCATGTCCAACTTGTTGCGACCCCATGGACTCTAGCCTACCAGGCTCCTCCCTCCATGGGATTCTCCAGGCAAGAGTACTGGAGTGGGTTGCCATTTTCCTTCTCCAGGGGATCTTCCCAACCCAGGGATCGAACCCCGGTCTCCCTCATCCAGGCAGATGCTTTAGTCTCTGAGCCACCAGGGAAGCCCTTCCCAGGTCAGTAGGTGCCAATATGCTACTGGGGATCAATGGAGAAATAACTTCAGAAAGAATGAAGAGACAGAGCTAAAGCAAAAACAACATCCAGTTGTGTATGTGACTGGTGATGGAAATAAAGTCCAATGCTGTAAAGAACAATATTGGATAGCAACCTGGAATGATAGGTCCATGAATCAAGGCAAATTGAAAGTGGTCAAACAGGAGATGGCAAGAGTGAACATCGACATTTTAGGAATCAGTGAACTAAAATGGACTGGAATGGGTGAATTTAGCTCAATGACCATAATATCTACTACCACGGGCAAAAATCCCTTAGAAGAAATGGAGTAACCATCATAGTCAATAAAAGAGTCCAAAATTCAGTACTTGGATGCAATCTCAAAAATGACAGAATGATCTCTGTTCATTTCCAAGGCAAATTATTCAATATCACAGTAATCCAAGTCTGTGCCCCGAGCAGTAATGCTGAAGAAGTTGAAGTTGAATGGTTCTATGAAGACCTACAAGACCTTCTAGAACTAACACCCAAAAAAGATGTCCTTTTCATTATAGGGGACTGGAATCCAAAAGTAGGAAGTCAAGAGATACCTGGAGTAACAGGCAAATTTGGCCTTGGAGTACAAAATGAAGTAGGGCAAAGGCTAACACAGTTTTGCCAAGAGAATGCACTGGTCATAGCAAACACCCTCTTCCAACAACACAAGAGAAGACTCTACACATGGACATCACCAGATGGTCAACACTGAAATCATATTGATTATATTCTTTTCAGCCAAAGATGGAGAAGCTCTATACAGTCAGCAAAAACAAGACCAGGAGCTGACTGTGACTCAGATCATGAACTCCTTATTGCCAAATTCAGACTTAAATTGAAGAAAGCAGGGAAAACCACTAGACCATTCAGGTATGACCTAAATCAAATCCCTTATGACTATACAGTTCAGTTCAGTTGCTCAGTCATGTCCAACTCTTTTCAACCCCATGGACTGCAGCATGCTAGGCCTCCCTGTCCATCACCATCTCCCAGAGTTTACTCAAACTCATGTCCATTGAGTTGGTGCTGCCATCCAACCATCTCATCCTCTGTCATCCCTTTCTCCTCCTGCCTTCAATCTTTCCCAGCATCAAGGTCTTTTCAAATGAGTCAGTTCTTCGCATCAGGTAGCTGAAGTATTGGAGTTTCAGCTTCAGCATCAGTTCTTCTAATGAACATTCAGGACTGATTTCCTTTAGGATGGACCAGTTGAATCTCCTTGCAGTCCAAGGGCCTCTCAAGAATCTTCTCCAACACCACAGTTCAAAAGCATCAATTCTTCTGTGCTCAACTTTCTTTATAGTCCAACTCTCACATCCATACATACTACTGGAAAAACCATAGCTTTGATTAGACAGACCTTTGTTGGCAAAGTAATGTCTCTGCTTTTTAATAGGCTGTCTAGGTTGGTCATAATTTTTCTTCCAAGGAGTAAGCGTCTTTTAATTTCAAGGCTGCAGTCACCATCTGCAGTGATTTTGGAGCCCAAAAAATAAAGTCTGTCACTGTTTTCACTATGTCCCCATCTATTTGCCTTGAAGTGATGGGACTGGATGCCGTGGTCTTAGTTTTCTGAATGTTGAGCTTTAAGCCAACTTTTTTACTCTCCTCTTTGACTTTCATCAAGAGGCTCTTTAGTTCTTCTTTGCTTTTTGCCATGAGGGTGGTGTCATCTGCATATCTGAGGTTATTGAGATTTCTCTCAGCAATCTTGATTCCATTTTGTGCTTCTTCCAGCCCAGCATTTCTCATGATGTACTCTGCATAGAACTTAAATAAGCAGGGTGACAATATACAGCCTTGACGTACCCCTTGCCCTATTTGGAACCAGTTTGTTGTTCCATGTCCAGTTCTAACTGTTGCTTCCTGACCTGCATACAGATTTCTCAAGAGGCAGATCAGGTGGTCTAGTATTCCCATCCCTTTAAGAATTTTCCACAGTTTGTGGTGATCCACACAGTCAAGGGCTTTGAGATAGCCAATAAAGCAGAAATAGATGTTTTTCTGGATGATTATACAGTGGAAGTGACAAATAGATTCAAGAGATTAGATCTGACAGACAGAGTGCCTGAAGAACTATGAACGGAGGTTTGTGACTTTGTACAGGAGGAAATGTATGAAGACCATCCCCAAGAAAAAGAAATGCAAAAAGGAAAAATGGTTGTCTGAGGAGGCCTTACAAATAGCTGAGAAAAGAAGAGACGCTAAAGGCAAAGGAGAAAAGGAAAGATATACCCATTTGAATGTGGAGTTCCAAAGAATAGCAAGAAGAGATAAGAAAACCTGCTTCAGCGATCCATGCAAAGAAATAGAGGAGAACAATAGAATGGGAAAGACTAGAGATCTCTTCCAGAAAATTAGAGATACCATGGGAACATTTCATGCAAAGTTGGGCACAATAAAGGACAGAAATGGTATGGACCTACAGAAGCAGAAGATATTAAGAAGAGGTGGCAAGAATACACAGAAGAACTATACAGAAAATATCTTCTTCCAAGTTTAAGTTATTAGTTCAAAACTGAATAAATGTAGATGACATCTCCAAAACTATATCACCTTTGAAATAGTTTATATTAAGTTTCTTTATATCAGTAGTTAAACAGAATTAACTGATTATTTAAACTAACCCTAACTCAATACACCCATTAGCATCAGCTTGCAAGAGGACTCATACCTCCATTATCTACAGCAGGGAGGTATGCATCCATATCCAAAAGCAGTTTCAGATCACAAGGATGTTTGCTTAAAATGAGATTATTCAAAATGGGAGTCCCAGTTTGTACTCCTCCTAGTCGTTATTTGATAGGGGGTGGGGCATATCTCTTAACCTCCACTGTTACTGTTAAGATGCAAATCTAATTAGAAGTCAGTAGCCATGTAGTCAAAGGTTAAAATAAAAGTATAATTGTGATCCTTTATGAGTCCTGGTCCCACAAAGGACCATCAGGCTCTAGGAGAAGAGATACATTGAGGACAACCCTTCCCTCCCCTTTCCCCTCCTGCTTTACTAGCATCCCTGAGCCATGCTAATTGGCCCAAGTTCGCTAGCCAACTAGTGAGTCATAGTTGTGACACTTCCCATGCTACTTCCTCCCTCTAGACATCTGGAGGGGCAGGCATCCAGTCTACCATCATGCTTTTCTCATTCATGCCCACATACTCTCATTATGACAGTTTCCTGCCCTTGCATGCCAGAGCTGGTAAGTTTCAGCATTTGAATTGGGACTAAGAAAGATATAAGCATCTGAATGCAGAGTTCCAAAGAATAGCAAGGAGAGATAAGAAAGCCTTCCTCAGTGATCAATGCAAAGAAATAGAGGGAAACAACAGAATGGGAAAGACTAGAGATCTCTTCAAGAAAATTAGAGATACCAAGGGAATATTTCATGCAAAGATGGGCTCAATAAAGGACAGAAATGGTATGGACCTAACAGAAGCACAAGATATTAAGAAGAGGTGGCAAGAATACACAGAAGAACTGTACAAAAAAGAGCTTCATGACCCAGATAATCATGATGGTGTGATCACTCACCTAGACCCAGACATCCTGGAATGTGAAGTCAAGTGGGCCTTAGAAAGCATCACTACAAACAAAGCTAGTGGAGGTGATGGAATTCCAGTGGAGCAATTTCAAATCCTGAAAGATGATGCTGTGAAAGTGCTCCACTCAATATGCCAGCAATTTGGAAAACTCACCAGTGGCTGCAGGACTGGAAAAGGTCAGTTTTCATTCCAATCCCAAAGAAAGGCAATGCCAAGGAATGCTCAAACTACCGCACAATTGCACTCATCTCACACGCTAGTAAAGTCATGCTCAAAATTCTCAAAGCCAGCCTTCAGCAATACGTGAATCGTGAACTTCCAGATGTTCAAGCTGGTTTTAGAAAAGGCAGAGGAACCAGAGATAAAATTGCTAACATCCTCTGGATCATGGAAAAAGCAAGAGAGTTCCAGAAAAACATCTATTTCTGCTTTATTGACTATGCCAAAACCTTTGACTGTGTGGATCACAATAAACTGTGGAAAATTCTGAAAGAGATGAGAATACCAGACCACCTGACCTGCCTCTTGAGAAACCTATATGCAGGTCAGGAAGCAACAGTTAGAACTGGACATGAAACAACAGACTGGTTCCAAATAGGAGTACGTCAAGGCTGTATATTGTCACCCTGCTTATTTAAGTTCTATGCAGAGTACATCATGAGAAACACTGGGCTGGAAGAAGCACAAGCTGGAATCAAGATTGCCAGGAGAAATATCAATAACCTCAGATATGCTGATGACACCACCCTTATGGCAGAAAGTGAAGAGGAACTCAAAAGCCTCTTGATGAAAGTGAAAAAAGAGAGTGAAAAAGTTGGCTTAAAGCTCAACATTCAGAAAACAAAGATCATGGCCTCTGGTCCCATCACTTCATGGGAAATAGATGGGGAAACAGTGGAAACAGTGTCAGACTTTATTTTGGGGGGGCTCCAAAATCACTGCAGATGGTGACTGCAGCCATGAAATTAAAAGACGCTTACTCCTTGGAAGGAAAGTTATGACCAACCTAGATAGCATATTCAAAAGCAGAGACATTACTTTGCCAACAAAAGTCCATCTAGTCAAGGCTATGGTTTTTCCAGTGGTCATGTATGGATGTGAGAGTTGGACTGTGAAGAAAGCTGAGCACCAAAGAATTGATGCTTTTAAACTGTGGTGTTGGAGAAGACTCCTGAGAGTCCCTTGGACTGCAAGGAGATCCAACCAGTCCATCCTAAAGGAGATCAGTCCTGGGTGTTCATTGGAAGGACTGATGCTAAAGCTGAAACTCCAATACTTTGGCCACCTCATGCAAAGAGTTGGCTCATTTGAAAAGACCCTGATGCTGGGAGGGATTGAGGGCAGGAGGAGAAGGGAACGACAGAGGATGAGATGGCTGGATGGCATTACCGACACGATGGACATTAGTTTGAGTGAACTCCAGGAGTTGGTGATGGACAGGGAGGCCTGGCGTGCTGCGATTCATGGGGTCGCAAAGAGTAGGACACAACTGAGCAACTGAACTGAACTGAAGAAGGAGAATAAAATGCCCCAGGGGTCTTCAGCCTTGCTGTTTGCTTCATCCAAGTTTGCAAGACATGTCTGTGTGAACTTGAGGCACAAGATCTCTGCTATAATGTTACTTCATTTTTAACATTGATTTGTCTCTTTTTTTGTATGTCTGTATCTAGATGGATAGATAGATAGTTAATCTCCTCCAGAGATTTTCTATAGAATTTCAGCATTCCTGGAGACAACCAAAATATCATCTAAATTCCATCAATACCCCCTTTTTAAAAAACCTGTACATACTGATTTTACAAAGAACCTTTAGCTTGTCCTTATATAAAATATTAACCAAGGAAACTCAGATTTGTAGTTTGTAAAGAAGAAATTGGCATGAAGTTTACTTAGAATAATGAAGAAGAAAAGAGGATATGATGAAAAAGAAAAAGAAGACTGAGAACAAAGTAGGGCAAAAAATTAAAACTAGGAGGTGGGGAAAGAGAAGGAAGAGGAGGGAATTGAGAGGAGAAGAAAAACTAATTAGTGAACATGTAGTTTGGGATGAAAATAGTAATTTCCCTTTTTGAAAACAGAATCAAAATGCAGAAGAATATGGCCAATCAATATGTCAAATAGAATATAAATGGCATAGCAACCACATAACTAAATGGCATAGCAACCAAAGTGTAGCATGAGTATATAAATAAAACCATATGCAAAAGAGAGGCAAAGACCTCTGCCTAGAACAAAGTATTACTCAGAGAATACAAAAAAATTCTTCAAAATCACTTCATTCCCTAGAACCACTTGCTTAAAACATGCATTAAAATAAAGGAAGTTTACAAGAAGAGAAAGATTAAGGAAACAAATTGAAGAGCACATAATACCATTATGGAGATAATAGATCCAATAGAAATAGAAAGTAATAAAATAGAGGTCATTAAAAACTAAATTACTAACAGAGGAAAAGCTTGAGAAAAGCACAGAGAATGGGGAGGAAAATACAAAATATTAAAGAAATTAGAGAAAAAGCTAATACCTATGGAAGACCAAGCTAATCCAACTAAAAAAAAAAGTTGACAAGCCTGAAGTAGAAAATCCAATAAATTAAATAGAAAATACTTTCAAAGATACAATACAAAAGAATTTCCCTGAATAAGGCAGGATGGTCTAGAGAATGGCATCTGCAGTTTAAGTATAATACACACTGGGTTCTATTAATGAGTGAAGTCGCTCAGTCGTGTGTGACTCTTTGCGATCCTATGGACTGTAGTCTACCAAGCTTCTCTGTCCATGGGATTTTCCAGGCAAGAGTACTGGAGCGGGTTGCCATTTCCTTCTCCAGGGGATCTTCCTGACCCAGGGATCGAACCCAGGTCTCCTGCATTGCAGGCAGACGCTTTACCCTCTGAGCCACATTAGAGTTAAAGTTTTGTTCCAGTTATTAAGCTATTGTTTCTCAGCTTCAAGCCCAGCGTCTATACTCAGGTTTCCGAAGCTGCTGCTGGGACTCTGTAGACCATACTTCTTGGCCAGCTGGGGAGGTTCTGCCAATAGCAGATGACAGAAGGAGACTGAAGGACTCAAGGGTAAAGACGGGACTTGCTCTGTTCTGCCTGCTTCCCATCGTCTTCCTGTAGATGCCCTAGTACTGTCAGTAACACCCTTTGCTTCTTTCTCACCCCAGAAGTTTTTTCTACAAGTAGTTGGGTACAGTTTTCAGTTTTTCCAAGTTCGTAAAACCAGTCTCATTATTTCCTATGCTCCACTGCAGAAGTATGAGTGCTCAGTTGCTCAGTCATGTCTGACTCTTTGCGACCCCATGGACAGTAGCCTGCCAGGCTCCTCTGTCCATGGAATTTTCCAAGCAAGAATACTGAAGCAGGTTGCCATTTCCTATTCCAAGGGATCTTCCCAATCCAGGGATCAAACCCACGTCTCTTGTGTCTCCTGCATTGGCAGGCGGATTCTTTACCACTTTACCACCTGGGAGAAGTATGAGCACCAGATGGCCAAAGACCCCTTCCCCAGAGGTCTGAGGTTCTCCTCCAAGCTCCATATCTTAATACTTTCAGATTCTTTCTTTTGCTTTCCCAGTCCTAGCGGTGGTAGCTCTTCCTGCAATTGCTACTTCCATGATACCTATCTGCCTTTTCAGTTATCTAGTTAGCAAGTCTCTATAATAAAAATACCTAGTAATAGCACTTGTGTTTGTTTTTGTTAAGCTTGTGAGCAAAGACTTATAGACAGATGTGAAAATAAACCCTCTTTTGCAACCCAGAACTCATTGTTTGGTATGAGTTTTGATACAGATAAGAAGGAACATGATACCTAAAACAGATTCAAATGATAGGGGTGTATTGATGAACTTAAAGATTGCTTCCAGGACTATAGTTTTTGTTGTTCAGTCACTAAGTGGTGTGTGTCTCTTTTTGACCCCAAGGACTTCAGTATGCCAGGCTTCCCTGTCCTTCATCTCCCAGAGTTTGCTCAAACTCATGTCCATTGAGTCAGTGATGCCATCCAACCATTTCATCCTCTGTCATCCCCTTTTCCTCCTGCCCTCAGTCTTTCCCAGCATCAGGATCTTTCCCAGTGAGTAGGCTCTTAACATTGGGTGCCAAAGTATTAGAATTTCAACTTCAGCATCACTCCTTCCAATGGATATTCAGGACTGATTTCCTTTAGGATTGACTGGTTTGATCTCCTTGCAGTCCAAGGGACTCTCAAGAGTCTTCTCCAGCACCCCAGTTTGAAAGCATCACTGGGAGGAGAAGGCTGCAGCACTCAGCCTTCTTTATGGCCCAACTCTCACATCCATACATGACTACTGCAAAAACCATGCAGTTTAGTGCTCAGTCATGTCCGACTCTTTGTGACCCCGTGATCTGTCCATGGAATTCTCTAGGCAAGAATCCTGGAGTGGGTTGCCATTCCCTTCTCCAGAGTATCTTCCCAACCGGGATCAAATCCTGGTCTCCTGCATTGCAGGCAGATTCTTTACCATCTACACTAATAGGGAAGCCATAGGAAACACTAGGGAAAACCATAGCTTTGACTATAAGGACCTTTGTTGGCAAAGTGATGTCTGCTTTTTAATACGTTGTCTAGGTTTGTCATAGCTTTTCTTCCAAAAGCAAGCGTCTTTTAATTGAGGGCTGCAATCACCATCTGCAGTGATTTTGGAGACCAAGAATATAAAATCTGCCACTGTTTCCACTTTTTCCCCATCTATTTGCCATGAAGTGATGGGACCAGATGCCATGATCTTCGTTTTTTGAAAGTTTGTTGAGTTTTAAGCCAGCTTTTTCACTCTCCTCTTTCATCCTCAACATGACGCTCTTTAGTTCCTCTTCACTCTCAGCCATTAGAGTGGTATCATCTGCACGTCTGAGTTTGTTGATATTTCTCCCAGCAATCTTGATTCCAGCTTGCGATTCCTCCAGTCCAGCATTTTGTATGATGTACTCTGCATGTAAGTAAGCAGGGTGACAATATGTAGCCTTGATGTTCTCCTTTCCCAATTTTGAACCAGTCCATTGTTCCATGTCTGGTTCTAACTGTTGCTTCTTGACCTGCATACAGGTTTCTCAGGAGACAAGTAAGGTGGTCTGGTATTCATTTCTTTAAGAATTTTCCAGAGTTTGTGTGATCCACACAGTCAAAGTCTTTAGCATGAAGACAAACACGAATGGTGTGCCTTTTGCTAGGATGCCATATGAAGAACACAGAATCACTTCCGTGACGAGTTTGCCAAAGATACAAGACCCGAGTCCAAGCATGAAGAGACATTATACAAGCCCAAACTGAGGCCATTTTAGGAAATAGTTGACCTGCAGTCTTCCAGTGTAAAGGTCAAAAAAAAAAAAAAAAACACCAAAAGAAGATTGAGGAAATGTTCCATACGGAAGCAGGCTAGAAAGACCAGAGAACTAAATGCAAATTTTGATTCTAAACTGGATTCTTTTGCTATAAAAGCCATTACTGGGGCAACTGACAAAACTTGAATAATAAAACGTTTAGATAGAAGTAATACATTTGATGTAATTTTCTGATTTTGATCATCGCATTGTGGCTATGCAGGGAATTGTCTTTGTAGGCAACAGACTCTAGAGTATTCAGGTGTAATGGGGCATTAGGTCAAAAACTTACAATTAAATCATTCAGGGAGAAAAAGTTTTGGTTTACTTTTTTAAGATATAGTTCCAAATTTTCTGTAAATTTTTAATCATTTCAAAATAAAATTTGATAATTTTTATATGCAGTTGGTCTCTATTTACTGATTTACAAATCTCCAAGACATTTTATAAATGAAAAAGCAAAGTTTAAGTGGATATAGTATGTCTTTTGGTATACTTTTCAAATATATGTATTTATATTTCATCATATGTATATATATATAATTTTTTGGAAAAATGAAGAAGAAAGATTTTGTGATGATCTGGGAGGGGGTGGTAGTGGGAAGGAGCTTTCATTTTTCATTTTATATCTTCCTGCATGATTTGGATTTTTACTACAGGTACCAGGTACATTACCAGGTACCAGAACTGACTCATTGAAAAAGTCCCTGATGCTAGGAAAGATTGAAAGCAGGAAGAGAAAGGATGAGATGGTTAGATGCCATCACCAACTCAATGGATGTGAGTTTGAGCAAACTCCGGGAGATAATGAAGGACAAGGAAGCCTGGCGTGTGCATCATGAGGTCACAAAGAGTCAGACACAGCTGAGCAACTGAACAGCAAGATACATGTATTAGTCTAATTAAAAAAAAAGAAAAACAGGAGTTTTCTGGAAGATGAGATTATGTTCCATTTTTGTTTTTCTTTATATTCTTACAAAATCAAAACTTAATAAATACTATATAAACATTTGGGTGTACATACATTATAAATTCTTTTCTGTTTATAATTAGGGTAAAAGGTTAACAAGGATCAGATAGCATCATCAGTTAAGCCATTCTGAATAATTTTGATGGCAGAAAGTCTTTACCTGGAGTTTTATTTACTTAGGCTTTTTAACTTAAAGATCTGTATGAAGAATTGTCCTTGGCTACTGAATAGCAAGGATTGTATTTTTTATTGAAGTACAGTTGATTTACAATGTTGTGTTAGTTTTTGGTGTATAGTAAAGTGATTCAGTTATACAAATATACATATTCTTTTATATTTTTTCCATTGTGGTTTATTATAGGATATTGACAATAGTTTCCTGTGCTATAAGTAAGACCTTGCTTTAACTATTTGATATATAGTAGTTCCTACTTCAGAGAAGGCAATGGCACCCCATTCCAGTACTCTTGCCTGGAAAATCCCATGGACAGAGGAGCCTGGTAGGCTGCAGTCCATGGGGTCACTAAGAGTTGGGCACAACTGAGCGACTTCACTTTCACTCTTCACTTTCATGCATTAGAGAAGGAAATGGCAACCCACTCCAGTGTTCTTGCCTGGAGAATCCCAGGGACGGGGGAACCTGGTGGGCTGCCGTCTATGGGGTTGCACAGAGTCAGACATGACTGAATCGACATAGCAGCAGCAGCAGCAGCAGTTCCTACTTGCTAACCCCAAACTCCTAATTTGTCTCTCCACCAACCTCTTTCTCCTCTGGTAAACATAAGTTTGTTTTCTATATCTGTGAATCTATCTCTGTTTCACAAGTAAGTTCATTTTTGTCTTATTTTAGATTTCATGCATGTAACACATACAGTCTTTGTCCTTCTCGTTCTGACTTCCTTCAGTCAGTATGATGCTTGCTAAGTCCATCCATGTTGCCGCACATGGCATTATTTCATTCCTTTTTATGACTGAATGGATTCCCTTGTGTGTCTCCCACCGCGTCTTCTTCATCTGCTTGCCTGTCAATGGACGTTTAGGTTGTTTCCATGCCTTAGCTACCCAGTTAGCAAGGATTCTAGAACACATAGACTTCAAGGCAGTTATCTCAGAACTGTAAGAAGAGCATTTTCCCACTTATTAATTTAGATCCATACCTCCAATTGCTTCACTCACCAAAACCTCACTCTGTGGGATATGTTTTAAAACCTACTCTCTTGCTTGACAAGCACACTCCAGTGATTTGGGAGGTAATAAGTTTAAATAGGATTTAGATTTGATAAACTCCTGTGTGTTTTCGTCCATATCCCTTTATGTGCTGCCTTATTAACACAGTCAAGGGGCTTTTCCCATTATTGTTCTTGTCACTGCTGTTTTGATTTCCTGATAATGTCCATGTAAAATCAAGAAACTCTGGAGCAAGACTCACATTTACTCAAACATGGAATGGTTAAAACAGATTTTAGCTTTTGGTGATCTTTTGATAAGAGATGAAGTGAGAAGCCTCCTTCTCTCAAGCCACTTAAAGATGAAAGTTTTCAAAAGGCACCTCAGAGGAACGTTTACATGAAGTTTCAGAAGACTGTCAGCAAGAAATCACTTGCAGAATTCTAGAATCACTTTGCAATATCAAACAGAGATTAGAAGAGAAAGACAAATGCCATATAAAGCACTTATATGTAGAATCTAAAACATGCACAAATGAACCTATCTATAAAACAGAACCAGACTCACAGATGTAGAGAACACACTTGTGGTTGCCAAGGGGGTCAGGGGAAGGACAGCCTGGGAGTCTGGGGTTAACAGATGCAAACTATTACATTTAAGGTGGATAGACAACAAGATCGTACTGCATATCACAGGGAATTATATTCAGTATCCTGTAATAAATCATGAGGGAAAAGAATATGAAAAAGAATGTATATATATACATATATATGAAAAAAGTAAGGAAGGTGATACTTGCTCAGTTGTGTCCGACTCTTTGCAACCCCATGGGCTGTATGCAGCCTGCCAGGCTTCTCTGTCCATAGGATTCTCTAAGTAAGACTAGTGGAGTGGGCTACCCCATTCCAGTATATATAGAGATATTCTGGTGACTCAGATGGTAAAGCATCTGTCTGCAATAGAGGAGACCTGGATTTGATTCCTGGGTTGGGAAGATCCCCTGGAGAAGGTGGCTACCCATTCCAGTATTCTTGCTTGGAGAATTCCATGAACAGAGAAAAGTGGCAGGCCACTGTCCATGGGGATCGCAAAGAGTCAGATACAACTGAGCAACTAACCCTTTCACTACTTTTTTTCAGGATATACATATATATATCCATTCTTTTTCATACTCTTTTCCCTTATGGTTTATCAGAGAACACTGAATAGAGTTTCATGTGCTATACAGTAGAAACTTGTTTAATCTGTTCTAAATGTAATAGTTACCATCTGTTAACACCAAACTCCCAGGCCGTCCCTCCCCCGCCCCACCTTGGCAGCCGCAAGTATGTTCTCTACACCTGTGAGTCTGTACTTCAATTTAAAAAAAAGAACAGAGATCAAGAGTTTGGGCGCTGGTGCCAAAAACACATGAGTTTGAGTCTCAGCTTAATATTTACAATGTGTCTTTGAGCAAGGAACTTAATCTTTGCAAAACTCAGTTTATTTATGTAGAAAATGGAAATAAAATTATCTACTCTATGAAATTATTATGGAATTTTTTGGAAATAATATTATCTACCACAAAGAAAACACTTAATCAGTACTAACAGTAGTAAGTATTGTTGTTGCTGTTGATTACTTTTAAAAAATAATTGCTTTCTCAGTTTATATTCTCAATATCATGAGCTCATATATGGATTAAAACAGACTCTCAGGCCACAGTGTCAAGAGTAAAAGGCCATTTTTCATATGTGCCATGATATTCATCACAAGAATCTTAAGAAAGAGGGGCCAGCCACATTATCACAACACTAGCCCAAGGATAGAGATGTTAGTGAAGCTTCCTTTGGAATAAGTGTCCACCAGTCTGCTCATCACTAAGATCGGGTTTTATAAATATAAATATAAGTGGGGAGGAGTTTTCTTTTTAAATTTACAACTTTTCCTCTGGTTCCATATGAGCTGTAAGTAGAACCCCCAAGGACCACCCTCACAACTCTGGCATTCAGTGCCCTAAAGAACATTGTTCCCACACTCAGCAAGTGTTTGTGGAGTCCCTACTCTGGGTCAGGTCTTATGCTAAACACTGGGTCAAGGCAGATAGAAACCCTGCCTTCATAAGCTAGTATGCTATGGGGAAATGGAAAGTCTGACTCTTTGCAACCTCATGAACTGTAGCCGCCAGGCTCCTCTGTCCACGGAATCCTCCAGGCAAGAATACTGGAGTGGGTAGCCATTCCCTTCTCCAGGGGATCTTCCCAACCCAGAGATTGAACCAGTTCTTCTGCATTGCAGGCAGATTCTTTACCATCTCGGCCACCAGGGAAGCCCATACTATGAGGAGGGGTTTGCTAAACAGATAATCATCCTATGAATCAGTTGATCAAAAACACACATTTTAGGGACTTCCCTGGCAGTCCAGGGATTAAGAGCCCACACTTCCGCTGCAGGGGGTCTAGGAACTAGACCTCACATGCCACAAGTAAGATCCGGTGCAGCCAAATAAATAAACATTAAAAAAAAAATTTCTGTGAAGAAGTAGAAGGTGTCAGGGTATCATTAGAATAGGAATACCTGAACTATTCTGGGAGGTTAGGGGAAGTTTCCTAGAGGAGGTGACATTTAGGTAAGATCTGAATCAGGAAAGAACAGCACGTAAGGCAAAGAACATGTGCAGTGGGCATGAAATAGGAGAGAGTATGTTAAATGCACAATAAAAATTTGCAAGACTAGTGTGAGACTAGTGAATATGTTGGTGAAAGGCAGAGGGATGGGGTGAAACAGGAAGTGGGGCTCAGAGTGACTGACACATGAGAAGAAGTGAAAGAGAAAAATGGGGTCTTGGAGACCATGTTAAGGACTTTTGTACTTTATTGTAAGAACAATGGAAAATCACTCAAGCAGCTAAGTGGTATTATATTATGACAAAATGAGCTCTTTCTAAAAACCACTCACTCTGACTGCCATGTGCAGAATAAATTAGAGAGCAAAAACAGAAGCCAGGTTGACTGGTTGGGTAGCAAGAGAACTTAGGTAATTATTGTCTCTGCCTAGCAACACATAGAATAAGTAATCTAAACATCCAGACATCTGAACAGGTAGCTTTGGTGGAAATACTATTGGGGTCACAATCAGTTAATTAAGAAACTAGGTTGGATCAAAGCATGATTTTATTGCCTTAGTCCAGGAGCTACAGGGCAACCTCTTTAGGTTTCCTCAAGAATAAAGGAGCCAGAGAGGTAAAATTCTAGCACAAGATCTACTGACCCACACCCATTGCAACTAGTGAAAAATATTTTGAATAAACAATCATTTAAAACTCTCTAAGATCTTCCCTGATTGTCCAGTGGTTAAGAATCTGCCTGCCAATGTAGGGGACACAGGTTTGATCCCTGGTCCGGGAAGATCCCACATGCCAAGGGACAACTAAGCCCGTGACCAGGGCTACTGAAACCCAAGCTCTAAAGCTTGTGATCTGCAAAAAGGAAACCCATCACAAGCGTGTGCGCTGCAACTAGAGAAAGCCCGTGCACAGCAGCAAAGACCCAGCGCAGCCAAATATGAAAATAAGAATAATTTTTTACAAGAACTCTGTAAGCAGTTCTAAGGCTTCAATTACTGTTTAGTGTGTGAAGAAACATCCATTTGAGGAAATCTATGAAAATTTGGTAAGAAAAGCAAGAAGTTGTGGTATCTGAACCAAGGCCTTGGTCTCCCTCCTTTCACTCAGCTCAGCAAGACAGAAACTCCACTCCAGGCTGCTGCTTTCATGAACACAGGACTTCCTCTCCCCATGACAACCAATTACAGGACTTTCTTCTTAGGAGGACATTTCTCATTTGAGGACATTTGGCATTTTTCATCCCGTCCCCAGCTACTATTGCTAAGGCTAAGTCGCAGGCAAGTCCAGTTGAGAAGTGGTGGGTCTCCCTCTTCCACCCACTCCCGTCTCGTGAGATGGAGGCTCTAGCTTGGGTATGGCATGCTGAGACTATTGTAGCCTCAACTGCCCTTGATTTAACTCATGAGACAGTGGCTTCACATGAGGAGAGGCCAGCCCAGAGAATCTCAGACTGCTTGCCCTCACCTACTGATTATTCAGTTCCTCAGAGAGAGAGTTGCCATTGTTTCCATCCCCAGCTGCACAGCTCCAAAGATTTTTCGGAGGGAAAGCAGACCATAAAACAGATCATCAGGTCTTCTCAAAAGAACTGACTTTCTTTGCAAAAGAGCATGGAAAAGTTCAAACCTAATGTTTGCTCTCAAGACAGTGGAGGTTATAGAGAAAAGAAAATAGAGAGATTTAATGGATTTAATGAATATATAACCCAGAATACAGGCTGGATAGTTTGTAGGAGAGAATCAGGAAATAAAACAGCTAAGAGGAACCCACTGAGGTCAGAACAAATCTCAAACACATACTTCAAAAACTATTCCTTCAAAAGAGTCACAGTTTGATTGGATTCATTTATAGAGCAGTTTGCGCTGCAGAGCACTATTGAAAACATTAGAGCTATTAACCAGCAGTTAGTGGAATTTAACAGCTGGGTGTAGTCAAGATAAGCAAGAAAGTTCTACAAGTACCATCATTCAGGGAACTGTGGGCACACTCAAAGCTACATCTCCCCAAGGAACAGCATCAAAGGCCAAACACTGATGCAGAAAAATAGACTTCACTAAAACCATTACTTAACTAAAACCAGGTAATTAAGAATCCACCTTCCAATGCAGGGGATATGGGTTCAATCCCTGGTCAGGGAACTAAGATCCCCCATGCTGTAGGGCATCTAAGCCCATGTGCCACAACTACAGAGCCCACTTGCTCTGGAGCCCATACTCTGCAACAGGAAAGGCCCAGGCACCACAATAAATGATCCTGTGTGTGCCAAAACTAAGACCTGATGTAGCCAAAAATGAATAAATAAAAAGTTTTTTAAAAGAAGGAATATTCAGAGAACTAAAGAAAAGCATGTTAAAGAAGTAAAGAAAGATATGATAACAATGTCTCAGCAAATGAAGGATATCAATAAACCAATGAAAATTGTTTTTTTTTTAAAAAAAAACAAATTGAAATTCTGGAGTTGAGAAATACAGTGAATGAAATAAAAAATTCTTTAGAAGGGTTCAACATATTTGAACTGGCAAAAATAATTAAAGGACTTGAATCACTAGAGTAATAGAGATTGTTGTTGTTTGGTTGCCGACCCCATGGACTGCAGCATGCCAGGCTTCCCTGTCCCTCACTATTTCCTGGAGTTTGCTCAAAATCACATCCATTGAGTCAGTATTGCCATCCAACCATTTCATCCTCTGTCATCCCCTTTTCCTCCTGCCCTCAATCTTTCCCAGCATCAGGGTCTTTCCCAGTGAGTAGGCTCTTCACATTGGGTGCCCAAAGTATTGGAAGTTCAGCTTCAGCATCAGTCCTTCCAATGAATATTCAGGACTGATTTCCTTTAGGATTGACTGGTTTGATCTCCTTACTGTCCAAGGGACTTTCAAGAGTCTTCTCCAGCACCACAGTTTGAGAGCATCAATTCTTCCACGCTCAGCCTTCTTTATGGTCCAACTCTCACATCTGCACATGACTACTGGAAAAACCAAAGCTTTGACTAGACGGACCTTTGTAGGCAACATGATATCTCTGCTTTTTAATATGTTGTCTAGGCTGGTCATAGCTTTTCTTCCAAGGAGCAACTGTCTTTTAATTTCATGGCTGCAGTCACCATCTGCAGTGATTTTGGAGACCAAGAAAACAAAGTCTCTCACTGTTTCCATTTTTCCCCATCTATTTGCCATGAAGTGATGGGACTAGATGCCATGATCTTAGTTTTTTGAATGTTGAGTTTTTAAGAAAGCTTTTTCACTCTCCTCTTTCACCTTCACCAAGACACTCTTTAGTTCCTCTTCATTTTCTGCCATTAGAGTGGTGTCATCTGTATAGCTGAGGTTATTGATATTTCTCTGGGCAATCTTGATTCCAGCTTGCGCTTCACCCAGCCGGCATTTGGCATAATGTACTCTGCATTTAAATTAAATGATCAGGGTGACAATATACATCTCAATAGATGCAGAAAAATGATCTGACAAAATCTAACACCCTTTCATGATAAAAACACTCAAAAAACTAGGAAGAAACTTCCCCAAACTTGATAAAAGGCCTTTATGAGAAACCCGCAGCTAATACCAGGTGTAATGGTAAAAACACTGGATGATTTCCTCCGGAGATTAAGAATAAAACAAAGATGCCCATTCTTGCCACTCCTATTCAACATTGTACTGGAGGTTCTAGCCAGGGCAATTAAGGTAGTAAAAAGAAGTAAGTGGCATTCACATTGGAAGGGAAGAAATGAAGCTGTTTCTAGCCACAGATTATATCTTATACATAAAAAAACTAAGAAATCCACTAAAAAAAACCCATTAAAACTAATAAGCAAGTTCAACAGGATTGCAGGATAGAAGAGCGATATACAAGACTGCTGTCGTCACATACACTTGCAATGAAAAATTCAAAAATGAAATTAAGAAAATACTAATTCACAATATCATCAAAAAATAAAATGCTTAGAAATAAATTTAATGAAATAAGTGTAAAACTTAGACTCTGAATATTACAAGTCATTGTTGGGGAAAAGATAAAGATCTAAATAAAAGGGAAAACATCCCTTGTTCATGAATCAGAACACTTAACATTAAGATGGCAGTATTCCTCAAAGTGACCTACGGATTCAGCACATCCAATCAGAATCTCAAAGACTTCCTTAAAGAAATCGACGAGCTGACTCTAAAATCTACACAGAATTGCAAGGGACTTGGAATGGTTAAAGCGGACCGGAAAAATAAGAGAAAAGTAGAGGGACTCAAACCTCCCAATTTTAAAACTTACTACAAACCAGTGCTAATCAAGACAATGTGGTCCTACACAGGGATAAACACATCAATCTGTGGAATAGAATTGAGAATCCAGGAATAAACCCGTGCACATATAATCAATTGATTTTTTTTTTTTTTTTTACAAAAATGCCAAAGCTATTTAATGGAGAAAGAATGGTCTTTTCATCAATGACACTGAGACAACTGGATGGCCACATGAGAAAGAGTGAAGCTTAGCTCACACCGTATACAAAAATTAACTGAAATGGGCCAAAGACCTAAATGTAAGAACTAAAACTATAAAACTCTTAGAACAAAATAGAGGAAAATTTTTATTACCTTGAATTTGGCAAATAATTCTTAGATAAGACACCCAAAGCATAAGCAGTGAGAGAAAAATAGATAAATTGAACTTCATTAAAATTCAAAACTTTGGTGCTTCAAAAGACAGCATGAATAAAGTGAAAGATGCCCCACACAGACTGGGAGAAAATATTTGCAAATTATGTATCTGATAATAACTCTTATGACTTAATAATAAAAAACAATTTTAAAAGGAACAAAGGATCTGAATAGATGTTTCTATGTGCTTAGCAGGTGGTATTAGTGGTAAAGAATCTGCTTGCCAAAGCAGGAGATGCACAAGACACAGTTTCGATCCCTAAGTCGGGAAGATCCCCTAGAAGAGGAAAATGGCAACCCACTCCAGTATTCTAGCCTGAAAAATTCCATGGACAGAGGAGCCTTGCAGGCTACAGTCCATGGGGTCATAAATAGTCGGACACAACTGAGCGAATGAGCATGCATACATGCATAAGGAAGATATGTTCATGGCCAATGAGCACATGAAAAGATACTCTCAACACTATTAGTCATTAGGGAAATGCAAACGAGAACCACAGTGAGATACCATGTCACATCCACTAGGATGGCTAGACTCCAAAAGTCAGATAGTTAGCGTAGATGAGAATATAGAGAATCAGAACCCTCATAGAGAGCTGTTGGGAATGTAAAACGGTGCAGCCGATTTGGAAAATATCTGGCCATTTCTCAAACATTGTGTCATCCCATGTTCCAGCAATTCCACTCCTGGATATACACCACAAAGAAATGAAAGCTACACCCACACAAAAACTCAGATATGATGTTTTTAGGAGCATTATTCATCCTAACTGAAAAGTAGGAAAACCCCAATATCAATCAACAGACAAATGGATAAACAAAATGTGGTATGTCCTTACAAGAAAATGTTATTTGGCCAAAAAAAAAAAAAAAATGAAGGGCTAATACATGCTACAGCTTGGATGAACCTTGAAAACCTTATGCTAAGTGAAAGAAGACAGTCACATATTATATGATTCCATTCATTTGAAAGTCTTAAGTAGGAAAATCTATAGAAACAGAAAGTAGATTGTTGCTTGCTTTAGGGTGGGAAGTGGAAGGGAAGGGGGTTTATAGCTAAAGCGTTTTTGGGGGGAGGGGTTCTAAAATCAACTTTATGTCCCAAATTGTGTGAGAGTGAGGCAGTTCAGTTCAGTTCAGTTGCTCAGTCGTGTCCAACTCTTTGCAGCCCCATGGACTGCAGCACACCAAGCTTCCCTGTCCATCATCAACTTCTGGAGCTTACTCAAACTCATGTCCATTGAGTCGGTGATGCCATCCAGCCATCTCATTCTCTACCATCCCCTTCTCCCGCCTTCAATCTTTCTCAGCATCAGGGTCTTTTCCAATGAGTCAGTTTTTTGCATCAGTTGGCCAAAGTATTGGAGTTTCAGCTTCAGCATCAGTCCTTCCAATGAACACTCAGGACTGATCTCCTTTAGGATGGACTGGTTGGATCTCCTTGCAGTCCAAGGGACTCTCAAGAGTCTTCTCTGACACCACAGTTCAAAAGCATCAATTCTTCAGCACTCAGCTTTCTTTATAGTCCAACTCTCACATCCATACATGACTACTGGAAAAACCAGAGCATTTTTGGGGCAGTGAAAATATGCTGTATGACCCTATAATATTGAATCCATGTCATTTATATATCTATCAAAACCCACAAAATGTACAACACCCAAAGCGAGCCCTAATGTAGATTGTAGACCTTGGGTGATATTGATGTGTCAACATAAGTTCATCAGTTACAGGAAGTGTCCCCTTCTGGTGGGTGATGTTGATAATGAGGGAGGCTATACATTATAGAGTCAGGGGGAATATAGGAAATTTCTGTACCTTCCCTTCAATTTTGCTGTAAACCTAAACTTGTCTAAAAGTAAATTCTCAATTCAAAATAAACTAGACTGGTTTGCTTACTGCCCTCCCCTCACAAATTTTAACCTCATTTCCCCCTATCATTCAATCCAATTTCATGAATGACCAGATAGAGAACTTCAGGCAGATCTTCCTAACTCTTCTTGGCCACAAGACTGCTGGCTTTAGTGGTATGAGATCATGGAATGAGACTTGGAGTTGAGCCATCTAGAGGGTGAAATTTTTTTACTTTGGGCAAGATCAAGTTTCCATCCTCATCTTTGTCAACATGGAGATAAAAATTTTACCTCTGCATGGTTCAGTTCAGTTCAGTTCAGTCGCTCAGTCGTGTCCGACGTTTTGCGACCCCATGAATCGCAGCATGCCAGGCCTCCCTGTCCATCACCAACTCCCGGAGTTCACTCAGACTTATGTCCACCGAGTCAGTGATCCCATCCAGCCATCTCATCCTCTGTCATCCCCTTCTCCTCCTGCCCCCAATCCCTCCCAGCATCAGAGTCTTTTCCAACGAGTCAACTCTTCATATGAGGTGGCCAAAGTATTGGAGTTTCAGCTTTAGCATCAGTTCTTCCAAAGAAATCCCAGGGCTGATCTCCTTCAGAATGGACTGGTTGGATCTCCTTGCAGTCCAAGGGACTCTCAAGAGTCTTCTCCAACACCACAGTTCAAAAGCATCAATTCTTCAGTGCTCAGCTTTCTTCACAGTCCAATTCTCACATCCATTCATGACCACTGGAAAAACCATAGCCTTGACTAGATGGACCTTTGTTGGCAAAGTAATGTCTCTGTTTTTCAATATGCTGTCTAGGTTGGTCATAACTTTCCTTCCAAGGAGTAAGCGTCTTTTAATTTCATGGCTGCAGTCACCATCTGCAGTGATTTTGGTTACTGTGAAGAAAAAGTGAGATGTGTGTGCAAAGAGGGGAGTAGTACAGTTTCTGACACAGTATACACTCAATGTTACTTTCATTCTCTGAAGATGGATATTTCTAGGACAGCATTAGAGTGTTGGCAGCTTTGCATCTCAGAGAAGGCAATGGCACCCCACTCCAGTACTCTTGCCTGGAAAATCCATGGATGGAGGAGCCTGGTGGGCTGCAGTCCATGGGGTCGCTGGGAGTCGGGAACGACTGAGCGACTTCACTTTCACTTTTCACTTTCATGCATTGGAGAAGGAAATGGCAACCCACTCCAGTTTTCTCGCCTGGAGAATCCCAGGGACGGGGGAGCCTGGTGGGCTGCCATCTCTGGGGTCGCACAGAGTCGGACATGACTGAAGCGACTTAGCAGCAGCTTTGCATCTGTTTAACAACTACTGCCTCTGACCCCCAGAACAGAAATCAGCTGACACCAAGCCATGTGATCCACACAGATCACCACCTACTGAAGTTGCTCAAAAGTCTACTTTTGAACCCTAACACAAGAATGAAGGTGGGCAGAAACGGTCTCCTGAGAAATCACCATCTCCATCAATGCCAAATGGGGCTGAGTGCTGGGCCCCTTTCTCTTTAAGTAATGTGACATGACCAGATATTACTTTTAGATTAGATGGCTGTGTGGTGTCTGCTGAGGCACACAGGAAGATAAACATCACCTTCTGTACCAACGGTAGAGCATATGAAGAATCGGGAGGTAACCTCGAGAAATTCTAAGTGCTGGTTCCCGCCCATGCAGAAGAGCAGTTTAAAGTCAAGTGGTTCTCTGCCTACACAGCCCTGAGCCTCAACACGCCCCTGTGTATCTTGGATCTCAGCTGGAGATGGAGCCAAGTTTCCCCCATGATTTAGACAAGTTGAGGCAGGTGCAGGGCAGGTGTTCCCAAATGCTTAAGGATCCACCAAGGATCTTTCAAGGTGGAGCTACTCCAAATCTGTCCAGTCCACCTCTGCAGAGACAGAGCCCAGGAACCTGTCATTTTCAGTAAGTTCCCCCAGGGGATTCTCTTGAAGCCAGGCTGCCACTATTTGGGTCTGAAAATCAGGGGACTGGATCTGTCAACGTCTATCATAGGAGAGTCAGTATAGGGAGTTTCCCAAAGAAAATAGTTCTGATTATTTCACATTGAAGAGGAAGACAGTGAGAGTCATATTGAATATACTTAAGGTTAGACACAAAGATATTTGGGTTTGGAAATGTATTGTTTTGAGTAAGAGTTTAAGATAAATAAACACTTTAGATTTCTTGGTAGATGCCAGTCCCAAGAACACTTGGTTTTAGTACTTTCTGAGCAAGATAAAGTCAATGAGGGACTTCCCTGGTGGTCCAGTGGCAAAGAGTCCATGCTCCTAACGCAGGGGGCCCAGGTTCGAACCCTGCTTAATGAACTAGATCCCACATACCATAACTAAGAGGTCCCATACCACAACTCAAGATCCTGCATGCCTCAATAAGACCAGGCCACAGCTTAACTAATTAATAATTTTTTTTAAGTTACAGTCAATGAGAAAAGTAGAAGTCAGCCTCATTTCTAATAACTGAGCCTTGGGAGTAAATGGACAGCTGAGGGTCAGCCCCCACTCCTAACACGGTGATCAGAGAAAAATGATCCAACAGGTGTCTGACAACAGAGAGAAAGAGACATAATGCATCCCTTTGGTAACCAACAATACATTTATTAACTCCAAAAAGTGTTATTTCACTAAACTTCCCATGCGACATTGCAAGCACGAGCTGTAGCAGCAACAGGAAATGGCCCTTCCATGCCAAGCACAGGCCCTGGACATCAGACAGCTGCAGGCTGGAGGGCCCTTCACCAGTCTCAGTAGAGCAGCCATGGCCATGACTCTGGCAGCAACAGGGGGCATTGGCACCATGAACTGGTGGAGGGGAATATCTCTGCCAAGAGGTGGCCAAGGGTGCTGGGGTCCAAACAGTGAATCTGCAATGCCATCAATCTTGTATTTATTTTTTATTAGAGTATAATTCTTGGAGAAGGCAATGGCAGCCCACTCCAGTGCTCTTGCCTGGAAAATCCCATGAATGGAGGAGCCTAGAAGGCTGCAGTCCATGGGGTCGCAAAGAGTCGGATATGACTGAGTGACTTCACTTTCATTTTTCACTTTCATGCATCAGAGAAGGAAATGGCAACCCACTCCAGTGTTCTTGCCTGGAGAATCCCAGGGACGGCAGAGCCTGGTGGGCTGCTGAATATGGGGTCACACAGAGTTGGACACGACTGAAGTGACTTAGCAGCAGCAGCAGAGTATAATTGCTTTACAATGTTGAGTTAGTTTCTGCTGTACAACAAAGTGAATAAGTTATAAGTATACATATATCCCCTTCCTCTTGAACCACCCTCTCACCAACTTCCCTCCCACCCACCTAGGGCATCACAGAGCACCAAGCTGAGCTCCCTGTGCTCTACAGCAGCTTCCCACTAGCTGTCTATTTCACAGAGGGTAGTGTATATATAATGCAACTCCCCCAATTTGTCTCACCCTCTCTTTCCCCCAACTTCATGTCTACAAGTCCATTCTCTACATCTGGAAGCTGTAATTCTCACATGTGTTTCTCCTTTTTTCTTATTTTTAATTATATTTTATAATGCTCATATATACTAGAGTGGCCTTCCCTGGTGGCTCAGTTGGTAAACCATCTACCTGCAATGCAGGAGACCCAGATTCGATCCCTGGTTCCAGAAGATCCCCTTAGAGAAGAAAACTGCAGCCCACTCCAGTATTTTTGCCTGGGAAATCCCATGGGCAGAAGAGCCTGGCAGGCTGCAGTCCATGGGGTCACAAGAGTCAGACACAACTTAGTGACTAAACCACCACCATATACCAGAGTATAAGTACAAATACAATTTGTAAAGACATAAATACCCTCGTAAACACTGACAATTGTTCATGTCTAGGAGGCAGGAGTTATGACCAACCTAGACAGCATATTAAAAAGCAGAGACATTACTTTGCTAACAAAGGTCTGTCTAGTCAAGGCTATGGTTTTTCCAGTAGTCATGTATGGATGTGAGAGTTGGACTATAAAGAAAGCTGAGCGCTGAAGAATTGATGCTTTTGAACTGTGGTGTCAGAGAAGACTCTTGAGAGTCCCTTGGACTGCAAGGAGATCCAACCAGTCCATCCTAAAGGAGATCAGTCCTGAGTGTTCATTGGAAGGACTGATGCTGAGCTGAAACTCTAACACTTTGGCCACCTGATGCAAAGACCTGACTCATTTGAAAAGACCCTGATGCTGGGCAAGATTGAAGGCAGGAGGAGAAGGGGATGACAGAGGATGAGATGGTTGGCATTACTGACTCAATGGACATGAGTCTGAGTAAACTCTGGGAGTTGGTGATGGACAGGGAGGCCTGTCGTGCTGCAGTCCATGGGGTCGCAAAGAGTCGGACATGACTGAGTGACTGAACTGAGGAGGCAGGATCCAAAAGTTTGGCTACTTTATACTCCTACTTTACTCACTAAGTGTTAATTGCTGTCAACACTTCCTCTATGTACCTCCTACACTAGGTGCTGAGGGAGGAGGTTTGGGGAGTTTTTGGTGGGGGGACCTGTGCCACTGAGTTCAAACCAGCTTATGCTGTAGAGGCATCTCTGGGGCCTGGAGGGTTCCCAGGGGCCCAGGATCCTTAGGAGGAGCAGGAATGGGAAAGGCTTTGTAAAACTGAGAATCCTGGAAAGAGCACAGGGTTTGCCTTCAGAGAGACCCTTCAGGGAGCAGCCCCAAGCCCTAGCACACACCAGCTGTGCCATCTTGGGTGACCACTCTCAACTTCAAGCTTGTCTTCTGTGAAATGAAGAACTCATGAGTGGTATGCACCTCACACCATCTATGCAAGGCTCACATGAGGCTTTGGGGAATCACAGAGCATCTTCCTTCTCCCAAGCAGTATCCCAGAGGTTCCCAAGCTCCAAAGCCTGTCAGGAATGGGTGCTGCCAGGTCAGCAAGGGGAGCTTGTGCCAAGGCCCCTGCCCAAACAAAGCCAGGTCTCTGCTCAGATGAGCCAGAAGTCACACACGGCCCAGGTGACCCAGCACCCAGCCGCCCACACCAACCATCAGCCACCCCTGCTGTCTCCGGGCTCCTGCAGCTGCTGGGAAATTTCAAGGCCAAGTTGGCTGTTACATTTTGAGTCTTTGTGTTGATCTCTGCCAGACCTCTGCAGGGAGGAGAGGAGACAGCTAACACGCGCACAGTAGCAGGAACTCATTCTGAGCACCCAGGGGTCCTTCGGCCTCAGAGCCCCCAATTCCTCTCTTCCTCTGTTTCCTGGTCACAACCACAAGCAGATTCATGCAGGTTGCAGAAAATAGGATAAACCAGAGCTGGTTTGTGTGGTTACAAGTTCAGAGGCTTTGGGGTTTTTCTGGATCTGGCCTGGAAGCATCTAGAAACATCTGACCACTTGGATGACTCCCACCTCTCTTTTCCTCTGATGGGTACTGAACTGAACCCCAGACAAGAGCTTCCCAATCCTTCCCGTACCATTCAGAGGAAATTGTTTCACTGACTCCTCCAGTTCATTCCCATTTCCTCTAAATCCCTGCAAAAGCACTTCCCTGGGAGCAGGAACATGCCTTTGGCCCATTCCATTCTCCCATTTCTGACTCTTGCCATTTCGGAAAGCAGGAGCTTGGGTTCTGCTGTGCACTTTGAAGGAGATGCTTAAAGGAGGTAGAAGCCAGCTTATCAATGCCACATCCAGGGCCAAGAAAAAAAGTCAGCTGAGGTCAAGGCACTGCCTCCCACTCCAGCTTGGAGTACAAAAGCAGAGAAAGTATGCTTCCCAGTTTTGAACAGACTATGCTCTGCCTTTTACCGTTCTCTGCTGAGACCCTGAATTGGACTGTGAGCTTCCCATGCCCAGGTTCACAGCTGTTCATCCATCTCCATGTCTCCCCACCCAGCTGAGTACCTGGCACAGGTAGATGCTGAAGGGAGCCATGTGGACAAGGGCATGGCTGATTTGGCTCTATCCTGCTGGGGCTAGCACCGTGTCTAACACAGCGGATGCTCAGCACAGCTTGATTAAAGCTACTGAAATAAGCAGGCATCTCTCTCCCCTACCTGCCCCAGCAGGGACTTAAACACGGGCTTCGGACCCCTCGGCAAATCAGTGTTGAGTCTCAAAGATCCATGGCCTGGGTGGAGCCTTGAGATGGAGGTTTTACCCAGGTGTGAGCTCTCCCAACAGCCCAGGAAGAGGGTGAAGGTGAGAACCCTCTCTCACCACAGTACAGATAGGGTGAAGGAAAAAAGCTGTCAGCTCCACCCTACCTGTGCCTGCCCTTACCATCAGAGCCGATGCAGGAAGGGGTGGGGGACTACCAAAGCCAGCCAAGTCACTTGTGGTTTCACTATTATGGTGAATCAGTTCTCTGTACAGGGGGCCAAGAGGGCAAGCTTGGGTTTAAATATTGTTGAACCAGTAGTGAAAGGGAAGCACCAAGGGCAAGTAGGGTGTGAGGTCCCAACCTACGGGGGTTCAGCCAGGTGTCCTTAGGCCCAGTCGTGAGCCTTGGTGGAGGGAGCTGTTTACCTGCCTCACCAGGATGGGGTGAGAACGACATAAAGATGAAAGCGTCTGGCCAATGCGAAAAGCCTCCATACCTGTGCATCGCTGTTGTTATTGTTAAGTCGCTCAGTCGTGTCTGGCTCTTTTGCAACCCCATGGACTGTAGCCCACCAGGCTCTTCTGTCCATGGGATTCTCCAGGGAAGAATACTGAAGCAGGTTGCCATTTCCTTCCCCAGGGGATCTTCCCCACCCAGGGCTCGAACCCGGGTCTCCTGCATTGGCAGGCAGATTCTTTACCGCTGAGCCACCAGGGAAGCCCCACCTGTGCATTACTTAAAACATTAACAGGAGTTACGGTCAGATTCAAGGCCACCCCTTGGAACAATTTCGGGGCATTATTTGCATAGACTCAGTATGAAAAGTCACCCGCACTGACCTCCTCTTACCCTGACAGAGCAGCTTGGCCTCCAGAGGAGACCACAGACTCGGGTTTCCTGAATCCAGTCTTGACTAGCTGCTCAGGGGTCCAGGGCTCCCCAGAGGAAGAGAGAAAGGAAAGAGAGCAAAAGCGGTTTGCTGCCAGGTTTTTACACAAAGCTAAACAGTGTCATATTTTATTTTTGGGGCTCCAAAATCACTACAGATGGTGACTGCAGCCATGAAATTAAAAGACGCTTACTCCTTGGAAGGAAAGTTATGACCAACCTAGATAGCATATTCAAAAGCAGAGACATTACTTTGCCAGCAAAGGTCCGTCTAGTCAAGGCTATGGTTTTTCCAGTGGTCATGTATGGACGTGAGAGTTGAACTGTGAAGAAAGCTGAGCGCCGAAGAATTGATGCTTTTGAACTGTGGTGTTGGAGAAGACTCCTGAGAGTCCCTTGGACTGCAAGGAGATCCAACAAGTCCATTCTAAAGGAGATCAGCCCTGGATGTTCTTTGGAAGGACTGATATTGAAGCTGAAACTCCAGTACTTTGGCCACCTCATGTGAAGAGTTGACTCATTGGAAAAGACTCTGATGCTGGGAGGGATTGGGGGCAGGAGGAGAAGGGGATGACAGAGGATGAGATGGCTGGATGGCATTACCGACTCAATGGACGTGAGTTTGAGTAAACTCCGGGAGTTGGTAATGGACAGGGAGGCCTGGCGTGCTGAGATTCATGGGGTCGCAAAGAGTCGGATACAACTGAGTGACTGAACTGAACTGAACTGAATAAGTTAAATGTCAGGTCCCTCACCTGCAAGGACCTCGCCAAACCACTCTATCTAATTTTGGATTTATTTCTGTATTCTTGCTTTAAGAAAGGCTGCAAAACCATTGAAACTTCAGGCCCCCAGAAAATGTGGGTCTGCTCTGGCTCCCAAATAGGACTCTTTGCTCATCAGAGAGAGGCAAGCACCCATCATTCCCCAGCCTGATAGCCTCCACCAGCCAGCCTCCTCCCTTGATGTCCACCTGTCTAGCCAACTCGGACAGGCCTCCACGATTTGGCATTCTCCAGCCAGGACTACATTTTCCCTAACATTTCAGCTCGTTGCCCTGTTGCCTAGTCCCCCAGCAAACACTACCAACAGTAGGAAGCTTTCTCCCAAGTCTCAGGCAAGTTCACCCCGCCCTCCTAGGTGTCCCCACTGCCTTCAGTGTGTCCCTCTGTCACAGCAGAAATCCATCCCAGGGAGGCTTCAGTTTTGAGGGTCTACCTCTCTGCCAGGGTCCAAGCAAGTTTATCTGATTCAGGTCTCCAGAGCCCACCAGCTCAGAACTGGCCCCTCCCAGGTGCTGGGCAAATGTTTCTTGAATAAATGAATTGAGTAATGCTAGTGCTGGGGACAATAACAGAGTGATTTTAAAAGGTCAAGTTCAGTGCTGGGACCCAGCTGCAGTCTTTGCTCTCACGCTCTGGCCACCCCCTACTGATGATACCTTATCACTCTCCACCAGGCAAACTGAACAAGGAGAAATCATTCCTGGAGCCTGTTTGCCCCCTGGTGGCTGAATAGAGGCAGCAAGTGAAAGTAGGAAAGTACAAGTCCCATGTCTGACTCTGCAAACCCAGGGACTATACAGTCCATGAAATTCTCCCGGCCAGAATGCTGGAGTGGATAGCCATTCTCCAGGGGATCTTCCCAACCCAGGGATTGAACCCAGGTCTCCCGCATTGCAGGTGGATTCTTTACCATCTGAGACATCTGAGCCACCTGGGAAGCCCAGGTGGAGCCCAATCCTTGGACGACCTGCACAGATGCTTGACACACCCCACCTCCACCCTCAAGAGCAATATGTTCACCATGGTCTTACTCACGCGGAGGCTCATGTCCTACAATTTCTGTAATTCCTTGGTCTATAAGGGGCTATAAGGACTCCTCTCACCTGCGGTCCCCAAAACCCCACCCTGGACCCAGTTCCCTTGAGTCACGGTGGTCTCCATACCTGTCCAAGAGATCTCAGAAAAAGGAAAGCCATCCTGCTTCCTGTGTCTCTGATCTTACATTCTTGCCTGTGCCTTCCAAGGCCCTCCAAGACACCTGGAATGTGTGCCAGAGCCAGGCTGAGCTGTGGGCCATCCCACAGAGTCAGCATGGCAAAGTCACGCCCTACTTCCTGGCTTCCAAAGAAACTCACCAGCTACTTTATTGCTACAGGCTTCCTCACTCTGGACCACACGGTCTCGCCGCCCCTCCGGTGCTGGCGCCTGGGACCATGGGCGGCGAGCTACTGTGCCTTGTGCAGCCTGTGCGGTGTTGTGTTCATGGTGGAATGTGAAGATTTTCAACGGGACGTGCCTTCTGCTGGTGTCTCCTGCCCTCTGTTAAATAGATGTACAGATCTTCGTCCACAGTGAGGTTATGTCCTGATAAGCTCATCCTAAGTTGAAAGTATAATAAGTCAAAAATGCATGTACTTAAGAATGCATTTAATATACCTAGCCTACTGTTAAACATTTCTCTGGACAACATGAGAGTTGCAAGTTAAGTTTTATTTGGGGCCAAATAAGGAATGCAGCCCAGGAGACAGCATTTCAAATAGTTCTGAGAAACTGCTCTGAGGAGGTGAGGGGAAGAGCTAGAACATATAAGAGTTTTGTGACAAAGGCCAGGTAGTTGGGAACATCAAAAGATTTTTGTTAATTAAAGAAAACAGATATCTCAAGTTAAGGACTTTAGTGCTTTTCTACGCATAGGAAGATGCAAGAGTCTGGGCTCACTAAAATCATTCCCTTGATACGTACCTCAGCTGTGTGGGGCCAATATCCTGTGTTTTCACATCCTAAGTTCCTCAGGGCTCATCATAGGGAGTGGCTGCAGTCTGAAGGCTGCTCGATGGCAGGTATTCTTTCCTTCCTGAGTTCCCTCAGGGCTCACCAGCTCAGCGTCCACGGTGGCTGCAATTGCTGGTGACTATAGCATTGGCCCCCACTCCAGTCCTCCTGCCTGGAAAAGCCCAGGGACGGAGGAGCCTGGTGGGCTGCAGTCCATGGGGTCGCTAAGAGTCGGACACGACTGAGCGACTTCCCTTTCACTTTTCACTTTCATGCATCGGAGAAGGAAATGGCAACCCACTCCAGTGTTCTTGCCTGGAGAATCCCAGGGACGGGGGAGCCTGGTGGGCTGCCGTCTATGGGGTCGCACAGAGTCGGACACAACTGAAGCGACTTAGCAGTAGCAGCAGCAGCATAACATCTTTATTTCAGAGAAGGCGATGGCACCCCACTCCAGTACTCTTGCCTGGAAAATCCCATGGATGGAGGAGCCTAGTGGGCTGCAGTCTGTGGGGTTGCTCAGAGTCGGACATGACTGAGCGACTTCACTTTCACTTTTCACTTTCATGCATCGGAGAAGGAAATGGCAACCTACTCCAGTCTTCTTGCCTGGAGAATCCCAGGGGCGGGGAGCCTGGTGGGCTGCCATCTATGGGGTCGCACGGAGTCGGACATGACTGAAGCGACTTAGCAGCAGCAGCATAGCATCCTTATTTACTAGTATGGCAGGAAATATTGCATTTCTCACTACCAAACGTCATAGCTTAGCCTAATCTATCTAAAACATGCTCACAACACTTAAATTAGACTCTAGCTGGGCAGAATTATCTAACACAAAGCCTAGCCTATAGCTAGGCAGAATCGTCTAACACAAAGCCTAGCATATAATGAAGTGTTGAATATATCATGTAACCTACTAAATACTATACTGAAAGGGAAGAATACACTGGTTATTTGGGTACAGAGTGGTTATAAGTGTACTAGTTGTTTACTTCCAGATCTCGTGGCTGACTGGGAGCTGTGGTTGCCACCACTGTCCAACATCATAAGAGAGTATTGTGGTACAGCTCATCACTAGCCAGGAAAAGCTTCTGCTGAATAAGCATTGTTTCTGCACCATCATAAAGTGGAAACATCTTAAGTTGAACCATTGTAAGTTAGGGACTATCTGCCGTCATTCCTCCTAGTTTCTCTTAGTCCTGAAGGATCTAAGTTAGAGACTCCCGCTCTGTACAGTTCATTCACAGCCTCCTTTCCACACCATTTCCTGTCTACTTACAAAATGTACTTAAAAACTGCCTCTTCTAGGAAGTCCTCTTTGACCTATCTGTTCAATAATCATTGTTTTGACAAACAGTCCGAGCATATGGAAATAAGATTTACAGCCCGAGACCAGGAGGGTAGAGGAGTTGTATTACTAGTAAGTGCTTTGGGAGGATATGCCACATGTAATCACACATGCACACACACACACACACATTATACTAAATCTGCTTCACACCAACCTCTCCCCACCTCCTTCTCTCCCAGAAGTCTGAGGGGGTGCTATCGTTAAGATGATTAATAATAATAGGAAAAGGTAATGAGCATTCACTGCAACCAAGCACAGGACAAAGGCTCACACCTGACTTGTACGTGCCCCTGAGCACAGAGACCTGTGGGATCCACATCTTAAAGGCAAGGCCTACAAGAGTAGGAAAACGTCAGCGTGGAAACCATAAGCATGGAAACCAATGACCCATTAGAAGGGGTCCACCTGTGGAACACGAGTCAAGTAGAAGCAGACCCAACGCCATGCTTCTTTTCCTTTTCCCAAGTAGTCCCCCATAATGTCTGCTGCATGGTGCAATTTTTGTGGGATTAAACGTGAACGGCTTAAAAATAAATCATTACATTTCCATCTTAGTTGATCTAAGCCTATAATTTGACACCTGGCCACAAGAGCAAAGTAACAACAGGCAAGGGATTAAATGACCTTGTGGCATAGCTGGGAGTTGATCCTCCCTAATTAGAACAATTTTGTAATTGTTTTACAAAAATATCTCAGGCACCCACACCATTAACAGGTCACCCCATTACAGGGGGCTATTATGCTAGAGGCTAGGAGAGCAGTGTCCCTGAAACAGGGAGGTACCCCTCCTGGGCTTACTTGCTTTAGCAGCTAAGTCCCCCTCAGGACTTTCCTGCAGCCCCCAGGTGGTCCACTGTCCCTGATTCCTTGGTCTACCCCTCCTTCCTTTGAGTTTTCTCTCTTCCAAGCCCAGTCTCAAGTTCAGGATTCATGCCAGGGCCAGGCTAGCAGAGGAGGACTGGAGCTGGAAATGGACCCAAGGAGAGGGAGGGGCAGGCCTCGGCCACTGGGACAGCTGTGGACAGGGGTCTGATAGGCAGCCATGGCCTGGGTACCAGGAGAAATGATGGACGTGGGGATGGAGGCCCAACAGGAGGGTGAGAGGCAAGTGCCAGGGGTCAGGGCAGCCTGAGTGCAGAATTCTGGAACAAGGCCTTGGTTAGGGACCAAACCAGAAACCCACTTGTAAGAACTAAAGAAAATACAGAACATGAGGAAACTCTGGGGTGGGTACCTCTGCATTAAAACAAGTTGGGGAGCCAAGAGTCAGTAGAGCCCTTAATTGGGGCTACCTATTACTCGAATCCTGGAATGCTGAGTGTCCTTCCTCAAGATTCTCCGGAATTAGACCATGACCTCAACTTCAGGGACCTGGGGAAGAAATGGGGGAAGGGGTCCTTCTGCAGAGGAGGCAGCAGCAGGTTCCGAGCATCCCCACACACACACTTTTCCTGGCCCTAAAACAGAGCACTGTGCTTCTGAGGTTTTGCTGGAAACTAAAGGGAGAAGGCAATGGCACCCCACTCCAGTACTCTTGCCTGGAAAATCCCATGGACGGAGAAACCTGGTGGGCTGCAGTCCATGGGGTCGCTAAGAGTTGGGCACAACTGAGCGACTTCACTTTCACTTTTCACTCTCATGCATTGGAGAAGGAAATAGCGACCCACTCCAGTGTTCTTGCCTGGAGAATCCCAGGGACAGAGGAGCCTAGTGGGCTGCCATCTATGGGGTCACACAGAGTCGGACACGACTGAAGCGACTTAGCAGCAGTAGCAAAGGGAACCAGGAGAGAGGTCAAGTTAGGACAAATCACAAGTTAGGGCAAGTCACAAGTTGAGCAGAAATGTCACCAGAGCCCCAGCATAGCTGGGGTGAGGCCTCACTCCTGGCCCGGGGCCTCTACCCACCTCTCTCACGGGGTGGGGTTCTTATCTGGAGAGGCGGGGCCCTCGGGGCTCCCCAACACTGGGTCCATCCCAAGCCGGTGTTTCTGGGCACCAGCTGGGGCACTGAAACCTCTGGGAGACCCTGGCCATGCGGTAAAGGTGTGAGAAACCAAGAGGGCCCCTGGACGCTTTCAACGTCAGTGCCCCCCATCACACGGAGACCATGTGAGGAGTGAGGGGGACGTGAACATGAAGCCCTGTCGCCTGTGAAGCCTGGGACAGGAGCACGGTGGGCCTCGGTCTGGGGAGGGGAGCGATGTTTTCTATCAAATGTGCTGGAGGGGGCTTCCCTGGTGGTCCAGTGGTTAAAAATTCACCTGCCTATTCAGGGGACACATGTTCAATCCCTGGTCAGGGAAGATCACACATACCACAGGGCAACTAAGCCTGTGCAGCCTAACTACTGAGGCTTCATGCTCTAGAGCCTGTGTCCCTCAACATGAGAAGCCACCCCAGTGAGAAGCCCATGCACCTCAACTAGAGAGCAGCTCCTGCTCGACACAGCTAGAGAAAGCCTACACACAGCAATGAAGACCCGGTGCAGCCCAAAATCAATAATTTTTTTTTTTAATTTTATAAGCCTTCTTTTAAAAAAAAAAAAATGTGTTGGAGGAAGGGAAACATCCCCAGAGTGGTACCCTCAGACCCATTCGGGTCCCACCTCATCCACTTACTAAGGGGTCACCTCCATGTTTTGAAACAATGAGCAGCCCTGTAGGAGCTATCTCCTGGATTGCCTTAAGATGTAAATGAGAAAATGTGTGAAAGAATGTTAGCCACCTTTGTTGAAAATACAAAAATACATCATGCGAGCTCCACTACCAAGAAGAGCAAACTGATGCAATTTTTGGGGTGCACTGGAGCCCCTGGCCCCCCGGCCTTCTGGATGCATCTCCATTCCTTTGCTGCTCCCCCTGCGGCAGCATTCAGGGCTCCCCCACACTCTGTCTCACTCTGGGCCCAGAAAAAGCCTTGGAGGATCGTTAGGAATGCCCAGATCTGGGGTACAGGTTCTCAGCTTCTGCTGGGTGAGCTGGAATAAAACTGTGGTTCCACCCAGAGCATCAAGGTGCTGCTGGGGTTTGCGGCCCCCTACTCCTTCTGTGACAGGGACAATGGAAGGAGAATTCTCACTGAACCAAGACAAGCTAAGAACCTGCAGGCACGGAGTCGTTTTACAATTTGTTGTTGCTGTTTAGTCGCTCAGTCATGTCTGTGTCCGACTCTTACAACCCCATGGACTGTAGCCTGCCAGGCTCATCTGTCCATGGGATTTTTCCCGGCAAGGTTCCTGGAGTATAATAGCCAAAGCAAACTTGAGGGTCGAGAAGAGTTCCATTAGCATTTTATCTCTTCACCCTGAGCTTGGGAGCCTGTCAGGAGAGGTGGAGGCAGCCCTGCCCTGGCAGACAAACCTGCAGACCCACCTTGATTGGGAGGCAGCCAGGGCCCCTAGCCACCAACCCAAGTCCCACGCTCCAGGGCTCTCCCAATTTACCTTCCCTCTCACGCCTCGCCCCCGGGAAGCCTGCCTGGAGCCTCCATCCAGAGCCCAGACAACCCATCTCACACCCTTCCTGGTCATCAGGGACATGGAGAAAGGCTGAGGACTTCCTCCACCAACGGGAGTTCCAGGCTTTTCCATCTCTGAGTGTTAACATCCCCTCTCACCACCCTCCACCCCCAACAGCCCTCTTGTGATGAACTCTCAGTGCTGATGAAAGAGCTGGGAGATCCTAAAATAAGATCTTCTGGCTTTGGAAAACATGAGTCAGACTTTTGTTACAGCTCTGTTTTGCTGCGGCAAAGGTTATAACCAATTTGCTGTCCCCAGCTGGCAGAGGAGGGTGGACGGGGGTGCAGGCAGCCCTGGGAAGCTTTCGTGGTGGAAAGCCAGAGGTGGCTGACCTGCTTCCCTAAGGGATTATCCTTGACCTCCTTTCCCTTCCAAGCATGGGCTCCTGTGAGCCTTTGGGTCGCAGGTGGGGAGAAAACAGCTGCCATTGGTTGGCTTGAGTCCCCTGAACAGAGCTGGAACTTAGAGGGATTCCTCTTTTCTTTACCCCTAGTGATCGCCTTCTCCCTTCTCTTCCTCTAGCTCCCTGCCAGCTCTAAGTGGACTGGAATGTGGCTCCATTCTGGCCTGCAAATCTCTTTTTGGCCCTGAGGACAGACACATAGCCTCCCAGGCAGACATCCACACTGGCCTACCTTTATTTTCCCTTTATTGATCCAAGAAGAGGCAACAGAGAAAGTGCCTCCGCGCTGCTCTTCCAGTTCTGTGACCTCCCATCAGAATAGTCCTGGTTACAGGTTTGGGGGGCTCCAATGCAGAGACCCTAGGGCCAGCAGAGCCTCCCAGAGCCACCACTTCTGCTGAGTCACTCATTCGCATACTCGCTTGTCCAGAGATGGGACTGCCTGCATCACCAGCTCAATGACAGACTCGCCTGCCCACCGCACCCCGCTGCTAGCTCAGTGTGGATGACACAGGGGCTGGAGAGGGCCAGAGCTCTGAGCCTGCATCACCCTCATCCCCAGCTCCTCCAAGGAAGGAGAAGTCAAGAGACTAGACTTTGGTCTCTGGGAGGTGGCTGCAAACCTCAGATTTAGACCCATTTTCCCATCTATATGATGGAAGCAATGATGCTCATTTCTCACCATTAATGGCAGCATAGGGTGATAGAGTCAGCATTCAGCAGAGCCTGGTAAGTGCTTGCTCAATAAGAGGCATTTCTTGCTACTATGATGCCAATGAATGATATATTTTTATAATTAGCAAATGATTTCAGGGACTTGTGTGGTGAGACCCCACCCCTCAGGTTATCTTCTTACTGGCATCGAAGTCCCAGGGAAGCAGAAACAGTAACTATCAGATGAACAGGATCAAATCAAAGGAAGTGGGAAAGTGGGGGTGGGGGTGGGAGGACTTTCACCTGTGCTCTGGGAAGGCCCCACAAGCACCTGTAGCCTCCACAGAGGATTCCCCTCTGTAAGTAGAACTTGCTAGTGCCCGCTCACTCCCAGGCCCCGTCCCCCGACCTGGGCTGGCTAGGACCCTCCATACCCCAGGAGTCATCTCTGTACCTTGGGCCACCAAGATGGTGTTTCTCTTCTCGTTATGAGTTGACTTCACAAAAGCAGCCCTCACTGCTCAGGGACTTCCCTCCTTCACAGCCCACAGCCTGGCTGATGGTGCGCAAGTAATAATGCCACAGGGCATGACTGTCACCAACTGCTTCTGCCCTACTCGCTATCTGGGCTAAGCTTCCTACAACTCAGTCTCTGTTCTCAACAATTTCATCACATGGACGTATAAATCTGTTCCATCACAAAGAAAAAGCAAGTCTGGGGAAGCACCCAGAGCTGAAACATCAAATCGGATGTCTCCTTCCCCAGGTCAGCCCCTGCTGGAGGGCCCCAGCCCAGCAGAAGCAAAGGTGACAGCTGCCTGTCACTCTTCCTGCAGTGCAGCTGGGTGTCAGAAGTAGAAACAGCCATTCACAGGGGCTCTGGCTCTTTTGATTTTGTGATTGAGAAGCAGGCAGATGGGTAGGGAAGAAAGGAAGGTGGAGGACCAGGGCTTCATCCAAGCAGGACTCTCTCTCTCTCTCTCTCTCATTCCATCCCTCCTTCCACATGCCTGACCCCTGCCCTCCATGTCTCTTGACCCTTGTCTCCTCCATGTCTTTGAGTTTTCTGCCACATCAACCTCCATTTGTGTCCTTGTTCATCTCCCTCACTTTCTTGTCTTCCCTCTGTCTTTTTTTTTTTTTTTTTAGCATTTTTTATTTATATTTATTTATTTAGCTGCATTGGGTCTTAGTTGCGGCACGCAGGATCTTTGATCTTTGTTGTGGCATGTGAGATCTTTACTTGTGGCATGTGGGATCTTCAGTTGCAGCATGCAGACTCTTAGTTGAAGCATGTGGGATCTAGTTCCCTGACCAGGGATTGAACCCTGGCGCCCTGAGACCACAGGGAGCACTGGGAGTACGGGTGCCTTCTGAGCACTGGAAGCAGGAGTCTTAGCTTATGGATCATCATGGATGTTCTATCTTAATCCTACTCTTCTTTCTCTTCTTCCAGTTGGTAATCTTCTATATACCTTTCTGCTCTCCTTTCTGTTTTGTCTCTCCTGTCTCTCTCATCTCTCATCTTCACTGTTAATTACTCAGTCTTTTTGTTATCTAGATCTCCCTACTTTTCCCTTCCAAAGAAAAATACTGATGTGGGAGATAAGATACTCACCTACCTTCCATCGATGACACACCCACCCCACCCCCACAGACTCAGACCCCAAGATCCTGCCAACAGCTCAGGCTGGTAGTTCTGGGGCCCCATCATCACTGATAAAACTGCTAACCTTCTCCACATTGAGCCTCAGGAGGACTGTTGGGCAAGCCCATTAAATTGGGGCAGCCCTGATATACCAGTTCAGGAATGATCAGACCAGGACAGAATGAAATACATCTATTCTAAAACGTGATCCCCCCAGTGGGTCCCTTCTCAGTGGTCCCACACCTGTCCTGCCTGGGCAACTGCAGGACATCCACACCCTACCCCGCCTCACCCAGCTGCATCCCTGCCCTCTATTTTGCTTATCTTAGCACCTGAAGATGATAGCAAGGACACAGCCAGCCTAATCAGCCTTTCCCAATAACAGGCCTGGAGTTCGATGGGTAGTAGCCTGGTCACCTCCTAAGATGGCTCAGAGGAGGAGGATAACCAGGGTACCTACAATTTGGGTGGTTCCCAGAAGTGAAATATGAGGAGTGGTCTGGGTGTGATCCCTGGGACATGGAGCCCAGTGGCCAGACTAAAATCTGGAAGAGTGGACAGAAGTCACCACTACTGCCCAACTGACCTTTTTCGTGTCCTTCGAGCGCTACCATCACCATCACTCACCTGGGCCATGCCTCGGGAAGGGGTGTCTGCAGCCCCGAGACCTCCAGAAGCCTGACCAAGCGGGCCAGCTCCAGCCAGGCTTCTCTCTGGCGTGTATGATTTAACCTGCTCAGATTCTTTATCTTCCTCCCTAACCCACTCCTCGCTTATGTTTGCATCCTCGGTGTATGGTGCCTCCATTTGCCCAATCACCCAGAGAACTGAGACTCTCCTTACTCCCTCCACCTGCCTTGTTCTCCAAATCTAATTAGTCATCAACTTCCATCACACCTAAAACTTCTCTCTGCTCTTCCGGTTCCATCCTCCCACTGGGACTTCTGCCAGCAAGTCCCTACAAGTGTCTCTAGCCGTATGTGTCACTCCATGCTGCTGCTGGGTGGAGAGTCTTCCAAAATTAACAAAACAAGGAGAAAAAGTCATCTCTACTTGAATAACTTCTACTGGCTTTTACTGCCTAGAGCTGGTCTCCAAGCCTCTTTGATGCTTATTAATACCAAAATAATTTTGGCACCCACTTCTAACATAGGTATATTTCTTTACATAAAAATTGTATTTCCATATTCTACCATCATTCAGTTCAGTTCAGTTGCTTAGTCGTGTCCAACTCTTTGCGACCCCATGAACTGCAGCATGCCAGGCCTCCCTGTCCATCACCAACTCCCAGAGTTCACTCAAACTCACATCCATCAAGTTGGTGATGCCATCCAGCCATCTCATCCTCTGTCGTCCCCTTCTCCTCCTGCCCCCAATCACTCCCAGCATCAGAGTCTTTTCCAATGAGTCAACTCTTTGCATGAGGTGACCAAAGTACTGGAGTTTCAGCTTTAGCATTATTCCTTCCAAAGAACACCCAGGGCTGATCTCCTTCAGAATGGACTGGTTGGATCTCCTTGCAGTCCAAGGGACTCTCATTAGCCAATATCTAAAGGATAACCAACCTTTAGAAAAAGAGTATCACCAACACCAAGAGATTTAAGTCTATATTTCAAATAATCCTGATAATTTTTAACAGTTCTAATCAGCTTCCATTAATAGTGATTAGATTGTTACAGTTTTTAACTCAAGACTAAAAGGTAACAAGGAGCCTATTTGAAGAGTGGGTTGCCATCTGCTTGGACCACTGGCTTTCTCTTCAACCGCCACCGTCTTTTCAGGAAACTTGCTATTGTCCATTGCATGTGGGTCAATTTAGTTAAAACTAGATGAAAGTGTTAGTCACTCAGTAATGCCCGACTGTTTGAGATCCCATGGACTGTAGCCCACTGGACTCCTCTGTCCATGGGAGTCTCCAGGCAGGAATACTGGAGTGGGTTGCCATTTCCTTCTCCAGGGAAACTTCCCGACCCAGGGATTAAACCTGAGTCTCCTGCATTGCAGACAGATTCATTAACATCTGAGCCATCAGGGAAACTTTTTTTTTTTAACTAGATGAACTCACCCCTAAATCTACTTTGTGAGCATGTGTAAGTGTGTCACAAGATGCTAAAAGGGAGTGAAGGTGGAAGGACCCTTCTGCCCGTTGTCATGGAACTCTGCATCCCCTGTTTCCCTCAGATCCCCTCAGACACACACAACATGCATGACACAGGGGCTAAGTACAGGCACCAGGGTCACCTCACACAGAAAATATTGGAAAAACTCAAATTCTTCCTTTGATTTTCATTTTTAAACACACATAAAAATTTCATTATTTTTCAATATTGAAGTTTCAATATATTTTCCTCCTATCCCAGTGGATCCTCTTGCATAATCCCCGGGTTTAAGAACACTTATTTGGGAACTTCTAAGACTAGTACATGGGCCTGTGTCCAAATTCCTCATTTCGTGCACAGGTTCTGCAAAAGAAGATATCTTGTGAGTTTCACTGGAACTCTGCAGCTTCCCAGCCCCAGTTGAAGGCTGGCATGGACAAAGTGCTCAGTAAATATTTGTGGAATTAAGAGCTCCTTCCCCAGACACCCAGCCTCCCCTCTGTGCTACAAATGCTCTTCTCCCCTTTGGCTCCCACTCTTCCACCTGACCGCATCCTGCTCATCCTCATAAGCTCAGCACAAATGTTACCTCTTCTGGGGAGGCTGCCAACTCTGGCTCTGTTTGCTCTCTCAGCTTAGCCTCCCAGGCAGATCACAGAACCATGGGGCAGGGAAGTTGCCTGATTCACCACGTCCCCAGACTGCAGGTGCTCAGTAAATGGCTGATGAGTGAGAGAATCCCACAGAGCCTGGGGTGAGGTCAAGCGATAGTCTGGGCCAGAGACTTTCAGATTCTCTGGGTAATGGACAGGGAGAGGATGAGGGCCAAGAGAGATTGTGTGAGGGGCGTCCAGGACCGTGTCTGCATGCCGAACCTCAGGAGGACTCCTCACTGATGGCCTTTCAGGTGGGAGACGAACCTACTTTAAAAAGAAATGGGGACCCTGGGGTGAGGGAGCGAGCTTCCAGCACCTGGCAGCATGGTCAGCATCGGGCAATCCTAGGGAGGCAGAGCAGCTTCCAGGAGCCAGGCAGCCTCTCCCCAAGCACCACTCTGGCCAGAAGCGCTCAGTCAAGCCAGAGGCACCAGCATTCTCATTAAGTGCTCATCTGCGGGATTTGGGAAGGCCTGGACACAGACCATCTAAGAGCATTTCCTCTTCCAACAGGGTCAACCCATTGAACCCAATTGTTAATGGCGCACCATAACTCCATCACCCACAGAGAAACCTCAGAGTCATCCCCAATTCCTCCCACAGCCAGTCCGTTAGTCTGTGTCGGCCATGTTTCTAAATCCTGGCACCGATCTTGTGCTCTGCGTTTCCCTGCCAAGTATGAGCTGAGTGGTGTTGGGTCAGTGACTTCAGTTCCCTCAGCCATAAAATGGGAGCATTTTATGAGGGTGAGTCTGCAAGGTTATTAGGACAAAATAACTTAGATATAGCACATAGGATAGGGCCCAACACAGAGTAGAAAATTAATAAAGAGAGCCTTTCTTTTTCTTCATCATCTGTAGAACTTCTCCATTTTTGCCTGAAATATTGCAACTGCCTCTCACCTGGTCTCCCCACCACTGTCCTACATGGCTGCCTGAAGCACCTTCCTCTGTGGCAAGAGTTACATTTTAAACTAAATTTACTCAAGCAACACTTAAGCACGTTGTGTGCCAGGCATTGCACCAGTGCTACAGATATATAAATAAATGAGCTCTCTCACAGGGAGCCCAGCACAGGGTTCCATAAATACTAATGACTTTTTCACCTAGGAGGTCATTAAGCAGGGACTCAAACTCATGGACACTGAACCCATGGTCTTTCTGATTTACCCCTGATCTCCATCACCCTCACCTGCCTTCCTTCCTCCCTCCCTTTCCCCCAGCCACTTTCATCACAAAGATGTGTATGTGTGCATGCATGTGTGCCCAGCCGTTTCAGTCGTGTCTGACTCTGTGACCCCATGGACTGTAGCCCACCAGCCTCCTCTGTCCATGGGATTCTCCAGGCAAGAATACTGGAGTGGGTTGCCATGCCCTTCTTCAGGGGATCGTCCCGATGCAGGGGTCAAACTTGCATCTCCTGTTTCTCCGGCACTGCAGGCAGATTCTTTACCACTGAGCCCCGTGGAGGCACTCATCACACAGACAAGTAGCAGAAAGTCCCTGCATAAAGACACGGTCTAAGCATGTGACAGAAACAGTCAACAGGCAAAGATCATGACTCAAATATCTGCAAGACCTGGCTCAATGGCTCTAGTGGAGGAAATGCCTCTCTTGGTGGGGGTTGGGTGGTCAACTCCTTTCTCAATATTTTCCTTTACGTGGCAGCCTAAACAAGATAAGATCCTCGGGCAGCATTGGTCCAGCCCTCAGTTGAAGGCCAAGAACAAGATCCAGCTTGAGCCCTCAGCCCCAGCCTGAGACCTCCAGCCCCAGACAGATGGGCTCTGAGGGTCTGCCAGACAAAAACTTGTTCCCCAGGGCGTGATGGCCACACCGCCTCCTACCTCCCCTCCCAGACACCATCACGCCTACAAACACAGGCAGGCACACTCTCAGAGAGTAGCTGAGACAGTAGAAGTTATGCTGAATAAAAGCCAGAGCCAAATACGATTAGACAGGTGAATTTGCTGTAATAAATATAATCCAGGTCAAGGAATCCAAACTCCATGTCTATGGAGGGCATGAGTTGTCAGGACTTAGCTGCGCTTTGTGTATAACCATCCAGTAGGGAAAAGGACACAGCAAGACTAGAGGAAACAGAAACACAAGGAAGAATAGGACAATCCCTTCTCTTATCACTGAACAGCACTAACATACCATAAACTAGGCAGCAAAAACAAGAAACTCCTGTCTCACCATTTAACCAGAAGTCTGAAATCAGGGTGTTGGCAGGGCTGTGCTCCCTCTGAAGCCTCTAGGGAGGATTATTCATGGCCTCTTCTGACTTCTGGTGGCCCCAGGTGATCCTTGGCCTACAGCAGCATCTCTCTAATCTCTGCCTCCACCTTCAATTAGCCATCTTCCCTTCTCAAGCACGACCCAGTCTAAACCGATTACATCTACAATGACCCTCTTTCCAAATAAGGTCACATGCTGAGGATCTGGGTGAACATGAAGACTCGGGGTGTCACCAACTCAAGTCCTCAAATTCTTTAACCAGTACAAATTGATAAGAGGCCAGACAAGGAATTCTGGAAGGCATTATTGGTATTTCTGCTGCACCTCAAAGGAACCAGAACAAGGTGGTTTCTTAAGTGGAGGAGGGTAGGGGCAGATCAGCCCACTGAGTTAGGCTAGAGGGGTGGCTTAGGTGGTCTGCCCACCCCCTTGGTGGTGCTGTGTACAGGGATGATTCATAGTACCTTGCTTTTGCTCCTGGTAACTCAGAAATGGCTGTTGGTTTGTGGCCTTTTTGTATCTTACTGTTTCTTCTCTGTCCCATCTGCACATGTGTGCAGTTAGTTTTAGTCCCTTGTAGTTTCTTTGTATTCTTTTGCACTAGCAGATGTGTGTCCAGATGCAAGCACTGCAGCAAAGCATCCCAGGCCCCCGTCTGTCTCAGGGAGACACTATTCAACCCAGTACAGCATCTACAATCCAGCACGAGGATATACTGCCAAGTTGTCAATAAAAGTTAGAAGAAAGGACCATGTGAAGGGATTTGGGACAGGTCAGTTCCAGGTGGACATCTTAGTAGGTGTAGTCCTGGAAAAGCTGCTCAAATTCTCTGAGCCTCGATTCTCTGGTTGACAGCACAGGATTGTTTTGAAGGTCAAATAAGAAAAGATGCTTTGTTGCTCTGTAAAACCCACACAGACACATGTGACATTTATTCACCAATTCATGCACCTTTTCTCTCAACAATGCCTGAGAAGACATTGACATTCTCACTCCCTCTTTTCTGGATTCAGTGCTTCTGCCAGAATACTCCCCTGTGCCTGTGAACACAAGTTGGTTTCTTGAATGAACTGCAAGCTACCCTCATCAAGCATTTGCTAAGGCATCTCTGAAAAAAATCAAAACTAGATAATTTTATGATTTGGGATTTCTGGAGGGCATCCTTTAGTAACTGTGTTAGAGAGTCCAAGCTCACTGCTGCTAAGTTGCTTCAGTCGTGTCCAACTCTGTGCAACCCCATAGATGGCAGCCCACCAGGCCCCGCCGTCCCTGGTTCTCCAGGCAAGAACACTGGAGTGGGTTGCCATTTCCTCCTCCAATGCATGAAAGTGAAAAGTGAAAGTGAAAGTGAAGCCGTGTTTGACTCTTAGCGACCCCATGGACTGCAGCCTAGGAGGCTCCTCTGTCCATGGCAGGAGGAGCATTTTCATTTCCCTCCGTCCATTTTCTAGGCAAGAGTACTGGAGTGGGGTGCCATTGCCTTCTCCGACACGTCTCTAATGCTTTTCTACCACCTCCTCTTTCACAGTCAGTTCAGGTAAATAGGAAGGCAAGAGGGGTTATCCAAGCTCCATTGCACAAACAAAGGTGCTCTTTCCTTCCCTCTAAACAGAGTTCCTGCTCTTAATAACAGATTTACTTCCTAAATGAAGGGCCTGCCTTCACAGCAAACTGGTCAACAATCACTTTACTGCTGGCATTATGGTTACTGCTCTCATCCTGAATCTATAGGATTTCCTGGGTCAAAACAGCAGCATTCAGACAATGGTTCAAGCTGTAGATGTCTCTCCTTATCCTGGCAAAGGCAGGCCTGCATCTGGCGAACAATCTCTGGCTGTAACGATTCCTTTCTTCTTCGGTTCCATCTCTCACTCTTCTGTTGAAAGTACAGAAAGAAACCACTCCAGGGCTGCCTTCCTCTTCCTCTTTAGGAACCAGATTGCAACACGCTCTCAGGGGCGCACGTGAACGCGCACGCGTCCCTCCCCTCTAACTCGGACACTTTGCTGGCGCGCGCACGCGCGGATGCGTCGGCCTCCAATGGCTCAAGCCCCGCGACACCAAAGACCATTAATCATGTCACTTGCTGGAGCAACTGTGAGGAGATACCCCATGTCCAAGGGCAAAGGAGAAGCCCCAGCAAGATGATAGGAAGGGCGAATTCACATTTAGAATCAAGCCCCATACCTGCCAGAGATGCTCAGAGGGCTCAAACAACTTTATATGCACCAGGACCTGGAGACCCCACAGAGACTGAGACAGAACTGTGTTTGAGTGTCTCCTGTGGAGGTATGGGTCAGCAGTGGACTGCCGCAGGGGCAGGGGCTCTGGGTGCAGCAGACTCGGCTACGGCAGAAGCTCTCTTGGAGGAGGTTGTCATTAATCCCACCATAGAGCCACCAGAACTTACACAGGACTGGGAAACAGACTCTGGGAGGGCACAAACAGAACCCTGTGTGCACCAGGACCCAGAAGAAAGGAGCAGTGACTCCACAAAAGACTGACCCAGACTTGCCCATGAGTGTCCAGGAGACTCCAGCAGAGACGTGGGTTGGCGGTGGCCTGCTGCAGGGTTAGCTGCACTGAGTGTAGCAGTGCGTGCATGGGACCTTTTGAAGGAGGTCACCATTATCTTCATTAGTCCACCATAGTTTGGCCCCAGGTAAATAACAGGGAGGGAACATAGCCCCACCCATCAACAGAAAATTGGATTAAAGATTTACTGAGCATGGCTCCGCCCTTCATAACAAGACCCAGTTTCCCCCTCAGTCAGTCTCTCCCATCAGGAAGTTTCCATAAGCTTCTTCATCATATCCTTCTCCATCAGAGGGCAGACAGAATGAAAACCACAATTACAGAAAACTAACCAGTCTGATCCCATGGACCACAGCCTTGTCTAACTCAGTGAAACTACGAGCCATGCCGTGTAGGGCCACCCAAGACAGACCAGTCATGGTGGAGAGTTCTGACAAAACCTGGTCCACTGGAGAAGGGAATGGCAAACCACTTAAGTATTCTTGTCTTGAGAATCCCATGAACAGTATGAAAAGGCAAAAAGATAGGACACTGAAAGATGAACTCCCCAAGTCGGTAGGTGCCCAATATGCTACTGGAGATCAGTGGAGAAATAACTCCAGAAAGAATGAAGAATCCAGCAGTGGTTGTGACTAGTGATGGAAATAAAGTCCAATACTGTAAAGAGCAATATTGCATAGGAATCTGGAATGATAGGTCCATGAATCAAGGCAAATTGAAAGTGGTCAAACAGGAAATGGCAAGAGTGATCATCAACATTTTTAGGAATCAGCAAACTAAAATGGACTGGAATGGGTGAATTTAACTCAATGACCATAATATCTACTACTGTGGGCAAGAATCCCTTAGAAGAAATGGAGAAGCCATCATAGTCAACAAAAGAGTCCAAAATGTAATCTCGCTGGATTGGATTGGATTGGATTGGATGCAATCTCAAAAACGAGAGAATGATCTCTGTTCTTTTTCAAAGCAAACCATTCAGTATTATGTAATCCAAGTCTATGCCCTGAGCAGTAATGCTGAAGAAGCTGAAGTTGAATAATTCTATGAAGACCTACAAGACCTTCTAGAATTAACACCCAAAAAAGATGTCCTTTTCATTATAGGGGACTGGAATGCAAAAGGAGGAAGTCAAGAGATACCCGGAATAATAGGCAAATTTGGCCTTGGAGTACAGAATGAAGTGGGCAAAGGCTAATAGAGTTTTTCCAAGAGAATGCAAACACTCTCTTCCAACAACACAAGAGAAAATTCTACACATGGACATCACCAGATGCTCAGTACTGAAATCAGATTGCTTATATTCTTCACAGCCAAAGGTAGAGAAGCTCTATACAGTCAGCAAAAACAAGACTGGGAGCTGACTGTGGCTCAGATCATGAACTCCTTATTGCCAAATTCAGACTTAAATTGAAGAAAGCAGGGAAAACCACTAGACCATTCAGGTATGACCTAAATCAAATCCCTTACAATTATACAGTGGAGGTGACAAATAGATTCAAGGGATTAGATCTGACAGAGTGCCTGAAGAACTATGGACTGAGGTTCATGACATTGTACAGGAGGCAAGGATCAAGACCACCCGCAAGAAAAAGAAATGCCAAAAGGCCAAATGGTTGTCTGAAGAGGCCTTACAAACAGCTGTGAAAAGAAGTGAAAGGCAAAGGAGAAAAGGAAAGATATCCCCATTTGAATGCAGAGTTCCAAAGAATAGCAATGAGAGATAAGAAAGCCTTCCTCAGTGGTCAATGCAAATAAATAGAAGAAAACAATAGAATGGGAAAGACTAGAGATCTCTTCAAGAAAATTAGAGATACCAAGGGAACACTTCATGCAAAGATGGGCTCGATAAAGGACAGAAATGGTATGGACCTAACAGAAACAGAAGATATTAAGAAGAGGTGGCAAGAATACACATAAGAACTATACAAAAAAAAATCTTCACAACCCAGATAATCACGATAGTGTGATCACTCACCTAGAGCCAGACATCCTGGAATGTGAAGTCAAGTGGGCCTTAGGAAACATCACTACAAACAAAGCTAGTGGAGGTGATGGAATTCCAGTTAACCTATTTCAAATCCTGAAAGATGATGCTGTGAAAGTGCTGCACTCAATATGCCAGCAAATTTGGAAAACTCAGCAGGGGCCACAGCACTGGAAAAGGTCAGTTTTCATTCCAATCCCAAAGAAAGGCAATGCCAAAGAATGCTCAAACCACTGCACAATTGCACTCATCTCACAGGCTAGTAAAATTCTCCAAGCCAGGCTTCAACAGTATGTGAACCATGAACTTCCAGATGTTCAAGCTGGATTTAGAAAAGGCAGAGGAACCAGAGATCAAATTGCCAACATCTGCTGGATCATCAAAAAAGCAAAAGAATTCCAGAAAACATCTATTTCTGCTTTATTGACTACGCCAAAGCCTTTGACTGTGTGGATCACAATAAACTGTGGAAAATTCTGAAAGAGGTGGGAATACTAGACCACCTGACCTGCCTCTTGAGAAATTTGTATGCAGGTCAGGAAGCAAGAGTTAGAACTGGATACGGAACAACAGACTGTTTCCAAATAGGGCAAGGAGTACGTCAAGGCTGTATACTGTCACCCTGCTTATTTAACTTATATGCAGAGTACATCATGAGAAACGCTGGGCTGGATGAAAAGCAAGCTGGAATCAAGATTACTAGGAGAAATATCAGTAACCTCAGATATGCAGATGACACCACCCTTATGGCAGAAAGCAAAGAAGAACTAAAGAGCCTTTTGATGAAAGTGAAAGAGGAGAGTGAAAAAGTTGGCTTAAAGCTCAACATTCAGAAAACTAAGATCATGGCATCTGGACCCATCATTTCATGGCAAATAGATGGGGAAACAGTGAGAAACTTTATTTTGGGGGGCCCCAAAATCACTGAAGATGGTGACTGCAACCATGAAATAAAAAGACACTTGCTCCTTGGAAGAAAAGTTATGACCAACCTAGAGAGCATATTAAAAAGCAGAGACATTACTTTGCCAACAAAGGTCCATCTAGTCAAAGCTATGGTTTTTCCAGTAGTCATGTATGGATGTGAGAGTTGGACTATAAAGAAAGCTGAGCTACGAAGAATTGATGCTTTTGAACTGTGGTGTTGGAGAAGACTCTTGAGAGTGCCTTGGACAGCAAGGGGATCCAACCAGTCCATCCTAAAGGAAATCAGTCCTGAATATTCATTGGAAGCTGAAGCTCCAATACTTTGGCCACCTGATGCGAAGAACTGACTCATTGGAAAAGACCATGATGCTGGGAAAGACTGAAGGCAGGAGGAGAAGGGGATGACAGAGGATGAGATGGTTGGATGATATCACCGACTCGATGGACATAGGTTTTAGTAAATTTCGGGAGTTGGTGATGGACAGGGAAGCCTGGCATGCTGCAGTCCATGGGGTCGTAAAGAGTTGCATGCGACTGAACTGAGCTGATTAATCTTGCAAGTATCTTCTAAAATGTCCAGCCTCGGGGGAGGGATGTATTAACATTCTAGCAGAGGTGTAGGGTTCCCCCAGGCAGGCAATTATGTCTAGACAATATCCTCTCAGTGAACAAAAGCAACAGGAAGCAAAGGGTTAAAGAAAAAGAAACAGATCTCCTGTATTATCTCCTGTAACAGCTGCCAGAGTTAATTGGTGTATTGTCCTATTAAGCATTCAACCAACTAGCTGCCTCCTCTGGTCCAGGCTCCTCATTGCACCCAGCTCTGGGAACTCTTCAGCGATCTGTTTATAATTCCATCCCTGTAGGGGTGTGAAAGCTCAGAGTTGGGAAAGGAGACAAGGTAAGGAGATGCAGGGTAAGCCAAGCACACAACAAAGCAAAACTTGGGTGGGGTCGCATCTGCGGAACTGTCCAGCCCTTCCTGGAGCAGGTCCATGGACTACACCAGGGCCTTCAAAATTCTCACAAGTCCCACATCTGTAGTAAATGGGTCCCTTACACTGACAGAGTCCTGCACAGTGGGTGAAGACCTTACACAAATGTCCTCCCCTCCCACTGTCACAACCACACCATGGACCAGACTGTGCAGCTATTTTAACCCCACAGGTAACTGAGGCCAAGAAGTAATGTCCTGCCCTCACCCCCAGAACTGGCAAAAGATGGGGCTGGAATCTGAATAAAAAGCATGCATTGTTGATGAAGCAGTAAAAAGACTAATGGGGTGTAGACTACTCAGCACACAGTAATCAAAACACACATTCTGGGACTTCCCTGGTGGTCCAGTGGTTAAGACTCCGTGTGCTTCCCCTACAGGGGACACGGGTTTGATCCCTGTTTGTGATCTCGAAGAGGCAGCCGTGAGCAGTCGCATGAAGCAAGATCTTAATTCCCTGCCCAGGAACTGAACTTGGATAGCCTGGATGAAAACCAGGAATCCTAACTACCAGACCAGCAAGGGCTAGAGGCTAGAAGCAAATTTTCCCTGGATCTTGCCCCCACTGAAAAATGCATTTCTCAAGGAGGTAAAAACTGTAAAAACACGTATGAAGTTATTATCAGAGATACAGCACAGCAACAAGTGGGAAAGCACACAGAGAAACGGTTTGCTTAGTTAAGAGAGAAGCGAGGCAGATGCACCCCCAGAAAGAAAGGGTGTGGCCATCGCCCCTTGTGAGGAAGAGAGCAGCGAAGAAGCAGTTAAATCATTTATATAGGACAGGTCTTTCAGGTCTTTGTTTACCTTTGGCTAATTAGCTAGTTTTTTCCTCACCTGACCTACCCTGGGACCCTCCCCAACATGCATGCACAACTTTTTCCAAGATAGATTCCAGCCCAGAGGCCTATGGAATCACATATTAGCATCATATATTACAGGGTGGTGTCTCCTCTTTTTGACCCCAGAGGAGCCTTTCTGTACATGTGAAATGTCTCCCTTGCCCCAAGGATGGGAAATACATGACTTCCTGATCCTTTGCTCAAAGAAAGTTTAGCCTCTCTCTGTTCCTGCCCTGACTGTGTCCACGGGAGACAAATCCCGGCTATTTACCCTGTTTACCCTGTTTCAGTTGTTCCTTCCACTTCGGAGAGCAAACAGAAGGAGGCTGGTTGTAAACATCTAACCTAGAACCCACCTAGCCCCCGTGTCAGGAAATGCAAACAGGCTAGTTGTAAGCTCTGACATGAAGCCCATCTTTTTCTTGCCCCAAGAAACGTAAACAGGATGCCAGTTGTAAATGCCTTGCCTGGGTGCCACCTATCTCCTGGGTGCCACCTATCTCCTGCTTCAGTTCAAGAACTAGGATCTGTTAGGTAGGTAGAATAGGGAAAAGGAGTCCAAAATGGCGGTGGCTAAAAGACAAGGAAGGGAAAAGCCCGCGAAAATAGAACAAAAGAAGGTTCGAGGACTGGAGTGAGGACCTCAGGTAAAACAAACACTCCTGGCTGGCCCAATTTACATAGGACAGGCCCAGGGAGAGATAAACATATAAATAGAGGAGCCAGAGCTAGCTTTCTCTCTCTCCCCCTCTCCCGCACGCTGGGGCGCTCTTCTCTTTGCGTCTTTGGATCAAGGTGCCCTCACGCCTCGAAGATGGATTTTCCTGCTATCTTCTAAATAAAATAGAGCTGTAACACTGAGTTGTAACACTGATTTGCCTAAGAGCTATAACATGGTCCATTCGAGACCTGAGAGCTATAACACAGTCTATCCAAGACCTGGGAGCTGTGACAGGCCAGGGGGCTTTAATGTCCGTTACTCCAAATCTTTGTTGTGACGAGACAAAGAACCGAGGAACATACACTCACGTGACAAATCCAACATGCCATGTACTCCATGGGGGAGTCAAAAAAAAAAACCCAACACATTCCAAAGGTGGTGATTTATTTAACCTGTGGCTAAAATAATAATCACTGACAATATTTTTATGGTAGCATTGCAAGCACTTTACAAATATTAAGTCACCTAATCCCTGCAACAGCCCTAGATGATATATATTATTGTCATCCTGTTGCAGGGAAAAGCCAATTCTGACTCTATGTTGGAACAGTTTCTTTGACTTGCTGTTCATTGCTTTTGTTATTATAATCATACATAATGTCCTGCCTCTGAGACTATCCTGTGCCTTTGCCTGAATGTTAAAGTGCCTTTGTTCAGAACTCGATCCACAGGTAGATGACAAGAAGGAAGAAATTAACACATCCCCTGCTTGAGTCTTGCCATTCTAAGAGATAGTTGCAAGATTAATGGCCTTTTTACTTTGTTTCCTGGCTTCCCAGCTGGTGCAGTGGTAAAGAAGCCACCTGCCAATGCAGGATACACAAGAGATGTGGGTTTGATCCCTGGGTTGGGAAGATCCCCTGGAGTAGGAAATGGCAATCCACTCCAGTATTCTTGCCTGGAGAATCCCATGGACAGAGGAGCCTGGAGGGCTACCGTCCACTGGGTCGCAGAGTCAGACACAACCGAGCACGCACGTGCACACGCACCACCTCCCCCATCTCTGCTCTATGAAAAAACCTGCATCCAGACCCTGGTAAGATGGTTACTTCAAGACGTTAGTCTGCCATCTTCTCAGTCAGATGGCTCTCCAAATAAAGTCATATTCCTTGTCTCAATGCCTTGTCTCTGATTCATTGGCCTGTCATGCTGTGAGCAGAGGGAGCTTGGACTCTGTAACAATCCATTTTACAGATGAGGAAAGTGAGGCACAGAGAGGCTAACTAACATGCCCAAGGTAGTAGGTGACAGAGCCGTTATAGTTAAAATTTAAACCTGTTCATGGAGTTAATCCCATGTAGAAGCTGTTCATTATTTGACCCTGAGAAAATAAATGTAATGAAGTTTCCATCTATACTATTTAATTTCTAACCAGATTCCTTTTTTTAAAAAAGTTATCAAAGTACTGTATGTTCAGAGTCTCAAATCTACAGCACAGTTCAGAGGAAAAGCAGCATCTCCCAGCCCCGCTGCTCCCCCTTCTTCTAAATCACTGGGCTCCTCCAGGGTGAAGCTATGAGTTGCCTCTAGAGACAGATAAAAAGAAAGAGGCTGCCTCTGAAATGATCGGAAACTCATTATTTGCCTACTGTGGGGGGAGAGGCCTGAATGAAAATGTTTTTTCTGAAACTGATTTCAAGTTACACTGGCATTGTAGAAACTGCCCCCTGGAACCCAGGCAGGCTCACCTGGTAGCTTGCTCGGGAGCCCAAGTGGCTTTCCAGAGGTCCCTGGAGGACAGCAGAGGCCATTGCAGATCCTCTCCCTGACCCATGCAAGGCCTACCCATGCACAGTAGAAGAGACCTGGGTGTCCCGGGTTACACAGACCTGGATCCCAGCCTGATCTGAGCCTGCATCTCCTTCTTTGTAAAATAGAGGAAGAGCAGCATCCACATCTTACGGTGGCCACAGGGACTAAATAAGGTGATGTTCTTTCTTTGCACAGATGTAAAAGCCTGGCACATGGGAGCACAATTTATGTGCTGGCCTTTTTCCCCTTTTGTGGAGCAAATGAGTCCTGTCATCTCCCCTTCTGCCCCCAACCTTAGTTCCCCAACCCAGGGGCGTTCATCCCAGCAAGAGAAAGGTCAGCTCCCACCCATTAGAGATCAGCCAGGGTTTCCCCAGTGCTTCTTTGGTGCAGATATTTAAGACTCAATTCTACAGCCTTGGGGCCTAACCCAGGTCTTGGAAAAAGGGTTGGCAAGCAGTGAAAAGAGACATTTCCTCTGCAAAGAGACTCAACAGAGAGCCACACTTCAAGCATCCCTCACAGCGAGCCGGGCTGCCCCTTGCTGTCCCTAGGGTACAGGTACTGCATTCCCCGTGTGCTGTATTTCAGAGTCACCGGGCTCCGGTGACAGGACCCGCTGCCAGCACGTGCCCACAGGCTGCATCCTTCCTCACTTAATTTCCTAGGAAAGGCTCGAACAAAAGGGTCTGTTCCTGACACTGATCTCAAATTACTTGGGCTCAGAGGAAGGAATCATAGACTCTGCTGCTTGGAAGAAACCCCAAGGACTCATGGATGTCAAGCCTCAGTCTCTGAATTCAGCTTGCTCCGGAAATGACAGCCTCTATCCTCTCCCCAGGGCTTCCCCGGTGGCACTAGTGGTAAAGAATCTGCCTGCCCTACAGGAGATGCAAAGATGTAGGTTTAATCCCTGAGTCAGGAAGATCCCCTGGAGAAGGAAATGGCAACCCACTGGAGTATATTCTTGCCTGGGAAATCTCATAGGCAGAGGAGCCTGGTGACCTACAGCCCATAGGGTCGCAAAAGAGTCGGACCTGACTTAGCAACTAAACAACCGCACAAGAACCCACTCTCCAGTGTGAGAAGAGATCTAGCCCAGCATTTCTCAAACTTAAGGGAACATTCAAATCACTCAGGATCCTTGTAATGCAGATTTACTGACTCAGTAAATCGATCAATACACCTTGCTGCCCTCAAAAGCTCCTGTTTTAGTGCGGGAAGTGCAGTCTCTGGGCAGGCTGAGCCCTCCAGGGCAAGAGCTTTATATTTTCTCCAGTCACATAGTCTAACATCACAGTACCTTTAATATCATAACCTGTAACCATAGTAAATATTTGTTGGATGGTTGTATGATTGGGTGGGCACATGTGAATGGATGGGTGGATGGGTGCTGATGTGAAAATCAAATCAATCAGAAACAGTCAGCAATTGATAGACTGTGTGTGTGTGTGTGTGTGTTAGTTGCTCAGTCATGTCCGACTCCTGGCAACCCCATAGACTGTAGCCCACCAGGCCCCTCTGTCCATGGGACTCTCCAGGCAAGAACACTGGAATGGGTTGCCATTTCCTTCTCCAAAAGGAACTATAGAAAGAAAGAAAGTGATAGACTATACTATTAAATATTTACATATGTATTTACCTATTATATATCAAGGCAAAATAGTCCTGGGGGAAAATGGGGTAAGGGAGAAGGAAGGAAGAAGGGTGGGAGGAAGACAGGGAGGGGCAGAGAGACAGAGGGAGGGGGGAAAGGGAAGAAGGCAGTGAAAGAGGAAAAACTCTCTAAACCCCCAAAGAGTTTTCTTTATCCCTTTACTGGAACATCTTACTAATTTAGAATGATTTATGGATGCGTCACATCCCCTCCCGTAAACTATGAGGTGTGTGCATGCGAGACTGCGTCTTTTATCTCCTAATCCCCAGTGCCTGGCTCTAGTAGGAACTCTGTAAACATACATTTTGTGAAATGAATAGCGATAATAGCTCCATTCAAGAAATCCTTTTTAGGTACCAGACATGGATGTCTCATTTAATCCTGTAACAGTCTTATGAGGCCAGTCTGATTATCTGCACTTTACAGATGAGGATGGTGAAACGTAGCAGGATTAAATAAAATACCCATAGTGTACATAATCAGCGGTTGGACCAGGGCCCACAGTCTTGACCAAGTGAAAGCCAGGTTTTGTGAGGCCTGAAGCTGATATATTTCAAGGGACTCACTTTACGGAAAAGAATACCCTCAAAAATCTGCTGCAAAATTTACAGAATAGTATGACCATGTGAACACAGAACCAAGACAGGGCTCCTTACAGGGGCCATGCAGGGAGGGGCTCTGAAGCTTGGACCACACGAGTGCCATGGCAAAACGTCCTCTGATTTTGACCCATAGACTGGAACCAGAAGCAACAGGAAGAAGGAAGAGAGAAAAATGTCAGAAAAAGAGATGAAGCGATAAAAGAGGAACAAAAGGAAAGGGAGGAGGAAGGAAAAAGGAGGGGACTCTAAAGAGATGGCTGGGGGGCTTCCCTGGTGGCTCAGTGGTGAAGAATCCACATGCCAGTGCAGGAGACACTGGTTCGATCCCTGGTCCAGGAAGATCCCGCGTGCTGTGGAGCAGCTAAGCCAGTGTGTCACAACTACAGAGCCTGTGCTCTAGAGCCGCACGGGAGAAGCCACTGCAATGAGAAGTCCGTGCATAGCAACAAAGAGCACAGTCAAAAATAAACAAACACTATATATATCTGGTCCCATCACTTCATGGCAAATAGATGGGGAAACAATGGAAACAGTGAGAGACTGGAAACAGTGAAGGCTCCAAAATCACTGCAGATGGTGACCGCAGCCATGAAATTAAAAGACACTGGCTCCTTGGAAGAAAAGCTATGACCAGCCTAGACAGCCTATTAAAAAGCAGAGACGTTACTTTGCCAACGAAGGTCTGTCTAGTCAATCTGAGCGCTGAAGAATTGATGCTTTTGATGGTGTTGAAGACTCTTGAGAGTCCCTTGGACTGCAAGGAGATCCAACCAGTCCATCCTAAAGGAAATCAGTCCTGAAAATTCATTAGAAGGACTGATGGTGAAGCTGAAACTCCAATACTTTGGCCACCTGATGTGAAGAACTGATTCATTGGAAAAGACCCTGATGCTGGGAAAGATTGAAGGCAGGAGGAGAAGGGATGACAGGGGAAGAGATGGTTGGATGGCATCACTGACTCGATGGACGAGTTTGAGTAAGCTCCGGGAATTGGTGATGGACAGGGAAGCCTGGCATGCTGCAGTCCATGGGGTCACTGGACGCAACTGAGCGACTGAACTGAACTGATATATATACATATACATCTTTTCCCAGGTGGCACAGTGGTAAAGAAACTATCTGCCAATGCAGGAGACATAAGAGACGCAAGTTCGATCCCTGGGTTGGGTAGATCCCCTGGAAAAGGAATCGGCAACCCACTCCAGTATTCTTGCCTGGAAAATCCTATAGACTAGGGAGCCTGGTGGGCTGCAGTCCACGGGGTCGCAGAGTTGCACATGACTGAGCACACGCGCGTGCACAAATACACACACACACACACACACACACACATAAAGAGATGGTTGGAAAACAGAAAGAACAGGACAGGAAGGGATTGAGGGAGAGATGAAGCTGCCTCTGGATGGATGGAGGTGGGGAAGCGGGGAACATCCAGCCAGCTGGTCCCCCACCCCCGCCCCAGGCACCTGGAAGGATGGGCCCTCTACTCTCCGCAGGTCATTACACCTCCACCTGCACAGGGTGAAGCCTCCTCCCTTCAAGGACCCTGCCTCATCCTGTCCACGTATCTCCTTCCCCGGCCTCTTCTCGGGCTCCCAGACCCTGGGAGCTGCCCCAGAGCTGGAGCCAGGAGGCCTGAGTAATCAGCCCTCCAGCCAGCCTCGCCCAGCAGCATTCTTGCCCAGGCAGCTACCTCTTTCCTGGTTCATCACCTGAGAGCCCAGTGAGGAGATGTAAGCCTGGGGCCCGATGTTTAGCTCAATACATATAAGAAGAAAGGCCATGAAAAGCTTGGTTCAGGGTAACCCACTGGCCTCCCACTGCCTGACTGCTGGGTCCTCCTTGACAGGAACATGCCTGCCTGTGTCTTCACAGCCTGTCCCTTGATGTCACCTGTTCTGAGATCATGGGCTGTTCACATTGCCCCAAACTTCTGATTCTAAAGGCACCACCCTTGACTGGGGGAAGGTGGTTGGCTCAAGAGACACTTCAGACCAGGTCAGATCTCTGCTGCTCAGAGACAAGTTCAAGGCCATACCTCACGGAGCAGCCAAAATTAGGCCAGTAAACCGTTCAATCTAGCCATACTCCTCCTCCTGCTCAGAGCTCATTAGGGTCTTCCATGGGCCATATCTCCCCAGGCCATTACCCAGGGCTTCCAGACACCTGTGCTACATTCAATCCTGAGTCAGACTCAAAACTGCCAAGAGACCAGTACGACTTGGAGACCAGTCCCTTGTCTCCATGAGCTACTATTTCCTCAATGTCAAATGGGAGTTTTGACAGGGTTGTGGTGAGAACTAAAGAGATGATACATAAATGCACGTTGTCAATGGATGGCCTAATACACAGATCTAACCTGGGCTGGTCCCTGGGGAGGGTCAAGGCTGAGAAATGGACGAAGATCTGGATTTGTTCAGAAACCGACACTAGTTTACTGTGTGACCTTGGGAACTTGGAACTTAGTTTCCTGACCCATAAAAACAATGGGAAATGACAGTTGCCCAAGTCCCTTCCAGCTGTGTGGTTCTGCAGTCCTAAGGTCTCTCTGCACACCCTGCTGGCCAAGGGGTGGCTCCAACCCTGAGAATATGGCAAGATGTGAATCAGCAGGGACCCTGTGAGGAGCGGGACCCGTGTTCAAGCCAGAGCACCAAGAGTAATAGCCAAAATATTGAGTTGGCTAAAATGTTCCTTTGGGTTTTTCCATAGGATGTTACAGAAAAACCAGAAAAAAAAAAAAAAAAAAAAAAAAAAAAAAAACCTTTTTGGCCAATCCAAAAGTAATAACTGGTTTAGTGGGGCTAAGAAATGCTTAGAAGGATTGCTGACTGGAGCCCTGTATATAAGCCTACCCAAGACAGCGTCACCGCACGGTCCAGGGAAAGAGGAGGGAACCTCTTTTCCATGGACTTTCCAATCCTGTCACTCCACTCATGGCAACAATCTGGTTCCACTGAGCAGTAAACTCTGTCATCCTAACTCCCCACAACCCCAAACACAGCACCCACACAGGGAGAAGTCACTCATCTAGAAGAGATAGAGAGAGGGCCTTCTAACATCACCGGCAGCCAACACCCAGTTGGGTGGAAGCCACTCAGGCGGGAAGGCCTTTACGACATCTAGGTGTGTCACCTGTTCTGAGGCTGAAGGTCCCAGGAATGACTCCAGGTGTTGTTCCAGCCCCTAACTAAGACAGGTGTCAGGTTACAAAACATAATCATTCCAGTTTGGCAACTTTACCTGGAGGATTGCTTTAATCGACCTGCCCCACATTCCCCAAATCACTCCTGGAAGACAGCAGTGGGAGGCACACACCCGCTACGCCAGGGGATAGAGATGCTGGATGCCGGGAACCACTGAGGCCTGCCCTGCACTTAGGGCTCCTCCAGCCAATGTTGCCTGGGGATAGCTGACCTGCTGGCCAGCCAGGGCCCGGTCCTGAGAGACCCTCATCCTGACTTGGGTTGGCGACCTCAGCTCCAGGCCATGGAAAATTCAGAAGATCGAAGAGCTAGGGTGGTAAGTGTGAGGGCTCCAAGGACTGGGAGAGGGAGGGTCTCCCCTCTTCAGGCAGCCTAAGAGGTCATCAGCTCACAACTTTGCAACACCTTCCAGGTGAAAAAAGAGGTCCCACCTAAGTCACCCTGGTCCCCACCTGCCCTCCCCTCCCTCCAACAGCCAAGCCGGGGCTATCCTTTCAGCTCAGCCCTCCTAAATCCTGCCTCTCTCTTACCCAAGGTCTCCTGGCTTGTTGGCTGGAGACTGGCACCACCTTGCCAATGGCAAGGGACTGTCTTGACACAATGGTGGCCCTCTGCCCCCTCTGTGGGGAAACTGACTCATTTCTTTTTAAAGAAAACGGTAGAGCGCTGACTTAGAACAATCTGGGGTGCCGTGGAGATCTACTTGTCTCTTTTGTTGGCTCTGCCTGCTCTCCGTCTCCTCTGAACACTGAGAGCTTCTCTATGGTCTTGGGGTGAAGAGAATCAATCCCATTTTTCAGGGAGGATAACTGAGGACAGGGAGGGGAGGAGGTGGAAGCCAGGGAACCTTCCTTCTCCGATTGTTGGACAAGATGCCACAGTTGCCAACAACCAGCATGAAAACGAAGGGGAGGGAAGGGGAGAGCACTATGTCCGGGAGAAAGGGATGACCTGCTGGGGCCCCTCAGGTGCTGGTCTCCTGACTCTCGAGCACTTCCCGTGACATTCCTCTGAACTGTCTGGCAACGCTCCGGCCCCAGGGCTGGGGTAGCCGGGGCCAGGAATGGCTCGCCGCTTTACTCTGTAATTCAGCCAGGATCAAAGTACGCCCTCCCGTGTCCCATCCCTAGACGCCCAGCCTGTATGCCAAGAAGCTCCATCCTGCGGGGCTCTCAGAATGGAGGAGGGAGCGGTACCAGCCTGCCTGAGTGTTGGCAGCTTCCTGGTGTCACTTGGAGCCACATAGGAGGCAGTTTTTTGATTTATAGTTTTATTTATTTACTTTGGCTGCGCCAGGTCGTCATTGATGTTTGTGCTTTTTTCTACTATGGTGAGCGGGAACTACTCTTCATTGCCGTGCACAGGTTTCTCAATGCATTGGCTTCTCTTGTGGAACATGGGCTCCAGGGCCTGTGGGCCTCGAAGTTGCGGTTCCTGGGCTCTAGAGCACAGGTTCAACAGTTGTGGCACACAGGCTTAGTTGCTCCATGGCATGTGGGATCTTCTCAGACCAGGGATCAAACCTGCATTGGCAGGTGGATTCTTTACCACTGAGCCACCAGGAAAGTCCCAGGAGGCAGTTTTGATGGCAGATTGCTGGGGCAATACCTGCAGAGTCAAAGGTCACATGGCCAGCTCCTTTGTGACCTTATCAGTCTCGAGACTTTGAAACTCACTGTCTCCTTCTATAAAACAGAAATATCCACACCACCCCCTAGGCATACACACAGGTTAGCCTAGTGATATATGAGAATAGCCTCTGTAAACCAGGGAACCATGTGCAGAAGTCAGGACTTTATGACTAAATAGAACTTGCTCCAGGGAATGGCAGACTGGGGGGGCATGACCTACACTGACCCTCTGCTGCCCTGGGCAGGAGCTGGGTGCTCACTGCTGTGTGAACAAGTTGGGGCAGGTGAACACACTGGGGAGGAGGGGCCAAGCCTGGGGCCCCAAAAGCCAGGCAACAGTGAGGCCATAAATCAGGATGGCACCCAGCGAGCTTCCAGTCCCTGAGCTAACCATTAAACCACTGTGCCTCATAACCTGCTATTTCCTCTAATGAGGCCCAGACAACTATAGCTCCCAGACCTGGGAGAGATGAGACAGCCTTCCCTCCTCCTCCCACACCCCAGGGCCACTCCCTGGACCAGGTCCTGCACTGTGGTTTTGTCTTCATACTGGTTCTCCCTCAAACCTATTCAACCAGATGTGCCAGTGAGACAGGAGCTAGGGAGAGAGAGGGCCCTGGGAAGAGGTCTGAGCCTCGGCGTTCAAGGGGAACATGTCTCTTGGTATCTGATACCTATGGCTGAGCCCTGGAGGGAAGCCTGGGATGGGAGGACTAGCCTTCCTGGTCTTAACTGGTTACTGCCCAAGAGGCCCCAATACACTATGAGCCACAGGAGTAGAGGGCTCAACACGTGAGGTCAGTCCAACCCTCGGGCTACCCTGGAGAAAGCAGGTCCTCTTTGCCTCCTTAACTTGCTACTGATACAGGCCCAGAGGTTGCTGGACTTGGTGGGACTCAGGAAAGTGGCTGGTCAGCGGGCAGCCTGCTGGCAGCGGGGGTCAGGGAGCATGAGTGGTGTCCACTTCAAAGAGAGGCTGAGTCCAGGAGCCCACTCAGTCCTTGTGGTGCCTTCCTGGCTGGTAGACAGAAGAGTTGGGCCATGCAAAGACCCAAGAGAGCAAGACAGGCAAAGAAGGGCTAGGCGCCCTCCTGTTCTCCAGGCCCCCCACCTGCTGTGACCCCCAAAGTAGCTGCACCCTTCCAACTGCCATTTAATCAGCCCCTCCTACTGGCCAGCCTCCAGATGGCTGGAAGTGGAACAAGAGGGTACAATGCCTGGGTTCTGGCCTGGAGGTGCTCGAATCCAGAGGAAGGGCGGCTCCTTAAGCAAAGGATCCTAAGGCAGTGTGAGCAATCCAATAACCAGAGGAGGTGCGAGGTACCGGTGGAGCAGAGAAGGCAGCAGATTCTCTCTAGGGGTGGCCGGGGAGTCGTCCCAGAAGAGACAGTACTTGCACTTGACCTTGAAACAGGCTGTCTCCAGGCAGGAGGAAGTGCGTGTGAATAGCAGAAAGTGTGGCAGTGCCGTGGCAAGGGGGCGGGGGCGGGGGCTGGAGCAAAGGGCGAAGGCGCAGCAAGCACAGAGGGCGAAGCTGGGGTCTGGGCCCCTCGGGGTGTCATGCAGGCTCTCCATGGAGATCAGGTTTGGGGTCCCCACCCTGCCCTGGAGCTCAGGGGGGGCTGGGCCAAAGTGAAGTCCCAGCAACTGCTGGGTGCTCATGCTTCAGGTTGAGCCACCCCTAGAACCTGGCACAGCCCCACCTTATCCCAAGAAATGGGTGCTGTGCCTTCTCTGTACCCACACTAGACTCGCTGGTGACAGAGCAGACGTGGGCCATGCACTCACAGAGCTCAGCGTCTAGAGCACATGGAGGGTAGGAAGGGGTTGATGGTTATCAACAATCTGTTTCACTCCTGAAACAGGAGTTTTACCAAACAACTGAGTATCACAGGCTGCGATGAGACACACAGGAGCTGTCAGAGCCAGACCAGGGTGCGGGCCTGGCTAGAGGTCAGCAGAGGCCAAGGGCTGCATAGGAGCTGGGATGCGGGGAGATGGGCCATGCCAGCTGGAGGGAACAGTGGGCTAGAAGGTGGACGTACAGCCCCAGGCCCTCTTCTGTCTCCCAGGGCTCTTCCCTCCAGCCCTGGGGGTAGAGCTCTGTGCCTGGGTTTGAGGACGTGGAGAAGTGGTTTAGAAGTCAGGCCTGGTCCTGCCCCCGGCCTCTCCCTTACCCTCCTTGCCCCCGCTCTGTGCCACTGAGACCCCAGCGGTCATCTGCAGCAAACATCTGTGCCCTTGACAAAGACTGAGAAACTGAGGAGCTAAATGTGGGAAGTGAGGCGAGACTAGTTCAGGACAGAGGGGGGACATGGAAGAAACCAAAAACAGGGCTCAAGAACTCTGGACAAACTTTTCTGAAGCCCAGAACTAACCCAGGATAGCCAGAGACAGGTGTTCTCAGGCCTGAAAATCTTGGTAGGCCTCTCAGATTTCCTCAGCTCACCTCCCCTCACTCTTCCTTCTTGCTCAAATAAAAACATCTGCCTCTAAAAAGCACCTCAAATGCCCAAGCAATGATCCACCCCAACAGTGATTCCCCAAAACCTGAAATGCATTCATCTGCCACATTATTTTACAAACATCAGAGTTACTACCAGACTGTGAGCTTTGAGAGGAGGGTCTGTGTCTCTATTGTTATTTTTACGTATTTATTTATTGTTGGCTGTGCTGGGTCTTCACTGCTGCACAGCCTTTCTCTAGTTGTAGCGAGCAGGGGCTACCCTCTAGCTGTGGTATGCAGGCTTCTTGTTGCTTTACTTATTGCGGAGCACAGGTTCTGGGGCTCACGGGCTTCAGTAAGGCTTGTGGGCTTAGTAGTTGTGACTCCCAGGCTCCAGAGCACAGGCTCCAGAGTTGTGGTGCATGGAATTAGTTGCTCCACAGCATGTGGGGTCTTCCTGGACCAGGGATCAAACCTGTCTTGTCTCCTGCATTGGCAAGTGGATTCTTTACCACTGTGTATAGAAGCCCGGGTCTGTGTCTTTTCCATCTTTTTAGCCCCAAACCTACCATAGGACCTAGCACGGAATAGGCACCTGATAAATGTTTGCTAACGAAGGACAAACAAATGACCAAAAACTGGAACCCCTGTAACTAGCAGTTTGATTTATTTGACACTGAAAACAAGATTAGCCAAGTCTGAATGGAAAGATCCCATATGCCACCAGAGGTGTTCCCCAGCTGTTTTCATCCCAGGTGGGGCTGGGATGAGGCCTGAGCCCACCTAGAAACCACAGTGATAAGAAAGAGAGAGAGTTTGAGCACAGCCAATGTGGCAATCCCCGTGCGACGTGATTAAATCCACCTCACAGCCTGCACCTCTGTCACTATCACAGCAGAGAAATTCGTAAACAAGATTTAAGACTCAAAACCGCAACACCTCTCTCCACTCCTCCCTCCCAGAGCAGCTTCCAGCTTCCTCACATAATCCACACGCAACTGGAAACTCTCACAGGGTAGCAGGAGAAAGAAACACTTGAGGAAGAGGGCAAGAGGCTGCTTTGGCACCCCTTCAGGGGTGGACACACGTCCAGGGGTGTCAGCAGCGTCTTCCGTCACTAAATGTGCAGCACACTGGTCTGGCAGGGGCTCTGCCTGCTGGTATGGCTGATGCTTTAGGCATTTCCTGCAGTCAATCTCTGCCTATATAACATGCATGCATGCATTCAGCATGTGCTTCCTTGAGCATACAGTATGTACTATGCACGGGCAAGACACAGTGGGAGATTCAGAGAACGCCCAAAATCTAAACTCATATGCTCCATATGCTCTCTATGGATGGAATGCTGCTGCTGCTAAGTCGCCTCAGTTGTGTCAGACTCTGTGTGACCCCATAGACGGCAGCCCACCAGGCTCCTCTGTCCATGGGATTCTCCAGGCAAGAATGCTGGAGTGGGTTGCCATTTCCTTCTCCTAGAAGCAGAGAAAACTACTTCCCCCCACCTCATGCAGAGCAGAGCATCTGTTCACCCATGGACGTGAAACAGAAAGGGAACAACGTAGCTAAGGCCACCCCACCTCACCTTTGTTCCATTCCCACCCTGACACTGAGGACTACATGCATGATCATGCCTCTGATCCCCAGAGAAGAGGGTCCTGCCAGGGTGTCAGAGGACCTACCCTGGTGAGAAAGAATCACTGACGCTGTAAAGAGAATAGTAACAATAGCAGCTGCATCTCATCTCCACCTGAACACAGCAAGAGCAGCATTTTCTGGCTTGAGAAGCACATTCATATCCAGAATCTCCCTGAATCCTTTTTTCAATATGTATTTATTTGGCTGCACCAGGGCTTAGCTGCAACATGTGAACTCTCAGTTGCAGCGTGTGGGCTCTGGTTCCCTGACCAGGAATCGAAAAGGCCCCCTGCATTGGGAGCATGAAGTCTTAGCCACTGGATCGCCAGGGAAGTCCCAAGAATCTCTCTGCCTCTTACCCCAGCTCTCTGAGATGTAGTGATCCTCCTTGTACAGATGAGAAGACAGAGGCTCAAAGAGCTCAAGTGACTTGAGCAGGATCACTTAGCCAAGAGGAGTCAGGGCTGGGACCCTAAGCTCTGGGAGTTTGGGATCCAGTCCCCTGCTTTTCCTTCCTGCCGTCCTATCTCCTCGAAGATGTGGACCCATAAGACCTGAACTTAAACTAGAAACTGTAAGACCAGAGGGCCCCAGTTTCCTATCTAGAAGCTGATAAATTTTATAATAAAGTATGCATTTAGGGAAGACTGCATCAGCTGGTACAACCAAATGGAATAAAGACAATGTCATTTCTGCAAGGAGACTGAATTCCTTGCTAAGCTAATAAAGGTCACTAAGGAAGAAAGAAAACACACGACACAAGAAACCAGTGGGCACAATTAACTCAGACTTTCAAGAAGGCCTAGGACAAGTTTCATGCCTGATGTTACCTAGGAGAAAAGCAAATTACTATGAGATCACTAAGGACTGAAAATTGATTTAAAGAGAGAATGTTATGAGTAAATCAGCACTAGGACTAGTCTTATCTGGCAAGGAGGTAACAGAAGTTCCTTATTAACAGCAAGCTCTTCAGAATCATAGGCCCTAAGGAAAGGACTTTAGAGGTCTTCCAGATAAGTGGTTTCCCCAAATTTGGTTCAGCCTCAGAGCCCTTGGCCCCTCTGAAATCTAATATAGAACCCCACGTGGAAAACAGAGAAAAAACCAGAGCTGCAGTATTTGAAAGAACTGTGACCCCCATCCACTCCTCCCCTACCTCTCTCCTGCTGCAGCAACCTCTGGGGGCTCCGCCAAATCCCCCCAGGATTCCCCAGAGCGCTTCACTGGCCTTGCCTTTGTCTAGAACGGAAATTTCCTTCATGATTCAGCTTCTACTCATAGTCCTTCTGTGGTTCATAACAATCTTCCCTTTGCCAAGAGAAAGCCATCTTTATGTAACTTGCCCCATTTGTCCTCAGCATCCTTTTTGCCTCCACCTTGAGATGGTCCTACACATGTTTTAACCTTTTATTTATGTTTTATTCTTGGCTGCCCTGGGTCTTGACTGTGCAGGCTTTCTCTAGTGGTGGTGAGCAGGGGCTACTCTCGAGTTATGGTAGGTGAGCTTCTCATGGCGGTGGCTTCTCTCTCCTGCAGAGCATGGGCTCTAGGGTGCATGGGCTTCAGTAGTTGCAACTCTTGGGCTCTAGAGTATGGGTTCAATAGAGAAACACAGGCTTAGTTTTCCTACGGCATGTGGAATCTTCCCAGACCAAGGATCGAGTTCGTGTCCCCTGCATTGGCAGGAAGATTCTTAGCCACTGGGGAAGTCCAGCTCTACATATTTTAAAGGACCACATCTGTGCTACCTGAAATCTTCACTGCTCTGGCTCCTGCATCCTCCAATCTTTGCTCATGGAAAGATCACATACGTCCCATGACATCACTTCAGGTCCCCTAACTGCCCTGGTCATTCTCCCCGCCAGGGCATCCTCATCCTTCAATTCCTTTCCTGAAATCAGAACCGTTGACCTAATGAAATCATAAAATAGCTACCATTTGCTCTGCTCCTATTACACACATGCTAGACCCTCTACTAGGCTTTCTCATTAATAATTAATGATATTTTAGTATCTATTATGTCAAGCCCTTCCTAGGTTCTATATTAATATTGTGAATTATTAATTTAAGTAATACAATATATACCCCATGGGCACAAGGACTTTGCCTACTTGTTCATTGCTATATCTCCAGTCCCAGAACAGTGTCTTACTGAATGGACAAAGTATTAGTATTGTTGTTGTTATTAATATTTATTGCATTCCTACTATGTAATAGGCAATGTGCTATATGCTATGCATATTTTGGTCTCATTAAGAGGAAGACACTGAATCTCTGTCTAGCTCTATCTGTGTCTCTGTCTCTCTCTTTCACTCTCTCTCTCTCACACACACACATACACACACACATTCTTGAGGCTCCCAGGGGTTAAATAACTTAATTGAGTCCCGTGCTGCATCCATCCAGTATGAAACACAGTCTCCTCTAGAAAACGGCAGCCCAGAAAGGAGAAACTTCACCAAGCGCTCCCAGTGTCATCTGAGTGGGCAGGAAAGCAGGGGGCTTCCTTGGTGGTTCAGTGGTAAAGAATCCACCTGCTAATGCACAAGACTTGGATTCAATCTCTGAGTCAGGAAGATCCCCTGGAGAAGGAAATGATAACCCACTCCAGTATTCTTGCCTGGGGAATCTCATGGACAGAGGAGCCTGGCGGGCTACAGTCCATGGGGTTACAAAAGAGTCAGACACGACTGAGTGACTGAACAATGACAATGGGAATGCAGGAAAGGAGCTTCACGTTGTACAACTGCAAAGTAATAGACGCGGAGCAGCCGCGGAAGCAGCGCTGAAGCACCGAGTTCAGGGTTCACAGGCAGAGATCCCGGAATCACTACAAACTTCAGCCAGGAGATGGCAGCTCTTTGCTGCAGCAGCTAAACCGGCCCACTAGAAGCTGGTTCTCTGGCCTCATGCGGAACAAGGGAGAATGCTCAGTCCTCCCTGTGCGGAGCCACCTTCAGACCCCTCCTCCACTGCTGCGAGGAGTCCTGCTCCCCAGGCCTCCGGGGCATGTTGGAGGGGTGAATTTTCACGTCAGGAAGATCCCCTAAAGCAGGGAATGGCTACCCACTCCAGTATTCTTGCCTGGAGAATTCCATGGACAGAGAAGCCTGGTGGGCTACAGTCCATGGGGTCGCGAAGAGTCAGACATGACTGAGTGACTGAACAACACCAACAGTTTCTCTGCACATCAAAGCACTGTGCGCGTCATCTCAGTGAATCCTCACCAACAACCCTGTGAAGTAGATCGTATTCTCCCCATTTTACAGATGAGGAAACAGAAAAACTGAGTAACTTGCTCAGGATCATACTGTCGATAAGGGGCGGAACTAGATTCAGGCCAGTGCTCCTGACTCAGAGTTCAGAGGGTACAAGAGCAGAGACACCCCTCCTCAGACCACAAACACCAAGTGAGCGGGACCATGAGCAAGTCTGTTTGACCATGAGAAGACCAGATGGGGGTTTCTGTGAGCTTGAAAAGGTGCATCGAAACTAGGATGTAAAGTACCTGATGGAAACTTTCTCACTGTCAGGTTTTATCACAGTAAGTTTTATCACACCTGAGTTCCGAAGGAAAAAACTCAGTCCAGAAGATGTTAAATGATTTACCTAGTAAATAGTAGCTAAAAAAGAGCTCCGCAGGTAAATAGAAGAGTTAGATTTTATAACACCAAAGTCCCTCTTCCCTCCCCACCATTTCTCTCCCTGTTAAACTTTAAAGGACACTTCAGGACAAGCAAAGGGAGTATGATTTTTCCAAGGCAATATAAACTTTGTGGGATTCTTTTATCAACCTCAGCCCGAATCACGATCGCCGTTCCTTAGTTCAGGTAAATTACAAGGTTTAGAGAACCCAGCCAAGCTTTGAGATCCATCAGCCCTTTCCAAAGGCAACCCCCTAAGGGTCCCTGTCAGTCTGGGTGTCCTGCCTCCTGGCGGCTCTCCTGTCCCCTTCAGCCTCTGCGCAGGCATGGCCCTCAGGTGTGCAAAGGTGAGGACACCCTCCTCCCCATCACACCCTGCAGGGAAGGGAAAGTGGGCTGGATGGAGCCACTGTCAGAAAGCAAACTGAATAAAGTAGAATTGCTAAGAGAACTCAGAGAGGCTGCAGAGAAGGGGCTGCTCCTCCTGAGGCCGAAGGATGGCCCTCAGGTGGGATTTGTAGGAGCGACAGGTAACAGCAACATCAGCTGGAGGCAAGGGCTCTGCACTGGGGAACCCCAGCTTCCTTCAGTTTGACTCAACCCAACAAGCATGTACTAATACCTCCCGCCAGCCCTTCCCAATGTTCAGCCATGTGACCTGGGGCGAGACAGCACAGTGCCTCTGGACCTCAGTTTCCTCACTTGTAAGCCACCTTTGCTCTCTCCCCTGGCTCTACCTGGAGTTGAGAGCCGTGCCTGCACACAAAGGCTGATTCTTAATTGATGGCAGTGAACAGCAGGCTGGCCACAGGGTAATGGCAGGTCACCCGACACCTCCCTTCCGCCCCAGGCCCTGCCCTGGAGCCATTATAAGCTGGGATGGGGCCAAGGTGCTCAGCTCAAGTTGCCAACAGGTCAGCATCTCTGTGGCTTAGAACAAGACAAAATGGTTTTGAATGTAACAACTGAGACTGAGGTTGGTCCAAAGGAAAGCATGCTGCATAAGGACATCTCTGCCCAAGGCAGAGTGAGCAAGGGCGTATCCAGAGGCCCCTCCTTGCCAGGGCGGGGATACCCACCTGTACGTGGCCATGGCTGAGGGGCTCTGCCTGGCCATGGGCTCTAACAGTTCAGAAGATACTTGAAAGCCAGCATGATCTGTCATCTCTGAGAACCTTCCATGTACTCAGGGCTGCTGCTTCCCATCCAGGCTCATCTCAGGACACTCACACTCTCCTCTCTTGACTCGTGATCCCTCAGCCCCACTCACGGCCACCCTCCTTACCTTACCTGTCATGGCTGAGGCACCCTAGAGAGAGGGTACTCGCTTCAGCCTGCCAAAGGCATCAGACTGCGGATGGACAGTATGTAACTGCTTGCTGTCAGGTTGGGAGTGAGATGCAGGTTCGTGGGTCAGAACTGTGTAAGGCCCCTCAGAGCAGCCCCTGAGCCAGCCGATGGCCGAGCCCCGCTCTGCAGGCTAACTGGGAGCAGCCTCTGGGTCCCCTGGCTCACCAAGAGAACTTCCCTCACCCCCTCCCCTGGGTTTCCCGCCTCCCTACCGTATCACCAGCCTTAGCAACCTAGCTGCCACCTGCCAGAGCCCCAAAGGACCTGTATATCCCATCACCTAGCAACAGTAGCATCCCTGCTCTAAGTTTTCCCAGGGAGACTATGGGAAGCCAGGGCTTCAGACCCCTTGGGAGCCTGAAGCTGCCACAGACCAGATCAGGGCCAGAAAGCCCCTTTCTGTAGACCCCTGCTTTTCTCCCTTCTTCTACACCCCAATCAGCCAGCTCTGTGCCCCTACCAATTTCTTTCTGGAATAAGGAATGAAGAGATAGCATTACAGAAAAGAAGAGAGAAATGAGGTCCAAGGGCAGGCTACTTGGCAAAGAAAGCACACCAAGGAGCTGACCAGGCTTTCTGGCCTCTGTGAGCAGTTGCTTCTTCTTTGCCTCATTATTAGCCTGGTGGTGCCCATTTCATTGTGTGGTTAGTTACCCTCTTCTCTGCTTCATCATCTCTGAAAGAGAGCTCCCAATTACTGAAGGCATCTTGAGGTTCAGAGAGGTCGAGGAGCATGCCCAAGCTCACGCAGCAAGTTAGAAGACAGGGCAAGATGAGAACTCATACTCCCCCAACTGGGTCTTTGTCTTTCCTACAGTACACTTAATCCTCGCCCCCATTTAAAAACAAGAGCTGCCTTCTGTTTGATTCATCATCTCTGTGCTGGAGGGGAAACAGCTGAGATAGTTATCTGTGATTTGGAGCTGAGCTAAATACAACTAGGAGTTTCTTGGGATCTAAAACAGCAGGGACTTGAGGGGAAAGGATAATTAGGGAGTTTGGGATGGACATGCACACATGCTGTATTTAAAACAGATAACCAACAAGGACCTACTGTCTAGCACAGGAAACTCTGCTCAGTGTTATGTGGCAGCCTGGCTGGGAGCCGAGTGTGGGAGAGGATGGATACATGTATGTGCACGGCTGAGTCCCTTTGCTGTCCACCTAAAACTATCACAACATTGTTTATCGGCTGTACCCCAGTGGAAAACTAAAAGTTAAAAAAATAGTAAAACAGCAGTGGCTGAGGTAAATAAAGGAAAGAAAGTAAATAAAATAAAGGTAAATAACGAAGGAGAGCAGGTGATAAAGGTGCAAAGCTAAAAGAACAGAGGGAAGAAGGGGTAGTAAATCAATAAAGCTCCTGCCAGGTACCAAGCACTGTAGTAGGCCTTTCCTTAACTCAGCCTGGGAGCAAGGTTTTCTCACCCCTGCTCATGGACAATTTAGCAGAGTCGAGAACCAAGCAGAGGTGGGTTTGCCTCCAGACTGAAGAAGGGCTGGGGAGATGCTGGGAGTTAAGTTCTACATGTTGATTGCATGCTAATTATATGCAACTAGACATTCATGGGGTCGCAAAGAGTCGGACACGACTGAGCAACTGAACTGAACTGAACTGAAGACCTCGTTGCAGGGGAGTGGAGAATCAGAAGGATCCAGTACTGGTTGATAACAACCAAACAGGTTCCTGAAACAGTGGGGAAATGAAAACAACAGTCCATCAAGTCCAAGAGGCTGGCCTCAAGGGCTGGATCTGTTACTTACTCTGGGGCCATAGTGACCACTCAATCTATAGGAGTCTGGGTTTTCTCTTGTATAAAGTGGGGATAATTTCTCAGGGTTGTTGTGAAAATATTTAATCCTCGTGGCATTTATGAAAGATATGTAACAATACCCAACTGCAGAATAAGTTGTTCTGCCTCCATATTTAGGTCTTGGGTTAATGTCTTTCTGCCACCAATTGAGAAGCAAAGTAAGAAGATTCTCGGAGAGAATCAGGCAGTAGGCACTAACATAATGTTTTCCAGTCAAATAACTTCCACCCACCTCCCACCTCCCTCCAGCTCTGGGGTCTCTGGGGCCCTAGGGATTCTTGCCCTTTTGTTTTACTCCAGACAGCAGGAGCCTTATTCCAGGATAAGCCCTGGGTCAGACACCGGTTCAGCTGGCCCTGTGAGTCAGGGCTCTACTGGCAGACTGAGTCAATAAAGCAGGTGACCCCACCAGCAGCCCCAACCAAAAGAGGAGGGCCAACACCTTTGCATGGGCAGGGCTGGGCCTGGGCTGTGGCAGTTGTGGCCAGAGGCTGAGTTCAAGCTGAGGATAAACAGAGACGCCTCCAGCAAAGCGGAAGGAGGCACAGCTGGTCTTTGGTGGCCTCATGGCCCCCTTCACTCTATCAGCTGCAAGGCAAGACATTCCCCCGGCCTGGAGGGGTTTCTCCAGGAAAACAAGGGAGTCGCCTGAGATGGTGTCCAGAGACCCTTTCAGCCGTGTACACTGTGATCATGTGGGAATCCACCACAATGTTGGGGGCGGGCCAGATCCCAGGATCTAATCTGGTCCCCACATCTCTCAGCTCCCCCCAGCCTCCCTCTGCTCAGGATTGATTTTGGACCAAAAGGCAACGCAGCTGCTGAGTCCCCACCTTTATCCTGCTCAGGAAAGTCGTTGGCATTGATTTTCCTCAGCTGTCATTCGTAAGCCTAAAACTCACCTACCTTCCTACCCACTATCCCCAATGCCCTTGACCTTCAGCAGCTGCCCTTGCCAGAAGTTTAGTAACCCATCATCTCTGATCTCTGTGCTGGAGATGTTTGCCAGAGAGGCTTCAAGAAAAACCAAAGAATGAGCCACTAACTGAAGAACTCAGGCAGCATAAGACTAGCAGGGACTTCCCAGGTGGTCCAGTGGTTAAGACTTCACCTTCCAATGCAGAGGGTGCAGGTTCGATCCCTGGTCAGGGAGTTAAGTTCCCACATGCCTTGGGGCCAAAAATCCAAAACATAAAATAAATGCAATATTGTAACAAATTCAATAAAGACTTTAAAAATGATCCATATCAAAAACAAAAATCTTAAAAAAAAAAAAAAACGGAATCAGAGCAGAACATCAGGAGGAGGGGAGTTTAACACCTTGAACCCCTCAGCAGAGCCAGGTGGTTGCATTTTTGCTTTCTCTTTGACCCTCAGGTACACGGCCCTGGATAAATCATAATCCTTGACTCATGGCATTTTTCACTGGTGGCCAATGCAGGGCTCACTGTACAGAGCTCACCCCCTAGTTTCAGTAACATAATAAGTCTCCATAAACCTACCACCCAAAACAAAAGCTAGGATTTAGCAATATCCTATATCTAACCAGGCGATCTCCTTGCTGAGGGAGGTGGGCAAGTCTCTTTTGTTTATTAATTCAACAAATCTTAGTTGTACATATTTGATAGTCCAGAAAGGGTGCTAGAATCAACCTGAATGCCATGTTCATAATTTCCTTGCTTTTTTCCAGGAAAAATTCTGTGTTCTATGAAATCTTCCAGGAGTTAATTTTTCCTTTAATATGAAATTGCTCAAGCCATTCGTAATACTTCGCAGCACTATACTTTGTGTGTTTTGACTGCAGCATAATATTCTATTGTGCGAATTAACAGCCAGCTTCTCAAGGCTAGCTTGGGACTGAGCCCTAAAACTGCAATCTTTTCCTTAATTTTTTCATTCAGCAAAGATTTATTAACTACCCATAATGTGTCAGGCATTGTAGGAGACACCAGGGGTACAGTAATGACCAAAACACCCGCAGCCTCTATCCTTCTAGTTTGCAGGCTTTTCTCCTCATTTTTCTTTTGTTTTCTAAAAGGTAAGGCTTTTCGGTATAATGACCACTATTCAGTAGATATCGACAGAAAGCATATTAGTCCGGGGTGCTGAGGTCACTTCAGTTCAGAGGTGAGGAATTCAAGGTCCCAGCAAGAACAGGCTGAAAGCCTCTTTGGTTCCTGCTTTGCAATTCCGGACCCACCAAAGGAAAACAGTCAATATTTGTTGAAATAATAAACAAAAGAGACTCGAGCTACCTGCTTCAACCAATGCAGACACTTATGTGCAGGCAGACTCTGAAAAAGAAGGACTTGACAGGGGACTGGCCACTAACTGGATGTTCTTGATACCCCTCCAAACTGCCCCTCCTGTAGCCTTCCACATCCCAGCGTGTACCCTCTTGCCTGTTCACTAAACACCCAAAAGCATTCAATCTATTAGGAAGGTCGATTGCCTTTAGGCCCTGGAGGAGGGCATGGCAATCCACTCCATATTCTTGCCTGGAGAATCCCCATGGACAGAGGAGCCTGGTGGGATACAGGCCACGAGGTCTCAAAGAGTCAGACATGAGTAAGCGTCTAAGCACACATTGCCTTCAGGGGCTTCCCAGGTGGCGCACTGGTAAAGAATCTGCCTGCCAACACAGGAGACACGAGAAACTGAGGTCAACTTGGGTTCATCCCTGGGTCAGGAAGATCCCCTGGAGGAGGAAACTGCAACCCACTCCAGTATTCTTGCCTGGAAAATTCCATAAACAGTGGAGCCTGACAGGCTACAGTCCAGGGGGTTGCAAAAAGTCAGACTTGGAGCAACTGAACACACACACACGCATTGCCTTTATCTTTGAAGCACAGTTGAATCTTTCACCAACTGTCTGTTTATCCCTCCTTGCTGTAGCCACACTGATCTCCATTCTGTTCCTCCAGCACCAAGCTTATTCCTGCCTGCCTGGCAACTTCCGGTCATTCAAGCCTCAGACCAGAGGCGCTCCCTAAGATGATCCCTTCCCTAGATCTCCCATTCTCAGCACACAGCCAGGCACTGTCTTCCATCACCCACATTACTCTCCACATAGCACCCAGCTCTCTCTGGGTTTATCTGTTGATGGTCGGCTCTCCCCTAACTTCCCCTACTCTCCCCTACCCTCCCTTACTCACCCCCTGACTCCCCCACCCACTCCTCACCCCAGGATACAAGCTTCTCAAGAGCAGGATCCGGCGTATCTTGTTTGGCACTTCTCCCATCCTTGCTGTAATTATTTCTCATTTGTCTTTAAATCCATAGCTCCCAGAGCAGTGCCTGGTACAACACAGACCCTCAACAAATAGTTGTTTAATACTTAGCTATTGAACCACTCTGGTTATCAGACAAGTGTTATTTCTTTTCACCTTTGTATTTGACTGAATTAGACAAAAGAGCTTTGTAGACTGTTACTTGCTGATTGTGTGTAGATTACTGTTGGTAACATCACCTGACTCTGTAGCTACCAAAATGGAGGGAGTCACTGGATTTGTTCTCATCTTCATCCTGGAAGTAGCTGCTGATGCAGGCCCTGGTGGAGGAGAGATGGCCCAGAAGGAGCTATAGTACAGAGCCCAGAATTCTAGCTGTCATTTACTGGGCCTCTACTAGGTACAAGCCAGATGCAAAGCACCCAAGGCAAAGGCAATAAGAAATAGAGATCACCTGACTGGAGAGTTCCTGGGGTAGAGTCCTGGGCCAAGCGTCTGGGGGCACAGGGAGGAAGGGCCCGGAAGGAGCTGCTTTGTGAACCAGGCACTTCCCACTAGATATTTCACGGCAGCACTATGATGCAGGTGTCATTTTCCCCACTCTACCGAGGGGACACCTAAAGCTCAGAGAGGTTAAGTATCTTGCCCAAAGGCTCACAGTTAATAGGAGGCAGAGCCCATGTTCCAACTTGGTCCCTGCAGAGCCTTGGCCATCTCTGCTGCATCCCCCAGCTACCCGTGGCCTAGTGCCCCCATAGGGCAAAGCCAGGCACGTCCCCACAGCAGACCCCAGAGTTGAGGAAGAAAGGAAGAAGCTCCTTCTCCCAGTGACTGTGTCTGCCATGAGAGCAGGTAGCTCCCAGGGACCCCACAATTTATAATCTAGATCACCACCCTCCCCTCCAGGCATTAGAAGAGTCCCTCTCAATCCCCAATGGGACTCAGGAAATTCCAGCTGGAAATGTCCAGGGACCTGCAGCTTCCCCACCTGCTCTGGAATGGCTGTGACCTCAGCCAGTGGGCAGGTGAGCCCCGGGGTGGAGACCTAGACCTCACCCTGCCCAGGGGCTCCCGGTCATGCGCTAGACAAGGAAAAGGAAGAAAGAAAAGAGAGTTCACAGGTGGCAGGAAAGCATGAACTTAGGCAGCACCCTCCCCTAGCCTCTGCATTGCAGGAAAGGGTGCGAGTACTTTGCATGAGAGTCATTGTGTATATATTTCTGTATGTGTGTTGACAAGACTACACTTCAAGAAATACTTTAGTGTCCTGGTTGCTTTTTTTTTCTGTCTGTTTATTCTGTTGAGTATAATATATGTTCAGTAAATTACTCAAATCTAAAATGTGCAATTCAATGAATTTTTACCCATAGGGGCTCAGTGGTAAAGAATTTGCCTGCTATGCAAGAGACTCAGGTTCAATCTCTGGGTCAGAAGGATGCCCTGAAAAAGGAACTGGCAACCCACTCCAGTATTTTTGCCTGTGAAATCCCATGGACAGAGAGCCTGACAGGCTACAGTCCATGGGGCTACAAAAGAGTTGGACACAACCTAGCGGCTGAACAACAATATACCCTCATGTAATCAACACTTAGATCAAGATCCAGTTTTCCAACATTCCAAAAGGCTCCATTGTGCTCCTTCCAATAACCCTCATTATAATCACTGTTATGATTTCTATCACCATGGATTACCTTTACCTTTTAATCACATATATGAAATAATATTCATGTCTATAGTTTCTTTTTTATTATTATTATGTCTTTGAGATTACTCCATGCGTCATTGCATTTGCACTAGTTTATTCCTGTCTACTGCTGAATTATATTCCATTATATGAATATACCACAATTTACATATCTATTCCACCAGTGATTGACTTTTGGATATAGTAGGAAGACTTCTACACAGGTGTTTTGCTGGACAGATGTACTCATTTCTCTTGGCCCTAATTCTTGGTCATAGAATCATAGAAGAGTCATTTGTTTAGCTTTAGTAAACTCAGCTAAACCTTTTTCCAAAATATTTGTACCAATTTACACTCACAGCAGCAGTGTGTGAGATTTCCAGCTGCTCCACATTCTCATCAACACTTGTTATTGTCAGGCTTTTTAATTTTAGCCACTCTGGTGTCTGTGTAGACATGGCTCGTTGTGGTTTGAATTTACTTTGGCCTGGAATTCCCTGGTGGTCCAGTGGTTAGGACTCTGCACTTTCACTGCTGAAGGCCTAGGTTCAACTCCCGGTCAGAGAACTAAGATCCCACAAGCCGTGTGGCATGGTAAAAATAATAATAATAATTTACATTAGGCTGATGAGTGATGATATCAAGCATCTTTTGGCACTTAATTGGCCATGGAAGCATCTCCTTTTGTGAAGTGTTTGTTCAAGTTTCTAAAGAATTATATCATCCATAAAAGTAGACAAATGATGGACAAAAACATAAAAGAAAGCAAAATCACCTTAGAAACTCAGTAAAACACACAATAGCCCAGCAGCCAGTTGCTTCTATAATTGATAACTAGTAGCTACAACTAGTAAATCTGCTGTACCGGGTCATTTGAATGCGTAACTGATTTATATATTTTTAACCAATTATTTAGTTATCATGGAGACCTCCAACTTAGACTTAACAGGGAAAAGAGAATGTAGATAAAAGCCCTTCCCTCAGTTCAGAGCCCCAGCTTAAGAGGCTCCCTCACTTAACTCGCTATTTTTCCTTCAATTACAGGATCCTGAGATCAATCGACCCCTGAACAGCCTCGGTAAGCTCAGGTCTAGCTTTCCTTTGTCTACCTCGGCCTCAAATCAGTTACCAAGTAGATACTAAACCCCTCTTGCAGGACCCTCACCACCACCTCCAAGTGATAAATGCTACGGGAGACACCCATCCATCATTCAACAAACATTAATTGAGCAAGTGTAATCTCCAGGATTCATTGTATTAGTATAAGAAGGAAGCACAGTCTCTGGAGAAATAGGATCAACAAACCTAAAACCCCAGTGGCAGTGACTGTCTAATTCACTCATTCAGTTCCTCATTCTCTCATTCCTTCAACAATACTGTGAAGCCTGAATGGGCCAGGCCCTGGACTGGATGTTGAGCTACAGCGTAAATACAAGAGCTAATGTCCCTGCCCTCATGAAGTTTACAGTCTGACCATGCTGCCAAGGAACAGCCTGAACAAAAGTGCTTTCACTAGTAAAACAGAAAATGGGAGGGACTTCCCTGGCGGTCCAGTGGTTAAATCTCCACACTTCCACTGCAGAGGATGCCAGTTTGATCCCTGGTCTGGGAACTAAGATCCCACATGTCAAAAATTTGTTTAATTAAATTGTAAAAAATAAAAGCAAAAAATAGCATATAAAATGAAAATAGCAGTATTTGCCTGACTTACAGCAGAAAAAAGGAGTTAATAGATAAAGTCTTCCCAAATATAGAGGGATTTTTTTCCCTCTCGTTCCATTTCCTTAAATTATTGATACCTATGCCTGATAGCCTGGATCAGCAAAAAAAAAAAAAAGAAAAAAAAAGTGAGCAGAGAACAAATATTAATATGACAGGTTCATAAGGAAATGACCAAACCCACTTACTTTGACAGCTTATTATTTCAGGGTCATGGGTTAATAAAGATCACAAACAATACAATCTTAAGCAGGTAAAATGATGCCTAGTTTCTACTTTGCGATTTAACATATCAGTATTCCCTGGTATCCCCAAAGAACACCAGACATACAAGTGCTCCATCACCTGAGTAAGCCTGGGAACTGCCAAACCAGAAAACAATTAAGGGAGCCCGGGAAGGAGAAATCAGTGCCAAGTGACAGTTCTGAAGTTAAGAGTGATGACAGGTTGTGCAAGGACCAGGGAGTGGACCTGTTCGTGTGGAACCGGGGCTGGCGAGGACTAGCAGTGGGAATCCATCTGACTGGGAGAGGGAGACCAAATTACACTGGGTTTGAAAGCCCAGAGAAGAGTGTGGTCCAGTTATGGAAGTCGTGGGGAGCCCTTGTGGGTTCCGGAGCAGGGACATGACAGGATGAAAGCAAAGTATTAGGAAGCTCTGTTTAGCAGCAGATGGCTGGACAGGCTGAAGGAACCGAGGCAGGCAGGGATGCTGTTCACAGGTCAGAGGGTTGGTTAACTTTATAAACAGCAAACTTTATAGACAACAAACCAAGAAAACCCTTCCCTTCATGATGATGTTCTCCATGAGGACATCAGGGAGGCAGAGACACTGGGCCCTGGACAAGGGAACTCATCAAAGAATTCTCAGTAAGTACGTCTGGGAAAACCAGCCAACCTTGTATCCCCAGAGGTAAGTGCTCAGTGAAGAAATTGCACATGAATGAAGGAGCAAAATGTCTCCATGTCCACAGCCCCAGGAAAGAGGATAGTTTTGAACAGTCACTGCTGGAACTTGAAAAACAACACCCACTAACATTATTAATAACCTACTCTGTTGCCAGGCGGCATTAGTGATAAAGAATCCGCCTGCCAATGCAGGAGACAATAATAGACACAGGTTCAATCCCTGGGTCAGGAAGATCCCCTGGAGGAAGGCATGGCAACCTACTCCAGTATTCTTGCCTGGAGAATCCCATGGACAGAGGAGCCTGGAGGGCTACAGTCCATAGGATCACAAAGACTCAGACACGACTGAGCTACGAAGCACTGGACTGGACAAGCATGTACTGTGCCGGCAGCCCCTGCACACCTGGAGCTTAAAGTCTGGTCAAAAGTTAACCTGGGAAAGAGGATGCCTGCACACGTGCTCAGTCGTGTCTGACTCTTTACAACCCTGTGGACTATAGCCTGCCAGGCTCCTCTGACCATGGGATTCTCCAGGCAAGAATACTGGAGTGGGTTGCCATGCCCTTCTCCAGGGAATCTTCCCAACCCAGGGATTGGATCCCGTCTCTTAACGTCTCCTGCATTGACAGGCAGGTTCGTTACCACTGGCGCCACTCGGGAAGCCCAGGAAAGAGGTCACGTGATAGTAAAGGGAAAGGGGACGGGCCTCTCCTGGGGCAGACGCAGGTCAGACTGGACAGGGTAAAACATCCTAGGACAGGTGCCACGGCGGGAGGAGCACCGGGAAAGATGGACAAGCCCGGGAAAGTGAAAGGAGGTGGGGGTCCACGCGCTGAGGAAGCTGAGCCTAGTCTGCAGGAATAACCCCAGCACCAAACAAAACTGTCCCCAAAGTTTTCCCGGAGCCAGAGGGTGGGGAGGCTGTAGCCCTTGGCAGGGGCAGCCTCTGAGAGCTGACTGCTCTTTCCCTCCCCCTACAGATGTCACTCCCCTGCGCAAATCCCGCACACCGTTGGAGACCTTCAAAAAAGTGGGGATCCCGATCATTGCAGCAGTGCTGATCCTGGCAACCATCGTTGTGGTGGCCATCCTCAGTAAGTCCCAGCCCCCACCCGGCGTCCAGCCTCACCCCAGCAAGGGGTAGCTCCCACCAACCCCTCCCCTGCCCTCACCTCCCAGCGCTGCCCATCCTTACCCCTCCCACCCCAGCAGAGTCGAGGGGAGGTGATGTGCATATAGCTTTGAATCCACCCCTGCTTTGAACGAAGCCTTCCTCTTGGAGTGGAGGGGAGATGAACTCCTCCCCCATCTATCCCAGATGGATTCTGTCCCCAGTGATTCCTTCTGCCAGGAAAGCATAGTTTGCACCAGTTACAAACCTACTTAGGCAATTTGCGCAGCAGCCGCGCCCCCAGCCTCCTCCTTCCCAGGTCTGCAGACTGAGAGCTGAGTGAATTCTGGCAGCTCTGGGGCTGGAGAAGCAGAGCATGTCTGCTTGTGAGGAGGGGAGGAAGGAAGAGGCATTAGGGAAGATGCCCAGGAGGGCAGCGCCTCACCCCATCTTGAGCTCGGGCTTCACCATGGCTGGAGCCTAAGACCCAGTGTGATCCAAGCAGGCAAAAGATGAGTGAATCAAGCAAGCCCTGATTCCCAGAGCCTGTCCCTCTCAGCCTCCCCCACACCCCATCCTACGACTGAGCCCTCACCTCCACCCCCAACCATAGCCAAGCAGGGTACTGACCACAGATTTCACCCAGGAAGTAGGGCCAAGAGGACCTGACTAGGACTCAAGACACCTGGGATGGGGATCCCGGTGCTGCCCCTTCTTGGTGCTGTGTGACCTTGAGTAAGTCTCCCAACCTCTCTTAACCTCAGTTGCCTCGCCTGTAAAATATCCTCTCCTCATCAAAGGGATATCAGAGAACCAATGAGGTAATGTGTGTAAAGTACTTGGATTAAAAACTAAGCTGTGCAAAAGTGGAGGTCATCATGCATATGTAGGGCTGAGGCCAAGGGCATGTGTTTGCTCACCAGGCCAGGACGGCTTTCCAGGAGCCTGGGGCGGCCTCTGCCTCATCGGAGGACACTCAGAGCTCATCTGGTCCAACCCGTCAGTCTCCACTTGGGCACTGAGGCAGAGAAGGGGGATATGGCAGTTGAGGGTCTGGGACAGACAATCAGGCCCCCAAATGAGTACGTCCATTTCCACCTCGTGGCGGTGAAAATGCAGATCCAAAACATAAACATCACCCATCCTGAGTGCCCCAGGGGGACATGAGATGCAGATAAACCCAAACCCTTTAGACCTTGGCTGACCCAAGAGTGGTGGTGGGCATCAGCAGATTTGTTGTCCTAAGCATGTTTGGCTCAAATTAATAGTAAGATGAGCTTACCTTCTCTGACCATGTGCCCCGCCATAGTGGAGAGAGCAGACAGGGCCAGGTTCAGGGTGAGCCAGGGCAGGTACTAATACATGATTTAGAGTCAGGCTTTCCTTGTCCCAGAAGGTCCTGAGTGACTTCCAGCCCGGGGCCCCCAGGTTCTGCAACTAGAAGCAGTAACCTGAACTTCCCTCCTGGGCTGGGCTCCAACATTTGGTTTCTGGGGGCTCGACTGGTGACACTGTATCCTGGCTTCCCCCAGGAGGCAGGACTGACCCTTTCTCACCCTGGCTCCTGACCATGAACCAAACCCTGAAAGTCGAGGAAATATCTGATCTGCTCCTTCTCCCTTACTTCTCAAAGCAGGAGCATCAGGACCAATAAATCACATTTTAAGTTCCTGTAAGGAAGGCTGGGAGAAGCAGCAAAGAGCTTTGGAGCTGGATGGACTAATTGAAATCCTGGCTCCACCTAAGTGCATGTGGCTTGGGAAATAAACCCTAACTCTCTAAACGTCCATATCATTGTTTGTAACGTGAGTTAATGATGGCACCTACCTCCTAAAGTTATCGTCAGGACTCCGGGTGACAATGCCTGGAAAGCTGTTAGCAGCGATAAGCAGGCCCATCATGACACTTGTTTGCATCACTCTGAGGGCCACTCAAGGGTGATGCTAGGCTGCCCAGGGGAGCTTCAGGCCAAAGGAGAGTTCAGTTAGACAGGAGGAGCTGGGAGAGTTTGGAAAAGTATTGAAATATCTGTTTCCTGAGGACTTAAAAACACCAGACTCCTTCCCATCATCCAAGACAGAGAAGGAGTAATAGACTCTGAAGGAAGGAGGCAGAAGACAAAGCAAGCAAAACGCCAACCTCGTAATGGTCTTTCAACCCCAGGTAAAAACACCTTGTCCTAGAACTGTGCTTGATAGCAAAGAGACACTTTCACAACCACCAGCCCACTAAGCGTTCATTCTCCACAACCCTGTGAAGCCCAGAAAGGGCAGCGATTGGTCTAAAGTCACCCAGGAGGCGGGAGAGCCAGTACTCAGGTCTTCAGACTCCAGGCCCAGTGCTATCTCCTCCGTCCGCAGAGGCCCTGACCAATACTTGGGGTTGAGAAGTGAGTGGGGGCTATTTCTGAGTTGCTCCTCACACGTGATCTTGATAGACTCCTCAGCCATCTTTAGGGATGGGGACTGGTGTTATTATCAACACTTTACAGATGAGAAGACTGAGGACACCAGCAATTAAGTGGCAGAAGTGGGCCTGGAACCCATATCTGCCTGTCTCCAGGCCCAGCAGGTTTTCAGGGAAACAGCCTCTCCTACCCCTGGGCTGCCTGCCTGACCATCAGCCCTCTCTGCCCTGCCCTGCCCTTGTCTTCCAGTCAAGGTGATTCTGGACAATTACTTCTTCCTCTGTGGGCAGCCCTTCCTCTTCATCCCAAGGGAGCAGGTGTGTGATGGCCACCAGGACTGTGCCTCGGGGGAGGATGAGAAGTACTGCGTTAAGAAACTCCCCGACGGACCTCCAGTGGCAGGTGAGTCCAGGGGCCAAGGGGCCAGGGGAGTAGACAGAGCAGGAAGTTGGCTCAGGTCCTCTTGGTCCACTGCATAGCATCTTCCACCTGACAAGTCAGCTTCCTTCCCTATTGTAAGAGTCTTAAAAACAGGATCATGTCTTATCTACTGGATCCCCAATACTTAACATATAGCAAACACTCGGTACATTTTGATGAACAAATGTGGACCAGAGGGGACAGGGAGTTGTAACTGAGCCTGCCCCATTCCTGCTGCACCTAGACGCTGAATTGAATGACCTTGGGGAGTTCCCTTTTTTCTCTGACACCTATTATTTCAAGAGGACTGCAAAGAGACCATATGGCCACTAGTCAGCTATTGATTCCTCTATTTATTTTGCATGTGTGTGTAGTTGCTCAATCGTGTCTGACCCTTTGCAATCCCATGGACTGTGGTCCCCCAGGCTCCTCTGTCCATGGGATATTCTCCAGGCAAGAATACTGGAGTGGGTTGCCATTTCCTTCTCCAGGGGATCTTCCTGACCCAGGGATCGAACCCAGTCTCTTGAATTACAGACAGTTTATTTACCATCTGAGCCACCAGGGGTGGCTATTCATTATAGAAGTGTTTATTGTAACACGTTATGGAACAACACTGAGCTAGGTCCTTCAAAGGATGGTTTTTACATAAAAACCCATGTTCTTCCTTGGACTGGGTTATTCCAGCTTAATCCACCTAGTACTTGGGCTCTGCAAAGAAAAGACGGCCCAGGACACGGGTGATGGGGGCTTTTATAGGGCAAGGCTGAGTGACATCCTATGTATTTGCTCCTTTTTTTAATCAGAAATCAAATGCCTGTGAGCCTTGCCACAGTACTGCCAATAGCAATTCTCACTCGCCTACCCCTCTCTGACCTTACATGGAAAAAAGAGCAAGGTTCCTCTTTGAGAAGTTTTCCCAGACTAGAGAACTTGTGTGAACCACAGGTAGGAAAGCCTTATAATACAACCATCAAATACATATATGCAAATACATCTAAAAAGTGAAAGTCACTCAGTTTTGTCCGATTCTTTGCAACCCTATGGACTATACAGTCCAGGAAATTCTCCAGGCCAGAATACTGGAGTGGGTAGCCTTTCCCTTCTCCAGGGGACCTTCCCAACCCAGGGATTGAACCCAGGTCACCCACATTGCACAGATTCTTTACCAGCTGAGCTACAGGGGAAGCCCAAAAGTGAAAGGGGAGCTATTAATAATTATGCCAGGGCAAAAGTCAAAATGGAGATTATTCCCAGGACATCTGGTCACCCTGCTGCTGCTGCTGCTAAGTCACTTCAGTCGTGTCCAACTCTGTGCAACCCCATAGACGGCAGCCCACCAGGCTCCCCATCCCTGGGATTCTCCAGGCAAGAACACTGGAGTGGGTTGCCATTTCCTTCTCCAATGCATGCAAGTGAAAAGTGAAAGTGAAGTCTCTCAGTCATGTCCGACCCTCAGCGACCCCATGGACTGCAGCCTACCAGGCTCCTCCATCCATGGGATTTTCCAGGCAAGAGTACTGGAGTGGGGTGCCACTGCCTTCTCCTGGTCACCCTAGCTCCTGTCAGAATGAGACTCAATCAAGCAAAGCCAAAAGGAGGAACTCCCCTTCAGGTGGAAAGGTTTGGTGTTCTGTGAGGCTCCCCGGTTCCCAGGAGGGTTTGGACCACCAGTTTGGGCTGGCCACATGATGAATTCTTTGGGAGATGAGCCAGATGAGCCCCTGCCCTGAGCTGACCCGGGTTCCTTCCCTCCCAGTCCGCCTCTCCAGGGACCGATCCACCCTGCAGGTGCTGAATCCCGCCACGAAGAACTGGGCCTCTGCCTGTTTCGACAGCTTCACAGAAGCTCTGGCCAAGACCGCCTGTCGGCAGATGGGCTATGACAGGTACCCAGCCCAAGGTCCAGTGGCTGTCACCTCACCCCACGACCTCTCTCCCTCTCTTTCTTCCCTCCTCTTTTCCCCTTTCCCTCTTTCCTTCCTCCTTCCTCTCTCTTTCCTAAAAATTGTAGGTATTGGAGTCAGACAACTGCTTTTGAAACACTTTTCCTTACAAGCAGCATGAAGTTAAATCTTGTAAGCCTCAGTTTGTGAAGAGTTAATGGCGAGGTGTGCAGGCGGGGGCGGGGGGTCTTCCCTGGTGGTCCAGTGGCTAAGACTCTGTGCTCCCGATGCAAAGGCCCAGGTTTGACCTCTCGTGGGTGAACTAGATCCTGCATGCCAAAATGAAGATTGAAGATCCTGCGTGCCACAGCCAAGACCTGGTTGTTGTTGTTTAGTGGCTCAGTCATGTCCGACCCTTTTGTGACCCCCATGGATAGCCCACCAGGCTCCTTTGTCCATGGGATTTCCTAGGCAAGAACTCTGGAGTGGGTTGCCATTTCCTCCTCCAGGGGATATTCCCAACTCAGGGATCGAACCCATGTCTCCTGCATTGGCAGGCAGATTCTTTTACCACTGAGCCACCTGGGAAGCCTACAGTCAAATTAATTAATTAATTTAAAAAAAGAATTAATGGGAGAAGCAATGCCAACCTCATAGGATGGTTATGAAAGAGAGAATATCTGCCCCCCCCGCCCCCCCTCACCCCCATCCCCACCCCCACACACAGTTCAGGCTCCTCATAATCCCCTCCTTTCCTTTACTCCTCAACCCTCATTTCTTCTTGGTTTGGCAAGATGCCGTCCCTGCCCCAGAATACAAAAAAAATCTTATTTATTTATTCAAAGTCCTATTGGTTAAAATTTAGTTTAAATGAACCTGATCTCACTGGAGTTTCATGGGCAATCTCAGCTCTCAGCAAATTTCAAAGGCAGTTTTAAATCTTCAGTGGATGAAAAAATATACAGTTTTAAGAAGGGTAATTAACATTGCATATTTATATTCATTTGATCTTGGCAAAAACCAAAATGGTAGTTATTATTCTATCTGTTCTATAAGTAGGGTTCAAAGAAGGTGAATAACTTGATCGGATAGTAGCTGGGAGCAAGAGGGCTGGAATGTGTGCCCAAGACCCCCTAATTTCCAGGTGTCAGAATTATAGAATTATATCTGTTTCTAAGTTGGGTAATTCTCTCTTTTGTGGAGGTTTCATCTATAAAGGGAGGAGAGGGGAGACAGTTGATCACTCAGAGCCTAACTGGAGAGGATAGAAAAGGACCCATGCATTCAGCTGCACAGGGGATAATCTCTTTCTGGCAGGCCCCAAATTTTAGGATTCTAAGAAACTGGACCCAGAGACTAGGTGTAAATGATACATCCTAGGCAGACATCGTCCATCAGTCAATCACAGAATCCTCTTCCATCAAACCCTAGAGCAGCCTCAAGCTCATTTTTCAGTAAGTACTCTAGACAGACATCACCGATCCATCAGAACTATTTGCGCCTTCTGCTCTCTGGTTGTCAGGTTTCTCCTGCTCTCTGCCCTCCACAGTGTGCAACTTGCAGTACCCTCCGGAAGGACACCCTGCCCCCTTCATTCCCAAGGAGAGCTAGGAAGGCAAGCCCTGCCGCGCGTCACCCCTCCCCCAACAGCAACCCCAGCCTGGCCTCCTGGCGGCAGCACCCCCTCCCTACTGCAGCCCAGCCAACTGCAGTGTCAGCTGTACTAGCAGAGCAGGCTGCAGCTGGTTACGAAACCAGGGTGTCTCCAGGGGTTCTTAAGGTAAAAGGCTCCTAGATTTTCTGTCCTTCTAAGCTCTTTAAGGCATCAAGCCATCTCACTCTTGGGCTCTGCAAGATCAAAGCTGATCAGAATTATTCATCATGATGTAACTGGTGAAGAGAGGCTAACTCTCCTGGGAATGTCCACTTCCACCATGATCCCTCTTTCTGTATCTCAGATTTCCCTGGCTAGGAGGGCCTTCTTGTCCCAGGACCACAAAACTCTAGATGGCTCAAGATGGGAAGGACTCTGAAGATCATCTGGTCTACCCATCATTTATAGAGGGGAAAACTGAGGCTTAGAGAGACCCAGAGAGAAAATGTGACCTGCCAAGGGTCACACATCAAGCTAGTGTCAGAGCCAGGACAAGAATCTCAGGCTTGAGGGCTCTCAGCACAAAACCCAGCACTGCTAGACTTCAGCCTTTCAGGTGCCATGGCTGGGTCATCCAGGTAGTGCCAGATTCCTGGGTGGGCATGTGAGAGTGTGCCAGTCAGCCAGTGTCTTGGGTTGACCCAAACCTGCATACAGAGCTTACGCTAGCATGACTGGTATAAAGGATAGGCAAGGATAGGAGAGATGGAAAAGAGGTACATTCAGTACAGCAACAATCAGAAAGATGAGATTAATCAGGGAAGACTTCCTGGAGCAGGGAAGACTTACACTCAAGGTTTGAAAGAAGACAAACATGGATTTGTGGAGAGAAAGAAGGATAGTGATCCAAATGAGACAGATGTTTGTCTGAATGTACGTGAAGCCTGATCTTGGCCTGTCCCACCTCCAAAGGAACCATAAATGTACCCCACTACCAAGTGCAGACCAGATGCCTCGTTTGGAGAACAAAGTGTCTACATCTAGTTCCCTCCAAGGTAGGGATGGGTGCTAACTGGTTTCCTCTGCCTCCTTGTGAACCAGGAGAAACAGCTGGGACATTTGGAATAAGGACAGAGCTGGGAGTTCAAAAGGGTGTCCAGAGGATTTCTTCAGAGCTCTGGGCTCTGAAACAGTCTTCCCTGCCCAAGAAAACAAGTCCATGTCAGCACTGTGCTCAGGGCTGAGTCCTGGATAAGCAGGCACTACCCTAGCTGACCAAGGCCACCTCCACTCCCCTGCCACGCCCCACCCAGCACCCTCTGCTGCCCCCTCTCCTGGGAGTAGGGGCTACTCCCACCATCTTGGTCTGAGCTCCTGCTTCAGCTCACGTCTCTCACGCTCTCCCTTTCCCTCCCAACACTAGCAGCAAACCCACCTTCAGAGCTGTGGATGTTGGCCCAGCCCAAGATCTGGACATTGTCAAAGTCACAGAGAACCTGCAGGAGCTTCAGGTGCAAAACTCAAGTGGGTAAGTGAGAGGACGCCTCTGGCCCAGAAAGCTCAGCCACGCTCGCTGTTGTTGGGACTGCAGCCAGACCGCCCTGAACGGATGCAGCAAGGGGAACATAAGCCAGACAACAAGAACTCCTGGCCAGGCAGACAGTCCGATATCAAAAGCTAGAGCATCACATTTCTGAGCGGTTTTCTGTGTTGACTCTTTAGCTTAAAACAAGGGGCAGCGGGACAAAGTGCGCTGTCCACACACTGGCGGCCTTTCATCAGTCAAAGAAGAAAACCAAATTGGTTTCCTATGGCCTTATGCTCTCTTTGAGCCCCAGAGGCAGGATACCAAAGGCCACTTTGTCCTTCCTGCCACTCACCCAGGCCAGAGTAGTACCCCTCTCTGCATTTCTAACTCTCCAGGGGAGCAGCTGTATGGCCGCTGTCCTGTTCTCATGCCCACCACCTGTGCCAGAGCCCGGCATCTACAGGAACACTGTCACCCCACAGAGAGAATGATGTCTCCTTAGCATGCAGGGAGGTTGCTGAGAGCTGCTTATTCATCAAAGAGTAAATCTTGAAAAGGAGAGGACTAGGAGCAGAATGATTGTTTGCCTGGAGTTTCACTAAAATCCCATTCCTCTTCTGTTTGAAGAGCCTGCAGTGCCGCAGACACTGGTCCAGCCTCTGCTCTCTTCCATCTCAGGCTGCCAAGAGCCCCAGGGTGGGCTGTGACTCAGGCAGGGCCCAGCACATATCAGATGCTTATCAGTAGGGGTGTGGAATCCAATTGCATTCAGTCGCACTGAATTGGGTGGAAGTACGGTGTCTATATGGGGATTCCCTGGTGGCTCAGCTGGTAAAGAATCCACCTGCAATGCAGGAGACCCTGGTGAGTTTCCTGGGTTGGGAAAATCCCCTGGAGAAAGGATAGGCTACCCACTCCAGTATTCTTGGGCTTCTCTGGTGGCTCAGACAGTAAAGAATCCACCTGCAATGCAGGAGACTTGTGTTCGATCCCTAGGTTGGGAAGATCCCCTGGAGGAGGGCATGGCAACCCACCTCAGTGTTCTTGCCTGGAGAATCTGATGGACAGAGGAGGCTGGAAGGCTATAGACCATGGGGTCAGAGTCAGACACGATTGAACAACTAAGTACAGCACAGCACAGTGTCTATACAGCCCCCATCTGGCAAGGTTTCATATTTCCCGGGTGCTGTGAGGGGACTGGAATCAATAGTGCCAGGAGACCCGAGTCTCTGCCTCCCAGCCAAAAGACAAGCAAAAATCACAGGATGCCTGTGTCTCCTTTCCAGCCCCTGTCTCTCAGGTTCCCTGGTTTCCCTGCAGTGCCTTGGTGAGTACGCCCCATCTCTGAGGGTTTGGGTCCTGGGCCAGCAATAAGCAGAAAAGAAGACCTTCATCCTCATTCTTAAATCACTTAGACTCCAAGTGTCACTCTATTCTGTCCAGACATTACTCCCTGGACCTTGGGCTTGTAGGTGAACACTCCTTCAAGTAGTTGATGTTAAGAACTCCCTCCCACTGCCCACCCATATCTCCACACTTGTTGTGGGCAGAGATCCAAGAGAGAGTAGGAAAACCAGAGCCTCTACCCTCTCTTACCCCTGGCCAGGGCCCATGTAATCTCATCTGCTCATTCCATTTAGCAAAGATTCATGGAACAGTTAAGATGCATCATCACTGTCAGATGCTAGCTGGAAGTAGAAGATACCAGACAAGCAAGAGAATTGGCCTCTGTCCTCAGAAGCTAATGGCTGACCAAAGAGAGAGGTGTGAGGCCACATGGAGGAAGTGCCAAACTGACCAGTAGTCCCGACTAACATGCTCCAGAGTGATGGCATGGAGCCGGGAGGGCAGGGGGGACATCAGGAGATCTGGACAGCACCCGTCCCACTGGCTTCCAGTGTGACCTTAGGTAATTCACTTGATCTCTCTGAAGTTCATCTTCCCAAGAAGCCCTTTGGTCCAACAGCCCAACAGAATCCTGGGAGAGCCCCTAGTTCTAAGAGAAGATCAGAAGGAAAAACAAGCTCTGAGGTCCCACTCATCCCACCAGCCTCGTGGGAGAACCAGGCTGAGCCTGGCAGATGGCCAGAAACTGGATCACCTGAGAGGAGGAAGGTCATCCTCGCTGCCTTTGCAGTTTAGCAGTGTGGCTGCATCCCTGCAGCTTAGTAGTGTGTGTGCATGGAACCACGGACTGGTTCCAAATTGGGAAAGGAGTAATTCAAGGCTGTATATTGTCACCCTTCTTATTTAACTTATATGCAGAGTTTATCATGAGAAACGCTGGGCTGGATGAAGCACAAGCTGGAATCAAGATTGCCAGGAGAAACCCTAACCTAACCCTAACCCTAACCTCAGACATGCAGATGACACCACCCTTATGGCAGAAAGTGAAGAGGAACTGAAGAGCCTTTTGATGAAAGTGAAAGAGGGGAGTGAAAAAGCTGACTTAAAACTCAACCTTCAAAAAAACAAAATCATGGCATCCGGTCCTATCACTTTATGGCAAGTAGATGGGGAAACAATAGTAACAGTGACAGACTTTATTTTCTTGGGCTCCAAAATCACTGCAGATGGTGACTGAGGCCATGAAATTGGAAGATGCTTGCTCCTTAGAAGAAAAGCTATGACCAACCTAGACAGCACGTTAAAAAGCAGAGACATTACTTTACCAACAAAGGTCCATCTAGTCAAAGCTATGGTTTTTCCAGTAGTCATGTATGGATGTGAGAGTTGGACTATGAAGAAAGCTGAGTGCCAAAGAATTGGTGCTTTTGAACTGTGTTGTTGGAGAAGACTCTTGAGAGTCCCTTGGACTGCAAGGAGATCCAACCAGTCCATCCTAAAGGAAATCAGTCCTGAATATTCATTGGAAGAGCTGATGCTGAAGGTGAAACTCAACACTTTGACCACCTGATGTGAAGAACTGACTCATTGGAAAAGACCCTGATGCTGGGAAAGATTGAAGGCAGGAGGAGAAGGGGATGACAGAGGATGAGATGGTGGGATGGCATCACTGACTTGATGGACATGAGTTTGAGCAAGCTCCAGGAGTTGGTGATGGTCAGGGAAGCCTGGCGTGCTGCAGTCCACGGGGTCGCAGAGAGTCGGACATGACTGAGCAACTGAACTGACTGATGTATCCCTGTTGGATGTTAAGACTTTTACCCATTATCACGTGATCTCAAGTTACTGATGGGATCTAAGCACCTGATGTGCTGAGCTAAGCAGCACTGAAGTCAGAACGAGGCTTAAGCCACAGATCCTCCCTAGAGGAGGCTTCAGTATCGTTGAGAAGACAAGACTGAACTAAGACAAGGAAAGCTGGCCAACATCCAGGCAGGCTGTGAAAATGCCAGGAGAGGAAAATCCCCAGGGATCAGGCAACCTGGAGAAAATGCTCAGGCTAAACATCACAGAATGAACTGTAGGCTCTAAGAGGGCAGGGACCAGGTCTGTCTCTCTTTCTTGGCCAGTGCTCTCTTCCCAGCCGAATGAACAGTGATTTAGATGAACATTAGAGGAGACAGCATCTCAGGGACAGGGACTTCCTGGAGCAAAAACAGAAAGACTTTTCAGGGAGCTACCAGCAGATCGATTTGGCTAGACAGCAATTTTCTATCAGGAGGCTGCCAGGAGCAGGAGTTTAAACTCTTCCCCTACAGACAGAGAGGGATGGTAAGGAGCTTTGAGTGAGGGAGTGAGGGATGTGTAGAAAGCAGTGTTTGGAATTAGAAAGTGTTTCACAAGCCCCTTCCAGGCACAAATCCAGAGAGGGTGGTGGCGTTTCCCCCTTAGAACCATCACTGTGGCAGTGACTGCCAGAAGGATTGGAGAGGCTGGGAACAGGGCGGAGAGGTGGAACCGGAGATTTTTTACAAGAGTTCGCAAGTCAGACGTGAGAGCCAGGAGAGTGGGATGTGAAAGAGGGAACAGGATGTCAAATCGGGAGACTCTCTGAGCAGGGGGAAGGGACTTGGAGAAAGGTGTGTTTAGGATGGGAAGATCCATTTCTGGAACTTTCTTCCCACTCTCCAATCCCGAAGCAGCCTGTGGGCGTCTGTTGACTGTTGAGTAGTGGGAGCAGCTGGGGACACCCCCCTGGGCAAGACTTTCATAATTCTGGGTCCACGTTTAGCTTCAAGGTCATGAATTCCAGCACAATGGACACATCTATATTCCCAGTATAAACTCCATCCGAAGCTAAAAACAGGAGACGGAGACTGGGGGAGTCTGGGACACTCAGCGTCTCCTGGTGAATAATTCAAAATTGGCCTGGTTCTCTACCCCCACCTCTGTTTCCAGTCCTAAGGACCCTGCTCAGGATAGGCTGGGGGCTCTAAAGGGGACAACCCCAGTCCCCAAGAGCCTGACTCCTTCTTTCTTCCTCCTTCCCTCTGAGTCCAGCCTGCGGACAGAGCGTGAAGGCCCCTCGGGTGGTGGGTGGGAAGGAGGCCTCTGTGGATTCTTGGCCTTGGCAGGTCAGCATCCAGTACGACAAACAACACATCTGTGGAGGGAGCATCCTAGACCCACACTGGATCCTCACAGCTGCCCACTGCTTCTGGTAAGGTGCACACGGGGAGCCCCTGGGGTCAGAGCCACGTAGGAACCTGAGCACCTGGATCCTCTGTCTCCAATCTGTTGTCTGATGCCCTCCAGCCCTTCCCTTCCCACTAAAGAGCATGTACCAGGGTGTGGCTGCCTAATGAGACACTGGACATGACATCCTTTGTTAGGCCTTGGGGGCTCTTAGCAGAGGGTACCAGTCACCAGGCCTGACTTCTTCCCTTTCGGGGGGGAAGCCAGCAAAGACCCCGTGTCCTCACTCTCCCCTACATCACTCACTGCACAAAAGCACTTCCCATCCGCCTCTGAGGACTCCAAGGGAGGCTTGAGAACTCTCTCCCTTTCTGCTAGTCTTTCAAGAAGTGGTTCCAAATCCCAGGTCCATGCCACTCCTTCATTATATCCAGAAGTTAAAAAAAAAAAAGTATTCTGTTACCAGCCAGCAGAGACAGGCCTGCCCATACCTCTGGAGAAGGACCATTCCAGGTCCTCTTCACCTTCATTCATTCATCTGTTCATTCATTCACCATCTATCAGTACCTACTAGGTACCATGTGCCTTCATGCAGCAGACGCCATAAGTGCCTCAGAGGAACACATGGTGTAGGCCAGTGATTTTTAACTTTTTTGGAGAATCTGATAAAAGCTATATTTTCCCTGTGCACTCAGCTGTGTCTGGTGTCAGGAAGAAGAAAAGTATAGTAAATTCCCTACATATGAATGTGTTCCATTCCAAGAATATGTTTGTAAGTCCAATTTGTTCATTAACTTCAACAAAGTTAGCCTAGGTACCCAAATTTTACAAATAGCGCCAGACACATTAACTAACTTACATGATTGGAGATGCAAACACACATTCACATCTTTGAGTCTTCAACTTGAAGGTTCATACGTAGGAGACTTACTGTATACAATAGAACTGACCACAATGCAAGTACCACATGAGTAACAAGACCAGTAAAATGCACTAGAGTGTCAGGACCCAGAGTGCAGGCACTGAGCATAGCCCATTCCCCAGCCCTCCAGTTATAAGTTTCTTCCAGCAGGTTTCACCAGGGAGAAGAATCAAATCCCCTTTTAGAATCTGACCTGCAGTAGGTGATTCCTCAGATGGCCCTTCTCCAGCACCCCTGCCCTTACCATCATTACCCACCAAGGCAGGGACATGCAGCACCCACTCCCCAGGGCCCCGGAGACCCAGCCTTTAGCAAAACCTCCTCATGCTTGGCTCGGACCTGAACCTCACTGTCTCTGCCCCCAGGAAGCATCTCGATGTGCCCAACTGGAAGGTGAGGGCTGGCTCAGACAGACTGGGCAGCTTCCCATCCCTGCCTGTGGCCAAGATCTTCATCCTTGAGCCTAACACCACATACCCCAGAGAGCACGACATTGCCCTCGTGAAGCTGCAGCTCCCGCTCACATTCTCCGGTGAGAGCCGGCGCCTGGGGACAGAACTCCCATTCCGCCACTAGCTCTTTCACTAAGTGGCCTTGGGCACATCACTACTCCTCTCAAGATCTCAGTTGGCCCATTGTTTCTGGCAAGTATATCAGCCTATTGTCATGAAAGCCATGAGGCCTCCTCGAGCTCTCAGCTGACACCTTACCCCTGCCAGATTCTTCTGATGTCTGTTTTCTCTACATAGAGCACCCCAAGTGAGAATCACAGATTCATCCAATCTTGGAGTTGTGAGGGACCTAAAAGATCTCCTGGCCCATCCTCCACACCAACCAATGCAAAAGCCTGCACAATCTCCCTGCCAAAGGGTCATTGGGCTCATTTGCTCTCCTCCAGGGACAGCAACTCATTACTGTTAAGGCAGCCCATAGCATCTTTGACCAGCTCTGTTCAATGACTCAAGCTTACACAGGGTAGTATTTAGATCAGCATCTCCAATGGATGGTTCCATAGAACACGGGTCCCTTGGGTACAAGAGGGTTCCTTTCTCAAATAAGTTTGGAAAACATTTTTATACCATAGCTCTCTTCCTGGAACACATTAGTATATTAATGACATTAAGAGGGTTTGTGTTTTTTTTTAGCAATTTGTTTTGTTGTGTTTAATTCACATTTTCTTTATTTAAAATTATTTATTTATTTTTGGCTGTGCTGGGTCTTCATTGCTGCATAGGCTTTTCTCCAGTTGTGGCAAGCAGGGGCTACTGTTCCTTGCGGTGCTTGGGCTTCTCACTACTATGGCTTCTCCTGTTGCAGAGCAAGGGCTCTAGGCACACAGCTTCAGTAGTTGCAGCACATGGGCTCAGCAGTTGTGTCTCCTGGACTCAGTTGCTCTGTGGCATGTGGAATCTTCCTGGACCAGGGACCAAACTCATGTCTCCTGTATTGGCAGGTGGACTCTCATTCACTACACCACCAGGGAAGTCCAACACATTTTCTAAACTTATTTGACCAAAGAATCTTTTTTTTTTTTCCATGCTACTTCTATTAACATCCCATGGAACATGTGCTATGGAAACCCTGGTGTTCACCCTTATAGAGGGTTTAGTCGCCAGGCTGTCCTGAACTTTGGGTCCCCTCTTCCTCTCTGCTCCTGGTAGGCACAATCAGGCCCATCTGCCTGCCCTTCTCTGACGAGGAGCTCACTCCAGGCACCCCACTCTGGGTCATCGGATGGGGCTTTACAGAAGAGAACGGAGGTAAGTGGCAGGCTCAGGATTACAGGACTAAGCGAGCAGCTCCCAAAAGTGATGGGAAGGAGGACCATCCTTTAGAAAAACCCATCCTGGAGGTCCAAACACCAAGGTACCAGGAAACCCAGAGGACTGTCCTGGGCTGGGGTTTGAAGGCAAGAATGGGAATGCGAGTGTGTTTTCAACCTCCAGGGAAGATGTCTGACATACTGCAGCAGGGATCCGTCCAGCTCATCGACAGCACTCGGTGCAATGCAGAGGATGCGTACCAGGGGGAGGTCACCGCGACGATGATGTGCGCAGGCCTCCCGGAGGGCGGCGTGGACACCTGCCAGGTGCGGCCTCCGAGGATCATGAGGGAATTACAGAGATAGGGGAAGTCTGCTCTGAAGAGATGAAAAAGTTCAGAGGATGAATGCCCCCACATGAAGCCTTGCACATGGTGGGCACTCAGTGTGTGGTGAAGGGAGGAAGGGGGAGAGGGAAAAAGATATAAGGATGGATGGATGCATGGATAGACAGATAGAAGCAAAGAGATTTCAAATGTATATTTTACATAGAAAGATGATGTTTCCCTCACCACCTGCTCTTACTTCCCATCATTTAAAACAGTATTAGCCCCTAGCAGGCAGGAACCCCAGGTCTGTTTTCTCTACAACTGTCCTCAAGCTGCTGAACTACACTAGAGAAAACCCATCTCGTGCTGGATAAGCCCCAGTGCACTGTCCCTCACCCATCTTACTGGCCAGTCCGTGAATATAGTCTCACATCCCCACCCAGAGGATCTTCTCAACTATTTTCGTTAAAACCCCAAACCCTTCTCCCATCCCCATTCTCAGTCATTAAATTCCTTCACTCAAGAGGCATCTCTTAGTCCTCTCTTGATGACTTGATATCAAGTAGATGCAGAACTTTGAGGACAGTGTCTTCCCTCAGGGAGTTCACAGTAATGGGGGCGGGGGTGAATAACTCCACAGGCAGTTCAGCTACAGAGTTATTGGGTTCTGAGGGATGAAGCCCCAGAGGCTATAAGAGCTGGTAAGAAGGACACCTAAATAAGTGCACTTTCCACTATCTCTCATTTTTCGTACAAGAAAATGTCATTTTGTAGTTTGCTTGTTCTCTCTCTCTCCATCTAATTCCAAGCTCCCTTAGGGCAAGGATCTTTTCTCTTTTCATTAATTGATCCCAGTTATCTAGAACAGTGACTAGCATGAAATAAGCCCCCCTGTAATGGTTCCATAAATCTGGAAACTACTAGGTTAGATGGGCTTCCCAGGGGGCTCGGTTGGTAAAGAATCCACGTGAAATGCAGGAAGTGCGGGTTCTATCCCTGGATCGGGAAGATCCCCTGGAGAAGGGAATGGCTACCCACTTCAGTATTCTTGCTTGGAGAATCCCACGGACAGAGAAGCCTGGCACACTGCAGTCCATATGGTCATATAGAGCCCGACATGACTGAAGCGACTTAACACGCACTAGGTTAGACAAAGATAACCAGGCTTCCTTACTACAGGACTCCTTAGAGCCCTCACTGTGCTAGTGTGAGTTGTAGATCTCCAAAAAAGGAATAAAAGCACACCCACAACTTGCTTGACAGAGACAGAACCCTTTCACCCCAAAAGGGAAAGGCATTCCAGGCTGCAGGAACAGCATGAGCAGGGGAAGTGAAGGTGGAACAGCAGAGGGCGCTGGAGAGCAGGGACCAGATGGGCCAATGCAGTGAGGGGAGGGTGGAGAAACCCACCTCTCCACCCCAGCCCTGCCCACCCTCCCCAGCAGCCTCTGCTCTGGCCTGTCTCACAGGGTGACAGTGGTGGCCCTCTGATGTATCACTCTGACTGGTGGCAAGTGGTGGGCATCGTGAGCTGGGGCCATGGCTGTGGGGGACCTACTACCCCAGGAGTATACACTAAGGTCACAGCCTATCTCAACTGGATCTACAACGTCCGGAAGGTAAGCGTGTTTGCCCTCCCTGTGGTACCCTCCCTCCCTCCCTCTCTTCTGTGGGTTCCAGGCCACCCTTAGTGACTTAATGGCTCTGAGATTCCCCTTTAAACCCCCAATAGTCTTCATTCCCAGTAAGTGACAACCTGGAATTCCACCATTAAGAGCTGAAATTCCTTAGATCTCCCATTAAATGCAAATACCTTACTGTATGGAACACACCCAGCTTTACCATTCTCTTGTTCTCTGATCGAATGCAGCTATCAGACACTTTCCAGAGACCAGATTCTGATAAGAAAGAGGATGGAAATATTACTCAGTCATAAAAAGGAATGAATTTGAGTCAGTTGTAGTGAGGTGGATGAACCTAGAGCCTTTTATACAGAGTGAAGTCAATCAGAAAGAGAAAAACAAACATCAGGTATTAATGCATATATATATGGAATCTAGAAAAAAATAGTACTGATGAACCTATTTACAGAGAAGAAATGGAGACATAGACATAGCAAACAGACTTGTGGACACATTTGGAGAAGGAGACGGTGGGACAAATTGAGAAAGGAGCATTGACATATATAAACTATCATGTGTAAAACAGATAAGTAGTGGGAAGCTGCTGTATAACACAGGGAGCTCAGCCTGGTGCTTTGTGATGACCTAGGGGGTGGAATGGATGGGAGGAGGGAGGCTCAAAAGGGAGGGGATATATATAACCATGACTGATTCCATTAATTTACAGCAGAGACCACCACAATGCTATAAAGCAATTATCCTCCAATTTAAAAAAAAAAAAAAGGAGGATGGAAAGGCTTATGAGACTTCCTGACCTCTAGAGAGTAGAGAGAGGAGCAAAGAGCTTCAGAAAAGGAAGATTAATTTTGCATGCCACCATTTTGCCCAATTTTGAATTACCTAGTTTATTTGTTGGTCTCTTTTATTCTAGTCTGATCCATGATGCTCCTGCCCCCTGCAGTGCTGGAACTGCTTCCCCCTGTCCTGCCCACATGGGAATCCCCCAGAAGTCAGACACAGATCAAGAGCCCCCTTGGGCACACCTCTCTGCCCACACTCTCAGCATTTCTAGGTGCAGCAAAGGACCTGCAATCCTGTAAGTCACCCCACAGCTCACAGGCATGCAGGAAGTCAGCAGCTCCAGTTCAGCTGCCCATGATGCTCTCGGCATCCCAAGGAGGGAGAGACACAGCCCACCGAACAAGCCAGCCTCCAAGGCTGAGGTCTCTGAAGGCATTGCTAAGCCAAGAACTTTCTACTCTATTGAATGGAAACAGACGCTCTTCTAAGAGCCCAGATCACCAAGGGCTGGAGTGGAGGGAGGAGAGGGTCTGAGCCAGCCCTCTGCCTCCCCGCCCATCCCCAAGCCCACCTGAACAAGAAACTGTTTATAATGGAAAATCTGCTGTCCTGCTCTTGGCTCAAGTACTGTTTCTTACGGTTTTGTATTGTGGTCACTGTTTATTAAACTGGTGCATGAAGTCTTTGACATAGGCTGACTGGGCTGCTTGAAAAGTGTTGAGCTAAAGACTACCAAACTATGATCTTTATTACTTGTCCTGGGTAGGAAAAGGTCTATGGGAAATGATTGATTCTCAAAGTAGAAAAAAAGAAGACATGGGTACCAGCGCTGATGGGTGGGGGCACCCCACTCAGGGGGCAACAGTGAACAACCCACTGGGGAAGCCAGGGGTCATTAAGTGTGCTTTCTACACAGGGGACTTGTCCCACTGCCTTCCTTCCCTTCCTCTCTGCCCTGATATCAGCCACAAGCAGGGAGAGGATCTGGGCTTTCAAGGCTGACTTTGAATCATGGCTCCCCAAGAGGCTGGGAAAAGGTATTGCAACTCTAGGTCCTAACATCTTCCTTAAGAACTCCAGGTGCAACCCTGCACGGAAGTGCAGAGTCTTAACCACTGGACCACCAGGGAAGTCCCTGTCATTCAGTTTTAAAAGTCATTTATCACCTGCTTCCCTGGTGGTACTAGTAGTAAAGAATCCACCTGCCCATGCAGGAAATACAGGTTCGATCCCTGGGTCTGGAAGATCCCCTGGAATAGGAAATGGCACCCCACTCCAGTATTCTTGCCTGGAAAATCCCATGGGCAGAGGAGCCTGGTGGGCTACAGTTCATGGGGCCACAAAGAGTCGGACAAGACTGAGCAATTGAGCACAATCCTGCACAGAAATGAGATGGTCTCCAAGCTGGGATCTGAGGATATTAGCATGAATAAGTTCCTGCACTCAAAATGGTCAGAGAAGTCCCATGAACTTTTCTGGCAGCTGTAGGGAGCCCAGGTGTTTTGAGGACTCTCTCGCTGTAGTTTGTCAAATCCTTGATAAAATATACTTGTTAACGTCTTCTTAGGGTCTTAGTAAATAATAGAAATCCTCAAAGGCCAAAAAAATAAAAATAAAGCAAAGCCATCAGAATCATGAACTGAAACTATGGGGGAGATCTGGGAACAATGGCTTACTAAAGTCTTGGGTTGCCCTCAGACAAAGACTTACATGAAAGCTGAGATCAGAACTAACCCCAGACCCACTGCAGGCAGGGAAGCTGAAACTGGGATTCCCACATAAAACAGAGACAACTGAATGGGGTAGAGCCCATGTGGCAGATCTAATGGAGGAGGAAAGACTCCATTAGATTTAGGGCCTCAGGATTTCCAGAGGGAGATCCTCCAAATATAAGTTCACAATCAAAGATTGGCCAAGAGTTTAAAAATAAAACCTCAAGAACTTTAGATGTTAGAATTATAGATAATTATAATAATTATTATATTTTATTATACATATAGACATAGAATGTATATATATAATCATATATATATATGATAGAGTATGTCTGTGTGATGGACACTACTCTCTAATGGCTTCATCATGTAGGTAGTCACTTAATACTCACACAAACCTATGAAATTGGTTCTATTCTTATCCCCATTTTATGGATAAGAAAACTAAGCATAATCAGAGTAAGTACCTTGCCTGAGGTTGCATACTGGCAAGTTGAACATAAGCATTCTCACTCCAGAGTTCATGCTACACACTGCCAAAATATAGGGCCATACATATTCTAAGTGGTCAAAAGAGTAACCACCAAAAGAATGGAAATAAAATTTTTAACTTCAAAACAATACAAACAAGAAATAGATTAAGGAAAAACAAACTAAATATCAAGCAATCTCAAAAGAAGGATGAGACCTAAAACTAAAAAAAGTATAGAAAATGAAGTAAAATATACAAAGATAGGATAAAATATCAATAATTACAATAAATGTTAAATTCATCAACTAATACATAGAGATAGGCAAAATGGATAAAAATGTAAAATTAAGCTACATGTTATCTATAAGAGACACACCAGAATGTTAGGTTACAGACTATTAAAACCAAGAAGATGAAAAAAAGTACAGAAAGCAAGCACATAACAACATTTAAGTTGGAGAAGCTAAATATTCTTTTAAAATAGGGATTTAGGACAAAAAAGGAAAAAATACTTAAGGATAAAGAAAGTCACTACACCATCATAAAAGCTTCAATTCACCAGGAAGACACAGTAAGTTAAAACTTGTAAAAGTGGCTGCTGCTGTTTTCCTTCCAGTCCCGGAACCAAATGGCTGCCCCACAGAGGGCTTCCAGGAGCTCTAAGTCACCGCAGGTTTTCCTCATCTTCCATCAGAAAACAGCTTCTAACTCACTTCAGCTTTCCCTCATCTTCTCTTAGATGCAGAGAGATGAAGCCCTGAGCCTCTGGAATGTGAGCAGTGACTCCAAGACCCTAGACTACCAGAGAACTAACCCTAGGGAGTATCAGATGGTCAGAACTCACACAAAGGAAACCACTTGAAAACAAGACCTGCATCCCCCTACCACCAGTAGCACCATGTGCAGGACAGCTCATCTAAACAACAAACAAAACAAAAATACAAACCAAATCATCAGCAGACAGGATTACCACCTCACTCAGCCTTGCCCATCAGAGGAAAAACAAACAAACAAAAACTCAGCACAAAACACACCCTATTCAAAGCTTACACGAATCACTAGACCAACCATAGGAGGGCAGAAACCAAAAGGAAGAAGGAATTCAATCTTGAATCCTGGGAAAAGGAGACCTCAAACACAATAAGTTAAAAAAATAATAATGAAAAGGCAGAGAAATACTACACAAATGAAGGAACAAACTAGAAACACAGAAGTCCAAATAAATGAAGAAGAAATAGGCAAACTACCTGAAAAAGAATTCAGACTAATGATAGTAAAGATGATTAAAAACCTTGAAAACAAAATGGAGAAAATGCAAGACTCAGTCAACAAAGACCTAGAAGAATTAAAGGGAGAAGGAAATGGCACCCCACTCCAGTACTCTTGCCTGGAAAATCCCATGGACGGAGGAGCCTGGTGGGCTGCAATCCATGGGGTCGCTAAGAGTCAGACATGACTGAGCGACTTCACTTTCACTTTTCACTTTCATGCGTTGGAGAAGGAAATGGCAACCCACTCCAGTGTTCTTGCCTGGAGAACCCCAGGGACGGGGGAGCCTGGTGGGCTTCCATCTCCGGGTTCGCACAGAGTCGAACACGACTGAAGCGACTTAGCAGCAGCAGCAGTAGCAGAAGGAATCAATAGCAGAATATCTGAAGCAAAAGAACGAATCAGTGAGCTGGAAGATAAAATGGTGGAAATAACTTCTGAAGAGCAGAATAAAGTAAAAAGAATGAAAAGAACTGGAGACAGTCTGAGAGACCTCTGGGACAATATCAAACACACCAACATTTTAGTTATAGGGGTCCCAGAAGAAGAAGAGAAAAAGAAAGGGTATGAGGAAATTTTTAAAGAAATTATAGTTGAAAATTTCCCCAACATGGAAAAGGAAATAGTCAATCAAGTTCAAGAGGCACAAAAGAGTCCCATACAGGATAAGCCCAAAGAGAAACACACCAAGACACATATTAATCAAACTAACAAAGACTAAACACAAAGAAAGAATATTAAAAGCAACAAGTAACATACAAGGGAAACCCCATATGCTTAACAGCTGATCTTTCAGCAGAAACTGCAAGCCAGAAAGGAATGGCAGAATACATTTAAAGTATTGAAAGGGAAAAATATACAACCAAGATTACTGTACCTAGCAAGGATCTCATTCAAAATTGATGGAGAAATATAAAGCTTTTCAAACAAGCAAAAGTTAAGAGAATTCAGTACCACCAAACCAGCTTTCCAACAAATGTTAAAGGGACTTATATAGTCAAGAAATACAAAAGAAGAAAGGAGATCTACAAAATCAACCCCAAACAATTTAAAAATGGCAATAAGAAAATATATATCAATAATTTCTTTAAATGTAAATAATTAAATGCTCCAACCAAAGGACACAGACTAGCTGAATGGATACAAAAACAAGACCCATATATATGCTGTCTACAGGAAACCCACTTCAGACCTCAAGACACAGATAGACTGAAAGTAAGAGGATGGAAAAATATATTCCATGCAAATGGAAAGCAAAAGAAAGCTGGAGTAGCAATCCTCATATCTGACAAAATAGACCTTAAAATAAAGAAGATTACAAGAGATAAGGAAAGACACTACATAAAGATCAAGGGATCAATCCAAGAGGAAGACCTAGCAATTGTAAATATCTATGCACTCAACATAGGAGCACCTCAACACACAAGACAAACACTAACTGACGTAAAAGGAGAAATTGACAGTAACACAATAATAGTAGGAGACTTTAACACCCCACTCACACCAATGGTCAAATCATCAAAACAGAAAATTAATAAGGAAACACAAGTCTTAAATAATACATTAGATGAGATGGATCTCATTGATATCTTCAGGACATTTCATCTAAATGTAGAAGAATACACCTTCTTCTCAAGTGCACATGGAACATTCTCCAGGATAGACCACATCTTGGGTCACAAATCAAACCTCAGTAAATTTAAGAAAATCAAAATCATATCAAGCATCTTCTCCGACCACAATGTTATAAGACTAGATATCAATTACAAGAAAAAAAAACTGTAAGAAACACAAACATGTGGAGATTAAACAACATGTTTCTAAATAATCAACAAGTTACTGAAGAAATCAAAAGGGAAATCAAAAATTTCAATGAAAACATGACAACTCAAAATCTATGGGATACAGCAAAAGCAGTTCTAAGAGGGAAGTTTATAGCAATACAATCTTACCTCAACAAACAAGAAAAACATCGAATAGACAACCTAACTTGACACCTAAAACAACTGGAAAAAGAAGAACCAAAAAAACCCCCAAAATTAGTAGAAGGGAGTAAATCATAAAGATCCAAGCAGAAATAAATGAAAAAGAAATGAAAGAAACAATAATCAGATCAGATCAGTTGCTCAGTCGTGTCCAACTCTTTGCGACCCCATGAATCGCAGCACGCCAGGCTTCCCTGTCCATCACCAACTCCCGGAGTTCATTCAGACTCACGACCATCGAGTCAGTGATGCCATCCAGCCATCTCATCCTCTGTCGTCCCCTTCTCCTCCTGCCCCCAATCCCTCCCAGCATCAGAGTCTTTTCCAATGAGTCAACTCTTCGCATGAGGTGGCCAAAGTACTGGAGTTTCAGCTTTAGCATCGTTCCCTCCAAAGAAATCCCAGGGCTGATCTCCTTCAGAATGGACTGGTTGGATCTCCTTGCAGTCCAAGGGACTCTCAAGAGTCTTCTCCAACACCACACTTCAAAAGCATCAATTCTTCGGTGCTCAGCCTTCTTCACAGTCCAACTCTCACATCCATACATGACCACAGGAAAAACCATAGCCTTGACTAGACAGACCTTTGTTGGCAAAGTAATGTCTCTGCTTTTGAATATGCTATCTAGGTTGGTCATAACTTTCCTTCCAAGGAGTAAGCGTCTTTTAACTTCATGGCCTCAGTCACCATCTGTAGTGATTTTGGAGCCCAGAAAAATAAAGTCTGACACTGTTTCCACTGTTTCCCCATCTATTTCCCATGAAGTGGTAGGACCAGATGCCATGATCTTCATTTTCTGAATGTTGAGCTTTAAGCCAACTTTTTCACTCTCCTTTTTCACTTTCATCAAGAGGCTTTTGAGTTCCTCTTCACTTTCTGCCATAAGGGTGGTGTCATCTGCATATCTGAGGTTATTGATATTTCTCCCGGCAATCTTGATTCCAGTTTGTGTTTCTTCCAGTCCAGCGTTTCTCATGATGTACTCTGCATATAAGTTAAATAAACAGGGTGACAATATACAGCCTTGATGAACTCCTTTTCCTATTTGGAACCAGTCTGTTGTTCCATGTCCAGTTCTAACTGTTGCTTCCTGACCTGCATACAAATTTCTCAAGAGGCAAATCAGGTGGTCTAGTATTCCCATCTCTTTCAGAATTTCCCACAGTTTATTGTGATCCACACAGTCAAAGGCTTTGGCATAGTCAATGAAGCAGAAATAGATGTTTTTCTGGAACTCTCTTGCTTTTTCCATGATCCAGCGGATGTTGGCAATTTGATCTCTGGTTCCTCTCCCTTTTCTAAAACCAGCTTGAACATCTGGAAGTTCACGGTTCACATATTGCTGAAGCCTGGCTTGGAGAATTTTGAGCATTACTTTACTAGTGTGTGATGAGTGCAATTGTGCGGTAGTTTGAGCATTCTTTGGCATTGCCTTTCTTGGGGATCAGAATGAAAACTGACCTTTTCCAGTCCTGTGGCCACTGCTGAGTTTTCCAAATTTGCTGGCATATTGAGTGCAGCACTTTCACAGCATCACCTTTCAGGATTTGGAATAGCTCAACTGGAATTCCATCACCTCCACTAGCTTTGTTCGTAGTGATGCTTTCTAAGGCCCATTTGACTTCACATTCCAGGATGTCTGGCTCTAAGTCAGTGATCACACCATCGTGATTATCTGGGTCGTAAAGATCTTTTTTGTACGGTTCTTCTATGTATTCTTGCCATCTCTTCTTAATATCTTCTGCTTCTGTTAGGTCCATACCATTTCCGTCCTTTATCGGGCCCATCTTTGCATGAAATGTTCCCTTGGTATCTCTAATTTTCTTGAAGAGATCCCTAGTCTTTCCCATTCTGTTGTTTTCCTCTATTTCTTTGCATTGATCGCTGAAGAAGGCTTTCTTATCTCTTCTTGCTATTCTTTGGAACTCTGCATTCAGATGTTTATATCTTTCCTTTTCTCCTTTGCTTTTTGCTTCTCTTCTTTTCACAGCTATTTGTAAGGCCTCCCCAGACAGCCATTTTGCTTTTTTGCATTCTTTTCCATGGGCATGGTCTTGATCCCTGTCTCCTGTACAATGTCACAAACCTCATTCCATAGTTCATCAGGCACTCTATCTATCAGATCTAGGCCCTTAAATCTATTTCTCACTTCCACTGTATAGCCATAAGGGATTTGATTTAGGTCATACCTGAATGGTCTAGTGGTTTTCCCTACTTTCTTCAATTTAAGTCTGAATTTGGCAATAAGGAGTTCATGGTCTGAGCCACAGTCAGCTCCTGGTCTTGTTTTTGCTGACTGTATAGAGCTTCTCCATCTTTGGCTGCAAAGAATATAATCAATCTGAGAGGAGTTACCCCACGTCCGAGGTCAGGGGTGGCAGCCGGGAGGAGATATCCCACGCCCCAAGCCCGAGGCCAGGGGCGACAGGCAGGAGGAGCTACCCCACGCCCCTAAGCCTGAGGCCAAGGGCGGCCACGGGGAGGAGCAACCACAGGACCGAGGCCAGGGGCGGTGGCCAGGAGGACCAACCCCACGTCCAAGGAGCGGTGGATGCGTGGGCGCAGGAGGGCCTAGAGGAGCTATCCCACACTGAAGGTCAGGAAGGGCGGCGGTGAGGAGATACTCCTTGTCCAAGGTAAGGAGCAATGGCTGGGCTTTGCTGGAGCAGCCATGAAGAGATACCCCACGCCCAAGGTAAGAGAAACCCAAGTAAGACGGTAGGTGTTGCAAGAGGGTATCAGAGGGCAAACACACTGAAACCATAATCACAGAAAACTAGTCAATCTAATCACATTAGGACCACAGCCTTGTCTAACTCAATGAAACTAAGCCATGCCCATGGGGCAACCCAAGATGGGCGGGTCATGGTGGAGAGATCTGACAGAATGTGGTCCACTGGAGAAGGGAATGGCAAACCACTTCAGTATTCTTGCCTTGAGAACCCCATGAACAGTATGAAAAGGCAAAATGATAGGATACTGAAAGAGAAACTCCCCCAGGTCAGTAGGTGCCCAATATGCTACTGGAGATCAGTGGAGAAATAACTCCAGAAAGAATGAAGGGATGGAGCCAAAGCAAAAACAATACCCAGCTGTGGATGTGACTGGTGATAGAAGCAAGGTCCGATGCTGTAAACAGCAATATTGCATAGGAACCTGGAATGTCAGGTCCATGAATCAAGGCAAATTGGAAGTGGTCAAACAAGAGATGGCAAGAGTGAATGTCGACATTCTAGGAATCAGCGAACTCAAATGGACTGGAATGGGTGAATTTAACTCAGATGACCATTATATCTACTACTGCGGGCAGGAATCCCTCAGAAGAAATGGAGTGGCCATCATGGTCAACAAAAGAGTCCGAAATGCAGTACTTGGATGCAATCTCAAAAACGACAGAATGATCTCTGTTCGTTTCCAAGGCAAACCATTCAATATCACAGTAATCCAAGTCTATGCCCCAACCAGTAACGCTGAAGAAGCTGAAGTTGAACGGTTCTATGAAGACCTACAAGACCTTTTAGAATTAACACCCAAAAAAGATGTCCTTTTCATTATAGGGGACTGGAATGCAAAAGTAGGAAGTCAAGAAACACCTGGAGTAACAGGCAAATTTGGCCTTGGAATACGGAATGAAGCAGGGCAAAGACTAATAGAGTTTTGCCAAGAAAATGGACTGGTCATAACAAACACCCTCTTCCAACAACACAAGAGAAGACTCTATACATGGACATCACCAGATGGTCAACACCGAAATCAGAAACAATAATAAAGATCAATAAAACTAAATGCTGGTTCTTTGAGAAGATAAACAAAATTGATAAGCCTTTAGTCAGGCTCATCAAGAAAAAGAGAGAAGAATCAAATCAACAAAATTAGAAATAAAAAAGGAGAGGTTACAACAGACAACGCAGAAATGCAAAGGATTATAAGAGACTATTATGAACAACTATATGGCAATAAAATGGATAACCTGGAAGAAATGGACAGATTCTTAGAAAAGTTCAATATTCCAAGACTGAACCAGGAAGAAATAGAAACTATGAACAACCCAATTACAAGCACTGAAACTGAAGCTGTGATCAAAATCTCTCAAAATACAAAAGCCCAGGACCAAATGGCTTCACAGGAGAATTCCAGCCAATATTTAGAGAAGAGCTAATGCCTATCCTTCTAAAACTCTTTCAAAAAACTGCAGAGGAAGGAACACTTCCAAACTCATTCTACGAGGCCACCATCACCCTAATACCAAAACTAGACAAAGACAACACTAAAAAAGAAAACTACAGGCCAATATCACTGATGAACATAGATCCAAAAATCCTCAACAAAATTTTAGCAAACAGAATTCAGCAACACATCAAAAAGCTCATATACCATGATCAAGTTGGGTTTATTCCAGGAATGCAAGGATTCTTCAGTATAGGCAAATCAATCAATGATACACCATATTAACAAATTGAAAGATAAAAACCATATGATAATCTCAATAGATGCAGAAAAAGCCTTTGACAAAATTCAGCACCCATTTATGATTAAAACTCTTCAAAAAATGGGCATAGAAGGAACCTACCTCAACATAGTAAAGGCCATATATTATAAGCCTATAGCAAACATTATTCTCAATGGTAAAAATCTGAAAGCATTCCCCCTAAGATCAAGAACAAGACAAGGGTGTCCACTTTCCCCACTATTATTTAACATAGTTCTGGAAGTCCTAGCTACAGCAATCAGAGAAGAAAACAGAAATAAAAGAAATCCAGATTGGAGAAAAAGAAGTAAAGCTCTCACTGTTTGCAGATGGCATGATACTCTACACAGAAAACCCTAAAGATAATATCAGAAAATTACTAGAGCTAATCAGTGAATTTAGCAAAGTTGCAGGATACAAAATCAATACACAGAAATCACTTGCAATTCTATATACTAACAATGAAAAATCAGGAAGAGAAATTAAGGAGTCAATCCCATTCACCATTGCAACAAAAAGAATTAAATATCTAGGAATAAACTTACCTAAGGAGACAAAAGGACACAGAAAATTATAAGACACTAATGAAGGAAATCAAAGATGACATAAACAGATGGAGAGATATTCCATGTTCCTGGGTAGAAAAAATCAATATTGTGGAAATGACTGTGCTACCAAATCCAGTCTACAGATTCAATGCAATCCCTATCAAATTACCAATGGCACTTTTCACAGAACTAGAACAAAAAATTTCACAATTCATATGGAAACACAAAAGACCCCGAATAGCCAAAGCAGTCTTGAGAAAGAAGAATGGAGCTGGAGGAATCAAGCTTCCTGACTTCAGATTATACTACAAAGCTACAGTCATCAAGACAGTATGATACTGGCACAAAAACAGAAATATAGACAAGATAATAAGCCGAGAAATAAACCCATGCACCTATGGGAACCTTAGTTTTGACAAAGGAGGGAAGACTCTACAATGGGGCAAAGAGAGCCTCTTCAATAAATGGTGCTGGGAAAACTCAACAGCTACATGTTAAAGAATGAAATTAGAACACTTCCTAACACCATACACAAAGATGAACTCAAAATGGATTAAAGACCTAAACATAAGACCAGAAACTATAAAGCTTTTAGAGGAAAGCATAGGCAGAATACTCGATGACATAAATCAAAGCAAGATTCTCTATGACACACCTCCTAGAGTAACAGAAATAAAAACAAAAGTAAACAAGGGGGACCTGATTAAACTTAAAAGCTTTTGCACAGCAAAGGAAACTATAAGCAAGGTGAAAAGACAACTGTCAGAATAGGAGAAAATAATAGCAAATGAAACAACTGACAAAGGATCCATTTCCAAAATATACAAGCAGCTCGTACAACTCAATGCCAGAAAAACAACCCAATCAAAAAGTGGGAAAAAGACCTAAACAGACATTTCTCCAAAGAAGACACACAGATGGCTAACAAACATGTGAAAAGATGCTCAACAGCGCTCATTACTAGAGAGATGCAAATCGAAACTGCAATGAGATATCACCTCACACTGGTCAGAATGGCCATCATCAAAAATGCTACAAACAATAAATGCTGGAAAGCGAGTGGAGAAAAGGGAACGTTCTTGCACTATTGGTGGGAATTTGTAAACTGATACAGCCACTACAAAAGACAGTATGGAGATTCTTTAAAAACTAGGAATAAAACCACCGTATGACCCAGATATCCCACTCTTAGGCATATACCCTGAGGAAACCAAAATTGAAAAAGACACATGCATCCCATTTTTCATTGTAGTACTATTTACAATAGCTGGAACATGGAAGCAATCTAGATGCCCATTGACAGATGAATGGATAAAGAAGTTGTGGTACATATACACAATGGAATATTACTCAGCCAAAAAACGGAACACATTTGAGTCAGTTCTGATGAGGTGGATGAACCTAGAACCTATTATAGAATGAAGTGAGTCGGAGAAAGAGAAATATCATATTCTAACACATATATACAGAAACTAGAAAAATGATACTGAAGAATTTATTTATAGGGCAGCAATGAAGAAACAGACATAGAGAACAGACTTATGGACCTGGGAAGAGGGAAGGAGAGCGTGAGATGTATGGAAAGAGTAACACGGAAACTTACATTACCATATGTAAAATAGATAGCCAGCAGGAATTTGTTGTATGGCTCAGGAAACTCAAACAGGGGATCTGTATCAATCCAGAGGGGTGGGATGGTGTAGGAGATGGGAGGGAGGTTCAAAAGGAAGGGGATATATGTATACCTATGGCTGGTTCATGCTGAGGTTTGACAGAAAACAACAAAATTCTGTAAAGCAATTATCCTTCAATAAAAAATAAATTAAAAAGAAAAACTTGTAAACAAAGAAAAGAAAAAAGAAATGAAAAAATGCCATCTCTTTGTCACCACAGGAGTTAGCTATCACACCAAGTCTTTATTTGGAAATTGTATTTAGAGAGAAAAAAGTGAGCATCATTCTGTTTTGCCATAAAAATCTACTTGCGGTTAACAAGATGACTCAAGGTGGTAAGGGAAAGCTCTTCTTTAAAGAAAAAATATAGCAAATTGATATAGATGAATGATAAAAAATCATTTTTTGCATCATCAATGAAATAATTGATTCAGGCAAGTATCATCAACAGATGCTAAAACCATTAAATGAAAGGTTGAAAGAGAACAGGATATTTGCATAAAGCCCAAGTATAACCCTCACAGATTCCTTGCTAATCTCAAGAGTAAAACCTAGTTTTAAAATCAAGAGGGGACTTCCCTGGTGGTCCAGTAATTAAGACTCCATGCTCCCAATGCAGGGGGCACAGGTTCAATCCCTGGTCAGGTAACAAAGATCCCACAAGCCACACGGTACAGCCAAAAATTAATAAATAAAATATAAATTGACAAAAAATAAAAATGAGAAAATTCTGAACAGAAAATATTTCAAATTTAAAAGCTAAAATATAATCAAAGGGTCAGACTGTCATCATTTACTCACTAACAGTGAAACAACCAGATATTATATGCCTCCCAACATAAAGATAACGTATACCCCATTTTTTGTCACCTAAAGGTGACTTATCAAATATGCTTAAGTCAAACCTTTACATCTAATTTCCAGTTTATGGGAAATATAAGAATTAGAGGAATAAGTTAAATGACACCCTTGGGACCTAACAGACAAATCCAGAAGGTGGGACATTCTAAAGACCAAGAGACCTGGTCAGGGAACGAAGATCCCTCATACTACAACTAAGCCCATGGGCTGCAACTACTGATCCCATGCACCACAGCAAAGACCCAGCACAGCCCATGTAAACAGTAAAAATAATAATAATAATAATGTGAAAAGTAAAAAAGACTTAAGAGAGTAACAACCAAATAGAAGGTGTGGACCTCGATTGGATCCTCCCTGTGCATGTGCTCAGTCGCTCAGTCGTATCCGACTCTTTGCAACCCCATGGACTGTAGTCCGCCAGGCTCCTCTGTCCATAGGGTTCTTCAGGCAAGAATACTGGAGTGGGTTGCCATGCCCTCCTCCAGGGGATCTTCCCAACCCAGGATCAAACCCGGGTCTCCTGCATCTCATCTCCTGCACTGGCAGGTGGATTCTTCACCATTGAGCCACCTGGGAATCCCAAAAGACATCTGAGCTAAGGGCTAACTGGGGAAATATGAATACCATCCAGATATTGGATGATAACAAGGAATTGTTAATTTCATTATAATATTCTATTTTAAAATATCTTTACTTTTTAGAGATTCATATAGAAGTGTCTGGGATAAAATGACACAATGTTGTAATTCATTTAAAAAAAAAGTTGAAACAAGATAGAAAAATGTCAACAAGTGTGGAATCTAGGTGATGGATATTTATTATTCTTCCTACTTTTCTGTATATCTGAATTTTTTCTCAGTAAATAGATTTTAAAAAACCATATAAGCACAGTTTTAAATCCATCTCAAAACTGAAAGAACTTCAAGGATATATGGATAAATCCACCATCATAAAGCAAACTTGAAGCATACTTCTCTCAATGATTATTAGGTCAAACAGGTAAAATATTATTAGTGAAGTATAGATGCTTAAGGCTTCCCAGATAACTCAGTAGTAAAGAATCTGCCTGCCAATGCAGGAGATGCAAGAGACATGGGTTCAATCCCTGGGTCAGGAAGATCCCTAGAGTAGGAAATGGCAACCTGCTCCAGTATTCTTGCTTGGGAAATCCCATGAACAGAGGAACCTGACAGGCTACAGTTCATGGGGTTGCAAAAAGTCAGACACCACTGAGTGCGTGCACACACACACACACACACACACACACACATAGATGTGTAAACAATATTCTTAGCATACTTGATTAATACACATGTGTAGGACCTTACACTCAATGCTTAGAAAGTAAACATCCTTCTCAAGCACATTTGTTAAAAAAAAAAAAATTAACTCCATACTGGTTCATAAAGTAAGTTTCAACCTGTTTCAAAGGCAGTATGGGTACCCACCACATCCATCAATTTCTACTCAGCCTTGTCTGCATCCCCCATCCTCTCACCACTTGGATGAATGCCGGGAGCCGGCGAGAGACATTCCACTCGTGACAAAGGTCATGAGGAAGGAGGCTCGGCATACGCAAAGGCGGGATCGAGCCTTGGGAGTGCCCCCGGATATTCTCGAGCATCTACCCCCAAAAAACCAGAGTCTGCCTACTTTATTGCTTTGTGCTCTCACCTCTGACTTTACTGGGGGCTGTCCCCCACCACCATCTCGCTCTCTCTGTCAAAGAGTTAACTTACAGCTCCAATTAATAAAGTTCCTGGGCAATTAGGAGTGTTTAAATCCAAATCCCTCAGATGGCTCTCTAACTCGCCTGACAAGTTTACCTGGACACCTACAGCTATGCATACGATTGTTTACAGTCTCCCAGCCTCGAGAGGCACGGGAAGCTTAAGATATTCAAATAACTTAGAGCCTCTCAGAGAGTTAGAAACTGTCAGAATAAAACTAGTAAAAGATTTCATTGATGAGCCAATGTTTGTTGCCAAGTTTTCACATCCCCTGAATTGTATCCTTGAATGTGTATTAATTAATATAGTTGCTATGTAAAAAAATAAGTAGTGGCCTTGGTGTTAGTAACTTTAGACCCTTAAGGTAATAAATTCTTTCCTTTGTAAACCCATTACACATCCGCCCTATAGGAATGTAATTTTATCTTCGAAAGATGGCACCAAACCTTAAAATAATTACTCTTAGAGAAAATAAGTCTTTGTTGATAAGTCCTTGTCAAGAGTCATAAAATGTTAATAGGCCTTCTGGCCAGAAGATGATGTAAATCACCTAAACCATTTGTATATGATAAATTTGCAGGAAAGAAACCCTGGTTTTTGATAAGCATCAAAGACTGCTGACTTTGCATCCCCTATTATCCTCTATGTGTAACTTAGGGTATAAAAGCCCCTGTTGAAAATAAAGCTACGGGCCTTGCTCACCAACGCTTGGTCTCCCCATGTCATTCTTCCCTTTAACTTCCAGCTGAGTGTCCATCTGGAGCGCGGATATCCTCTGCGACCATTTATTTGCCTGGGCTTCTAAGACCCACTCGAGAAGGTGTCTAAGGTGGGGCACCTTCCGCTATTCGAGAGGGCGCCTGCGGCCTCCGTGGTCAGAGCTAACCTGGTGTCACGGGTTATATTGATTTTCCGCGTAAACCAAGCCACTCAGCTTCTATTCTCCACTGAAATTTTCCTACTGAGCTATCCTCATTCTATTACTCTTTATTATCTCTAATTAACATTTGAATAGGTCGCCTAGCCGTCTCTCCTTCGAATACCCTGGATCAGCCGGGGCTGGACCCCGGCAGATGAAGTCACTGGCCTGGCTTCCTGCCCCAGCTCTGGTTCCTTTCATTCCCTTGGTTCTAAAGCCCTTTCAACTGTCACCACCTCTTCTCCTAACACCACGTTGGTCTCCACCTCCCCTGGAGCCAGGGATGGTGTGTGGCTTGAAAGGTCTTCATCATACCCACCAGCACTCAGCACCAGCAGACTATACCCACAAGGCTCTGCTTCCCAGGGCTGTCTGGAAAGACTGGGTAAAATATGGAAGGTATTGTCTATGGGATAAATGTTTAATAATGGAAAATAATAGACAGGAAGGAGCCAGAAGATAAATTATTCTACCTTCTTACCCAGAATGAAACTATTTAGAGAAGCCCTAGTTCTCCAGAGACAGTCCTGTGATTCAGCAACCAGCGGCATGTTGCTGATAGAGCTGTGTCAGCTCAGGGCTGCATCGCTTTGTGTTTCCTTTCTCTCTTTACCTGCCATTCTGTCCTTTCCCCCTAAATGCTACTTCCCTGAGACTGAACCCCATAAAAAAGCATTAAGATTAACTTTAATTTATACAACTTAAGTTTTCTAAGAAACCTGGTCTGACTATCAAGCCGATGAAACTCTCTGATTGCAACCCCATTAAGTTATAAGATAACAGCAAGCAGTAATTTTTAAATATAAAATGTATGTGATGTTTAACAGCACTTCTAAATAATTCATAGGTCAAAGCAGAAATTATAAGAAAAAAATTTACTTAGAATGATAATGAAAGATATAGAATATATGTAAGGATGTATACAGACACAAGCACATACGCATAGATTGTTTTAGAGTGACATTCAGCAGCTAACCTGAAAGTCTTTGTGCTCATACTGATCTGGATTTGTTTGGAGATGGACCAATCTTTGCACTTGACCCTCGGAGTATAAGTGGTTCCACTAGACGAGGGGAGAGGATTCAAGAGAGAAACAACAGGAAGCTATAAAGTGACTAGCACTGAGACTCACAAAGGTGACCCTCACCATCTCTGGAAGGGAGGGTGTGGTGAGGGGGTTGGTGGAGAGAAGACCCCTGTCCCCTTCCCACTAAGAAGGATGGGATCTGAACCCCAGAAAGATGAGCCTGGCTCCGTGGTGCTCTCAGCTTCTGTCCAGGGCCATCTACACTAGAAACTCCCCACCTAAAAGCAAGTCGTTACAGAAACCATGATGGAGCCTTGAGTGTGAATGTGGGTCAGGAACTAGAAAAGGCGGAGGGAGAGGGTGAGGAGGCAGCCCAGCCCCTTAGGGGAACTCAGGAGAGAATTTAAGGATGGCGTGGGAAACAGCACAATACAAGTGTGTACAAATGCCATGAGACAGTGACGTCTGAAATAGAGCTGGAGACCATAGGCTGTACCCACCCCAGGAGGAGAGCGTGGCTAGAGGGAACAGCAAGCACAAAGGAAGGGGTAGGAAGAAGCCCTGTGTTTAGAGAACAGTATGAGTGGGGACAGAATGGGAAGTAGAAAGGAGAGACATGGATGACACCATAGCGAAGAAAAAGGATTTTAGAGGCAAGCACACCTGACTCAAAACTCTGTGTGTATGTGTGTGTTTATTATGAATGTATTCAGTTCAGTTCAGTTCGGTCTCTCAGTCGTGTCCGACTCTTTGCCACCCCATGAATCACAGCACGCAGGCCTTGCTGTCCATCACCAACTCCCGGAGTTCACTCAAACTCATGTCCATCGAGTTGGTGATGCCATCCAGCCATCTCATCCTCTGTTGTCCCCTTCTCCTCCTGACCCCAATCCCTCCCAGCATCAGGGTCTTTTCCAATGAGTCAGCTCTTTGCATGAGGTAGCCAAAGTATTGATTGGTGTTTCAGCTTCAGCATCAGTCATTCCAATGAACACCAGGACTGATCTCCTTTAGAATGGACTGGTTGGATCTCCTTGCAGTCCAAGGTACTCTCCAGAATGTATTCAGTTCAGTTCAGTTCAGTCGCTCAGTTGTGTCCAACTCTTTGCCACCCCATGAATCGCAGCACGCCAGGCCTCCCTGTCCATCACCAACTCCCGGAGTTCACTCAGACTCACGTCCATCGAGTCAGTGATGCCATCCAGCCATCTCATCCTCTGTCGTCCCCTTCTCCTCCTGCCCCCAATCCCTCCCAGCATCAGAGTCTTTTCCAATGAGTCAACTCTTCATATGTGGTGGCCACAGTACTGGAGTTTCAGCTTTAGCATCATTCCTTCCAAAGAAATCCTAGGGCTGATCTCCTTCAGAATGGACTGGTTGGATCTCCTTGCAGTCCAAGGGACTCTCAAGAGTCTTCTCCAACACCACAGTTCAAAAACATCAATTCTTCAGCGCTCAGCCTTCTTCACAGTCCAACTCTCACATCCATACATGACCACAGGAAAAACCATAGCCTTGACTAGACAGACCTTTGTTGGCAAAGTAATGTCTCTGCTTTTGAATATGCTATCTATGTTACATAGTTATAAAAAATTCCAGCTCCAAAGGTTTAAAGTAAAGAGTTAAACACAGTCGTAGAGAATAGAATTGTGGTTGCCAAGGCAGGGGGCAGGTGGAGGAGGGATTGAGTGGGAGGTTGGGGTTAGCAGATGCAAACCATTATATATAGAATAGATGAACAACAAAGTCCTACTGTATAGCGCAGGCAACTGTATTCAATATCCTGTGATAAACCATCACAGAAAAGAATATTAAAAACAGTGCATATATAATCAAAACTACAATGAGATACCACCTCAAACCAGTCAGAATGGCCATCATCAAAAAGTCTACAAACAATAAATGCTGGAGAGGGTGTGGAGAAAAGGGAACCCTCTTGCATTGCTGGTGGGAATGTAAACTGATACAGCCACTGTGGAAGAAGGTATGGAGATTCCTTAAAATACTAGGAAGAAAACCACCATATGACCCAGCAATTGCACAACTAGGCATATACCCTGAGGAAACCAAAACTGAAGAAGACACATGTACCCCAATGTTCGCTGCAGCACTATTTACACTAGTTAGACATGGAAGCAATCTAGATGTCCATCAACAGGTGAATGGATAAAGAAGCTGTGGTGCATATATAGAATGGAATATTATTCAGCCATAAAAAGGAATGCATTTGAGTCAATCCTAATGAGGTGGATGAACCTAGAGCCTATTAGACAGAGTGAAGTAAATCAGAAAGAGAAATATAAATATCATATACCAACACACATATATATGGAATCTAGAAAAATGGTACCGACTAATTTATTTTCAGGGCAGCAATGGAGAAATAGACACAGAGAACAGACTTATGGACATGGGGGGAGGGGAGGAGGGAGAGGGTTAAGATGCATGGAGAGAGTAACATGGAAACTTACAATACCAATTGCAAAATAGACAGCCAATGGGAATTTGCTGAATGACTCAGGGAACTCAAACAGGGGCTCTGTGACAATCCAGAGGGGTGGGAGGGGGAGGGGGATGGGAGGGAGGTTCAGGAGGAAGGGAACATGGGTGTACCTATGACTGATTCTTGTTGCTGTTTGACAGAAAACAACAAAATTCTGTAAAGCAATTACCATTCAACTACAAAACAAATTTAAAAAAAAGAGTGCATATATACATAACGGAATCCCTTTGCTATACCACAACATTGCAAATCAACTATACTTCAATAAAAATATAATTTTATAGCATTTTTTGAATTTTTATTGAGGTATAGTTGCTTTACTTTAAAAAAGAATAAAGTTTTGTCTTCAATTCCCAGCTGAGTCCCCAGTCCGCCTCATCAGAGACAACCACTGACCTCAGTTGAATGTGTATCTTTTCAGACTCTTTTCTATACAATTATCAATAATCATACCTGTGTCTCTATTTCCTCATCTGTAAAATGGGACTAGTAATAATGGCTCTTCCCTCATAGGGCTGGGGCTTCCCCAGTGGCTCAGCTGTGAAGAAGCCACCTGCAATGCAGGAAATGCAGGAGACTCAGGTTCAATCCCTGGGTCTGGAAGATCCCCCAGAGAAGGGAATGGCAACCACCTCCAGTATTCTTACCTGGAGAATCCCATGGACAGAGAAGTCTAGAGAGCCACAATCCATGGGGTCACAAAGAGTCAGATATGACTGAGTGACTGAGCAGGCACACAGCTAATAGTTACATGTCTTTGGAAAATTATTTTTCCTCCTCAGTGCTTTGGTTTTAACATGGGTAAAAGGGAATTAATTCTACCTACCTTTCAGGATTGTAATGAGATGTGAATATGTTGCAGGAAGGGGACTAGAATCTCAGGAACCAGATCAGTACTTGCCTTAGTCATGACTACACAGAACCCGGGTCTCCCTTGCTTGCTCCCACAGGTCTTCACACTCGCTGATTAAGGCCATCTTACACCCAAAAGAAGAGGAGATCAAGGGCAAGACAAACCCTAGCTTTTCTCACCCTCCTGCAGACCGTGCCCAAGAAGAGGATGGAGTTTGGGCCAGGGACTAGAACTTGCACAGAAATCTCCTGGGAAACTTGTTACAGGTGCAAATTCTGATTCTATGCTTTGGGGATGAGGCCTGAACTTCTGCATCTCTAACAAGCTCTCCAGTAACACTCATGCTGCAGGCCGGCAGACCACACTTTTAGTAGTCAGGGCCCTTGACTCCTGTCCTTCCTGTGGCCCAACTGAAAGACATGGACAAATGTTCTGCCTGACAAGATCAAGGACCCAGACAATTGACCTCACAATTCATTCTGAACTCCGAGGGGCTGCCCTCCCTCTAGGCATGCTCAAGCCTCTGAGAATCCTATTCCTTCAAAGAAAGCAGGGAAAGTCTAGATTCTCCTCAGAGAATAGACACAGCCTCTGCTCCCATGGAGTTTATGTCCTAATTAGAGAAGGTATACAATAAACAAGTAAACAAATAGACATCTGCTAGAGAGAAGTGCTTTGAAAAAAATAAAGCAGGATAGGTAGACAGCATCTGAGTGTGAAAGATGTAATTGTAGATAAGATAGCCAGGGGAATCTTCTCTGAGAGATGGGTTTTGAGCAGAGATCTGACTGAAATAGGAGAATAATAGGGAATTCCCTAGCAGTCCAGTGGGTAGGACTTGGCAGTCTCACTGTGGGGGCCCCAGGTTTAATTCCTGAGGGAACTAGGATTCCACAAACCACACAGCCAAAAAAATAAATAAAATGAAAAGAAATAGGAGGGGCTACCCTGGTGGCTCAGTGGTAAAGAATCTCCCTGTCAATGCAGGAGACATGAGTCTGATTCCTGATCCAGGAAGATTCCATGTGCCACGGACCAGCTAAGCCTGTGCCACAACTATTGAGCCTGTGCTCCAGAGCCCAGGAACCGCAACTACTGAAGCCCACATGCCTGGAGTCCAAACTCCCCGGCAAAAGAAGCCACCGCAGCGAGGAGACCACGCACCACAACTCAAGAGCAGTCCCTGCTCCCTGCAACTAGAGAAAAGACCCAGCAGCAACGAAGACCCAGAACAGTCAAAATAAAACAGAAGAAGAAATAGGAGAATGACTTCTGTGGATATCTGGGGAAGAACATTCTAGTAGAGGAACAGCATGTACAAAAGTCCTGAGACAGAAGGAGGCTGATATTTGGAGGAACAGCAAGGAGAACAGTGAGACTGGCATGGGATGAGTCAGCAGGTGCGTGTCAGGAAAAGAAGATATCAAAGAGGCAGCACCAGCGAGAACAATAGAGCCTTCTGGGCAATTGTGAGGCGTGAGTAAGACAAACTGGAAAGTTCTGGACAAAAGAGTGACATCATCTTTTTTTTTTTTTGGTAATTTTTTAAGATGTCATTTACATGAAGTAAACTTTACCATTTTGGGTATAGAGTTCTGCCAGTTCTGACAAATGTGTGCAAGCAAGCAATCATGGCTCTATCACTCCTGCAAAAGTCTCCCTTGCCCTTTGTAGCCTTTCCCATCCCCACCTATTGCCATTGGCAACCACGGATCTATTTTCTGTCCCAATAGCTTTGCTTCTTCCAGGGTGTCATTTAGAGGAAACTTTATGGTAGATGCCCTCTTGAGTCTGAATCCTTTCCCTTAGCATAAAGCACTTAAGATTCATCCATACTGGCATATAGAACTTCTTTTTATTTTCCAAATTCAAAGATTAAAATTGAGCAAGATTTCTGGCTTTTGTTGATGTCACATGGTCAGTATCCTGTCATTTCCATAACGACTAGAAAAACAGGAGGTTGTTTTAATATATACATTCATTTACTGTTACTTAGTAGTTACTCTAAATATTATACCACGTATGGAGCTTTTTATTACTGAAGAATATTCCACTGTATGGATGTGATAGTTTGTTCATCCATTCACCAGGTGAAAGACATTTGGACTGCTTCTTGTTGATGACAATGACAAAATAAAATCCCTACAAACATGTACATACATGTTTTTGTGTGATTATAAGTTTTTTCATGAATTTCTTCTGACAAAGATGGAGTAACAGGAAATGGATTTACTCTCCTATCTGAAACAGCTAAAAACCTGGGGGAAAATAATATACAAAATGGTTTTCAGACATAGGACATCAGACATCACATGACAGCGATAGCTGAGAGGGGAGAAACCAGTGAAAGGAGCCCTACAAATGCTGAGCGCAGGGAGGGGGACTCAGAGCCTGGCAGCCCCCTGGAATCAAGGAGATGAAGTGGGAGTCAGGGAGGCCAAAGCGGATGGGGCCCACCTTGCAAAGTCCTGGAGATGAGAACTTCCCAGAGAGAAAGTTCCAGAGAGCTGCAAAGGGCCCCCTCAGGTCTTTGGCTTCTGAACAACCCATGTGTGTGAGGAAGCCACCTAAGGCTGAGGAAGAACCACCAGAAAGGACTGGTAAGAACAACCCCTGGAGCTCACACAGGCTGGGGAGGAGGATCATCAGCACCAACCAGAATGGAAAATGTCATGATTCCTGGGAGACGAGGAAGAGAGTTCAAAGGGTATTGCCTCAGTAGTTAGTGAGATGCTGCATTTGCTCAATCACATCCAACTCTTTGTTAGCCTTTGGACTATAGCCGGCCGGGCTCCTCTGTCCATGGGGCTTCCCAGGCAAGAATACTGGCGTGGGTTGCCATTTCCTTCTCCAGGCGATCTTCTTGATCCTGGGATCAAACCTGTGTCTCCTGGGTCTCCACCATTGGCAGGCAGATTCTTTACCACTGAGCCACCAGGAAGCCCAGTGGGTGAGATCGACCCTAGATGAAAGGCTGCCTTGTGTCAGCTCCAGCAAGCATTCCCCCTAACCCTTTCTGCTGGTCTCTTCCTTAGCCTCACAGAGTTTCCTCACACACCCAACTAGCAATACTCAGCTGAAGACTCAGGAAGACCCAGGAATTCTCAACTCCTGTCATCAACTCAGGACAACACTGGGCTTAGCCTGGGTCCCCCTCCCTGCACCGTGGTCTGGAAATTCTCTCCAAGCAGTAAGCTGGGCCAGTGGAAGTTTTGTTTTTTTTCACTCTCAGAAACTGTCCCCTACTCCCCTTTTTCTTGTGATTTATGATGAAAACCACCATGTTATATATTTCCCCCAGTTTTTCAGTTGTTTGAAGTACAAGGGTAAATGGTCTCTAAGACTCCATCTTGGCTGGGGAGTGGAGATGACATCATCTAATTTTGTCTTAAAAGGATCACTCTGGAGACCAGACTAAGGATGGGCAAGGGCAACAGTAGAAAGACCAGTGGACAACTGCAGGAATCCAGGGGACAGCCAGCGGTCCCCTGGCCCATGACTTCAGGGATGGTGGTGTGAAGTCACTGAGTTCAGCGTGTACTTTGAAGGCAGAGCCAATAAGATTTGCTGATTCATGTGTGAGATTCATGTGTGAGAGATCATAAGGAGTCATGGTCGACTCTACTATTTGGGGCCTGAATGACTGGGTGAATGGGAAAGACTGGGACCAGCAAGATTGGAATGAAACAAGATCAGGAATTTGGTTTTGAAGAGTTGACATAACCCTGTCTGCCAGGAAGTCATTTCTCAACACATACCCCTCCCTCCCAGGTCTGCCCCACTCTACTGACGGTCTCTCCTAACCTGGAACATGAGGGTGTGCTCAGCTCTGGGCACACCCGGCTTGCCTTCCAGTCCACTGGAGATGCCGTGATGGAGCCCTGCTTCGGGCAGCCCTTTCCAAATATAGAAACGCTACCTGGCTTAGAAACTACTGACATTTATGGCCAGCACTTTGTAGTTTTTAAAGTGAAAGTGAAAGTGAAGTCGCTCAGTCCTGTCCGACTCTTTGCCACCCTGTGGACTGTAGCCCACTAGGCTCCTCCACCCATGGGATTCTCCGGGCAAGAATACTGGAGTGGGTTGCCATTTCCTTCTCCAGGGGATCTTGTCAACCCAGGAATCGAACCCAGGTCTCCCACATTGCAGGCAGATGCTTTAACCTCTGAGCCACCAGTTTTTAAAGTATTTCACAACTATTGTCTCCCTTAATCCTCTCAAGAGCAACAGTGGTAGGTGTAATCATCTCTATTTGCAGGTTATGGAACCGAAACTAAGATTGAGAGAGGCGAGGTGGTGCCCAAGGCCATTACTGGTCAATCACAGAGTGAAAACTTGAACCTGAACTCTGGATTCTAAATCCAGGATTGTTCTTTTCCACACTTAGACTCAGGCGGTGGAAGGGGACCCTTCATCTTACCTGTTAGCACCTCGGAGGCTTTATCTGAGCCTTGACCCATGAGCACATCCCCTTCCCACCATTAGTGTGTTCCTGTTGCAGCGCGTGCACGTGCAAGTGGAATGCCAGGAAAGAGCCGGCCAGATGCCTGGGGCCCTGAGTTGAGAGGGGTGCTGAGCTGTCTCCAGCTTCAGTCTAAAGTCTGCTCCGCAAATGACCTGGTGTCTTAGTAGGAACCAAGACCATGAGGCAAAGTCTCTCAGTCTCTTGCCCCACACCCCCTGCAAATATTAGCAGCCTTAATTTCCACTTGTACTCCTTTCCCTGGCGGCTTAGAAAGTAAAGTGTCCACCTGCAATGCGGGAGACCCGGGTTCAATCCCTGAGTCAGGAAGATCCCCTGGAGAAGGCGATGGCACCCGACTCCAGTATTCTTGCCTGGAAAATCCCATGGACGGAGGAGCCTAGGAGGCTGCAGTCCATGGGGTTGCAAAGAGTCGGACATGACTGAGCAACTTCACTTTCTTTCCTTTCCTTTTCCCTGTTGCAGTAGTAGAGGGTTGATTCCCCTCTTGTCTAAAGCCAATTAGACAAGATAAAACCCTCCCAGCCTCGGGGCCCATCCCCTCAGGTCTGAAGGACTCTTGCCTGCCTATCAGCCAAGACAGCCTTCCCCTCTCCACTACCTCTTCCCCACCTGCGTTTAACCCTGATTTTATTTCATTTCTCCCATCTTAAGAAGAAAACCATCCATTCTCCTTCCTACCTGGGCCAATGCCTTTTCTTTCCTTCAAGTTCCCTGAATTCGTAATCTTGTGTGCCAGTGAGTTCCTCCCTTCCGCTGACTCACCCACACCCTGGAATCAGGCTCCTTAAGCCTCTCCCACCTGGCCCTCCCTTCTTCTGTGCTGGGCTCACGGGGGTCACCAATGTCCTTTGTAAGGATTGACCCTTAATTTAGCGATGGCCACTCAGTTCTTAGCACTCCTTGCCACCTTGACCTCAAAGACACCATTTGACCTTGCCCTCGGGCCCACCCTCATGACACTCATTATGGCCTCCCCTTCCTCCAAACAGCCCTTGAATGTCAGAGCCCAGGATTCTCTAGATGAGCCCACCTTCGCCATGGTTTGAACATACTACTTGAACTACTCCTAAGTTCTAGACTCTTCTTTACAACTACCTGCTATTATCCTGGAGGCACATTGAACATTTTCATAAACGCATTTATATTCTCCCCACACCCAGAGTTTCCCTCTGCTCCCTTTCAGGGCAAAATTATTTCTAAATACCTTATCATCTGCAGGGGGATCTTAGAAGCCATCCTTGGCACCATCTTCTCCTACCCGCCCCCCACCCCCAAATCAAGCTCTGTATATTCTATCCCCTTGATTATCTCAACCCTTGCTCTCCATTATCTGTTGCCTGGGCAACCACATCAGCCCTGCCATACTCACTGTCTCCTGTCTTGTCTTCCCCAATTCAGCCCTCTCTCTCCCCTGTGTCTCCCAAGTCTTCCAATGGTTCCCCATTGCCTACAAAATACAGGTTGAACCTTCTGGCATGGCCTACAAGCCCTGCAGGATTGGGGCCCCACCTATGCTGCCTGCAGACCTCCCTCCCCATCTCCAGCACACCACTGGGGCTTCAGCCACAGTTAAATCTCCTACAGTTGCCTGAACCCCTGTCCTCTCATGGGCTGTTTTGTGTTCCCCAAAACACACTTCGCTTTCTCCTGGGCACCCAGCTTCCCTGTGGGGAGCACATGAACAGAGTGATGTGGTTCTTTTCCAAGCCTAGCCTGTAAAAATCCCCACACACCATCTTCATTCTCTCCTTCCCTGTCCATCAGCTGCATGGGAAAGGCTCCAAGGACCCAGAGGAGGACAAAGCCACAACGTAAGATGCCACACCTCTGAGCAAGATGTGGAAAGAGCCTAGACAGAAGAGCCACAAGTGAGAAGCAAACTTGCATCTTGTTAGAAGTTTTCTATTTGAATCACAAGAGACTATAAGCTCCCTGAGAGTATGCTTTGTATTTAGCCCATTTTAGTAACACTAGCTTCTAACAGAGCTTCTGGTTCAAAATAGTCCATCTAGTCTGTGTGCCTGCCAGCAGCTCAAATTAAGAACCCTTAAATTTATGTGTGTGGTGGGGAGGGGCTTCCCTGATGTCTCAGTGGTAAAGAATCCACCTGCCAACACAGGAGATGTGGGTTCAATCCCTGGGTTGGAAAGATCCCCTGGCGAAAGAAATGGCAACCACTCCAGTATTCTTGCCTGGGAAATCCCATGGACGGAGGAGCCTGGAGGGCTACAGTCCATCGGGTCGCAAAAGAGTCAGACACAACTTAATGACTAAACAACAACAGTTTATGTGTATTTTTGTCCTGGTGAGTCAGTATGGCCTTCACAGGGTGATCCTGTGTCAGGTTTACCCAGGACAGTCCCAGTTCCTAATTTGGTTTTGACACATTCGTTTATCTATCAATTATGACAGTTGAGTACGGAAAGGAAATAGAATGAAACAGCAATGATGGAAACCTACCTAGGCCTTGGGACTGATCCTTACATGGGGAACTACAAGTTCAATGCACAGCACTCCAAGAGTGTTATAAACTCAGATATGGACCAGGAAACCTCAATATCTCACAGGTCTCTAGCTGATGAGAAGGTGCCAGGAGGTCCCAGGCAACAAGCAGGCGCTGAAGACGGGTAAGCACATGGATCCTGGTGATGAGTCCATTCAGGGTGGGAGCACAGAGGAGTTACTATTGCTGAGGGTGAAGAGAACGCAGATGTCAAGTACATCTGCTGATACTGAGGACCTCATAGACCTCTGCCTTGCTGGGGTCCTTGATCGAGGAAGCAGAGTCTTTTAATAAGATCTCTTGAGGACTTAGTGTTTGAAACTCTTTGAGATGCAGTCTTAGGTGAACCCATTTAAGAGAGGGATATGGGGGGAAAATGTGGAATGATAGAATCCACAAATATAAGCACACACACACATTCCCAATTCCTTCCCAGCCTGCCTTATGCCCAGCAGCTGGAAAGGAGGCTGGAGTGCTTAGTTAAACTATGTTCAAATAACTTTGGTGGCTCAGAGGTTAAAGTGTCTGCCTGCAATGCGAGAGACCTGGGTTCAATCCCTGGGTTGGGAAGATCCCCTGGAGAAGGAAATAGCAACCCACTCCAGTATTCTTGCCTGGAGAATCCCACGGACGGAGGAGTCTGGTAGGCTACAGTCCACGGGGTCACAAAGAGTCGGACACAACTGAGCAACTTCACCTTCACTTTCTTTCAAATAATTAAGATGGACAATATGAAATGCACATGGGTAGTCATTCCTGGGATGTAAGCCTAAACTTCCTCCCTCCCCCATCCCCACCCACGCCCATCCTCCCATCCCTCCAGACAGCATGACCCACCAAGCGTGGCTCGTTGTGCCTATATAGACCAGTCAGTAGGTCGTTTTGTGCTTTCTCTCTTTTTTAATCTTTTTAGATTTTTTTTAATGTGGACTATTTTTTAAATTTTATTTATTTTTCGCTGTGCTTCATCTTTGTTGCTTCACGGGCTTTTCTCTGGCTGTGGCGAGCAGGGGCTACTCTCTAGTCGTGGTACGCAGGCTTTTTGCTGCAATGGCCTCTCTTGTTGTAGAGCACAGGTTCTAGGGCACGTGCGCTTCAGGAGTTTCAGCACATGGGCTCAGTAGTTGTGCTCCTGGGCTCTAGAGCCCAGGCTCAGCAGTTGTGCTGCACGGGCTTAGTTGCTTCACGGCATGTGGGATCTTCCCAGATCAGGGATTGAACCCATGTCGCCTGCGTTGGCAGGGGCATTCTTCACCACTGAGCTACCAGGGAAGCCCTGTGCTTTTCCTCTTTAAGGTTGGCATTGTCATTTGAAACAGATTTCACCTGGATACACATGTTAACCTGGGGTGGAGAGACCTGGGTAAGGGAATGTGATGACATTGACTGGTACCAGAATCATTGCCAAGGTCATCAGTACAGGGAAGGCCCTGGTAACGATTCCAGTATCAGATGGCCATCTTTGCACCTTCTTCGGGGAAGGAGAAGTACTATCAGCACTAATACAACCTGAATGCCTATGAATACAGCAGACATTCTTAGACTTTTTACATCTGGTATCTCACCAAGGCAGGGGACGTTTCAGACACAAGAAGACTGAGGCTCAGCTGGCAAGTAATAAAACTGGACCCCAACTTCCAATTAGCCAAGGATAGAAACCCCAAACTGTTTCTATTAAACATAATTTTTATTTCATCCAAGGCAAAACTAAATAAAATTCTACAAAGCAAAACATGTTGTCAAGTCAAGACAGTCAGTCAGCTCACATTCATTCTGTGCTTGAACACAAGTAAGTGCTTGGTGTGTGCACATCTGCGCCTCCCAGAGGCACCCGCAGATCTGAGGCCCACCCCCACAAGGCCCGTTTGTGCTGCATTGTTTTGATTTATAGTTTTACAGGAAATTGACTATGAGTATTGTTGTTATCCAAGCCAGAGGGATAAACCATGCATAAGATAGTTGAAAGCACTGCGTATCAGGTGGGAGGTGGGAGGGTAGGGACTCCCTGGGACACAGTAGTCAAGCAAGCTGTAGGATTTCCCCCAGAGAAGTCCCGTCTCCTAGCACCCCCCCCCCCACTCTGACGGCAACTGTGACAGTGAGATGGCACCATGGTGTGTCATGGGGCCCAGGAGCACAGCTGGTCTCTCCCTCTGTCTCTATTCTTTCTCAGACTCCAGGTGCCCCAACAGGAAAGATGGTTCTGAAATGTATAGAAGCTCCCCCATCTCAGGCACACTCAGCCTTTATACACACATCCGCATGCCCATGCACGGCCCACCCACCCCACAGCCACGCATTTCCACATGCTCTGTCCACACAGGCACACCCTCAGCTGTCCCCATCTCAGGAGCCCGCTCTTACACCCCACCCTTTGCATCCAGCTGTGGGCAGCCAGCCAGATGTGAAAGTCTGAGCTCCACCAGCTGTCCTCCCAGACCTCTCCAGGCTCGTTCTGGTTGCCTTCTGCACAATTCCTACACCAGGAGAATCCCAAGGCCTGGAATACTCAGGTCCTACTTGGGGGTCAAGGAAGGGGAAGTGGGAAAGACTTTGTTTGTGGTCTCCTGACTTTAGTGTCAGTGAAACTGCATGTGTCCTGGGCTCCCAAGTTCAATATTGTGAATGCTCTCTAGCCCACACACCCTGAAAACACCCTCACCAGCCCCTGAAGATCACTCTCAGAGACCTGCATGCGCTGAGGGTCTGCTTGGGAAGATGGCTTTGCCCACACATCTTCCACTGCAAATTCATGCCAGAGCTTCTCCATGGGTATAATCCCAGCCTTGGGGCAGGACAGTCTTTGTTGTGGGGACTGAGTTGAACATCCTTAGCCCTCACGCTCATTAAACGGCAGTAGCCATGAGTCCTCAGGCCTTGGAGCAACCAAAAGTGTCCCCCTCTACAGTTTCAATCACCTCTATGGAAAACTACCAAACAAAAGCCATGGACAAGAAGCTTTAAGCATCAGAGCCAAGGTTTCTAACATTACAAAAGCTAAAATAATTCTAAGGGCAGGGGGTGGGTGGGAAGAGAGAGACAGAAAAGAGAGTGAGAATGTGTGTATATGTGTGTGTGAGTGTGTGCACTATAGGGATAGGACACAGAGGACAGGATAGACTTGGAACACTCCCTCCAACTTTGATACCTGAACTCCTAAATCCCTTTCCAAGCCAAAAAGACATTTTTAAACCAAAACTTTCCAAGTCTTACAGTCCTGTGAAGTAGGTAAGTATTATTACCCCATTTTACAGATAGGAAAAGTTGAGCCCAGAGAAGTTACATGATCTGCCTATGAGTCAGCAGCAGACCCAGGAATACAGAGGATGATGCTCTCCCTCCCCCATACTCTGTATGCCTTGGTTTCCTCTCAGGGAAGTCAGAGGAGCCCAATCCTGTCCAAATGCTGAAGCTGGGAAAGGAAAAGAAAACGGTTCTGAATGAAGGAAACCTAAGAAGTTTCCCGAATAACTGGTGGCTCTGGTCTGTCTGCTCCTAAAGACAGGAAAGCCTGAACCTGAGCCCAGGATGGGAGAAGGAAGACACAAGGGACAGAGGCAGATCTGAGTGGGCCCTTGCTGGGATGTTCACTGCTGATTTTTGGCAGGGAGAGCCCTTAGGCAGTCCCCATACACTTTGAAAAAGGGGCTACTCCCCTCTCATTCCTCCCAGGGCCCCAAAGGACAGAGTGTCAGAAATTTAATGAGAGATTGAGGTGGGTGGGAGCAGATGGTGGATTCCTCCATGATCACAGGCCCGTCCATCCCCCACTTCATCAACCCACAGGGACAACACCATGACATGGCAGGGCCCCAGGGAGCACTTGGCAGATGCCTCCAGGACTCAGCTGCTGGCCCAGGGGGCGTTAGCTCCCCGGTCCCTTGCCTGACCCTGAGTGTGAGCGGCTGGGGACCCCTCACCAGGGCCCCACCAGAGTTGGCTGTTCCACGTGGGCTGAAGGAAGGGGTCGAGGACGTTATGAGCCAGGACTCAGGAGCTAAGGCACAGTCTAGCCCCACACACAAGGGGTGTGCAAACCAGTGCGTGGAAAAGCAGAGGAAAACTGTGGGCACTCTCTACCTGCCCCTCTCCCACCCCAGGCTGAGGATGGAGGGGACAGCTGAGCAGGAAGCAGCCAGAAAACCCAAGAACCCTCTCATTCAAAGCAAGAGGGTCCCTGAGGCGAAGGCAAGCCTTGACCCGGGAATGGAGGTGAGCAACCCTGGGCGGGGAGAAGCGAGAGGAACACAGGAGCGAGCAGCTCCTCAAGCGAGATGGCGCCACCTGCTGCTTCGGAGGAAGAGCAGCAGGGCGGAGCCGGTTGGGAGTTCCCACGAGCGGCCACGGTCCTGCCAGGCCAAGGAGAAGGGGCAGCCGGCGTTGGTGGGCGTTCTGCGGCCCTGACGCCCCGAACAGAAATTCTAGGAAAGAAATAAGTGGCGCCCAGTGCTCTGGGACAGCCTGAGGGACCCATTCATGAGCCCTTCGGAACCCAGAGATTAGAAAAGCAGACTAGGTGGGCTAGGACCCCTAACACAAAGTGGCAGCCCTAGCTGGGAGTCTTCAGGGACTCCGAGCAGCGGGGAGAAGGAGAGAACCAAGGCAGGCAGGCACCCAGGGGTCGGCGTGGGGGGAGGGAAGTTCCTCACTGGAGGGACATGGGGAACCAGGTATCCATCGAAGCCTGTCCCTGCAGGATCCTTCCAGCAGCCCCCAACCCCCAGAGCCTGTAGAGAGTCCTCCGGCCACTCCCGCCATAAAAGGGTTAGTCTTCCATACTCAGGGTCCAACTACTGGGGCAGCCCTCGGCGACCCCCCAAGTCTCTCACAAAGAGACATCAGGAGGAAAACCAAGGTGCTCCTCATCTAGGGTGGGGGGCACTGAAGACCATCTACCCCGGTGTCGGGGAACAGGCCATTCACACCGCCCCAGCCCCTCCTTTCCTTTCCCGAACCTTCCGCGGGTTCCTTTCCCTGGCCAGCCATTGTCCCTGGGGAGCCCTGGTGGGAGGTAGGGGGTGGGGCAGGCGGGACAGGACCCCAGTTTCTCCCCGCCCGGGGAAGACTACAGTTTGAGCCAAGCAGCAGATGTCTCAGGCACATGGGGTCACGGACACGGCTCAAGCATCGGTTTCATCATAGGAAAGTGAGGCTCCCAGCAGCTGCTTGGCCCCACGCAGGGCTCACACTTTTGTTGGTGCTTTCTCTTCCGCCTTGGAGCCGGGCAACCCATTCTCGGTATTATCGTTCCCTGAGGAACTCACGAGGCACTCCTTCCTGAGAGGGAGAAAGGAGAGAAGGGGAGGCAGTGGTGAGAGGGAGAGCCAAGTGGTGGGTAAAACTGTGTGGGAGGGGAGCCGTGGCCCCCTGTGCCAGCCCCGAGCCTCTCCCTGGCCTTCTGTAGTGCCACGGTAGCCAGAGGCCAGATCGCCCACCCTCTCTGCCTCCATTTCCTTGTCTAAAAAATGGCTGCAATGGCCCCTTCTTCATGGGATTACTGGGAGGAGCCAGGGAGCACTAGGAACAGTGCCTGAGCCACAGGAAGTACTCAGTAAGGCCAGCATCACCAGGTCATCTCAACGTGGCAGAGGGCAAGGGTACCAGTCACTCCTCCCAGGGGTCAGTAATGAGGGGAGCCCAAACCAGGGTAGATGTCAGGCTGTGCCAAGCCAGGGGAAGGGTCCAGGCCAGCAGACAGGATGCCCAGGGCAAATAGCTCCTCACCCAGGCCCCGCAGGCCCTTCCTCCTGAAGTTTGCTGGGACTAGATGTAGCAAAATGAGACGGAAGGGCAGGCAGGTGTGGGCAGAGGCGGGGGATGGGGCAGGAGGAAGGAGAGGTGGGCAGGTGGGAATACCCCCCAGAACAGGCACCACCCCGGCCACCCTGTGCTGGGCATGTTCAAGTCTTAAGTACAAGACCCCCCAACAGCAGTGGCCAGGCCGCACAGGGTGCTCCAGAGAAGACCTGACTGCTGCATTACTCCTACATTTTGGCCCATGAAAACTTCCGAGTCTTTTTCATGGCTTCTGTCACTAAACTACATCTTAGCCTCACCCTGGGCTTGTGTAGCTGAGTTTGAGGCCTTCAGGAGAGATTTAACATTTCATCTTCATCAATTTCATCTTGCAGGATTTAGTCTATACCTCCAGCCTATCCTCCTAAATCCGGAAAAGGGAACTCTCCTCCACTGTTGGTGGGCGTGTAAATTGGTGCAGCCACTATGCAAAACAGTTTGGAGGTTTAGTTTTTTTAAACTAAAAATAGAGTTGCCATATGATCCAACAATCCCACTCTTGGGCATATATCCAGAGAAAACTCTAATTCAAAAAGATACATGCACCCCAAAGGTCATAGCAGCACTGTTTACAATAGCCAAGACATGGAAACAATCTGAATGTCCATCCATAGACGAATGAATACAGAAGATGTGGTACATGTATACAGTGAAATATTACTCAGCCATAAAAATAATGAAATAATGCCATTTGCAGCAACATGGATGGACATAGAGATGATCACACTAAGTGAAGTAGATCAGACAGAGAGAAAACACCATATATCACTTATATGTGGAATCTAAAGTATGACTGAAATGAACTTCTTTACAAAGCATAAACAGAAAATCACAGAGACAGAAAAAAATTTATAATTACCAAAGGGGGAGGGATAAATTTGGATAAATTAGGGATTAACAGATACAAACTACTATTACATAAAATAGATAAACCACAATGCCTTACTGTATAGCACAGGGAACTATATTCAATATCTGATAATAAACCACAATGGAAAAGAATCTGAAAAAGAACAAATATGTAGGTATGTACAACTGAACCACTTTGCTGTGATTCCAGCAAACCAACACAACACTAAATCAGCTATACTTTAATTTAAAAAAAAAAAAGATCCTCCCAGATCCCAATTTTGTTATCCATCCGATACAGTTGCTAGGTTTCTGGAAATTTGATAAGTGTATCATTCCTGTTGTTGTTGTTGTTTAGTCACTAAGTTGTGTCCAACTCTTTTCAACCCCATGGACTGTAGCCCACAAGGTTGCTCTGTCCATGGGATTTCCTAGACAAGACTACTGGAGTGGGTTGCCATCTCCTTTTCCAGGGGATCTTCCCAACCCGGGGATCGAACCTGTGTCTAGTGCATTGGCAGGTGGGTTCTTTACCCCTGAGCCACCAGAGCCCATGTCATTCTTAGTGTAGTTTAAATCAGTAATAACAATGAACAAACAGAGCCTGTGACATACCACTAAAGACCTCTATTCAGATGGGTCTATCATCTATCTACCTACCTACCTATCTCTAAACCTAAGGAATAGTCAGTCTAGCCAATTCCTATCCACCTAACCATCCATATTTCTTTCCAAAGACCCTGCTAGCTACCAGGCACTGTGTCAGGCTACAAAGGTGTCCAACTGACAAGGTGCCTGCTCTCCAAAAACCCGCAGTCTTCCAGGGACTATGCTATTAAACAAGTACCTGCAGCACAATGCAGTAAATGGCAGGATGGGGGTGGGGCATGCCAGGGAGGGACTCAGCCTAGGAGGGCTCCTTCTAGGGTCAGGGAGGGTCCTTTGGAAGCGTCATTTAAGCGGAGACCAAGAAAGATGAGCAGGAAAAGAGGGAGGGGACATTCGAGGCAGAGGGAACACCCTCACATGTGAAAGCCCAGAACTGATCATAAGATGCTGCCCCGCACCTCCCTTCTTCTCAGGAAGCCACCACATCTTTATTGTCACGCAGGCCTACCTCGCTGCTCAGAGGACCCTCTCAGCCTTCCTCCTGGCCTGTCTCCCACCTCTAGCCTCTGCCTTCCCAGTCCCTGTGCCCACAACGCCAGACCCTTTCTTCCAGGTCCTCTGATGGAGCCAGGCCCTGCAAGCCCTCCCCAGCTCCCCTGTGGTCAGAGAAAAGCCAATCTCAGCCTCAAGGGTCCTCAAGGGTCTGTCCCCACCCCCTTTGTGGGTTTCCCCCCCTCCTCCTGACCCCACCCCCACTCCCTCAACAACAGCAACCACAAACGCCTGTTCTCCACAACATGGTCGCTTCCCAGGCTGGCTGTCTTTGCTCTCAGCGGTTCCCCCTACAGAACAACCTTCTCTTCACCCTCCCTGGGACTTAACTCATATCCATCTTGCAAGGCTGACCACAAATGTCTCTTTGGCCAGAAATCCTTCACTATTATTCCACCCTCTCCTGAACCCCCTCAACATTCTCTCTGAGTGTGTGCATGCATGCTCAGTCACTTCAGTCATGTCCAGCTCTGTGCGACCCTGTGGACTGCAGCCCGCCAGCCTCCTCTGTCCATGGGATTCTCCAGGCAAGAATCCTGGAGTGGGTTAGGCCAGCCCTATTTCCTCTACCTCCTGTTACACTGATTTCTGCACATGTCTTCTTTACTTAGGGGCAGAATCTCATTCCTTGTAGAATTTCCTGCAGTGCCTGGCACAGTACTTTGCACATAGCATCTCAAAAAGAGCCACCGAATGAAAGAATGACTTACTGAACTCTAGATCCCACCCCCCTGTGAATCAGGAGGGCGCAGCGGCAATAGTTAAAGTTTCAAAGAAAACAAGTCAGAATTCAAATCCCAGCTCTATCGCTTATTAGCTGTGTGACCCTGGGCAAGTCACTTAACCACTCTGAGCCTCACTTTGCTCAACTTCAAAATAAAATCATACATGTTTTATTTTTTTAAATGCCTGATGGAGTATCTAACACACGGTAGAGGCATGTGATGAACGACAGGAAGTATTATTACATGCAGCATCCTTCTGATCAACTGTGCACGAGCACGAAAATGTTAGCCTGCCCTGGTTCCAGTGAACTCATGGTGGCTGCCAAGGATGACTGCTTTTTTCCCAAGTGCTTTTAAACCGTATGGTGAATAATGTGTTCTCCAAATCTTCTCACCAGCAATAGTAAGACTGATTATTAAAAACACAATTTGGTCTGGATCCATGCTCCAGGCCCCTCTCAAGATCTCTGAAATCCTCCCAGCCTCTAGCCATGATGCAGCTAGATAGCCCAAGAGTTCATCATCGCAACCAGTCCTCCCAGCTCTCCCTCCCCTCTGCCAATCCCTAAAATTCTCTCCCTGCCTTCAGCTGCCTTCCTTTCTGACCAGTGGCATTTTTGCCTTCCTTTCTGACCAGTGCCCTTTTCAGCCTAATTTCTTTTCAACAAAGCAGCATGAAGCCAACCCCAACAGATCTTCTTCTATCTTCTGCTTCTCCCTTGCTTCTCCTACTTACTTTCACCCTCTCTGCTTCAATGGAAGGCCTACCTCATCTCATCTTTCTTGCCAAGAACACAACTTTCAAATGCCTTTGGTCTGCTCTGGGTTTTGCAGCATTCAATCGTGGAACCTGCCAGCTCTGGCAATTCTGGTTGTGGGCTGCACCCTTTGTACCTCCTGATCTTTCTTCTCGTTCCTCTTACAAATATCTGTCTTTATACCTGAATTTATCCTAGGGCTTCCCAGGTAGTCATATCAGCCTTTTTAGACTGTTTTTCTCTCCTTCATTTGAATTTTCAAAATTTCACAATAAAAGACTCCCATCACCCTAGAAGGATCTTCCCATTTTAGGGTTTCTGTATGCAGAATCTCATATTTCCCCTGATATAAAAAAAAAAAAAGGCATTTTAAAGCCTTTGGTAAGACTTTAGATTGAGGTGGTACAAATAACAGGATGGGCAGGAAGACAGGGGAATGAGGAAGAGCAGATGAGTTGTATGTATGTTCTCAGTGAAGTCAGTGTATTCAATAAACATCTTCTGAGCGGATGGGGAAAAAGGAGTGAGATGAAGAATCAGGCTGAAAGATGAGAGGAGCGGGGCAGGGATAAAAAAGAGAGTAGAAGAATTAGGAAAAGAGGAGGGATTAGGAGATAGATGGAAGGATGAAGGCAGATGGGGATATATGATGGTGGATGAGAGGATGCTGGAACACCCATGAGATGAGAATGGGTGGTAGGCCGGTGAGAAGGCAGGAATCAACTTACTTCTTCTCCTGAGTCTTCTTGATGATGAAGGCAATGAACTTCTTAACCAGCAGGATGAAGATGAGGAGCCCAATGACCCCGCCCACGACACCCAGGATGATGAGGGTCACGGTGTTGTCCACTTCTTCCACTTCATGGTCAGAGAAGGGAAAGAAGAGGGGTGGAGAAGGAGAGCAGGAGTCACCTGGAGCACCATGGCAGCCCAGCAGCTCCCCAGCCTCCAACCTGGGCCTCTGGGACACGCCCACCCCAGCAGGAAGCAGGAGAAGCTAGAATATGGCATCCGTCAGGCTAAGGCATAACAGGAAGTCGTCCCTCTCCCCCTGTGCTCCACACATACGCCCTCCCGCAGACACCCACACAACAAGTTCTGGAATAACTCAGACTTGGGGACCACAGCATCCAGGTTTGACTTGACCCTCAAGCATGAGACTTTCATTGCCTCCTTCTAGGTTTCCTTTTACCCATGCAGAAAAAAAATTGAGAATCTCCCTGCAATACCTCTTATGCGGCCAGAAGACACAGGAGCCAGGTAATCTGGATTTCAACAACAGGATTTCCACGGTCACTAATGAGCTGGTCACTGATAGTCACTAATAACCTACAGCTGGTCACTTAACCCTTCTAGCCTCAGTTCCCTCATCTGAAAACTGACCTCCTGACTTCCCAAACCTGTTCCACCCACAATCTCCTCCATCTCTGCTGAGAAAACACCATCCTTTGAGTTGCTCTGGCCAAAATCCTTGGAGTCATCCTTGACTCCTCTCTTTTTCTCAAACCCCTATATCCAACCCACCTGAGAATCCTAATGGCCCTAACTCCAAAAAATTACAGAATCATGAGCATCTTCTCTGCAGGAATCCCACATCATCCAGGAGAGCAGTGGATCCCCAGGAACGCAAGAAATGCAACACGATCAGGATGCTTAAGCAAATTCCTTTTTCTCTGCTTCCATGCCTCGCTAGCCTTCCAGGCTCCATGATGCCCACCCAGTCTTAACTCCTTCAGCCCTTTCTCTAAACACGTCCAGTGTCAGGGTCACGGGATACCCTTATCACGTGTTCCCTCGTTGTCTAATTGTCCCACCATTGTTGGATTGGAATCCCCTCAACCAGGACTTAAGCTCCAGAGGGGAGAGACCATTCTTATCAATCTCTACTGGAACTTCCCTGGTGGTCCAGTGGCTACGACTTTGAGCTCCCAATGAAGAGGGCCCTGGTTCAAGCCCTAGTCAGGGAACTAGATCCCACATGTGGCAACTAAGAGCCCACACGCCTCAACTAAGATCTGGCTTAGCCAAATAAATAGATAAATATATTTTTAATCTCCTTTACTTTGGCTTTGCATGCTTTGCCCCATTTCAGTTATGTGTTTACTTGTCTTCTGTCCTACCCTGACCTGTCAATTCTTTGAGAAAGGCCACTGTGTATCATTCATAGCACTTTTTGGTCCTACATGGCATTCAATCAGCTGTTGCTAACAGAATACACAAGAGCAGTAATAATCAACACATAAGGAGAACTTCACAACACACTTCCATGTAGCTTCTGGAACTCTCACAGCAACCCTAAGAGAAGGCAAATCTTCATATGAGGAAAACAAGGCTTAGAGGGCCTCAGTGTATATCTTAAGCTATTCAGTGGCAGAATAACTTTCACACTAAGTTATTCGAGTTTCCAGATGTAACTCCAGTTGCCCTTGAAAGCATAAAGTGAAAGAAAACACCAATGGTCCATTTCACCATTACACTGAGATGGGTACCCACCCCTAGCCCCGTCCTTCCAACGCCACTGCCCTTGTCCCAGACCCATTACATACATTTATCAACAACTTGGAGGAAGATGGTGGCCTGGTGCTGAAAATCATTCTCCTTGGGGTTCTTCACGTGGCAAGTGTATTTGCCCGTGTCACTGAACTCCAGGTTCTTCAGCGAAATGGAAATATTGTTCATTTTCTCCTTTGTGGAGCCCTCCAGAGTGATGCGGTCATCATCTTTCAATTTCACCTTGGGGTCCGATTTCTCATTCTTCACAGTCCCATCTATGAGCTGTGTGGGAAGATGGGAGCAAGGAGGGGGCCAAGAAAAAAATCAGAGTCCTTTCTACAGTCATGACATCACTCCAGCCCACTCCTTGGGCACCTCTCTGCCCAGGCCAGGAAGAGCCCTTCCCCTTGGTTTCCTGCACTTACCGATATGTCTGTCTGTCTAACCTGGATTTTACTTGCTTCCGGCTAAACCCAATTTCTGTTACTAAGGTCTCCCTAGAATGTAGCATGACTTTTACTGCTTTCTTCATAAAAGCCTTTTAATACCACATAAAAGCCTGTTAATACCACACTCGCTTCCCTCTGTCATTCCTTCCAGCCTTTGCTAACACCTCATCCCCTATCTGCCTGAATTCTGACCCTCCATCAAGATGTGGATCAATCCCACAGGGCAGTGCATCAGCACCCTCTGAGTTCAGTGTTTAATTACATCCAGAGTTGGTATCTTGTGACTTCCAGTCCCCTACTAGGTTGCAGAGTACTCAAAAAACACCTGCTGGGACCTCCTTGGTGGTCCGGTGGCTAAGACTCCACACTCCCAATGCAGGGTGGCCTGGGTTCAATCTCTGGTCAGGGAACTAGATCCCACATGCCACAACTAAAGATTCTGCTTGCCACAACTAAGATCTGGTGAGGTCAAATACATAAAGAAACATTTAAAAACACCTGCTGACTCTCCATCTCCACCCCCAGCCAAAGCCCTGAACCCTTCTCTTCTCCAGCATCCCCTTCCATCCTTCCAAGGCCATTTCCCCAGCCCTTCTCCTGTTTGGACTCTTCTCACTCCCCCTCTCCAAGTCTTCCAAATGTCTTGTCTCTTCTGCTTTTTAAATTAAATTATTAATGTTTACACAAGCTAACCAAGTTTCCGGTATTTCTTCAGACCAGACAGAGGACTCGAGACAGGAATTCCAACAGACCCCAAATTCTGGCAACAAAAATCTAAGCATCCTTCCCACATAGACAGGCTCTGGAAAGAATACCGGGAGAGAGACTTCCCTAGTGGTCCAGTGGTTAAGAATCTGCCTGCCAATGCAGAGGCCACAGGTTCAATCCCTGGTCTGGGAAGATCCCACATGCCATGGGGCAACTAAGCCCATGCACCACAACTACTGAACCCATGTGCCCCAGAGCCCCTGCTCCTCAACCAGAGGGGCTGCTGCAGTGAGAAGCCCGCGCACTGCAACTAGAAGGCAGCCTCCACCAGCTGCAACCGAAGAAACCGTCAAAGACCCAGTGCAGCCAAAAAGAGCGAAATACATGTATTTTTTAAATAAATAAAAGGTGAGGGTGACCAAAGATGCATCCCTGGAGACCATCACTGAGGGGTCAGTCCAGAAAGGACCATAGCCTGGGGTGGGAGGCAGGGGTGAGGGGATAAACCCCGGAGGAGGATCTGAGCTGCCCCATCCCTTCTCCGGCTACTTACGATCTTGTATGTATCACTGCTGTTGTAGGACCACCAGAAGTGTAGGTTCTCGAACCCAAAGCAGCTGGAGAAGGTGCAGGGTAGCAGGATCTCCGTGCCGTTGACAGCGTAGATGGTGGTGGCCTTTCCCACTGACACCTCCAGCGACAGGGACACCGGGAGCAGGAAGAGACCTGTGTGAGGGGCACCACCTCCCTGAGTAAAATCCCACCAGAACCTCCAGCCTGCAGCCCTGGAAGGGACCTCTCCGGTGGAGTGCAGTGGCATGGTCAGGCAGGGATGTCTCTATTGCCCTCCGTGTCAATATTAGAAGATGGTTCTCTTGAACCGACTCTGCCTGGACCACCTCCGTGATTCATTCTCCCTCTTGGCCTGAGCTGGATGGACTTCTGAGCCTGTTAGTAACCCTTGTGACACTCTAAGTGACCACCAGGGGTCACCCCAACCCAGGAAAACCAGGTCCCGGCCTCCGGGCCGCGAGTCCGCGCCCCTTAACCAGCGGATGTGGTCCCTGAGGCCCCCAAGTGCAGAACCTGCGCCTCCTGTTCGCGCTGGGAATCTCCCCAAGGGCTGTGCGCCACCCCCTCCTGATATTTTCGGGATTTGGCGGGGCGGGGGTGTTGGGAGGCTGAGCGGGTCGCCTGAGGTGGCTAAAAGGAAAACGGCAGACACCGGCTCCTCGGCCACTCATCACGGACCCTGGAGGCTCCCACCCGCCCCAAGGGGCCGAGAGGCAGGGGGATGCCTCCCGCTGGACCTTGCTCCACCACCGAAAGGGACCTCGAGAAGAAAAGAGAGACAAGGCGGACCTGGAGGGCATCCCGCAGGGTGGGGTGGAACGGGGATGTCTTGGCATCACTCAGCAGCCGTGAAATCAGAGGGAGTAAAGCAATAACCTCAGAGAAAGTGAGGGCGGGAGACACTTTATGGAGGCCGACTCAGGGCAACAGGATGCTTGCAAGCAGGTGGCTGGAGTGGGCGCTGCACCCGTGGTCCCCTCCGGACCCAGAGAAGCCCCCCGACTCCCTGCAGCCCCACTGCGGCCTCTCATCCTGGGAACATCCCCACCCCCACCCCCTTCTTTCCCACACCTTCCAGTCCAATGCCATCGCTGCCAGTTGAGCAGGTGGCAGTTGTGAATTTCCACTCATGGCCTCTGGGCCCTGCCTTGTGAGTTCGTGAGTTATTGTAAGAGAACCTGGCCCTCCTGTCCTACAGAGTCCTTGAGGAAACCCCACTGTACCTCAAGGTCATGAGGAGGAGGGGTTTCAGAATTAGACACTAGCTGTCCTTGCCCCTGAATGAACCAGGGTCACCCCGGGTGAGGACTCAGAGTCCTCAGGTTCCCAGTGATGCTGAGAATAATGACCTTTTCCTGAGCAGAGATGTTGGCTAAGGCTTCGTATGAGTAATCTCATAGCATCTTCACCTCTCACCTGGAAGGAGGGTCTCATTAATCACATTTTACAGGTGGGAAAGATAAGGCTCAGAAGAGCAAAGTGCCCTGTGCCTTGGCCAAAGTCCTACAACTTCCAGAGGTAGTTGAAATGTGAACTGGAGTGTGACTCCAGTTGGGCAGTTGAGAGCAGACACCTGGCTGTACCACCTCCTATGCCAAAGTTTCCCTGGCATCTCTTCCCAGACTGTAGCTTCTCTCAACTACTTGGACCACCAGCCTGGCGTTCCCACAGTGTCAGAGCCTAAAGGACCTGGATGGTTTCAGGTTAGAGACACTAAGTTGCCACTGCCTGATTTTAGAGATGGGACAACCAAGACCCCAAATGGGAGGAGACTTGGCTGAACTAACTGGGTTTAGTGGCTGAGCCACTTGAGAACCCCTTTCAGGCCAGTCAGCTCCCAGCTCTGCAGGCAATTCCCAGAACTGTTCTTGTTCCCAAGACAGATAGGGTCAGTCTTTGTTTTAAAGTTGCCAACCTTACTCCCATCCTCATTCTCAGAGAAGGACCTCTTTCATCAAACTTAATTTCCTCATTATATTGATACATCATAAATCAGCTTCCTCTTGGTTTGCACACACGAGATAAGGATGCCTAGTGCCACCTGGGCAATGCTTTTTAACTTAGAAGAAGGAGACCTCTCCATCAGTCCAGTGGTTAAGACTCTGCACTTCCCACTGCAGGGGGCTCAGTTTCAATCCCTGGTTGCGGAACTAAGATCTCGCCTGCCATAAATAAGTAAGAGGAGCTCCATGGAGAGCCGGAGGCCCAACTCTGCTCTTAGGACTCCCTCAGCTTCTTCATGTCCTCTTCACTTCTGAAGGCAAAGCAGACTGCTCTTAACACAAAGCTCAGAAATAACAACCCATAGTCCAGGATCCCCTGCCACTGTCAACAACTGCTGGTATATGCTCAGCACTTCCGGCTACATATAAGCCCCACAGCCACGCTCTGAGTGGTGTACCGTAATAGCTCCATATTGCAGACACTGCAACTGAACACACACAGGTTTGGTAACTTGCCTAAGGTCAACAGAGGGGCTTCCCACATGGTGCTAGTGGTAAAGAACCCATCTGCCAATGCAGATGTAAGACACATGGATTCAGGTTCGATCCCCAGGTCAGGAAGATCCCCTTGAGGAGGGCAAGGCACCCCACTCCAGTATTCTTGCCTGGAAAATCCCATGGACACAGGAGCCTGGCAGGCCACAGTCCATAGGGTGGCTCAGAGTCAGATACGACCAAAGCAACTTAGCGCATACACACAAAGGTCAACGAGAGACATTTCTAGCATCCCAAAGCAAGAAAGTGCTACCTTACATCCTAAAACAGCAGATTTTGCCCACCAGAGTTCCAGTTAGTGCTGAGGGGTCATTTCAATTAGCCTTCAATCTTTGATCAGCCCCTCCGTGCCAGGGATTGTTCTAGAGCCGTGGCTTTCACAAAGCGTCAGAATCACCTGGAGGTGATTACAGCTAGCTCTGCCAGCCCCACCCCAGCAGTTTCAGATCCAGCACCTAGAGTGGAGCCTGAAATTTTGCATTTCTAAGAGGTTCCCAGAAAATGCTGCAATCAGAGATGACACTTTGGGCCCCACTGTGCTAGAGGATTTCTACCTATTAACTTCAACTCTGATTAGAATGCCGAAAGATGGGTATCATTTTTCTCATTGTACAGATGATACAATTAAGGCTCAGAGAGGTTAAGTCACTTGCGCAGGGTCACATAATAAATGGTGGATCTGGAATTGAGCACTGACGGTAAAATAGGATAGGCATTTTACAGGCACTGTCTCATTTAATCCTCATGATAATCCCAATGAGGTAGTTATTATTTTTATCCCCAACATGCAAAATGAAGAAACAGCCTCAGAGAGATTAACTTGCTCAAGGCCACACAACTGGTGAGTGGAATAAGCAGACTACAGACCGAGCTCTGCTTTCCACCACTCTGTGACGGTGCCTCTCCAAGGGAACAACGCCGTCAGGGCCAGCCCTCCTTAAAGCTCCTGGTTTTCCTTTCATTTCTCCCCTCCCTCACCACCTTGCCCCAGAGATCTACAGACAGGAGCCAGACATGAGATTACACCCCCCTGCCTAAAAGATGGCCTTCAATTTGGTTGTCTTTTTTTTTTTTTTTTTTTTTGCCACACTGCATGGCATGTGGGATCTTAGTTCCTCACCTAGGGATTGAACCCATACCCCCTGCAGTAGAAGCAAGGAGTTTTGCTTGCTTCTGGACTGCCTGGGAAGTCCCAAGAAGACAACCTTCTGATGGGAGACCTCAGTTTTGCCTCTCACCACCCCCACCGCCTCCACAAACCAAAGAATGGAGTGCAGTGTGGTGAAGCTCTCAGCAGAAGGAGCTTCCTGATGCCTACAGTGCTCCCTCGGAGCCTGAGCACGTGTTCCGGGGAGCACCACAGCACCAGCCTCTAGTGTCCAGGATCCTAGGGGAGACAGGGGGATCCAAGTCAGGGGCCAAACCCCTTCCCCCCAACCTCAGCTGGAATAGACTATCCAAGCACCAGAGATACCCATCAGAAGCGAAATCTTTTTGATCACGTTAAATAGAAGCAAAAACAAACAAAAAAAAAACAGTCCAGGACAGAGGAGAAAAGTACTTCTCTAAGGTCTGACTCATGACGGTGTGCATTTCCGCCTGATTAGTGTGCGCCTGTGTGGATGACTTAACTCTAATGTACTCAGGACTCCCAGACTCCCAGAGTGAAGCATCACCATTCCCACCGTAGCCTAGAAGGGACAAAGGGAAGGCAGAGATGTTTCTACGCTGAAGTTCAGAGTCCTGCCTGAATTAAAGCATCAGAGATGGGGAGCAAGCCTGGCTTCTCCACCGCACACCCTCCCAGCACGCAGAAGTCTTATCGGCCGTGTCTGGGAGGCTCGTGCACAGGAAAACCCGGAGGCCTGCGTCCTGTGCCTTCTTCCCTGTGAGCCTGTGCTAGGGGGAGAGAAGTGGGCAGAGTCAGATCTAGACCCACTAGAGGACTCAGAGAGGTACTTCAGCAGGATTACCAAGCCAGGATGCATGTGTCAGGAGGCACATGGCAGACCCCACTTGGCTGGCTGACCTTGAGAAAGTCAGAGGTGCTATATCCTCAAACCAGGGATGCCTGTCTTTTCTACCTTCTAAGCTTGGTATAAAGCTAAAAAAAACATGAGCTTATAAAACATGAGAAGGGCTTCAGTGAATGCATCCCTCTGGCCTGGGCTCTCTGCGGGTAGAGGAACATAGTGTTTAAAAGGAGGCAGAGGGACAGGGCTGGCCTCCACTGTAGGTCTAGATGTAACCAAGACACTCAACTTAAGGACCAGTGTCAGCCAACAATATCTCCAAGTCATTCAAGCACTGTTTTATACTTTCACCCTGTATTACTTCCTGGAGGTAATTATTTCCATGTGGCTACTTCCTCGGATAAAGAAGGACTTTCTTTGTCCCAAACTAAACTCTTTAGAATTTCAAGTGATCTTGTGTGTATTTCAGATTGGGGGTCCCTTTCCTGCATCGTGGGATGGGTGGGAACAAATCCTCCGACCCGTGATCCTGTGGAATTCAATCCTAAGCCTTGTCTTTGCTCACTAACTGCCGAACCATTCTCAGAACAGCCATTTTCTTGGCTGTTTTCTGATCGGCCCCCTCCTATCCCACCCGATTATGTCTAAGGATTGACTCAAGCCTCCCATTTATAGTAAAAATATATTTGTACAGGAAAATCTTATTAAATACACCAAGGGGGATCTCATATCTACCATCAGACGTTCCAAGTCAAATGCCAAGGCAGAAATCTTCTGCCACCTTTTCCCATATCCAGGTACAGTGATACTCAACTTAGGCCGAGAGGAGGAAAGAGGGGCAGCGTGGAGCACACTCTAAGTTTAGCTCCCCGGGCTTGCCTGGCAAGGCAGGCGGAATCGCGGCTGACTTTAATAGGGAAGCTGATACACTGGCCCCAGGGGAATCAGGTTCAAAGTAAGAGCTGGGAGGGAGAAAGTGGGCCAAGGCCAGCAGGACAAGACCCCTCCTGGGGTGCAGGCCCTGGGGGCTGTGGGAGGCAGGGGCTGAGCCAGGCAAGGCCCCTGGGCCCAAAGACAGAGGAAAGATTTCAGCTCCCTCTCCCTAGGCAACCTGCCGGCTTCCTGCCCACCCCCAGGAGCTTTGCCAGGATAGAAACATGCCCCTGAGACAGCGCTGGATGTTCAACAAAACCAGCTTTGCAAACAATTCCAAGCAGTGTGCCCATCCCTCCTCTTGCAGGCCATGGAATGGATGTGGCTTCTGCAGAGATCCTTACACCCTCAACAGGGGGGCAAGGTGGGAGAATCTGTGCCTGGGGTCTACCTAGCATGCTGGTCCCACCCGCCACAGCAGCCATAATGACTTGGGACCCCACAAGCCTGCATGTCCAAAAAAAGAATGAATCCCCAAACCTGGGGTCTTTCTCCTCTTCCCTGCTTTCCCATCTTTTTTGCCATGAACCGCTTATTTACCCTTTCCTTTTCCTTCCTCTGAGTGGGACTAAACACCCTCTGCTTAATTGCCTTCTCATTAAACAAGTCCTAATAAATACATACCCAGGGAAAGAGGGTTGGGCAACAGAGCACCCTCACAAGTGATAATTACACAGAGATCGCAGCAATTAAGCAGATCAAGCAACAAGGAAGGAGTGGGTAGGACAGACACTTAGGAAGGGACTGACACCTTTTAGCCTCAATTGCAATACTGCCGTCTTGAAAACTGTGTCTCAATTTAAGAAAGGAGCGTCTGGTCAGATTATCAAAAATCAGTTTCGTCTCAGCCTAGGAAATTGAGTTTGATGTGGGGAGAGGAAGCTGGAGGGGTAGAGGACTCCTGGGAGCTTACTACTCTGTACCCAGTTTCCATAGTTGTGAGAACAGCTCTGGGCCCCTAAGCCTCTATCCTTCCACACTCAGGCTCCCAAGCTCACTGCTTCTTCAGTCCATCAGCAGGACCCCTGCTGACCTTCCCCTGCAGCAGACTGTGGTTAACTGAGAGGCAAGTTGGTGTGACAAAGCCCCAGAGACCTGGATTCAGGCCTACCTGGCCATCAACTGGCTACACATCAGTGAGCAAGTCACCTTCTCTGGACCGTGGTTTCTACATCCTGAGGGGAGCTCTGTGCTACGGTTTCCAAAGCTCCTGCCAGCTCTGATGCTCTACTTGGCTGTCCAGTCATCTCTGCATCTCCCCTCCTGGACCAAGACCAAGGATGGTGTCTTCGTGCCAAGCTCAAAGCAATGCCACTGTGAGGTCTTATCAGTGGCTGCCTGGGCAACGTCCAGGGAGGGACTCAGGTTGTATTCCCTTGGCAGACAAAGGGGCAAGGGGCAGAGCAGCTGGGGCCAGTTCTAGGGTCTGCTGGTCTCCTCCTATGAATCACTCTGCTCTCTCCTGGGCTCCCAGAGGGTAGCTCAGGGAATCTTCCAAACCTGTTCCAATGGGCCTCTGTCCCTCCCTAGTCTATCAGCTCAAACAGTGCTTAGAGGATGTGGGGGTTTCCACCTGGAGAAAAGTACCAAGAATCTGTGCCTTGGTGTGTACACACACACACACACTCACACACGGTGTATGGTGGGGTTCCCCACAGAAGACAAGTTCTATGAATACTCTGGCACTCACATTCCACCAGCCAACCAGGCAATAGGAGAAAGGGAAGCCAGATGTGTTGATAAGCAGGCTAGTTTAATGGTGGTGTGAGTTTGAATTCCCCAGTGACCCCTTCCCCTTGCCATGGCCACAGTGATCAGAGATGAGGGGGAGCAGAGGGCCACTGTGCCCAGCCCATGAAGAGAAGCCTCGGGCCTCGCAGAGACCCACCTCTTAGGGTCACCGTGGAATCAGCACACCTGTGCCTAAGCTACAAGAGAGAACACCAGCTGTAGGAATGTAACAAAAGCAGCGGCTCCTGAGTGAAGGACATACTTTATCCCTGCTCCACCCCCAGGTGCTAACATGACAGGTCAGCACACGGTTTACATCAGCAGAAGCAGCAGTGGCCACCCTTAAAGACTTCTGTCTTCCTGTTTTCAGCCCAAATGCTTACATTGTGTGCCCAACCCGATGAGGGGAGCTGCCAAAAGCCAAATCTGACAAATATAAACAGGAAGAGGTGCAGGTGCCAGAGATGGAATCGGCTTACACTGAAATCCAGCTTTGACTTCGGAGAGGCTACATTCTGGACTACTAAATGTCATTCCCTAATCTCGAGGAGTTTGACGCTCAAAAGTATCATATGCATAAAATAGACACTAATCATCCGTTCCTTCTGTGGTCTCCGGATGTGCCTCCTTAGTCTTCATACTCATCCCAAAAATGAAGAGCCAAGAGCAGGTTAAACAGGTCCCACCGCCCAACCCCATGGAATCTTTACCTAAGAAGAGAGACAGGATCCTTCCTAAAAGGGGGAAATTCTTGGCAGTCCAGTGGTTAAGATTTGGTGCCTTCACTGCCGAGTGCATGGGTTCAATCCCTAGTCGAAGAACTAAGATTCCCACAAGTCTCGAGCCATAAAAACAAAAATAAAATTTAAAGGAGGGCTTGAACGATCCTCCAAGTCCCTCCAACCCCATCCAGTCTGCAGAGAAGGCAATGGGCACTAGAGGAAGTAGACAGCAGAGGAGCCAAACGGAAAAGGGGTTAGGAGGAAGGGGCGCTCCCCCGCCTTGAACTGGTGCACGCCAGGTGCCGGGGCAACACGCATTCAAGTTGCAAGGGGCTCCGGGCTGGGGTAGAAACCAGCGTCCCAACAACCACACGTGCAACCCACCGGGCATCTCCTACATCCGATCCCAGACGCGTTCCCCCAGCCGGCTTAAACCTCTGCGGCCCCAAGCTCCAGCTCCAGAAGCTGAACGCACTAGAGACAGCAAAGAACTAATCGCCGGGCTGGCGGATGGGATGGGGCGGGGTACGGCGCAAGGTCCCCCGGCAGCTCAGCAGTCCAAACGGCGTCCTGGAAGAAGCGGGAGCCGCTCATTGGGGGCCGCGCTCCAAAGCCCACCCTATCCAAGGTGCTGTTCTTCTAAGTGTCCCCTGCTCTGGGGGGAGGGGTGGGGGAAGGGTTGGGGCAAGAGGTAGAAGAAACCAAGCCGGGGCTGCCTTACCCAAAAGCCCAATGCCCAGCCATCTCGCCCGGGCTGCGCCTTGGTCCCGAGCCCCGGGCATCGTTCTGTTCTCTCCGGAGCGCCCCCGGGGCGCGGGGACGGGATACAGGGCACACCCGCGCTCGCAGCCCGCGGTCTGCAGTGGGGCCGGAGGCTGCCGGGGAGCTCTGCGCCGCTGGCCAGGGCTCGGGAAAGTTAGCGCGGAGAGCGCGAGGAGGGGGAGGCAGGGAGGGAGAGGAGGAGCCGGCTGCGGGAGCGGCCGCCGGGGGCGCGGGAGGAGAAGGAGGAGCCCGCGGAGGAGGAACGCGAGCAGGGCCAGGAGGCCCGCCGAGCTAGCACCTAGGCGAGCGACGCTGCGCCTCTGCTCTGGAAGCGCTCCAGCCGCAGGAGGGGCGGTGGCCGCCGCGGAGCCCGGGGCGCCCCCGCCTCCAGGTCCCGGAGCCCCAGGAGCCGGCCGCACCCCCAGCACCGCCCCCGCCCCCCCCCCACACACACCCCTGCTTCCTCTCCAGCTCGGGCTGGGTGGCTGCGGCTTGGCACTGCAGGGCCGCCCGCAGCCGCCCGCATCATCCCGTGCGCTGAGCTGCCAATTAGGAGGATAGTTTGGGGAGGAATCGAGGTGGAGCGTTTCGGGTGTTGGAAGGCTGCGATGTCTGCTTTGGGGAACAGGAGTTTGGGCAACGGCTCCCTCTCCAGGGGCCGCGTAAGGACCGCTCGGTCGCCCGCAGCCGGCACTGCCGCAGCCGGTGGGCGTGTGCGGGCTTGTATGTACACTGCGGCCGCCGACGCGCGTGTGTGCAGCCTTAAAGCCCAGCTGTACAGGGTCCCACGGACCCGGCTTCCAACTGCAAACTGCCCCCGCCACCGCACACCAACCTCTCCCATTGCTTCATGGACTCCTCAGAAATTTTGATGCTCCTGGTTACGGAATCGGGCCAGGCCCTACCGTTGGGTCCAAGCCCTGATTCACCCTCTGCGGAGCCCCTACTTCTTTTTTCCACCTAGGCCACCCCACCCCCACCCCGACCCTCCCTTTTTCCCCCTCTTCCAAGGGTTTCCTGTGTCCTTCAGAATCCTCGAAGACTCCCTTAGGCTCGCCTCTGTTTTGAAGTAGGGGTAGATTAGCCCGGGATAGGAGGGGGGTGGTCACAGCCAGGTCAGAGGGCTTTTCCCCAGAACCTCTGGAGTTACAAGGGAGCCTGTCTCGGGTGCCTCGGTTGGTAAAGAACCCACCAGCCAATGCGGGAGACGGAAGAGACACAGGTTCGATCCCTGGGTCGGGAAGATCCCCTGGAGTAGGAAATGGCAACCCACTCCAGTATTCTTGCCTGGAGAATTCCACAGGCAGAGGAGCCTGGTGGGCTACAGTTCATTGGGTCGCAAAGAGTCCTGAGGACTGAGCACACACACTCCCACACATGCACCCACGCACAGTGCTATTCCCAGTGGTTTAGTAACTCACATCTGCTCTCCTCCTCAGGCCCCCTACCCAACCATTCCAGCCCCCTCCCTCCACCGCAGGTCCTGTCTGCATTCCTGACCCTCCATCCTTCGCCTGTCTGGACACTGGTTCCACACTTGGAAACCTGCTTCCACTTCGTGGTCTGACCCCTGCTACAGCCCCCCCACCACCCACCTTCTTGACTTGAGGGTCCTTGGTGGGATTCAGAGATCATGGACCCCTTGAGGTTGTATGGGAAAGGCTGGAAGTCTATGTGGTTTTTTCTTTTTTTTCCTGGGAGAAAGATTCAGTATAGCTGTGATAGGGGTACAGTGGCTCTGGAGCTACACGCTGGGGAATCAAACGCTCCAGCGTTTATTGTTGGATGACCTTGAGCAAGTTATGCAATCTTCTGCAGAAACCTCATTTGAAATATGATGAAAGGGATGATATTTACCTCGTGAAATTGTTAAGGGCAATGCCATTCTTAGACCTGGGCAACAGGGGCCTCAGCCCTGGGCTGCTGAGTTTGGAGGGTCTCACTCTGGCCCTCTTTTGATCACACCCCCTCCTCCTCACTGGAAAAGTGGTTCCTGGGACAGCAGAGAAGGGTAATCCCTATACCTCATCTTCTAGACCATGCTCCAGACACCTGGGATCATGGAATTCTCTGTTCAAATGACCCAATTCTGAGCAAGCCTCTTCCCTGGGCCCATCCTCTCAGGAGCTGCCCATACAGAATGTGTATCTACAGGCCTGGGGAGAAGGCAAAGGGCAGCTGTTTGCAGAGGGTGGGGAGTGGATGGAACTTGACATTCAGGTGGAACCTGACATCCAGGCACGCATCAGAGACCCTATCCTCCAAGGACCAGGGAAGAGTGGACCAGGGAATGGCTTTGGGGCCTGGCCTTAAAATTAAGACTGAGAAAAATCCATCAAAGACAGAAGATAATAGGTAAGTTTCCACACTTTGTTATCTTGATTCTTAACTTATATTTAGACATATATGTAATTTCCATTTGTGTGCTCACCCCAAGCATCACAGACATCAGATGTAGACCTATGGAGACTGGATGAGATGCTGTTGTTTGTCCTTTAGTCTCTAAATTGTGTCTGACTCTTCTGCAACCCTATGGACTACAGCCCACCAGGCTCCTCTGTCCAGGGTTTCCCAGGCAAGAATACTGGAGTGGGTTGCCATTTCCTCCTCTAGGGGATCTTCCTGACCCAAAAATTGAACCTGCATCTCCTGGTTGCCAGGTAGATTCTTTACCACTGAGCCACCAGGGAAGCCCTGGATGAGCTATTATCACATGTAAAATGCTAATAGAGTTCTAGGCACAGGCTCAGCTCCCAGTACATTTTAGCTCTTATTATTCTCAAAGAGGTCTGGGGCCCTAAAAAGTCTAAGCCTCTTTCTGTCTCCAAGTTTGCACGTTCACCCCCTCCTTTGCCAGGAGGTCCCAGACACTAGATCCACAGGGCCAGGCCTCCTCGCTGCTCAATTTATTTTTACAGCAGGGGTTATGTTTCTCAGGAGCCGGAGCCTGAGGTGAGTCAGGAGGTGAGCCAAAGGGAAGGAACGTGACCCCTGCCCAGAGAATGGGGTTGGGAGGGGACAGAGCTCCCTGGGTATCTCTAGATCCTGGTGACGCGAAAATGTGCCAGTTTCCTCCATGCCCTCCACCTTCTCAGCTGCATCTCTGCTCACCAATTCGTAGAGCCAGAAGGGTCTTTACAAAATCCACACGCCTCCCAAATGAAAAAACAGGCGCAGAGAGGTAAGATGTGTGGGCCAAGGTCACAGAGAAAGTGATTCTTCAAGTCAGAATTAGAATCTACCCCATTATTTGATTCCCTCTCTCCACACCCCCAGCTCTCCTCTAAAGAACATCAGGAGGGCTCCACAACTGGGCAGAAAAAGTGTTTGAGAGATGCATTAGCAGCTAGAGGAATTTTACATTTAGAGAGCACTTTCCTCAAAAATTCTCGAAACCCTAGTCCATCGATTGATCCATCCAGGGATGCCAGGGGAGAGGGCAAGCAAAAGTCAGAATTCCTCTGTCCCACCTTTAGAAAACTACTTCTTTGCAGAGCCCTCCCTGACATAAACCGCCTTCATCCAACTCAAGAGCCCCAGTCTGGGGTCTGGGAGGGGGATGGGCAGGTACCTTGGCTCTTTCCTCCTCCTCCTCCTTCTCCTCCTCCTCCTCCTCCTCCTCCTCCTCCTCCTCCTGTTGGAAGTCCTAGAGGGCGGGATGGCAGCTGGGACACAGCCCCCAGCTGCACCCAGCAGGGTGGATTCCTGAGGGTAGGCTCCTGCACCCTCAGGTCTTGGGTGGCCTGGCTGAGAAATACCCTGAAGAGCAAGTTTTCAGGGAGGCATAGAGGGATTGGGCCCTGGGCCAAGGAGCTGTCAGGGAGCTGTTATCAGGTGGGAGGAGATAGGGCCTAGATTTAAGGGGAAAGGATTTTTTTTCTATGTGGGGGGGGTGATGGGGGGGAGGTGGGAAGTGGGGAGGGTTCAAGCGGTTCTTTGAGGCAGTCCAACAGTCCTCTCTGAGATAGGCGAGCCTCTCTCAGTTCCTGCTCTCGGCCTCCACCCCCGGCCCTCCCGGGAGCAAGATGGGAGCTAGGAAGGGGCGCAAGCACGAGATGAGGGTCAGAGTGTCAGAGTGTGGTGGGGACATGGCCCGGGCAGGAACGGGGGCAGAGCTCTGGCTCGAAGCCTTCCGGGAGATGCTCTTACCCGGGAAGGCACGCACCCCTGGGCGCGGTCCCACCTTCCACGGTGGGGGTAGGGGGTGGGGTGTTGGGGGGGGTGGTGATGGAAGATTCCATCCCCTATCTGTTCTCAGAAAGCGAGCCAAGACCCCGGCAGGGGAGGAAGGGAGAGATCTGGTGAGGTCTCCAGAGCTATTTTAAGAGGAGTTCCTTCTAAGTAAAGAGAACCTGGCAGGGAGCCGCCCCCCTCCACACCCCGGCTCCCCTCTCGCCCTTGCCTGCAGCTCGCCTCCCCCGCTCCCCCACAAGCCCTCGCGGCTCCTGTCCGGGCATTGCAGGTAACGGGGCTGGAGGGCAACCCTGCTGACTCGGCTCTTAGGGGCAGAGGACGAGGGGCTCTGCAGGGACCCCCCAAGCCCTCCACCTCACAGCCTCTCCCACCAACCATGGACCACTTGCATCAACACCCCAGAGCTTATAATCCCCGGTTATAAACAGAGCCCCAACCTCAGGACCGCGGGACTGCAGGAGCCAGAAAGCTCTGCATGAACTTCAAGCTGAACGCCCCCAAATCCTTCTGCCTCTGGGGTTGGGGTAGTGTGGATGTGACCTGGACAGACATTTGGGAACCTCTTTCTAGTGTACCTCAGTCTATTCGCTGCCCATCCTTACTATTCTGCCCCCACCCCCAACTCACTGCCGGCTTGCCCCAGCCACAGTCTCAGCATCCGCTGAAGTTTGGCAGGTGCTGAGGGGGTTAACCCGGACAGAGTGTACCTAACCAACCCGCAGGCACGTGGCTCAGCAGTCCAGCAAGGAACCAGTACTGGCCACCTTGCCTGCTGATCCCCAGCCCACTGGGCATCTGAGTTGGGGTGGAGATAAACACTTCCTGAACCCTTCTCGGGCATCTCCACTTTCTAAGGGCTCTGGGTGCAGGCAGGTAGGCAGCCACCTCCTCCATCCCTCCCTTCCTCTTTTTCTGTTTTCTGCCAGGTTCTTTCCAAACATCCTCTCAGGCAAAGGGGGGTGGGGAGCCCCAGACAGATGAGCTCATTGGGAGGAGGAGGGCAGAGAGAGGAGGAAGCTGAAATATCCTGACCAGAGAGATGCTCACCGGACTATCCTAAGCTGGAGAGGGGTGTGTGCCCTCTTCCAGGAACAGGCTCTGCTTCCCTCACAGCAACTCAGAGATGGGGTGAGTCCTGGGCATCCCTTTATTCTGGGCCACTTTGGGGTGGGGTGTGAAGCCCCACGGCAAGGTCTCTGCCACCCTGCCCAGCACCCCAGAGCTGTGTTTACCTCTCTGCTTCAGGGGTTACCATGCCTCCTCACTGCCTTCCCATCAAGGGAGGATGGGGGTTCAGGAGGGCTGGGGGTCGGAGTCATCGGGAAGGTGGTCACTGATCGCAGGGAGACTGCCTTGTCAGCTGAATGGCCAGATGTCCTCCCAGAACCCTAGACCTGGTCCTGCCACTGAGCTGGGCACTGGGACAGACTGACCAAGCCAGGAGCATAAAATGGAACAGAGCGCCAGGCAAGGTTCCCTGGATGTTCTGATCCCGTCTGCTATGAACATTTTAGTGCAGGAGCAGTGGATCTTGTAAAGTGAGGGGAAAGGGAGGGCATGGAGTAGGAGCAGAGCTATGACAGGGGCAGAAGGTCAGGATTTGGCCGAGAGGAAGGGAAGCAGCATGGAGAGTCTGCCCGGAGTGAAGGGTCGCCTGGGGAAGTTGGAGTGAGACACAGGCCGAGGAGGAGGGGTAACGATAGAGGCAACTGGTCAGCAAGTGAAGAAGAATTTTTATAGGTTTTCAGAAACCAAGAGAGGAGAGGGTGACCGGCAGAGGCCAGAGCTGTTTGCACAGAGCTGTGGGGTCAAGGGCCAGGCCACTCAGAGTGGGATGTTTGGGGCATGGACATCTGGCCATTCATGTTTGGGGCATCCCAAACATCCCAGTGGGGAGGCTTTGCCTCCGCTTCCAAGCACTTTTGCCCACCTCTTGTTGTCCACAGTCATTTTGAGACTGGCTCCGAGTCACCCTTCCCCCACCGACTCCTAGGTCTCTGGGCTGCAAGAGGCTGGTCCACTGCCCTTTGTCACAGTCTGATGTGATGGCTTTGGCATCGCTCCACCCTGGGTTTGAATTCTTTGCTAGTATTTTCTAGCTGTGTCACCTTGAATATACACATACTTTGTATAACAGAACCTTGGTCTCTTTATCTGTAAAAGTGAGAAAAGAATGCGTATTGGGGGAGTTGTCCTGAGAATTAAGTCAGCTGATGCACATAGAATACTGAGTTCAGAGCAAGGCACAGAGTAGTTACTCAGTAAAAAGTGATCATCCTTATTAGCCTAGCCAGCTGTCACTAATCCCCCCAACCAACCCGGCCCCACCATCCAAGCCCTCTGAGGCTGGATATGAACCCACCTGAGCTTCTCAATGTCTCAGTGGTAAAGAATCCACCTGTAATGCAGGAGATGCGTGGGTTCGATCCCTGGGTTGGGAAGATCCCTTGGAAGAGGGCATGGCAACCCACTCCAGTATTCCTGCCTGGAGAATCCCCTGGACAGAGGAGCCTAGTGGGCTACAGTCCATAGAATCACAAAGAGTTGGACACAGTGAAGTGACTGAGCATGCATGCATGCCCACAGCCCTTCCCAACAGCATCAGCTCCTGTGAGAGCCCACACAGTATGCATTTGAGCATGCTATGAGACAAGGATGGGGAGGCTGAAGACTATAGCAAAGTTGGGAGGGCGAAGGGAGGAGGGGGAAAGGATTGTCACCATTTTCTGCAGTTTTGCTTGAAGGACAAGGGATACTCTGCCCCTGCTGGAGGACCAAGCATTCAAGTTAGGCTTGGTGTGATCTTTGGAAGGAAGCTCCTGAGGGTTCCTAACTCCAAATTTCCACCCTCTCCCAGCCTATTTCCCACTGTGAATAGGGTTTTGCCACCTGCCCTCTCCCCACCATTGCTAAGTCAAGTAAAGATGACCAGAGCAGGCAGGTAGAAGGATGCAGAGGCAGCCTGGGATAGAGCATGACTGGAACATGGCAGCCAGACAGGACAGAATTTGCCCTTGCATGTGTCCTGTTCATCTTCAGCCAAGCAAGAGTTAATCCCACATCTGTCATTTGAATCCTAAGATGACGGCCGCAGAGGGACATCGCCAGTAAGTTTAGACAGATCTAGAAGTATGCCCTAATATATGCATCTTCTGGACAACACCCCCAAGCTAGGCTTGAAGACCTTCCGGGATCGCGATCTCATTACCTCAAAGAAACTCAACCCTCTGCACAGCTCTGACTTACGCTGGATCTATACCCGCCTCTGTCTGCCAGCTCTAATGTTTCACCCTGGGGCAGAACAGGACAAGGCTAATCCCTCTCCCCTGTGGCCACAGCCCTAACCACTTTTTGGCCATCAGCTGTGATGTACACTTCCCCTCCAAGCGGAACCCACCCTCTTCATTTGTCCGTTTGCCCACAGGGGGCTCTCAATCTGTTGAGGCAAACAGTTCCTAGTCCTCACACCACCTGTTCACAGGGAATTTGTCACAGCTGAGAAGCAGAGACAGCTACGGTCAGGACAAAGGTGATTTGCCAATGAGGCAAAAGGGAAAGCCCCTCCTATGGAATCCTGAGTTGCCAAGCAGAGCATCCAGTGTCCACTTGCCCCTCTTCCCTAGCACCTCATGGACCCTCAAGGTCATGATGGCCAGAGAAAAGAGGCTGCTTTGTGAGGCTTCCCACTACTAGCCTAGTGGGAGCACTCAACTCATCCAGTCCCGCCACCTCCATCCCACAGTCTTTCTCTCTCCTAGACAGAGATGTCCTCGGCCCCATAGAGGAGTGGGGTTCTAGGCTAGACTAATCTATTTGGGGGCAAGTTTATGTGCCATGTCAAGATGCTAGGATCTAGTTCTAAGATGAGCTTCCTTCCCCATCACCCTCTGGAACCCTCAATCACTGGGTGACTGGAGCCTGGGCTCCAAGGTGGTTGGAGCCTTGCATGTCAGCATGGTAGCAGGCGTCATGGCGGGCGTCAGGATGAGTCTGTGCAGGGCAATGCCACTAGGGCATCTGAGAAGCATGCCTACAGAGCCCAGCCAGCATGGACCTTCTGAGGCCCCGAAACGCCAAAGGAGGAGGAGGGCAGGAGAGCTAGTGGGGCCCATGCTCTGCCATCCGGCTGCCCAGCCCGCATTTCACCAGCCTCCTCTCACCTAAAGGTTTCTAGATACCACCCCACCCCTGCAAGATGGAAGGAAGACAAGTGGTCTAAGAGGGACTGGACACAAACCAGCCTGAAGAAAGTCACTCTACTGGGGTGTAGAAGAGGACTCAGAAAGGCAGCTAAAGCCAAGCTCTGTCAATAGCCTACTGTGTGACTTTGGGAGAATTACTTACCCTCTTTGAACCTCAGCTTTAAAAACTGCACCCTGACGAGAAGCCTGGGGCCTCTTCTTGTTCAGAGGGCTTGAAAGCCCTCTGGGGAGGGGCAGGCAGGCACCTGGGCCGGTGTGGGCTGCTGTGCTGAGCTGTGCCAAGCGCTAGGCCCAGACGAGGTGTGGGCTATGGGAAGAACAGGTGGCCTAGAGCCTGCTGGGAGATCCTGGATTGTCCTGGACTCATCAAGTGGCCTTAAGGAAGTCACTTCCCCAATCTGGTCCTCAATTTCCCCTTCAGGATAATCAGGAGACCTGGTCAAGTAGTCCCTAGGACCCGTCTGATGTAAAGATCTACTCCCTCCCAAACTCCGCCATTCTTCTGGGCTCTAAAACCTGTCCTAGAGACTCAGGCCCGGCACACAGACTCCTGTTCCATGGCAGCTGGCTGTGAGCAGGCCGATGGCCTGAGCCACGGGGGCTCCGGTGGGAAGCCAAGGAGCAGTGGGGATGGGGAGGCTCTTGTACAGGCACCTCGGCTGGGGGCCATGGGAGGCTGGTGAGCAATTCTGAACAGTGGGGTGGGAGCTAACCTTCCCCTGACATGGCAGTGCCTTCAACAATCAGAAACAAACCTGCCCCCAGGCCCCAAGCAGGCTGGGCCCCAAAACATCGATTTAGGGGAGACACCTGAGCCAAACCCAGCCCTCCAGAAGTCAGTTGTTATTGTTTAGTCACTAAGTCATGTCCAACTCCTTGTGACCTCATGGACTGTAGCCCACCAGGCTCCTCTGTCCATGGGATTTTCCAGGCAAGAATACTGGAGTGGATTGCCATTTCCCCCTCCAGGGGATCTTCCTGACCCAGGGATCAAACACACGTCTCCTGCACTGGTGGGCGGGTTCTTTACTGCTGTGCCACAAGGGAAGACTCCCATGAGCCAGGCCCAGCTCCGAGGTGTCCTCCAAGGCTCTGGTGGAAAAGCCCTGGGCTGAGTTAGATGCTGTGTCCACCCAGAAGGAACCAGCCAGGATCCTAGCACCTTCTACTCCTGAGTCCACGTCGCTTGCATCAGTTTCCCTGTTAGGTAAAGAAGCATCCTGTCTAACATCAGGTCCTTGGAAGGACTCCAGGACTCCAAGGACAGACATTCTTTTAAACTAAGGTAGCTTCAGTTCTGTCAAATACCAGCCACCTCTGCTTAAGGCTGCCACCTTCTATCTGGCTGCTTTCTTGGGGAGCAGCTGCCAGCATTAGGACTATGAGTGTTAGGCTCCTCCTGGAATATTCTAAAATGCATCTGACCACTCACCACTGGTGAAGGTCTCTGGATTACCAAGGAGCAGGCAAAAATGAGAAAGAAGCTAAGAAAAAAACAGGAACCAACCACTTCAGCATTCCCTTGACATTCAGAAAGTTGAGGCTTTTCTTATTGGGTGAGCTTCCTAGGCAAGGGTTTGTGTGTGTGTCTGTGTGTGTCTGTGCGTAAGAGAGAGAAAATGCAAAGAGAAACATAAGAACAGGAGGCAAGAGAGAAAAAGACTGTATGTGCCTAGGGGAAGCAGAACCCCAGGGCCAGGTGGTTGCTTTTGGTCCTACATTGAGGGCTGACTCATCAACACAGCACTAGGATACAGCGGTTCGCAGATGGGACACGAGCAACCTGATTCCACCCCGCAGCCACCCTCATCCGTGAAGTTGCATGAGGGCAGACTCTGCACCAGCTGTCGTCTATTTTCTGTGAGCCTGAAACAGATGAGATGTCTGCCTAGTCAGAAGCAGCTTAGCAACAGGGAGCAGGAAGGCTGGCCCATCCACCCCCAGAAAGAGTAGACAGCAGCAGCATGGCGGTCAGCCTTGGGGGCTTGCAGTGCAGCCGTCCAGAAATAACCAAGAGCCCCCCAAGAAGTGGGTGTTTAGCCACCCTGTCCCCAGGGTGCTTTCAAGGTGGATGGAGTCGCCCAGGATTCTGGGAAGGCCACGAGGGGAAAAGAGGAGACATCTGACAAGAGGGGAGCGGGACGACCTCATCCTTGATGGGGACCCGGCAGTGTCAGTGACGTCACCAGGAAAGGAGTAGCAGGGGCCCCTGTGACGGTCCTGGCACTGCTTCAACTTGCCCCACCCCCTGAAAAAAGTCACACTTGAGGGAGGTCCAGGGGAGACCGTCAGTTTATTGCAGCCAATACATCCAAGCAAGGAGACACACCGCGGAAGAAACTCAGTCTGCTACCGAAAGCAGACCCCTCACAGCGGTTGGGTCACAGAGGACCACCTGAGTTTCTCTCCCCACCACCTCTTCCATCACCACATAGCACATCAGTCCTAGAAAATGCATGAGTAGCTGTGTTTTCCCCTCCAAGTGCACAAACAGCCATGAGAACATTCCATAATTTGCCTTTGATGAATCAACTCAAAATATTGAGAAATGATTGTTTCCCCCCCCTCCCCCAGTATAACTTTTGGGGTGGATGTAGTGAGATGTCCTATATTTGTATATATAATATATCTCTACCTATATATAGACTATGTACAAACGCATCGGCAAGCTTCAATAAAGGACAACATCAGCAAGAGGCACAGCAAAAGACACAGGCTGTCTATCCTTAAGACGCAGATAGGAAGAAAAATCTCTTGATTCATCACCCGTTCCAATTGCATCAAGCCATTCCTATGGCCTGGGACTATCTTTTTTGAACCTAGCCAGTATTTTCATTTGTCCATCTGCTTAACCTGACCTTGCAAATACTTACCAGCCCGGCCTCACCAAGGAGATTCACAAGGAGAAATACGCATCCAGCTTCTCCTTTTTATAAATCGACAATAAACTGTGATTAGCCCAGAGCCAGGGGGCAGATAGCTATTTCCAAAGCCAGTTCCAAGGCACCTCAAGGCATTTCAGTCCTGAAAAAGTGTGCTTTGTTCTTCATAAGCTAAACTCCAGGGTTGGCCAGCCCACCTCTCTTTACAGGGACCCTTAATTAGGAGAAAGAGACAGATAGGGGGCTCCGAGAGAGCAGGAGAGGCAGGAGCAGTTGAGAAAACCAGCAGAATGCAGTGATGGGAATGTGCAGCTGGAAGCAGGGCTTGAGCCCCGTGGTGCAGGAGGAGGTCCACGCTAGAAAGAAGGGTGCCGAGGGGACATCTCACCGGTCTCCCACCTCTACTCGCAGAAGCCCCATTTTGTTCCCAACCTCATCGCCTTGGGGGAGGTAGCTCCATGAGGCCTCTGAAAGAGACTCTTAAGAGGCTTGGGAAGAAAGAGCATATGAAGATGGGCCCCTGGGACAAAGGTGGGTTCCTGGTCCCTCCCCATCGGCTCAGGCATCTCAGGCCCCTTGGAGAGGCATTGCTCTCCCTAGGACCCTCCAGGTCAGGGCAGAGAAAGGAAGGAACCCGAAAGTCTCAGGCTTCTTTTATAGAGAGTAGAATTTCTTAGAATAAACCTAGGGAATCTTGCAAATAATTCCCCTAAATGTTATGAAAAAGAAGAGCTCCCAGCATCTGCAGATCCTTCCTCATCCTGGAAGAGGAGAGCACTTAAGAAGTTGCCCAAAAAAGTGAAATCTGCAAGGGGCAGACGTGTTATTACAACCACCCTTGATCTCGGCTGGAGATCAAGGTGCCCACCACCCGCCTCTCCCCTCTCAGCTGGTTGGCTTCAAGGATGGGCAATGTCCACCCACCCCAGGTATCCTGGGGGCTTAGCCCACCCCCCATTGGCAGTGTGTTGATTGGCAGTTAGGTACTGATGACTTAGAATTTCCAGATGAGCCGGACTCATCCCACCTAGGAGCTCTCAGGCTGTGGCCCATCCCCAACTCTGTGCGCACTCTGCCTGGCCTCTCACCCTCTTCCCTATTGTATCTTCCCTTTTTCCTTCCTTTCTTCCCTTCCCAGGGCCCAGATTCTAGAATCTCTTCCTTCTTCTCCTACTCCAGCCCTGGAAGCAGTAGCTGCAGAGGTGGAATTAGATGCACCCAAAAAAAAAAAAAAAAAAAAATCATCTTGGTTCCCCATAGTGCTGACCTAGCAGTTCCCAGCTCTGTTATGGCTTTGTGTACATCCCAGCACCTGGCCCAGTGCCTGGCACATAGGAGATGCTCAATAAATGGATGGTGAGTTGAAGTGAATTAAAGTGAATCGCCCATATGCTATTGCTCTCTCCCCTCTGCTGGGCAGAGGCAGAGAATGGTCCCAGAGGCTGCTGGAGTCCTGTCTCCACCCCATTTCCCCAGACTCCCATTCTCGGGTTCTGGGCACTGACTCCCTGAGCCTGGGCAGGGCTTGAGCTCCGAGAAAGATTGGCAAGTGCTGCAGAGGGTCCGCTTGGGGCAGGGTGGGGCATTCCGGCAGCTCTGCCCTCCCACTGCCATCACCCCATCCCAGCCTTAGTCGCAGCCCGAGGGATGGGCTCCCAAGAGGTGAGTGGGGCTGGAGGAGCCCGACTCCCTCTCCCCATCTCTTCCACAAACTGTACCTCTGTTGAGTCAAACTGGAAAATAAGAAACCCAAGGAGAAACAGGCCCCTTGGTTTCTGTGAATGTGACCCTCAGTCTCCCGGTCTGTAGTATGGGTGACTAGGCTAGTTGATCTCCGAGGGCCTTCCAAGGCAGTTTCTGTCTGTCTCTCTCCCTCTCCTGAGGTTTAAGCAATTCCCTCTCCGTGTGAGTAAAATGGCAGTGAAAGTTGGCTCCCCACAAATGCTACTCTGCTATCCACAGAGAGAGTCGTCCAGGCGGGGGAGGGTGTAACATGGCTCCAGATGTGACATGGCCACACGGTCTCAGAGGCTTCCCTCCCGGCCAAAAGCTGGATGAAACCCTGCTGAGCGCGGGAAAGTTTGAGCAGAAGTCCCAGTGAAGCCCTCCACTCTGTGCACCAGCTCCTCCAATGTGGCTCCCACCCCCTCCCTCCTCATCTCCACACCTGAGGCGGCTCCTGGCCCAGTGAGAGCTGCCACCCTGGGCGAGAAGGCAGTTGACCGTGAACTCCACTCTACAACAGAACCCCCAGCCCCTTGTCTCTCTCTCCGCTAACTTTGAACTTCATCTCCTATTAGTGGGTAACTGTGGTGAAAACGGACCACCAGCCAGACAGACCCGACCCCTGCCCCATGGCCTCGCTCAGCAGGCCTTAGGTACTTTTCTCTGCCAGAAGTCCCAAAGGCTTGGCAGCCAGGGGAGACCCAGGGGCATCTGTGGAAGCAGACGAGGTGGGGAAGGGCGAGGAGTAGAGATCCCGGGGCCAAGGCTTGTTTCTGGTTGCCTCCAGCCCCTGCTCCCCTTCCTTCCACACCCAGGAAACGCACAGGTGTCCCTTCAACAAGCCCCCAAGTTACAGGAAGCCGTCACCACCCCCATGAGGAGGCCGCCCGGGGCTGGGAGCCGGGCCATGCGCCCCGGGCCTTAGAGGGGCAGCCCCAGAGCCCTGTCCCACCTTCAGGCCCCCTCTGAAGCCACCACCAGATCAGCCCACGCCCTGGGCAGGGTGGACAGCTGGTCCCCTCCTCTCTCTCCGCGCCCCTCCCGCAGGCCTCCTGCCTCCTCTCAGGGGCTGGCAGTTTTCACCTCGCTTCTCCCCCCCCCTCCCCCCACCCAGGGCCCACACATCCCAGACGCCCGGCAGGTTTCTCAAATCAAAGAGAGGTGGGTCACTCTTGGTGCAAGGGACAGGAAGGGAGGGACTCAGGAGGAGGCCCCAGGCGGGCCCCGGGGTCCTGGCTCGAGAGAAGCACACCGAGAGAGGGCAGGCGGGGCGGGGCGGGGGAGGGAGGGGCAGCGCACGGGAGCGGGGCCGCAGGGCCGCCGCCGTTACTTGGCGCCGTCGTCCGCGTTGCCCTCTCCGTCGGTCTTGCCCTCCTCCTCAGTCTTCAGGTCATCCGTGCTCAGTTTCTGCTCTTTTTTCCTCCTCACGCACTTCACCACCATCAGCACCAAGATGACCACTGCCAGAAAGCCTCCGACGGAGGCGCCCACGATCACGGCCACCGTGGAATCCCGCTCGGGGGGCTCTGGAGAAGGAGAGGAGACAGACCCGCTGAGCAATAGGGCTGGAAAAGGGAGTCCCGCCCGCTGGCGCCTGCTCCCTGCAGCGGGCGCGGGGTGGTCCTGCCTTCACTCTCCTGCTGGAAAGCTGCTGCTGCTGCTGTTAAGTCGCTTCAGTCGTATCCGACTCGGTGCGACCCCATAGACGGCAGCCCACCAGGCTCCCCGGTCCCTGGGATTCTCCAGGCAAGAACACTGGAGTGGGTTGCCATTTCCTTCTTCAATGCATGAAAGTGAAAAGTGAAAGTTAAGTCCGACTCCTAGCGACCCCATGGAGGAGCCTACCAGGCTCCTCCGTCCATGGGATTTTCCAGGCAAGAGTACTGGAGTGGGGTGTTATTGCCTTCTCCGTGCGGGAAAGCTAGTCATAGCCAAAAACCAACCCAGCCTCTCAGCGCCCGGCCCACCCCATAATTCCAGGGCACCTGAAATAGCCAGGGGTGGGTGGTCCAATACTGTATTGAGGCCAGTGGACCCAATCTGAGTCCCAATTGTACTGTTTTTCCTTTTTTTTTTTTTTCCACACTTCTTTAGTAACATTTCTTTTATTAAAAACTTCTCTTAAAATTTTTTTAATTTTTAAAAAGTAAAATATAGAAAAGCTGCCGCACTCCCATATACTCTTCACAGTTTCACCAATTATTAACATTTTGGCAACGCTAACAAATTTGCCAATTTGTTTTATAAACCTTTTATTCTATATTGGGGCATAGCCGATAAACAGTGTTGTACAGTTTCAAGTGAACATCGAAGGGACTCAGCCACACATGTACATGTATCTGTTCTCCCTGAAACTCCCCTCCCTTCCAGGCTACCACATAACATGGAACAGAGTTCCAAAGGCTCTACAGTATATCCTCACTGGTTATCCATTTTAAATATACCAATGTCTGATTGCACTATTTTTTTAAGTTCTCTTTTTTAATTAATTATTTATTTGCACTGAATCTCAGTTGCTGCCTGTAGGATCCTTAGTTGTGGCATGTGGGATCTTTAGCGGCAGCACTCGAAGTCTTAGTTATGGCATGTGTGATCTAGTTTCCTGACCAGGGACCGAACCTAAGCCCTCTAGATGCAGAGTCTTGACCACTGGACCACCAGGGAAGTCACTGTACTATTTATTGTGTGACCTTAGGTACCTTACAAAGCCTTGGTTTTCTCATCTGTAAAATGCGGATGAGAAAGGGTTGTATGAAGATGAAATGAGATAATGCATATAGAGAGTTTACCTGTACCTATAACTGAGACATAGTAAGTGTCCAATAAATGAAAGCTGTTCTCAAGATTCTTAAGGTCATGATCATGATGGATAGCATCATCAGGACTCTTGGAGACACAGTCCTCAAGGACTGGAAGGAGTAAAATAGATGCCTTCAACCCAGCACACGCTGTGGCTCCCACCCCGCAGGAGGGCACAGCTCCTCCCAAGGCACCCACTATCCCTGCTGGAGAGTAGCAGGCTGGGAACGGGCAGGGCCCCCCTCCCCCCCCAGCAGCCTCTCACCTTCCATGAGGACCTGCAGATAGATCTTGCCGTGGCCGCGGTGGCGGTCAGGTGGATTCATGATGTAGCAGTTGTAGGTGCCCTCATCCTCCAGCTGCACTTTTTTCAGGGTGACTGACACGTCATACTTGCTGGGGTTCCCCGAGAACTCCACGCGGTCTCGGAACCGCTCCAGCTTCAGGTTAATGATCTTCATGCGGAACTGGAGGAACTGAGTGGGGGCAAAGGACAGGACAGGGCTGGGGAGCTGGATGAGCAAGGAGCTGCAAGGACAGCAGGACCCCCCTCCTCCCTCCCCCGCCTTTACCTGAAAGGGAGGCAGTCACCTCCAGATCTCTACCGCCCTCCCAGGGCCACCCAGGTGTGACAACGCACCTCTGCTGAGGCCCTGGGGAGCAGACAGCCCACCGGGGTATGCTGCAGTCCTGGTCCAAGGCAGGGACAGGTGGTGGGAAAGGGGGCTTCATGCTGTGGGGCTCCTGCCTCCTCCCCCATCCCCTGCCACCATCCCAGGGCTTACCATCTCCTCGGAGCAGTTGTTACACTCCTGGTAAGTCCAGTTCAGGGAGAACTGTTTGTGGTTCACGGTGTAGCAGGAGTTGAAGGTGCAGGACAGGCGGGCATCAGAGCCATTGAGGACGTTGAGGGTGTTAGGTACTGTGACTTCCATGCTCCTCCCTGGTGGCACTGTGGACAGAGTCACACCCAATGAGGATTCTGGCTGACGCTGCCAGGGAGGGGACAGGTGCGCCCGATGGGGAGTGGGGCAGAGCTCGGGCAGCTGGCTGAGTCCCTTGTGGCTGCAATTTGTCAGGGGAAGGGGTGGAGGGGAGGGCAAAACTCCTAAGGGGTGCCTCATGTGGCCCTTGGAGAGAAGTGGGGGACAGAACAAGGCTGGGTGAAGAGAAATCAAAGCATCTGTCAAGCCAGGGACAGACAGATGGCCTTAAGCCCTCCCTCCACCTGACTGTCATGACTCCACAGGACTGTCATGGCCACCTGGTGGCTAAAGACCTTGGACAAGGCACTGCATTATGCTGGCCTAGCTTTCCCCTTCTTGCCACCACTTCCAACCATCTCAGCAGAGCCCATGCCCTTCCAGCTGCAGCTGCGGTGGGTGTCTCCGGGGGCAGGCAGCCTGGAGGACAGATGCAGACCCACATACCCCAGAGCAGAGGAAAGCTTGTGCACTCAGTCCAGCCCAGCTCCCTCCTCTTCCCCAGGGTCCTGGTGGGGATGGCAGATGAACAACAGGAGGGAAGCAATACCCCAGAAGAACAAGCACAATTCGAAGGGATCAACCGATGGGTCTACAAGGACAGGAGTCCCTTTAGGAGACATCAGGCCTGGACTGCAAAATGCCAGGCTGGATGAATCACAAGCTGGAATCAAGACTGCCATGAGAAATATTAACAACTTCAGATATGCAGATGACACCACACTTACGGCAGAAAGTGAAAAGGAACTAAAGAGCCTCTTGATGAAGGTGAAAGAGGAGACTGGAAAAAGCTGGCTTAAAACTCAACATTCAGAAAACTCAGATCATGGCATATGATCCCATCACTTCATGGAAACAATATGGGGGAAAAATGAAAACAGTGGCAGATTATATTTTCTTGGGCTTCAAAATTACTGTGGACAGTGACTGCAGCCATGAAATTTAAAAAAGCTTGCTCCTTGGAAGAAAAGCTATGACAAACCTAGACAGCATATTAAAAAGCAGAGACATCACTTTACTCACAAAGGTCCATATAGTCAAAATGTCCATAGTCATGTAGGGAGGTGAGAATTGGACCATAAAGAAAGCTAAGTGCCAAAGAACTGATGCTTTTGAACTGTGGTGCTGGAGAAGATTCTTGACAGTCCCTTGGACAGCAAGCCCAGCAAACCAGTCAATCCTAAAGGAAATCAACCCTGAATATTCATTGAAAGGACTGATGCTGAAGCTGAAGCTGAAGCTTCAATCCTTTGGCCACGTGGTGCAAAGAGCTGACTCATTGGAAAAGACCCTGATGCTGGGAAAGATTGAGGGCAGGAGGAGAAGAAGGTGACAGAGGATGAGATAGTTGGCTGACATCATCGATTCAATGGACATGACTTTGAGCAAACTCAGAGATAGTGAAGGACAGGGAAGCCCGGCATGCTGTAGTCCATGGGGTCACAAAGAGTCAGACAGGACTGAGTGGCTGAACAACAACACAGAGGAGAAATAGTAATACTAAGTATCAATCATTCATTCATCCATTTACCAAATATTTACCAAACATTTCTAAATCACCTTCTCTGCCCCCCCCCCGCCAAACACTCAGTCTAGGCCCTAGAGTTATTGCTGTGATACAGGCAGAGATGCTGTAACTGAGTTTGTATTCTAGGGAGGGGGCAGATGTTAACAGGGAAAAGATAATAATGTAACTTTAGTGATACAGGGCAAGGGCTGTAAATAATATAAGGTGCAGGGTGCTGTTTGACATCAAAAGTCAGGGAAGGCTTCCCCAAAGGGTGCCCTGTAGGTGGGCCCCACTAAAGTGAGGGAGGGAGAAGTTTTCAAATTTTGAAGGAAGCCGGGGCAGCAGAACATCCAGAGGAAAGTTCCAGTGGTTGGAATGAGCATCACGTGTCTGGGGCACAACCCAGGAGGTGATCAAAGGGGCAGTTGGAGACAGCTGAGGTCCCAGACTTAGGCAGGGACCAGGCTGCCATTCTTCTGAGAAAGGAAGCCGCTAGAGGGTGCCCAGGGAGCAGCTAGGAGGCACAGAGTTCCCATTAGACACGGTTCAATCCTAGCTCTGCCTTCTGTCAGCTGGGAGAACGTGGGCAGGTTCTTCCACCTTCTGAGGCTCAGGCACCTCCTGCATAAAATGCACCGATGATACCTACCTGCTGGGGTTATTGTAACAATTAAATAAGACAAAACATATAAACCAAAGGGTAGAGTAATTCCCTGGCTGTCCAGCGCTTAGGACTGCACTTCACTGCGGTGGCTGGGGGTTCAGCCCCTGGCTGGGGAACTTAAAATCCCGCAAGCTGCACAGCATGGGCCCCACAAAAATAAAATAAAGCAAAAGGTAGCCTAAATTCTCCTCAAGCTCTGCCCCATAGAAGGAAGGGCTTCTGGAGCACTCTCCTGGCAGGGGCACCTTGGAGCCTGGTCCCTCAGGACAGCCCCTTGGAACTCCCTGGGATCTGGCACAGGGAGCTCCTTCTGCAGAAGTTGTTTTTTGTGCCAAGCTGCGGAGGCCCCACCCCAGGCACTGCAGCCTGGAAGCAGGGATAGCAAAGTCCTTCCGCTCAGCTCATCCCTGGGGATGAGTGGCCAGGGCCCAGCAGGCAGCACTTAAGAACAGGGGATGCTCAGAAACATCCTGATGCTGGCCCCAGAGATCAGGACCTAACCATAGACAGCGGAGCAGACAGGCGGCCCCACCTGCAAGGACAGGCTGCTAGGTGTGCTGACGTGCATGTCAGGGGAATATGAACTGGGGAGGCTGAGCTGCCGGCCCAGAAGAACAAAGCCCAGTTCCTACCTCCCCACTCACAGCCGTTATGAAAGCGCGGAGCATGGCGCCAGGCTAGGAGGAGGTGTGCGGAAAATGCCATCTCCACCCCCGCTCTGCAGAGGCGGAGGAATCTGCAGGGAAGGAGCCTGGCAGGGCCTTGTCCTGAGCTTACCTCATATCCCAGGAACATCCTCCTTCTCCCGCACCTTCCCTGGGAAGGGTCTGCCCTTTCCCAGGGCTCCAGAGCAAAAGGAGCCTCCAAGAGACATCAGGAAGTAGGTCGGGTGAATCTGCGTAACCCATCCCTGCCTCTGTCCCGCCCCAGCCCACGACATCACTCCACACACAGAACTTGAGCCCTACCAGGAAACCCCTCCATCTTGAAGAAGCTAGCACCCTTCGGGGAGGTCGGGACTCTGGGGAGCGAGGGGCCTTTTCTGGCCCGCAGGAGGGAGGCAGACACAGAGATGCAATGCGGATGCCTCCTGCATCCCTACCGCACGTCCGGCAGGAGGCACCAGGCGGACACGTGTGCCCTCTAGCGGCCAGAGAGGTCAATCGTCAATTCCCAACTGCAGAGAGGGAAACTCGGGAATTGTATCCACAGATCCAGCTCCATCATCTTACCAACGAGGAAAAGGAGGCCTGAGAAAGACACACAGCGAATAGGGACAAGCCGGGGCCGGAATCATGGTCCCTGACTCCCTGTCCAGCGCCTACTTCCACCTGAGGCCTCCCAGGATCCCAGCTCAGGGCAAAGTCTTGATGTCCTTTCACCAATCCAGGCGGTCCTTAAAGATGAGTAAGTCATCATGCAACACAGGCAGAGCTCTGAGCAAACTTCTGCCCTCCTGATGAACTCTGCTGCTTCAGGAAAGTGGCGGAATCCACAGCTAAGGCCACAAAAGGACTTCATAATAACAACAAGGGCCTTACCATGTGCCAGGCTCTGTTTAAGCACCCTACAGATATTGCCCTATGACCACCCCCACTTTCCAGGTGAAGAAATGGAGCACAAAGAAGTAAATGAATAGCCCAAGTTCACAGCTAGTAAGTGACAAAGCTAGATTGGAACCCAGGCTTCTAGGCTCCAGACAGAGAGGGTTGAGGGGTGGAGATTGCGTGAGGGTGTGGGTTTTATTCCAAGGGGTCCCAGAGACCAGGCCTCCTGCTGTCTGCAAAGCAGGTCCTGCGCCATAACTGTCAGCCCCCAGGCTGGCCAGAGGGGAATGGTCTTATTTAAAATGAACTTCCATACAAGACGGAGCTTCCCAGGTGTACTAGTGGTAAAGAACCTGCCTGCCAATGCAGGAGATGTAAGAGATGTGGGTTTGATCCCTGGGTTGGGAAGACCCCTGGAGGAGGGCATGGCAACCCATTCCAGTATTCTTGCCTGGAGAATCCCATGGATAGAGGAGCCTGGTGGGCTATAGGATCACAAAGAGTCTGACATGACTGAAGTGACTTAGCACACGTGCACCATACAAGGGAGCCCATGGTCTTCCTGGACCAGGTCTAGAGCCTGGGTCTCCTGAATTCCAGCTCACAGAAAGGATATGATCAACAGGGGTACAGTCAGGATGTGGCTTTTGATGTTACCAGGGCCCAGGGCCCCTCATTTTCTCCTAAGCGCATCTGGGCATCATGGGCCCCATGTCATACAATGGCCCATCCTGCAGAGATCATGAACATTTGCTCATTACCGTCAAACACTTTCCTACAGAGACTAGGAGTTAGTTCTCCTCATGCCTCCTTCCAGTCTATGAGGTAGATTAATTTTTTCTTGGTTAAAAAAAAAAAAAAAGTTTGTCTAAGCAGAGAAATTGCCTCCCACCCTTCTGGAGCACATGGCCTCCTGCCGCCCCTGACTCCCAGGTGAGTGTGACATGCAGTCTATCTCCTGGGCTGCCTCTCTATTTAGACCTATCACCTCAGGGCTCCCTTCCCAGGCCAGGCCACCCCCATGCAGCCATGAAAGCCCTTGTCCTCATCACCCCTCACCCCCAACCACCACAGGCTCCCTGGTACTTTCAGGATCTCGTCCAGGCTCCTGGGCTTCCAAGCCCTTTACCATCTGGGGCCAACCAGCATCCCAACCTCATTTCTGGCTCCCAACCCTCCATACTTCCTCCACTCCAGTGACTCTAGAGTTCTTGTGGTGGTTTAGTCGCTAAGTTACGCCCAATTCTTGCGACCCCATGGGCTGTAGCCTCCTGGGCTCCTCTGTCCATGGGGTGCTCCAGGCAAGAATATTGGAGTAGGTTGCCATTCCCTTCTCCAGAGTTCTTACTTTTCTGAAAACACCACCTTCCTCCACTCCTCCATGCCTTTGCACGAGTTTTTGCTCCAGGTTGGGACGCTCATTCACCCTGCTGCACCTGAGCCCTCCTGCTTATCCTGCAGACCCCAGCTAACAAGGCATCACTTCCCCAGCACCTGAACCTTCTCCCCAGCCTTCCAGACCCATAGGCAGAGCAGTATCATGGCCAAGACTGGTGCTCTCGTACCCTGCTCTGATCTCAGGCAAGATGGTTCACCTCCCAACACCTCAGCTTCCTCATCTGTAAAATGGGAGACAACTATAGGCCCTACCTCCTAGGGTTGTTGTGAGGATTACATACTAAAAAAAGCTCATGGCAGTGCCTGGTACGTGGTCAGCCTCACCAAAGGTTAGCCGCTGTTATTATCACCATTCGGAGAAGGCAATGGCACCCCACTCCAGTACTCTTGCCTGGGAAATCCCATGGATGGAGGAACCTGGTAGGCTGCAGTCCATGGGGTTGCTGAGGGTCGGACACGACTGAGCAACTTCACTTTCAGTTTTCACTTTCATGCATTGGAGAAGGAAATGGCAACCCACTCCAGTGTTCTTGCCTGGAGAATCCCAGGGACAGGGAGCCTGGTGGGCTGCCGTCTATGGGGTCGCACAGAGTCGGACACGACTGAAGTGACTTAGCAGCCGCAGCAGCAGCGTTATCACCATTGCTGTAGTTTTATAGCACGTGTGATGTGGCGTTGTTATTTATGTTCCCAAATCCCTCGGGAGACTCTGGGGAGCTGATTCTTACCCATCTTGGCATCCCTGGACCTAGAACAGTGAACGACACACAGGGGACACTCAGTAACAGTCTGTAGGGGGAAGGGAAGGCCTCTTCCCCTGTATGTTCATGCACAGTGGGCTTGAGTGAGGACCAGACTCCACTTTCTAGGCCTCACCTAATATGACCCAGGGGCTTCCCGGGTGGCTCAATGGTGAAGAATCCACCTGCCAAGCACAGGTTTGATCCCTGGGTCGGGAACATCCACTGGAGAAGGAAATGCCACCCCACTCCAGTATTCTTGCCTGGGAAGATCTCATGGACAGAGGAGACTGGTGGGCTACAGTGTCCACAAAAGAGTCAGACACGATTTAGTGACTAAACAATAACAACAACATAATCCAGACTCTGGTAACCAGTCCAGTGACTACGGAGCCGAGGCTCTTGAGGAAAACTCCAGGAAAGATCAATCAACTGGATTGCTTCCAGCTGAGAGCTGGTCTCGCGTGCTTCTGCTGTGTATACAGCAGGTTGACCCACTGTCCCCTGTGTCAGCTCTACAGTCACCCCACAAGCCCAGCCCCTGTCGCGGCCCCACCCTTCTCACCTGCGGCGTCCCGCCCTCTCAGGGACTGCTGCTGCTACAGCCATCCAAGTTTCCTTGTCCACCTGACTCCTTGGCCTTGGAGTGCCAGGGCATGCCTCATCACAGCACCAACCAAGTCCAAGTTCAAGGGCCTCACTCTTGAATCCTCCCCCCATCCAGGTTTGCAGAAGCTTTCCTCCCACCACCACATCACAGCCCCCACACCCTGACTTCTTCACCCCAGACTCCACCTTCACCTGAGCCACACCCTGGTTCAGGTCCACCAGACACCCTCCCTAACTTCACTTAGGGAAGGCTCTCCCTCCCACAGGAAGCTCTCTCTAACTCCCGGAAGAGATCGCCTGTCCTGCTTCCCCATCTCCTTATACACTGGTCACTCACCCAGCTCCCCTCTTTTTGCCCGTACTTAAGATTCTTTAATCCAAATTGTTAGCATGTGCTGTGCTTAGTCGCTCAGTTGTGTCTGACTCTTTGCAACCCCATGGAATGTAGCCCACCAGGCTTCTCTATCCATTGGATTTTCCAGGCAAAAATTTTGGAGTAGGTTGCCATTTCCTCCTCCAGGGGGATATTCCCAACCCACGGATCGAACTCAGGTCTCCCGCAGGCGGATTCTTTACTGTCTGAGCTACCAGGGTAGCCCGAGAATACTGGAGTGGATAGCCTATCCCTTCTCCACGGGATCTTCCTGACCCAGGGATCAAACCAGGGTCTAGTGCGTTGCAGGCTGATTCTTTACCAGCTGAGCTAACAGAGCCCATTTTTAGCATAGCAGTACCATTTCTCAAACATTGAGGGCAGGAGAGTTCAGTGGTTAAGAATGGGCTGAAGTCAGACAAGCAAGGGTTCAAATCTCAACTCCCTTTAAACTATTCCTGGGACCCTATTGGGCAAGTTACTTCTCTGTGCCTGTTTCCTTATCTATAACATGAGAATCACAGCATATCTGCCCCACATGATTACCAATCGCCTCAGGACTAAACAAGCGCAGTGCACGGATATAAATGTTAACTATCATTGAGCATCTGCTGTGTGCCAGACTCAAAAAACCCCAGGCAGTAGATATTCTTCAGTTCACCCAGGAAAGAGGTGAGTAACCTGTCAATCCGTTCTGTTCAGTCGCTCAGTCGTGTCCGACTCTTTGCGACCCCATGAATCGCAACTTGGCAATAGTATGAAGTAAATGACAAACGTGGCTTTAAAACCAGATGGAATCCAAGGCTCATGCTCTTTCTACCACCTTAGCTTCTGTAACACTCTGTTAATACACCCAATAATCCAGCAAAGCTCATTTGCCTCATCGTGCAGGCTGCCAGGGGCCCTGTGCTGTCTCTGTTTAGCACTCCAGCCCAATAGCCAGCATGTATGCTAAGTCGCTTCAGTCGTGTCCAACTCTTTGTGACCCCATGGACTGTAGCCTGCCAGCTTCCTCTGTCCATGGGATTCTCCAGGCAAGAATACTGGAGTGGGTTGCCATGCCCTCCTCCAGGGGATCTTCCCCATCCAGGGATTGAACTCGCGTCTCTTATGTCTCCTGCATTGGCAGGCAGGTTCTTTACCACTAGCGCCACCAATAGCCAGCACAGCATGCCAGAGAAGAAGAGAGAAAGAGGGTTAAAGAGAAGGAGTGAGAGAGAGACTTTGTGATAGGGAATATTCCCACTGACCGCCCTTGGACTGGATCCTCAATTGCTACGCCAGCAATGAGTAAGTTTAAGAGCAAGAGTGAAACTACCTTGAAAGCAGACTTGCAAGTAACTCCTTTACCCACCTGCCCACCAGGAAGTCCATGAGTGGCCAGGTATGAAATTAGCATTTGGATCTCTTGACAGTCTGCAAGCTGGGTGGTGGGGGCAGTGCTGGGCAGTTTGGAGACATGATCTAAAGGGCCACAACCACCCTCAGTCCATGAGTTGCTTTTTTTTTTCTCCTGATCCCTTCACCTGACCCCTCCTCCACTCCATCTGGCCCAAGCCAGAGAGCTTCTTCATCAGTGCCTGCTTCAGCAGTTCTCATCCCAATGCAGAGATCATTCCTCAAGCCTGCTTCCCACCTACGCCCCCACACACAGCAACAAATCAGTGGTACAGATTTCCAGGAAGCCAGACCCAGACTCAACTTTCTGCCCCCTACTCCACCATCGAATACTCTTTTCAATACCCTAAATCCGCCAGATTCTGAAGATTCACAGACATTAAGTCCCAGATCATCTGTAGCGGCTGAAAGCAAAAATCCATGAAGAGGCTCTGCAGATCAACCTACCCTCTGCCCCCACCCCCACATAGGTCCATTTCAGGGAAATCCACAGAAAAATCACTTCTCTTGACACCTCCGGGGAATTCTCAGATCCCCTGACCCAGCATTTCTGTGACCAGATCACCCCAGCGTTAGGCAGTCCCCGGACTGCATTATGCAGTCCCCCAGTCCCAGCACCTCTCTCCCCAAGGACACCAAGGGAACCACAAGCAATGTCTTCTTTCCTGCCCCCGGCCCCCATCCTCCTCCTGTTGCAGCTGCACTTCTGGACCCCTCAGGAGCATGCAGATGTGCAGTCTAACTTACCCAAAGAGAAAAAGAGACTGAGCCCCGTGAGACTGAAGGCAGGGCGAGGTAGCCAGGCATTTCTGTGCATTTTCAGACTGAGATGTTAGTCGGGTGAGAGGGGAGAGGGCGATTTGAGGGGCCGAGAGCTACGAGGGAGGAATGGTTAGGTGCTAAAAAAAAAATGCACGGATGTACTTCAAAGACACATACAACATTAAGGAACCTTTATTTCCATCTCTCTAATATGGCCGGCTTGTATGTTGCTGCTAAAAAGAGAGAGGGAGTGTGGAAGGGAGAGAGAAAAAAGTGGATGGAGTAAATTTTGTGGTTAGTGGATTTCAAAAAGCAGGTGGGAGGGCATAAAAAAGTCTTTCTGCAAAGAAAAAAGTCCCTCCAACAGCAGCACTGAAGTATGGACTGCTTTTCTTCTTCACTGGGATGATTGTTGGGGTTTGAAAGTTGTTTGAGGAACCCATTTATCTCAAAGCTGCTGAATCCCTTTTTTGGGGTGAATTCTTTTTTGTCATTTAAAAACACCCAAAAAAGGAGATGATAATTTTTGTTTACTTGGAATGGGTTCAGGAAGTAGGCTGGGAGATTTTCAGGAAGTAAGAACTTCCTCATTTTTCTAGCATTTCCACTAAAAACAGAACAGCAGATTGGTGTGAAAATGTCTAGGAGACCTTATAATCAAATGTAATGTGAATCCTGATTCAATCAAATCAATAGTAAAAAGACATTGTAGAGATCACTGGGGAGAAAACAAATATGGACTGGGTGTTAGATTACATTAATGAATACTTCATTTCGGGGGTGTAATAAAAAAAATTGTGGTTATGTTCTTTAACGTTTTTTCTGTTATACGCACTGAAATGTTTATAGTTGAAATGATAGGATGGATGAAATTTGCTTTCAAATATTTCAAGAAAAAAATTATGGGGGGAGGCCGGTGACACAGGAGACGTGGAAGTTGTTGACTGCTGAAACTAGTGATGGATGCAAAGGTTTACTATATGTCCACTCTTCTGTTGTGTATGTTGGAAAATACTTCCTTAGAAGAAAAAAAGCTAAAATAGTAAGTAAGAGAACTTGGGGTGTAGTACCCACTCTTCCAAGGAGATATTTGAGGAGAACACAGACTCTCATGCAGCCACTACATGCCCTTGTGATGGGCCACTGAAGAGCCAGGAGGGAGCCACTTGCATCTGAGAGCATTAACTCTGTACCAAGTCTGAACAAGTCTCTACCTCGATATAAGCCTGGAAGAAGTGATTTCTTCTCTCTTTTTTAAGTTTATTTTTTAATTGGAGTATAGTTTCTTCACAATGTTGTGCTAGTTTCTGCCCTGCAACAGCATGGATCAGTACACAAGTATCCTCTCTCTCTTGAGCCTCCCTCCCGCCTCCCCCCATCCCAGCCCTCTAGGCCGTCACAGAGCTCAGCTCCCTGAGTTACACAGCAGCTTCCCACTAGCTGTCTAGTTCACACAGGGTAGTGAAACAGGAGATACATGCCCACCCCCCAGGGTAAAGCAATTGGAGATTCATTCCCTGTGGAATAATAATATAATATATACGTAAGTATTAATAATATAATTCCCTGGTGGCTCAGACACTAAAGAATCTGCCTGCGATGCAGGAGACCCAGGTTCGATCCCTGGGTCGAGAAGATCCCCTGGAGAAGGGAATGGCTGCCCGCTCCAGTACTCTCACCTGCAGAATCCCATGGACAGAAGAGGCTGGTGGGCTACAGTCTATGGGGGTACAAAGAGTTGGACATAACTGAGTGACTAACACAACAACAATAATTGTTGTTCAATAATTACATGAATTATGAATAATATATATGATTATGTATTCATATAATATTCATTATATATATGAATAATTATATGAGTGAATTATAATTATATGCTGTTGTTCAATAATTACAATAATAAAAATGATATAATACTGTAGCCCACCAGATTCCTCAGTTCATGGAGTTCTCCAGGCAAGAACACTGGAGTGGGTAGCCATTCCCTTTTCCAGGGGGGCTTCTCAACCCAGGGATCCAACCTGGGTCTCCTGTATTGTAGGCAGATTCTTTACTGTCTGAGCCACTAGGGAAGCCCTAATATAATGTAAGAGCAGGACAATTAAGGGAAGAGGCTGGGCCCTGCCTAGACAACATATTTCTCATTCTTGAAGTCAGGAGACCTCCCCAACCACATGTGCACAGAAAGGCTCCTTGGAGGTTAAAGGGGGATTGATGTCAATGGATGCTCTACCCACAGGCCTTTGCAGTAGAATTCATCTTGGCTAAGAGATGCCTGTACACACATGGAAGGATCCTGAGATATGCCAAATATAAACTGGCAACTCAAAATGAATCAGACAACTCAAAATGATTGGCCAAAGGAAAACAGGAAGAAATGCCCCACGTAAGTGATTTTAACTGCCATAGGAGCACAGTTCAAGGACTTTCCCTCTGAGTTCGCACGTGTGTCTATGCACACATCCTGTACTCTTTTTTCCTCTTAATAGCTACTTGCTTCCCTACTTTCTGTCTTTGTGGAAATTCTTTTCTGCAAAGCCAAAGGGCCAGGCCCCTAGTCACTGACCACTGGTCTAATGGCCAGGATCTGGTGCACTCACCACCACAGCCTGGCCTTGCTCTGTGGCTGGGAACCCAAGCCTCCCTCCAAGCAATTGCAGGCCGAGGCCACCTGAGATAAGTAGTGTATATGTGTCAACGCTACTCTCTCAATTCATCCTTTTCCCTTTCTTTTTGTTAATTGCAATGAGGAAACAGAGGACAACAGGGCCTAACCCACTCAAGTTCAGTTCAATTCAGTCGCTCAGTCGTGTCCAACTCTTTGTGACCCCATGAACTGCAGCACGCGAGGCCTCCCTGTCCATCACCAATTCCCGGAGTTTGCTCAAACTCATGTCCATTGAGTCGGTGATGCCATCCAACCATCTCATCCTCTGTCATCCCCTTCTCTTCCTGCCCTCAATCTTTCCTAACATCAGGGTCTTTTCAAATGAGTCACCTCTTTGCATGAGGTGGCCAAAGTATTGGAGTTTCAGCTTCAACATTAGTTCTTCCAATGAACACCCAGGACTGATTTCCTTTAGGATGGACTGGTTGGATCTCCTTGAAGTCCAAGGGACTCTCAAGAGTCTTCTCCACACCACAGTTCAAAAGCATCAGTCCTTCAGTGCTCAGCTTTCTTTATAGTCCAACTCTCACATTCATACATGAGTACTGGAAAAACCATAGCTTTGACTAGACAAACCTTTGTTGGCAAAATAATGTCTCTCCTTTTTAATAAACTGTCTAGGTTGGTCATAACTTTCCTTCCAAGGAGTAAGCATCTTTTAATTTCATGGCTGCCATCACCATCTGCAGTGATTTTGGAGCCCAGAAAAATAAAGTCAGCCACTGTTTTCACTGTTTCTCCATCTATTTGCCATGAAGTGATGGGACCGGATGTCATGATCTTCGTTTTCTCAATATTGAGCTTTAAGCCAACTTTTTCACTCTCCTCTTTCAATTTTATCAAGAGGCTCTTTAGTTCTTCTTCACTTTCTGCCCTAAGGGTGGTGTCATCTGCATATCTGAGGTTATTGATATTTCTCCCAGCAACCTTGATTCCAGATTGTGCTTCTTCCAGCCCAGCGTTTCTCATATGATGTACTCTGCATATAAGTTAAATAAGCAGGGTGGCAATATATAGCCTTGACATACTCCTTTTCCTATTTAGAACCAGTCTATTGTTCCATGTCCAGTTCTAACTGTTGCTTCCTGACCTGCATACAGGTTTCTCAGGAGGCAGGTCGGGTGGTCTGGTATTCCCATCTCTTTGAGAATTTTCCACAGTTTGTTGTGATCCACACAGTCAAAGGCTTTGGCATAGTCGATAAAGCAGAAATAGATGCTTTTCTGGAACTCTCTTGCTTTTTTGATGATCCAGCGGATGTTGGCAATTTGATCTCCGGTTCCTCTGCCTTTTCTAAAACCAGCTTGAACATCTGGAAGCTCACGGTTCACGTATTGCCGAAGCCTGGCTTGGAGAATTTTGAGCATTACTTTACTAGTGTGTGAGATGAGTACAATTGTGTGGTAGTTTGAGCATTCTTTGGCATTGCCTTTCTTTGGGATTGGAATGAAAACTGACCTTTTCCAGTCCTGTGGCCACTGCTGAGTTTTCCAAATTTGCTGGCATATTGAGTGCATCACGTTCACAGCATCATCTTTCAGGATTTGGAGTAGCTCAACTGGAATGCCATCACCTCCACTAGCTTTGTTCATAGTGATGCTCCTAAGGTCCACTTGACTTCCCATTTCAGGATGTCTGGCTCTAGGTGAGTGATCACACTATCGTGATTATCTTGGTCATAAAGATCTTTTTTGTATAGTTCTTCTGTGTATTCTTGGCACCTCTTCTTAATATCTTCTGCTTCTGTTAGGTCCATACCATTTCTGTCCTTTATTGAGCCCATCTTTAACTTGAGCCCACTTAAGTTACCTATGATATTAATAGTTAAGGGCCGGGCTGGAGTCAGGACTCAAGCTGAGGTCTGTGTGAAACACTGCATATATCCAGTAATCCATATCACCTGTTACCAGGGGAAGGCGACATGAGAACTTCCCTTGGGTTGTTTAGAGACACAGGGAAGAGAAAACCAGAATAGATGAAGCAAGATGCCTGTGTGTGTCTGTCTGTGTGTGTGTGTGTAACAGAATGCAGAAAGAGTCAGGGCACAAAGGAATCAAATGGGAGGCCAGCACAGTGCTGAGTTCAGAGCAGACACCGGTGCCGCCTAGCTGCCCAGTGGTACCCTGGATGAATGAATGAGTGAATTTGGAGAGGGATGGGACATCATCCACATTATCGAGAAGGCAGTGAAATCTAGCCCAGGCCACTGAAGCCATCCTAGGTTGAGGAGGAGTGAAGTGGGTCAAATTTGGGTGGCAGTTGCTGAAGGCAGAGGTGTGGGGAGAAGACCTCTGAGCTTCTCCGCACCAGAGGTGCTTATCCGCACCTGATCTTACAGAGACTGTCGCCAAAGTGCCTCTCTCACTTCACTGGCTCTAACTGGCTCATTCACAGAGCTCACAGCCCAAAGGAAGAGAAATCAGAGAAGGAGAGATGGGGTAGCCTAGGAGAAAAGGGTCTCCTGGTGGCCACAACCCTCAGATCCCAGGCCTCCTCTGCCATCAGCACTGGCCTGGCTCTCAGGTGTGCTCACAGGGATACACCGGCATCGGCCCAGGGTCCCCCCAGCTCCCTCCCAGCCCCTCAGCCCAGTCCCAGTCTGCAGCACCATGCTGCCGCAGGCACATGTCTAGCGGAGAGTTTTGGTTTGATGTAGCCGGCCTCCTCCTTTTTCTTAACGCTGTTGAGCATGCCTGTGAGGCCCAGGGAAGCTGCTTGCTTACCCAGCTCACTTGGTCTCACACTGGGTCCAAAAGCTTCTATTTGGGGGACATCTAAGAAACAGACCCAGAAGTTCCTTTGCCTCTATCCAGAATTTGGCTAAGAGAAGCCAAGCCTGTGACTTAGTATAGCCTTTGTCCAATTCAGCTCTCCAGGACCAAGAGTCAGAAGGCATTGGATCAGGGGAGAGGCACCCTGGCAGGGTGAACTGGGAAGAGAGCAGACCTCGAGCCTCCCCACAGCTCAACCGGGCTTCCAGATGCCCATCTGCTTCAAAAAGGTATGCCTTGCCCCAGGAGCCAATAAAAGCCTGGGAAGCAGAAACTCAAAGAGGTAATCAATAATCTGCAAAACAAAGACACCACTATTGAAGACGGGCTATCTGGGGAATGGGGCCCTCTTTTCAGCATTTCTACCCAGTGCCATTTATCCCTGAAGACTGGATTAGACAACACTCAATTTTCTATCCTGCTGGCAGAAGAAGAAGAAAGGAAGGTGGTTTCCTTTTGCCTTTGGAATTCTTAGTTGAGGCTACAGAGAGCCCCCCTGGGTACCACTGCCTTACTGGACCAACATCCTCAGCCTCGCCTGGGAGCTCCTTAGAAATGCAGAGTCATGGGTCCCACTTCAGACCCAAAGAATCGGAATCTGCATGTTAAACAAGATCTTTAGATGTTTCTTGAGCACATGAAAGTTTAAGAAGTAATGCCTTCAATGAATATTAAAAGGTTTGCATCCCAGGAGCAAGAAGCAGTACAGAGGCCAGGTATGGGAGGCTGGGAAGAAGGGGCTGGCGAGCAGGAACAAGCTTGGGATTAAATGTGTACAGCACCAAGTGGCCTGCTCAGGAGTAACAATTTCACTCACCTTTCTTCTCTGCCCCGACCCTTCCCAAGCCATTCTGCACCAGGCAAGGTTCAAGGTTTCTCTTACCCCATGTAAGAGCTTCACATCATGGTGTCTCTACTTTTGAAGTTTCCTGTTCCAGGAATGCCCTTTCTCCCTTGTTTGCTCAGCTAGCTCCTAGTCTTTCTTCAAAAATCTACTAAATGACTTCCCTGGTGGTCCAGTGATTAAGAATCTGCCTGCCAAAAACGTAAGGGACACAGGTTTGATCCCTGGTCTGGGAAGATCCCACATACAGTGGGGCAACTAAGCCCGTGCCCCACAACCACAGAATCACACATGCTCTAGAGCTTGAATGCCACAACTACTGAAGCCCGAGGCCCTAGAGTCTGTGCTCCGCAACAAGAGAAGCCACAATGAGCAGCCCGTGCATTACAACTAGAGAGTTGACCCAGCTCCCAGCAATGAAGATTCAGTGAAGCCATAAACAAATAAAAATTAAATAATTTTTTAAAAATCTGCTACAAAGTAACCCCTTCCTTGTTGTACCTACATACTTCTCTCTGTGCTGCTTGACCCTGGGTCCGCTCACTCATCAGTTCCTTCATACAACAAACTCAAATATCTAATGTCCCCTGTGTGCCAAACACAAGGCTAGAAACTAGAGACATAGACATGAATGAGAACCAACTCACTCTGTGAAAGTGTACCTTCTAGACAGATAAATGTCTCAACTCTCATCTATGGTACCCCTGGGATTGCTTTAAGCCAGGGAGTATTGTCATTTTTTGTTTATATATCTTACCTCCCCAACTAGACTGTAGCTCCTTAAAGACAGGGGTTCTGTCTTATTCTTCTTAGTTTGTGCTAGGCCACTATTAGTCCCTGAGGAGATGAGAATGAATGTATGAATGAATATCTATTTCATGTCTTGGGAAAGAGCAGAAACTCCATCAACCTGACCTTCCACAGCCAAAGAGTGATGGAACCAGGACTGGGAGCCAGGTTCAGCCACCCTATTCCCTAGGAATTCCATTCAATGAAGGATTTTCCCACATGGAGTCAGATACTGCAACGCTCACAGAAAAGACCTAAAGCAGGATCTCTAAAGAGTTTAAGATCTCTCAGAGAAAATAAAACCCACACCCATGAAACAATTAGAAAACATCAGATGATAAAATCCAGTAAGTGTAGAGACACGTAGAAATGGACCATCACCCAAGCAAGACTCAAGCAGGTCCTTGAAGAAATGTTTATTTGGGCAGGTAAGAAGAAAAAGAGAATTCTAGACAGGGGAACACCAAGAGCAAAGGCTCAGAAGCACAAAAGACAAAGGTATATGGAGCATGGGGAAAAAATGGGAGGTGTGGATGGGTAGACAAGATGTGCCCAGTGTCAGAAGGCCATGAACATACAATGGGGAGTTCAGACAAGGGTTTGGGGAGTTCTGGGACAAAGTAAATCACTATTGCTCTCACCATCTAGGAAATATGAAAGGGTTTAGCTTTCTGTGAAAACTCCAAGTTCCCTTATTTTTTGATGAAGAAGGGGTGTTTCAAGAGTTGGTTTTTATAGAAGTGGTAATGGGCCACCTGATCTCCCTTGAGGAAGAACAAACCACATTTGCAAACCAACTGGCCAGGACAGAAGGTCAGGAGTTCTGAGAAACTTTGGTTTATTCTCAGTAAGAAGATAACTGGTCTGGGTTGGGACAAAACTTGCAACCTAAGGTTCTCTAGGTCTAACTGAGCTAAATCAGTGGCAGTATGACCACTTGCAAACACACACACATACACGTACAAAGAGCTGGTGTTTTATAAAGAAAATTCCCAGTATAGACATGTAAGCACACAGACCAGCTAAAAGGAGAAAGAGTGAGGGGGCAAAGAGAAAAAGACTGAAGGGCTGGCAGAAGGCAGAAGCCTTTTAAAGGAGGCATGGCTTCTGTAGGTCCCCAGGGGACAGGCTGAACTGTTTCAATTCCAGTAGCCAAACTCTGATGGTGCCAGATTCTCCATTATTCCTGGGTGGCCCCACCCCCTCCACCCTTAGGCTGCTTTCTGTTGGCAAAAGTTTGCTCGCTTCTGGAAGCCTTTGAATATGGGAGCATCTGGTCATCTAGAGACTTAAAATACTGCAAATTCAAGTAACATAACTGCTTGGATCTACAAGGAGATCCAGCTTGCTCCATCTCCAGCAGGTGTCTTGCCCTTCAGAACATCACCCCTCAGAGCTATGCAAAATCCTTCCCCAAGTTCGGCTTCCTAACTCTTTCTTTGGATGAGAAGAAGGACTTAGTTATTATATTTAGGGTTGCAGGGCTTCCTGCCCATAGACATAAAAAATAATGAGATGGGGACTGAATCATCAGATGACAGATCCACTGGGGAAAATATATTGGAAGGGGATGGAGGACCCAGACCAGGCTCTAGCCCCTAACCGACCTCATTTAGTTCCCATGATTATTTTCTATCAGACAAATAGCCTCAAAGAATTGATATAAACTTCGTCATATTGAACAGAGAGTAAGAGGCAGAGCCACGATTTAAACCAGGTTTGTTTCACCTAGAAGCCATTCCCTACGCCATATGCCTTCATGGTCCTGGATTTAGTAGACAACCACCCCTAAGCCAAGGGCATAGCGGGCAGGCAGGTCTTTCCCATGGGCCCCTGCAGGGCTTATTTTGGTTTGGGGCAAAATTGTATTTGACAGCTGTGGACTTGCGCTCTCAACCTGGACTCCATGACTGTGTGTAAGAGGAAGATTTGTGGAGAGGCAGAGTTGAGGGAGAGAGGTAGACTTCCTCTTCTTCCTCCTCAGAATGAAAGCTTAACCTTAAATGAATGGAATTCAAATTTGATGTGCGCTAGTCAAACCCTGCAGGGCTATGTGCACACTTGCCGGGGCAGAGCGCCCTCTGCAGGGAGGAGCACATGGAGAAGCTGCCTGCCCCACTCAGCCCTTATCCCAAGTATTCCTTTCTACCCAGGACAACCGATATACAATCACCATCCATCCACTCCACTCGGTATCCTGAAGGTTGTCATCACATGAAAACAATATTTGAGGAAGTGGAAAAGGGCCCCTTAGCCCAGGAGAGCATGTTGCCTAATAAGTCAGAAATGAAACCACTTCCTCCCCATGAACTCTTAGTATATGAAAGAGGGTCCCCACCCCATCATGTCAACATGTCTCCCCTCTCTGATATGTCTTGGACAGGATATTGCCTTAATCCACATATTGTAAATTACTGACATGCTCCTTATTGAGAGCTAACAATGAGGAGGAAACATTTCACGACTCTTAGCCATGACTGAACAAAAAGAGGCTTCAAGCCTCCAAGTAGAGACCAGAGGACAGCTGGTAAAAGAGAAAGTTAATGATGAGTGTCTAGTGGAGGGTCCTTGAAATCTGGAGAGTTAGGGAAATCACTCAAAAATGTAGCTCTGGGACTTCCGTGGTGGTCCAGTGGTTAAGACTCCACACTTCCAATGAAAGGTGCATGGGTTCGATCACTGGTCAGGGAACTAAGATCCCACGTGCTGTGGGGTGCAGCTAAAAAAAATTAAAAATTACCTCAACTTGAGGTTGGATCAGAAATCAGAGACCTCCAAAGGATCTTCTCTTTATCCAGGCCCTAAATGGCTAAGAGGGGAAAATGGGACACAGTACACGAGGCAGGCCATATGGGAGTAAAGACGAAGAGATCTGAGCTGAGCCCAGACTAGAAACAGGAGTTCAGAACCAGAGGATTAAAAAAAAAAAAAAAACAACTAGCCTTATTAAATCTTACAACAGTAAAGGAGCCAAAAGGAAAGGAATCTCACATTTCAGACCAAGAGTTAAATCAGTGGCTGTCCGCTTTGGTGACCCAGGAGTGTCACTTCTGAAAAAGACAAGTGCTCCAGATCCACCCATATATTCTATCCAGATCTCTGGTGGGGCCCAACCAAGAGCCACCAGCCACTCTGATACCCAGCCGGCATCAAGAAGCACTGAGTTACATCGAAGAGATGTATTCGTACCCCACTTCCACCCCATTCATGCCCCCCAAACTTCCTCAGGCCTCAAACCGGCCCCCAATGTGTGAGTCACAGCAGGGCTTTCTTCCAGTCACTTCAGCTGTTTCAGGAGTTCCCAACTACAGATTCTTCACCAGCACTCCACATGCCCTTCAGCCAGGGTAGAAACACAGGATGATTGCCACAGACTGCATTTATTTAGGGATCATTGGCCAAAGGAATAATCATTTGGGGTGGTTTTTATCTCTGATTCTTCTCTGGAACCTTCCACAGAGAGCACCGTCCAAGCAGAGGGTCTGACCTGAAGGGATGCTCGAGGCCACCGCGGCAGCTGACCAGGGTCCCCAGGGCCAGAGTCTCACTCCAGGGGGACCAAGTCCATGCTCCCCCTTATCAGCCTGTCTTCCTCCAGGGCTGTCCAGTCTCTTTGCTGGCCTTCGAGCCCTCCATTGTCAGCCCTCTGCCCAAGCAGGGAGGCAGGAAGAGGACTGAGAGGGCAGAGGGTCTGAAACAACCGCTACATGGATGTACTCAGGACACACAACAAAGAGAGTCTCTGCCGCAGCCAAGGCTAAAAGGACCACCCCTTCTTCTCAGAAGGCTTGCTCTGTTTTTGCCATTCCCCAAGTTGACCTTTGGTCTGGTGGGCTAGTTGGTGCTGACCTCAGAGAAGGCCAAACTGGGTTCTGTTGAGAGGAGAGAAACAAAGCATATTTGTAAGAAGCATTTCAATCATAATAGTTACCATTTACTGAGCTCCTTCCATCTCTCTGGGCCAGTTCTGAATTTCACATGCTGCACTACCTCATTTGTTCCTCACCACCCGAGAGGTAGGTTTTGTTAATATTATTCCCATTAAGGATGAGGAAACTGAAGCTCAAGAAACCAAGTTACCTGCCCACTGCCCAAGACGATCCAGCTTCTAAGTCAGGGTAAAGATTTGGATGCTGGTCTGTCCAACTCCAAAGCTAGGGATCATAACCATTGTGCCACACGGCCTCAGAAAGAGGACGTGGTATGGCGCCCCTCCATTTAAGTAAATTTAATAGAAAAGCAAAGGTTCTGGGACTTCCCTGGTTGCCCAGTGGTCAGGACACCAGGGAGGCATGGAGGGAGGGCAAGGGGAGGGTGCAGGGGCAGGGCTCAATCCCTGGCTGGGGATTTAAGATCCTGCACACTGCAGGTGTAACCAAAAATAAACATCAATGTAAAAAAAAAAAAAATCCATGATGAACAAAAAATCCAAAAAAAAAATTTTTTTTAAGTAAAATTTCTTTGTTACCCCTGCTCTCTATCAGATAACAGCCCCCTACCTGAAGTCTCAAACAAGTGGTACACAGGCTAGAATTCACCCACAGCCGTGTATAACTTGACACAGTGTTTTGCAGTAGCTTGACGAGCCCCTGAAGGCCTTTGAGACTATGGCCCTGGTCCCCCATCACACTTGCTTTATTGGATCTGTTTCAAGGGGCCATGGGTGCTGTTTTCTGCAGAGTTTAAATCGCAAACACCTGGCACCAAGCATGAGGTGCTGGCACTGAGGGCGACTCACTGCTCCGTCACCTCTGCCCCACAGAGCGTCTGCGAACGGCACCGCCCAGGTGACGGCCACACTGAGCAGCAGGCACCGTTATCAGCAGGTCTCTAAGGCAAGGTTCTGGCAGCTGCTGCCGCATCACATGGCAATGATGGGAGAAGGATTGGGGGAAGGGGAATGACTGTGTTCAACTTCAGAGGGGAGCTCGCGTTTCACTTGGTGGAGCAAGGCCAGATTCTGATCTCACTCTGCCCTGGCAGAACCTTTCTCTGTTGCAATCATCTGGGAGTCATGTGTCCTTGGAGCTGGTGTAACAGGAAAAAAACACAAGCCATCATCCTATAAACAGAGAAGGCCAGCCTTCCTGAACACAGCAGAACACTGTTCCCTCCATGGCTGGGGTGCCTATTGTGAGAGTCCCTCGGTCGTGTCCGACTCTCTGTGACCCCATGGACTACACAGTCCACGGAATTCTCCAGGCCAGAATACTGGAGTGGATAGCTGCTCCCTTCTCCAGGGGATCTTTCCAACTCAGGGATCGAACCCAGGTCTCCCGCCCTGCAGGGGGATTCTTGACCAGCTATTATTTATCTACAAATAGCATCATGTTCCTCGCCAGCTCATTCCTTTTGTCCTTACCCCTACTCACTACACAGCCAGTGTCTTTTCTAGGTGCTAGACTTCCCTGGAGAGTTGAACAAAGAGAACATAGGAATCAGACTCTATATTATTACATGAAATCCAGCATGCAGCCTTCCAGCAGTTGGATTATGTCAAGGTACAATAAGTCACAGAATTAAAAAAATCTAAGAGTTGAAAGATATTGACTTTAAATACAACTGGTGGGTAAATTTAGTTTAGGGCTTCCCAGGTGGAGTTTCGACTCAATGGTCATGAGTTTGAGCAAACTCCATGAGATAGTGAAGGACAGGGAAACCTGGAGTGCTGCAGGCCAAGGGGTTGGCAAAGAGCCCCCATGGGGACATAACTGAGCAATTAGACAACAACAAATGTGGAGCTAGTGTAAAGAATCTGCCTGCCAATGCGGGAGATGTGCATTCAATCCCTGGGTCAGGAAGATCCCCTAGAGCAGGAAATGGCAACTCACTCCAGTATTCTTGCCTGGAGAATCCCATGGACAGAGGAGTCTGGCGGGCTACAGTCCATGGGACCACAAAGAGTCGGATGTGACTGAGCACACACAGGTAAGTTTAGTAAACATTGTAAATTACAGGAAAATACCAGTGAAGGATAAGCTCACAAGATAACACTGAAGACGTGTAACACTCCAGGACATACTAGAACGTATATATTTGGATATACGTTGGCCATCCAGAATTGGAGCCAACTAGAAATCAGTGTGGAGAAGGCGATGGCACCCCACTCCAGTACTCTTGCCTGGAAAATCCCATGGACAGAGGAGCCTAGTGGGCTGCAGTCCATGGGGTCGCTAAGAGTCGGATACAACTGAGTGACTTCACTTTCACTTTTCGCTTTTGTGCATTGGAGAAGGAGATAGCAACCCAATCCAGTGTTCTTGCCTGGAGAATCCCAGGGACAGGGGAGCCTGGTGGGCTGCCATCTATGGGGTCGCACAGAGTCGGACATGACTGAAGCAACTTAGTAGCAGCAGCAGGAGCAGCAGAAATCAGTGTAAAGATAAAACCATTAGTAATCTAAGGAATTCTAAAAGATATGTGCAGAGAAGAGGTCATACTCAGAAATGTAAAAAAATAAAATTTAATAACAAGATAAAGCAATTAGCAAGTATTTAAAATATCCCAATGGATATGGCTCAGTGGCAAAGAACCCAACTGCCAATGCAGGGGACACAGGTTGGATCCCTGAGTCAAGAAGATACCCTGGAGGAGGAAATGGCAACCTACTCCAGTATTCTTGCCTGGAGATCCCATGGACAGAGGAGCCTGGTGGGCTAAAGTCTTTGAGATCACGAAAGAGTCAGGTATGACTTAGCAACTAAACAACAACAATAAAATATCCAGACACCATAGGAAAACTGTAAGGGCTGTGAATAAAGGAGCATTGGGTAAAATAGCATAAACAGTAGAGTTCTCATAGTTAGTGGTGCATCAAATAAAGAATGTTACTAGCATAAAGAGGACTTGGGAAAGACATGGAATTCATTAAGGGACCTAGGGCTTAAATCGTATACAGCAATTCCTTAGCACAACATGCACTAGGAAGTTATTGGTGCTGGGCTTGCAGGCATGTGTGTATGAGCATCTAATGTGCATGGCAAATTTGTGTTGCGTTCAGTTAATAAAGTGCAAATAATGATCTTATGCTGCAAAAACAAAAAAATCTAAGAGTTGGAAGGGACCTTTTGAAAGGGAGGAAAACAGTTCCTCATGACATGATTTTTGTACAAGGATCTTCCAGTCGCTCTTCACTACATTGTGTTAAACCAGTATTGTGCTGATGAGGAAGAGATCTTTATCTAACCTCATGATGGCACTTCCTTTTACCTCTAAGATCAACCCTCTTGAGCTCTAGAGATGCTCAGAAGACTCAAAATTGGGTATAAGGACAAGTTTGCTACTACTCGTCTCTCCAGCAGAGCTTCAACTTCTTACAATTTCCAACTACCTAGAAAAAGCTCTGCCTTCAGCAGAGTGTTCCCCTACCCCACCACCACCCCACCTCACCCCCACCCCTGCTCCCGCCAGGAAACCTAGCAATGTCCATCCCCCGTGAGTCTGCCATATCCTTCCCAAGTCCTTTTCCTGCCTCCAGACACCAGGCTCAGCGGGACCCAGAACATTCCTCACCATGGTCATGTAGGTGGCCTCTGATTTTCCACTTGATTCTTCCTCATCGTTCACCTCTTGTGTGGCTATCGAGGAATAAATATGTTTCTGGAGGGGAGAAAATCATATAAACATTCTTAAAACTCAACAAATCTTACATGCCAGAGAAAAGGCTTTCTTTTCTATGTTCTTATGATCCCCTATGTTTACAGGGCATCAACCCCCAAAATCAGTGGGTTATTGAGAGCTACAGAATGATCATAGGTCACAATAATCCAGTCCTCAGACTTCCTGAAAATTAACTCATTGGCAAAGAGCACTATATTAAGAACCAAATTCTTTGGTTCAAAAGTCAAACCTCTGGGACTTCACTGGTGGTCCAGTGGTTAAGACTCCACACTCCCAATGCAGGGGGCACAGGTTCAATCCCTTGTCTGGGAACTAAGATTCCACTTGTCCCACGGTGTGACCAGGAAAAAAAAAAAAAGTCCAACATCTTTGTTTGGATGGACATTGAGGTAGCAGCAGGGAATTCTTATTTTGCCTAATGATTTGAATTTTGTGGTTATTTTTTCCTAATTAGAGTCTTGGCAGGACAGCATTCATCAGCATGTAATTGTCATCATCTTTCCAATAGGGCTTAAATGGCAGGAACAGCCCTCACTGAACTTCATGTCTGTGAGGTCAGGGGTACTTTGCGACTCCCGTCCCTGTCACTATTTGGGGAAGTGATATCATCCAGTGACAAATTCTTAGACTTCTGGAGTCCCCTGTACTATGATGTGAGAAAATCCTACTCTTGGGTCACAAACAGCCCAAAAGATGGATAGGATAGGTATGTAAGAAGAGTTTTTCAAAAGAAAGAAAGGAAGGCCGGAAGAAGGAAAACAGGAAGTAAGAAAGAAAGAGGGAGGGAGGGGGGAAGAGAGGAGGGAAGAAAAGAAAGAACAACAGTGGGGGGAGTTCAAGGAAATTAATCCATTTCTCAGTTCCTACTAGAAATTATTATTTATATAAACTATCACAAACCAATATGATCAAGAAAAAGTTCTTGATTCTCTCTTTCTAAAGGTTCCTGAATATTTAATGTGAACTATTAACTCCTTCACTTAACCTCAGATCAGATCAAATCAGATCAGTCGCTCAGTCATGTCTGACTCTTTGCGATCCCATGAATCGCAGCACACCAGGCCTCCCTCTCCAACACCAACTCCCGGAGTTCACTGAGACTCACTCCATCCAGTCAGTGATGCCATCCAGTTATCTCATCCTTTGTCGTCCCCTTCTCCTCCTGCCCCCAATCCCTCCCAGCATCAGAGTCTTTTCCAATGAGTCAACTCTTCGCATGAGGTGGCCAAAGTACTGGAGTTTCAGCTTTAGCATCATTCCTTCTTAAGAAATCCCAGGACTGATCTCCTTCAGCATGGACTGGTTGGATCTCCTTGCAGTCCAAGGGACTCTCAAGAGTCTTCTCCAACACCACAGTTCAAAAGCATCAATTCTTCAGTGCTCAGCCTTCTTCACAGTCCAACTCTCACATCCATACATGACCACAGGAAAAACCACAGTCTTGACTAGACGGACCTTTGTTGGCAAAGTAATGTCTCTGCTTTTGAACATGCTATCTAGGTTGGTCATAACTTTCCTTCCAAGGAGTAAGCGTCTTTTAACTTCATGGCCTCAGTCACCATCTGTAGTGATTTTGGAGCCCAGAAAAATAAAGTCTGACACTGTTTCCACTGTTTCCCCATCTATTTCCCATGAAGTGGTGGGACCAGATGCCATGATTTTCGTTTTCTGAATGTTGAGCTTTAAGCCAACTTTTTCACTCTCTACTTTCAATTTCATCAAGAGGCTTTTTAGTTCCTCTTCACTTTCTGCCATAAGGGTGGTATCATCTGCATATCTGAGGTGATTGATATTTCTCCCGGCAATCTTGATTCCAGCTTGTGTTTCTTCCAGTCCAGTGTTTCTCATGATGTACTCTGCATAGAAGTTAAATAAACAGGGTGACAATATACAGCCTTGATGTACTCCTTTTCCTATTTGGAACTAGTCTGTTGTTCCATGTCCAGTTCTAACTGTTGCTTCCTGACCTGCATACAAATTTCTCAAGAGGCAGGTCAGGTGTTTTGGTATTCCCATCCCTTTCAGAATTTTCCACATTTTATTGTGATCCACACAGTAAAAGGCTTTGGCATAGTCAATAAAGCAGAAATAGATGTTTTTCTGGAACTCTCTTGCTTTTTCCATGATCCAGTGGATGTTGGCAATTTGATCTCTGGTTCCTCTGCCTTTTCTAAAACCAGCCTGAACATCGGGAAGTTCACGGTTCACAAATTGCTGAAGCCTGGCTTGGAGAATTTTGAGCATTACTTTACTAGCATGTGAGATGAGTGCAAGTGTGCAGTAGTTTGAGCATTCTTTGGCATTGCCTTTCTTTGGGATTGGAATGAAAACTGACCTTTTCCAGTCCTGTGGCCACTGCTGAGTTTTCCAAATTTGCTGGCATATTGAGTGCAGCACTTTCACAGCATCACCTTTCAGGATTTGGAATAGCTCAACTGGAATTCCATCACCTCCACTAGCTTTGTTCGTAGTGATGCTTTCTAAGACCCATTTGACTTCACATTCCAGGATGTCTGGCTCTAGGTCAGTGATCACACCATTGTGATTATCTGGGTCGTGAAGATCTTTTTTGTACAGTTCTTCTGTGTATTCTTGCCATCTCTTCTTAATATCTTCTGCTTCTGTTAGGTCCATACCATTTCTGTCACTTAACCTCAGAATGGATCATAATCACCCCTCATATTGATACAGTGCCTCAGAGATTATAGAACACTTGCACATAGCGTCATGTTATTTGAACCTCACAACTGGGCAAATGTGTTTGTCCTTATCCTCATTTGGGGGATGAGAAAACAGAGGCTCAAGAAGTGGCAGAGCTGGGCTTGAACTGGGACTTTCCGATTCCAAGTCCAGTGCTCTTTCCCAGGACCCGCCCACCCCTACTCACTATGCTCCTCACTACTCCTGGGCTGTTACTGAGTGATGGAGATCTCCTAGGCACTGGAGGTGCTGAGACATAACAGTGAATGAGACACAGTTCTCAGGAGAAGGATAAAGACACCACCTGGGTGCTGGAGCAGTCTCCACCTTGTCCTCATGGGGCACAGCTGCAAAACGGGATAATTCTGTTTTTTGGTTTGTCCTTTTTTATTATTTTATTTATTTGGCCCTACAGGCCTGTGGGCTCTTAGTTCCCTGACCAGGAATCAAACCCATGTCCCATGCATTAGAGGCACAGAGTCTTAACAACTGGACCGCCAGGGAGGTCCCAGAATGACAGAATTCTTCTCTTACCTCTGCACAAGCCTTCTCTGTGTTCTCCAGGCTTTTGACCAGGGTGGTGGAAGTGACTGAACTGCAAAGACATGAAAGCACGTGCAATTAACCACCCGGCATTGTAGAGTCAAGGGTGATAACACAAGACCACACAGAGTTTTTACCAAAAGAGACCCCAGCGGAGGACCCACTTGTAGACACCTTCAGCCCGCACTACACAGCTCAGCTTAGAATCTGAGGCATGCATCTCTTTAATGGAGAGCAGAGAAGTATCTAAAGGAAGCCTGGGCTGAAGACAGCTTCATCCTCTCTAGTGAGTGAAAGTTGCTCAGTGGCGTCTGACTCTTTGCAACCCCATGGACTATACAATCCATAGAATTCTCTAGGCCAGAATACTGGAGTGGGTAGCCTTTCCCTTCTCCAGGGGATCTTCCCAACCCAGAGATCGAACCCATGTCTCCCGTACTGCAGGCAGATTCTTTACCAGCTGAGCCACAAGGGAAGCCCTCAGCCTCTCTACTGTCACCCTAATAACTTCCTGTAAGTGAATTAATAGAGGGACTCCATGGGATTCGATTTCATCATTTCCGAGGACTAGGGAGAAGAAGCTGGACCAGCAGGGGGCAGCAGAAACTCAGCAAGACACCAGTTTAAAGGCTCTGGGACTCTCCCTGGGGGAAGGACAAGCAGAATCAACCCCACAAACACCCAGGCCTAGGAGCTCTGGCCCCTTCCTGGCCCCTTGGCCTTTGATCTCTTGACCATTTGCCGTCTGCTTTTGCTACTGAATGGCCTTCCGTTTTTCTACTTTGGCCTGAAGTACAGCTAAAAATAACAACCAGGGTTAAAGCTAGAAGGGGAATTTGTTTTTTTGTCTCAAAGTGTAAATATTTTAATATTTCCTGATTATAAAGTTGTATGCTCTGATTGTAAAATAATTCAAATATTACAGAAATGTAGACAGTCTGAAGTTCAAGTTCCAGTAAACCTCCTACCCTCATAGGATCCACCTTTTCTTTTCTCCCAAATAGCACTATTAGTATTTTAAAATTATCCTTCCAAACTTCTCTCAATGCATAAGTATACTCACACAGAATATATTTAGTATGTGTGCTGCTGAAGTGAGAATTACATAATTTACTTTTTTATTAAAATAAGATCCTACTATACATTGTATATTACTTCTTGGACATCTTTCCCCATCATTACATATAGGGCTGAGCAGTATTTCACTGACTGGAATACCAATTCATTGGATCATTACCTTTCTGACAGGCACTGACAATGATTTCAGTTTTTAATTATAACCTTTGTTACAGCAACCATTTTTATGCACAAATCTCAACACATCCATCTGATTATTCCTTAGAATAAACAGATACACAGACATGGGAGTTCTGTTCTTCATTTTGAGAGAAACTGAGGTCCAGATCAGGGAAGTGAGCTGATAGGGAAGCCACACTGTCTAACTCTTTGTTCTGTGTTGCCCACCTGCCCAGAGCAAAGACTTTCAATTTCAAAACCAAGTCAGAAAGCCCCTGGGGAGTCAAATGCAAACCTAGCGGACACCAGCAGTTTCTGTATGATCCATGTCCCATGGAGAAAGGAGACCTAAAAGTCAGCTCTATTCAGTCTAAATGGGGGTTCTTGCCCCTTGACACTATTTCAAAAGGAGAGTCAATTTGCCCTAGCAACATAGTTCATCAACAGCGGGGTAAACAGAAGGGTATGGCCCAGCCAAAATCAGTGAAATGCTAGTGCTCACACCAGAGCATATACAAATTCCTGAGATACTAGGAGAACTGCAGGTGATGGAGCTGGTAAAGAATCTGCCTGTTCAATGCAGGAAACAAACAGATACAGGTTCAATCCCTGGGTCGGGAAGATCCCCTGGTGGAGAAAATGGCAACCCATTCCAGTATTCTTGCCTAGAAAATCCCATGGACAGAGGGGCCTGGAGGACTATAGTCCATGGTGTCGCAAAGAGTCAGACACAGCTCTGAGCATGCATGTACAGAGAACTTCAAGCCTTTAAAAATACATTCACTAAAAATAATTTAGGACCTGAGGCTGTCCATTCAAAAATAGCTTCTCATAATTAAAATGTGGTCCTTCAAATAAAGTCACTGACAACCTTCAAAATCTGAGCTTCTCTAAAAAGTGTATACGTACTATGGGTAATTCAAAAATCATTTCTTTCAGGCATTGAATAGCACCATTATGGTTCTTGCATAGGATTTATACTCTTAATTATGCTCTACTTGGACAAACATTTGTAAGTCTTTGTAATCTTATAAAATGAGGATGATGTGGGAATGTGCAAGGCCTTTCAGGACAACCAAGAACAGAGGAGGCTTCCCTGGTGGCTCAGTGGTAAAGAATCCACCTGCCAATGCAGAAGATATGGGTTTGATCCCCGGGTCAGGAAGATCCCTTGGAGAAAGAAATGGCAAGCTATTCCACTATTCTTGTCTGGGAAATCCCACAGACAGAGGAGCCTGGCAGGCTACAGTCCATAGGCTCGCAAAAGAGTCAGAGACAACTTAGAGACTGAACAGTGAGCAAGGGGGGTGGGGTCACTATACGATGACATCTAACGTGATTACCCCAGATGATGGCTAATTTAAAATACTCCCTTCCGGGCTTCCCTGGTGGTTCATTGGTTAAAAATCCTTAAGCCAATGCAGGGGACACAGGTTCGATTCCCTGGTCCAGGAAGATCCCACATGCCATGGAGCAACTAAGCCTGTGCACCACAGCTACTGAGCCCACTCGCCGCAATGACTGAAGCCTGAGCACCTAGAGCCCGTGCTCAGCAACAAGAGAAGCCGCTGTAACAAGAAGCCCACTAGTCGCAACTAGAGAAGACCCACCACAATAAATGAATAAATCTTTCTAAAAATAAATAAAATACACCCTTCTGGGGAAATGGTACACATAGGGTCCTACCACTCTCCTCCACTTCCGCCTAGAGGCACCTAAGCCTCCCGGTCCAAGAGATGGGAACAGCCCCGTACCTCTTATTTCTGTAGGCCATCTTCACAATCAGTATCAGAACCGGAAGCAGCAGGATGGTGGCGCAGACAATCCCCACGATGATCACCAGCTGGTTACCACCCAGGATCTCTGGTCTGAGGGCTACCGGGGTCACCAACGCTTGGGAAAGGGGAGCAATGACAGAGCCTCAACATTCCAGAGAAGAGCTGGGAGCCTCACCAGTTCTATGCCAAGCAGCAACCGCCACGTCAGGAAGTAGGAGGAGAAGGCCAGCCTTCACCCCACATGGAAGCACTGGGACTCCAGCTGACCCCTTTAGACTGAGAACCAGCCTTTGCCCACCCCTTTTTACCCTTAAAATATAGATGAAGGTGGGTGGGTAAACAGAATATCACCTGATGTACAGTAGAGTTTCTGTTTACATTAACAATTCTATCTTAAAATGTGGTTCACCAAATGACACAAATAACAGACATGTTAGAGGCTGCTGCCCTTTCTACGGTGAAGTGATTGTTCTCAAAGGTATCTAGGCTACAATACAGCCCCATAGTCGTGATACCAAGCACGACACTTCCATCCGTCTATATAGCACCCTTCACCCATTTCCTCAATTCACTCCAAACACATACATCCAACACCTCCTGGGTGCCAGATAGTACTAGGTGCAGAAGATACAAAGACCAATGATGCATGGTCCGTGCCCTCAAGGAGGGGGACGGTGTGCACGGAACGCCACGGACTGCTATAGGAGCTATGAGAGCAGTCCGCATGGGGGACAAAGCAGCGCTGAGAAAAGAGCACCAAGTTCTATGGGGAGCAGAACCTGAGACTTTGTCAGCAAAAGTTTTAAAGTTTGAGTCTGAAAGGAACGATCAAAGATTTTAGCAACAATGGAAGAAGGATAGGGGTGAGGGATGTAGGGACATTATACCCAAGGTCTGGAGCCTTTAGGTTCAGGATGGTGCTTAGAGAAACTAGCAAGAGGTCCATGGCTCTGGGTCAAAGGTTGCGTGTGAGGGCGTGATGGGGAATGAGGCTGGGTAGATAATAGGATCTAAGTCATGAAGGACCTTGATTACCTCAATGAGGAGTTTGTTTCAATTTTTCGTTTTGCTCTGTTTTTTGTTTTTTCTGTAGGCAATGGAGAAGACATTGAAAGGTTGTAGGAAGTTCAGATTGTGATTGAGAAAGATGGCACCGAGGATGAGGGGTAGCGACTAAGCGAAAGCAGAGACTGGTGAGAGGCCTACAGCCTGAGACAGGTCGATAGGCAGAATGAGGGGATGGTGCCAGATGAGAAAGAAGACAGATCCAAAGTCGGCAGTCGAAATGACAGGACCTGTTGACTTGTTAGACTGGGGGTCCTGGGAAAGGGAAAAATCAAGTACAACTCTCAGGCATGCAGTTGGATAACTGTGTAGATAGCGGTGGCATCGACTGAGGTTGCAGAGGTGGGCAGGGGAGAGGTGTGAGTGGTAGATTTGGATTATTCGTGTTTGAGTATTTGTGGAATATCTGAGTGGAGTTCATATACAGAGATAGATGGATGGATGGATGGACGGATGGACGAATAGGTTGTGCCTAACAGAATATATTAAATGTATACAGAACATGGTGTTCAATACTGCTGGGGTAGGGAAGGTCAAGGACGAACAGTTAGAGTGCCACTGTGACCTACACTGGAGGAGAGGTACAAGTAGAAGGCTGACTGCAGAGTGCTGTGAGTTAATGCAAGATGAGACAGGAAGCACTGAGTTCAGTCCTTTGCAAACTATCTGATGATGTCTAGAAAAATGTATAATGTATTATGATGAAAGTCGCACAACTCAGAATATACTAAAAACACTGAGTTGTACGTTTTAAATGGGTGAATTGTGTGGCGTGTGAGTTGTATCTCAATAAAGCTGTTTCAAGAAAAAGTAAGACACTGGCTATCTATTTTACATATGGTAATGTATATCTTTCAATGCTATTGTCTCCAATCATCCCACCCTCTCGACTCCTCCCACTGAGTCCAAAAGTCTGTTCTTTATGTCTGTGTCTCCTGGAGGGGTGGTGTGAGGAGGGATGTGGGTAGGAGTTCAAGAGGGAGGGGACACATGTATGCCTATGGCCGATTCATGTTGATGTGTGGCAAAAGCTACCACAATACTGTAATTATCCTCCAATTAAAACAAATAAATAAAGTTTAAGTGAAAGAGGAGAAAAAAGAAAAGGTATGACATAGGGTGAGAGCTAAAGCAGACAAGGACACAGGGAAGAGGAAGAGTTGAGTGCATCCATGTGCTTAATGGCAGAAGCCCACAGAAAGTATGAGCTTCAAGAGGCATGTTGTGAGGGTCCTGAGAAGGAGGAGAGGGTACCACCTGAGCACAGGGACTCGGATAAGCTCCCAAAGGGAAGGGAGCTCAGGATGGCAGGGCAAAGATGAGGATGGAGTAGATGGAGGTCTGTTTGTGGGTGTGGAGGGCTCAGAAGTTGCATGAGTTCCCGCTAATGGCTTCTCTTTCTTGTGAAGCACAGGTTAAGACTTCTGAGAGTGAAGAAAGCCATCTGCCCTGCTTCCCTCTCCAGCTGGGATCCTTCATTATTGACAAGAAGGTGCCTCCATGGACTTAAGTCTCTGGCCAGAGGTATTGAGGGTAGAGGTGCTTCCTCACCCCTATCCCTGCCCCCAACCAACCACAGCCAACCCCTGGGGCCCTCGCAAAAGGCAAAGTCCACAGGCCACATCCTGACTGCTAACTGGGTTCTGGTTTAACTTTAACCCCTCACTTATCAACCCCTCTCAGTCAACACAATTGAGTCTTTACTCTCCTCCTCACCAATGCCCTTAATACACACTGCCAGAATAAAGAACCTTGGATCAGAAACTCCCTCTATTTTTGGTTCCTTCCCCTTCCTGTTTCCTCTGTTCTTTGCTGTCTCTCACCAGCTCAGGAGCATCTTCTCTTCTACTACAGAGCATAGAGCATCTTCCTTGAAGCCAAGTCAAAATGACCCCAATCCATCTCTGAGCTCCTGTATCTTTAAATTGGTATATTACAGAAACCATGAGTGAGGCTTGGCAGAGGGGTTGGCATTCACTCAGTATTATTACCTTTTTTTCCCTTGACCTACCATCAGAGAAGCACTAGGGTGAGGCAGGCAAGGTGCCTAGGGCACCAAATTTAAGGAGGGATTACTCTCAAGGTCATGAAAGCACAGGGTAGGAGTGCTTGATAAGTCCGAGGCTTATCAGGGGCAGGCAAGTACAGGACCTGAGAGTGATGCCTCCTTAAATTGTGCATCCTAGAAGCCTCTCCAGCTTCCCCCCGGTACTGCCCCTGCCTACCGGCTATGCAGCCCCTCCTCCCCACCCGGCCAGATGTTACATACTTCGGGGCTCTTTCAGGATCACTTGCAGCACAGTGGTTTTCCTGAATGTCAGGTTCCCCAGGTAGATACGGCAGGTGTAGTTTCCCCCATCAGACTCCTTCACTCCGTGGAGCATTATAGAGGCATCATTGCGGGAAGTGTCTCCCACCAAGTTTACACGGTTCAGGAAGCGGCCCCAGTTCTGGGAGTACCCCATGGGTGTTCTGAGTTTGGGCTGATAGCGCAACACAATCTCCTCCTAGAAGGGAAAGGCAAAATGTAAGAGACTGAAGGACTGGGGTGGGAGGGAGCTCTCGGGATTCACAGGCTCTACGTGTAGAAGCAGTAAAGGTATCATCAGAAAGTATCAGAAAACACAAAGCCACGGACACACGTGTCCACACCAACCTCCTTGCTGCTCCTTGAGTGCTGGCCTCAGGGCCTTCGCACTTGCTGCTCCCTATGCCTGGAACACTCTTCCCACCTAGACAGACGCATGGTTGCCTCCTTCACTTCCCCGAGACCTCTACTCAAATGTTACCTTTTTGGTGAGGCCTCCCTGATCACCTACATAAAACAACAATCACAAAAGCCTGCTTTCTTGTTCATAGCTCTTACTGTTACCTGACATACTGTGTATATACTTCATTATTACTATTATTTGGCCTCATTGGGTGTTAGTTGCCCCACAGCATGTGGGATCTTAGTTCCCTGACCAGGGATCAAACCAGTGTCCCTGCATTGCAAGACGAATTCTTAACCACCGGACCACCAGTGAAATTCCTACTTCTTCATTATTCTTCTATGTATCTCCCTCCATCTTGATTGTAAGTCTCCCACCAGGGCAGGAGCTTTGAGTAGTCACCACATAACAGACGCTTTAGAAATACTTGTTAAATAAAAAAGTGTCTGAATTTTTCAAAAAGGTATATAAATGCCATTATTTTTTAGAAGTTTTTAAGAACAGGAAATGAGGATACAGACACAAATATGAATGAAAAGACCTGGCACTGAACCTGTTGCCTCTTGTGATTCCAACTCATAACTCACAAAAGTCAACTACCATCCTGTGTTCTGCAGTGACTCACTTTGGTGGATGACAATTAAATACACAGTGAGTTCCCAGAGGTGAACCCGAAACTACATGTAATTCCCCAGACCCCACCATGAAGCCATCCTTTCTGATCCACTCAGACAGCATATAGGAATCAATCGAGTGTAAATGACATTTTGTACGGATGACCTGGAATATGTCTTCATTTGTAAAAGCTAAATCTTTTCTAAGCTTGGTACCTTAACTTTTATTAATGATAAGTCATGTGAGATATCTCTCAAGACACAGCTTGACTCATCAGGACATCACCATGCCATAGTTGACATCTACTGCTCTAATGAACTAACCTGCTGTTTACTGCTTCAGAGTTCCTGTGAAGTACCCTCCTCATCTTGGCCTCCAGCACTACTAATCCCAACATTCAACACATCCATGAAGACAAAGAAAATCCCATCACATAAATGGGGTGAAGGGGTGCAGAAGAACTCACAAAAATAACCCAAATAAGACAATCATTCTTATGCCTAACCCATTGCTCTCCTGGCTAGGTCACCAAAAGCATTCCCCCTTGTTATTCCATGAATTCTATAAAAAGGAAAAGAGAGAGAGAGGATAAAACCAAGATGCAGTAGCCAAATCATGAACAAATGCTCTACATCACCATGTCCTAGATGCATCCTGACAACCCAAAAAGTCAAGCAGTAGCAACATCTACTTCATCATCATCGTCATTAGTCATTTTTCCCAACCGGAAGCTGAAATTGTCCAGCCAAGCTAAGAGGCCCAGTTGTTTTTTGTTTTTTTTTTTAACAAACTCCAAAGTCCAAGCCCTCATGAGACCACCATGTGGCACCTGATGCCTAGGTTCTTGTTGTCCCCACTCTGTCCTGACACCACTGGCCAGGAGCTTCTTCTACACAACGAGGGCTTCTCCTCCTTACCTTGGCAGGCTCTCCTGATGAGAACATCCAGTCTGCCCTGCTCATGTGCTTCTCTTCTGTGCTGTGGAAAACACATCCCATCTGAGTCGAATCACCCACGTGAACCATTAGCTCTGGGGATAAAACAATAAGTCAAGTCAAAGTATAATCTCTAGAAGCCAAAGAACTTCTGGAAGAGATCATGTTTAGCCAAAGATCCTCAGCAGTAAAACCAATGTCACCACCACACACTGCACACTTTCCCTCTGTGCGGCCAGAATATTCAGAGGCCTCTCATCAAACCAACACGATGCTCCAAGGATAAGACAGCACCCTCTAGCTGCCAACACACATCAAGTCTGAGGGTCCCACTGACGTCAATAAACACTTTCTGGCTTCTCTTTAATTTCTTTCTCCTTCTCCTTTTCTAGAACTTCTCCCACAAGCCCCAACTTCACTTCAAGCCTGTAACAAAGAACGGAAAACCATGAAGCCCTCCACTTTCTGTTCGCCCACTTGAGTACCCACATCTGCTTAACATAAACAGGAAGTAGAAATAACTCTCATTCTTATAAATAACCCACTGGCTCTCCCAGGTGAAAAACTGAATCATGGGTGACTCTCTTCTACTTAATTCTTTTACAAGTTGTCTTAGGACTTGCTTAGGACAATTCTGGCTAGACTACAAGTCACAGGACTGCTTGCTAATTAGGTCAAACAACAGACAGTTTTCCTTTTGACTTTTCTCTCATTTTAATCCCTGCCCCCACTTCCCCACCTGTTCCCCCTTCTGCATCTGCTCCCCCTTCCCCTCATTCTTGGCTTTCCAACTCAGAGTCTCTTCCTCCTGCTTATTTGTGTAAACAGCTGATCCCATACTACTTATATCATTTTAAGAAGTCCCTGAAAAAGAAAATAATTAGAAAGATGCTTCTGATTTTTCAACAGTGCTCTATATAAATCAACCACAAACTCAGTCAAGAAATTAAAGGCAGGATGGTATTTAAGGGAGACACAAGTCTAGGTCTTATTTGGACAGAGTTCCTTCAAAAGAGCATTGAGCAAAGCTCACAAAGCAACACAGTACATCAGCTAACTTTTTCATCCAAATTGTGTCCCTGGCAGAACACTAACTTCCCGCTCAGCAGGAAAGATGTACAATGGGAGGAAAGCAAAAGAAAATATCATGAACTTGGAACTCTATGGAGGGAATTATTTTGGAAGTGATAAAAATTCACTCCAAAGAATATCAATAGCAAACGAAACGCCCTATGAGTATCAAGAGTATGTCTATGAGTATATCAAGAATTGAACCCTATATTTTAAATGCAGTAATAAGAACTAAATATTCTGAATTCTTTCAACACACCAGACATGTGCTAAACACTTAGGTTATCACCTAGTCATTACAATATTTTGAGATATGCACTATTATTCTCCCGTTTCACAGAGAAAGAAACTGAATGAGCACAACGCTTCATGGCCAGTAAAAGGCAAAGCAGAACTCACACCCAGGTCTGAGTGAAAACAAAGTCCACACGTTCTCACTCCCTTTACTGTTACCACCTCACATAAGTGGAAAGATGGCTGATTCTAGAGCAAAAGTACAGGAAGTTAACATTATTTTTATTTGTAAGAAAACTGTCTATACAACTGAAATTTGTCTTTCAAATATTAGGACCTTTCTCTAAATTAAAATTTAAAGCCTGTCAGATGTGATTCTAAAACATGGACTTTTAATTATTTCATTATCTTCCCTCCTTTCTAGTATCATCAGTTCAGTTTAGTCACTCAGTTGTGTCTGACTCTTTGCAACCCCATAGACTGCAGCATGCCAGGCTTCCCTGTCCATCACCAACTCCCAGAGCTTGCTCAAACTCAAGTCCATCGAGTCAGTGATGCCATCCAACCATCTCATCCTCTGTCATCCCCTTCTCCTCCTGCCTTCAATCTTTCCCAGCATCAGAGTCTTTTCCAATGAGTCAGTTCTTCACATCAGGTGGCCAAAGTATTGGAGTTTCAGCTTCAGCATCAGCCCTTCCAATGAATTTCAGGACTAATTTCCTTTAGGATTGACCGATTTGATCTCCTTTCAGTCCAAGGGACTCTCAAGAGTCTTCTCCACACCACAGTTCAAAAGCATCAATTCTTCAGTGCTCAACTTTCTTTATGGTCCAACTCTCACATCCATACATGACTACTGGAAAAACCATAGCTTTGACTAGGTGGACCTTTGTGGGCTTTTTCTAGTATCATGGGGCTTCCCTGATAGATCAGTTGATAAAGAATCTGTCTGCAATGCCAGAGTCCCTAGTTCCATTCCTGGGTTGGGAAGATCTGCTAAAGAAGGGATAGGCTACCCACTCCAGTATTCTTGGGCTTTCCTTGTGGCTCAGGTGGTAAAGAATCTGCCTGCAATGTGGGAGACCTGGGTTTGATCCCTGGGTTGGGAAGATCTCCTGGAGAAGGGAAAAGCTACCCACTCTAGTGTTCTGGCCTGGACAATTCCAAGCACTGTATAATCCATGGGGTCTCAAAGAGTCGGACATGACTGAGTGACTTTCACTTTCACGTTCACTTTCTTTCTAGTATCACAGACCTTCATAAATTTAGAAGAGATTAGAATAGAATAAAAATAACTAGAGTAATGAAGTAATGATGTTGAAGCTGAAACTCTGATACTTTGGCCACCTGATGCGAAGAGGTGACTCATTTGAAAAGGCCCTGATGCTGGGAAAGATTGAAGGTGGGAGGAGAAGGGGACGACAGAGGATGAGATGGCTGGATAGCATCACCGACTCAATAGACATGAGTCTGAGTGAACTCCGGGAGTTGGTGATGGACAGGGAGGCCTGGCGTGCTTCAGTCCATGGGGTCACAAAGAATCGGACACGACTGAACGAATGAACTGAACTGAATGAAGTTAGGATCCAGAAGTCACCTAAAGCTCACCTACTATGCCACCTATCACGTGCATGAGTCTCTTCAATAAGAGTATTTTCTCTCCCTGAACAACTCAAAACATTGTTCAGGCAATTCATCTGCTATGAAAACTTTAATTCCATTTTGAATCTTAAAAATACAGATCACATGATTGAAATAATATGCACATGCTTGAGCAACAATTACTTTTTGTTCTCTTTATACATCTCATTAACTATTATATATCTATAGTGTAATTATATAATCTGTGAACACACACATTCAGATGTCTTAAAATCCTTTCACACAATACAAGGAAGCAAATTCTTAAAAAAGAGAGAGAGAGAAAAGAAAATAAAAATAAAACTGTCTCTAGCTTTTAAAATAAGAACTACGAGTAAAAGAGTTGGAGCAGTAGAAAGACAGAAAAATTACAAACTGAAGAGTAAACTTCGTGGAGGAAGCCATACATGAGTTTCCACATGGGAGGAGATGGCCACCAGGCAAATGGTTAGCACTCAGAGCTATTTCCACTCTGGCTGGAAGGAAAAAGTAAATACAAGTTGCTCCACTGGCTACTGGAAAATATCTGCCTCCCATAAAATTGCTCTAGCCTACTCCCAGGGACTCAACTCTTAAAATTGCCTCCTTTGGATTTGTTCACTCTGTCTCTCTTCCAAGCAGAAAAAGGCACCATTTTGTAGGACATGCTTGCATGTTCTCAACGCCAGCATCAGAGAACAAAGAAGAAAGGGGGTAATTCAAAGATAATCCTTGGGAGACACAGGTAGCTGGTTCATTTCTTCTTCTTGGAAAGCCCTAGCTTTGAAATCAAAAGAAAAAATGCAATTGATAAAAAGTATTAGTATGAAGTTAGGAGTGAGGTCAGAGGCCACCTTCCACAATTCCTGCTACCACTTCATGTTTTTAGAAATCAGATTCCACTGAGAGATGCTCACCTAAGGATTTCATTCATTTGATGAATGTTTACTGACTGCATGCTCTGTGCCAGGTGCTGAGCCTGGGGCTGGTCATGGAACCAAGAACATGGATGCAGGTGGACAGGGAGACACAACTGAACAGGTGTGATGAATGTGTCACCAGAGAGGAGATCTGGGTGCTCCAAAGGAGCTCACTGAAAGGACAGACCGAAGCAAGCTGGCAGGGAGAGCGGTCTAGATCCTAGCTCCTGCCCTAGACAGCAAGCTCTCCTGAGGACATAGCCTGTTCTTCCGTTTCACACTTTTTTGTTGTTTTCTTTTTTTCAGTTGTTTATGTTTGGTTGCACTGGGTCTTCATTGCTGCGTGCGGGCTTATTCTAGCTGTGGAGAATAAGTGCACTCTCTAGTTGCACTGTGCGGGCTTCCCACCGTCGTGGCTTCTCTTGCTGCGGAGCGCGGGCTCCAGGGTGCACAGGCTTCAGTAGTCGTGGCGCACAGACTTGGCCACTCCACAGCGCGTAAAATCTTCCTGGATCAGGGATCAAGCCCGTGTCCCCTGCACTGGCAGGTGCATTCTTATCCACTGTACCACCAGCGAAGTCTCCATTTCACATTAAAGAGTATACCTAATTCTGTGATTTTCAAACTTTTTAAAGCAGCAGAATTCTTTCTTCAAACAAAATCTTACCTGGAAGCCCAAGAATACAACAGAAAAAAGGAAAAGGACTCGGTTGCAGTGGAGGTGGAAACCTGAGGTCCTGGCGTGACTAGGTCCTCTGTCCCTGCCTGCCTTGTTCTCACCCTCTGTGTGGTCCACCAGGTCCCATGGACCCTGAGTGTTCCACAGAGCATGTTTTTAAAACCAAGAAACTACTGAACCTATTTATAAATAGGAACATGAGGGAAACCTGCTCATTTCTTTTATATCCCCCAGAAAACATAGTTACCTACAAAGTATGGAGACAACATCAATCTGCAAAACTCATGGGGAGCATCAGGGTATAGTGGAAAGAACATGAACTATGTTGACAGAGGTACCAGGGTCCAAGTATTGGATATGCCATTTAATAAATATATGTCCTCAGGCAAGTCACTTAAACTCTCTAAGCCTCAGTTAACATGTCTATAAAATGAAAAGGAGAACACGGTACTTCCTTCACAGAATTTTCATAAGGATGAAATATGTTTAAAGGAATGATAAAATAATCATCATCATTATTTTTATTTAAAGAGCACCACTGGAACTTCCCTGGAGGTCCAGTGGTTAAGAATCTGCCTGCCAACGCAGGGGGCACAGGTTCAATCCCTGGTCTGGGAACTAAGATCCCACATGCCATGGGGCAACTAAACCCATGCACCACAACTACTGAGCCCATGCCCTAGAGCTCGTGACCCACAACAAGAGAAGTCACCTCAGCGAGAAGCCTACACACCACAAGTACAGAGTAGCCCCTGCCGCGAGCAGCAACCAAGACCCAGAGCAGCCAAAAATATTAAATAGATAATATTTTTTTAATCCTCTATGGGTTACTTTAAAAAATTAATAATAAACAGAGAGCACCATTTATTGAGGACTCACTTCATGGTAAGTACCTAGCCCACTGACTAGGATTTGCTCAACAAAATCAGTTCACATCCCTCTTTGCACACCAAGTGTCTTGCCCTTTGCCCTTCTCTGTGTAAGCATTCATGTTACCTTTGGGTTCCTCTGGCAGTACATGCAGGACGACCACTTTTTTGAACACGAGGCTCTCCATTTGGAAGCGGATTTCACAGGTAAAGTTTCCTTGGTCGGTCTCTTCCACATTTTGGAGCAGGAGGGAACCGTCATGGTGTAAGATGTCCCCCACCAAGCGCACACGATTCTGGAAGTGCCCCACAGGCACGCTGATGTTAGAATAATAGAAGAGCACGTACTCATCCTGGAGGGCAACACAACATCAGAGGAAATTTCAAGCCCATGGCACCAGACCCAGAAGTCTGAGTTCAAAAGCCCCTGTTCCATGGAGGCAGCATAGTCATTGTCACGACCAGGATCAAAGAAGTACTTGGTACCCAATTAATAAGAAGAAGAATGTGCCAGACAATACTTTAACTGACACAAGACTCTGTGGCTTCTATTAGACAAAGACAATTGGAGAAACAGGGTGAACACATTTTCATTTCTTACAGTTTAAGGTAAAATGTAACACCTACTCTGAAAATCACTTTGGGGATTCAGACTCACAACTTTTGGTGTTTGTTTGGCCACGCTGCACGGCATGTGGGATCTTAGTTTTCCAACCAGGGATTGCACCTGGACTCTAGGCAGTGTGAGTACAGAGTTCTCACCACAGGACCTCCAGGGAATTCCACAAACTCACAACTTTTGAAAAGTACCTCCCTGTGTTCTGCCATGGCCCCTGGATTCAGTGGCATCTAAACGCAACCCCACAGACTGGCTGTTGTAAGAATTCCTGCCGTGTTAGCTGTCAGCCCTCTCCTTTCCACCCTCCTCCAGGCAGCACATCATAAGGCATGAGAAGGAATCATCAAAGGAAATGGTTTACAGACTGGGGGGAAGAGCCATAGGGAATTCTTATCTTCACTTAGACAATGGGTATACCCCTCCTATAACAATAACAGTCAGGAGGTTAAGACTTTGCCTTCAAATGCAGAGGGTGAGGAAGGTTCAATCTCTGGTCAGGGAACTAAGATCCCACATGTCTTGGGGCAAAAAAACTAAAACATAAAACAGAATCAATATTGTAACAAATTCAATAAAGACTTTAAAAATGGTCAGCAGCAAAAAAAAAAAAAAAAAAAATCTTTGAAAAAAGTAAACAGTAACAAAAATTTGAGTGATAGTAACATTATGGAAATAACATGCTCTGAGCTACTGAAACAATACTTCATTTGAAAACCTTAGGACTTTATTGCTAGTCATACATTACTTGGAGTATATTTCACAAATGAGCCGGATACACAAGTATCACACAAGTATCTATCTCCACAGAATCCCAGATGAGGCTTCATACACTTTTGCCAATCCAAAGAGCTCCCTCACTCAGCCATGCTGAACCCGCCAATCCTAACAGTTTAAGCAGCCATGAAGGAGAAAGAGATGATCCAGCACTTAAACGAATCAGCACAATGCCGAAAGACTCTCCACCCTCCTGAAAGATTACTGTGACATCATCCCTGTGCCTGGGCCATAACTCTTTTTGTCTAGACCAATGTGTTTTCATTCTTCTCACCCCTCCCACCCACCCATGCTCCTCCACAAATGGGAGAAACAGGAAAGAAAAGAAACTAGAAGAACTTTATGTGTATGTCTCCCATTAGCTTCTCAATGACCTGAAAAGTATTACCATTATTCACAGATGGAGAAGTGAAACTCAGAGAGGTTGAGTAACTTTCCCAGCTGATTGTAATCAGCTGTGTACCACCAAGAGCTCAAACTAGGAGGAGGCTCAGTTCTGGTGAGCTCCAGAACCCAGCTCCTGAAACCCCCCCACCTCATGGCATGGGATGACTTGATTCTCCCTCTCCCCATATTCTGACACCATTGGCTGGGGCTTCTAATACACAGCAGGGTTTCCTCCTTGTTACCTCGATGTGCTTTCCTGATGAGAACATCCAGTCTACCTTGGTCACATGTTTCTCTCCTGTGCTCTGGGAAACACATCCCAGAAGGGCTGAATCACCCACGTGGACTGTTAGCTCCACGGCGGAAATAGTCAAGTCATTCAGGCCCAAGGAATAACCTAGAGAAGGCAACAGGCAAGAGAGACATCATCAGACAAACACACTCAACAACAAAAACTAGTATTAATCTCCAAGTAGATGCAGACTTTCCTGGTGGCTCAGATGGTAAAGAATCTGCCTGCAATGCAGGATACCCAGGTTCAATCCCGGGGTCAAGAAAATCCCCTGGAGAAGGGAATGGTTACCCATTCCAGTATTCTTGCCTGGAGAATTCCAGGGACAGAAGAGCCTGGTGGGCTATAGTCAGTGGGGTCACAAAGAGTCTGACATGACTAAGCGACTAACATCTTCCCTCCCCAGATGACCCAACGTGAACAAAGTATTCAGAGGACTTTAATTCAACCCAGCATGGTATTCCCAAGAGTAAGAAAAATACCCTGTGGTTACCCCCACGTGGCTCAAGTCAAAGGACTTCTACAATCTTCATACTGTCCAATAGCTCCTAGCTAGACCCTCCCTCTTTTCTAGTCTTCATCCCTGAAATCTCCTTTCTAAAGAAAGAAGAGAGGGAATTCCTTGGCAATTCAGTAGATAGGACTCCATGCTTTCACTGCTGAGGGCACAGGTTCAGTCTCTGGTTGGGGAACTAAGATCCTACAAGGCATGTAGCAGGGCCAAAAAACAAAACAAAAATAAGAAGAAAGAAGAGAAACTCTGAAGTCTCTCCCCTGAGGTTGTGCATTTAGATGCCTCTAAGCAGGTGATGATGTCTCTGGCTTCTAGTTTCCCACCAGTCCCCTAACTGAAAGGCCAATTCACAGGTAACTTTGCTTCCCTCAGTTTTTCCCCTTTTTTCGTCCCTCTACAAAAGCTTATCTCTGAGTGTGCCAGCTGATTCTGGCCGTAGTGCAGATCCTTGTAATTAGGTCAACACAGAGCACGGCCCCTCCCTTGAATTTCCTTTGTTTGCTTTCTCCCCACCTGCCCCCTCCAGGTCTGCCCTCAGCCTGGCTTTCCAGCCTCTAGGGGTTAGTCCACATCATACCCCTCCAATATCTGTCCATTGTTCAAGTAATTTCTCTTTTCACTTAAAGAGAAAACCATTTCTAAAGAGAAAACCATCACATGGATTTTTCTGTTTTCATAAGACATACTCTATGCAAAGAGACAACCACAGCAAGACACAATTAGATGCTGGCCAGTTCCCATCAAAGAAGAGCCAAGTGAATGGATTTGGGTATAAACAGAAAATGTGCCGGCCTCTCCATCCAAGCTGTTGTCCCAAGAGAAGAGTGTTAACTTCCTGCCCCATGGCAAGCACACACAGTGGGGAAGATGGGAAAGAAAACATGAACTCACCACCCTCTGGAGGGAATTATTTTGAAAGAAATCAAAAGTACCTCCAAAAATGATTTGGAATTTTCCTGTAAGGAAGAACTGAGCAGCTTCAAGTGTGGTTAAAGGGATAAGAAGCTATATAATGTGATATGAAGAGTGCTGACTGTAGAATTAAATGAGCTTGCTAGAAGGTAATAGCAGCAAGCAAAGCGGACAGAAACTTAGACTTGACCGGCAGCCTTTGTACAGAAATAACTGAAGAAATCAAGACTTTCTACAGAGGAGGAAAACCTCTCCATCAAGAAGTACAATCCCGGTTGCCCAGTGTCACCAGGCAACTCCAAAGGGGGTTAGATTGCTAAGTCTCTGATGGAAGAGCAAAATGCTGCAGGCTGCTTCACCCGTCTCTGGAAAGAAAAGAAAGTGAAAGTGAAAGTCTCTCACAACCCCATGGACTAAACAGTCCATGCAATTCTCCAGGCCAGAATACTGGAGTGGCTAGCTGCTCCCTTCTCCAGGGGATCATCCCAACCCAGGGATCACACCCAGGTCTCCTGCATTGCAGGCAGATTCTTTACCAACTGAGCTATCAGGGAAGCCCCTGAGATTATTATAACCCTGATTCCGTGGTGAAAAAACTTCTCTAATATGGACTATTTTCTTGTGCGTGCACGTGTCTAACTGCATGTGTGTGCAAATGCTATGTTGCCTGGAATTAAAGCAAAGACCATTCTTTTGTGCACTTTGCTGAGTCATCCTTTAGGTCACCATGCAAAGTCCAAAAAGCTAATAAAGAAGAGAAAAATGGAATGGATAAACAACAAGGTCTTACTGCATATCACAGGGAACAACAGTCAATATCCTGCGATAAAGCACAATAGAAAAGAATATGAAAAGGTATGTATATATGTATAACTGAATTGCTTTGCTACACAGCAGAAATTAACACATTATAAATCAACTATACTTCAATAAAATAAAAAAATTTGGACTTCCCTGGTGGTCCAGTGGCTGAGACTCAGAGCTCCCAATGCAGGGACCTCAGGTTCAATCCCTCAACAGGGAACTGGATCCCATATGCCAAGACTAAAGATCCCGAGTGCTGCAACTCAGGCCCAACACAGCCAAATAAATAAATAGAATAAATTTTAAAATGAAATTAAAAAAAAAATCTTTAAAGAAAACAAACTTAAAAGTCATGCGAGTAAAGCACCTAATTAATTTATTCTTCTGACAGAGCCATATCCATGGGATAAAGAGAGAGACAAGGGGCTAACGGATGAAAGGGGGCTAAAGGATGAAAAGACAACAGATGAGCAAGCAGCAGCAGCCTTGAGCACTGTAGGAACAGAAGACTCCAACCCGGTTCAGGGAGGCAACCAGAGCAGGCTTTTTAAAAGGAAGTAGAGCCTAAGGAGAAGGCTGAAGGCTTAGGCAGGCTTGCTAGGGTGAAGTGGGGAGAGACGGTACCAGGCAAAAGAAACTATCAAAAACTGGGCAAGAGCTTGGTGCATTTGAGGAACTGCAAGAAGGCTGGCATGACTAAAGCAGGAAAACAATTACAAGGACTTAGGGACTCTCTTTGATGATTTCATTTCCTGATCTGCAACAAGCTGTGGTTTTAAAGATAACAGTTGAAAGTGCAGGAATGCCAGTGAGAAACTTTCTTCATATTCTGTAGGAAGGTCGTAGAACACCCAGTCAGGACCAAAAGGCATTCTGTTTCTAATAGAAACAGAGGAATATTCAGCTTTCCAAGAAAGAGTCTGCTACCTGGCTTCTAAAACAACTGTTTCAACAAAACTATAAAGTTCCAGGCTGGGGTTTCCGTTTTCAGCAAAGCAAGGGGAAATGAAAATACATGAAATTGGTTTCTGAATGAGAAAACCTCTACCTGAGACTTGAAAGAAATCAAATACCCTCCTTGGTCCCTTGGCTTCTACTTACCCAGTAACACTGGCATCAGGATGACTTTCAGTGGGTAAAACATGCTGTTGTCAATTTTTCAATCTTAAAAGAAAAAAAAAATCAGAAAATAGTGTTAGGAGGAGTTCATTCATTCAACCAATCACCAGTGAGTACCTCTGTGAGCCAGTCTTTCTCTGAAGCACCAGGATGCAGCATGGAACAAGGGAGACAAGGGCCTGGTCACATGCAGCTTGCATTGGCAGGGAAATGGAGAGAAAAAAGCAGCAAATGAATGAGTAAGAAACAGCGGATGCTGGTAACTGCTATGATAAAACAGAGTGGTGTTTGGAGAGTCACTTGGGGGCTGCCTCAGATTGGCTGTAAGGGAAGATCATATGAAAGTTGCTTTTCGAGAGAATAAAAGCAAATAATTCCAGGATAACCTTGAGTTGACAACCCTAAACAATCTACAGTCTGAGAGTTTCATAAAAACGAAAGATTACAGGATACTCAGCCTGAAATGTTTACCTATATCTCCAACTAAATTAAAACAACTGCCTTAAATATATAAAGAACATTCTGAACATGTAAGAAGGGAGATACACAAATAAGGGGGAAATTTTTAAGCTCAGTTAAGGCATTCACCAAGTTCTATGACACAAAGAAGCCACCTGAAAGGACCATGGCAAGATTTTATTTTTTCACATTTTCCAGGCAGGATAGCATGAGTAGAAGGAGAATCAGGCTGTACACAGGCAAAAGTACTTTAAAAGCATCTCTGTTATCTCTATGGTATAAATTTCATTGCATCCACCATTTCCTGGGAATAGATTTGCTGTTCTACACAAAGCCCCACAGTTTTCTTAACAAAACAGAAATACCTTAACTCCAAAGAGTCACAATTCAACCAGCCTTAGGCTCCAACCTACTCCTGTGGCGGGCCTCAGCCATGATCTCTGAACCCTTGACACCCTGGAGTAATTCCACCTCAGAATTTGCTGAAAGGAAAGGTCTTCTTGGTGTATTAACATCATATTACCCTAGCCAGCTCTGCTGGAAGTCCAGCACGTATGTGGTGGCCATTTCAACTTATAAAAAAATGATTACCTAAGAGTTTCTTATCTGAATTTTAATCAACAAAATTCTCCAACTGGGTCTTCCCTGGTGGCTCAGTGGTAAAGAATCTGCCTGCCAGTGCAGGAGACATGGGTTCAATCCCTGATCTGGGAAGATCCCACGTGCTGCAGAGCAACTAAGTCTGGGCACCACAACTCTGTGCTCTAGAGCCTGGGAGCCACAGCTAATGAAGCATGCATGCCCAGAGCCCGTGCTCCACAACAAGAGAAGCCACCACAATGAGAAGTCAGCACACCACAGAGAAAGCCCGCACATAGCAACGAACACACAACACAGCCATAAATAAATAAAATCATTTTTAAAAATTCCCCATCTGTAAAATCAGGGTCAAGCTGTTCAAGGCAGCCCTACCTAGGTCTTGCTTATGCAGAAAGTCAGTTGACCTTGATGAACCTCAGTTTCCTCACTTATAACATGGGGATAACGACGCAAGAATCAGATGTAAGAATGTAGATATCAGTGCTTTAAAAAATAGAAAGCATTACTAGATAAGATCCTATTTTTTATAGCCTAAAAGTCATATAGGAAATTTAGAGGAGATTTTGGACTCTGAGAATCTACCTTTACAAGAATGGCAAATGATGAATCAGAATGAACTGGAAACTTCTTGAGTTTCGGTTCTTGAATCCGTTACAATGAAGGTGACAATTACAGTGACTCAGATCTACCAAAAGTCACATCAAGTTTTCCCAAATATAAGTATTTCTAATGAAAATACAGATCTCTCTCAAGACAGCCACAGCGTGCTTTATTCCAGCTCTACATAAAAGATACACCCACCTTATCCCACACATCCATCGCTGAGCATAAGGGGCTTCCTTTAGAGTATAACTTTAATTCATCATATCTGGGACAACTAAGATCCCTGTTGTATTCTGGATGAATTTTTTCTCCAGGAAGTTGGTTGCGCTCCCTTCATTCCCCAGCAAATAGTTTTCCTATATTCCCCAAAGCAGTGCCCTCTTTGCACCGAGGAGTAGTCATTGATTACAGAGTAGACTTACCTACACCCTCAAGGGCAGGACCAAAATGCATCTCATTTATGACTGTCCCATGCCTGTGCTACAGCACTGGGGAAGTGTCTGGCATATACTGGATACGTGCTGAGAGCTGCCAATATAACCATCTAATTGAAATCAGCTTCGACATCCTGCAAATGCACTGTTCTATTTTAGGAGGAAACCAGCGACTCCAAAAAGATTCTGAATCTAGTCACCAAACTCAAGACACACAGAGCCACACCCAAACCTTTTTCAAACAAATTCTAAGAAATGTGCCAACAATCTGACAAATAGAAGATACCCATTTTCAGTCCTAAGTACTCAAAGGCACCATTAGAACTCTGTGTGAATGAATAGAGAAGCAATGACTTAACAGTAAAAGCGTTAAGTTTTTTAAAAATTCTCTTCCCAGATCAGACATTCCATTAACTAATTCTTTGATATTTGGGAAACCACTCCATCTCCCCAGGCCTTATTCTTAACATTAAAGGATCAGACTTTTCCCCTCTAGTTATAGCACCACACTAGACATCAGTAGCTGACACTCATTAAACTAGAGAACAGTATGTGACAGGCACTGTCTGAGTGCTCTGCACATTAACCAATTTAATTCTCACAAGCTCTATGAGGTTTTACACATGAGGAAACTGAGGTACAAATTGGTGAAATGACCTGCCTAACAACACAGAGCAAGTAGCAGAGCCAGGATTCAAACCGGGGTCTTCTGGATCAGAGACTGTGTTCTTACTACTATGGACGTCTCCTCCATGCATGGTGAAAGTAATCAGTGTTTTAGAGCAAAGCTTTCCTGAACTTCATTTAACAAAACAAGATTAATCTGATCCCCCTGACTGACTGTTCTTCCCACCTCCTGCCCCTAGTTAACTCCTGTTCATCTTTCAGATCTCAAATTAAATGTAATTTCCTCAAAGAAACCTCTCCCAAACCACCCTATCCAGGACACATCCTAGCCACATGTTTTAATAGTACTATTATTACTCTTTTAGGGCACTTGTCACAATTTCTAATTACATATTTGCTTAAGTGCTTGTTTGATTAAAGGCTTGTACTCCACCCCTCAACCCCCAAGACTATAAGCTTCATGAGGCCAAGAGCCATGCCTATTGGCCAGTGCATCTCCAGCACCATCACAGAGTAAGACCCAGAGTGAAAGTCCAGGGACCACTGATCAGATGAATTAATAAACACTTAAATGGGCCAAGAACATGACTTGAGTCAAGTTTCAAGTTTCCTAGTTAGTTGGCAGATATTCAGAAATTCCTACCATGTAATATAGATAGATAAATAATAGTAGATGGATAATCTTTTTTATATATATATACATATAGTTCAGAATTTTATTATTCAGATTAATAATTCAGAATACATATATGAATCTCAGTCTCTAAAAAATCTAACAAAAGCACTCAGATGAACCTTAAGCACCTTGATGGACTCCATCTGAATCTTCAACTCCGCCAGCTTCCTTCCCAGATGCTGATTTATCTTCTCATCAGCATGTTCTTGAGGTAATTCTGCATAGTAAGTTATCGCATGTGTTGGTCAAATGTTTGGAGCTGAGCTCACGGTTCTTTCACAATATAACTCTTGGCGAGTATTTTCTATCACCCCTGGGGAGTTGTAACTATCAGGACCCCCTTTTCTATTATTAAAAGTGTACGGGAATTGTTGTCTTTAGCATAATTATAACAGAAAACAAATCTTCAGAAAAGAGGTTCACGGCAACGAGATGACCACAAAGGATGTGGAAATGACCCCCTCAATATTACAATATTACAGGACAAAAGAACGGAGAGGCACTCTCTCTCAGTCAAGTGTTTGCCCCTAGTAAGGACAAGTGACCACTGAGCCCACCGATAACCTCACCACCTTCCCTCAATCAGGCAGTCATTACTCCTGCTCTCTCCTTTAGACCAGCTTCTATCTAAACCATCCTACTTTATCTTCCCTGAGATCCGGCCATGCAGATGGTGAGGCAAGCATGAACTACAGCCTAGCCCTCTTGGGAGGTTTAAGTTCCTGACTTCTTAAGGTTAAATATTGGCCTGTGTAGGATTGGGAGAAAAGAAACAGTTCAGGAAGAGTTCTGCCATGAGTCCAAGGAACAGCCAGCCACAGCTCTATCTTAAAGACACAGGCAACTTAAAAGCTAAAGTTTATCACCACCATCATCATCATTTACTCTTTTATTAAGAGCAAACCTTACTGGTTTTTTCTTTGAGGATCTTAATACAGGTTACTCTACACTGCAGAAAGGCAAACTGGACCCACTGGACTACCTTATGGCAGTCCTCCTGCAGAGGCTCACAGTTCTGGGATGGCCTCACAGCCCAAAAGGATGGCCTTTAAATGAAAACCTTCAGAACCAGCTTTCTTCCAAGTGAGAAAAGTTCAAGTCACTGCTTAAGAAATACAAAGCAGGTGCTTACCCAAGATGATGAACACCAGGAGACGCAACTCACCCAATTCTCCCACCACTGCAGTTCCCAAGTCCGACTGAAGACACTTCTGCCTGCACAGAAGGTCAGGCTCAGATCAAACCAAATGCGTGCATCCTGAGGTGGCTGCTGCGACACAAACAGGAACCTCCAAACGAAGGTTCTCGTTTCAGCCAGCTGGCCTATTACTCAATTTCTATTTACACTTTCATTCTAAAATGAGGTAATAAATTCACCTTACTGAGGCAAGCCTCATGCTTCAGACCTCTGCAAGTGTCAGGTGACAGCCTCCTAGGATGGGATGTTGAATGGTCCCAGGTAAACAAGCTGAGAAATCAGCTTCATGCAAACAAAATACATTTAAGATTAACACAAAACAGTTTGCTCTGTATCTAAAATATAGCAATCTTGCAATTTTATTTTTCCTCTCAGTACAGAGGGGCAATATAGCCAATCCCTGCTTCCAAAGGTATGCCTGTCCCGTCCTCCAACTCACCACCGAGGCATGTCAGTCTCCCCTGACCATGTGACATCAGCATTTCTAGCATACAAGAAGCATTTTATTCCTCAGAGAATCCCCCGGGTGACTTGGACATCCTAGATTAAAAACTCAAAGCTTTGAATCAAGGTATCTTTTGCTTTCAAGTCACCACTTCAAAATAAGTGTTTTCGGTATACACACCTTCAATCTTGCCTGCATTTGTTTGACTTACACATGGGCATACTTGTTTTTTGAAACTTGTTCTGTATTGTTTGACAAGTTGTTGAATGCTTGCTCTTCTCCAGGACTATGTCTCATGGTTCTTGAGAATGGGTATGCCGGTAAGCCAGCAACTGAGCAAATACCCCCAATGTGGTCTATTTTAAACTACCAATATTTTAACAATTGTTAAAAATTCCTAAAAATTTAACAATCAGCTCTTAAGGTGTGAGCTGGCTCCAGCACACCTCTGAATCTATGTAGATTTTTGCTGGGGTACGGCTCAGAGATGAATGGTTACTGGGTGCCGAAAATCATAAACCACCTCCCTTCTCTTTCACATGATGGCTCTAGTCTTATATGTACACACACACCAAAAAGTAGCCAGAAAGTGCAAAGAAGTTTATTGACTATGATGTGGTAAAGATCTCAAGAGTTACAACGTCTGTGCATGTGACCCAATGGTGCATATCCTCCTACAAAAATTAACAAACAAGAAACAAAGTGAAATGCAGCAGGTAACAGTCCAACACTAGAGTCAAAAGGACGGAGTTGCCTCTTCTAGCAGCAAAGTTTTAATTGTGCAATTAAATGAGAGTCTTGTGCCACACCTTATTGGTCTTCTTACAACTCCTGTTTGGAATCATAACCGAGTAACACACAAGAACATGCAGTCTCAGGATTTGGCCACCAGAATTTTTTCTAAACAAGGACATGAAACATTCCCTCGTGAAGCACAGAGCCCAGTTAAAGGGCTGCAGAGAATGTGCCCCCCAAGAAGCTTGAGGTACCAGGTCACATGGGAAACACAAAACATTTTATAAGTTCACATTTGGTAACAGAATTAAGAGCTCAGTGCACAAAACTCATAAAAGCAATGTAGCCACAAGTAAAGACTTCAGCAGCCAAAAGAAAAATTCTGAAAGGCTTTTAACCCCCTCTGAAGGTTCAGAATTCAATTCCGTTTCTAGACAAGGCTGGTCTCCATAAAGTGTGATAAGAACTCACAGAGAAGCAAAATGAAAAAAATAAAAAGAGAGAGTAGCACCTTAGAAAATATTAAAACAGTAAGTTAAAAAAAAAAAAAACACTTTATCTTCCTTTCATCCTTAAAAGGCAGGTATCCAAACACTGCTTTGTGCTTCTCTGAAGAAAAAAAAGAGCTGTAACTCAGACCCCAATAAAAGGGCTGAAGAAGGAGACTGAGAGCAACCTTAAGACTCTGATGTGACCACAAATCCATGGAGCAGACTAGTGGTCAACTTACTCTCCTACCCTGAAGGATTTCATCATTTGGTCACTTAAAAAGGAAGGGACTGATTCAAACCATGATCAAGGCTACAAAATAACATGACCAGGCATTCACACAGCACTATTTACCTAAATTGATAAACATATCCCGCTGGATGAATCCTTATAACATGCCTGAAAGGAAACTGCCAGAAAACTCAGTTAAAACTGGTCCTTTATTGAATGGGATATAACTTTTACCTGGATTCCTGTAACATCATCTCTTTCTCAAAGAATAAGGACCCACAAGAAGTCTATCTCACAACTAGATCTCTATCTTTTAAATGTCCTAGAGCCCAAATTATCTACTCTTGTTGCTCAAACTGTTTTCCTTTCTGCCTTGAGGTGTCAGACTAGACTGTCTCACTAGATTGGCCCCAGACAACCACATACTTTACAAGTAGCCCAAGACTGTAAGACTTAACCACTGTAGATGCAGACTGACAATCTTGCTTCCGCCTCTTCTTTCTTATATGATCAGAGGTAAATCGTAACATCTATTAACTAATCAGACTTTCTCATTAATGGACTAGATTAACATAAAAGGCCAGGCCAAATCAATGAGACAGAATAACCTAAATTTTTAAAAATAGATCTTGACGAAAAAATATAAAAGTGATTTTTGTACAGCATACAGTGCATTGTGCTATAATATGGAAACCTCCTGAGTCACTAGCAAAGAATCACAGAAAGGGGCTATCCTGTTAAAAGAATCAAATTATGAGAGACATTTTTTGTCTCTCATAATTAAGAAGCAAATTCTATCCCTCTATTACAGAGGACTAGACAGTCAACCCTTCCTGATATGTCATACATATTTCTTAATGGCTTATAGAAAATCCCATGTAAATTAATATTTGAAATAATGTGGTGCAATAGAATGGAGGAACTTGATAGAAAGTGTCGAGAGAACAGAAGAAGGAACTATAAGTTGTGTACACCCTCACTTCCTTATCTCAAATATTATGCAAAAAAGGATTTATAAATACCTTCTTTAACTCATATTTTCTGCATTTTAGAAGAAAATTTTTAAGAACAGCATAGGTTAAAAGATGATTTCATTGCAAATAACTGGTAAAGTTATTCTACTTATCCCCACTAAAAACCCTATGAAGAGTTTTTCTTGCCTCTGATCTGAAAGGTCAAGAAGGAAACCATAAACCACTCAGCTGTAAGTAAAATAACAAATTGCACCTAGTGAGAAAAAGAAGGGAACCCCTCCATCTCAGCATTTCTTAATTGTAAATTGTTGACACTTTAATACTTTAGAAACTCAGTCAAATAAACCACTGACTCCCAATCCCACCATCTCTAAAAAACTGGGGTTATACACTCCAAGCCTCCCAAACACAACTGATGATGAGATAATTAAACCAATGAGTATATGCTGTAGGCTAACTCACAGCTGAAAATATTCATGGAGCAAAAAACAAAGAATATCCCCCAAAACATTTTGTCCAGGAGCACATCAGGAAGCTCTAAGATCCATTTCATTAAATACATATATATGCGTGTGTGTGTGCGTGTGTGTGTGTGTGTGTTTCAGCAATGTGGCCAACATCTAGGATTCTCCCTCATAAAAACTGGAAGAAAACATGTAATACATTCAAGAGCAAAGACTAAACAAAAAGTTATCTACTTAGGAAAAGAATTCCTTCATTCAATTAGAGTATAAGTTATTAACAGGGGTAGTTATGAGTCTCTTCTGAGAGTTTTTGAACAGTTTATAAATACAAAAAGAATATTTCTTCAATAAATAAGTCACTCCTAAAGTCTTTACTGATGACTTCCAGGATTCTCCACCATTATTGTCCAAGCCAGCTCCACTTCTCTAGGAGGCTTTAGCTGCCAGTGGAATGGAACATTTTCTGTTGTTAGGCGACTCTTCTTCTATCATGCAAACTTCCATCAATATGTCTCTTCATAGTCTGAATCCTGGAAAGGAAAGAATAGTAGTTGTGGTGTGTATATGAAGTACATGCCACAGTCAGAATTCAGGTAAAGACCATACGGAAGGGCCCCCCAGATGGAACTCAGCTAGGGGCTTCATTAACAGTAAAATGGCACTGACTCAATCCACCTAAATTTACTAAGTATTTCAAATTTAATATATCCAAACTCAGCTCCCGATCTTCTGCCTAAAACTTGTTCCAGCCACAGGCTTGTACATATTAGAAAATGGCAACTCTATTCTACCATTTGCTCAGGTCAAGAACTTTGGATTTATCCTTAACTTTTGTTCACAGACACATGCAACTCGTCAAGAAGTCCTTCTGGCTTTACCTACAAACTATAACCAGAGAACAACCACTTCTCACCATCCCCACTACCACCATCTTGGTCCAGATCAACACCCTTTTCCCTCACCTCCATTATTGCTAAAGTCTCCTAAATGGACTGTGTTTCTGTCATGGTCCCTCACCACCTGTTTTCAACACAGAAGCCAGAATGACATTTTTAGCACTTAAATCAGTTCAGAGTTCTCTTTGCAAAAACCTCCAGTGGATTCTGTTTCAGTAAGATTGAAAGTCTAGGTCATTACAGTCATGCAATGTTCTGTAAGATATGATGTTATCTCTCTGAAGAAATGTTATTTGCCTTGCTCTCTTCATTCCTGCCACACTGGCCTCCATGCTGTTCCTAGAACATGCCAATCATGGCCACTCCCCAGGGTCTTTGCACCATTTCCTCTGCCTAGAATAATGCTCCTCCATGGTAGCCATGTCTCTTGCTTCTTGTTTTAGATGTCTATTTAAATAGTGTCTCAATGAGGATGCCCCCAACCATCCTATTTTTTTTGGCCACAGCATCTTAGTTCTCCAACCAGGGATTGAACCTGGTCCACAACAGTGAAGGTGTCTAGTCCTAACCACTAGGACCACTAGGGAATTTCCCCAACCATCCTATTCAGTACCATACCCCCTTATCTAGCCATTCCATCTCCTCTTCCTATTTTATTTTTTCTCTATAGCATGAAGCACTATCTGAGACACTATGGGAAATGGGGAAACAGTGGAAACAGTGTCAGACTTTATTTTTTTGGGCTCCAAAATCACTGCAGATGGTGACTGCAGCCATGAAATTAAAAGACACTTACTCCTTGGAAGGTAAGTTATGTCCAACCTAGATAGCATATTCAAAAGCAGAGACATTACTTTGCCAACAAAGGTCCGTCTAGTCAAGACTATGGTTTTTCCAGTGGTCATGTATGGATGTGAGAGTTGGACTGTGAAGAAGGCTGAGCGCCGAAGAATTGATGCTTTTGAACTGTGGTGTTGGAGAAGACTCTTGAGAGTCCCTTGGACTGCAAGGAGATCCAACCAGTCCATTCTGAAGGAGATCAGTCCTGGGATTTCTTAGGAAGGAATGATGCTAAAGCTGAAACTCCAGTACTCAGGCGAAGAGCTGACTCATTGGAAAAGACTCTGATGCTGGGAGGGATTGGGGGCAGGAGAAGGGGACAACAGAGGATGAGATGGCTGGATGGCATCACTGACTTGATGGACGTGAGTCTCAGTGAACTCCGGGAGTTGGTGATGGACAGGAAGGCCTGGCGTGCTGCGATTCATGGGGTCGCAAACAGTCGGACACGACGAAGCAACTGATCTGAACTGAACTGAACATTTCAACTGTGTCCTGGAGGATGAGACATAACTAGCAATGTTGTGTAGTTTCAGGTGTACAGCAAAGTGATTCTTTTTCTTTTTAATTTTTATCTTATATTGGAATATAGTTGATTAACAATGCTGTATTAGTTTCAGAAAAATGATTCTTTTTCCTCTTTAAGTTCTTATTTTATCTTGGAATATAGTTGATTAAAAATGTTGTGTTAGTTTCAGGACATTAGCTTATTTTGTTTTATCAAAATATTCAAATCCCAAAGGGTTTTAATTAGATTTTATCCACTGGCACTATCCACCTTTCTCTCATCAGAGAAGCCACTTATAATACGCAAGTACATGAGAGAAAGAGAAACAAAGAACACTGCAATGAGTAATTGGGCTGTAGTCATCTGGCCAAGTGCTGAGCTTAGCAGTAAGTACAAAGAAGGCTCCAGCTTAAACCCTGAAATGACAGGTATACTTCATATTAGATCATGAGTTGCTTTTGACCTGTTTCCAACAGTACCACATCAGAAAGCCTCTCCTCCTAGGATCCTGGGGCAGCCACGCAAGCCTACCAGTCACAGCAAGTGCTTTCCGCAATTTCAATCAAAACTCAAGCCTTCCAACATGGGTATTTCTTATGGACAAAACAATCAAGTCATCTAAACGGTGATATCACTCTAATTTCCTGGGAAAAACTGAGGCTCAGCAGAAAAGCTCAGTTCCACTGGCTTTAGGTTGAGCCAGTTCAGCCAGCTCTCCCAGTATGACCTTAGCAACACAGGACACTCCTCTTTCAGGATGCTCCCTGTCAGCAGAGGCTGCCTACACAGTCCCCTTCCCTAACCTAAGGACACCACTCAGTGCCCACAAGACAGAAAATAAAATAGTGGTTAGAACTGGGAAGGGTCCCCTGAGACTAAAATGCTCTGGGCAAAGACCTTGGTTCATACTTTGCTGTAGACCTACCTGCATGTCCCCTGCTTCTCTGAGGACAAAGGATTACCTTAATTAAGCAGGAAAATAAAGCATGAACAGTGAAATGGCATGGGCTTACCACACACTCAGCACAACGAACACAGAGCTTCGCCATGCAGTCATCCCCCTCCTGGTCAGTGCTGTAGAAAGAGGACAGACCAAATATGGACAGTCACCATCCTCGGTAGTGACTGTTAAGAGGACAAGTATTGAAGTCAGATGGGTGTAGTTTTAAATTCCAGTTCTGCCACTTACTAACAGGGTGACTGGGCAAATTATTTAAGCTCCAGGAGCCTGTTTCCTCATCTACAAAATGCAGGTATTACCAGCTACACTTAAAGGATGGTGGTGAGGTGTATATGCAAAATAAGCACATGTAAATCATGGACCACAGTGCTTGGCACATAGTAAGTGCTCGATAAATAAGAGCTAGTGGCAACTGTTCATTTAGAAATATACTCAGCATCAACCATGTCTGGGCACTGTCCCTTGAGCTCATGATTTCCTGAGGGTGAAAGACTCATTAGAACGTAACAAGTATGTCACAATACAATGTGAGAAATGTTTTCACAGAGTTAAAATCAAACTGTTGCAGCAGCAAAGGGGAGAGAGAGATTAGTTTACCCTGAAAGAGTCAGGGAAATCCAAGAGAAGGAGAAGCTGCAGCAGGGTCTTGGAAGATAAGGAAGAGTTTTCCAGGCAAACAAGGGAAGGAGGGAGGGGAATCCAGGTGAGAGGGAAAGCACATTGAAAAAACATTTTTTTAATATCTAAATAGGGCTTCCTTGGTGGTCTAGTGGTTAAGAATCTGCCTTGCAATGCCAGGGACACCAGTTCAGTCCCTGGTCTGGGAAGATGCCACATGCTGTGAGGCAACTAGGCCCACGTGCTACAACTACTGAGCCTACGCTCTAGAGCCCATGCTCTGCAACAGCAGAAGTAACCACAGTGAGAAGCCCGTGCACCACCGTTAGAGAGTAGCCCCCGCTGGTTGCAACTAGAGAAAGCCTGTGCACAGCAACAAAGACCCAGAGCAACCAAATAAATAAATAATTATTTTTAAAGATCTAAATGAGTATACTAGGTTTGGAGAAGGAAACAGCTCACTGGAACCAATGAGAAGAAATAGCAAGAAACAATGTGATTCAGGCTTAGATCATAAGGAGGTCTTATTAGACCATACTTAGAAATAGACATTTTAGTTATTTTTTACCAAGAGTTCTTTGCCTTGTGGGAGGCCACAGATTCCTTTAAAGGGGACTCTTACTCCCATTATATAAATGTGTACATGCATACACATACACAGAGAAAGATTTTAGACTCTCTCAAAGTAAGATTTTTCTCCCAAGGTTCCAAGCCCCTGAAATTGACAATGGAGAATCAACAGAGTTTTATGTAGACTTTTGCTACCTTTTTTTTTTTTTAGTGGATTTGTTCTTAGGGAAAATACTGGATCACACCTGCTCACCTGCTTTTGATAATCAGAATCCAGTTAACCTCTTTGGGCATTTGCTGACCAAGAATAGTGCTTGCTTATTTAAATTATGTTGCCCTCCATGGCTGTTCTAAAGCCTCCCTCACTGCTCAGGCATTTCTTTCAGCTTGGTGCCAAAATAAGGAAAAGGAAAAAATAATTGACTTGGTGATTTCCTGTTCATTTGGAAAGAATAAGAGATTCATTTCAGAATTTACCCTCTGAACCACAGCACTGTACAATCTTATTTCCAAAAAAAGAGACTAGGACCATGCTATTAACTCCTCTATCTCTTTCTCTCCAAATTAATATCCACAAATTTCCCTTTCAGCAGAACTGAGGTCAGCCTGGAAGAAAGGAAGGCATGGATGCAGAGGTCTGGTGCTGTCCAGAAAGCACGGCTCAGAAGAGGGTTGACGGCTCAGGACTGCAACTGGACTTACTCATCTGAAACCTCAATAGACGACTTCTTATAGCCAGACTTGCTCCTCTTCTTCAGCCCTGCAGACTTCCTTCCCATTCGCACCAGTAGCAGAATAACCACTACAGTTGAGGGAATGAAGACAAGAATGGAAAGAAGGGCCACAGAGGACAGCATCGTGCCAAAACCTGAAGGAGGAAAAGAGAAGGTAAAAGAGAGGGATGTGCAAAGTGCTTCCTATGACATGAGATAGTCTTACTTTTGCTCCAGTTTCCTTCTGATTACAAAAGGAATGAATTCATGGTAGAAACACTAGAAAACACACAAAAATACAAAGGATTAAAATTTACCCATAATCTGGATACCTAGGATCAACATGTCAGTATCTATCTGCTCACTCTTCTTTCTAGGAGTATGTGTCTCTGTTTTATGTTTTGGGGTTTTGGCCACGAGGCAGGTGGGATCTTAGCTCCCCTGACAGGGATGGAAAACACACCCCCAGCGTTGGAAGATGAAGTCTTAACCACTGGACCACCAGGGTAATCCCCAGGAGTATGTGGGTATGAGTGGGAATACAGGGAGGAGACTATCTGTTCAGAAGTGTAGACCATACTTTACATACTTTTTCTAACCTCTTTTTTATTTACCATATAAATATTTTCCATAAATATTCCATCCATGTGTGATTTTTTTCCATTTTATTTTTTTTTTTCATTGGAGTATAATTGGTGGCTTCCTTGGTGATTCAGATGGTAAAGAGTCCACCTGCAGTCCAGGAGACTCGGGTTCAATCCCTGGGTCGGGAAGATCCCCTGGAGAAGGAAATGGCAACTTTCCCAAGTATTCTTGCCTGAGAATCCCATGGACAGAGGAGACTGGCAGGCTACAGTCCATGGGGTCACAAAGAGTCAGATACGACTGAGTGACTAACACACACATGATTTCTTTACAATGGTGTGCTAGTTTCTGCTGTGCAACAGTGTGAATCAGCTGTGTGTCCGTATTTCCCTCCCCTCTGAGCCCCCCTCCCTCCTCCAGGCCATCAGTGCCAAACTGGGCTCCCTGTGCCCCACAGCACTTTCCCACTAGCTGTCTATTTTGCCCGTGGTGTGCGCATGTGTCAGCGCCACTCTTCCAGTTCACCCCACCCTCTCCTGCTCCCACTGTGTCCACAAAGTCCGTTCTCCAAGTCTGCATCTCTTTTCCTGCCCTGCAAATAGCTTCATCAGTCCAACTGTGACTTTTTTTTAAGGGCTGCATGCCCTTCACTTCAGTAGTGTCCGACTCTGTGCGACCCCATAGATGGCAGCCCACCAGGCTCCCCCGTCCCTGGGATTCTCCAGGCAAGAACACTGGAGTGGTTTGCCATTTCCTTCTCCAATGCATGAAAGTGAAAAGTGAAAGTGAAGTCACTCAGTCATGTCCGACTCTTAGCGACCCCATGGAGTGCAGCCCACCAGGCTCCTCCATCCATGGGCTTTTCCAGGCAAGAGTACTGGAGTGGGGTGCCATTGCCTTCTCCAAAGGGCTGCATAGTATTCTGCATATTGAATAATTTATTAAATCAATCAGCTAACGCTGGATATTCAAGTTGTTTCCAATTCTTTGAATCTATGAGTTATGTAGTGATGATCATCCTTGTATATAAACGTTCATACTTAGTTCTATTTTTTAAAACAGTTTAAGATGGAATTGCTGGATCAAAGGATATATAATTTTAAGGTATCTGATTTATACTATCAAACAGTCTGCCAGAAAAACTATACCAGTATCTACTCCCACCAGCAGTATGAATGTGCCCATGTCTTTTAAATCTATGAGTTGTTCTAAAAAAATAAAGAGAAAGGGAAGGGGGAGACAGAGACATACAGAAAGATTTGAGAAATGACAAGGTAGCTATAATGAACCATAATGCAGGTCTCTATCTCTAAATCTTTGGTTCAAATCCAAATAAGGACTAGAATGACCACTCAATAGTCACCAGGGAATGGTGGAAGAAAAAAGGTCAGTCCTTATCCCACTCATGTTTCACACCGAATGCAAACAGCTGCTCTTTGCAACAGAAAAGAAATGTGCAGCCTCCATATTTAAAGGAGGTACCCTTTCAAGACTCAGGCAAAAACACAGTCTCATAACTGAGGGTATGAACATATTAGGGAAACCAGAATGACATGTTTCACACAGATAGCAACCCTCCATTTACTCAGGGGTTTGCATTACATTCCACAAGACTCTAGTCACCTGAAATGAAAATTTAAAGAAGAATCATGGTGAAACTGATGATATTTGGAAAAAAAAAAAAAAAGCTTTAGTTTGCAAAATACAGAACTCATCTTCAAAGACAATTCAAGATGGCAGAATGTTCTGATAAAGATAAGGTAAGTTCTGCTTATCACTGATCTCTCCACAAACCACCACAGAAGTCCCAGAGCACTCACTGCAGCACAAGGTTGGTGGCAGTTAGCTTACCTCGTTCTGTGACTGTCAGCTCTGTCGCTGGAATATTATGGTGCACGTCTGGGGGGTTTTTCACAGCACAGCTGAATGTCCCATTGTCCTTCATGGTAGGATTGCTTATGCTTATGGATGCATCCCCTTTGTACACATCTCCAACCCAGGATATCCGATCCCGAAAAGTGCCCGCTGTGGTCGGGTACTGGAAAGACTGATAATGAAAAATCTAGGAAAGCAACACCATGAGAAAAAAAAAAAAAGAGTTAATATGGAAAATGCAATGAAACATAAAGCTAAGTAGGTCCAAAATAAAATACAAATGTATAATGGGTTTTCCCAGTTGGACAATTTTTTCTTACGCTTTGTTCACTTCTGTACTATAGGTTTAAAAGACAGGGTTATGAAACTTGTCCCCAAAACAGTCCTAATGAAAGAATCCAAGGATTCTGATTCTCAAACCTCTTCTCCCCAAAGTACTAAAGTAGTAGGTCTCACCTAGGGGCAATTTTACCCTCAAGACATTTGGCACCATCTGGAGATATTGTTTGTTGTACTACTGGTATCTGGAGGGTAAAGGCCAGGGGATATTGCTGAAAATCCTGCAGTGCATAGGCTAGCCCCCCACAACAAAGAATTATCTGGATCAAAGTGCCAATAGTGCCAAAGTCGATAAATCCTATCCTAAAGCAGCACCTACTATCATATGGTACTTCATAGGGTGCGATCAATCTCTACACATTCACTCATCTGACCTTCACAACAACACTGAACTATCCACGGGGCAGACGGGGAAACAAGGCCAAAAACAGAAAATTAAGTGAGTTACTCAAAGGCACACAACGAATAAGTGGGAAAGGGGAGATTTTTCATTTATCCTCAAAATCACCAAGAGACTATAACATAAGCCTCTCTCAAGTCATCTATCTTGGAAATTAATAAAACCCCAAGTCAGATGTGTGATTTGTACTCAATGAATATACACTGAATTAAAACAACACTGCTTCAGACTGGTGATCACATACCTAATTGCCAAAAAACACCTCATTACACCTGATGGTAGGTTGGGCAGGCCTTACAATACAATATCATCTTTCTCTCTTTTGCAAGACTCTAGCCTTTCCTCGTTCTTTTCTTACTTGGTATCCTCCCCACTAAGGAGCCCAGGCTTTTACAAACACTGCATTGCCCAATTTTGAAAAGCAATTTCCCAGAGAAGACACTAAATCACTTCCTGGTTCAGGCATTCATTCAATGAATACTTGTTGCACACCTACTACATGCCCTTAGTCACTGTGTTTAGCAAAATGATACAGTGGGATTAGGGCAGGAATTTACCAGCTAGTGGGAAATACAGATATTAGTAAACAATATCTGTTTACTAATTGATTTACACAGCTGGAACACTCTTTGAGTGTTCCAAAGAGGGAGGTAAAGAATACCTATCACAGATTATCAGCATTAGCATAAAAGGGTTTAAAACTCCTTATTGACAAAACAATTTTTGTTCAGAAAACAAAGATCATGGCATCTGGTCCCATCACTTCATGGCAAATAGATGGAGAAACAGTGGAAACAGTGGCAGACTATTTGGGGGGTTCCAAAATCACTGCAGATGGTGATTGCAGCCATGAAATTAAAAGACACTTACTCCTTGGAAGAAAAGTTATGACCAACTTAGACAGCATATTAAAAAGTAGAGACATTACTTTGCCAACAAAGGTCCATCTAGTCAAGGCTATGGTTTTTCCAGTAGTCATGTATGGATGTGAGAGTTGGACTATAAAGAAAGCTGAGTGCTGAAGAATTGATGCTTTTGAACTGTGGTGTTGGAGAAGACTCTTGAGAGTCCCTTGGACTGCAAGGAGAGCCAATCAGTCCATCCTAAAGGAGATTAGTCCTGAGTGTTCATTGGAAGGACTGATGCTGAAGCTGAAACTCCAATACTTTGGCCACCTGATGAGAAGAGCTGACTCATTTGAAAAGACCCTGATGCTGGGAAAGATTGAAGGCAAGCGGAGAAGGGGACAACAGAGGATGAGATGGTTGGATGGCATCACCGACTCAATGGACATGAGTTTGAGTAAACTCTGGGAGTTGGTAATGGACAGGGAGGCCTGGTGTGCTGCAGTCCATGGGGTCACAAATTGTTGGACATGACTGAGTGACTGAACTGAACTGACTAACAAAACAAAGCCTGCTGTGAATCTTCAAGATTAATCTAACCTGTAAATTTCCAGTTAAGCTAGTGATATTCAAATCCTGTTATCTGATTAGTTTGATAGAATCCTGACTGAGCACATAACTACAACATAGCATAATGCAAACTTTAAGGGTCCAATAATTCCAGCTTGGGTGTGTTTGCTGATTTCCTGACTAGCCTGACAAAAAGCAGCACCATATGAGAACTGCTGCTTGCATTTCAGGTTTCTACCCCTAGAAAATCCCCATTGTTTATTCTGTCCTACTTTTGGCCAAGGAAGAAGAGTCATATAAAGCCAGCCATAGTTTCCTGCCCACTCAAAATAAAGTGACCTATTTTAAGTCTAAAGAAAAGGGGACTGCAAATACAGCCTTGCTTCCCTCACTGGAGCCACCGTCACCAGAACAACCTACCGAGACACCTACTGAGGCTACTGGGAGATGCTACATGGCATTCAATAATGGCTCCTAAAACAAAATCCAAAGCTTACACATTAAAATCAAAGAGGAAGTACTTCCAGTGAAGGAAATAGGATAACAAATGAAGGATACTTTCAAAAACACAATCTTACATACCGCTATGACATTCACATTCTTAATAAAAAGTATCCTGACCTAGGATGTTGCTGGAAGCACACAGAGAAAGTATTTTTTAATAGCATTGCAATCTTCAATTAGATATCCACAATGGATTTGGGCCATAAATGTGTTTTATATGTGTGATTAAAATATATTGCTTCTAATATTTCAAGACCAAATGTCACCAACAGCATCTGTCATCAACATAAGGTGCCACCACTTCCTTCAAAGGGAGCTATGTAAATCAATGCAGATGTTTATACACTGGAGAAGATGCCAAGATAAATCTACACAGTACTGATATGCAAACAGATACACCCACAGAGATGACCTCACATGACAGGAAATGAGCAGTATTAAGTGAAAGGATGTCTAAGACTGGGACCTATAGAATTTTTCTATCCAACAGCCTGGAGGTACCCTTTTTGTACAACAAATCTGAAACTCAAGCTAGGAAGCCAAGCAAAATGAAACAACAAAGGGGAAACAAAATTAAACCACATTTCCTCTGAGTTTCTGACTGGTTTTTTCCTATAGCATATTTGCAAGATTCTTATGTAAAAGAAAAAGCCCTCCATGACCAAAAATGGCTGTCATACAGAGTAGAAGCTCAACTCCTTCTATTTAACAGAAGCTCATCTTCTATTTGAAGATGAGAAGGCCTAAAGTATGCCTGTGACTTAAAATAAAAGGGTTCCGGAGTTGTTGACCACAGAAAGCTCAAGGAAAGAGCCTTAAAAGTATACACTTACTGGGATTTCCCTGGTGGTCTAGTGGTTAAGAATCCACGTTGCAACACAGGGGACGTGGGTTCTATCCCTGGTTGGGAAACTAAGGCCCCATGTGCTGTGGGGCAACTAAGACCACGTGCCACAACTAAAGAGCCCATGTGAGTCAACACAGCCACATAAATAAATGTTGTAAAAATTAAAGTATACACTTACTGATTCCGTGCGACTGCTGCTCGGAGGTCTGTATGTCCAGTCTATGGTGAGTTTGTCTGTGATAGAAGAGGATGACTTGAAGGTGCATCTCAACTTGATATTTTCTCCAACATAACCCCGGACGTGGGCATCCGCTTTAATCTCCAGGGAAAAGATGACATAAACACCTAATCAAAGTAAGCCCAAATTTTAAAAATGTGTGCATTGGATGGAATACATAGATGTGAGTGAACAACACAGAAGCAGTAGGTATCATTTTTAGGTCTCTCATCAAAAAGCCATGGGAATAAACATCTTCTCAGGCAGGCCCAAAAGGATAAGGAGTAGATATCTACATTAATTAACAGTGGGGTGGTGGTTCATCATTTTACGAAATGAAGTCATAGAATGAAAGTCTGGGTAAAAATTTTAAACCTGGTCATACCAGCATTTTTCTAAGACTTGTGGTTAAATTAATGATAATGAAGCATGTCAGCCCACAGAAGGCTAAAAGGCAATGCCACCCACTCCCTTGACACACTTACACTGCAGGAGTATGACAACTATTGTATCTGAGGGATTTACCCCAAATACAGTTCAGCTGTTCACCTAAAGCTATCACTGTCCCAACCACCAGCAGAAATAAGAATTGGAATTTTTTTCAAAGAATTTTATAAATCTACCTCAAGGTTCTATCTGCTTTTGTTTTGTTTTTCCCTTTCTTAAAGCTGGTTAATGAAATAGATGGGGAAACAGTGGAAACAGTATCAGACTTTATTTTTTGGGGCTCCAAAATCACTGCAGATGGTGACTGCAGCCACGAAATTAAAAGACGCTTACTCCTTGGAAGGAAAGTTATGACCAACCTAGATAGCATATTCAAAAGCAGAGACATTACTTTGCCAACAAAGGTCCATCTAGTCAAGACTATGGTTTTTCCAGTGGTCATTTATGGATGTGAGAGTTGGACTGTGAAGAAGGCTGAGCGCCAAAGAATTGATGCTTTTGAACTGTGGTGTTGGAGAAGACTCTTGAGAGTCCTTTGGACCTCAAGGAGATCCAACCAGTCCATTATAAAGGAGATCAGCCCTGGGTGTTCTTTGGAATGATGCTAAAGCTGAAACTCCAGTACTTTGGCCACCTCAGGCGAAGAGTTGACTCATTGGAAAAGACTCTGATGCTGGGAGGGATTGGGGACAGGAGGAAAAGGGGACGACAGAGGATGAGATGGCTGGATGGCATCACTGACTAGATGGACGTGAGTTTGAGTGAACTCCGGGAGATGGTGATAGACAGGGAGGCCTGGCATGCTGCGATTCATGGGGTCGCAAAGAGTTGGACATGACTGAGCGACTGATCTGAATCTGAATGAATCACATATCCATTAAAAGTAAATCAGGAGCAGGAAAAAGTTTACTAAATTTGCAATTTAATGCATTTTTTTTTTTGGCTTGGTAAGGTTCTTTTTATTTATTTTTATTGGAGGATAATTGCTTTACAATGTTGTGTTCATTTCTGCTGCACAACAACATGATTCAGCTGTAAGTATACATGTATCCCCTCCCTCTTGCTCCTCCTCCCACCCCCATCCCCCATCTCATCTCTCTAGGTCATTACAGAGCTTAGTATTCTGTGCTGTACAGCTGCTTCCCACTAGCTATCTACTTTACGCATGGCAGCGTATATATGTCAGTGTTACTCATGTCAATTTGTCCCACCCTCTCCTTCCCCCGCCGTGTCCACAAGTGCATTCTCTGCGTCACTATTTCTGCCCTGCAAATCTGTTCATCAGTACCATTTTTCTAGATTCCAAATATATGTTAATATATGATATTTTTTTCTCTTTCTGACTTACCTGACTCTGCATGGCAGCCTCTAGGCAATTTAATGCATTTTAAAATGTAAAAATAAGATATGATTTTAAAACTCTCTAGAGACTTCCTCTGTCCAAAACCACCCCCATAGATCCAACTCTGAAACCCTGTCTCCCCTAAAATAGTTGGCACTTTCTTTGGACAATTCCCTCTACTTTCAGAGAACAGTAGTAGAAATTTTTCTCTCCCACTAGAGAGCCACTTTTTAGGAAAGTAAGCCACTAGCAGTTTGTTTTTCCTGCTTCCTTCTCCACCATAATGAGCTATGATTCATCTGGCAGGCCAAAGGCAAAGAGAGCTGCAAGGTTTCAAAAGAGAACAAACCCATACACCATCTTGAAAACCAGCAGTCCCTCTGGTTGAGACAGTATACAAATCCCAGCCCTATCAACTGCTGACTCTGTGGTCTTCATATTTGATTTCTTCAGCTTCTTGTTCTGGTAGGAATGAGAATAATAACACTTACCTTAGTAGGTAACTGTGAGAAATGTTTGAATTAAAACAGGTGCCACGCTAAGAAGCCTACCTAACCCAGAGTAAGTGATCAATGCGCATTAACTAGCTTAATCATCCTTACTGCCAACTCTTTAGTTCTATCCTTAACCACCTCAGAAATGCAGAGGATACCACCCTAATGCCAGAAAGTGAAGAGGAACTAAAGAGCCTCTTGATGAGGGTGAAAGAGAAGAGTGAAAAGGATGACTTAAAACTAAATATTCAAAAAACTAAGAGCATGGCATCTGGTCCCATCACTTCATGGCAAACAGGTGGGGGAAAAATGGAAACAGTGACAGACTTTATTTTCTTGGCTTCCAAAATCACTAAGGACAGTGACTTCAGCCATGAAATTAAAAGACACCTGTCCCTTGGAAGAAAAACTATGATAAACCTAGACACCATACCAAAAAGCAGAGACATCCCTTTGCAACAAAGATCCATATAGTCAATGCTATGGTTTATCTAGTAGTCATGTAGGGATGTGAGAGTTGGACCAAAAAGAAGGCCTAGAGAAAAAAAAGAAGAAGACTGAGCACCAAAGAGTTGATGCTTTTGAACTGTGGTTCTATAGAAGGCTCTTCAGAGTCCCTTGGACAGTAAGGAGATCAAACCAGTAAATCCTAAAGGAAATCAACCCTGAATATTCATTGGATGGACTGATGCTGAAGCTCCAATACTTTGGCCACCTGATATGAGAAGCTGACTCATTGCATGAGCCCCTGGTGCTGGGAAAGACTGAGGACAGGAGGAGAAGGGGGTGACCGAGAATGAGATGGTTGGATGGCATCATCAATTCAATGGACATGAATTTGAGCAAACTCCAGGAGATGGTGAAGGACAGGAAAGCTTGGCATGCTGCAGTCCATGGATTGCAAAGAGTTGGACACAACTTAGCAACTGAACTGAACTTGTGCTCTCAACCTTTCTTATCACAGACATACTTATGAGTCATCCATTCCACCGCCTTTACCTCTGCTGCTTTTAATCACGTTTCTCTCTCCTCTCTGGATAATCCAGTCTGTTCACATTCCTCTTAAAAGGAGGAGACCAAGACTAAGCTCACAAGACCAAGACTAAGCCCATCCCCAAAATGAGGACTATTTCTGGCTCATCTAAAACATCCTGACTTTGCCATGCTAAACTTGTCATTCCTCCCATGCCTTTGCAAATGCTGCTACTTTGTCTGGAAAGACTTGATCCTTCAAAACCTAGTCGCTCCTAAGCCCTCACTCCTGATCCAAGATACAGGGTCTCTGTACTAAAGATACAGCTCTAAAAACTGGAAAGCAGAAATAAATAATAAACAGATAATCTACATTCTCCTCATATCCTTTATATATTTGGATTGGCCAAAAAGGTCACTCAGGTTTTACATAAGAACTTATGGAAAAACCCAAACAAACTTTTTGACCAGCCCACTATCTTTATCTTAAAACATAAGAATACCAGAGAGATTTTAAAGTTTGGATTTAGAATTAGACAGACTTGAACTTGAGTTCTAGCCCAGCTACTTTCTGCCTGTGAAATCTTGATTATAGTTACCTAACCTGTTCCAGACTCAACTTTCTCACTCTAAGTGGGAATAAAAAAAAAGACCTACTTCACTGAGTCACTGGGAGGATCTAATAAGATTAAAGAAGGTAACACATAAAATGTTTAGCATAGAACCTGAAATTGAAACTTTCAATAAATGCTATTATCATTAAAATGAACACCACAAAGATTCAAAAACCTTCAGGAATTTTCTATAACATAAAATATAACATAAAATCTAAATAGTGCCAATCTGGCCTCCTTCTGCTACTGTACCCACTACCCATCCCATTCCCTTCACTATGCCCAAAATGTCCTACCATTTCCCAAATTTACTATATCCTTCATGCCACTGTGACTTTCATTGACTATGTCTTTGTCTAGAATGCTCTCCCCATCCCTACCAAACCTGCCTGGGTTGTTCCCACAACACCACATCCCCCACACCCTTCAAAACTCAGCTCAAATATCAGCTCCCTTACAATGCCCTCCCAAGTTCTCTGATGCAGTTTATTATTTTTTTCAATTTTCACATAATATTTAGCATATAGTGCTACTCAAGCACATATACCACTGTCTGTACTCAATTTGTAAAGATAATTTCCTCCATTAAATAGAAGTAACTTAAGGGCAAAATTCAGAGGAAGAGAAGCAAAGAGAGACTGACAGAAAGAGGTGGACAGGTCACCAAAGTTCTCATCTAGCAACAAAGTGTGCTTATTAGTCCCTCACTCTCCTCCTTTCCCATTTTTATAGTATTTTCAACATTTTTAAGCCTCCTAGACACCTATCTTTCCTTTGCACTGATTCAGGAAAAACAGCCTAAATGACCACTTCTAGACTATAGCTGGTATCTACTGAAGGAAAAAAATCACACCGTTGCACAAATAGTTACCATAAGAAACTCATGAATTCCATCACAGCTAAGCCTTTAATGAGGCAAGATGACATTTTTTTTTAATTATCTAGATTTTTTTTTTTTTTTTTTTTTTGACACACTGCACAGCATGTGGGATCTTAGTTCCCTGACCAGGGATCAAACACACACTCCCTGCCCAGAGTCTTAAGCACTGGACCACCAGGGAAGTCCAAAGTTATGACGACTCTTTAACCAGCCTTGGTCAGCTCCTCTGACTTCTCAAACTTTGCCATTCTCTTTTATCCCCTGTACAACCTATAAACACCTCATTCTCAAAAGAAAACATCTCTCTTCTTCAAGAAACTTGAAGCAATACAAACTGCTTAGTCACACACCTTCCTGTGTCTGTACCCATGCCTACCTCCAATCTGAAAGGGTGTGGTGTCCCTTTTTCTATGCAAGGTCAAGCCCTTCTTCTCTGCCTGAATTCCTCCCTTCCAAGCCCTGCTCCAGAAAAAACAAACAAAAACAAAAACCCTCTCAATATCTTCAGCTTACCCCTTTCAAGAAGGGCTGTCTCTTCCCTCAGCTTCTAAAAACATAGGAGTCTCTCTCATCTAGAAAAACAAATATATAACTATTGTTACAGTATTACAGTTTCCTTAAGCCTGTCATACTATTCATTACCAACCACTGCCCTCTCTTTCCTAAGCCAAGTTTGGGCAAGAGTTCTCTACATCTAACATCTCCCTTTCTTTCCTGCCTATCCACTCCTGGACCCCTACAGCACAACCTGGACTCCACTACCACTTTTAATAAAAGGTAGTATTATCTTAAACCTGAAAAATCCAAGGGATCAAAACTGACTTTTCTCTCCTGACTTTACTGGCTCCCTCTGCAAGAGTGACCATTTGCTCCATGACCTTCTCTGTCTCAAAGTTTCCTGGATGATACTCTCACTCATTCAATCATTCTTCAAACATAGATTTATTGAGCATCTGTTTTGTGCCACCCTCTGAGTTTGAGATTAAATGTGAACAAAGTACATATACTCCCTATTTTGGAGTTTAAAATGCAGCAGAAGGGGACTTCCCTGGTGGTCCAATGGCTACAACTCCACACTCTGGGGTTTGATCCCTGATCACCCCACTCCAGTACTTTTGCCTGGAAAATCCCATGGACAGAGGAGCCTGGTAGGCTGCAGTCCATGGGGTCACTAAGAGTCAGACACGACTGAGCAAGTTCACTTTCACTTTTCACTTTCATGCTTTGGAGAAGGAAATGGCAACCCACTCCAGTGTTCTTGCCTGGAGAATCCCAGGGACCAGGAGCTTGGTGGGCTGCCGTTTATGGGGTCAGACAGAGTCGGACACGACTTTAGTGACTTAGCAGCAGCAGCAGCAGGAAACTAGATCCCACGAGCTGCAACAAAAGATCTCACATGCTACAACTAAGACCAAGTATAGCCAAATAAACAAATTTTTTTTTAAATGTAGCAGAAGTTCAATATACTAATCAAATAATCATAAAGACAAATGTATAATTACAAACTCTGATAAGCACTACATGGAAAAGACAAAGAGAGTGCTATGAGAACTATATCAGTTATGACAGGGGAGTAGGGAGTGGTTAATGAAAGTTTCCCTGAAAAGGTTACTTTTGGGTTGAGTTCTGAAGGAAGGGTAACAACGTGAGGAGACTGGGAGCATTCCAGGCAGAGAATTCTGCATATGCAAAGGTCCTGTGCCAGAAAGAGGACAGTCAGTCAGGGAACAGAAAGAAAAGCAGAATGGCAACAACACAAAAGCACAAGAGAGAAGAAGGAGACGTGACTAGGAGGTAAGCAGAAACCAGATTAGGGTCCTTATTCTCCGAGTAATGGGAAGTCGTGCTTTCAAAGTGGAAAATACTTAAGTATGGGACGGAAGTGAGAAGGGGCATGATGAAGTTTGCATTTTTAAAACTTCACTCTAGGGAAGACACTTAGAGTGAGCCGAGTATATATAAAGAAATAACCTAAGAAGCTACTTAAATAGTCAAAGGGGGAAATAAGGAAAGCTTGAACTAACTTGGTGGCAGTGGACGTGGAGAGAACTCAGAAGACAACAGTACTTACAACGTAAAACCAGCAAGAGCTGGTGACAGGTCATATGTGAAATGTTTGGGGAAAAGAAATATCAAGGGTAACTCCCAAGTTTATGTCTTGGTGATACCATTCACTGACACAGGGAAGACTAGAAAAGTACCAGGCTCGGCAGGAAAGAAAATGAGTTTGATTTTGGATAAGTTTAAGGTGACTTTGAGATATCCAAGGGATAATATCAGGGGGTTGGGGGTGGGGAGGCAGTTGATTTAGGGCAGGGGTCAGCAAACTATGGACCATGGGCCAAATCTAGCCCACATCAAGCTTTTTTTAATCATCAATTTGCTTTATTTATTAGGATTGCAAAATGGTTATATTCTATACTATTCTCTACATTCTTTTTTTAAAACTTTTATTGTTGATTTACAATGTTGTGCTAGTTTCTGCTGTACAGCAAAGTGAATCAGTTATACATATCAGATCAGATCAGTCGCTCAGTCATGTCCGACTCTTTGCGACCCCATGAATCGCAGCACGCCAGGCCTCCCTGTCCATTACCAACTCCTGGAGTTCACTGAGACTCACGTCCATCGAGTCAGTGATGCCATCCTCTGTCGTCCCCTTCTCCTCCTGCCCCCAATCCCTCCCAGCATCAGAGTCTTTTCCAATGAGTCAACTCTTCGCATGAGGTGGCCAAAGTACTGGAGTTTCAGCTTTAGCATCATTCCTTCCAAAGAATACCCAGGGCTGATCTCCTTCAGAATGGACTGGTTGGATCTCCTTGCAGGTATCTATTTTTTTAGATTCTTTTCCCACATAGGTCATTACAGAATATTTAATAGATTCCCCCGTGATACCCAGTAGATCCTTATTAGTTATCTATTTTATATATAGTAGTGTGTATCATAACATCTTTTTATAGATACATTTTTATTCAAACACAGCCAGCTCCATTTATTTATGTATTGTGTAGGGATCCCTTTGTGCTACTCCAACAAAATTGAATAGTTGCAACAGAGATTATGTAGCCTACAAAGCCTAAAATACTATCTGACCCTTTACAAAAGTTTGCCAATCCTGGTTTATACCAAAGAAGAAATATGGATTAGAGCTATAAAATCAGAATCTCATTAGTCTCCCTCCAACCAAATCGCCACACTGTGTTACATATACATACACACGTACACACTCCACTTCTCTGAGAGTTTCTATCAAATTTATTTCTAAGGCTCCTTTGTTCCTACCCCATCTCTTAAACATTGGTATTGCTCAGAGTTCACCCTGAGCCCATGGTCCTTCTTTCAACATGTTCTCTTTAGACAACCTTATCCAGTTTTACAGATTTCACAACCACCAATGGGCTAATGATTCCCCAAAGTATGTCGCTTGCCATGACCTGCCTCTGAGTGTCCAACTATTACAGGATATACTCACTTGACTATCACCACCACAGGACTCTAACCTGAAGGCAGTGAACTCTCGCTTGTTACCAGCTCAATACCCATTCCTTTCCTCATCTCCTTTCCTCACGATACCCAGATTTTCTCGGGATATCCACCTTTCCCACATAGCCCAAGAGCTTGCAGGCCTCTGTCAGGGTCCAGGCAGGAAACAGAAGGCAGAGTCAGCTAAGACTTTAAAAAGTGTATGGGCCACTTTTCAGAGGGACTTTTCTCAGGGTCAGGGTCAGGTCTAACTCTTATCCGTCTTTCTCAGGGTCAGATCCCCAACGAAGGCACAAAGTCTTTACCACTCCAGTCCTGAGGGGCAAAGGGAGGAAATGGTGTTACTGCAGCCTGGTAAGAGGTGGATGTGTGGGCCATTTGACAGAAGCTGTAGCCACAGTAGAACACAGCCACTATCAACCATGGCACCATGACAGGGAGGGAGTATGGAAGAAAACTGTCTTTCTCCTCCTGCCTTCCAATCTCCTGCCAATGCCTCCCATTGACCAAACCTAATTGGAAGCCAGAGGATGGGAGCCTGGATGATGCAGTTTATAGGTTAGCTTTCCGAGGAGTAGGAAAAACAGAGAAGAAAAGTGAATGGATTTGGTGAGAGAAGAGCAAATTAAGAATAAATAGACCCTACTCCCAGCTTCCCCGGTGGCTCAGAGGTTAAAGCATCTGCCTGCAATGTGGGAAACCTGGGTTCGATCCCTCCGTTGGGAAGATCCCCTGGAGAAGGAAATGGCAACCCACTCCAGTATTCTTGCCTGGAGAATCCCATGGATGGAGGAGCCTGGTGGGCTACAGTCCACAGGGTCGCAAAGAGTCGGACACGACTGAGCGACTTAACTTTCACTTTAACTTTCACTCCCAGCTCTGGATGGTGCCTCAGACTGGCCTAAACCAATCATTACATCCAGAGGTGTGCTGGTGAAAAACTAAAAATAGAAAACCCAAGCGTGTAGGGTTTCACAGTTTTCTGTGGTACAGATACTCCCACCATGGCCATTTTCAAGCTACAAATGCAAAGTCTGTGAATGCCGAGTTAGGAAGACACGTGCATGATCAACTCTTGAAAGCCAGTAGGAACTAGATCCAGCACACCATCCTCCTGACCACAGAGATATATCTGGGGTCAACATGGGATTTAGGTTAATCTAATCACATTTGTTTGGAAAATTACTTAATACCGCCATCCCTTGTTTATGTTTCTATGTCTGGAATTTTTCCTTACTCTCTTTCTCTATTGTTGTTGTGTTAGTAGTTCAGTCCTGTCCAACTCTTGGTGATCCCATGGACTGTAGCCCACCAGGCTCCTCTGTCCATGGGGTAGCCAGTCCCTTCTCCAGGGGATCTTCCCAACCCAGGGAGCGAACCTGGGTCTCCTGCATTGCAGGAAGATTCTTACCATTTGAGCCACCAAGGAAGCTCCATTTTCTATTCTTCAAGATCTAACTCTTATCTGTCTTTCAAGATTTAATTTTTGAGACACCTCCAGTAAGTCTTCCCTGTATCGTCTTAGCAGATTAAGGGCACCTCCTCTGTGATGTCATGGTTTCTAGTGCATTTTGCTCTTAGTACTAGATTCTAAAATAATCTGTTGACTTGTCTGTCTTATTCAATAGATCCTAAACTCATCCAAATGGAACCTAGCATATTATGGATGCTCAGTAATATTTATTCAATGGAAAAAACCCAAGAGTTTCCTTTTACAAAATGAAAATTGCTATAAAGTAAGCATAAAAATGACAAGTTCTGAGCAAATTTTGATTACTTAATTATAGTAAGCACACCTTCAATAAAACTACCTACTAGAAACTTCTTTCTTCTTTATATAAACTCCATATTCATGAACATAATTTTGCAACAAAGCAATCAATATGTAAAGTCACTTTCAGTTCAGTTCAGTCACTCAGTCGTGTCCAACTCTTTGCGACCCCATGAATTGCAGCACGCCAGGCCTTACTGAACTTAAGCAGGTCTTCAATGTATAGTTACAGAAAAGTAACCATCTTATCCATGGTGAACTAAACAAACCTACACTAACATTTAGTTCCCCTGGAGGAGAAGGTAGAAAGCCTGAAAGGAGGCATGAGGAAAGTTTCTGGGAAGTCAGTAACAACCTGCATCCTGATTTTGGCTCTGGTTAGCTAACCAGGCATGCTCAGTTTCTCAAAATTCACTAAGCTGTACACTTATGACAAGGGCAATTTCCTCTACATGTTTTACTGAAATTAAAAGTATTCTAAAATCACTGGATATAAAATAATTCATCTCTTCCACTCAAAAAAAAAATGAGAAAAAAAATAAATCCAAAGTTACCTTCATTCAGAAACTTTCACCCTAGGCCTAATGTGCTAATGGATATTTATCTTTTCCCCAGAAAGAAAAGGGTTTTCCAGGTGGTACTAGTGGCAAAGAAATTGCCTGCCAGTGCAGGAGACATGAGATGCTGATTCAATCTCTGGGTTGGGAAGATCCCCAGGAGGAAGGCATGGCAATCCACTCCAGTATTCTTGCCTGGAAAATCCCATGGAGAGGAGCCTGGCATGCTACAGCCCATAGGATTCCAGAGTCAGACATGACTGAAGTGACTTAGGACACATGCAGAGGGAAAAGCATTTTGCCAGGTAAAAATAGCCAACAACAGAAGTAATATATAAATTAAAAAAATTTTTTTATCTGGGAAGAAAACAAGAAAATCATATTTAAGCATACGTAATTTTATACATGGAAGAAATGGGGGGAAATTATAAAACTCCCAATTTTATACACCCAATTTTCCAAAATACAAATCTGTCAAACTTTGATTCATAAAATTGTACACTTAGATGGAAAAGAGAAAAGGATTAAGCTCTAGGAGTCTTAATCCACTGGTTCTACATATTTGGGCTTCCTTGGTGGCTCAGACAGTAAAGAATCCGCCTGCCAAGCAGGAGACTTCGGTTCAGTCTCTGAGTCGGGAAGATGCACTGGAGAAGGAAATGGCAACCCACTCCAGTATTCTTGCCTGGAGAATCCCATAGACAGAGGAGCCTGGTAGGCTATTACAGTCCATGGGGTCGCAAACAGTCGAACACGACCAAGCAACTAAACATCAACAACAAAAACATGAAAAGGCAAGGCAAATAACTTGGAATGAAACCAAAGTCTATTACCTTATAGACTCAAAAGTAAGAACTCCCAAAAATAGATGAACCTTGAAAACACACTAAGTGGAAAAAAAAAAAAACCTAGTTACAAAAGAACACATATTGTACAAGTCCAATTCTATGAAATATCCAGAATAGGCAACCACAGCAGTAGAAAATAAATTGGTGTTTGCCAGGACCAGAGGAGTGGGAAGAATAAGGCATGACTATTAATGACTATGCAGTTTCTCTTTGAGATGATGCAAATGTTATAAAATTGTCATAATAATTGCACAACTGTAAACAATACACTTTATTTTTCTTTTTTGGCTGCACTGCACAGCATGCAGAATCTTAGTTCCCTATTGTGCTCGTGCTCAGTTGTGTTCAACCCTTTGTGATCCTATGGGCTTTAGCCCACCAGGCTCCTCTGTCCATGGGATTTTCCAGACAAGAATGCTGGAGTGGGGTGCCATTTCCTCCTCCAAGGGATCTTCCCAACCCAGGGATAGAACTTGAGCCTTGCGTCTCCTGCACTGCAAGTAGATTCTTTAGCACTGAACCACCACCAGAGACCAAACCCCTGCCACCTGCAGTGGAAGCAAGGAATCCTAACCACTGGACCATCCCCAAATTCCCTGAATGGCACACTTTAAATAGGTGAATCATTTGGCACATGAACTATATAACTATATCTCAATAAATCTGTTTTGGTTTTTCTTTTTTTTTTTCAAGGCAAAAGATAAATCAACAAGTATATACAGATCATAAACTCAACTTTGAACGCTTGGATTTTTTTGGCCTGCTGAATTGATGGATGTTTTTTAATGTGAAATGACTTCAAGTTTGTGAAATCACCCACTATTTCTAGAATTTTTTTTTCCAATAGGGTAATATTTGAACATTTGTGTGAGAGAGAAAAAGAGGGAGACAGGAAACCAGGATTATTTAGAGTGACAGCAATTCAGCCTAAATAGTATATTGCAAAATAATTTAGCTGAAAAGCTGGGAGGGATCAGGGAGTGTCCTGGCGGCACAAATACTAGTCATCATCAAATAAATAAAAACTCCCTAGCCCTACCTGCTGAGACTTACAACACCTGAAGCCTTTATGTCAAAGGTCCTCTTCAGAAATTCCCACAGGGAAATTTTTTACAAAGTTAACAATTCACTCTAATGCTAGCTCTACTAACATATGATTTCCTGGGGAAGACAAACACATACATACACAAAAATCCAGGAAATAATTGCACCCTAGATGAAGGGAATTAGGTTGACTGAAATTTATGCAACTTGAAAACTGCATGAAAGCAAAACTTACCCAAATTTTAATATTATGTCATAGAGTGAATATTAACTGATATTTAATTAAAATTTTAACAGAATTGACATTCCCTATCTTCTTTAAAAAAAAAAAGAAACTTATTAAAATACTAAAGCAGTTGCTTTTCCTCAACAAATGCATCACTATCACGAGATCAAAGCACATCCTTTCTGCGGCTAATAAATGTTTTACTTCCTAGGCCCTGACAATCTCTTACAAAAAATAAAATTGCCAACAATCATGAATTTACTGCCCCAAAATTACTGGGACAAACTGCTGAAGACTAGAACTGTTCTCTCCTAAGCAGGGGATAAGGCCCACAAAACCACAGCGGAGTCAACCGTTGATAACTCATCACGAGATAATGCCTGGTGCCCCCCAAAATCAGTGCCCTCCGTGTTTCTATCAAGTCGCGCCCTCGCCCCAATACAAGAGTCACGTAAGGTGGTCGAGCTCTCAGGGGCTCGGGAAAACACTGACAAGCAACCGACTCCCCGCTCAGTGGGTGGTAATTCCGAGAACATCCCCCACCACGGCCTCCCGCTTACTTCCTTCCTTCCCAGAAGCTCAGTGGGGACTTTCCTCAGACCCCCCACCGGAACCGGAAAAGCGACCATCTTCCCTGAGCCCCCGGCCGGAAGTGTAAGTCGAGCCCGCCGCCGGCTCACTCACCCTGGAAGAACAAGACACCCAGCAGTGGGCACAGAGCGCAGCCACGGCTTCCAGGAACCCCGCTCTGCTGCATCCCGACAGGTCTCCAGAAGTTTGCACACCTTGTTTACGGCTCCCGATAACCACACAGGTAACACCGGAAGTGACGCTTGGGCGGGAGGCCGCGAGAAGACCTAAAATGGCGATTTAAGTTGCCATAGCAACGTGGCTTCTTTCCAGAGCCACACCTGGACTTGCTCACTTCCAGTCAGAGATGCTTAACTCTCAAGTAGGAGTTCATTATTCTCTTTTACTCGAAATGAAGTCGGACACGCTTTGGAGAATTGACTTTTGTAATGGAATTCTGCAGGACTTGATCGTCTTGATCCTCTGACTCTAAGCCAGAAATCCTTTAACTCCTTACAGATTATTTTATTGAATGCTTTCGGAATAGATTCCTATGCATTTAAGAGTTCACAGGAACCCTGGAGAGTGAGTATACAGGGTCATTCAGTGAATAGATAAATTTGTATTAGGCCTTCGTGGGCAGTTTGTACAAAACTGATTTGTATTTTGTGTGTATGTGTAGCTAATACAGCATCCATCTCAGTACGTACCTAAGTTTAAATTAGGTGTCTGTTAAATTACAGGAGATTCGGGTTCGATCCCTGGGTCGGGAAGTTCCCCTGGAGAAGTAAATGGCAACCCACACCAGTAATCTTGCCTGGGAAATCCCATGGACGGAGGAGCCTGGTAGGCTACAGTCCATGGGGTCGCAAAGAGTCGGACACCACTGAGCGACTTCACTTTCTTTCATTTATATTACTGCTGACAGTGGCAATGATGAAATCATTACAAAAAGGAGCTGAGGCTTATGCTTCTTTTGGTTGGAAAAGCGAGAAAGTGTGTTCACAGTGCTTGAAGTGCAATGAAGAGGTGGTGTCAGATTCTTGTGAAAAAGAAATGGGATGGTACCTTCCTTTAATTATTAGTCAGTCTATTCTCCTGGAATCTACGCATGTTTAATGAAAGCAAGGGAACGAAAATATGCTTCAGCTTTTGGAATACTTAATAACTTTACATTTTTCAACTTGCATTTCTTTACTAGACTTGAAAGCTGGTAGTTTTCTCTATTAAGAAGGTAATGTAAGAGTATCAGATGGAATAGATGATACTGTTCCTTCAAAAGAGTCCCCAAACTAAGTAGTTTGTTGTGCTCAATTCTGTTATTCAAAGCAATGTGAAAATTCTGTGGGAATTCATATAGGTTTATTTACCCAGTAGAAACTAATTCTATTATTGACTTCCAGACTGCTCCTTAGAAAAATTTTCAATAGAGGTAAAATACATTCCCATCAGTTTTCTGTTACCTGCTACGTAAAAATTTTAGATTTTTGTATAAGCAAATTATTTAATTGTAATGCTTTATTACTGATGGTTATTTACATAGTGTTTAAGGCACAATAAAAAATAAATTACAATACAAAAGTTCTGTTTAAGTAGAAGACACTGAACAATGGGGCTGTATTAACCCTTGAGCATTTAATCAAGACACAGAAACTACAAGTTTTGCTGGAAACAGCTCCCATGAGTTTTTAACTACCTCTTTACTCTTTATCGGAGAAGGCGATGGCACCCCACTCCAGTACTCTTGCCTGGAAAATCCTATGGGCGGAGGAGCCTAGTAGGCTGCAGTCCACGGGGTCGGGGTCGCTAAGAGTCGGACACGACTGAGCGACTTCACTTTCACTTTTCACTTTCATGCATTGGAGAAGGAAATGGCAACCCACTCCAGTGTTCTTGCCTGGAGAATCCCAGGGACCAGGAAGGAGCCTGGTGGGCTGCCGTCTATGGGGTCGCACAGAGTCGGACACGACTGAAGCGACTTAGCAGCAGCAGCAGTTACTCTTTATCCAGGCCATCTGTTTGAAGAAATATCCACTTACTATATTTTCAAAGGTTGAATGTAGAAGAAAAAAAGAAAATGTGAATGAAAGGTAATAATGGACTTTAAATCTGATTTTTAGTTTCAAAACTGGGTATTGAAACTACTTTTTTAGACAGCATAAAAAGCAAAATGAGACAGATATGAGAAGCATTTCAAGTTCATAAGTAAATTATACCAGGGTGGGTGTGTTTTTTTAGTATTGGGGGAAAAAAATCAAAGTTCATCATCTTTAAATACAAATAAACTGCTTTGAAATTCCAGTTTGTTAAAAGAAATAATATCTTCAGCCTAGTTGGTGAAAACAAAGTATCAAGCTGTATTAAAACAAAAAATAAATAAAAGAAAGAAAAAATGTAATCTCTTCCAGTTCTCAGAGCTTTGTATAACACTAGAGAAAATTATCACAACTTAGGGTTGATTTTTTTTCATTAGCCCTCAATTTTTAAATTGTAATATACTATTTCAGAATCCTTCCATTTAACTGCTTAATGATTCCAGTCTACAAATGAGCATAGATTTTTCTCTGTTGTTATAAATAATTGAATTGGAAGTGGGGAATACAGTAATCTAAACAGTCATTCACTGCTCGTGAAAAATCAGAGCACAGAAAAAAGGTGACAAGCATTTCACCTTAGCAGATCACTTAGCAGAGCACAGAAAAAAAGTGACAAGCATTTCATCCTGAGGTGGCATTTGTCAATCTATTAGCATTTATATCACCTTCCCTATTTACTCTGTGGTTTCGGCTTGTGCTACTGTAAACCTTGGGTCAACTGACCAAAAACAAACAAAAACAAAACCCTGCCATCTAGGGTATTGAAAGAAATTCAATAAAATAGGATGTGTCTCATACTTAAGGAGAGCCATAAAAATCAAACTGTTCTTTAACAGTTTGAATTTAGGATTTTCTGTTAATTAATCAAAACTCTTGAAAGAATTAGCTCACCTTTTAATCGAGCATGTGAGAAGGAAAGAATAAACGTTAACTTTAGTAGCTAAAACGCTGCTCTAAAGAAATTAATATATCAAAGTAAACATAACAGACAGTTTGGTTTTTATCTCATTTGAGGCCAGTATATGTGAATATAAATCATAATCCACAAGGAGTGTTTAAGGGCAAAAATATAGCTTCTTAGTATATAAAACCTAGTGAGCATTTGAAAAATATTTGCACTCTGAAATTAAATAAAACCTTAGTAACAGAGCTGTTTGTGAGTCTGGTGGTATTTGCTCAAGAAGGGCCCTATGCTGGCTCCAGAGGAACGTTGCTGGTCTAGGTGGTTATATACTGCAGCGCTGGTTGGAAGGCAGGTCACAACTGAAAAAGCCAAAGAAAAGCTTCCATTAACTCCAGCTTATCTTAGGGTTCTTGTTCTGGTAAATCTTCAGCTTCCTGAAATACAAAGCAGAAGTTTAAATGGATAATGCATTTGGCAAGAGTGCAATAGGAATACCTGACATGAACATATATATATTCAGATCAGATCAGTCACTCAGTCGTGTCTGACTCTTTGCGACCCCACGAATCGAAGCATGCCAGGCCTCCCTGTCCATCACCAACTCCAGGAGTTCACTGAGACTCACGTCCACCGAGTTATATTACTAGATCTATTTTCCATTGTGAAGAAAAATATTCTTAAGTATATTTGTCCTCTCCTAATTTAACTTTTAAAAAAATTTCCTGATCTTTATTAATCCCTGTCTTGCATAGACCCTTGGATGATCCATAGCTGCTTACTCACATATATACATTCTCTCTCTCTGTCTCCCCCCAACCCCTTTATAATAAAGAAAATCAAATATACAGAAAAGCAAAGAAGTCAGTGTGTGGAATACACTCTGACTTAATTGTATAGCTATAAATTGTACCTGCTATAAATAACATATTTGGGGGGGGGTGGTGGCTAGAGTTTTTAAAACAAATTTCTGACATTTTACTCCCAAGTACTCCAATATGCATTTTTAAAATATGTATGTCTGCCTGTGTAAGCACAATATCTTTATTATACCTAATAAAAATTAATGATAATGCTCTAATATTATCCATATTGACATTTTTCATATTAAGACTTTCCCAATTGTACCCCCAACTCTTTTTACAACTAGTTCATTCAAACTAGTATCCATCCAGTCAAAAGTCATACACTGCACTTGATTGTATCACTCCCTTAAATTTCTTTTAATCTTAAACAGCCTCTGTCTTCATTTTCCATGCCCCTGACTTAGAAAATCTGCTTGATTTTAAAAATAGCCCTTGGTGAAAATCTCTGTGATACCAAATTTTTTTCCTAGGTTTACAATAGAATCATTTTTCTTCATACTCTGTTTTTATAAATTCTTGTGAACTTCCCCTGGAGCTTTAGGCTCTAAAATTGTGGCTCTTTTTGCAAATGATAATAGTGGGCTGACTTCAGGGAATAGAAATTATAATCGTATTAAAATAAATCAACCTACCTTTTAAGCCTAATAAACCTAAAAACTGGAAAAACAAAATTACGCACACTAAAATTAGGTTCATAGTCCCAAAAACTAAATGAGAGGAGTTGAAATCAGTTCCAAAGAATACAAAAGTTCTCTTGTCAAAATGTCAAGCATATCTATTGAGTCACTCTCTTAACTGCCATGATTAGTTTACAAGAAAAGAGCAAATATTAATTCTTTCATTTAAAAAAATTTACATATTGAAAGTTAATTTATTATTCTTGGAAGTGGTAAATATAACCCCAAAGTTTCAAATAATCATAGAATTCTCAGCTTTAATGATAGGGGGTTCTAACTTTCTAGTCCTTTGCACATAACACTCAAAGGGGAAGCCATCCATAACACAAGAAAAGACTTTTATCTCTCTGCCCAGCTCCTCTCATTTCATACAGGAAACACCGAACAATCATATCATCTAGGAGATCTACAGTAGAGATGAGATGTGCAAGTAAGCTAAGGAAAGAAATCAACCCAATTGTGAAACTTACCATGTAAGAATGTTAGTCTGTGTATTCTAAAGAAACAGAAGCCTTTTTTTCCTGGTTGAGCTTTTCTTCTTCTTTTCTGTAACATAGAAGCAGAAACCAATGTCAGTAGAACAAGACAAGGAACAAGGGAGGCAAATCTGTACACAAAGTTTCAGGTTAGATATATTCCCCCAAAGTTGTGTAAGAATTACATGCACCTGGGAGTAGATCACGCTTACCGAGCACTAAACCACTAGTACTGTCTAACTAATAATAGTCATGCCTCCACTGACCCTGGGTATGTGGATTTAGACACTTTTCAGAATATTGCTAGAGGGAAGTTATCACTTGGGAACTCCAGGTATTTAAAAGATACTTTAGTTTAGCATTAGTATTCTACTTCTAATTCTACTTCTTATTCAAAAAAGAAAAAAGCATAAAATTAAAACCAAAACAAACAAAGACAAAAAAGACTGACCTAGAAATCATGTTTATCAATTGTATTCTATTCAAATCAGCTCAGAGTTGGATTCATTAAGCTCCTTAAAAATCAGTTCTGTTTACTATAGTAAATATTTCTTGAGAGAAAGAAACAAATGATGCTGGGACAGCTGAAAAAAATTACAACTGTGAGAGAATGAATTTGGACTCCTACTTCACACCATATAAAAGAATTAATTGAAAATGATTCAAAAAATAATAATAATAAAAGAATCAAAGGCCTAAATATAAGAACTGAACTGTAAAACTCTTAGAAGAAAACAGGCATAAATCTTTTTGACTTTGGATTAAACCATGGTTTCTTAGTATGACACCAACACAAGCAACAAAAGAAAAAATATAAACTGGAATTCTTCAAAATTTAAAACTTTTGTGCTGCAAAGGACATCAGTCACAATAATGGAAAGGCAACCCACAGAATGAGAGAAAATAATTGCAAATCCTTTATCTAATAAGGTGCTTTTGTATACTCCAAAATATATAAAGACCTTAAAAAAAATAAAAAGACAAATACCCTAACTTGGAAATGGTTTCAAATATTCAAAAATTCAAATATTTAACATATTTGAGTAATATCTTTCCAAATTAGATATTAAAATAGCCAATAAACACATGGAAAGATGCCCAACATCATTAGTCATTAGAAAAATACAAATCAAAACCTTAATGAGATACCACTTCACACACACTTAATAGCTGTAATCAAAAGGACAGACAATACAAGTGGTGTTGAGGATGTGGACAAACTGGAACCCTCATACGTTGCTGGTGGGAATATGAAAAGGTGCAGCTGTTTTGGAAAACAGTCCAGCAATTCCTCAAGAAGGTAACATAGAGTTACTATATATCCCAGTAATTCCACTCCTATTTATATACTCCAGAAAATTGGAAAACATATGCCTACACAGAAACTTGTAGATGAATATTCATAGTAGCATTAATCCTAATAGTCAAAAAGTGGGGAAATTTTAAATGTGCGTCAATTGAATGAAATAACAAAATGTGGGGACTAACCTAGTGGCTCAGTGGTTAAGAATTTTCCTTCCAGTGAAGGGGACGTGGGTTCAGCCCCCGGTTGGGGAACTAAGATGCCCCATGCCCTGGGGCAACTAAGCCTATGTGCCCTGCAACTAGAGAAGCCTTTCATGCTGTGAGGAAAGTTTCTATGCGCCACAACTAATACCTGACACAGCCAAGTAAATTAAAAAATAAATACTTTTTAAAAATGTGGTATATGTATACGATGGAATATAATGCAGTCACAAAAAGGAATGACATACTATAACATGGTTTAACCTTGAAAGCATTATACTAAGTCAATGAAGCCAGGCATAAAAGGTCACATATTTTTTTAAATAATAAAAAAATAAAAATTTTTTCAAATTAAAAAAATATAATTTTTTTAAAAAGGTCACATGTTATACGATTCTCTTTACATGAAATGTCCAGAACAGGCAAATCCATACAGACAGAAAGCAGATTGATTAGTAGCTGTCAGGGGCAGGGTGGGAGAGGAAGATAGGGAGTGATAGCTAAAAGGTATGGAGTTTCTTTCGGAGGTGATGAAAATGTTCTGGAATTAGTGGTAATGGTTACACAGCTTTGTGAACATTAAATAATGAATTTTATTATATGTAAATTTTATCTAAAAAAAAAAAAATATATATATATATAGTGTACCTTACATCAGCATGGCTGACTTTCCTAGGCATTGATTCAGAGGCCCTGCTGACAGCCCAGTGGTTCTTAGGAATGTATGCTTCACATTAAAAGGAAGGAATATCCTAGAAAAGCTTTACATAAGCAAATTTTTGTATATCAAATCCTACATAGTAAAGAAAGCCTATGATGAAATCATCCCTAAAATCAAGAAACTAAACACCCCAGAGGAAACAAACTTACAGCTACCAAGGGTGAAAGGGTGGGGGAGGGGTAAATTAGGAGTTTGGAACTAACATATACACACTATAATATATAAAATAGTGAACCAACAAGGACCTACTGTATAGCACAGGGAAATATACTCAATATTTTGTAATAACCTATAAGGGAATTGAGCCTGAAAAAGAATATATATATATGTGTGTATGTAAATAATTGAATCACTTTATTGTACACCTGAAACTAACACAACAGTGTAAATCAACTGTATTTTGATACAGAAAAAGCTAAAGTTACTAATTCACACCCTAATTTATCCATCCTGTGAATTTGAATTCTGTATGAGATTTACCCAAAAGAAAGGACATTTGTTCAAGAATGATTTAGCCCTGCTATAAAATACCAAGAGTTGCCAGAAAACAGTGTTAGAAGAAGACTTTTCCAGAACTGCCCAGCCTTACGGTTTTATCTCCACCACTCTATGCGCTCTTTCAGCCCGTCGCTTTTTCCGGAAATGCTGGAAGAGGACCACCACAATTACTATTATGACCATCAGTGCACAAGCGGAGCCAATGGCCAGAGCCAGGAAGTGGATCTCAGAGAAGCGTACTGTAAGGAGAAAAGATCAAGTTGGGATTCTGAAAAGAGGAGGCCTGTGATGAAATCTAAAGATATAATAGGGATGTGTTTTCATCCTTAAATGAAATATTCCTTTCTTCTACCATATTAAGTGTGTAAACTCTGGAAGCAATAGGAAAGCCATACAGACTCCTTTAGTGGTTCTCAAACTATGGTCCTAGGAGGAGCAGCTACAGAATGACTTGAGAACTTCAAAAGGCGAGTTCCATCAGGCCCCACCGCAGATCTACCCAATTACAGGTGGGGCCCAGCAACGCGTTCTAACTTGTCCTCCAGGTGATTCTGTTGCATGCAAAAAATTTGAGAATCACTGGGGCAGGTAACCTAGCTAATGGGGTAAGGTTATTGCTGACCTAATCAAATCCAGTGTTTATTTCTCCCTGAATCCTCCTCACCTCTGTCATTCAGTCATTTATTCAGGTTTATTAAGAGTCCTAGTAATAAAAGTCCTTTATTAGGACTTTTATTTTTACTTTTATTATGTCCTAGCACTTTTTGGTAGAAATACAAAGCCAGAAAAGACATTACCTTCAAGGAACTGATGCCCACAGGAAAGAGAGGCAAGTAACTGTACTCTAGTGGATCAATGAGGTAAGAGAGAACCCAGAGGGAAGGGTCCCTAAACAAGGTTAGAGACTGTGAAGTCTGGGTCTCTTGATTTTGAGCTTGATTTCTGATCTAAATTTCAAAAAACCTAGAGCTAGAAAGGACATTAGCGAATATCTAGCCCAGGGGTTCCCCAGCCTCATGTCTGTAAAGGAAGACGGCAGGGAAGCGGGGGTGAAGGAGAACAAACCCACGAAATCCATGTCAGATTGTGTGCCTTGTTTGAGGTAAACAGGGCTTAGGGGTTAGGCTTTCATAGGTCCTCAGAGGAGTCATCCCAGTATGTTTAAGACCCATGGGTTCTTAGCTACCTGTTCATTTCGCAAAGAAGAAACTGAGATCCAAAGACATTACATTACTTCTTTCCACACTCAAATGACTTCTCCAAAGTCACACAGCTCTCTGTTGATAGGGCCTTGAAGGATGATGCTAGGACTAAAAGGATTTCATACCATTTTATAGGCTTTTATGTTTTGGATAGTAACGTATTGGTTAAGAGAATACACCAACGACAGCTAGGTTAAAATACCAGCTCCTATGTGACTTGGGTAGTTAACTTCTTTGAGCCTCAGTTTCTTCAATGTATAAAGTAGAGATAACAATACTCATTTCTTGAGTTCTTATAAAAAAATAAAATTGCTTATGTAAATTGTTCCACGCTGTGCCTGCACATAATACTTTCAATATATGTTAGCTATTATAATTTTCAGTACAATTCAGACTTTGGGGATTTTTACTTTTATTATGTCATTTTATCCTCATCATAATCTTAGCTCTATTATTCTCACTTTACAGAAGAAAAAAATTTATTTACAGCTGATAAACTGTAGCAGTGACTCAGACCCAAATTTACAACTGTTAAGTTTTATGGTCTTTACTTTATGTTATCTGACAGTTTTCTAGGTTGTCCTTTCTAGGCCTGCAGGCAATACAGTGCATTAGATGGAGCACAGTTTTGGAGATAGAGATGCTTGGGTTTGAGTTCTGAGTGACTCCATTTATCTGCTCCATGACTTTGGACAAGTGACTTAACCTGTATGAGCATTGGTTTCCTCATTAGTAAGATGGGGGGAGGGGAGCACTAAGAGCACAGTGGATTGATGTGTGTAAAGATTAGACCGAGGATGCTGTGGCTGGACGGCATCGCCAACTCAACGGACATGAGCTTGAGCAAACCCCAGGAGATGGTGAAGGACAGGGAAGCCTGGCACGCTGCAGTCCATGGGGTCGCTGCAGTCCATGGGGTCGCAAAGAGTTGGACATGACTTAGCACTGAACAACAAAGATTAGATGCGTTACATAAATCTCCCTGCATGTGGGAAGGGCTCAATAAACAATAGCTACCATTATTGGTAGCTACTTCCAACAGTGAGTGTGAGAATTAAATGAGATGGTACATGTCAAGCACTTTGGACAGTGGGTAGGTACTCAATAGTATCTTGTGACTAAGTGAGTGGATGAATGGACTTATTGTTAGCCTTTTATCAGAGAGTTGCTTCCTCTCCCTTTCACGATCTCAATGCCATTTTTGTAACCGATTCCCTAGGTCCCTTTGCCTCATTTTCTGTTTCTTTCCACAGCCAAACAAAGCCTTTCTCTTTTTACCCCAGGACTCTTAACTCTTCCTCTGCAATCTCCAGATCCAAAGAGTTGATCCTCCTCTCTTACTCCTTCAGCCATCACAAAACTTTGCCCCTCTGTTTTCTACACACTCTCATTCTTTCCAAAAACAGCTTGTCTCTGCATCACCTACCAGTCTGCACGACACTGAGCTGGATCTCCCCGACCAGGCCATCAACGTCAGGCGGGTTCTTCACCTGACAGGTGTATGTCCCGTTGTCATCAAACTGCAGCTTCCAGAGGAGGATGGAGACGTCATACCGCTCGGGGTTCCCATCCCAGGCCACTCGGTCCTTGAAGCGCCCACTCATGGGCTTGAAGGGATCCACATGGTAGTAGAAAACCTAGAGAGGAGCCACGACCAGAGGTGTTACTCGGCGCCTGGGCAGGGAGACAGACGGCAGGAGCAGACGAGAGACACCGGGGTGTCCCTGGCAGCCCAGGGGTTGAGACTTCACCTTCCAGTGCATGGGGTGTGGGTTTGATCCCTGGTTCCCATGTGCCTCGTGGCCAAAATACCAAAACAATAAGGCAGAAACAGTATTGGAGCACATCCAATAAAGACTTTTTAAATGGTCCACATCAAAAAAAAAAACAAAAAAAATCTTCAAAAGAGAAACACCAGCAAGCCTGACTGTCCGGTCTGCAGCTCTCCTGCAACAACCTCTTGCTTTCCCCTTCACCAGCCTCCCAGTTCTGTCTCTGTGCCAAGAATCGTTCCCCAGCTTTACCCTGTGCTTACCGCCAAGAAAAATACAAAAGGGCCAGGAGAAATGGACTGGCTTATTTTTCTAATCAAGGGCCCCAAACTTACAAACTGCTCAGGGCCCCCATCTCGAGGACGGAAATTCCAGGTCACTGTGAGAGCATCACCCACTGGGGCAAAGCTGGAGAAAGTGCATTTTAACCGAACATCTGTCCCATTGACAGCCTCCAGCACGCGGGGAGTGTAAATTTCCACAGCTGCTATTGGCCAAAGAGCTGCAATGGAAAAAAGGCAATGAAGGGTTAACAGGAGATGTGTCTTAAGAGAATTTCTGCTGACACTACCAAAATAAAGGTCTGAGCAGGATGTTCTTGCCTGGAGAATCCCAGGGATGGCGGGGCCTGGTGGGCTGCCGTGGCCTGGTGGGCTGCCGTCTATGGGGTTGCACAGAGTTGGACACGACTGAAGCGACTTAGCAGCAGCAGCAGCAGGGCATCCAACAGATGTGAGATGCCCCAGCTCTCACTCAAACTCAGCTTCACCCACCACGTATTCCTACCTACATGTAACCTTGACCCTCCCATTCCTTTAACAACTAAAAATAGCACACAGTAAACTTTACTTAGCAGTCACACTTTCTCTAAAACACGATACCCTGGCCTCATGGTACACACTTCAAAACTGCTCTAACAAACTATAAACATTGGCAAATAAGATTGAAGGCAGAAACAAAAAAATTAAAACTAATCAGAACATGAATTAGACCTCTGTTCAGATTAACCATAATATGTTATATGTATAATGGTCCCCTAGCAGTAAGTTTTCCAGAAAGGGTCCTTGTTAAGTGAATTTCCTACTATTCCTAGTCTTCTGGAAAAAAACGGAATTAATCAGCCCCAGACAATTTAGCTTGCTTGTACGGCTGGAACCTTTATACCATGTAGCGTTTTTTTAGCATGATATTTACATTTAGTATGTGCATGTTGGGGCAGTTAGCAAGCCAAAGTGGGTCTCTCTCCTTAACCATCTCTGCTTTCCCAGTGCTGTCCAGAGTCTCAGACAAGACCCACACACAGAAATCCAAGAGCCGGGTTCTGCCTGTAGTGGGAGGTGGAGAGCAGCCACCAAAAAATGGAGTGTAACCTGAGATTAGAGAACCCTCTCTGTGCCCCAATCACTGGCAACCAGAACGCACCTAAACCTGTTTTTCCAAATGCAGTTCCCCCAAAACAACCCCCACTTCAGTTTCATTAAAGTCAACATTAAAGCAAAATATAACTGGCTCAGGCTCCAGTAAAAGACTCTTGCAACTTCTGGGACAATGAGCTAACTTTATAGGGTAGGCAGTGGAGGAAATGCTCAGAGAAGCTCGTGAGCTCTTACCTGTGAGCTGTAAGCCAAGGAGAAAAAGCACAGCACGCGTAGGGCTCTTGCCATACATGAGGGAAACCCAGCCCTGGCCCCAGAGACCAGACCGGGCAGACCAAGAGTGCCAGCACCCTGCCAAGGCCACTCCTGGCGGAGAGAGCGCCTCGGCGTTTTTCCGGAGAAAGGAGTCTGTCGCCTCACCTGTGGGAACCTGAGCACCCGTGCCTGTGAGTCATTCCTGCTCTGCCGGTGCACTTTGCTGGAATGAAAGGTGGGGCTTCAGCTCCCAACACCCTCCTCCCCTCCTTCCTTGCCTCCCTTCCACCCTCCCGCTACAGACACATCTACGCAAAGTCCCAGACTCTGCAGATCTGTCTTTTCAGCTCATCTGGACCCTGGCCTCTGGATGGCCTCAGAAACAGCCAGAGGAGGTGGTGCCTGTCTGAAAGGTCCCAGGCTGCTTTGGGTCTGGCCCACATGCACACATTTTAAAAAAATGCATGTGGGCCAGGTTTTAAGCTTGCCTAAGAAGTGAATGTTGAACTTACCTGCAGTGATTTCACTTATCAAAGCACCGCCCTCAGGCCACAGTAGCCTGAACTGGATTACCACCTCCAAAATAATCAGAATTCCTTAGGACCCTCTGTATTCAAAAAGTCCTAGAGTTTGTATACTTGATTTTAACCAAATGTTACCACAAGGATCCCTGCGTTTTTTCTAGCTGGTAGATTTCCCCTGAAAACCCCCTTCCCCCTCCACCCCACCCCCGTCTAAAACAGACTGACCAAAATAAATCTCAGACTTTAATGACCCTTTATGTTTGAAGGATGTAAAGAGGAATCGTGTGCTATCTCAAGACACTTTGCAAAGCGCTTTCATTGACACGACACTGCCCTGAAAAGTGTTCCCATTTCACCAGTGAAGACAGACACTAAAAACCCAGAGGTGATTTATTTGCACAACCAATAGGTAGCAGAACTGGAACTTTTTTTTACTTTTTTTTTTTTTTTTGGCCACACAGCATGTGGGATCTTAGTTCCCCAGGGATCAAACCCATGCCCCCCTGCAGTGGAAGTGTATGCCTGTTAACCACTCGACTGCCAGGGGAGTTCTCTTTTTTGCCCTAGTCTAGTGCTCTTTCCACAAAAATCATAGCTCATGTGAGCAATCAGACAGAGGATCCTCAAGAAAAGCTTTTCCCAATAACTTTTTTGTACTTCAGGTTTTATTTGCCATTTTGGGGGCAGTCAACTGTCTGAGAAATCTGAAGAACTGAAGATTTGAAGTGAGACAAGGTGTCTCCTTGTCTGTAAGGATGAGGGGTAATTGTTACAAATTAGTGAAGCTGTATGGAAACTCAGTAGAAGGAGGATGAAAGTTACCCATGCAATTAAGAAGTAATCTCTTACTGCCCTAGGTCCAGGGTTTAATCCCTGAGTGGGGAACTAAGATCCCACAATCCGCGTGGCACGGCCAAAAAGAAAAGAAGCAGGTTTGACCAGTAATCCGACCCAGAACAGAAGAAATGAATTGCTATCCCTGGATTAGCAATCTAGAAACTATTAAGTGATTCATAAAATCTCCCAGTGAAACCGCAGAACAAAGAAGTTTCTAGGACCGAGAGGAAGGGGCAAGCTGACTAGAAAAAATAAAACCGCATAAAGAGGGAAGCAAAGAGAAAATTCCACCCAAAGAGGCAGATTACAGAAGAAAAGAGCAAAAGAGAGAAAAGCAGCAGGAGAAAGATGTGTCATAAAAAAAAGTTAACAACAACCAAAATAGCCCCCATCAGAACTGAGAAATCAGGGGCTCCACATGTGAAGAGGCATGGTATCCCAGCCTGAGTGTCTTGGGAAGAGTGTTCTGAACACAGGATGTTTGGCTCCTTTGTCAGCCTCTAGGTCAGAAATCACACACGCACAGTCAGCAGTCAACCTCAAATCAGAATGCTGGGGAAACATTTTAAACGGTGATAGAATAAAAGAGCCTTCCTGGCATGCAGGTCCAAGAGGTTCAGCTCCAGGAGCCAGAAAGAAAAGCAGTTAAGGAAACCTGAGCCTCGGCTGGCTTTCATCTTGCAGGGCAGTGCAGCTCTAAAGGAAGGAGAGGAGAAGCCTAAGGTTTTGAAGTCTACCACAAACTGCAAATTTTTGGTGAGAGGTAGAGTTATCATAGGGTTCAGGGGATGCAGCACACAGCAGCAGGAGAGGAATCAGGGCAGGAAGAGCTGAACACACTGTCGTCAGGAGGGAAGACTCTTCCTCCCCACCCCACCCTAGGTAGCCAGGCGGCCCTGAGAGCAGGCAGACAGCGCTGCTCTGGGAGTTAGCCGCTGCCCAGAGCCCATTCCTCCTCAGCAGAGTTCAAGTTCCTGGCGGGGTGCCCAACAACGCCCAATTCCTTCCAGTTAACAGCAGAGTCACCCGGTTCCCCTCCCTGGGTGGGGAGGGGAGAGGCTAAGGGCTGGACTTGCTAAGTAGAGAAAACACTCAAGAAAAAGGCCTGTCCCTAAGAGTCCCCAGAGTGCCGTTCAGCAGGACTCTGATCAGAGATGGAGGCACCTGGATGAGGCCTTAGTTACAGTTTGTATCTGGGCAATTGAGAGAAAAAGAAGAGGACTTCTGGAGATTGAAAGGAAGAGAAATGGACTCCCCTGGTGGCCCAGTGGATAGGTGTCCGCCTGCCAATGCAGGGGACACGGGTTCAACTCCTGGTCCTGGAAGATTCCACATGCCACGGATCAACCAAGTCCATGTGCCATGACTACTGAGCCCACACGCTAGAGCCTGTGCTCCGCACAAGAGAGGCATCACTGCAAGGAGAAGCCCCCGCTCATCACAGCTAGAGAAAGCCCACATGCAGCAACAAAGACCCAGTGCAACCAAAAAAAAAAAATTATAAAGGAAGAAAAGTAAAGTTTTCAGAGACATCACTTTGTCTCTTTAAACTTTTCCAGAGAAAAATTCTGATTGTCATTAAAATTTTACGGTATACTCAGTTTTGAAAGCACCTCATCTATCCCTCCCCCTACACATTCCCTAAAAAATATTTCTTTTTTTTTTTCCAAATTAACTTACTTATATATTCATTTGGCTATTCCTGGGTCTTTTGAACTGTGGTGTTGGAGAAGACTCTTGAGAGTCCCTTGGACTGCAAGGAGATCCAACCAGTTCATCCTAAAGGAGATCAGTCCTGGGTGTTCATTGGAAGGACTGATGCTGAAGCTGAAACTCCAATACTTTGGCCACCTGATGTGAAGAGCTGACTCATTTGAAAAGACCCTGATGCTGGGAGGGATCGAGGGCAGGAGGAGAAGGGGACGACAGAGGGTGAGATGGTTGGATGGCATCACCGACTCAATGGACATGAGTTTGGGTGAACTCTGGGAGTTGGCGATGGACAGGGAGGGCTGGCATGCTGTGGTTCATGGGGTCTCAATGAGTTGGACATGACTGAGCGACTGAACTGAACTGAACTGATACCTGGGTCTTAGTTGTGGCATGTGGAATCTAGTTCCCCAACTGGTGTCAAACTCAGGCCCCCTGCATTGGGAGCCCACACTCTTAGCCACTGGACTGCTACGGAATTCCCTCCTAAAAATATTTCTAGTGGGTACCTAGGCTTTGGTCAGTAGGAAACTCACTGGGGGCTCAGAAGACAAAAAGGTTAATTGACCCGTATCAATATATGTAAAAATTGTTGTCTTAGCACCCTAGGCAAAAAAAATTTTTTTTTCACTACAAGATGAAAATAACATTCTGTGAAGCAAGGAAAACATATAATTTAGCTCTTAGGGAGGTTCAAATAAAGTATTTATTTACTCAAAAGTTTTGGTCCATATGTCTTTCTTACTAGAAAAGCTTTATGAAATTTTTATTACTGTGTTGCTGGGCTAGAAATGCAAAGTAGAATTAGACATTTCTGCCTGGGGCTGGGGCAGGGAGGAATCAGTCTGAAGAGGATTGGAAGGTGGAGGGTGGATGTAAACAAGTAATCACCATTTTTGTGACTTTTGACCCAGCCCTGAAAGGATGAATAGAGAGGAGAAGCAGATGGGTGGAATGTGGTATCCACAGGATTGTATACATTTAATCCCTAAGCCGTGTCTTTGCAACCCCATGGACTGTAGCCTGACAGGCTCCTCTGTCCATGGGATTTCCCAGGCCAGAATACTGGAGTGGGTTGCCATTCCTTCTCCAGGGGATCTTCCTGACCTAAGGATTGAACCCGCATTTCTTGCATTGCAGGCAGACTTCTGCATTGCGGGCAGAAGACCTTCTAAACCAGAAAAAGTTAAAAAAAAAAAAAAAAAGGGGAAAAGAACTGTAGATTGGAATTGTTGGTTAGGGAAGGCTGGGAGTCTGAGTCTTCAGAAAACAGGTAAAAAGTTTAACTTTCATTGTGGCTCCTAGGCCAGGGGCCTATGAGACAGTTGGTAGAGTATGTGCTGGTTGATGACTCAAAGCTTTCCCTTCTCACTTTTTAAAAAACCATTAAAATAAATTCAAGTATAGTTAATTTGCAACACTGTGTTAGTTGCAAACATGAGTGTGTGTGTGTGTGTGTGTGTGTGTGTAGCCACTCAGTCATGTCCTACTTTTTGCAACTTCATGGATGGTAGCCTGCCAGGCTGCTCTTTCCTTGGAATTCTCCAGGCAAGAATACTGTAGTGGGGTGCCATTTCCTTCTCCAGGGGTTCTTCCCTATCCCGTGATCGAACCCATATTTCTTGCATTGCAGGCAGACTCTTCAAAGATCAGTTCAGTTCAGTTCAGTTGCTCAGTCATGTCCGAGTCTTTGCAACCCCATGAATCACAGCAGGCCAGGCCTCCCTGTCCATTACCAACTCCCGGAGTTCACTCAAACTCATGTCCATTGAGTCAGTGATGCCATCCAGCCATCTCATCCTCTGTCACCCCTTCTCCTCCTGCCCCCAATCCTTCCCAGCATCAGAGTCTTTTCCGATGAGTCAACTCTTCGCATGAGGTGGCCAAAGTATTGGAGTTTCAGCTTCAATATCAGTCCTTCCAAAGAACACCCAGGACTGATGTCCTTTAGAATGGACTGGTTGGATCCCCTTGCAGTCCAAGGGACTCCCAAAAGTCTTCTCCAACACCACAGTTCAAAAGCATCAATTCTTCAACACTCAGCTTTCTTCACAGTCCAACTCTCACATCCATACATGACCACTGGAAAAATCATAGCCTTGACTAGACGAACCTTTGTTGGCAAAGTAGTATCTCTGCTTTTGAATATGCTGTCTAGGTTGGTCATAACTTTCCTTCCAAGGAGTAAGCGTCTTTTAATTTCATGGCTGCAATCACCATCTGCAGTGATTTTGGAGCCCCCAAAAATAAAGTCTGACACTGTTTCCACTGTTTCCCCATCTATTTCCCATGAAGTGACGGGACCAGATGCCATGATCTTAGTTTTATGAATGTTGAGCTTCAAGCCAACTTTTTCACTCTCCTCTTTCACTTTCATCAACAGGCTTTTTAGTTCCTCTTCACTTTCTGCCATAAGGGTGGTGTCATCTGCATATCTGAGGTTATTGATATTTCTCCCAGCAATCTTGATTTCAGCTTTAGCGTTTCTCATTATGTACTCTGCATATAAGTTAAATAAGCAGGGTGATGATATACAGCCTTGATGTACTCCTTTTCCTATTTGGAACCAGGCTGTTGTTCCATGTCCAGTTCTAACTGTTGCTTCCTGACCTGCATACAGGTTTCTCAAGAGGCAGGTCAGGTGGTCTGGTATTCCCATCTCTTTGAGAATTTTCCACAGTTTATTGTGATCCACACAGTCAAAGGCTTTGGCATAGTCAATAAAGCAGAAATAGATGTTTTTCTGGAACTCTCTTGCTTTTTTGATGATCCAGAGGATGTTGGCAATTTGATCTCTGGTTCCTCTACCTTTTCTAAAACCAGCTTGAACATCTGGAAGTTCACGGTTCACATACTGCTGAAGCCTGGCTTGGAGAATTTTGAGCATTACTTTACTAGCGTGTGAGATGAGTGCAATTATGTGGTAGTTTGAGCATTCTTTGGCATTGCCTTTCTTTGGGATTAGAATGAAAACTGACCTTTTCCAGTCTTGTGGCCACTGCTGAGTTTTCCAAACTTGCTGGCATATTGAGTGCAGCACTTTCACAGCATCATCTTTCAGGATTTGAAGTAGCTCAACTGGAATTCCGTCACCTCTAGTAGCTTTGCTCATAGTGATGCTTTCTAAGGCCCACTTGACTTCACATTCCAGGATGTCTGGCTCTAGCTGAGTGATCACACCATCGTGATTATCTGGGTCGTGAAGATCTTTTTTGTACAGTTCTTCTGTGTATTCTTGCCACCTCTTCTTAATATCTTCTACTTCTGCTAGGTCCATAACATTTCTGTCCTTTATCGAGCCCATCTTTGCATGAAATGTTCCCTTGGTATCTCTAATTTTCTTCAAGAGATCTCTAGTCTTTCCCATTCTGTTGTTTTCCTCTATTTCTTTGCATTGATCGCTGAGGAAGGCTTTCTTATCTCTCCTTGCTATTCTTTGGAACTCTGCATTCAGATGTTTATATCTTTCTTTTTCTCCTTTGCTTTTCGCTTCTCTTCTTTTCACAGCTATTTGTAAGGCCTCCTCAGACAGCCATTTTGCTTTTTTGCATTTCTTTTCCATGGGAATGTCTCTCAAAAATGAGAGAGGATGTCAAAGTCCTAGATGAGAGGTGGGCTCTCAGCCCAAGGGAGACATGTGTTCGCTTGGGTCCTCCTCCTTGCCTCAAATTTCCTACAGATGGTCCAGGGCAAGTTAGGATCTGAAACTGAGCTCTACTTAGTAAAAGCGTGGGCAGGAATGTGCTCCTATCTCTCCGTCTTTTGGCAGCTGATGTGAACACTTCCCCAGTAAAACCTCAGACTCTTTTTTCTTAATTATAGAGAAGAGGCATCATAATCTAATTAACCAGCCCAAGGAAGAGAGTCTGAAGTTTAACCCTTCATATTCTAAAGAGACGTTAAATGGATTTGCACAGAGCTGGATAGATGGGGTGTCTTTAAGATAACCTTGAAAAGTCTCCCAGGAAGATAAAGAATCCTCAATGGATGTATCTGCCTATCTCCCTGTTTATCATCTGCACCACATCTAAGTAATGGAGGAGAATTTACATTTATATAGTGTTTATTGATGAATTCAGTATCTCTTGTTTACCAGGACCAACTTTCATCCTTAAGAAAAGAAATAGTGACTTCCTTCTTCTTTTCTTCTGTTTTGCTATTAAATACTAGAATCATGAGGCAGAGGAACTGGAGTCCAGATCCAACCTTGGCCACTTACTTGCTATGTGACCTTAGGCAGATATTTAATTCTCTGTGCCTCAGTTATCTTACATGAGAAATGAGAATAATAATTTCTTCCCCATACGCTTGGTGTAAGAATCAGGTGAAATGCTATATTTAAGTAAAGCTCTAGGCTCAGTTCCCACAGAAATTTACACTCAGTAAATTTAGTTGCTTGTGGTTATACTCAGTTGGCTTTTGAAAGCTGTTCCCATGACCATGTTGAAAAAAGGTCTAGCAGTTTTTTGTTTGTCTTTTGGCTGTGCTGGGTCTTTGTTGCTGCAGGCACGCTTTCTCTAGCCGTGGCAAGTGGGGGCTACTTCCTAGTTGTGACGTGCGGGCTTCTCATTATGGTGGCTTCTGTTGTTGCAGAGCACTGGCTCTAGGCGCATGGGCTTCAGTAGTTGTGGTGCTGGGGCTTAGCTGTCCCAAGGCATGTGGGATCTTCCCAGGCCAGGGATTGAACCCATGTGCCCTATATTGGCAGGTGGATTCTTAACCACTGGACCACAAAGGTGAAGTCCAAAAGGTCTAGCAGTTTCTTATAAAGCTAAGCTTCATATAAAGCTAATCACCTTAGCAATTCCACTCCCTAAGCCTTAGTATTTATCCATGAGAGATGAATATACCCACAAAAAGGTTTGTATAAGACTATTTGAAGAAGCTTTATTCATATTAAGCCCAAACTGGAAACAGCCCAAGGGTCCATCAACAGATAAATACTCTGCAGAATACTCATGCCTTGGGATACTACTCAACAATCAATTCAGTTCAGTTCAGTTGTGCAGTAGCATCCAACTCTTTGTGACCCCATGGACTGCAGCACGCCAGGCTTCACTATCCATCAACAACTCCCCAAGTCCACCCAAACCCATGTCGACTGAGTCGGTGATGCCATCCAACCATCTCATCCTCTGTCGTCCCCTTCTCCTCTCACCTTCAATCTTTCCCAACATCAGGGTCTTTTCCAATGAGTTAGTTCTTCGCATCAGGTGGCCAAAGTATTGGAGCTTCAGCTTCAGCATCAGTCCATCCAATGAATATTCAGGACTGATTTCCTTTAGGATGGACTGGTTGATCTCCTTGCAGTCCAAGGGACTCTCAAGAGTCTTCTCCAGCAATAAAAAGGAATAAACTACTGATACATACAGCCACATTGATGAATCTCAAATATATTATGTGGAACAAAATTAGCCAGACATAAAGTAGTACTTGCTCTTTGATTCTATTTATATGAAGTTCTAGAACAGGCAAAACTAATGTTTGGTGGAAAAATATCCTAATGGTGTTTCCCTTGGGCAAGTGGGGGAAGGGATTGACTGGACAGGCATGAGGGGAATTTCTAGAGTGATATTTATGTTCTGCATCTTTTGTTGTTGTTGTTGTTTTAATTTAAATTTATTTGTTTTAATTGGAGGTTAATTACTTTACAATATTGTATTGGTTTTGCTATACATCAACATGAATCTGCCACAGGTATACACGTGTTCCCCATCCCGAACCCCCCTCCCTCCTCCCTCCCCATATCATCCCTCTGGGTCGTCCCAGTGCACCAGCCCCAAGCAACCAGTATCATGCATTGAACTTGGACTGGTGATTCATTTCATATATGATATTATACATGTTTCAATGCCATTCTCCCAATTCATCCCACCCTCTCCCTCTCCCACAGAGTCCAAAAGACTGTTTTATACATCTGTGTCTCTTTTGCTGTCTCGCACACAGGGTTATCATTACCATCTTTCTAAATTCTATATATATGCATTGCTGTTGCTGCTGCTAAGTCGCTTCAGTCTTGTCTGACTCTGTGCGACCCCATAGACGGCAGCCCACCAGGCTCCCGCGTCCCTGGGGTTCTCCAGGCAAGAACACTGGAGTGGGTTGCCATTTCCTTCTCCAATGCATGAAAGTAAAAAGTGAAAGTGAAGTCGCTCAGTCATGTCCGACTCTTCACGACCCATGGACTGCAGCCTACCAGGCTCCTCCGTCCATGGGACTTTCCAGGCAAGAGTACTGGAGTGGGGTGCCATTGCCTTCTCCGTATATATGCATTAGTATACTGTATTGGTGTTTTTCTTTCTGGCTTACTTTACTCTGTATAATAGGCTCCAGTTTCATCCACCTCATTAGAACTGATTCATTCTATTCTTTTTAATGGCGGAGTAATACTCCATTGTGTATATGTACCACAGCTTTCTTATCCATTCATCTGCTGATGGACATCTAGGTTGCTTCCATGTCCTGGCTATTGTAAACAGTGCTGCGATGAACCTTGGGGTACACATGTCTCTTTCAATTCTGGTTTCCTTGGTGTGTATGCCCAGCAGTGGGATTGCTGGGTCATAAGGCAGTTCTATTTCCAGTCTTTTAAGGAATTTCCACACTGTTCTCCATAGTGGCTGTACTAGTTTGCATTCCCACCAACAGTGTAAGAGGGTTCCCTTTTCTCCACACCCTCTCCAGCATTTATTGCTTGTAGATTTTTGGATCGCAGCCATTCTGACTGGCATGAAATGGTACCTCATTGTGGTTTTGATTTGCATTTCTCTGATAATGAGTGATGTTGAGCATCTTTTCATGTGTTTGTTAGACATCTGTATGTCTTCTTTGGAGAAATGTCTATTTAGTTCTTTGGCCCATTTTTTGATGGGGTTGTTTATTTTTCTGGAATTGAGCTGCAGGAGTTGCTTGTATATTTTTGAGATTAGTTGTTTGTCAGTTGCTTCATTTGCTATTATTTTCTCCCATTCTGAAGGCTGTCTTTTCACCTTGCTTATAGTTTCTTTTGTTGTGCAGAAGCATTTAAGTTTAATTAGGTCCCATTTGTTTATTTTTGCTTTTATTTCCAATATTCTGGGAGGTGGGTCATAGAGGATACTGCTGTGATGTATGTTGGAAAGTGTTTTGCCTATATCCTCCTCTAGGAGTTTTATAGTTTCTGGTCTTACGTTTAGATCTTTAATCCATTGTGAGTTTATTTTTGTGTATGGTGTTAGAAAGTGTTCTAGTTTCATTCTTTTACAAGTGGTTGACCAGTTTTCCCAGCACCACTTGTTAAAGAGATTGTCTTTTCTCCATTGTATATTCTTACCTCCTTTGTCAAAGATAAGGTGTCTATAGGTGCATGGATTTATCTCTGGGCTTTCTATTTTGTTCCATTGATCTATATTTCTGTCTTTGTGCCAGTACCATACTGTCTTGATGACTGTGGCTTTGTAGTAGAGCCTGAAGTCAGGCAGGTTGATTCCTCCAGTTCCATTCTTCTTTCTCAAGATAGCTTTGGCTAACTGAGGTTTTTTGTATTTCCATACAAATTGTTAAATTATTTTTTCTAGCTCTGTGAAAAATACTGTTGGTAGCTTGATAAGGATTGCATTGAATCTATAGATTGCTTTGGGTAGTCTACTCATTTTCACTATATTGGTTCTTCCGATCCATGAACATGGTATATTTCTCCATCTATTAGTGTCCTCTTTGATTTCTTTCACCAGTGTTTTGTAGTTTTCTATATATAGGTCTTTAGTTTCTTTAGGTAGATATATTCCTAAGTATTTTATTCTTTTCATTGCAATGGTGAATGGAATTGTTTCCTTAATTTCTCTATTTTCTCATTATTAGTATATAGGAATGCAAGGGATTTCTGTGTGTTGATTTTATATCCTGCAACTTTACTATATTAATTGATTAGCTCTAGTAATTTTCTGGTGGAGTCTTTAGGGTTTTCTATGTAAAGGATCATGTCATCTGCAAACAGTGAGAGTTTTACTTCTTCTTTTCCAATTTGGATTCCTTTTATTTCTTTTTCTGCTCTGATTGCTGTGGCCAAAACTTCCAAAACTATGTTGAATAGTAGTGGTGAAAGTGGGCACCCTTGTCTTGTTCCTGACTTTAGGGGAAAAGCTTTCAATTTTTCACCATTGAAGATAATGTTTGCTGTGGGTTTGTCATATATAGCTTTTATTATGTTGAGGTATGTTCCTTCTATTCCTGCTTTCTGGAGAGTTTCTATCATAAATGGATGTTGAATTTTGTCAAAAGCTTTCTCTGCACCTATTGAGATAATCATATGGCTTTTATTTTTCAATTTGTTAATGTGGTGTATTACATTGATTGATTTGCAGATATTGAAGAATCCTTGCATCCCTGGGATAAAGCCCACTTGGTCATGGTGTATGATCTTTTTAATGTGTTGTTGGATTGTGATTGCTAGAATTTTGTTAAGGATTTTTGCATCTATGTTCATCAGTGATATTGGCCTGTAGTTTTCTTTTTGTGTGTGTGGCATCTTTGTCAGGTTTTGGTATTAGGGTGATGGTGGCCTCATAGAATGAGTTTGGAAGTTTACCTTCCTCTGCAATTTTCTGGAAGAGTTTGAGTAGGATAGGTGTTAGCTCTTCTCTAAATTTTTGGTAGAATTCAGCTGTGAAGCCATCTGGACCTGGGCTTTTGTTTGCTGGAAGATTTCTGATTACAGTTTCAATTTCTGTGCTTGTGATGGGTCTGTTAAGATTTTCTATTTCTTCCTGGTTCAGTTTTGGAAAGTTGCACTTTTCTAAGAATTTGTCCATTTATTCCACATTGTCCATTTTATTGGCATATAATTGCTCATAGTAGTCTCTTATGATCCTTTGTATTTCTGTGTTGTCTGTTGTGATCTCTCCATTTTCATTCTTAATTTTATTGATTTGATTTTTCTCCCTTTGTTTGTTGATGAGTCTGGCTAATGGTTTGTCAATTTTATTTATCCTTTCAAAGAATCAGCTTTTGGCTTTGTTGATTTTTTCTATGGTCTCTTTTGTTTCTTTTGCATTTATTTCTGCCCTAATTTTTAAGATTTCTTTCCTTCTACTAACCCTGGGGTTCTTCATTTCTTCCTTTTCCAGTTGCTTTAAGTGTAGAGTTAGGTTATTTATTTGACTTTTTTCTTGTTTCTTGAGGTATGCCTGTATTGCTATGAACTTTCCCCTTAGTGCTGCTTTTACAGTGTCCCACAGGTTTTGGGTTGTTGTGTTTTCATTTTCATTCATTTCTATACATATTTTGATTTATTTTTTGATTTCTTCTGTGATTTGTTGGTTATTCAGCAGCGTGTTGTTCAGCCTCCATATGTTGGCATTTTTAATAGTTTTTCTCCTGTAATTGAGATATAATCTTACTGCATTGTGGTCAGAAAAGATGTTTGGAATGATTTCAATTTTTTTGAATTTACCAAGGCTAGATTTATGGCCCAGGATGTGGTCTATCCTGGTGAAGGTTCCATGTGCACTTGAGAAAAAGGTGAAATTCATTGTTTTGGGGTGAAATGTCCTATAGATATCAATTAGGTCTAACTGGTCTATTGTATCATTTAAAGTTTGTGTTTCCTTTTTAATTTTCTGTTTAGTTGATCTATCCATAGGTGTGAGTGGGGTATTAAAGTCTCCCACTATTACTGTGTTATTGTTAATTTCCCCTTTCATACTTGTTAGCATTTGTCTTACATATTGCAGTGCTCCTATGTTGGGTGCATATATATTTATAATTGTTATCTCTTCTTCTTGGATTGATCCTTTGATCATTATGTAGTGTCCTTCTTTGTCTCTTTTCACAGCCTTTGTTTTAAAGTCTATTTGATCTGATATGAGTATTGCTACTCCTGCTTTCTTTTGGTCTCTATTTGCATGGAATATCTTTTTCCAGCTCTTCATTTTCAGTCTATATGTGTCCCCTGTTTTGAGGTGGGTCTCTTGTAGACAACATATGTAGGGGTCTTGTTTTTGTATCCATTCAGCCAGTCTTTGTCTTTTGGTTGGGACATTCAACCCATTTACATTTAAGGTAATTATTGATAAGTATGATCCCGTTGCCATTTACTTTATTGTTTTGGGTTCGAGTTTATACACCCTTTTTGTGTTTCCTGTCTAGGGAATCTCCTTTAGCATTTGTTGGAGAGCTGGTTTGGTGGTGCTGAATTCTCTCAGCTTTTGCTTGTCTGTAAACCTTTTGATTTCTCCTTCATATATGAATGAGATCCTTGCTGGGTACAATAATCTGGGCTGTAGGTTATTTTCTTTCATCACTTTGCATATGTCTTACCATTCCCTCCTGGCCTGAAGAGTTTCTATTGAAAGATCAGCTGTTATCCTTATGGGAATCCCCTTGTGTGTTATTTGTTGTTTTTCCCTTGCCGCTGTTAATATTTGTTCTTTGTGTTTGATCTTTGTTAATTTGATTAATATGTGTCTTGGGGTGTTTCGCCTTGGGTTTATCCTGTTTGGGACTCTCTGGGTTTATTGGACTTGGGTGATTATTTCCTTCCCCATTTTAGGGAAGTTTTCAATGATTATCTCCTCAAGTATTTTCTCATGGTCTTTCTTCTTGTCTTCTTCTGGGACTCCTGTGATTCGAATGCTGGGGCATTTACCATGTCCTGGAGGTCTCTGAGATTGTCCTTACTTCCTTTAATTCGTTTTTCTTTTTCCCTCTCTGATTCATTTATTTCTACCATTCTAGCTTCTAATTCACTAATCCTATCTTCTGCCTCTGTTATTCTACTATTTGTTGCCTCCAGAGTGTTTTTGATCTCATTTATTGCATTATTCATTATATATTGACTCTTTTTTATTTCTTTTGGTCCTTGTTAAACCTTTCTTGCATCTTCTCAATCCTTGTCTCCAGGCTATATATCTGTGATTCCATTTTGATTTCAGGATTTTGGGTCATTTTCACTGTCATTATTCGGAATTCTTTATCAGGTAGATTCCCTATCTCTTCCTCTTTTGTTTGGTTTGGTGGGTATTTATCCTGTTCCTTTACCTACTGGGTATTCCTCTGTCTCTTCATCTTGTTTATATTGCTGAGTTTGGGGTGTCCTTTCTGTATTCTGGCAGTTTGTGGATTTCTCTTTATTGTGGAGTTTCCTCGCTGTGGGTGGGGTTGTACAGGTGGCTTGTCAAGGTTTCTTGGTTAGGGAAGCTTGTGTCGGTGTTCTGGTGGGTGGAGCTGGATTTCTTCTCTCTGGAGTGCAATGAAGCGTCCAGTAATGAGTTATGAGATGTCAATGGTTTTGAAGTAACTTTGGGCAGCCTGTATACTGGATCTCAGGGCTGTGTTCCTGTGCTGCTGGAGAATTTGCATAGTATGTCTTGCTCTGGAACTTGTTGGCCCTTGGGTGGTGCTTGGTTTCAGTGTAGGTATGGAGGCGTTTGATGGGCTCCTGTCAATTAATGTTCCCTGGAGTCAGGAGTTCGCTGGTGTTCTCAGGGTTTGGACTTAAGCCTCCTGCTTCTGGTTTTTGGTCTTATTTTTACAGTAGTCTCAAGACTTCTCCTTCTATACAGCACCATTGATAAAACATCTAGGTTAAAGATGAAAAGTTTCTCCACAGTGAGGGACACCCAGAGAGGTTCACAGAGTTACATGGAGAAGAGAAGAGGGAGGAGGGAGTTAGAGGTGACCCGAATGAGATGAGGTGGAATCAGTAGAGAACAAGCTAGCCAGTAATCACTTCCTTATGTGCACTCCACAACTGGACCATTCAGAGATGTTCATGGAGTTATACAGAGAAGAGAAGAGGGAGGAAGGAGACAGAGGTGGCCAGGAGGATAAAAGGGGGGAATCAAAAGGAGAGAGACAGATCCAGCCAGTAATCAGTTCCCTAAGTGTACTTCACCGTCTGCAACACACAGAGATTCACAGAGGTGGGTAGAGAAGAGAGGGAGTAGGGAGGAGACAGAGGCGACCTGGTGGAGAAAAGGAGAGCCCCAAGGTGGAGAGAGCAGTCAAGCCAGTAATCTCTCTCCCAAGTAAAATTGGGTACTGAAGATTGGGTTCTTAAGGGTACAAAATTGATAAGAAATACCAAAAAGCACAGATTAAAAATCTAGAGTAGAGTTTGGAATTTCAAAAATACAATATTAAAGAAAAGAAGAAAAAAAAAAAAGAAAGAGGAAAAAAAAGTCACAAAAATTGTGTAAAATATGTATATATGAAGTTTGCTTTTAAAAAATAGGGTCTTTTTTTTTTTTGCAAAGTAATAGTAGGTTATAAAAGTGAAAATTAAAGGAGTAATAGAGGACTTAAAATTAAAAATTAAAAAAAGAATGATCGTAAAAATAGTAAAAATATATCTAGGACTTTCTCTGGTGGTGTTGTGGGTATTGTGGGGTCAGTTCATTTTCGGATAGTTCCTTGGTCCGGCTTATATTTCTCAAGATCTATAGGCCCCTTCCCATGTAGTCAGTACTAACGACAGGGTTTTAATCTATTGCACCTGTCACTTTCAAGGCGGTTCCCTCTGTTTTAGCTTCTTCTGTTTGCTGGTCTCTTCAGTGTCTGATTTCCACCCTGACACAAAGTGGGCTGTGGTGGACACTTTCTTTTAGGCTCACTTGTTCAGTGCTGCAAACAAATAACACTGGCATGTGCTTGCAATGCCTCAGCCACACTGGGCCTGCCCCCACTCACGGCACGTGTGCCCTCCCTGTCCACACTGCTCAGGCTCTAGGTTGCTCTGCTGGGAACCATCCGAGGCCGGCCCTGGGCTGCATGCACCTCCCAGGTCTAAGCTGCTCAGGTTCAGGCACTCGGGTAGTCCTCAGAGGTGCAGACTCGGTTGGGCCTGCGTTTTGTGCCCTTCCAGGTGCGAGCAGCTCAGGTGATGAGGTGTTTGGAGAGCGTGATCGCTGTGACTTATCGCCTCCCCCATCCCTGCCGCTCAGTTTTCTGGGTGTACAACCGGCGCAACTTCTCAGGTGGATGTTGACTGTCCAGAACCCCAAGAAGTCTTAGTTAGCAAAGAAGCCTGCTTGCAGTTTGGTAGATAATGTCTCTCTGGGGCTGCGATTGCCCCCTTCTGGCTCTGGCTGCATGTCACTGGAGGGGGATGGTCTGCAGCCAGCTATCTCTCTTTGTTCTGTGTGCGGGCCTGGCAGTGTCTTAGGTTAGGGCTGGCTTTGCTCGTGGTAGCTATCCAGCAGTCTGGTTTGCTGCTGCTGCTGCTCAGTCTGGTTTGGTAGCCCAAGTTAATTCCCTCAGATTGCCCTCGGGGCATTCAGGCCCAGTCCTTACTCTAAACAATGCAGCCCTTGCCTCCCTGCCCAGCCCCCGCTTGCTAGTGGAGGGTGCAGGCATCTGCACTGCTTCTCTGCTGGGGGAGTTACCGTTGGGCTTGTAATCTGTGGGGTTTAATTATTTATTTATTTTTCCTCCCTGTTATGTTGCCCTCTGTGCTTCCAAGGCTCACCACAGACTCGGCAGTGAGAGTGTTTCCTGGTGTTGGGAAACCTCTCTTTTTAAGACTCCCTTCCCGGGATGGAGCTCCGTCCCTACCTCTTTTGTCTCTATTTTTTGTCTTTTATATTTTTTCCTACCCCCTTTCAAAGACAAAGGGCTGCTTTTCTGGGTGCCTGATGTCCTCTGCCAGCATTCAAAAGTTGTTTTGTGGAATTTACTCAGCGTTTAAATGTTCTTTTGATGAATTTGTGGGGGAGAAAGTAGTCTCCCCGTCCTATTCCTCTGCCATCTTAGGACCACCTCTCTATGTTCTGCATCTTGATATGGGTTTGGGTTACACAGGCTTTGAATTTGCCAAAGTTATTTGAATGTATATGCTTAAGTCTTGTGTGTTACATTGTATTCAAATTTTATTTCAGTATATTCTTAAAAAGAATTGTAAACAAATATTGAACTCTCACTAATGCTGAAATATATAGGGAGATGTGTCTCTCTGTCTGCAATTTTATTTTTTTAATTAATTAATTAATTTTAATTGAAAGCTAACTACTTTACAATATTGTGGTGGTTTTTGCCATACATCGACATGTATCAGCCACTGGTGTACATGTGTCCCCCCAACCTGAACCCCTCTCCCACCTCCCTTGTCTGCAATTTTAAAATGCATCAAAAAAATAAATAAATAACATATTAATGGATAGGTGGATAAAAGGATGAAAAAAGGATTGAATAGATATATAATAAGCATGTACACAGTAAAATGTTAACTGAAGAACCTAGGTAGGGAATATAGGTGTTCATTATAAAGTTCTTCCAACTTTTCTGCATGTTTGAAAATTTTCATAATAAAATGTTGGCAAAAATCTGCTTCCTCATTTACCAAGTTTCCTTAGCATTAAGTATTGAATAGGGGTTTCTCTGGTGGCTCAGTGGTAAACCAGTCTTCTTGCTTTGTACCTCCTGCATAGCTCTCAGATCCTAACTTCTCTCCATTCCCTCTGCCACTGTTTCAGTTCCGGTCAAATCATCTGTCTGGATTACTGTTCCCAGAAGCAGCTTCTTGCTTCCGGCCTTGTTTCACTCCATTGTCTTTCTCCAAATTGTATTGTGTGCTCTTTTATTTATTATTATTTTTTAAAAATACTTATTTATTTTCTTTATCTGGTTGGGCTAGATCCTCTTTGTGGCCTGTGGGATCTCATTCCCTAACCAGGGATTGAACCTGGGCCCCCTGCATTGAAAGCATAGCATCTTAGCCACTGGAGCACCAGGGAAATCCCTGTGCTCTTTTAATTACATAAATCTGATCAGGTCCCTTTCCCCTGAAAAGTTTTCAATGTTGTCCCATTGCCCTCTAGATAAAGTCCACACTCTTTAACCCTTATCAAGGATCTTTAGGGTCTGGACCCTGATTAGAGTTTCAATCCCATCCCTGGTCATTCACTCTCCTTTTTCCCTTTTTCTCTCCACTAGGTATTAGAATGAATAGTCAATAGGTATTAGAATGAATGAGTTTCTTTGTGCCTCAATTTTCTCATCTATAAGATGGAGACATCTACTTCTCTTGCAATTATGATAATCAGAAATAATATCTGTGACATGCCTGCTGCATTGCTGGGTGCATAGTAGGCCCTTGATAAATGGTAATTTTTAAACTAATGGTAACTTTTGTTAAAATATGACCAATATTCTAAGAAATGATGTCTAAACTCAAGTGATGTAAAATAATGATTCAAACATTGTATTTCTAAGTTTGGTCCTGTCATTTATTGAATACTTTTTTTTCATATTTATTTATTTAGTTTGGCTGTGCTGGGTCCTCATTGCTGTGGGCAGGCTTTCTCTGGTTGCAGTGAGTCGGGGCTACTCTCTAGTTGCAGTATGTGGGCTCAGTAGTTGTGATGCACGGGCTTAGTTGTCCTGAGGCATGTGGGATCTTCCCTGACCAGTGATTGAACCCATGTTCCCTTTTCCCTGGGAAGCCCATAGTTGGAAGGGAGAAAGAAGTTTTTTAGTTTTGGGTTCATTTGTTGGTTTTAAGAAGGTAAAATATTAGTATGTTAAAATGAGCCAGTAAACAGGAAAAAGTGTACCTCCCTCATTATTAACAAGAGGTTAAGAATGTTTGGAATGCTCAGGACAGCCCTGGTTTATACCTGCTGTGCCATTTTAATGGTTAACAGTACCTCTTTCACACTTCACACTGTGACAATGTGGGAGATAACTTTTATGGTCAACCTAGACAAGGGGGAAGCCCAGGATGGGTCCAGATTTGGCTAATGTTGAAAGTGAAAGAGTTGGGCCCAAAAAATGAAAAAAGTTTTCATCTGTGTGTGTGTAGTTTTGTTTTTTTTTTTTACCCCTCCTGAGAGAGTTCTCATCTAGTGGTTTCTACTTCCTTTGTGTATTAGGGAAGGACTGTCCCAGTCCTAGGGAGATGTGAAATCATTTATCTCAGATAGGGACTCAAGCCCAGCCAAAACCCAGTTTAGGACTTGAACCCAGTAGCTGGGACTCAAACTCAGCCAAAACCCTGATTGGGACTTGAACCCAGCCAAAACCCATGGTACCTGGTTTTAGGGCCTAATAAAGCTCAGGTTCTTGATGTCTCATCACAGAAAGAATTCAGTAAGAGACAAAGTGGTAGGCAAGAAATTGATTTATTCAGACTTAGAGAGAAGCACACTCCACAGACAGAGTGTGGGCAATCACAGAGGGCAAGTGCAGCCATGTGGCCTGGTTAGTTTTTATAGGCTGGGTAATTTCATATGCTAATGAGTGGGAGGATTATTCCAACTGTTTTGGGGAAAAGGAGATTTCCAGGATTTGGGCCACTGCCCACCCCTTGGTCTTTTGACAGTTCGTGGAACTGTCAAGGCACCTCTGGGTCTGTCATTTCACTTGTTGATTGACGATCAAGGTCTGGTCTTGTCTGCCATCTTGGTCCCATTTGGTTCTAACTGGCCTATGTTGTGTCCTTCAGTTCACCCAGTTGTGTCCAACTCTTTGTGACCCAATGGACTGCAGCACCCCAGGCTTCCCTGTCCATCACCAACTTCTGGAGCTTGCTTAAACTCATGTCCATCGAGGTGCCATCCAACCATCTCATTCTCTGTCATCCCCTTCTCCTGCCCTCAATCTTTCCCAGCATCAGGGTCTTTTCTAATGAGTCAGTTCTTTGCATCAGGTGGTCAAAGTATTGGAGCTTCAGCTTCAGCGTCAGTCCTTCCAATGAATATTCAGGACTAATTTCCTTTAACACTGACTGGTTTTGACCACCTTGCAGTCCAAGGGACTCTCAAGAGTCTATTCCAACACTACAGTTCAAAAGCATCAATTCTTTGGCACTCAGCTTTCTTTATGGTCCAACTCTCATATCCATACATGACTACTGGAAAAACCATAGCTTTGACTAGATGGACCTTTGTCGGCAAAGTAATGTCTCTGCTTTTTAATATGCTGTCTAGGTTGGTTGTAGCTTTTCTTTCAAGGAACGTCTTTTAATTTCATGGCTGCAATCACCATCTGCAGTGATTTTGGAGCCCAAGAAAATAAAGTCTCTCACTGTTTCCATTGTTTCCCCATCTATTTACCATGAAGTGATGGACTATGTCATTCTTTCAAAAACTGTGCCCTGCCCCTTTCCCTGCTGTTACAGATGGAGAAGAAGCCAGAAAGAGAGACGGATTCGGACAGTTTATGACAGGAATGAGAGGAGAAACTGGCCAAAGTCAAGTGGCATCTCTAAGGTCACCAACCTGGTGGCATGGTCAGAATTCAAAACCAGGCCTGCCCAGCTCTCAAGTCAACTCCAGAGATAATTTGCACTCTTTCTACAATACCAGTCTCCCGTCCTCATTAGAATGTATCTATCGTGTCTACTGTCAGCCCTCTATTGTATGTTCAGGCCACTCTCTGAGCAGGGGTGCCTTTTTCCTCTCCCCATCACAACCATCACCACCATTCTGGAAGACTTTCCAAGCACAAGTAAATGAAATAAACGTTAGGCATCTCCTTGGCGTCTCTCCTAAAAGAAAAGATTTGGTGGGAAATTACTTGGAAATTTTGTCGAAAATGCAGTTTGGATTATGCCAAAATATCACCATGTTGTTCGTTCTGTGTCTTGTTACTCATTTGTTTGTTGTTGGTGTTTTCTTTTTATTCTTCTTCTTTTTTTTTTTTTTTTTAATAGTTTTGAGCAACTACCAGGTGTCAGGCACTGTCCTCAGGAACTCAGGAACAAAAAAAAAGATAAGATCCTAGCCCTCAAGGCATGATCAGGCTAATAACAACAAAAAAGGTAATCACAATACAGGCTGAGAAGCAATGCAGAAGTACATACCAGATACCAGTGATAACACAAGAATAAGGATAAACTCTGCTTGGGAGCACTAGGGAACCTTCTCTGAAAGGGTTAAATATACAAGGCATCCTGAAAAAGGAAGACCAGTTGACAAACGAGGAGGGCACTCTGGGCCAAGGCCTTGAGTTAGGGGTGGACCAGCATGGCTTGTGTAGGAACTCCAAGTAGGATGCTGGAGCTTGCTCATAGTACTAATAATAACCACCATCTGTTACATAACTTAGTATATTCACATCCACAACAACCCTAGAAAGTACTTCATTAATCTCCCCATTATACAGATGAAGAAAATGAGTCTGGGAGATTAGTAAGTTGCCCAAAATCATGTAGCTAGGAAACAGTATCAGCTGGCCTTGAACTCTGGACTCTAGTATTGTTCCTCTATAAAACAAGTTCAGAAAAATAAGAGGGAGAATAGCGGGAAAGGAGCTATTTGAAGATGAGATTCTTTCATCTGCATTGCATTACAAGGGTTTTCAGTTAAACTCTAATAAAGTAAGGGAAATTCTAATGAGTAATGAAACTTTTAAAAGAGTAAGGCAATGGCAACGTGACAGTATGCTAAAGAGGTTTTACTTTTTTCTAAAGGTAAAGATATTAAAGGGTTTTACACACATTTATGGAGAAAGCAATGGCACCCCACTCCAGTACTTTTGCCTGGAAAATCCCACGGATGGAGGAGCCTGGGGGGCTGCAGTCCATGGGGTCACAAAGAGTCACACACGACTGAGCGACTTCACTTTCACGTTTCACTTTCATGCATTGGAGAAGGAAATGGCAACCCACTCCAGTGTTCTTGCCTGGAGAATCCCAGGGACAGGGGAGCCTGGTGGGCGGCCGTCTATGGGGTCGTACAGAGTCAGACACGACTAAAGTGACTTAGCGATTAGCGACACACATTTAAGGATTTAAGCATAAATAATCAAAAGTAATGGACTTCCCTGGTGATCCAGTGGACAAGAATCTGCCTGCCAATGCAGAAGAAGTCAATGCAGGGAACACGGGTTCTATCCTTGGTCCAGGATGATTCCACATACAGTGGAGCAACTAAGCCCGTGTGCCACAACTACTGAAGCCTGTTCACTCTAAAGCCTCTGCTCTACAATAAAAGAAGCCACCACAATGAGAAGCCCATACACCACAATGAAGAGTAGCACCTTCCCGCCACAAAAGAAAGAGAAAGCCCTTGCTCAGCAAGGAAGACCCAGCACCACCATAATAAAGTAGTTGCATCAAGCATTCCATGAAGTATAACAGTAAGTGGGAGGGAGAATAATATGTTAGTTAATGAAAAGATGGAGAGAATGTAGAGAAAAGGGAACCCTCTTGCACTGTTTTTGGGAATGTAAATTGACAGAGCCACTATGGAAAACAGTATGGAGATTCCTTTAAAAACTAGGAATAAAACCACCATATGACCCAAGAATCCCACTACTGGGCATATACCCTGAGGAAACCACAGTTGAAAAGGACATATGTACCCCCAGTGTTCATTGCAGCACTATTTACAATAGCTAGAACATGGAAGCAGCCTAGATTTCCATTGACAGATTGAATGGATAAAGAAGTTGTGGTACATATACACAATGGGATATGACTCAGCCATAAAAAGGAACATATTTGAGTCAGTTCTATTGCGGTGGATGAACCTAGAGCCTACTTACTTCACAGAGTGAAGTAAGTCAGAAAGAGAAAAACAAATATCATATACTAAAACATATATATGGAACCTAGAAAGATGGTACTGATGAAATTATTTGCAGGGAGACACAGACATAGAGAACAGACTTATGGACACAGCAGTGGGGAAAAGGAAGGAGAGGGTGGGATGTATGGAGAGAGTAACATGGAAATTTACATTACCCTATGTAAAATAGATAGCCAATAGAAATTTGCTGTATGACTCAGGGAACTCAAACTGGGGCTCTGTAGCAACCTAGAGGGGTGGGAGGTGGGAGGGAGGTTCAAGGAGGGGACATATACATACTATGGCTGACTCATGTTGATGCTTGGCAGAAACCAACACAATTCTGTAAAACATTTATCCTTCAATTAAAAATTAATTAATTTTTTTAAAGTAGTTGCATCAAGCATTCAGTGAATTATAACAGTAAGAGAATAATCTGTTAGTTCACTAAAAGATGGAGTCTCCACATGTGCAACACTGTGCCAGGTAGGATGGGAAAAAGCTTCACCTTTTCCAACACCTTCATATATTTTGCTCCATAACTATCACTGAGACTGTGCACTTACCTTTAGAGAGACTTAGCTTCTTGGAGGAAGCTGACCTTGCAATTACCCTGCTTACAGAATAACAGCAAGTAGAAGCTGACTAAAGAAACATGCAACTTTTGATTTTAAGTGACTTATAATCCAAATCATCAATTCTGTTCCCTAGTCTCAGTATCAATAACTTTTTTTTTCCTCTCTAGGGTTTTTGGTTGTTGTTTTTTTAATTGAAATATAGTTGATATACGGGCTTCCCTGGTGGCTCAGTGATAAAAAATCCACCTGCCAATGCAGGAGATGCGAGTTGGATCCCTGGGTGGGTCAGAAAGATCCCCTAGAGAAGGAGATGGCAACCCATTGCAGTATTATTGCCTGGGAAATCCCATGGGCAGAGGAGCCTAGTGGATTACAGTCCATGGGGTCTCAAAGAGTCGGATACAACTTAGCGACTGAAAAAAAAAAGTTGATTGTTTTTAAAATAGTGTTGTGTTAGTTTCTGCTGTACAGCAAAGTGATTCAGTTATACATACATATATATATATATATATTTATATATATACATACACACACACACACATTCTTTTTTATATTCTTTGCCATTATGGTTTATCATAGGATTTTGATTATAGTTTTCTGTGCTATATAGTAGGACCTTATTGTTTAGCGCTAGCAATTTTCTGTCCAGAGTCCTTGATATATTGTAACACCACCTCTTGCTCTTTACTCTTTTTACAGCAAACATCTCAGAGAAAAAGAGGAGTTGCAGTCACACTAGGTTTGTGGTGATGTCATAAGCAGGAAAAGTTTGGAATCTGTAACTGAGGCAATAGGAAGGAGTGGTCTGATCCTAGGGTTAAAGGTAGAGGAGAAGAGAGCACAGGATCAAAGGTCAAATTCTAAGCACTGCAAGAAGTCTGGAGACCTGTTACACTATGCACACATGCATGTAGTCACTCTGTCGTGTCTGACTCTTTGTGACCCCATGGACTGTAGCCTTCCAGGCTCCTCTATTCACGGAGTTTTCCAGGCAAAAGTGCTGGAGTGGGTTGCCATTTCCTTCTGTACAGTATCTTCCCAACCCAGGAATCGAACCCACGTCTCCCACATCTCCCTCATTGGCAGGTTGATTCTTTACCACTGAGCCACATGCCCCTTAACTGGCATTCAGACAAAGACCACTCCCCAAGATACTGAGTAGGTACTGAATGAAAAGATTCTGTACTCATGGGGAAATGCTCAGTTAAACTAAACAGATACTGGTTTATTTTTGTTTTTCGCTACAATATTTCTCAGGGCTTTTAAAATGCTAGCATGAAGCCAGTTTTCTTACACATCATCTGTTAATCTTTCTAGAACTCTGTTCACTGAAAAACTTGGGGACAGTGCTTCTCAAACTGCAATCTGCAGAATCGCCTAAACTCTCACAGATCCTCCAGGAGATAAACAAGCAAACAAACAAAAACCAGAGACAACGTTCAAAGCTATTATAAGTAATCTGATTGCCACAATATCCAAGGCCATGATCAGAGGGCTTGTTGTATAGGGTACAGAACAATGTGGGTGTTGCAGGTTGCAGGGCAGGAGGCATAGGGTGTTAGCCTTGTCCTAGTCACGTGCAGCAGAATCACATATAGATTGCACAGCAGAGTTTGCTGATCACTGGTTTAAGAAACACTGATGAGCCCAATCTCTGTTGTACACACTGGGTGTTGACGCCCAGAGACTTTAATAAAGTGACTTGTTCAAGGTCATGAAGGTCAGTAGCAAAGGGCTGACTCTAAAGATTGCCCACCAGGGGAGCCAGATGGAAGGAAAAATTAAAAATAGAAGAAAAATGTCACTTGAAAATGATTTCATGACAATGGTTCTGATTTTTAAGTGGCATTTATCTAGCAGGTCTCCATGCAGCCCCTCCCAGGATCCCTACAAAGAAAATGAAAATTCAGTCAGCTAGACAAAGCTGAAATCTGCTAAGAACCTCCATGATAAGCAGGACTGAGGAAATTCAGTCTTGAAATAGTTCATACCTGGAAACAGTGGGAGAACAGGGTGTAGCTCCTTCCTTTGTCTGGCATTGACCCAGACTCAGGAGTAGGCAGGTAACAAATGAGTGGAGCTGGCCAAGCGAGAGGTAGGAGGCAGTGAGCAGGGACTGCGGCCAACCAGAGAGAAGGTGACCTTGTCCACAGGCACCCCTGCTCCTCAGCTCTAGCCAGCTGCCACCATGAGAAATGCAGGCCTAGCATTGTTACATCTTTTTTAATATATTATTTTCACCTTTGACTTTTTGTTTTGAGATACTTACAGATGCACAGGTAGCTGTAAGAAGTGTTACCCACCAGGGTTCTTGGCCTCCTTGATCAATAGAAATTGATAGGAGGCCAGATAAGAAATTCAGACAAGGCTTTACAGGGACCCCTGCTCAGCAGGAGGGAGCCAAAACAAATAACTGTTTTCCTTGTTCACTCCCTAAGGAGGGGCAAGCTGGTTCCTTATATGGGTAAGGGTAAGGGTGGGTCCAGGGGTGGGGCCTGAGGGGGTGGCTCAGGTCAGGTGGTTTGCCTTGGTGGTGTTATGTGGGTTTTGGGTCTTTTTGTATCTTGTTCATAATTTGCCCCAACTGCACATGCAGTTGTTTTTAATCCCTTATAGTTTCTTTGTATTCTGTTGTTGAGATGTTTGTCCAGGTGCAAAGCACTGCAGCAAAGGGTCCCAGGTCCCAGTCTGTCTCAGAAGCAATACACATAGCTGTAGCAGCACTGTTTGCAATAGCCACTGCTTGGAAGCAACCTAAGTCCATCGATAGATGCATGTTCTATATAGATGTTATGAAAGAAAATGTAACTTAGGAGAATAAATAAAAAGAACTCTGCTGTACCAGATTCATTCCTATGTTCATCTTTATACCTTTTCCAAACTGTTTCTTTCCTCTAACATTCCTTCTTCATTGCTTCTCACCTATTCACACCCTTTCTTCTCTTTTAGGGTGGATATGAGTGATCATATAATTTATTGTCCAAACTGGAACCGTTTTGAGAGTGAAACTGGCATGGTTGATATTTTTGCTGGAAAAACAGGCATAAAACAGGACTTTTCCAGGGACACTGAAACATGGTATTACCCTGTTTTACACTCCCATGTCCTCAGTTTCCACCTTAATAAAATGAGGGTTTTGGAACAAGTGACTTTTAAGGACTCTTCCAGTCTCCTCTTCCTTTTCTTGGCTGCCTCAGGTCTTAGTTGCAGCATTCAGGATCTCGTTTCCTGACCAGGGGTTAAACCCCAGCCCCCTGCATTGGAAGTCTAGAGTCTTGGCCACTAGACCACCAGGGAAGTCCTGACCCTTCCAGTCTTAACCTTCGAAGAGTCTACTGTTCTGATTTAAAGTGCTTCATCCATGAAATTCAGTCTTACTCAGAAAACCTCAGATGTCACAAGGTCTCAGAACCACTCTTTCCCTTCACAGATCCGCTGAATGCTGAGAAGCGGCCAAGGTGCTGAGTTAGCGAAGGCAGTTCAGCCTCTCTGCCCTCCCCTCCACTTCCCATGGAGGTCTGATGCCTGCAAGGGAACGGACAGGTTGGACTCGTCTGCTCAGAAGCATTTCTGGGTAAAAAGGGCAGACCCGCTGCTTGTCCAGGCAAACAGGATATGAGTCTTTCCTGCTAAGTAAGAGACTAAGAGAGAAAGCATACCTGCCCAGTGCCTTGGGGGACTCCCCGGCCCCCATCCCAACCCCAGCTTCCCTCAGAAGACTGGAGAAAAGTCTCAGCAACGTTGATGTTTTTTTCTTCCCCAAAGCCCCTGTGTTTATAGTCTCTCAGTGTCAGTTGGAGAAGGAAATGACAACCCACTCTTGCCCGGAAAACCCCATGGACAGAGGAGCCTAATAGGGTACAGTCCATGGGGTCGCAAAGAGTCGGACACGACTGAGCGACTAAACTAAACCAGTGTGAGCGCCTGCTGAGTTATTGTAGCAGGAACCAGAGGAAACGAGATTTTCAAAGAAAAACAGCAAAAAATTACCGTTTAAAACTGTCAAGTGCAAGCTCTTACTCTAAGGATGCTAACATTATTCCAAACCTTTCTAGAATGATTCTTAGCATCTTAAACCACAATTTTTTTAGATCCTTAATAATGGCAAATCATCACACTTTTGAGAGCTAGTTTGATTCTCTGACACATGAATCAAATCTTAAAATCATGAGAAAGTGAGCAACCAAATGCCGCTAATTATAAAACTGGGAGAATGAAGATCCTGTGAAGTGTATGTGCTCCCTAAGGATGCTTTCAAAGACAAAAAACTCTGGAACCATTTTGTGCAGAACTATGATGAGGAGATAATCTCTCCTAGAGTTTAACATTGCCCCTACAGTTACTGAGCTGAACAAAGACCATAAGGGGGAGGACTTTCCTGGCGGTGCAGTGGTTAGAACTCCACCCTTCAAATAGAGGCGCTGCAGGTTTGATCCCTGGTTGGGCAATTAGGATCCCACATGCTGCATGCACAAGGCCTAAAAATTAAAAAAAAAAATGCCAAGGGGCGCTTCCCTTTTCACAGAATAAGGCCTTTTATGATCTGGCCCCACCAACTATCCAGCCCCACCTCCCCACTTTCCAGGTTCCTTGAAACTTATTCTTGGCCATGGCAAACTAATTATATGTGTGTTCTTACCTTCATGTGTATATATCTGTGGGCTTCCCTGGTGGCTCAGGCAGTAAAGAATCTGCAATGCAAGAGACAGAAGTTCAATCTCTGGGTAGAGAAGATCTCCTGAAGAAGGAAATGGCAACCCACTCCAGTGTTCTTGCTTGGAAAACCCCATGAACAGAGGAGCCTGGCTATTCCCCCGCTGGGATATAGTCTATGGGGTTGCAAAGAGTTGGACACACTAAGCGACTAACACACGCACACACATGTATCTGTACTTGCTATTCTGTCTACTTTGTCCACCTGATGAATTCTTACTTGCCTTTCAAATTTAATCTCACATTCTATGAAGCCTTCCCTAACTTCTGGAGCCAGAATTAATAGTTCCTTACACCTTGTAATATCTTTATTATAGCCCTTGCTGCACTGTGCCATCATTTCTTGTTTACATGTCCGTCTCCACTCTAGTCTGAGTCCCTTGAGGACAGGTCCAGGTCTTTTCACCTCTGTATCCTCAGCACCTACAACTTCTAGGCACATGGTAGAAGCTGAATGTACATTTGCTAAAGGGGTGACTGCATACTTACAGGATAGGTTCCTGTGGGCTCCACATCTCAGCAAAGGCATGCAGTATGGAGCGCCCTCTGGTGGAACCCAAAGAAGTTCCAGGGTAAAGACCTAAAACTGAGTTCCAGTTTTAATTTTGCTTATTTTTGTATCTCAGTCAAGATCCCAGGTGGCGCTAAAGAACCCGACTGTCAATGCAGGAGATGCAAGAGATGCGGTTCAATCCCTGGATCGGGAAGATCCCCTGGAGAAGTAAATAGCAACCCACTCCAGTATTCTTGCCTGGAGAATCCCATGGACAGAGGAACCTGGTGGGCTACAGTCCATAGGGTCTCAAAGAGTCAGACACCACTGAAGCGACTTAGCACACAAAGATCCCTGGATCGGGAAGATCCCCTGGAGAAGTGGCAACCCGCTCCAGTTTTCTTGCCTGGAAAATCTCATAGACAGAGGAGCCTGATGGGCTACAGGCCATAGAGTCCAAAGAGTGGAACACAGCTGAGCACACATCCACACAAAGATCGTTCATGACTGAACGCTACACACTGATCAGCAGTTTTCCTCCTTACACTGTTTTCAGCCTAGGAGCGATCATGAAAGGAGGGGAGCAAATATAGTCTATAATATATAGTAGATTCTATTTGAAAATGGATAATGTAATATATTAAATTATAATTGTCAGGATATGTCTCCTACTTTTATTCAGTCATTCTAGGTCTTAATTATTGAATGAATGATTCAACCTAGAGTTCTGAAACAGAATCTGGAACATACTCTTTCACTCATTTATTTAATAAATAATGATTTGATTAAAGAAATTGAGTCTACGCTTAAGGATCACCTGATATATGTCCCACACTGTGCTGAAGAAACATTAGAAGATGCCTTAGCCGGCTTTAAGAAATTCACAGATAGTTGATACTAGAACCTTCCATCTGCAAAGCACTGTGCAAAGCATTTGAAGACATTGCATCCTTTAATTCTCAATATTCTTTTTAACAGAAGAAAATGAGAACGGTGATATGAAGTGATTTGCCTCACTATCCAGCTCAGTCCCCCTATAAAGTATGTGGAAGAATCAGGGCCCAGTCTGGGAATTCTGTATTTAAATCCAAAACTTTTCCCATGGGTTTTTCACAAAGCACCACACAGTCAAAGGCAATTTCTTGTCTAGCTTTTTACTATAGAGAATTTCAAACACATACAACAGTATACAAAATGGTATAATGACCCCTAAGTACCTATCACCCAGCTCCAATTATAAGCAACCCTCAGTCAACTTTTTCACATTTATACCTTGACCTACCCATCCAATCTTATTATGAACAAATTGAAGAAATCATACAATTTCACCCATAAATGTAATTTCAATGCCACTGTCACACATAAAAAAATGAACATTTCCTAAATATTAAATATCTAGTGTTAAAATTTCCAATTATATCATAAATGTTTTAAATGTTTTTACAACTTATCATTTTTTTTTTGGCTGTGCCACACGGTTTGTGGGATCTTAATTCCCCATCCCGGGATCGAACCTGCCCCTCAAGTGAAAGTGCAGAGTCTTAACCACCAGGGGAGTCCCTTCAGTTTATATATTTGAATTAGGATCCAAATAATGTGCAAAATTTGCAATTGATCTATATATTTCCTAAGTCTGTTTTAATCTATATGTTCCTCTTCATCCCTTTTTTTATTTCCTTGAAAATTACATTTAAAGAAACTGGGTCACTTGTCTCTGGATTTTTCCACAGTCTGAATTTTTGGCTTGCGTTGCTAGGATGCTATATAATATATTCCTCTGTATTTCCTATAAATTGCTATCGGATTTAGAGCAATGATTCTCAGTCTTTAGTGGGCATCAGAGTCTCTTCTGAATGGTTTGTCAAAACAGCTTGCTGGACCTCACCTTGAGAGTTTCTGTTTCTGGTCTGAGGCAAGTCCTGAAATTTTACATTTCTAACAGGTTGTCAGCTGATGCTGACTACACCTAAGAGTCATGCTGTAGACTTGACCAAGCCTCAGTCAGATTCAGAGTTGATTATACCTTGTAGGTGATATGGTGTTCTTCCTGTCTTTTTTTGGTGATGTTAGCAGTCTTTGATACTCAGAACTACTCCTTCATTAGGTGTTACAAAACAATGAGTTCTAATTCTATCATTCCTGCTTCATTTACTAGCCTGGCTACTTCTAGGAAGAGAATGTCCCTCATCTACAAAATGGTTACGCAGCTAGTTCACTGCTGCTGCTAAGTCGCTTCAGTCGTGTCCAACTCTGTGCGACCCCACAGATGGCAGCCCACCAGGCTCCCCCGTCCCTGGGATTCTCCAGGCAAGACCACCGGAGTGGGTTGCCATTTCCTTCTCCAATGCATGAAAGTGAAAAGTGAAAGTGAAGTCGTTCACTCCTGCCCGACCCCTAGCGACCCCATGGACTGCAGCCCACCAGGCTCCTCCGTCCATGGGATTCTCCAGGCAAGAGTAATGGAGTGGGTTGCCATTGCCTTCTCCACAGCTAGTTCACTAGTATCATCCAATGGTTACCACTTAGAGATTTTTTGTGTATGTGTTTGTTTGTAGGTCATTATAAATTCATGGCGTTAAACGTATTCGGTGCATTGCAAACATCATTCCCAGGTGGCACTAGTGATAAAGAACCCGCCAGCCAGTGCAGGAGACATAAGAGACAGGGGTTTGATCCCTGGGTCAGGAAGATCCCCTGGAGGCAGGCACAGAAACCCACTCCGGTATTCTTGTCTGGAGAATCCCATGGACAGAGGAGACTGACGAGCTACAGTCCATAGGGTCACAAAGAGTCAGAAATGACCCAAGCGACTTAGCATGGACGTACAAACATCAACAACCTCAGAAATGCAGATGATACCACTCCAATGGCAGAAAGTGAAGAGGAACTAAAGAACCTCTTGATGAGGGTGAAAGAGCAGAGTGAAAAGATATGCAGGTAGAACCCATAGCTGCCTATTATGGTAACTGGCACACTACAGCTGCAGCCTGGAATTCTTGCACTTATGTTCCTGCAACAGAGTGTGTCTGCGTGTGAGTGTGCGTGTGTGTGTGTGTGTGTGTGTGTGTGTGAAGTTGCTTCAGTCATGTCCAACTCTTTGCGACCTTATGGACTGCAACTTGCCAGGCTCCTCTGTCCATGGGACTCCAGGCAAGAATCCTGGACTGGGTCGTCATGCCCTTCTCCAGGGGATCTTCCCAACCCAGGGATAGAACCCATCTCTTATGTCTCTTGCATTGACAGCGGGTGCTTTAGCTCTACTGCCACCTGGGAATCCTCCAGAGGAATATAGGAGAGGGAAAAGTCTTCCTTGAAGAACAAGCTGGAATCAGGATTGCAGGGAGAAATATCAGTTACCTCAGATATGCAGATGATACCACTCTAATGACAGAAAGTAAATAGGAATTAAAGAGCCTCTTGATGAAAATGAAAGAAGAGAGTGAAAAAGCTGGCTTACAACTCAACATTCATAAAACTATGATCATGGCATCTGGTCCCATCACTTCATGGCAAATAGATTGGAAAACAATGGAAACAGTGATGGACTTTATTTTCTTGGGCTCCAAAATCACTGTTGATGGTGACTGCAGTCATGAAATTAAAAGATGCTTACTCTTTGGAAGAAAAACTATGACAAACCTCAATTCAGTCCAGTCGCTCAGTTGTGTCCGACTCTTTGCAACCCCATGGACTGTAGCACACCAGGCCTCCCTGTCCATCACCAACTCCTGGAGTTTACTCAAACTTATGTCCATTGAGTTGGTGATGCCATCCAACCATCTCATCCTCTGTCGTCCCCTTCTCCTCCTGCCTTCAACCTTTCCCAGCATCAGGGTCTTTTCAAATGAGTCAGTTCTTCACATCAGGTGGCCAAAGTACTGGAGTTTCAGCTTCAGCATCAGTCCTTCCAGTGAACACCCAGGACTCATCTCCTTTAGGATGGACTGGTTGGATCCCCTTGCAGTCCAAGGGACTCTCAAGAGTCTTCTCCAACACCACATTTCAAAAGCATCAATTCTTCAGTGCTCAGCTTTCTTCACAGTCCAACTCTCACATTCATACATGACTACCGGAAAAACCATAGCCTTGACTAGATGGACCTTTGTTGGCAAAGTAATGTCTCTGCTTTTGAATATGCTGTCTAGGTTGGTCATAACTTTTCTTCCAAAGAGCAAGTGTCTTTTAATTTCATGGCTGCAATCACCATCTGCAGTGATTTTGGAGCCCAAAAAAATAAAATTTGTCACTCTTTCCACTGTTTCCCCATCTATTTTCCATGAAGTGATGGGTCCAGATGCCATGATCTTAGTTTTCTGAATGTTGAGCTTTAAGCCAACTTTTTCACTCTCCTCATTCACTTTCATCAAGAGGCTCTTTAGTTCTTCTTCACTTTCTGCCATAAGGGTGGTGTCATCTGCCTATCTGAGGTGATTGATATTTCTCCCAGCAATCTTGATTCCAGCTTGTGCTTCCTCCAGCCCAGCATTTCTCATGATGTACTCTGCATATAAGTTAAATAACCAGGGTGACAATATACAGCCTTGACGTACTCCCGATTTGGAACCAGTCCATTGTTCTATGTCCAGTTCTAACTGTTGCTTCTTGACCTGCATACAGATTTCTCAGGAGCAGGTCGGGGTGTCTGGTATTCCCATCTCTGGAAGAATTTTCCACAGTTTGTTGTGATCCACGTAGTCAAAGGCTTTGGCATAGTCAATAAAGCAGAAGTAGATGTTTTTCTAGAACTCTTGCTTTTTTGATGATCCAGCGGATGTTGGCAATTTGACCTCTGGTTCCTCTGCCTTTTATAAATCCACTTTGAACATCTGAAAATTCACGATTCACATACTGTTGAAGCCTGGCTTGGAGAATTTTGAGCATTGCTTTGCTAGCGTGTGAGATGAGTGCAGTTGTGCAGTAGTTTGAGTATTCTTTGGCATATTGCCTTTCTTTGGTATTGAAATGAAAACTGACCTTTTCCAGTCCTGTGGCCACTGCTGAGTTTTCCAGATTTGCTGGCATATTGAGTGCAGTACTTTCACAGCATCATCTTTCAGGATTTGAAATAGCTCAACTGGAATTCCATCACCTCCACTAGCTTTGTTCATAGTGATGCTTCCTAAGGCCCACTTGACTTCCCATTCCAGGATGTCTGGCTCTAGGTGAGTGATCACACCATAATGATTATCTGGGTCATGAAGATCTTTTTTGTACAGTTCTGTGTATTCTTGCCACCTCTTCTTAACATCTTCTGCTTCTGTTAGGTCCATACCATTTCTGTCCTTTATTGTGCCCATCTTTGCTGAAACATTCCCTTGGTATCTCTAATTATCTTGAAGAGATCTCTAGTCTTTCCCATTCTATTGTTTTCCTGTATTTCTTTCCATTGATCACTAAGGAAGGCTTTCTTATCTCTCCTTGTTCTTTGGAACTCTGCATTCAAATGGGTATATCTTTCCTTTTTTCCTTTGCCTTTCACTTCTCTTTTCATAGCTGTTTGTAAGGCCTCCTCAGACAACCATTTTGCCTTTTGCATTTCTTTTTCTTGGCGATGATCTTGATCCCTGCCTCCTGTACAATGTCATGAACCTCCATCCATAGTTCTTCAGGCACTCTATCAGATCTAATCCCTTGAATCTATTTGTCACTTTCACTGTATAGTCATAAGGGATTTGATTTAGGTCATACCTGAATGGTCTAGTGGTTTTTCCATAAGTAAGTGTAAGTGAAGTCGCTCAGTCGTGTCCGACTCTTTGCGACCCCATGGACTGTAGCCTACCAGGCTCCTCTGTCCATGGGATTTTCCAGGCAATAGTACTGGAGTGGATTGCCATTTCCTTCTCCAGCGGATCTTCCTGACCCAGGGATCAAACCTGGGTCTCCCGCATTGTAGACAGATGCTTTACCATCTGAGCCAGGTTTTTCCATACTTTCTTCAATTTAAGTCTGAATTTGGCAATAAGGAGTTCATGATCTGAGCCACAGTCAGCTCCCAGTCTTGTTTTTGCTGACTGTATAAACAGTCGACCTTTGGCTGCAAAGAATATAATCAATCTGATTTCGGTATTGACCATCTGGTGATGTCCATGTGTAGAGTCTTCTCTTGTGTTGTTGGAAGAGAGTATTTGCTATAACCAGTGCATTCTCTTGGCAAAACTCTATTAGCTTTTGCCCTGCTTCATTCTGTACTCCAAGGCCAAATTTGCCTGTTACTCCAGGTATTTCTTGACTTCCTACTTTTGCATTCCAGTCCCCTATAATGAAAATGACATATTTTTTGGGTGTTAGTTCTAGAAGGTCTTGCAGGTCTTCATAGAACCATTCAACCTCAGCTTCTTCAGCATTATTGGTTGGGGCATAGACTTGGATTACTGTGATATTGAATGGTTTGCCTTGGAAAGGAACAAACTTAGTGTATTAAAAAGCAGAGACATTACTTTGCCAACAAAGGTCTGTATAGTCAAAGCTATGGTTTTTCTAGTATTCATATGGGAATGTGAAAGCTGGACAATAAAAAAAGCTGAGCACCAAAGAACTGACACCTTCAAACTGTGGTGCTGGAAAAGACTCTTTAGAGTCACTTGGACAGCTAGGAGATCAATCCAGTCAATCCTGAAAGAAATCAACCCGGAATATTCATGGGAAGGACTGATGCTGAAGCTGAAACTCCAATATTTTGGCCACCTGATGTGAAGAACTGACTCATTGGAAAAGACCCTGATGCTGGGAAAGATTGAAGGCAGGAGGAGAAGGGGACAAAAGGGGACAAGATGGTTGGGTGGCATCATCAATTCAATGGACATGAATTTGAGCAAACTCTGGGAGATGATAAAGGACAGGGAAGATTGGCATGCTGCAGTCCATGGGGTCACACAGTCGGACAGGACTGAGTGACTGAACAACAACAACGAAAAGTCTTCCCTGATACTCCTAGGTTCCCTGGCTAGGTCTCAAAATTAAACTAACAAAGATTCATAGGAGGAAAACCTACATATTGATTTAATGCAACTTTTGCACTACATGGGAGATTTCATAAGGAAATGAAGACTCAAAGAAATAGACCTGAGTAATTTTTGCTCAGTTTGATGAAGAGTGGCCCACTGTGGGGACTTCGCTACTGGTTCAGTGGTTAGGAAACCACCTTGTAGTGCAAGGGACGTGGGTTCAATCTGTGATTGGAAATCTAAGCTCTCATATGCTACAGAGCAACTAAGCCTGCACCCCACAATTAGAGCGTTCACATGCCTCAGTGAAAGATCTCTCATGCCACAACTAAGACTCGAGGCAGCTAAATGAGTAAAGTTTTTAATACTAAAGGAAAGGGTGGACCATTGTGGGGGAATAATATTTTGAGGAGTATAAGGTCATTGTATACTACACTGGGGGAAACTTTCTGGATCTTTGGAGATAAGAAAGTTCCTTTCCTCCAGGCAGTGGGCGGGCACCCAGAAAGAGCCCACAAGTGTTCCACCTTAATATCTAGGTTTCTGAGATAGAATTCTGTTTTATATCATTTTTAATAGCCTCTTTAAAGTGTTCAGAAAATCTGGAGCTCATAAATGCATTCTGCCACATTGATGCTTTAGTAAATTGGGAACACTGACATAGCTACTGGGCCACCTAACATGTTACACACGGTAGCAGCTCTGATTTGATTCAAGTTATTACCGGGTACATTTGCACCACATAACCATTGTGCTGGGTTGGATATGTGCACTTTCTACCCTGGAATGAGATTAATAAACTTTTCTTCTTGGTTTTGTATCATGCTCTAAGGGATGTTTTTGGGTTGGCTGAACATCCTACAAAAGAGGAGAAAGCCTTTTGGTTTGGCAGATGCCTCAGAAGGAAAAGGGCTGAAAATTGATGACAGATACCTGGTGGGAGGGGTCAGAAGATAACCTTGCTGAAGTGCCATTTTCCTTTTGTTTACCCCAGACTAACCTTGGGCTTCTCCATTCATTGACTTGTTGACCCTCTTCTTATTCCACCTGAAGATTTAAGTTCAACCATAGTCTGTCAACTCTTCAGTTTCAGTAGAATCTTTTGTTTCTGATTCATTATAACAAGAAATTGTTCTCTCAAATCTAAAAAAAAAAAGTATTAGTTTCTGCTGTACAGCAAAGTGAATCAGTTATACATGTATGTATATCTACTCTTTTTTAGATTCTTTTCCATGAAATGTTTTTAATTGATTTAATACACCAAATGAATCAAGGGTATTCATTTTATCTGTAAGCCATTCTGCTCTGTGATCTCTGGGATTGTTTGTATATAGTATATTAGGACTTCCTAGGTAACGCTCATGGTAAAGAATCTGCCTGCCAATGCAGGAGACACAGGAGATGCAGGTTCGATCCCTGGGTCCAGAAGATCTCCTGGAGGAGGAAATGGTAACCCACTCCAGTATTCTTGCCTGGAGAAGCCCATGGACAGAGGAGCCTGGCCAGCTACAGTCCAAGGAGTTGCAGAGTCAGACACAACTGAGAGACAGAGCATGCATGTATCAGGAGGCCATGATAACATTAGGGTAATTTCTTACATGACAGTCTTTTTGACACATATGACAAGATGTTCCAGCCTCATCTTGTCTATTTCCTGCCCAAATCTGAAATCATCCACAAATCTTCCAGTATCCTTGATTACTTCTAGTGGGAAATCATTTTTTAGGCCTATACACTAGTAAAGTAATGCTCAAAATTCTCCAAGCCAGGCTTCAGCAATATGTTAACCTTGAAGTTCCAGATGTTCAAGCTGGTTTTAGAAAGGCAGAGGAACCAGAGATCAAATTGCCAACATCTGCTGGATCATCAAAAAAGCAAGAGAGTTCCAGAAAAACATCTATTTCTGCTTTATTGACTATGCCAAAGCCTTTGACTGTGTGGATTGCAATAAACTGTGGAAAATTCTGAAAAAGATGGGAATACCAGGTCACCTGACCTGCCTCTTGAGAAACCTGTATGCAGGTCAGGAAGCAACAGTTAGAACTGGACATGGAACAATGGACTGGTTCCAAATAGGAAAAGGAGTACATCAAGGCTGTATATTGTCACCCTGCTTATTTAACTTATATGCAGAGTACATCATGAGAAACGCTGGGCTGGAGGAAGCACAAGCTGGAATCAAGATTGCCAGGAGAAATATCAATCACTCCAGATATGCAGATGACACCACCCTTATGGCAGAAAGTGAAGAAGAACTAAATGAAAGGTTGTTGTTGAATCACGCGAATACACCGGGATTCTTGGCCCCCAGAGGAGAAGAATTCAATCCGGGGCCAGAGACGAGGCTTGATCGCTCAGAGCTTTTGTGTAATAAAGTTTTATTAAAGTATAAAGGAGATAGAGAAAGCTTCTGACATAGGCATCAGAAGGGGGCAGAAAGAGTACCCTCCTGCTAGTCTTCAGCTGGATGTTATATAGTCTCTAGCAGTCTGTTAATGAAAGAAAGGAATGTCCTATAATTCAGAATAGCACCAGGCCCCTCGCCCATAAGATGCATTTTGGGATAATCTTGGGCCATAAAATAATTAACTTGAATCTTAAAGAAGGGCAGACCACCATACAAATAGTTTCATTTACATAGATTAGGGGAACAATATCTGAGTATAACATACTCGTTTGTCAAGTAGGTTTTGGGCCCAGAGGCGGAACCGACTTGGAGACCGAGTTTGGGGTAAAGGCGTGGTACATTAGCATAGCTTAAGACAAACATTTTCATAAGAAAAAGGCATTGGTTATCTCTAGGCTCAAGAATAGCTAACTTCAGGTGAAACCACGTGTCATTATGGCAACACAGTATTTTAAGAGAAACCTCTCTTTAAATTTGTATAGAGAAGGAAAAAAATATTGCTAGTTTGTTTCCTCCTGCTGCTTAAGAGAGATAAAAATGTCTGACACTTGCAGGCTATTTCCTCCATTTGGAGACCCCTGGCCTTCCTGCCTGTTACCCTCTCATAAAGAGCCTCTTGATGAAAGTGAAAGAGGAGAGTGAAAAAGTTGGCTTAAAGCTCAACATTCAGAAAACAAAGATCATGGCATCTGGACCCATCACTTCATGGGAAATAGATGGGGAAACAGTGGAAACAGCGTCAGACTTTATTTTTTTGGGCTCCGAAATCACTGCAGATGGTGATTGCAGCCAAGAACTTAAAAGACGCTTACTCCTTGGAAGGAAAGTTATGACCAACCTAGATAGCATATTCAAAAGCAGAGACATTACTTTGCCAACAGAGGTCCATCTAGTCAAGGCTATGGTTTTTCCTGTGGTCATGTATGGATGTGAGAGTTGGACTGTGAAGAAAGATGAGTGCTGAAGAATTGATGCTTTTGAACTGTGGTGTTGGAGAAGACTCTTGAGAGTCCCTTGGACTGCAAGGAGATCCAACCAGTCCATCCTAAAGGAGATGAGTCCTGGGTGTTCATTGGAAGGACTGATGCTGAAGCTGAAACTCCAATACTTTGGCCACCTCATGTGAGGAGTTGGTTCATTGGAAAAGACCCTGATGCTGGGAGGGATTAGGGGCAGGAGGAGAAGGAGACGACAGAGGATGAGATGGCTGGATGGCATCACCGACTCGATGGACATGAGTTTTGGTAAACTCTGGGAGTTGGTATGGACAGGGAGGCCTGGCGTGCTGTGATTCATGGGGTAGCAAAGAGTCGGACACAACTGAGCGACTGAACTGAAGTGAACTGAACCTAGGCATTAAGGGTACTTATTGCTACTGGATTGGTAAATTGTTATGAATTATGTACTGTTTTATGTTATATAGGCTTCTCAGTCCTTCCATTAAAATGAAAAATTTGAAGTTAAATATGCAAGCTCAGATCTGAATCTACTTTTTATACTATCAACTCTCAATTAGTTCAGTTTTACAAATAAATGGGGTTAAACATGACAAACTTAACACACATGTGGTACTTATCCCCTTTAACTTATGAAACCCTGCTAAAATGGCATATACCCATAAGAGACAAGGAGAATATGAAGATAACAGCAGATAGGAAGTGGAACAAAAGTTTAGAAGCTGAAAAACCAGTAAATGGGTGGAAAATCACTTATCATGCCCCCCAAAATTAAATTTCTTCCGGAGTATTGAAGAAATAAAATTCTACTTAAGTCATTCATTGAGGCCAGCATAACCCCCATACAAAAATCAAAGACACTACAACAAAGAAACTTCAAGCCTAATTCAATAATGAAAATAGAGGGAAAATCCTAAACAAAATATTAGCAAATTGAATCCAACCAAGTTTAAAGAAAGAAGAAGAGAGAGAAAGAGGGAGGGAGGAAGGAGGGAATCACTACAAAATAGGATTTATCTAGTCATATGCGCAGACCATTCAAGATGGCTATTCTCTCGCTCTCTGTCCATCTGTTCGACCAGTCCCTGATTCACTGTCATGACTATCCAATCCTCTTAATTATAGGGCTTAATTAGTCCCTGGTAACTGAGCCCACCTAGTGTCAGTTTCCCTATAAATGGTAGCCTCCTTCTCCCACTACTCCCCTCACCCCTGCAAGAAGTAAAAACTGCTGTGTTCTCACCACTTGCTGCAGATGGTGGGATGTGGCTCCAAGTCTGTTTTCATAAGATCCCCTGTCCAATAAACCCCTGATGTCTCTGTCACTGTCTCCACGCTTTCTTCGGTCTCAAGGCCAGGCAACTACAAGGTTTGCCAGCCTGTGGGGTACAGCCCAACATGAGTTATATAACAATGGCTTAATGTTAGAAAATCTATGAATGTAATTCACCACATAAACAGGTTAAGAGAAAAACCACATGAGCAGCCCAGTAGAAGCAGAAAAAGTATGAATAAAATCCCATGCCTATGCAGGATAAAAACTCTTCGTAAATTGGAACAAAATAGGAATTCCTTAACCTGATAAACAGTAACTACTAAAATCCTTCAGCAAATATTATCCTAACAGCAGATTCATTTCCAAATTAAGACCTGAGAAGAATGCCCAGTGTCCCTATTTTTATTTCATGTTGTATCAGAGACCCTACCCAGCACAGTACAACAAGGAAAACAAATTAAAAGCTTACAGAGCAAAAAAAAAGAACTAAGCTGTAATTGTTTGAAGATGACACAATTTTCCATAATACCAAAACAGAATATAAACAAATGATTAGGAATAGCAGAATTTAGCAATGAAATAGATATAAGATTAATATACATACTATTAGGAAACACTTCTATACCCCAACAAAATAATGAAAAACAGCTTAAAAAAGACTTTAGAGTATAATCTTTAAAAATATTGAATTGAATACTATACTGTATACCTGAAACTATTATTTTAAATCAACTACACTTCAATTTAAAAAAAGATACCACCTACCATAGTCTCAGAGTATATTCAACAAAAAGCTAACTCCCAAAAAAATATAACCTAGATAGAGAAAATTATAAAACATTCTTAAGAGGCATTTTGGGGCTTCCCTGGTGGCTCAGCAGTAAAGAATATGCCTGCAACACAGGAGACATGGGTTTGATCCCTAGGTTGGGAAGAATCCCTAGAGAAGGAAATGTATTCACTCATCCACTTCAGTATTCCTGCCTGGGAAATCCCATGGACAAGTGAGACTGGTGGGCTACAGTCTATGGGGTTGTAAGAGTTGGACATGCCTTAGCGACTAAACCACCACCACCAAGAGACATTTCAAAATAAATAAATGGAAAGCTATACCATGTTCATGTATTCAAAGACTTAATATTATAAAAATACCAATTCTCCCCAAATTGATCTACAAATCTATTTCATTTTCTAACAAAATTCTGGATGGGTTTTTCATGAAACTATTAATGACTCCAAATTTATATGAAAAAGTAAAAGGCCCCAAACAGGACACTTATGAAAAGAACAGAGCTTAGAGCTTACTCTATCAGATGCCAGGATTTATAACAAGGTTATAAAAAGTAAGATAACGTGGTTGGAGAAATGTCAAAACCACAATGAGATATCACCTCACATCCGTCAGGATGGCTATCATCAGAAAGACCACAGGTGACAAATGTCAGAGAGGATGTGGAGAAAAAAGAACTCTTTTACACCGTTGGTGGGAATATATATTGGTGCAGCCACTGTGGGGAAACGTATGGAGGTTCCTCAAAAAACTAAAAATAAAACTACAATATAATCCAGAAATTCCACTCCTGGGTATATATTGAAGAAAATTAAAGCATTAATTTGAAAAGATACATACACCCCAGTGTTCATAGCAGCGTTATTTACAATAGCCAAGATAAGGAAGCAACCTAAGTGTCCATCAATGGATGAGTGGATAAAAAAGACGTAACATATGTATGCAATGGAATACTATGCTAAGTCACTTCAGTCGTGTCTGACTCTGTGCGACCTCATAGACGGAAGCCTACCAGGCTCCCCCATCCCTGGGATTCTCCAGGCAAGAACACTGGAGTGGGTTGCCATTTCCTTCTCCAATGTGTGAAAGTGAAAAGTGAAAGGGAAGTCGCTCAGTCGTGTCCGACTCTCAGCGACCCCGTGGACTGCAGCCCACCAGGCTCCTCCGTCCATGGGATTTTCCAGGCAAGAGTACTGGAGTGGGGTGCCATTGTCTTCTCCAAATGGAATACTACTCAGACATAAAAAAGGATGAAATTTTGCCATTTGCAACAACATGGATGGACATGGAGGGTATTATGCTCAGTGAAAAAGTCAGAGAGAGACGAATAATGTATGTTATCACTTATATGTGGAATCTAAAAACTGAAACAAACTAGTGAATATAACAAACAAGGAACAGGCTCATAGATATAGAAAACAAACTAGTGGCTACTAGTGAGGAAGGGGAAGGGTAGAGAGGCATGAAACGGATAGGGGATAAAGAAGTATAAACTACTATGTGTAAAGTATGTAAGCCACCAGGATATACCACAGAACGTAGGGCATACAGCCAGTATTTTATAATAACTGTGAATGGAGTATAACCTTTAAAAATTGTGAATCACTATGTTGCACACCTAAAATTTATGTAATATTGTTAGTCAACTCTACCTCAATTTTTAAAAAGAGAGAAAACAATAAAGATGATGTGGTATTCATGTAGGGATGGAAAAATTAACTGGTGAAACAATCATAGCCCATTAGTTAGACCTTTACACATATGAAACTTTGGTATATAATACAGGTAACATGTCAAAAAAGCAGGGAAAGGACACACTATTAAAAATGTGGAGCTTGGGCGTCTCTGGTGGTCCAGTGGTTAAGAATCTGCCTTTCAATCCAAGGGAGACCAGTTCAATCCCTGGTCTGGGAAGATCTCACACTGACGCAGGGCAACTAAGCCCATGCACCACAACTACTGAGCCTGTGGGCCCTAGAACCTGTACTCTGCAATAAGAGAAGCCACCACATTGAGAAGCCTGAGCACCGCACCTAGAGAGTAGTCCCCACTCACCACAACTAGAGAAAGCCTGCATGAAGCAATGACAACCCAGCACAGCCAAAATAAATCAATAAAGACATTTTTTTAAAAATATGGAGCTTGGGACTTCACTGGTGGTCCAGTGCTAAGACTTGGTAATTCTAATGCAGAGGACTGGGGTTCAATCAGAGAAGTCAGAGTATTCAGAAATAAAGGAAAACAGTCAAGCAAAACAATGATAGTTTAGCCATTAAACAAAGTCAAGGACCTTTAGCTCCTCTTCAAGGGCTATAGATAATATTCTGTACCGTATCCTTTGAGCTGTTTTGCAGATACTGAAACCCCCACCAGGTGGAAAGAGTTAACCGTATGTTAACCACAGCACGTAGACCCCAGACTGGTTGAAACCAGAAGGTTGATGATGTTGACTCCTAGTAACCTCACCACCAGCAAAACAGAAGAATGTCTACAACCTGATCACATACCCCACAATCTCCCTCCCTCACCTTGTCTTTTAAAACCTTTCCCTGAAAGCCATCAGGGAGTTCAGGTCTTTTAAGCATTAGCTGCCTGACTTCTTGCTTGACCCTGTACAATAAACAGTGTACTTTACTTCACTACAACTCAGTGTCAATAGGCTGGCTTCACTCAGCATGGGCGAGCAGACACAAGTTTGATTCAGTAACACTAAGACCTTTGTTACACCAGCTGCCTACCTATTCCTTCAGCAAAGTGTTGGACAGGGAAACACTATTTTACAGGACACAGTATTTTACAGTGGTCTAGAAGAGAGAAGAAAAGTAAATGGCGATTATAATGAGTGCTGTGTTGAGGAGTATTGCCTAACCTAATTTTTTGTTTGGGGTTCAGGGCACGCTTCCCAGAGGCTGAGGCATCTTGTTGAAATCTGAAGCCTGAGTATGAGCTGACCTAGATGAGGGTGAATTTCCTAGGCAGAAAACCCAAGAGTACATAGTGGCTTGGAAGTAAGAAAAATAAAAAGCATGAAGTGGTTAGGCATCTATTAATAATTTAGTACAGCAAAAGCATGAAAAAGGAGAAAGAAATAGAAAGCTAGATAAAGCTGGAAAGAGAATCAGGGACAAAATTCCTTCCCCACTCTCACTACCATCCCTGGGCTTTATAATTATCCTGAGAATGATGGGTGTTTCAAACTTCAAGAAGCAGTGTGACAAAATCACACTTTTTAGTATGTTTTAACTTCACTCTCACTGTCTTACAGAGAATGGATTGGTGGGATCAAGCATGGAGGCAGAAAGACCACCATTGCAATAACTGAGTGAGACTCAAAAGATTAATCCAATCCTTCTCCTCCTGTTCCCCAGCCTGAAGGGTTCTCTAGACTGGCAATGAAAGGGGGCCACTGCATGACTTCAAAAACATAGACAATAAAAGTAAAACAGATAAATTGGACTATATCAAAATTTAAAGCTGTGGATCCAGTTTCACAATAGCACAAAAAGGCAGCGTATGGAATGGGAGAAAATATTTGTAAATCCTATGTCTGATAAGGGATTAACATCTAGAATATATAAACGACTATAGCTTTTTTAAAAAGCACAATTAAAAACTGAGCAAACAGACTTCCCTGGTGGTCCATTGGTTAAGAATTGCCTGGCAATGCAGGGAACACAATTTCAATCCCTGGTCCGGGAAGATCCCACATGTCGCAGAGCAACTAAGCCCGTGCACCACAACTATTGAGCTTGGGCTCTAGAGCCCGGGAGCCACAACTGCTGAGCCCATGTGTCACAGCTACTGAGGCCCGCATGCCCTACAGCCGGTGCTCTGCAGCAAGAGAACCCACAGCAATGAGAAGCCGGAGCACCAAAACTACAGAGTAGCTCCCACTTGCCACAGCTAGAGAAAGCCTGCACAGCAACAGACCCAGCACAGCCAAAAATAAATAAATAAAATTTATAATAAAATAGCTTTTTAAAAATGAGCAAAGGACTTGAATGGACATTTTTCCCAAGAAGATATAAAATGGCCAACAAGCCCATGAAAAAATACTCAACATCACTAATTATCAAGGAAAGGTAAATCAAAACTACAATGAGATACCACTTCATACCCTATTGCCTTAATGGTCTGGGAGCAAGTGACGAGAATGAAGACAGAACATGAAATCTGGTGCAATGATTCAGGGGACCTGCAGCCTCTCTTGGACAGAGGTGCAGAGCCCACTCTGAGTTCAGCTTTTATTCCTAAATGCAGACTACAAGAATTTCTTTAATCTTATCTTTCTCAAGACATACGCTGTTTTAATCATGTACTCCTTAATGTCATGGATTACACTGACATAGTCCAGATCTCCTTGGTTTTTACCCCAGGCTGCTCCCTTCCGGGCTAGTCTCAGGAGCAATCACCAAGTGTGTAGGCAGCATTCATGCCTGGCGCTGACCTGGTGTTCCAAAGTCCATACTTTGATGATTCCAGTCATACTCCCTTCTGGATCTGGTCTTGAGGTTTGTAACAAGGCTATTATTCTAAGAAAAACATGAAAGATAATCATTAGCATAGTTTCTTAATGGATGCTGTTTTTCCAGATTCTACTTCTATGGAATTTCTCAAGGCTGGGAAAGTACATTATTAGGAATTCCCACTACAATAGACATTAGGTTGACTATTATCAAAAGAACAGAAAGCAAGTGCTGATAAGGATGTGGAGAAATTGGAACCTTATGCACTGTTGGAGAGAATGTAAAATGGTGCAACTGCTGGGGAAAGTAATATATGAGGTCTTCAAAAATATTAAATATATAATTACCATATGATCCATCGATTCCACCTCTAGATACAGACACAAAAGAATTGAAAGCAGTGTCTTGAAGAGAGATTTGAATACCCATGTTAATAGCAGCATTACTCGTAGAAGCCAAAAGGGTGAAAGCAACCTAAGAGACCATCAGCAGATGAATAGATACACAAAACATGGTATATACATAGAATAATTATTCAGTCTAAATCTTGAGGACATTATGCTAATGAATTAAGCTAGTTCCAAAGAAGCAAATACTATGTGATTTCACCTAAATGAGAAAGTCAAATTCATAGAGACAGACAACAGAATGGTGGTTGTCATGGGCTGACGAGAGGAGGAAATGGGGAGTTGTTGTTTAATGAATATAGAGTTTCTGTTTAGCAAGATGAAAAGACTTTGGGGACTGGTTGTACAATACAAATGTACTTAACACTACCGAACTGTTCACTTAAAAGTAGCTAAGATGGGGACTTCCCTGGTAGTCCAGTAGGTTACAACTGCATTTCAGTGCTTCCACTGAAAGGGGTATGGATTCAATCTCTGGTCAGGGAACTAAGATCCCGCATGCCTCATCCCCAACCCCCCAAAAAAGTTAAGATGGTAAATTTTATGTTATGTATGTTTACCATAAATTTTTAAATTAATCCTCAAAAATAAAAAATGAGAACACTGCTTAGGCACTGCAAATTTGCTAGAACAGAGATGGAGACCATTTGGGAAGCCAGAGGGAAGAACAGACCTAAGAGACTCCCAGGAAACAGAGTGGAGTCCTAGGCCGGTCTAGTGGCTGTAGTGCAGGCTGAGTGAGGGCAAAGTTCAGAAAAGTAGAGACATTTCATGCCGAGCATTCAGTTCAGTTCAGTCGCTCAGTCGTGCCCGACTCTTTGCTACCCCATGAATCACAGCACGCCAGGCCTCCCCGTCCATACCAACTCCCAGAGTTTACCAAAACTCATGTCCATCGAGTCGGTGATGCCATCCAGCCATCTCAACTTCTGTCGTCTCCTTCTCCTCCTGCCCCTAATCCTTCCCAGCATCAGGGTCTTTTCCAATGAACCAACTCCTCACATGAGGTGGCCAAAGTATTGGAGTTTCAGCTTCAGCATCAGTCCTTCCAATGAATATTCAGGACTGATCTCCTTTAGGATGGACTGGTTGGATCTCCTTGCAGTCCAAGGGACTCTCAAGAGTCTTCTCCAACACCACAGTTCAAAAGTATCCATTCTTCGGCACTCAGCTTTCTTTATAGTCCAACTCTCAAACCCATACATTACTACTGGAAAAATAATAGCCTTGACTAGACAGACCTTTGTTGGCAAAGTAATGCCTCTGCTTTTAATATGCTGTCTAAGTTGGTCATAACTTTTCTTCCAAGGAGTAAGTGTCTTTTAATTTCATGGCTGCAGTCACCATCTGCAGTGATTTTGAAGCATTCATGTGACCACATTGCTGACTTCCTAGTCAACTGCTGCCTCCTTCTGTTCAGTTTGAGAGGGAACTGGAGACTGGGTTCTATAAACACAGATGGAAGAAAGCTCTTAAATGGTAATTCTCAATTAAGATGGTACTGTTCTCTAGAGGGTATTTTGGAAATGTGTGTGGTTGTTTGTGTGGGAAACTGGAGGCCTTTAGCCAACCAAATGCTGGCATCTTATCGTGCAGAGAACAGGTCAGCAAAACAAAAAAACTGTCCTACATATGACTTTCCAATGGCCCAAGGGATGTAGCAGTTGGCAATAGGCAAAAAAATAATTCACTCTCCCAGCAGGATGAATTTCTCCTTACCATCAGGAGGAGTCAGGGCTGCAGGGAGCAGGGAGAATACATGTAGAAACCTAGGGCTCACAGCCTGAGAAGGCCATGCCAACAAGGGGCCCAGGCTCCCCAAGCTATGTCTTCCCTTAGATCAGCAAAAGTGCTATTAACATCTAAGGCCAGGAGCAGTCTAGAATGAGTAACAAAGAAGGGAGATTATGATGATCAGATGGGGCCCCCAGAACAGCTGTAGTGGGGACATAACTCTTCTTTCACAAGCTTCTCCAGAAAAAAGGATCAACCAGAATCCTGAAAATGATTAAAGAATGGTGTGAAGTTATTATACAGCAAGTGGATAAGCAGACCAAGGGGTGACCTGCATGGATGCCACCTGATGCTGCCCATGTTCCCCCGTGAGGACCACTTACTCACCCATCTGCTGGGATTGTGTCCTCTGAGAGCTCACAGCAGAGCCCTCTCACAGGCCTTGTTCTCAGCAGAAGCAGCTGCAACACCCGAGTTCACACCTCTCTGGAAATAGTTCATACTGAAAACTAGATGATATGCCTATGGCCTCAATTCAGGACTGCTCTGATGGGTCACCCTGTTAACAAGTCCAAGCTTGTACCGCTCATTGCATGCATGCTAAGTCACTTCCAACTCTCTGCAACCCTATGGACTGTAGGTTTCTCTGTCCGTGGGCTTCTCCAGGCAAGAATATGGATTGGGTTGCCATGCCTTCCTCCAAGGGATCTTCCTGACCCAGGGATTGAACCCCCATCTCTTAAGTCTCCTACATTGGCAAGCGGGTTCTTTACCACTAGTGCCACCTCATGTGTGTGTGTGTTAGTTGCTTAGTTGTGTCCGACTCTTTGCAACTCCATGGACTGTAGCTGCCAGGTTCCTCTGTCCATGAAATTCTCCAGGCAAGACTACTGGAGTGGGTTGCCATTTCTTTCTCCAAGGGAACTTCCTGACTCAGGGATTGAACCTGGTTCTCCTGCATTGCACACAGATTCTTTACCATCTGAGCCACCACAGAAATACCAGAAAGCCACCTCATGACAGACCAATAAATCAAGACAGGAGTTATGGAGGCAAGGAATAGCTATTTCATTGGAAAAGCCATAAGACTGAGAAGATGGCGGGTTAGCATCCCAAAGAACCATCTTCCCAAAGGGGAGGGTGTAAAGTCCTGGTTCCAGCCAGAGTCAGGAGAGATTGTGTTAATTTCTTCCTTCCTGCAGTCATTCACAGGTGAACCTGGTCAGGATGTTTCCTATGAGCTGAACAAAGGTATTTCATGTTAACTCTCATTACCTGGGAGCCAGGGTTCCCAGCGATGAGCCATTATGTATAATTTAACTTATAGGTAACATTCCTTTAGTGATTAACTCATTATAGAATATGAAGCTCTTCCCTATTACAACACAATCCTAGCCTGGTATCTCCCCTTGGTTTGGCTGAACTCTCACTGTAGCTCCCCTTCTCCCTTGGCCAACCCCACTTCCTTCCCTGACCAGAGCTGTTCCTGTTCTTCCCTCTGTGAGCCACCTGCACACAAATCTCCATCTCAGTTTGTTTCCCAGAGAACCCAAATGATGACAACTCACATTTAGAGGTAAGAAGGTAACCACCAGAAAAACAGTTTACAAAGTTGAAAGTGGTTTTCTCTAGGGAGAGGAATAGGGCCAAGGCAAGGTGAGTCAGGAGACGGTTGTATGTACTCTTCTGTGCTCTTCCTTTGTCCGTAACATGCATATATTACTTCCACAATTAATTTTTTCATTTAAAAATTTTTAAAGAATTTGATGCTGTCATCCTCCTGTTTTAAACTCTTTGATCACTTCCTATTACCCTTAAAATAATCCTTAAGAATCTTTCGGGATGAATTGGGAGAGTAGCATTGATATATATACACTATTGTATGTAAAATAGATAGCTAGTGGGAAGCTGCTGTAGAGCACAGGGCAGCCTGGCACTCTGTGATGACCTAGAGGGGTGGGATGGGAGGTGGGAGGGAGGTCCCAGAGGGAGTGGATGTATGTATACATATAGCTGATTCACTTCATTGTACGGCAGAAACTAACACAACATTGTAAGCGGTCATCCTCCAGTTAAAAATTTTTTTAAAAAGAATCTTTAACAAGGCTTGCAAATCCCTCTCCATCTGGCCCCTGCCGAGTTTCCAGTTCCATTTCTTACCTCTGCTACTTGCCTTTCTGAGTTTCCGGTTTCTTAAATGGGTCTCTCTTCCTCATCCCCAGGCCCCAAACATGCTGCTCCCTCTTGTCTGGAATACTTTCCTTGTCCTCCCCCACTCCTGGTTCACTCCAGGCCTCCAGCAGGTTTCAGCTTAGATGCCACCCTCAGAAGGGAGACCTTCCCTACCCCCAGACTACATTAGGCCTTCCTTCTATCACTCCCACAGCCCCTGTATTTCCTCTTTCTCAGCATCAATCTCCTGAAATAATCAGCTTACGTCCACATTTCTTTCATCCTCCATGAGGCCTATCTATCTTGTGACTGTTCTATTACTGCACCCAGCACATACTACAGCCAGGTAGATATCAAATATTTACTAATTCAATGAATTTCACCAAAATATTTTTGAGGACCCCAGCTCTGTAATCTGTGACAACTTAGATAACCTACCTGAGCCTCAGTTTACTCAAGCATAAAATGAGGGTGAAAATAATACCTGTCTTAGAGGGTCATTTTTTGCTTGTGTTGAGGCCACACCCTAACCCTAATGTCTACCTTGTTGTTGTTCAGTTGATAAGTCACATCCGACCCTTGGCGACCCCATGGACTATAGCTGGCCAGGCTCCTCTGTTCATGGGAATTCCCAGGCAAGAATACCAGAATGGGTTGCCAATTCTTCCTTCAAGAGTTCTTTCCGACCCAGGGATGGAACCCACATCTTCTGTATTGGCAAGCAGATCCTTTACCACTGAGCCATCAGAGAAACCCTAATATCTACTCTAGAAGTTTGTTTTTTGTTTGTTTGTGTTTGTTTGCTTTGGGGCCATGCCACTCAGGATGTGGAATCTTAGCTCCTGACCAGGGATCTATCCTGTGCCCCTGTATTGGGAGTACAGAGTCTTAACCACTGGACTGCCAAGGAAGTCCTTAGAGAACTGTTGGTTAGAGCCCTCAGCACAGTGCCTGGCACTGTAACCATTTGATTGATGCATACTCAAAAATTAAGAAAGACCATAACCAATCCCAAAGAAAGGCAATGCCAAAGAATGCTCAAACTACCGCACAATTGCACTCATCTCACACGCTAGGAAAGTAATGCTCAAAATTCTCCAAGCCAGGCTTCAGCAGTACGTGAACTGTGAACTTCCTGATGTTCAAGCTGGTTTTAGAAAAGGCAGAGGAACCAGAGATCAAATTGCCAATATCCGCTGGATCATGGAAAAAGCAAGACAGTTCCAGAAAAACATCTATTTCTGCTTTATTGACTATGCCAAAGCCTTTGACTGTGTGGATCACAATAAACTGTGGGAAATCCTGAAAGAGATGGGAATTCCAGACCACCTGACCTGCCTCTTGAGAAATTTGTATGCAGGTCAGGAAGCAACAGTTAGAACTGGACATGGAACAACAGACTGGTTCCAAATAGGAAAAGGAGTACATCAAGGCTGTATATTGTCACCCTGTTTATTTAACTTATATGCAGAGTACATCATGAGAAACACTGGACTGGAAGAAACACAAACTGGAATCAAGATTGCCAAGTGAAATATCAATAACCTCAGATATGCAGATGACACCACCCTTATGGCAGAAAGTGAAGAGGAACTAAAAAGCCTCTTGATGAAAGTGAAAGAGGAGAGTGAAAAACTTGGCTTAAAGCTCAACATTCAGAAAACGAAGATCATGGCATCTGGACCCATCACTTTATGGGAAATAGATGGGGAAACAGTGGAAACAGCATCAGACTTTATTTTTCTGGGCTCCAAAATCACTGCAGATGGTGACTGCAGCCATGAAATGAAAAGACGCTTACTCCTTGGAAGGAAAGTTATGACCAACCTAGATAGCATATTCAAAAGCAGAGACATTACTTTGCCAACAAAGGTCCATCTAGTCAAGGCTATGGTTTTTCCAGTGGTCATGTATGGATGTGAGAGTTGGACTGTGAAGAAGGCTGAGCGCCGAAGAATTGATGCTTTTGAACTGTGGTGTTGGAGAAGACTCTTGAGAGTCCCTTGGACTGTAAGGAGATCCAACCAGCCCATTCTGAAGGAGATCAGCCCTGGGATTTCTTTGGAAGGACTGATATTGAAGCTGAAACTCCAGTACTTTCGCCACCTCATGCGAAGAGTTGACTCATTGGAAAAGACTCTGATGCTGGGAGGGATTGGGGGCAGGAGGAGAAGGGGTGACAGAGGATGAGATGGCTGGATGGCATCACTGACTTGATGGACGTGAGTCTCAGTGAACTCCGGGAGTTGGTGCTGGACAGGGAGGCCTGGCATGCTGCAATTCATGGGGTTGCAAAGAGTCAGACACGACTGAGCGACTGATCTGATCTGATCTGATAACCGTTTATACTCACATCAGCAGATTCTAAGACTGTCACTCTTTACCCTTTCCAATGCTGAATATTACAATTAAAAAATATTTTTGTAAATATTATAGGCAAAAAAAGAATGGCATCTCATGGTTTTAAATCAACATATATTTTCAAACCAACACCTTGGCCCAAGCCACGTATGCCATAAAGAAAGCACCTCTTTGGTGCTCCTCTCTCTTCCTGTCACAGCTTGTGTGGTGAGGAGGGGTATCTGAGAAGGGAGCCCCCAATGTGCCAAGGCCTGGGCAGCTAAGTTGCAGGTATTTTTTCACAGCACCTCAGGTCTACCTCATCCAATGGGAGGACACGGGGCCCAACTCTCCCCAGCCAACCCAGGTGGCTGCCTCCGTCTCAAACGTAGAACCCTTCAGGCCCAGAGGCCCCTTCACACTTCCTGTGTGGGGTTCAGAAACCCGCCTCCCCTCCCAGCTGTAGGTGCCTGCTTCGGAAAATGGTGAGTCTCTCTCTTACAAAGCCCCCTTTTTCATCCCAGCATTGGGAGCAATGGCCCCAGGGTCCTCAAGTCCAGCAGGGGTTTTGAAAAAGTCCTCTGGTTTCTTTTTCAGAAGTTGTGAGCCAACTGGCCTCCGCCATCTTAGGTAGAGTGAGCGTCCAGTGAGGGAAGGATGCAGTCGGGGAATCTCTGGCGAGCTCTGGGACTCTGCCTCTTATTAGGTGAGTAGGATGGAATGAAAAGATGGGTGTTTCTCCAGACCATGGAAGGCTCACTGCCTAACCTGGTACTGCCCAGGGTATCAAGGAGCCTCATTTTCTAGAAGATGTAAGGAAGTGTTTGTGTGGTGTTAGCACAGGGAACGAGGGATAGGCTAGCGTGTTCCCAGAAGACCTTTCAGAGAACAGCTAAAGGAAAGCAGTTGAGGTGATCATATCTACCGAAAGCAAGGAGATCTTTGTGCCTCCAAGAAAAACCTCGTTCTGTCAGAACAGCCCAGCCCTTGTGAACTAACACAAAGGGGATTAGAGGAGTTAACCTTCACTGTTTATTGCAAGGAGAGTAGATGGTTGATCCCAAACTCTGCACCAACTATACAGCAAGCTTAGTATCTGAGACAATGAAGCACTTCCTAATTTCCAGTCCTTTTCAGTTGACCAAGTGCTTTCGATTACTTTAGTCCTGTTGGAAGGAAGGTGGAATATAAATTGATAAGTAACTAAGAGGCTTTCCATAGCTCATATTGGACAAAGATTTTTTTTTTTTAAGGTTGCTGTAGTAAACAGCACTCAGTAAGAGTGCCAGATACCGTGCTACAAAAAGGTCTTTACCTGTGTTAACTAATTTAATCCTTACCTCCACCTTGGAAGGTAAACGTTATATGTATCCCGTTTCAGTGGTCCCCAGCCTTTTTGGCACCAGGGACCAGTCTCGTAGAAGACGATTTTGCCACAGACTGGGGTGGGGGGTTCATTTCAGGATGTTTCAAGCACATCCCATTTATTGTGCACTTTGCTTCTAATCTAATGCTGCCACTGATCTGACGAAGGTACCCATCTGTGGCCCAGAGGTTGGGGACCTCCGCCCTATTTTACAGATGGTGAAAAACTAGTACTCACAGAAGTTCAATAGCTTGTTTAAAACCACAGTTAGTAAGTGCTGAAGCTGATCTGGGAACTCAGAACTGCCTACAGCCTGCGCTCTTAATGATGGCACGATGTGAGGCCAAATAGCTCATGAGGGTTTTATTTTAGAAATCTAGAAAACACTATCACAGCTGCGGCTTGCATCTCAGAGCTACAGCCATGGCGTCTCCACTTCCTGCTTCATCTTGGGTTTCTCTAGCTTGAGAGTGCACACGAGTCACCGGGGAATCTTGTTAAATTTCAACTTCTGCTTCAGTGGGTCCGGAGTGGGACTGCCCTTCTGCCTTTATAATGAGCTCTCTGGCTCATTTGTCTCCTACCAGGGAACATGTTTGGAGTGTCAAGGTGCAGAGTGTGATTTCTCAAGGCACTGGGTTACAGCCCCATAGTATATACTGTGCTCTGCAAAGGGAGAGAGAGGGAATACCAAAGACCCAACCACCCCTAGAGGTTTGGCCTCATGAGAATGTGCCCAGGCTGCTCTGGTTATGGTGAGTGGGAGGGGTGTCTCATCCAATATAGAGGCTGTTGATGAAACAGGTACACATGAAACTTGAAGGCGATGTCAGGGAAACTGGTCATTACAGAGAATCCGGATTACTGCTGAGTGCAGGGACTCTGGAGGACCCAGTGGAAATATGATCGGACTCTTCAATGCACAGGCTCTAGCTAATGAGTAATTGGTTTCAAGTATTCTCATCTCTGTCTCAAGAAGAAAACAAATGGAAAAACCGAACCATCAGACCAGCAGGAGTCAGAGACGGAACAAGAATCTCAATCTTTGCACTTAACCCAGAGCTTGTTTTTCTTCCACAGTCAAGAGATTTCTGTTTAAAATGGAGGCTGGGCTGCAAAACTCTCCCACTATTTCTCCATCTCCCCAGAAGCACCCCTCAATATTTTCTAACGTCTGTTTGTCAAATGCTGTGTGTTCATGTTTAACGCTAGATGCTTCCTTCTTCTGTCTCATCCCAAATGGACCAGAAACCCCGGGTCAGTACCCAGAAGTCCATATCACTCACTGGGTATAGGGTTAACTGTGATCCAGAAATGGGTGGGAAGGACCGCAGATGCTCAGAAATGGTCAGACTAGACTATAGAACTTTCTCTGCTTGGAATTTCAGTCACTCACAACATTTACTAACTCTTTTCTTCTTATTTATTTTCTAGTTGGTGCTTGGGCACAAGGTGAGTTATGCTTTTTCTTTCCTTGTTATCAAATCAGCCCATCTGTTTTATATTTATGAATGTTTTCACTAGACCTCCTACAGAGACCAATAAAAGGGGTTTCTCTCATCTTCTCCTTTGCCTTTCGCCGTAAGTCTAGGGATAGTTCTAGCCAAGAAGAGGAATGCAATAGAGATCATAGGAAATAATGAGTGTTAACTATTCAGAAGAAAAGAATTGAGCCAACTAAAACAATGCCAAGTTTTCATTTCCTATTTGATGTGAGTTTTTTTGTGGAGGATTTGTGGCTTGAATGCATGCCTAGAGATGCACTAAATAGGCCTCTGGGGCAGCATTTGAGTCCACATTCAGTATTACATGTCCAGGGACTTCCCAGTGGTCCAATGGTTAAGACTCTGCACTTCCAATGTGTGGGGGCATAGGTTCCATTCCTGGTCAGGGCAATAAGATTCCACATGCTGTGGGGTATGACCAAAAAGTAAAAAAAAAAAAAAAGAAGAAGAATGACATGTCCAAATACTCTGAAAGTGTGTGTGTGTGTGCATGTGTGTTCATGTGTGCACGTGCATATGAGTGTGCCTGGCCTGGACTTACCTCCTCAGTCATAGCAGAGAGGCAGGACTATCCCAGTATTGGAAGGCTTTCTCTTCAGTCAGCTCCTCCAAATTGAGTGAACCAATTTTGTGTTAAAAGGCAGGCACTGGGCCAGTCTTCATTACGTAGCCTTAATCTGCCTAAATTGTAGTGTCCTTAGAATCCTTTTTAAAAAATATATCATGGAGAATGTGTTAATGTTACCTTGCTAACAGATGGGATATGTTGAGAGCCCTGATAAACTCGAGAAAAACTAATCTGTTCTGCATGCTATTGGTCATTTGGGGTTGGTTTTTGTTTATTGTTTAATTTATGCCCAATACAGATCTTCCTTTTTTGCTAGCTTTATTGGAATACAGTTGACATATAACATGGTATAAGTTTAAGGGGTACAATGTAATAATTTTATGCCTGCCTGCTAAGTCACTTCAGTCATGTCCAACTCTTTGCAATGCCATGGACTGTAGCCTGCCAGGCTCCTCTATCCATGGGATTCTCCAGGCAAGAATACTGGAGTGGGTTGCCATTTCCTCCTCAAGGGGATCTTCCTGACCCAAGAACGGAACCCATATCTCTATGTCTTCTGTATTGGCAGGCGGGTTCTTTACCACTAGTGCCAATTGTATTTTTAATTTTATAAATATATTTTTATATTTATGTATTGAATAAACATTATATTCAAAATGATTACTTAGGACCCTTTTTTATAACTAATTAGCCACCAGTTTTTTTAATGTAGAATATGAATGAGTTTTTCCATATGCAGCCATGGGAAATTTAAATATCCATTGTTTTCTGAAGATTGAGGGAAGAGTCCTAATCCAGGGTGGAAGGGTCTGATCTTATTAGCTGATAGAAGTGTTTCGAATAGTTTCTTTTTCAGATACAGAAGAAACTGGTAAGAGGATTTTCCCTCTGTACGACTTCCTTTCAAATGTGGATCAAAATGATCATGACATATCACAGTAATAAATACTAAGAGCCAGAACCATTAGAGAGAAAATATAATTATCTTTCAATAGAATCTGTATGAGATGTGCCTATGTTTGTTGCTAACTGTCAGGTCCGATTACAGCTGAGTGATGTGTATTCCTGAGTATCCATTCAGGAAAGAATATATATGTGGGTGTGGGTTGGAATTTTTGTGTATATCATGAATTCATTGAAGGCCAAAACAACACCTTATTTACTTGGCCAAATACACATGGGCTTCCCAGGTGGCTCAAACGGTAAAGAAACCACCTGCAATGCAGGAGACCTGGTTTTGATCCCTGGGTCAGGAAGATTCCCCTGGAGAAGGGCATGGTAACCCACTCCAGTATTCTTGCCTGGAGAATCCCATGGACAGAGGAGCCCAGTGGGCTACAGTCCATGGGATCACAGAGTCGGACACGACTGAGCCACTAACACTTTACTTTTACTTCTAATACACATGGTAGGTGCTCAATATGTGTGTGTGTGTGTGTGTGTGTGTGTGAGCAGGTGCTCAACACCTGTTTTTTAAATGAATAAATGATCATGCATATGACTGCATCACTAGTTCCTTCCCCCTCAAGAAGCTGAAGGTCTTCAGAATTCCCTGGAAGTCCAGCTGTTAGAACTTCTTACTTTCACTGTTGAGGCCCTGGGTTCAATCCCTGGTCAAGGAACTAAGATCCCACAAGCCACATGGTTCGGCAAAAAAAAAAAAAAAAAAAAGCTGATGGTCTTATTTGAAAGACAAATAATTGATAATGTAGTCTGTTTCCTGCTATGAGTAAAGAGTAAAATAAAATATAAAGAGAAGAGCGGCCAACTCTACAAAGGATATAGTTGGGGAAAGCTCCCCAGGGGAGGTGATTCTTGCGTTGAGTTTTAAAGAGTAACCTTATAAGGAACAATATCTCAGTCAGTGAAGAAGGTTGTGGAGTGTGAGGCTAAGAGTCTAACTCTGAAACTAGACCATCATATCCTGGCTCAACTTCTTACTTGCTGAGTGTCTGAATAATTTTCTTAACTTCTCTGTGCCATAGCATTATTACATGTGAAATATAAATAATAATGATACCTAGCTTGTAGAGTTGTTATGAGGATTGATTGATTTACTTCGAATATCATCTGATGGGTGGAAAGCAGTTGGTAGAGTTTAGCTATCATTATACGGGAAATATGCAGACTAAATAATAAGCATTATAGTTCACTAGGCATACATGTTCTAGGTATTGCCCTTAATATTCTACCTGAATTTTGTCACATAACTCTCTGAACATCCCCACCCTACAGATAAGAAAACCAAGACTTAGAAAATAAATATATTGTCCAATCAGAGATATAAATATAAATGCATATTTATCTGATGCTGAAATTCATTTTTTAAAAAATATTTATTTGGCTACACCAGGTCTTAGTTGTGGTTTGTGGGATCTAGTTCCCTGATCAGGGGTCTAACCCAGCCCCCTGCACAGGGAGCACAGAGTCTTAGCCACTGGACCACCAGGAAAGTCCCTGAAACTCATTCTTTTAATCATTATGAACATGTACAAAATTTTTGTGAGCATATGTCCTGTTTCTAAGTATAGACATCTAAGGGAATTTCCTGGTGGTCCAGTGGTTAAGACTCTGTGCTTCCACTGCAGGGACCATGGGTTCGATCCCTGGTTGAGAAACTGAAATCCCACATGCCATGGAGCACAGCCAAATAATAATAATAAAACAAGTGCTTCTAAGCATAGACATCTACGCCCTCATATGAGATTGTATTGGTCTGCGCTTCACTACTGAATTTATGCCAAAAAGAGTTGTGAGCAATTTCTTTCACATTGCTTTTCCAAACAAACATACCATGCAGAGTGAAACTTCTATTTACTTCTAAATTATTTTATGATTTCTAGTTTAATATTTCTAAGAAATATCAATGCTGAAAAATTATTTCCAAGTCAAAATATTACAGATGATCTACTGTCATTATACTCAACTCCCCATTATTACTAGATAGGTAAACCTGCAGAACGACTTTACATTCCATATGATCTCAGCTGGAGTGCTGACTAAGCAACTGAGTCAGTACTCTGCTCTGTTCTCCATTAGCAGGACTCCCAGAAGGAAAGAAAGAAAGTAAAAAACACTTTTCTTGAGCATCTGCAATGCACCATCCATTTTCAGTTTCATAATACATTTAGTTCTCACAAATACCTTGTGAGGTGGATGTTTTATCTGTTTCCCAGATGAAGAAACTGAAGCTCAGAGAAGTTAAATGATTTTCCCTTGGTCACACAGCCTAAAGCAGATCTGGGATTCAAACATAGGGTTTCTGATTCAGTCCAGCGTTCTGTCCCCATAGCACACTGCAGCAAAACACCCCCAACAGAGAGAGCGGTAACTCTGAGCGTCACGCTCTGCTCTTCCAACTGTTATATATTCAGGCTCAAGCATAGCCCAGTGCTGTCTAGGGTCCCAGCCACAGGTCTTCCGGGAAACCAGGGTGCTCTCCATCCCTATTTCCTAGGGCAAAATTACCTACTCTGGGGAATTTGGCTGGATCCCCAAATTTTATTAGTGGATTTCAGTTGTCCACACCAATAGTTCCAACATATATAACTAAGAGTTGATTGCACTGAGATATAATTTAAAATACTGTCACTTTTTATTAGAAGAATTATTCTTTAAAATGTATATAGAACTTCACATAGTTTAAGGGTAATAACATGAAAGTGGCATGGAATAAGAAGAAAGATATTTGATCTCTACTATGAGGGTTTCTGTTAGTTATAAGAAAGAACTTCTGAATAATGAAAAACAGATGAGTATAAGAATCAGTGATTCAAAGAAATGAAGGTCTTTATCTCTGAGAAGGATATGATATCCTTTTCATATCTATCTGGAATATGGCCCTTGCTAATGCAAGGGAATAAGTTTGAAGACGTCTAGAATTTTTCAGCTTTAGGATTCTAAGACTTTTTGAGCTTTACATGCTGATACATTCTCTGTTTGATACACCTGAGTTGTGTCTATGAGCATATTTCTTAGGCCAGGTACATAACTCATCTTCAAGACATGGGGCTCCCAAAAAATTCTCTGGGAATTCTTAGAGACAGTGTCTAGCCCCACTCAAAATTTTTTACCTACAATTTAAACTTCAACCAAGGTTATTTTCTTACCATTCTTTCCTTTTTTCATTTTCAGATAATGATGAACAGAAACGTAAGTTTTTCAGTCTTTTACACCTGCCCTATCAATGATGCAGATCTGTGGTTGGGAAGAAGCACCTGATTGAGGGAGATTAACCCCAAGAACTGAGGTCCTCCCAACATTTCTAACTCCCCATTTTAGAAACATTACAAATAAGGACTTCTATAGATTTTCTTTATTTTCACCCTCTCCTTCCAAGTCCCCATGTCCATGCCTAAACTCTGAAGTCATCTTCAGGAGGTTCTCTAGGGCCCCTTCTCCTGCATCTCTCCTCTTTCATACCCTTTAGCCAACAGAGTCGCCTTTTGACAAGAAAATCTGAGATCTAGGATGTCAGATGACTTTCTGCATTTGGTTGCTTCTTTGGCTACTAACTTGCCTTAAATCTTACTGGTTTCTCTTTTTAAATTTCCCTTCTCTTCTCTCCCATTCCCCAGCATATGAAGTCTCCATCTCTGGAAACACTGTTGAGCTGACGTGCCCTAGAGAGTCTGAAGGTGAAATACAATGGAAAAAAAATGATGAACAAATGAAAGGCTATACTGGGAAACAGCTGTTACTGAATAACTTTTCAGAAATGGACAACAGTGGTTATTATCAGTGCTACACGACCGAAGGGAACAAGGAGGCCGCACACACGCTGTACCTGAAAGCAAGAGGTAATACAGTCTTCAGAGCAAGCTCTACTAGACTCTTCAGGGAGGATATCTTAAAAGCACATTCTCAGGATTTCCCCTTACCCAACTTACAGTTCCCTGGCAGCTTTGTGCTTCTCCTACACTCAATCCAAGACTATCTGGGGCCACACATCATCAGTGTTTTCTGAAATACAGATTAAAGATCAATATAGGGCTGATAGGGTAACCTTAGCACTAGATCCAAAACAACTTCCCAAGAGACGGGACTGGGTATCCTGTCTGCATTATATCCTGTCCAGAAAATATGGAACCCCAATATTAGTTTATCTGATGCTTTATCCAGACATGAATTCTTCAGGATTTGCAAAAAGGACTCAAAGCTACTCTATGAAAATGTCATAAACTAAGGCATAATCATAAACAATAATGACAGGTAACAATCAATGAATGCTTATTAAGTTTCAAGCAATAGTGCTTGAAACAAACACTTGCCCGGGCATTTCATATAATCCTCTTACCAAGTATATGGGTTCAGTGCTATCTTACTTTCATTTTATATATGAGGAAACAGAAGCTTTGCGGGTTCAACACACATTTCTGAATTCTCACAACTAGTGAGTCACGTAGCTGGGATTTGAACCCAGGACTGTCTGACTGACTCCAGAATCTCTACCCATGAACACCACACTTCGTTTGTTGTTATAAAGGTGCTGAAGCAGCCTGGGGGCAGAGGGAGGGGTGTCTGGCCATGGCAGGTACATGAGTACTAAAGGTCGAGAACGAGCTTCATTTGTTCCTTCCTCATCTCCGGTGTCCTGTGTCTTCCTTTCTGGGGGATTTCTCTTCTTCTCCCCCGACCCCTGCCTCACAGTGTGTGAGAACTGCATGGAGGTGAATCTGATGGAGGTGGCCACAATCATCGTGGTTGACATCTGTGTCACTCTGGGCTTGCTGCTGCTGGTGTATTACTGGAGCAAGAGCCGAAAGGCCAAGGCCTCGCCTATGACGAGAGGAGCGGGTGCTGGCGGCAGGCCCCGGGGTAAGATCATGGAGGAGATGCCCACCAAGGGGGGGATGTCTAGCCTGGACCAGGTCAAGACAGCTTCTCTAGAACAGTCATGGTATGGCCAAGATCTTGACACAGAATATCCCATCTCAGATTACTCAGAAACCATGGAAGGACCTTGAGCTGAGGTCACAAAATGGTAAGAACTGTGTAGGGTCATTAGAGATGGGATGAAAAAAAGGCAAAGAAAAATAGCAGCTGGAACAGAAAAAACTGAGAAGTAGAGGGGAGTTCGCCATCCTGGATTTGGGTCTCATTTTCACAAGATTGGTGTGTCCTCTTGGAAATGAATCATTTTCCCTTCCCTCCTTTGCAGGACAAAACAGGGAGAGGCCACCCCCTGTACCCAATCCAGACTATGAGGTAATGAGGGACACAGTGGGGGAGGGGTCTTTCTAGGGGAGAAAGGGACAGGTGGGACTGTCCACCTGGCCTGTCAGACACTTCAAAGCCCCTCCTTCAGGGCTCCAGGACAACCCACCATGTGCCCACCTCTGCATCTATCATGGTAGAACGCGGTCATCTCAAAGGCTGCAGGGTTCCCACAACCACAAGCAGTGGGGGTGGCGGTGTCACTCCTCTTTCTCTGGTTTATTCATTAATTAGCTCAGGAGCAGCCATGGGGAATATCATACACCCAAACTCAAACACCATAAACTCATAACTGCCATCCCACCAGCATGTACCTACCAGCTGATTTGGCAAGTAAAGAGTTACTGCCTGGCATGGCAGAGAATCACCAGGACTGTTCTAATTGATCAGTGTGTATGCACCACCAATGGTTAAATATTTTGCATGTCACGCCTGGAAAAACTCAACAAATACTTACTGAGCACCAGTCAAGCATGTGCCATTTACTTTTGCATGAGTGACTTCACTTAATTCTGACAAAAGCCCTAAGAAGTGGTCCTTTAGTTTCTCGTTTTTGAGATGGGAAAACTAAGGTTCACAGGAGGTGACCAGATCAATTCTCTTACCAGTTGAGCCCACCTCCTGCCTCCTAGCCTAGGATCTTCCCATTGCTCTGAAGCTAATTCTGCAGAAGCCCTTCTTTCTCAGGAATGACTTCCTCCCACCCTGCTGACCACCCGCTCTCTATTCCACCTCTAGCCCATCCGGAAAGGCCAGCGGGACCTGTATGCTGGCCTGAATCAGAGAGGCGTCTGACAACTCCTGACACCATCTCCCAATGACCCAGGTCTGCCTTCTCTCCAGGCCTGCCACTCCCTGTTTGTTCCCTGGGCAAATCTTGGACCCCACAGGAGAACTGTTCCTCTGCCTTGTGGGGAGCTTCCACCCTCTGCCTTGTCCCCACGGCCTCCTTCCTGCCTTCTCTGCTGGCGCCCAGTGCAAAGATATTGCTGCCTTATTATCCTTTGAAACATCACAGCTACTCACCCCTTCACACCTGGCTGGCCTTCTTGTCAGGATATTTATTTCCGTTCTTCACCCCGCCCTGCCCCAATTCGTTCCTTTCCCAGGGGATATTACTATTCCCCTTGGTTCCCTCTTTCTCTTGCAGAGAAATTGCCCCATCCCTAACTATTCCACCTACCTTTCTCTGTTTCTAGCTCTCTCTTTGGAAACCCTTGGTGGGAATGGACTGGGTAAATGCTGGCAGAGGTCCTGCCCTGTTCACAGACCCCAACCCAGAGCTCGTTCTGTGCCCCCTCCCTCCCTGTCTTCACTGCAGACTCCTAGACGGTCATTTGAAGCTCCATGAATGTGCTAAATTCCTTGTCAGCTGAGAAAGAAAAGAAATAAAGTGTATTTGGCTGAAAGAGTTGCTGTCCCTCTCTTCTGGGAAGCCCTCAGAGGCTGTCTTGTTTCCTGAACAACACAGGTCCTCCCTACCTTTGACTGTATTCCCAGCTATGACCTCAAATGCAAGTACTACCTGTTTCCACAACTGCAACAGGCCTTACCTGAAGCTCTCTTTGAAAAGGGCACCGGGGAATAAATCAAAGAGGGGCAGGGGGTGGGGGGTGGATATAGAGAAAGGGAAGGAGGGAGAGAGGAAAGAAATGAAGATGGAAAAGAAAAAGAAGGGAGGGAGGGAAGGGAAGGAGGGAAGAGAGAAAGAAAGAAAGACAGGGAGAAAAAGAATCATTTGACTTAACCCCTTTTGGAGAAAAACAGCAAGGATAACAAAGAGTGCCTGATGAATGCTCAGTTCAGAAAACGGGTGAGACAGAAATAAAGGTCTTAAAAGGCAGATGAAAGCAGCGGAAAGAAAAGAGGAGGTGAAGGGGTGTGTGTCAGCTGGGGTTGGGATGTGGGGGAGGGGAATACAGATTTCCACGCTGCCTCGAGAAGGAAGCCCCTCCGAGGAGAGGAGGAGCCGCGGGGGGGGGGGGGGGGGCTGGGGGAGGGGGGGCTGGGAGAGGAGGAGCCGCGGGGGGGGGGCTGGGGGGGGGGCTGGGGGAGGGGGGGCTGGGGGAGGGGGGGCTGGGGGAGGGGAGGGAGGAGGTGGAGATGCGGCAGAGCAGGGATCTCTGCCTCCGCTGCGAGAGGTAGCGCAAGGCAGCCAGAAGCCGGCTGTGGTCTAGCCGCCCGGATGTGGGCTGCGCTCTGAGTGAGGGTGATGGGCGCAGAGCAGCAGGGCCCATGTGGGAGGGCTTCCTTTTCGGCCTCCCAGGGCATATGCTCAGCTTGCAGAAAGCCTTCACAGGAGCACTGAGGCTCTCTCAGCCCAGTTCAAATCAGCCGGCTCTCTGCACTCAGAAAACCCTGCTGACCACAGGACTATTTAAGAGTGTGACCATGACTCAGAAAAGTCCTCTGTGGTTTGCAGCCCCCCATATACTGTACACATTCAGCCTCGGTCTTGTGGCTGCTGTTTATGTTTACTGGCCTGCGTTGAAGTTACATCTGTCCCTGTAAGCAGCACTTAGGCTCAAAAGGAATCTCCATGACGTTGACCATGACTAGCTGCTGATCAGCAGGCTGGTCCAAGGGTGGTAGTTCTGTCCCAGGTGTATATGATGGTGCCCAGGCAAGGGAGGTGTGGCTCAGCATAATGAATGCAATAATAGCGAACATTTAGGAAGCATTTACTCTGTTCTAGGAGAAGGCAATGGCACACCACTCCAGTACTCTTGCCTGGAAAATCCCATGGACGGAGGAGGCTGGTAGGCTGCAGTCCATGAGGTCGCAAAGAGTTGAACAGGACTGAGCGACTTCACTTTCACTTTTCACTTTCATGTATTGGAGAAGGTAATGGCAACCCACTCCAGTGTTCTTGCCTGGAGAATCCCAGGGACAGGGGAGCCTGGTAGGCTGCCGTCTAGGCGGTCGCACAGAGTCAGACACGACTGAACTGACTTAGCAGCAGCAGCAGTAGAAATTGTGCTTGAGGGCTTCTCTGGTGTCTCAGTGGAAAAGAATCCACCTGCCAATGTGGGAGACCTAGGTTCAATCCCTGGGTCAGGAAGATCCCCTGGAGAAGGAAATGGCAACCCACTCAGGTATTCTTGCCTGGAAAATCCCATGGACAGAAGAGCTTGACAGGCTACAGTCCATGGAGTCACAAAAGAGTTGGGCACGACTTAGTGACGAAACAACAACAACAGAAATCGTGCTTAGCACTTTATAAGAGTTACCTTGTTTCATCCTGTGACAACTGAGAAGATAGATGTTGTCTTTATTTTACAGATGAGGATATGGGGCTCAAAGAGGTGAAGTTACTCACCCAAAGTGCATAGTTAGTCAGGGACAGAGCTGGAATTAGCAACCCAGGCTGTCCAACCTCTATGCTCCCAACAGGTACCCAGTGCTGACTGTGATCATTAGAAACACTCTCCATTTTCCTGACTTAAAAATTCTGTATTGAATTGCTTAGGTATTCCTCCTATGAGCGCTTTTCTAATCATTCATGTGACAGACCAGCACTCTGCTAAGTACTAAAAGGAAACAAATGGAGTCTGTTTTTAGGGAGTTTACAATTATGTAAGAGAGGCCAACTATGCAAAAAACAACAGAACAAATGTGAGTATGCATAGGAGTACTATAGATGGTATTATCAGTGTTCCTAAGAGGTACTGGGAGAATTGAGGTGGTTGGCGAAAGCTCCACAGAGAAGGGGAGACTTGAGCTGGGTCTTGAAGGGAAGGATAGATAGAATCTGAAGACAAAAGAGAAGGCATTCCACCCACTGAGGATGAAATAGAGAACCGAAATGGCCCTTTAGCTAATAAATAAATTGAATTTAGATTAAAACACTTAGGGATAAATCTGACCCAAAAAATGTGTTCACAGGGGCTTCCCTTGTGGCTCAGTGGTAAAGAATCAGCCTGCCAATGCAGGAGACAGGGCTTCGATCCCTGATCCAGGAAGATTCCGTGTGCCTCGGAGCAACAAAACCCGTCCACCACAACTCTTGAGCCTGTGCTTTAGAGCCCAGGAGCCGCGGCTCCAGAGCCCACGCGCTGCAGCTGCTGATCTTCACGCCCTGCAGCCTGTGCTCCTCAACGAGACAAGCCGCTGCAGCTGGAGTAGCCCCTGCTCAACGTAGCTAGAGAACTAGAGAAAAGCCCCTGCAGCAACAAACCCAGGTCAGCCAAAAAAAATAAAATTATTTTTAAAAAGGAGATCTGCCTTCTAATTTATAAAAAAGATGTGTTCATGGATTGGAAGACTCCATATCACTAGGATATCTGTTCGCACCAAACTGATCAATAAATTTGAACCAATCCCGATCAAATTCTCAGTAGGCATTTTGTAGTAACTGAAGCCAATTCATATGGGACTGAAAAGAGAAGAGTTAGACTACTTTCTTTAAAAATTTTATCCCAGCCATTCCACTCCTGAGTACTTATCCAATAGAAATAAGAGTGTATGTCCTTGTATGTATGACCTATATAATGACTTATATATGAATGTTCATAAAAAATTGTAAGAGCCAAAACAAAGAACCACTCAAAAGACAATCAAGGGGTGAATGGATAAACAGCTTGTGATATATCCATTCAATGGAATACTACTAACATTAGAAAGGAATGAGCTATTAATAGATGCAACAAGATGATGAACCTCAAAATAATTATGCTGAATGTAAGGAGCCAGACCAAAAAGGGGTATATATTATATTATTTCACTTAACATAAAACTCTAGAAAATTGGAAACTGATCTATAATGACAGAAAGCTATTCAGTAGTTGCCTGGAGGATAAACGGCTAAGGGAAAATCTGCATGCAAAAGGTCACAAGAAAACTGTCTGGAGTGTTGAGTAGGTTCATACTTACCAAGCATGATGATGTTTCACAAATGTATTTCACACTTTAAATATATGTAGTTTATTCATCACACTTTACTTCAATAAAGCTATGTTTTAAAAGCACACAAAAAGGGAGGGAGCTGAAGGGACCCAAGTTTCCAGAAGGGCTCAGGTGAAGGTCAGTGTTTCTCAACCCTATCTTCACATTTGAATCACCTGAGGCACAATACAATCAGACTCTCTGAGGGTGGCACACAGGCATCAGGACTTCGAAAGCTCCCCAGGAGATCCAATGTCCAGCAAATGTTGAGAACTGGTGAGTAATAGACGGGGATGTAAGGGTCTATGAGGCGCATAGGGTCAAAGGAGGTGTGCGGTGCGTGGGAAGGACATGAGCATCGGTGCAGTGCAAGCCGTGGAAGCCTTGCCCAGGGAGGACGGACCCTGTGTAAAAGAGGGATCTAGGGCTAGGACTGCAGCAGAGGGTATAAAGGGAAGGAATAACTCATAACCATGAATGAAGCATGTGTAAATTGGAAGTTCATTCAGTCTCTAACAAAGTCAGAGTCTGTATGTATGTCAAGGAGATAGGAAAGAATTATCCAGATCTCTGGCTATGTGGTTGTTAATAATTTTCTCTTTTGGGAACCCTGGCCTAAGAAACCCCCACTCTCATTAAACTGCCCTGAAGTTCCTTGAATTACTCTTATACAGAGAATAAGACATGCCCATGGTAGACAGGAACGGGCATAAAGGACACAAAAGAAGAAGTGGCTTCAGTTCTTCCCTAAACCAGAGAGTCTTTGAATTGGAGCTGCTTCAGAATTACCTGGGGACCCAAGCATGTTCCCAAGTGGGACCCAAGTGTGTATTTTTGATTTTTTTTCAAGTTGTGCTTACATTTTTTTTTTTTTTTTTTTTTTTTTTGGCGTTGCAGTATGCAGGATCTTAGTTCCCAACCAGGGATTGAACCCAGGCCCCCTGCATTGGAAGTGCAGAATCTTAACCACTGGAGTGCCAGGGAAGTCACTGTATTTTTTAAATAAATCCCAAAGTTTCAGAACAACTACTAACCCAATGGCTAAAGATGACATCTATTGAAAATATCCCAATTTCCCACCCAGTCTCAGACTCCAGCTTTCCAAGTGGGTGGAAGAAGATCATATGTTTTAACTGATGAAGAGTTTCTGATGCCAGTTTATTATGCAGAAGGCAAGGTGGAGCAGGGACAGGTTCTGGGGAAAGAAAACAGAATGGTATCTTCTATACAGGGAAATGGGTACTAAAGAGGCCTTGACTGAAACTTCCTCATAGTTGGTAGCTACCAGTCCACAGGGGTCATAAAGCCAGGGCCAGCCCCTTAACAGAAGTGGAACTTTGTCATACACATTCTCAGAGCCTGATTAGGAGTGATTCCCCAGGGCCTTCAATGTCTCTGCTACCTCTGCTTGTGATGTCATGGAAACTTCTATGTGGCCTGTGTACATAAAGACAGCAGCCCCTCCTCGCCTGTGGTGAGGAAGTCAAAGCTGTAGAAGGATTGTAACAGGGGACTGGAGCCAAGAGAGTGCAGCAGGGCCGGTCCTGCATCCAGGGAGCCCACCAGTGGGAAACACCAGTGGGCCAGGATATGGTGAGAGGTCACCCATCACACAGTCCATGGGGGGCAGAGGATGCAAGTCATGAAGGAAGGACACAGGTGGGCAGTGAGGGCAAGGGCCCAGCAAGGTCAGGGCCACTCCCACAGCATGCCCAGGAACCTTCAAAAATCCAGGCGCCTGCTAAGCAGAGGAGGACATCTTTCTTGGCTGAGCAAGGAGAGAAGGTCCAGTTGATAACTGATGGGCCTAGAAGCCACCAGCATCAGGTTCATTTGTTCCGAGCCCACTTATCACCAAGACGACTGTACTGAGCATCATTGCGCTCTCGAAGGGGCTAAGAGATGAGAAGGGGGAACAGGGAGGCAGGGTCAGAACTCTCCCATGGGGAACCCCAGTAGACCCCAGAGATGAGAACTCATGGGACTCCCCAGTGATGAATTCCCCACTAGGACCTTCTCTCTCTCTCTCTCTCTCTCTCTCTCTCTCTCTCTCACACACACACACACACACACACACACACTAAACTTAGTGTCAGGCTCTCCATCCCCACTCGCTCCTCCCCCCATTCTCATCTTTCTCCCCTCAGGGCTCACCTGATAGAGCTGGTCATTCCCCATCAGAGCTTGAGTGTCAGCAGCTAGAAGAACCAGAGAAAAACGGTCAGCAAAAGCCAAAGAGGTGGCACAGGGAGGCCCATGAATGCTGCCGGGGGACTGCAGCTACAAACACGCTCAGAAGTCTGCATGAGCTTTGTGGGCACCCAAGTGCTGTCAGTCACCAGTTGTAGGAGTCCTTAGGAGATTGCAATGGTGACGCCCAGATGAGGCACAACCCAATGCCAGCCCCATTCCTTAGCAGGTATACACACACAGCCACAACATATACATGCTCGGTCCCTTCCACCTACCCCTGGAGAATCTTCCAGTCTCATGTCCAGCAAAGCAGTAGACACCCAAAGCAAGGAGCACAGTGGCAATGATGTCGGTGATGATCATGCCTGCCAGGGTGGCTGTGTCCAGCTCCACACAGTTCTGGCACACTGTTGGGGAAGGGAGGCCGGAAGAGAAAGGGAGGGTCTTCAAGATCAGGGAACCATGCCTCTTAAGGCAGCCCTAGGAGCTCTCATGTCAAGACCCAAACTTGGAAAAAGAGCCTTGCTACATCCACCTTTAACCTTCAGTCCAAGAAGTAGTCTCAGGTTTGTAGGAACTTTAAAAAGGCAGTAGGCCAACCACGCTCCAGACCAAGCCCCTACTGCTTGGGTCACAAGACTAGTATTGTTCTTTTACCATTAAGCTCTTTCCCACTCAAGGCTTCAAAATCTGGTTCATATCCTTACAAGAGCAAGCCAGTTTGTCGAGAGCACTGATTGGTACACTGGCGCTCCCTCCAGCAAGGAAGTTCTCATGTCCAGAAGCCCCCACCTATTCCACCCCCAAAGGATCCTGGAAGCACATACTTCGATAGTATACTTGCAGAATAAGTTGTTGGGCTTTTTCACCACACTGATACATTCCTCTTGGGTCCTGGATACGTTTTCCTAAGTCCAGAGTTTTATTATTGCCTGACACCTCTTGTCCTTCTGTTCCTTGTAGCAATGTGATGCTGGAATTGCATTCCAACATTACTTTGTCCTCAGGTTCCAGCACTTTTAGAATGCGGGAATTCACTAAGGAAACAAAAAAAAAAAAAAATACCATGACTGGAGCCAACTCTTTAGTCTGCACCAGACCACTGTTCTGCTGAGGCTCATTACTTAAGAAGGACCACTATCCAAGTCTAGAACAGTTCGAGGTTTCTGCTGAGAGAGACGGAAGTCACAAGAGAAAGGCTTCAGCAGGCACCCCACAAACTGCAGAGGCCAAGAAGGACACAGAGGGGGGTGGTAGGGAGGTCCAAGAGGGAGGGGACATATATATGCATATAGCTGATTCTCTTCATCATACAACAGAAACTAAGACAGCATTGTAAAGAAATTATACTCCATTTAAAAAAAGAGAGAAGGACATGATGTAATCCAAACAGAGGACAGGCCCTGATGAACACAGAGCAAAAAAGGAAATCATGGAGTTGGGTTAATCCAAAACCTTCATGGAAATGTGTTCAGATCATTGAATAGAAGTAGCAAGGGAGCCCAGAATGCTAAAACACCCAAGAGATATTGAAAGGCAGAAGAATGGTTCTCAATTGAAGATGTCCACATTTTTTTTCTCTAAGAAAACTTCTAATTCTACTTCCCAGTCACCTGCCACACTCCAACATCAACTTCTCATACTCTTTCCCTCTTCCTCACTCATGGTCAACCACTGCCCAGAGAATGGTACTACCAAAGCCTTTCCCAGGGCCAGTGATGGCTGGGGATAGGAGCGAAGCTAATATGAATTACCATTCCAGTGGTCCAAAAGGGGACCTAAGGCAAATCCCATGTAAAGATTTTTAGTTGTTCTACCCATGCTTGGGGGAGAGGGTCAGGAAAAAAAATTTTTTTTTATTAAATCCTTTCTTGGGGCTCCACACAAGTCAAGTCTTATGGGGAGTTTAAGGGCTGGATGTATGCACAGCATCTTTTTAGGACCACTGAATTGCTATGACTGAGAATATCTCCACAGCCCACAGAGGCACTGGAATGTGTATCTCCAATCCCAGGGAAAAGTGGAATCTACATCATCCCTGAGATTCATAGTCAGTTACCAATTTGGATAGAAGAGCATCTTTTAGAAAATCCCCCACAGAGCCATTCCTTGTGCCTGTCAAGAAAGCATGCATATATTCTCAGGGAGACACACAAACATCAGATGTTCCGCATCATACACTCATGTCTTCCTTGGGGATCCATTTCCAGTGGAAACCCTGGATCTCCCAAAGAAGCTGACTACTAGGGTAACCACTCATCCCGGTTTGCCTGGAACTGAGGGAATTCCTGGAACATCAGACTATCAGTTTTAAAACCATGCAAACTGGGCTGAGTGCGTCATGCTATCACCCCAAATCCGCCCTCACCCCTGCTCAGCCGCAATTAAACTTCTCTCTTAAAGCATTCCCCTGAGTGCTGGGCTATGGCCCCAGGTGGTGATGTATGGTGTCCACATGACTTGGAGTCCTGGACCCCGGAGGCTATCTACCCTAGACGGAACAAAGCTCCCAGTACCAGCCCTAGGCTCAGGTGCACATCTACTACAAAACTTCCTATAGATCTCTGGCCTGAGGTCTTCAGAGAGACATTGAAGGCCAAGATGCCGCCCTAGTTAGTCAGTCAAAGCCAAAAGAGCCTGTGCCTCCCAGATCCTGTGCTACATCCCAACACAGCCCTCCATGACAACACCGGTGTACTGAGGCGCTTTCGAATGGACCTCATTCCAGGTGGTAATGTCCCTCTCAGGCCCCTTCCCCACGATGCCCCAGTGCACTCAGAGAAGCCTTACCTTGGGAGAGAAGGGCAGCCAGTATCAGGCAAGAGAGAAACCTGCTGTGCTCCATCTCCCAGCAGAATTCATCCAGGAGACAGACACAGGTCACAGACTATCAACCGGGGTTAAAGCCGCCTTTCCCCAACTGACTCATGGGTACCCGGAAAAAGTCAAGGGTGGGGGAGGAACTAGAAAACGCCTATTTCTCTGTCTGCTCTTGGTGACAGGAGCGGCTGGGGTAGAGGTAGGCTGGGGGTGGGGTAGGAAAGAAGCAGCTGCAAATCACTCTCTCACAGAGTACGGAGTGTGGGGGTGGGGTAGAAGCTGGAAGTGGAGGCTATGGAAAAGGATGCTGGGACTTCTAGGAAGTAGAAGGAGATTCAGGGTGTCCTTTCTTGAGTTGCTGATGAAAAATACGAAACTAAGTTCCTGCCGTCTATGGGGTCGCACAGAGTTGGACGCGACTGAAGCGACTTAGCAGCAGCAGCAGCAGCAGCAAGTTCCTGTCAGCAACATCATTACATTTACTCACCATCTGAAAACTGCCACTTCTCAAAACCCTTGGTAGAAGCTGTGAATCCCATTCTATAAGCCAGACCAGCTAGGTTTCTTCCTTTTCTGGTCTTTCTTGGGACCCTGCCCAAGCTCCTTCTTGGGCCTCCTGGGGTACCAGACTAAGTAGCTTCTTATTAGCAGGAGGTTGGCCTTTGGGGACCCCCTAATGAGAGAGGTGCATCCTGGCTCCAATACCATCTACCTGCTGCATCTGCGCCAGTCACAGAATTCTCCAGAGACTAATTCCCTCAGTATCATGAAAAGAATTCAAACAGAATGTTTGTATTGTGCCTGACACTTCATAGGACTTCCCTGTAGCTCAAACGGTAATCTGCCTGCAATGCAGGAGACCTGGGTTCGATCCCTGGGTCGGGAAGATCCTCCGGAAAAGGGAATGGCAATCCATTCCAGTATTCTTGCTTGGAGAACCTCACAGACAGAGAAGCATGGAGGACAACAGTTCGTGGGGTTGCAAACAGTCAGACATGACTGAGCAACTAACACTTAATACTGACACTTCACATGTGCTAAGTAAGAGTTATTAATAACAATATGATTGGGACTTCCCTTATGGTCCAGTGGCTAAGACTCCCAATGCAGGGGCCCTGGGTTCGGTCCCTGGTGAGGAAACTAAATCCCACACACCACAGCTAAGAGTTCACATGCCACAAAGAAGACCAAAGATTCCACGTGCTGCAACTAAGACCTGCACAACCAAATAAATAAATAAATATTAAAAATAATAATAGCAATATGATTAACTCACAGGCACAACTGAGCTTCCCCAGGAGACAAATGGACTTTTTCCCTTTGGGATATGGAGATCCAAAACTGCTGCAGTTAGACCATACTTTACCCAAGGGTAGAGATTGTACATGCCTTGCTGGCTTCTGTTTTCCAAACACCTGACAAGAGCTCTGTATGTTTTCCTTGATTCACTGACTAACTGGCTGAGGGGCCTGAGATCCTGGGAATTCAGCTGAGGCCCCTGTCCCTGGAAATGCATTTCCTGTCCTGGAGGAATAATCCTACCTATTCCTTTCCAGGCAGGCACCACTTTGATGATCTCATCTTCAAAGAGCAGTGAAAAAAAATCCCTGGACTGAGGTGGCTCTCTGTTCAGAGCTCCAGCCCTAAGCACCTAAGGGTTCCCAGCTAAGTTCATCAGTTCTAACAACAACAGCTAACAACAGGCAACAACTGGCTGAGCTCCGAGTAACAGATGATGGCGGAAGTGTTTATCCTCCTCATGAAGAAAGCGGCCCAGGCCACCTTCCACCCCGCACCCAAGGGCGCTTTCTGTATAAGCTGAGCCTCTAAGATGGAAATCCAGCACTCTGTCCCGCTCCCTCCCCTCCACCTCCCACGCTCCTCTCCCCAACGGAAAGTCAGAGGCATCTGCACCTGCAGCCCTCCTGAGCCCTGCCCCCACCCACTGCCCACACTAGCAGCCCAGGGTGGAGGCTCACAGGGGCCCCAGCTCTAAGGATGCTGGGTGGGGCCAGGCTAGCTGCTAGCACAGGCTGGCTGGCTGCTGGCTGCTGCAGGCCGCTCAGTGCTTCTGCGGAGAACAGAGATGGATATGGAGCAGGGGAAGCGTCTGGCTGGCCTCATCCTGGCTGTCATTCTTCTTCAAGGTAAGGGCCCGCTAGGGGGTCTGACAGCCTGGAGAAGGGCTCAAGGGAAGAAGCCCATCACCAGGGGGACAAGAGTATTGGGATCCCCTAACCTTGAGATGTCACCCTAAAGTTCAAAGAAGGAAGGGCAAAAATGAAGTTTCTCTGCTAGAGAGAAGCAGTGTTCCAAGGGAGAGCTGGAGTGCTTGTCTCTTAAGAAATCAAAACAGAGGACTTTACTGACTTGAGAGAGGACCCGGATGCCACCATCTTAGGTTTGAATGTAGCCCAAAGGGCACAGGCCAGGAGCCTGAAGAGAAACAGTTTGTATTCCTTAACTCAGAGCTCCGGCTAGGAGTAGATTTACAGAGCATTCACTTACTCGGTTGGTCAGCTGGTCAACAAATATGTGTGAGGTCGATCCTAGTATGTATCAGGCTAGGAGAACATAAAGGTAAATAATAACCTTCTGCCCCCCATGAGCTCATAGTCTGATTGAAGTGATAAGTTTAAACATTTCCAGACTGAGTATAACACACAATATAGGGTACTTGTACGAATATTCATTTGGAAATACAGTAGGAAATGGATGAACTGGGTCGATGCCTGGAATATGGACTCTAGACATTGAAAGTTGGTGACATCATTCAAGTATTATTCGAGATGTGAGGAAGAGGAGGCTGAAGATGGAACTGTGAGGATATCACTGTTAAGGAAAGTTAGAGGAAAAAAATTTCAGGAAAGAGATAAAGGAATGATCAAAGAGGTGAAATAATCAGGTGAGTGAAATTCCATAGAAACAAAGGGAGTAGAGAACTTCCAGGAGAGAATCACCAAAAGTATGAAATGCTAAAGATACATCCACTGATAGAAGAATATATTTAAAAGTTTAAGTCTGTGGGATTTGGCAAAACAAAGGTCATGGATGACTTAAAAGAGTTTAAGTGAGGTAGTGTGAGTCGTACAGAGTCGGACACGACTGAAGCGACTTAGCAGCAGCAGTGTGAGTGGAAGCCAAATGGAAATGAGTAGAAAGTGGAGGGCAAGGGAGGGGAAGAGCAGCAAGTGTAAAATGTTCTTTAAAGAAGTTTGGATGAGAAGGCTGGAGAGGTTGAGTGGTAAGTGGAGAAGTAGCAGACTCTAAGAAGAAATGAGTGTGTGTGTGAAAGAAACATGAGCACATTTCCAAGCTAAAGGAGAAGACAGTGAGTAGAGGGAGGCCCTGGAACTGATACTGAAGGCTGCAGTCAAGAGTGGGATCAAGGGCACAGAGCACAAGGCAATCTCCCCCTCTGAGACTAGAAGAGAGGAAGCGCAGATGGCTCCAGCCTTAGAGACGCTTGTGGATGGAAAAGAAGCTGAAGAAGAAAGAGCCATTATGGCATCCATGTTTTCAGTGAACTAAGTGGGCAGCAGTGTAACCCGCTAAAATTGAGCTGGGTGATGACTGAGTGGGGGACTAGAAGAGATGTTGGAGTTTAGACTTATTTCTGAGAGGAATAGAGAAAGAGCCAACTGAAGACAACACAGAGTGAGGGGCAGTGCTGAAAGCTTGTGTAGCAGCTATTTCTGTAGAGCAAAAAAAAGGCTTGGACTGAGCCGTAGAAACCTGAGTTCTGTGTGCAGCTCAGTCACCAAAGAGCCAGGTGAACTTGGCGATGCCTCCTCCTCTGGGCTCAGTTCTCTCAGCCATCAACCTAGGAAATTTAGCTACATGAGTTCTCAAGTCCTAGAAGGAACTAGAATTCAGATAATCAAAATTTTAAATGTCAGCAATCAATCGTACTGTCTTTTCTATGGTATCAGGATTAGAATGAGAGGACTCTTTGTTTCTCTCACAGTGACCAGGCTGCTGGGGAGAAGAGCTAGTTAGAAATCTGATTAATTCTTTGCCTTGCCTTTTTTTTTTTTTTTTTTTTTATCCATTCATACTTTCATTCAAAACATATAATGCTCCTACCATGTTTCAGGCACTGTGCTAAGTGGTATTCAGAAACAGTTCAGTTCAACTCTGTGTGAAGTTCTAAGACTGCTATCTTCTCTGTCAAGCTTTCCCTGTCCCTCACCCTTGGCCAAAATCAATAGTTTCTACCCCTTTCCATATGCATTTATACAAGTACTAAATGATAATTTATAAGTACTACTACATTTATTACATTTGTGGGTTATTTTCCACTTCATTGTAAACTCTTCAGAAGCAACAACTAATATTTGTATCCCCACCCTTTTCCTCCATACTCCTTATTCATGTCAGGCACATAATAGTGATCGGTAAGTGTTTGGATTAAATCCAACTGAATTGAACTCCAGTGTTGGCTCTCTATAGTATGTCTAGCATGCAACTCTACTATTCTGAGTTTTGAGACAGATTTGAGGGCTATTTAGTGGCTAACTCCTTCGGGACATTCAGGATTTACACACACACACACAAAAAAATGGATCACCAAAGCTGAACATTATAGAAGTAATTCTGCTCTAAAAGACTTTAGCTAGTACACACCCAATGTTTTCCAAGGCTTTAGCTGCTAAAGGAGCAGAGCATTCAACACTGTACAGGCAATACCCTTACATATAGTGCAATACAATTGTGCAGTCCTAACCATCCAGAGTTGGGATCAGACCCCAAAGGTAAAGGGCACAGTCCCCAAAAAGACTACCTTCACTTTAAAAGGCAGGCACTGGTTCAGGGATCCTCAGACCACCCACACTTCTGATGAACTGCCTACAAATCTGGAGAATTCCCGAGAACCCCCTCAGAATTTGCTAGAACAGCTCACAGAACTCAGGAAAGCCCTATACTCACTAGTACAGTTTCATTATAAAAAAAAAAAAAAAAAAATTAGATCTAGACAAATGAAGAGACACATAGAGTGAAGTCTGGGGTTCCTGAACACAGAGGTTCCATGCTTTTTCCTTCCAGAATTAAAATACATCAACCTCCTGGCATGTTGATATGTTTACCAACTAGGAAGTGCCACTAAGTTTTTCTTGGGATTTCATCACATAGGCATGATTGATTGAATCATTGATCATGTGACTGAACTCAATATCCAGTCCCTCCTCCACCTCCTAGAGCTCAAAGTCCCAATTCTCTAAACACATGTTTGGTCTTGACCTGTTCCATCCTGAGTCATCTCTTTAACATAAATTCATGTGTGATCCAAGAGTCCACCAAGAATCACAAAGGCAATCCTATCATTCATAAAATTCCAAGGGTTGAGAAACTCCCTCCCAGAAGCCCAGAACAAAGACTAGACAAATTCCTTATTATACAACACCCTAAATTCAATTTAGTGGTTTAGGCTACCATCCAGGGAAATAAGTATAGATACTGTCACTCACATGGATTAGGCTCTCTCTCTTCATCTTGGCCTCAAATGACTGTGGAAATGATACATCAGAAGATCTGAAGGACTCCATGCCCAGCTGATCCTCTGTCTTCTTTCTCTACAGGTACTATGGCCCATGTGAAAGAAGGTAAGGGAAATGTCTTCTTTCTATCATCAAACTGGGGAAATTCATGGAAATATGGCCTCTCACAACAGCAGTCCTATAGGAGCAAGTGAACAGCTTAGAAAGGATGGGATGATAAAGGATAGAGAGCAAACCCTTCCATTGTTAACCAAATCAGTGGCCAGTCTTGACATCCCTGGGTTTCCTGGAGCTAAACAATTAATTGTCTGGTGCTTGGAGGAGAAACGGGTCCCTAGCAGCTAGGCATTACTCAAAGCACCACCTACAAATCAACAGCATTGGCTTCACCTGGGAGTGTGTTAGAAATGCCAACTCTCAGTGCTTCCCCCGGAGAAGGCAATGGCACCCCACTCCAGTACTCTTGCCTGGAAAATCCCATGGACGGAGGGGCCTGGTGGGCTGCAGTCCATGGGGTCGCTAGGAGTCGGACACGACTGAGCAACTTCACTTTCACTTTTCACTTTCATGCATTGGAGAAAGAAATGGCAACCCACTCCAGTGCTCTTGCCTGGAGAATCCCAGGGACAGGGGAGCCTGGTGGGCTGCTGTCTATGGGGTCGCACAGAGTCGGACACAACTGAAGCGACTTAGCAGCAGCCGCAGCAGCAGCAGTGCTTCCCCAGAACTATTGAATAGAACCTGGAATTCTAACCAGATTCCCATGTGAATCATGTGTGCCCCGAGACAAGGAGAATTTCAGAGGCAAGATCTTAACAGGCATTTCCTTTTTCAGTAAAAGTGGATGACAATCGAGAAGATGGTTCCGTAATTCTGATTTGTGTCACGAATGAAACAACGATCACATGGCTTAAAGATATGGAAAAAATAGGTTCTGGAGACACAAAGGAACATACTTGGAATCTTGGAAGTAGTACCAAAGACCCTCGAGGAATATATAAATGTGAAGGATCAAATAACCAATCAAAATCACTCCAAATATATTATAGAAGTACGTATCCCCTTTGGTTTGCTTATGTGAAATTAAGCAGTACTGGGTGCTCTGGTGAGCTTCTTGTCTGGGGTGGGTATAGACATAGATGCTAAACAGTAATGTAAGAATCAGCTTTCTTAATCTCAGCTTACTTTTAATTTAACAAAGCAGTTCCCCCAACATTTTGAAAAAGCATAGCCTGTCTTATAAAGCCTGGCTCACCTGTATGTAGGCCCCACTGCTTGGAGGAGTCAGCAGTTTATATAAACCAAGTTAAGATAGGTAAAGGAGACAGGGGAGATTACAAGTTGAGCGACTGTAGCATGGAGAATGGGATATGGTCTTCCTTTTATTTCAATAGTTGCTGGTAGTAAAACCACATGGATTTCCCCCGGACTCCTGCACAATAGAGGAACATGAAAAAGCATTGAGTTCTTAGTCCAAGGATCTTCCAGGCAATACCCTTGCCATACCACCCACAGAGAGGCCTGCTGCCCTGGACAGAAATATTATCTCAAGAGGAAAAAATCCAGAGTTGAAGGAATTCTTGTCCTTCCCTCTCCCCACAGTGTGTCAGAACTGCATTGAACTGAATCCATCTACTGTGGCTGGCTTTATCTTCACTGAAATCGTCAGCATTTTCCTCCTTGCTGTTGGGGTCTATTTCATTGCTGGACAGGAAGGAGTTCGCCAGTCAAGAGGTAAAAGAATGTTCTCAGGGACTTCCCTGGTGGTCCAGTAGCTAAGACTCTGAGCTCCCAGTGTAGGCAGCCAGAGTTTGATCCACAGTCAGGCAACTAGATCCCATATGCCACAAGTAAGACCTGGCACAGCCAAATACATCAAAAAACAAAACAAAGTAATGTTCTTAGATGAAAGCTGAGGCTATCTGGGACCCTCAGCCTCCTTCCTACCAAAAGAGACCCAATAGAAGGGGCTGGGTTGGCAAGTGTTGCTGATGAGCATGGTCCAGCGAGGCTCTGACTCTGAAGGCAGGAGGAAAAGGACACTTGGTGTTTTCATAGCCTATTTGCCTGTTTCAAGATACAACTCTATCTGATTTGTCCTCTGTACTTTTAAAAAAATTATTCATTGTTTACTTAATTTTATCTATTTATTTTTGGCTGTGGGTCTTCATTGCTGCATGCAGGCTTTTGGTAGTTGTGGCAAGCAGGGCTACTCCTCATTGCAGTGCGAGGGCTTCTCATTGCAGTGGCTTCTCTAGCTGCAGAGCATGGGCTCCGGGCACAGAGGCTCAGTAGTTGTGGCTCGCAGGCTTAGTTGCTCAGTGGCATGTGTGATCTTCCCAGACCAGGGATCAAAACTCTGTCCCCTGCACTTACAGATGGATTCTTAACCACTGGACGACCGACCAGGGAAGTCCCTGTCCTCTGTACTTTAAAAAAAAATCTCTTTATATAAGTAAAACCTGCATTCACAAAAGTGCATGAATCACATATATACAGCTCAAAAAAATTTTTTTAACAAAGCAAACACACACATGCATTCAGCACCCAGTTAAAGAAAGTAAATTAATCCTTGGGGTCACTTCCAGCCTCTACCTAGTCCCCAAAGCAACCATTCTCCTGACTTCTAACAACATTGATTCATTCTCCCTGGTTTTGATCCTTATGTAAATAGACTCACACATTAAGTACTCTTGTGTGCGGCTTCTTTCACTCAACAATATGCTTGTGAGATCCATCCATAATGTTGTGTGTAGATGTAGTTCACTAATTCTTGTTGCTATTCAGTACTCCAGTTTATTATTCATTCTGTCTTGTTTATGTGTACATTTTGTTTATTTTTTTGTGCAGCTTCAGACAAGCAAACGCTGTTGAACAATGACCAGCTCTACCAGGTATGTGAATATGAATGAAAGAGAGACTGCTAGTTAGTAGTGGTAAAATTTTGGAACGGGGGTGGGGTGGGCAAGTTATTTGGAAGTTACTATGTACACAAAAACTGCTTAGGACATAACAGACAATGGCATCGTTATCCCTTTGGGTAGAATGGACGAAACAAAGAGAATGGTCCAGAGAGACTGAGGTAAGGATCTAGTGAGAAAAGCTGAAGAACATACTGAGAGGGCCACACAGAGAAGCCAGATGCAGCGCCTTCCTCCATCCGTGTCCTCTTCTGCCCCCAGGACCAGGCAGAAACCACTCCAAAACCTTGAACATAAAAAGCACTCAATAAGTATGCATCAGTAGAAAACAAAGTTATGGTTACCAGGGAGTAAAGTGGGGAGGAATAAACTGGAATATTGGGATTGACATTTACACACTGCCATATCTAAAATAGACAACTAATAAGAACTTGCTGTATAGCACAGGGAACTCTACTCAGTATTCTGTGATGGCCAAATGGGAAAGAATCTTAAAAAAAGAGAAGTGGATATATGCATAACTGACTCACTTTGCTGATACCTGAAACTAACACAACATTGTAAATCAACTATATTCCAATAAAACTTAAATATTAAAAAATGACAAAAAGCACAAATATGTATACCTGAAGAACGGTGAAAAAAATTAAAGACATTGGAAGTAAAAGCTAAAAAATTTTATAAAATTTTTTAAATTAAAAAATAAATACATATGAAATTAATTCATAGAGGATGATGATAAAATGTCCTTTGTAGCCCCTTAAGGAACGGGAAGATGACCAATACAGCCACCTGAGGAAGAACTGAACCCAAGACTCAGAGTAGGTATGTCTTTCTACACTAATTCTAAGGAAGTGCCTTTGCGCTACCTGCCCTCCCAACTACTGCCAAGCCTATCTCCTTTCCCAAGCAGCTATAAGGACGGGAGGGTAGGGAGAGTTGACTGATCATTCGGAGAGGGAGGGGGATGACTCTCCTGTGCATTGTAGGATTTATAGCAGCATCCCTGGCCTCTCTCCACCAGATGCCAGTAGCACCCCCAAGTCCTGACAACAAAAATATCTCCACATACTGCAAATATCCTCTCAGGAACAAAGTCGCCCTTAGTTAAGAACCACTGATCTATAATTCTCAAGCCTTTACTAAGCATAGTAGAAAACTTTTGTATATATATATATAAATAATATGTTTGTGCTGTGTGTGCTTATTTGCTCAGTCGTGTCCAACTCTTTGTAACCCCATAGACTGTAGCCCACCTGGCTTCTCTGTCCACCGGGATTCTCCAGACAAGAATACTGGAGTGGGTTGCCATGCCCTCCTCCAGGGGATCTTCCCAACCCAGGGATTGAACCCAGGTCTCCCACATTGCAGGCAGATTCTTTACCATCTGAGCCACCAGGGAAGCCCAAGTAATAACCTATAACGGAAAATAATTTCAAAAGTAATATTTGTGTATGTGTATAACTGAATCACCTTGCTGTGCACCTGAAACGTTGTAAGGCAACTATACTTCAATAAAATATATATATATATATTAGGGGGAAAAAAGAATCACTGACCTATATTAATCTTCCAATCAATCAGAAGTTCTGATTCAATCAAACAGAAACTTCAATCAGGGAAACAGGGCCCAAGCAATATTTGATTTTCTGAACCAATTGCATTTTTTTTTAATCCAGGTGTTTTCCCTTCTATCCAGTTCTCAGAAGCAAAGCAATACATTTTGGAGCAATCCTAGCAGAGAAATTTTCAGCCCTAAATCTAGACTTCCCAAAGGTGACAAATGGAGAAGAAAGGCCATCAGAGCAAATTTGGGTTTCTCTCAAAATAAAAGCAAAACTTGTATTAACTGGGTAACTGGGTGCCTGGAGAAGGCAGCAGAGGATGAGACAGTTAGATAGCATCTCCAATTCAATGGACATGAACTTGAGCAAACTCTGGGAGATGGTGGAGGACAGGGAAGCCTGCCTTGCTGCAGTCCATAGGGTTGCAGAGTCAGACACAACTCAGCGACTGAACTCGTATGGTGTTTCAGGAGCGCCACCTATTGGAAGTCATTTTTCTAGAAAAGGAAAGTGAAAAGGGCAAACAACCTCCTTTATTTGAATATCTTTTTTTACACTTTTATTTACTTTCAGTGTAAGTCATAATTCACATAGTTTAAATACGCAGTTAAAGGTCTCCCTCTCACTCCCTACGCAGCCACCCAGTTGCCTTCTCCAGAGGCAAACAATAATACTAGTTTCCAGAAATTAGTGTGGACCTAACAGAAGCAGAAGATATTAAGAAGAGGTGGCAAGAATATGCAGAAGAACTATACAAAAAAGATCTTCATGATTCAGATAACCACGATGGTGTGATCACTCACCTAGAGCCAGACATCTTGGAATGTGAAGTCAAGTGGTCCTAAGGAAGCATCATTATGAACAAAGCTAGTGGAGGTGATGGAATTCCAGTTGAGCTATTTCAAATCCTAGAAGATGATGCTGTTAAAGTACTGCACTCAATATGCCAGAAAATATGGAAAACTCAGCAGTGGTCACAGGACTGGAAAAGATCAGTGTTCATTCCAATCCCAAAGAAAGGCAATGCCAAAGAATGTTCAAACTACCGCACAACTGCACTCATTTCATATGCTATTGAAGTAAAGTTCAAAATTCTCCAAGCAAGGCTTCAATTGTACATGAACTGAGAACTTCCAGATGTTCAAGCTGGATTTAGAAAAGGCAGAGGAAACAGAGATCAAATTGCCAGCTTCCAGTGGATCATAGAAAAAGCAAGAGAGTTCCAGAAAAAAAAAATCTACTTCTGCTTCATTGACTATGCTAAAGCCTTTGACTGTGTGGATCACAACAAACTGTGGAAAACTCTTCAAGAGATGGGAATACCAGACGACCTTACCTGCCTCCTGCAAAACCTGTATGCAGGTCAAGAAGCAACAGTTAGAACCAGATATGGAACAAAGGACTGGTTCAAAGTTGGGAAGGAGTTCATCAAGGCTGTATATTGTCACCCTGCTTATTTAACTTCTATGCAGAGTGCATCATATGAAAAGCTGGGCTGGATGAAGTACAAGCTGGAATCATGATTGCAAGGAGATATCAATAACCTCAGATATGCAGATGACACCACCCTTACGGCAGAAAGCAAAGAGGAATTGAAGAGCCTCTTGATGAAAGTGAAAGAGGAGAGCAAAAAAAACTGGCTTAGAACTCAACATTCAAAAAATTAAGATCATGGCATCCAATTCCATCACTTCATGGCAAATAGATGGAGAAACAATGGAAACAGTGATAGACTTTATTTTCTTGGGCTCCAAAATCACTGCAGATGGTGACTGCAGCCATGAAATTAAAAGACACTTGCTCCTTAGAAGGAAAGCTATGACAAACCTAGACAGCATATTAAAAAGCAGAGACAAAGCAAAGACCTTTACCAACAAAGGTCCAGCAAAGCTATGGTTTTTCCAGTAGTCAAGTATGGATGTGAGAGTTGGACCATAAAGAAGGCTGAGCACCAAAGAATTGATGCTTTTGAACTGGTGTTGGAGAGGACTCTTGAGAGTCCCTTGGACTGCAAGGAGATCAAACCAGTCAATCTTAAAGGAAATCAATCCTGAATATTCATTGGAAGGACTGAAGCTGAAGCTGAAGCTCCAGTACTTTGGCCACCTGATGCAGAGACGACTCATTAGAAAAAAAACCCTATTCTGGGAAAGATTGAAGGCAGGAGGAGGAGATGATAGAGGATGAGATGGTTAGATGGCATCATGGAATCAATAGACATGATTTTGAACAAGCTCTGAGAGATGGTGAAGGACAGGGAAGCCTGGCGTGCTGCAGTCCATGGAGTTGCAAAGAGTCAGACGTGACTGAGCGACTGAACAATAACAATACAGTCTTACAAGATATATAAAATACTCTATGTTGGAGATATTCTAGGCATATATAATCAAATTCCAAGTGCGCATTATTCTCCCCATATTTTTCACACAAATGTTGTCTTATACATCTTGCACTTCTCAAGATTTTATTCTACTCAATAAAATCTGAAGACTACTTCATACCAACATATAAAGGAGCTCCTTTTTAAAAAATATAGCTACTTTGTACAGATCCCCTATAATTTTCTCAACTAGTCCTCTACTGATGGACGTATAAGTTGGTTCTTTTGCTTTTACAATGCCACAATGACTGTAGAAATGTCATTTTTAAAAATTGTAGTAGTCATAGTTGCTCAGTCATGTCCAACTCATGATCCCATGGACTCTAGCCCTCCAGGCTCCTCTGTCCATGGAATTCTCCAGGCAAGAATACTGGAGTAGGTAGCCATTCCCTTCTCCAGGGTATCTTCCAGACCCAGGGATCAAATCGGGTCTCCTGCTTTGCAGGCAGACTACCATCTGAGCCACCAAGGAAGCTCTTAAAATTTGTATTGAGGTATAATTTGCATGCTATAAAATCACTCACCTTACATGATTTCACCTGTTCCCAGTAATTTTTAGCATATTTTCCCAGTTGTACAACCATTACCATAATCCAGATTTAGACCATTTCCATCAGTCTCTTAAGGTTTCTTGTGCTGTTTTTGTGGGCTTCCCTCACAGCTCAGTCAGCAATCACTAATCTCTTTTCTGTCTCTTTAGATTTGCCTTTTCTGGAAAAATGGAATCATACGATACACTGTTCTGGACATTCTTGTGCCAAGTCTTCATGTGGACATATGTTTTCATTTCTCTGGATTGCTACCTAGGAGTGAAGGATTGCTGGGTGGTATGGTAAATTTATCTATAACAGTTTAAGAAACTGCCAAAGTGTTTGCTAAACTGGCTGTTCCATTTTACATTCCCACCAGCGATAAGTGATTGGGGTTCCTCTTTCTCCTCACAAATGTTCATTACTATCTTTTTTAGTATAGCCATTCTAGGGGATGTAAAACAGTATCTTATTATGGCTTTAATTTGCATTCCCTAATGACTAACAATGTTGAACATCTTTTCATGTGCTTATTGGCTATTATCATATCTTTAGTGAAGCGTGTATTCAAAACTTTTAAAATTCAGTTATTTTTCTTCTTACTATTGAATTGTAAAAGTTTTTATATATTTTCAAATACAAGTCTTTTAACAGATATATGATTTGCAAATATATCTACCAGTCTATGACTCATCTTTTTGTTTTCTTAATGGTGTCTTTTGAAATGCAAAGGTTTTTAATTTTGCTGAAATCTGTTTTACCCTTTTTTTTTCTTTTATGGATTGTGCGCTTGGTGTCATGTCTAAGAAATCCTTGCCAAACCCAAGATCACAAAGATGTTTTTATAGTTTTAGTTCCAACAATAAATATTATGTTGAACATTAAGACTATTTGTAACAAATACAAATAAATGCAATTGTAGGACCATAATGTATTTTCACCTGTCATTTAATGAAATATTACCAAATTGCACTTCATAGAGCTTGGACCAATACATAATTCTGAAGAGTTCCTATTGTTTCATACACAATCCAAAAATGCACTACTAAGCTTTTTCAACTTTGTAAATAAGATGAGTTAAAATGGCATCTTGGCTTAATTTTAATTTGCATTTTTCTAATTAAAAATGGGAGTGAATCATTTGCTTTTCCTGCCCATGAAATATAGGCTCATATCCTTTGATCGTCTTATTGACTTGCAACAATCCTTTACCTATTTGGGAAACTAGACCTTTTGTTTACAATATTAGTTGCAAAAATTTTCACAGTGTTGTTATTTGGGTTTTGACTTTACATATGGTTGGTTTTCTACACACATTTTACAAACATTTGCATGTAGTAGAATTCACTGTTCTTTTATGGCTTCTAGGTTGTTTCATATTTTAAAATGCCTTCTCCCATTCTAAGATTATTCTTTTAAAACTTTTCTTCCATTAATTCCTCTAGCATTTTCCAGGTTTATATATTTAAATCTCTGATCCATCTTAGACTAATTTAATCCAAGGTGTAAAGGTCTAATATATTGGCTAACTTTTAAATCACACAGCTACCCACTTATTCTGGAACTATTTATTGAAAAATCCACCTTGTGCACATTGATTTTAAATGCTCCACTCTCACCAGATTGTAAGCTCCAAAAAGGAAGACTTGGGGTTTTTTTTTCCACTACTGTAGCTTGAGAAGCTAAAACAATGCTAGAACATAATAGGCACTCTAAGATTGCTCAACATTTGGTGTGTACATGTTCATGTCTGTGTGTAGGTGTTAAAATAAAGTAAAACATCATTTTAACCATTTTTAAGTGTACTATTCAGTGGCATTAAGTACATTCACAATGTTGTGCAGCCATCAGCACTCTCATTTTCATAACTTTTTCATTATACTAAAGAAACACTCTACCTATTAAAAGATAATTCCCTATTTCTCTCTCTCCCCAGTCCCTGATAACCTCTATTTAACTTTCTGTTTTTATGAATTTGCCTACTCTAGGTACCACATATAAGTAGAGGCATATAGTATTTGTCCTTTTGTGTCTGGCTTATTTCACTTAGCATGATGTTCTCAAGGTTCATTCATGTTGTAGCATGTATCAGAATTTCCTTCCCTTTTAAGGTTTAATAATAATCACGTGTATGTATGTGCCACATTCTGTATGTGCATTCCTCTGTCAGTGGAAATTTGGGTTGTTTCCACCTTCTGCCACCCACTCCAGTGTTCTTGCCTGGAGAATCCCAGGGACAGGGGAGCCTGGTGGGCTGCCGTCTATGGGGTCACACAGAGCTGGACACGACTGAAGCGACTTAGCAGCAGCAGCAGCACCTTCTGCCTAATACAAATGATGTTGCTATGAACAGTGCTGTACAAATAACTATTTGTTTGACGTATTTAGCCAGAAGTAGAATTGCAGCATCACATGATAATTCTGTTTAACTCTTTAAGGAACACCAAACTTTTTCTGAAGTACTCCAGTAGTTTACATTCACAAGGGTCCCTATCTCACCACGTCCTCACCAAGACTTATTTTCTTTTTATTTTTTCACAATCATCTTCCTAAGAGGGATAAGGTGGTACTTCATTGTAGTCTTGACTTGCACTTCTCTAATGATTAGTGACATTGAGCACCTCGTCATGGGCTTATTGGCTATTTGCATATCTTCTATATAATAATATGTATTCAAGCCCATTGTCCATTCTTTAATCAAGTTGTTTGAGGTTTTATTGTTGAGTTATAGACTTTTTAATATAACTGGATATAATTTTTTAAATCAGTAATGTGATTTACAGATACTTTCCATCACTCTAGGTATTGTCTTTTCACTTGAAAAGTATGCTCCATTTTTTTCCTCTGTAACTTCAGAGTACCCTTGAGGATCTGCATCCTCTTCACCTGACAAACAGGAAAACTGCAACTGAATCAAAGCATATTTGAACACGCTGCCTGGCACCTAATAAGAGCTCACAAGTTTCAGTTAATGCTACTGTTGCTTCACAGACAAAAATGATCTATGAAGAATCATAGAAGGTGTTTCAGTAAGGCATATCGGTGGGACAAATAGAAAGCAGAAGTCCGTAGAAGCCTTAGCAGCGCCAGGGTTCACCACCTCATAGCTATTGCCGATACATGGGTTTTCCAGGCCCGTTTACTCCCACCGACCTCCGAAACATCCCACTGCCAGCTCAACGCGACCCGCCCCCAACATAACCAACCCCAAGGCCGCTTCCGGCCACTTCCGCCCGGCCGCAGCCAGTTAGTGCATGCGCTGTGGGAATGTTTGCGCGCCCGCTCCCAGCACAGGGCGACACACCCAGCTTCCGGCGCCCGGATGAGATTGCACAAGGCTTGGCGCCTAATCATGACGTCAGCTCCGGTTGCCTTGCTGAATCGGAAGTGGGAGCTCTTCGGCCACTGAGACTCTGTCGTGTCGTTGCTGCTGGCCTTTCAGGCTCTGGTAAGAGAGGATATAGCTGGAGGGGAGGGGATCGTTGAGTCTGCAGTGGGATTTTTTTTTTCTCCTAGTCGGATGCCAGTCCAAATCTCTGCACGCTTACCTCCTCCAAATTCTCCTGTCCTTTACTGAACACTGGCTCTCCTTCATGAACTTCGACACTGTCTGGTTTGGGAACCCCTTACAGTGCTCCTGTTTCTGGCATTTCTGCCCCTTGTTGCCATTCCGCTCCTGGAAAAGGCCAGAATTCTGGCCTTGCATTATCTTTGGCTTTCTTTCTCTAGAACGTGCGCCTAATGGGTAGGTCTCCCTGTGCGCCGCGAATCCCTTATGGAACCTGGGGGGATAAAATATAAAGAGTAGACAACAGATACCCTGGTGCCAAAGAAGAGAAAATTAAACTTGGGTCCCTGTAGTCAAACCAGTTGAATCCATATGGCAAGGTGTTGACATTTGTTAAGGCAAGTGATCATTCACCCCTCAAAACTCTCCTGTTACTCTGCTTCTTGCTTCCTCAGCATTTGGGTTTAGAGGACACTGCTAAAATTAAGTAACCGACCTCAGAAGCTTATATTTGATGGGTATTCTCTTTGGAATCAGCTTTTCACTCCAAGAATAAGGATATGTATGCTTAGTCTCACTGCCATAGGCTGTTTTGGTCTCACATGGGAGCCCTCATATAAAATGGGACCCAGGAAGGAATGCTGTCTGCTTTGTGAGTTGATGAGATCCTTCTAGTTTCATGTAATGGAAGGATCTGTTGGCACGTAGAGGCCTGAAAGGATTATTGGGTGGAGCATGTAACGGTGAAATCATTTTTAAAATTTCTTCTTCAGTTTGATCTATGTATTACTCGGGGCTTCCCAAGTGGTGCTGTGGTAAAGAATCCACCTGCTAATGCAGGCAGGCTCAGGAGACTCGGGTTCCATCCGTGCCTTGGGAAGGTCCTCTGGGGTAGGAAATAGCAACCCACTCCAGTATTTTTGCCTGGAAAATTCCATGGACAGAGGATCTGGGTGGGCTACAGGCCACGGGGTCCCAGAGTGAGACACAGCTGGGCAGCCGTGCGGGTGCATACACACACAAGTATTACTCGCCAGGAAAGAAACCTTGTGGAGTATGATTTAATAAAGCTTGATTTTGACAGTCTCATTTTTGTGAAGTATTCCAAGTACTTCTGTTTAAAAGCAATACCAAATTTGATGTTAAAACATTTATGTGGTCATCTCTTTAAAGGCTGACAGTGCCCCCTTAAGAGGATTAGCCATATTCTTTGTAAACAAAAGATTAACTCAGGGGAGGGCAAGAAGATTATATAGGACTGGAGGTAGACAACTTTTATAAATGTAGAGCCTTGCAGCACATCTATCAGAGATGTGTTTTTAAAGGGGATGTATTGGGGGAATTCCCTGGCAGTCCCGTGGTTAGGACTCTGCACTTTCATTGCCAAGGGCCCAGATTCAATCCCTGGTTGGAGAATTAAGATCCTGCAAGCCTCACGGCCAAAAGTAAATAAATAAATAAAGAGGATGTATTTTTAAAATCAAATCCAAAAACGTCTAAGAATTGGTAGATGTGTCATGCCAAAGGCTGACGACAAGATAGTGCTTTATCTTTGTATGGTAGTTGAAAGGAGATTATAAATTCCCAGTGATATTGAATATTAAACAATATCAAGGTTCCATTTTATCAGACCTTCCTTTTGGAGTGGGTCACATCTGGGTGCTCTTTACATTTGTGAGATCCTTGACCAAATCTAAACTGACATCCCGACAAAGGTTCCATCAAATGATCAGTCCTCCCTTTTCGTGTAAAACTTTCCTGGTTGCACAGTTAGCTCTTTTTCCATGAAAATAGTTGTTGCACAGATTTGAAGTACATATGAGAAAGATGAGCTTAATGAGGTAGGCAAAGCCCTTTTTGTCTTTCATCATGGATGACAACAGAGATTTGTTTCCATTCTCTGTTCTACACATGCTGAGATAGCGAAGGGCCACGAGTGCCTGGCCTGATACCTTGACCTTTCACTGCAACCCAAGACAAACAGCAAAAGCCTTACCTTAAAGTAGGATTATGGGTGCTGCTATAGATTACAAGAGGGTCAGGAGTAATTACATGTAAGATTGACTCATTTGATGCATGTTTGGGATTTTGTGTTTATGGAATATACCAGACACAAGAAAAAAATAATTAGGTATGAGCCTGTACTCTGCTTGCTTACCTTCTAGTAAAAAAGAAGATCTACATTAGGAATACAGATAAGTCCTGTTGATGTAGATAAAATGTCATGGGAAGCTAACTTTTTGTGACCCATTTTAAGTCTTTATGGAATTTGTTGCAGTATTGCTTCTGTTTTATATTTTGTTTTTTACTATGAGGCATGTGGGATCTTAGCTCCCATACCAGGAAGGACAAGGAATTGAACCTACACCCCCTGCATTGGGAGGTGAAGTCCTAACCACTGGGTTACCAGGGAGTCTTAAGCTAGCTTTATGTAATGTGACAGTGTAGTATTGAGAAAGGAGGAAATAATGCCATTTATGATGATAAATCCTCTTTATGTCTCTTGATAGTCTTAGAGCCCATATGTGCCCTACATGCTAATTCTTGGCTTTTTATTTCCTTCCTTTCTGCATAGATGGTGCAGGTGATGCATCTCCTTTGTACTAATCTGAACTCTTTTCAGTTGTATTTTTAAAAACCCATTTGAACTGGCTCCCACAGTGTAGGGAAATCTCCTGGCTTTTTTATACCTGAGAAGGCTCTTTCCATCTCACATGTCTTTTCCTGCATGTTGGTTTAGTTTTGGGCTAGGCCTTCTCTAGATGGTGGAAAGACGGCAACTCCAGGTTCCTGTCTTACCAGCCTAGCAACCTAAGCAGGAAAAATAAAAAGAATTCCCTTTTCTGTTGATTTAGCCAAAGGCCTGAAGCTAGTGTTCACTGATTCTTTTAGGTTGGTGCAAAAGTAATTGCAGTTTCTACATTGTTGAAGTTTACCATTTGATATTGGAATACATTCTTAAATATGGTTATGTTATACATCATTTTAATGTGCATTTATCCCTTAATTTTTTTTGCTAATGACTTATTACTTGCTATTTATTTTATATTTATTTTAGACTATGTAAATGATGTTAGACAAAAGCAAATTCGAGCGATTTTCTTATGCGAGTTCAAAATGGGTCGTAAAGCAGTGGAGACAACTCGAAACATCAAACTCATTTGGCCCAGGAACTAATAAATGTACAGTGCAGTGGTGGTTCAAGTTTTGCAAAGGAGTTCAGAGCCTTGAAGATGAACGTAGTGGCCAGCCGTCGGAAGTTGACAGCGACCTATTGAGAGGATGATCAAAGCTGATCCTCTTACAACTACATGTTTTAAGAAGTTGCCACAGAGCTCAGTGCTGACCATTCTGTTGTCATTTGGCATTTGAAATGAATTGGAAAGTTGAAAAGTCTCGATAAGTAGGTGCCTCGTGAGCTGACCGCAAATCAAAAAAGTTGTCCTTTTGGAGTGTCGTCTTCTCTTATTCTGTGCAACAACAACGAACCATTTCTCGATCAGATTGTGACATGCTGGAGAAGGAAATGGCACCCCACTCCAGTATTCTTGCCTGGAGAATCCTGTGGATAGAGGAGCCTGGTGGGCTGCTGTCCATGGGGTCACACAGAAAAAAAAAATTATAAAAAAAAAAAAAAAAAAGATTGTGACATGCAACAAAAAGTGGATTTTATATGACAACCAGTGACATCCAACTCAGGGGTTGCACTGAGAAGAAGCACCAAAGCACTTCCCAAAGCCAAACCTGCACCCAAAAAAAGGTCATGGTCACTGTTTGGTGGTCTGCTGCCAGCCTGATCCACTACAGCTTTCTAAATTCCAGAGAAACCATTATATCTGAGAAGTATGCTCAGCAGATCGATGAGACACACCAAAACCTGCAATGCCTGCAGCTGGCATTGGTCAACAGAAAGGGCCCAGTTCTCCACAACAGCTCCCGACAACACATCACATAACCAACGATTCGAAAGTTAAATGAATTGGGCTATGAAGTTTTTGTTTTGTTTTTTTAATTGAAGGATAATTGCTTTACAGAATTTTGTTGTTTTCTGTCAAACCTTAACGTGAATCAGCCATAGGTATACATATGTCCCCTCCCTCTTGAACCTCCCTCCCATCTCCCTTCCCATCCCACCCCTCTACATTGATGCAGAGCCCCTGTTTGAGTTCCCTGAGACATACAGCAAATTTCCATTGGCTATCTATTTTACATATGGTAATGTAAGTTTCCATGTTACTCTCTCCTCCCCTCTCCCCATGTCCATAAGTCTGTTCTCTATGTCTGTTTCTCCATTGCTGACCTGCAAATAAATCTTCGATACCATCCTGCTGCTGCTGCTGCTGCTGCTAAGTCGCTTCAGTCGTGTCCAACTCTGTGCAACCCCATAGACAGCTTCCCACCAGGCTCCCCCGTCCCTGGGATTCTCCAGGCGAGAACACTGGAGTGGGTTGCCATTTTCTTTTCCAATGCATAAAACTGAAAAGTGAAAGTGAAGTCACTCAGTCATGTCCGACTCTTAGCAACCTCATGGACTGCAGCCTACCAGGCTCCTCCGTCCATGGGATTTTCCAGGCAAGAGTACTGGAGTGGGGTGCCATTGCCTTCTCCGACCATCCTTCTAGATTCCATATATATGTATTAGTATATAGTATTTATCTTTCTTTTTCTGATTTACTTCTCTCTGTAATAGGCTGTAGGTTCATTCACCTCGTTAGAACTGACTCAGATGTGTTCTGTTTTATGCCTGAGTAATAGTCCATTGTGTATATGTATCACAACTTCTTCATCCATTCATCTGTCAGTGGACATCTAGGTTGCTTCCATGTCCTAGCTATTGTAAATAGTGCTGCAGTGAACACTGGGGTACGTGTGTCTTTTTCAGTTTGGTTTCCTCAGGGTATATGCCTAGGAGTGGGATTGCTGGGTCATAGGGTGGTTTTATTCCTAGTTTTTTAAGGAATCTCCATACTGTCTTCTGTAGTAGCTGTATCAATTTACATTCCCACAACAGTGCAAGAAGTTTTGCCTCATGTACCATATTCACCTGACCTCACACCAACCTACTAGCACTTCTTCAAGCATCTCAACAACTTTTTGCAAGGAAAACATTTCCACAATCTGCAGGATGCAGAAAATGCTTTCCAAGAGTTCATTGAATCCTGAAGCATTTATGCCACAGGAACAAACATTTATTTCTTGTTGGCAAAAATGTGTTGATTGTAATGGTTCCTATTTTAATTAATAAAGATATATTAGAGCCTAGTTATAATGATACAAAATTCATGGTCTGAAACCGCAGTTAACGTTTGCACCAATCTAATAACAGGCCTTGCTAGAGAATCAGTGCCCACTCTGAATCAGTCCTTTGGCTAGAGACTGCTGTATTCTTTTTGGCCAAGCCAGATTCATATGCCCATTCCTAGAGCTAATGGGTGAGGTCATCCCTTCTGAACACATGGACTAGGAGCAGAGTGGATCCTCAAAGGAAAACTGGGGGTGTCATGTTGAAAAAAGAAATTGATATTTTGGAGGCAGAAAAATAAAAAGAGCTCACTACACTTTTTGCATTCCTTTGGGTACCTCAGGATAGAGGTAGGGTGGTGGTCAGCTAACAGTGACACAATTCTTGGTGCTTCTACATGAATTAAGGGAAATAAATAAGGGCAATGCCAAAGAATGTTCAAACTACCATACAGTTGCGCTCATTTCACATGCTAGCAAGGTAATGCTCAAATCCTTCAAGCTAGGCTTCCACAGTACGTGAGCCGAGAACTTCCAGAAGTACAAGCTGGATTTAGAAAAGGCAGAGGAAACACAGATCAAATTGCCGACTTCCTTTGGATCATAGAAGAAGCAAGGGAATTCCAGAAAAACATCTGTTTCATTGACTGTGCTAAAGCCTTTGACTGTGTGGATCACAACAAACTGTGGAAAACTTCAAGAGATGGGAATACCACACCACCTTACCTGTCTCATGCAAAACCTGTGTGCAGGTCAAGAAGCAACAGTTAGAACCGTCATGAAACAAAGGACTGGTTCAAAATTGGGAAAGGAGTACGTCAAAGCTGTATATTGTCACCCTGCTTATTTTACTGCTATAGAGTACATCATGGGAAACGCCAGGCTGGATGAAGCACAAGCTGGAATCAAGATTGCTGGGAGAAATATCAGGAATCTCAGATATGCAGATGACACCACCCTAATGGCAGAAAGCGAAGAAGAATTGAAGAGTATCTTGATTAAGGTGAACAAGGAGGGTAAAAAAGCTGGCTTAAAACTCAGCATTCAAAAAACGAAGATCATGGCATCTGATCCCATTACTTCATGGCAAATAGATGAGGGAAAATTGGAAACAGTGACAGATTTTATTTTTCTGGGCTTCAAAATCACTGCAGATGGTGACTGCAGCCATGAAATTAAAAGACACTTGCTCCTTGGAAGAAAAGCTATGACAAACATAGACAGCATATTAAAAAGCAGAGATATCAGTTTGCTGACAAAGGTCCATATATTCAAAGCTGTGATTATTCCAGTAGCAATGTATGGGTGTGAGAGTTAGACTGTAAAGAAGGCTGAGCGCCAAAGAATTGATGTTTTCAAACTGTGGTGCTGGAGAAGATTGAGAGTTCCTTGGATAGCAGGGAGATAAACCAGGCAATCTTAAAGGAGATCATCCCTGAATTTTCATTGGAAGGGCTGGTGCTGAAGCTGAAACTCCAATACTTTGGCCACCTGTTGGAAAAAATCAACTCATTGGAAAACACCCTGTTGCTGGGAAAGGTTAAGAACAGGAGGATAAGGGGGCAACAGAGGACGATCTGGATGGATGGCATCACGGAATGAATGGACATGAGTTTGAGCAAACACCGGGAGATAGTGATGAACAGGGAAGCCTGGTGTGCTGCAGTCCCTGGAGTCACCGAGTCAGACACAACCTAGCGACTGAACAACACTGCAGTGTTTAAAGGGAAGGAAAGACCTCGCAAGGATTGTTAATTCCAACTTTATGCTATCTTTCTTTTTTGCATGATTAAGCTCAACTAAACTATACCTAACAAAAAGTAAAATACATAGAGCAACATCTAACCTTTGAGTTCTTTGAAGTAGTCAAGGTCAGCAGCATGCTGAGACGAGACTAGACTGTCATTACAGCTCAGTAACCATTAGCTTTTAGGCAGAAAGCTCAACAGAGGAGCACGAAGCAACAGGTAGAGATGCCTCAGCACTGTCCAAAAAAAAAAGTGTTATAGTCTGTCTCCAAAAAAGAGTAACTTTTCAACTTGTATTAGCTTTCGTTAGTGTGATTCCGTAAGGAGTCTTACCTCAATTAAAGGTAAACCAAATGTTCTTTTTGCCTCCTGCCTTGTATCCCTGACCCCACTCCTTCTAAGAACCTCTGTCCTTGTAGCAGTTCAGCATCCTCGTAAGCAGAATATTCATACCCTTTGTCTCTTCTCACCCTTTTCAGGGTTGTATTTCTATGCTGTGGCCTTAAAATTTCAAAAGGGGAGAAAGCCTTTCAGGGAGCTCTGCTCATCCCATTATACCCCTGAGTCCCCTTGGCGCTTGGATGAGGAAATGTTATCAGAAGAGTGCAAATGCAGGCTCAGTCAGCTCCTCTAAATACCTTTGAGGTATATATCTATTTCATATTACACAGCAGGAATTGTGTCTCTTCAGTATTGTAAAAATCATATAAACAGGGAAGGTTAAATGTAGAATTAAGCAAAGACCATTTAGTTCTTGGAGGAAGAAACATCAGTAGTCATAAGCCAGGAAATAGAGATGGATTGCTTAATATAGATTTAAAACCCATGGTATGCTCCTAATCTGATTCCTATCCTGGTTTGCAATTCCACCTCTGACATATAGGCTTCCATTTAGTTTCTGTGTAGCTGAGGAGTTCCTGGCTCCAACCCTTAAGTCACAGAAGCCTGAGCAAGCACAAGCACCACTTTATGCTCATGCTGAATGAGAACTAGTCAACCAGCCTAGAGATTTATGGGAAATTTTTGTCATGTTCAAGTGCTACTTTGTTGTTACAACTAGTAGCTCAGTTTCCTCTTTGACTTTAATAATCCTCTCTAACCTATTTTTTTTAAAGGTATAGCAAATAGAACATGTCAACAGATAAATGCATCCCTGAGCATCTTTTAAGTTTCTTGGTTTTAGCCACCCCTAAATCAGGCCAGCTTGTCCAGTTGGTCGGTTTGTAACCTTTTTGCCAAAAATGCCTTGAATCTTGGAACAAAAGTTGGCAAGTCTTACCCAAAGCCTTTTAAAATGTACCATAGTCAAGGAATGGGAAAAGAAACAACAATGATTTTATCACAACTGTTGTGTTATCTGCCCTTCCACGTCTAATACCTGTCCTTTCTATAGCCCCTCCCCCTAGGTCTGGATGGAGGATACTTTAAAGTGAAATGACAGACCAGGAGAATAACAACAACATCTCAAGTAACCCCTTTGCTGCTCTTTTTGGCTCCTTGGCTGATGCCAAACAGTTTGCAGCAATCCAAAAAGAGCAGCTGAAGCAGCAATCTGGTAAGTGGAGGAGCCAATAGCAGCGGATGAGATGACCTAGAATGGGGTCTTCCCAAATTAAATATTCTTTGGGTCCTTAATTGCAACTGGAATTTATATTTCGGGCAGAAGTTGGTATTTTGTTCGTATTTGTTGTTTGTTTGGTTTGGGGGACTTCTTGTCCTATCCCTGGCTTAAAAAGACCAGAGAACGGGTGGTTCTGGAGTAACAGATGCCCGTCATGCTCCCAAAGCTGTCAAGCTTTCTTGTTTTACAAATCACCTAGGGAAAGATACTTAACAAAGGTGCTAATTTTTTTTTAACATAAGAAACAGGTTATAGTTGTAGGTGTGGGAAACAAGTCACATGCAGCTCTAGACAGCAGGTGTGTTAAAGGAAGACTTAGAGCCTTCTAGCCTATAGAGAAATGAGATTTGTTCTTAAGCCCAGTGCTTCAGAGTCTTCTCTCAAGCAAAATGCTTTTTCATTACACTTTCATAGCTTACTGCTTTTAGAACAGACTTCTAGGAAAATCTGATCCTTACCCTTCATGTGAAAAAAATTAGGACAATATCTCACTAATCAGAAAAGTGATTTTCCTCATCTGGGACCAAAGTAAAGATCAAGTCTAGCTTCCGCCCTATAGGTAATATATGAAGAATATATAGGTATATAAGAATATATAGGTATATATATAAGAATGTAGGTAATACAGAAGAATTGGGATGCTGTTTCCCAAATATATTAGTTTTCTTGAGCGTATGCACAAACTTTCAGGCCAGAAATTGCTCCCTTTCTCCTCCCTCCAAAAAAGATGTGTTTTTATTTTTAAGAAAGGAGAAACATTTATACTTTGCCTTTATTGTGTTTATTTCAGAAGTGTTCAGATATGTATACTACTGTGTACATATGGCCTTACTCTCTGATTAGGATTGAATAAAAAGGAAGTGAGAGCAAGACAGATGAGTAGTAGACAGAGACAGATGAAACAGAAGAAATACATGTAATGCTGACCTTTTAACATGATGGAAAGAGGCAGCTCTGAGTCTCAGTCTCTGAAAACTTTCCCGGACTTCTAAAATATAGGCTCAGAATGGGAACCCTTGGATTAGGAGATTGAAAAGTGTGGAATTGGAAAAATAAGGAAATGAGAAAAAAATTTTAAGTATGTGGTTGAGGGAAATTTTGCTAATCAGTACTTGTCACTCTAGGAATTCAGAGGAGACCTTAATGGTATAGGAATAGAGCAACTGAACACTCATCCTTCTGGCCATAAACAGACATAAGGCTGGCTAGAATTGGGAGCATTGCAGTGGGAACAAGTCAGGTGCATGCCCTTCTGTTACTATTTTGGCACCTCATTGTCTTAGTTTGTTTACACTGAGTTTGCCAGGCCACCAGGTCTAACCTGTTTTCCTCCAGCAGTTAGTACTCTAGCAAAACCTTTGACCTCCTGTATTGAGCTTCACTTCTGCTCAGTTCACCACACTGAAGCAACTCTTGCATCTGAGAATTTTGCCCAGACTTTGAGAGTAACCATTTTATCAGCAAAGGAAAATGCAGATACAGGCTTGCATGTGGCTTTTAGTGAGCAACACTACTTATACACCCCTTTAGCATCAGCACCATTCTGAGAAGCTCTAAGTTGCTTTATAAAAAAGTAAAAGGATTCTATCAATAAGAAAAAAATAACTAATTGAAAATGGGGACAATTTATATATACTCAAATTACTTTAAAAAATCCAATCTAGCTAATAATTAAAGAAATGCCCATTAAGACAACAATTAGATAGTTTTTAGTCTGTGCAGTTTGTGAAGCTTTAAACAGGCACTCTCTCATACACTGGTGCTGCTGTTGCCAAGTTGTGTCTGACTCTTTGTGACTCCGCCAGGGACTGTAGTCCACTAAGCTCCTCTGTCCAGGGATTTTCCAGGCAAGATTACTAGAGTGGGTTGCCATTTCGTTCTCCAGGAGAAGATCTCCAGGGGATCTTCCTGACCCAGGGATCAAACCCTAGTCTCATGCTTTGCAGGTGGATTTTTACCACTGAGTACTGGTGAAGCCCCATATACTCGTAGCCATGTAAATTGTAGTGGTTTTGGTTTTCTTTTTTGCTGCATGAGGTCCAGCTGCACAGGATCTTTAGCTGTGGCATGTGGGATCTCCTGGAGAAGGAAATGGCAACCTACTCCAGTATTCTTACCTGGGAAATCCCATGGACAGAGGAGCCTGACAGGCTACCATCCTTGGGGGTCACAAAGATCAGATGTGACTTAGGAACTAAACAAAAACAACAAATGTGGGATCTAGTTCACTAACCAGGGATTAAACCCTGGCCCCCTGCATTGGGAGCATCTCAGCCACTAGAGCACCCGGGAAATCCCAGAGTAGTCTTTCTTAGAGTAATTTGGTAATACATATATGTTAACTTTTAAATATTCAGGCTTTTTAATCCAGCAGTTCTGCTTCTGTGAATTTATCCTACAGAAGTACTCATACAGGTGCACAAAAATAATAAGTTATATGTGGTACAGTGTTGTTTGAAATCAGGGAAATTGGAAACAATACAAATGTCCATCAGTTGAGAAGTCGCTACATAGATCACATTGTGTGCATTCAGCGTAATACAGGGCAGCTATTGAAAAGAATGAGGTTGGCTTATAAATGACCTAACAGAGAGGTGTTGGTGCTGATTAAGTTTAAAAGGCAAGGGAATTTCCTGGCAGTCCAGTGGTTATGACTCTGTGCTTTCACTCTCAAGGACCTAGGTTTGATCCCTGGTGAGGGAACTAAGATCCCACAAGCCAAGCATCACAGCCAAAAATAAATAAATAAAAATTTAAAAATAAGAAAAATGTGTTCTCTTAAAATCAGGGAAAAGCCATATATTTAATATAAGTAAAGGCTTGGTGATCTATTAGATAATTCTTTGCTCACTAGGATTCTTTAGGGAAGGTAGTGTTGCTACTTTTGGCATTATGGAATACAATTAATTATGAGTAGAAAAAATAAAACTTAGTTTTTGAAATATGGTAGATTTTATAACCAGGGATTTCAGAATTCTGTACTTAAGATGTTTCCTGATACAACTCAATGGCAAAAACTGCCAAACAATCCAATTTAAAAATGGGCAGAGGATCTGAATGAACATTTTTCCAAAGATGACATATAGATGGTCAACATCCGCATGAAACAGTGCTCAACATCATTAATCGGGGCAATGTAAATCAAAACCACACATGCTTGTTAGAATGGTTATTATCAAAAAGACAAGAAATAATGTGTTGGCAAGGATGTGGAGAAAAGGGTACCCTTGTGCACTGTTGGTGGGATTTTAAGTTGGTTCAGCCACTGTGGAAAATATCAGCATGGAGCTTCCTAAAAAAATTAAATATAAAGCTACCATATGATCCAGCAATTCTATCTCTGGGTATTTATCCAAAGAAAACAGAAACACTAATTGGAGAAGATATATGCACCCCCATGTTCATTGCAGCATTATTCAGGTGGACAGTAGATGGGCCTTGAGGGCATTGTGCTGAGGCAAATAAGTCAGAGAAAGACAAATACCATATGATCTCACTTATATTGGAATATTTAAAAAGAAAAAAAAAAACAAGCAGACTAGATTTGGGGTTGCCAGAGGCAGGGGTTGGGGGTGACAAAATGGATGAAGAGTTCCAAAAGGTACAAACTTCCAGTAATAAAATAGTCATAAGGATGCAGTGAACAGCATGGTGACTGTAGTTAACAATACTGTATTACATGTGTGTTTGAACATTGCTAAGAAAGTAGATCTTAAAAGTTCTTACCACAAGAAAAAAAATTGTAGCTATTTATGGTGACATAGGGGCTTCCCAGGTGGCGCTAGTGTAAAAAATCTACCTGCCAACGCAGGAGACACAAGAGGACGTGGGTTCAGTCCCTGGGTTGGGAAGATCTCCTGAGGGAGGGCATGGCAACCCACTCCAGTACTCTTGTCTGCAGAATCGCATGGACAGAGGAGCCTGACGGGCTACACGGTCCATGGGGTCACAAAGAGTTGGACACAACTGAAGTGACTTAGCACACACGCACGTACCGTGACAGATGTTAACCTGATTTATTGTGGTGATCATTTTACAATATATACAAATATTGTAATGTTGTACAGCTGGAATGAATATATGTCAATGATACCTTAATTTAAAAAAAAACAAGATGTTGACTGACTTGAGATGTTCACTAATAAGTTAACATCCAAAATTAACCTCCCCCGCTTGGTGACGTTTATCATGTATACTTGGTTTTCTCTTAAAGAGAGGATTGTAACTGTTAATGACTTACATTTTCTGGCAGATGAACTCCCAGCCAGCCCAGATGACTCGGATAATAGTGTGTCAGAGAGCCTGGATGAATTTGATTACTCTGTGGCTGAGATCAGCCGCTCATTCCGTTCACAGCAGGAAATATGTGAGCAACTCAACATCAATCACATGATCCAAAGGATCTTCCTCATCACTCTGGACAACAGTGAGTTACAGATTTGCAGCCAATGGATTCACTACTCTGCCTTTCCTGCTTGGGCTAAGGATTCAGTCTTAGAAACTTACTGTATCTGATGGTTAAACAAACCCACCACACTCCCAGGAACACAGGGTTTATTTATATTTTCAAGGAAGCTTTTGTTAAAGCAGTATTTTGACACACATACAACTTTCATTTCTGATTCTGACTGGACCGTGTAGCTTCTGCTGCCTTTTCTACTTTAAAAAGGGCGATGGGAATGGTAGCCAAGTCTGTTTTCTTCTCAGAGGTGATCTAAACATTTTGATGCAAGCCCCAAGAAGATTTAGTGTTTCCCCTCTGTGCCCTGTCTGTAGTTAAACCCCCAAACTACTCCTGATGTCTGGGATTTACTCTTTAAATGTCATGATGTTAGGTTTATAACAAAGCACGTGCTCTTTGGGGTTGGGGTGGAGGGGTTAAATCTGTAGATACTGTTCTGTGTGTCAAGATCACTCTGATATTACCTGAGTCAAACTTCGGATTCGAGAGAAATGCTGTCAAGATCAGTTGTCTGTGTAAGGCAGAAGCATTATTCTTAACCTATCAGACTAAAACCATTTCTCAGGTGACCCAAGCCTGAAAAGTGGGAATGGCATCCCTAGCCGGTGTGTGTATTTGGAAGAAATGGCAGTAGACCTGGAAGATCAAGACTGGCTTGATATGAACAACGTAGAGCAGGTACCATTCTTCCATTCCTTACATGTGCCTTCAGTAAAAATCAGCCATGCAGCTGAATTCTGCTCTCCATTCTCCAACCATGGCTTTCTTAGCTCTGTCTCTTACACTGTCTGTGTTGTCCCTCTTTTGGATGTGCTCATCTACCCATGGTCCCATGTCCAAATCTACCCATCCTGCAAGACACAGTTAACAAGTCATCCCGTTTACAAAGTTTCACCAGGTATAAGTTGTTATTTTCTCTCTGGGCACTTACAGTAATCTCTTGCATCTCTTATAAGAATTGTCTCTTTCCATCCCAAGTTGTGGCTTTTCTATGTACCTCTCCTCTCTCTCCCATAGACACTTAACTTATTGAGGTCAAGGCCCCTCTCTTTCTTTATATCTTTTTCAAAATCAAAACTACATTCTACCTTACAAGTGCTTAATTAATATTAAATGGATGAAAGTTTAGTAGGGAAGACACTTGACAACTTGTAGTTTAACTTCATATGTTTAAACTGTCTATATAAAGTCTGAATGAAATCAGCAATCATGAAGAGTAGTAGATTTCACATATAAGTTTAATCTCTCGTTCTCCACACTATTCAACAAATATTCTTTTAATGCTTACTCTGTGCTTGGGGCTATGCTAGACACTTAAGCTTGCTTTAGGATAATGATATAAACAGTTAAATTTGTATACATAATTTCTTTTAATTGAGGGATAATTGCCTTACAATGTTGTGTTGGTTTCTGGTATACAACAGTATGAATCATCTGTAAGTATTATATACGTATATCCCCTTCCTCTTGAGCCTTCTCACCAACCCTCCGCATCCCACCTCCCTGAAACTGAGCTGAACTCCCTGTGTTACACAGCAGCTTCCACTAGCGTTTTATTTCACACATGGTAGTATTATGTCAGTGCTACTCTCTCAATTCACCCCACTTTCCCCTTCCCTCCTCTGTGTCCACAAGTTCATTCTCTATGTCTGCATCTATACTCCTGCCCTTTTTTCCCTTTTACATTCTGTGATTCTCATAATTACCTGTGTCAAAATTATCTTTTATGTCTTGATGTTCTAAAACTAACTTTGCAGTGGACAGGGATGGAGGCAGATAAATCAGGAATTTGCAATTAACAGATACACACTACTGTATACCAAATAGATAAACAACAGAGACCAACTGTATAGCACAGGGAACTACATTCAATATCTTATAATACCTATAATAGAAAAGAATCTGAAAAAGAATAGATATGTATGTGTGTGTGTGTAACTAAATCACTTTCCTGTACACCTGAAACTAACACAACATTGTAAATCAACTATACTTCAGTAAAAAAAATAAAATGTAAAAATAAATAAAAATTTAAAAATTATTTATGTAAAATAAATAAAAATGTAATGCAAAGTTACATTAACTTTGCAGTGATTTAGTATTCTCATTTATTTATTTTTCCTAATAGGCTGTCTTCACTCGCTTATTACTTCAAGATCCAGGCAACCACTTGATTAACATGACTTCTTCTACAACATTGAATCTCTCTGCTGATCGAGACGCAGGGGAGAAGCACATTTTTTGTTACCTTTATTCCTGCTTTCAAAGAGCCAAGGAAGAGGTAAAGGAATCATTGCCATTAAGTACTCTTGGGTATGATGTAACCCAGAGGATTGGATCAGTGTCTTTTATATTAATTTGTATACATCACAGTGTATCTGAAACTGGATATCAGAGGTCCTGTTAGTTTGTTTTCTGAAGTGTTAATCTCTCCTTTTCTGTGGCTTGGGGTCTTCCCCTTCCCCAGTTAACAAATGCCTCTTATTCTTTCTACAAACGTCTTTAAAATATCACACCTTTATAAAAAAAAAATTTGATAAATTCATTTCTACTGAGGTGTGTATAACAGAGTAGACTAAGCTTGATCACTTCCAGCAATAGAATTTCTAAGAGGTGATTCCTTAACCTAAGGAATGAACTCTCATGGCTTTTCAAGCATCCATAGCAAAGCCCTATTGTTTTGAGACGCAGTGTCTCTCCCCTTCTGTTTGCTGTACCTGCCTTAGTGCCAGGTCACAGAGCTAGCATCCTCCCTCTGTCTGTTGCTGTTTCCAGATTACCAAAGTCCCAGAGAACCTGCTGCCCTTTGCAGTGCAGTGCAGGAACCTCACTGTGTCCAATACCCGAACAGTCCTTCTCACCCCAGAGATCTACGTTGACCAAAACATCCACGAGCAGCTGGTAGATTTGATGGTGGAAGCCATCCTAGGAGGCCGTGAGTACATAAGCAAGATCTGTGAGCGTCTGCATTCGATTTCTGTAACATTCCTCTGATTGCATTAAAAAGCCTCAGAGCCACTATGGTTCCAGCATAAATGAATAAAATGGGTTTCTATACCAGTAGAATTATCAAAAGTTCAGCAAAGTAAAGAGCTGTGTGTAAAGGCATATAGAAATTCCTTTGGCCTCCTCTCTCTCGTTTGTTTTCCATCAGATTTTGAAAATGTAGCTGAGTTTCTGGATGAGGTCATCGAAGCTTTGATATTAGATGAGGAAGTTCGAACATTTCCAGAAGTCATGATTCCAGTGTTTGACATTTTATCGAGCCGAATCAAAGATCTAGAACTCTGCCAGATTCTACTGTACACGTATCTGGACATTCTTCTCTATTTCACTAAGCAGAAGGATATGGCCAAGGTAGGTCTGAAAGTTCACATGTGTTCAGTTGAGTTGGAAGCTTATGCTTCCCTGTCCTGAGGGCACTGTAATATTACCTATTATATAAGAAAGGTACATTGGTTGTTACATAGTCTTTTTTTGTTTTGTTTTGTTTTTGGCTATGCTATGTGGCTTGTGGGATCTTAGTTCCCCAATCAGGGATCGAACCCACGTCCTGCCGGGAGCCGGCATATTGCATATTGAGTGCATATTGCATATTGAGTGCAGCACTTTCCACAGCATCATCTTTCAGGATCTGGAATAGCTCAACTGGAATTCTGTCACTGCCGGGAGCCAGCGTGAGGAGCTCCACCCATGACAAAGGTCATGAGGAAGGAGGCTCGGCATACGCAAAGGCGGGATGGAGCCTCAGGAGTCCCCCTGGAAATTCTCGAGCATCTACCCCCCAAAACCAGAGTCTGCCTACTTTCTGCTTTGTGCTTTCACCTACACCTCTGACTTTACGGGGGCTGTCCCCCACTACCTCTCTCTGAAAAAAGAGTTAACTTACAGCTCCATGTTCTAAACTGTCTAAATACAGATTCCTTTGAGCAGTTAAAAGATTGATTAGAAATTGTATTGGTGAAGGGATTTTCACTTGTTGGGCCAATGTTTGCTGCTAAGTTTCCATATCCCTTACCTGCTGTGTCCCTGGCAGTGTATTGATTAATATAATTGGTGTAAGTAGTAGCTTTAATGTTTGTAACCTGGGACCCTTGAGTTAATTCTTTTTCTTGTTATAGCCCACCACACCTTTGCTCTGTAGGAATGCAACTTTATCTAATGCTTTTGGAGGGTGGCTCCTGACCAATCACCTTTAGAGAAAAATAAGCTTTCTGAAGAAAGGGTCTTAAAATGTTAACAGGCCTCCGGGCCAAAAGATGATGCAAATCAACTAAGCTTTTGCATATGATAAATTTGCAGGAAGAAAGCCTGGCTTGCTGCATGACTCTACCCCTTCCCCCATTATCCTCTATGCATAAGTTAAGGTATAAAAACTACTTTGGAAAATAAAGTGCGGGCCTTGTTCACCGAAACTTGGTCTCCCCATGTCGTTCTTTCTCTCACCTTCTGGCTGAATTATTCAGCCTCTTTTCTCCACTGAATTTCCTCACTGAGCTATCCTTATTTCAGCCTCTTTTCTCCACTGAATTTCCTCACTGAGCTATCCTTATTCTATGACTCTTTATATCCTTAATTAAAGTTTAATTAAGCAGTTGTTTCCTGATCCTCGCTGACGCCGTCCCCGCTTCGAATTCCTTGGATCCACCAGGGCTGGACCCCGGCAACGTCCCCTGCGTTGGCAGATCCTTAACCACTGGACCACCAGGGAAGTCCCGGTTGCTGTATAGTCCTAACTCTTTGAAGCTCTCTCACCCCATCACTTACCTCATCATACAGACAATTGATTAGGACTTGTCTTTTCCTACAGGTTTTTGTAGACTACATTCAGCCCAAGGATCCAAGTAATGGACAGATGTACCAGAAGACCTTGCTAGGAATAATCTTGAATATCTCCTGCTTATTAAAGACACCGGGAGTCATAGAAAATCATGGCTACTTCCTGAACCCATCTCGTTCCAGTCCCCAGGAGATCAAAGTACAGGAGGCCAACATTCATCAGGTGGAGCTGTTTCCTGGTGCATTCCGGTCCCCAATCTCTTAAGTATTGTTTCCTCAGGAAGCAAATGCAGACAAGGCTACTTGAGCCTTTTGGGAAAGCAGATTGATCTGGGTGACTCTCTACCGTAATCGTGTAAAGAAATGGTCCTCTTTTTAGCATGCGCTAAGAGCAGAGGACAGACCCTTGTTTGGTTCAGAATGAGCTGCTGCTATTCTTTGCCCTGTGTTGTAGCACAGTCACCTGCTCTCAATTCTCATTTTCCTCACCAAGGTATTTCTTAAAACTTCAGGTCCTAAAATCTTCTGAATGAACTCCGGCTTAAAAGCCAAATCGTTTTCCTTTTCCTCCTTTCCCCTGTGTCATCTCTGTTTGGGCTTCCTAGCATAAATTATATGGTATAAGTCTGGCCAACATACGGCAATCAATGGTTGAACTGGGGGCAGTTTAAATCTCCCATCATCACACCTTTCTAAAGCAGAGGTTGGCAAATTATAGCAGTGGTCAAATCCAGCCTGCCGCCTTTTTTTGTAAGTAGTTGTATTGAACCTAGACATACTTCTGTGTATTGTTTATGGCTTGACTTTATGCCGCAGTGGTAGAGTTGAATAGGTGCTACAGAGACTATATGGCATGCAAAGCCAAAAATAGTTATCATCTGGCCTTCGGAAGAGAAAGTTTACCAGCCCCTACTCTGCCCCTACTCTAAAGCTATGTAAATGCTAGCTGTAGTTTGGCAGCTCATCAGGAAGACTTACACGTGCCCAGAATTATTTTTTTTTTTTTTTAAATCAGAATGGGGGGGGCACAGGGAGAGTAAGGGAAAGATCAGGATTCATGTATTTTTGGAGATTGCCAGTGGCTAAGGTTTGAGAGTAACAAATATTAGGATTATGCAACTGGAATGTTCTGTGGTTGTGTTTTCTGGTTAAACAGTTCATGGCTCGGTACCATGAAAAGATCTACCAGATGCTGAAGAACCTACTCCAGCTCTCTCCAGAAACCAAACACTGTATCTTGTCCTGGCTCGGAAACTGTTTGCATGCAAACGCAGGCCGCACCAAGATTTGGGCCAATCAGATGCCAGAAATCTTCTTCCAAATGTATGCCTCGGATGCCTTCTTTCTGAATCTGGGTGCTGCTCTCCTGAAGCTATGCCAGCCATTTTGCAAACCCAGATCCTCTCGGCTCCTCACCTTTAATCCTACTTACTGTGCCCTGAAGGAGTTGAATGATGAAGAACGAAAAATAAAAAATGTACACATGAGAGGTAGGGGGGGAGCTGGTCATCTCAAAACTGTGTGTGTGTAACATAAGGCCTTCACTTCCATATCCTTTTCCACAAAGGTCCCTCTTTCTCAAAGAAGATAAGGCAAAAAGAAAAGCTATTATAAATTTTTAAAAGACAGACTTTTAAAAACGGATAGTTTTAGATGTTATGCTTTACTGAGACTTTCTCTCTGAATTTGGCAGACTTGGATATTCACTCATTCATTCATTCTTAGGAAAATGAATAAAGGACAGTCCCTGTCCTTTTTGAACTCAAAGGATCCAAAAGGAGGCAGATATGTTAACAGATCATCATAATACGGTCTAGGGCTAGGAATCCAGAGAAGGGAGTAAATGATGAATTCTGCAGAAGGTGGAGGTCTTCATAGTTGAGTCTTGAAAAATGTGTTGGGTTTATCAAGCAAAGGAATCCCTTTTATAGAGGAAATAACTGTGAAGGTACAGACTGTGAAACAACTAAGAACAGTAGGACGCTCCACATGGCTAGAACATGGGGTAGCTGGGGGAAGGGGTATGGAAACTGGCAGGAAATAAGCCTGGGGAGGAAGAATGTTGAAGCCAAATTGGAGAAAACTCAAATAATACAGAGAAGTGAAAAGAAGGAAATAAACCACTCTTAGTTCTACCACTCAGAATGAATCACTCTTAATTATTATGTACTTCCAGTTTTTTAGCTCTTCTAATTATAAAAGTAACACATGCTCAAAAGCAAATAATCTTATATACAGAAAAGCACAGAATAGTAACAAATGATTACCTATCTCCTGGAAAAATCTACAGTGCTATCTATCATTCCTTTTAATATTTGGTGATTTCATGACCAAGCTAAAAAGATTTAACTGCATTTCTATAGACAGAAGCTAAAAGACATTTTTAGACCAAGAGAGTAGGAATGTTACAAGATCTGTTTTTAAGAAGATATTACTCAGTTCACTGGAAGCAGGATGGAAGTTGAACTAGAATAAAGGGACACTGGAGCCAAGATAGATGTCTATGGCAAGACATTTACTCTTCCTTTTCATTTCTTTGAGGTTTGGACAAAGAGACCTGTTTGATTCCAGCTGTACAGGAGCCAAAGTTTCCCCAGAACTACAACCTTGTAACAGAGAACCTTGTCCTGACAGAGTACACCTTGTACTTGGGATTTCACAGGTAGCTCCTCTGATGTCATTAGGAAAGAACTGTTTGGTTGTGTTGATATCAGAAGGTTAAAAGTGAGTATTATAATAATCTCACTTTATTCTGAAGGCTTACATTAGGATCTAAAAGGAAAAGGCATTATACGCATTAATCTGTGTCTAGATCAACTGGCTTTATCCATGTACCTTGAATTTATTTTGCATTTTTGACCTGTTAAACTTTTTTATTAAAGATACAGTATATTAATAAATATAGTGTAAAGATACACTATATATTTCTTTTGATCTGCACATTTTTAAATCACTATCTTCCTTATGTCATCCACACAAGTGGAATTTTCCTTTAATATTTCACATTCTGCTCTTCAATTTTCATTACTTACTATGCCTGATGAAAAAAGAGAAAGCTTTATTCTATGGTATAGAGAGACAAAATTGACAAAAAGAAGTGTTTTAAGAGATTTCAGAACGATCATAAAAATCTGTGTATCAAAGAGGATTCTGGATGTGTGAAAATTTGAAAGCTAAGGTGTGTAACTTCCGAAAATGGTCTGGTTCTGGCTAACCACATGTCGTTCTATGATTTTCCCCCCCCTCTGATTTAGCTGATTGTGATGAACATTTTATAAATAAGGGGGAAAATAGCTACTCACTCATAGTTATAGCCTATAGGAAGGCATATTGAGGACAGCAATTTTTAATGCCTTTTTGGGAAACTTAAAATGACATAGCATTTTTCAAAGCTCATCAGATTTTTCAAAAAATGAAATTATATCTTCACTAGAGATTACTTTCTCTCTCTGTCATTGATATTTTAAATGAGACAGTAGATAACAACTTACCATGTATTTATTAACCTATTAAAACAGAAAGTAAAAGTCATCTAGTTTCTCATTATTGGCTAACTAACACTAGACATCGTCCACGGGACCAGAGAGAATGAGTTTGGACTGTACACGCAGACACAAGTCTCCATGACATTGAACTCTGGGTCTTCCTTTCATTAGAGAACATTTGGATGACCCTTTTTGAAGAATCATTTAATTTTTATTGACCATCCGAGGACTGGAAGCTACTGTTAGGTTGCATTCCAGGTGGCTTCTGGTTTATATGTGGTCATTGCTAATCTGGGAAGTGCCTGGTGGCTCAGTCTGTAAAGAATCTGCCTGCAGTGCAGGAGACCTGGGTTTGATCCCTGGGTCAGGAAGATCCCCCGGAGAAGGAAATGGTAACCCGCTCCAGTATTCTTGCCTGGGAAATCCCAAGGACAGAGAAGCCTTGCAGGCCTCATTCCATGGGGTTGCAGAAGTCGGACACAACTTAGTGACTAAACCACCACTACCATCACCACCACTGCTAATCTGGACTCCATTCTCACCAGCTTTAGTTCTCTACTAACCATGAAAAGACTGTCCATATACCCACATCCAAGTACAATCATTGCCCTTGGGTGGTGTCAAACTATCTTGTACTTTGCCTAATCATTACATATCGTACATAATAAAAGCCCAGTCTACACCCTGCTCAGCCAAGCCACGATTCTTTGGATAGTGCATTTAAGCCAAAGGCAACTAACTATATGTTGAATAACATTTGCCCCGTGCTCTACTCCCAGCCCGGTCCTGTCAGTAACGTGTGTGCTGTCTGTGTCCTCACAGCTGCAGCTCTACATCCTAAAAGGGGGTACTAGAATAAATACATGAGGATTTGTTTTTCAGAAACAGTCTGTACTCAGCCATCTGTGTGTGAGCCTTCTGACCCAGTCTCTTCTGCTTTCTTGAGGGCAGGTTGCATGATCAGATGGTAAAAATCAACCAGAATCTGCATCGGCTGCAGGTAGCCTGGCGGGATGCTCAGCAAAGTTCCAACCCTGCTGCTGACAACCTCCGGGAGCAGTTTGAACGACTGATGACCGTCTATCTTTCTACCAAGACGGCCATGACTGAGCCGCAGATGCTACAAAACTGCCTAAACTTGCAGGTGTCCATGGCTGTTCTCCTGGTTCAGCTGGCCATAGGCAACGAGGGCTCACAGCTGATGGAGTTGACTTTTCCTTTGCCAGATGGCTACAGTTCTTTGGCTTACGTGCCAGGTGAGCTGCTCTCCCTTGGGAACTTCCTATTTATAGCCATCTGAGTTTAACTGGGTCACTTTGAAAGTATAATACACAAAATATCCTACCTTAGCTATCATTCAGCTGTTTTTGGAGAAATAACTCAAACTCGTAGATAATGTCTGTTGGTCGGAGCCTGGGAGAACTGACAGCTGGTTCCTCAGTTATGTTGCCACTGCTCTGCAGATCAGAAAATAGTCTTCAGAGGGTGAAGTGCAGTCAGGGTTTTCTGAGCTGTTAGTTTCTATCATTAATATAGTTTGTCATTCAACTTATAAACTTATCTGTCTAACCCTCCCCCCTGTGCTAGTCTTTAGGGAAAAAAAGTCATCTCTTGGTTAACCCAGAACGGAGAGTGTGTATGTCTGTTATATTGGTTGAGAGGTCAGCAGATATTGTCCATCAAATTTAGGTTACATTTTTTTTCTTTAATTTTTATTATATCTTGGAATATAGTTGATTTACAATATTGTGTTGGTTCCAGGTGTACAGCAAAGTGATTCAGTTATATATATACATACATACATTCTTTTTCAGATTTTTTTTCCATATAATTGGAAAATTTGAGAAATTTCCTGTGCTATACAGTAGGTCCTTGTTGACTTACTGTATAGCACAGGACCTATACAGTAGGTCCTACATACATATAGTAGTATGTATGTGTTAATCCCAAACTCCTAATTTATCCCTCTGCACTTCTTTTCCCCTTGGTACAGGTTACATGCTCTTAATCCCTGTACTAGTCGTTGATTGCTGAGTAACAGATTACCCCAAACATAGCAACTTCAAACAACAAACATTATTACACACAGTTCCCTCAGGTCAGCAATCCAGGATCAGCTTAGCTGCATGGTCCAAGTTGCAGCCAGGCTATCCACCAGGGCCATAGGAATCTGAAGACTCGACCAGGGCTGGAGGATCTGCTTACAAGCCGTCATGTGGTTGCTGGCAGATCACAGTTGCTTGCTGGCTTCTTTTCCAGGCCACACAGGACTCTTTTTAGTAACTATTCATGGTATGGCAGCTGGCGTCTCTCAGATCAGGGGACAAAAATGGAAGCTGTAGGCTTTTATAGCCTAATTATGGAAATGACATGCCATCATCTCTGGAGTAGTGGAGGAGGAGATATACAAGGGCATAAATACAAGAAGGCTAGGGTCAGTGGAGCACCCCAGAGACTGATGACCATAGTCATCTAATGTTTTCATCTCTATTCAAGATTCTTCATCTGAAGGGTTATTTTAACTCACAGTTAATCTTGAGTGTGGAAATATATATCCATCAGTGTACTTTCTTAAACTGCACTGGTGTGTTAACAACGTTTTATATCTCTACTGTTCTTCCATTTACTTGGATAAAACTAAAAATTGCCTTACATTCAAAGGAGATCCTGCATTTTTTTAACTTATCATCCTTCCTAGTACCTGCAGAACATTTGGGGTTCTTGTAAACCTTCACTAAGTAGAGTAAAAGAGAAGAATTTAAATATTGCTTAATACAGAGAGTCAGATGTTTGGCTAATTCCAGTGAAAATTTTCTTTCTCAGAATTTTTTGCAGATAACTTGGGTGATTTCCTCATTTTTCTCCGTCGCTTTGCCGATGACATCTTGGAGACATCGGCAGATTCCTTGGAACATGTCCTTCATTTTATCACCATTTTCACTGGAAGCATAGAAAGGTGACGTGCTGAAAGCGTGGCTCTGTCACAGTGTAGAGCTGTGAAACATTCAGAAGACTTCTAAGCCAAGAAATAAACAAGCCTGAATCATAAGGGGTTGCCTTCAGAAGTTGTGTTAACATTAATGAATCACCTGACTATCCTTATGAGTAGCCCAAAATCCCATACTTGAGAGGCATAATAAACAAAGGACTTTGCCCACAGAGAATTTGAACCTGCATATAAGGTACCAGATGGGAATTCCCCTGCTAGTCCCTGGTTAAAATACTTAACCTTCATGCCAGAGAACTTGCCAGGCACTGATGATCTTCTAATGTCTGATAACAAAGTTTGCTCTACAGTCCTGAATTGGATGAGCAGTAAACTTGGGTAAATGCTCTCTGATCTCAAGACTTACATTCACAGCTTCTAGTCCTCTTTCCTGGAGAAGGCGATGGCACCCCACTCCAGTACTCTTGCCTGGAAAATCCCATGGACGGAGGAGCCTGGTAGGCTGCAGTCCATGGGGTCAACAAGACTCGGACACGACTGAGTGACTTCACTTTCACTTTTCACTTTCATGCATTGGAGAAGGAAATGGCAACCCACTCCAGTGTTCTTGCCTGGAGAATCCCAGGGACAGGGGAGCCTGGTGGGCTGCCATCTATGGGGTCACACAGAGTTGGACACGACTGAAGTGACTTAGCAGCAGCAGCAGCAGCAGTCCTCTTTCCCAGAAGAAGATGCTCACTGACCTGTAGAGTTGCTTCTCTGATTTCCTGGTGGTGGTAGACCAAAGGAAACAATGTGTACGTAAGTGAGAATTTTCTGCACAGAGCCACAGTCCCCTGAGCTGTGTAGGGGAGATGCAGATAGAACCCACTCCTCCACTGAACTGAACGGGCCTAGTGAGAAATTCTAAACCAACAAGTGTTAGGCACACCTGGTATGCATTGTAAATAATGTAGAATAATTAATTATATCCTGGTCCTTACCCCCAGAAAGCCTGGAAAGGCAAGTTTATCCCAGGTGAAGCTGTCAGAGAATAGTAAACAGTAAGTAATACATTATTAAAGAGAAATAAACAGAAAGGCAGAGCATTAAATAAAAACTTACATACTCACCCTCATTATTGGTAAGCTGTGATCTTAAGAACTGAATGGTGTACTCTGCATATCCCCAAGAAAGTGACAGACTCAAAACTGCTCAGTACTGTTTTCCCCTGTAACTCTCTGTACAGATATTATATGATGATATGATGTTTTGATTCCTCATGTGGAGAAAAACAGTTATAAATTTGGGAGTAAAGTTTTCTGCTTGCTCAGTTTGCTTTCTGCCCTATTCATAGGATGAAGAATCCCCACCTAAGGGCCAAACTGGCTGAGGTGTTGGAAGCAGTGATGCCCCACATGGATCAGACCCCAAATCCTTTAGTATCCAGTGTCTTCCATCGGAAACGTGTGTTCTGCAACTTTCCCTATGCATCCCACCTTGCAGAAGCTCTCATCAAGGTCTTTGTAGACATTGAGTTTACAGGTAAAGCAATCTAGAACCAAGAAACTAATGCATTGCTTAATCAGTTTTTAAATGGAAAATACCATAAGCCATCATTTACTGAATATCTACCATGTGCTACCTTGATGCTAAGTGCTTTTTTCACAGTGTTTCCTTGTCACCACCTTGTCAGAATTTCCTTGTCAAAAATACAGGAAAGTTTTACTGTATTATCCCTGTTTCCCTGTGAAGACATGGATACTCAAAAAAGATTATTTGTTTATGTCATACAACTAAGTGGTAGAATCAGATCTATCTCACTTTAAAAAAGAAAGACATATACTCTTAATAACTTTACTATATTTTTTGATGAACTTCCCTGGTGGCTCAGACAGTAAAGTGTCCGCCTACAATGTGGGAGACCAGGTTCAATCCCTGGGTTGGGAAGATTCCCCTGGAGAATTAAATGGCAACCCACTCCAGTACTCTTGCCTGGAAAATCCCATGGATGGAGAATTCTGGTAGTCTACAGTCCATGGGGTCGCAAAGAGTCAGACATGACTGATGGCTATCCAATTAAAACCTGAGTCTGTATATTTTTATTGCCTCAAAATTACAGAATGGTGAAGAGTAAGACAGTGTGCTGATTGACATACTCTTTTACCTTGTCCAGACAGTCTTAACTCTCCTACTTTGTTAGATTAAGAATAACAGCAGGAAACATTGCCTAATTTCTCTCATGGCCTTTTGAGCTCTAACCTTGAGATGCTGTGTTTGAGTTAAGCATTACCCCATCTCAACCAGTAAACAAGATAGCAAAGCAGTTATTTAAGACCCCTTTAAAGGGAATGTCCTACCATCCGGTGATAAATACAGTTAACATTAAAGAGATAATTTAGCATTTTACTGACTGCTTTTCTGTATTAGAATGCGGACTTTGTTACTTGCTCACCTCTGAGACTTCGTTTCCTCATTTATAAAATGGGGTTGAAGTGATGATTGAGATAGTGTATGTAAATTTTAATTATATATATATACATATATATATATAAGAAGTTGCACAATGAACACTGCAATTATTTTATGGCCACTACAACTCTTTGGTTGTAATACTAGAGGATGAATTATAAAATAATTATTTATTTGGCTGCTCAAGGTCTTAGTTGTGGCTTGCAGGATCTTCAGTCTTTGTTGTGGCGTGTGGAATCTTTAGTTGCAGCATGCAAACTCTTAATTGAGGCATGTGGGATCTAGTTCCCTGACCAAGGAATGAACCTGGGCCCCCTGCCTTGAGAATGCAGTCTTAGCAGTGGGCCACCAGGGAAATCCCAAGGGTGAATTATAATAACTTTTATTTTCTGAGAAAGTAGAAGTTGAAAAAGATTTAAGAGACTTGCATTAAGTGGACCCAGAAGGAAAACCGAAGTCTTCTGACTCCAAATCCCACACTCCTCCTTTATTATTATGACCCAGCCTGTAGAGCTCTAGTGGTACCTTTGGCATGTCAAAAGCTGTACAAGCCTCAGATTTTCAGCTCCTGGCCTGATTTTTCAGAGTAATCAGGACCCAGTTGGCCCCAGAGCTGGGATGTTATCCATGAAGAATGTGGGGATTACTTTAGTGGCCCATACTGCACGTGGCTGTCACTGCCACAATGGCTAGCTCAGAGGCCTCATTCAGAGTCAGATAAGCACTCTATGTTTGGATGTGAAAGCATTTGTTTCCCTTGGCTTTTATTTTGCAGCGCAGTCCTCATCCTTTTCTGAGGTCTATATCCTTTATATCTGTCTCCCTCTTGTTCTATCGATAAGGAAATAAGTAAACACTTGGCTACAACTCTAGATCTTTCTAAACTCCCAGGACTGGCTTTACCAGTATCCTTAACACATTCAGAATTTTCTAAAAATGGCTACACATAGACATAGTGCTTCCCCAGTGGCTCAGAGATAAAGAATCCACCTGCCAGTGCAGGAGACACAGGTTCAGACCCTGGGTCAGGAAGATCCCTTGGAGAGAGAAATGTCAACCCACTCCATCTTTCTTGCCTGGGAAATCCTATGGACAGAAGAGCCTGGTGGGCTACAGTCTGTGGGGTCACAAAGAGTTAGATAGGATTGATATCCGTCTGTCTGCACATAGACATAAGCTCGTATTCTTTCTCTAATGGCACTGGCTTTGCTGATGTTTTGCTCTACCTTACTCCAGGAGACCCCCATCAGTTTGAGCAGAAGTTTAATTACCGCCGCCCCATGTATCCCATCCTCAAGTACATGTGGGGAACAGATATCTATCGAGAGAGCATTAAGGTGAGAGTGTTTTTGGTGAAAACAAAACTGAGTTATCTTCACTGCAGATAAGCCCCATTGGGTTGTGATTCAAGACTAAACTGGTTTTCTCTTGGGCTGGGTCTTACAGGATTTGGCTGACTATGCCTCTAAGAATTTAGAAGCCATGAATCCCCCACTTTTCCTCCGCTTTCTTAACCTGCTAATGAATGATGCCATCTTCCTTCTGGATGAAGCCATACAGGTAAAACAAACAGATTTAACTGCTCTTATACCATCATACATACTTTTTACCTCTTAGTCATAACAGAGCAATCCTCATGCCCCAAGTACCTGTCTTGGACACCAAAATTTTGAAAGTAGTAATGTACTGCCAACCTTGCCGTTTTAATTTGATAGATATTCTTCCATTAGAGACCAAGATCAAGGGTCATCGAAGCCTTACGAGCTAGGATGAGATTTTGGCAGAGTGGAAAAGAAAGTGTGAAAGAAAGGCCAGACTGGCCCAACTAATCAGTCCAGCACTACAGAAAGAAATCAGAGAATCTTCATTCAGTTAGTGACTTTCAGCTTTCTTCCATTGCAGGACATTGGTAACAGTGACCAACTAAAGCAATGATCCTTACCCCTCTTTCCTAAAAGACTCTGACTTTTATGCCACTATTTGAAAAAAGTCTCTGGTTTGGGTAAATTTTTTCACATAGAGACTCCAAATCATCAGTATTTTTCGTTTGTGCACTGCTTCCCAAATCTTTAGCTCTATCTGAAACATGAGTTTTACTACATACACCAGAGGCCACTCAGCTCCTTCAGCTTAACCATCTCTTATGGAGCTGCTACTTGCTCCTATAAAAATTCCCTTTATCTGCAACAGATGTAAGACAGGGCAGTGACCCAGAGGGAGACAGAGCAGGTAAGTCATGAGGGTAGCCTGTCAGATAGATAGCCCACACTGGCCTCATGTTGATTAGTGGTCTCCCAGTAACTTGTATTTAAATTGTGAAAAAATGCTCCTGCTTTGATCATAATCCCATACTTGAAGATTTTTAGATCTGTTGCCTTAGAAAACAAGTCCTATAATAAATAGACCTTTCTCGGCAAAAGCTGTATAACAGAACAGATGACACAGATGGCATCTCCATGGGACTATAAGCATAACATGCTTGCTGCAACAGCAAGAGTGATGAGAAATAGAGGGTTTTAAATATTTATGGTTCTCCTTCCAGACATCTTGCATATTTGATAGAGCTTTGTTTTTTCTTTTCTTTTTTTTTTTTCAACTAAAGATAGATAACTTTTAATGTAAGCAAAATGTTACAAAATTTTTTAAAATTAAAGTCATCATCTGATTTTCACAACACATGTACAGAAATTTGCAAACTTTCTGTACAGAGAAGTATAACCTCTACTCTTGAGCGAGGCGTTCAATGACACGTCGATAATCTTCCACGAGTTCCTGAAAGCTTTCTTCCAGCTGTTCATGTTGCATGCTTATTTCTATCTGGTTCATCTGGTTTGTCCGTTCTTCCGGTCTGAGACATTTTCTCATTTTAGCAAGATCTCTCTGTTTTTTCTTGTATGGGCTAATTAGTCTTCTTTTAATATCCAGTCTATAGCTTCTGTATTGTTCAGCATCACTCATGTCAGTTACCAGTAGTCGAAGAATTTCATAAACCCGTCTAGCATGTTGCTTATTTATTTTGAACTTCTGTTGAGCCTCTATTGCCATATCTTCACTGAATCCTAACTTTTCCCGGGAAAAACAGGGCAAATCTTGACAAACTTCACAAGCACCAAGTCTCTCAATTTCACATAGCTTTTGGATGGATCTTCCGCTGTAATATCAAGAACAGAAGGAGATGCAATGTAGTATCTATGAACTGTTTCAAGTAGTTGAGCACCATGGCCTTGACCTTGAAATGGAGTCAATATCAGCATTTGACTTACACGTGGCCGGGTTTTGTCTGGGTACACATAGTAATTATAGACTGTCATGTAGCCTACGGTCGCAAAGAGTGTAGCTCCATCCTTATACTTCTCAAATACTAGAAAGTAGTGCCATCTTTCATCATCCACGTCAATAAAGCTAGCAGTTTCAATAAACCACATCAAAAAGGTCTGAAGCCTTTCATGATATTCTCGAAAGCCTCTACATGTCATGTCAGCCTTATAAATCTGAAAGGTAAAGTTTTCTCCTCCTGTTGGACTGAGAACAGAGTATGTGTGAAGTAAGGTTCCAAATGGCTTGAAATCAGCTTCTTTTTCCAGCAACGAAAGAAAATCATTCGTGTTTGTGCAAAATCCAGGTGGAATGATTTGTCTAATTTTCCCCTCAACATCATCTGCCTCTACACAAAGTTCTCATCAACTTTAGATGCATATTCCACACGGAACATTGTTGATAGGCTATCAGCAATATAATATAACAAGATCTTCAGACCCTTGTAACCAAAAGCAGTTTCATCATCCCCAAAGAGTTGATGGGTATACTCAGGAAAGAAAGTTCTAATGTCATTCTCAAGATCTTCAGGAAAACGAACTAATTTCAGTTCAATTGCTGTGTTGGTGTTACATTTGTACTCAGCCAGTTTCTTCTCAACTGCACTCTTGTATTCAACCAAAAACTTCTCCATAGCACCAAATCCTAAGAAACAGGATTTTAAAAAGACTAGTTGGAAGTGATTTAATTAATCAAACCCGCCATTTCCGAGCTGCGAGCACCCCGAGCTTTGTTTTTTCATAAGCAGTTTTGGGGGGTGGTTTTGTTTTCCTTCTTTCAGGACGGGGTCAGCCTTTTTTCCCTGTAGCCTGTTTGCTTTTATCAATGTTTCATATACTGTTTATCCTCCTTTCTGTTTCATAGACTATAATATTTCCAGGGGAATAACCCATTACTCTCCCCAGACTGAAACAATGTTTCCACAGTTTCTTTTTAAAAAAATTTTTTAAAGGCTGTGCCATGCGGCATGTAGGATCTTAGTTTCCAAACCAGGAACCCATGGAAGCACAGAACCTTAAACAATGGACCACCAGGGAAATCTCTCCACAATTTCTTTTTAAACTTAATAAAGCCTCCTGTCTCTTCTGTAGTCCTTGGTTTTCCCAGCTTAGTGGACTAGATTTTAAATAGGACCTCTTACATATCATCTTCCTTTCAATACGCTTTGTCCTCTGATCCATTCCACCTCTGCTTTCTGTAGTATTTGAGCAAGATAAAGATTCAGCAAATTGAGAAGGACCGAGGTGAATGGGACAATCTGACTCCAGAAGCCCGAAGAGAGAAGGAGGCTGGCCTACAGATGTTTGGACAGTTAGCACGTTTCCATAACATCATGTCCAATGAAACAATCGGTACCCTCGCGTTTCTGACATCAGGTAAAGACACAACACACTGCTTTCCCCAAAAATGCAGTGGTTAAGATCTGCTTCAGTTGAGGGATCAGCCCCACTGAGGCTCTGGTGACCATATCCTCCTCCACAGTCTGAGAGGAAGTGAATCACTAGAGAAGCTTCAGAAAGAATGTTGCCCATTGTTGACATGGAAATGAGGAAATGGTCACCCTCACACAGCTGCCAGAAAGCATAAGTTAGTGTCATTTTTCTTGAGGACAACATAGCCATATAAATATATCTGGGGGTGTTTGTGTTAACTTGAAAAAATATCCTTGAACTCTGGTTAAATGTGGTAGATCAGAGACATAAAATTTATCTCCACTCCCTCTGTAGCTCCACTATTCAGTTCAGTAGCCACTCACAACATGAGTCTGTCAAGCATTTAAACTGCAGCTAATCAGAAATGAGCTGTGCTGTAAGTAGAAAATACACACTGCAAAACTTTGTATCTAAAAGTAAAAACTTCCATTAATAATTTATATTGGTTATATATGAAATGGGGGCATCCCTGATGGCTCTGATGGTAAAGAATCGCCCTGCAATGCAGGAGACCTGCGTTGGGAATATCCCCTGGAGAATCCCACTCCAGTATTCTTGCCTGGAAAATTGTGGACAGAGGAGCCTGGCGGGCTACAATCCATGAGGTCACAGAGTTAGACATAACTGAGTGACTAAGCACACACACACACACGAAATGACAACCAAGGATCACCAGGCATTTGAGAAAATCCTCTTAACACAAATAATAGCTGAAAACACCTTCAGATATCTTTAGAAGTCTCAGAGGGATGAAAGAAGATACAGCATACCTAAGACAAGGACAAAGAGGCAATACCAGAGATTATCCAAAGAACAAGTTGAAGAAATACAACTTAAGAAATTTTGAAAAGTCAGTAGGACAGTTAGAAAATAAATTCAAGGAACTCTTCAATGAAAGCAGAACAGGAAAAAAAAAAAAAGGTGGAAATTAGAAGAGAAAGAAGAAAATATCAATCTAGAAAGTCTCAAAAGAGAAAAATGAAAGGGAGTGAAGAAATAATACCCTCCAAATTCCCCAAAACTAAGAGGTTCTAAATCAAAAGGAGCCCCCAAGTGCCCAACACAGGGAATCTTTAAGACCCCCACACTAAGGTATATCATTGAGGTATTTTAGAAAATCAGGGTAAAGAGATCTTAAAAGGTCCCCGAGAAAAATCAGGTAATGTGCAATGGTTTAAGCGTCAAAATGTCTTCGAATATCACAACAGTGACATTTGAAGCTGTAACACAGTTCTGATGGAAAATTATCTTTTCAGCCTAGAATTCTATAGCCAGCAAACCGTCAGTCCTGTTTGAGGGTAAATGTAAGGAAATTTTCAGAGGTGACGATATCAAATTTACTTCAGTGTACCCTTTCTTGAGAAGCTACAGAGAGATAAACATACTCCGTCAAAATGAAGGAGGAAAGTGGAATCTCATAAGAGAGATGCAAAGGAAGTTCCCAGGCTGATGGTGGAGGTAGCTTGTGTGACCACCACACTATAGGCCTATAAAATTGGAGTCCAGATTGGAGTGATGAATGGAAACTTCGAAAAAACATCTCTAAAAACTGTTTTTTAGAATTCTGCATTTCTGGTGGAGAATTTAGAAAGATTTAATGATAGGTACTCTGAAAGTAAGCAAAAAAATGATTAAAATTTTTATTAAAAGTATACCCACTCAGCTCACTAGAGAGGAAATGGCAACCCACTCCAATATTCTTGCCTAGAGAATCCTGTGGACAGAGGAGCCTGGTGGGCTGCTGTCCATAGGCTTGCACAGAGTCGGACATGACTGAAGCAACTCAGCATGCATGCCTGCCTTGGAGAAGGAAATGGCAACCCACTCCAGTATTCTTGCCTGGAGAATCCCAGGGACAGAGGAGCCTGGTGGGCTGCCGTCTATGGGGTCGCACAGAGTCAGACACCACCCCAGTGACTTAGCAGTAGCAGCACTGTCCGCTGAAACAAGTTACAGAACAAAGAGGCCTCTACCCCAGTTCCCAAGAAGTATCTTGAGTGTGAAGTCTCTGAGTTGGGAGTTGTTAGGGGAAACACATTGACTGAACTGCCTACCCTGGCCAGGCACCATAGTAGCGATTAGCGTGAGTTATTTTATGACAGGAGGTCCTGGTAAGGAGCATGGAACTAAACGACCACCAACCGGAAGAATTTGAGAAAGGTCAAAAGGAGATGCCACGTGCCCTACCCCCTCCAAGAATCCTTCTCCCTGGCATCCATCTTGGCTAAGCAATGCATGTGCCACCAGGAAGGACCCTGAGTCAGAATGATGGGCCAGAGAAAACCCAGGAACTAATCTCATCACCATAAAACCTGAGACTGTGAGCCACATGGCAGAGCAGCCGTCCTGGGTTCCCTTACCCTCCTGCTCTCCGCCCATGCACCCCTTTCCAAGTATCTTGCTAGATCAGCAAAAAAAAAGGTATGTATGTATATATGTGTGTGTATATATATATATATATTTATTATTATTATTATTACTTTATATAATTTTTAGAATACTGTGTGGCTCTGTTGTAAGTGATATTTTCACACTCTTAATGAAAAATCTAAATTATTTCTCCAAAGATCTGTTTATATATTAGGGAAATTTATATTAGGAGAAGAGGGACAAGAATATGAACTAAACTCTCACCAGTAGTAGAGTCAGTATATAATGACTAAAATGGAAAAATTAAGAACCAGCAATACTAAACAAGCTGTACTCTACTTGGCTTGTTGCACTTGGCATGTATGTAATTATTTTGGAATTAGTGACCTAGCAGTCAGTTTCTTACAAATTCGTTATAGGATATAATAAGTCTAAAAGGTGTATGTATACACACTGAAGTTCATTAATTAGTATAATACTTTTAGCAGGAAAATATTTAAAACAATCATAATATCCAGCAACAAAGACAGAGTAAATAAATAATTCATGGTGCAATCATATTGGTGGTTGTTGCTGCTGCTGCTGCTAAGTCGCTTCAGTCGTGTCCGACTCTGTGCGACCCCACAGCCCACCAGGCTCCCCCATCCCTGGGACTCTCCAGGCAAGAAGACTGGAGTGGGTTGCCATTTTCTTCTTCAATGCATGAAAGTGAAACGTGAAAGTGAAGTCGCTCAGTTGTGTCCGACTCTTCGTGACCCCATGGGCTGCAGCCCACCAGGCTCCTCCATCCATGGGATTTTCCAGGCAAGAGTACTGGAGTGGGGTGCCATTAAGGGTATAAATCATCACTGTCCTGTAGCACCTTATATGATTGTTGTTTATTTGCTATGTCATGTCCAACTCTTTACTGCCAATGTAGCCAACAAGGCTCCTCTGTCCATGGAATTTCCCAGCCAAGAATACTAGAGTAGGTTGCCATTTCCTTTTCCAGGGGATCTTCCCAACCCAGGGATCAAACTCACCTCTCCTGCTTAGGAGGCAGATTCTTTTCCACTGAGCCACCTGGGAAGCCGACTTTATGTGATAGAAATGTGTAACTCTGTACTGTCCAATACCACCGCTACTGGCCACACGTGACCATTGAACACTTGCTATGTGGCTAGTGTACCTGAGAAACTGGAGTGTTCTACTTAGTTGTGGTTAATTTAAATAGCCACATGTGGCTCGTGGCTGCCATGTTGGACAGCACAGGAACCTATAAATGTAAGATATTTATGATACTGTTAATGAAAAAAGAGTATATATAACATGATAATCACTTTGTTTTAAAAATGTATATGTGTGTAAATATGGACAGAAAAGCTAGGACATATTAGCAAAATGTAACTAGTGTTTACTCTGAGTGGTTGTTTTTGTATTTTGTTTGCTTTGCTTATCTAATATTTTCTAATATTACTGCAGTGAAAATGTATTTCAAAAAAAGCAGTCCCCAGAGGTCTCTAAGTAAAACTCTATGCCATGCTATGCTAAGTCACTTCAGTCGTGTCCGACTCTGTGTGACCCCCTAGATGGCAGCCACCAGGCTCCCCTGTCCCTGGGATTCTCCAGGCCAGAACACTGGAGTGGGTTGCCATTTCCTTCTCCAATGCATGAAAGTGAAAAGTGAAAGCGAAGTCGCTCAGTCGTGTCCAACTCTTAGAGACCCCATGGACTGCAGCCTACCAGGCTCCTCCATCCATGGGATTTTCCAGGCAAAAGTACTTGAGTGGGGTGCCATTGCCTTCTCCGAGTAAAACTCTAGGACACAGTAAATTGAAGATTTCTAGTGGATTGGGTTTTCACAGGCTTTGGCTTTTTTTCCAGAGATCAAGTCCCTCTTTGTGCATCCTTTCCTGGCCGAGCGCATCATCTCCATGCTGAACTACTTCCTGCAGCACCTGGTTGGCCCCAAGATGGGGGCCTTAAAAGTCAAGGATTTCAGTGAATTTGACTTCAAACCCCAGCAGCTCGTTTCAGATATCTGCACCATCTACTTAAATCTTGGGTACCTAAAATTTAAATGGGGCAGGCCAGAGGGTTTGCTCATGTTTTAACTGGGGGTTTTACTAATAGAATGAAATAACTAGCTGGTAATTATGTGGAAGTAGAAAAGATTTGTTTCTAGTTGGCTGACTAAGTAGTCTTCTGCAGTTTTAAATCATGAGATTTCGTATGACCTGTGGGATGTTATTTAGAATTTCCAGTATTCTGCCTTGATCTGTTCAAAGATAAACTTTACTAATTGTTTCATTGTTTGGAAAAGCAGTACTTTTCTTTTTTTTTTTAAACCAGTATATTTTTATGGTCACCGGATACTTAATAAGACTTCCTTCCTAAAAATTAGAAGAGATCATTCTATAACAAAAGAACATTCATGATACCTAAGTGATGGGGAACTTTGTTCCTCAAGCCCTCCGTTATTGCCCTCTTTGATCTACCCTCTGATGCTTAGTTTCTTTCTGATTCTGACCTTCCAGGGATGAGGAGAATTTCTGTGCCACTGTGCCCAAGGATGGCCGTTCCTATTCCCCAACTCTCTTTGCACAGACAGTCCGAGTCCTGAAGAAAATAAATAAGCCTGGGAATATGATTGTAGCTTTCAGCAACTTAGCAGAGAGAATCAAGGTGAGGAGGATAATTTGCTTATTAACATGTTCAATAAAAATCATGTTGTCAACTCAGCTGTTTTGCTTTTTACCCAACTTTATGGGGGAAAAGCATTGTATTGAGAAAATATAAATGAATGAATCCTCCTGGCCAGTCGATAAGTAAAACGACCATATTCTTTAATAGTAATATTCTTTTCAATATGAAGGGGAGCACAGAAAAATAAGCTTCTGCTAAAAGAATTAACAGATTTTTAATAGGTTGTTTTTATGAAAACTTCTCTGTACAAGGTTACCAATAGATTTGAAAATCTGTGATATTAACGCAGAACTTTTTAGAATAGAATTCAAGATTAGTAGTTTCTAGTCATTGATTTTTATTGATTTTTCTCTGTTCTCTGTAAATGGCTTATATAGGAATAGCCATACATTTTAAACATTAAAATACTATATTGTACTCAGCTAATTCCTTTGGTGGAAGCAGCTTCATTAACAATTACGAAAAAGGAAAAATTATGGCAGAGTCTAATGGAAAACCTTCCTAATTGATAACAGTCTTCCCTTCATTGAGTTACTTTTTTATTGAATTGGGCTTCATCTTTGCCTAGAGCTTAGGTAGATGGATCCCTGAGGAGCTAGCGTCATGAAGGAATCAAATGCTGAAGGCACTTTTAAATTCCTACACCTGTTTGTACCTAAAACCAGAAACTGCTTTTCATACACACACTGCATGAATGGCTCTGTAATTATGCAAATAAGAACCCCTGCAACCTCGCATCCCCTTACAACAGAGCTGTTGTCGGAAGTATGGATGTTGTCTGTGGTGTTTTGTTTTGTTTTGTTCCCTGTTAACACTTAAACTCATTTCCAGTCATGACCACTAGCAGCTGAGCCAAACTGAAGATTCAGAGTTGGGGCTAAATGTTAAATTTGCTCCTATAATATCCATCTTGGCTTGTTTAGACCATAAAGTTAAAAATTATTCCTATCTCTGTACAGGGTTATTAATGACCCCTTAAGACTAGGGAATCATCACGGAGCATTTTGAACTCAGCTGCTTCTGTTAATTCCCCCTAACTGGCTGGTTCTTACGCTCAGTCCCTAGCAGACCTCCAACAGCAGGAAGAGGAGACCTATGCTGATGCCTGCGATGAGTTCCTGGACCCCATCATGAGCACACTGATGTCTGACCCTGTGGTGCTGCCGTCCTCCAGAGTGACTGTGGACAGATCCACCATTGCCAGACATTTGCTCAGGTGAGCCAGCCCCCAGAAGCAGCCTCAGGAGTACACATGTACCTTTGTCTGCTGTCATCTTTTTCTCCCACTGCAGTACTGTGCACCCAGTAGGTACCCCAGATTGTTTGTTTATTAACGTGCTGTGTGGAGGAGGCATTTTGGTGGAAGTATATCACTTGATTGTTAAGGATGTCAACATCTCCGATATAAGACACTCTGTTAAGAAATGCTGGTGCTAACCTTACCTCTTCTTCCTCAAGGAAATAATTCCTATCAATATTTATTAGAAAATATGTCAACCTGGAGTATAAGTTGATTTGAAATTGTGGCTCTGCTAGTAAAGAATCCACCTGCAGTGTGTGGGAGACCTGGGTTCAATCCCTGGATTGGGAAGATCCCCTGGAAAAGGGAAAGGCTACCCACTCCAGTATTCTGGCCTGGAGAATTCCATGGACTGTATAGTCCATGGGATCGCAAAGAGTCAGGCACGACTGAGCAACCTTCACTTTCACTTTTAGTTGTAAAAATATAAAAGACAGGTTATTGGGTTTTTTTTTTTTTAATTCAGGTTTTACACTCATCATATGGGTGTACCGACATTCTGCTCCAGCTGTTAGACTCAGCCATGGTGACTTCAAGTTTTCCTCAGCCTATCTTCTCTAAGTACAACATTAGATAGAAATGGGTCCTGAGAGACTCTGCCTATTTAAAATGAAGTTATATAAGCTGACCAGATCTAGGGAAATAATATTTTTTAAATATTGGAAAAAAGGATGTTTTGCTTGATGGTTTGTGATTAAGCACTCACTATATGCATGATGCTGTGCTGGGCAGTATGTCTTTTCCAAAGTGTCACTGAGAATTTATATTTTTATTTTGGCTTCAGAATACAGAAAGAAGATATATTAGCCTTTAAAATATGTTATAAATCATCTTACCTGGGAGGAAGCCATAATCTGCATTAGTTGAAGAGCAGTCGGTTAACTAAATCAAGTGTCAGTCTACAAAGCTTTATCCTTTAACGTCTTATACTGTTTCAGGAGTCTGTCACTAAAACTCCAAACAGCTCTTTATGCTGACATGATTGTACAGGGTCTCTGTCTTAGGGAAATGGAATCAAATACCATCTGAAGAGTGGGGCTTCCCTGGTGGCTCAGATGGTAAAACATCTGCGTACAATGCAGGAGCCACAGGTTCGATCCCTGGGTCAGGAAGATCCCTTGGAGAAGGGAATGGCTACCCACTCCAGTATTCTTGCCTGGAGAATTCCATGGACAGAGGAGCCTGGCAAGCTACAGTTCATGGGGTCACAAAAAGTCAGACACAACTGAGCAGCTAACATACACACACACACACACACACACACACACACACACCCCCACCCACCCCATCTGAAGAGCATTGTTGAGATAATGTTTGTTAAGCAGAGAGACAAAGTAAATAAATAATCTGCAAAGAAACCTCTTCCGAATCACTCTCTCTCTTATCTCATTCTTTCTAACCTCAAGCTGGCACTTGATTCAGAATCAGAGTAATACCCTCTAGCTTCAGTCTCAGGGTGAGATGCCCAGGTGTTCTGTTTTTGGCTGAGGATGTGAGAACTTACAGAAATAACCCCGTCTCCCTTTTTCTCTTTGTCCCAGTGACCAAACAGATCCCTTTAACCGTAGTCCCCTCACCATGGACCAGATCCGGCCAAACACAGAACTAAAAGAAAAAATCCAACGGTGGCTCGCAGAGAGGAAACAACAACAGAAGGAGCAACTTGAATAAATGCTATGACCTAAGCAAACCAAAAACCAACCCCAGAGTGTAGATAAACAATTGTGGTTTCTCTCTTTCTGGTTCTGTTCCTTTCCTTTTTCTTGCCTTTTATTTTTATTTTTATTTTTTTTTCCTCTTTACTGAATTAGAGAACTGCTCTTGCTCAAATTATGATAATTAAAATTCCTAAGAACTTTACAATGCACCTGGCTTACAGGAAATTATACTTCTTATAGCATCACCACATTTAGAAATCACTAATTTTTACCTTTTGTTATCTCTTCCTGTTCCTTCTCCCTTTTCCTTCCTTAAATTATATTAACTTCAGCTATTAAAACCTCCCACCTCCTTACTATTTCTTCTCCAAGAACTGCTCAAACATCTTTGGTGAGCACTGCTTTTAAGTATATGATATCACATATTTCAGTGACAGCTGGTATCAGAAAGTCCTGTGTTATCAAGGTACTTACTAGTCTTCATGACCCAGACTTCAGCCCCTTTCCTTGTTACAGCTCTACACTGTTACGGAATAACTTTTTATATAAAAGCAGATACCTTGATGTTTGAGTAGATTTTTTTAATAAGATGACAGATGAGATGAAAATAGGAATCTTACGCAACTTCGGTGTGTAGCTCTCAGTTTTGTGTTCTCTTCTAACTCAGAGATACCTCGGAGGGCAAACACTCCTCCATGGAGTTGTCATTACACAGGAAACTTAGCCCTATAATATTTTTAGGAGGATTGGGAGAACAAATTTGCAGTTTTGACACTTTATTCAGAAAACTCCAAGGTGAAAAAAGAAGGCTGTTGGGGCCCTTTTTGTTTACTGGAAATTAAGGACCAGGCTTGTGTAGAAAAGTTAGGCAACAATTATTATAACCATGAGACATGTCATTTCAAGACACTAATATCAGCAGTGTATCTCAGTGTGTGTGTATATATAGCTACACACACACACCATGTACTTTTTTATATTGGCCTAGTGTAATACAGAGAACCACTTTATATTGTCTCTTCCGTGGTAAGATGTATGCAGTATGTGGCCGTGTTTACTAACATTTACTCTAGACAGAATTCTGAGACTGTAAAATGTATATAGTTCATGTTCGGTTGGACTTATGACCTGATAAGAGCTGCTTCTAACTCAGCCTTAGGTCATCAATTAACAGAATAGGAATTTGAGCACAACCGTGTCCACAAGCCATTTTAAATATCCACTTAGCCCTAAACAGTTATTTAGCAGGTGGATGGGCCCCTCACTTTACAAGTTGAGCTTGAGCTCCCTACTAAATCATGCAGCTTAACATGCCGAGTAAGTCTCATTCCCCTATGGACTGTCTATACCAGTATCCCTCTAAACCCGAAAATACAACTAACAAGAGTGATATGATCTAGAAGTAGAGGTCATTGCTTCACTTCAAGGACATTATTGTTAACCATAGCCTCTTTCAAATAAGATGGTAGTTTTATGGTAATCCAATACAAGTTGTTATAAGCAGTCCTTGATGTGTTTTTGATGGTTCCAGCAGGAAACTCTGAAGTTAGAGGGCATCCCACACTAGATAAAAAGTGGATGTTGCCTGTCACTGTGCTTATAAATGAAAAAGGCAGTCCAGGACTCTCACAAATACTAGAACGTATGATAGTAAATCAGTGTGTTCCCTGGGCCTCTAAGGCACAGGTTGACAGGATTTGTTTATTTTCTGAAAATGAGCTTCATTTCCTATTTATTATCTTCTACTTCTCTGAGAATGAACTGTATAAAATAAGCTTCAATCTACTTGCATTTATCTTCTAAACCCAATAAAATAGGATATTTTTACTTTTAAAAGAAGTGAGGAAAAGACCAGAGTTTTATAGGAGAAAGGAAGGAAAAAACGGGCACAAAACCTCAGAAGGCAGCTGTTCCCAGCAGCTTTCTAGTTAACAACCTTATGCTGCCTCTTGTATCTGTGTCTGTATTCCACTTCTGTATTAAGTCTTCAGATTGTAAGTCTTTTCTGGCAATTTTTTTTTTAAAGCTCTTTTCCTAAAACTTTTTATGAGTGGCTATGGCACCATGAATGCTGCTGAATATCTTTAAACTCATCACAAAGGCAAGTGCATAGCTTAAGGCCACTATGGGTAAGGAAACCAAGTGTCCTCTGTGCCTTTTTCCTTTCCTTGACATAATTCAAGAACATCCCAAAAATGAGACTAAAACATTCTCATCTTGGTACAACATGGTGCATATGGACACTTGGAAGCTTAAAGAGGGGTGGTGTTGTCTAGAACTCAGAAGCAAGCTCTAAGTCTATTAGAGCAGACTTTCTGACATACCTAGCTTTATGTGTTGACTTTGCTAGAGTATGATAGAAAAATGAAGACTCTTTAATCAGCTCTAGTATTGCTTACTAAGAGGGTAATACTAAACTTGGAAAATTATTTAAGTAGGCTTTATCAAGCAATCTGGATTTGTTTGTTTTTAATATAGTTTTTAATGGATATGTGAAAACCGAAAGAAACTTCAAAGGTTTTTTTTTTTTAATGGTGCAGGTGAAGGTGCCAGTTGCTATTTGGTATCACACTCTACAAAAGCTTCATTACTTTATTTGATGCTGGTTGCTAAGCAGCCATTGCACAGAGCATAAGTCTACTGGGTGCCTTTACAAGCCAGAGGCTGATGCTGCACTGTTGATGTCATGTGAGGAAATAATGCACATGCTCTAACTGGTAAACAGGAAAAGAAAAAGAACCTGGAGACAAAGAAAATGAACAAAATGACAAAAAGATTGATTGAAATAAAACTTGATCAACGTAACTATTTTGAAACATTCCAGGAAGGTTACTTCTTGTCAAACTTGCCTGGGGGTGTTTGTTCAAAGCCTGTATTTAATAAATGAACATCTAACTTAAAACCTTTGTTATCATTTCCTTTATTACAGTATTAAAAATCTAGGAGCAGTTTCAGAAATCCCTCTGAAAACTTACACGGCTCTGAACATTACTTTTTTAAAAAAGTGGTAACAAATGTCTGGCCTGGCTGACCTAACCTGACTTACCAGGCCTCGGGACCCTGGAGTTATCTTCAGATGAGTCTCGGGGCATGTTTTTTCCTCCTAAGCAGATCACTTTTGGCTTCACTTTTTTTCATCTGGCCTAAAACCCAGGTCTTTTTTTTTTTTTTTTTTTTTTTTTTGCCTTGGCCACACTGCAGCATGTGGGATCTTGATTTGCTAACCAGGGATTGAACCCTTGCCCCTTGCATTGGAAGCTCAGAGTCTTAACCACTGGACTACCAGGGAAGTTCCCCAGGTCCTTCATTCTAATCATTCACTATCAAGTTCCACTTTCTTGCCCCTTGTTTCGGTACCCCTGCTATGCAAAACCTCAGCCCAGATTAACCCAAGCATTCCCCTCTGCTCCAGTATCCCAGCCAGACTACTGTTGGAGATAAATAACACCATCTTTAGAGTGGTACAACCCCAGACTTCTCCCTAATGTTCCCTAACGACCCTTCTGTGTGTCCTTAACTTCAACAGCTAGTCCAAATTTCAACCTCTTAAATTTTCTCCCACCCTCCCACTTGCCCTTCACACTTGGATGACCTTGCCTTCTACTTCATAGCCTGCAGAATTTCCACTTTCAAACTTCATCATCCCATCTGTGGAAAAGGCCCCAAGACTCCAAGGCTAATCACTCCAACTTTACTTCCGGTCTCATTCAGAATCTTGTCAATCCCACTTCTCCATCTTCAATCTCCATTGATTTCCTATCACTCATATTTGGTTTTCTGACCATTATCCCTTTATAGCCATATTTCTTCGCTCATTCACTCTGGCTTCTATCCTAATTGTTTGAACCTGCTCTAGTTAATGTTTCTATATAGCTACGTTAATTTTCTAATTCTTAATTTTACCTCTCTGGAGTACCAGGCAACTGAATCACTCCTTTGCTGAAGCACTGTCCTGACTCCTTGATAGCACTCTGATTTTTCATTTCACCTCTAACTATTCCATCAATCAGAGTTTTACTTCTATTTACGCTTCCCCGGGTACATTACTTATTCTATTTTCTTCATCGAAGGTCACATCCCTACGTGCATCTTTTCTTCCAGTCATATTAACCGCAAAGTTCAGCTCTGTAGTACATAGCTATTGCATTGTATATCAACCCAAGGATCCCCTTCTCTAAGAAACCTTCCCACATCAGCACCACACATAATCCTGTACTAATGCCTCTTCTGTTTCCATTGCCACCTTTTCAAATCCCAACGCTGCCACTCAATAGCTCTGTAGCCATTTATTTACCAATGCCGGTCTTAAGTGAGGCCTACCTAACACACAGGCTTTCTTTAAATTCCAAAAAGGCTGACAGACTGGAGGCCCTAGGTAAATGTGATTTTGTCCCTTGTATCTGCACAGTTCCTTGCGGCTGGTTAGGGAATTAGGGGAACTGGATTCCAATCCTGATACAGGAGTCAAGGGAGACCGGGATTACAAAAGGTCAACTAAAGGCAATGGGCTGAGTCAAGTGACAAGTTGTGGCGCCTGCTCCGCCCCTAACTTTACGGGTCTGGTCTAGGACCCTCTCTGCCTTTGTAAGACGAGTACGTTGGCCTAGAAAAAACTGCAGCGATGCCTTCCGGCCCTAACGCGTCTCGTTCTCTCAAAAAAGCTGCAGACCCACCCCAAACACCCGAGGTCTGCGCCTCGGGCTGCCCGGGAGGCGCACGGCGCATGCGCATTCCCTCCTCGCGCCGGCCTTCCGGACCTCTGCGAGCGGCTGCCCAGAGAAATGCCTGCTTCTCCGCGGAACTCCGTTGTATTTTACGTGCTCTCTGATCGCATCTTCTCGTACCCACTTTCTCCTCTGTGACTAAAGAAAAGAAACTGGCCCACTGGATGCCGGAAAGACAGTGGGACACCTAAATATCTCGTACCGGCGCGGAAAGGGGAGGCCTGACCTTGGAAGCGGACCGGGGTCCTGAGGCAGGTCCTTCCAGGCGGGTGACATTCAGCCGGCCAGTCGGGGTGACGGGCTCTCCGTCCTAGGATCATGGCCCAGTTTGTCCGTAACCTCGCGGAAAAGGCCCCGGCGCTGGTCAACGGTGAGCGGGGCGTCAGCCAGCCGGCGCGGGTAGCCGGGGAGGCCTGCGAGGGCCGGAGGAGAGGACTCGAGCGGCTGGAGGGAGCCGCCGCTGGCCGGGCCTGAAGGTGGGGGGGGGGGGGGGGGGGTGAGGGAGAAGACAGATTTACGGTTCTTTTCTACCTTTCCGCTGGCCAGGCCTGCGGCTTGGGTTCTCTCTGCTACCCAGAGGTTCTGAACTCTGACCGCGACCGTGAGGGGAGGGAATGTGTAGACAGCCGGGGTTGCCCATCTGCAGCCGCCATGACGCCCTTCGACCTCCAGGAGGAGGAATACGGAAGGGATGGCTTTTTTGCGAGAGCGAGGGAGACGGCGGACAGAAACACGTGAAAGCGTGGAAATACGGTCCCATCCTCTTGTCTGCTTCTCATTGGAGCATTTGGAAGGCTGCAGAATTTCTAAGGATGGATGACCTTCGAAACATTGCCTTTGCTTTTTATTTTGACCAGATACTGAAATGCTTCCCCTTTAAGGAAATTTTTAGGTGGAACTGAGCATTACGGTCGAGTATTCCTGCTCCGGTAAACACAGAAGGGATATGTGTAAACAGTAATGTTTATTATCACTGCTTAGCGTTCGTGGGGATACTCTGAAAAAGCTGAATGCGTCCTTCACGGGTGGAACGCTGTATTGGAGAACAACCCTGAATAGTCACACCCCAGAATGGTAGTCTTCTCAGTAAATATTTCATTTGTCTGCAAGGTATTCATTTTATCCCCCAAATGAGATCACTTAAGTAGACGGAAGCTTCTTCGCTAGATGTGCTGTATGTGCTGTATTCTAGTAAGTGCTTGAAACACAGGTCTCTGAATGGCTTTCGCTCAGATTTGATTATGAAAGTAAATAGAATGAATTTTTTAATACGTGTAAATTTTTGAACCTATTTTACTGCGGTCGGTATTTTCTTATTCATTGTCTCCTCCCTTTTCTTCATCAGCAGTGGAACAATGAGTTACTGAAGGCCTGACAGTGTCAGATACTATAAATACTTGATCCTCTCCTACAGAAACCCATGGTCCACTACTATTACTATCAGTTTACACACTTTACCAAAGAACTTACATTTGCAACTTGACTAAGATAAAGCTCTACTTTTTTACATAATACAAGGAGAAGTAGTAGTGGCTTCATTATTTGGACTTTATGGATGATTTGAGGCTAATATTTATAATCACAAATTTCAGATGGATTTTTTACCCTCCTTCCATGGCTTTCACCGGAGAAGGCAATGGCAACCCACTCCAGTATTTTTGCCTGGAGAATCCCATAGACGGAGGAGCCTGGTGAGCTACAGTCCACTGGGTCGCAAAGAATCAGACACGACTGAGCGACTTCACTTTCACTTTCCATGGCTTTCACATCTTTTTGGTGGAGCATCTTGGGGAATTGCAAACTAATTTTAATAATAATTTACAAAAATAAAAGTAATGTGAAGATAATTTTAATTGTGAGCTATATCAACCATTTCCTCTATTATTATGAATAATTTAAAGATAAACATTGTTATCCTTTCAGAAGTACTCAGGAGAACTCAGCTGGGCCAGAATGTTAAAGTGGAGCTGCATTTTGCTTTGTCACTTAACTCTGTGGTATTAATGTTAAATGTCTAAAAAAATTACTGATTTTATACGTTAATTCTCCTGGAGGACAAAGAAGCTTACAAAAATAAGTAATTTTTTTGATCAGACTTCCCCAAAAAAGATCATAGAGTCTGGGATTTTTGTTTTTATTTTTTTTCCTACTTAACTAAACTCGAGACTTTATTTGGATTTCACCAGCTTTACCAGTTAATCTCTTTATGTTCCAGGAGCCAATCCAGGGTACTGCAGTGCAATGAGTTGTCAGTCTCCCTAGTCTCCTGTGTATGTGACAGTTTCCCAGTCTTTCCTTACCTTTCATGACCTTGACAGTCTCAAGGTATTTATGTAGGTCTCTGTCTAGGTATCTATCCTATAAGGATGTTCCACGATTTGGATTTGTCTGGTGTTTTTGTCATGATGAGTCTGGAGCTATGGATTTTTTTTCTTTTTTCTCTTTTTCTTTTTTTGGCTGTACCTGGTGGCTTGGGGGAATCTTAGTTCCGAGACCAGGGAGACCTGCACCCCCTGCAGAGGAAACGTGGCATCTTGATCACTGAGCCCCCAGGGAAGCTCCATGGAGCTATGGATTTTGAGAAAGAATACCACAGACGTGAAGCCCCCCTAATCACATGTCAGGATGCATCAACAAGTGATATCTGTACGGGCTCACTAGTGCCGTTAGCTCTCACCACTTGGTTAAGGCAGTTTCACTAGGTTTCTCCTAAAGGTACTATTTTTTCCTTTCCATACTCTGTTCTTTAGAAGAAAGTAACTAAATTGGGGGAGGCAGAGTCAGGATTCTATCTCCTATAGGAGGGAATATCTACATATATTTAAATAGAATTTCTTCTATGAGAAAGATATGTCTGTTCCCCATTAGTTAATATTTGTTCAGTCCATACTGTATGGACTCAGGTACATTTATTTCATACCTTGTACCTCCAGTAGTACCTTATTTATTTTGTTGCTCAGGTTGTTCCAGCTTTGGCCATTGAGAACCCTGTCAGTTTGGCACTTCTGCCCCTTTGACATCCCCCTGTACTTTCCAGTACTGTGAGATAATTGTGGCTTTTTCTCCTGCCATGCCAAATGACCTGCAGGATCTTAATTACCCTACAGGGATTGAACCTGGGCCCCATCAAGCACTGAGTCCTGACATCTGGACCGCCACGAAATTTCCCAGACTCATGTATTTCCTGCCCCAGCCTTAGAATTTGCCCTTTCTCCAAGGACCCCTAGTTCCTTTTATTGGACAATTGCATTTTGAAGCTAAGATCTAGATACTGGGTATGTTCCTTGCTACTCGACTGTGTTAATCACAGAATATAAGTTCTAAGACCTCCGACAGATGTCTAAAACTACAGATAGTACTGAATGTTAGTTTTTTCCTATAATACCTATGATAAATTTTAATCTATAAATTAGGCAAAGTAAGAGATTAACAACAATAATAAACTAGAACAATTATAATAAAATACTGTGATAAAGGGCTTCAGGGCTTCAAGCCACAGGAATTCACTTGTGGCTCAGGAGGTAAAGAATCCACCTACAGTGTGGGATACCTGGGTTCGATCCCTAGATCAGGATTATCCCCTGGAGAAGGAAATGGCAACTCATTCCAGTATTGCTGGGAAATACCATGGACAGAGGAGCACGGCAGGCTACAGTGCATGGGGTCACAAAAGAGTCAAACACGACTGAGCGACTAACACTGCAATAAAAGTTATGTGGACATGGGCTGTCTCTCTCAAAATATCTTTTTGTACTGTACTCACCCTTCTTGTGAGTGAGATCTTATAATGTGTATGTGATGGGATGAGGTGGGGAGCATGATGTAGGCGTTGTGATGTCACATTAGAATGGAGCAGGGACAGCATGAGATTCCATCATACTACTAAGGCATACAATTTAAAACTTGGAGATTATTTCTGATATTTTCCATGTAATATTTATAGACAGTAAAACTAGAAAGCAAAATCACAGATAAGGGGGGATGGCTGTACTAGAATATCATTGCCTGTAGGCCCTGACAGTGGACAAGGCAGTATCTGTATATAGGTATTTCTCTACTAATAAGAAAATTACATGCCAGTAAAATTATCACAGGTTGAGAATATTGTAAGTTGAAAATGCATGTGTTACACCTATTCCGCCAAACATTGTAACTTAGCCTGCTGCGGCTGCTAAGTCGCTTCAGTCGTGTCCGACTCTGTGCGACCCCATAGACGGCAGCCCATCAGGCTCCCCTGTCCCTGGGAGTCTCCAGGCAAGAACACTGGAGTGGGTTGCCATTTCCTTCTCCAGTGCATGAAAGTGAAAGTGAAGTCGCTCAGGCGTATCCAACTCTTAGCGACCCCACGGACAGCAGCCCACCGGGCTCCTCCGTCCATGGGATTTTCCAGGCAAGAGTACTGGAGTGGGGTGCCATTGCCTTCTCCGGTACCTTAGCCTAGCCTACCTTAATCTCAGAATACTTAGATTAGCCTACAGTTCAGCAGAATCCCCTACCATAAGGCCTGTTTTTATTAAAAAAAAAAAAAAAATCTGATTATCTTATGTAATTTATTGAGTACTGTATTGAAAGTGAAAAAACAGAATGACTGTGTGCTGGTTGTTTACCCTCATAACACATGACTGACTGTCAACTGCAGCTTGCTGCCAGTACCCAGCATTGAAATAGCATTACAAGAAAGTATGGTACCCACTGTGGCTAGCCTGGGAAATGATCAAAATTCAAGATTCATTTTTACTGATTGTGTATCACTTTCACATTGTAAATTGAACCATGGGAAATTGGGGACCATCTGTATACTCACCCATGGGTGTGTAGACACGCACATTTGATCATTGAACAATGGGGGTTAGGGACACTGACCCCCATGCAATTGAAAATCCTAATATAACTTTACAGTTGGCCCTCCATATCCACAGTTGCACATCCATTCATTCAACTAACCTCAGATTATGAAGTACCATATTACATATTTATTGAAAAACATCCACATATAAGTGGACCCACACAGTTCTAACACATGTTGTTGAAGGGTCAACTGTAATTGTTTCTATATCGATCCACCTGTATGTTAACTAAACATGAATTCATACTGAATGTCTCCAACTCTAATCCAGTACCACTGGATATGTTTTTCCCTCATCTAAAACTCCTCTATTTTAGTAAGAAACCTAGCTGCCATCATCCACCATTCGTTGACTTATTTTTGTTCATCCCTTGTATACATGTAAAAGCAGTCTCAAACTTTTTAACCTATGCTCCCTGAGAAGCAAATTTACTAACTTAAGTACAGCGTTTGTATACATTGTACTGATTTGTTTGTATTTTTTAAGAGTATTATATCTGTGTGTTGAAGATAATTTTAAAGACAGTTTGTTGACTGTTAAGACTTTGTTCTCCTTGATAACACCATCTTACAGGCATTGGCAGTTCTATTTAGAATTCTCTCTTAGAGCTTTGTGTCTGCTTGAAGATTTACCCATGGCCCTAAGCCAGAGGATGATGGAAATAGTAATTTTAAGAGTAGCGAAATACCTAAATACAGGCAGTTAATAATAGGGGAAGTGCCAGGAGCTTTGGATTATCAGTCTTTGAACAGCAGACACTTGATGGATGCTTATGTATTTGTGCAGTTTTTATTATGCTGTCTTGTAATTTTTTATATGAAATACCTTTCTCCTGCTGAATCACTACCATAGTCTCCCATCTAACCTCATTAAAAATCTTTTTTTTTCCTGCAATAGTAAATACTGTTTACTATTACTGAGGAATTTCAGCTTAATAACAGATTCAAGTTTTGGCTGTTCCTAACAATACATGTAGGTTTTATTTTTATTACTTGTGGTATTTTGAAGGAAGAGCAGCTGTGCTTTTGTTAATCCAGCACATATTGATGAGGATACCCAAAATGGGTACTAATTGGTATAGTTCCATCTGGATTTGTGGCCAATATTGTGACAAGTTTTAATCTTATTCCTAAGGGTGCCATTCTACTTAGTTTCTTCCTTCCCCTTCACCACTTCCCCCCAATTTTTTGTCTCGACAGGAAAATATGGTTGCATTGCTGCTCTTTTCTTGTTTTTGAATCCAACTTCTAGTAACTTTGTAGTTAACTAGATTTGCCATTAATAAATGAAGTACCAGTACTCTGGTACTGGCCACTGGTGAGGTCCTGGCATAATTGGATGTGCTTATAGATGCCTGCCTGACTGAACTGGCTTGTGACACAGGTGTTCTGTATCTTTAAAAGCCTCTGGTTACCAGGGAGCAGCTTTGACTTTTCACACCGGGTGCACATTTGGTATAAGCAGTGAATGAATGTGATGCATGAATAAATATTTGTGTCCAGCCCACACATCTGCTTCTTTCGGTCTCTAGTGAGTTCATCCTGGTTTTTTGTTTTGTTTTGTTTTTCAGCTGCTGTGACTTACTCGAAGCCTCGATTGGCCACGTTTTGGTACTATGCCAAGGTTGAGCTGGTTCCTCCAACCCCTGCTGAGATCCCTACAGCAATTCAGAGCTTGAAAAAAATTATCAACAGTGCTAAAACCGGTAGCTTCAAACAGCTCACTGTTAAGGTAACTATGGGCTAAATGAAAACGTATGTGCATACAGAAAATGTCTTCCCTTGGGATTTCTCTGATTGTTTTGATTAATATATGTATTTTTCAGTGAGGCTGGGACCAGCATAATGAGAGATGATCTCTTTTTTGACTGCAGAGAAAGATATTTACCTTTCTAACTTTGTCGTCTGGGTTGAAATAATTGGACTGTTTTATGTCTTATATTCTTAATAATTTTATAATGAAGAAGTGTTTTTTTTACTGGGTAGCTTTTTTTTGTTTCCTATTTGGGGTTAGTGCATTAAAATAGGATGACTTGCTTTGTTGATTCTGTACTTTTTTGTCTGTAGTCCTAAAACTTTCCCCAATTTGGCCAAAAGATTTCTTGGACTAGATCACAATCAGGTAACTAACACTCATGGGACATAAAAATACCAAAACCTAGAAGCATATGATATGATATGAAAAGTGGAGATGAAATCTAAAGACCATAAAATTAGAATTGGCAGGCTTCCCTGGCAGACTGGTGGTTAAAACTCCATACTCCCAGTGTCGGATGCACAGGTCCGATTCCTGATCAGGAAACTAAGATCCCATATGCCTCTTGGCACACTCCCCCCACCACCATCCCCCCAAAAAAGAGAGAATTGGAACTGGGATTTTATGTTTGCTTGATCTAAGCACAGGATACAAAAAGCCTAAATAAATTATTGCTGGCTTTAGAACCTGCATTCTAGAAAATATATTTGTTTTTCAAGAGATTTCCAGTATTTCTGGTTTCATTTGAAGGGGAAAATTCACTTCCAGGTGCTAAAAGAAAAAGGCCCAATTTTGTTGTGGAAAGGTTTTGTTTTTCAACTTGAGTTTCAAGATCATATTTTTGCTTGTATGAAACACTGTTTTCTGTAACTGTGTACATTTTCTCTTAGGGCAATAAAACACTCATCTGTGAAACTGAGTAACTGCTGAATACTTGGAAAGAATTAAACCAAATAATAAATGAATAAAAATGATGTCTAAAGGGAAAGAGAGAATACTTCATCTTGCAACAGATTTTCTTTGGCCAGACAGAAATGTCTGTTCAGAGACTTGCCTTCCTATAGCCATCCTTTCATATGAATGCCCTTTCTAAATGTGGCAGCTGTTTCCAGGATGTGGGTTGTTTCAGGGCTCATAAAGTGTCTCATAAACTAATAATGAAAGGGTTAAGTCAGTTCAGGTCTTCAAAGAATGCTTTGAAAGAATTTATAAGCTCTGGACTACTTACCTTACATAATTGAAAGTTCAAGGGTTCTCAGCAGTTAAAGTTAACATCAGTAATTCTTGACTTTGACTAAAACTGCCCTCTAATTTGAATAGCAACCTTATATTCTCTGTCACTTAATCCTGGAAAATAATAGTTTTAAATATATAAGAAAAAAAATGTACATTAAAATTTGTACTTCTTTTTTCAGGAAGCTCTACTGAATGGTTTGGTGGCCACTGAGGTGTGGATGTGGTTTTATGTTGGCGAGATCATAGGCAAGCGTGGCATCATTGGCTATGATGTTTGAAGACCAGTTTTTAACATGTGATTATATTTGCTTTATTATTCAAGTGTTCTTGGACCATGTGTGAGCAGACTGCTATTTGAATAAAATAAGACAATGTGTCAGAATCAGTGTTTCTCTATCAAACACTACATGGAAGGTCACAATTTCTCTTGATATTAAGTCGGTTTGTCTTTCGCTTTAATATATTAATACAGTTCTAAATGCATGCCTTTGCTTAGCCTGCAGTTGGAAAAGATATATATGAGTACACCAACCTGGTACCTGTATAAATGAGGTTAACTTTATTCTGAAAGCTTAAAATAAATGATATTTAAGCTTTATTTCTAGAAAAGCTGGGGGGAAGGCCTTGAGAAAATGAGAACTTGCTCCAGTAGGAGAAATAGTACCATGTGCCAAGCATGATACAGTTAAATCATGTAGCATTAAGAATACAATTTGGGCTGTTTTTCTTTGCAAAAATCAGAGAATGATCCCTTTGACAACACCTTATTGTCAGCTTGAATATAGGCTCCCAAAAGAACAGCATGATGATAATCTGTATATCTTTGTAACATCTTTAACATTAGGACAGAGTGAATGAGAGCAATAATGTATTTTTCATCTGGTTTTGATATTTGTTATATTATTAATCTGTCCAGTTTTTAAGGACCTATCTTTGCAAAAATAAAATATCCTGTAGGTATTTAACAGGGTTATGATTTAGTACTGTCCTTGGGTCTAAATAGTATATTATGTCCTGAAATAAATGTAAGTGATTGGTATAAGTCTGTCATCTTGAGCCATTTTATTGAGGATTGGGAATAAGTTAATCATTCATTGGCATTTCCTGGGGTTCTTACCATCTATGAATAGCTCACTGGTACATTTCTGAATCTGTGGTGACTCTCTTGCAGCCACTGCACAATGTGGAATAGCAGCTGTTGATAACCAAAAGATGATTGCCTGTTGGAAAAGCATGGCTCACAGTATAGTATTAATCCTTTAACAGTATTGAACCTTTATCCAGTCAATCCCAAATTCACCAGCTGGTTCAGAACGCTGCTGCTTCAGCCAGTAAAGGGCACAGCTTTTCTTCATGATAGGCAAGAACTCTACACGGAGACACTGCTACTCTGAACTGTGAGATAATGCCTAGCTTGCTGCAGGTGGTCAAAACTGAAACTACCTCTTTTCAAAAGCATTGAGTAACTTAAAATATGCATAGCAGAAGACTGAGAAAACCCTACTACAATAATGGTGATTTTCATGAGTTTCTCTAGTGCATGTGTGAGTGAGTAGTGCAGTTAATTTTTTTAAATATAAAGGTATTATGTGGTCCTCTGGCACTAGTAAGAACCTACAGAGGGTAGTTGATTCATGATATGTAATGTGATTTTGTTTTGACCACATGGTCACACCAGAAAGTCCTCAAAATAAATATTTACTACTCACTTCACTGCTACTTCCTCCTCCTTTGCCATCTGGCATACCTCTGGTGTGTGTTGGCTAACAGTGTATGTACAGCATTCTCTTGTGTTAAAATAGCAGTGGACTCCATGAAGCAGCCATTTCTGCAGGCCTGTTGATTTTGACCTCCTAAACCCCAAATGTCTTGCCTCGTAGCACAGAACCGTTCAGGCTGCCTTTGACTGAAGTTCTTTGTGTCAGGTTTTTGCCGTTGGCAACTTCAGTGTACCTCAGATATTTATGGTGCACCTCCTAAATGCAGGTATGCTGAATGGTCGAAACATTCATGAACAAGACTGTTAACTGTTTCACAGAGCTTGGTCTGGTTACTCTAAGCATACAGTTGGGGTAACGTGTGGTGTTCTGTAACAAAGAAAGTGCAAGGTGTGAATGGAAGAGTTCAACCCAGAGTCCCAAAGAAAGGGAGGCTGTCAGAGGACCTAATATCTAAAGTAAACCAGAAGAGTAAGAACCAAGAAAAATGGAACAAGTATACTGAGCAGGTAAAACAGTCTTGCAAAACTAGTGAATGAGAGATCTGGTGCATTTGAGGTTGTTCTGAGAGCACAGTACAGCTGATTCCAATTACAGAGGAGAATAGTGAAGTGAGACCAGAGATAGTGGGGACCAGATCATCAAGTGTCTTTATGCCACATTAAGGATTGGACTGTGTTAAGGACAGGAAATGAAAACCCACTGAAGGACATATATATGCTTCCCAGATTTCTAAGGATAGCTCAATATAGCTTGCCTTTTTAATATTTCATATTTGTATAGCACTATCTCATTTAGCCCTCAGGTTTCCTCTGAGGCATGTGGCATAAATGGTAGATCTACTTAAGAAGTCAGAAACTAAGCATCAGAAACACTTGGTGATTTGGCTAGGATCCCATAATCAATGGGACCACAGTTGGGCTCCAGGGGTGATCCCACGTAGTCTCTGCCCCTCCTTTACTCCTTACATACTTCCTCCGTTGAATCACAGTTTCTGTATTGTACATCCTCAGTCCTTTGCCCTGCTGTCGAGCTGTTAAGCTTTTTTATCGCATTAGATGTCAGGCTACTTAATCTTATGTAAAGTGATACCTAGTTTTGTGAGACTTAGTATTTCCTAATGAGTGTGGTTTTCATTTCTACTGAAATATAATTGGGTATGACCATGATCACTTTTCAGATGAATACAATAGCACTTCCACCAGAGATTCCCTTGCCAGGCCTGCTTGCCAAATGAAAGGCCCTGGTACTATTAAAACACTGATAAAATACATGCCAGGCCTTTAGCCTTGACAATATGCCTTAGCCTTGCTTTAATCTCATTCTGCTACCAATCAGGGTTTCAGCCACAGTTTCTAACCAGTCCCCATAAGGCTCGAAGCTTTAATTTTCAGATTATGTACCCATTGCCCCTGATTGTCACGGTTTTCTACCACTCACCAGGCTGCTCTATATTTCTTGGTAATTTTTTTCTCCTGACTGTATGTCACTCTACAAGACTATTTCTGTCTTAATTCTGGGTAATTTCAACATACACACGGATCAGTAGTTTGCAGAGAAAGGAAACATAGAAATTTAAAATTCTCAGACCCTACCTAGAACCTAGCTGTGGGATCTGGCAATCTGTTTCAAATGGCTCTCTCTAATTTCTGATGCATGCTAAAGTTTGACGTAACTGATACTTCCAACAAACTATCCTCAGTTCCCTTAAAAAGTCCAACAGTTGTGTCTTCACCTGCCTTGGGCACTCATTCCTGCCATTACCAAGAAATTCAACCACTCCATAGTTCCAGTTTCACACATCCCTTTCTCTGATCACCTGTTACTTACCTTTCCAGCCCATTCCCTCTAATAGCCCAACTATTAATTTGGAGTCACCATGACCATCAATAAATTGACACCTCCCTCACACCTGATGTCCTCTTTTCCTTCCTTACCCAGTTTATTTATATTCCATAGTCTTTTCAGGATCTCTGTCTTAAACCCTGAATTGCCTTGCCTCTCATTTTGCTGTATTCATTTGCCAAAACCACATCCTTGGCCAAATCCGCTTAGTCTTAGTCTGTACTTGCACCCATGTAGTTGAGTGCAGCTGGAGGAAACATCCAAGGTAGCTAGCCTCACTATATTCATGATCAAAACCTTAAGAAGGCACTTAGTGCTACCTGACAACCACACTGTTTCTCTGGGCTACGATTTGTGAGTGCTACCTGACAACCACACTGTTTCTCTGGGCTACGATTTGTGTCAGCTGATGACCTGGCTTGCTACTTCACTAAGAAAACCAAAACAATTGGAGAACTTCCATTGGCTCCCACAGCATCATCTCACATACTGCTATCTGCACTCATAAGTATTCTCTACCTTGCCTAGATCATGCTCCTTTTTAAAGCCAGTCCCTCTATTCAAGGTCTATGCTGCTATCATTTCTGCCCTTTTCCTACATCATTAGTTTCTCCCCCTATTCTGTTGTTCCTAAGAGTGTATATATGTATTATCTACCCCCCCTTTTTTTTTTTTACAAAATTAGCCCCTCTTTGCAGCAAAACACCTCAAAAGTTACCAGTATTCAATATCTCCAAATCCTTTTCTCCCTTCAACCCATTCCAATCCAGCACTTACTCCTACCCCTCCACTGAAACAGCTCTGACACATTAAATGGGTCACTTCTCAATCCTCACTTCATTTGATCTTTCAGTAAAATTGGCCTCAGCTATTTCCTCCTGCTTGATGCACTCTCTGATAGACTTCCAGAGCTTTCCTTTGGCCTTCCTCCTTCCTTGCTTTTTGCTCACTTCTCCAGTTCCTTTTCTGGTCTCCTTTCCTTTGAACTATTCCAAACATCAGGCTCAGTTCTCCCTGTACACGCCCACCCCTCCCTGCCATCATTCCATTAAAAACTTCCCTTAAAGGGAGATCTCATCTAGGCTTAGGGTTTGACACATACTAACTGACAATTCTCCAATTTATAGCTCTAGCCTATACCTCTCCTCTGAACTCTAGGCTTATATGCCTCTCCACCTCCACTTGGGTGTTTAATAGACACTCAATATATCCAAACTGAACTCTGGATTTTCTTCCCCATTCCCACCCCAAACCAGCTCCACAGTTTTCTCCCTCTTAGCTGATGGCAGCTCTGTCCTTCAGGTTGCCAAGGCTAAAGACCTTTGGAGTCATCCCTGATTCCTGTCTTTGATGTTCCACATCAATCCTTCAAGAAGTCCTATTGGTTCTACCTTCAAAATATGTCTATCTCTTACAACCTCCACGGCTAACACCAAAGTGCTGTCCTCTCACGGGGACTGCTGAAATGCCCTTATACATGGCCTCCCACTTCCAAGATTCCTGTCAGTGGTCCATTCTTTACTTCAGGCAAAGTGATCTTATCAAAAGGTAAGTCAGATTATGTCACTCCTCTGCTCAGAACACTTCAGTGGTTCCTTCCTTGCTCAGATTCAAAGCTAAATCTGAGTAGGCTTACAGTAGGCTACAAGGCCCAACAAGATCTGGCTTTCACCTCCCTCCACCTTCTTTCTCATGCTGCTCCACTGGCCCCCTTGCACTTCTTTACACACACCAGGCAACTCCTGCCTTAGCACTACTGATTACTTAGCTTGAAATGCTCTCCCTCAAGGTATTCCCAGGGCTGGCTTCCTCGCCTCAGTATTTTCAGTGTGAGCTTCCCCAAACATCCTAATTACAATTGCCAGAAACCTCCCTCCAAATACCCCTCTCCTGCCCTGCCTTTTTCCAAAAATTTCAACTTCTAACATTCCACATGATTTACTGGTTTGTTATGTTTATTGATTTACCTGTCTAAAATAAATGCAAACCCCAAAAGGACAGAAATTTTTAAAAATCTATTTTGTTCACTGATACATCCCAAGTTTCAAGTACACAGTCACTCAATACAGATGTGATGAATAAGTTAATTTATCCATTAATGAATATGTACCTTTATAAATGCTATTCCCTCTGCCTTTATCCTCTTTCTACCTGTATATCTCTGTTGTGCTTTGAGAAGTCTTTTCTGATTTTCATAAACTGCTTCCCTTTGTCCTCCTGTTGGGCCTCTTAACAGCACACAGCATTGTACCCTAATGACACATTTAACATTTGTTATTACCATTGCTAAACTATAAGCTTTTTAAGGAAGGTACAGTGTCTAATTCAGCTTTGTAATCCTAGTCTATCACACTGTCTATCTGGCTTGTATATCATAGGTTTTCAAACAGTAAATCAGCAAACTCTTACTGTGTTTGGTGCTAGGTTGATAAACAGCAGAGTTTAGTGGCAGTTTGCCACAGAGGGAGATGCAGGCCTGGGGGACTCATTTCCTGAAAGCCTGCAGGCTCAGACTGCTACAAAGCTGATGCCAGCTGAGTCACTCCTGCATCTCAACCTCTAACTCTGAACCTCAGAGATTTGGACCTCTGATTAGCAGACCTTCACTACCAAGCAAGGTTAATTTAACCCAGGGCTGCCTTCTCATAAGGCCTTGGAGGGAAGAGTGAGAGCGTGGCAGCAGAAGCTCCTTTACAGAAGACCTAGCCTGAAATCTGAAAATCCTAGAAATTCCTTCAGCATTGATCATCTTAACTCCCTCTTTCTCTGCCACGCCTGCCTTTCAGGATTTACATCCTTCATAGAGTTGAAAGAAGCACATCATACCTAAGTTTGTAGCACCACACTCTTCCTGATAGGATTTACACACACAGACCATGAAAGGATTTTTATAGGAATTATATGTTGAACTCATGGCACAAAGTAAAAAAGTTTAGAGCCTCGAAGTTGTAATACATTCCAGTGTTGTCAAGTCCAAAAGCAATTAAAACACTGTTGGATGGTTTTTGAATTACAGCCTTCTTGTTAAAATGGCTATTGTTTCCCCTAAGGATCACTTACATTTTAACCTTGACGTCATCTCACTTTAGGTCTCAAGAGGGTAAGGAAGTTAATAGAACAAGTGAATAAATATAGTTCTGAGATAACAGTGAATTCCAACGTGATGGTAGAAAAATGGTTACCGTTTCTAATGACCTTTCAGGTGGAGGCATAGAAAGAAAGCCATATAAGCCCAGGATTTTTGTTTTTGCTTTTAAAGTAATGTTAGCCAAGTAAATATTATCAGCAGTGATGTTTTGATCATCATTGCCTTACTTTGAATCCTGTTATGATTTCATCTGAATATTGAATATTGCTAGTAGAGGGATGCCTTATTGCATGATAGCCACGTTACTGCTACATGAGGGAAACTAATTTCCACTTCACTGGAGGCTCCAAATTTCACCCCACTGCACTGAGGGTAAACACTCGAGCCAAATGGCCCTGGATTTGAGACCCTGGAGTTTGTTTACTCCACCATCACCATCTGGCCCCCCATCCACCCATCCCAGAAGAAAGCTGCCTCTGAAGACTGAGAAGCAAGGCTGTCAAAGCAGTCTATGGGAAGGCCTCCATAAAGGACACATCAGCAGCAAAACTCTTTTTCTTTTCTCTTAAAATGGCATCGCTGCATGTTTTCCTTATTTGCCAGTCTCAGCTAAGGCAAAGGCCTTATGCAAGTTAGCAGAAGCCCCTTAGCTTAGAAGTTTTTAAACAAAATTTTACTCTCCTCACTTTTCAGTGCAGAATGAAATGAAGTGGAACCGTTGGCCGGAGATGAGTGAATCAGGGTTAGAGAACTGGAATGCAGGACCTGATTCCTGGTTTCCTAACTCTTAACTACATCCTCTCTATGCTCGGATATTTAAACCGGTTATTGCACCGTGAGGGCAGGAATGGGAGAGGGGGATGGTTTGCTTTTTATGTGTTTATTCACAAACTTACATCTGAACTCTAACTCATGAGTTATGTGAGACACTATGTGAGTCTCACTATATGAGACACTTCAACTTCAGCAGGAACAAGTGATGATTCATAATGTATCATTTGTTTTAGAGTCCCATAATTTTTCCTGGGTCTTAAGCAATAGGAGTTTCTAGATGTCACTAGACAGAACTCCAAGAAGAGAATAGGGCTAAAGAGAAAATGCTAAATGCTAATCCTAATTATTTTAAAAGTCAAATTAACCAGTGATCCTTTAACTACCAGGTCTCTACCCATAATGTTTCAAAATAAATTTCCAGTTTTTAAACTTGGTATATAACTGCACCCATGACAGATATTAATAAATGCAGCTTTTAAAGCCAGCTTACATTTTTGTGTCACAGGTCATGACGTCTTTGCCTTGCGCAGTGATGGCTGTGTTCTCGTGCTTTTGCTTGTTTGGTTTTTACCTTAATTATCTACCAAAAGATATACAGTGGGTATTTTTTTAAGTCTAGGAGTAAATTAAGCATAAAGCATGCATTGTACTATAGAGTAAAAAACATATCCAAGAGCCTTACTCAACCTGCCTTGAAAAAATATTACCTTTGGGACATCTTCCAGGACAGTCATGATTGCTGGAGAGAAAATAACCAAATGTTTGTGACTCAAAATGCTTCTTCAAGTGACAATAAATTCTAGTCTTTCAATGCTAACATCTTCAATTGTGGAAATTGATCTCAGAATTCAGGAATTGGTAGCTTCCAGCTCCTCTGAGAATATCCCTCAATCAACAAGTTGTCCATCTAGCTAAGGGACAGCTTCCTAGAATTAAGACTGAAGAACCTAGGTTATAATTAACTCAGACTTCCCCCTCTTGTACCTTGGCCATGACCTTAATCCTCACCTCAAGTTTCCATCCCATCTACGGATAAAATTTGTTCTTTTTTAGACCAACTGAATTCTAGTCTTGTTTGTTAAGATGGGCTAGCATTGGTGACTGAAAGGAATCCTAAACCAATTTCAGACCATTTAGTTAGGTTTTAAGCATGTCTCAAGAAAAGATAGACATCTCAGTGGGAGGATAACATTGTTCAGTTTTACCCTCTTTCTGCCTGTAGTTAAAAAAATTAAAATTATATGGTAATGTTAAGTCTAGTGAATTTTTTCAAAGTAGTTCTGGAGACAAGCAAAATGTTTTTAATACTAGGAACTTCAGCCTTGATAATACACAGAAGATATTAAAAGAAATGATAAAATGAGAAGGGTTTTGGAATTTAGCAGCGTTCAACTGCATGGATTTAAAGTCATTTAAGTGAGACTCAGTAGGTCCACTGACTTACCTAAAGACCTCAAAGACTTATATTACATGATCCCCTTGGCTCTTACAGCTTCACAAGAGGTAAGGTTTATGGGATAGAGAAGAGAGTCCAGTGTCTAGTAGGTATGCAAGTTGAGATTCAAAGAAACTGTTATGCACCTCTGTTCACATGCAAGTCTTCAAGAAAAGAGGAATGACTTACCTACTACATTCAGAAAAAAATAGAAACTATCTAGCACAGACGCCTTCAGTTTCCTCCCCCTCTTCAGCTGATCTATTTCTAATTATACTCTTCCCTCCTTTCTCCTCCTGGAGGAGAACATTTAAAACATTCTGTCCGAAACGATCCTTCTACCTTTGCTCTTGATGCTCTGCCTTTCCACGCTTCAGCTGAAGAGACCCACCCATTTCCCATTTTCAGTTGTTTCATTTATTTGTTCAACAAACATGTATTACACTCTTGTCATTAAGTGCTTGAGATACCGAAAATAAAAGACACATTTCCTACCTTCAAAGAGCTCAAAGGGAAGCGGTAGCAAAATAAACAATTACAGATCACACAATTATGATACACCATGTAAAGATCAGTGATAGAAGTCTGCATATTATGCTATGGTTGCGTACACAGGAGAGGTTGAAGAAGGCTGGGGTGGAGGGGATGGCACCTGAGATGGCTCTAGAAGTTAGATACCAAAAGGGGAAACAAGGACTTTTTAGACAGAGGGAATAACATGCACCAAAGCATGATCGTAGGAGAGAATTTAAAGTCCATAAGACAGGAACAAAAGGAATAGATGTGTTGGAGGCAAGGGGTGAGGGGAAAGCTAGACCAAATAACAAAGGATCGTGAAGATGATAAGAATTATTAAAGTATTCTAAGGATGGAAGTAATATGGTCAGATTTGCATTTTAGAAAGATCAGTCTTCTATCAGAGGGTGATTAGACTGGGAACTAATTGCAGTTATCCTGAAGAGAAATGAGCAATTGGGAGTGCACAGTGGTGTAATTAGTGGAGGCTATACAGAAAGAGGCATACTTTGGGGTAAACAGGAATTTAGTTTAAGGACATACAAGTGAAGATGCCTGACCAAGTGTTGGTTCTGTGTGTCTGAAATTAAAAAGAGTGATTAGTGCTGGAGATGTAAATTTGGAAGTGACAAGCACAGGGTGGGGGGACTGGGGCCTGGCTAATGAGATGAGATTGCTTAGGAAGACTGGGTAAGCTCCAGAAGTTGAAGGCAGATGATTCTGTAGCTTTTGTTTATTGCTATACCCCCAGCACCTACAACTTGTGCCAGGTATGTAGTCAGCATTCAGTATTTGAATAAATGAATGAAATAATGAAAAGAGGATTGAGAACATAACTCTGAGAAATGTCACCATTTAGGGGTGGACAGAGAAAAGAAGCCACTGAAGGGATTTGAGATAGCAAGGTTAGAGAAGTAGGAGGAAAAGCAGAAGGAGAGTGTGAGAGCAAGCGAGCTTCCAGAAGTTCAACAATGCTGCAAAAGACCAGGTACAACAAGAACTACAAAGTCTCCATCAGTTTTAGCAACTAGAAGGTCATGGGAGTTTATCATGGCAGTGGTTTCAATGCAGGTGGTGAGTGGGCCGATGATAGTGTTTGTAGAGTATGTGGAAGATAGGAAGGAAGTGAGGCTATGAATGTAGGTGATCTTTTCAGAAACTTGGCAGCATCTTCATTAAGCAGTTTTTCTTTCCTTTTTCATTGATACTACTCCTCAAGCTACAGATCTTAAAAACAAAAAACAACAAGAAAAAATACTTTTCCTTTAATCATTCTCAACTTATGACCTATCTTTCTTTACACTTCTTAAGTGACTGGAAGTATGTGACTGTATCTTGAATCCTCTTTCTTCTGTTAATTCTCCTAGCATTTCCCCTTTCTTTATTTTCTGACCTAGGCAGCCCTTGCAGTGTATCACTCTGTAATGAATATATACATATATATTATGCTTATTCATTTATTTATCTATTCATCCTTGTTTCTACTCTTTCTTTCACTCCCTACATTTAATACATCAAGAAATCCTGTGTACACGCTAAGTTGCTTTAGTTGTGTCTTACTCTTTGAAGCCCTATGGACTGTGGTCTGCCAGGCTCCTCTATTCGTGGGATTCTCCAGGCAAGAATACTGGAGTAGGATGCCGCGCCTTCCCAGGGGACCTTCCTGACCCAGGGACTGAACCCAAATTTCTTATATCTCTTGCATTGGCAGGTAGGTTCTTTACCACTAGTGTCACCTGGGAAGCCCCCCACAAACCCTTACTCTAGCTTCAAAATATATCTGGAGTCTGCTCATTTCTCATCACCTCCACATTACCTCCCAAGGCCAAGACTCCATCACCTCTCACTTGGACCGCAGCAGTCACCTGCCAGCAGATCTCCCCACCTTCACCCTTGCCTCTCTACTGTCTATTCTTACACCAAGAGCCAAAGTGATCCTTTCAAGTATAAATTGACTATTTGGTCAGTCTACTGTGAAGAACCTTCCAGTAGCACATCATCTCACTTTAATTCTCTGTGGGATCTGAAGCACCCCCTCGCCCATTACTTGGCACAACTCGTTTCTCCCACTGTTCCTGTCATTGACCTTACTCCAGCCACAGTGGCCTCTTTGTTGTCTCAAACTCACTCCACCTCAGGCCATCTGCATTTTTCAGTTTATACTCAGAACACTCTTCCCACGGACATCATTTAGTTTACCCTCTCACTTCCCCAGCACACTGTTCAAATAAATAGCCCCTTAACCCAAAGATCTCCACGGGCCAGCCTTCATACACAATTGCACCTTAGTCTCTCCCAGTTCTCCACCCTCTTCATCCTACTTACACAGCACTTGTCACCAGTTGACTTACGATGGTGACTTGTTTGTTGTCTGTTTCTTTCCACTAGACTCTGAGGACCTACAAACGGTCCCTACCAAGAGCACCTCCCTTAGAGAAGCGGAGACAAAGATAACCAAGAAACTATTCCTGCCCTTGAGGAACCCACACTTCAGTGAGTCATCCAACCTAACAAGTAATTAGAATGGAAATACTCAAAGCAGTCTGGATGCCAGAGTTAGGCCTCGGGGAGCAGTGCGGTTTGGGGTAGCAGTTCGGGTGCTCTCCCGCCGGGGTAGTAGTTACAACCATGAGTTCACTCTAAGAGAATGTGAGAAATGAAAAGCACTCAGGAGACACCAGCGTCTAACGGATGAAGGACAGAGGAAGCAGCCATGAAGAAGATGTGAAGGCAGGCTGGAAGAATGGAAGAAAGATAAGAAGAGGAGCTCACTGAGGTTGCAGCTACTATTAATATTTAATCTTTCTAGAATATTACTGGAGAAGGCGATGGTACCCCACTCCAGTACTCTTGCCTGGAAAATCCCATGGACGGAGGAGCCTGGTAGGCTGTAGTCCATGGGGTCGCTAAGAGTCAGACACGACTGAGCGACTTCACTTTCACTTTTCATTTCATGTATTGGAGAAGGAAATGGCAACCCACTCCAGTGTTCTTGCCTGGAGAATCCCAGGCATGGGGGAGCCTGGTGGGCTGCTGTCTATGGAGTCGCACAGAGTCGGACACGACTGAAGCGACTTAGCAGCAGCAGCAGCAGAATATTACTAACAATTATAGCAATGAACATTTATTAGCAATTTGCTGGGAACTTCCTGGTGGTTCAATGGTTAGGACTCGGCACTTTCATTGCTGGGACCCAGGTTCAATTCCCTGGTCGGGGAACTAAGATCCCACAAGCCAAGCAGTGTGGCCAAAAAAAAAAAAAAATTTCTACATGCCATTACTGTTCTAAGCATGTTCCATATTTTCACACATTAAACCTCACAACAATCCAGGAAGTTAGGCACTAGTATGGCCCTGTTTTACAAGGAGGGAATATTTTCACTTATCCAAGGGTACCCACCTACTGAGAAATAAAGATTAGAACCCAAATTGTTTGAGCTTGTACTCTTTTTTAAAAAATAAAATATTTATTTATTTTAAAATTTATTTGGATGCCCCGGTCTTAGTTGGGGGCATGTGGGATCTAGTTCCCTGACCAGGAACTGAACCCTGACCCTCTACATTGGGAGTGCGGAGTCTTAGCCACTGGATCACCAGGGAAATCCTGAGCTTGCACTCTTAATCACTATGTTGTTATCCATAATATGATACTATGCCAGGTGTATATGCCTTTTCCTATTTTATTGAGTACATATTAAAGGTCAGGTACTGTTCTAGGCATGGGCTTCCCTGGTGGCTCAGACGATAAAGAATCTGCCTACATGGAGACGCAGGTTCAATCCCTGGGTCAGCAAGATCCCCTAGAGAAGGAAATGGCAACCCACTCCAGTATTCTTGCCTGGGAAATCCCATGGACAGAGAAGCCTGGCGGGCTATATACAGTCCATGGGGTCACAAAGAGTCGGACATGACTGAGTGACTTTTCATTGTTCTAGGCTGTGGATACAGAGCAGTGAAGTGGACCAGGTCCCTCTCTTCACGGAGTGCCTGTCCTTGTTGGGGAGACTGATGTGAAACAAGTCCGGAGATACAAGTGCTGTGAAGAAACACAAAATAGGGTAAGGTATCATGAATGACAGTGGTAGCCTCTCTGAGAAGATGACATTTAAGTAGAGGTCTGAGGAAGTGAGCAAGTGAGCCAAGAGGATATCTGAGGGAAGAACATTCCAGGCAAGGGAACAGCCAGTGCAGAAGCCTTAAGGTTTGAGTGTGCCGGTGTGTTCCAGGAACTGCAAGGAGGTCAGAGCAGCAGGAGCAGAGTGAACTAGAGTGGGAGATAAGGTTGGAAAGATACAGAAAGGCTTCCAGGACGTATGGTTAAGTGAAAAAGATTAAGGGATAGGCATAGTATGTAGTTTGTATGGTATAATCAATCACATTGAGTAAAAAAGAATGTGAGTGTGTCCGTGTGTACATCCATACACATAAATGAATAAATATATATTTGTTTATATTCTGAAGTAATAGACAAACTTAAAAGGGTGATTCCTTTCTGTGGAAAGGAAAGGATATTTACACTTCTTATTTTATACTCTTTCCTATTGTTTGAAAAATTTTACCATGTGCATGTTACTTTTATAATAACCATAATAATAGCTAAAAAAGAAATAAACTCTTAACCAGGTGTTAAGGGGATCCAGCTAAAATCCTCTTTCCCTTTATGGCTGAGCCTCTCCAAAGTTGCCTCCACCAACTTCTTGCCCTCTCCCTGTTCTCTTCGACCAAACACAGTCCAACTCCAGACTCTCATCTTCCTTGGGCTCACTTGTGACTTCCCTAGCACCATAAGGAACACTCTTCAGTCCTTTTGCTTTTGGACCCCTCTGCTACATTTGACATTGTTTATAGCTCCTCTGTTTGAAGCTCCTTCTCCCTTGGCTTCCCTCTTGCCCTCTTTTATTCACAGATCATTCTTTTTTTTAATATAATTCATTTTTGAATTATTTTATATATATATATATATATATATATATATATATATATATATATTTGGCTCTGCTGTACAACATGTGGGATCTTAGTTCCCTCTGTACTGGAAGCATGGAGTCAACCACTGCACCTCCAGAGAAGTCCCACCCTGAGCGTCCTTTCTCAGTCTCGTTCCACTGGCTACTCTTTGTTAGCTTACCCAATAGGAAGATAGGTTTATTCTGATTTGATTCTTGACCCATCTGCCTCTGTGTGCCACACACACCCTTCTGTGTGGTCTCATTCCTGCCCATAGTTTCAGCAACCCTCTTCATACTTCCAAGTCCCAGATCTGTATGTTTAGATCTTTCTCCTGAGCTCTAGTCTACGACTCCAACTGCCTATTAGACAACTCCACCTGCAGATCTCACAGGATATCAAACTCCACTGTTCTAAAACCAAGCTTCTCTGGTGGCTCAGTGGTAAAGAATCCACCCGCCAATGTAGCAGACAGGGTTCAATCCCTGATCTGGGAGGATCCCACTTGCTGCGGAGCAACTAAGCCTGTGAGCTACAAAAAAGAGTAGCCCCGTCCTCACCGCAATGAGAGAAAAGCCCGCACAGCAACAAAGACCCAGCACAACCCAAAATAAAAGTAAATAAATTTATTTTAAAAATAAATAAATAAAACCAAGCTCATCATCTCCAAGCAAAAATACCTTCCTCCTCCTGTTGTCCTTACCTTAGTTGGTGGTATCTCTACCTGCTGGATTGACCCAGCTGACAACCTGAGACAAACTCCTTTTTCATCCTCTAGATCAAAATGGACACCAAAAATCATTCTATCTGCTAAGTAGCTCCAGAAGCTGTGCTTATTCCTGTTATGTTCACTACCTAGGCACACTTCATCTGGACTACTACGTGTGGACAAATGAGTCTGAAGCCATGGGAAGAGGTCAGAAATATCATCACTTCATCTTCTACCTCTAGTTTCAAGATCAGCCTGCTTCCTTACACCCAGTTGCCAAGTGATGTGGCACAAATTCCATCATGTCAGTCCCTGTTTGAAATCTATCCATTTCCCCTAATCTTTCTAGAATAAATTCCAAACTCCTTAATATGATCTTACAAGTCATTTTTTTTTTTTTTTTATGGCCATGCCTCATGGGTTGTGGGATCTTATTTCCCCAACCAAGGATTGAACCTGGGCCCTCAGCAGTGAAAGCATGGAGTTCTAACCACTGGACCGCCAGGTAATTCCCTGGCCAGGCATTTTTTTACACTTTGCCTCATGTACCTAATGTGTGGGCAATACTGAAGCCTTGTTTCTCAAAGGCCTCTTTCCTTTTCAAGTTTCTGTGGAAGTTTTGTAACATAGCATCTTTGTACCTCCAGATCTAACATAATACCTGGTACAAAGTAGATGTTCAGTACATGCTCATTGAATAAAGATGCGCACAGAGGTTGAAGGTAAGAAACCAATCAGAAAAAAAAAGAAAGAAAGAAACCAATCAGAAGACGACTTTGTTGTTGTTCAGTTGCCAGGTCTTGTCCCACTCTTTGCAATCCCAGGGACTGCAGCACACCAGTTTCCTTTGTCCTCCACTGTCTCCCCGAGTTTGCTCGAATTCATGTTCACTAAGTCAGTAATGCTATCTAGCCATCTCATCCTCTGCCACCTCCCTTCTTTTGCCTTCAATCTTTCCCAGCATCAGGGTCTTTTCCATTGAGTCAGTTCTCATCAGCTGGTCAAAGTGGCCAGAAGAGTACTATATAAGAGTACAAGTTAGAGGTGACCAGGAAGAAAGGGAAAGGAAACGCTTTAGTGCAACATTTCCTTCAAGCTTCAACAGGGTGAAGCGGTAATTATCAAATAGGAATTATTCCTATCATCTTTTTCTCTTTGAGAGATGCACACTTTGATACTCACTTTGTACAATTTCAGATGGAGACAATGTAGCTGATTTTAAATAAAATGTATTTTTATAAAAAGCCAGGACATGCAACTCTGACAAAATAAAACACTTTGGGTATAAATCCCAAGGTCCAAGAGTGAAGCTGGGAAGGGTCATTTATTCCACAAACATTAATTGAGCCGATATAGACACTACTCAGCATAGGGGATACAAAGCAAAGCAATATGCAGTGCCTGTTCCCAGAGAGCTCAAGGCTCCTGAATTATCCAGTCTTTGCCTTTGGCCAAGACTACAGCCTAATCCTTTACAGAAAGCTAGCTGCTCATGCTGGGGCAATTATTTAAAGTCCTTTTAGTCATAGATGTAGCTATACCTAATTCTTCTGGAATGGAAATTCATGAAAGGGGCAGTAGCAAAATGTAATCACTGCTTCCTTAATGGATAGGTGCCTTCACAGAAGGCTCCCCTGGTGGCTCAGACTGTAAAGAATCTGCCTGCAATGCAGGAGACCTGAGTTCTATCCCTGAGTCCAGAAGATTCCCTGGAGAAGGGAATGGCAACCCATAGAAGAGTAATGGACTTGGCCCTTCCTTCACCAAAGAAAGCAACATCTAAGAATTCTGAACTGTCCACCATTCGGTGATGATCAAGTCTTCCTATGGGCAAGTTTGAATGACCCAGCTACCATTCTTTTCTTAGTTCCAGGACTTTGGGGACAACTAACACAATGTTTTCCATTGGGGACCTGTTTGGAGAAAGGAAATTGCTAGTTTGAGAGGAGGTATATTCACCAGTGACTAAGAAAGTGTTTCTATCTGAATGAGAGAGAATACACTTTACTTGGATTAGGTCATTCAGTCTTCATTGATATTCTTATTTTGCAGATTAGGAAATTGAGGCATCATGAGCCTAGGTGCCTGGTTCAAGATCACATAACTACAACTACTGAATCTGAGCATACGATTGTTGTTGTTCAGTCTCTCAGTCATGTCTGTTTGCGACCTCATGGACTGCAGTAAGCCAGGCTTCCCTGTCCTTCACTGTCTCCCAGAGTTTGCTTAAATTCATGTCCATTGAATCGGTGATGCCATCCTACCATGTCACTTTCTATTGCCCCCCTTCTCCTCCTGCCTTCAATCTTTCCCGGTATCAGGGTCTTTTCCAATTAGTCGGCTCTTAGCATCATGTGGCCAAAGCATTGGAGCTTCAGTTTCAGCACCAGTTCTTCCAATGAATATTCCAGGTTGATTTCCTTTTAAGACTGACTTGTTTGATCTCCTCATTGTCCAAGGGACTCTCAAGAGTCTTCTCTAGCACCACAATTCGAAAGCATCAATTCTGTGGTGCTCAGCCTTCTTTATGGTCCAACTCTCATATCCATACATGAGTACTGGAAAAACTATAGCTTTGACTATAAGGACCTTTGTCAGCAAAGTAATGTGTCTCCTTTTTAATCTGCCGTCTAGGTTTGTCATGGCTTTTCTTCCAAGGAGCAAGCGTCTTTTAATTTCATGTCTGCAATCACCATCTGCAGTGATTTTGGAGCTCAAGAAAATAAAATTTGCCACTGTTTCTACTTTTCTCCCATCCATTTGCCATGGGACTGGACGCCATGTTCTTTGTTTTTTGAATGTTGAGTTTAAAGCCAGGTTTTTCACTCTCCTCTTTCATCCTCATCAAGAGGCTCTTTAGTTACTCTTCACTTTCTGCCATTAGAGTGGTAGGAGTAAGAATTACATGTGTGCTAAGTTGATTGAGTCATGTCCAACTCTTCGGGACACCATGGACTGCAACCTGCCAGTATCCTCTGTCCATGGGATTCTCCAGGCAAGAACACTGGAATGGGTTGCCATGCTCTCCTCCAGAGGATCTTTCAACCCAGGGATTTGAACCCATGTCTCTTAAGTCTACTGCCTTAGCAGGTGAGTTCTTTACCTCTAGAGCAACCTGGGAACCCTGGGAGTATGAATTAGTACAATTTTAACAAGGGGGCAACTCAGTCTTTACAGGGGACAGTGTGGCAACATTTATCAAAATTATAAGTGTACATACCTTTTGACCTAGCAATTCCACTTCTAGAAATTATACTACAGACATAGTTACACATTTGCAAAATAAGATATGTTCAAGGTTGTACACTGCAGGATTGTTTGAAAGTTTGTAAATAACTTGTGTACACTAACAGAGAACTAGTTAAATAAATTATGCTTCATCTAGTCCACACAGCCCCCTTCAAGAATAAGGAAATGCTGTCTACTGATCAGAATGATTTCTAAGATTTCTAAGCAGGATCCAGGAAATGGGTTTGATAGTCTTTCATTTGTGGAAAAACGTCTATATGTATTTGCTTGTATAGGTATAGACTATCTTTTGAAGAATATACAAGAGACTGATAACCTTAGCTGCCACTAAGAAAGGATAAGGTATGACTGTGGGAGGGAAGTGGAGGGAAGTTAAGAGTAGAGTGAAAACTTATTTAAATTTGTAACCATATGTATATATTAGGTATTCAAGAAAAATAAACTGAATTAAAATTTAAAATAAAAAATAATAAAGCACATGCAGTTTACAGTAACTTACGAGTAAGGCATAGAATGTCTTTTAAAAAATACATTCACATTCCCTGGTGGTCCAGTGGCTAAGATTCTGTGCTCCCAATGCAGGGGGCCTGGGTTTGATCCCTGGGCAGGGAACTAGATTTCACATGCTGCAACTAAGATCCTGTGTGCCACAACTAAGACCTGGTACAGCCAAAAAAAAAAAAAAAAAAAAAAAAATATATATATATATATATATATATACAGTCACATTGGTGTGCAGCTATTACCACATCCATCGCCGTAACTCGTTTCATATTATAAATCTGAAACTCTACCAATTAAACAATAACACCCCATTTTCCTCTCACTCCATCCTCTGGCAACCATTCTACTTTGTCTTTACATTTTTGACTACCCTAAGTATCTCATATAAGTGTGTGTGCTGTCACTTCAGTTGTGTCTGACTCTGTGCAACCCTATGGACTGTAGCTCCTCTGTCCATGGGATTCTCCAGGCAAGAATACTGGAATGGGTTGCCATGTCCTTTTCCAGGGGATCTTCCTGACCCAGGGATCAAACCCACATCTCTTATGTCTCCTACACTGGCAGGCAGGTTCTTTACCACTAGTGCCACCTGGGAGTGAAGTGAAAGTTGCTCAGTCGTGTCCAACTCTTTGTAACCCCATGGACTATACAGTCCATGGAATTCTCCAGGCCAGAATACTGGAGTGGGTAGTCTTTCCCTTCTCCAGGGTATCAAACCCAGGTCTCCCACATTGTAGGCAGATTCTTTACCAGCTGAGTCACCAGGGAAGCTCAAGAATACTGGAGTGGGTAGCCTATCCCTTCTCTAGTGGATCTTCCCAACCCAGGAATCAAACCCGGGTCTCTTGCATTGCAGGCAGATTCTGTACCAACTGAGCTATCAGGGAAGCCACCTGGGAAGCCCCATATAAATGGAATCACAATATTTATCTTTTTATGATTGATTGATTTTACTTAGCATAATGTCCTCAAGATTCGTCCATCTTGTAACATATTTCAGAACTCCCTTTCTTTTTTAAGGCCAAATAATATTCTATTGTATGAGCATACCACATTTTGGTAATCCATTCATTAGTTGATGAATACTGGGTTTGTGTCCATGTTTTGGCTATTGTGAATAATGCTGCCATGAATATGGGTATACAAATACCTCCTCAAGACTGTGGTTTCAAGTTTTAGGGGGGTATATACCCAGAAGTGGAATTGCTGGAGTAATTCTTTTTTTCCAAGGAACCACCATACTGTTTTCCACAATGGTGGCACCATTTTATATTCCTGCTTACAGTGCACAAAGGTTCCAGTTTCTCCACATCTTCACCAACATTTGTTTTCCATTTAAAAAATAATAATAGTCATCCTAATGAGTGTGAGGTGGCATAGTATGTCTTTCGGGGAATCAGCAGTATGGTTAGACCCCAGTGAGATTTAGTCTTGCACTTACTTACTAGCCTTGTGATTTTGGACAATACACCAGTTTCCCCATTCATCAAATCAGAATTATCTCGGAGGGTTGGTGAGAACTGAAAGTGCATAAAGTACTCAGGCTCACAGAAAGCACTCGACAGATGTTATTCTTTCTGCCTTAAGAGCTCCAACAATAAACCAAATTCTGACTTGCTCATGCTCCTTTTGGACTAGTCAGGAGGCAAAGAGACAAATCAGATGATTTTATCAAGTTTTCTACTTGGAGGCTTGAGTCTGAGGACTTAACACAATCTTCAGGGACATTCTTCCTTCCTACTGTCCCCACTGAACCTGCAGACCTCCCACCTGTGCCCCAAGAAGTATGTTTGAAATGAAGAGGTTACTCAGAACCCAGCAGGTTTATGTATTCTCAGGGGTGGAGGACGGGAAGAAATCCTGTTGACACAGTTTTGTAAAGCCTGTCACTCAGTCCCCTGCCTATTACCTCTATAGACCGTTATGCATATTAAAGAAGGGGGGGGGCGGCAAATACAAAAGAAAAATAAGCGAGAGAGAGTGAGAGGGGGAACAAATCAGGATGCTTGCGGGAATCCACGTGGTCGCCAATCTGTAACTGATCAGAGCAGCGACACTGAAGCAAAACCCCCAGCGCCTAACGCTAAATATATTGCAATGGAGAAACCGTCCACAATGGGGTGTCTATGTCCTTCGCAGAGTCCTGGGGCTGCCGTTTAAGAGACTCTTCCCCTACTCCCACCCTTTTTGCACCTAGTAAACCACGCGATGTAACAACGGAATCTGGTTCTGTGTGTGCGCTCTGTGTGTGTGCGCTTTGCAAACCATCTGGGCTCCATCCTGCGCGGTTGGAACCACGATCGATCCGGGAAGAGTTGGGGGAGTTGAAGCTTGCCTGTGTCTCCTCCCTTTCTCCGCTCCTCTAGGCCCCCACCCCATCGTTCGCTCAGCACAAACGTTTCGCGGGTGGAGGGACGTACGTTTTCAGCACCAGGAGGCCGTGGACCTTCTCTGGAGGCGTGCAGAGCACCCTCCAGAGGGCCAGAGCTGATTGCAACCTGCTCACCACGACCCTCCCCCTCCTCCCCAAATTCACCGCCCCAGGCTGTTATATTACTGGCCGGGCGCCGTACGGGTGCGGGAGTCCAGGAAGGCTGCGTGACCTTCCAGCGAACTCCACCTCGGCCGGGGGGTTGTGGGGGTGGGGATGGAGGCTGCCCCGGGGCCTGCAGGCTGTGTATCGATCCCCCAGCCTCAGCCAACGCAAGTTCTCCTAGTACAAACCCCTCCCTCCCTTCTGTGCTTTCCCAGCCTCGCAGGCTTCTAACGCCTAGCTTGAGGCGCCCTCCCTCCTTTCCCGCAATAAAGTAAACGGGGTGGATATGCATCCCCCGCCCTAACCCTCCTCCTTCCCCCTCCCCCCTCTGCCCACTAACCCCGCGCATAGAGCTCGCCGCCGGCGGGCCCCTTTCCACCCAGTGTATCATAATGCCCAACGCTCTTCTCCTCCCCCTCTCTTAATCAGAAACGTGCTCGCGAGCCCCCCTCCCTCCGCGTGCATATATTAGGGTCTGCTTTGCATGCAGCGGCAGGCAGAGAACGGAGGAAGAAGGGGCGGGGGCGCTTTTGCCCGCCTCTTCCCTCCAGGCCCCGTTAGCCACCCAGTTTCAGCTTCGTTGTAACGCCGCCTCGTTAGCGGAGCACGCCGGGGCCCCAGTGCCTGGGCGGGAGAAACAGTCCAACTCTGTGCAGAAGGGCACCCAAACCAGACGTTCCCCATCCCCGAGTGCAGTAGGAAGAGGAGGTGGCGAGAGCCCGAACCACTCGGTGTACGCATTTTGCAGAGAGCTCCAGCATGAAAATGGGAGGGGCTCTTTTTAAATTTTTTTTTATTTTTTAAAGCGCATTCATTGAGGGCCTTCCTATTTTGCATAGAGTAAACTGGGCAACAATTCCGTCTTGCCTGTAGCACAATAAGGGCTCTTTTATTCTAGAAGTGTTAAATCCGGGCTAACCCATCTCGCATCCGTGCCTCGAGGCGGAGAAGGCGCACTCTTCCCCGACCCGGCAGCCGCGTTAGACTGGAAGCGGCTCTCGCGGGCGGTTCGATTCCCAGCGCATCCCGGGAACGTGTGTAATCGGCCTCTCGGCTCTCAAGGCTGCGGGCGGTGTGGCTCCCTCCGCCTCCATCCACCCCGTAGCCCTCGCCCCTCCCCCTCTCCCCGGAACCCGCGCTCCGCGTCGGGCTCCTGGGCTTCCTTCCCCCCGCCTTCTCCCGAGTCTGCCGCTCCCGGAGGGCGGGGCACGCAGTTATCCAGGTTGCGGGGCGGGAGGGCGGGCGGCAGGCTGCGGCCCGGGCCTCGGGATGGCATAGCGGCGGCCCGGCGTCGGCAGGGCGGGCCTGAGCCCGCTATACAGCTCGCTGGGCCGGCTAGCGCGGCCCGGCGCTCGGCATAGCGGCGGCGGCCTGCTGGCGGCCGGGCGGCGCCGGGCGGCCCAGGCAGGTTCCGGGGCCCGCGGCCCCCCCCCCTCCGCCTCCCCGCCCCCCTGTGTTGTCGCCTCTCCCTCTCGCTGCTTCACTTCACGGGGCGAACATGGCGCACAGCTGTCGGTGGCGCTTCCCCGCCCGACCCGGGACCACCGGGGGCGGCGGCGGCGGGGGGCGCCGGGGCCTAGGGGGCGCCCCGCGGCAACGCGTCCCGGCCCTGCTGCTTCCCCCCGGGCCTCCGGTCGGCGGCGGCGGCCCCGGGGCGCCCCCCTCCCCCCCGGCTGTGGCGGCCGCGGCGGCGGCGGCGGGAAGCGGCGGGGCCGGGGTTCCAGGGGGAGCGGCCGCCGCCTCAGCAGCCTCCTCGTCGTCCGCCTCGTCTTCGTCTTCGTCATCGTCCTCAGCCTCCTCCGGGCCGGCCCTGCTCCGGGTGGGCCCGGGCTTCGACGCGGCGCTGCAGGTCTCGGCCGCCATCGGCACCAACCTGCGCCGGTTCCGGGCCGTGTTTGGGGAGAGCGGCGGGGGAGGCGGCAGCGGAGAGGTAAGGGGGCGAGGAACCCCCCAGGTCCGGGGTCTCGACCCTCTGCGGATTCCCCCCTCCCCTCCCCCATCCGGGATTGTGGAGCATCCCAATTCGGGGACCATCCCTGGGTCCCTGACCCGGGGCAGACGGCCCTCCCATCTCGGGTCCCCCATACCGGGGTGCAGACCCCAAGGCCCCCCCACCCCAGGGTTCGGACCCATCTGGCCGAGGGCCTTTGCCCCCGACCCTCCTTGCCCTGACCCTTCCCCAAATCCTTTGGCACAGACCCCCCTCCCGGGTTTCCCATCCCGGGACTGAACCCCTCCTCCCTTTCACAGATTACCTCATCCGAGCAAGATTCCTCCCTCCCTCCCTTCCTAGAGACTTGATCCCGCCACATCCCCGCCTCCCTCTCTGGGCAGATGTTTTACTCCTGGGGCAGTTTTCCTCTCGGGCATCTCTCGGGTGACGGCCTCATCCAAAGCCACGTTCTTCTCCCACCCTTGGGGATCGGTGTCCCTTCCAGCACCTTGCTTCCGAAGACCTGGTGAACCCTCGCCCGGTCCCCGGGCCAGGTCCCTACACCAGCAGCCACTCCCCCTTCCCTCACCTCCACCCGCGCCCCCCCCCCCACCCACCCACAGCAGAGAGGTCCTCCCGTCATCCCGCCCCACCCCACCGGGAAAAAGCTACTTTCCTCTCCACCTTTCTGCCTTTGCCTCCTTTCCCTCTGAAGATAACGGTGATCTCTTCGTACAGCAGTCTGTTTCCCCCTATCTTACAGAGCTGCAGTTTATAGCCTACGGGTAGCAGGGGCTTACACTACCTTCACTCCACCCTTTCCCTCCTTTAGAATGAAGGGTTAGTGGCATCTTTGCGGGGGGAAAAGAGTCCACTGTCCCTCAGGCTCAGAGAAGAGCAGCTCTCCACCATTTCCCCTGGAGAGGAGGCAGGCTTTCCCCTGCAGCTCTGGGGAAGGGGGCCCCCGTGAGGGGAGGTGTTTGTGGGGGACTTGGGCAGCATCCTCCCAGGGGAAGCAGCTGCTGCTCTCCTACCCCACCCACTGTGCCTGAGAGCACGCAGTCTCTAGCCCTAGTTCCCTCCCGCCCTTCTTTTCTCCGTCATTTCATTATTGATCCACCTTTTCCTAGGCCAATCCTGGGGCTTGGAAGGGGTGGGGGAAGCAGGGTTGGGGTGAGGAGAGTAGATAAGGGACAGTTTTACTGGTGGCTGCTTCTGGTGGAGAGAAAGAGGGTTATGAAGAGCTTATGAAGCAAAGTTATCCTTGGAAGGAGTTAGGGCTCTCTCTCTGATTTGTTTTAAGGGGGACCCAGGGAGGATGAAGGGTCTCGAGCTTTGCTCCTACCCCATTAGTATCGGGAGGGGAATGGGGAGGCTTTGATAGGCATTATTCGGCCCCCTTCAGCCAAAAGGAAAGTTGCCGTGGGAAGGGAAGTTGAGTTCAGGTTCAGCCAGTGGCGTTGCGCATTTGTTTTCCATTGGGTGCAGAAGGGGGAATTTGAATTGGAGGGGAAGGGGCAGAATGGCATGGAGGGGAATGCTAGAAGGAGGAAGAGCAGCTGCTTGGGGCTGAAGCGAGTGGGTAGGGGGTTGCTGCTCTGGAGTGCTCTTGATTGAAACAGAAAGGGAAAGATAACGAGCCGTTTCCTGCGTGCTCTGCCGTTGGTGCACACAAAATATCCTGGGCAAACCCCCGGTCCCCTATTGTGTCCTGCACCCCTTTACATCTACGGAAAGATCCTGGGAAGAAGGGGAGGGAGGAGATCCCAGGGACCCTGGCCCCTCCTTTCAAGGAGCTGGCATTTTTTAGTTGTTAGTCTTCCTGCCTCCTTTTTTAAATCGTTTCTAAGGCAGCATGATGAGGAGACTGACAACAACCCGCCTTCTGACAGAGCAAGGAGGACATGATGGGGGCGTGTTCCTTGCTCTGTAGCTAGCTGCAGCGTCCCTCTTCCCTGCCTCTCTCTGCTCTCTCTCCACCTCCTTTTCCCAGCCTTCAGAAGGCAGCTGCAGTCAGCAGGGTTGTTTGAGACTATTTATTGGTTGCTGTAGATTATTATTTTTTTTTGAAAGGCCAATTCTGTATTTTTTAAGCTAACAACACAGATCCCATGTAGTTGGAGAACCAAAGGCCTCATACATGACAAAAAGACTGAACCGTTCAGGTTACTTGCATGGAGTTGGTGCTTAAATGTGAGTTGATTTTGCTTTTTTAAAAGATACAGCAGCAAAAAAAAAAAAAAAAAAATAGACTTACTGACATTTCATTTACCTGCTTATTTTCAAAACTGAGACTTGCCTGGTTATATGTAGAATTTTAGCCCATGTATACTTGAGTATAATAAGAACGTCTCTATTAGGAGAAGTTAGTCTGTTTTTAAGGGGATCCTGAGAAGCATTTTCTTCTTGTTTAGCATGCTTGTATATTTTGTATTGAAGGACCAAGTACTTGTTCACATTCCAAATGTTATCACATATTCAAAAGCAAAGTTTTATGCTGACAGCTTCCAATCATAGCTTTTCAAGAGACTGGTTAGAAAGAGAGCCACCTGGATTCAGGGACCTAATGTCTGGGCACCAGAATATTTTATCTGTTGGTCTTTGACAAGTCACCTTTAAAGTTTTAATCAGGTGCTAACATTTTCTTATCCACTGGCATTATTTTGTATAGCATTAGTATGTAGTGTAAAGCCTTTCAAAGAGCTGCAGTAATTTCAACTAAGAGCATATTAATATCTTTTTTTTCTTTAAGACTTCTGCGTGAACAGTAGTTGCTACTTCAGTATGAGAGAAATGGTTGACTCCTTATATTAAACTTCAGTATTTTTTCTGAATTCGGCTAGAATGAGCTGTTGTTCCATTGGTAAGCCTTTCATGTGGTAGTTTGAGTTAATCTAGGACTGGTTAATGGTGTATGTTCATGAGTACTCACCTCATGGTATGGTTTAGTACTAAACCATAGTGATTACATCCTTGGACCTGGTTGTTTTCAGCGTAGAAACCAAGAGTTTTGTTAGAGAGTCTTACAAATCAATGATAAAAGTTCCAAAAAGGAGGTTTAGGGTTTCCCTGGGCTAACATGGAGTTCTAAGGGTTGTTTCTCAGAAGTTGCTCACAGATCTGTATCAAGCCTTGTCTGGTTCATGAAGGCATAGTTTGTGATCCAGAATAATTCTGGCCTCTTTATATTCTGGTTTGCTTTAAGTGAATAATGACTATAATTTCTCCATAACAAAAGCGTACTTACGGAACTGCTAAGTTAAGTGGTTGAAAGATGACAGAACTCCAGGTCAGTTCCCGCCTGCAGCTCCTTTAGCTGCGGGTTTGTCCCTTACTGCCACACATTCTGAACTTCCCTTGGGACTGAATCTCTCTCTGAGTAATAACTACATGTAAGAGTTCTTCATGACCAAATTCTGTAAGATGGGATTATTTTTTTAAAAATCGACATAAGTGTTGCTGGTCTCCTGTTGGGGCTTTCTTTGTGACAATTGTGAAGTAGAATTAATTTGAGTTTTATTTGATTGTGTACTGTAAGAAATCGCAGCGGTCTGCTTTTTTGCTTCCCTCTGCCCTGCATGATGGTGTCAGGGTCCTACTTTTTGAGGATTGTCTCAGGTGGTATATATGTGAGTCTACTTTGCCATCTAAATATGCATAGTTGAGCATTCTCTCTGTTGATTAGAATTGGGACTGTTTTAATATGAATCCCTGAATGGTCTACTTATCAGCATGTAGTCTTTGTTTATTACCTTCATACTCCAGTTACTGTTCATACCACCTCACAAAAGGTTAAAAGCAGTATTTCCATTCTGATTGAACATGGCAGACTTTGATTAGCTATAAATGGAAACTGAATCACAACATTGTTATGTATTTGTCTTTATTCTTGAAATGGCAGTTTAGTTCAGGTAGCCCCAGGTGGGCTCTTGAGTGGGGATTAGAAAAGATGTAGTTGTGGAGTGGGAGAGCATCTGTGATTTTTTTTTTTTTAATGGTCTCTGGGTATATGTGCCAAGAGTGGAAGTTGCTCTTTCATTGCCCTCACAGCTAATCCTGAGCTGGGCAGAAGGAAAGGGAAGCAGAAAACAGGTGGGCTAGAAGAAACCCCTCCGAGTGGAAGTCAGTAGACGTGACATGAGTCCTCGTACTCATCTCTTTCACTCACCAGTCTGGACAATTTCATTTTTAACCTGAAACTTCTGACCTGTAAAATGAGAAGGTTGGGCCACATGTCAGTTCAGGAATCTTTTTTGCTCCAGTATTCTCATTCCTTTCTGTTATATTAATTATTTGCTCAGGTCAGAACTTATTCTTAATTTTTTTTAAGAGTCAGAGTCAGTGAACCTGTTTGGTAATTTTTAATATCAGAGTGTACATTAGGCTATTTAACTGCCATTTAACTGCCATTATTATTGGGAAGAGAAATTTGAACTCGGTAGGAAAGTTTTCTTTGTATGGACAAGATATAAGAACTCTATGGGGAAAGTTTTTAGCTGAAGTTGACCAATTTCATTTATGAGAAAAATGAAGATACAATTTTGAATATAACTCATTATCTGATATTTAGACGCCCTCTTGTTTGGCTAGATTTGTTTCTATGTTTTCAATATTGTTGATTCTTGACTGTCCGAAAAGAAGTTATTTTCAGTTTAGGTCGTATATTCCTTTAGGTGTATGAGCTTTTAAATGGAAAAAAAAAAATTCAAGACACTAATGTATTTATAAGTCCGAAGTGATGGTGCCCACATTGCAGGGAGTAGTTGTTAATAGGCTCAGAAATATACTCTGGTTTTTACTGAGCATCCCAAATGCAACCTTTAGAACTTTTCTTCACCTCTCACTGAAAGGCATATCACTTGTCTCCACCTTTGCTTTCCGTCTAATTATCTTAAGGCACTTGCTCTTGTAGGAAATTGTTGGGTCACAAAACAGTGATTGATCTTGACTGGAAGTTGAGAAAACACTCATCTTGACTCCCCTCCCATGTCTGCTCACCTGGTATCCGGCCTTCTACAGAGCAGCCATACAGACTTACTACCTACTGCCTTCCTTGCCCTGTGGCTAAAGGGGGTGGGTAGCCCTGCTATGCTTGCTCTGAGGCATAACAGACGGCACTGCCTCTCTCTCCTTTGGAGACTCACTGTTTTAATTGTAGGTCTCCTAATTAAGATCTCTTTGTGCCTGCCCACATTCCACTAGTGTTGGCACAGAACTTCAGCTTCCTTCTAGCACTTAACTGAAGGCCTTCAGTCAGGCCTTTTGTGAACATCTTGTCTCTTTCCATTCTTCCTCTGCCAAGGTGGAGAGCCCAGCAGCGGAGACCTATGAGACTGGGGGAAGCTTTGTGACTGTCACTACTTTGGGAGGAATTTATTCTTGGACTGCTGGGATGGGACCTTCTTTTGTTTGCATATGTTATTTTCAGGAATTAAGAAAGGTTAAATTACTAATGAGTCTGACATGCGATACCTACATATAAGTCAGATTCTTAACCCTGTAGGCACTAGTGGGAAGGAGGAAGCTAAAGAGTTTACTATTCTACACTGGTTTAAAGCTTGGTGAACAAAATCTTATGGAGTAAATCACGGACTTGGGCTTTCTGTGGTTTCGAAGATGATCAATCAAATGAAATGATCAATTAAATTGTATCAGATTTAAAAAAAAAATACTTATTTTTATTTATTTATTTGGCTGGTCCAGGGCTTAGTTGCAGCACATGGGATTTTTAGCTGCTGCGTGTGGGATCTAGTTCCCTGACCAGGGATTGAAGCCAGACCCCCTGGATTGGGAGCTCTGAGTCTTAACCACTAGACTACCAGGGAAGCCCACTGTATCAGATTTTAAAACATGGAGTTAACTTTGATATTTGAATTAACTTTTTTGATTAGAAAAGATTGCCGAAGGGTCTCGAAATTGTTGAGTTAATTAAGAATACTCTTGTGAGTTTCCAGTATTTCTTGAGAAGATCAGGAATTGGTTAGGCTTCTAGAGTAGTTTCAGAATAAGGGAAAGTAATTTTTCTGGAAAATGTAGTTTTACTCTAGTTCCTACTGTGTAAGTGCTCACAATACAGTCCTTTATATGTGGCATGTTAGAGGAACTGCAGTCTTTATTAAGAAAAAGGAATCTTGACTCCTTCACCTGGATCCAGATGGTTTCATTGATCACATCGGTATAAGACGGACAAAGGGCTACTTTTTTGTTGTTATTGTCATTTCCTTGGTTGTGAAGAAGGCCTGAAAGAAGGAAGTCCGGGATCTTTATGGCATGCATGAGATAAAGCTGGAGGCCTGTGCTCTTATACCTGAGTGGGTGGTTTTATGGCCTAATTCTCTAATTGCTGGCATTTATGACAGTGTGGATGCAACTGGCCCTGTGGCTGAGGTGGATTATGTTGGGAATAGGGAGAGAAAAGGGGTCCTTTTGTTAGCCTTTTCATTTTCCCCCTCAATAAGTTCTCTGAGAAAGCCCTGAGGAAATACAGAGACACTTGGACTGAGGGAATGACATCCCATAAAATGGTTCTTTACGTTTTTAAAAAAGATGAGCTGCTTTTCTTGACCTATCCAAAGAAATCCATACCACCACTGTTAAATATTTCAATGAGCTTTGTACCTTGTCAGGTTACACTCCAGGGGAAGCCAACGAGGAGAAGGTTGGAGGCACTGCCAGGCATTTGCTTCTAAAAAGCAAGATATTTGAAAGAAGAATTCTGTTGTGTGAATTTTATTGTAGTTGTTTTGGATGATGTAAATCCTCTTGTAAGCTTAGTATGAAACTTCTTAGAGGCCAAACTTGGTTTAACTTTTTAGATGTTGAATATAACTATTCTGATGTGTTTTAGTTTTAAGGAAACAGTTAAAGATATAAATGTAAGAGTTAGTTGGCAGTTTTCTGTGCTGTGTATGAAAATTCCCCTTTTCTTTGAAATGAGTAGTTGTTTTTCTATTTGACAAATAAACTGAAGGGATTTCCCCAGCTATTTTACCTTTAATTATCACTACAGCAGTGCCTTGTGTGGCACCAGTGGGTAGGATCTATTCAACTGGCATTTAGTTCTGGAGTTGGAGTTTTTTCCCCATATATTTTATCTGTTTTCTTGCATTTCTTTTTTTGTGTTTGGTTGGAATATTTGAGTGTAGGTGTTTTGATGCCTTTCATCAGTAAGAGCTATGAACCTTTCTAACATTTGGACTGTTTCAGAGAGATCCAACCCTTACGATCCACACTTTGCTGAAGCATCATTGTTTCATTCTCATTTTACAGCATCAAAGTAATTGTGGCTTTCTGTCTTGAATTAGGGGAATAATATTACTTGTAAGGAGTGTTTTTAGAGAACCTTTTTAAAATGAAGCTCTCCTTTGTACTCTCTCAGTTCTAAAAACTGGGGAGTAGTTAATCACACATATCTGTAATAAATATCTACACCTCGAGGAATAAATATTTACACATGCTTGTATTCAACCTCTGTCCATCCATGATTATTGACTGATTTTTTAGATCAAACATAAACATACAACATTGTCCCTAGATTATTGCCTTTAATTATAAGCAGTAAAACCATGTGGATAGCATCTCTTTAAGCTTAGTTAATGAGGAAATCCTTTTGTAATCTCTCCAGCAAGGATTTTTTTATTCATGCATGTATAAATACCTTTACAAAGGAAAGGTAGAATCTTATTATCTAATCTGTAATAGTGTGAGATAGTATAGCACAGTAATTAGGAGCTATTAAGACCATGAGCTCTGGATTTAGACTGGCTGGGTTCAAATCTTCGCTCAGCCATTTAGTAGCTGAATGACTGGAAAACTTTCTTAACCTCTCCATGCTTCAGTTTTTTTCATTTGTAAATTAGTGGTAATTGTGCTTCATAAGATTATTGTGAGGCTTAATTGAAATTATTATGCATGCAAAGTATTTAGCACTTTGCCTGGTACACAGCAATCTTTAATTATTATTAGGACTCAGATTTAAAGGACAGGAGTGCTTCTTTTCCCACAGAGATAACAGGTTCTTATTACTTTGAGGTATACATATATATGTGTGTACATATATATCTATTCGAGTGCTATAATCTTGATTTAAGAATGTTCTTGCTTTTGATATAGGTGTCAAGTTCATCACTAAGTTAGGTGGAACCAAACTGAAGCCAGCCACACATCTTGCTAACAGTGGGTACCATTGGTATCTAACTAGAATATAATTAGAGATAAGGCAAAAAGCGAGGAAAAAAAACAAGACAGTAAATAGGCAGGTAGGTAACCAAGGAAGGCAGTGCCTTCATGAGTTGCATAATTATCAGGCCAAGGCAGCTCTATTGGGGTTGCTACTCTTGGTCTGTATAACTGGTGTTCCTTATCTTTTCGAGTATGAGTATATGGTGATTTCCTGAAACAACTCTGAGGCTCTTCAGGGTGCTTGGCCCCCAGGTTCAGATTCATTAGTCTATACTTGGTAACTGTTTGACATTTGTTCTCAAGTATCAGCTTAAGGAGAGTAAGTTTAGGCCTATGGAGATCAATGCAACTACAATTTATTTACAGAAAAAATGCTAAATTATAGGCTGGAACTTAAACTTGAGACATAAAAATAACCACAAGTAGAATAGTCAAAAAATAAATTAAGCTTTAAGAGTAGTTCGTAGAGGATAGTATGCTTAAGGAGGAAAAATATAGTTTTATCTCACTTAAAAAATAGGTTTGCTAAAATACCTGATATACTATTTTTTTTTACAGATGAGAAAAACCAAGGTACAGACGTGTTAAATAGATTTCCTTAAGTTTTGCGGCTAGTAAGTGACAGATAGTGAAAATCGTTCAGTTATGTCTGACTCTTTGCCATCCCATGGACTATAGAGTCCGTGGAATTCTCCAGGCCAGAATACTGGAGTGGGTAGTCTTTCCCTTCTCCAGGGGATCTTCCCAACCCAGGGATTGAACGCAGGTCTCCCACATTGCAGGTGGATTGTTTACCAGCCGAGCCACCAGGGAAGCCTGTTAAGTGATGGAGCTAGAATTCAAATCCAGACCTGTAACTATGTGAGGGCTCATTCATGGTCTTTGTGCTGTGCTATCTTCTGTCCCTTTCTCTTCCCACCCCATCCAGTCACTTTCTGGGGCTTGTCTGTGATACTGTTGGAGTGTTTCTTTAATCTGTCACTGTTTTTCTGTTTTTATCATCCTACTTTAAATTTCCATTACCTTGGCATGGATTATAATCATAATCTCCTAACTGGTCTCTCTGCTTTCCTTTTCACTGTATATACAGTGTTGCCAGTGGTTTTCTTAAGTACAGATCTGATTCTGTCACTTTATTCCTAAAACTCTTTGACTTCTCACTGAATGTAAAATAAGATTTAAAATTCCCAGCCCTTCATAATCTAGCCGGCCTACATTCCTACATTTTGAACAGTATCTCCTGAACACACATTTTCACTTAATGTGCTTCAGCCATATTGAGCTACCAGTCTGTTAGATGTTCTCCACAGTGTGTTTGTACCTGCCTTTATACATTGGCTAATGCCTCTCCTTTGCCTTAAAGCATTTTCCCATTTTGACCTGCCTTTGACTTATTCATCTCTCATGGCTCAGTTCAGATCCCACTCTTCGTGAAGCTTTCAAGATACCACTACTATCTGAAATTCAGCTTTTCCTTTTCTGTTTTCTTAGTGTTGTTTATCCTCCCCTTAAACAATTCACTCCAGGATACTTTCTGTTGTACATACGTTTGATTGTGTCTGTCTTTCCCCCATTAGATTATGATTTCCGTAAGACATGGACCATTTCTAGTCATCATTTGTGTTTTATGTTGTTTACAATGGTGACTTTTCATTTAGAAGGTGATCAGTGAATGTTGAATTGAAAATTTGTTATACATACAACTTCTAGAAATACTTTGTAAGGATATATTGCCTAAGGTATTATGTTGTTCAAGACTATTAGGATAGTTCTGAAGCTAACTTAAGTACAGCAGAAGAAAGTCTAAGAGCCATCAGAGGACACGTTTGTAAAAGTAGTGGTCGGGGCTTTAGAAGTGATGTCGAGGAATCCGGATGGGGTGGTATCATCTTTTATATAGATAATGCTGGCACTGGTCACCCCCTTACTGGAGTGTTGTTTCCATTTCTAGGTTCCTCAACTTAAAAGGGATGAGGAGACCTTGGAGACCGTTCCGAGGAGACTCAAAAGATGATTTTATGATTGGAAGTCAGTCCTGTGAGGAAAGGTTGAGAGAATGAAAGGTTAAGAGGCAACTTAATAACTCTTCAAAAAACATGAATGGATCCATTATTAGGAATGGTAACCAGCTGTTTTCCAGCTCCACTGATGCTCAAATAAGAGTAAAATAGGTTTAAATTGAAGCAAAGGATAGTTGTGTAAAGAACTTGATGCTAATAATAATTTTCATGATAATGATGGTGAAAAGATTACTGAAATAATTTTATGATCTTCTCTGGAGGTGAATTTTGAAGTACAGTCTTACATACGTGTAAAATGACTTCTCAAGCTACCTTCTCACTCTCTGAATCAATAATTTTTTTAATTCAGATCCTGGAGGGTGTGGATCATGTTCTATACTTTTTAATATTCCCCAAGGGGTCCTAGGGTCTCACTGGCTCCCTGAGAAGTATTTTATTTGAATTGTCAGTTTATGGCAATAATTAACTTTCAGTAGCAAGCTCTAGAGAAAGGTCTTTATGAAATGATTTTATAGTGGTTTTATAGGAGAATAAAAACTTGGTAAATGTTGCTAAGAGGGAAATCTTAAAGTCAAGAGAAACTAGGGGAGATAGTAGTTCTGGTCTCAATATAGGAAGCAAATATTTATAGCTTTTATATCCATTTTCAGTTGTAGTCTAAAGAGATGTTTTGCAGAATATTCCTTGTTAAGGGTATCACTGCTTATGGATGCATTATAACAAGTGCTTTGTATATCGTTTCCAGTCTAATAAGGTTGGCTTCATGTGAATGAGGATTACAAAGGCCTCTGACCCTTGGCTTTTGAGGCCGGGAGGAGGGCTTACATTACTCAGAATGAAACCTTTTTAGATATGTTGGGTTGCAAAAAGCATTTCCGGCACAGTCAGAATGAAAACTGTGAATTGGGATTATTCATATAGATTACCAAGAGTCTGGGCAGAACTGATATTAACACCAGCTCTTTTTCCTGCTAGCTTTTAGTCCCACAACCTTGAGTGGGTTACTGAAGGTTTAGGACTTTGGAATTTAGTACTGGAATTGTGTATAAACTCCTTCTTGTAGGTAAATTGATACTAGGTTTATTTAAGGTTATCTGGCCTTAAGTGATATAAATGTAATGAGTAGTTTCTAAGTTTCATGTAGAATGCTGTCCACTGTTAACCAGACCATCTCAAAATGACTGGAATTCAGAGGTGAAGCTGGATTGTTCCAGGGATTCTGCAAGTGGTGGCAAAGTGAATCGTGGCTTGATTACCAAATTGTAAAATTGGTGCCATCTGAGAAACTGGGAATTGGAAATATAAGAGAGTCCTACTTTTCCTGTGGGGTTTCCCTGGTGGCTCAGCGGTAAGAATCTGCCTGCCAATGCAGGAGACTTGGGTTCAGTCCCTGGGTCAGAAGATCTCCTGGAGAAGGAAATGGCAACCTGTTCCAGTATTCTTGCCTGGGAAATCCATGGACAGAAGAGCGTGGCGGACTGTAGTCCACGGGTTTGCAAAAGAGTCAGAGATGACGTAGTGACTAAACAACAGTTTTCTCTGTAACTTTTAGTTGCTTATCATACAGGTATAAATTAAGAAAGCAAGAGATTACAAAAGCAAAGAATACTTCTTATGATTGTCTATTCATTCTCCTTGAGAGATTCCAGTGTTAGAGTAATAAAATACCTGGGTTTTTTTTGTTTTAGTGAGTTAATGCCACATAAACTTTAGTGAGCTTCTCAGAATGTGATGATAAACTTCCAAATATGATGTAGAAGTCAGTCAGTTGGTTTTTTAAGATAATAAGAACACAAAATTTCCAAATTCATACACTGAACATTAATCTTCAAAAATGTTAGGTCATATTCTGTTGACTGATTTGGTAGCTTTGTTGTTTTGCCAAAGATAATGTTTACTTTTGTGTCCGAATTCACTTTGTTCCTTTAGAAAACTGACTCTTTGTAGAGATAACTCTATTTACCTTTAGAGGAAAGAAAGTTGTGAACTCCTTAGTGTTACTTTAGTTGCTGTTGGTCATTCGACAGCCCAGAAGGAAAGATGCAATCTGACTTTTGCACCAAGATCAGAACAACAAGCTGGAAGAAAAAAAAATGAAATATTCTAGTAGAAATTTATAATTGAATGAACATACACCTCAAAATGAAGTTAACTATTGGAAGTTGGCCTATGGAGGACCAAAACTTCTTGTAATAAAAAGAACCATCTCTGAAAACAGTGTTGGTGTTTGTTTGTTTAATTTTTCCAGGCTGTTCAAGTGGATCTAGTCATTTTGTGGTACTTCCCTGTTAAACAAAGAAGAAACCCTGTCATTGTGTTGATTAATTTAATGTCTACAGTATATCAGTTAAGTGGGCTTTATTTCTTCTACTTCAGCAAGTAGACAAACCAGTTCAGACTTGGAACCTAGAAGTCTGAAAGTCTTTAATTTTTGTTTGTTCTGTTTTGGGGTTTTTTGTTTTGTTTTGTTTTTAAAGATCCTGCAAAGTAATTTGGAGCATTGCCAAGAATCTGTATAGCTTACTCTCTGATGTAGTGGGTTTATTTTTTCTTTTTCTTTTTTTTTTTTTTTTCAAAGATGCTGAGCTGCTTTATGTTTGCCTCTTTTTCCAGAGCAGGATGGGTGGAGCTCACCTGTCTCTTGTGCTGTTTTGAGCATCTCTGCTTCTTGCTCCTGTTGATAAGGAGTGAGGATAAGGAGACAATTCTTTCTCTAATTACAAAGTGGGTAGCATTTGTGTTTTGTAGGTAACATTGCTAGGTAGAATTGAATTAAATATTTGAAAACGGTTTCATTCCTGTGTAGGTGAAAACTTAACCAACTGTTGTTACTGAGGGACAGTGTATTACTGTCTTTGCACTCTTTAATCCTAGGTGACTTTTGGGGGTTCAGTATCAGATAGAGAACATATTTAAAACAGTTGAAATCTCTTTCTTTGTGTTATGCATTCAAACAGCCATAGTTCTCTTTGATGCACCAAGAGCCAGAGAGAATCTGGCCTTGGCCCTGCCACTGCCGATTTGTTGACAAGAGATGATGATGTCAGTTCAATAACTGTATACATCTCTCAACTGGTTGGATTTCAGAAACCATCTTGGCTTAAGAAGTTTATCTCCTGATATCTGTGTATTTGACTATGCTTGAATATTTTATACTTTTTTTCTTATAAATTCAGTCAAATTATTGTTAAACTCACATTTGGAAATGATTTACAAGTGTCACTATATAGTTTTCTTTTATAAATGATGAACAGCTTGTAAAGAGGCTTATCTTCCCCCCAGTGGCATTCATAAACGTAGCACTCTACAAAGTAAGAGATAGCAACTTAGCTATCTTAGCTATTTTTCTAAGAATGTCTTATGTACCGGGCAGATGACCAAGTGTTGGGGCATTAGCCCTGAATAAGTCTCTTCCTTCATGAAACTTACTTTTAATTCCTCTTTACCAAGCTTGGCTTAAAATATAGCATGAATATAAGTACTAAAATTATAATACCTTGCAAGATACTTTGGATATTGGTCATTTGAAGGTTGAAGCTCTCGAAGCTAATATTAACAGAATTGTTCTTGGGAGCAATTCAAGTAGTAGTCTTTGTTTACTGATTCTTGAGTGTCAGTTATACCCAGTGTGTTTAATAGCTTCCTTTCCCCTTCCTGATAAAAGGGAACTGAAGCACATGGGCTTCCCAGGTGGTGCAGTGGTAAAGAATCTGCCTGCCAGTTCAGGAGACTCGAGGGATGTGGGTTCAGTCCCTGGGCTGGGAAGATCCCTTGAAGTAGGAAATGCAACCCACTCCAATACTCTTGCCTGGAAAATTTTATGGACAGAGGACCCTGGTCGGCTACAGTCCATGGGGTTGCAAAGAGTCAGACACGACTGAGTGAGCGTGCACACACACAGTCACTAGCACATCTTTCATTGCCTTCTACAGCTGAAGAAATGTCACTCTCCACTTGTACCCTGGATTTCATCCCCTCTCATCTACTCAGAATAGGGTCATTCCTGCAGTTATTCCCTCCTCTCTCTCCTCCATCGGCAGTTTCTGCCTCATCAACATATAAAACTGTTTAACTGACTTAAATAGTGCTTTTAAAAAACCGTGGACCCCACATCCTTTCCCAGCCACTACCCACTTTTCCGTTCCCTTTCACAATAAAATTCCTTGAAAGTGCGATGTGTATTTGCAGGTGCCACTTTCTCACCTCTCAGCCACTCCTCATCCCGTGCTGTTTGGCTTTTATTTATCCTCATGACTCTGAAATTGCTCCTATTAAAATCCTCAAGGGCGTCTCTCTTGCCAGATTGAATAGCTAATTTCTCAGTCCTCCTCCTATTCAACTTTGGGCACCTTTTGAACCAGCTGACCACTCCTGTCTTGAAACACTCCTTTCTTGGGTTCTGTCACACCACACTCATCAGATTTTTTTTCATCAGTTACTAATTTTCAGTATTCTCTATGGCTTCCTTCCATTGCTTAACTCACCTGAATGTTGGAGTCACCTAGGAGTCTGCCTTTGGCCACCTTCTTCATCTGTGCACTTTCCTAGATGACCTCATCCAGGCCTTATCTGTATGCAGAGGACTCCTAAATCTTTGTCTCTAACCGTTGACTACTTCTTGGAGTCCCAGACCTATATTTCCAGCTGCCTGTTTGACACTCCATCTGCATAATAAGAATAAGCGTGATTAGCATTTACTAAGTGTTTGTGGTAGGCCGGGCAGTATTCTGAGTTCTTCACAGGTATTATCTCACTTAATCATGCCCACTCGCTGCGGTAGCCACTACTATTCCCTGACAAGGAAATGGGTATCCACTGAAGTGCTTGGATATCTAGTAGGTATCTTACACTTCCCATGTCCAGAAAGTCTTGATTTTCTCCTTTCTCCTTGTTTCAGAATGACTCTGCTGTTTACACAATTGCTCGGGTCTAACATATAGGAGTTATCCTTGATTTCTCCCTATACTCATATTCCAAATAACCCGTCAGGAAAATCTGTATTACCTTCAGAATACTTTAAATGCAGCTTCCTCTCATTCATTCTTCCAGCACAAGAAGTCTTAGCCATTACAGTCTTCTGGCTGGACTATTCCTTTATCTCCTTGCTTGTGTTTTTTTGTTTTTTTTTTTAATTTTATTTTATTCCTTGCTTGTGTTTTTACCTAAGTTTGTTCTTCACACGGTAACTGTGGATTCCAAATGTAAATCCATCAATTCTTACTATTCCCTCCTTTACACCTATGGGTGTCTCTTCCCCATCTTCCCTCCCCCAACTGCTTGAGTAAATCCAGGTTCCTTCTTCTGTCCTGCAAAGCTGTGCGTGGTCTGGCCTCTGGTCGGGTCTGCTTCTCCAGCACCACCTCTTCTCATCTCTCTCCCTCTGCTCCACTGCCACACTGGCCTTGTGGTCTGTCATCCATGTCATGCTCGTTGTTGTCTGTGGGCCTTTGCACTTACTATCTAGCAAGAAAACTGTGTCATCTAGATCTTTATATGGCTGTCTTTTTCTCATCATTTAGGTCTAAACCAGGGTTCAGCCATTTTTTTCTGCAAAGGGCTGAATGGTCTCTGTTGCCAGACTCCGCTTTGCTGTTGTAGTCCAAAGAACAGCCATAGACGATACAGAAACTGTGACACAAGGGGCTGTGTGCCAATAAACTTTTATTTGTGCACCATGAAATTTGGATTTCATATAATTTTCATGTGCATGATTCTTCGGATTTTTTAACCATATCAGTCAGTTCAGTTAAGTTGCTCAGTCGTGTCCAGCTCTTTGCGACCCATGGACTACATGCAGCATGCCAGGCCTCCCTGTTCATTACCAACTCCCGGAGTTTACTCAAATTCATATCCATTGAGTTGGTGATGCCATCCAGCCATCTCATCCTCTGTCGTCCCCTTCTCCTCCTGCCTTCAATCTTTCCCAGCATCACGGTATTTTAAATGAGTCACTTCTTTGCATCAGGTGGCCAAAGTATTAGTTTCAGCTTCAGCATCAGTCTTTCCAATGAATATTCAGGACTGATTTCCTTAGGGTGGACTGGTTGGATCTCCTTGCAGTCCAAGGGACTCTCAAGAGTCTTCTCAAACAGCACAGTTCAAAAGTATCAATTCTTCAGCGCTCAGCTAACTTTATAGTCCAACTCTCACATCCATACATGACTACTGGAAAAACCATAGCTTTGACTAGATGGGCCTTTGTTGGCAAAGTAATGTCTCTGCTTTTTAATAAGCTGTCTAGGTTGGTCATAACTTTCCTTCCAAGGAGCAAGCGTCTTTTAATTTCATGGCTGCAGTCACTATTGCAGTGATTCTGGAGCCCAAGAAAATAAAAGTCTGACACTGCTTCCGCTGTTTCCCATCTATTTGCCATGAAGTGATGGGACCAGATGCCATGATCTTAGTTTTCTTAATGTCGAGTTTTAAGCCAACTTTTTCACTCTCCTCTTTTGCTTTCATCAAGAGGCTCTTTAGTTCATCGCTTTCTGCCATAAGGGTGGTGTCATCTGCATATCTGAGGTTATTGATGTTTCTCCCAGCAATCTTGATTCCAGCTTGTGCTTCTTCCAGCCCAGCGTTTCTCATGATGTACTCTGCATATAAGTTAAATAAGCAGGGTGACAATATACAGCCTTGATGTACTCCTTTCCTGATTTGGAGTCAGTCTGTTGTTCCATGTCCAGTTCTAGCTGTTGCTTCTTGACCCGCGTATAGATTGATCAGAAGGCAGGTCAAGTGGTCTGGTATTCCCATCTCTTGAAGAATTTCCCACAGTTTGTTGTGATGCACACAGTCAAAGGCTTTGGCATAATTAATAAAGCAGAAGTAGATGTTTTTCTGGGACTCTCTTGCTTTTTCGATGATCCAGCGGATGCTGGCAATTTGATCTCTGGTTCCTGTCTTTTCTCAATCCAGCTTGAACATCTGGAGGTTCACAGTTCACATTACTGTTGAAGCCTTGCTTGGAGAATTTTGAGTGTTACTTTGCTAGCATGTGAGATGAGTGCAATTGTGCGGTAGTTTGAGCATTCTTTGGCATTGGAATGAAAACTGAACTTTCAGTCCAGTCCTATGGCCACTGCTGAGTTTTCCAAATTTGCTGGCATATAGAGTGCAGCACTTTGACGGCATCATCTTTTAGGACTTGAAATGGCTCAACTGGAATTCCATCACTTCTACTAGCTTTGTTCATAGTGATACTTCCTAAGGCCCACTTGACTTCCCATTCCAGGATGTCTGGCTCTAGGTGAGTGATAACACCATCGTGATTATCTGGGTCGTGAAGATCTTTTTTGTATAGTTCTTCTGTGTATTCTTGCCACCTCTTCTTAATATCTTCTGCTAGGTCCATACCATTTCTGTCCTTTTCTGTGCCCATCTTTGCATAAAATGTTCCCTTGGTATCTCTAATTTTCTTGAATAGATCTTTAGTCTTTCCCATTCTATCGTTTTCCTCTATTCTTTGCATTGATCACTGAGGAAGGCTTTCTTTCTTTCTTTTTTTTTTTTTTTTTTTGCTTTCTTTTTTTTAAACTATATAAAAAATGTTTAAAAAGCATTCTTAGTTCATGGACTGAACAAACCAGGGGGCAGGCTAGATTTGGACTATGGCCAACAGTTTGCCAGTTTTTGGAAAACTATCACTTTAGAAAAACATTTCCTGACCGTCCGAGTGAAAATAACTTCCACAGGTAACCCCTCATCAATCTTTAGTGCCCTCGTTTTCTTGTTATATATTTATTTTCTCATGGGTCAGAAATTTTGTCAGTTCTTCACCTGTGTATCTTTAGCGTCTAAAACAGTGTTTATTGACAATATAATACTTGCTGGAATGACTGAATACCAATCACATTTGAATTTTAACTGTAGACTGCCAGCTATCTGGTTTCCCTTTATTCAGTCTCTTTCCTACTCTAATTTCATATGTATATATTTAAATAGCCTATCAAGAAGAAACAAATTTCAGAGTTACACTTTTTCTACATTTGAAACTCAAAAGTAGCTCCTGCTCTTTAGTGGCTGAATTTTGACCATACCATTCTAGAATTAACAAGGTTCTGATAGTTCATTTGTCTTTGATCTTGGCCCTGCTGTGGCTACCCCTTTCTAACCAAATCAGTTTTTATCAGTCTTTGCATCTTATTTCCTATTTCTCTCCACTACCCCATCCCATTTATTCTCAGTCAGCCTTGTTCCATGATTTATTTCCTTCAGAGCAGCGTGCTAAAAACTTTTGTGGATTGAGAGCCTCTTTGAGAATCTGAAGAAATTTGTGTCTCTCCATCTGCCAGATGCCCATGTAAACAAGTTTTGCCTGTGATTTCAGAGAAATCTCTAAGCTTTCTCTTGCTTGTCAACTTGTCCACTGCTTATTGCATGCTTAGCCTCTTTCCTGATGTGAGAGAACTCCCCTCCACTGCACTTTGTCTTCATTTCCTCTCAGAGTCCACCCCGCCTTCGCATCCATTTTCCATCTATTGCTGATTTGCTGTTGAGAAATTTCAGCCTCTCTCTGACTGCTGTGTCCTCCTTCAGCAAATGAACACAACCAGCTCAAAAAGTCATCCTCGCAGGCGCGTCCCTGCGTTGTGTCCATTCTCTCCTTTCCCGTGTAATTGAGTTTTTTTCAAAAGAGTGGTCTATACTCACTTCTGCTGTAGTCACTTTCCAGTCACACCTCCACCCACTGCACTTGGGCTCCTCCTGCCTCTAACACTGCCCTGGACCTCAGAAAGGTCATAGGTGACCTCCCAATTTTGATAACCTCTGTACACGTTTCAGTCCTTCCCCAGCTTTGCCATCCTTGATGTGTGTTCTTCTCTTGACTGTTACTTACTTAGATACAAGATTGTTCTCCTTGGCTGTTCCATCTCTTTCTCTTCCCTAAGATTCCCTTTCCCCTGTAGATGAAGAGTGGGTATTCCCTGGGAACTCGCCATGGGTCCCCCTTTTCACTCTGTATTCTCTCCCTAGGTGACTGCATTTATATGTACAGTCTCAACATTCATAAATTCGCTGAATCAGATGCATTTCCTCCAGATGGTTCTATCTAACAACTTGGACAGACATTTCACATTCAGTTGTCTAAAGTGATTTCCCTTCCTCCTCATAGAAACTTCTTTCTTTAGTCCCAGTCTTACAAATATCACCATAAACTTGGACGTCTTTGCAGATAACCCTTCGTATTAAAGCCACGTTCGTTTTGCCTCCTGGCCGTCTATGTAACCTGCGCTTCTCCTCAATGCCCAGTGCCACTGCAGCCATTTCATAACTGTTCCTGCTGCCTCTGGCTTTAAAGGTGGTCTCTGCTTCCCCACTGCTGTCATAGTGATCTTTTGAAAATATAAATCTAATCATGCTTCTCTCCTGCCTGAAAATGTTACTGATGAGCTGGAGCTGTCAGGATGAGGCCTGTACTTCCTTGAAGAGAGACTTCAAACTCATAAAGGCATTTAAGACCTTTCATGATTTGCCTTGGCCTTTTTGCCCTTCAACATCTTATGCCTCTTTCCCACATCGGCCAGGGCCTCAAGCTCTGCTGAACTGTGTGTAATTTCACTCCATGCCATGCTCTTTTGTACCTCTGTCCTTTGTATGTGTTACTCTCTCTGCCTGCAGTATCTCCCTTCAACCCTAATTTATTATCCTTCAGAAGTTGGAGTAAGCTTTTCATCCTTTCTGCAGTGGTTTTCCTGGCTCTTCTCCTTGACTGAGTGAGTCACCTTTCTGCTGTGCTTTCATATTCATTCCTCTGGCATGTGTATTCCTCTGGCATGGCAGGAAACACATTGCATTCCATTAAGTTTTAAAAATCTTTCATTTATTTTTAACATTTAAAAAATTAGAGTATAGTTGCTGTATAGTACTAAGTTACAGGTGTACAATATAATGATTCATAATTTTTAAGGGTTATATTACTCCATTCCGAGTTATTATACAATATTGGCTACTTATTCCATTGGTTGAAAGATCTGTTTGTCACAGACTAGCAGATCCTTGAAGGCAGAAACTGTCTTTTATCAATTTAGCAACTAAACTACCACCACCAGCCTGAGGTCAATCTCCCTGTGTATTTTTTTTCCCCCCAAGGTTTACTTGTTTCTGTATTTTATTTTTGGCTGCACTGGGTCTTGTTGCCACGAACAGGTTTTCTCCAGTTGTGGCGAGCTGGGGCTCCTCTTCCTTGGTGCGCACAGGCTTCTCATTTCTGTGGTTTCTCTTGTTGCAGAGCATGGGCTCTATGGCTCAGGGACGCAATAGTTGTGGTATGCAGGGTTAGTTGCCCCTCAGATGTGGGATCTTCCTGGACCAGGGGTTGAACCTCGGCCCTCGGCAGTGAAAGTGCCAAGTCCTAACCACTGGACCACCAGGGAATTGTAGCCGGTGGCACACAGAGAAATGTGGCAGCAGAAGTGATAACTAACGGGGATAAATTCCCAAAGGAGAAGTGTTACTCTTTAACTAGAGCTACTGAGATGCACTGCATGCCTCCCTGATGTATCTTCATCTTCTTTAGTTCTTAGTAATTTTCTTAGTTCTGTGGCCTCCTCATATGATGGAACCACATATGATGATATCAAAAATGATAAGCCTTCAAAACAAGGAATTTCAAACAGTTAGGTATCAGGGTGCTTTTGATACAGTCTGTGGTTATGGATGTTATTTGTGAGTTGATCCATCAGTAAAACCTTTGTAGTTGAAGAAATTTGGTATTTTTAAACCCAAAATAGTAAACATTTTAGAGACAGAAGCGTGCTAAGTTACCTGCCACCTAGTTCAGTGCTCTGGAGTGCTGACGAATCTCACAAGAAAAGAAAGGAGCCATGAACAGGCACCCAAAACCTTATTAACTGAAGGCCAGATGTGCCCAAGCTTGTTTATTAGAGTAGTTTTCAAAATAACTTTGGAATCTCCACATAAAATTGGGAGATGGGAAAACTCCAGGTGAGTGATTTCTGCTCTAAGGTAAATCAGGAGGAATTTAGGGAAGGAGATAAAATCTAGGCATTTTAGTTGGGAGTAGGGAGGAAAACACATCGGCCTCTATCAGTTGCAAGTTAGATCAGATATCACTGGTATTCCTAGGAACTGTGTCACATCTAATCACCGCAGATGATTTAGGTCTCGATTACTTAAACTCTCTCCAATTTCTAATGCTGGAGTGGTGCCTAGAACAACACTGAGGCATGGAGATAGACATTGCCATCCTTTGGAAGAATTTTGAAATGTGTTGAATGTTTCTCCATGAACCTAATACTAATACAAGAGGAAGAATGAACTATTCTAAGATTTAAGCCAGTTTTTAAATTCCAGAATATGAATCACTAGTAATTTATCCTTCACCAACATTTGAAAGGATTTTGAAAGGAAGACTGAGATTGGGCACCTGCCTGTCTCCCTTAGATGCTTCCTGGAAGCAGAGTCGTCATGTCTTACTCCTCTTTGCCTCAGGAATAGATAGTGTATAAATGGTTTTGAATGAATGGACAAGTAAAAGAAATAGTGCTTTGTTTGCAAAATTGTCCTAGTAGTACATAATTCCTTGAAATATAGAACTTCATGTATTTTTCTAAAATGTCTTCATCATTACATTTTATATGTAAACATTATTGTCTGTAATACTTATTTTGGGTTTACTTAGGTTCTCCTGTGGAAAATATTCTTTATCGCTTCATCACAAATATAAGAGCCATTAAAGGATTAAAATCCTGCCATTAACATAAAATAAAAACCCTCAAATGTTAGGATATTTATGGGTAATGTAGAATTTGCTGTTAAAGATATGTTTGGAAGTTCTCAAATAACCCCTAGAGATAAGGGTGGGGGTAATAAATTCTACACGCTTATTATTTTAGAATTAACTTTCACTTAGGAAATGACATTAGCTTCACTGCATTCCTAATCTCTGGAAGCTAAATATGATTTAAGGGCTTAGCTTGGCAAGGGTATTTTTCTATCTTTGGTGGTAAGGAAAGGATAACAATTTTGATGATCTGTTCTCCAAGGACATCATTATCCAGAAGGAATAGGTTTGTTGCCTCTTGCCTATACTTTGTCTTGGAATGCTGTGCTCATCAGAGAAAGCCAGAGTGAAAAATGTAGCTGGCTGTTTGGGCCCAGTTTCCAGAAATACTTGGTCCCGTGTAGCCTGGTGTCTCCCATTTCCTCTTTTCAGGGCTGTCCAGGCTTATCATGCCGTAGTGCCAAGTGAAAGAAAGTGAAAGTGTTAGTCACTCATTGTGTACAATTCTTTGCGACCCCCCATGGACTGTCACCCTACAGGCTTCTCTGACCGTGGACTTCTCCAGGCAAAAATACTGAAGTCAGTTGCCTTTCCCTTCTCTAGGAGATCTTCCTGACCCAGGGATTGAACCCTGGTCTCTCCTGCATTGCAGGCAGATTCTTTATCATCTGAGCCACCATGGATTTGATTGCAGCCCCTCTTTGTTGTCTTTTTGTAGACATTTGGACTTAGTCTTTCGATTTCTAGGCAAGTCTGAGTCCCTGGAAAGCCAGCGCTGTTACCTTGTTTACTGCATCTTCCAGGAACTGATGGGTTTAAAGTGGGTTATGGGAGAGACTGGAGAGGCAGAAAGAACTTCACTTGTAGCACCTTTTTGCAGGATTTTTTCTCCTAGTGCTTTCTCAGCTTGGGGGGGCTTTTATATGGAATTGGAAGTTCACAGTTAGTGGACCAGAGCTCTTTAACATAACAATGATGGCTTTTGTTTTTGACTAAACTGTCTGGATTGTTTAAACAATGGGTGCTTATTTTTTTAAGTGTGCTTCAAGAAGTCAACCTGTCAATATATTTCAAGTGAAAAGAAAGTTCTTGGATGGAAGTAAAGTCAGTCTTTTCTTATTCCAACTACAAGGCCACAGAGAAAGAGTTAATGCTTTCTGTCATTTTGGGAAGTACTTGGAAACTTTAAACATTGGCAGTTAGTTTAATGACTGCTTGACAGCTCTGAAGTACTCTGTTTTGGAGTAGATTGAATTAGGGTTGTACAGTTACATATTGTGAAAGTTTAAAATACAGAACATAGCAATGTGAATCTCATGTTTCTTTTAAAGATTAATCTTTCGTTATTTCTGCTTTGGTTACTTTACCTGTTGGTTAGTGTGTGTATAGTTGGTAGAACTCTCTTGTTGCAACACTCTCAGAGCATAGAATTTATGCATTAGCAGTGTAGTCCCCTGGTAAGTGTTAGGAAGTCCCCAGATGTCTTTGTGAAATGCATAGACTACCAGGTTGTTCCATAAGGATAATGCCGGAAAAGAATGAATTAAATCAGAAACTTTAAGGATTTGAAAATGGGCTTCATGTTACTTTAATAGCTGAAAAAATTTATCGAATTTTGTAGTATAGATAATTTATTGGATTCCTCTAAATATTTCTAGTTTTAGATTGTAGCCATTATGGTACAAAGTTCTTTGTAACTAACTGTATGGTCTTGGGTAAGTCATCTGGCCTTCTGGAGCTTCAGTTTCTAAAATCACATCAATAATAATAAGTACAATGTGGATGCCACATTATAGTTTTCTGAGTGATTTTACATAAATCACATAATTTCTGTAAATTATTTTATTTATTCCTTGTAACACTGCAATAAATAAAGACATTGAGACCTCAGACTAACCTTTCCCTCTCTTCAGTGGTGCCATGCATCCGCAAACAAGAGTCGAACTGGTCCCCTCTCAAAGCGGGGGGGCTTTAACTGTTCGAATTTAATTTGGGGATTATCAGTATCAGTTGGAGGTACAAGAAAATCTGTCTTTAATTCCTTAATTTGTTCTTTTATGTTGATTTTGTTTCTGGCATCTGAAATTCTCTTTCTCGTCTCTTTCTAGAAAGAACTCTTAGTCTCTGAATTGGTGAATGTCTGTTAATCAAGTTGTTTAAATGGACCGTGTTTCTTGAGAATTTGTTCAAAATTGGTTAATCCTTTGTATTTTTTTTTAAGTAGGTTAAAAGTTGGAGGGAAAGAAAAGTTTTTGCCTTTTGCCTTCTCTAAGTACAACTGAAATTAAAGTGCTTTCTTCAGTTATCCTTGGATGCATTTCACCCTTTATGTGGTCAATTCACCATCCTTTCACAAATGCTGCTGCCCACCATTAAGTCTCTTATCACAGGGCATTTAAAAATGATGCCATAAAATGCATGTTGAGAATCTTTGGATCTCAAATGTATAGAAATCACATCTAAATGTCAATTCCTGAGTTAAGGAACTGACGATTTTGGCAATTTCAGTCTCTTAGTATTTAGTGGACAGGAGATTATGGTACTGTAGGTTGTTCCTTATGTGTTTGTAAACTTTACTTGTTGAAAATATTTTTTATTGGGGCTGTGTATTTCTGCCATTGTACTGATTTGCTTACTTGAGTTACAGTCATTCTTTAATTGTTTTGGGCTGTATCTATAGGTGGAAATGTAGGACTGTCCCCTGTGTACTGTGCACCAAAGGTGACTTATCAATGTTCAGTTACTGCACAGCTCCTGTATGTCTGTATTGAAGCCATATGGCTGGGTTTATTTATTTCAGTATTAAGTTATTTTATAATAATATCCATAGGAATGATGATGTTTGATATATAGAGGCTAAATTTTCCAAATTCATTTGTGTCTCCTCTGGGCATTTCTTTGGGATATGTTCAGATTTATGGGTTGTTGTGTTTTTTTTTTTTTCCTGATTTTAAAATAATTTTCCTTTGTTGTAGGATGAGCAGTTCTTAGGTTTTGGCTCAGATGAAGAAGTCAGAGTACGAAGTCCCACAAGGTCTCCTTCAGGTATGACCCGTCAAACACATGACACCTTGAAGTTTTGTTTGTTAAGAGACTGTGACTTCCCCTTGCCTTCTTTGCATGTAAAAGGTGGTCTTAGATTTCTTTTGGAGAAATTGTTCCCTTTCCCTCACACTAAGTAGGAAATGGCTTTATGAACTAGCCCTCTTTATGGGGCTCCTCTCTGTTAGATCACTTTTGGTTTATCTTTAATTATGCTTTTCTATGGGAACCACCTGTGGCATGGGGCTAGATTTCTCTCGAATACTTATAAAACTTGGTAGGCAAAAATGAAGGTTACTTACTAATGATAGCATAAATCCTCAGATTTATGCATTTTGAATTGTATAGATAATTTGACCATTGTTTTAAACAGATGAAATTTGGTCTACTTTTGTCAAAGAACTAAAAACAAAATATTGGCACTCTATGAAACTGTTTTACCTGATCCTTGGAAAACTATGTTAAAGAAAATAAAAATGACATGGGTGTTTCCATTTATTAACAATATTTGCCATTGTTCTCACCAAGAAAATATCTAGAATGAGTTGAAATTCTAGACTTAACAGCAGTTTCCTGCAAGATGATCCTCAGTGGAAATAACATCTAATGGCTTGCAGAATTCTGTTCTGTATAAGACAGGGAGATAGATCGTATGATGAAAAAAAATTCCCCATTTGTGCTGCCATTCTGACTTCTTGTATGGTTGTCTTTGAGTTTATGTGGGTAGACAGGCTAGTTAAATATGATATTAGCTGTGCTTTTGGTTCTTGTCATTGACGTTTGTGATTGTTATCATTTGCATTTCATTCAAGATTCATCATGTACTATATAGTAATCTAACTCAAACACAGTACATTAAAAATTTTTCCTTTCCCAAGTGGTGATAGTATTGCTATTCTAGCTGGAAGGACTTAACCAGTAGTATTCCTGTACCTGCGCCATTTAGAGAGTAGCAGTTTTCTCTTTTAAGATGTGATAAAATCTTTTTTTTTTTTAAAGATGTGATAAAATCTTAAAACTTCATATCGGAAGGTGATTTTAGAGATTGTCTAGTCTAACCCTTCACTTACAGATAACAAAATGAGGCCAGGAAAAGACACGCTGAGCAGTTACTTCTAACTGACTTATGAGTTCTTTGAGTATATTGTGGATTAAGGAAGTTAGCAGCAGAGCTGGACTTTTCTCTGTTGTGCATTTTCCTACTTGTCCACCAAAAGTTTCTTGTAAAAGATGGATTGAAGAGGTTTTCAGAATTAATAAAGGCCTGTAAGTGGCCACATTCAGATTTGCCAAGATTATAAGGAATCTTGTGATGTACATCTGGGTAGAGTTTAATTTGTTGATTCACAACCCTTGATGGTTTCCTCTTGTTTTTTTTCCCTTGGCTGTCAGTGTATCTTGAATAGTCTTTTTTTTTTTTTTTTTTTTAATTTAAAAAACCCATCTATATACTTTATTATTTTAAAGAAATGAAGCACAGTTTTTCTGCTGTCCCCTAGTCCATTTTGTTGTAATTTGTTGTAATTAGTATATACTGAGAACAGATATGTGAATCCTTAATCTGTTAAGAGAAGTCTCAAGTTAATTGGTGAGGAAAGCATTTATATTTAGAAAGCTCAACAATCAGACCTTTGTTGATTTCTGTTCTGTTACGAAGCCGGTTCCATAGTCTAAAATGTTCATCATAATGGCATAAATCTCTTCTGGTGCCTGTTAGGGGAAGTTTTAACCTCAGAAGAATGTTGAGTCATATAAAACATTGAAAAGTCATGAGAGAAGAGATGTGACAGACAAGGCAACTCTTATTTATACATTTAGAAAGTACAGACAATACAAAGAATTTTAGGGAGTTCCCTGGTGGCCTAGTGGTTAGGATTCTGGGCTTTCATTGCTGTGACCAGGGTTCAATTCCTGGTCAGGAAACTGAGATCCCGCAGCAACACCCCCTCCCACCCAAAAGAAAAGAATTTTAGAAAACTGTGGTTTTCTGAAGCCTCTTAATACATAGCAAATTGAGTTGATTAAAAGTTGGCAGATTCGTTTTTTTTAGAATAGAAGAAATCTGATTTAAATAGTCAGTTTGCTCTTGACATCAATTATAGTTAAATCTTTTTTGTAATTTAAGACTGGTTCAAGAACCTATAGGTAGGGGAGTAGATTAACGGATATCTCATGCCATTTCACTGATTAGTTCACCTGCCACTGAGTTCAATGATCTTTTTCTGATGTCTCATGAATGAATATTTTTCTTTTCAGTGAAACTTTCTTAACTTACTTTGGCAAAGCAGATTGAAAATACAGGAAGCTGAGCAGCCTGTAGAAATTGGTGTGGTGTATTATTGTAGCCTATGGAAGTTGGTGAATTATTGATTAGAGAGCACCTTGTTCATATTTATTAAAGCCAAAATTCTGAGTTGAAAAAAATGGGATGACTTTACTATAAATGTGTTCTCAAATGTTACTCTTGATGACTAGAATATGGAAAAGGTCATACAGTTTTTTTAAAACAGATTTTTTTAAAGCCTTGTTCACCTAAAGATGTGGGAAAATTAGTTTTGTATATTAACTGCTCAGTTGAAAACCTCTTTGATTATCTTAGTTTTTTTTAATCAAAAAAGGAGTTAAGGGTTCTTTTAGGTAGAATGTTATTTACTTGATTTATTTGAGGCTGGTTTTTGGTGAAAAGAAACTAAGCACAATAAAGATGTTTTATTGACTGATTAAACCCAGATAGAGTTCAGTACAGAATGACTTTTGCTAAATTATCTTCAGTTTAGTTAAGACCTAAACTGCAAAGCTAAATATATGCTCTTCATTGTTTAATTTCTATACACAGTTAAAACTAGTCCTCGAAAACCTCGCGGGAGACCTAGAAGTGGCTCTGACCGAAATTCAGCTCTCCTCTCAGACCCATCTGTGTTCTCCCCTCTAAATAAATCAGAGACCAAATCTGGAGATAAGATCAAGAAGAGAGATTCTAAAAGTATAGAAAAGAAGAGAGGAAGACCTCCCACCTTCCCTGGAGTAAAACTCAAAATAACACACGGAAAGGACATTTCCGAGTTACCAAAGGGAAACAAAGAAGATACCCTGAAGAAAATGAAGCGCACGCCTTCCGCTACATTTCAGCAAGCCACAAAGATTAAAAAATTAAGAGCAGGTAAACTCTCTCCTCTCAAGTCCAAGTTTAAGACAGGGAAGCTTCAAATAGGAAGGAAGGGGGTACAGATTGTACGCCGGCGAGGACGGCCTCCATCAACAGAAAGGATAAAGACCCCTTCAGGTCTCCTCATTAACTCTGAACTGGAAAAGCCCCAGAAGGTCCGGAAAGACAAGGAAGGAACACCTCCACTCACAAAAGAAGATAAGACAGTAGTCAGACAAAGCCCTCGAAGGATTAAGCCGGTTAGGATTATTCCTTCTTCTAAAAGGACAGATGCAACAATTGCTAAGCAGCTCTTGCAGAGGGCAAAAAAGGGGGCTCAAAAGAAAATCGAGAAAGAAGCAGCTCAGCTGCAAGGAAGAAAGGTGAAGACGCAGGTCAAAAACATCCGACAGTTCATTATGCCTGTTGTCAGTGCCATCTCCTCGCGGATCATCAAAACCCCTCGGCGTTTCATAGAGGATGAAGATTATGACCCTCCAATTAAAATTGCCCGACTGGAGTCTACACCGAACAGTAGATTCAGTGCCACATCCTGTGGATCTTCTGAAAAATCAAGTGCAGCATCTCAGCACTCCTCTCAAATGTCTTCAGACTCCTCCCGATCCAGTAGCCCCAGTGTCGATACCTCCACAGATTCTCAGGCCTCTGAGGAGATTCAGGTCCTTCCTGAAGAGCGGAGCGATACCCCTGAAGTCCATACGCCACTGCCTATTTCCCAGTCCCCAGAAAATGACAGTAGTGACCGGAGAAGCAGAAGGTATTCGGTGTCGGAGAGAAGTTTCGGATCCAGAACCACGAAAAAATTATCCACTCTGCAAAGTGCCCCCCAGCAGCAGACCTCTTCCTCGCCCCCTCCACCCCTGCTGACACCACCGCCCCCACTGCAGCCAGCCTCCAGTATCTCTGACCACACACCTTGGCTCATGCCTCCAACCATCCCCTTAGCATCACCATTTTTGCCTACTTCCGCCGCTCCCATGCAAGGGAAGCGAAAATCTATTTTGCGGGAACCGACGTTTAGGTGGACTTCTCTAAAGCACTCTAGGTCAGAGCCACAGTACTTTTCCTCAGCAAAGTATGCCAAAGAAGGTCTTATTCGCAAACCAATCTTTGATAATTTCCGCCCCCCTCCACTCACTCCTGAGGATGTCGGCTTCGCGTCCGGGTTTTCTACGTCTGGTCCTGCTGCTTCAGCCCGATTGTTTTCACCTCTCCATTCCGGAACAAGGTTCGATATGCACAAAAGGAGCCCGCTTCTGAGAGCGCCGAGGTTTACTCCGAGTGAGGCTCACTCTAGGATATTTGAGTCTGTAACCCTGCCTAGTAATCGAACTTCTGCTGGCACATCTTCTTCAGGAGTATCTAACAGGAAAAGGAAAAGAAAGGTGTTTAGCCCTATTCGATCTGAACCAAGATCTCCTTCTCACTCTATGAGGACAAGAAGTGGAAGGCTTAGCACTTCTGAGCTGTCACCTCTCACCCCACCGTCTTCTGTCTCCTCCTCGTTAAGCATTTCTGTTGGTCCTCTTGCCACTAGTGCCTTAAACCCAACTTTTACTTTTCCTTCTCATTCCCTGACTCAGTCTGGGGAATCTGCAGAGAAAAACCAGAGACCAAGGAAGCAGACTAGTGCTCCAGCAGAGCCATTTTCATCCAGTAGTCCCACTCCTCTCTTCCCTTGGTTCACCCCAGGCTCCCAGAGTGAACGAGGGAGAAATAAAGACAAGGCCCCCGAGGAGCTGTCCAAAGAGCGAGATGCTGACAAGAGCGTGGAGAAGGACAAGAGTAGAGAGAGAGACCGGGAGAGAGAAAAGGAGAATAAGCGGGAGTCCAAGAAAGAGAAAAGGAAAAAGGGATCAGAAATTCAGAGTAGCTCGGCTTTGTATCCTATGGGTAGAGTTTCCAAAGAGAAGGCTGTTGGTGAAGATGTGGCCGCTTCATCTTCTGCCAAAAAAGCAACCGGGCGGAAGAAGTCTTCATCACTCGATTCTGGGACTGATATTGCTTCTGTGACTCTTGGGGATACGACAGCTGTCAAAACCAAAATACTTATAAAGAAAGGGAGAGGAAATCTGGAAAAAAGCAACTTGGACCTCGGCCCAACTACCCCATCCCTGGAGAAGGAGAAAACCCTCTGCCTTTCCACTCCTTCATCTAGCACTGTTAAACATTCCACTTCCTCCATAGGCTCCATGTTGGCTCAGGCAGACAAGCTTCCAATGACTGACAAGAGGGTTGCCAGCCTCCTAAAAAAGGCCAAAGCCCAGCTCTGCAAGATTGAGAAGAGTAAGAGTCTTAAACAAACTGACCAGCCCAAAGCACAGGTACTCTTTTCCATCTTGCCTGTTAAAATCAACAGTTTCTCGAGCCCCTTCTAGGAGCAGGTTTGAGGCTGTTTCAGTTAATATCCAATTATGGGAATCAGGAAAAGACGGTGGCATTTGCAGTGGTCCTTTAAGAACAGATAGGATTTTGATAGGTAGAAAATGATAGAGGAAAATTTAAAGAGGAAGAACAGTATAGATAGAGACAGAAAAGTACAAAATATATGGGAAGAGCAGGGAATAGCTGGACTGCTTCATGAAGGCAAATGATGAACTAAGACCCAAAGGTGTGTGGGGCCATATTACATCGAATGCCAAGTTGTTTGTACTTAATGGGTTTGGTGTGATGGAATCTCACTTAATTTTGAAGGTACATTTTTGCAGTCTAATTGTTTTACTGTTGTTTGCTATAGAAAACGGGGGGGGGGGGGGGGGGGGGCGGGGATCTTTTCCCCTGAGTAGTGAGTGACTAGAACAGTAGGTAACAGGTGTTTGGAGAATTCATATGAGAAACACTTTGCCTCAAGTTGTGGTACAGAAAAGCTGTACAATTCAGTTAGTTAAGGTGAGGACAAACAGATCTTTGTAAAGAGCAGCACTTTTTTATTTTTTTACAAAGTGAGCTAGACACGGTCTAGCCTTTTATGAGAAAACCTGCCAATCTTTAGATTGTTTTTTAAAATGGTCATGTAGTAGTTGCATGCTTATATTGACGCATCAAGGTTAAAATGACCACAAACTTAGGTTCTAATATAATTCAGCGTAGTGGCACACTTATATTTAGTAATTCTGCCATTTGGGAGGTCTAGCAGGAATATGATGAGACTTCTGATACATTTTGGATGTTTTTGGTTAACCTCCTAGTGATAGGAGCTGCAGCTCCCTAAAATGTGAGACCTTTCTATTTGGAGCTGTGGCCTTTTATGCCTCCATTTGTAAGTTATTTCCCCCTACTTCTCTGCTGATCAGAGAAACAGTCTGTTGTTAGATACGCCCTATTTAAACGAGACTGAACTCCTTGATAATACAGACTGGCAGCTTGAATTTTTTTGAGGGGAATTTTAAAGTAGTATAATTGGGAATAGAAGCTTAGTTGATTTCTGTTTTTTTTTTTATTAGAATCCTTTTCTGCCAATTTTAGAAGTAGGTGATTTCTATATATTGATATGGCATATCAGCTGGGGATAACTAGAGTTGTATGTGTTGACTCTAGACTGTAATAAGTTAATCAACTATACCTTGGCTTCATTCAATTTTGTTTTCAACACAGATGGTTGTTATTGTTTGTTCTGGGCTTGCCTCCCTCTCAGGGTCAAGAAAGTGACTCCTCGGAGACCTCTGTGCGAGGACCCCGGATTAAACATGTCTGCAGAAGAGCTGCTGTTGCCCTTGGCCGAAAACGAGCTGTGTTTCCTGATGACATGCCCACCTTGAGTGCCTTACCATGGGAAGAACGAGAAAAGATTTTGTCTTCCATGGGAAATGATGGTAGGTTGGGGATGACCTTGGGTTTGTGTGCTGATCATCCTGCGGGTACGCAGTGGGCTCTGCACAGCATTGTATATTAGGCTGGGCCCCCCAGGAACCAGATGTCAATGGGAGGATTGACCAGGTTAAGATCTTATTAGAGGAAATGCCTGAAATATGGGGAGGGAGTTAGGAAAGCCTGGGGGAGCTGTCAGCCTACTCTGTAGGTCTGACCCTAGTAAAGGAGAGCGGAAAGGAAGGCCTGGCAGAATCTTCCTGGAGGCTGTGCAGTATGAGACAGCTCAGCAAGGCTGTCAGGGAGAACACGGACTGTCAGGAAGTCTCATGTCCCCTCGGAGCAGGGCCTACCTCAGCGTCACTGCCATACTCATCACAGACCGAGAGCAGCCCCTGTGGTGAGTGTGGCCTCTGTACCCCTGGATTTCAGAGTGTCACAGCTGGGGCCCGTGGTCAGTTATGCTCTCTGTGGTTGGAGGTCCTAAGACATATTCTCATGGTTTTATATCGTACCTAAACTCTGAGTGACTGCTGAAATGAAATTTAGAGGTTAGAGTCTTCAGAAGCCTTCAGTTCATATTCTTGATTTTTGGTCACACTGTATTTTGTTTTCAGTGTTTGGATTTCTGCTGTTGTCAAGCTGCAAGTTGTAGGCATTTAGAAACTTTTAAGTAATTACTTAAAACAGGCTCTGAGTTCTGCATATGACTATTATAGTGAATTTCATTTCTGGTGTTCCAGTTAAAAGAAGGTTTGAATGTGTATACTGACATCAGTAGGTTGTGAGAATCTCCCCTCTGCTCACGGGAAGGAACCAGATACTCCCTCAGAGCTGATGATGCATTCCTTTAACAGACAAGTCATCGATCGCTGGCTCAGAAGATGCTGAACCTCTTGCTCCACCCATCAAACCAATTAAGCCTGTCACCAGAAACAAGGCGCCTCAGGAACCTCCGGTGAAGAAGGGACGGCGGTCTAGGCGGTGCGGGCAGTGTCCCGGCTGCCAGGTGCCTGAGGACTGTGGTGTTTGCACTAACTGCTTGGATAAGCCCAAGTTTGGTGGCCGCAACATAAAGAAGCAGTGCTGCAAGTGAGTGCACGTCCCCCCGGGGGGCTGGCCTTGGCCGCTGTCCTGGCCTGTCGCAGAGAAAATGCGTCCCAACACCCGGTGTGCTTGTGCTGAGTCTCTTCGAGTTGCACAATGAGTTGCACAGTTGGACTTTGTGCTGTGCTAAAGTTTGGGTCGCGCTTAAATAAGAAAACCTTGGGGGCAGTGCTGGTAACCTTCTATATTTGCTCAGGTCAATCAGGTAGCCCTTAGCCACATGGCTGGTTAGCACCTGAAACATGTTTGGTGTGACTGAGGAACGACACTTAAAATTTTCATTTAATTTTAAACTTAGCCACATGAGCCTAGAGCTGCCATTTATCCGAGCAGTTCTGATGGGTTACTACTTAAATGCTGACAAATTTAGGCATAGTATTTGTTAGGTCAGCTGAAATTACCTTTATGGCATTCAGGAAATATTGGTGACATAAGTCTCTCTGCTGTCTAACTCTCAGAATGTTTTCATGCCTGTGGAAGCCTCTCCCACCCTGTACACAGCTTGCAGAAACTTCGTTCCCTGACCAGGAACTGAACCCGGGCCATGGCAGTGAGAGTGGAAGTCCTAACCACTGGACTGCCAGGGAATTTTCTGGAAGTTTTGATTACTCTACCTTTTCCCTCTTTTTTTAGTCAGTTGTAAAAGCACTTTCTACTCTCTGGGATAATTGGTTTAAAATGGATCCAGAGGGTTGCATAAACAGAAATTTTGGTGCCTGAATATCTCATCAGGTACCTGGCACCAGGAATAGATATTATCCATAAATATTTGCTCAATGAATGAATAACATAAATGATTTATATAAAATATACTTGGGGAAAATGCTGCATTATTTACTTAAGGTGAGACAGTTTCTAGGACAAACTAGGTAGTTCTGGGCTTTGGTGTAGTCTGGCCCTAAGCAAGAATCTTGTCTTGGTCCCATTAGTGGAAAGAAGTGAGACAGTTCACAGATCAACAAAAAAGGTACGTGATAGCAAGATAAACTTGCATTAAAATAGGCGTTGCAGTGGATTCAGTTCAATTTTAGACTTCAAATTGAGTTTCATTAAGTTGAGGACTGAAATATATATATCCAAGCCCTAAGACAGACCCTGTAGCATTATAGTGGTAGACAAAGGACTTGTTGGGTAGTTTCAGTCCATTTTATATTCAGATTGCTATGAATATTAATCTCATAAGAAAGCAGAACTAATTTGACTACAAGAAATAATGACTGATCGTTTTATGTGGTGCTAGTCAGTACGGGGAAGCAAGATATTTGAGTCCCATTTCAAAAATAAATTGATAATTTCTCCTTTAAATTCTCGAGGTAGGTGAAATTGCTGATCAAAGGATTCAGAGACTTGGATTTAATCTAAATAATGAGCAGTCCTTTTTTCAACTCCCAAAATGACCCTGGATAAAGTTTAACTGATTCTTGCCCTCAACTGAACACTTGTGTCAGTTGCTTCTCCTAAATGAAGTTTGCTTATGGTATTCCTTGTTATTCTAGGATGCGAAAATGTCAGAATCTACAATGGATGCCTTCCAAAGCCTACCTTCAGAAGCAAGCAAAAGGTAGTGTTATAAAAAGATCGTTTCCAAAATGCTTCCTGCTTTAATGTCATGTAGTTGTGTACACCTAGTGTAAAGAGAACATGAGATTCTTTTCAAGAACTGCTCTTTCCCAGGGTGGTTGTTGAAGCTGGGTGATAGGTACATGAATGTTCATTTTACTATTCCTTGGAATATGTTTGAAAATTTCCTTAATAAAAATTTTTTTAAAAATCGTATAAAATTACATTATGTTTCATTTCCTTAAAGTACTAAAAGTATACCGATTTGACTTGCCAACTTGGCATTAACTTTCTTGAGCCTTTCAGGGTCAATGTTAGCTGTAGGAAACTCAGACTAAGATTGTTACATTCCTATACTTATATTTTATTTATTTTTATCGTCGTTATTTATTTAAATAATGCTGGGCCTTCATTGTGGCACTTGAGCTAGAGAATTCTAGCGCCCATACCATGGGGACGTCTCTGGTTGCAGTGCGCGGGCTTAGTTGTGGCATGTGGGATCTTAGGGATCAAACCCAAGCCTCCTGCACTGGTAGTGCAGTCTTATCCACTGGACTGCCAGGGAAGTCCTTTTACTTATATTTGCAATAGAATTTTCTCGTGTAAAAAATCTTGCTTTCTGCACCCCCCTCCAGCTGTGAAAAAGAAAGAGAAGAAATCTAAGACCAGTGAAAAGAAGGAGAGCAAAGAGAGCAGCGCTGTGAAGAACTCGGTAGACTCCAGTCAGAAATCTACCCCATCGGCAAGAGAGGATCCTGCCCCTAAGAAAAGCAACGGTGACCCTCCTCCCCGCAAATCCGTGGAGGACAAGAGTGAGGAAGGGAACACCACCACCCCAGGACCTGAGGCCAAGCACGTGGCCACGCCTGCTTCCAGGAAGTCCAGCAAGCAGGTCTCCCAGCCGGCACCAGCCATCCCCCAGCAACCCCCCAGCATGGCACCACCGAGAAAAGAAGTTCCCAAGACCACTCCCAGTGAGCCCAAGAAAAAGCCACCTCCGCCTCCAGAGTCAGGTGAGTGAGGACGGCAGATGGAGCAACCAACACAGGACACTGGAGGCTTAAACAGCATCTGGAAACCTCAAGTGTCTGCTTTTAAGTCTTCGGTACAGGAAAATTAGCTCTCTTCTAACTGTTAAATAATAATAAAAAATAGAAGCGAAAACCAGTTAAGTTGGAGATACTGTGTTCATTTCCCCTTTAACGCCTAGAGTTTAAATAGTTTTTGTTGTTTCTAATGCCCCTTCCTCACAGGGCCATCAGTCCTAGAGTCATCACTGCTATTGAGCATTAACTGAATGTTGAGTGGCATCTGACTGCAATTTATTTTGAATCCTTTAGGTCCAGAGCAAAGCAAGCAGAAAAAAGTGGCTCCTCGCCCAAGTATTCCTGTAAAACAAAAGCCAAAAGAAAAGGTGAGGAGAGATTTGTTTTCTCTGCTATTTCTCAAGCATGGGTTCTGTTCTGGAAGGTGGCCCAGTCCTGAACAACTACAGGATTGAGTGATACTGCATTTTTGCTTCTATGTAGATGGCAGTGGAGTTTCTTAAAATGAGCATACTTCAGGTTTAAGCTTTAGCTCCCTTTTCTCTCCCTGGTTGTTTTCCCCTTCTTCGTAACCCCACATGCTTATGTGTACATTACAGGCTGCTTGGTACAATTTTTTCCCCCCTCAACCTCCTTTAGCAGTATTTGTCTATAACAATCACCGTTCTCTGTGTCCACTATTTTTATTTTATTATGTGGAGACAGGTCTTTAACAATCTTCTGATTCTTTCTGTGCCCCCATAATGGTGTGCATGCACATCTAGGCCAAGGCTTTGGAGCACATGGGCAGCGCTGAAAAGAGAGGCAAATACCAAGCTCTTATTAAGTCGTGCTCCAGAGTCATTGTCTGTTTCTAACTGTGATGATGAAGCGTGGTTCTGCTGCAAATTTGAAATCACTGATGATCACAGAGCTGGGAAAATTGTCTTGAATCTCATAGGCAGTTACACAGGTGTGGAGCGATCAGCTCTAGATTTGATGTGTGCAACTCCCAAGATCTAGAACAGTGGCAGAATAACCTGCTCCCTTCTCATCAGCGTGGCTTCATTGTACTGACAGCCTCAGCAGGCATCATGGACCACAAGGAAGCAAGACGAAGATGCATGAGAGCGAAAATCCTGGCATGTTTTTTCCAGGGATATAATACATACGTGCCAATAAAATGCCTCAGTGGGGGTGGGGAGGAAACTGAAGATTGCTTCTCTGTCTCTATAGGATACTTAAATGGGAAGCATGTTTTCCAGAAGTAGTAGTACGGTTTGTTGTTTGCGTTGTTATCTGTTGTGAGAGTGAAGGCAAGCCGGATGTGGATTTGTTCTTTATCCATCTTCTGTCCCCGCAGGAGAAACCACCTCCAGTCAATAAGCAGGAAAATGCAGGCACTTTGAACATCCTCAGCACTCTCTCCAATGGCAGTAGCTCCAAGCAGAAAGTTCCAGCAGATGGCGTCCACAGGATCAGAGTGGACTTTAAGGTAAAAGTGTTCAGTGACCACAGAGTGTATCGAGTACTATGGACTTTATGCACTTATTTTAAATTTTTTTTTCCTTTTGGCTGTCTTTATTGCTGCATGCAGGCATTCTCTAGGCGGGGAGCGGGGCTACTCTCTAGTTGTGGTACACGGGCCTCTCACTGTGGTGGCTTCTCTTGTGGAGCGCAGGCTCTAGGCACACAGGCTTCAGTGTTTGTGGCACAGGGGCTCATTAGTTGTGACTTATGGGCCCTGGAGTATCTAGGCTTCAGTATCTGTGGGGCATGGGCTTCATTGCTCTGTGGCATGTGGAATTTTCCCGGACCAAAGATCGAACCCATGTCCCCTTCATTGGCAGGCACATGCTTAACTACCCTGCTACCAGGGGAAGTCCAAGTGTTGTGGGCTTTAAATCAGGAAAATGATGTTAGCTGGAGAAGGAAATGGCAACCCACTCCAGTATTATTGCCGGGGAAATCCCATGGACAGAGGAGCCTGGTGGGCTACAGTACATGGGGTCACAAAGAGTCGGATACGACTGAGTGACTAACACACACACACACACACACAATTGCCTTACAATGGTGTGTTAGTTTCTGCTGTGCAACAGTGTGAATCAGCTGTGTGTATTCATATATCCCTTCCCTCTTGAGCCTCCCTCGCACTCCTCTAGGTCCTTGCCGGGGGCAGTGTGGGTGGGTGAAGACCTGCCATTAATAGATGGGTTCAAGTGTGTAAGAGCTCTGGTCACTTGTTACCAGGTCAGTGTGTGAACTGACTAGAGGACAGAGGCATGGAGACAGCCCTGCCCATCTTGAGCTCTAAAGTGCATTTTGATGAGAACCGTGTCTGAGGAAGTGATTGTTTCACATAGAAATTATCAAACCATGATGATCATTTGAATCAGCCAAACTCTAAGGGAAATCTAGTCCCAGTACATTTTTGCATTGTGGTTAACAGGTGATCCTTTTAAGAGATTGTGTTTAAGATTTAATAGTTTCAAAGCAGCAGTTTTGAACTCTTTGAAATGAAGTATTCTTGACGTTCTGGTGTCTCTCTCTTTTTCTGCTTTTCATCCTTATTTTCCATGTAGGGTAGTGTCATATGGCTCTTGTAAATGATCTTTCTCTCTCTCCACAGGAGGATTGTGAAGCAGAAAATGTGTGGGAGATGGGAGGCTTAGGAATCTTGACCTCTGTCCCTATAACACCCAGGGTAGTTTGCTTTCTCTGTGCCAGTAGTGGCCACGTGGAGGTAAGATCTCCTGCTTCTTGGTGTGCCAGACAGTGTGAGAGATTATTTTGCTGTGATGAAACAAATCATTATATTCTGTTTCGTTGGTTTATAGCAGGCACTATACCCTGTTTAAACCAGCAATTGAAATGTTTTTGTTTTTTAGAAATTTCAGGAAGGAGTCTGCTTTTTATTAGAGTAGCAGTTATTGAGTGTGAAAGTTTTAACAGTTTCATTTCCTATAATAGAGTTCTGATTTTTCTTCTAGGTATCCAAACAAATGATAAATGCTTTTCTAAAAAAAGAATTGCTGTTGGTAGTCATTTTATAGTTTTGAATAGCAAAACTACCTTGTCTGTAAAGAGCTCTCAGCAATTAATAAGAAAAAGGAATAACACCTCGTTTAAAAAAATAGTCTAAAGACAGGAATATATATAATTCACAAAATGAGAAGTAAAAACATGGTGTGTGGGGAATGTCAAACTTTCCTATTACCATACACTGTAAATTAAAACATGATCAAAAGGATCAAGTGTAAATGGAGACTTCCTGTTTCTGAAAATCTAGTTAGAATCTTTCTGAGAAGATTGTTTGGAAATATGTATTTATCTTTAAAATGGGTATACCCTCTAACCCAGCACTTGCACTCCAGGCATTTATCTTGAGGATATAATTAGGTAACCCGGCAAATACGTATAGGTATGTATATATGTGTTTCTATATGTATACATATTTGTATGTACATATGATAAACAGAAGGGCTTATTTCAGTATTTATGATAATGAATAATTGGAGACAACTCCAGAAGTTATCAATAAGGGGCTGCTACCTTGGTTCAGAGAAGGCGATGGCACTCCACTCCAGTACTCTTGCCTGTAAAATCCCATGGACGGAGGAGCCTGGTGGGCTGCAGTCCATGGGGTCGCTAAGAGTCGGACACGACTGAGCGACTTCACTTTCACTTTTCACTTTCATGCATTGGAGAAGGAAATGGCAACCCACTCCATGTTCTTGCCTGGAGAATCCCAGGGACGGGGGAGCCTGGTGGGCTGCTGTTCTGTGGGGTCGCACAGAGTCGGACATGACTGAAGTGACTTAGCAGCAGCAGCACCTTGGTTAAAATGATTATAAGACATGCATATAATGGCAAATATGAAGTCCTTAAGATAATATAGGTTCATATTGACATGGAAAGATGTCCATGACACAGCACTGAGTTAAAAGAGCAGGTCACAAAATAGTATATAAAGCACAATCCCATTTTGGCTTGGAAAAATGTTTTTGAAATATATACATAGGAAGAATTCTGAATGATTTACACCAAAATCTTAAGCATGTAGTCGGATTATTGGCGACTTTTATTATTTTCTTTATTTTTTTGAGTGTTTTTGCAATGAGTATTTGCTACCTGTACAATAAAGGAGAAAAAGATAGCACAGTTCTAAATAGGAAAGAGTAATATTTTCATTCATGTAATTCTCAATTCCTGAATACCTCCTTAGCTTATTATCTCATATGCATTCTGAGGTCATAAAACCCAAAGCCAAGTTGTAATCCAGATGTTAAACAATCACTGGCTAAGAGATTCAGTCCTGCCCACTTGCTATTTTAAATTATACATTAGCAATATTACAAATTATTGCCTGGTATTCATTCTTTGGGCTTTCCCTGGTGGCTCAGATGGTAAGGAATCTGCCTGCAATACAGGAGACCTGGGTTCGATCCCTGGGTTGGGAATATCTCCTGGAGAAGGGCATGGCAACTCACTCTAGCATTCTTGCCTGGAGAATCCGCATGGACAGAGGAGCCTGGCAGGCTCTAATCCATGGGACTGCAAAGAGTCAGACATGACTGAGTGACTAAGCACAGCACAATACATTCATTCTTTGCTTCCCTGGTGGCTCAGTGGTAAAGAATCTGACTGCCAATGCAAGAGATGCAGGTTTAATCCCTGTTCCGGGAAGATCCCCTGCAGAAGGAAGTGGCAACCTGCCTCCAGTATTCTTATTTGGAAAACCTTCTGGACAGAGGATCCTGGCAGGCTACAGTCCATGGGGTCGCAAAAGAGTCAGACACAACTCAGCGACTGAATAACATCAATTCATTCTTTAAGGAAATATTTTCTTAGCGCCTGTTACAAACAATATATTGTTCTAAGTGCTGAGGTTGCTTTAGATAGCATTGAAACTAAGACTATTCAATCTGTAAGTGCCAGGCATCTACTGTATCTCTTTTCCTACTTAATCTAAGGCTTTGCATGCACACACATGCTCCCCATAGAAATAACTTACTTTTGTAACACCAGTACTTCAGGTTGCTTTTTTCCCCAGAGTATAATTGCTCAAATTTAAATTGTATAGCTGTGCATAGCAGTCCCACAGGATTCCTAAAAACTGAATTAGCAAATGAACAGCCCACTGCCCACACTGCGCTCCTAAAGCACAACCAGTAATTGGTGAACTCTCCCACCACTGAAACCTTTTCTACTGACATGATTTTGGATTTACAGAAAAGCTGCAAGAGTGGTACAAAGAATTTCCATATACCCTCTACCTGGATTCTCCAAACATTAATATTTTTAATTTACCTTATACTTTTCTCTTTGTATATGTATTTTACAGAATAAGAAATAAATTGTATATGTTTTACATGTAGACATTTTTTCTTAAATTTAAGAGTAAGTTGCAGACATAGGCCCTTTTAAAAACCTCTAAATATTACATGGTGTATTTCCAAGGATGTCCTCTTATATAATCACAGTATAATTATCAAAATCAGCAAATTAACATTGGTATATTACAGTTATCTAAGTAGACTTTATAGTTTTGGCCCACTAATTCTTTTATGGCAAAAGAAAATTATGAGTCACCCTCATTTGAATTTTTGAAAATCCCTGTTTCAGAATGAGAATAACATGTTTCTAAAATAAGAGATGGGAAGGACAAACCAGAACTTACAGTTGTTTAGAAGGTTGTAGAAAACCTTTAAAACCCTCCCTGTGTCCCCGTACGACAGTCTTTTACATTGCCTTAGTGCTTTATTGATAACTTCTTTTGTGATACTTAGCACATTCTATTAAATTTTTAGATTATATATCTATTTAATTATTCTGTTTTATGTAAACGTATTTATTTATTTAGCTGCACCGGGTCTTAGTTACAGCGTGCAGGATTTTTTAGCCGTGGTACGTGAACTCTTAGTTGTGGCACGTGGGATCTAGTTCCCTGACCACGGATCGAACCTGGGCCCCCTGCCTTGCAAGTGCAGAGTCTTAGCCTCTGGACCGCCGGGGAAGTCCCCACTTGGTTATTTTATAATTTTATTATTACTGCTTTAGTCCTCGGAAACTCCTGCAGTTCCCAGTATTCTGCTTTTTTTTAACATAATCACTGCTTAGTGAACATATTGAATAAAAAGTATATACTACTGGACTTGTAAAGGTCAAGATAAGCAGGTAGGATTTGGTTGATATTTCTGCATGGTATTTGATAACCTCTGTGCTCCTGTCTTACCCTAGTTTGTGTATTGCCAAGTCTGTTGTGAGCCCTTCCACAAGTTTTGTCTGGAGGAGAACGAGCGCCCTCTGGAGGACCAGCTGGAAAACTGGTGTTGTCGCCGCTGCAAGTTCTGTCATGTCTGTGGGAGGCAGCATCAGGCTGCAAAGGTACAAAGCTGGTGATGGAGTCACTTAGCGTATTACTCTCTCTCTCCATTTCTGCCTTTTAATTTAGAATTTTGTGTCTATATTTTTTCTCTCTTGGCTTAGTCTGGTTTGACTATTTAACCCATTGTAATCATTTGCCATCAATATAGCAGAAAATGTGATATTTGATAAAATCCTCAAACCTGCTTCATCAGAATGTTTATCACTGAGTACCTTTGGCAGGAAATAAATCCCTATGCCTTGAGAGTAATTTATGAGGAAGTTTAAACTGTTACAGTGGTGTGCTGGATTTACCTGAGAAGTATGAAATGGGGTACTAAGTGGCAGGTGTTCACTGGAGGTGAGATGACATCCACCGTTTTGCTCTTATTTTCCTACAGCAGCTGCTGGAGTGTAACAAGTGCCGAAACAGCTATCACCCTGAGTGCCTGGGACCAAATTACCCCACCAAACCCACAAAGAAAAAGAAGGTTTGGGTGAGTACACATAATGTGAACTTTCAAGAATTGTCTTGGGGCTGGGCTGTTGGGCTTGCACATGTTATAAGACGAATATCCTGCTTGACGGAAGAGGAGCCGTTCCAGTCGAGAAGTCAACTCTGGAAATGGATTTTTTTAAGATCTTCTGAAATAAGAGATATTAAAAATAAGAAGTTCCAATTGACTTTCCATCTCTTCCAGATCTGTACCAAGTGTGTTCGCTGCAAGAGCTGTGGATCCACGACTCCTGGCAAAGGGTGGGATGCACAGTGGTCTCACGATTTCTCACTGTGCCATGATTGTGCCAAACTCTTTGCTAAAGGTAACTCAGAAAAGCTAGCTTAGTCAACTTTTAGAGGTTGTTCTTAGCGTTTGGGAGGCGAAGTGGACACTGCAGTGGAAGGACCATTCTTGTCAAGGATGCCATTTAGACACATTTCCTGAGTTTCTGGTCTTGCTCTTTTCTTGACACACGGAATTGTAGCAACTAGAAAGGTTTTCTTATCTTTCGGGGTGTGAATTAAGGAGTTTTTTTTTTTGACAGGAAAGTTGGATTTACTGGTGGGCATGAGTAAGGATGGGACACCACCAAGGCTGTCATGCATGCAAGACTCGCCACTTATCCAAGGGGCCACAATTAGGGATGTATTTGACCCACCCCCACCACAGCCATCTGGGATAAGCTACTTTTGAGGAAGAAGAGCCATTCAGTCGAGAAACAGAAAAACATTTGAAACCATGCTTTCAAATTCATCCCTGTAACACTTAATAAATCCCTGCTTCTTAGAGATGTGGCTCTTTTGGCAGCCAGGGTACTTGAACTTGGCCCTGCAGAGGGCCTCAATCACAGGCTTCTTGTTCTGCAGCTTGGTGCAGATGGACATTATAATTGGCCAATGTGGACCCTGGGCACCGTGCCTTGGGGCTCTCCAGAGGCTCCTGATACAGTTGTCTGGAGCATGGATTGGGAACAACATGCTAGTCATGAATGTCCACTGGAAAGGGCTGTCTCTAAGATCCTTTAGGGCAACCTGTACAGGTAACAGACTGCCTATACCACCAAGGAGGCTGCTGTGTGCAGCCATCGCACACTGGGCCCCCATGGGAGAAGAGCACAGTCTGCTTAATTGGCTGCAAAAGGGACTGTTTATAGTAACTCACCACAAAGAAATGCTCTAAAGCATTACTTCCCAAAGTGAGGTAAATATACATTTGATTGTTTCAGAAATGATTTTAGGTGATACTGAGTCCAGGATTTTAACAGTTGTGTTAGAAAACGATTATAGCCAATACATTAAACTGACTTAGGATAATAATGATATAAAGTTCACTGTTGAAGTTACTTAAATTAAGCAAATCAACATTGTATATTAAGTAAAAATAATAGGTGATACACAGATAAAACAAACTGATGAAGATTGTATACTTTTCTGAATTTTAGGAAACACTGCTCTAAACTCTAATGTAAAAGCACTAGGAATAAGGGAGAAGTATAAATTAAGTGCGTCTTTTACTCCCATTACCTTCTCTTTTTTAAAAAATTTAAACGTTTCTTTGGAATGTTTAAGAGAGAAAGTTCTGTCTTCCATTCTTTTTCTATTATGTTATCTATAAAAGGCTACCTTGTGACCTTTAAAAATGGGTCTAAAGAAGAGAATTAGTGGAATATTCTGTGAGCTCAGAATAATCCTGACACATTACACATGTGTGAACATTTCATGGTAGATGCAGGCTGGCATTTGTAAGTAGTTTCAGAAGCAGACTGTGGTGGCTTACATTTTAGATCAGATTGGCCATATGTTAGTCAAGGGCATTAGAGGCATTGGTGTGTGAACCAAAGCCCTGCTGAAAACTTTGCTTTGCTTTCAGGAAACTTCTGCCCTCTCTGTGATAAGTGTTATGATGATGATGACTATGAGAGTAAGATGATGCAGTGTGGGAAATGTGATCGATGGGTCCATTCCAAATGTGAGAATCTTTCAGGTACAGAAGGTTGGAGTCTTTTTATTACAATTTCCTTCTTTCTTGGTACACTGCACTAGTAGCCCCAAAGTACTATAAACATAACATCGCTTAACATTGCAGGAGTGCTGTTACTTGAAGTCTTTTTAAGTTTATTTTTTGGTCTCTAAAATAAGATCATTGTATTACATTGTGTTCATTTACCTTGAACACGTTCTTTAAAATACTTAAATGTTGTCCTTTATGGATACCATAACCTATTGGCTCTCCAGTAGCTGAATCCTGAGTTAGTGGTAATACTGTGTCTTTGGAGATCAGTACATAGGAGTTCTTAGGGGGTGTGAGAGACTTAATAACGTTTCTAACATACAGCCTGATGTTAAGTTCAGTGGAATAACTTCCTCTTTTACCCCTCTTCCACTCTGAGAGCACCTTGTCACAGTAGGTTTTTGTCTCACCAGATGAGATGTATGAGATTCTGTCTAATCTGCCGGAGAGTGTAGCCTACACGTGTGTGAACTGCACAGAGCGGCACCCTGCGGAGTGGCGACTGGCCCTTGAAAAAGAGCTCCAGATCTCGCTGAAGCAAGTACTGACAGCCTTGTTGAACTCTCGGACCACCAGCCACCTGCTGCGCTACCGACAGGTAGGCCCAGGTGTCGTTCTGTACCCTGAGAACTTGCTCTTTGGTTGCTTTGACCTCATCGTGGAATGTGTTGGTTGTTGTGCCTGTGTGCTTCTTAATTTGTTTTCTTTTGTTTCATTCTTCATTTAGATTTGTAGAGTTCCTTGTTTTGGCCTTAGGCCAGTAAGAAAAACTTGAGCACCAAGAGTAAAATGCTTCTCTGGGGTAAAAAGAAGGAAAGGGCCATGTCTCTTTCAAAAGTCTTGTTGTTGTAATACGAAATCTGAACTTTGTATTCTGAAGGCTACGGGGAGTCCATGAAGGACTTCACTCAAAAGAGTAACCTGATGAGAGTTACTTTTTCAGTTCAGTTCAGTTCAGTTCAATTAAGTTGCTCAGTCATGACACCATAGACTGCAGCATGCCAGGCCTCCTCGTCCATCGCCAACTCCTGGAGTTTACTCAAACTCGTGTCCACTGAGTCGGTGATGCCATCCAACCATCTCATCCTCTGTTGCTCCCTTCTCCTGCCTTCAATCTTGCCCAGCATCAGGGTCTTTTCAGATCAGTCAGTTCTTCGCATCAGGTGGCCAGAGTATTGGAGTTTCAGCTTCAGCATCAGTCCTTCCAATGAATATTCAGGACTGATTTCCTTTGGGATGGACTGGTTGGATCTCCTTGCAGTCCAAGGGACTCTCAAGAGTCTTCTCCAACACCACAGTTCAAAAGCATCATTTCTTCGGTGGTCAGCTTTCTTTATAGTCCAACTCTTACATCCATACATAACTACTGGAAAAACCATAGCTTTGACTAGATGGACCTTTGTTGGCAAAGTAATGTCTCTGCTTTTTAATGTGCTGTCTAGGTTGCTTTTTAGAGGAGGGAAAAACAACCCTGTAACAATGACTTGAGTGAGACAGAAGATTGGCGAGGACTGAGCCTAGAGGTGGGAGCCATGGTTGGGAAGCAGGTGTAGTGCTTTAGGTTAGAGGGAGCAGGGTGGTGGCCTGATCTACGAGGGTGGTAGTGGGACCAGAGGCCCTTTGGCTCCAGGACAGTTCTAGGTCTCCTCAGGACACAATTTGAAAATCAGTATGTTTTGTCCATTCAAGTCATGAATTATACATAAATTTGTCATTGGGAATACAGGTATAATGTTGGAAGAACCACAAAGCTAACTTTAACTCAGAGCTAAGCCGCTGCTCTCTCTTTTTTAAAAATAATTTTATGTATTTATTTATTGTTGGCTCTGCTGGGTCTTTACTGCTTCATGGGCTTTTCTGTGATTTAGCAAACGGGCTGCTCTGTAGTTGTGGTGCACAGGCTTCTCATTGAAGTGGCTTCTCTTACGGTGGAGCACGGGCTCTAGACACGCAGGTTTCAGTAGCTGCAGCACGTGGGCTCAGTAGTTGTGGCTTTCCATTCTAAAACGCAGGCTCAATAGTTGTGCATAGGCTTAGTTGCTCCGTGGCATGTAGGATCTTCCCAGTCCATGGATTGAACCCGTGTCTCCTGTATTGGCAGGTGGATTCTTCACCACCAAGCCACCAGGGAAATCATGCTTTATCTTTTAATAAAGTCTATTTTTTAAATAGGAAATTAGTTGCTGTCTTACTCAAAAGCAATTAGATGGTTTCTGTTTCTTCATACTAGGTTGGGAGTTACCAAGCAAAGCTCCTAAGTTAGCTAGCCAAGCTATTAGATAGCTGGCTCATTTTAACTTTCCTTTTCTATTGTTTGAGAAATCTCTGATTATTTTCAAGTTCTTTGGGTTTTTATAATATGTATCATCCAGCTGGTGTTCAGCTGCTAAGTAGTGTCTGACTCTTTGCCACCCCATGGACTGCAGCACGCCAGGCTTCTCTGTCCTTCACTGTCTCCTGGAGTTTGCTCAAATTCATGTCCATTGAGTCAGTGGATGCTATCTAACCATCTTGCCCTCTGCCACCCCCTTCTCCTTTGGCCTTCAATCTCCCAGCGTCAGGGTCTTTTCTGATGAGTCAACTCTTCACATCAGGTGGCCAAAGTATTTGAGCTTCAGCGTCAGTCCTTCCAATCAGTATTCAGTGTTGATTCCTTTAGGATTGACTGGTTTGATCTCCTTGCTGTCTGAGGGACTCTCAAGAGTCTTACCCAGCACCACAAATCGAAAGCATCAATTCTTTGGTGCTCGGCCTTCTTTATGGTTCACCTCTCAGATCCGTACATGAATACTGGAAAAACTGTAGCTTTGACTATACGGACCTTTGTCAGCAAAGTGATGTCTTTGCTTTTCCAGTCTCTATTCATTTTTTAAATAGAATTTCCATGGGTATACCTCATTTTCAGTGTTAGATAAAATAAACATATTTCCTGACAACAGGCTGCCAAACCTCCGGACTTAAATCCTGAGACAGAGGAGACGATACCTTCTCGTAGCTCCCCAGAAGGACCTGATCCACCAGTGCTCACTGAGGTCAGCAAACAGGAAGATCAACAGCCTTTAGATCTGGAAGGAGTCAAGAGGAAAATGGACCAAGGGAACTACACATCTGTGGTATGTCTATACAGCAAACTACCCAAATTTCCAGTGCCAGTTTAGCTTCCTGAGTCTTTCTAGGGGTGAGGCTGGATGTTAGCACTAAAAGACAATTTATTAGCATTAAAAAATAAAAATACGTGTGTTGTTTTAGTTCTGTGTTTTGGAAGATGGGTTATGATAGAGAGGGTATTGTCTTTTTATTTGACTTTCATCTGAGTTCTTTTAAAGTTATTTTTATATTGACACTGTTTATGCAGAAATGCTAATGTGAAGGTAACAGGTTTGCCTCTTGTGAGATACACCTGAATAATGTGTCTTTTTACATTGGATGTTTATTTGAAGATAGAAGTCTTTTAATTTTATGGTTTGAAGAATGTGTAGGAAATGATTGCCTGTTGTCTCATATCCGTCGTTCATTTGTTTATTCATTTCAGTCTAAGTGAAAAATCATGGCCCAGTGTGGATAACTTACCATTATACAGCTAACTTTTTTGCATTCTTGCCTTATTAGTCTGGCATCTCCTGATTGCTGCAAGTTAACTATGAACTAAATCCCAGAGGCCTCCACTAAAGAGAAATGATACCATATTATATTAGGGTGTCCGTTTTCTGTTGGGTCTCTTTGCTGGATGAGTTAGGAGGGAAAAGGAAGTGATTTTGAGAGCATACTATTCTATGAATAATTAATACTTTGTTTTTGTATACAGTTGGAGTTCAGCGACGATATCGTGAAGATCATTCAAGCAGCCATTAATTCAGATGGAGGGCAGCCAGAGATTAAAAAAGCCAACAGCATGGTCAAGTCCTTCTTTATTCGGGTGAATGATATTAATAGTTCATGTCTTTGATACTTAATCTGTGAGTTGTTACCCCAGGAAAAGAACAGACTTGTTCTTGTCTGTGTTTTGCTTTGCCATGTGTATAAATTATTTTGGTTTAATTAGTTCCTCTGATTTTTTGGGAGGAGATGGGTGAGGTCCCAGAGAGGATGGACTTTCTCTTGGTGTGGCCTGAAATCATCCTTACATTGACAAAGAAGCTGGTGTGAAGTTGTTAGTTTTTATGTGCTTTCCAAATGAATGGTCACATGCTTATATTTTGTTTATTTCTCTGTTAGCAAATGGAACGTGTTTTTCCATGGTTCAGTGTCAAAAAGTCCAGGTTTTGGGAGCCAAATAAAGTATCAAGCAAGTGAGTAAATTCAGTTATTAATTTTTTTTCTCCTCATCAGAAATCTGAGTTTTCTTAAATTTTTAGATTGAGGTTTTATTTTAGACTCGGTTTTATTATTGAAGATTAGTCAGTTGAATGCCTTTTTATTGCTGGTTTAGAGACAACATTTACTGTTTATTGTAATCTGTTGCCCTTTTATTCTTTATGTATTTGTTATGTTTTAGGGAACGTATGGCATATGTACAGTACATGTCCTATATATATATCCTAGTAATTGGGCTAACTACGTTCTTTTTTTTTTCAACCTTGTCTGAAACTAGCCCACATGCTACATAGCACACACCGCGAGCACAGTTTCAGTACTACTGTTCCTCCTCTTACGACCACCAAGACCAGGGTTTAGATCTGATGGGAAAGGGAACTGGAGGGTCGTTCTATTTTATTTACTTCAAATGATGCTCTCAGCGGTTTCTGATTCTCCATATTTAACCTTAAATTTTTATTTATTCCAGTAAATCCTTTTGATTTTCAGGGTTATCATTTTTTTCTAGAAGTTTAACCAAGAGTCACAATACATCAGGATTTTATTTTTAAAAATAATAAAGTCCTGTGTAGGCAGTTTCCAAATTCTGTGATTTGTTCTTATATACTGCACAGTCTCAAGACCTGATGAAATCAAGAATTTGACTGTTTTGTTCAGTTTTGGGTATCTTGTAGGAGTTCAATAAATACTTGTTGAATCGATTGTTTCCAGCAGTGGGATGTTACCAAACGCAGTGCTTCCACCTTCACTTGACCATAATTATGCTCAGTGGCAGGAGCGAGAGGAAAACAGCCACACTGAGCAGCCTCCTTTAATGAAGAAAATCATTCCAGCTCCCAAACCTAAAGGGCCTGGAGAACCAGACTCACCAACTCCTCTGCATCCTCCTACACCACCAATTTTGAGTAAGACACCAAATGAAGACATATTATCCATTTCTAAGTGCAAATGATTGACTTTGTGAATCTAAATTTAATGTAATTCCATACTGGAAAACTTTCAGGTGATCCTTAAAGGTAATAAAATCATTTTTGTTTCACTTGGAATGTTACCAAAGAATGGATACAAGTATCAATTTGTGTTACAATGTATTCATTGTATTCATTTCTGTTACAATGTAACAGAAAGCAGATCGTAAGATAGCATTACTTTGAAAGTGTTTCATAGGCTATAGACTATTTAAGCTATATTGTTTTCTTTTTTACTGGTAATCAGACATGGAGTTAACAGTTTTAACTGGATGTCTTTTGGGTTCCAAGGTACTGATAGGAGTCGAGAAGACAGCCCGGAACTGAACCCACCCCCAGGCATAGAAGACAATAGGCAGTGTGCGCTGTGTTTGACGTACGGTGACGACAGTGCTAATGTAAGTGCCTTGGTGCCCTGAGTGGTGCTCAATAGACTAACCCATGATGAACTGTTCTGTCTAAACTTGGTGCCCAGTTTAGACTTTTTATTTAATGAATAAAATGAATATTTGTCACTTAGTTTGTGGTACTTGGGATTTTTTTCTATAACTGATTCAGTTGATTTAAAAGATGACTTACCTTATATTAATATGCTGATTTCTCATAAACGTCTATAGGCAGTTTCTGAAAAAAGACTTTTATGAGACTCAATAAAATAGAAGTTCCACATTAAATAGCTGTGTCTAATGTAGTTAGCAATGTGGTTAAGATTCCTAGTTCTGACAGATTGCCTGGATTCACTTCTGTGCTTGGCCGCCTACTTGTTGACCTTGGCAAGGAGCTTAACCTCTGACCCTCAGTTTCATTTTTTAAATAAGGATAGTAATTCTTACCTCAGAATGGTTATGAAGATTAAAGGAAATAATGTATGTAAAGCCTTTTGTAGGGCCTGCCTGGCACATAGTAAGCTTATAATTTTTTTAAAAAACATTTTTAATGCAAGCTGAGAGAATTGGCTTTGAAAAACGGTTTTAAAGAAGTCAGTGGGCACTTCTATAAACTTAACACATTGCTTATTTTTAAATTCTTTATGTTTATAAAATATTTCCAGTCTATGGAAAAGGTAAAGAGTTGAAAAGTGAAAGGAAAGAAACGTTGAATTGTGATTTTTGTTTGCACCCATGAGTTAAAGAATTTGAATTGATTTACTGAAGTTTTCCTGACTCAGGTAAAGCCAATACCAAGGAAAACCCTATTTGATGTTACGTTCTTTAAAGAAAAAAGGAAATCTCTTTGTTTCATAGGATGCTGGCCGTTTGCTTTACATTGGCCAGAATGAATGGACACATGTAAATTGCGCTTTGTGGTCAGCAGAAGTGTTTGAAGACGATGATGGATCACTAAAGAATGTGCATATGGCTGTGATCAGGGGCAAGCAGCTGGTAAGAACTTGTGGGTGAACGTCACGGGGACTCCCTCTCAGTTTCCAGATGTTCTTTCTGAGGCTCAGTGCTGCCTCGCTGATGTTTCTCTTGGTTTCTTCAGAATGCTTTAGCCAGCAGCAAATATTGGTGTGCATTGTAGGCAGATTGCTATTCTGACCCTTGGAGGAGGGGTGCAAAAGAAATAGGAAATGGTCTTATCTGCTTAGAGAGAGAATTCAGATGCTCAGGAAAGGTATTCATTTAAGTGGTTTAGACAAAATGACCTCAAAGGTTCCAGTTGAATCAGCACTCTGAGGCTTCTTAGGATAAACCCGCAAAGCACATATACAAAGAGGGGCTGTGGAAAATGATTAGTAGCAGCTGAGAGTAAGCAGAAAAGGCCATGAAGGAGTAGAATTTTTAAAGCTGTGTTTTGAAGGAGGGGAGAAAATGAAGGATTATCAGAAAGCAACAAAAATAGCACATGCATAAGAAACATAAGTAAAATGTGTGGAGGGCACAAAGCAAAAGTCTTCCCTGGAGAGGAGCCCAGATTGTGACTGTGACAGAATGAGGTGGCAACACACAGCCTGGCTGAAGAAAATCTTTGCATCATATAAATTCATCAATTAAGCCTACTAATTAAGAACCACTATGTTTCTGACTAGTGTAATTGTTCTAGAACTGAGTTCTTTTGGATATAATAGCTTTCTTCCAAGATAATGTTTTTAACAATGATGTTCAAAGTTTTGTTTTCTCTGAATCAGTTGTGCATCTTAGAAAAACCTGTTTTGATCCAAGTTCTAAAGCAAATCATCATATTTAAATTTAATCATTCTAGGCCCCATGGGCTGTGGGAAAGAAAGGATTTGTAGAGGAGGCTTTATGGCTCATATCACTTCTCTGTAATTCAGCAGATTACAATAACAAAATGAACTGTGGGAAACCCAGAATGGGGTGACTCTGTAGAGAAGATGGAGAATGGCTAAAACATCTGAAAGTCTGACTCAGACTCTGTTCTTTCTGGATTGTTAGAGATGTGAATTCTGCCAAAAGCCAGGAGCCACTGTGGGTTGCTGCCTTACATCCTGCACCAGCAACTATCACTTCATGTGTTCCCGAGCCAAGAACTGTGTGTTTCTGGATGATAAAAAAGTGTATTGCCAACGACATCGGGATTTGATCAAAGGCGAGGTGAGCTTTAGTTGCTTTTTGAGTTCTCTGGGAAAAGGCTGAAGATATTAATAGCAAGGTGGTGAGCTGTATTACACCTTCCTACTAGGTGCTCCTAGAATCACTTCCTCTTCGGAGAATTATTAAAGGCCCTGCTAGTGAAACAGAAGAGTGATTTAGAGATACGCCTTGTCTTTCCCGCTGAGTCAATATCCTGAGAATAGTGTATAAAGGGAGAGCCTAACACCTACCCTGGCCTTTCATTTAAGGTGGTTCCTGAGAATGGATTTGAAGTTTTTAGAAGAGTGTTTGTGGACTTTGAAGGAATCAGCTTGAGAAGGAAGTTTCTCAATGGATTAGAACCAGAAAATATCCACATGATGATTGGTAGGACATGGGTCTTGGTTGTCGGGGAGGCTGGCTGTGTCACTGAGGTACTTAAGTCTTCAGTTACAAAGTGGGCCTTCTCATAGTCACCTCTAATCAGTTCTTCTTTCCTTACTCAGGCTCCATGACAATTGACTGCTTAGGGATTCTGAATGATCTCTCTGACTGTGAGGATAAGCTCTTTCCTATTGGATATCAGTAAGTAACTCTGTGGAGAGAAGACAGCAGCCCTACCACATGAACGCCCTGAGGCAGTGAGTGGGTCATCTGATGTAGAGCCATACTTGTTAGCAGCTTTTAAGTAATTGCTTTTTTTTTTCTTTGCAACATCGTATAGATTGAGATTCAGGTATCGTTTTATGTCAGCTAGATCCAATTGTAGAAGGAAAGAATTGACATAATTTCAGAATCATTTCCAAATAAAACCTAGAAAACACCAGGTCAGTCTCTTTTAAGAATCCACTAAATTCCATTCACTCAGTTCATAAGTCCAGATGTTGTCAGGCATCAAACACCTTATGCCTCTGTCCTCCTTTTACATTTTACATTTTATCGGTGCTTCTGAAAATATAAACCCCCACAATAACAATCAGATTCTCCAGTAAGAATTTATAGTAACAGTTTGCTCCCACAGGCAGCAAATTGTTTAAACTTGTAGCAAATTGGCAATATAAAATTAAAATTCCCTTTCTCTCTCTTCCCCTTTGGAGTCTCATTTGTTCTGTGTATATGCCAGTTTATTCTGCATTTCAGTTCTGTCAGCAGTCTCTGCTCCACGTCTAGCTGGCAGCCCTTTGTGTAAAGCACTAGGGTCCACCAGCATCTAGCTGATTTAAAGCAGTTACGTTTCTCTTGTGTCATGGGACTTTTCTTGCAAAGGAAACATGTCAGGTGTGATCTTTCCTCACTTGTATACATTGTTGGCCAGTTATCCCTTCCTGAAGGCCCATAACTATGTCTTGTAATAGTTAGTGGGGTTTTTTTTCTTTGCATTTTAGGATATTTTACTAATTTTTCCCCTGCTTACAAAACAATAAAAAAAATTTGATGCTGTTTTCAAGGGGCCAGGAAAAAAAATCAAGAACTTCAAAAAACTCAGAAAACCCTAACTAGGGGACTCTCTAATAAGAATCCATGAAAGAAAGCTAAATTCTGTAAATGAAGGAGGCCAGGGAACCTTGGCTGAGAAGAGGTTTTGACAGCCTCAGTATCTGCTTCTGTGCGCTCGCTGACGGTGTGGTTGCCGTCTGCATGCAGGTGTTCTCGGGTGTACTGGAGCACCACGGACGCCCGCAAGCGCTGCGTGTACACGTGCAAGATCGTCGAGTGCCGTCCTCCGGTGGTGGAGCCAGACATCAACAGCACTGTTGAACATGACGAAAACAGGACCATCGCTCACAGTCCACCATCTTTTGCAGGTTACTCTTTAAAAAATGTTTTATTGGAATGTAATTGCTTTATAATATTGTATTAGTTTCTGCCATACATGAAAGTGAAATCAGTTATAGATATACATATATCCCCCATCTTTTTTTAGATTTCCTTCCTATTTAGATCACCACAGAGCATTAAGTAGAGTTCCTGTTGTACAGTAGGTTTTTATTAGTTATCTCTTTTATATATAGTAGTGTATATATGTCAATCCCAATTTCCCAATTCATCCCACGCCCTTCCCCCTTTGGTTTGTTCTCTACCTCTGTGTCTGTATATCTGCTTTGCAAATAAATTTATTTGTGCCATTTTTCTAGATTCCACATATAAGTGATACAGTATTTGTTTTTCTCTTTCTGGCTTACTTCACTTTGTATGACAGTCTCTAGGTCTATCCACATCTCTGTAAAATGGTACTGTTTCATTCCATTTTAACGGCTGAGTAATGTTCTGTGGTATGTACTATATCTTCTTTATCCATTCCTCTGTTGGTGGATACTTAGGTGGCTTCCATATCCTGACTATTTACGGAAATAGTGCTGTAGTGAACACTGGTGCACGTATCTTTTTGAACTATGGTTTTTATCAGGTATATGCCCAGGAGTAGGATTGCTGGGTCATATGATAGTTCTGTTTTTTGTTCTTTGAGGAACCTCCATACTGTTCTCCATAGTGGCTGTACCAATTATATTCCCACCAACAGTGTAGGAGTGTTCCCTTTTCTCCATATCCTCTCCAGCATTTAATGTTTGTAGATTTTCTGATGATGGCTGTTATGACCAGTGTGAGGTGATATCTCGTTGTAGTTTTGATTTGTATTTCTCTGATGGTTAGTGATGTTGAGCATCTTTTCATGTGTGTGTTTGCCGTCTGTGTGTCTTTGGAGAAATGCCTGTTTGTTTGTTTTGGTACTGAGCAGCATGAACTGTTTGTGTATTTTGGAGATTAATACCTTATCAGTTGCTTCATTTGGAAATATTTTCTCCTATTCTGAGGATTGTCTTTTCATTTTATTTGCAAAAAGGTTGGGAGTTGAATTTGATTTGGAGGAATACTGTGATTGAAGGATAGGGAAAAGGCATTGCTTTGTAAGGTGGCATTTGTTTCTGTTTTGGTATTTATCTAATAGCTGGCTTTTTCTTGACTCATTTGTTTGATTTTTTTTTTTTAATTAAACTTTTTTAGTAAGAGTTTTTATTTCTTGCCACAGAAATTTCATCCAAGGAAAGTCAAAACACAGCAGAAATTGTAAGTCCTCCATCACCAGATCGACCTCCTCATTCCCAAACCTCTGGTTCCTGTTTCTATCACGTCATCTCAAAGGTCCCTAGGATTCGAACACCCACCTATTCTCCAACACAGAGATCTCCTGGCTGTAGACCACTGCCTTCTGCAGGTAAAGGACTTCACTGACCTACTCGACCCAACAAGGTCAGCTCAAGATTAGTTTGTAATTCTTTCAGGAAACTTTATCTTAATGATGTTTGCCAATTGAAAATGTTGATTTTCTGTTACCTGTTAACATACATAGCCAAGTCATTGAAACCAGAGACTGCAACACATTTATCCTACTGTAATAGATTTTGTTACTTTTTCTCTTTCATTTAGGAAGCCCTACCCCAACCACTCATGAAATAGTCACAGTGGGTGACCCTTTACTCTCCTCTGGACTTCGAAGCATTGGCTCCAGGCGTCACAGTACTTCTTCCTTGTCACCCCAGCGGTCTAAGCTCCGGATAATGTCTCCGATGAGAACTGGGAGCACTTACTCCAGGAACAGTGTCTCCTCTGTCTCCACCACAGGGGCCACTGCAGATCTGGAGTCAAGTGCCAAAGCAGTGGATCATGTCTTAGGGCCACTGAATTCTAATGCTAATTTAGGGCAGAACACTCCCACCTCTTCAAATTTGCAAAGGACAGCGGTTACTGTGGGCACTAAAACCAGTCACTTGGATGGCTCTTCATCTTTAGAAACGAAGCATTCCAGTGCTTCAGACTTGACATCCAAGAGCTCCTCTTTGAAGGGAGAGAAGACCAAAATGCCGAGTTCCAAGAACGCAGAGGGATCGGCCCATAATGTTGGTTACCCTGGCATTCCGAAACTGGCTCCGCAGGTTCATAATGCAACAGCTGGAGAATTAAATGTTAATAAAATGGGCACTTTTGCTGACCTTTCTTCAGTGCCATTTTCTTCTAAAGAGGGCCTCCCCTTCCCACCACTCCATTTGAGAGGGCAGAGAAACGAGCGAGACCAACAGACAAATGGCAACCAGTCAGCAAACCCCAATCCCGATGAAGGTGCTGAAGTCAAAACCTTGAAGCTGTCTGGAGTGAGCAGCAGATCATCCATTATCAATGAACATGTGGGAGCCAGCTCCAGAGATAGGAGACAGAAAGGCAAAAAATCTTGTAAAGAAACTTTCAAAGAAAAGCATTCCAGTAAACCTTTCTTGGAACCTGGTCAGGTGGCAACTGGTGAGGAAGGAAACCTAAAGCCAGAGTTTGTTGATGAAGTGTTGACTCCTGATTTCATGGGGCAACGATCATGTAATAATGTTTCTTCTGAGAAGATTGGGGACAAAGTCCATCCTATTCCAGGAGTCCCCAAAGCTCCATCCATGCAAGTGGAAGGGTCTGCAAAGGAATTACAGACACCCCGGAAACGCACAGTTAAAGTAACACTGACACCTCTAAAAATGGAGAGTGAGGGTCAGTCCAAGAACACCCTGAAAGAAAGTAGTCCCGTTTCCCCTTTGCAGATAGAGTCTGTGTCTCCAACAGAACCAGTTTCTGCCTCAGAAAGCCCAGGAGATGGTCCTGTGGCCCAACCAAGCCCCAATAATACCTCATCCCAGGATTCTCAAAGTAACAACTATCAGAATCTTCCAGTACAGGACAGAAACCTGATGCTTCCGGATGGCCCCAAACCTCAGGAAGATGGCTCTTTCAAGAGGAGATACCCCCGCCGCAGTGCCCGGGCGCGCTCTAACATGTTCTTTGGGCTCACCCCACTCTATGGAGTAAGATCCTATGGCGAAGAAGACATTCCATTTTACAGCAGCTCAACTGGGAAGAAGCGAGGCAAGAGGTCTGCTGAAGGACAGGTGGACGGGGCGGATGACCTGAGCACTTCAGATGAAGACGACTTATACTATTACAACTTCTCTAGGACAGTGATTTCTTCAGGTGGAGAGGAACGGCTGACACCCCATAATTTATTTCGGGAGGAAGAACAATGTGATCTTCCAAAAATCTCACAGTTGGATGGCATCGATGATGGGACAGAGAGTGATACCAGCGTCACAGCCACAACTCGGAAGAGCAGCCAGATTCCAAAAAGAAACAGTAAAGAAAACGGAACAGAGAACTTGAAGATGGATCGGCCTGAAGACGCTGGGGAAAAGGAACATGTCATTAAGAGCTCAGTTGGCCACAAGAATGAGCCAAAGGTGGATAACTGCCACGCCGTGAGCAGAGTGAAAGCACCGGGCCAGGACTCCCTGGAGGCTCAGCTCAGCTCGCTGGAGTCGAGCCGCAGGGTCCACACAAGCACCCCTTCAGATAAAAACTTGCTGGACACCTATAACACCGAGCTCCTGAAGTCAGATTCGGATAACAACAACAGTGACGACTGTGGGAACATCCTGCCCTCGGACATTATGGACTTTGTCCTAAAGAATACTCCGTCCATGCAGGCTTTGGGTGAGAGCCCAGAGTCCTCTTCGTCAGAACTCCTCAACCTTGGTGAAGGCTTGGGTCTTGACAGCAATCGTGAAAAAGACATGGGTCTTTTTGAAGTGTTTTCCCAGCAGTTGCCGACGACGGAGCCTGTGGACAGTAGTGTCTCTTCCTCCATCTCAGCGGAGGAGCAGTTTGAGTTGCCCTTAGAGCTGCCATCAGATCTCTCCGTCCTGACCACCCGGAGTCCCACGGTGCCTAGCCAGAACTCCAGTAGGCTAGCCGTGATCTCAGACTCAGGAGAGAAGAGAGTAACCATCACAGAAAAAGCCTCCTCTGAAGGCGACTCCTCCCTGCTGAGTCCAGGAGTAGACCCCAGTCCCGAGGGCCACATGACTCCCGACCACTTTATCCAGGGTCACATGGATGCGGACCACATCTCCAGCCCTCCCTGTGGCTCTGTGGAGCAAGGTCATGGCAACAATCAGGACTTAACTAGAAACAGCAGCACCCCTGGCCTTCAGGTACCCGTTTCCCCTACTGTTCCCATCCAGAATCAGAAATACGCGCCCAACTCCACTGACAGCCCTGGCCCGTCTCAGATTTCCAATGCCGCTGTCCAGACCACTCCGCCCCACCTGAAGCCAGCCACTGAGAAACTCATTGTTGTTAACCAGAACATGCAGCCACTCTACGTCCTCCAAACCCTTCCGAATGGAGTGACCCAGAAAATCCAGCTGACCTCGTCTGTAAGTTCAGCACCCAGTGTGATGGAGACAAACACGTCCGTGTTGGGCCCCATGGGAAGTGGTCTCACCCTCACCACAGGACTCAACCCGAACCTGCCAGCCTCTCAGTCGTTGTTCCCTCCTGCTGCCAAAGGCTTGCTCCCCATGCCTCATCACCAGCACTTACATTCCTTCCCCGCCGCTACTCAGAGTAGCTTCCCCCCCAACATCAGCAGTCCTTCGGGCCTACTCATCGGGGTTCAGCCTTCTCCAGACCCCCAGCTTTTGGTTTCAGAAGCCAGCCAGAGGACAGACCTCAGTACCACGGTAGCCACTCCATCCTCTGGACTCAAGAAAAGACCCATATCTCGCCTGCAGACCCGAAAGAATAAGAAACTTGCCCCCTCTAGTACCCCTTCCAACATTGCCCCTTCAGACGTGGTTTCCAACATGACACTGATTAACTTCACTCCCTCCCAACTTCCGAATCATCCCAATCTCTTAGACTTGGGGTCACTGAATACTTCATCTCACCGAACTGTCCCCAACATCATAAAAAGGTCTAAATCTGGCATTATGTATTTTGAACAGGCACCCCTGCTGCCGCAGAGTGTGGGGGGGACCACTGCCCCGGCGGCAGGCACTGCCACCATAAGCCAGGATACCAGCCCCCTCACGACAGGGCCCGTGTCTGGCCTGGCCTCCGGTTCCTCCGTCCTGAACGTTGTATCCATGCAAACTACCACCGCCCCCACAAGTAGTGCATCTGTTCCAGGACACGTCGCATTAACCAACCCCAGGTTGCTGGGTACCCCGGATATCGGCTCCATAAGCAATCTTCTAATCAAAGCCAGCCAGCAGAGCCTGGGGATTCAAGACCAGCCTGTGGCTTTACCGCCAAGTTCAGGAATGTTTCCACCACTGGGGACGTCACAGACTCCCTCCACGGGCGCGATGACCGCTGCACCCAGCATCTGTGTGCTCCCCTCTACCCAGACAGCGGGTGTCACAGCTGCTTCGCCTTCTGGGGAAGCAGAAGAACACTATCAGCTCCACCATGTGAACCAGCTCCTCGCCAGCAAAACTGGGGTTCTCTCTTCCCAACGGGATCTTGATTCTGCTCCAGGGTCCCAGGGATCCAGCTTTACCCAGACAGTAGATGCTCCTAATCCCATGGGCCTGGAGCAGAACAAGGCTTTACCCTCAGCTATGCAAGCCAGCTCGGCCTCTCCAGGGGGTTCCCCATCCTCCGGACAGCGGTCAGCAAGTCCCTCAGTGCCGGGACCCACGAAACCCAAACCAAAAATCAAACGGATTCAGCTGCCTTTGGACAAAGGGAGTGGCAAGAAGCACAAAGTTTCCCACTTGCGGACCAGTTCTTCTGAAGCACACATTCCAGACCAAGAAGCCAACACGACACCCCAGACCTCAGTCACAGGGTGAGAGATGCGGACCTCGGCTCCGCGGGGTCTGAGGGATTTCATGCTCTGGCTTAGAGGCTGTTGAAGTGGTCTTCTGGGAGGGACACGCCTCTGCCCAAGTTGCTTTACTCAGGTTTTCTGGGCTTTTTTTTTTCTCACAGTGGCAGTTTATAGAGTAATATTTAGTTCCATTCGTGGCAGTTTGTCCTGTGAACAGAGCCGCATCTTTAAGCAGTCTCTGCTCTGATTAGAACAGTGCTACTGTTTGCTCATGTTTCTTTTTGCTGAGGCTCAGTTAGGAGACCAAAGGATGATTATTCCTGTCTGGAGGGCAAAACCACCTGTTGGAGATCCTCCTGGTGTCCTTTTCTGAAACATTATCATTAAGACATACGTAAAGTACACAAATGAATTTTTACCTGGGTATGCACCCACAAGGCTGCCATTTCGATCATAGTATAAAATACTGCTAGTGTCCCAGAAGGCCGCGGTGCCCTGCCTTCAGGCAGTGCCCCCTCCTCACTGGCTGGTGAGACATACTGACCTGTATCACCACAGGTTAGTTTTCCCAGCCCATACGTTTTATGTGACCCTGGTGGAGTCATTTCTTTAGCCTGACCTCCATGTTGGGTACATATTTACTCTTGTTTTTCCTGAAGAGATCCAAACGATTCTGTTCCAGGACTCCAGGAGCAGAGGCTGAGCAGCAGGATACAGCTAGTGTGGAACAGTCACCACAGAAGGAGTGTGGGCAGCCTGCAGCGTGAGTACAAAACTTAGTTCCCTAAGATGAAACCCGCAACTCTGTCCACCTCATTTTAGAAAACAGTCCTTCCTGATTTGTATTGATTTTTTTTTTAATGGAATTAATACATGCTTGTAAAAAAAAAAAACAATTACTTAAATAGTAGATAAAGATTCCACATTCATCCTGCTTACACCTTTCCCAGTTTATTGCCTAGAGGTAATCATTGCTTGTAATTTGTTTTCATTCATGCCAACATTTCTGTGCATATTGATTTACAGGGTGTATGTATGAATATGTATATACCTTTTTACATAAAATGAATAATGCTGTACATACCATTCTGTACTTGTTTGCTTCGCCTAATTATATTGTATTGTATACATATTTCTATGCCACTTCATTTTTTAATGACTGTCTCCAGGTCCGTTGTGTAGACACTACAGTAATTTAGTCTCCTGTTGATCTCCATCTGGATTGTTTGCACAATTTATTTAATTTTAAAAAGTGAAAATTGGTGTGGATTACTGGCTCATGCAGCCTGCTTTTGTTTTTAATTAAACCAGCTAGCTCACTTAAGCAACTCCAGAACTGCTTCTAACGAGTGTCTTTTTTTTTTTTTTCTGACACTTAAGGGTATGAGAAGAATTTCAAGAACACAATCTACAGTTCCAAAAGCAGAAACTTAATGTCAGTGTTTGGGGAAGAATCTCTCAAAAGATAGTTGATGTTGGGTATCATACAGTAGTGTGGTGGTGTATCCATTCGGCAGGTGGTACACAAAGCGTCCTGTGGTTTATGTCTGGTGTAACTGACAGCCAAATGGCAGGTTGTGGACAGTTTTTATCTTTGAATTGAAGAGCTCGCTGGCGTTGCATCTCCTGTTTGGTTTTCTTTTCATGTAGGCAAGTGGCTGCTCTTCCTGAGATTCAGACAACACAGAATCCAGCACATGAACAAGAAAATTCAGGTATGTGGGTGGGTAACATGTTAGAATCAGAATTTCAAAGCCAGAAGCACTGTAAGAATCACCTTGGGACTTCACCGGTGGTTAAGACTCCACGCTGTCAGTGCAGGGGGCCCTGGTTCAATCGCTAGTCAGGGAACTCTATAGATACCACACGACGCAGCTAAGACCTCACAGGCCACAACTAAAGGTCCCGCATGTCACAACCAAGACCCCGCACAGCCAAATAAATAACTAAATGTTAAAAAAAAAAATCTCCTTCTCCACCTACTGATTTTCTAGATTAAAGGAAAAAGAAGTCAAAACTCTAAAAAACTTGGTGATTGACCAAAGGACAGCAGACTAAGACCTACACTGTAAAGACTCGACTGCCCTGCTTGTTGTAACAGCAGTGTGGCTGAGACAGCTTACAAGGAGCTGCCCTCATCCTTTACTTGTCACTAGTGAAAACCAAGAACCACTCTTATTATATAATATAGCCAGATGCATCTCCATAGCACTTCCATCTGTCCTGATACGTTTCATTGATAAACAAGTAGTTACTTCAAGACTAGAGAGCTCTGGATATAAGTCTTTGCCCTTTTCCATTGAGGGGATTCCTGGAAGAAAACCAGGTAGAGAAAATGCTTAGGCATAAGGTTTGGGCAGTAGTCACATTCTGCTTATTTGCTGATTCCTGGAGGGGATTGACACATCTCTGTGTCAGTGGGCAGTATGAGGGGTGGTGGCTGAGTGCAGACTCTGGAGCCATGTAGGTGGAAATCCCAGCTTTACCACATTCGCTGTACGAACTTGGATTCCTTGACCTCTCTCCATCTCAGTTTTCTCACCTTTAAAATTAAGATAATAATGACACCTGCCTCACTGGATTGTTCCGAGGTTTATCTGAGTTAATTTAGAAAATTCCTGGAAGCATTCCTCATACATGTTAACCATTGTTATTTTTTAGCTTTGACTCTATTGAGGGCAATTACTTAGTGTAAAACGGTTAGATTGTGATTATAGAAACTCACTAGAGAGACAGTATAACTTCACGTAAAAATATGTGTGTATATTCTTGTTTTTGTCATTTTCTAGCTCTAACCTCAGGCAAGCTGCTCCGCTTCTTTGAGCCTCAGGTGTGTTATCTGTAAATGGGAATGATGAAGCCAGCTGTGAAATGTTGTTAGGCTTAGAGATGACGTGTGTAAAGGACTCAGTATGTGTGTGCTGTGGCATCCACTCTGGCCCCCATTTTCTCCCTCACAGAACCTAAAACAGCAGAAGAAGAAGAAAGTAATTTCAGCTCTCCACTGATGCTCTGGCTCCAGCAAGAACAGAAGCGGAAGGAGAGCATTGCTGAGAAAAAGCCCAAGAAAGGACTTGTCTTTGAAATTTCAAGTGATGATGGCTTTCAGATATGTGCAGAAAGTATTGAAGGTGCGTGGGTTACGTTAGGTCGGCTGACAGCGCAGGCTCCGTCAGCCGGGGCTGCACTTCATCTGTAGGAGCGCCATCTATGCGGGCAGCTCCGCATATGACAGAGTGGACTGGAAACACCAGAAGGCAAGAGGCCACTAGTTAGAGTATTGCTGCAGTAGAGATGTCAGGTAAGAAAGTCCACTTCTGGAAGGAGAGGAAAGGAAAGGAGGGAAGAACGGACACATTCATGACTGCTTGGATGTAGAGGGCAGAGAGAGATGAGTCAAAGATGACTGAAGATTCAGGCCTGGGTGACTAAAAAAAGTGATCTGTAAAGCTAACAAACAAAAAAAATAAGAGTGCGAGTTCTATATAAGATGTATTACATGCAGAGCATGGGAAGAGAGATCACAGACTCAAGTTAGAGGTGGAAGGGATTGTGAAGGTTTTCTGGTTAAACCCCTTAATTATAAGGAGCTGAGAGGTTGTGATCTTCCCACAGTCCTGGTTAACCATTGCTGCTGTTACTGTGTTGGTTAGGGCTACAGGGAGCAGAGTTCATGCCACATATTCAGGTTTGGGACCTGAACTGCCCTCGAGGGAAGTGAGTGCTTGGGGATCAGGGGTCATTTTCAGAAGACAGGCATCTCCTCACTGCTTTTGCATCCTTTGTAATAGAAAGGAGCCCTGCTGGGTGGGACACCTTCCCAGCTTTCTTATTCAGTGAACTGATTTAAACTAAGAAAACAACACAAAGCCAATTTAGCAGGGGATATTTTCACTACATTGGTATTGAGATGTTTGACTGAATATCTTAAAAAAACAAAAACAACTTCTTATTTTAATTGCAGTATAATCAACTACCAGTGTTGTGGTAGTTTCAGGTCCATCGCAGAGCGACACTTAAACCGAGTATCTTACCTCCTTACAGATGCCTGGAAGTCGCTGACAGACAAAGTCCAGGAGGCTCGGTCCAACGCCCGCCTGAAGCAGCTCTCATTTGCAGGTAATGCTACAGAGGTCATCTTCCGCCTGTTTCAGTATCCTCTGGTAGCTTGTAACTCTAAGCTACAGGGGTGGTTCTACCCAAAAAAAAAAAAAAAAATCATCCTCCTTTTTAAAAAAAAAATCATTTTTCACACTTGATTGAGATATAAACCTTATACTACACAGTTTACCCATTTAAAGCATACAAATCAGTGGCTTTTAGTGTATTCACAGAGCTGTGCAAGCCATCACTACTGGATAACTGCAGAACATTTTCATCATCCCTAAAAGAAACCCCATACCCATTAGCGGTCATGCCTCAGCCCCAGCCCCTGGCAGCCACTCCTCTGCTCTGTCTCTGGATGCACCTACTCATACATTTCCTGCAGAAATAAATCATACAGGTCATAGCCTCTTGTGCCTGGCTGCTTTCATTTAATATAATTCTTTCAAGATTTCTCTACTGTAACATCACCTCAGTACTTTATTCCTTTTTTTTCCCTTTTTTACAATTTTTATTGTAGTAAAATACACATAACAAAATTTTTAAATGAGAAATAATTTAAAATTATTTGTAAGTATACACTTCAGTGGATTAAATACAGCCACCTTGTTGCGCAGCCCTTGCCACCATCCATCTCTCTAACTTTTCTTCATCTTATTTGTTTGTTTATGTTTTTGGCCGCACCGGATCGTCGTAGCCGTGTGTGGGCTTTCTCTAGTGGCGAGTGGGGCTACTCTCTGGGTGCGGTGCACGGGCTTCTCATCGTGGTGGCTTCTCTTGTGGAGCACGAGCTCTAGGGCGCACGGCTTCAGTAGTGGTGGCAAATGGGCTTAGCTGCCCTGCAGCATGTGGAATTTTTTCAAACCAGAGATTGAACTCATGTCCCCTGCATTGGCCAGCGGATTCTTTAAACCACTGAACCACTAGGGAAGTCCATGTAACTTTTCATCTTGTAAAACTGAAACTGTATATCCATTAAACAGTGACTCCCTATTCTCCCCTTCCTACAACTTCTGGTAGCCACCATTATTCTTTCTTTCCATCTTTGTGATTTTAACTATTTGCAGCACCTCATGTGAGTGTTTGTCCTCTTGCGCCTGGCTTAGTACACTCAGCATAATGTCCTCCAGGTGCATCCTTGCATGTTGCAGAACTTCCTTTTTCAGGCTGAATATTATTCCATTTAATGTGTATTACATTTACTTTATCAATTAATCCATCAGTGGGCACTCAGATTGCTTCCCAGTTTTTGATAATTTGAATAATTCTGCTATTAACATGTGTGTACAGTTATCTCTTCAAGACTTTGCTTTCAGTTCTCTTGGATATATACCCAGAAGTAGAATTGCTGGATCTTACAGTGATTCTATTTTTAATTTTATGAAAAACTGCCAAACTGTTTTCTACAGTGTCTATATCATTTTACATTCCCACCAGTGATACACAAAAGTTCCAATTTTTCCACATCCTCACCAATACTTGTTTTCTGTACATTTCCCTAATCACTTGAGATGTTGAGCATCTTTTCTTGTGCTTATCAGCCATCTATGTATCTTCTTTAGAGAAATGTTTATTCAAGTCCTTTGTTTCTTCGTAAGGTGTTTTTTTGTTTGTTGTTGAGTTTCATAAGTTCTGTATATTAAAGATAATAATTCCTTATCAGATATGTAATTTGTAAATATTTTCTTTCATTCTGTGGGCTGCCTTCTTTTTTACTTTGGGGATAGTGTCTTTTTTGTTTTTTAGATTGGTGAGGGAGATATTTGGGGGACAACAAAATACGGTTCATAGATTCTGCTCTGTCCAACTGTGGTGGTCACTGGGTGAACTATAATTAAGATTTTTTATATGGCCTCTTCCCAGGGTCACTCTGAACTAAATATTGATGATACATGTAAGATTCTGCTCCTGGGAGTGGAACAGCTGGGTCTGTGGTGACTCTGTACTTAGCTTTATGAGGAACTGCCACATTGTTTTTCCAGTGTGGCATCACCATTTTACATTTCCACCAGCAAGGCACAGTGATTCCAATATCCATACCCTTGTCAACACTTGTTAGTGTCTGTCTTTTTGATCATAGACATCTTAGTGAGTATGAAATGGTGTCTCATTGTGTTTTTGTTATACTTCCTTTTTAAAGTTGAAATAGATTCATTGGTATTAGATTTCAAATTAAGTTTAGGCAGTATAAAAATGTATCACACAGTTCCAAGCACAATTACAGATTTTAATTAACCTAGGGTGGAAGAAAACCTTCCATTCACTCTGGCTCTTCTGTATCTAGCCACCTCTCTAACAATCTCTTTTCAGATTGGTCCTGGAAAGGAAAATGAATGAGTACCTAGAGGAATTTTCTTTATAATATTTTTGTTTCAAGAGGGAAGAGAGGACAGAGAAAGACAAATATATGATATCGCTTATGAATGTGCTGTGAACATGTGAAGAAGTTTCTTAGCGTGTCCGACACTTTGCAACCCCATGGACTGTAGCCCACCAGGCTCATCTGTCCATGGGATTCTCCAGGCAAGAATACCGGAGTGGGTTGCCATTTCCTTCTTCAGGGGATCTTCCCAACTCAGGGATCGAACCCACATCTCTTAGGTCTCCTGCATTTCAGGCCAGTTCTTTACTAGTAGTGCCACCATGTGGAATCTAAAAAAAAAAATGATACAAATGAACTTATCTTCAAAATAGAAATAGACCCACAGACACAGAGCTTCCCAGGTGGCACTAGTGGTAAAGCACCCACCTGCTATTGCAGGAAATGCTGGATTGGGAAGACCCCCTGGAGTAGGGCATGGCAACCCACTCCAGTATTCTTGCCTAGAGAATCCCATGGACAGAGGAGCCTGGTGGCTACAGTCCATGGGGTCACAAAGGGTCGGACATGACTGAAGCGACTTAGCAAACACAGACATAGAAAACAAAGTAGCAGATGCTGAGAGTGAACCACATTGATCACTGTGTTCCATAGTCCAGAGCCTGTCCATCAGTCTCCATCTCCCAGGCTACTGCCTGGTCCTTGTCCCCACACGCTTATATTCTAGAGGCAGCTGTCAGCGCTCTGAAGAAGATAAAATGGAGTGATGAAAGAGTCTGACACAAGGTTAGGTACTTGGTGGCAGGGAGTCTTTTCTAGATAGAGTGGTCAGGAAAGGCGTCTCTTGAGGTGACATTAAAACTGAGACCTTCCAGTCTCAGGTACCTTCCAGTTATGTTCACCTTTGTTTTCCCAAGATTCTTTCTGCCACAGTGGATAGAACGAATGCGGGTGATAGAGCAGGTGATCAGGAAATATTTGTTGGATGAGGAAGCAGATCACCCACAAGAGACTAGGTTGTTCCCACAGTATCCTACACATGTATCCTGTATCCTACACATTTATCTGGTTGCTTTCACATTGCGAGGTTTGTATACGTAATACATCTCCCTCTGCCAAGGGCTCCTTGAGACCAGGCACCATGCATAACTCATCTTTCTTTTCCTGTTATTGACACAATGTCTAATCTCATTGTAAGCCCTCTAGTAAATGCAGAGTTAAACGCTCAGACTAAACCTTAAAATGCATTTTGTGAAAATACCCATAAGTATCTTTTTAATGGCTTTTTCTGTCAGAATGCACAGGAATCTAAAACTCCTAGGAAGAAATTCTTGGGAAAAATCAGTGTTTTTAGGGAAAAAAAGTGGTACTCGACTGGCGGTTCAGTGGCTAAGACTCTGTGCTCCCAGTGTGGGGGGTCCAGCTTTGATCCCTGGTCAGAAACTGGATACCACATGCTGCAGCCAAGAGTTTGCCTGCTGCAACTAAAAATCCCTCGTGCCACAGTGGAGACTGAAGATCCCACATGCTGTAACTACGACCTGGTGCAGCCCAATAAATAAATACATACATATATTTAAAATGTTTGTCATTGCCTTTTATGGCTTGAGTTCTTATATTGTCAACTTGTGTTTTATACTTGTATAGGTTGAGTTATAATCAGAACAATAATTTTTGGTAACAACAACCCTGTATGCGAGACAGCAAAAGAGACACAGATGTATGGAACAGTCTTTTGGACTCTGTGGGAGAGGGAGGAGGGTGATGATTTGGGAGAATGGCATTAGAACATGTATAATATCATATAAGGAAAAAAAAAAAGAACAATAATTTTATCATAAGAATGTTGCTTATCTGGAGACTTAAATTTCTGCTTGCTTCTAAAACCAAATTATATCCCTTAGAAATTCTCTTAAGTGGAAATTAGGCATCTAATAATAACTTTTCCCTTTTTAGAAAAATTATCCAAGATGTAAAATTTTACAAGTTGAAAAAACTAACTACCACAATAACAAATTCAAAGGTAGGATGAGGTTCCACCTCCTAGAAGTGATTGTTAACATTTAAACACAGATATCCTTTGAGACATAACACAAGGCCCCAAAATTACACTGGGGTTACATCTCTATGAAAGGCTTTATATTTAAGCAATGTGTCCATTGGAATTACATGTATTCCTTTGGAATTACATGTGTTCTAGCACAGTTAGGCCTGTGAAATATATATCTTGTCTACAACAGATACCATTATTATTTTGTTATCTATTAATAATACCAAAACCAATCATTGTAAATGAAATAATACTGTTTACTTAATTAGCTATTTGCTAGTGTCAAAAAGAGGGATGGCAGTTATTACTCTGTCCCATTTGTTAATGGAGGAAGACAATAATTTCAGAAAGCATTTGACCATCTATGCCAGCAGACTTACATAAATGTTGTTTTTTATAAAATAAAAAGAAATAAGTGCTCATTAATGAATTAAGACTTAGAGTAAAACAAAGTGGCTGTTGTGTGTTTCTCCATACATTCACCATAATAACATGGAAGAGAGTTCTCTGTTAGGGTTTACCAACATTCCTTATAAATTTTAGTGAGGTGCCTGTGTGTATGTGTATGAACTTATAGAATCCAGGTGCTCCATTAGCTATAAACAAAAATGGAATCATAGTTGGAGTTACACAGTCCAAGGTTCAAATCCTGTCACACTAGCTAGGTTACCTTAGGTGTGAATCTAGATTTACTTTCCTTGAGATGAGGCTAGTAATTCCTGCCTCATCTCATAATTCATGGTCATTATGACCGTGTAATGAAATAACACAGCATTTCCCATGTACATAGGAACATAGAAAGGAAAATAGTCCAGAATTTGATGGCATGCTTTTTTCTCTGTCACAAGTGTTTTCCATATGGATCTGTATCCACATTATTTTTTTGGCTACCTAATGCTCATTTCTAGCTCGTCTTTATATAATTCACTCTTGAGCAGCCTCTGGCAGAGTTGTTCCCTAGCTTAGGCATTTCTGTGGTTGTATGTGGCTTCTGTTGGCTGGGCTCCTCACTACCCTGGTGCCTTCGATCCTACAGGTGTGAACGGTTTGCGGATGCTGGGGATTCTCCATGACGCTGTTGTATTCCTGATTGAGCAACTGTCTGGTGCCAAGCACTGTAGGAATTACAAATTCCGTTTCCACAAACCAGAGGAGGCCAATGAGCCCCCACTGAACCCTCACGGCTCAGCCAGGGCTGAAGTCCACCTGAGGCAAGTTCTGTTCTTGTCCTTAAGCAATTTGGGGTCCTGATTTTATTGTCTACTGGTGTATTTTCCCACTTAACCTCTGAGACTTCCTGTTAACACTGTCCTTCACTGGTTCTACTAAACTGTCTCTCTAAACATATCTTAATCTTTTGGCTCCAGGAAGTCAGCCTTTGACATGTTTAACTTCCTGGCTTCTAAACACCGGCAGCCTCCTGAGTACAACCCCAATGACGAGGAAGAGGAGGAGGTGCAGCTGAAGTCAGCTCGGTAAGTCTGGAGTGGAGTGGGGTCACCAGAAATACTCTTTGCGAATGAAACAATACCATTTGCAGCAATGTGGATGGACCTAGAGATTATACTAAGTGAAGTGAGAAAGAGGCAGATACCATACGATAGCATTTATATTACGTGGAATCTAAAATACAATACAAATGAACTTATTTTACTAAACAGAAATAGACTTACAGACATGGAAAACAAACTTACAATTACCAAGAGGGAAAGGCAGCTGCTGCTGCTATAAGTCGCTTCAGTCGTGTCCAACTCTGTGCGACCCCATAGACGGCCTCCCACCAGGCTCCCCCGTCCCTGGGATTCTCCAGGCAAGAACACTGGAGTCGGTTGCCATTTCCTGCTCCAGTGCATGAAAGTGAAAAGTGAAAGTGAAGTCACTCAGTCCTATCCGACTCCTAGCAACCCCATGGACTACCAGGCTCCTCTGTCCATGGGATTTTCCAAAGGGGGTAGGGATAAATTAGGAGTCTGGGATTAGCAGATCCAAAGTACTACTACTATATATAAATAGGTAAACAGTAAGGTCCTACCATATAGCACAGGGAACCATATTCAATCCTGTAATAAACCATAAAGGAAAAGAATATGTAAAAGAATATAAAGTAAAATCACTTTGCTATACACCAGAAATTAATACGGCATTGTAAATCAACTATATTAAAAAATAAAAAAGAAATACTCTTTGCTTCCCTCTTTCCAGTTTTGCTTGGATCAGAACATCCCAAATAATATTTAAGAAGAGGAATATAGTTTGTGTTGAAGTAGCAGTAACTGGCTGGCAAAGAGAGAGGAATATGTTAACAGAGGAGAAACTCAAATAACTAAAAGATGTATATTTTATTCAACTGTGGTATACTCTGTCAGCTTTGGGTGTACCACCGTAGACTTCATATATAACATAGTGTAGGCATAATTTTATAAGGTGGGTTTCCCTTATGGCTCAGTAGTAAAGAATCCATCTGCCAATCCAGGAGCCTCAGGTTTGATCCCTGGGTCAGAAGGATCCCCTGGAATAGGGAAATGGCACCCCACTCCAGTATTCTTGTCTGGGAAATCCCATGGACAGAGGAGCCTGGCGGGCTACTGTCCATGAGATGACAAAAGAGTGGGACATGACTTAGCAACTAAGCAATGATACATTTTTATAAGGCAGTTGTTATACTTAGCATTGAACACACAGTGTAGTCATATGTTCTAGGACTGTTCGATCCAAGACTCAAAACTGATGATTTCCTAAAGAGAATTTATTAATAACGAACCTTCTTTCTTTAGGAGGGCAACTAGTATGGATCTACCAATGCCCATGCGTTTCCGGCACTTAAAAAAGACTTCTAAGGAGGCGGTTGGTGTCTACAGGTATGGCTAAAATTATAGAAAGAATTCTAGAAAACTAATGAAGTTTTCCAAAATCAAAGTGGACCAAATGCTGAAGTCACCTCCTTCATTCAGCAAGTGAGGTTTCTATCAATATTGCTAATTGAACCTGATGTCCTGGGATCCTGGAGCTCCTTATGTTGAACAAGGAATTTAACACAGTGAGCATTAATGTACTGCTACTTCTAGTGGGTTACGGAATGGAGAAATCTTTAATCCTCGGCCATTTGTTAGAATGATTAGTATATTCACTCAGATCAGGTGGGTCCTGTTTTTCTTTCCCAAGTATCTGTCTCTCCTGGAGAAATGGAGACCGATAGATTCTATTGAATAGAACCAATAGAAATAGAGACCAATAAATCTCTTCATAGACCTGAAGATTTTATTCATGTATTCACACATTTAACCTTATTTGCAGAATCGGCAGCTGATGTCTTTTCCATCTTTATGTCCTAGGTCTCCCATCCACGGCCGGGGTCTTTTTTGTAAGAGAAACATTGATGCAGGTGAGATGGTGATTGAGTATGCTGGCAACGTCATCCGTTCCATCCAGACTGACAAGCGAGAGAAGTACTATGACAGCAAGGTGAGTCCCACACTTGTACTCTCCAGTTCTTTTGTTATAGAAGGGGCCATCACCTACAAAGATGGTCCCTAGATCCCAGAGGAATTAGTGTATTTTATTAATTAGACACTGTTTTTTATTACATTTTAACATCTCTGAATTTGTGGTGGGCCCAGTCCACCGTAGGGATTAGCACACAAAGATACTCTTTGAAGATTTGTCTGAATGGATCCCAGGATCGAAAGCACATTGTGCACAAACTGTAGGTTTCTCCTGCCACAGGTTTCTCTTGTGGAGATGTTAATAAACCTGTGGTCCAGTGCCCGTAATCTAGGAATTTCTCATGGAAGCATCCTGAAAGATGCGAGAAATCCAGAAATTTTACCAGAAGGAACTCTGTTCGTCAGTGGCTAAGATCACATCAGAAAACGGTTCTGTGTTGTCCATCCTGAGCCAGGCTCTTCTCTGTCCTCCTTCCTGCAGGGCATCGGCTGCTACATGTTCCGGATCGATGACTCCGAGGTGGTGGACGCCACCATGCACGGGAACGCCGCCCGCTTCATCAACCACTCATGTGAGCCCAACTGCTACTCTCGGGTCATCAACATCGATGGGCAGAAGCACATTGTCATCTTCGCCATGCGCAAGATCTACCGAGGGGAGGAACTCACTTACGACTATAAATTCCCCATTGAGGACGCCAGCAACAAGCTCCCCTGCAACTGCGGTGCCAAGAAATGCCGGAAGTTCCTAAACTAAGGCTGCTCTTCTCCCCGGTGTCGGAGTACTAGGACCCAGGGCCTCCACAGTGATGCCGAAGGCCTCTGCCAGCAGCCAGGTATTCCAGGATTGAGCGGGCACAGTTGAGGGGCCTCTGTGACGGCTGGGCTCCCATGGGTCCCATATTCACATTCTACATGTGATCATAGTCCTGGAGAGGGATGAGGTCTAGAAGAAAAGATCCGCGATCGGCTTTCTACTGGGGCCCCTCTGATTGTGCGCCGTTAAAAAGTGGGGAAGGGGTCCCTAGCAGACTTGCCTGGAAGGAGCCTGTAGAGAGTTAGTTGTGTAGGGAGATTGGCCTGAGCACCTCCTCAGAAGTTGCCATCCTCGTCTTGGCGTTTCCCAAGCACTGTAAGCGAAGGGTCAGGCACAGCCCTGGTGCGGGGTTGGTTGGAGACCTGACAGTTTGCCAGCCCGGCCCAGCCTGTAGCCATGTGTTGAACAAAGAGAGACGGTTTGGTGGTTTTCCCTACTATCCTCCCAGTTGAGAGTTCCCTTCTGGTTGGGAGACAGGATTCTTAGCACCTTTGGTGTCAAAAGCTGTCTTGGGGTTGTGCCAATTCATTACCAAACATTGAGCCTGTGGGCTTTAAGTGGGAGTGTTACCCCCATGAGCCTTGTCTCAGTCAGTCACCTTCCTAGACAATAGGAGCGGCTTCCCTCTCATTCCTTCTCTTCACTCCACTTTCTCGTTTCCCCATTCTGCATCCCACCGCTTTCCCGTTCTCTCTGGGTGGTAGGGGAGAGTGACTCCCTGTGTAAGAACACTCCCTGTTGGGCATAGGATGTGCCTACAAGACGTTCCCTGAGCCTGTAAGCACTCCCAGTGGGAAAGTGGACAGGAGCCATTGGCCATAACCAGACAGAATTTGAAGATGTTTTCATAAAGCTCCACTGAGAGTTTTTAAAGAAATATATGTAGAAGAAGAAGATTATTTAAATAGGATTTGAATCATGCAACAGTCAGAGTTTGACAACCAGGATGACCCCTGGGTCCCATTCCTAGGACATGGTAACTTTATTTTCCCCTTGTTAAGACATAGGAAGACTTAATTTTTAAATGGTCAGTGTCCAGTTGAAGGCAGAACACTAATCAGATTTCAAGGCCCAAAACTTGGGGACTAGACCACCTTGTATCGAGGGACCTCTGTCACCTGTGCAAAATCTGTGGCTAAAGCAAATGACATGAAATGACACTACTGCCCTGATTACTCCTTAGGATGTGGTCAAAACAGCATCAAATGTTTCTTCTCTTCTCTTCCCCAAGACGGTTCCTGAACCTGTTAAATTAACTCATTGGATTTTACTCGGTTCTGTTTACAGTTTACTATTTAAGGTTTTATAAATGTAAATATATTTTGTATATTTTTCTATGAGAAGCACTTCATAGGGAGAAGCACTTATGACAAGGCTATTTTTTAAACCGCGGTATTATCCTAATTTAAAAGAAGATCGGTTTTTAATAATTTTTTATTTTCATAGGATGAAGTTAGAGAAAATATTCAGCTGTACACACAAAGTCTGGTTTTTCCTGCCCAACTTCCCCCTGGAAGGTGTCCTTTTCGTTGTTTAATGTGTAGCTTGTTTGTGCCCTGTTGACATAAACGTTTCCTGGGTTTGCTCTTTGACAATAAGTGGAAAAGGAAGGTGCCCCCAGCTCCATCGGGCCACTCCCCTCCTTCTCCAGTCAAAGCTCCTGAATGGCTGCGGTAGGATCTCAACACAGCAGTTCCTTCTCCTCTTGCCTGCCTCTCTCCCTCCTTCCTGGCACAGCCCAGTGCTGAGAGGTGAGCGCCAGCACTTCCTGTCTTTCCTCCTTCAGAGTTAGCAACCAAGCTGAATGGCAACCTGACGTTTTCCATCACCATCTGCCTCGTAGGTCACCTCGTCCCCCCTCTCTCTGCCCACCAAGTCCTCACGCCTGCAAAGACCCCCTGGGTCCCCCCCATGCCCTCTTTTGGGGCAGCCTGTTGAAACTGAAGCACAGTCTGACCACTCACAATAATGCAGATGCTCCTCGGCCTCTGTCAGCCACGAGGTTTCAGAGCAGCGTAGTCCAGTGGAGGGCAGGGCGCCTCTTCTCACCACAAGAAGCCCATTCCTCCAGAAGGAAGTCTAGCAAAGCAATACGACTCAGCCCAGCGCTCTCTGCCCCGGGACTCACGGCTCTGCTGTGCCTTCCACCCTGGGCTCCCTGTTCTTCCGTGACCTTAATTAAGAACTTTGGTGGCTCTGCTGGAACACTGTCACTGTTTTCTCTGTTGTGCAGGGAACCCAGCACTGTGGCCAGGATGGCAGAGACTCCCTGTCATCTCAGAGAAGTGCCAGCAGGGGCCTGGGGCAAAGCAGTCTGCCCAGACCTCACCTCCCTTCCTCCTTTTGCCCATGAACAAGATACAGTGGCCCAAGGGGTTCCACTGGTGTCTGGTTTCCTTTATTATTGCACTGTGTGAGGTTTTTTTGTATATCCTTTTATTCCTTTTTCTTTTTTTTTTTTAAAGAAAAAAAAAAACCTTAAGCTGCATTTGTTACTGAAATGATTAATGCACTGACGGGTCATGAATTCACCTTGAGGAAGACCCAAAGGCCAGTCGGGAGTGGGGGAAACTCAGCTCAGTAGACCTAGTGACTGCCCTGCTAGGCCGCGCTGTACTGTGAGCCCCCTCCTCATCTCTTTCTACAACCCCAAACCCTGAGGCCAGGGGAGGAACCCCCCGCTTCCTTCTCCTGCCAGCTGCAGATGGTTTGCCTTGCCTTTCCACTCCCTAACTGTCAACCACAGAAATGAGGAGTTCCTCCTAGATCTCAACCTTGAGTCCATTGCCAAAATTCAGCGTACCTGCCAGCAACTTGGGGATTAAGCTAAGGTTTTCCCTGCAAGAGGGAAAGAAGGCGGGAAAAAACAAAACAAAACCGGCATAGCTATCTCCAAGACACCTCTGAGTCTGTTGTGAAAGTGACCAAGGGAATCTCCGCACAAAAGTGCAGACTGAGGAACTGTGGTGGGTTGTTCCCAAGAATCCCCCAAGGGGCACCCCAAATCCCTAAGGAGTCACAGCTGCAAACCTGGTCAGTTCTCAGTGAGAGCGCCAGCTCACTTACAGCTTTGCTGCTAGAGCCTGTTGGGGCTGCATTTCCTGGCGGCCAGTGACAGCTGTGGAACCAGAGGAGCTGCATGGCGCTGACCCTTTGGCCGGAACTTGGTCCCTTCGGCTCCCTCCGTTACCGTCCGCCACCTCCAGCCCAGCCCCTCCTGTTTTTAGACCAATAACCAGAATCAAGGGGGAAGCCCTGGCAGCTCTATATATATATATATATATATATATATATAAAAGTTTTCAACCAGACTCCTTTGCCGGGATCCACTCTGCCATCCCGCTTGCCTCTATCAACACCCCCGGCCAATGCTGTGAGCACCATGCAGCTCCCTTGATTTAAAAAAAAAAAAAATACAACAACTACAAAAAAAAAAAACAAAAAAAAACCTTCTAATGAATGTATCTTTCTAAAGGACTGACATTCAATCAAGTATCTGAAAATACTAAAGGTCAAAACCTTGTCAGATGTTAAGTTTGATTTGGGATTTTTTTTTTTTAATAGAAATCAAGTTATGGGTTTTTTGGTGTTTTTTTTTGTTGTTTTTTTTTTTAAAGGAAAAGCGGGTCATTGCAAAGGGCTGGGTGTAATTTTATGTTTCGTTTCCTTCATTTTAAAGCAATACAAGGTTATTGAGCAGATGGTTTTGTGCCGAATCATGAATACCAGTCAAGTCTCACACTCTGAAACCTTGCAACTTTTTTGTTTTGGTTTTCAAATAAATATAAATATGATATATATAGGAACTAATATAGTAATGCACCATGTAACAAAGCCTAGTTCAGTCCATGGCTTTTAATTCTCTTAACACTATAGATAAGGATTGTGTTACAGTTGCTAGTAGTGGCAGGAAATTGTCAGTCTGGCGCTCCTCTGATCCCCCCACATGGGAGGAGACTCCAGCTCTAAGGGGATGGCAAAACAGTCCATCCCCGGGATCAGAGAGAAATGCAGAAATGGTGTCACCTGGGTGTTTTCTGCCTGTGAATGTTGCCAGTCAGTACCTGTACTCCTTGTTTCTCTATTTTTGGTTATGAATGTTGGGGTTACCACCTGCATTTAGGGGAAAATTGTGTTCTGTGCTTTCCTGGTATCTTGTTCCGAGGTACTCTAGTTCTGTCTTTCAACCAAGAAAATAGACTTGTGGTGTTTCTTTTATTGAACTTTTAACAGTCTCTTTAGTAAATACAGGTAGTTGAATAATTGTTTCAAAAGCTCAACAGATGACAAGCTTCTTTTCTAGGAATAAGACATTTCTTGACAACTTTATCATGTATAACAGATCTTTCGGTTTGTTTTTTTTTTTTCCCTTGTGTTCTTCCAAGCTTCTGGTTAGAGAAAAAGAAAAAAAAAAAAAAAAAAAAGGAAAAAAATGTGTCTAAAGTCCATCAGTGTTAACTCCCTGTGACAGGGAAGAAGGAAAATACTTTAATAGTTCAAAAAATAATAATGCTGAAAGCTGTCTACGAAAGACTGAATGTAAAAGTAAAAAGTGTACATAGTTGTAAAAAAAAAAGGAGTTTTTAAACATGTTTATTTTCTATGCACTTTTTTTTATTTAAGTGATAGTTTAATTAATAAACATGTCAAGTTTATTGCTGCACATGGTTGAACTTTCTTTTGGCTTTGGCTGAGGTGGGAGGGCCATGGCCCATGACCTGATTACAAAATCCCTTCCACAGTCCTTTAAGGTGGAATCTTGAAATCATTCCCTTCTGTCAGGCCTCAGTCTACACTGCTTCTCTTAATCATATTTTCTTTTCTTATTTATCAGTGATGTATATTTGGGACCTAATTAACTCTGGATGTGAGGAAGGGGTCAAGAGAACAAAAGAATAGTTCCTTTACTTCCTACAAATACCCCATCTTCATCCACAGGCAGTCAGGCATTGGCTTCTAACAATTTCTTCCTAAATCTGTGAGTATAAAGAAAGCATTTCAGGGAGATGGACAGTACCCTTTCTCTTGGCTCCACTCCACCTTAAAGCTGAAATGGGATTTACTTTTTCTGTTTCTCCCTCAGACTGGGGTGGAGGTAGAGAAGCAGTTAAGAAATATTTGTAAATATTTGGCCAAGCCAGGGTCACTGTCCCCAGGCTGAAGGGGGTTGAGTTTACACTCCAGCCGAAGACTGGACAACACTCCTCTTGGGGGCTGGTCCTCAAACAGACCTCCTCCCTCTGGATCAGGTAGAGGCTTAAAACTGGCAAGAGGCTCAGCCCTGAGCCGTTTTTCCTTTCCCTCATTGTGAGTCACCTTTTTGATCTGGGAGTTGAATACCATGGGGACTCCAAATGATCAGGCCGTCTTGCAGGCCATCTTCAACCCCGACTCCCCATTTGGAGATATTGTTGGATTGGACCTGAGAGAGGAAGCAGAGAAGGAAGTAGACGAAGGTGAGTATTTGACCTTGGAATCCAGCTTTCCACATTGGCTGGTCTGCTACCTTGCTGGGGTGGCAGAAGTAGGTGGTCTTACAAGGCTCCTCGTTCCCCGACACTTGGATGATGACTGCTGATCCTCAGTGCACTGATGGAAGCTTGGCAAGAGTCACTGTGCCCAGAGGAGAAAGCCAGGGTTTGTACTCCAATCCTGCCCCAAGTTTAACTGTAGTGGCGGGGAGCAGGGCCATGTGAAATTCACACACCTTTGTCAGAACAGAGGGTATCACCCTCCATAGCATGGAAGACAGAAACAGGGCAGGGGGTAGCTCAGCCAACCAGTTTCAACTAAGCAAGCATTCAGTGTTACCTTTAAATGCCAAGCCCTGAGCTAATGCTTCCAGATTGAATGTGCTCACTGGCTTTTCCACTGGCCCCTAAGAGGGACTGTCACCGTCCCAAAGTTTTGATGCTCTTTGTTTCTAAAGGAGCAAAGCCTACGTCTTAATGAAACTTTAGGCTGAAAAGCTGAGGGAAACATTGGAAATGGTTTTCACGACCCTGCATCCTGGAGGCCTTCCTGTTGGAAGCAATGCAGTAGAACAAACTAGGGACAGACTAAGGAGTCGGAAAGCCCTTGGTTCCAGTCCAATCTGTGCAACTTCTGGGGGGTGTGACCTTCAACCAGTCATTTAGCTACAGGCTAGAGAGTTTGGTTTTTATTCTCTTGGCACTGGGGAGCCAACCAAGGCCACTCTCCAGGTCTCTTCGGAACCAAGCAGTGCCAGGGCTCTGCCTAGGTGACCTCTGCTCCCCCTGCCCCAAACACTGCACCCGATTGTAGTGACCTACACCCTGCCTGGTCAGCCCTGGCTCATGTCCCAGGTTCCCAAAGCCCACGGGGACTGTTGCTTCCTGCTGCCAACCACACAGCTGTCTCCTGGCTCCCTCCCTGGCACAGATGAAGTTTTTCCTCAAGCACAGCTGGAACAGTCCAAGGCCCTGGAGCTGCAGGCGGTGATCGCAGCTGAGGCTGGCGACCTCAGCACAGCCCTGGAGAGGTTTGGCCAAGCCATCAACCTATTGCCTGAGAGGGCCTCAGCCTACAATAACCGAGCCCAGGCCCGGCGTCTCCAAGGAGATGTGGCAGGTGAGGGAGGATCCCTGGAGTCTGTGCAGGGGGTCTGGGAGGACACAGACCAGAGATGATGTGGCCATGGGGCTTGGACATGGAGTGTGGGAAGTCACCGAGCTCCTCTGGAACCTACATTCCTCCTCATAAGAGATACATTATGGGCCCTGCTAATCTCTTGGGGATATTGTGAGTCAGAGAGACTACAGTCTGTTTATGTACAACATTTAATGAGAGCCTATATTGTAGCAGTGGTCTAGGTGCTGAGGACTCATAGCAATTACTATGAGCCAGGCATTAAGCACCTGTATGTATTTTCTTAACGGTAACTATTCGCCTACTTTCTAAATCTGTTAACCAACATCGTGCTGTACAAGATGCATCTTGTCTTTGCTTTTTAATCACGGATTCAGAGATTCTGTTTTTTGGGGGGTTTTTTTGTTTGTTTGTTTGTTTTGGTTTGCACTGGGTCTTTGCTGTGGCACATGGAAGGGGCTTTTCTATTAATAGTTTGGTGCACAGGCTTAGTTGCCCCATGGCATGTGGGATCTTAGTTCCCTGACCAGGGATCAAACCCCCAGCCCCTACATTGGAAGGGGACTGAACCGCTTGGGAAGTCCTGTTTTAAAAATAATAATAATAAAGGTTTTTTTAATTTATTTCTTTTTTGGCCATACCCTGTGGCATATGGGATCTTAGTCCCCTGACCAGAGATCAAACTCATTCCCCCTGCAGTGGAAGTGCAGAGTCTTAACCACTGGACCACCAGGGAAGTCCCCTGACCGAGCACTTTACCTTTTAGTTGTCATTTGTTTAGCCCTCATGACAACCCTAAAAAGGTTCATGCTCTTGTCTCCATTTGACAGATGATACACTGAATCTTGGAAGTTAAGTAAAATAGCTTGCTAGTCATATAGCTGAGAAGTGGCAAAGCTGGGATTTGGTTCAGGTGGCAGAGCTTAATCCCCATGGGATAACTGCTTTTTGTGAAGCTCAGCCTAGAGAGCAGGACAGACACACAAATCTAATACCCACATAACAAGCTGAGAGGGTTCAGCTTGGGGTCCGCTTCTGAGGGGTGAGTTTTGAAGACGAGTAGGAGTTAGCTGGTTGGAGGGCAGCAAGTGGGAGAAGGCATGGCCTGTAGAAGTCCAGAAGTCATGGACGGGAACAGGGAGCTTCAGATCTCTACTCTGGCTGGAAAGGGAGGGTTGGAAGGACAGAGTCTCTTCAGAGCCTGGAGAGGTAAACAGAGGCCAAGAGAGTAAGGAACTGGTAATATGAGGCCGAGATCGAACTCTGTCTTGAAAACAGGAGGAATTACTGAAGAGTAAACCACAGAAGCGTAGTAGGGAACTACTAGGGAACTCGTGGTAGTGGAGGTGTTCCTGGGGGTAGGAATGCCAGGCTGGGGAGGTTGGACTCCATTCTGAGAATATCCAAGGGCCCCTTTCCCAGGCTTGTCTGCCACCAGTTTGGCAGAGCAGGGCCATAAAGCCTGCTGAGGAAAGCCTATAGACCAGAACCCCAGAGAGCATCCAAGGGGTTTCTGCCTGGAGGCCTTCAGTTCCTCCAGATCAGCTCCTCTGAGGGAAATCAACAAATGCTGTGATTCAAGAGCTTCTCAACCAGTTAGGGTAGGGAGCAGAGCCCCTGCTGCGTTCTAACGGGGACCAAAACCCAGAGGACCAGGGAGATCGGCCTTGGTGTAGGATGCTGCTGGCACTCCCCTAGCGCTCTGCCCTGACAGGCTCTATAGACTAGAGGACAGGAGCAAATGGAAGCAGAGCCCAGAACAAATGCAGCTCTGGGGACCTACAGTGGGTACCAACTGGCTGCCTGAGGCTGAGTTCAGAGCTCTGATGCCTAAGAAGCCAAATATTTATGAGGGTGACAAAAATAAAAGTGCTGCAGGCCAGCTCTGGTCCAAGACCTCCTTCAAAGAAAACTAGATACAAGATAAGGAAAACCATGGAAATAAAGAATAAGGAGAGGCAGGCAGTAGAGAACACAGTGAGAGGAGCTATTTTAAGGCATGTAGTGGCAAAGAGGAGAGAAATGTCTCGAATAGTTAGAGAAGGATGTCTCTGGTGATCCAGTTGCTAAGACTACCTGCTCCCAATGCACAGGACCCAGGTTCAATCCCTGGTGAGAGAATTAGATCCCACAAGCTACAACTAAGACCCGGCACAGCCAAACAAATACATAAAGATACATATTAAAAGGGAAAAAAACGTTAGCAAGGGACTTCCCTGGTGGTCCAGACACTGCACTTCCACTGAGGCGCACGGGTTCAATCTCTGGTCAGGGAATTAAGATCTCGAATACCGCCTGGTGCAACCAAAAGGAAAAAAACAACAACAAAAAAACCCAGACTTTATTGTATAAGAAATGGTTGTCAGTTAATACTAATGCCTTTGGACCCTGGGATTCAGAGTCAGTCACCTGGCACAGGGTAGAATTTTAATAATGTATCTGTGGAAGAAACCACCTGCTTTGTGCCGGGCAACAGGAGCAGATTCGTAATACAGTGACCACCCCTGTTTTGATGTATCAGATGGTGGAAAATAACACGGACAAGGTGAGACCTGGACTTCAGTCCCAACTCTGCCACTAACTGTGCAGTCTAGGCTGAGTTTTGCCCACTCTTCCAGTCTTATCTCTGCGTAACTGGAATAACAATCCCGATCTCGAGGGTCGTGTGCGGGCGCAATGTAAATGGCCGAGCCCCAGAGCCTGCACTCGGGCCGGATCTTGCTGGCCGCGGCCCTGACCCCTGCCCATCCATCCGTCCCGCAGGCGCCCTGGAGGACCTGGAGCGCGCGCTGGCGCTGAGCGGCGGCCGGGGTCGCACCGCCCGCCAGGGCTTTGTGCAGCGTGGGCTCGTGGCGCGGCTGCAGGGCCGGGACGACGACGCCCGCAGAGACTTCGAGCGGGCAGCGCGGCTGGGCAGCCCGTTTGCGCGCCGCCAGCTGGTGCTGCTCAACCCGTACGCGGCGCTGTGCAACCGCATGCTGGCCGACGTGATGGGGCAGTTGCGCCGGCCCCGCGACGAGCGCTGAGCGGGAGGGCAAGGAGTTGGGAGATGCGCCAGCAACCAATAAAACTGTCGGTTCGCCCAACCCCAGCCTGTGTCCGCGTCCGCTCGCCATCCCTCTGAGGGATGGGCGCTCAAGGGTCCCCTGCGCGCGAGGCGGTCCCGGATCAGCAGCCCTGGAAGAAGGGCCCGTCGGGCCGAGATCGGGCATCGATTGGCCCTGCCTAGCGCAGCCCCGGCCCCTGCGGCGGACTGCGGTGCTCCGCAGGCCTGAGCAGTCGCTCCGGCTGCGCTCGGGGAGTGAGCCAGGTGAGCCGCCCAGGAAGGCTGGGCGGAGGCGGGAGCGGGGATGCTTTTCTATCCCTGCGTCCTGGATCACCTTTTCTTCGGCCCAAATCCGGAGGATGGGAAAAGGGGTGTAGATGGGAGAGGGAAGCGGGCAGGAGAAAATCGGGGTTGGGAGAAAGACGGTCCCTTTTGGAAAGAGGCGCGTATACCCAAGTGTCTGCGTGTGTGTGTGTGTGTGTGTGTGTGTGTGTGTGTGTGTGTGTCTGTGTTGTGTGTTTTGGCCTGGTGCGGGCTGCACGGTTGCTGGTTGTTTCTGTGTACCTGCGAGCATGTGCCTGTTTGTTCCTTGGAGTCAGAGCTCAATTCTGCGCCCGCAGGGTGTACAGGTATGTGCCAGCCTGGGTTTGGACCTTGGGGCTTGATGATCATTGCGTCTTTGCCTTCACCACTGTGGGTCATTCTACATTTGCGTTTCCGTACATGGTTCACTTTTGTTTCTGAGAGTAAATTCCTGGAGGAGTTACTAAAGCTTGCTGCTCTCACCTGGATACTAACACTGAGGCCCGCCCCCTTCTCTCGGCAGCCTGGGGCCCAGGCCTGGGCCACCATGGCACTGCCTCCATGGCCAGCTACCCTCCCGCACACACTTCTGCTCCTGCCGGCCCTTCTGAGCTCAGGTACACCCCTGTTCATCCCTTGGCATGTGTTTATGGGGTCAAGTCCCTGTCTCTCCCCTCCTTGCCTGCATCTTCAGTTTGGTCCCACTTTAGGCACCAGAACTGGGCTCTCCTCATCCACCCACCAAGCTCCAGCCAGTCCCTGGTGAGAGAACCCAGGTCCCTCTGGAACTGGACCTCACCCGGGTCACAACAGTACTAACCCTCCACCAGCTCTCCCCAGACTCCACTATGTTCTAGGTTGGGGGGAGCTGGCGCCACAAATTGATGGTCAGACCTGGGCAGAGCGGGCACTTCGAGAGAATGAACGCCATGCCTTCACCTGCCGGGTGGCAGGAGGACTTGGCACCCCTCGATTGGCCTGGTACCTGGATGGACAGCTGCAGGAGGCCAGCACCTCAAGACTGCTGAGTGTGGGCAGGGAGGCCTTCTCTGGAGGCACCAGCACTTTCACTGTCACTGCCCAGCGGGCCCAGCATGAACTCAACTGCTCCCTGCAGGACCCAGGCAGTGGCCAGTCAGCCAATGCATCCGTCATCCTCAATGTGCAATGTGAGTGCCCCTTGGGTGGACAGAGAAGAGTTCTCTGCCCAGGGACCCCTAACAGCCACCAGGCAGGCAGTTTGCTAGGATGTTTTAACACTTAAGCACTTTGCAAATATTAGCTCACTTTATTCTCACAACAATCCTATGAGTTAATTACTATTGTCCCCATTTTATAAATCAGAAAACTGAGGCACAGAGAGGTTAAGAAATCTGCCCAGGTCATAGAGCTGGTAAGTAGCAGAGTCAGGATTCTGGACATTTGGTTCTAGTGTTCATGCCCTTATGAAATGCTACCTCTGGCAGATCCAGCCATCCTTTTTCCTGGTGCCCCCTAAGGAGAGGTCCAGGCCCCTGGCTCCCTTCTGGGTTTGGGAAGAAAGGGCAAGGCAAGCAAGGGGCTGTGGTGGGAACATAGTGGTCTCTGCTTTGCACCAGTTAAGCCGGAGATTGCTCAGGTTGGGGCCAAGTACCAGGAAGCTCAGGGCCCGGGCCTTCTGGTCATCCTCTTTGCCCTCGTGCGTGCCAACCCGCCTGCCAACGTGACCTGGATCGACCAGGATGGGCCAGTGACTGTCAACACCTCGAACTTCCTGGTGCTGGATGCCCAGAACTACCCCTGGCTCACCAACCACACCGTACAGCTGCAGCTCCACAGCCTGCCACACAACCTCTCAGTGGTGGCCACAAACGACGTGGGTGTCACCAGTTCCTCGCTTCCAGCCCCAGGTGAGCACTGCCAGCCACGGGCCCAGCAGAGCCTCGGGTGAGTGTAGGGTCATGGTGCAGAAATGGGAAGACTTGTCTTTGGGGTTAGTTCTCATGAAAGCTGTCCCCAGCCACCTTGGACAAAGAGGACAGAGTAGGGACCTGTGGTGTCTCCAAGTCAGGGGTCATGCCCACTTGGAACTAACCAGAGGACCACCTGCAGGGCTCCTGGCCACCCGGGTGGAAGTGCCACTGCTGGGCATCGTTGTGGCTGGAGGGCTTGCCCTAGGCACCCTGGTGGGGTTCAGCACTTTGGTGGCCTGCCTGGTCTTCAGGAAAGAGAAGAAGACCAAAGGTAAGGCCAAAGCAAGGCAGGTACAGAGGATGCTGGGAGCATGGAGATGAGGTCAGGGGTAGCGGGGAGGGCACAGGCAGGACTGGAGCTGGGCAGGTCTCTAACCAGTGGTAGGACAGGTCTTCCTGGGTGTGGCTGTGGTTTAGACACATACGTCCCAGGGAGCGCACTGGGCACTGAGAACCCAGTCTGGTCATCTGAGAGGCCCCTTGCCTGAGGGACCTGGGCCTGAGAGGGCAGGAAGCAGAGCCCAGAGGGGGTGGGCGCACTGAGACAGTGCTGTGGTTTCTCTCTCCTCAGGCCCCTCCCGGCGCCCATCCCTGATCTCTAGGTAATTCTCCTGGGGCTGCGTGGAGGGGCCACATGGAGAGGCGGCATGGGGACAGCGGGATCCTGGGCTTTCTGGTGGCTCTGGAATGGCCTCCAAGCAGGAATCTGTGCCCACTGGTGCCAGGGCCCATCCGGGCCTTTGTCCTCCTGTAGTGACTCCAACAACCTGAAACTCAACAACGTGCGCCTGCCACGTGAGAACATGTCCCTCCCGTCCAACCTTCAGCTCAATGACCTCACTCCAGACTGCAGAGGTACACCAAGCAAGCTGTTTGCCCCAGCTTTATCTTCAGAGGTGTTTCTGAGAAAAAAAAAAGAGACACTGGACCTTAGGAGGCCTAGGCCCCATCGGGCACATGCCTCATCCTGGGCACCACCCCCTCTGCCACCCCACAGGGAAACCAGCGGACCGGCAGACGGCTCAGGACAACAGCCGGCCAGACCTTCTGGACCCGTTGCCTGGGGGCCTCCTCACCAGCCGAGGTAGGGAAAGCGGTCTGCTGCCCTGCTCCCTTGCCCTCCCACGTGTGCCAAAGGCCTCTAAGTCCCCAAGAGCAGAGAGTGGTCTCCCAGCTTCCAAGAAATGAGGGTGACTGAGTCTCCTGGGATCTCTGACCCCGCAGGTTTCATCCGCCTTCCAATGCTGGGCTACATTTACCGGGTGTCCAGTGTGAGCAGTGACGAAATCTGGCTCTGAGATGTGGCCAAGACAGAGGGTACCTTCTTGGCCCCTGGGCATCCTCCTGGTCCTCATCCAAGGCATCCTCTGCCTGGCCATGTTGCCGATGGGAAGAGGCCATGCCTCTGCCACTCTTGCTTGCCTGGGGGCACGGGTGATCTTGGCCAGGCTGCCAGCTGGACCTACTCCTGGCTGGACCTGGATCTGTTCTGACTCCAGTTGGGGGCCTGCATGACTGCCTGTGCCCAGGTGGATGGAGCTGTCTGTCCAGGTGTGCCTGGAGGTCAGCCAGCATCTAAGTGTGGCATGGCCCTGCCAGCTTGGGCCAGCTCTGCCCCGCACCAGTGCTCCTCAGCACCATGTATAGCAGGCATGGGGCATGCCTGGTTGGGGGGCGGGGGGCCCTGCATGTCCTGGATTTCCTTCACATGCTATGCAGCTTTGTTCCCTCAGGGAAAATTTAGGACCCTGCTAGCTCTATAGAACCAACCTGCCCTTTCCACACGAACCCACCCCTGATCCAGGGGTGCTAGCGAAGCACAGACCAGTCCTTTTTGCTGCATCTCTCTGCCCCTCTGCGCCCACCCCCTCTTGGGTATCATAGGTTACACGCTGGACGTTCTTCACTGGGCATTAGACTTCCCCACTGGCCTGGGCCCTAGTGGTGTCAGAGCCTGGTTTTAGCACAAGTCAGGAGACGATAGGGAGTTGAGAAGTCTGGTGCCTCCAGGACTGCATGTAGCCATGCCTTGTTTTCTTACAGAGGTAGCACTTTAAGCACATCTCCTGGGAAGGGAGTGACTGGGCCCCTGGCCCCTGCCTGTGGCTTTCCCAAGTTTGGCCTTTTTATGATTCACTGTGAGTGCCCTGAGCCCTTGGGGTTGACGGGTTTCTGCTCAAAATATCTCCCCCTTCCATGGGCGCCTAGCCCTGACCTCCCCATCAGCAGGAAACTGTTCTTGTCCCATCCTCCGTTCTTTAGGGGATGGTCACAGTAGCACATAATTTGACAGTGCTGGAAACCTTAGGGAGACGTGGGAAAGGAGGGGAGATCATGTATTCCAGAACAACCTAAGTTCACTGTTGAAAAGCAACAGATTGCAAATCAATAGCATGCAAAGTATATTTTTCCCTTGTTGATACCTTTATAATTTTTCTTGATACTGCCAAGGACAGTGCTGAGCGCACAGAAGGTTCAATAAACTTGATGAGTGAAAGTTACATGTCTGTTTCATTCCTTCAAAAAAAAATTTTTAATTCTCCATTTATCTCTGCTCTAATCTTTATTTCCTTTCTTCCACTAGCTTTGAGTTTAGTTTGTTCTAATTCCTCGGGTTGTAAAGCCAGACTGAGTACTTACATTTACTGCTTTATTTGGCTGTGCCTGGTCTTACGGAGGAGCCTGGTAGGCTGCAGTCCATGGGGTCGCTAAGAGTCTGGCACTACTGAGCAACTTCACTTTCACTTTTCACTTTCATGCATTGGAGAAGGAAATGACAACCCAGTCCAGTGTTCTTGCCTGGAGAATCCCAGGGACGGGGGAGCCTGGTGGGCTGCCGTCTCTGGGGTCGCACAGAGTCGGACACGACTGAAGCGATGTAGCAGCAGCAGCAGCCACTGGACCACAAGGGAAGTCCCTTGAGTACTTTTTTAATGTAAGCATTTATAACTATAAATTGCCTCTGAGCACTGCTTTTGCTGTAGCCCATAAGTTTTGGAATGTTGTGTTTTTGTTCTCATTTATCTCTATTTTCCAATTTCCCTTGTGATTTCTTTGCCCCATTGGGTGAGTATCATTTAACTTGCGCAGAATTTTCCCGTTTTCCTTGTTACTGATTTCTAGCCGCTCTTCATGGTAGTCTGAGAAAGAACTTTGCATGCTGTCTACCTTTTAAAACCTGTTGAGAATTCGTGCCCTAACACATGTTCTATCCTGGAACATGCCCCACGTGCACTTAAGTGTGTTCTCTGCTGTTGGCTAGAGTTCTGTTTATGTCTATTAGAACTAGTTGGTTTATTGTGCAGTTCAGGCTATTTCCTTACTTATCTTCAGTCTGGGTGTTCTATCCCTTGTTGAGAGTGTCTTGCTATTATTGTAAAACTCTTTCTCCCTTCAGTTGTCAACTTCACCTCATATATTCTTAGAGTCTGTTATTAGGTGTGTAAATGTTTATAATTGTATCTTCTTGCTGTATTGTATGTTCCTTTTATAAGTCTCCTACTTTTATTTCATGGATGTGGTTATTTCCTCATCTCTCTTTGACTGGTTCTCAAATTTGTCTGCATATTGAAATAATCCGAGGAGCTTAAAAAATAGATTCTTATATCCTACCTCCAGAGGTTGTGATTTTTATTGGTCTGGTGTATTGTCTAGGAGAGGAAACTTATCTTTAGAAGATCTCCAGTTGATTCTAACATGCAGCCAAATTTGAGAACTACTTCTCTATGAATATAATAGTTAAAAAAATTTTAGTTTCTCTGATTTTCTTTGCTGTATTTTAGCCTCTCTTTTTCTGGCTTTCTTCAAATGCCTAGAGACTGTACATTGCTATTTAAGAATGAGCGCTGCAAGCATGCCTCTGGGTATACACACACACACATATATACACACAAGAGGAGGCACCCCAACGCTGAACACAAGCTGATGGGTAGGTAGGGGGACCGAGACCTTTGCTTAGATTACCCCATCAATATCTTTAGGTCTTTTCTCTTAGGCTGCTTGGGACTCTTCCAATATCCTGCTTTGGAGGGATAAGCCTGGAAGAGGGCTGAGAGCGTCACCACTCATTCCTCTATTTTATCCTCTTATTTTAAATGTGGCCCCTTATTCCTGTCCTCAGAGTTGCTTAATATTCTCATGTCCATTATCCACCCAGCTGCTCAAGCCCCAAAACTTGCAAGTCGTCCTTGATTTCTTCTCTTCCATGCCCCACATCCACTCTATCACCAAGTTCTGTTGGTTCCACCTCTGCTGGTTATCTCTCTGTTTTCTTACCCCACACCCTCCCTTCTGTACTCTATGCTGACCAGTTTTCCAGATTCCCTTGCCAGCTGTTAATTTCTGCCAGTGGGAAACACTTGGCAAAGTAGGAGAGGGTGGGAGAAAGGAGGGTGGCTGTGTCCTGGGAAGAGGGGCTATGGACCTGCTCGGTAGTCCTGACCCCAGTGGCAACTCTTCTGTTTCCAACCCCTGCAGTGCATGCTAAACCCTTGTTCCTTCAGCACCCTCCATTCTCCCTTTTGTTTCTTCAGACACTTTTGTAACCAGTTGCCCATATTTGACATCCTTTGTTAGAATTTGTCTTCCTGAGTAGAATTTAGCTGATATAACCTTCAGAAAATTTCCCCAATCTGTCCACCTCTACCACTGCCACCCTAATCCAAGACCCCATCCTCTTTCACCTGGGTGGCTGCGTAGCTAGGCTCCCTGAGACCACAGCTGGACAGTCTGGGGCCAGACAGGCAGGCAGCACTACTTGGTGGGAGACTCCCAGAAAAAATAGGTTCTGGGAGAAAAATGTTTGCCCTCTACTGCTAACCCTGAAGGATTGGGGTTTGATTTTATTTCTGAAGGTGGATTTGCTTAAACTCAAGTCACTGAATGCCTCTAGGCCGAGTTTCTCATCTCTGCCTACGGTCAGTCTGCCTTCTCTCTTCTGTGTTAAAGGACAGCAGGGTAACCTGAAAGATAAGAGCATTTTATTTGTAAAACCTTTGCCAATTGACTTTGAGCATGAAAGAAAATAATCCTATTGCTATCTCAAAAAGAACATCTTTTCAGCCTTCCTCCCATCCTGAGCATCCTGGGGCCCCAGGAATTCCAGTGCTTCTAGCTCAAATCCCCAGAGTGGTGTCAATGCATACTTCCCGTGTGAAGGAGCTCTGAAACAGGCATTAGCCATTTGATGACTGCGAGCGGTGCTCTCTGGCAGAAACCGTAGTAGCACGTGTGCCATGCCCGAGTCAGTGTGAGGCAGGCAAGGCTGCCAGGAGGCTGACGCTGACCCCTCCTCAGCTGGGGCAGAGGAGCTGGCGCAGCCGTGAAGCAGCCACATAGGAGGTGTGTCAGCTGAAGGTTAATGTCTCGGCATCTCCAGCCTGGGAGTTGGAGTTGGATGGAGGGGTGAATGCTGTCTTGCCTTCAGCTAGAGCTTTAAAATGCTGTGAGGAGAAAGGAGAGGGAATATGGAGGATTTGGGGATATGCTAGTTATGATACTTTATTAAGAACTAACCTCTGCATAGGGCTTCCCAGGTGACTCTAGTGGTAAAGAGCCTGCCTGCCAATGCAGGAGGTGTAAGAGACATGGGTTTGATCCCTAGGTCGGGAAGATCCCCTGGAAGAGGGCATAGCAACCCATCTAGTGTTCTTGCCTGGAGAACCCCATGGACAGAGGAGCCTTGTGGGCTACAGTCCATGGGGTCGCAAAGAGCTGGACACAACTAAAGCAACTTAGCACATACAACCTCTTTCAACTCTTTAAGCTCCATTCTTCTCCCAATTCTACTTCTAAAACAATTCCTTGGTGTTGTCTTTGAAAAATAGCTAGAAATGTGCCCTACCTCCTTCAAACATGAACCCCCTTTTTCCTATGCTTCCTGCTTCCATTCATTAGGCCACTTGGTTCTGTAAGACTGAGTGTCCACTGTAGGTCCTCACCTACCCTAAGGGCCACATGGGTTCTGTTTCCCCTTCTTTTACAAGGCCAGCCCTGCCTGCTTCGCAGTTCCCTCCGTTGCGGGGGGGACAATGGTAACTCCAGGCGGAGACCTCCTCGCCTGTCACAGGCAGAATCACAGCGGGTTGAGGACAGTGGCGGCAGCAGTCACTACAGCGGAAGTCACTCTCTAGTGCTGGTCTTACCTGTGAGTTCTTGAATTCCGAGTAGAGGGAAAAGAGCAGATGGAGGGACTGAATTCGACTCTTGTAGACAGGGATGTCTAGGATGGCTGAAATCGAGAACTCCCATGAGCAGAAACAAAAATCTGGGAATATGGGGCATTTCTGTTTAGGTGGCCAGTCCCTTCCCAGATGGAATGTGTTACTGTAACTCTAGGGTTAAATACCCAGCAGGTAGTCACAAAAACCCAAACACCACCCTCAAGTGCTGCCAAACAGCATAACTGGCTTAAAGAAAAGGCTGTAACTCAGAGTAAAAAAGCCTTTTCAACAGCCCACAGTGAATTTATCCAAAGACGGGGCGGCCAAGAAAGGGACGGGAGGGCTTACCACAGATCATATCAATGTACTCTGCCAGGCTGCAATCAATCTCTGCTGTGGGCAGGCTCACCTAGGAGAGGCACGGGACAGACCCACATCAAAGGCTGACATTTCAGCGGTCCTAGCATCATTCTCTTTCTCTGAAGGAAAAGAGCTCCGAGCATAAGGGGTGTGATGGGCTGAATTGTGTCCTCCTCAAATTTATATGCTAAAGTCTTGACCCCAAGTGCGTCAGGTGGTGTATTTGGAGATACTGTCATAAAAGAGATGAGTTAAAATGAGGCCATTAGAATGAGCCCTAATCCAGAGCGACTGGAACCCTTAAGAAAGGAAATTAGGACACAGACACACAGAGAGGAAGGCCACATGGAGACACAGGGAGGAGAGGCCAAGGGGAGAGGCTCTGGAAGAACTCAGCGCTGTGGACAGTTTGATGTCCAACTTCCAGTGGTGTGAAAAAATAAATTTCTTTTGCTTAAGCCACCCAGTCTGTGGTACTGTGTTACGGCAGCCTGAGCAATACAATTTTTTTTTTTCCTGATCAGTAAAATGGAATTGGTCATACTCATTAACCACTGAAATAGCAGAAGATATAACAGGGCTAAAATATTTTATAAGTAAAAAACACTGCCATGCAGTCTTCCTGTATTTGTGAAGAAGAAACTGGACCCAGGTTATGGGCAAGTATTTATAGTTACTTGGAGTTACAAGGCCTAATGGTCCTTGGACACCACAGGAACAGAAAAAGTGACATGATATCTCAGATGACAGGCTCCAGATCAAAACCAGTTCATACTGTACGTTTAAAAACCATTAGCATCTTAAAAACTTTTTGTTCTCTTTTTATAAAAATCAGGGTGTAATTTTATAAAAATCAGCTTCTGCAATTTCCTTTTTCCAACATATAATTGATACTTCTCTGTATCAGGGCAAAATAAGGCCAAATAATTCATCAGGTGAGTATTTCACTGACTGGATGTACCACAATCTGTCTGTTCAGTTCCCTAGTCAGACATTTTTTCCTCAGCTACAGCTTTAAAATGCTATGATAAAAGAGATTGTTTTCAAATTCTTTGCTTTTTTACAGTAATTTCTCAATAAACATATGCCCCCCCAAAAACTGTCTTCATTAGCTTACATTTTAGTAGAGAGAAACAAAAAACAAAATAAGGTATATAATATGTCAGAAGGTAAGTACTATGGAGAAAAAGCAGGTAAAGAGCTTGGGAAACATGGGGTAGCAGTTTTAAATACCATGACCAGGAAGGACTTGTTACCATCTTTGCTCAATTTTCTTGATATGTAAGAGCTCTTTGGGCTTCCCTGGTGGCTCCGCGGTAAAGAATCTGCCTGCAATGCAGAAGCCTCAGGAGACGCAGGTTCGATCTCTTAGCACACATGCAAAAGCTCTTTGCTTGGATAGTAATGTTGTCACATATATATGTAAGTAACTTCTTGGTCCATCGCTTGTTTTTTCAGCCACGCCATTCAGGAGCTTAGTTCCTGGGACAGGGATTGAACCTGGCCTTTGGGAGTGAAGTGTGAAGCCCTAACCACTGGACCGCCAGGGAGCTCCCAGTCCACCATATTTTAAACTTTGTTTATGGTAACTATTAGAATTTGTTATTTGTATGAGTCTATAAACTGTCACATTTTCCACATGACTTTTTTTCTTTTCTTTTTTTTTTTTTTTTTCCACATGACTTTTAAGATTCTTATTACACAAAGAAATACTTCACCATCCCAACAGTAGTAAGTATTGGGTTGGCCAAAAGATTTGTTTGGGTTTTCCCATAACATCATACAGGAAAACCCGAACGAACCTTTTGGACAACTGAATATTCTCCTATATAAAAAAATGGTACTTGTAATAGCTTTATTTTTACTTCATTGTTTAACTCATTTGGAATTCATGTATGCATATGGTTGGGGCTTTCCTGGTGGCTCAGTGGTAAAGAATCTGCTTGCAATGCAGAGACTCAGGTTCAATCCCTGGGTCGGGAAGATCCCCTGGAGGAGAGCATGGCAAGCCACTCTAGTACTCTTGCCTGGAGAATCCCCACGGACAGAGGAGCCTGGCGGGCTACAGTCCATGAGGTCTCACAGAGTCCGACACAACTAAAGCAACTGAGCAGCGGCAGCAGCATGCATATGGTTGAGGCATAGATCTGTTTTTCTCAAGTGACTGGTCAGTAATCTCATCACAACCCATTCTACCTGTAATCCTTTAACCATCTTTCTTGGGCATGCTTGATGGTCCAGTGGTTAAAATTCTGTTTCCACTGCAGGGGGCGTGGGTTTGATCCCTGGTGGGGGAACTAAGATCTTGCATGCTGTGAGGCATGGCCAAAAAAAAAAGTAAAATAACCATCTTTCTTATAGAGCAAATTTCCACATTTACGTGCGTTTTTTCTGGGTTGTCTATGTGCTGCTGATCTAGCTCTATTCCTAACCAGAACATTATTATTTACTATAGCTCTATAATTTTCTAATGTCTGATAGGGCAAATCCTCCATCATTTTTTCCCTGAAATTTTAATTAGACTTGAAAGTTGACTCTCTCAGATAACCTTTGTTACAAACATTTCAATTTCTAAAAAATAATGCAGTTGAAATCCGAACTGCAAGGGCACCCCACTGCCATGGTGCACTGGGGAAGGCTGACGGGGCCTCCAGGAACGTGGCTTGACTCCTCATTCGCTGCAGCTAGTGCTGCCCTCCGCTCAAGTTGTGTAATTTGCTTTCAAAAAGGTCTTGACAATTTCTTATGAAATATATTCCCGGGCACCTTTTAAAAATTTAGGATCATTAGGAATGGGACATCAGCTACTCAAAACAGGACATATACCTCTGTGGAAAGGGTAAGTCCACAGTGGTAATACTTTAGGTACATACATTCACCAAAAGTTACGTGTTCAAAGCAATAGTATAATAATATTACAGAGTAATTTCTAACAGCTCAAACTTGGAAACTACTCAATGGCTATCATAGAATGGATAAATAAATTGTCCTATATTCAAACAATGGAATACCATAATTAGAATAAATGTATAACCACAATCTAAGAAACAATATGGATAAATCTCTACATGGATGAACAATACAGATGAGCAAATAAACAAGACACAAAGGAACGTGATTAGATTTAGATAAAATACAAAACAGGCAAACCTAATTTGTGCTGTTAGAAGTCAGGATGGTAGTTAAGTTGGGAGACAGAAGCCTGAGGGGGCTTCCAGGATGCCAGCAGTGTTCTGGTTTTTTTCATCTGATGTGTTGGCTACACAAAGGTATTTGGTTGGTGAAAATTGATCAACACTTAACGTGTTTGTTTCTGATTTTATATTATACATAAATTTAAAAGTTAATGATAATAGTAATACAAGAAGAGAGAAACTATGGTTCCTAGAATGAATGCCACACTTTCTAAGCTCCTGCTACCTTCCACTCACCTTTCCCAAAAGTTCTTCAAACTCTGGAGACCACTCCTGCATCAGTGTGTCAATATCGGGCATGGGCCTAGAATTATAGCGGCAAGGGTAAACAGAAAACATGGGCTGGTATCGGCAATCTTTGCATCATGATATTCTAGGCTGAAGGGAGGTTCTCAACCTGCACACATTTGGATTTCAAGAGAACACAGACTGGGTGGGCCACACTTACCCAAGACCTAGGGTTTGGAGAAGCTGGCTAAGTAAAAATACCAGGTAAACCATAATCTTTATGTCTGCAATCTTAGCCAGTAGCGGCCAGGATCCATAGGTCCTGACGTTGATATATTTCAAATATGTCCCAATCTTGGCACCTCCTCCTCAGAAGCAATGACTTCCTAGGTGGTGAAGATTACCATGGGTTACTATGGTGAAGAATGTGCTATTTCTTACCTGGTATAGTGCACAGTTGCAGGGGGCTTGGAACGGTGTAACTCAGAGATGCTCTCAATCCATGTGTCAATGGCTTTGGGATTCTTTTCTGCATCTTCCAGGCTCTTTACTTTCATATGTTGCTAGAAAAACAACAGGAAAGCCAGGCTGATGGCAATGAAGTAGCTCCCTTGTCTTCACAGAGAAGCTCATCATATGCTGCTATTTCATATTCGAGGTAACTGATGAAAAGGGAAGCTTGCCAGTAGCCAAATGAAGATTATAGAAAACCCTGATAAAGTCTTCTGGAGCCAGGGGAAAGGGGCAAGTCAACAGGACAGAAATGATCACAATGAGAGACCATTTCAACCTAGTAGGATGGCTAGAATAAAAAAGACAGACAATATCAAGTGTTGGTGAGGATGTGGAGAAATTGGAACTCATTCATTGCTGATGGGACTATAAATTGATTCAACCACTTTGGAAAAGAGTTTAGCAGTTCCTCAAAATATTAAATAGTTTCCATATGGCCCAGTAACCCTACTTCTACCTATACCCAAGACAAATAACAATATATGTCCGTGCAAAAACATGTACCTGTTCCTAGAAGCATAATAGAAGTGGGATTAACAGGTAAATGCATAGACACAGTGTGATATATCCATACAATGGAGCATTATTCAGCCATAAAAAAGGGAATGGCGTAGTGACCAGGGTTTAGGAGCAGGGGGAATGAGGAGAGGAGTGACTACTAATGGGTATAGGGTTTCTTTCTGTTTGTTTTTGTTTCTGTGTTTTGGCTGCACTGAGTAGCTTATAAAATCGTAGTTCTCTGATCAGGGATTGAACCGGGCCCACAGCAGTGCTGAGCCCTAACCACCTAGGGAATTACCAAGGGGTTTCTTTTTGGAATATGAAAATGTTCTTAAATAATGGCGATGGTTGCATTAGCTCCGTGAATATACTAAAAATCACTGAACTAAAAAAATAAATAAATAAAAATTAAAATCACTGAACTGTACAATTTTAAAAGGTGAATTTCACAATAATTACATTATATTTTAATACAACTGTTATCTAAAAAATAGGGCTGGCTGAAATCATAGTCATCCCTTTTACAGGGAGTAAGTCGACTGTTCAAATATTAGCGAGGCTTCTACTCTCAGCCCCCTTGAGCTGGGGCCTGTGCTAGGCCAGTAGCTTACTGTGATGTTGTGCTGTTTGGAACTCTCTGTTAACCACAGTGAGAGCACTGTAGGGTCTGACTGCTTTGTTGAAGGCTCATCCAATACCAATAGGCCAAGGTTGTCAGGCTTTCCATCAGGACGTGGAACCTGGTAAGGAGAAAGGTAAGAACATGAAAAGGCACACTTGTTTTCAAAAAGCTAAGGAAGAACTTTTCTGGTCATTACTATTACTAGTATTAAAAAGCATGCCTATCTATCATGCTGTACCAAAATACTATCTAGAAAAAAATACATGACCTTAAATATAAAGCTGAAGTTATGGATAATTAGGAGGCAAATATATGACAAATTTTTAACACATAATGAGATAATTATTTACCTATTAGCAATGAGTATAATTTCGAGTTGAGAGCAAGTTAAGAATTCCAGTGAAATGAAGAATATATACTAAGGTAGTTATTGTTAGTCAAGGAAATTAGTTTAACTGTTAGAGTAATACAGGGGTTAGAAGAAACACCTAAGGAGTCATTTTTAGGACGTTCTGACCTTTAAGAATGCATCAATATCCCCAACCGCTGGGATGAAATCAGGAATGAAAGGCTTCAGTTTGTGGTCCAGGTCAATCAACTGTGGTGTATACCTAGGAGATATTGCCATGAGAAGGTGGAGACCGTCAGTGAAACTTATTTTATTATTCAGAATGAAAAAAACCTAAGGGGAATGGTCATGTTTCAGATAAGAGGAAGGCAAGGGCAAGGCAGGGCTAGGGGTTGTTGGTGGGAGGTCCTGGTACTCACCTGCTGATGTACTGGAAGAGCTCCTTAACCTCAGCAGAAACTGGCAAATGCTCATAGTCTGCAGGATCGTACGCCCTGGGGAAAGGAAACCACGGCTCAAGGTGGCCAGAGAAGAGTGGGGGTTGCTGAGTCCTGGTTCAGCACAGAACATGTGACTCTAAGCCTAGTTTCTGCTCCACCCACATCTGCCTCTTCTGAGTGGCTTGCAAGGCAACTTTAAAACTGATTATAATCAGCTCTCAGTTAACTCTGACAGTGAAGAAAAACAGGTACAGAAAATCCAAAACATAATCTTGAAAAATTTTAGAGTGTAGCAGAAATTGTTTTCCTTTTTTCTTTTTAAATGAAGGGGATAAAGAGAAAAGATAGAATGAGATCTTAATTTCTGACATGAAAATGGTTTGTCTCAAGAAAAAAGGGAGTTTTTACAAAGATGTTTTTCAGTGTTATTTGTAAAAGTAAAAAATTGGAAACAAATAAAATGTCTAGCGCTTGAGAGATAGGTCAAGATGGACACTGCAGTTACTGAAAGGTACTTGCATTAATACATGAAATGTATACAGTTAAAAGAAATAGTAGAGTGCATATTAATGACTATAATTAAGTAAAATGTAATGAATTGATAGGGCTTCCCAGATGGCTCAATGGGAAAGAATCCACCTGCCAATGCAGGAGATGCAGGTTCGATCCCTGGGTTGAGAAGATCCCCTAGGGAAGGAAACGGCAACCCACCCCAGTGTTCTTTCCTGGAAAATCCTATGGACAGAGGAGCCTGGAGTCCGTGGGGTCACAAAAGAGTTGGACATGAATGAGTAACTAAACAACCATGAATTGACAAAGTATATAAGTGACTTGGAAAGTGATTTAAGGTTCTTCTGGGGAGAGTTGCTTAAGAAAAAAACTAAATAGATTACTTAAAGTTTACCTTTCCCCAGATTATAATTTATGGAAGCAGGATCAAGAGGTAAACTGCAAAGCATGAAAAGTCAGGCTGCTATTAAACACTTGCCTAATTTACTTAGTGTCTACCTGCATGTGGATAATTAAAATGTAGCTATTTTTATTTTTATTAAACTACTCATTGAATAAGTGATGCATGCACATGATAGGAAATAAAAGGTACAAAATGTATATATAGTGGAAAGTTATGCTCCCCTCCCAAGAGTAATCAGTATTACGAGTTCCTAGTGTTGCCTAGAGACAGCTTATATAGTATCTGTTTGATACACATGCTAGCACAACACAAAGACTTCTATACCTTTTTAAAATGTAACAATGTCCCTTGAAGATTGTTCTTTACCACCACCTAAGAGTGTTGGCTCATACTTTTTAACGGCTAGGAAGAATTCTACGGATTTGACTACACCATCATTTATTTAACTAGTAATTGTATTTTAAATGAATGAGCCTTAGAATTTACTCTGATTAAAACCTACCAGGGTAGGTCATGATTAATCTAGCACCAGGGCTGGAACAGGGTGAGAAGAATTTTAACTGAAGCATCATCCAGGAACATTTTGCTTCAACATGGGAGAATAGCGCCCCTATTCTCTACCTGTGCTTTTAAAAGGATCTGAGCCTAAAACAGAAATGCTCCTGCTCATGGATGTTTTCCTCACTAAATAAAACTGATTTGATGTATAATTTTATCTTCTTTTGTACATATTTAATATACAATTTATAATATAAATTTATATTTATAAATTTATCTTCTCTTCCCTAAAATGTGAACTCCCTGGAGTCAGAGACCATCAGATAAATTGACTCAGCAAATCCTCATGAAATCCCTGAGCCCACAGATGTTTCAAACAGTGCAAGTGACATCATAATGACATCACAGGACTCAGGCAGTGGAGCCAGAAAAGAAGGAACACTCATTATGTTGGGTTTCTGAGCATCTGATAACCCTAAATAGAGAAGATCAAAAGAGCTGCTAGAAGTTCACTTCTCGCTGACATCCTCCTGTCCAGTGTTTTGAAGGAAGAGTTTCCTCCTTTGCGAGGGTGCTCTCCTTACCCTTCCAAAGGGGCCCCGTGCTCTTCATCATCATCATCAGAATCCGTTTCAGATGAGTCATCATCGTCATCATCATCGTTCTCACTAAAGCCCCGCTGAGGCGTCAGCTGTGAGGTCTTCTTCTTCTCCTGAGACAAAGCAGGGTAGGCATAGAAAGCTCCCGGTTAGGAGAAATTGGGGAGAAGGAAATTGCAACCCACTCCAGTATTCTTGCCCGGAAAATCCCATTGACAGAGGAGCCTGGTGGGCTACAGGCCACAGGGGCACGAGAGGCAGACACGACCTGCTGACTACACCACCACCGCCAGCAGTGCGCTTTTGCCCAGTTCTCACCCAGCGCTGTAACGAGAACCCTCCCACTTGGCACCAATTCACTGGAAAGAGAAGGAAGCCCTCCCCAGAAGGGCCCCGAGAACCTTCCTTGGTCCTTCTTAGCTACTGAGTCCCCACTTTCTATAACCATAGTCATCTGTGTGTGGCTTGGGTATACTTTATTCAGTACATCTCTTTTTACCTCTCACTTAGGAGATCCTGAGAACTCTGCATAAACTTTATCCAGTCAGCTTCAGCTCTAAAACTGAGGGACTTCTGAAGAAGAACGCACCTCTAAATAGTTATTTTGGGAGGAAATAGGGGGAAGATGAAGTGGGGAAGACACATTTTAGGGGATCTTAATACAAAGATCACAGGGAGGAAACCTAGTATTTAATTTGCAAGACTGCCCAGGGGAAGCTGCTTATAACTAAGGAAGAAAAACTCAGCCCTGTGCCTGGATTCTGTCCAGCAGTTCCAGAGACTGTGCATTTTCCTTTGCATTCAATGGGCATCTGACCTACTCATGGTCTCCCTTCCTTCCCCAACAAGTTAAATAAAATAACTGTACCTTATATCTCAAGATAGTCATGTATGGATGTGAGAGTTGGACTATAAAGAAAGCTGAGCGCCAAAGAATTGATGCTTTTGAACTGTGGTGTTGGAGAAGACTCTTGAGAGTCCCTTGGACTGCAAGGAGATCAAATCAGTCAGTCCTAAAGGAAATCATCCTGAATATTCACTGGAAGGACTGATGCTGAAGCTGAAACTCCAATACGTTGGCCACCTGATGTGAAGATCTGACTCAATGGAAAAGACCCTGATGCTGGGAAAGACTGAAGGCAGGAGAAGGGGATGACAGGGGATGAGATGGTTGTATGGCATCACTGACTCAATGGACATGAGTTTGAGCAAGCTTTGGGAGTTTGTGATGGACAGGGAAGCCTGGTGTGCTGCAGTCCATGAGAAGGGGTCTGGTGGTGCTTGGGCTTGCCAGGGCAGTTGGGATAGGGGTCCCTGTCTTTGCCTCTAGGGCCTGGAGCCTGTGGTATGCCTTCACTTAGGATCTGAAAGGTGGCCAACTGGCCCCCTTTAAAAATGGGTTTTCAAGCTCAGTTTCCATATGGCTTATACTGAGGTTAAGAGATATTTGGTTCTAGTTTTAAAAATTATTTAACAATTCTTTTAAAGTGGCTTCTGACATATAAAACTGTGACATATTATAGGACATCTTAAAAAAAAAAACAAACACAACTTTTGGTTACATTTTCCTCTAAGCATAACACAGATTTATTATACATCAACAAAAATGTATTTTAACTAATAGGTAACATATAGTATAGATGACAGTTGCAGAAATTGTCTTACTGGTATATAGTTGGTAAGGATCTCCCATAGTGTTCTTTACTAATTCAAAATCTGCCCAAATTATTCTTGGGTCACATGGGAAGCAGTCTGGCAAGGGAAGCTTTTTAAGAATATTATCAGCTTAAAGATTATTCAAAAGTGGATCCTTTTTACTGATTCTGGGTATATATTAAATTGGAAAGATAAATGAGCCTTTAATATTGACTATATCATGTGAAGATGAAAAATTCAGGATGAATACACAAAATTAGGAGGTCAATTTAGGAAAATTGTTCACTTTTGTCTGCTTCTTCAAAGTAGTGCTTTGCAAACTCTCTGACCTAAGGCAGAAGACTTTATATACCAGACAAAAGGCCAAAAAATTACTTTGTAGGTGAGATGTCATACAGCACATAGTCACAAAGCAGAGCTATTTCAAAACATTACATTTTAGACTTCCTACGAAATCCATCTCTCTCACTGTAGCTTTCTGCATTACTTCGAATATTCTCCTTCACTTGAGTCCTCAAAACTCCTATTCTTGGAGGATAATTAAAGCATAGGCATTGGACAATGTGCTAAGGCTAACCACAAAGGCTATTAGGCAGTGCACATGTGCAAATTTAAGACCCCGTCCATCTAGAGCGGAGAAGGCAATGGCACCCCACTCCAGTACTCTTGCCTGGCAAATCCCATGGAAGGAGGAGCCTGGTGGGCTGCAGTCCATGGGGTCGCTAGGAGTTGGACATGACTGAGGGACTTCCCTTTCACTTTTCACTTTCATGCATTGAAGAAGGCAATGGCAACCCACTCCAGTGTTCTTGCCTGGAGGATTCCAGGGACGGGGTTGCCTGGTGGGCTGCTGTCTCTGGGGTCGCACATAGTCGGACATGACTGAAGCGACTTAGCAGCAGTAGCAGCCATCTAGAGCTGTAGGCATTTTCTCATCTCTCTTTCAGAAATGGTGATTCTCTTGGTTCATAAAATAACAATAAGTGACATCTGGGCCTTAAGACTTCAAAATTAGTCTCTTTCACAAAATACTGGCAGTATCACAAGTGTTGACAATGAACAAAGGCCAGGACCAGTCATTTCAAACTTGCTTTATCATAAGAATTATTTGCTGTGCTTGCTCAAATATATTTACATTTTCAGGTTTTTATCTTCAAGAATCCAATTAGGTAGTGCTGGGTGGGGACTGGTAATTTTTTTTTTTTTTTTTTAGTAAGTACCCCAGTTGATTAATGTGACCAGAGGAGTTTCAGAAACCCCAGACTGTGTTATATGAAATTTCTTGCCAAAAAGTCAGCTATAACAATAATCTTTATTCCTGAAGGAGAATCACAGTCTTAAGGCTCTTGGCCGTTGACTGTTCTCCATGAGCTTAAAGACACCTAACCAGTAGTGGTGAGTATTCAAGAAATGTTTGCTACTGAACTGGTGTCACTTTAAATTAGCTACAAAATACACAAAGCAGCAATTTCACAAGAAGTTGTGGATTATACTGCACCTTGTTATTTTCATCTTCATACTCATCACTGCTGTTATCAGCCATAGTCTTGTTAGAAAGATGTGAGGAACAAGGAACTCCTTAGAAGAAAAGTTTTCCCATTAGGTTTTTGTTAAAATGATTTTTAAAGACAGATATTTTTCATTTATAATATTTTATGCTCTAACCATTTTATGGAACAGGACTGATAAGAATAGCTAACTGAAAGATAGGAAACTGAATTCTAGCATGGCTCTGTCAATTCAAGATACACTTACTAAGTATTATTATGCTTAAGGCATTGGGTTAGACATTATATTAATACTAACTGATTATCTGCCATTACACAAATAGCATAAAATTTGCCCTTAGTTTATTGTTGAAATAAAGTCAGTAACGAGTGAAGCAAAAGGAGTGCTGGATTTATAGTCAGAAGACTCAGTTTAAAAGACAACTCTATCACGTGGACAAAACGATTCAACCTCTCTGGGTGTCAGTAGTCCCACCTCTCAATGGGGTCAGTAATATTTGTCACTCAGGATTGTTGCAAGGATCAATCGAAAAAACTTTATGTGGAAGGATAGGACCTAGTTCCTGGTATATAATAGTCACCAATATGAATCTGAATCAGGTTTTTACTTTACAAATTTTGGGTTATTTTTAATAACCAGTGATCTACAATTGCAAAACAAAAAACAACCATTTCTCTTCTTTCCTCTTTATGCCTCTCTTACCTTTGTGTTTCGTGGTTGGAGTATAAATACTTGCAACCTCTTCAGAGTCGTTGATCTCTAGACGCTCATCATACGTCTGGTTTTCAACAATCTTGGTCTAAGCAAAAGGAAGTATGACTACATAGCCTCTATCACGGGACATTAAGCAGTCTTTGGAGAGGTGGATTCCAAACCAGCAATGGTTCCTCTTCCTTACCCAAGACATCAGTTTTACCTGAAACCTTTACCCGCCAGGTGGCTTAGACGATAAAGAATCTGCCTGCCAATGCAGGAGACACAGGTTCGATCCCTGGGTCAGGAAGCTCCCCTAGAGGAAGGCATGGCAACCCACTCCAGTATTCTTGCCTGGAGAATCCCATGGACAGAAAAGCCAGGCGGGCTACAGTCCATGGGGTCGCAAAGAGTCGGACACGACTGAGCGACTAACACTTCCACTTCCACTTTACCCCCCATTCAAAGTTTCCTTCAGGCTTCTTGGCCCCAGGTCACACAGTTAAGTCACTTTGCTGCAGCTCTTATTTAGGGACTGCTGGCAGGCTGCCTGGGGAACCAGGGCATCGAGGAGAGAAACGACAGCCAGTGTCTGCAGCAGGTACCCAAGGCTGCTAAGATACGCGCGCGAGGGCAATACAGCATCCCTCTGTAGATAATGGCTCTCTCCTCGGGTTCAGTCAGTGTCCCAGTGCTGCCGGCGTTTCTCAGGGGAGGCTGTGGAGGTTCTAGAAAAAGTTCTGTCTCTCGGGTTACCTGGCGGGGTGGGGGAGGAGCGTTCCGCAAAGCGAGGGTAAACTCGGCTCTTGGTCCCATCCAGTAATCCTGAAAGCCATCACCCTTATCCCCACCATCCCACCCTAGTCTTGTAGGTCGGATCCCACTTAAGTTTGTCGGGGGGTAAATGAAACAAAGATTGGCGAAGGCGTGAAGGAAGAGGGGAGAGAATATTTGTCAAGAAGACGGGAAAAGGTGCAAGAGGTTGGGAAGAGGGAACGGGAGTCCTTCCTATTCCTCTTGGGAAGGAGAAAGAGTACGAATTACCTGTAGCCCCTCTGAATCCGTCTCGTCTATATGGAAAGAACCCCAGCCTAGGACTGGGGTTTCACTCCAATCTGAGGCCTGGCCACTTCTACTTAGAAGAGAGCCACGGCTTCTACTTGGAGCAACTAGCCTGTTATCAGTTGCTAAGGAAAAAAAAAAGGAAAACTCGCGAGACTTTCCTCCACTCTCGTGAGATCCTCTCCACTCCAGCGCGTTACGTCTTTTCCAGCGTAGGCTCAAAGGAATCAGATCCAGAGGGGCTCGGATCCTGTTTGGCTAGTTTCAAGAAATACGTCTGTGGCGGCATCTAGCGTCGGGGAGCGGCAAAGCTGACGGATGAATTTCGGTTCGTCTAGAGAGAAGGCAATGGCATCCCACTCCAGTACTCTTGCCTGGAAAATCCCACGGACGAGGGAGCCTGGTAGGCTGCAGTCCATGGGGTCGCGAAGAGTCGGACACGACTGAGCGACTTCACTTTCACTTTTCACTTTCATGCATTGGAGAAGGAAATGGCAACCCACTCCAGTGTTCTTGCCTGGAGAATCCCAGGGACAGGGGAGCCTGCTGGGCTGCCGTCTATGGGATCGCACAGAGTCGGACACGACTGAAACGACTTAGCAGCAGAGTTAGCCTTCCCATCCGGAAATAAGGTGTGTATTTTCTTCCCAGATCAAGGATCACTGGGCTGCAATTCTTGCTAAATCAGTCCAGACAGACTTTAGGCAAACTCGGAAGTTTGCTTAAATTCCCACACTTTGTACGACCTTTTATAGCATTTATATTACATTATTGGAGAAGGAAATGGCAACCCACTCCAGTGTTCTTGCCTGGAGAATACCAGGGACGGGGGAGCCTGGTGGGCTGCCGTCTATGGGGTCGCACAGAGTCGGACACGACTGAAGTGACTTAGCAGCAGGTTTACATTATAGTCCTTTCTTACCCTCCATTGTTTCCCATTGCGTTGGACATACTTGCAGTACTAACAAATTATTATTTATCTGAGATTCAAATATAACTAATTCTATTTCATTTTTATCTCAAGAAGACTGGACTTCATTAGGGCAGGGTCTGTGTCCAATTACTTTTTAAGCTTTTCATAGCATCAGTGCACTGCTTAGATTCAGTTTAGTCAGTTCAGTAGCTCAGCGGTGTCCGACTCTTTGCCACCCCATGAACCGCAGCAAGCCAGGCCTCCCTGTCCATCACCAACTCCTGGAGTTTACCCAAACCCATGTCCATTGAGTCGGTGATGCCATCCAACCATCTCATCCTCTGTCGTCCCCTTTTCCTCCTGCCCTTAATCTTTCCCAGCATCAGGGTCTTTTTCAATGAGTCAGCTCTTCGCATCAGGTGGCCAAAGTATTGGAGTTTCAGCTTTAGCATCAGTCCTTCCAATGAACACCCAGGACTGATCTCCTTTAGGATGGACTGGTTGGATCTCCTTGCAGTCCAAGGGACTCTCAAGAGTTTTCTCCAACACCACAGTTCAAAAGCATCAATTCTTCAGCACTCAGCTTTCCTCATAGTCCAACTCTCACATCCATACATGCTGCTGCTGCTAAGTTGCTTCAGTCATGTCCGACTCTGTGCGACCCCATAGACAGCAGCCCACCAGGCTCCCCCGTCCATGGGATTCTCCAGGTAAGAACACTGGAGTGGGTTGCCATTTCCTTCTCCAATGCATGAAAGTGAAAAGTGAAAGTGAGGTCGCTCAGTTGTGTCCGACTCTTCGCAACCCCTTGGACTCCAGCCTACCAGGCTCCTCCGTCCATGGGATTTCCAGGCAAGAATACTGGAGTGGGTTGCCATTGCCTTCTCCCATTCATACATGACTACTTGAAAAACCATAGCCTTGACTAGACAGACCTTTGTTGACACAGTAATGTCTCAGCTATTTAATATGCTCCTTAGCTTGGTCATAACTTTTCTTTCAAAGAGTCACTTCAGTCAGTTCAGTCACTCAGTCGTGTCCAACTCTTTGTGACCCCATGAATTGCAGCACGCCAGGCCTCCCTGTCCATCACCAACTCCCAGAGTTCACCCAAACCCATGCCCATGTCCATCGAGTCGGTGATGCCATCCAGCCATCTCATCTTCTGTTGTCCCCTTCTCCTCCTGCCCCCAATCCCTCCCAGCATCAGAGTCTTTTCCAATGAGTCAACTCTTTGCATTAGGTGGCCAAAGTATTGGAGTTTCAGCTTTAGCATCAGTCCTTCCAAAGAACACCCAGAACTGATCTCCTTTAGAATAGACTGGTTGTATCTCTTTGCAGTCCAAGGGACTCTCAAGAGTCTTCTACAACACCACAGTTCAAAAGCATCAATTCTTCAGCGCTCAGCTTTCTTCACAGTCCAACTCTCACATCCATACATGACCACAGGAAAAACCATAGCCTTGACTAGAAGGACCTTTGTTGGCAAAGTAATGTCTCTGCTTTTGAGTATGCTGTCTACGTTGGTCATAACTTTCCTTCCAAGGAGTAAGCGTCTTTTAATTTCATGGCTGCAATCACCATCTGTAGTGATTTTGGAGCCCCAAAAAATAAAGTCTGACACTGTTTCCACTGTTTCCCCATCTATTTCCCATGAAGTGATGGGACCAGATGCCATGATCTTAGTTTTCTGAATGTTGAGCTTTAAACCAACTTTTTCACTCTGCTCCTTCACTTTAATCAAGAAGCTTTTTAGTTCCTCTTCACTTTCTGCCATAAGGGTGTTGTCATCTGCATATCTGAAGTTATTGATATTTCTCCTGGCAATCTTAATTCCAGCTTGTGCTTCTTCCAGCCCAGAGTTTCTCATGATGTACTCTGCATATAAGTTAAATAAGCGTCTTTTAATTTCATGGCTGCAGTCACCATCTGCAGTGATTTTGAAGCCCCCCAAAATAAAGTCAGCCACTGTTTCCCCTGTTTCCCCATCTATTTGCCATGAAGTGATGGGACCTGATGCCATGATCTTAGTTTTCTGAATGTTGAGCTTTAAGCCAAGTTTTTCACTCTGCTCTTTCACTTTCATCAAGAGGCTCTTTAGTTCTTCACTTTCTGCCATAAGGGTGGTGTCATCTGCATATCTGGGTTATTGATATTTCTCCCAGCAATCCTGATTCCAGCTTGTGCTTCATCTAACTGGGCATTTTGCATGATGTACTCTGCATATAAGTTAAATAAGCAGGGTGACAATATACAGTCTTGACGTACTCCTTTTCCTATTTGGAACTAGTCTGTTGTTCCATGTCCAATTCTAACTCTTGCTTCCTGACTTGCATACAGGTTTCTCAAGAGGCAGGTCAGGTGGTCTGGTATTCCCATGTCTTTCAGAATTTTCCACAGTTTATTGTGATCCACACAGTCAAAGGCTTTGGCATAGTCAATAAAGCAGAAACATCTAATCAAAAAAGATGTTTTTCTGTAACTCTCTTGCTTTTTTGATTAGGTTCTTTCAAAATGCTCATTGAGTGGATGAATGAAGGAATGAGTGAATGAAAATGTAAGGAACAAGTATTTAAAAATTACAGACATAGTTAATTTGGGGAGTCAGAGGGAGAGAAACAAAATAAAAGAATTTTGGAAATTTGTTCATGAAAACCTGCCAGAGGAAAGCAAAAAGTGATTTTCCTTTGAAAAGGGAAACCAGAGACACCTCTTCTGAGACACTTCTGGTTAAAAAGGGAACTACAAAACAAAAAAAATATTTTGTCATGTTATGGCTAACAATAATGGGTATGTATTGTTGGGCACTTAATATATAGGAACACTTAGAGAAGATAATCTTTTTTATTAAGATGTTCTCTAACTTCATAACTTTATGAGGTAAGTGTTACTGTCAATATATAGATTAGGTAATTGACATTTAGGAGAATTAAAAAAACTTGCCTGAAGTCACCCAGGCAGTAAGGGTGAAAATGGGTCAGTCTAATTCCCAAGTCTCTGCTTTTAATCATCGTGACATAGTGCCTCTGAGGTTCTCTTCAGGAAGTATGCTTACACAGGTGCTTCTATTCTGCAGTTTCAGCTAATTTCATATTTTCAAAGAACCAGCATCTATTGATTTTTGTGAACGTCAGCAGTCTATATTAAAGGCCCCTGGAAGTTGCCATTTAAAGCAATAATTTTAGGCAGAATTTTTACTTTTTTAAATTAAGAATTTGTTCACCTTTTTAGACTCACAGACAAAGAGAAAAGACTTGTGGTTGCCAAGGGGAAGGAGGGTGGAGAAGGGATGAATTGGGAGTCTGGGATTAGCAGATGCAAACTATTATATATATAATGGAGAAATAGCAAAGTATACTCTGTAACACAGGGACCTATATTCAATGTCCTATAATAAACCATAATGGAAAAGAATATGAAAAAGAGTATATAAGCATATCTGTGTCATTTTGTTGTACACCAGAAATTAAAACAACATTGTCTATCAACTATATTTCAATAAAATAAAATAAAATTTTTTTAAAGAATGTGCTCATCTTTAAAAGAAATTTTGTGCTTTTAACTAAAGATTACTGTTTGATATAGTTTTCATTCCAATCCCAGAGAAAGGCAATGCCAAAGAATGCTCAAACTACCGCACAATTGCACTCATCTCACACCCTGGTAAAGTAATGCTCAGAATTCTCCAAGCCAGGCTTCAGCAATACGTGAACCATGAACTTCCAGATGTTCAAGCTCGTTTTAGAAAAGGCAGAGGAACCAGAGATCAAATTGCCAACATCCTCTGGATCATTGAAGAAGCAAGAGGTTCCAGAAAAAGATCTATTTCTGCTTTATTGACTATGCCAAAGCCTTTGACTGTGTAGATCACAATAAACTGTGGAAAATTCTGAAAGACATGGGAATACCAGACCACCTGACCTGCCTCTTGAGAAACCTGTATGCAGGTCAGGAAGCAAGAGTTAGAACTGGACATGGAACAACAGACTAGTTCCAAATAGGAAAAGGAGTATGTCAAGACTGTATATTGTCACCCTGCTTATTTAACTTATATGCAGAGTACATCATGCAAAATGCCCAGTTAGATGAAGCACAAGCTGGAATCAAGATTGCTGGGAGAAATATCAATAACCCAGATATGCAGATGACACCACCATTATGGCAGAAAGTGAAGAAGAACTAAAGAGCCTCTTGATGAAAGTGAAAGAGCAGAGTGAAAAAGTTGGCTTAAAGCTCATTCAGAAAACTAAGATCATGGCATCAGGTCCCATCACTTTATGGCAAATAGATGTGGAAACAGTGGCTGACTTTATTTTGGGGGGCTTCAAAATCACTGCAGATGGTGATTGCAGCCATGAAATTAAAATACACTTACTCTTTGGAGGAAAGTTATGACCAACGTAGACAGCATATCCAAAAGCAGAGACATTACTTTGTCAACAAAGGTCTGTCTAGTCAAGGCTATGGTTTTTCCAAGTGGTCATGTATGGATGTGAGAGTTGGACTGTGAAGAAAGCTGAGCACCGAAGAATTGATGCTTTTGAACTGTGGTGTTGGAGAAGACTCTTGAGAGTCCCTTGGACTGCAAGGAGATCCAACCAGTCCATCCTAAAGGAGATCAGTTCTGGGTGTTCATTGGAAGGACTGATGTTGAAGCTGAAACTCCAATACTTAGGCCACCTGACACGAAGAGCTGACTCATTTGAAAAGACCTTGAGAAAATAAAAAAAAAAAGAAAAGACCTTGATGCTGGGAAAGATTGAGGGTAGGAGGAGAAGGGGATGACAGAGGATGAGATGGTTGGATGGCATTACCAAGTCAATGGACATGGGTTTGGGTAAACTCCAGGAGTTGGTGATGGACAAGGAGGCCTGGTGTACTGCGGTTCATGGGGTCTCAAAGAGTCGGCCATGACTGAGTGACTGAACTGAACTGAACTGATATACCCTTCCAAACATTTAAAGTTGAAAAGTTTTTGTTTTGTTAAGATTCTTCTAGAAAGCCATTGGAAATGAAATTGAAATAAATAAGAGTGAGAATTCGAAAATGCAGTATTCAAGGGTGCAGGCTGTGAAGATGAGCACCCTTCGTTGGAATCCTGGCTTGCCTACTTTCTAGTCCTGAGACCTGTGGCAAAATGTACCTTTCTGTACCTTGGTTTCCCCACTTGCAAAAGGAAGGTATTAAATGGTACATATCTCAGAGAAATCTTGTGCGGATTAAGTGAGATAATCTGTGTGAAGATTTTGAAGTAAGCCTGGTACATTGTAACTGTTCAATAAACATTAAGGAATACACAGGAGATATAGAGAGGCAGTGTGACATAACGAGAAAAACTGAGTTTGAATCCTGGCTCTACCACTTGCTGGCTGTATGAATTGGGACAGATGCTTAACTTCTTTGATCCTCAGCGTCCATATCGGGATTGTTGTTTACAAGGCTTAGAGATAACGTGTGTAAAGTATCTGATACAAAATAAACACCCAATAAAATTATTGTAGCAATAATGAATAAAGAGTTAAGCTACTAACATGGGGTAACATAATATAGGGAAGAACCCCTGAATCACCTATACTCTGTAAAGTGTGACATTTGTCAGGGAAAAACACCAATACAATCAGAAGGCCAGATGTGAATCATTTATTTTATAGAACTAGAACTTTAGGTAGTTTCTTAAACTTATCATTTTCTTCATTTACAAAATGGACATAAGCACAGTAACTGCCCTGCTTTCTACACATTTTTTAAAAAAAGATATAATTTACCACAACAGTCACCTTCTGAAGGTGTACAATTCAGTGGTGTTTAGTGTATCCACAAAATTGTGTCACCACCACTTCTATCTAATTCTAGAAAAGTTTCATCACTCCAAAAAACAAACCTTGGGACTTCTCTGGCAGTCCAGTGGTTAAGACTCCATGCTTCCAAAGCAGGGCACACAGGTTCTATCCCTGGTGAGGGAACTAAGATCCCCCATGCCTCTAGGTGCAGCCAAGAAAAAGAGCAAAAACCAAATCTCATTCTCTGTTTCTCTCCTCCTCCAGTCCCTTGCAGCCCTACTTTCTGTCTCTATGTATTTATATGTTCTGAACAATTTATATAAACTGAGTCATGTAAGATGTTGTTTTTTGTAACTGGCATTTTTCACTTAACATAATATTTTCAAGGTTCATCCATGTTGTGCCATATATCAATACTTTATTCCTTTTTGTGACTAACATTCCATTGAGTAGATATACTACATTTTGTTATTCACTCATCAATTGATGGGACGGTTGGACTGTCTCCTTTTTTTTACTATTATGAATAATGCTTGTATGAACGTTAGAATACAAATTTGTGTGTGGACATATACTTTTTTTTTGGGGTTGTGCTGGGTGTTCATTGCTGCTGTGAGGGGGCTTTCTCTGGTTGTGGAAAGCAGGGGCTACTCTTTGTTGAGGGGCCCAGGCTTCTCATGGCAGTGCTTCTCTTATTCCGGAGCACGGGGTGTAGTTGCCCTATGGGGGCTCTAGAGACGGCTCAGGAGTTGCAGTGCATGGGTTTAGTTGCTCTGCAGCTTGTGGTATCTTTCTGGACCAGGGGTCAAACCCATGTCCCCTGCATTGACAGGTGAATTCTTTGGATATGTTCTTTTAATTCTCTTGGATATATACCTAGGAGTGGTATTGCTGGATCCCACAGTAACACTAAGTTTAATTTTTTGAGGAACTGCCAAACTATTTCCCAAAGCAGCAGCACTAGTTAATGCTTCCACCAGCAGTGTATAAGGGTTTAATTTTCCCACATTCTCATCAACACTTAATATTACAACCATCCTAACGGATGTGAAGTGGGGTTCTCTAAAGATTAAAGATGTTGAGCATCTTTTTACGTGCCTACCAGTCATTTATATACCTTTTTTAGAGAAATGGCTATTTTAGCCATTTAAACATCGGATTAGTTGTCTTTCCATTGTTGAATTTTAAAAGTTCTTTGTATATTCTGGCTACTAGTCCCTTATGAACACCACTTATCGTGTATATCAAATGATACGGTCTCTTTGAGAGCTTTATAAACTGCAAGAGATGTCGCAAGTTAACCAAAAGCGCTGACTAACACGGAAGGGAGAGAAGCCTACGGTTCCACGTTGGAGGTCGAGCCCCCAGGCCTCCCTGGCACAACCTGCGTTGCAAGCCGGCTCCCGCAGTCTCTCCACCTCACGGCGCCCCGCCCCCCGCCCTTTGACCCGCGCCGTTTCCGGTTGGAGACGTGGCTCGAGGACGCCATCTTGGTAAGAGGCGAGTCGGCGGCGCTCCTGTCAGAGGGGCAGCAGGTCCGGAGCGGCCGGTCCTCCCCTTCCCCCGACCCCAGCCCTAGCCGCAGTGGAGCCGGAGCGCGCGGGTGCGCCCCACTACCGCCGTCACCATGGTAAGACCCGAGCCGGGCTCACCTCCCGCGTCCGGCCTTGCTCGACCGTTCTCCCTGCTACCGGCCTGTGCTGGGGCTGGAGGAGCCCCGCCCCAAGAGCCGGGAGCCGGACACTTCCTCGGGGCTCTGGGGGCTTCTCCACCCTGTGATCGACTCCGCAGGAGATCCGAGGGCCCTGACTGCAGTCCCTCTATCGTCGCGCCCACATCCCTCCACCGCCATCAGCTAGGCACCCTCCTCTGCCGGGATCCGGGCCCTAAAGCGGGCCCGGGGTTTTTGCTCTGCAAGAACCTACCTCTTAGTGATGGGTCTTGGACCCCACGCTGCGGACCTGGCCTCTGGTGTCCAGCAGGTTCAGTGGGTGCCTCGGCGCCCCAAGCTGGGCTTCTCTCAGGGGTTCACTTCGTTCTGTAATCAACTCACCTCTCATCCCCGGTGTTCCGTAGGCCGTGGATGTTTGAAGTATAAATCATTAGTGTTGAGGACTTTTTCTTTGGTTTGTTGGAAAAGGAGAAATAGAGGAAAGTGCATAGGGAGGCACAGAACGGGAAGAAGTAACTTCTGACAGTGATACGGCACTAATGGTAGGACCCAAGTAACCCAGAAACCTGCTGCCCGCTTCTGTAGGTGTTAGGTGTGTCCATTTGTCGGTGTGATTGGGTATACTCTGTGTATAGAGCATTGGGAAGATGAGAGCCAGTTGTGGAGAACACAGGTTTTCTGTCTTCAAGGAGCTTATAGTTCAGGTGAAGTGTGGATGTGGCATATCGTAATCAGATGTCTCCCAGGACTGAGAAGGGATTTATTCTTTGGGACCTGTTACTTGCCTTCAGCTGAATTATCTTCGCGTTCTCATCTGTGGTGGTGGTGGTTTAGTGGCTAAGTTGACTCTTTTGCGATCACATGGACTACCGGGTTCCTCTGTCCAGGCAAGAATGCTGGAATGGGTTGCCATTTTCTTCTCCCATCTCATCTGTAGTAGAGAAGGTTAAAATCAATGTTTGTGAGAGATGAAACAAAACATAGTGCTCACTCCACTACATCTGGCTTCATCACTACGATTTGTGGATATTTGTGAAGTAGAAGTTTTTTGGTTCCAAAGAAGCTAGTAATTTTTAAAGTGCACTTTATGTCGTTTAATCTTTTGAAGGGTGTGCTTTTCTTATTTCTCTTTTTGACACTAAATTAATAATTTGATTTAAAACATCTTCCTACACACTTCAGAGATGACAATATATAATTTGGTGCCAGTTATACTAAGTTCTGTTCACAACCTTTTTAGATGAAAACTTGGTTGGTGAGGAGATTCAGGCTTGGGCTTTAAATCGCTGAACAGTTTTCTTCAGCTTCAGGCATATAAATTGCATCAAGCAGGTTTGTCTCATAAAACTTTTATATTGGACATAAAATTTCCAAAAACTCCTTTCTTCATTTCCACTAGAAGGCTTAGTATTCGGGTAGTGATTTTAAAACTACTTTCTTTTTACATCTTGGATGTACATGTAGTGCATTTCAGAGTATAACATTAAAAGCAAAATTAAAAGCTTTATTATATAAACCAAATGTAGATAATCTTAACAGAAACCTTGTTTGTTGATAAGTTCTTGGGAACGTCGTCCTATTTTTTTCCCTAGTAGTATTTTTAATTCATCAATAACCAGAGGGCCCATAGGGCCCTAGGTGTTACGTGGTAAACATAAAAACATAAATTTTGCATGTTATTTGGACACTGCATATACATACAGTTGTGTCACATTTAAATATGCCTATAGTTCTGAATTATTTGGAACTTGGTATGATCCAGATACCTACAGGTTTGTGTACTCTGGAGAACAATTTATCTCAGTACATTCTGCTCTGTTGAGTCTTAAGGCATTATTAAGTATTTTTCTGTGTAATATTTATGGGTTCCGTTCCTTTACAAAGAGATCCCTGGACAAAGAAATGTCCAAATAGGGTAACAGTTTGCAAAGATTTCTTGAATCTAAAAGCTGTATCCAGAGTTCTAAAAGTTGATCTATAATAAAATTTTCAAACATGTAAGAAAGTTGAGAGCTTTACAGTGAACACCCATGTAACCACCAGCTAGTCTGTAATTAACATTTCACTATTTTTGCTTTATCACACATCTAATTATTCATCCATCCTGTGGTCGTCTTTTTTTTAATGCATTTTAGGGACTTCGTTGGTGGTCCAGTGGCTAAGACTCCATGCTCCCAATGCAGGGGGTCCGGGTTTGATCCCTGGTCAGGGAACTAGATCCCACATGCTGCAATTAAGAGCTCATACAGCCAAATAAATAAATAAATATTTTTAAAATGCACTTTAAAATAAATTGTAGATATCAGTATGTAAATGTTGGTTTTTGAATAGTAAATTTCCTTTAGCTTTAGTGACTGAACTTGGTGCAAAATGTCCTACACTGCAAAGTCCTAGTAGAGAAATAAAACGAACAAATGGAAAAACAAATGATTTATGATGACTTTGTTATAAAATCAAGTACAAAAAAAAACTTTTTTCTAGTTTTCATCAAATTAATGAGAACGTGTTCTTACTTTCTTAACATTTGTCAGGTATCATTATAGTCAGTTTTTTTCCTTAATAAATTTATATTTGAATGAACTTGATATTAAGTCTCATTGTAGCCCTAATCTGTGAAGTCTTTGCTTATCTCAGAATGCTATTCTTTTCTTATTTACTAAGTATGGGGAGTGAGTAAATCTATTGTAGTGATCTCATTAAATATCAGTGATCACAGTATGTTCAGTTCCCAAGAATCATTAGTTATTAGAAAGCTAGATTTGGGTTTCTATGGCTGAGATTGGGGGCTGGGACAGGGGCACTGAAATCCTACACAGTAATAACTAATTCCCAATTAGGGGGTATTTTTTCTTTTTCGTATGCAATACAATACAGCAGCTGCACACCTGTTGTATTCTTTATATATCTTTTTTTTTTTTTTTTTTTTCTTTTACTCTGTGCGACCCCAGAGATGGCAGCCCACCAGGCTCCTCTGTCCCTGGGATTCTCCAGGCAAGAATACTGGAGTGGGTTGCCATTTCCTTCTCCATATATATCTTTTTATGTATCTTTTTGATTGTTGTTTCAGAGGAGAGCAAAGAATGAAAATAATTTCTTGAGTTTCTGTTGATTTGCCATCTTGTCTATTCTCCAAATAGGAAGTACAGTGCAGAAACTGAGAACAATGTCCTTTTATTTTTATACTCTACTACAAGTTTTTTGTTTTAGGCGAGGAACTTGGTGATGAGCTTAAAACTCTTACTGAGTAACTTCAAGTTTTGGTTTTGTTTTGTGCTCTATGCTTTATTGTACTCTCCCCCAATTTGATATTATCTGTAATCACTTCATGCAAGCAAGAAAGACAAAATGATCCTCTATGACAGTTGTAGAAACTAGCCTTAATATGATCATGAATTATATAGAGATCATCATTACAGTGAATTACAAAGAACAGTTACTGGCTAATTGTGGAAGTGAGGAATACTGAAGCATTTAGAGGTTCGAGGAAGTCTTTGACTTTTTTCTTTAGGAAATTGGTCGTATTTTTCCTGTTATTTTTGGACCTCTATAGCTAGTGGAGATGAAGGGATGATATGGCAGCTGTCTGACACACATATACTATAAACATACATATGATTTGTTTTGGTTAGGCAGTTTGCCTTTCGGCAGCTTAATATTAATGCAAAACATGGTTCCAAAGTAGTTATCACTGGAGCAGTGGGTGTGAAATGGAAACATTGCAAATTTTCTGTCGCTATAGTTTTCAAATGCTTAGAGTTACAGTATCATAGAGATGCAAAGGCACTTTCACATAAACTAACCTCAGAAGGCAAAGGATCCACCTGCAATGCGGGAGACCTGGATTCGATCCCTGGGTTTGGGAAGATACCCTGGAGAAAGGAATGGCTACCCACTCCAGTATTCTGGCCTGGAGAATTCCATGGACAGAGAAGCCTGGCAGGCTACAGTCCATGGGGTCGCAAAAAGTTGGACACTTCACTTCAGCCTGTATTTTAGGTGTATTTCAAGAAGCAATTAAGTGACATCCAATGTAATATAATTAGTGGTAGAGGCAGAACAGAAATCTAATTCTCCAGCTTTCTTTATTCAAGGAACTTGAATAGGAGAGTGTTGTTATTTAATCCAAAAACAAATGATAATATATTCAAAGTATTTTAAGTATATTAAGAGAAAAGTTGTCTAACAAAGTTTAACCTATTGGGGAACTTTATTTTTTAAAACAATCCTGAGGAGATCATCTCCATAACTCTGGGCCCAGAGGGACTCCCCTGGTGATCCAGTGGCCAAAACTCTGTGCTCTGGATCCAGGGGGCCTGGGTTTAATCCCTAGTCAGGGAACTAGAACCCACATGTTGCAACTAAGATCTTGCATGCTGCAAGGAAAAAAAAAAAAAAATCCCTTGTCAGCTAAGACCTGGCACAAGCAAATAAATAAATATTTTTAAAAAAACAAACGCAAGGACTCTTGAAAGTTTGTTTTAGGTCTAAATGCTCTTTTCCAAAAATGTAAAAAACAAGCAAAGTAATTGTATAGAGAATTATACTTATTCACTGTTTCCCAAATAAAATCAAGTCAAATTATAGTAGGAAAAATTAACCTACCTTTTAGTGTATACTGTATTTTAATAATTGGTAAGCATTGATATGAAGAGAAAATTATTTCAAGGCATTTAAGAAGACGAATGTTGATTTAGAATAGGTTAAATTTATCTTGTTGACCATACCTTCCAACCAAGTTATTAACTGCTGCGTTAACATGAATAATAATTAATAGAAACCTATGTCAACTTTGTGGGAACTGTGATCGTAATGTCTTGGGTGTTTTGAAGTTGAGAGTCATACTTAGGCTTGGGCACTTCGGTCCTACTTTGGGAGCCTTATTTGCTTGTGTCTGAATGATGGAATGACTCAAAAGAGAGGACCTACTATTTTACCCTACTGCTCCTTCATCTTTACGTACTCAAGTTTCCTGATTGATCAAAGCATAATTTAAGTAGTGTTTCTCCCATCAAATCCTCATGATCTTGTGAGCTAGAAGTAATCTCTTCTTCCTCTGAATTCCCATAGTGCATTACTTTACACATTCTGCCTAGTTTGTGTCTTATCCCTGCTAGGCTGCTGCCGCCTTTTTTTCCGAGGTGTAATTGACATACAGCATATTACTTTCATGTTTACAGGATAATAATTTGATATTTGTATATATTGTGAAATGATCGTCAAAATAAGTCTAGTTAATATCCCTATACATAGTTAGAAAATAATTTATTTTTCTTGAGATAAGAACTTTTGGGATCCTACTAGATTTCTTAAGACTGCCAGTCCTACTAATTTCCTTGTTGTAGTCCCAGAGAGCATCTAATATGTATAGTAGGTATCCAATAAATAATTATTTAGTTAATTCTTATAGTAATACAGCCAAAATGGAGATTGCCAGTACTATAGTTAGCCTTTGACCATGCCCAATTGATAAAGCAAAGTTTGAATGGATTGCCCCCCTCCATAGCATACACCTCTCTGGTCAGAGGTTGTCTTTAATTTCTTTTTCCCTTTAATGTTGCCTTGATGTTAATTTTTACCTAAACTCTTATCCGTATGGTATGGAGGTGTTTTGAATTCTAGATGCCTGAGAAGTACCCTGAAGCCTATAAACATTGTTTCTAATAGAGTTACTGTTACTAGATATATTAAATATGGGTTTTCTAGTTAAACAGCATATATATATGTAGGTCTGAAGGTTTGGTCTGAGCAATCCTTTCTCTGGGTAGATTTTTGACTTCAAGTGTTTAAATTGTGCTGTGCTTAGTATTTCTACTGTGGCTTATTTTGTTTGTCAAAACATTGCAAAATTCTCGGATGGGGGAATCATACTTTGTTAGGACTGTGATTCTCAGCCTTTTTTTGGTGAGGAGGCCCTTTGTAAGTATTAAATTTATAATGTGCTTCCATTTATTAGTAATATTTCTCACTGCATAAAGTGATTTCTCTGTGGATCTTTTGAGAATTACTACTCTAGAGGATCTATGAATTTTCTGACATTAAATGTAAAATTTTTTAGGGAGTGTGTGTCCATTTTTAATCTGTTAAAATATTGCCAAATCCATAAAGGTAAAAATCCATTGCTTTGAAATGACAAAGGTTTTAATAAGATGCATTTCTTGGCAAGTTAATAGTGATGCTGCTTTACATTGTGAGTATATGTGGTATAAGTTGTATATAAGTGTTGTGGTATAAGTGCTTTGGCTTACAGTTTTATTATTCTCATTTGGTCCTCATAATAACTTGTGAGATTGTCAGATGATGCTCCATTTTCTAAGGGAGGAAACTGAGGCTGAGAGGTTGAAACATAACTTAAATCAGACAGATAGTAAATAAAACAAAAACTAGGATCCAGATCTTCTCACTTCCAGTCATTTAACTTTCCTGATATGTTAACTTGATTCTTTGCAAATTTAGAACACTATTTCTAATTCACATAGTCTTTGGGAAAAGAAGAAACCAATGTGAGATCATCTCAAATATAAGGAAATTCTTCATTTTCCTGATGAGACTATTAGGGAAACCTTTTTGGAGTATATAAACTTTTAGGACTGTAGCACAAATATTTAAAGTATTTAAAAATTTACTTACGTTCTTAAAGTATTTAATAATTTATTTAAATATACTGTTGCTTTTTAAATTGAAAAATAATTCATTTTTTTCTGTTCTTATCTTCATGAAACGATTTATCCAAATTCTTCACAGGCATCATTGTCACTAGGTGTGCTTTTTGAATTACGGTCTCCTAGAACTTTTACATACGATTTTTAATATTTAGCACTTCTTGAATCCATGTACCATATTGATACTTTTGGAAACTTTATTATGAGTCATAAAAACCCATTTGTATTACAGTAGAGCAGTTGATTTTAAAAGAAATATTTATTGGGAATTCCCTAGCAGTCCAGTGGCTGGGACTCTGGGCTTTCACTGCCAAGGGCCCAGGTTCAGTCCCTGGTTGGTGAACTATTTTAAGATCACACAAACCTCATAGTACAGAAAAAGAAAAAAAAATCATTACTGACATCCAACACATGAAATTGTGAGTTCTGATCCTTCGGATAATTTATAAATCAGATGGTCTTTTATTAGTACATGTAAAACTAGCACAGTTTGAGACTGAGGATAAAATCTACCCTACTCAATTCATTTAGATGTTCAACGTAAAGTGATTGAGAGAAAGTCTTTAATATGAAAGACTAGAAGAATTTGAATCTATACAACTCTTTTTTTTTTTTAAATAAATATTCCTTGTCTAAAAAATGCTTTTAGTGAGTAATTAGCCTCTAATTAAAATAAATAAATTTATATTAAAAATACTTTTAATGGATATATCATGCCTTAAATTTATCAATAATTTCTTAATGTCATTAACTGTTCATTCACTGTTCATATTTTCCCATTTGTCTTATAATTTTTTTGAACAGTAATTTGAATCAGGATTCAAATAAGATTATACAATGTGAATGGTTGACATGTCTCTTAAGTCTCTTTTAATCTATGGGTTTGCCCTCCATTCCTTTTTTTATTCACGGACTTCCCTGGTGGCTCAGATGGTAAAGTGTCTGTCTACAATGTGGGAGACCTGGGTTCGAGCCCTGGGTTGGGAAGATCCCCTGGAGAAGGAAATGGCAATCCACTCCAGTACTATTGCCTGGAAAATCCCATGGACAGAGGAGCCTGGTAGGCTACAGTCTATGGGATCGCAAAGAGTCAGACACGACTGGGCGACTTCACTTTCACTTTCCATTTCCCCTTTCCCAGTCCCTGGTAACCACTCATCTACTTTCTCTCTCTGAATTTGCTTATTCTGGATGTTTCATGAAAATAGAATCATGTGAGATGTTGCTTTTTGTATCTGGTTTCTTTCATTTAGTGTAATATTTTCAAAGTTCATCCATACTATAGCATATTCTTCATTCCTTTTTATAGCTGAATAATATGCCATTGTATGGATGTACCACATTCTGTTTATCCAATCATAAGTTGGTGGATATTTGGTTTTCACTGTTTATTTACTTATTTAAATACACAGATTTTTAGTTTTTTTGGCCCTGCCTTGTGACTTCCAGGATCTTAGTTCCCTGACCAGGGATTGAACATGGGTCATGGCAGTGAAAGTGCCAAATCCTAGCCACTGGACTGCTAGGGAATTCCCGGTTTTCACTTTTTATTATGTATTAGGTATTTTGAATAATGCTGCTATGAACATGTGTACAAATTTTTATGTGACATAGGTCTTTTATGAGGGCTCCTATTGGGACAGAAATCTTACTTTATTTGGATATATGTGTCAAATATGACACATACAAAGACATACCTGCTTATCACTCATAAACTAAAGCAGCAACTACCTTTTCTTTTTTCTTTTTCTGCCAGAAATATGCAGATGGTTGGAACATGAACCTTATATGATAAAAATTAATGTGAAAGCAAATTTTTGAGTATATTTGGTTTTATTCTTCTAAACAAGTCTAAGTCTCTTGACTGGTGATAATTTTAGATCAATTTCTTCTTCTTCAAGATTAAGGTATTACTGTGTGTGTACCAGGGCTTCCCTGGTAGCTCAGCTGGTGAAGAATCCGCCTACAATGCAGGAGCTGCTAAGTTACTTTAGTCGTGTCCTACTCTGTGCGACCCCGTAGACGGCAGCCCACTAGGCTCCTCTGTCCCTGGATTCTCCAGGCAAGAATACTGGAGTGGGTTGCCATTTCCTGCTCCAGTGCGTGAAAGTGAAAAATGAAAGTGAAGTTGCTCAGTGTCCCACTCTTTGCGACCCCATGGACTGTAGCCTACCAGGCTCCTCCATCCATGGGATTTTCCAGGCAAGAGTACCTGGAGTGGGTTGCCATGTCCTTCTCCAGGAGACCCCGGCTCGATTCCTGGGTCAGGAAGATCCCCTGGAGAAGGGATAGGCTACCCACTTCAGTATTCTTGGGCTTCCCTGGTGGCTCAGATGGTAAAGAATCTGCCTGCAGTGCAGGAGAGCTGGGTTCTATCCCTGGTCAGGAAGATCCCCTGAGGAGGGCATGGCAACCCACTCCAGTATTCTTGGCTGGAGAATCCCTGTGGACAGAGGAGCCTGGTGGGCTACAGTCCATGGGGTTGCAAAGAGTCGGACATGATTGAACGACTAAGCACACGTGTTGTACCAAGAATTATAGGAGTCCTTGCCCTTTTTTGAAGAAATCTTTATTTCACACTATTAAAGACATGAATGGGGACAATGTGGGGAATATAGTCTATAATTATGTAATATTTTTGTATGGTAACAGATGGTGACTAGGTTATCATGGTAAACATTTTAAAATGTATAGAAATACAGAATAACTATGTTGTATACCAAAAACCAACATAGTGTTGTAGGTCAGTTATACTTTAAAAATAGCCAATACAATATTATAAAGCAATTATCCTCCAATTAAAAATAAATAAATTTAATCTTATTGTTAAAAAAATAAACTCATAGAAAAGAGATCAGATTTGTGGTCACCAGTGGCAGCGACTGATGGGGGAGGGAGATTGGATGAAGGTAGTCAAAAAGATGCAAACTTCCAATTATAAGCTAAGTAAGTACTGGACATGCAGTGTACAATATGATCAATATAACTAACAGTGCTGTATCATATATATATGAAAGTTGTTAAAAGAATCACATCACAAGGGAAAAAAGTTTTTTTTTCTATTTCTTTTTGGCCATGCCAGGCGGCTTACAGGATCTTAGTTCCCTGAGTAGGGATCGAATTTGGGTCCTTTATAGTGAAAGTGCAGAGTTCTAACCAGTGGACCATGAGGGAATTCCGTTTTTTATATTTCTTTAATGTTCTACCTATATGAGATGACAGATGTTCACCAAACTTGTGATGTATATTAAGTCAAATCATTATGCTATACACCTTAAACTTTCAGTGCTGTATGTCGATTATATTTCAGTTAAACTGGAAGAAAAAAATAAAATTAAAGATGTGAAATCACCATATACACTTAAAATACCTTGTAAGTTTATATGTTAATTCTGCCTCAATAAAGCTGAATTTAAAAAAAATTCTATAGCAACAACAGCAACAAGATAATAAAGACATGGAGTGGAAGATTTCTTTTGAAAAGAATAGGTCATAACCTTATTGCATTTTTATTCTTTTTGGGGGATCTTTTACTCCCCTCAGTATATCTTCTTGCCTCTTGCCTGGGTGGTAACAGCAACCTCCCAAGTAGTGGTGATGGTGAATGATACATTTCTTAAGTACAAAACTATTTATTTATTTTTTAAAATTATAAGTGTTTTGGGGAAAGATGACTGTTCTGGGACTTTTAAGCGAGTTTATTTGCCACTTGTAAAGTAATCAGCTGTAATTTTTATACTCTATACTTTTCCATATGTCTAAAATATCATCTTATTTTTTAAATATAAGATACAAAAATATATTTTTATATTTTATAAATATAAAAATATATTTTAGACATACATGGGCTATTTTAGGAGCTTCCCTGGTATCTCAACTGGTAAAGAATCCACCTGTAATGCAGAAAATCCTGGTTCGATTCCGGGGTGGGGAAGATCCCCTGGAGAAGGGATAGGCTACCCACTCCAGTATTCTTGGGCTTCCCTGGTGGCTCAGAGAATAAAGAATCTGCCTGCAATGTGGGAGACACTCCAGTATTCTTGCCTAGAGAATTACCATGGACAGAGGAGCCTGGCGGACTGCAGTTCCTGGGGTCGCAAAGAATTGGGCACAACTGAGCAACTGAGCACACATGTTTTTAAAAGGATATAATTTACAAAGCAAGATTCTTCCTGAAAGTATTTATTTATGAAGTAGAACTACTTTTTTTTTTAACTTTTGAATTCTATACTACATAACTTTATGCCAGCATAATTAAGGTAAGTTTCAACATAGAATTGATAGACTCAGGAGCATAAAATTGTATTACTCTCTTAAATGTGTTTCTTTCTAAACTTGCAGTTGTTATTTGGGAAATAGAGCAGTTGATAGGATTTATTCTTGAGATTTCATGTGAGAAAATTTGCACAATGTTCATGGGAAAGAAATCAATCAGTAAAAATAAAGATCTGTTTGGTAGAGGAAAGTTATTTGTGCAAGATATAGATCAAACACTTTTTCACTATAAATTGTTTTTACCTAGCTGCTTGGACATAAGTGTGATGGTAATTATCTCCCAAATACCCTGATGACCTATTCTTGATGAATAAGGACATTATGTTCTCCTGTAATCACTGTAAAACTATATTGATGTTTTGAAACTAAAAGAATATCTACTCAAATTGACTAACTTGTTTTTTTTCCAGTTGCTCACCTGTAGAGGAAAGATTTCTATAAAACTGAGGAACCTGACCAATAGAATGTTAATATTTCAGAAGTCATATCCTAGTATTGAGGCTTCCAATATGTGTAAATAGTCTTTCTGTTACTTGTCCTTATAAACTTCTGGGTTCCTGCAATGAAGAGACTGTTAACACTATACTTAATTTTCTTACAACTCTGCTAATGACATTTGGTCATATCTTCCTTGGTGCTTTGTTTTGTTTAATGAAATGCCAGACTCTGAAAAAAAGGCTGTTGGTCTTGATCATTGCCCAGTGTCAAAACCTGTGTGAAACATTGAGCCACTTACTTTTTCATTTTACAGATTGTTTGTGTGACTGGAGGTAAGTTAGTGTGGGTTAATCAAAGAGCAGAAGATAAATTTAGACTCACTGGATTGGTTCCATGTTTTAGGTAAAAATGAAAGGAAAGTTTTGGGGCCTTGTATATCTATTCAGCCTGCCTGATCAGACCTCTGTAGGAATTTGTTTTTCCTTGAATAAGTTTAAGCTATTTATGGGTCTGCCAAAGCAGAGAGCAACCCAGTTTTGAGTCACAGGGGACCCATTAATAATGTGTGTAGACTTAGAAAAAATTATTTCTTTACTAAGTTTTTCTCTTGGTGTGTTATTGAAAAATAGGAGTAATAGCTTCATTTTCCTCTACTTCACCTTTATCTTTTGAATGACATTGTATAATTAAAAGAGCAATGAAGTAGAGTCTGAAAGTCAGCATTCTAGTAGTAGTTATATCACTAAATAACTGAGTGTGGCATTTTACGGATCTGAAGATGTTGAGAAAACACATGTAAAAAAATGATTAGTACTTATTTACATGTTCCTTGCAGGTGCTGTTGGCAGCAGCAGTCTGTACAAAAGCAGGAAAAGCTATTGTTTCTCGACAGTTTGTAGAGATGACTCGAACTCGGATTGAGGGCTTGTTAGCAGCTTTTCCAAAGCTCATGAACACTGGAAAACAACATACATTTGTGGAAACAGAGAGTGTCAGATATGTTTACCAGCCTATGGAGAAATTGTACATGGTACTGATCACTACCAAAAACAGCAACATCTTAGAAGATCTGGAGACCCTAAGGCTCTTCTCAAGAGTGGTAAGAGTCCTGTAATATTGTGTTAAGGTTTTTGGAGTTTAAGTTTTTTGTGTGAAACTATTTTTTTCCCCAAAGCATCTGATGCTTATCATTTTGTGTGTTCTATGCACCTAGTCCCCGTCCCAGCATCTTAGGTCACATCTCCTTTTACTGGATATACTGACTGTAAATATTACAAAGGAGAGTATGAAAATTGCTGTTTTGTTTCCCAGTTCCTTAGCGGTAACTATAACCTGCCCTTGTGGTTTGACACTTGTTTGGCCATATTTTTAGATAATATTCTTTCGATGAGATTTGTTGATGTAGCCACACACATACAAAGGCTTATGCCAAAGACTTGCTTAAAGAATAGTGGAAGGAGCTAGTAAAGCGATTCAGGCATATTGAAATATATGTATTTTATAGGATAAGAATTGGAAAGCATAACTGCTGATACATTCTAAATATTTCTTTTCCATTGTTCCTCATGATTAGATTCCTGAATATTGTCGAGCCTTAGAAGAGAATGAAATATCTGAGCACTGTTTTGATTTGATTTTTGCATTTGACGAAATTGTTGCCTTGGGATACCGGGAGAATGTTAACCTGGCACAGATCAGAACCTTCACAGAAATGGATTCCCATGAGGAGAAGGTGTTCAGAGCAGTCAGAGAGGTAAATAGGGTCTTCTTTGAGACTGCTGGTTTGTGTCTTTCTTTTAGGCTTCTCTGTCTGACTTTTCTTTCTTATTTACTAGTCTGGTCTGAATTCAAAGCTGCATCCAAGTATGTCTCTTTTCATAGACTCAAGAGCGTGAAGCCAAGGCTGAGATGCGGCGTAAAGCAAAAGAATTACAGCAGGCCCGAAGAGATGCAGAGAGACAGGGCAAAAAAGCACCAGGATTTGGGGGCTTTGGAAGCTCCACAGTGTCTGGAGGCAGCACAACTTCTATGATCACAGAGACCATCATTGAAACTGACAAACCAAAAGTGGCACCCGCACCAGCCAGGTATAATCTAGTGCAATCACCTAGAATACAGTTCTAGAATGGCAGATGACGGCTATATGTGTGTATCTCAGAGCAATATCTGATTTCTAGGCAAACTATTAAATAATGAGTGCCTTGATAAAGTAAGTTGTAATATTAAATTTGGCTGCATATTGATAATATGGGGATAAGGGAGAAATCTGATTGCGATGTTTTTCCTTTTGTGTGAAAGAGAGTTCTTCTACAAATTTTACCTTGAAGCTCAGTTTCCTATGAGAGTTGCCTTATATTGGAAGAAGAGTTATTTAACTGTTAAAGGGACACATGCTTTTATTTATTTATTTTTTTCTCTAGATTAGTCCCTTTATTTTTATCATTTTTATTTTTTATGTTAAAAATTTTCAAAAATTGTAAGAATAAATTAATCTGTATTCATAGTTGTTATTTTTCACAGAATCATTTGGCAAGAAATTACAGACATGATATCTCTTGACCTAAAAATACTTCAACATGTGTTTCCCAGGAATAATGCATTCTTTTAAATAACCATAATAAAATTATTCAATTTGGGACATTTATCACTGATACGATAGCATTATCTTATATAACATAATCATTCAAATTTCTTGAATTGTGTTATCTATGTCCTTTAATGCTTTTTATTTTTATCCAAGGTCGCTTGTTGCATTTATTTTCCAAATTTTTTTAGTCTTCTTTAATTAAGAACAATTTTTCGGACTGAATTTTACCCTTACTATGTTGATCTTTTGGAAGAATAGAGGTCAGTTGGTTTGTAGTGCTTGCATGCATGCTCAGTCACTCAGCTGTGTCAGACTCTTTGTGACCCTACGGACTGTAGCCATTGGTTTGTAGATTATTCTTTTGTTTTAATTTGCCAACTATCTCATCATGATTAGATTCACGTTAACGCCTTTCTTTTTAAATTCTCTTCTTCCAAGTTTTAAATTTTATATGTGAAATGTTTCTAACAATGAGTCGTCTCAATGCCTTATTGAGTTATATAGAAATCCAAATCTGCTGTAGATGTCTAATTTAAAAAGTGTGAGTAGTTTTTGGTTACTTGAACTATTCTTGTTGACATGCTAGTTTTAGAGAATAAAGAGGAGTAACATGAATTTTTTTTCTGCAAGTATGGATCAAGTTGCTTCAATTATGTCCGACTCTTGGTGACCCTAAGGACTATAGCCTGCCAGGCTCCTCTGTCCATGGGATTCTCCAGGCAAGAATACTGGAGTGGGTTGCCATTTCCTTCTCCAGGGGGACACATACTTTTAATCTAGTGTTCATAAATGGATTTCAGGGAGAATCTAAACTACCTAAAGTTATATGAAAAAGTTTGTTTGTACATAAGTATATTTATCTGGATAGAAGGAACAAAATTTTCCTCAGATCATACATGCTTATCAAAGTATACCTTTGGTCTTTGGGTACTTGAAGCTTATGTGGTTCTTTTGTTTGTTTGTTTTCGGTCATGCCCCTATAGCATGCAAGATCTTAGTTCCCCAACCAGGGAGTGAACCTGTGAACCTGTGCCCTGCAGTGGAAGCATGGAATCCTAACTACTGGGCCAACAGAGAATCTCTGAACCTTACATGTTAATAGTGATCCAGCTGCCAGTTCAAACAAGAAATAGTTTAGTGGTCCACTAAACACTAGGAAACTTTAGTTTATCCCTTGAGGTATTCACATTTCTCTTAAAGAACAGTTTTAGGGAAAGCTTTAGTGATAGGGAATTATTAATTAGTTTTTAACTTTTTAAATCATGTGTGTATTTTTTTTATTTTTGCATTCTTCCACTTAGACCTTCAGGCCCTAGCAAGGCTCTGAAACTAGGAGCCAAAGGAAAGGAAGTAGATAACTTCGTTGACAAATTGAAATCTGAAGGTGAAAATATCATATCCTCCAATATGGGCAAGCGTACCTCTGAAGCAACCAAAGTGCATGCTCCACCCATTAATATGGAGAGGTAAGTGGTAACTTGTTAAGTAGGAACAGACCACATGGTGTTAAAAATTTTTTTATCTCAATACTTTATAAATTCTTTTTGTGTTTTTTAATTTTTCCAGATTTAAAAGACTTAAGAGTATATTCTAAACAGCAGGGTTCTACTGTATATTATCACACAGGGAACTACATTCAATATCCTGTGATAAACCATAATGGAAAGGAATATGAAAAAAATAAATATGTATAACTGAGTCACTTTGCTGTACAGTAGACATTAAACACAACATTGTAAATCAGCTACACTTCAGTAAAATTTTAGGTATGAACATGAGATATTCCCCCTCTGCCCTCTTCGAACCATGATTGGGGACTCTTAGCCTTCTGTTTTCTGTTTAGAACTTAACCTTTCTACCAACTCTGTGGTGGTTAAATTAAACAAAAAATAACTTTTCTTCATGCTTAGTTTATACTTTGTCTCTTAAAATGGACTTGAATTGGAGTACTAGAACAGTGATTCGCTCTGTACTATATTTTGGCATGTCTTTCTCTAATTAGGACAAAAATTATAAATATCTTTAGTAGCAAAATGTGTTATTTTTGCTTTTTAAGTATTTAAAGCCAGTATAGAATATTTTGATTTGTCTCTTATCGCTGGACTATGGTACTGGTTGGTAACATTTTTAAGTGGTAGTTATCAAGTTCACACTTTCATGACTCAGATTTCTTGTCTTGAAGCCCAGACTTTCTACTGTTATAAATGATTTTGAGGTCAGGTGAAAGATGAGTCTGGGAGGATACCTCTATCAGGTGTGCTTCAAAGAGGAGTATTTTGTGTGTCTTATTTTATATGAAATGAACAGGGTTTTGTTGGGATAAATCTTTCAAATCACTGAAGTTCCTGTGTTATTCCTAGTGGTTGCTCTGAGGGAGACAGGTTTGACACTATTTTAATAAGATGTTGGAGACTATCATGTACTAGAGAGCTTGAAACTCTTTTCTGAATGTTGGAATACTTCTTGAGCATGGAGCAAATGCTTATGAAGGTACATGACACCATGCATTGTCTTTAGATACATCTCTCTGTGGTCTTGAGTCTCATGCTTTTGTTTCTGGGAAGACTTAGAGGTTGGAACAGAATAAAGTAGGACGCCAGCATACTTTTTTAAACCACTGAAGTTCACCCAGTTAAAACCTGTTTTAGTGAGGAATATGGATAGATTGTACTTAATAATGGCCCATAGCAGCAGTACCTTTTACTTTACTTATTTTAAAAACTAGATTATACATTTATGTAGTTGTTCAAAAGTCAAAAGGTTCAAAGGATGTTACACTAAAACTTCTTCCTACCCAGCCATTTGAGGTTCTCTCTTCAGATACAACTAGCACTAACTAGTTTTTGTGTGTATCTTCCAAGAGAGATAATATATGTATAGATGAATAAAAATATGGTATAATTTCTGTTTTTCTCTTGTTATACATAAGCGGTGGTGTACTTGACACATTTTCCACTTGCTTTTTTTCACTGCAGTTCAGTCGCTCAGTCGTATCCAATTCTTTGTGACCCCATGGACTGCAGCCCGCCAGGGCTCACTGTCTATCACCAACTCCCGGAATTTACTCAGACTCATATCCATTGAGTCAGTAATGCCATCCAACCATCTCATCCTCTGTTGTCCACTTCTCCTCCTGCTTTCAATCTTTCCCAGCATCAGGGTCTTTTCAAATGAGTCACTTCTTCACATCAGGTGGCCTAAGTATTGGAGTTTCAGCTTCAGCATCAGTCCTTTCAGTGAATATTCAGGGCTGATTTCCTTTAGGATTGACTGGTTGGATCTCTTTGCAGTCCAAGGGACTCTCAAGAGTCTTCTCCAACACCACAGTTCAAATGCATCAATTCTTCAGTGCTCAGCTTTCTTTATAGTCCAACTCTCACATCCATACATGACTACTGGAAAAACCATAGCTTTGACTAGACAGACCTTTTCAGCAAAGTTACGTCTCTTTTTAATACGCTGTCTAGGTTGGTCCTAACTTTCCTTCTAAGGAGTAAGCGTCTTTTAATTTCATGGCTGCAGTCACCATCTGCAGTGATCTTGGAGCCCAAAAAATTAAAGTCTGTCACTGTTTCCATCGTTTACCCATCTATGTGCCATGAAATGATGGGACCGGATGCCATGATCTTAGTTTTCTGAACGTTGAGTTTTAAGCCAGCTTTTTCACTCTCCTCTTTCACTTTCATCTAGAGGCTCTTTAGTTCTTCTTCACTTTCTGCCATAAGGGTCGTGTCATCTGCATATCTGAGGTTATTGATATTTCTCCTGGCAATCTTGATTTCACCTTGTGCTTCATCCAACCCAGAGTCTCTCATGATGTACTTACTCTGCATAAAAGTTAAATAAGCAGGGTGACAATATCCAGACTTGACGTACTCCTTTCCCTGTTTGTAACCAGTTTGTTGTATGATGTCCAGTTCTAACTGTTGCTTCTTGACCTACATACAGATTTCTCAGGAGGCAGGTAAAGTGGTCTGGTATTCCCATCTTTTGAAGAATTTTCCAGTTTGTTGTGATCTACACAGTCAAAGGCTTTGGCATAATCAATAAAGCAGAAGTAGATTGTTTCTGGTATTCTCTTGCCTTTTCTATGATCCAACGGATGTTGGCAATTTGATCTCTGGTTCCTTTGCCTTTTCTAAATCCAGCTTGAATATCTGGAAGTTCATGCTTCACATACTGTGGAAGCCTGGGTTGGAGAATTTTGAGCATTACTTCGCTAGTGTGTGAGATGAGTGCAGTTGTGTGATAGTTTGAACATTCTTTGGCATTGCCTTTCTTTGGAACTGAAATGAAAACTGACCTTTTCCAGTCCTGTGGCCACTGCTGAGTTTTCCAAATTTGCTGGCATATTGAGTGCAGCACTTTCACAGCATCATCTTTTAGGATTTGAAATAGCTCAGCTGGAATTCCATCACCTCCACTAGCTTTGCTTATAGTGATGCATCCTAAGACCCACTTGACTTCACATTCCAGGATGTCTGGCTCTAGGTGAGTGATCATACCATCGTGGTTATCTGGGTCATGAAGATCTTTTTTGTACAGTTCTTCTGTGTATCCTTGCCACCTCTTCTTAATATCTTCTGCTTCTGTTAGGTCCATACCATTTCTGTCCTTTATTTTGCCCATTTTTGCATGAAATGTTCCCTTGGTACCTCTAATTTTCTTGAAGAGATCTCTAGTCTTTCCCATTCTGTTGTTTTCCTCTGTTCCTTTGTACTGATCACAGAGGAAGGCTTTCCTAACTCTCCTTGCTATTCTTTGGAACTCTGCATTCAAATGGGTACAGCTTTGCTTTTCTCTTTTGCCTTTAGCTTTTCTTCTTTTCACAGCTATTTGTAAGGCCTCCTCAGACAACCATTTTGCCTTTTTGAATTTCTTTTTCTTGGGGATGGTCTTGATCCCTGCCTCCTGTACAGTGTCATGAACCTCCTTCTATAATTCTTCAGGCACTCTGTCTATCGCATCTAATCCCTTGAATCTATTTGTTACTTCCACTGTATAATCATAAGGGATTTGATTTAGGTCATACCTGAATGGTCTAGTAGTTTCCCCTACTTTCTTCAATTTAAGTATGAATTTGGCAATAAGGAGTTCATGATTGGAGCCACAGTCAGCTGCCAGTCTTGTTTTTGCTAACTGTATAAAGCTTCTCCATCTTTGGCTGCAAAGAATATAATCAGTCTGATTTTGGTATTGACTATCTGGTGATGTCCATGTGTAGATCTTCTTTTGTGTTGTCGGAAGAGAGAGTGCTATGACCAGTGTGTTCTCGTCACAAAACTCTGTTAGCCTTTGCCCTGCTTCATTTTATACTCCAAGGACAAATTTGCCAGTTACTCCAGCTTTCTCTTGACTTCCTTCTTTTGCATTCCAATCCCCTATGATGAAAAGGACATCTTTTTTGGGTGTTATAAGGAAATTTTTTTCTGTAATTAAGTGAAAAATCAATTGATGACTGGGAGAAACATCAATAACAGATACGCAGATGACACCACCCTTATGCAGAAAGCAAAGAAGAACTAAAGAGCCTCTTGATGAAAGTGAAAGAGGAGAGTGGCTTAAAACACAACATTCAAAAAACCAAGATCATGGCATCTGGTCTCATCACTTAATGGCACATAGATGGGTAAATGATGGAAACAGTGACAGACTTTAATTTTGGGGGCTTCAAGATCACTGCAGATGGTGACTGCAGCCATGAAATGAAAGACGCTTGCTCCTTGGAAGAAAAGCTATGACCAACCTAGACAGCATATTAAAAAGCAGAGACATTACTTTGCCGACAAAGGTTCGTCTAGTCAACGCTATGGTTTTTCCAGTGGTCATGTATGGATGTGAGAACTGGACTGTGAAGAAGGCTGAGTGCTGAAGAATTGATGCTTTTCAACTGTGGTGTTGGAGAAGACTCTTGAGAGTCCCTTGGACTGCAAGGAGATCCAACCAGTCCATCCTAAAGGAGATCAGTCCTGGGTGTTCATTGGAAGGACTGATGCTGAAGCTTAAACTCCAATACTTAGGCCACCTGATGTGAAGAAGTGACTCATTTGAAAAGACCCTGATGATGGGAAAGATTGAAAGCAGGAGGAGAAGTGGACAACAGAGGATGAGATGGTTGTATGGCGTCACCGACTTAATGGACATGAGTTTGAGCAAGCTCCAGGTGTTGGTGTTGGACAGGGAAGCCTGGCGTGCTGCAGTCCATGGAATTGCAAAGAGTTGGACATGACTGAGCAACTGAACTGAACAGATAAATTTATGAAGTTAATAACAGAGCTGTGGTTATGTGAGAGAATATTGTATTCTCACAAAGTACATTCTGAAAAATGTTTAGGGGTAAGGGACCATGATGTATATGATCTGCATGTAGATAATTCAGGAGAAAAAGTAAAATATAGTTACATAGAGATGCAAATGATCAAACAAATGGGATAAAATATTAGCAATAGATAAAAAAGGGTATACCTATATTCCTGTTACCATTTTAATTTTTTTTTTTTTTTTTTTTTTCTTTTTTGGCCACACCATGCAACGTGTGAAAACTTAGTTCCCTGACCAGGGATTGAACCCACTCCCTGTGGGTGCAGCGTCTTAACCACTGGACCACCAGAAAAGTCCCTGATTTTTTAATTCTTGACATTATTTTCAAATAAAAAACTTTGTCGGTTGTTCCTCTTTTTCTTGTAATTGCTCAGTATTCATTTTGTCGACATACTTTTATGTATTTAAGTCGTCCTCCTAGTGATGGACATTTGTTTCTAAACTTTTGCTATTGCAAACAGTTTTTCAGTGAATAACATACATTGTTTTGCACAGGTGCAGACTTATCTGTACAATGAAGAATCGCTAAACCTAAGGATATAATGCTTTATTTTATTTTCTATAGTGATAAAGTATTCTTTTCCTTTTTTAAAAAATTGAAATGTAGTTGATTTACAGTGTTGTATTCATTTCTTTTGTACAGCAGAGTGACTCAGTTATGCATATATAGATATAGGAATTCTTTTCTATTATGGTTTATCCTGGGAGATTGGATATAGTTCCCTGTGCTATACAGCAGGACCTTGCTTTTTATCCATTCTAAATGTAATAGTTTGGCGTACAGCAACAAAGACCCAAAGCAATCAAAAATAAATTTTTAACAAAATGTAATAGTTTGTATAATGCTATAAATTTTGATACATATGGCAGCAACATCTTAAAATAAGTTGCTGATGGCTAATCAACATTAAGCCCCAGAGAAAAGGAATTCTGATTTTTACCTTTCTGAACAAATTTATTTTTCTTTCTCTACAGTGTGCACATGAAGATTGAGGAAAAGATCACATTAACCTGTGGCCGAGATGGAGGATTACAGAACATGGAGCTGCACGGCATGATCATGCTTAGGATCTCAGATGATAAATTTGGCCGAATTCGTCTTCATGTGGAAAATGAAGACAAGAAAGGAGTACAGCTACAGGTGCATAGAGGCTTTTAATAAGGGATTATTAAGGTTTTTGTCTACTTAGCACAGTCTTGTTCAGCTGGAGTTCCTGTATGAACCATAGAACACAGATGATTATTTATTTTATGTAACTAGTACCATTCTAAATGCATAGGAAAAAAGTTAATCTGTTATCTACAGTGGATGCCTTGAGTCAGTAAATGCCTTCCCAGGCCAGTTGTGAGTGATTGACAGCAGCTGTATTAGTATGGCCTTTTAATATTGAAATTGAGTGAAAGGTCATCTTGAAATCTAATAAATGACTTCATACTCACTAACAGAGGTACAAAGAGATGCTTTTCTGTTACTATTATGCAAAAGTAAATTCATTTAGGATTTTGCTTGAAGTATAGTTAAAGAAACAACAAGGTTTAAAACTTAATGGGCAGGTGTTTTATTGAAACAAATTATGACACTGCGCATTTCTGCTACTCTATAAACTGCCAGTGCTTGTTTTGTTAGCTGAAGGGTAGTATCTAATGGTATATTCAAAATGTACATAGAATTCTTAAAAATAAGTATGTTCCACCTATGTGGCTTCTTTCTAAGAAACCTTTATAACAGTTGTTCTTGTTACATTTTATTTACTTATTTTCAAAAATTTTATTTATTGATGGTTTGGCTGAGTCTTTGTTGCTGCATAGGCTGCTCTCTAGCTATGGTGTGCAGGCTTCTCATTGCAGTGGCTTCTTTTGTTTCAGAGTATAGGCTCTAGGTCCACGAGCTTCAGTAGTTGAGGCTTCCAGGCTCTAGGAAATAGCCTCAATAGTTTTGGTGCACAGGCTCAATAGTTGTAGCTCACGGACTTAGTTGCTTCGTGGCATGTGGGATCTTCCCGAATCAGGGATTGGTCACCTGCATTGGCAGGTGGATTCTTTACCATTGAGCCACAGAAGTCCTGTCTTATTTTATTTTTAAAAATTTTTGGCCGCGCTGTGTGGAGTATGGGATCTTAGTTCCCTGACCAGGTATCAAACCCACCTCCTCTCCATTAGAAGTGTGGAGTCTTAACCACTGGTCCACCAAGGAAGATTGTTATATTTTATTTAGATAGTTGATCTTACATCTCTTGTCACAAGAACAAAGCCTTTTCAGAGAAGAAGATGATTTTGTCTGCTTTTTTCCCTCCTTCATAGTTCAGTTCATTTCAGCTCAGTCGTGTTCAACTCTTTGCGACCCCATGCACTGCGGCATGCCAGGCTTCCCTGTCCATCACCAACTCCCGGAACTTGACAAACTCATGTCCATCAAGTCAGTGATGCCATCCAACCATCTCATCCTCTTTCATCCACTTCTCCTGCCTTCAGTCTTTCCCAGCATCATGGTCTTTTCAAATGAGTCACTTCTTCGCATCAGGTGGCCAAAGTATTGGAGTTTCAGCATCAGTCCTTCCAATGAATATTCAGGACTGATTTCCTTTAGGAATGACTGGTTGGATCTCATTGCAGTCCAAGAGACTCTCAAGAGTCTTTTCCAACACCACAGTTGAAAAGCATAACCAACACACAATTGTCTTTTGGAAGTAGTGCTTATATTATTTGACAGTAGCATTGCTGGCTTGTAAAGTGTATGTAGTCAATCAATCCAAAAGTTTCTTCTTTTTCCTTTTTTCCCCTAATATGACTTCTTTAAAAAAGATTGGTCCATCTTATTTGGCCTGAGTTTGAGCAACTTTAGCTCTCTACACAAAATTGCAAGTAAACTTTGCACAGAGCTTTTCCCTCTCCTTCGTTAGTGTAAGGTGAGGACTACTGTGTGACAAAGACAGCGGATCAACCTCTGACCCTGCTCTTCTATTCGGCAAGCTTGGCCTCACCATGAGGCTGCTCCACCTAAAGTATTTTTGTAAAGGACTTGGCTGATGGTCTTTTAACTTTTTCAGTTACAAAATTACTAACTTGTTACTTACAAACAAAATGGTTTAGAGTAAAAATTACTTTATTGCTATTTTTAAATGTCTTAAATCTTGAAAAGTCTTTCAGGGACCTCCCTGGTGGTTCAGTAGTTAAGATTCCACCTTCCAATGCAGGGGATGTGGGTTTGATCCCTGGTAGGGGAACTAAGATCCCATATGCTGTGGGGTTGCTAAGCCTGCTCACCGCAATGAAGACCCGGTGCAGTCAAAATTTTTTAAAACACAGTCTTTGAAGAAGGGAAATCTTCTTCAAAATCAAAAATAATTGGAATTTTTTAGGCACCCTATTTTAGATGTTTAGATTATGGGCCATGTAAGACCAAAAGGAATTTATTTCCTGTCTTGTCATGTCTGAACCTCAGAAATTTTCTTTCCTTTCTCATTTCAGACCCATCCAAATGTGGATAAAAAACTTTTCACTGCAGAATCTCTAATTGGTTTGAAGAATCCAGAGAAGTCATTTCCAGTCAACAGTGATGTAGGGGTGCTGAAGTGGAGACTACAGACCACAGAGGAATCTTTTATTCCACTGACAAGTAAGTGCCTCTGGCCAGTCCTACTAAGCTAGTCTGCGCTGAGAATTAGAAATAGCCCTGACTTGTGCACTCTTATCCTTATTGCCGTAATTCTTTTTGACAAAATGACCTTTTAAAATGGACTGTATTTTAATGATTAGATTTAATTTTTAATATCTTTAATTTTGAAACCATTGTTTCCAATAGTTTACATTAGAATGTTTTAAGGCTTGCTGGTATCAGTTTTGATTTGCAGTCTTAACTTTGCTTCATTCTTTTCCTAATGTTTAGTATACTTGCTTTGCTTTTGTCTTCAGTTAATTGCTGGCCCTCAGAAAGTGGAAATGGTTGTGATGTCAACATAGAATATGAGCTACAAGAAGATAATTTAGAACTGAATGATGTGGTTATCACCATTCCACTCCCGTAAGTTCCCCACATAATCACTTTTTCTATAGTGAGCTTATAGAACTAGTCTTTCAGAACTCAGTTTTGGAGGCAACACTTAGCTGACTGTCCATGCTAAGATATATAAGATACAAAGGCCAGTTGTGAAAGAAGCCTGGTACAAAAGACTGCATACTAACTGTATGATTCCATGTATAAGACATTCTGAAAAGGTAATACTCTTGGTAGAGAAATCAGGCATTTGACTGCAGAGGAGCACAAGGAAACTTTGGAGATGATGGAAATATTCTGTGACTTGATTGTAATGTGCTTACAAGATACATTTGTCAAAGTGTATACAACTGTATACTTTTGAAGGAGTGCATATTACTGACTTTAAAGCCAAACATACAAAGCTGGTTGTAGTTCTAAAGCTGTGTTTTCAGATGTTGGTCTTCAGTTTGTTCCTGTAGTAATGAAGGTTTCCAGAAGGAGGAGCCAGTTCTCTGTTTTGTTTTGCAACTCTTGAAGAAATTGAGTCTGTCAGACTGAATTCTTTTTTCACCTTCTTTGCTAAGTTACCAGCTAAAGATGAGAGTATGATTTCAGGGTACTATTCTTGGTGAAACAAGATATTTGCATTAGTTTCAGGAAGTTTTCTAACAACTTCATTGAGGTATGGTTGACATGCAATAAACTACATATGTTTAAATTGTACAATTGGATAAGTTTTGACCTATATGCACCTGTGAAACCATGATCACAATTAAAATAACAAAAAATCCATCACCCCCAGAAGTTTAGTTCCAGTAAGTTTTGATGTATGCTTAAATGGCATACTTTCTAGGATCACCTAGAAATACTCGACTTTATCTCCTCACTAGCATTTCTAGTGACTGAACTATTATTATTTCACCATTGAATCCCTGCTCCTCTCCTCTGCCTTTCAGCATCCCCATGATTAAGTACAGGGCTTAATAATGAATAAGTAGTAAGTATATTCTTAGTATGTTTTTACTATTAAATTGCTCAGTTATTATTATAGAGAAAATGGTTCTAATTTAATATGCAGGTTTATTCAAATTAATTTTAAATTAATTTGAATTAAAATTAAATTAATTTGTAGTTTGATTCAGGTCTTGACATGGCCAGGTCTGGTTTTAGTCATTCTTATTTCCATTTTTTAAAACATGAGTTATTACCAGTGTCCCCTTTAATGGGCTAATCATCTTAATTCTTCACAGCTTGCTTGTTATTTCAGAACAGTAGATGTCTGCCTTGAACCGTCCTGAGACTTGGGCGTTGGTGACAGGTGTGGGTTTTATTTTGTCAAGATTTATTTTGCAAGACTATTTTTAGGATGCCACAAGTTTTGGGCCTCTCCATCTACCCTATAATTGTGGTTATGGTGGTTTCCTGTGTCTTAGTTCAATTTTGCAACAGTCTCCAGAAGAGACCCTTGGACAGCACTTTACCCTTTTGTCTAGAACTGATCAAATTAGAGCTCAGAACCAGAATGGGAACAAGGGCAAAGGGAAGAAACATATATACACCTGGGACCATAAAAGAGTTAATTGTGTTATCTCACTCTTTATCAAAGTTTTTCTGGTCTCCCTTATTTATGGAGCCCCTAATGCAAACATTGGATGTCACTGGTGAATTAAAAGGTGGTAAATTTAGAATGTGTAGGAGTAGGTGACACTGCCTGTCAGCCATGTGTGGGGGTGTGAAATACATCCTAACTAGCCCTGGTTCTCCTGCAGATTTAGGACAACTGTGTATCTCTCTTTCCCATCATGCTAACGTTTTGCCCAGGGGCAGTTGTTCTTTCACTTACCAAATAAAAGTTCATTTCCTGGATTGTAAATCAAATAAACCCACTGGCATCAACTACAGTAAGTTTGAAACATTCTGAAATCTTTTGAAAACATTCTCAGAGGTCCAAATTCATTTCCATTCTAAATAACCATAGGCATTTTAAGTTCTCCCCCACTGTTACTATCAACCTGTTTTTCTCCTCATTGGCATCTATAAAGAGAACAACACTGTGTTAAAATTCCTTCTTGACAGTGCAGCAAACCATCAGTGCAGGATTTTTTGAAATATATCCCACTTCACACATTTGTCAGTCTCAGTCCCCTGCCAGCTCCAGATCTAGTCCATAAGTTGGAACAGCTCATGACTGTGTGCCAGTTACTTACGGTTGTATATATCTGTACCTACGGAAGGGATGACTGAAACCCTTAACCAGTGTAAGGGTCCTTGAGGTTATTAAGGAGTCTAATTTTTTCTAGGACTGTATAAAAGCAGGAAGAATTTGAGAAGCATAATCAAATTTGGGGCTGGTTTTCCTCGGCAGAGTTTTTCTAACTCTGGACAGCTGACTTGACACGGGTGTTTCTTGTGGCAGATCTGGTGTTGGCGCTCCAGTGATTGGTGAGATTGATGGCGAGTATCGACATGACAGTCGACGAAATACCTTGGAGTGGTGCCTGCCAGTGATTGATGCCAAAAATAAGAGTGGCAGCCTTGAGTTCAGCATTGCTGGGCAGCCCAATGACTTCTTCCCTGTTCAAGTCTCCTTCATCTCCAAAAAAAACTACTGTAACATACAGGTATTCCCTTTTAATAGAAATCTTACACGGGGAAGGTGTTAGAACAGATGTTTAATAGGCAACATGACTTCATAGAGCAGAAAATCAGAAAAAACGATGTCCTCCATGGATTCCATTGCTGTCTCATTGTATTGCGTGCATGCTCAGTTGCTTCAGTCATGCTCGACTCTTTGCAGCCCTTTGGACTGTAGCCCACCAGGCTCTTCTGTCCATGGGATTCTCCAGGCAAGAATACTGGCGTGGGTTGCTGTGCCCTCCACGGGATCTTCGTGACCCAGGGATCAAACCCTAGTCTCCTGCATTACAGGCAGATTCTTTAATGCTGAGCCACAGTCTTGGTCAAATTCTTCACTTGCTTTATTTCAGTTTTTTTCTCTAGATCAGATAAAGAAATTGAATGTGATTATATATAAAAGTGTTATGGGTTGTGCAGGAATCATATCTCTTAGTTGCCGGTGTGTTCAATAATCTCATGTATCTTAGAATCCGTTTACCAAAGCATTTAGCACATGACTTAGTAATCCCTTTTGTAGTATTGTCACTTGATTTGAACCCAAAGACTACTTCCCATCATTAATATGGATTTATAAACCATTTCTGCTGTAAACTTTGTCCTTTAGGTAGACAAAACAGTGGAAATTTGTGAACTGTTCCTTATTTATTTGTTTAGGCTGCACCACATGGCTTGCAGGATCTTAGTTTCTCAACCAGGGATTGAACCCAGGCCCATGGCAGTGAAAGTGCCAAATCCTAACCACAGGACTGCCAGGAAATTCCCTGTAGACTGTTTAGGTCATTATTTTTAACTCCTTGTTTTTCTAGTTTTTGAAATTGCATTACAAGCACTGAGTTTATATTGTCATCTTCCCCTCTGACTTGTTGATTTGCACTCTTACCTTTCCAGATGGTCTCTGTCTCTCCTTTTAAGTGCTTGGAAAGTTATAATTTCCTCTCTCAGTTTTCTCTCTCCCCTGCCCCCACTCAGTTATTGGCTCAGCCCCATCAGTATTGGAGCACATTGTTGAACTCGAGACATTTTCCTGTTAGGGACCATTTGAAGAACAGGAGAGTATAAATTGCTCTATCAGAATTTCATTAGAAAATGTGAGTCAGTGGTTCAAGTTTTATGTTGGTGCCATTACAGGCACCATTGTTACAGGTAATTCATTAAACTGGATGTTTATTATTATTAATAAAAAGAAATCTCATTAGAACAACCCAGCCATATCTGGAAAATAAGTATGATAGAGTAGCTTAGAGAGACTTTGAGAGAACTTTTAACAAGTAATGTTGAGTTGTTAGAATACTGCCTTTTGGGTCAAAATGTTAATTGGTCATCCTTATAGAATGTCTGTGACCTAATGGGTTTTATAGGGCAGGGCCTGGGCAGTGGCCGCTTACTCTGGACCTTTTACTTAATACCATTCTACGTGTCATCCCAAGAGTTGTCTTTTCTGTCAAAGAACAGATTAATCATGTTGATGGGGAAGAGTGATGCTGTGAGCTACAGTTGTGAATTGAACTTTTTTAGTATTTCTGAGTTAAACTTTTAATACTGCTTTGGTGAATTTGGTCTGTTCTGTCCTGAGAATTTAGCCAGCACCTTGAAGACCCGCTGTTCTGCTTTACCTTACTCCTTGTTTGTTTTCCTAGGTTACCAAAGTGACCCAGGTAGATGGAAACAGCCCTGTAAGGTTTTCCACAGAGACCACTTTCCTAGTGGATAAGTATGAAATTCTGTAATACCAAGAAGAAGGAACCGAAAAGGAAAATTTTCAAATAAAGAAGAAGCCAACAGTGGCTGAAGAGTTTTTTACCCACAAGCCATTGGAGACCCTTTTTTTTCAAACACAGTGCACGATTCTCTGAGCGCAAGGACCCTCAACTCACCCTCAGTGTTTCAGTGTCACAGAGACGTTCTTTGGCAAACCAATGACACACCATAAAGGGAAAGGCTGCTGATTTCTTTGGCAGATTTAGTGGCCAGCTGGAAAGCAAGCTCTCCAGAGAATGCCCCCAGTTAAACATTCTCTCCCTTTGCCTAAGTTGTTCTTTTATTTGAATCCTTAAATATATTATATTTCATACTTTGTTTTTAAAAAGTATTCTCTGTGGAAGATTTTAATCTTTCACACTTCTTTACCTTCAGTTTTTTTCTTTTGTATATCCAATCAAGCCCTGGGATCATCTGCAAATAGGCATTATATTTGGCACTCCCATAACAGGTTGATCTAATCCAGCCTTGATTTGTGGACTATACAAGTAAACTGCTTGAGAAGTATGAGGTCTACACATTAAAAGATAAGGTTGTCTTATGTCGTTTTCCTATATCTATTCATCCCTCCATTCCTTTGCCAAGCTGTTTTCCTTTCAGGCTTGTTGCTCTGCTTTAGAACACTACTGTGAATCCTATTGTGTAAAGACAGCTGAGAAGCAGCCTTCAGATGGCATAGCCCCCCCAGCTTCAAGGTGTCCGGGAGGAGAAGGGTCATGTCCAGTTAGGGATTTCACACCCACAGGTAATCATGTTTGCTGCTGGTGCCACCCAGCCTTCCATTCTCCACATTTTGGGTACTTCAGCTACTACATGATAGCTCATGGTCTTTGTAATCCATTCACATTCCTGAGATTGACCACCTCCCTCTTCCTGAATGTTCTCTAAATGTCATCAGTTTTTTCCTTTCCATCTGAAATAAGGTTATGATTTTGGAGGCTGAACCCTCAGAGAGTCTTTGTGCCAATCCCGTGGGCCCTAAACTGTCAAGGAGACTCCAGTCTCACCACCAGGTCTTTAGCCTCTCAAGATGCAGCTGATTATATTGCTATATAGGAATTGCTGATAATACTCCTTTCTAGCTGCCTCAACATTTTTTCCAGCAGCCTATCCTTCCCATCTCTGAAACCCTTCCTCTTTCTCCCCTACGTCTTTTCTGTTGAGTGTCATCGTGTAGTGGTTGTTTCTCAGCGCCCCCCTCATCCATTATTTCTTCAGTGGAGAAGACTGCATCAGCCAGCCTAGCGTTGGCTTTTAATTTGCACTGGGGATTGGTAGAGTTGTTGCCAGGCTGCAGCCACAGGCGGAGGAAGAGACAGATGACAGGAGACGACCTCCTGCACTTTTAGCTGGTTGGAGACTACCACTCCCACTCTGAACAACATTTGGCCTTCCCTGCAAAGAGTGTCCTGTACTTCAAGCAAAGCAGCCACACACAAATGGCCATGGATGGAATTGTTTGCCAAAGAAATTTCTGGCCTTTCCCTTCCCCTTAATCGCATCAGGGAAGAATCCTTATCTCTAGCTTGGTTTCCACATAAGGTTTTTTGAGGAAGGGGACTGGGACAAGAAATCTGTCATGTAGTTACGTAGACAAGGAATCTTATTAATTCAGTTTTGTTGGAGAGTTGCTTGTCCATATGATTTTTTAAAAGTGAGATTTAGTTTCACAAAAACTTTTTTTTCTGAAATTACTTTTGGGGTAATATTTAAAATGAGAGACATTTTGTAACCCTGTAAAATACATAGGGAATATAACATTCCAGTGTACACAAAGAAGACAGATTCTTTAATCAAATAAAGTATTATAAAATGAATGTTTTTTAGACTGTTGACCCTCTCATACTTTGGTGTCTTCTTGCTGATTCAGAATGATGTAATGGGATCTGAGATTAAAAATTAATGATATGTTTCTTTTAAGAGGAAATAATCTCTAAGAGTGTTCATTACCTTTTCTCCCTATAACAAGTATTGTACCTCCTTGTGTATTCTTCTACATTTGAGAGCACATACACATGTACTCCTGACAGTAGCTTTTGAATTTGATGACACTACGGGCTTTTGATCCTCATTTTGTCAGGGGCAGTTGTAGAATCAGAAAAATGAAGCTTCATCTTGAAGGAGTAACCATAGATGGTGATATTTTGGTGCATTCTCTTCCCTATTAGACAAACAGTGGTAAGTAAGTGATGCAGGCATGAGTGATGAATGCCTTGGGAAATACCTCAGAACAGGCTGCTTCCTTACTCTCTATTTAAATTTAAAAATTATAGAATGTCACCAAATTGGAAGGCAAATCTCTGATGAATAATAAGTTTCTGGAATGAATAAGTTTTTACTTTAATGGTGAGAGGGAAGATTTTGAATTTTTTTCCTTAAGAGAACTAGCAAATATCTTGTCTAATGTTGCTAAAGTGTAGCTTGGCTCCCTGAGGCTGTAACGTTAATCCAGTGAAATGAAGCACACCAAACCCACACCACACCCTCTGGCAGCTGATACCTCCATGGTGTCGACTGGACTTTTTGTTTTCTGCTTGTGAGGGAGACTCACAAAATAATTAGATCTGACTGAGTGTTCTGTTTGATGTAGGAGGTTTGTGGTTCCTGCTCTGAGTTAGTTAATTCCACATAGAGGAGGTAGGGAGGGAATTGAGTTCCTTTTAAGAAAAGGTTTGTCATTGGTCTATACTCAGTATCAAACCCCAAATCAATCAGCCCATGCATCGCTGCAGGAAACATCGCCCTCAGTTAACATCGTACACACTAGGTAGCCTCTCAGAGATTTCCAGAGTCTATACAGAATAGCTTTTTAAAAAGTTATATGAGACTTTTTTGGCAGTCCGGTGGTTAAGACTCTGCCCTTCCACTGCAGGGGCTGCAGGTTCGAGCCCTGGTTGGTGAGCTAAGATCCAAAAAAAAAGTTTATATCTGCAGGGCTCATTGGAGGAAGAGAGGAAAATAGAAAGTCCCCATCCTCAAGAAGATTGAAATTGAACTGGAAGCAACAGCTGTACCTCCTTAAAAGTGTAGCTTTCTTGCTAAAGCAGACACACATCAACTGCAACCGGGGATACTCAGTGCGGGTCTCTAAGGGTGAGGGCTTTAGTCTGGTAGGTTTTAAAGGAATTAAGGAAGCAAAAATGCAGAATTGACTCCCCTGTATTATGCACAACTCTCATTGCAACCATCCTTTCTTGCCATTCCCTCTTTTGCCCCCTTTGGTAAATACACCTGCAGCTGTAGAGCTGCTCTGAAATGCCTAGAAGATCCACAAGTAGGTTGGCTGCTGTGTACTGCTCCCAACCCAAGAGCAGACATCTCTACAAGAGGCAGTTTCACCTCTCACCCTAGGGAGCTAGTGATTGATGAGGAGACAAGTCTTTAGGAAGTTTAGACTACTTTTCCAAACCGAGCTGTTGTCCCCGCTAAACACACGAGGTCAAGCAACCAGGCAGTTTAAAAGCTTAGGCCACTCCCCTATCCCCTACCTGCACAGGCCAGAAAGGAAAGTTTTTTGCCTTGCTGTTCATAGGGCAGGGGTTATGGGAACTTCCCATAGGTGTAATTCTGTGATCAGGTTGATGTGCTGTTTGGGAAAGAAGTGTTACAAATTCAAAGCCCTGAAAGAAATGGAAATAGGTCTTGTTTCCCATTTTTTGCCAGAATGAATCCTTGTTCGTTTCTGCTCATACGAAGGTTCAGAGCCACGGAAGGTAGACAAGTCCAGTCTTCCATCCTACACAAAATTTCCACTCAGCTTGGAAGTATCTTAGCTGTGAATAGAAGTGTGGATTGCATAATTTCAAAAACAGGCTGAGAAGAGAGCTTCTGCTCTTTGCAGCTACTGAGGAAAGGTTTGAAGTTTCTCCCCAGGTTGGATGCAGTGAGGAGTTAGCTACTTGGCATCATTGGTGCCACCACACCTACACTAATGATGCCTGAGTTCAGGATCCAAAGACGCCAGAAGGGATAGCTTCCTGGGGTAGGGTGTGTATCTACAGGGATTGCTTGCTGTAATGAGCAATAATCACCTCTTTCTGAGGCTGGAGGGAGTACAATTTGAGAGGAGGGACAGCTGGGAAATGTGCTGTGGCTAGGACAGGGTGGGTGTGGAAATCCACTCCTGGCATTCATAACCAAGTGCAGAAGGCCTTCAAAAATCCACTCTTCCTTCCACACCCAGCCTTTGCCCTCTCCCCCTGCTTCCACCTCGGAAAGTCTGAAGCATGCTTGGAAAGCTGTTTTCTGCTTTCTTCTCTCTTCCTCCCCCTTTCTGAGCTTCCAGCTGCTCGACCTCTTGCGTAACTGTGCGAGAGCACTAAGTCTTTTTGATGGGCTCCAGATGTGGAGCGGGGTGGGGGTGGAGGGTGGTGATGGTAGGTCTGAAGTCCCCTGAGTGCTCTAACTGTGGGAACACAGGGCCCCGACACAGCGGGAGCAAGGACACTGCACAGAGCCTTTGTCATGGGCTCAGCAGACTGCTGGGCTGGGAGGACAGCAGTTGGGTGATATTTCAACCCCCTGCTTTAGCATCCGTGACAGGCTTGATTATTCCCCAAAATTCCTGACCAAGACAGTAAGGAAGAGTTGGATTTGTGAAGCACAGTTAAGTGAAAAGTCTGTGAGGCACCCCAATCTGAGCCTCTTCCCTCAAATGCTGGGTCTTGGCACATAGGATACAAGTTTGGGGGTTGTTTCCTTTTCTTTTTATTTAACAGAATAGCCTGAAAATTACTGTTGTGATCTGCTTCATGAAAGGTGTTCAGAGTTAAAATACTTTTATGATCCTCAAATGATATGAAGAAAGAATAAGAGGCTTCTACTCTCAACACTGCTCCCCCACCCCCAGACAGATCCTGGGGCTTCCTGATACCCATGGCGCATGCTGAAGAATGATAGTTTGACCTCTGTTAGCTACAGCAGGTAGCTGCAAAGAGCCATCCACCCCCTCCTGCTTCTAGTCCCGTTGGTTCCAGCCTCCAGCTGGGTGTGGGGAGGGTCCCCCTGCTAGTGCTGGCCCTGTCAATGAGTGACCAAGGTTCCTGCAGTTCAGCCTCCTGCTGTTCCTGGGTTAAACAGGGAGGGTGCACAGTAAAAGCACTGAATCAGAACAAGATTTGTCCACCCAAAGAGGACAAATTATTTTCTGCTGTCCCCTGCTCACTGGAATGTCACAGCCTTGGGGACTTTCTGCTTCCTATCCTTCAGGGAGGAACAGTCTCAGGGATCCCTCCATTGCAGGTTTCAAAGGTCCAGTCTAGCTGAGTTCAGATCCCTAGCTCCTCCCCCATCAGTCTCCTGGGGCAAGAGCTGGCTTTACAAGGTAAGGATCGGCTGTCAGCTTGGATTTCGGGTGGTGGTTGAAAAGGAGAATGACTTTCTCCCAGGCTCAGTTTCCAGGCTTCTCTAAGGTTTTCAGGTCCTCCCCACCCACTTCTTCCTTATTAAACCCTTACTCCTACAGAGACCCAAACTGCTACAGGATGCTGTGCTCAACCAGTTTAAGCACCAGTTTGCCTCCCAACTGTAATCCCGCGCGTTGTGGTGGGGGTGGAGTGACACGGGGGCAAGGTGATAATTCCATTCGGTTTTTCTATGCTTTACAGTTTGCGTGGCATTTTACCATGCCTTTTTTATATGTATCTTTAGAAATATCTGTGATGCCCTATCTGGACGGTTATTAACCCCATTTACAGCTCGTCCTGACGTAGGGGCTTGGAGTAGGATGAGGAGAAGGGGCGACAGAGGGTAGACAGACCTGGATACCTTCAGTAGATATTCGGAGATGTTAAGAACATGTATGGCTGCGACCATGAAGTTTACTGGGAGCTGATGGAGGATTCAGGCATCTAAAGTGAAAAAAAAGAGTAGGGGGCGGACTAGAGAGAAACGGGAAAACACCCTCAGAAGAGCCTTAAGGCCTAGGGGTGGAGGGTGGTCCAGGAGAGTCCGAAGGAGAGGGCGAGTGGGGCCAGGGGTGCGCACTCGGTGGTGGTGGTGGAGAGCCCAGCTGCAGAGATGAACAAAGCGCGCGCTGTGCAGGCGTAGGGGGAGGTGCTGCTATGGGAAAGGCTGGGTGGGGGGACCTTGGGCTCCAGTCCCACAAGGGCGTCTCCTCTGGCTGGCCAGAGGACAGGACGGGGGGACGGGGACGGGGGCGGGGACTAGCGGGGGGGGGTAGGAAGGCGGGACCCACTTGCTCTCCTCCTACTCAGCGGGCTTCCAGGGAAAAGCAAGAGTGTCTTTCGGAGCCTGGGGCCGCGGTTGCCGAGCTGGGCAAAAGACCCGGTGTGCCCCTCTCCCCTCGAGGTGAGGGCGCTCCCTCCCGCTACGCCTGCGGGTCCCGCTCGCTGCGCGGCTGGGACGGGATAAGAGGAAGTCCCGGGGACCTGGCGAGAGCCCTCAGACCAACTCTGGGCTGGAAGATCCCGGAAGAACCCGGTCGGGGAAGAGGGGCGCCGCAGGTGAGTGTGTAGGGACACCCGGGGCTTTGTACTGAGCGGGCTCCGCTGCTCTCCCGGGAGCGGCTTGCTCCTGCCCTCCCGAGCCGCTGCCGGCGCCGCCGCCAGAGGGGGCCCTTGCGCTCCGCCCCCCTCCCCCCCCCCCACCGCCGCCCGCCGCCCCGGGGGGAACGCGGATCCTTGTCCCAGGACTTTCTTGCGGGCGACTGGGCGACACTCGTGGGGTCTTGTCCGCCTGCTCCCCACACCTCCCTTCTCCCGCCGACAGAAGGACTGAGAGTCCTGCGCCAGGACAGCGGGGTACCCGGGGGGCATCTCAGCTCCCGTCCCAGGCTGGGCCGCTTTGATGGGACAGGAAAGGGATGCGGAGTCGGGCTTGGAGGCAGTGCTGTCCTGAAGGGACCACTGGGTGTGTTCAGGGGATGGGTGGCACATCTGGGGCCTCTTGGGCCCTGCCAGGGCCCCGCGTCTTTAGCGGTCCAGGAGGCTGGAGGGGGGACCGTGGGAGCCGTGAGTCTCCGGCCCTTGCCACGCCCGCATAGTCCAGATTCGAATCCCTTGCGGAGTTCCCCCGTACCCGGGCTGAGCCAGGTCATCCGGGCTCCTCGGGGAAGGGGAAGCTCGAGGGAGAGGGCGGTGGGGGACTGGGAGGGGCCGCGGGGTTGCCGAGGCTTCCACGGACGCTTCCGCCGAGGCGCGCGCGAGCGGAGGCTGGGCGGGGAGACGCAGCGGCCCGGCGGGGGACCCAGGGCGCCGGGGCGGAGCTGCATTCTGGGTCCGTTAGCTCAGCCGTCCGGGAGGCTCCGGGGACTGACTCATCGGGCCGGTTACACACAAACACAACCTCCCCCACCACGTCAGGCAACCCACGCGCAGACACACTCGGCGCCCCACCCGGCATCACCCACGCACCCTTCCCACCGCGCACTCCACGCGGACACGCCCGTCTCTCCGCCGTGACACGTGTGGGGTCCAACACACACCTAGACCTCTACCCACTCCGCACGCACGCCAAGCACCCGCCGCTCTCGCAGGAAGCCCACATCCACATCTGCGGCCCCCGCGCACACGCAGCCCGGGATTCACACACCCACCTGCCGCTCACGCCCATCACACACTCAGCCCGCACACACGAATGCTACGCGCGCGGCCCCCTCCCGCAGCCGCCCGCGGGGAGCCGGCGGTGTCTGGGGGCCGCGCCTTTCCCGGACAGCGCAAACAAGCGGCTCCTTCTCCCGGCACGGCCAAAGAAAGGCCGCTTGTCCGGCGTCAGCGGCGGGCGGGGCGGCCCAACACTGCGGCCTTGTCCCACCTGGCGGAGGGCGGCGAGGGGCAGCAGGGAGCCCTCCGTGCGGAGGCACCCCACCTCCACTCCGCACACAAATAAAATCACAGCCCCAAACTACACTCGCGCCTCGTTCCACCGCTTGCTCCAGCCCCGGCTGCCCGCCTACAGTCTCTGTCCACAGCTGGGTCCCCAGGCCAGCCCTCTGGACCCCTCTTTCACTCCAGAGCCTCACCTCCCGTCCCCACGCCGGTCTCTTCCTCCAAGACCCTGGGTACCTTCGACTGCTCCCCCGGACCGTCACCCCCTTACCTTGAGCACTCGTCTGTTCCCAGTCTCCCCCATCTCCTTCGTCCCCCAGTCGTTCTCCTCGGTCCCTGTCTCTCCTCCCCTCCTCCGCCTCCCCTGCGTCCCCTGGACTCCATCCTGTTTCCCACCTTCTTCCCCTCCTCCCCATCCTCTGCCCTAAGTCTTCTCTCCGCAGCCCTCCTTTTCCCTCCCTCTTCAGTCTCCCTCTTTTATTTTTCTCTCCAAACCCTTAATCTTCCCTCTGGTCCCACCCCTCCGCAGACCCTCGATTTTCCATCTCCTAAAGTTCTCTGACGGCTTCCCAGGTGGCGCTAGTGGTAACGAACCTGCCTGCCAGTGCAAGAGATGTAAGAGACGTGGGTTCGATCCCGGGTCGGGAAGATCCCCTGGCGGAAGAAATGGAAATCCACTCCAGTATTCTTGCCTGGAAAGTCCTGTAGACAGAGGAGCCTGGCGGGCTACAGTCCGTGGGATATTAGAATCGGACACGACTGAGCGACTAACAGTCAAGTTCTCTGCGTCCTTTCCCCTACGTCCTCCCCGGCCCCTGCCCGGCTCCGGCGCCCCTCCCGCTGGGCTCCCGGCCTCAGTTTCCTTCCCTTCCCGGCCCCTTCCTCTGCCAGCGGCCCTTCTCGAGGGCAGACGCGGGCCGAAAGGATCCCAACCCGGCCTCGCTCCTGGGCCGTGCGACGCCCGGGCCACAGGGGACCGCTCTCCTCCTGGGCCGGCCTCCGGCCTTTCTTCTGGGGCCCGATTTGGAGGCTGGACTTCCTCCAATCCCTGTTGGTTCTGGACCTTTACAGTCGCTCGCCAGGGCCTCCCGCGCCCCTCGTTAAGGGACCGACCGAGTCCCCCGAAGCGGTGACTCTGGGAGCCCCACGCGGGCAGAGAGCTGGGGTCCAAGTAGGGCAGGGGATCCCCGGTGGCCTGGATGCCCGGGCGTTCGCGCTGGGCCGGGAGGCCGCAGGGCCCGGCGCGGGGTCACCTGCTGGAGCCCCGGCCTCGCCCACACGGGGCTCTCTAGACACCCAGGCCTCTGCCACCTTGCGCCCGAGGAGGCGCTTGGAGGTCTCAGCTCGCAGTGGGAGAACGCTATCGAGGGCCGGGGCTGACAGCGGCGCTTCCCCAGCCCTTCCTCCCAGACAGCCAGACACCCACCGCAGAGGCCTTTTTTTGGCAGCGGGCGGGCGGGGTTTCCCAGGACTGCGGCGGAGGCCGGAGGGGTGAGTCCGGTGGGTATAATTACAGCCCCGGGCAGTGGGCAGCCGGGTGGGACGGAAGCAGGTCGGCCGCTGGGGCCGCTGGGGGGCGCCCTGGCGCAGCCCGCTTAGCTCTCCCCGCCGGGGGAGCGGCGGGAAGAGAGGGCGCCCCCCGGTGGCGGCTCTCCGGGCCGCTGTGCAGCCCCTGGGTCAGAGCACCGCCCGCGGGCTGGAATGCCTTGGTCTGGTGTATCTCCACTCCACCTGGATTGAGTTTCGGACCTGGAGCCACAGCCTCGCGCCTCCCTGTCTCTACATCTTTTCTTATCTTCTCCGTCTCTCCCTACACCTCTCTCCTTATCTCTTCCTGTTCTTTCACCTCCTTATTCCCTTCTCTTCTCTCCTCCAATCACTCTTTTCCCCCATCAACCTCGTTCCTTTCCAGGCTTTATCGCCACTTGAAATCCTTGGTGTAAATAAGTGAACACACTCACTGCTCCCTCACAGAGTGATGGTGACAAACTTGACAGATGAAGAAACTGAAGCCCAGAAAAGTGAAGCGACTTAAGTTCAGGAAGCTCATACTAGTAACTGGCATATTTACAGTGCTTGACACCTCACAGAGTGGCATTTGGTATAATACCTGAATCTCTAGGGCTTTCCTTGTGGCTCAGCTGGTAAGAAATCCGCATGCGATGCCAGAGACCTGGGTTCCATCCCTGGGTCGGGAAGATCCCCTGGAGAAGGAAATGGCAACCCACTCCAGTACTCTTGCTTAGAAAATCCTACGGCCGGAGAAGCCTGGTAGGCTACAGTCTGTGGGGTCGCAAAGAGTCGTGGGACACGACTGAGTGACTTCATTTCACGTCACTTCACCCACTCCAGTATTCTTGCCTGGAGAATTCCATGGACTATACAGTCCATGGTTGCAAAGAGTCCAACAGGACTGAGCAGCTTTCACTTTCTGAATCTCTAAGACAATCATCTTAAAAAACAACCACCACCACCAAACTAATAGTTTTATTGAGGTATGATGTTCAGACCATAAATTCACTAAAGTGTACATTCAATGATTTTTAGTGTATTTACAGATCTGGGCAAACCATCATCACAAATAAGTTTTAGAACATTTCTGTCATGCCCCCCAAATCTGCCCATTTATAGCTCATTAGACGGCCCCTCTGACAGGTCTAATTGGTTCACGCATTCCACACCTAGCCCCAGGCAAGCAATAATCCAGACAATCTTCTTTTTAAATATAAATCATTATTCCACTTTTATAGAGAACGATTGACACTCACAAGTTAAATAACATGCCCAAGGTCTCTCAGCTAATAAATAAGAAAGTCAAGATTAGAATTTAAGGCTCTTGCATGCCAGTCTAAAGCTCTTTCTGTTAGCCAGTGATGCCTTTCCTTCACCATTGTTCATTGTTTTTTCTTACCCCCTCTTTTGTATACGCTTATATCCCTAACCCACTCTCTTGCCTCTTCTCCCTCAGAAAGCTGAAGGACTTCCCTGAGTTGAAAGAAGCCGTGCAGCCATCTTTGTCCCTGGAAATTCTTCCCCTTGGCCAGATCTCCTGGGGAGGTGCCAGGCCGGCTTGAGCCTTGGTGTAGGTTAACGGCCTTTGCCTTCCCGCTTCCCAGGCAGACTTGGGGGTGGGCCTTAGGCCCTGTTCCAGCTTCTCTTCCTCCAGCTTGGGTGGAAATGGTGACGGAGACGATTCAGTCCAGGTCCGGAAGGGTGGAAGCTGGGAGGGTAAAATTAGTAACACTATTGCTAAGGCCTTTGGGCCCCACTGCCAGGGTCAGACACTCCTTGGAGTGCTGGCTCCTGCCCCCACTTCCTCTCCAAGTCTCTTAGAAGATGGCTGGAAGAGAAAGTGGAAGGGAACCTTGCCTTCCTGGGTCTCCCTCCCTCCCTTTGGTCACACTCTTGTCAGCTTCCCCAGTAACATTTCAGCAGTCAGTAGGAAGTTTCTCACCTCAGCAAGCTGGCCAAGGGATGGGCATGTAGGCACATATTAGTACACAAAGCTCCTTCATCACAGTTATCAGGTACCAAAACTGTGAGTCACAGAGGGGAAGGCTCTGGAGCTCTGGAGTCTGTTTTACCTCTGATTCTAAGGACCTCAGCTCCCTACGGTACCAAATCAGGTTGAGAACCCAAGAGTCCTATATTCTCAGTGTTAGTCACCACTGGGGGTTTTTATTTTTTATTTTTCCTGATTGTGTGTGGGGGGTTAAGATGCTTTCTGGGGAGGAGAGGATTCAGGAATTGAGACAGAGATGGCAGGAATCGTGGCATTTCCCCCTCTTGTCTCCTTTAAGAAAACATCCTTCTGAGACCCTTGGGGAAAGAAAGGGGGAGAGGCTGTGGAAGGGAGCGCCCGCTCAGCCCTGCCACCTGCTTGGGGCGCCCCCGTCTACCAGTGTCCCTGGAGGGGCTGCCTTGAGCTAGCTTTCCTCTCTAAGGTAGATTTTCCCCACCTTCTTATGGCTTCAGGTGCCCGAGGGTCCTCAACTGCCAAGGCCTGGGTCCTGGCTGTCAGAGGCAAGAGAGACCAGCGTACGGTCTGGGCCCTGTAGGACTTTTCGGGGGTGGGGGGTCAGGGCCGGTGTGGTGGGGTAGCATCCACGCTGACCTGTGTTGTGGCTGAAGACATGGCACCACCCCCCTTCCCCCCTCCACGGCCCCCATCGAACCCCAAACTCCTGAACTGCCTCCAGGTCTCCTTAGCAGGAGCTTGCTGCGAGCCGTGGTGCCATTGCCCCTGCCCTGAGAACACTGCTGCAGAACCCACTCCTTGCGCCTTTCTGCCCCGGCATCCCTGCCTCACCTGTTTTCTGCTGTGTCCACAGGAGCTCTGGGGCCCCAGGAACATGGACACTCTCAATAGGAACCAAGTGGGCCCTGGATGTAAGACCCCGGGCCTGGTGCAGGTGAGAAAGGTTAGGGCCATGGGGCAAGAAGGTGGTCTGGTGGAGACAGGTCGGCTCCTCTCCCTCCCTGTGGTCCCAGCTCAAGAATGAGAGCCACACTACCTCCATGCTCGTCCCCAGGTCCCCACAGCTAAGTCTTTAGCTGAATTAGGTTAATTGGTTCACCCAGAAAATACCCTTTGAAAGTCAGGAAGTGGTTTACAGATTGACTCGGAGCTGTATCTGTTTCCGCCCTGCCCTCTCTTGTAATTAAGTTTAACAGGGGCAAGCCGTGGCCAAGTGGATTGCCATGGACAAGTCTACAGGGATAAGTCTTGATTGGTCCCCTCTATAGCAACCTCCCCCCCAACTCTTAGCAAGCACCTCCCAGTTCTCCTTACTTTCTCCTTGTTTCTGTCCTAATAGATAAAAGGAGCAGTTAAACCAAGACTTGAGATAAATCCAGTGGGACGAGTTAGTGGCCTAGATTCAGGTCTAATTACAATTTAACGGAATACTGCTCTGCACAAAATTTTGTGCTAAGCCTTTCAACGCCTACAGAGCCCTTTAGAGAGGGCAGGTGCTGGAGAGAGTGCTCGTGTGACTGGACTAGGGTGGTAAGGTGCCAGCCTGGACTCTCTCATGATGCTCATCCCCTACCTCCACCACCTGCAGAAAGGACCCTTGGACCTGATCGAAACAGGCAAAGGGCTGAAAGTGCAGACGGACAAACCCCATCTGGTGAGCCTGGGCAGCGGGCGGCTCAGCACGGCCATCACCCTTCTGCCACTGGAGGAAGGTGAGTCTGGGGTGCATCCCAACTGCCACCCCTCCATCCTTACAGACATTCCTGCTTGGAAATCCAGGCATGTGGGGGCCCCTCTTGCTACCTGCTGGCAGTGTTCACCTCTCCCAAATAGGAGGCCATGTCACAATGCCCACCCCACCCCACCTCCCACCCCCTAGCTTGCTTCCCTTGTCTGTGCCTCCCCAGACTAATTCTGGCTCCATGACGGGGATTAAAGATCAACTTAGAAATCAGGAGGAGAGCCCTGAAATAGTAGAGCTCATGGCTCTTGGCAACCAGTGTGGCCAAGAAGAAAGGGGGCTCTGCTCCAGGGCCATGCCTGGCCAAGGAGAAGGTGCTGGTGGAGCTGGAGAGATGGGCAAGATGGGCGTGGGGCAGACCTCCAAGTTAGGCCCTGGCACAGCCCCCTCCACCTTGCAGCTTCTGCCCTTCCTGTCTCCTCTCCTGGCGGCACTTGTTGCCCGGGTGATACTACATTCCCCACATTCTCCAAATACCAGTCCAGGAGCTCTCTCCCTCCAGGGGCCAGGAGAGAGGGGGTGTGAGGAGGGCAAGGGTTGCAGGTGGCAGAAGGGAGGGAGAGGAGGGGGGAGGGAGAGCTGGAAGAAAAGGTGTGGGAGGATAGGAAGGAGAGAAAGGTCCTGGGGAGGGGGGCTTGGAGGGACTGAGGGACTTCTGCAGAAGAAGCTCCTACTAAGTTTGCGGATCCTCGGTGCCCTGTGGGCCTTTCTGTTTCTGGGGCCGAGATGGGCTTCTACCCCTCACTGTCTCCACCAGGCTCAGGGGCCCCACAGGGTGGGCCATGATTCTCCCCAGAGTAGGAGATGGCAGTTGAGTCCCACCGTGGCCCTCCCAGCCCCTCCCTGCCTCCTCAGCCTGGACCTGACTCTGACAGTTGCCTCCTGTCTTCAGGGAGGACCGTGATTGGCTCTGCAGCCAGGGACATCTCACTGCAGGGTCCAGGCCTGGCTCCGGAGCACTGCTACATCGAGAACCTGCGGGGCACCCTCACCCTCTACCCCTGCGGCAATGCCTGCACTATTGATGGGCTCCCGGTCCGGCAGCCCACTCGCCTCACTCAGGGTAAGGTCTGCCAGCCCTGAAGCCAGGGAGCCTCTGTTTAAAAGCTTGTGCGTGACAGGTGCAGGGGAAGCCTGCTGTTTTGGTTGCCATGGTAACTGCCTGAGTGGCCAAGTTGGGGGTGGGGTGCTCAGGTGCATCTGGATCAGGTGCGTTTCAAAACCCCCGCCAGCATTTAGACCAGCTTTTCTCTGGTTGCCCCACCCTACCTCTCACACCGTAGTGGGAAGAGAGAGAAGAGGTTCCACTGCCTGCTCTCGGAGGACACGGGGAGCTGTGCAGTGGTCGCTAATGGTTGTTAGGCGAGAAGAGCTGAAGGAGCAGCGAGGGGAAAAATGGCATGGTTCCACGATGCCAAGAGGGAGGTGTTCTAAAAAGCTGTTGAGGTTGGAAGATCAGGACAATGGGGATGGGACAAGGGCAAAAAAATCCGAGGACATGCTCACTCCTGTTAAAACACTGCTGACAACAGCGTCTGGGTCACGAATGTCTTTACCACCCCGTTTCCCAAAGGAACAGGTCTCTTTGTGGTATAAGGGAGCTCTAAAAACTGGGCCTCCGGTTACTATGGTGATGAGGCAGGTAAGGAAGGGCTTGACCCAGGTAGCACTCTGATAGATCAGGTGTGTTTGCCCTGGGCGTCAGTGTATACAGTGAAGCATCATATTAGGGGGATGTGAAAAGTGGGCTTGGGTAGCCGTAAAGGATGGGAGCTTCTTTGGACTAAGCCTGGCTCTAAGTAGGAGGACCAATGTCCTGGCAGTGTTTTCTGGGGATGCTTACCTCTTACTGGGCTTCCCAGATGGCTCAGTGGTAAACAATATCTGCCTGCCAATGCAAGAGACACCGGAGACGTGGGTTCCATCCCTGGGTCAGGAAGATCCCCTGGAGAAGGATATGGCAACCCACTCTAGTGTTCTTGCCTGAGAAATCCCAGGGACGGAGGAGCTTGGTGGGCTACAGTCCATAGGGTCGCAAAGAGTCAGACATGACTGAGCCACTAAGCACACTCACACCTCTTACTGGCAAGAAGCTCCTTGGCAGGGGAAATCCCACTCTCTCCACTGTCTCCCTCTCTCCTGCTCTTCACACCCCGTGAGGTCTCTTCCTTCACGGCTGACCCAGAAGACCTGCCCTTGGGTGTGTGATATGAGGGGACAGCTGACTCCATCATCAGCAGCAAACAGGCCCTCATCTCTTCCAGAGGGCCTGTTATCTCTCCCTCTTATCTGACTCCAGCTAAGGAGGGACCCCCCCACCCCAGTAAATTGGGGCTTTGGCCGTGCTGCCATCTGGCTGCAGACTGTCCTCTTCCATTTCAAAGACAGCATCTTCCCCAATATTTGGGTACATGAGAGTGAGACAGCAGAGCAGCAAGGAGAGGCAGGGGCAGAGTTCAGAGAAGGCTGGAGAAAGAGCCCACCCCCAAATCCCTCATGTTCCTGAGCAAGAACGCTCTGCCCCTGTGTGTTGTGAGCAGGGTGGAGACCATGCTCTGCAGGTCTCTCCCGCCCGGTCTTTCCAGGGCAGCATTTAGCTCCATGGGAAGAGGGAGGGCCTGGGCTGAGATGGAATTCTCAGGCATTTCCTGTGGCCCAAGTGACCCTCAACTCTTCCCCAGCCAGAAGCCCACCCTGCCAAGTATGTACCCTCCCACTCTCTTCTGACCCTAAACCCCCTTCCCCTTCCCTGCCTCCCACCCCATAGCCGCCTTGTCTAGGCTAGCCTGTCTCGGAAGCTTGGCAGCCTGGGGAGGGGTAGGCAGAGGCACAAAGGAACGGGTGTTCTTCTCCCCAGCACTACCCCTCCTCTGGGCTCCAGGAGCTGAGGGTTTCCTTGTCTCATCTCTGGGGCAAGGCACCAAGCCCAGCCCTGCCTGGCCCCACTCCGGACATTCTTGGGAGTGCGTTTCCCTGGAAACTGGGTGGCTCAGGGGTGCAAGTGCTATCTCTGTAACTGTGTAACTGGAGTGTGTTTATGTATCTCCGGATGTGTTTGTGACTCTGGACTTGTGTATCTCTGTGTTTGTGTCCTTCCCTGTGTTTATGGATCAGAGTGTTCAAGTGGGGGGCAGGGTGAACTCAGGGCTGGTGGTACCAGACCGTCCACGGGTGTGCTCCGTGAAGATAGGAGAACCCACTGACCACTGGACTATCTGTGGGCATATGTGCAAGAGAACCATTTTCCCTGCCTTGTTCCCTGATCCAGCCTTGGTGGGGGAGGGGACCTCTCCTTGAAAAACCAGAGGACTACCCTAGAAATAACAAGGAGCCCTCTCTGGCTGGGCCGGTCCTTGGCTGCATCATTCTGGGCACTGTGCCCAGCCATAGGCAACTTGGAGAGGCACACGTCATAACGAGCAGGGTGGCAGTGACAGGCTCTTCGAGCAGGAATATGTCTGGGCCAGGGGACGGGTGGGGGGCAAGCAGGCAGAAAACAGATGCCAACCCCAACTTGAGTGAAAGCTATAGCCACGGGGCCCTGACGGGAGGGAACCAGGAAGATCCTGCTTCCAGCCTTGTCCCCAGGTACCTTGGGACATCCCAGGCAGCCCTCTCTCTACAGAGCAAGAGGCGGATGGAGCTGGGAAGATGACCAAGGAAATGAGGAGGAATCTCAATCTGGGTCAAGGCTGCCCCACCCTGAGACCACAGTGCCAGACCACATGAAAGATCCGGGAGGGGACCCAGTAGGGAAGGACCCAGAAAGCCACGCAGCGCGGGGCCCAGGCTGTCTAGACAGAAGGTCCCCTACCCTCTGGGAGCCATTTGCTGCCAGCCCCTGCCTCTGAGCCTCCTCCGAGTCTCCTTTGCTCCCCGGGCCCCTGGCTGGTGGGTAGGGGCTTCTGGGAGCCAGGATTCCTGAGTAATACAGCTGCCTCCCTCTGGGATCCAGGACAATGAACCGCTTCCTCTTCCACCCAGCTGTCAGTTAGTCCTTCTGTGAAATGGGAGGGAAGTCTCCCACAGACTGTCCTCTGCGATGAGACTTATAAAGATCTCGACTAATAAAGCTCAAAGGAGGGAGAGAAAAAGCAAAAGCTCCTAGCTCCCCACTTCTGTGTGCCTGCCTCCTGCCCTGTTTCTCCCTGGCAGTGTCCTCTGTGTCTGTCTGGGTCTGTCCAGCTGGTCGTCACAGTTTCCAGACCGATGAATCACATTTCCTGAGGAGGTTTTTTTTTAAGCCTCCCCCTATTTTGCATTTGACCCTATATGGTTTTCCTTTTTCCTTCAGAAGGGGAATGAACTGCCTGTGCACATGTGAGTGTATGCATGCATGTGCGTGCATGCGTGTGTGAGTGTGTGTGTGTGTAGTATGGCAGTGTGGGTAGGTGTTCAGCGAGGGTGGAAAAATTGATTGTTTCTCTAAGGAGGTTGACTTTTTTTTTAGGTTATGGAAGGAAATGGCTTTTTAAAAATATTTCTTTATTGGGACTTCCCTCGTGGTCTGGTAGCTAAAACTCTGTGCTCCCAATGCAGGGGTCTGCTTCCCCTGGTGCAGTCAAATAAATAAATAAAAATATTTTCAAAATATTTATTTACGTGGCTACTCCAGGACTTAGTTGCTGCATGTGGAATATAGTTCCCTGACCAGGGATTGAACCCAGGCCCCCTGCATTGGGAACGTGGTGTCTTAGCCACTGGACCACCAGGGAAGTCCCAGGAAGTGGACTTTTGATTTCAGAGTCTCTCCAAGACTGAGTGAAAGGCTATCTGTGCCTGAGTGAGTGTGGAACCAAGAGAAGGACTGGTGCCTGCGGGGTTGTGTGCTGGAGAATAAATGTGTATGAGACACATTAACTGGGGTGTCTGTGTGATTCAGAGTATGCACAGTTGAGTGGTGTCTGGCTGAGCAGGTGTTGGTGTGTATTTGAGAGAAAACGTGTGGGGCTGTGTGAGCTCTGAGCGTACAGAGGACGTCTGAGAGAACACAGCGTGTCCCTTAAGGGTCTGGTGTCCAGAGGCCAGGTCCTGGAATGCGAGGAATTTTCTGGGACTGAGGCTGGTTTGTGGTTACTTGCCCGGCCCAGAACCTCAGCATGGTCCCAGGGGCTCCAGAGGTGGGTGGCACTCTTTTCAGATGGTAAGGTACCTCCTTGAGGTGGGCGAGCTCTTTGCTGGAGCTCTTTGCACACTTGGTTGTGGTTGGGAAGGGGTGAGTTGGCTTCCGGAACCCAAGGAAATGGGCTGGCTTGGAAGAGGCAGTTCCTGGGTCCAGTTTGGGTCATGGGGTGAGGTGGACTGCTGAGAGTGTGGGGAGTGGGGGTGGGGGACGGGGTGGGGCAGAGGATGAGGTGTATAGGGTGGAGACAGGAGCTAGACTCAAGATTGTTCCCAGAGCACTGCCTCGGCCTGAACTCCCACTTGCCACAGTGGCAGACTGAGGGCCAGAGCTGGACCCAGTGACCTGGCTGGATTCCTGGGGCTTTCACTCTTCTCTAATATATTGTTCTTCAGTCACTCAGTCGTGTCTGACTGCGACCCCTCGGTCTGCAGCACGCCAGAATTCCCTGTCCTTCACTATCTCCCGGAGTCTGCTCAAACTCATGTCCATCCAGTCGATGATGCCATCCAACCATCTCATCCTCTGTCGCCTCCTTCTCCTCCTGCCCTCAATCTTTCCCAGCATCGGGGTCTTTTCCAGGGAGTCAGCTCTTCACGTCAGGTGGCCAGAGTACTGGAGCTTCAGCATCAGTCCTGCCAATGAATATCCAGGGTTGGTTTCCTTTAGGATTGACTGGCTTGAGGCTTCTCTCTAATACGTAGAGCCATGGAATGTCAGAGCTTAACCTCTGCTGTCACCAAGGCCAGCCTGCCCACGCTGACCTGGGGGCCGGCCTGGCCCCTTCCCGGCGTCTGGTGACTTCTCACCGCAGAGGGCCCTCAGTGAGACCCCCGCTTCTCCTCACTTCTGCCTCCTGGCTCCTCACCCTCTGGCCTCTGTGTCCCTCCCCTTTCCTTCTCTCTGTCCTCTCTCGTAAACGCTTCCTCCCCGCCGCACTTCTGCCCCCGCCCCGGGCTGCGGGACCCCGGCGGGCTCCGTGGGCGCGTGCCCCGCCGCGCCCCGCCCCGCTCCCTCCATCCCGCTCCCCTCCGCTCCTCCATCACTTCCTCTTCCCCTCCTCCTCTCCTTTGTCCCTCCCTCCTGGCTCCCTTCCCCCGCCGCCGGTGGCCGGCCCGCCCCTCCCCGGGCATTGGTGGCTGCTCGCCGCCTCGCTGCCTCGCCGCTCCGAGCCGGGAGCCGGCGGCGGGAGGTCGGCCCGCCCCCTCAAAGGCCCGGGGCGGGCCGGGGACCTGCAGGGCCGGGGTTAGCGGGGGCGAGCCGTGAGGAGGTCCGAATTCGGTGGTGAGTCCTCAGCCCCCCGGCCGCCGCAGCCCCGGCAGCCCGACGCGGAGCAGCTCTGGCTGGGAGGGGCGTGGAGGGGGTGGGGAGGCATGCCAGGAAGGGGATCGGGTCCCCAGCCCCACTTTGGGAGCCTGAGGCTGCGAGACTCGGGTGTGTGTGTGAGAGAGAGAGCCCTGAACATATCCAAGTGGGGCGTCTGGGTTCGGGGCCACTCCTCAGCGGGGCAGGCTTCATCTTTCCTAACCCGCGCTCGGTGGTCCCCTCCGTGGGACCTGCCTCTCCATGGGGTAGAGGGTTCCCGGTTAGGACTAGGGGAGCCTGTCTTACGGCGAAGAGGGGTCTCTGATGGAAGGGGCCAAGGCCCTTTCTCTGGTCTTCCCCACACCCAGCCTCCTTTCGGCCAGTTCATTCTGTTTGTGTGGCCAGCAGGGCAGTTGACTGTCGCTCTGAGTGTGTGAGCCTGTCTGCTGTCTCTGGGTGCGTCTGTGTGTTTCTGAGTGTGTAGGTGTGTTTGTGTGCAGTGTGCATCTCTCAGAGAAAGGACCCACCCTCTCCTTGGCCCCGTTTCTTCCCCTCCAGATGTGCAGCTCCTCTACCCACCTGCACGCAGCTGGGCCCTGAGCCCCTTTGGGGAGGGGGGACAGGAACACAACTTTCCCTGGATGAGGAGGGGTTCTGGGGTTTCCTGCGTGGGCTGACCTTTGGCGGTGTGGGGCAGGAGTGAGCAGAGAGGAGGTTTCTTCCCAGAAACAGGCTGACCAGGCCCCCCGGGGGCACGGGACAAGAGTAGGGGCAATGCCTGGGGCCCCTGAATGCAAATAGAAAGTTAATTTGGGCAGGAGCTGGGCTACAATCAGTCCTGCTGCCCTCCTGCCTGCTCTATTAATACAGATCCAGCTCTGCTGCCTGGCATCACCTATTTATAGCTGGGGAGGCAGCATGGCCACACCCCTCTTATAGAGGAGGGTGAGGGGCAGAGGAGGGTACAGGGGACTCACAGCTAGAGGAGCCAGAGCTGAGGGTCCCTACCTGCCTACACACTCCTTGGGTGGGCCTGGCACTGATGGGCCGGAATCCACCCAGACTCCCCAGTCCTTCCCAGTCTGGACTGTGTGGTCAGGCTCCTGAGCTGCCCCCTTCTGCCCCCCCACCCCCCAGTCAACCTAGGGTTGAGTGGGTCTGTCTAGACCCTGTGAACTCATCATTAATTAGCTTGTTAAATGGCTGGAAGGAGGGGGATGGGAATGGTAGGGTTCTGTCTGAAACAGCTGTGGTTGTAATTAGGTGGACAGTGTGGCTGGCTAATATTTATTCTGGTTATAATTACTCTGTGATCAGCTCCTCTGATTGGTGGCTTGGCAGGGAAGGCTCCCTCCTTTCCTAACCACCCATCAGCCTTTAGAATTGTTTGTGCCCGCCCGCCTGGGAGGGCCTGTGGGTATACCAGCGAAGTGGGCAGTTTTGTCTACTCTGTTATCTGCTGTGGGCTTCTCAGCCTGCTAGCCCCCCATCCATGGCAATACCTAGGATCCCTCTGACAGGCTGTTGAGCTTCTAAGTGGGGGGGCCCGCCAAGGTACCCCACATGGCCCAGGATGCCCCATGCCCCTGTGGCCTGCCTGAGTTGAACTGTCTCAACGTCCAGGAATGTAGAATTCCCTGCCAGTCTTAGCTCAGACTGGCATGAAGCTTGGGGTGCCAAGTGGCAGCAGATTGGGTAGACAGGAGCCTGGGGCCAGGGGCCAAGGATGTGGACAGATTGGAAGGGTGGGTGGTAGAGAGCACCAGGTCTCTGGCTTCTCCCAACAGAGCATCTTAGGCAGAAGCGCTCCAGCCTCTGGTGTGGCGGGAAGAGGAATTCTGCCAGACAGGCTTAGGTGCTGTGGGCACACCTGTCACCGTGCACACTCCCAGTGCCCCTGGCTACGTTTTCTGACTCCCCTATGCCCTCCCCCTTCCATGCACTCGCACTTCCTGGGCAGGACTGGGCTTGTGTCTACTGCCTGGGAATGTGCTTGGCTGAGGCTGGGCCCATTGGCCTAGGCTTGGCTACACTGCAGGAGAGTCCACAGAGCGGGACAATGTCAGGCCACAGAATGCTTCGACAGAGGGAAAGAGGGTGGCAGTCACTCGCGATGGTCAGAAAGGGTGGCCGGGGCATCTGACGGATCCATGGTGTGTTTCCCCATGTCCTGTCTCAGAGCTTGTTTGTGATCCTGGAAGTTGCCGCCTCTCGAACTGACCCTTTCACCCAAGTGGCAGATAGATGGATCATGAGTCCAGGTTGGGTGGGGGCATGTGGGGGTCTGTGTTCTCTGGAGAACCTTCTCCATTGACAGAGCACTGGCATACACTGTCTCTTAACTCTGCAAGTCAGTGGTATTGTCCTCATTTTTCTGCTGAGAGAATTAGACTCAGGGAGGTGAAGTGACTTTCCCCGAAGATCTCACAGGTGGTAATGAAGAAAGTTTAGGACTAGGACTTAGAAGCCAGTGCTCTTTCCATTTGGCTGTGTGCTGTGGAGCCGGGCTGGGGCCTCAGGCACGGGCTGAGTCAGGGGTGGACCATGTGGCTGCTGGGAGTGCAGGTGGGGATGGCTCTTCAGAGCCTGGGGTGAGCCTGCCTGAGCTGCAGGCTGAAGGCTACCTCAGCCCTGCCCCACCCCCCTGAGCGTGTGCTTTCTCTGCAGGCTGCATGTTGTGTCTGGGTCAGTCCACCTTCCTCCGCTTTAACCACCCAGCTGAAGCCAAGTGGATGAAGAGCATGATCCCGGCAGGGGGCCGGGCCCCTGGCCCCCCGTATGGTCCTGGCCCAGGTAGGTACCCACTTGGGGCAGGTGGCTGGTTTGGTGGCACCCCGTGGACAGTCCTCCCCCTTGCCCACTCCAGCCACACTTGTAGTGTCAGGGCGGGACGATACCCATGATCTGGGCTTGCTGCCACCTGCCATGGGCCGCTGGGGGAGAGTGCCAGGCAGTCTGGCCACGGGGAGAGATCCAAGAAGTGCTGCTTGGCTGGAACTGGGGAGAATCATGTGCCTGAGGGATGGGGGGGTGCTCTGCCAGCCTGTGTCCAACTGCCCTGGACAGTGTCACCTCAGTGTCTGGGACCCTGACCCTCTTATGTTACCACCAGGGATCCTCACCCTTGAGGGCTGCCTGAGGGGGCAGAAGGAAGCATCAGACTGAGATGTTGTGAGCTCTGGGGGGGGTTCCCACCTGCTTGTGATCTTGTCTTTGGGCTCTGCCCCACCCCCAGGCCATGCCATGCCATGCCAACTGATGACTCAGTGGAGCAGCTGCACTTTATGTGTGAATTATTGATCCCTAGAGGAGAGTCGGTGATTGTCCCAGGGAACCAGCACAGCACCCCCGTCAGCCCAGCTGCCTTGGGGGTGGGGTGCAGACCAGGAGGCTGCCCATAGGCCTGCCACCCCAGACTTTGCACAGGCATTCAGATGGCTGTGGGGTGACAGGGGTCATCGTGGTACTGGGACAGGTGGACACGTGTGTCAGGGACATCTAGTGGGCTGGCATCAGTGGTTTCAATGGATTGCCTGGGGATATCAGGAAAGATGGGTGGTCACTGGGATCACCAGTATCCATGGCAACTCCTCTGCCTTGGTCCCACACAGCCCCCATAATTTTGGACCAGACTCAGGCTTGCAGAGGCTTTCCCTTCTCCTCTGTGTCCCGTATACTAGGCCCTTGGGGGCTCAGAAGCCTGGGTTCCCAGTCCACTCCCTGGGTAGCTCTACCCTACCTTAGATTGTCATGCCACTCCCTCAGCTGTTTGGGGCAGTGGTTCCAGAGACTCCTGGTTGGTTGGCGAGGGCTGGGGCAGGGCAAAAGCAGGCTCCTGCTGGTGTGGCTTAATGGTCTAATTGGAGGCCCTGAGCTGCATCTAGTTGCTGGCCAGCCTGGCTTCCAGGAACTGGCCTTCAGGGCCAGGCCCCTCCCTTGCCTCTGATTGGATAGAGTGCTGCCGCACACACCGTCACCCAGCCCTGGAGGCTATGTATGTGTGTGTGTGTGTTTTCCTGGGTCTCGGCTGCATGTTGACCCCCTGGAACTTCTGGCTCGCTCCCTAGCACACCCCGCTGCTCTTTGTAGAATGCGTGCCTGCCCTTTCTGATGGAGAGGTCAAGGAGGTTGGGGAAACCAAGACAGGGAGGAACCTAAAAGTGCCCGGCACTGTTGTGTCCTAAGTCATAAAATGTTAGAGCCAGAAGAGCCCTCTTCCTTTAGAGGAGGCAGAACCAAGCCCAGGCGATTTGGGGAAGGTGGTGCAGCAGCAGTCAGTGGCAGAGCTGGCCCCAGGACCTCCGGGCTGCTTTTCTAAGGCCTTGGCAGCCCCGCCCTGCTCGAAGGAGGCGGAAGCGCTGGCTCTTGTGTATATGCAGCTCCCTAAGGCCCAGGAGGTGAAGATGGGGCCTGAGGCTGTTTGCATTCCCTTCACAGAATCAGAAAGCCTGGTGAACGGGAACCACACCCTACAGCATGCAAGCCGGGGACCCTCTGCCTGTGGCAGCCACAGTTCCCTGGTGAGCTCTATTGAGAAGGACCTGCAGGAAATCATGGACTCATTGGTGCTAGAGGAGCCTGGAGCTGCTGGCAAGAAGCCTGCCGCAACGTCCCCACTCTCACCAATGGCCAATGGCGGGCGCTACCTGCTGTCCCCCCCAACCAGCCCGGGTGCCATGTCTGTGGGCTCCAGCTATGAGAACACTTCTCCAGCTTTCTCTCCACTCTCCTCGCCAGCCAGTAGTGGGAGCTGTGCCAGCCACTCACCCAGTGGGCAGGAACCAGCACCTTCCCTGCCCCCCCTGGTGCCTGCCCGGTCCTCCAGCTACCACCTAGGCCTGCAGCCCCCACAGTCCCGACCGAGCGGCGCTCGCCCCGCTGAGAGCCCTCGGCTGGGCAGGAAGGGGGGTCACGAGAGGCCTCCCAGCCCTGGTCTCCGAGGTCTGCTGACAGACAGCCCTGCAGCCACCGTCCTGGCCGAGGCCCGCAGAGCCACCGAGAGCCCCCGGCCGGGTGGGCAGCTGCCTGTGGTGGCGATCAGTCTGAGTGAATACCCGGCTTCCGGTGCCCGGGGCCCGCCCACCAGCATTCCTGGCAGCCCCAAGTTTCAGCCGCCAGTCCCTGCTCCCCGAAACAAGATTGGCACGCTCCAGGACCGCCCCCCTAGCCCTTTCCGGGAGCCACCAGGCGCTGAGCGGGTGCTGACCACCAGCCCCTCACGCCAGCTGGTAGGCCGAACGTTTTCGGATGGCTCAGCCACACGTACCCTGCAGCCTCCAGAGAGCCCCCGCCTAGGCCGGCGGGGCCTGGACAGCATGAGAGAACTGCCTCCCTTGAGCCCATCTCTGTCCCGCAGGGCGCTCTCCCCCGTGTCCACCCGGACTGCCCCAGATCCCAAACTAACCAGGGAAGTGGCAGAAAGCCCCCGCCCCCGGCGCTGGGCAGCCCACGGGGCTTCACCGGAGGACTTCTCCCTGACGCTGGGGGCCCGGAGCCGTAGGACACGGAGCCCCTCGCCCACACTCGGGGAGTCCCTAGGACCCCGCAAGGGCAGCTTCAGCGGCAGGCTGAGCCCGGCTTACAGCCTGGGCTCCTTGACTGGGGCTTCACCCCGCCAGAGCCCCCGCGCCCAGAGGAAGCTCTCCAGTGGGGACCTGCGGGTGCCTGTCACCCGGGAGCGGAAAAACAGCATCACGGAGATCAGTGACAATGAGGATGACCTCCTGGAGTACCACCGGCGGCAGCGCCAAGAGCGGCTTCGGGAGCAGGAGATGGAGAGGCTGGTGAGTGCATGCCAAGGAGGCTGCGGGCATCACGACAGGGGTTCTGCCAGGGTGTGGGCGGGCCAGCTGGCAAAGAGGGAGGGGCGCGTGGACAGAGTCTGGGCTTCCCGGGCTTCTCCACTTCCAGGATACACTGCAGTGACCTGGATGCCAAAGCTTTGGTCCCCTGAAGAACTTCCTTTGAGGTCTCTAAGGCCTTACTTCAAACGCATGCTAACTTTGCATTTGTTCTGTAACACAGTGTTTGTTTTCACGTATAAGTTAACATTTCACATGATTTACTAGAATACAGGGAGGCTCTAGGAAAACACACCATGTTTAGGATGAAGCTTCGTACCTCTCAGTTTGAGAACGCAGGGCTTAATGATTAGAAGGTTGAAGCCCAGAGAGGGGAGTGGATTTGTTCAAGGTCACACAGCACGTCCTGGCAGAACTGGACTTGGAACCCATACCTCCTGTCTTTCTCTCCTGTCTTCTCCAGGCTTTTCTTTAAAAAAGCCTCTGGTCCCTCTTTCTTGCTTCCCTTTGTCGTGGTGGTTGTTTAGCCGCTTAGTCGTGACCGACTCTTTATGACCCCATGGACTGTAGCCCGCCAGACTACCTGTCCGTGGAATTTTCCAGGCAAAAATACCGGAGTGGGCTGCCATTTGTTTCTCTTTGGCCTCTCTCAATGGGTGGGAGCTGCTCACCTTGGCCTACGCAGGATCATCTGAGATGGGGGGAGAAGCAGAAAACACGGTAGGCAGCCCTGGCTGATCCGTGGCCAGTCTGTGTGACAGTAATTGTGTGTGTGTGTGTGTGCACACGCACGCACACACACGCATGGGTGTATTTGGGGGCCGGGTGTGGCTCTGGGCAGCTGTCCTGGAGATGGCATCTGAGCTGGGTGGGGGCTGGGATTCCCCAGATAGCGCAGGGAGCGTGGGGGCTCTGGCTGGCGTCTGTACCCTGGAGCACATGCACAGGGAAATAGCTTCTGCCCTCTCTCCCTTGTGAGCAGGAGAGCAGGGTCCCTGGGGGCTCTGGGACCCAAGGATTGGTTTAAGGAGAGTCAGAACAGAGGAGGTTTGTCTGGAGCCCTTTTGGAAGAAAGGCTGGGACAGCTTTGGGTGAGGTGAGGGTGTGGGACAGTGTGTGTGTTGGGGCGGGGGGGGTCGGGGAAGGATGAGGCAGGGTCCCCCAGTCTCTTCCACGGCTGTATCTTCTGTGTTTTTGCCTTGGCCTAGACAAGAATGCTTGACCCACTCTGGGGTCTCATCCTGGAGGGGGGACAATGAGCCTGGCGCAGGCTGAGTGGTGGGCCCAGTCTGCCTCAGCTCCACTCAGCCTTCCCGCCACCGCCCCACCCCACCCCCAGGTGCCTCACCAGCCCTGACCTGCCCCACCTGCCACTTTAAATCTCAGAGGCTGCCTGCCCTGCTCCTCCCACCTCAACCGGGCTGCTTATCTGTGTCCTGGGGCAGGGGCGGGGGCACTGGCCCAGCCTCCTGGGTGCTGAGACTCTGTTCCTGGTTTTCGTGCCATGGAACTGGGCAAGCAGCAGGAGGGAAGCTGGGTAAGGGTCTGGGGGAGGTCCTGACCAAACCATGGTGAGAGACACCAGAGGTGGTGGGAAGCCAGGGAGTCAAGGGAGCTTGGGGGAGGCTCCAAGTCTGGGGTGTAATGAGTGGGAGACGGGGCATGCCTGTACTGTCCCGTCTTCACCTCCAAGGCCCCTGGGAGGTGTCTGGGTGGGCCTTGTACAGGGACGGGGCAGATGGAGTGGCTGGGCCAGGGACCCGGGCAGCAGCCCCCCATGCTGGCAGGGGGCTGAGAGCTGCCAGGAGGTGGCAGGGAGCTGAGACAGGAGTAGGGCCGCGGCAGGGTGCGTGCCCTGAGCACCTTGCCGTGTGAACCCGCGTCACGGGGGCCCCCGCGTCTGTGTTCCAGCCGCGTCTGTGTTCCAGCCGCGTCTGTGTGGGCGCCCACCTGTCTGTGTGCTAGACTGCTTATCCATGTGGGTGTGTGCCAGTGTGCGTCCGTGCGTGTCAGGGCGGGTGTGTGTGTGCCGCCTGGTATTGCAGGCCGGGGCTCGTGCTGCGTCCTTGTGTGTGTCAGTGCTCTATGTTGGGGTGTCTCTGTGGGTCCCGGTGTCTTTGGATCAACGTGTATCCGTGTCAGCATGAACACCTGAAGTGTTTATCTGTATTCTCACCGTGGTCTTAAGTGAGAATGTGCTCACCAGTGTGCGCTCCTGAGTGTGTCCCTGTGTGTCCACCAGGAAACCCACCTTGGGGCAGAATGAGAAGGGAGACAGGAAGGCAGGAGGCGCTGGTCACCTGGGCAGGGGGCACACCTGGTTCTCCCCGCCTGCCTCGGGGGCACCCGCCCTCCTTCCATCAGCCTCCCCAGACCTTGGGACCAGGGCTCTCCTGACTTGATTCTGCGTCTGAGCTCCTGACAAGATGCCGAGCCTGGTTCTGGGCAGCCTCCTGACCCCAGGACCATCCGCTCATGCCCTGCTCTGTCCGCCCTCCCAGGAACGCCAGCGCCTAGAGACCATCCTGAACCTGTGCGCCGAGTACAGCCGGGCTGACGGGGGACCTGAGGCCGGGGAGCTGCCTAGCATAGGGGAGGCGGCCGCAGCCCTGGCCCTGGCCGGTCGGAGGCCCTCACGAGGCCTTGCGGCGGGCACTGGGGCCCCGGGGCGCGGCAGCGAGGAGCCTGGAGGCGCCGCCCAGCGCCTGTGGGAGAGTGTGGAGCGCTCAGACGAGGAGAATCTCAAGGAAGAGTGCAGCAGCACTGAGAGCACCCAGCAGGAGGTGGGACCCAGCGGGGGCTGGAGCGCGGGGTCCATGGCTGGGGGCTGGGGTCCGAGGAGGCAGCACGCAGTGGGTACCAAGACCCTGCGAGCAGGCAGTAGCGGAAGTCAGGGACACCCAGGGCTGAGAGGTGTAGAAATGAGGAGGCAAGGAAGAGGGGCAGGTGCTGATGAGTCTCCCAAGCCATAAACATGCTTTATGACCTGCCTTTCCTCGGGGCCCCACCCAGGCCTGGCTCTCAGCGTTGAGTCCTTATTCCCTGCAGCCGAGCCATGTTGCTCTTCTTGTAGGGAGGGGAATTTCCTCCTCTCAGTCCAGCTGCTCCTTCTGAGTGTCCTGAGACACAGCGATCCATTTTCTTAGTCTCGTCCTGGGAGGCTCTAGGCTCCCCCAAGCTGACGACCCCCCTCCCCTCCAGCACGAGGATGCCCCCAGCGCCAAGCTCCAGGGAGAGATGCTGGCCCTGGAAGAGGAGCGGGCTCAGGTGCTGGGGCGAGTAGAGCAGCTCAAAGTCCGGGTGAAGGAGCTGGAGCAGCAGCTGCAGGAGTCGGCCCGAGAGGTGAGAGCAAGGGCCCTGGGTGGGACTCTTCCCAGACTCGGTGATCACCCCAAGCATGGCCTGAGCTGCCCTGAGTGGCCTTGACATGGACCCTGCTGTGACCTGCAGGCTGAAATGGAGCGGGCGCTACTGCAGGGGGAGAGGGAGGCCGAGCGGGCGCTGCTGCAGAAAGAGCAGAAGGCGGTGGACCAGCTGCAGGAGAAGCTGGTGACCTTGGAGACGAGCATCCAGAAGGAGAGGGACAAGGTAACCCACAACCTGGCCTGGCTCCGTGCTGGGCGCCAGCAGCCTGGAAGAGGAGGAGAGGGGCCCTTTACCCCTTACCTCACTGTCCATCCCGCAGGGGCAGGGGGCCTTGTCCTCGGTGGAAAGTACCAGCGTGGAGGGTGCTGCCAGGGTCTGGGCTGGTGTCTGGGGTCTCCTCTGCCTGGGTTTCTGTTCTCCCTCTGGGTGCCTGGGTGCCTGCCATTCTGGGCCCTCCGTGCCCCTTCTTGGAAGTGTTGAAGCCCCTTCTTGGGTGGTGAGCACTGCCCAGGGGACAGTGCTGGGGATTGATTCAGGTCCAGTCCCCGCATTGGAGGACATCCCCTCCAAGCAGGGCTCTGGGACTCAGGACGTGAACTTTGGGAGATGGCCCGCAAGTCTCTGCTTCCCCTGAGCCTTCAGGATCTGCAGCCTCCCATCCCAGGGGGTCCCAGCTTCTGCCCCTGCCCCTTTCAGACTTCCTGCCAGCCTGCAGGGGCCACTCCATCCCACAGGGGCCGTGCCAGCCACTCCCAAGATGCCCAACAACGTGCCAAAAGCTCCGAAGTGGAGAGGGGCCACCTCTTTCCGGACTTGACAGTATTTTTCCAAGAATTAATTTTCCTTCTGGATTTTTTGGAGAGTGTCTTCCTCCTGCCCCTCAATTTTGAAGCTCTTAAAAATTCATTGACCCTCCCATCCTTTTTAAATTTTTTTATTTTTTGAGCTTTGGCTCTGGCCCCCAAAACCACACTCCCAAATTCTGTGCCAAATTAACTCCATGCTTACCAACCAGGCCTGCACTAACGCCCTCTCTAATCACTGTCCTGGGCTCTCCGCATGCCCCTAACTGCCAGTGCCACCCACCCAGGCAGGGCTGAGCCATGTCTGCCTTTGCACTAACTCCATGGGCACCTGTGTGCCCTTGGCCTCTCCCGTCTAATGTTGCCTCCTTCCTTTCTTGGTGTGGGACCCCAGGGTTTTGATCAGAAAGGAACGGACAGCAGGTGCAGCTGAATTTTCTCAAGGGGGCATTGGCAGGAGGGGTCCAAGAATGGGGGAGGCTGGCTTGGCTGAGGAGCCTCTCGGCCTGAAGACCTCCTCTCAGTTGGAAAAGCCAGGGTGTGGCCTCCATAGCCTGTTGGCCATTTCCTGCACAGAGGAGAGGCAGGCTGAGGTACAGCCATCGTCTGCCTTCCCTCCTGAGCAGAGGGGTAAGGAGGTCAGTGGTGGTGGCATGGCCAGGGAGGACGTGGACAGAGGCTCTCTGCCACCAGTGGGTACCCTTCTGAGTTTTCCTCTGGGGCTTCCCAACTGCAGATAGTCCAACCAGAGGGTGGGAAGAAGGGGTAGGCCTCTTCCCTATAGGGCATCGTAGGCTGAGTCCAAGCCTGGGGAAGTGCTTGGATCTCAGAAACTGGCCTGATCATGTCCCCCTCTCCTGGATGGGGATGGGAACCTCATGGAACAGAGGGGTGGGTAGAGGAAACAGGAGGACTCCAGGGTGATGCTCAGCATTTTAGCAGGAACCTGCCTAGCCTCATTTCTCATTGCCCTGGCATTGCCTGGAGGTGTGGACTTTGCCTTCTCTCTGGGCCCAGTTATTTGAGGTGGTGGTGGTGATGGAGATGGTGGTGGCCATGGTGGCAGCAATGGAGAAGTTTCCCTCAGCTGCCCGCCCCAGCCCATGGCCCCACTCTGGCTTTGGAATCCTTAATCACAGTCTCTCCTCTGCCTGTCCTTCGGAGGGGGTGACTCACCAGCCCCTCCCCTCATCCCCCTTCCCGCCCTCAGAGGTGTCATCTCACCCCAGACAGAGCCATCCACCTCCTCTCTGTACCCACTCCTGGGGCTCCTATTACCATGGCGACGGCCGAACTAATTGCAACCCTCATCCTGCTGAAGTTCAGGCTGCAGAGCCAGCACCCCACCCCCACCCTGGGCAGGAGTGGGGGAGGCTAAGGGGGTTGGGTTGGGGTCCCCTCTGCTGCACTGCCGCACTGCCTTAGCTTCAACATCCTCGGCTCGCAATTCACACCCAACCCCTGGATTTAACCCTCACCAATTCTACCCTTTTTTTCCAGGGCTAAATTTTGGTCTCTGGGCAAGTGGGAGAAGGGGAGGGGCAGGAGCTGGAGGCTCCGGGTTTGTGATGTGGAACCAGCTTTGGCTTTGAGCGGTTTGGAGAGAAAACAGAGGGCCTCTTCGTAGAACCCCCCCCCCCCCGCCCCCCTCCCCCCGCAAACATCTCTAGTTCAGGGAACTCCAAGAGACCAACATTTCTGCCCGGCCCACACCCTTGCTTCAGACACCGTCGCCTGCACCTGAGTCCCGTCTCTACCCCGGCTCCTTGCCTTTCCCAGTCTGCACCTCCTCCTCTTGGCTGTCTCCTCTTTCGATCCCGCTGCTTTTCTCCCCCGCCTTCTCTGCTCCCGCCCGCCCCGCGCCCCGCCCCGCGCTGCCGCGGCCCCGGGCCGGAGTTGAGGAGTGTGTGTTCTGTTTCTCCCCTGTGCCCGCCCCCTCCGCCTCCGGCGACCAGGAGAGGGCGGAGCTGGCCGCGGGACGGAGGCACCTGGAGGCCCGCCAGGCGCTCTACGCCGAGCTCCAGACGCAGCTCGATAACTGCCCCGAGTCAGTGCGGGAACAGTTACAGGAGCAGCTGAGAAGGGTCAGTTTCACCAGCCCCCCTCCCCGCCCCCGAGGGCCGCCCGCCCGGAAGAGAGGAGCGGTGGGCCGGGAGCGCCCGGGCCCTGCAGTACCTGCCGGACGCCAGGGTCGGTGCTGTGGCTTGGAGGGGACAGGGAAGGATGGAAGGGTTGGGGATGGAGGTTCTCCTTTCTGCTGCTGCAGGCCGCGCTGCCCGGGAAAGCGGCAGGGCCGAGCGGAGGAAAGAGAGCAGGGTGGGGGCAGGGCCCCGCCTCCGTTTCCCCGGGTCCAGCCCCCAGAGCTCTCCCCTCTGTGGCCTGGCCTTCCAGGCGCAGAGTGGGATCGTGAGCACCACCCGACCCCCTTTTGTCACTGTCATTCAAGGAGGCCGAGGCCCTGGAGACGGAGACGAAGCTCTTCGAGGACTTGGAGTTCCAGCAGCTGGAGCGGGAGAGCCGCGTGGAGGAAGAGCGCGAGCTGGCGGGCCAGGGGCTGCTCCGGAGCAAGGCCGAACTGCTCCGCAGCATCGCCAAGAGGAAGGTGCGCCCGCCCCATCCCGGGCAGTGCCGGCTTGACCTCACCTGGCTGAGCCTCGGTCTCATCATCTGTAAAACAGGAACAATAACAGGCTGTTGTTAGCATTAAAGGAGATGATGTTTGTGGAAACAGCATAGGATGTGGTGATCATAGTAAGCACTCAGGGAACAGCAATAGCCATTGTTTAGAAGCTCAGACACGCGCCCCCCCCCCCCCCCCCGCTTCCCCGCCCCCCTCCAGTGGAAGGTGGATGGGGCTCACATTCGGAGCTGGGCACTGGCTGGGCCGGGAAATGAGAGATGGAGATGGAGGACAAGGAGGAGGGGGCTGAGGAGGACTTGCCCCTTGTGGAGCTCTCTGTCCGATGCTGAAGTGCTGGGACACAGACCTGAGATCTGGATATTAGAGCCAGCCCGGGGTCCTAGAAAGGCATCACTTGGGTTCCAGTCACAGCTCAGCCCTGGTTCAGCTGAGCTGTGAAACAAGGGGATTGGGTATCGCATCTATCTTGGTTAAGTCTGGTGCTTTAGATGCTCTAAAATCGACTCCCGATCTCAGCCAGACCTGGACAGGGTGATGGGTGAGGATGTGTTAAGCAAGAGTTAGGAAGATGTGGGTGAGGAGACGGGGTCGGATGGCCCAGGTGTGTTTGTACATACACATGTGTCATGTGCACTTTGCCAGGCTGGAGGGAGTAGGTGGGAGGTGAATGCAGTGAGATTGGGGAAGGGTGTCAAAAAGTGGGGCTTGATGGCTAGTCTGAGTGTGGTGGTAAGTGGGGGAGTCACTGAACTTCCCCCTGAGTCCAGATCCCTTGCTTCTCTCCCTGAGTTGCTCTGCTTTACAAATGCATTTACCTATCAGTGAAATGAGCATAAGAGCACCTGCCTCATAAGATAGTTAAGTAACACATGCAAAGCATTTACCAGTGTTCTTTGGTCCTGACAGGGTCTCAGTAAATGGCAGATCTTGCTTGATTACCACTTGGTCTGCTTCAGTCTGTTTGGACTGACCTCAGATTTAGTACAGGTCCCTTCTTCCCTCCCTTCTCCTATGTCTTGCTCTTAATGGTGCTAGTTTAAGGCCTCCTCTTTCAGGAAGGCCTCCTGGGATAAACACAGCTCATTTCCACTAGCCCCCATCCTTCTCTCTCACTTAGTATCTTTTCATTCCCTTTTAGCACAAGATTGTTGAGCCAGGCGCTACACTAAGCCCTGTTGGGGATATGGAGACAGAAAAGACACTGACTTTGTCCTTGGATCAGACAGCTGGGGCCGAATGGTGGTGATGAGAGATACATATTCACGGGTAGCAGTAATCCAAGGTGATATGGAATAATTTGAGCATAGAACAAGGAGCAAAGAAATTGAGTGATAATCAGGGGAGATGTTGGAGAGAAGATAGTGTTAGGTCTGGTCTTGGAGGAGAAGTAAGCTCCCAATGGGTGGAGAAGACAGGACAGCATTCCTGGCAAAAGGCACCGTATAAGAAAGGCCCGGGAGTGGACACCCGGACGGCCGATGGTACAGCAGGGCCAAGCTGCGGGCATGCCAAGGGCTCAGGGTGGGAGGGAGGCTGGAAAGCAGGCCCAGGTCCAGGAGCCCTTGAGTGCTGGCTGAGGGGTTTTTGCTTTATCCTGTAAGTAATGAGAAGTCGTTGAAAGATTTTGAGAAGTCTGATCTACCCTTATTCGTGGATTTAAAGAAAATTATTCGTGTACTATACATTCTGGGCTTTCCTGGTGACTCAGACGTAAAGAATCTGCCTACAAGGCAGAAGATACAGGTTTGATCCCTGGGTCAGGAAGATCCCCTGGAGAAGGGAACGGCAACCCACTCCAGTATTCTTGCCTGGAGAATTCCATGGACAGAGGAGCCTGGCGGGCTACGGTCCATGGGGTCGCAAAGAGTTGGACACAACTGAGTAACTAACACACAACTAACACACGTTCCAAAAAGGCTAGAAAATTCAAACAAACGAATGAACCTCAGAGGCCGTTTTAGGAAGCTGTTTGTGGTGCGGATCAGAAAGGTAAGAGAGTGGAAACGGGCTGGTGAAAAAAGTCGAGGCTGGGAAAGCAGAGGGCCTGGCTTGGCCTGGTGGCAGTGGGTTGGGGGCTTGGGGTTGGGTGGAGGACCATTCAGCATCTCCAGGATTCAGGACCTGTTGACTTTGGTGGTCGGGGGATGAGGGGTTTGGGAACTTCAGTTCTGGCTGGTATGCCTGGTGGCCCACGGCTCCCTTTTCGAGGCTTGAGAGAAGGAGCTGACCGCAGCAGCTTGCATTTTCTGGGGATGAGAGGCCGAGCGGAAGTGCTGGTTGATTCCTTTCACCCAAGCCCAGGGCCTCTGGGCAGGAGACACAGCCAGGCCTCACCTTGGGCTGCCTCACCCATTGTTCCCATCCTCTACAGGAGCGCCTGGTGGTCCTGGACAGTCAGGCTGGGCAGATCCGGTCCCAGGCTGTGCAGGAGTCTGAACGCCTAGCCCGGGATAAGAATGCTGCCCTGCAGCTGCTGCAGAAGGTAACACTGTCAGACTGGGAGTGAGGGGGAGGAGGGCCGGGGCAGGGCTGGGGGAGTGGGAGGTGAGTGCAGGGTGTTGGGTGGAGACTGGCCAGCCATGTGGGATCCCCCTTTATTTGGGGCTCCTTGCTTCATTCCCACTCCTGATTCTGCTGCTTTGGACTTGCAGGAGAAGGAGAAACTGGCTATGCTGGAAAGAAGATACCACTCGCTTACAGGCGGCCGGCCTTTCCCAAAGACCACATCCACCCTCAAAGAGGTAACGTGGTTGGGTCAGCCCCAGCCTCATGAGCCCACGGGTCTACGGGAGGCTCTGGAGAAACATGTGGCACCTTCGCCCCAGGGGCTGAGGCCTAGTGTGGGGACATTTTCCTGAACTGGAGAGATGTTCAGGAATGGCTGTGAGGTCTGGGATTGGATCCTCCATGGCTGCCAGCTGCTACTTTTCAGCTACCGCTCTGGCTCCCAGGAGCCTGCTGATCTTACCGTTTTGGGTGACTGCATATATCTGGGGGATTCAGGAGGCGTGGGTGGGGAAGATGGCAGCTCAGGATGGGGCCGGGCAGACCCAACTTGAGGGGAAGTGTACAGATCTCGGGGTCCTGATCTTGGAGCTCCCTGGGCTTCTATCTGGAGCTGGGCTGTGGGCTCAGACGTGGGCACTGAGGCTCCTTCAGCCATTCTTCCCTAAGTCTTTGCACGCCTGGTGTGTGAGGTCCCACCTCATGCCCGGTTTTCCGCCTCATTGCACAAGCAAGTTAGGCTTTAGGTGGGGTGGCTGGGCTGAGTGTGGGGGTGAAGCCCCTCACCCGTACCCTCTCTGTAGGCTGACCTGCTCATCTCCGAGTTCTCAGAGGTGGGGCTGGGGACGGCAGCTCTGGGCCCCTTCCCAGAGTCTTCTCAGGCTGGGGCCTCCTCTCTTCCCTTAACCCCACCTGCTTCCACTCAGCTCTGCCTCAAAGCACAAGAGGTAATCACAGCTCACTGCCTGTCGGCCTGCTTGATGAGCTTCTGCCCGCAACTCCTCCCACTCGCCACGCTGAAGGGCAAGTGGCAGTAATCCTTTGGCCAGAGTTTGTGGTTCAATAGGTGCCTGGGCAGCTCATGCAAAAATCAGAGCATCAATTTGCATATCAATTTGCATATATTCAGCATGCCATTCATCAGTTGCCACAACACACTGGACCTTCCAGCTCATTTTCCTGTTCTGTGACCCCTGAAGGACAGTCTGCCTCTGGAGCTAGACCAGGGTGGGCTGCCCTGGGTGGGGCAGGCTTAGGATCCTGGGCTTTGATTCTGCATGCATTTTGGGTGCCTGCTGTGTCCCCCAGACCTGGATAAACTCAGGATTCTAAGGATATGCTCAGGGAATGCGACAGTGCCTGTCTTTCCAACCCATGATCTACCATATGAGCATCTTTCCAAGTCCTAGCCTTTGCGCAGTGGGCCTGTTTATCTGCCTGGGCTTTTAACTGCTCCCTGCTCAGGTCTCTTTCTCAGGGCCCACCTTGCTCAGGCCCTCGTGGTGCCTCCAGAGGACCCATGGGAATGGCGAGGCTGGTGCTCAGTAGTGCATGTGTGTGCCCCACCGCGATGCCCAAGGTGTTGGAGACAGAAGGGTTCTCTGGGAGCTGGGTCCTGATCCCTGGTGGGCTCGTGACTTCTTCACCTACCCCTCACCCAGGGCAAACCCAGGAATGGGTGATCAGAGGTCCATTCAGGGCCCATTCAGGCCCTGCGTCAGGGCTTGGATGCCAGGGCAGCCTCATAAGTGGAGGTCAAGAAGAGCCTTCCCTGGAAGTCCCAGTGGTCAGGACTCTTGCTACCGAGGCCGTGGGTTCAATCCTTGGTCAGGGAACTAATATCCCACGAGCTGTGGAGTGTGGCCAAAAAAAAAAAAGACTTCAGATAGTTCTGCCTGCCCTTTTCTGCCCTCCCCACAACCCCCCTGACAGCCCTCTGTGGCCACAGCGAGCTCCCCACCCCTGCCTTGTATTTTGTGTGGAATGGAGTGTTGGCTCTTTGGCATGAAGTGTGGGGTCTGGTGCCTGGTGGAGTCCTGTTAACCTGTTCTCTGCCCATCCCTCCCCTCGCACTGGGCGCCCTAGGAGTATGTGAGCCTGGCAGAGGTTCTCCACCTGTGCTCCCGCTTGGACCCCCATGCTTCTGCCACTTCCCCCAGCGCGCTCGCTCAGCCCCTGCCCGACAGTGAGGTACCAGCCACCAAGTGAGCCCACCTGTGCCCACGGGCCTGCTCGTGGGTGCCCTGCGTTGCCCCAGGGTGTGGGGCAGGGGTTGGGCAGCAGGGTCTGTTTTCAGCAGTGACGGAGAAGGGCCGCTGGCGTAAGGGGAGTTGGGAGTGGTTCCCTCTCTTGCGTTCTCAGCTCCTGAGGGCTCGAGGAGGGAAGGCCTTCCGCTGCAGTGTGAGGGCCTCCTGCTGAGAGGACCCTGGCTTTCCTGGGCTCTGCAGGCCTCCTTGGCTCCGTGCGTGCGTCCTACCCTTGGGCAGGGCCACGTCTTGGGTTCCAGTCCCATTAACCTCTCATATTCCCTCCCGCGTCCGGCCTTCCCCCAAGTACGTGACGCTTGAGCAGCTAAAGGTGATGTGGGGCACCTCGCCAGTGCCCACAGGCCCCACGCCGGGCCTGCCTCCCTGGGCCCCTGCCTCCCAGGACCTGGTTCCCACCACCTGCCTTCCTCCCGCGCTGCCCTCCTCCTCCTCCTTCGCTTCTGTCACGCCTTCGCCCCAGGTTGGTGGTCTGTGTCCCCGCCGCCCGTGCAGCCCACTCGCGGCGTGGCTGTCTGTGTGTGCTTGCCCCCCACGCAGTGGTGTCTCCGCCCTCGGCCAGCCCCAGGGGCGCGCTGTGTGCCGGGCGGGCTGCGGCCGGCTGGCATTGTGGTTGGCGTGGTCCGTGTCTGTGGTCTGGGAGCTGTACCCGTTTCTCTTTGCCTTCAGCGCATTCATGGCAACTGTTTCTCACTGTGTTTTCTTCTCTTTGTGCTCTCCTTTTTCCCATCCTCCCCGTTTCCCCTGCCTTCCTGTCTGCCCATAACGGCCTGCCTTTACCCTTCCTCCGACCTGGCCCTTTCTTCGCCCTTTTCTCCCTCCTCCTCCTCCTCTCTCCGCTCCCCTCGTTTCTTGATTTCCTGACCTTTTCTTCTCCGTCCTTGCCTGCCCCCGCCCCTGCCCACTGTCCTCCTCCCCTATGCCCCCTCCAGATGGAGAAGCTGCTGCTCCCTGCTGTAGACTTAGAGCAGTGGTACCAGGAGCTGATGGCCGGGCTGGGGACGGGCCCTGCTGCCGCCTCCCCTCGCTCCTCCCCCCCGCCTCTGCCCGCCAAAGCTTCCCGCCAGCTGCAGGTAACCCCTCCCTCACTGCCCAGCCCTGCTCCTCTCAGCTCTGGGTACCTCCTGCCGACCCTTCAGCCGCACACATGGTGGGGGATTAATCCAGCCAGTGCAGCAGGGGCCTCTGGACCCCGAGCGGGAAGTGAGGGTCCCCTTGAGGGCGGCCGTCCTGGCCCTCGGGGCGTGGAGGGCCAGCCTCCCGAATCTGAGGGTGGTGTGCTGGACGGTCCGACGGAAGGGGGCTTGGGGAGCGGCTGTGCCTGTGCAGCACTCAACACGCTCACTCTGTCCCGGGCAGCTCTCATCCCAGAGCTTCTCGCTCAGTCCTCATACGCTCCTGAACCTGTTGCTCCTGGCACTTGTGTGTCCTGGGAGAGTCGCCGGTCTTTGTTCTCTTGGTCTCCCCAGGGATGACTCTCGGAGGCGGGAGAGAGTGGGTCAGAGACTCTCAGGTGATGGCCCTGAGTTCATGCCCCGGACTCAGAGTCACCATGAGGGGGTCTACTGGAGCCCCAAGCAAGCTGCTGACTGTGGTGTGGGGCAGGGTATTCGGGCAGTCTTCTGCCCCAGGTTCCACTCCAGTGACCGGCCGTAGTGCCTGATCAACCCCCTGCCCCCGCCCACTCAAGATTCGTTCCTAGAGTGAAGACACGGCACCTCAAAGGCCGATCTCAGCTGAAACTCCACATTCCCTTTAGGAGTCGTTGGCACGGCCTTTCTATTTTGTGCCCAGCTGGGTTGAGGTTTTTACATGTTTTGATTCACGTAATCTCTACCACAGGCCTTTGAGGTAGATAACAAGAACTCTCATTTCACAGATCAAACACTTGGGCCCAGAGCAGATAAGTAATCTCTCCAAGGCCACACAGCTAGGAAGTGGCAGGGGTAACACGGAGAGTCAGGGTTCCCGGCTCCAGAGACTGTGTCACCAAAGACTGAGTGCCGAGAGGGAGGCTGGCAGTTATTTAGTCTAGCCCTGCCCCCTCCTTTTGCAGATAAGGAGGCTGAGGCCCAGAGTGGGGAGGTGCGTGGCCCAAGGTCACCTACGCCGTTAGTTGGCAGAGCTGGGACCAGAGGGAGCCCTGGCCTCCAGTCGGCCTCCTGTAAAACTCAGCCCGTCGGTGTGAACTCACGTGGGTCGCTACACGGTCCTTCTACCATGCGGGGCTGGACCCAAGGAGGAACAACCTGGAAAGGAGGCTTGGCAGCCGCCAGAAACGTCTGCCCACTGGGCTGGCCCCGGAGGCTCAGTGCTGTGGTCAGCGAGAGACCAAGGCCTCAGGGGTCTGGTGCTGGGCACCTTGGATCCCAGCCCGCTCGGTGCCATGGGAGTGGTGGCCGGTGGGGGAGCCAGAGGTCCCTTAGCAGATGCCACCTCCCTGCTCCAGGTTTACCGCTCCAAGATGGATGGCGAGGCCACCAGCCCCCTGCCCCGCACCCGCAGTGGGCCGCTCCCCTCCTCCTCTGGCTCGTCATCTTCCTCCTCCCAGCTCAGCGTGGCTACCTTGGGCCGCAGCCCCTCACCCAAGGTCTGAGAGCAGTGGGTGGGCTGCGTGTGTCGCAGGGTGGTGGTGGTGGTGGTCGGGGGGTGGGTTTGGAGATGGCCACACTGGGGAGGGACCGCAGCCATCCACGAAGCCTTGTGGGTGGGCGGGTGTCTTCTGAGCCTCGGGTCCCAGTGCCCCGTTTCCCGCCCTCCGTCGCAGAGCACTCTGCTTGCCCAGAACGGCACCAGCAGCCTTCCTCGCAACCTGGCAGCCACACTGCAGGACATCGAGACCAAGCGCCAGCTGGCCCTGCAGCAGAAGGGTGAGTGGCCACGCCAGCCCACTTGCTATCCCATGGGCCCTGGACATCCGCCACGCCCTGTCACCCTAGCTTATCCATGCCCACACCCTTCCCAGGATGTGTTCCCTTTATGTGGGGAGCAAAAGGGATCTGGACTAGAGACCCTCCTGGAGGTTTATCCAAAGGCTAAGGGGCAGGGGACTCAGGGTTGCCGGGCTGTGGCGTCTTTTCTAGAGAGCCCAGCAAGTAAGGGGAGTGCTTGTTGACCTGAGTAGAACTAGATGTTGCCCTGTCTGGAGGCAGGGGGTTGGACTTGACGACCTCCAGGAGTGTTTCCCTAACATGTTAGTTCGCGGGAACACCCAGGAGTGCTGGTTGCTCGTGTGCATTTTGGTTGTTTCGAAAGCCCATGTCTGTGCCTCTCTCTCCTCTCATCCCCTCTGTGTCTCTGCCCTGCCCTCTGCCCGGGGGCCCCCCACTCCAGTCGAGTCGCTTCCTGCCGAGCCCCTCCCAACCGACGACCCAGCAGGTAGAGCGTTGGTCACCAAGGGCATTGCTTTGGCCGGGTGACCCCTGCCCGGGCCTCCGCATGATGGATTCTGCCCAGGCCCCCTCTGCCCGCGGGCAAGACCCCCAGGCTGAGCTGGGCTGGGGTGTCGGGTTGGCCTCGCGAGCTCTCTTCTGCCGCGCGGAGCTCCGCCTGTCTCCCCTCCCTCCTTTCCTGCGTGCTCCTGCTTCTGCATTGCCGCGGGGTGTGCACTGACGTGGGTGCTCGGGCTGCCGGCACCCCTTCCTCTTCCCAGCAGCAGGGTTGGGAGCATGCGCCCTGCCCACCCGTTCAGGCCTGGGTTGTGAGCTGGAGCCACCGGGCCATCATGCCGCCAGGGCGACCCCCGGGCAGGTTTGGGGCCCCGTGTGGACTCAGCATGCGGTGCAGAAGCCAAAGCCAGACCGCACGGCTGTGGCCAGTTGTGCGGGCGATGAAGCCAGGGCAGCCGGACCCAGAGCTGCGGGGGCTTTGGGGAAGCGGGTGGGGGCGAGGGGGCTGCTCCGTGTTACCTCTCCCCGCTCGCCACCTCCCTCCGTCTGTAGTGCTGCCGGCTTCCTCCTGGCTGGGTGGGTGCCCACCGTGACATCCCCCGTCCCCCCACGCAGGGCAGCAGGTGATCGAGGAGCAGCGGCGGCGGCTGGCGGAGCTGAAGCAGAAGGCGGCGGCTGAGGCGCAGTGCCAGTGGGACGCCCTGCACGGGGCGGCGCCCTTTCCCACCGGGCCCGCGGGCTTCCCGCCACTCATGCACCACTCCATCCTGCACCACCTGCCGGCCTCGCGGGAGCGAGGCGAGGAGGGTGAGCACGCCTACGACACGCTGAGCCTGGAAAGCTCCGACAGCATGGAGACCAGCATCTCCACGGGGGGCAACTCAGTCTGCTCCCCCGACAACATGTCCAGGTACCCGGCCCCGGCCACTGACTGGCACGGCCGCTGTCCTCCCCACGCCGGGGTCTCCACCTCCACCGGCTGCCTCCTCTCCCCCTTCCCTCCTCAGCGCTAGTGGCCTGGACATGGGGAAGATTGAGGAAATGGAGAAGATGCTGAAAGAAGCTCACGCGGAGAAGAGCCGACTGATGGAGTCGAGGGTGAGGCAGACCTGGGCCCTGGGGCTGCCCTCTGCCCGCCGGGGGCCTCCGCCCCTCCTGAGGCCCCTTCCCCACATTGTTCTCGCCGCAGTCCCTGAGGAAGAGAGTGTTTTCCAAGCCTGGGTTCCTAAAGTGGGGGATCGGGAGGCTTGGCGAGATGACAAGTTTCACAGCCCTTAGGAAAAGGGGAGGAGCACGGTAACCATTGTCCAGCTGTGAATTTCCTGCAGGGGAACTTCCAGTCTTTGTGTGTTTGCTTCTGGGGACCTTTGGCCACCAAGAAAATGTTGATGCCTGTCTACCTGAGTGCCAGGTCACTCCTTTTGGAGACGGTTGGGAACTGGGGCTTGAAGGATGAGGACAGAGAGAAGGCAGATATCCAAGCCAGAGCAGAGGTTGGCTGCGGGCATGTCACGTTCCCTGCCCATGGACCTGGGCTGGGACACAGCCAGGCTGGGGAAACCGTGTCCAGGGAGGAGGCCGAATAAAGAATCTCCTGAAGACGTTCGGTCTCTATTATCCGGGGTACTCTGTGTGTCTGGAGAGGAGAGTGGGGGCCCGGGAGCAGGAGATCAACTGGAAAAGAAGGCCTCTTAATCTTAAACTCCCTTGAAAGGAGGGCACATTTGCAAACATCTCTTGGCAAAAGGAGAAAAAGGAGATTCCTCTAAATTTTGAGCTAGGAAGAAATGGTAGATGGGAGTTAGTAATGTGAAGGTTGTTACCGGTGTTGAAGACATAAAACATCACCTATGTGCTCTGTATTTAATGATTTGTTTTAATGACTTAAAATCTTTTGATAATGGCTTTCATAAGTTCTTTTTTTTTTTTTTCCATAAAATTTGAAGGTCAACTGTGAATGTTTGGAGTTTCCAAGGGTCTTCACTTAGTGATTAGGGCAGGATTGCTGAATCCATTCGATGTCAGAAACAGTTGTTTCGATAACCCATGTCCTAGGAATTCAGATCCAGATTTTAAAAGCCCCTCCCCTTTTTCTTTAATTGAGTGCTTCCATCCTGCCAGCATCAGTGATGGACATTTACCTACACGATTGCATTTAATTTTCCCTACAGTCCAAAGGAGTAGGCACTCTTGGCCGCATCTTACAGAGGAGGAAGCTAGACTTAGGGAGTTTGGCGGGGTCCGGCGCTCACAGTGGTGGTAGAACCAGGGTTTGAAGGCAGGGTGGTCTCACTTTAAAGCATTTACCCTTGTCAGCACGGTCCCTGGAGAGGAGGGTGGGCTTGGAGGACCATGGCCCCTCAAACCAGGCTGCCCTCTGAGGTGGGTGTCTCCTGTAGCTCTGGCCCGGCCCAAGGAGGGGTGTTGGGGGCTTGGAGTTAAGAGGGCAGTTGTGGGCACTGAACCCCAGCCTTGGGTGCAGGAACGTGAGATGGAGCTGAGGCGGCAGGCCCTGGAGGAGGAACGGAGGCGGCGGGAGCAGGTTGAACGGAGGTTGCAGAGCGAGAGCGCCCGGAGGCAGCAGCTCGTGGAGAAGGAGGTCAAGATGCGGGAGAAGCAGTTCTCACAGGTGAGTGGATGGGGGGTTGGGTGGGGCTGTGGAGGGGCCTGGATAGCCCAGGGTACCGTGCTGGGCGGTGGAGCCTGTTCTCTCCAGGAAGTTTTGCCCAAGCAGGATTCTACCTGGGACTTGCTTGGCCCCGAGGAACAGGACCCACTAGGGTCTGTTCAGGCCGGTGTGTGTGTGTGTATGTGTGTGTGTGTCTGTGTGTCTGTGTGTCGGGTTGTGGGGCTGTGGCAGGCCACCCTGTGTGTGTGTGTGTGTGTGTCGGGTTCTGGGGCTGTGGCAGGCCACCCTGTGTGTGTGTGTGTCTGTGTGTGTGTCTGTGTGTCTGTGTTTGTGTGTGTGTCTGTGTGTGTCTGTGTGTCGGGTTGTGGGGCTGTGGCAGGCCACCCTGTGTGTGTGTGTGTGTGTGTGTGTCGGGTTCTGGGGCTGTGGCAGGCCACCCTGTGTGTGTGTGTGTCTGTGTGTGTGTCTGTGTGTCTGTGTTTGTGTGTGTGTCTGTGTGTGTCTGTGTGTCGGGTTGTGGGGCTGTGGCAGGCCACCCTGTGTGTGTGTGTGTGTGTGTGTGTCGGGTTCTGGGGCTGTGGCAGGCCACCCTGTGTGTGTGTGTGTCTGTGTGTGTGTCTGTGTGTCTGTGTTTGTGTGTGTGTCTGTGTGTCGGGTTGTGGGGCTGTGGCAGGCCACCCTGTGTGTGTGTGTGTGTGTGTGTGTGTCGGGTTCTGGGGCTGTGGCAGGCCACCCTGTGTGTGTGTGTGTCTGTGTGTGTGTCTGTGTGTCTGTGTTTGTGTGTGTGTCTGTGTGTCGGGTTGTGGGGCTGTGGCAGGCCACCCTCTGTGTGTGTGTGTGTGTGTCGGGTTGTGGGGCTGTAGCAGGCCACCCTGTGTGTGTGTGTGTGTGTGTGTGTGTGTCGGGTTCTGGGGCTGTAGCAGGCCACCCTGTGTGTGTGTGTGTGTGTGTGTGTGTGTGTGTGTCGGGTTCTGGGGCTGTGGCAGGCCACCCTGTAGGGATGAGGGTCTGTGCAGGCCTTTCAGAGGTGGGAGCCGTGTCCAGATCGGGGGGCTCCCCTCGGCCTTTCTCGGGGGCCTCGTGGGTCTGCCCTGCATCCCTTCCCACATCCCCATGCCTTCCTGCGCCGAGTGCTTGGTATCTGTCCTGGCCTCAGTCCACCAGACCTTTTGGCTCCAGGCCCCACTGCCAGCGGCTGAACCCACCCTGACTTGTGGTGTACAGCTCCAAAAGAGAATTGTGCCAGCTTCTCACTGGTCAAGAACCCCATCCTTACACAGAATCCAACCCGGGGGTGTTTCATTAGCCTGGAGCCTTGAGCAGAGGATGAAGGCAGAAGGAGAAGTTAGGTTAGGCAGGAAAATCTACCTGCATTTCCAGTCCCAGATCCTGGGCCCCTGGGTGAGCCCGTGAGACTCAAACAGGCCATCCCTTCCTGTGGGGTCTCCATGGGCCTCCCCAGGGGTGGGGGGGTCCTACCCCGCAGTGACTGGTGATCGTAGCTCCTTGATTTCCTAATAATGCAGCGACATAAATTCTAAGGGGTAGATTGTCTGGTTTGAGAATTCAGAAATAATGAGAAACTCTGGGAGTTTCACCTCAGTGCTTGGAATCGTTGTTGTATGCCTAGTTCCCCTGTCCTGTCTCTGGTCTCTCGGGGGCTCAACTTCTCTACCCCCTGCCCTGGGGCTCAGGTGGGGCTGCAGAGGCCGCCAGCTTTGGGGAAGCCAGTGGAGTCGGCTCGTCATTTCCGGGCACCTCCGGAAAGTTGAACGTTTTGTTTCTTCTTTAAATAATCTATGGTATTTCCTTTTCATACCATTCTAACATTCTTCCTAGAAATGAAGAGTAGGAAAAAAATTCCTGTTGACTGAAAATTCTAGATAAGTATCAGAAATTTTGAGGTGGAACAGACCTCAGAGATTCTCTGGTTCAAAGGCATTGTTTACACATGAGGACCCAAACAAAGCCTCCGCCCCACACCCCTCCCCCCCGCCCTCCGCCCTGGGAAGACCAGGCTTCGTACTGGGGTTTTCTTCCAAGACCGCATTCTTTCACTTTGCTGCATTCAGGACAGGAGGGGCAGGGACAGGACGGGGCGGCCGTGTCTGGGAAACTGAGGCACAGAGCTGTTCAGCCCAGGCCTGGGTGGAGTCAGCACAGGCGCACCAGGTCCTTGCTTGGGCCAAAGCCCCGTGAAACCAGAGTGACAGAGTAGGGGTTCAGGACTGAAGCCGAGGGGCCTGGAAAAGGGAACAACAGGGGAGGGAACAGCCCCTACTCATCCGGCTCTCTGTCCCCAGGCACGACCCCTGACCCGTTACCTGCCAATCCGGAAGGAAGACTTTGACCTGAAGACCCACATCGAGTCATCAGGCCATGGTGTGGATACCTGTCTGCACGTGGTGCTCAGCAGCAAGGTACAGGCATGTGGGGCTCTGGGGGGCTTGGTGGGGACCCCACGGTCAGAGGCCCCTCCTGGGTCCTCGGAATAGTGGCCTCAGCTCCTGCCCTAATACCAGTGGTCTGTGTCCCGGGACAGGTGTGCTGGCTTGAAGAGATGCTAGGGACAGCCCCGCTGTGATATAGGCACAGGTGAAGGGCTGACATTGCTGCTCGGGGAAGAAGGTTTAGGGGGCTGTGCATTTGGGTCCTGCCTCACCCCTGCCTCCCACCAGGTCTGCCGTGGCTACTTGGTCAAGATGGGCGGCAAGATCAAGTCATGGAAGAAGCGCTGGTTTGTCTTTGACCGGCTCAAGCGCACCCTTTCCTATTACGTGGGTGAGTTCCCCCTAGACTGCCCCAGAGCTAGCACCCCTGGGCTCTGTCACCCAGAAGCTTCCAAGTGGGGGCCAGGGCCTTGAGCTGGGTCTTGTTCTCCTCTCTCTGAAAATGTACAAGGCTCACCTCGTTTGCTTTGTTCAACCATTCATTTTTTTTCCAGCAGTATTACTGAGCATCTAATAAGTCCCAGGCAGTATCTTAGGCTCTGATGATAAGCAAGGGGGCCACAACCCTCTCCCCTGGAGCCTGTTGCCAGGACACAAACAGTGAACAAAGAATGATGGGGGTGCTCTAGGGCACCCCAGATGCTGTGGGTGCATGGAGTCCTGTGGATCCCTCTTGGGCAAGTTCCCACAGAGACTCTGAAATAAGCAGCTGAGCAGTGCCCAGGGGGCAGCACCCCCCAACCATCCTGCTCTTTCAGCACTCTGCACCCAGCCTCCAGCTTGGTTTCCCAGCCCTGGAGTTCCCTCTGGACAGTTCCCACTTGAAGACTAGAATGTTATATCATAGCCTCGTCAGGACAGGCTGGGCTGTGCTGCAGAAACAGCCCCATCCTAAGATCTCAGGAGCTCAGAACCAAAGTTCTTCTTACTCCTGATCTGTGTCCATGTTCGTCATGGGTTGGTGGGGGTCTGCCCCGTGTCTATTCTTTCTCTGCTTCAGAGCATGCCTTTCTGGAACGCTGCTGGCTGTAGCGGCAGAGGGTAAAGAGAAATGTGATTGGGTTTGCACTGGGTTAAATTCCCCAGCTGGAGTCTGTCCCCAAGTCACTACAGGCCTGTTCAGCCAGTCCCCCGCCCTACCCAACCACAAAGCCAGGAGAGCCGTCCTGCTCAGCGCCGGGAGGGAAAGGGCCGGAAGTGTGCGGTGCTGGAGTCATGCAGCCTGGAGCACCCGGCTTTCCCCCCGAACCGGTCCCCAGACAAATGCCATCTCTTCCAGGAAGCCCTCCCCGCCCACCTGGGCCCTGGGTGTGGGGAGGCATACGGGTGTCCCCATGTTTCCACCTAGGCTGGAAATGGACTTTGTCAGGCCTGGGAGGACAACTCCATCTTAGGCACGTTGAGGTTGAAGTGCCCCTGGGGCATCTAAGGTTATATGAGAAGGGTCAGGGTTAGAGGCAGAGTGAAAGTCGAAGCTCTTGCAATAGTGATGATGATGGTGGTAGCAGATCATGCCTACTGCACACGTGTATGCACCAGATGCTGTGCTCAGCCCTCCACGTGCATCATGTCATTTAATCGTCATAATAATCTTGTGGAGGGAGCACTGGTTTTACACCTGTTTTGCAGATGAGGAAAATTAAGCACAGAGAGGTTAAGCAACTTGCCTAAGGTCTCTCAGCAGCTGAGAGGCAGAGCTAAGACTGAGCTTGGACAGTTAGACTCCAGAGAAGAGGGAGAGACAGAGCTGCACCCCAGGGCAGGGCCACCCTTGTGAAGGAGAAGGAAAAGGAGGCTGTGGTAAAGCAGGGTGCAGGAGGCGGGAAGTCACAGGCCAGGTGCTGAGCTGGTGCTTGGCATGTGTGACCTTCCTTCATGTCTATGAAACCAACGGGGGAGGGGAGGGCAGGGCAGAAATGGAGAAGGCAGAGGAGTGGATGTGTGCCTGCCAGCAGGGGGTGTCATGGAATAAAAAAGTATAATTTACGGAAGAAACTGAGACATTACGGTGATGATGGATGCCGCAGAAAGGCCAAGGGTAATGTGCACCCAAAGGCCCTTCGATTCAACGATTGGATCTTGATGAGAGAATGGTTTCCACTGCGTGCTGGGGCGGAAGCCAGATTGCACACAATCCATCGAGGATAGGTGGGCGGTGAGGAAGCGGAGGCAGGAATGTGTTACTATTTCCAGTGAAGGAAGAGCCAGGAGAGAACAGAATGCTGCCGTTCTCCCTGGCCTTCCTGGATCCTGCTCCATCCTCCTCCGTGAAACCCACATCAGAACGCACCTCTGTGAAGCCCCACCTCACTGGGAGTGGTTCCTGCCCTCCTCTGGGTAACTCCTTCGTTACACAGGGTCCCTCTGCCATGTGACATCAGCCCTGGGCATAATGATGTCATGACAGATCCACGTGTGTCGCGCCAGACACTCTGCTGAACCCTTGGAGTGTGTCCTCTCGCTTAACGCCCATGACCACCGGTGACCTGTAGGTGTTCCCTTGGAGTCCTAATCATACCCAAGTCACACAGCTAAGTGGATGTGTGTCTGTGCTTTCTTCCCCCCTAAATTGTGGGCTCTGACTTCTTTGGATCCCAGTTCCTTAAACTCATTTATTCTGCATCGATTGAAGACCTGCTCGGTGCATAGCAGTCCAGATTGGAGGAGCTTGACCTCTGAACAGATAAAGGAGGGTTCATTAATGTTTTGTTGTTGTTCAGTCGCTAAGTCGTGTCTGACTCTTTGTGAATCCATGGACTGCAGCACGCAAGGCTTCCCTGTCTTTCACTATCTCCTGGAGTTTGCTCAAATTCATGTCCATTGAGTCAGTGATGTTATCTAACCTTCTCATCCTCTGCCTCCCTCTTTTCCTATTGCCTTCAATCTTTCCCAGCATCAGGGTCTTTTCCGGTGAGTCAGCTCTTGACATCAGGTGGCCAAAGAATTGGGAGTTTTAGCTTCAGCATCAGTCCTTCCAATGAGCATTCAGGGCTGATTTCCTTTAGGATTGACTGGTTTGATCTCCTTGCTGTCCAAGGGACTCGCAAGAGTCTTCTCCAACACCAAATTCAAAAGCATCAGTTCTTCAGCCCTCAGCCTTCTTTATGGTCCGACTCTCACATCTGTACATGACTCCTGGACTATACAGACCTTTGTTGGCAAAGTGATGTCTGCTTTTTAATATGCTGTCTAGGTTTGCCATAATTTTTCTTCCAAGGAGCAAGCATCTTTTAATTTCCTGGCTGCAGTCACCATCTGCAGTGATTTTGGAGCCCAAGAAAATAAAATCTGTCACTGTTTCCACTTTCTCTCTGTCTGTCTGCCATGAAGTGATGAGACCGGATGCCATAATCTTAGTTTTTTGAATGTTGAGGGTTTTTTAAATTTTTATTAATTTATTTATTTTTGTGCTGGGTCTTCGATGCTGCACGGGCTTGCCTTTGATTGCAGCGAGCAGGGGCTCCTAGAAGTTGCACGGACTTACTGTGGTGACTTCTCTTGTGGAACAGGGGCTCTAGAGCTCCCAGCTTCAGGAGTTGTGGCTCGCAGGCGCTAGAGCACAGGCTCTAGCTAGTTGTGGTCCAAGGGTTTAGTTGCTCTGCGGCATGTGAAATCTTCCCAGACCAGGGGTCGAACCCGAGTTTCCAGCACTGGCAGGCGGATTCTTTACCACTGAGCCACCAGGGAAGCCCTGAATGTTGAGTTTTAAGCCAGCTTTTTCACTGTCTTCTTTCACCTTCAGCAAGAGGCTCTTTAGTTCCTCTTCACTTTCTGCCGTTAGAGTGGTATCATCCACATATCTGAGGTTGTTGATATTTCTCCCAGCAGTCTTGATTCCAGCATGTGATTCAGCCAACCTGGCATTTTGCTTTACCTAGTCTGCATTTAAGTTAAATAAGCAGTGTGACAATATATAGCCTTGTCATACTCCTTTCCCAATTTTGAGCCGGTCCATTGTTCCATGTCTGGTTCCATCACTTCTTGATCTGTAAGGTGGTCTGCTATTCCCATTTCCTTAAGAATTTCCCAGAGTTTGTTGGGATCCACACAGTCAAAGGCTTTAGTGTAGTCAATGAAGCAGAAGTTTTTCTGGAATTCCCTAGCTTTCTCTATGATCCAGAGAATATTGGCAATTTGATCTCTGGTTCCTCTGCCTTTTCTAAACCCAGCTTTTACATCTGAAAGTTCTCGGTTCACATCCTGCTGAAGCCTAGCTTGAAGGATTTTGAGCATTACTGTACTGGCATGTGAAATGGGTACAGTTGTGCAATAGTTTGAACATTCTTTGGCATTGCCCTTCTTTGGGATTGGAATGAAGACCTTGTCCAATCCTGTGGCCACTGCTGAGTTTTCAAAATTTGCTGGCATATTGAGTGCAGCACTTTAACAGCATCATCTTTGAGAATTTTAAATAGCTCAACTAGAATTCCATCACCTCCACTAGCTTTGTTTGTAGTAATGCTTCCTAAGGCCCACTTGACTTCATGCTCCAGGATGTCTGCTCTAGGTGAGTGACCACACCATTGTGGTTATCCAGGTCATTAAGATATTCAGTTCAGTTCAGTTCAGTCACTCAGCTGTGTCCAACTCTTTGCAACCCTATGAACCGCAGCACGCCAGGCCTCCCTGTCCATCACCAACTCCCAGAGTTCACCCAAACTCACGTCCATCGAGTCGATGATGCCATCCAAACATCTCATCCTCTGTCGTCCCCTTCTCCTCCTGCCTCCAATCCTTCCCAGCATCAGGGTCTTTTCAAATGAGTCAGCTCTTCGCATCAGGTGGCCAAAGTATTGGAGTTTCAGCTTCAACATCAGTCCAACCAATCAACACCCAGGACTGATCTCCTTTAGGATGGACTGGTTGGATCTCCTTGCAGTCCAAGGGACTCTCAAGAGTCTTCTCCAACACCACAGTTCAAAAGCATCAATTCTTTGGCGCTCAGCTTTCTTTATAGTCCAACTCTCACATCCGTACATGACCACTGGAAAAACCATAGCCTTGACTAGATGGACCTTTGCTGGCAAAGTAATGTCTCTGCTTTTGAATATCCTTTCTAGGTTGGTCATAACTTTCCTTCCAAGGAGTAAGCGTCTTTTAATTTCATGGCTGCAATCACCATCTGCAGTGATTTTGGAGCCCCCAAAAATAAAGTCTGACACTGTTTCCCCATCTATTTCCCATGAAGTGATGGGACCAGATGCCATGATCTTTGTTTTCTGAATGTTGAGCTTTAAGCCAACTTTCTCACTTTCCACCTTCACTTTCATCAAGAGGCTTTTTAGTTCGTCTTCACTTTCTGCCATAAGGGTGGTGTCATCTGCATATCTGAGGTTATTGATATATCTCCCGGCAATCTTGATTCCAGCTTGTGCTTCTTCCAGTCCAGCGTTTCTCATGATGTACTCTGTATATAAGTTAAATAAGCAGGGTGACAATATACAGCCTTGACGTACTCCTTTTCCTCTTTGGAACCAGCCTGTTGTTCCATATCCAGTTCTAACTGTTGCTTCCTGACCTGCATACAGCTTTCTCAAGAGGCAGGTCAGGTGGTCTGGTATTCCCATCTCTTTCAGAGTTTTAATGTTTACTTATTTGACTGTGCCGGGTCTTGGTTGCAGCATGCAGAATTTTTTAGTTGTAGCATGTGGGATCTTATTTCCCTGACCAGGGACCAAACCTGGGGCCCCTGCATGGGAAGCTCAGAGTCTTAGCCACTAGATCACCGGGAAAGGGAAGTCTCCTGAAGGAAGGTTCAGATTCAGCACCGTAAGTTCTGTACAGAGGAGCACCCGTGCTGCAGGAGCATGGGGGAGCACAACTGGACGCCGTAGTGGTGACATTTGCAACAGGTGCTGAAGGTGACTTAGGAGTTTGCTAAGGGAATGTGTTGGAGGCCATTCCAGTGTTGGCAGAGTGGACTGATAAGGGCCCGCGAGAAGCTCAGCCTGGCCAGAGAGAACTGGGGTTGGTGCAGGGGAGGGAAGAGAGGCAAGGCCGGAGGGACGTGTTGGCACTGGCTTGTCGGGGAACTTTGCCAAAGCCAAGGAGGCAGCAGGTTCCAGTGAGGGAGCTGGCAGAGAAGCCCGTGAGCCGAGGCAGCAGGATTTGATTTGCTGTAGGAAGCTCCCCCCTCGGCACCAGGGCAGGGAGTTAAGGGGCAGGGGTGGGAGTGGGCGGGTGAGGAGGCAGCAGCCCGACCCAGGACCCCTGCCTCAGGCCTGGAGTGATGGGGCCTGGGGGGGGGTGCTACCACCTGAGTTTAGTGACTCGGGCTCGCTGCCCAGAGCGGTGGTGCCTGCTCGGTGTCCGCCCCCAGACGGGGTGGCCAGGCCTGTGCTCGCCCTTGCCAGCGCCCCGTCCCTCCCACCCCAGCAGTCCTCTGCTTTGCGGGTTCACCCACCTCCTTCCCGGCACCCCAGCATCCAGATGCTGTATGCTACCTTCCATGTTTTTACTGTTTGAGTTGAATAGATAAATGCATCCCTGTCGTTCAAAACTCAAAACACGTAAAAAGGTTTAAATTGAGAATTACACCCCCTCTGACTACACGTAACTGCGTTTATTAATCTCTTGTGTGTCCTTCTAGAGTTTCTTTAAGGGAATATAAACATATGCAAACATGTATTCTTCCCCCTTTTCCTGGGTCGTGAAGATCCCCTGGAGAAGGGAATGGCAACCCACTGCAATATTGTTGGGGCTTCCCTGGTGACTCAGATGGTAAAGAATCTGCCTGCAATTCGGGACACCTGGGCTCGATCCCTGGGTTGGGGAGATCCCCTGGAGAAAGAAATGTCAACCCACTCCGGTATTCTTGCCTGGGGAATCCCATGGACAGAGGAGCCTGGCGGGCTACAGTCCATGGGGTTGCAAAGAGTTGGACGTGACTGAGTGACTAACACTTTTCTTACACAAAAGGTAGCACCCAACACACTCCTTGTTTTCCTGCTACGTTATCTTAGAGGTCTTTCTGTCTCAAATTTATCAGTGTCTAGATGTTGATATCCAGATGTATTTTATAGATTTTTAAAAAATATTTTTTCTAATTTATCTACAAACTTTATTTTTGGTCATGGATTATTTGAAGTGTGTTGTTTTTTAAATATTTATTTGGCTTCACTGGGTCTTAATTGTGGCATGGGGGATCTTGTTCCCCACCAGGGATCGAACCTGGGCTCCCTGCATTGGGAGCACAGAATCTTCACACTGGACCACCAAGGAAGTCTTTGTAGATTTATTTCTGAATGTGTATATCAGATATTCGTTATTCTGTTAAATAGCTAGGTGTATTTCATCACACGGCACATTCTACTTAGCCGCCTCCACTTGATGGCTACTCGGGTTGTTTCTAATCTTTTGTGACTATAATTACTGCCATGGTGAATCTTTTGTAAATGTTTTCTTTTGTGCATGTGTGGGGCTTCCCTAGTAGCTCAGTTGGTAAAGAATCCGCCTGCAATGCCAGAGACCCCCATTCAATTCCTGGATCGGGAAGATCCTCTGGAGAAGGGATAGGCTACCCACTCCAGTATTCTTGGGCTTCCCTTGTGACTCAGCTGGTAAAGAATCCCCCTGCAGTGCGGGAGACCTGGGTTTGATCCCTGGGTTGGGAAGATCCCCTGGAGAAGGGAAAGGCTACCCACTCCAGTATTCTGGCCTGGAGAATTCCATGGACTGTGTAGTCCATGGGGTCACAAAGAGTCGGACACGACTGAGTGACTTTCACAGAGAGAGAGGTACATGTGTAAGGTAAATTTTCCAAGTGCTGAAATTGGTTCAGAGGGCAAACACCTTTCTAACTTTGGTCGAAGAAGCCAAGTCATTCTGAGAGGCTCACCGGTTTATCCCCCCATCAGGTTTATTATACTGCCCGTCTCCCCACAGAATCCGAGAGGCTCACCAGTTTATCCCCCGTCAGGTTTATTATACTGCCCGTCTCCCCACAGAAATGTCACAAATGTGCTCTGTTTTGCGTTTATTTTTGCTGCTCTGATAGGTGAGCAGTGGTATCTCAGTGGAGTTCTGATTTGCCTCCTCTGTCATTCTGGGCAAGGCTGAACACTGATACAGAATCTGGGCTCTGTTTCGGAGTCCCGGGACTCACCCCACTTCCCGGGTGAGGCGTTCCATGTCCACGGAGCTTGACCTAAAGCACCACAGGCCTCCTGAGCTCAGCACGTCTTCCTTTGCAGACAAGCATGAGACGAAGCTGAAGGGGGTCATCTACTTCCAGGCCATCGAAGAGGTGTACTATGACCACCTGCGCAGTGCCGCCAAGGTGAGGGCCAGCCCTGGGGAAAGGGTGGGCCAGCGGGGCTCTGGGGGTAGAGGCCTCCAGCCTGCCCACTTCAGAGGCTCGGACCCCTTCCTCGTTCTCTTGTAAACTTTCTCTTCCTCTCTCCCTCTCCCAGAAGAGGTTTCTGAGCTTCACTATGGTGACTGAGGTACCCCTCCCCACACATCTCTAACCAGAACTACCGCGTATTAACGCCTCCTGGCCCCCCCGGCCCCTGACCCTTCCTTGACTCTCCCCTAAGTCCCTCCCCTCCCCGCGGGCCGGAGTGTGGAGTGCAGTGGGTGCAGAGAGCCGGGAGCCCCTGTGAGCTTGAGGGGGCTTGCTGGCCTCCCGGCCCTGAGATGCCAGCAGGCCGTCTCCCTCCGTGGGGGCGGGCCGTGCAGCGGGGAGGCTGCAGGGGGAGTGGGGGCCCTCAGAGATGAGGTCTGGGTGAGAGGACTTTATGGGCAGGGCTGCGGGGAGGCTGGGGCTGTTTGCCTCCGTCCCGCCAGGCCCACAACGTCCGCTCCATTCCTCGTCTCGGCTCTGCTGGGGCCCTGGGCCCAGCACCCCGCTTGCAGCTCTTTCCATCTGTTCCTTTTTTACTGGGAGGGGACTCTGGTCATCCCTTTGCGTCTGATTCTTTTGGTATTCTCTTTGTGCCTGAGGGCGCCAAGGAACGGTGTCCTTGCCTGGCAGGGTATGGCCCTGCTGAGGTCCGCGGACTGCCCCAGATGTGAGGAGGGGACATCCCAGCCTGGGATGGTGGGGACTGGGCTCCAGGCCTATGGAAGACTCAGGGCGTCCTGGAGGCAGAGAAGAAGGGTGGACGGCGAGGCGGGTGTGAGATGCTTCAGGCTGGGCCCTGGCTCAGACCTTGCTCTCTCCCTCCGCAGAGCCCGAACCCGGCCCTCACCTTCTGCGTGAAGACCCACGACCGGCTGTACTACATGGTGGCCCCCTCTGCAGAGGCCATGCGCATCTGGATGGACGTCATTGTCACAGGGGCAGAGGGCTACACTCAGTTTATGAACTGACTGAATGGGGCCCCCTGGACCCAGGAGCCATACCCAGCCGCCTGCTGCCCCGCCTGCCTCCAGACAGGGAGTTGCGCCCTGGGCTCCCAGAGGCCCTGGAGGGCGGAGCACGACTGGGGCTTTTGTACAAGAAGAGACTCTGTAATGTTCTGGAAGGAGCTCGTCCTGTGGGTTTCTGAGTTCTGGCCCCCCCTGAAAAACCAGCCAGGAGATAAAAGTTGAGGAGGGGGCTTTGCTGCCTCCGTGGAGCCCAGAACTTGCAATAGCCTGTTAGGGTCCTGCCCTGGGACCTACCCAGGCTGAGGCGCTATCACAGAGGGGGCCCCTCCTGGCACCTGTGCTCCCTGCCTGCGTTCTCTTTTCTAAAGGACACGTTATGGTACCAGAATCTGCCAAAGATCCCCTCTTGCCTCAGCCCCCGTTGCAGGGGCCTTGAGGGCTGAGTAGCACCACATCCAGAGTGGGGTAACAGCTCAGGCGGTGTAATTCTCAAACCCTGCTCTATCCCATTCTTGTGCCGCATTTGTATTTTTTATGATTTTTGCTCAAGGACCAGAGACTGAGTGTCATCCTTGAGGTCCCAGCCCTCGCCCCTTTTTGCAGACCCATCACCACAGTCCCCATAGTGACTGCTTCATCGCCATGGTTACATACTGATTGCCATGGCTGTGGCTCAGCCCACTGCTTCAGCTGTGGGCCCATCTGAGGGTACGTGCCATCATCTCTCCAGCCCAGGCCCTTGGGCATCTCCTGCTGGGGATGGGGGAAGGGACTAAACACCTTCACCCTCCCCCCTGCCTGTGTCTCCAGGCCCTGATACACAGCCTACTGGCTCCCCCATCCAGCCCTCCCCCTTCCACTCGTGCCTTGCTTAGAGCCAGAAGGGACGAAGCCGGGAACTGGAGGCCAGAGGAGGAGCCATCGGATGGGAGAAGGAGCTAGAAGGGCCATCCTCGGGGTTCTGGTATATGGCTGAGTTTCTGATGGACAGAGGGCTGTACAGATGCTCCCTGGAGGAAGTCTTGAGCAGGAGGGGGAGCCCGAGGGTCTGGTTGCCCTCCCCTCAGAATGGGGATGAAATGAAGAGCAGAGGCCCAGGCCTCCAGGTGTCTGGGCTCAGCCCTTTGCGCCTTAACACTAAGCCCACCTCCCTGTCCCCCTTCCCAGCCCTGGACCATGGTTGCCAGGCCTGGGCTGGATGTTTTTCAGTATTTGCAAGCATCTCAGCAGAACAATAAAGCATTTGGACTATGTGTTTGGGAGGCCTGGTTGTGAGCGGCGTGGAGTTGGGGTTCGTGGGAAAGGAGACTAGGTCTGATCCATGATGCAGCATTTCCAGCCTATTAAATGTTCCAGGAGGGACCCAGGGCCCAACCATGACCCCCAGGTCCTTGCCCTACCCCCACTCCGCTATGATCAAGGACTGGGCTGGGGGAGGGGACAAGGAGGGGGGCGGTGGGCTTTCCAGGGATAAAGGATCGAGGCGCAGGAGAAGGTAGGGACACGTGTGGAGGTTGAATCGGCAGGAGCTGCAGCCAGATGGGGACCTGAAGGCCCGTCACTGTGGCAGGAGGCTGAGCAGGAGGGCCCCTGTGAGGCACTGGGGCGCCAGCAGAGCGGTCTGGGCCCCTGAGCTCAGCCGGTCCCCATAGCGGTCCAGCAGCATCAGAGCCACACCATTGGTCCAGCCAAACCCCTCCTGGAGAAAGGTAAGGTCCATGGGGCAAGACCCCTGGGGCAGGCCCCCAAGTCCTCTTATGGGTTGTGGGATCCCCACCTAAAGGCCCAGGCCCCCCAGCCCCAGGGGTACCAGGGAGCACCAGTCGGGCTCCTCCCTGGGATGCAGCCTCCACAGAAGAAACTGAGGCCCAGAGAGGGGAGGTCATGGCCAGTTATGGGGACAGTACAGCCCCGAAGCTTCCTGGAGGATGTGGCCCACTCACCTGAACTTCATACTCCCCTCCGCCACCTGGCTGTCCACCGTTGCTGATGTCATACTGAGGAGAAGAGGATGAGCTTTAAGGTCAAGCCCTGCCCCAGCCCCCAACCAGGCCTCTAGGGAAGCAAGCAATGGGAGCCCCTTACAGGGAGAAGCTGCTCTGGCCAGCGGCTGAGCCCTGCAGTGCCCAAGAATGACCACCAGGTGCCGCCACTGCCCCAGGTATACTGGGCACTGACTTTGCAAAGCCCGACAATTCCCCATCTTACCCTGATCTGGAGGACCCCAGGGACTAGACTTACGGCCAGCTCACCTTCTCATACATGGCTGACTTTTTGGAGTAGACATCAAAGTTGGTTCGGATCCAATTCTGGGCCAGCTGGAAAGCTACTTCCTGGGCTTTGGCTGAAGGAGACTTGGCCAGACCTAGACCCCACCCATGGCAAGACCCTAAATCTTCAGAGCTCCCATCCCAGGAGTAGCAGAGTCCCGAACCTTATTCTCCTCAATGAGGGAAAGAGGCCCAGGTGCTAAGACCTCCTTCCTGGAACCAGAAGCCAAGCTGCTCTTAATCTAGGTTGGCTTAAGGAGAGTGGAGGGTTGGTTCCCCTGACAGGTGGGGGCAGGAGTAACTGTTTGCTGAGAGGCTGAGAGAGCAGAGAAGTTAGAGAAAAGCCTCTGCATCCTTTGTTCTCGCCTCCCAAGTGCCAGGGAGGCCGAGCCTCTATCCTCATGGGGTTGAGGTGGGGTAGGCCCCATCCCTGCCTCCCTACCTCTGATGACCAGGTCCTGCAGGGGGGCCCAGGCATTGGGGAAGTCCCATTGCTGGCCTGTCTTCTGGAGAGAGGTCGGGATTCCATACTGGTAGGTGAGGATCCGGCTGTCCTAGAAGGTTCGAGACATTATCGTGACTGTGGGTGGGGGCTGGACAGGGAGCCAAGAGGCTGGGCCCTCCTAAAGCCAGGTGACCCCTCCTGGGCCTTCTCTTCTTGGCTCACAGCCGCCCCCTTGTGGCCGAAGTAGGACCTGCATGCTAAGACACGGTGGAGTCGGGATGTGTGGCTGCCACTTGCCAGAGGTCACAGGTCAGAGTCAGGGAGCAAGCAGGTGGTCCTACCCTGGTGTAGCAGCCCACCCTGCTCCAGGTATGCCTCACCTCAAGGTATTTCAGAGCTTTATCCACATCGTCTGGGTCAGAGAAGCAGCCGGCCCAGAGAGGAGCAAAGTTGGATGGGTAAAACTCCAGATTCTTCTTCTCGTTCTCAAGGTCATAGTCAAACCAGACCCCTTTGTCTTCATCCCACAGCACATCCTTCAGGGCAGCCATGCTCTTGGCTCGCAGATTTCTGTACTTTGCGGCTTCAGAGTCATTCCCTGGGGCAACACTTTCTTTAGGCTAAGCCACAGGGCCCCCCGCCTCCCAGGGGGTCTAGTTTGACCCCCTGTTGTCCTCCCCTGGGCTCAGAGGTCCTGAGCACCAAGGGGCCATGCTATTGTGGAGCAGAGCCCATCGCATTTCATGCCTCTAGCACCGGGACTTCCCTGAGCACGTGGTCCCGAGCAGCTCCCAGGCCCTGCACCTGCCTATCCCAGGTTTGTCCTCAAGGGGACACTGGCCGGCTGTGTGGATTCCCCTGGCTCAAAGGGCAGGGAGATGGGACAGAGGGGTTTGGATCTGTGGGGTAGGGTGTCCCCTCCTAGGTCCTTACAGTGAGAAAGGGAGGGACACGGCTGCTTTGGGGGTGTGGGGTGAGGCCGGGGAGCTGGAGGTCCTCCCCTCACGGTCCTCCTTGCAGCGCCACTGCCGAGGCCGAGGCAGGGACCCAAGCAGGGCTAGCACCCTTCTTCCCTTCCCTGCGGGCACGCGCACCCAGTCTGGAGTAGAAGTAGCTCATGAGCCCCTCCGCCTGGCACAAGAAGGCATTGAGGTCAACCGGCACCAGCTTGCTGGTTCGGATGCTGCTGAGCGAACTGGGGTTCACGCCGCCCACGAGCCAGCGTGAGGAGAAGTCCCAGCCGGACTCGGCGCTGGCCTTGAGCTCGGCCAGCAGAGTGTCCCGGTTCCCTGTGAGGACAGGGCAGCGACAGACAGCAGCCTGGGGCCTGACGCACGGCCCAGGCCCATGCTCAGCCTCTCCCTTCCTGCTGCTCACCTTCCAGCAAGGTGGCGGCCAGCTCTGCGTCTTTGCTGTAAGACTCTGGCCTGGTGGGAGGAGAGTGGGGGGGCCTGGCACTGCGTCTCTAGACCCTCCATGCCCTTGCAGGAGTCCCAGCCACGCTGGCTCAGCCGTCCCGGGGCCCCAGACGGCCCAGGGCTATCAGCTCATCATCTGAGAGGTGGGACTCAGTCCCCCACCCTCCTGCCCAGGGAAGTCCTGACATTCAAACCGGAGGGAACACACAACAAGTCTAGAGGCTGGCCGGGTGGGTCCTCACCTGGGGCCCCCGTAAGGGACTTCATAGTGATACAGGATGTAGCTCTTTCCCCTGGAACTCACAGAGATGCTCCTGTTCTTAGTCCAAAAGTCCAGCTCCGAGGCCAGGGTCTCAATGTGGTCCCTGGGGTGGAGCCGGGCACTCTCTCAGTCCAGGCGCCCCGCCCCAGCCCCGCCCCGGGAGGTCTCAGGAAGGAGGGTGCAGGGCAGCACTGGGAGGGGTGCCCACCATAGGAAGGTGGTATCATTGGTGTGGGCCACGTAGTGGTCCATCATGACGGTCAGGAGCGGGGGCTGGCTCCGCTGCAGGTAGTACACGCGGGCCCCGTTGGGGACGTGTCCGTACCTGCCAAGAGGAGGCCTGTTGACCGGCCCACCTGGCTGCCAGAGCCGAGGCAAACCCGCCCCAGGCCCACGGTACCTGCTCCACCTACCCTGGCTGGGGTGCCCACCCCGCCTTACGTCTGCACCAGGTCCAGGAAGTTCTGCAGCATGCCCTTCACTGTCTCGGACATCTCAGAGAGGAGTAGACCCTCCATTACCCAGTAGGAGTCCCTGGTGGGGGCACAGACAGCTCAGGCACTGCCCACACCACCCTCTGCCCTGCACACCCAGGTGCAGGCCAGGGCACCCAGCCCACTCAAGATGTCTTGCTGGCACTGGCCTGCCCTCACCACCCCTCACCCTCCTGCAACCCCTGGATGCTGACCAGTAGTAGAACTCCACAAAGCGCCCACCGGGCACAATGAAGGGGTGTCTTGAGTAGATCAGCGAGAACTGCTCGGGGTGGCTGAAGACTTCTGGCTTCACCTGGAGTCAGGAGAGAGGACACGGGCACCCTGGGCCCGTGTGGAGCGGAGGCTGGTGGCCCTGCAGCCCAGGCTTGGGCTCTAGCTCTGGCGCTGCTCAGCCGTGTGGCCTTGGTCCAGGCTGGGCCATGGGGAGTCTGGTCTGCTGGCCCCCACGTGCCGGCCTCTAGAATCCCAGCAAGAGCAGCGGTGTGCAGGAGCCGGGACCCCCTCAGCCCGGCACCCCAGGGCTCACCACACAGCAGCCAGGATTAGCAGCCAGCTGGTGGCAGGTTCCTCTGGCTCCCAGTGCCCCCTGAATCTCTGTGGTCACCGTGAAGCCAGGCCCACAGGCTCAGGGCCTCCAGTTCTGGCCCAGGTGTGGATGAAACCCCAACAGCTTTCTCCAGTGAGGCGGACATGGATGAGCGTGCCCGGGGAGAGCGCGGGAGCGTCAGAGCAGGGCTCGCTGCTCTACATCAGGTGTTTTCTGTTCATCCCTTCCTAGCCCTACACACGTGAGGGGGTTTAGTGGGAAAGAGGCCAGCCTGTCAGAGATTTGGAGGGGAGCAGAGGAAGGGGCTCGGAGAAGGCAATGGCAGCCCACTCCAGTACTCTTGCCTGGAAAATCCCATGGACGGAGGAGCCTGGTGGGCTACAGTCCATGGGGTCGCTAAGAGTCGGACATGACTGAGCGACTTCACTTTCACTTTTCACTTTCATGCATTGGAGAAGGAAATGGCAACCCACTCCCATGTTCTTGCCTGGAGAATCCCAGGGATGGCAGAGCCTGGTGGGCTGCCGTCTATGGGGTCGCACAGAGTCGGACACGACTGACGCGACTTAGCAGCAGCAGAGGAAAGGGCTCAGGTTTTTCCCTTTGGGTGGGGGCTGCTGAGAAAGCAGCCCAAGGCGACACAGGCATGACCCGGGAGCCCCGCTCTGTGCAATGGGTGCCAGGGCCCTGGGTCCAGGCTGGAGGACAGGAGCTGTGCAGCCTTGGGCAAAAGGCTGCCTTCTCTGAGCCTCAGACAAAGGGGAGAAAGTGCGTAACAGACCATGCTGAGCACAGGCCTGGGCCAGAATCAGAGGGAGCAATTATGGTTCCTGAGCAGAGGCCTGGCCCCAGGAGCTCAGGCAAGAGGGAGCCCAGCAGGGGAGTGAACAGTCACCACGGGGTCCGAAGGGGTGTGAAGGGCAGGACAGGGCAGCTAGGGGTGGAGGATGAGCTCAGTTTGCCTGGGGGAGGCAGGGAGGGCTTCAGGGAGGAGGTGAGGAGTTAGAAGTAGATTGCCCTCCTCCCTCTCAGAAGTTCTTTTTGGAGAGTCCTGTTCAAGGACTGCGTTCTCAGGAAATAGGTCCCAGTGTCTTGCTGGGTCCACATCAGGTGTTTTCTGTTCATCCCCTCCCAGCTCTACACAGGTGAGGGCGTAGAGGGAACAGGAAGGGCCCTAGGCAGCTCACCCCTTCCCCACCTCCATCCCCTCTGCGAGGCCCAGAGCACTGATACCTTCTTTCCCAGCTTCTTCCAGAGTTGGTGCAGCTGCCCTGCCCAGGCTCACAGCCTGGGGTCCAAGATCTTCTGCAGAAACTGGGGGCTAGAAGACCACGGGGCCCACAGGGTTGAGGGTGGCAGCCCTGAGCGAAGGCCCCTCTCCTGTTCTGTGTCCAGGGTTGTACCTGTCTCTCCAGTCCTCGGGGGTCCAGGGCTGCAGCTCCTGCCCCACAGCCCGAAAGTGTTCTTGGCCGAACACTTGCAGCTCCTGCCGGGGGATGCTGAGGTTGTGGGCCTGGGCCAGCTCGCAGAAGCGCCTCAGGACTTGGTCTGGGGGAAAGGCAGCAGGAGGGGTCAGCGGGACCCCAGGGAGTCTTCCCTGATCAGACACCCCTGCCTGCCTGGTTTTGCCCCCTGCCTTTTGGTGGAAGGTTCAGGAGAAGGAGGGGCCCCCTGAGGCTCTCACCTGGAGCTGAGGACAGTGGCATGTCCACAAACTGCTTATCATGCTGGTAGAGTTTGGCCATCTGAACTTGCCGCAGGAGCTCCCCGTGGCAGTAAATCTGGCTGCAGAGAGTCGGGGAGGGGAGTAGGTTGGGTCACCACCAACAGGGGAGAAGAAAACAGCAGTCTGGGGCGTGTTGACTGGGAGGGGCGAGGACTGTGGTGTGCCAGGGCATGTGCACGTGTGTGCCTGTGCACGTGTGTGGTAGGGGTTTGTGGGTGGTGGTGACATCAGGGCTGAGAGAACGCGGAGGGTCCTTGTGCAGTAAAGGACCTAAACAGTTGCCTGAGCCCAGCTTGCTGGTTAATTTGAAACAGTATAGAAAGCCAGGTGGACAAGAGGAGGGAGGGCGCTGTAGCTCAGAGCGTGTCCACACCAGGAGTTTCCTGTTCATCCTCTCCCAGCTCTATGCACGTGAGGTGGTTTTAGTGGGAGAGAGGTCAGTGGATAGGGATCCGGAGGGGAGGAGCGGAAGGGGCACGGATCTGTTCTCACTGGGTTAGGGGGCTGGCGAGGAGCCCAGAACGTTGTTCAGTGGCGCTTTGATCAGTGATTGTGGGATGGACCAGCTCTCTATTCAGTGGCTCCGTATGGACCCAGCTGTAAGAGGTTGTGGCAAAACCCTATGGATTGTACTCAGTGGCCACAACGAAAAGTTTGAACCAGGAAATTTCCAGATGTAGTGTACGATACACACCATACGGGAGAGGATCACTAGCTTGCTATTGGATATTGATGGAAACCTCCTCTATGATTGAAAAACACAAAACATTCTTGAAACCATGAAATACCCATAATGCCTTGGGTGATGTCAGACACGCTCTGATAAAGAAGGCAGTGCCCCGAGAGTTCCTTAACGATGGAAATGGTTTCCACAGGAGCAGGCTGCTGGGGGAATGCAAGGAGGTACTTTTTGTGTTCAAGGGCAGGTGGCCTCACTTCCTGCAGGGCTGACTGGGGAAGCAACAGAGAAGCCACCAGGAGGTGCCCCGTGAATAGCTTTTTATTGACCAAGCAAAAACTTGGTCATTTAGTGATGGAAGTTCCAAGTGGACAGACAGTATCTTGGTTGGAAAGCCGCAGTTGCACCCTAACTGCCTGAGGGAGATCTTTGGAAAACATAAGAACAAGACAGCCCTATGAGCTGAATTGCAAGCTGTTTCCCTTGCAGTGGGGCTTCCCTGGTGGCTCAGATAAAGAGTCCACCTGCAATGCAGGAGACCTGGGTTCGATCCCTGGGTTGGGAAGATCCCCTGGAGAAGGAAATGGCCACCCACTCCAGTATTCTTGCCTGGGAAATCCCCTGGACAGAGGAACCTGGCAGACTACAGTCCATAGGATCATACAGAGTCAGCCACGGCTGAGTGACTAACACTTTCACTTTCCTTGCAGTGATGGAAGAATTGAATGAAGAAAGCCCCTATGTTTGGCTTTATATTGATTCATAGACATCAATGTGTTCTATTTTAATGCACTATTCAAATTCCCATAGTGTTGCCAGAGGACCATGACACAAAAGGGCATCATTTTAATACGCCAGTTTTCCATTGCCCTTCTGTCTGACCATATGGCCAGGCCATTGGCCCCTGACCAAGAGTAGGCAAAAACCCAAACACAGCGACAAATGGTATGTAACTCAGCCCACCGAACTGATTTGGTCTTGTCTTCTTTGATAAGAGTGGCAGCCTTTCAAACAGTACGTTGTATGTTCACCTTGGGACTGCCATCCATAAACCAAGCAATTCATTGTCAGTCAATCAAGAGCTGTTCATAGGGCACTTGCCTAGGTGACAGTTGAATTTGGTAGTTCCTTAGGTGGTTTCAACATCATTCCTAGGGGAAAAGTCTGCCTGCTCTTAAATATGCTGAGTAACTCTCCATTCCCCCAGGAACATGGTCCTGCATAAACCATTTCCATTTTCTTATGGAACTCCTCTGGGCATGTCCCTCCATCTTAGAGCATTTTCCAATATCACCTAAAATAATATGGGCATTTCAGGTTTCAAGATTATCTTTTGACCTTCAGTCACAGGGAAAGCTTCAATTAATATCTGATAGCAAACTAGTAACTGCCTCTCTAGTTGAAATTCTTTAGTCCAAAGTCTCAGCTGGGAGGTGCCCAAAGGCTTTTCCTGTAAGTCCCAGTCTGTGCTCCCCAGAAGAAGGCTACAATCTATGTGGACTCAGGCAATCTTATTGGTTCTCATTTGGAACATTCAATTAATATTGCTTGAGGGATGGCTTTACATGTCTTCTGCTTTATAATACTAGACAGTGGAAACATTCCCCAGTCAGGTATTACAATATCCGTTCCTGTAATACATTCAGGTAGAATAGATGCAGTCACTTCCCAACAGAACTGTTCAAGCACCAATTTTCATTCAAACTTTCATCTTGGTTGCACCAACCCTTGCACCCCTCACTGTGCACCTCTTAGAACTTCAGCAAGGTCTGGAATACCTTTGGTCTTTGAGTACCAGGGAGGGTAAGTGTTCCTTGTCAATCATGACATTCATTTCCATAAAACATTCAGGCGAAGGAGAAACAATCCTTTGACATAAAGCCTGTTTAAACATTCCATTTTTTTTCATACTACCTTTCCCCTTCATCCCATCAACTCTTGCATTTCTATATCCTCTTAATCTGACTGTAGCCTCTTTTAGGTCCTCTCCAGTGGCTTTTGGTACTGCAGTGCATGGGGTTCCCATGTCACAGAGTCCAGGAGCCTCCTCTACCCTCTGACCATTTTGCCCACTGCTACATATCCAGTTTTGGGTCTCCAGTGTGGGACAGAGCTAAGGGACCCTGACCCGGCCATCAACCTTTATCTTGATTATATTTTGGCACCATTGCCCCAGCAGATTGGAGGTCAGGCTTTGTGTTGCTGCCTATGTCTTGCTCCCAAGTTGCTCCCAAGTAGGGTGAATAAAACAGATTTGTCTCGGGCCTTTTCATTTTGGATGACCTGCAGGGGTTCCCATTGGTTCAATCAACCTTGAAGGATGCTGCATGAAAACCTTTCTTTTGACCCTGTCCACAGTCCATGGGGTCGCAAAGAGTCAGACACGAGTGAAGCCACTTAACGTGTGTGCACACATGGCTGCTTTATTCATCCCGTTTCTTGAAAAGAAATCAGTCTTTTGATTCTCCCTCTTTTCTTCCTCTTTTGTTTTGCTCCCATAAATGTTTGCTTTATTTACTCCATTCTTCTTCTTCTTCTTTTTTTTTCCTGTCATGCACCCGGGCTTGCAGGATCTTAGTTCTCCCACCAGGGCTCAAACACGTGCCCTTGACACTAAAAGTGCAGATCCTAAATTCTGTACTGCCAAGGAATTTTTTTATTCACCCCATTTAAAAATTTTTTATTTATTTACTTATTTTTGGCTATGCTGGGTCTTTGGTGCTCGTTTCAGAGCATGGGCTCTAGGGTTCTCCGGCTCAGTAATTAAGACTCACAGGCTTAGTTGCTCTGTAGCATGTGGGATCTTCCCGGACCAGGGATCAAACCTGTGTTCCCTGCATTGATTGGTGGATTCTTAGCCACTGGACCACCAGGGAAGTCCTCACCCCATTCTAAATAACTGTTTTAAGATGCCTATCCTGCTGGGACGAGACCGTTGGCTCTGTCCTCTGTCTATCATATTCTCTTGGGAATTAGTCTAATTTTCTTCATTATTTGTTGTTTCAGAATAATTTTTTCCTTTGGAAATGGCTCTGGGGCTACTGGCTGCACATCAGGGCAGCCAGAAACAGGACCTTCCCCAGCACATTCTGTTAGCAGAGGCCCTGAGACCAGAGGCTGTATTTAGGACTGACCAGAATCTTAGTATGGCTTATCTCTCACTTTCATTTTTGCTATTCTAGATGACAATACCAAGAAATTCTATTTTTTATTTTTGTCTTCTTATTTTGCACTTTCTTATGCATTTGGTCAGCGAATACCCCAAGAGTTGGATCCATCAGCTCTAATTTCCATTGGTAACTTTTACCTCCAGTAACTGGTCACAACAAAACTGCTATTCTGAACACATGGGTGACCCTGTGGCCATCCAGGAATCAAAAGATGCTCGTTCCTTGCCATTTCATCTTGCACTTTCCAAACCACGTGTTTTAGTGAGACAAGATCATCCTAGCAAATCACACATGTTCTGACAACAATTACAATATTGCAATAAAATTCTGCCACCAAGAGTTAGCTTGGAGGCCACCCCCAGGTCAAAGCTATAGTCCCCAACAAGATTGCCCTCACTCCAGCACCAGTTATAAGTTCAGGGGTCCTGAAGTTTCCACCACTTCTGACCACTGGCTACAAGTTCAGGAGTTCCCATGAGAATTTGCTAGAATTAAAGTTTTAGTAATCTATAAGAGCGGTTCACAGAATTCAGGAAAGCACTGTATTGGGATTGCATTATAGTTCTCATAAGGATACAAGTCAGGACTGGCCAAACGAAGACACATATAGGACAAGGTCTGGGAGAGTCCTGAGCACAGAGCTTCTGTGTTCTCTCCCCATAGAATCAGGACACTTCAGCCTCCTGGCGCATCGAAGGGTCAACCAAAATGAGGCTGCACTGAACTTCGGTGTCTGGAGTTTTTCTTGGGGTTTCGTTGCATAGGTGCGTGCCCGCATGTGTGCTAGGTCACTTCAGTCACGTCTGACTCTTTGCGACCCTATGGACCATAGCCCACCAGACTCCTCTGTCCATGGGATTCTCCAGGCAAGAATACTGGCGTGGGTTGCTGTGCCCTCCTCCAGGGGATCTTCCTGACCCAGGGATCAAACCTGTGTCTCCTGCATAGGTAGGTGGGTTCTTTATCACTAGTGCCGCCTGGGAAGCCCCACTGCATAGGTATGATTGATTAAATCATCAACTATGTGATTAAATCCAATCTTCCGCCCCGTCAGGAGGTCAGGCTGGCATCAGGCACCCCAGAGCCCCAACCTTCTAATCACTTCATCTTCTAACATGACCTGTCCTACTTCAGACATCGTAGTAGCATGACCCATCTAGGGACTCACCATGAGTCACCTCAGTCACAGAAGCGATTCGAGCTTAACCTGGATACCAAAGACACTCCTGTCACTTGGGAAATTTCCAAGCTCTTAAAAGTTATATTCCAGGAACTGAGGAAAAAGACTGGACAAATTCTTTGTTATACAATAAGTTGTTTGTGCAGTAAACAGTTGACATAGCAGATTGTGTTTATACCCTGTACATTTCAAAGACAGTACGATACGTGCCTAAGAGATACCTTCTAAGCTCCTGGGGCCCTAACCTATACATTTTTGTTTCCTGGGACCTTGGACCATGCCAGATATTTTATCCTATTAATGTGATTTAAGGTGGGGGCTGAGGGCCACCCATTATCATTTTGACCTTTAGAGACCTGGAGAATGAGTAACTAGGGTCACCATGAGGATACACTAAGTCCCTGTAACTGATCCCCAGTAAAAATTCATGGGTGCCAAGGCTTCCCGTCTGGCCATGCCTCATGTGTGTATTAAACTGTAACCATGAGTATAAACATTTGGTGAGTACTAGTGGAAGATATGGGCTTCCCCAGTGGCCCAGGGGTAAAGAACCTGCCTACCAATGCAGGAGACATGGGTTCGATCCCTGGGTGGGGAAGATCCCCTGGAGAAGGGCATGGCAATCCACTCCTGTATTCTTGCCTGGAAAATCTCATAGAAGAGTCTGGTGGGCTACAGTCCATGGGATCGCAAAAGTCAGACATGACTTAGAGACAACAACCATCACCAGTGAACTTCTATTATTACTTTTCTGGCTTGTTATGTAATAATAACCTTCATGGACCTCATTTTTCTAGTTCACTGCTGCAACTCAGGAGGCATAGCAAGAACTCAATAAACCCATGATGAAGGGAGAGTGGCTGCCCTGTGAGTCCCAGAAGCAGGATGGGGTCACTCATCCCTGCTATTTGGAGATGGAAACTGTGGCTTTGGAAAGAGGTTTGGTCATGGAGGTCAGAGGTCAAACCCAGGGGCTCCTTGCAGGTCCCTACTCCCACTCTCACATCCAAGGCAAGGAAATTGAGCAGGAAGTTTCCCAGAACAACCCTGAGAACAGGCCTGCACAGTTCAAGGAGCAGCTAGAAGGGAGAGCAGAGGGAGGGAGCACTCCCTGGGTGGCAGGCTCCTGGCCTGTGTCCAGCCGCCCACAGGCTGCCCCATCTTTTCCTAGTGCTGGGGGTCAGTGCCCAGCACAGATCCTGAGACCTGATCTCCTTCCCTTCCCTCCTCTCTGGAGGGCTGACCCCGATGCTTGAGCTCTCCTTGCGGCCCTCCAGACCTGGCCTTCCAGCTGCAACCCCATCTGCCTTCTCCGCTCCTACCTTCCACAGGGTGGGGGCAGGGCCTCTTGGGGTAGGGCCTCTTGGGACCCCAGCCTCAACCCCAGCAGGAGCAGCAGATGCAGCCCCCAGGTCCTCCCCTGCATGAAAATGTGGCTGTGGCCAAACAGGAGCGCCAGGTGCCTCCTGCTAGCCGGGGCGCAGCCTGCTCGCCTCGCCTGCCAACCCGGGGCAACCAAAGTCCGGGTCTGAGGCGTGGCCACACGATGAGCTGGACCACGCAGACCACTCTCTGCTCCTGCCCTCAGCTCACAGGGGCCGCCCCTGCCCCCTGACTTTGTCTTTTCCTCCCCTTCTGTTTCTCAGCCTCAGCTGGGGCCTCCTGCTCAGGCCCTTCCCGCAGAGGCGGGGTGAGTGTGGGGAGATGGGACAAAATTCGGCCACACATCTGTGACCCAGATGCCGGTCCCTTTCATGTCTCCGAGGTTCCCACCTCAGGGGGTTACCATTTCCTTTAACATTTCAAATAGAAGGGCTCAAGATTCTGTCCCAGGTACAGTGTGAAAGCCCGGGACCCTTGTGATTATCTACCAGGGAGGCTGTGGGAGCACAGGCGGGAGGAAGACCTACCATACTCGGGACATTTGCTGCGGGTGTTGAAGATGACATAGGAGTTTGCCAAAGGAATGGACTGCAGACTGTTCCGGTGTCGGCAATGGCAGGGCAGCTGCAAGAAGCTCAGCCTGGCAAGAGAGACCTGGGGTTGGTGCAGGGGAGGGAAGCGAGGCAAGGCCAGAGGGACGTGTTGGCACCAGCCTGTCGGGGACCTTTGCCAAAGCCAAGGAGGCAGCGGGTTCCAGTGAGGGAGGTGGCAGAGAAGCCCGTGAGCTGAGGCAGCAGGATTTGATTTGCTGTAGGAAGCTCCCCCCTCGGCACCAGGGCAGGGGCTTAAGGGGCAGGGGTGGGAAGGGACGGGTGAGGAGGCAGCAGCCCGACCCAGGACCCCTGCCTCAGGCCTGGAATGATGGGGGGTCAGGTGGGGTGGGAAGGTGGTGCTGCCAGCCGGCACCGCCTGAGTTTATTGCTCGTATGGCTTTGCCTTTGCGACTCGGGCTCGCTGCCCAGAGCGGTGGTGCCGGCTCGGTGTCCGCCCCAAGACGGGGTGGCTAGGCCTGTGCCTGCCCTTGCCAGCGCCCCATCCCTCCCTCCCCAGCGGTCCTCTGCTCTGCGGGTTCGCCCACCTCCTTCCTGGCACCCCAGCCTCCAGATGCTGTATGCTCCCTTCCGCCCTTGCTTCCTTCTTTCCTTCCTTGAAAGTTTTTTTCTTGTCCTTAAATAGACGCAGCATAAATACAAGTCATTTCAACCGTTTTTAAGCGCACAATTGGATTTACATTACATTCTTGATGTCTGGCAACTATCCCCATTATTTATTTCCAAGCCTTTTTGTTTTTATCATCCCAAACACACACTTTATAACCTTTAAGCAGTCACTCCTCAATCCTCTCTCCCCACCACCCCTGGAAACCACTATTCCACTTTCTGTCTCTGAATTTGCCTTCTAGATGCTTTATGTGAGTGGAGTCATGCAGCATTTGTCATTTCATTACACGTTTTCAAAGTCAGCCTATGTTGTTGCATGTCTGGATTTCCTTCCTTTTTTTTTTTTTTAAGCTGAATAACATTTCATTGTATGTTTAGACCACATTTTCTTTTAGAGACGAGTGTGTTTGGGGGAATTCCCTGGCAATCCAGTGGTTAGGACTTGAGCTTTCACTGCTCACGGCCCTGGGTTCGATCCCTGGTTGGGGAATTAAGATCCTGCAAGCCTAGCAGAGCCAGCAAAGCAAAAACAAATAGCAACAAAAAAGTAGAGACGAGTATTTTTTTAAACACTTTATTGAAGTTGATTTACACTGTTGTGTTAATTTCTGCTGTACAGCAAAGGGAGTCAGTTATACACATAAACACATTTTTTCTTATTTTTTTCTATTTGGTTGATCAAAGGATATTGAATGTATGTTTCTGTGCTATGCAGCAGGAGCTTGTTGTTTCTCTGTTCTACATGTAATAGTTTGCAGCTGCTAATCCCACATGCCCAGTGCATCCTTCCCCCATCTCTCCTCCCCCTTGGCGACCACAAGGCAGTTCTTTATGTCTGTGAGTCTGTTTCTGTTCCACAGATAAGTTCCTTTGTAGACCACATTCTCTTTAACCATGCGTCTGTCATCGGACATTTGGTTCACTTTTACTTTTTGGCTATGTGACTAATGCTGCTATGAACACGGGCATACAAATATCTGTTCCTGGCCTTGCTTTCAGTTCTTCTGAGTATGTATCTAACAGTGGAGTTGCTGGATCATCTATGTTTAATCTATGCTTAAATCTATATTTATGCTTAAATCTATGTTTATCTTAAGTCATATATTTATTAATATGCTTAAATCTATATTTATCTATGCTGGTCAATCTATGTTTAATATTTGAGGAGATGTCAGATTGCTTCCCACAGCAAGTGGATTTTAAATCTTCCCACCCGGGATGCAGGATGGTTCCACTTCCTCCACATGCTCCCAGCACTTGTTACTTTCTGTTTGTTTGTTGTTTGTAACAGCCACCCTAAGGGGTGTGCGGTTATGTCTCATTGTGGTTTTGATTTGTGTTTCCCTAATGATTACTGATGCTGAGCATTTTTTATATGCTTATAGGCTGTTTGTTTATCTTCTTTGGAGAAATGTGTAGCCAACTTTTTTGACCTTAAAAAATTTGTAGTAAGCTTTGAAATCAGGAAGTGTTAGTTCTCTGACCGTGTTCTTCTTTTTCAAGATGGTTTTAGTTATTTAGGGTGTCTTTCAATTCCATGTGCATTAGAAAATGGCCTTGTCCATTCCTGCAGAAAAGGCCTTTGGAATTTTGATAGGAATTGTGTTGTATCTGTAGATCCCATCAGGTATTCAGGATATCTTAACAATAGTAAGCCTTCTTACTCCCAAACACTGGATGCTTCTGCATCCATGTAGATCTTTCTTAGATTCAGCAATGTTTTTTAGTGTTCAGCATACAGGTCTTTCATCTCCTTGGATAAACTTATTCCTGAGTATTTTATTCTTTTAGATGCTATTTTTAATGAGATTCCTTTTCAAGTTTCTTTTTCAGTTTGTTCTTTGCAAATGTATAGAAACTCAATTGATTTTTGTGTGTTATCTCGTACCCTGCAGCTTTATTGAATCTGCTTATTAGATCTAGTAGCTTTCCTATGGATCCTTTGGGATTTTCTATGTGTAGAATCACATCATTTGTGAATAGAATATTACTCCTTTTCAATTTGAGTGACTTCTATTCCTCCCCCCCACCCTACCCTGCACTTTACTCTGGTTAGAACTCTGGAATAGTGTTGGATGGTGAAAGTGAACATCTTTGTCTTGTTCCCTGATTTTAGGGGACCGTTTCCAGTCTTTCACCATGAGTGTGCTGCCAGATGTGGGTTTTTCATAAATTCCCTATATTATACTGAGGAAATTTCCATTTCTAGTTTTTAGGTGTTTTTTTTTTTTAAATCACGGATGGGTGTTCAGTTCAGTCAGAGTCGCGTCTGATTCTTTGTGATCCCATGGACTGCAGCACGCCAGGCCTCCCAGTCCATCACCAACTTCCAGAGCTTGCTCAGACCCAAATCCTTCGAGTTGGTGATGGGTGTTGAATTTGGTCAGATGGCTTTTCTGCATCAATTAATGATCATGTGGGTTTTTTCCTCCAACTTCTCTGGTGGCTCAGGGGTAAAGAATCTGCTTGCCAATGCAGGAGACACACTTTGGATTCCTGGTTCAGGAAGATCCCCTGGAAGAGGAAATGGCAGTCCATTCCAGCATTCTTGCCTGGGAAATTCCAGGGACAGAGGAGCCTGGTGGGCTACATGCAAGTCCATGGAGTTGCAAAGAGTCGGACACCACTTAGCGACTAAACAACTATTAATGTTACACATACTATTAATGTACTTATTGGTGTTACATTAAGATTCTTATGTTGAAGCACCCTTGCATTCTTGGGGTAAATCTCACTTGCAATGTGTATAATCCTTTAAATATGCTGTTGGATTTGGTTTGCTAGTATTTTGTTGAGGGTATTTTCATCATGTGCATAAAGGATATTGGATCATAATTTTCTTGTGATATCTTTATTTGCTTAGGTGTCAGGTAATGCTAGTCTCATAGGAGTTAGGAAGTGTTTTTTCCTCTTCTGTTTTTGGAAGAGTGTGAGGAAAGATTGGTGTTAATTCTTTAAATGTATGGTAGAAGCCCTTGTTCTTGGACTGTATTAAGGTTCTCCAGAAAAACAAACAAACCAAAAAGAAGAAAAGAAAACAGGGAGATAAGAGAGAGGGAGAGAAAGGATTTATTTTAAGGAATTTGCTCACATGATGAGGGAGGCTGGCAAGTCCAAAATCTGCAAGATAGGCCAGCAGGCTGGAGACCCAGGGAGGAGGTGCAGTTCAAGTCTACAGACTCTGTGCTGGTAGAATTCTCTCTTTTTCTGAGGAGGTCGGTCATTTTTCTATTAAGGCCTTCAACTAATTGAGGGTAATTACCTTATGGAGGGTAATTTACTCAATGTCTACTGATTTAAAGGTTGCTACTGCTGCTGCTGCTAAGTTGCTTCAGTCGTGTCTGACTCTGTGTGACCCCAGAGATGGCAGCCCACCAGGCTCCCCCGTCCCTGGGATTCTCCAGGCAAGAACACGGGAGTGGGTCGCCATTTCCTTCTCCAATGCATGAAAGTGAAAAGTGAAAGTGAAGTCACTCAGTTGTGTCCAACTCTTAGCAACCCCATGGACTACAGCCCACCAGGCTCCTCCGTCCATGGGATTTTCCAGGCAAGAGTACTGGAGTGGGGTGCATTGCCTTCTATCCCACCTAAAAAATATATTCACAGAAACATCTAGAATAATCTTTGACTTCATATCAGGGTACCTTGGCCAAGCTAAGTTGACACCTAAAATAACTATCACACAGAGTTTTATATGTTGAAAGGTTTTAAATTATAATCGCAAAGCATAGACATTACTTTGCCGACAAAGGTCCGTCTAGTCAGTTCAGTTCAGTTCAGACACTCAGTCGTGTCCATGGACCGCAGCACGCCAGGCCTCCCTGTCCATCACCAGCTCCCGGAGCTTGCTCAAACTCATGTCCATCAAGTCCGTGATGCCATCCAACCATCTCATCCTCTATCATCCCCTGCTCCTCCTGCCTTCAATCTTTCCCAGCATCAGGGTCTTTTCAAATGAGTCAGTTCTTTGCATCAGGTGGCCAAGGTATTGGACCTTCAGCTTCAGCATAAGTCCTTCCAAAGAATATTCAGGACTGATTTCCTTTAGGATGGACTGGTTGGATTTCCTTGCAGTCCAAGGGACTCTCAAGAGTCTTCTCCAACACCACAGTTCAAAAGCATCAATTCTTCCATGCTCAGCTTTCTTTATAGTCCAACTCTCACATCCATACATGACTACTGGAAAAAAACCATAGCTTTGACTAGATGGACCTTTGTCAGCAAAGTAATGTCTCTGCTTTTTAATATGCTGTCTAGGTTAGTCACAGCTTTTCTTCCAAGGAGCAAGCATCTTTTAATTTCATGGCTGCAGTCACCATCTGCAGTGATTTTGGAGCTCCCAAAAATAAAGTCTGTCACTGTTTCCACTGTTTCCTTATCTATTTGCCATGAATTGGTGGGACCAAATGCCATGATCTTTGTTTTTTGAATGTGTAGTCAAAGCTACATTTTTTCCAGAAGTCATGTATGGATGTGAGAGTTGGACCATAAAGAAAGCTGAGCACTGAAGAATTGATGCTTTTGAACTGTGGTGTTGGAGAAGACTCTTGAGAGTCCCTTGAACTGCAAAGAGATCAAACCAGTCAATCCTAAAGGAGATCAACCTTGAATATTCATTGGAAAGACTGATGCTGAAGCTGAAGGTCCAATACTTTGGCCACCTGATGCGAAGAAGTGACTCATTGGAAAAGACCCTGATGTTGGGAAAGAGTGAAGGCAGGAGGAGAAGGGGATGACAGAGGTTAGAGTGGTTGGATGGCATCACCGGCTTGATGGACATGAGTTTGAGCAAGCTCCAGGAGTTGGTGATGGACAAGGAAGCCTGGCGTTGCTGCAGTCCATGGGGTCACAAAGAGTCAGACACGACTTACCAACTGAACTGAACTGAACAACTCGTTATAAATCTGTTCACATGTTCTGTTTCTTCTTGGATCAGTTTAGGTAACTTGTGTGTTTCTAGAAATTTGTCCATTTCATCTAGGTTATCTTATTTGTTGGCATACCTTATTTGTTGTTCATAGTCTTCTCTTTATTTTTGTAAGGTCTATAGTAATGTCTTCATTTCATTTCTGATTTTAATGATTTGTGCCTTCTGTCTTTTTTTTTCTTTGTCAATTTTTTGTTCTAGTAAAAATTTTGTCAATTTTTTTTAAAGAACCAATTTTTTAAAATTATTATTTATTTATTGGCAAGGAGGTGTGTTGGGAGGGAGGAACCTCTCCCCTCTCTGGCAGTCATACCTCATCCTGGAAGGTTGGAAAAAAATGTTGCTGGGTCCCGGTCACTGTGGAAATGCACACCAAGTGGATCGACACCAGGCTGTGTGCCTGCGGCTCCAGCAATGAGTCCCTGCTGCCCAGTGGCCCCATGCGTCCCGCTCACTCAACTGCCAATTATCCTATCTCTTTTCTTTTTAAATGTGGACCTGTGCAGCTTCCCTGGTGGCCCAGATGGTAAAGACTCTGCCTGCAATGCGGGAGACCTCGGATCAATCCCTGGGTCGGTCAGATCCCCTGGAGGAGATGGCAACCCACTCCAGTGTTCTAGCCTGAAGAACCCCATGGATAGAGGAGCCTGGTGGGCTGCAGTCCACGGGGTTGCAAAGGGTCGGACACGACTGAGCTGTAAATTTCCCTCCAAGCACTGCTTTTGCTTCATCCGATAAATTTTGGTGTTTCGTGTCCTTGTTTTATTCATTTGTAAGGATTTTCTCATTTCCCTCATATTTTCTTCTTCAATTGTCTTCTTCTTTGATTGTCTAAAAAGTATGTTATTTAATTTCCATGTTTGTGGAAGCAGTTTTTGTTTCTGTTACAGTGTGTTTACTTCAAGCATTTATTTTTAATTCTTTTTAAGAATGTCCATCTCTCTGCTTACGTGACCCATCTCATTTTTGCAGGGTTACTTCTTCCATTAGAGCCCTTAGCATATCAATCATATTGTTGTTTAGCACAGGGAACTATAGCCAATCTCCTGGGATAAACCGTAATAGAAAAGAATAGAAAAGAATGTAGCCATGTCTATGTCTAGGAGTCATTTGCTGTACAGTAGAGAGTGGCACAATGTTGCAAATCAATTATACATCAATTAAAAAGTTCCAGGCTCTGCCCTACAAGCGGCAAATCAGTGGAGGGTGCTCTGGACAAGAGGACAGTGAAAGTGAAAGTGAAGTCGCTCAGTCGTGTCTGACTCTTTGTGACCCCATGGACTGTAGCCTGCCAAGCTCCTCTATCCATGGGATTCTCCAGGCAAGAACACTGGAGTGGGTTGCCATTTCCTTCTCCAGGGGATCTTCCTGACCCAGGGATCAAACCCAGGTCTCTGGCATTAACAGGTGGATTCTTTACTGCTAAGCCACAAGGGAAGCCCAGAGTTGTTTTTAAATTCCTGGTCTAATAGTTCCTACATCCTTGTTATATCTGAATCTGATTCTGGTGCTTTCTCTGTTTCTTCAAACTGGTTTTTCTTTTTTCTTTTAGAATGCTTTGTAATTTTTTGTTGAAGCCTGGACATGGTGTACTGTGTAAAAGACACCTGATAGTTACTCCTGTAGAAGTTTTGACTTGCAAGGTTTTGCTCTGGTAAGTTGTGATTCTCTGTACCCACTTGTCTCTCTGATTTGGGGGCTATCAATTTGCCCTGTTACTTCAATCTCCGACCGATCTGAGAGTTGTTAATTTTCAGTGTTGTTAAAACAGACTGATGACTTCCAAGTTCCTTATGTGCTGAACTAAAAACTGGAAACCCTTGTTTGGTTTTTTTTTTTTTTTTTAATTTCTCTATATTCTTTATTTGGTGCAACACTATCATGTACTTCTTTTTAAAAAACAGATAAAGGAGTCTGGATGTTAACCTTTTTTTAAATTTATTTTTTAATTGAAGGATAATTGCTTTACAGAACTTTACTGTTTTCTGTCAAACATCAACATGGATGTTATCTTTTTAAAATTAAATTAATTGATTAATTACATTTTTGGCTGCGCTGGGTCTTCATTGCCCTGCACGGCTTTCCCTAGTCGTGGAGTGCAGGGGCGGCTCTCCAGTTCTGGCATGTGGGCTTCTCACGGCAGGGGCTTCTCCTGCTGGCTCTAGAGCATACAGGCTGCAGAAGTTGCGGTGCACGTGCTCATTTGCCCCGCGGCACATGGGGTCTTCTCAGGCCTGGGATCCAACCCATGTCCCCTGCACTGGCAAGCAGATTCTTAACCACTAGACCACCAGGGGAGTCCTATACGTTACTTCTTTAAGTATTTTACCTCCTTGGACATACTTATAGTGGTCACTTTGAAGTTTTCACTTTTAACTCCACATTTGTTCACTCTTACAGGCAATTTTCTCTTCTCTGCTTTGTGTGCATGTGTGATACTTGTGTCTTTGCATGTCTCAGAATTTTTGTTGTTGTTGTTGGGAAATGGACATTTAGAATAAGAGAGCAATGGCACCCCACTCCAGTACTCTTGCCCGGAAAATCCCATGGACGGAGGAGCCTGGTGGACTGCAGTCCATGGGATCGCGAAGAATCAGACACAACTGAGCGACTTCACTTTCACTTTTCACTTTCATGCATCGGAGAAGGAAATGGCGACCCACTCCAGTGTTCTTGCCTGGAGAATCCCAGGGACAGCGGAGCCTAGTGGGCTGCCGTCTATGGGGTCGCACAGAGTCGGACACGACTGAAGCGACTTAGCAGCAGCAGCAGCAAACTGGGGGACTGTCTCCCTTTCCCCATGCCCCTCAACCAGGGCTTGTTATTATTATCTGTATGTGTATGTGTGGAGTGACTGCCTAGTTTATTTTAGTGAAGGCTATTTCCCTCCCTTGGTGTTAAGCGTATGTTGCTTCCAGGAGGCTCAGCTTTGATTATAACCTTAGTAATCCTGGGATGACAGTGATCTTCCTTTCTTCCCCTGTGTACATTCAGCTGATAAAATAACTGCTGGCTGATTGCTCTATTTTAAAAAATCTCTAAAGACATAAAATGATCTAGACTAATGCTTTCAAATTTGAACTTCCCTGAAGGGCTAGTTTAGGAGGGCAGTGTTTGACACTGTTCTGATTCCACTTCTTGGGACTTGTGTCCCCTGGTTTCAAGGACCCCAGGCTGGATGATTTTAAGCATTTTCAAGCATCTCAGCAAAACAATAAAGCAGTTTTGGACTATGTGTTTGGGAGGCCTTGTGAGCAGCGTGGAGTTGGGGTTCGTGGGAAAGGAGACTAGGTCTGATCCATGATGCAGCATTTCCAGCCTATTAAATGTTTCAGGAGGGACCCAGGGCCCAACCATGGCCCCCAGGTCCTTGCCCTGCCCCCACTCTGTTATGACCAAGGACTGGGCTGGGGGAGGGGACAAGGAGAGGGGGGTGAGCTTTCCAGGGATAAAGGATCGAGGCGCAGAAGGTAGGGACACGTGTGGAGGTTGAATCGGCAGGAGCTGCAGCCAGATGGGGACCTGAAGGCCCGTCACTGTGGCAGGAGGCTGAGCAGGAGGGCAGCTGCGAGGCACTGGGGCGCCAGCAGAGCGGTCTGGGCCCCTGAGCTCAGCCGGTCCCCATAGCGGTCCAGCAGCATCAGAGCCACACCATTGGTCCAGCCAAACCCCTCCTGGAGAAAGGTAAGGTCCATGGGGCAAGACCCCTGGGGCAGGCCCCCAAGTCCTCTTATAGGTTGTGGGGTCCCCACCTAGAGGCCCAGGCCCCCCAGCCCCAGGGGTACCAGGGAGCACCAGTCGGGCTCCTCCCTGGGATGCAGCCTCCACAGAAGAAACTGAGGCCCAGAGAGGGGAGGTCATGGCCAGTTATGGGGACAGTACAGCCCCGAAGCTTCCTGGAGGATGTGGCCCACTCACCTGAACTTCATACTCCCCTCCACCACCTGGCTGTCCACCGTTGCTGATGTCATACTGAGGACAAGAGGATGAGCTTTAAGGTCAAGCCCTGCCCCAGCCCCCAACCCCAGGCCTCTAGGGAAGCAAGCAATGGGAGCCCCTTACAGGGAGAAGCTGCTCTGGCCAGCGGCTGAGCCCTGCAGTGCCCAAGAATGACCACCAGGTGCCGCCACTGCCCCTGAATGTGCTGGGCACCGGCTTTGCAAAGCCTGACAATTAATTCCCCCATCTCGTTCTGGGCAGGAGGACCCTGAGGATCTTCTCATACAAGGTTTTTTTTTTTTTTTTTTTTAAGCCTTTTTCTGTTTTTTAATTTTTATTTTATATTGGATTACAGTTGATTAACAATGTTGTATTAGTTTCAGGTGTACAGCAAACTGATTCAGTTATCTATTCTTTTTTCAAGTTCTTTTCCCATTTAGGTTATTACAGAGTACTTAGAGTTCCCATGATATACAGTAGGTCCGTGTTGGTTATCTGTTTTATCTATTTATTAAAAATTGGAGTATAATTGCTTTACAATGTTGTGTTTCAGCTTATATATATCCCTTCTCTCTAGAGCCTCCCTCCCTCCCACCCAGCCCCGATCCCACACCTCTAGGTTATCACAGAGCAGAGCTCCCTGTGTCATGCAGCAGCTTCCCTCCAGCTCTCTATTTTACACATGGTAGCGACTTCACTTTCACATTTCACTTTCATGCACTGGAGAAGGAAATGGCAACCCAGTCCAGTGTTCTTGCCTGGAGAATCCCAGGGATGGGGGAGCCTAGTGGGCTGCCGTCTATGGGGTCCCACAGTGTCAGACACGACTGAAGCGACTTAGCAGCAGCAGCAGCAGTGTATATATGGCAATGCTACTCTCGATTTGTCCCGTCTTCTTCTTCCCTCCCTGTGTCCACAAGATCATTCTCTATGTCTGCGTCTCTATACCTGCCTTGCCAATAGGTTCATTAGTACCATTTTTCTAGATTCCATATATATGTATTAATGTATGATATGTTTTTCTCTTTCTGACTTACTTTACTCTGTATGATAGACTCAGTGTTCATCCACATCATTACAAATGACCCAATTTCGTCCCTTTTTATTAAGTAATATTCCATTGTATGCATGTACAACATCTCCTTTATCCATGCATCTGTGGATGGACATCTAGGTTGTTTCCATGTCTTAGCTATTGTAAACAGCACTGCAGTGAACATTGGGGAACATGTATCCTTTTGAACCATGTTTTTCTCTGGATATATGCCCAGCAGTGGGATTGCAGGGTCATATGATAGCTGTATTTTTAATTTCTTAAGGAACCTTCATACACCCGCTCCAGCATTTATGGTTTGTGGGGTTTTTGATGATGGCCATTCTGGCTGGTGTGAGGTAATATCTCATTATAGGTTTGATTCACATTTCTCTAATAATCAGTGATGCTGAGCATCTTTTCATGTGCCACTTGGCCATCTGTATGTCCTTTTTTTTTTTTTTTGGCTGGGGCAGGTAGTGTATGGGATCTCATTTCCCAGGCAGGACCCAAAATCGCCAGAGCCCCCAACCCAGGGGAAGCAGAGGTCTGAACCTTATTCTCTCAAGGATTGGAAGAGGCCCAGGTGCTAAGACCTCCTTCCTGGAACCAGAAGCCAAGCTGCTCTTAATCTAGGTTGGCTTAAGGAGAGTGGAGGGTTGGTTCCCCTGACAGGTGGGGGCAGGAGTAACTGTTTGCTGAGAGGCTGAGAGAGCAGAGAAGTTAGAGAAAAGCCTCTGCATCCTTTGTTCTCGCCTCCCAAGTGCCAGGGAGGCCGAGCCTCTATCCTCATGGGGTTGAGTTGAGGTAGGCCCCATCCCTGCCTCCCTACCTCTGATGACCAGGTCCTGCAGGGGGGCCCAGGCATTGGGGAAGTCCCATTGCTGGCCTGTCTTCTGGAGAGAGGTCGGGATTCCATACTGGTAGGTGAGGATCCGGCTGTCCTAGAAGGTTCGAGACATTATCGTGACTGTGGGTGGGGGCTGGACAGGGAGCCAAGAGGCTGGGCCCTCCTAAAGCCAGGTGACCCCTCCTGGGCCTTCTCTTCTTGGCTCACAGCTGCCCCCTTGTGGCCGAAGTAGGACCTGCATGCTAAGACACGGTGGAGTCGGGATGTGTGGCTGCCACTTGCCAGAGGTCACAGGTCAGAGTCAGGGCGCAAGCAGGTGGTCCTGCCCCGGTGTAGCAGCCCACCATGCTGCCTCCTCACCTCCAGGTATTTCAGAGCCTTATCCACATCGTCCGGGTCAGACAAGCAGCCGGCCCAGAGGAGTGTGGTTAATGCGTAAAACTTAAAATCTTTGACACTGAAGGACATATTAGAACCAGTCACCTTTCTCCTCATCTCACAGGACAGCTTTCAGGGTGACCTAGCTCAGTTTCTGTAAATTTCAGTATTTCACAGCCTGGGAGTCATTCTCCTGGTGGCACTGGGTTTAGAAGGAATAACCAGGGCCCCTCCTCGGACCCTACAGAAACTCTCTACAAAGAACTGAGCAGGAGGAGGGCAATCTACTTCTAACTCCTCACCTCCTCCCTGAAGCCCTCCCTGCCTCCCCCAGGCAAACCGAGCTCATCCTCTACCCCCAGCTACCCCATCCTGCCCTTCACACCTCACGGTGACTGTTCACTCTGCTGCTGGGCTCACTCTTGCCTGAGGTCCTGAGGCCAGGCCTCTGCTCAGGAACCATAATTGCTCCCTCTGATTCTGGCCCAGGCCTGTGCTCAGCATGGTCTGTTATGCACTTTCTCCCCTTTGTCTGAGGCTCAGAGAGGGCAGCCTTTTGCCCAAGGCTGCACAGCTCCTGTCCTCCAGCCCGGCCCCAGGGCCCTGGCACCCACTGCACAGAGCGCAGCTCCTGGGTCATGCATGTGCTGGCTTGGGCTGCTTCCTCACCAGCCCCCACCCAAAAGGAAAAACCTGAGCCCCTTCCTCTGCTCCCCTCCAAATCTCTGACAGGCTGGCCTGTCTCCCACTAAGCCCCCTCACGTGTGTAGCGCTGGGAGGGGATGAACAGAAAACACCTGATGTAGAGCAGCGAGCCCTGCTCTGACGCTCCCGCGCTCTCCCCGGGCACGCTCATCCACGTCCGCCTCACTGGAGAAAGCTGTTGGGGTTTCATCCACACCTGGGCCAGAACTAGGGGCCCTGAGCCTCTGGGCCTGGCTTCACGGTGACCACAGAGATTCAGGGGGCACTGGGAGCCAGAGGAACCTGCCACCAGCTGGCTGCTAATCCTGGCTGCTGTGTGGTGAGCACTGGGGTGCCGGGCTGAGGGGGTCCCGGCTCCTGTACACCATTGCTCTTGCTGGGATTCTAGAGGCCGGCACGTGGGGGCCAGCAGACCAGACTCCCCATGGCCCAGGCCTGGACCAAGGCCACACGGCTGAGCAGCGCCAGAACCGGAGCCCAAGCCCGGGCTGCAGGGCCACCAGCCTCCGCTCCACACGGGCCCAGGGTGCCCGTGTCCTCTCTCCTGACTCCAGGTGAAGCCAGAGGTCCTCAGCCACCCCGAGCAGTTCTCGCTGATCTACTCAAGACACCCCTTCTTTGTGCCCGATGGGCGCTTTGTGGAGTTCCACCAGTGGCAGATGTCCGGGGACTGCAGGGTGAATGAGGGGTTAACCTGGTGAACGGGTGGGCGCCCTGACGTGGCCAGGGCATGCAGGACAGAGGGTGGCAATGGGTGATGCCTGAGCTCTCCTCCCCCAGGGACTCCTTGGGTGATGGAGGCTCTGCTCCTCTCTGAGGTGACTGAGATGGTGAAGAGCATGCTGCAGAACTGACTTCCTGAAGTGGGCACCCCTCCCCATGCTGCCCCACAACCCCCTTCCTGAGACCTCCCAGGGCGGGGCTGGGGCGGGGCATCTGCGCTGAGGTGGTGCCCATCCGGCTCCACTCCAGGGACCACATTGACACCTTGGCCTTAGAGCTGGACTTTTTTTTAATTTATTTATTTGGCTGTGCTGGGTCTTAGATGTGACATGTGGAATCTTTCGTTGGGGCACGCGAACTCTTAGTTGTGGCATGTGGGATCTAGTTCCCTGACAAGGGGTTGAACCTGGGCCCCCTGTACTGGGATGCCTGCACGGGTCAGTCTTAGCCACTGGACCACCAGGGAAGTCCCTAGAGCTGGACTTTTGGGCTAAGAACAGGAGCATCTCCGTGAGCTCCGGGAGAAGAACTATGTCCTGAATCGCTATGAAGTCCCTTACGGGGGCCCCAGCTGAGGACCCACCTGGCCAGCCTCTCAATCTGTTGTATGTTCACTCCGGTTTGAGTGTCAGGACTTCCCTGGGCAGGAGGGTGGGGGACTGAGTCCCACCTCTCAGATGGTGAGCTGATAGCCCTGGGAGATTCAGGGCTGTGGGTCCCAGCTGAGGCAGCCTCCTGCCTGGGCATGGAGGGCCTAGAGCCCCAGCGCCAGGCCCCTCCCAGCTCCAGGAGTGCCGGTGACTTAGCTCCTCCTCTCAGATCGTGTGGGCTCCCAGGAAAGGGGTGTTGATCTGTGCTCTGGGGGCTGGATCACATCGAGCCAGATGCTCATGTATCCTGGGCCAGGCCCTGCTCTGGGCCATACCTGGGGCAGGAGAGGCCCCAGAGGACCATGGGAGCAGGCAGGACACCACTGAGACCGGGGGCAGGGGCTGCATTCTGGTAGGAGGAGAGCAGAACACCCTGGCACTAGCTTCTTTGTAGTTCAGACACCAGCCTGCGCAACGCAGCACTGCCCCTCCTCCCAGAGCCAGGCCTGGAGCAAGACAAGGGAGCCTCAAGTCCCCACCCCCACCTGCTCAAACCACAGCCACCTGTAGATCAAAACACATCTTTTTTAAAATCCTCAGCTGCCTGAAAGATGTACATGGTTGGGGGTGGGGCTGAGACTACACACATGCGGTGGGGGGACTCCTGAGCGCCCTCAGACTTTGCACGTTTCTGCATTTCTGCACACGACAGCGATTTTTGCAGAAAGATTGTGGAGGGTGCATCTGGGCCTGGGACCAGCCTGTGGCAGCTGTCTGTGGCTGCTCTTGTCCACCCAGGATGCCCAACCTCTTGTTCTCACCTCAACCACTGTGGCGGCTTCCTCTCCCCGTGAGAACAGGGACTCCCACAACGCCCAGAGGACTGGCCGTCTCCCTGCCTGGCCTGGAGTTCAGGGCCACTGCCCAGTATTAGCAAAATTCACAGGCTCCCAGGTGATCCACTCAAGTCACACACGCTTTCTCCCACCCAGGCTCTGTAATTAAGGGTATTAGCAATGTTTGTAAATCTCCATGAGAGAGGATTTCAACCAGAACTGGGCCCCAGGAGCCCCTGATTGAAGCCATTCAAGGCTGTGGGCTCCTGAGCGGCTCATCTCTATCACCTGAAGGCTTTGCTAGCCACAAGGGGTTGCAGACTCAAATTCCAGGACACAATTATGGGATGTAGTTGAGACTAAGGAACTCGAACTATGCAAGCAGGAAGATGCTTGGTGGGGCTGGGGTGACCAGAAAGCACATTCCTTTTTTAAAATTTGATTAATTAATTAATTACTTTGGCTGCGATGGTCTTAGTGATGGCACTCGAACTCTTTGCATCATGCAGGGTCTTTCACTGTGGCGCACAGAATCTCTAGTTATGGCGCACGGGCTCAGTAGTTGCAATGTGCTGGCTTAGATGCTCTGTGGCAGCTGAGATTCCCGGGACCAGGAATCGAACCTGTGTCCCCTGCATTGCAAGGTGAATTCTTAATCACTGGACCACCAGGGAAGTCCCCGGAAAACACATTCCTGTGTAACTGGGGTCTCTGCTTCTGGCTAGTGTAGGGGAATGCGGGGTCCTTGTTTGATAGATCTTCCAATTTCTCAACATAAGATGGAGATCCATAGTTTACATGAAATATTCCAATTTTTAAGTGTCTCGATGTCCCAAATTCTGACTGTAGCTCTAGAAGTGCAAGCCTGTGAGGAAGTGAGGCGTAGGAAGGAGGAGACCTGAGCCCACTACAGGGTTCCCTTTTCCCCACTGCGTCCAGAGCCCCACTGTTGAATGAGTCAGCCTGGATGCTCACTCCAAGTCATGTGTTGCCCTTAACTGTGTAATGTAATGTGTGTGTGCACACTCATGTCCGACTCTGCGACCCCTTGGACCATAGCCCACCAGGTTCCTCTGTCCATGGAATTTTCCTGGCAAGAATACTGGAGTGGGTCACCATTTCCTACTCCAGGAGATCTTCCTGACCCAGAGATCAAACCCACATCTCCTGTGTCTCTTGCATTGTCAGGTGGATTCTTTAACCACTGAGCCACCTGGGAAGCCCTCTATAGTGAGATACTCTTAATACGTAAGGATTGAGATCCTTAATACGTAAAGATCTCTTGCAAATCAAAAAGGAAAAGTAATATTGTCATGCTTGGAAAAAATCTATAGAGTGACTGGATGGCCGATAAACATGATGCTCGGTTCATTCTTTTTCTGGATCTGGTTCAGCTCTCAGCCCACAGGGACACAGCTCCTCACTGCCCTCTGTGCTCTGACCTTCTTAGATGTTCTCAGCCAGGTCTCACCACTTAACTTGTCTGTCTAGTCCTTCTTGGCACATTTACAAGCAGATGCGTCACTGGTGGGAAAGATAATACATTACTTATTCAGCTTTGGTTTTGCAGTGAAATGGCAGGCTATGTGGGGGAAGGACTGAGAGAGGGACCCCGAGAGGCAGCCCAGGCTTCTCTCAGCCGTCTCAGTAAGCCAACTCTGGCCCAAACTTGCATCCTCATGCAGTAAAAGTGCTGCTCGACCCCCATTCTTGGAAGGCAGCTGGCAGGGGCGGGGGGTGAGTGGGAGGGGGAGGAAGGTTCTCCTTGCCTTGGTCCCAGAGTATTTCTTTGAGGAAGAAATTCTGGTTTCCTTCTGTACTCTTCTCAGGGTAGCGATGTGACCAGCTTTTTTGAAGAGGTTGATTTCCCAGGCTCCCCTGTAGTGAGGGGTGACCGGGGACCCAGTTCTGACACACGCAAGTGAAAGCCACTGGAAGAGGCTCCTGGGAAAGCTCCTTCAGAGGAGAGAGACTCGGCCAGCTTTGCTTTTGGTCCTCTGCCCTTCGCCTTCCTTCCTGCCTTGAGCACAGATGAAGTGCTTGGATCTGCAGAAGCCACCTTGCAACCACAAGGCAATGAACGCAAGGCTGAAAACCAGGGACTTAGATGGCAGAGCAGAAAGATGGAGAACCTGGGCTTGGGTTGTGCTGTGAGTCACACAGCCTTGTGTGCATGTTTTAGTCACTCAATTGTGTCCAGCTCTTTGAGACTCCATGGGTTGCAGCCCGCCAGGCTCCTCTGTCCATGGAATTCTTCAGGCAAGAATAGTGGAGTGTGTTGCCATTTCCTACTCCAGGGGACCTTCCCCACCCAGGAATCGAACCAGGGTCTCCCGCACAGCGGGCAGATTCTGTACCGTCTGAGTCACTTGGGAAGCCTTCATGGCCCTGGGCTCCCCTCAGATGAGAAAAAAAAAATGATTAGTAGTTTAAGCTGCGGGTGTTCAGATTTCTGTCCCTTCTGGCTGACTCCAGCTCTGGCAGGTCCTCTTGCAAGGCCTTCCGGTCAGTACTTTCTCCCTCACACCTAGCTCAGTGCCCTCCTGGCCTGTCAGGGTGGCAGTGCCGCCGCCTGCCTGGCCTAATCTCAGTCCAGCTCTTTGTGGAGGGGCAGATCAGTCCAAATAGGACCAATCCCAGCACACCGTCCGCACAGTCTTGGAACCGAACCCCAGACCCCCTGCGTCCTCATCGGCACTCGTGTCCACAGCTCCTGGCCTCCCCACGGGCAGTGGAGCCAGGGTGGTGTGTGACTACGGATGGAAAGTGGCGCTTGCAGCTCTGGGGGTGCCGGCGATGTTCTGTTTCATGACCCATGACAAGGCGTTTGGTTTACGTGATCTGTTCACTATCGTTTGTGTTTTATGGACGTTCCCACTTTGCATCTTAATTCACAGTAAAATCATTTGAAAATTTCAGAGGCCATTGGTCAGCTGGATTTGGCCCATTTGGACAGGAGGGGGAGGGTCGGCGGTGGCCGCAGGCTGGACCGTCCAGCAGCGGCCTGAAGAGCCAGCAAGGGGCACCTCCTGGGGAGGGGCAGGGTGAGCGGGCAGGACCGAGCCTTCCATGGAATCGAGTGTCAGCCAGTTCATTCTCTTAGAATAGCTGCACACCTGCAGATCAGCAGTTTCTGTTGTGGTGAGAAGTATTAAAAAAACAAATGAAAGGGCGAGCTCGCCTCTGACACGCCAGCCGCACGGCCCCGAGACTCCTGCCACCGTCTGTCACTGCCCACGCGCCTTCCTCGATCCGTGCTGCTGGCACATGTAGGGCCCGTGACCTGCGACCCCACTCCGGCCCCCCAGGGCCACGGAGCCAAGCCTGTCTCTGAGTGGGGGTCTCACACACGGGCTCCCCGTACGGGCAAGTCAGGTGACCATTCTGAGCCTCAGTGTCCTCATTTGTGAAGTGGCGCTATTATCTCTCCTGCAGGCGTGTTGTAAAAATCAGACGTGATGTGTTTTCAGGTACAGAGAGTCAGCCAAGGGCAGCGTCTGCTGTGTTCGTGAGTGGAGATGCCCTAGTTTAGTCCATCCCAGCAGTGGAGGGGAGGGAGCGGGACTGTTCTCTTCGAGGCCCCCTGCAAACTTCACACCATGTGGATGAGGGTCCCCGAGGGCTCGAGGGAAGGTAAGGTTAAGCTTCCCTCAGCCCCCACCCTCCCCTGGAAGACCTCCTTGTCAGCCACTCCCCATGAGGCTGTCCTTCCAGACCCTTCAGCTCTGAGCCTTGTTTGACACAAACCTGCAGGGAGCGGTAGGCCAGCAGGTGCCCAGCAGAGTGAGCATCATGCCAAGAAGAACTGGTGGTTGGACAAGCAAAGACCAATCTCCAGGCAACAAAAGAGGGCTGTTCTGGGGGCCTCGAAATCTGGGTAGAGTGAAAGGTAGCAGGAAGGCTGCTCAGAGCCAGCCACCCACAGCGGCCTGCGGCCCAGCATGGGGCCGTGGAGACCCTGGACTGGAAGGCTTCAGGATTCCCCGCAGAAGGCCTCCTGCAGAGCTCACAGCCCAGGCTCATGGCTTGTTAATAGCTGCATTCCTCAGGCTGTCTCTCTGCCGCTCCACTTCTGGGGTTTCCTGCAAGAAGGATGTGGTTTGGTCAGCCTGGAGAGGATAGGCCTGGAAGGATCTTCTGACATTGAAAGTTCCAGGCTCTACAAAGAAAGACATGTGGATGGCCATTAGGCACAGGAAAAGATCCTCAACATCACTAATTATTAGAGAAATGCAAATCAAAACTATCTCACACTGGTCAGAATGGCCATCATCAGAAAGTCTATGAGTAACAAATGCTGGGGAGGGTGTTGGCGAAAGGGAACTCTCCTGCAGCTTCAGTGGGGGTATAATCTGGTGCAGCCACTATGGAGAATCGTATGGAGAGCCCTCAGAAAACTAAAAATAGAATTACCATATGACTCAGCAATTCCACGCCTGGGCATATACCTGGACAAAACTGTAATCAAAAAGATACATGCACTCTAAGTTCGTAGCAGCACTATTCACAATAGCCAAGATATGGAAACCTAAATGTCTGATGAGTGGATAAAGAAGATGTGGTGTATATACATACACAATGGAATAGCACCCAGCCATAAAAAAAGAACAAAATAATGCCATTTGCAGCAACATGGATGGACCTAGAGATTATTACAGTAAGTGAAGTAAATCAGAAAGAGAAAGCCAAATACCATATGATATCACTTATATGTGGATTCTAAAATATACCATACGTAAACCTGTCTACAAAACAAGACTCACAGACATAGAGATCAGACGTGTGGCTGCCAAGGGGACGAGGGGTAGGGAGAGGGATGGATCAGGAATTTAAGGTGGGTAGATGCAAACTATTGCATTTAGAATGAGTAAACAAGGCCCTACTGTATAGCACAGGGAACTATAGCCAATCTCCTGAGATAAACCGTAATAGAAAAGAATAGAAAAGAATGTAGCCATGTCTATGTCTAGGAGTCATTTGCTGTACAGTAGAGAGTAGCACAATGTTGCAAATCAATTATACATCAATTAAAAAGTTCCAGGCTCTACTCTACAAGCGGCAAATCAGTGGAGGGTGCTCTGGACACGAGGACAGTGAAAGCGAAAGTGAAGTCGCTCAGTCGTGTCCCACTCTTTGAGACCCCATGGACTGTAGCCTATCAGGGTCCTCTGTCCATGGGATTCTTCAGGCAAGAATACTGGAGTGGGTTGCGAATTTCCTTCTCCAGGGGATCTTCCCAACCCAGGGACTGAACCCAGGTCTCCCGCATTGCGGGCGCACCCTTTACCATCTGAGCCACCAGGGAAAGTTAATTCCTAGGTCTGAGTCTCCAAAGAGGCGATGGGTCTGTGTGGGGCAGACAGGGCTGAGTCACAACTCCTCCCTAGAAGGCATACCTGGCATCCTGTACTTCAGCTTACGAGAAACTCAAAGAGTATTGAAAAGTTGGGAGTGTAATGGCAAGAAACACACGAATGCCTGCCACCTGACTTTGCCCTGTTTTCGTCTTTGTTTTTAGAGCTGAAACAGGTCCCTGCTTGCATTCCTGACCCTCCCAGGCTTAGCCGCTCTTCTGAATTTGCATTGTCAACAGTTAGAACTGGACTTGGAACAACAGACTGGTTCCAAATAGGAAAAGGAGTACGTCAAGGCTTTATATTGTCACCCTGCTTATTTAACTTATATGCAGAGTACATCATGAGAAAGAAACACAAACTGGAATCAAGATTGCAGGGAGAAACATCAATAACCTCAGATATGTAGATGACACCACCCTTATGGCAGAAAGTGAAGAGGAACTAAAAAGCCTCTTGATGAAAGTGAAAGTGGAGAGTGAAAAAGTTGGCTTAAAGCTCAACATTCAGAAAACAAAGATCATGGCATCTGGTCCCATCACTTCATGGGAAATAGATGGGGAAACAGTGGAAACAGTGTCAGACTTTATTTTTCTGGGCTCCAAAATGACTGCAGATGGTGACTGCAGCCATGAAATTAAAAGATGCTTACTCCTTGGAAGGAAAGTTATGACCAACCTAGATAGCATATTCAAAAGCAGAGACATTACTTTGCCAACAAAGGTCCGTCTAGTCAAGGCCACGCTTTTTCCTTTGGTCATGTATGGATGTGAGAGTTGGACTGTGAAGAAGGCTGAGTGCTGAGGAATTGATGCTTTTAAACTGTGGTGTTGGAGAAGACTCTTGAGAGTCCCTTGGACTGCAAGGAGATCCAACCAGTCCATTCTGAAGGAGATCAGCCCTAGGATTTCTTAGGAAGGAATGATGCTAAAGCTGAAACTCCAGTACTTTGACCACCTCATGCAAAGAGTTGACTCATTGGAAAAGACTCTGATGCTGGGAGGGATTGGGGGCAGCAGGAGAAGGGGACGACAGAGGATGAGATGGCTGGATGGCATCAGTGACTCGATGGATGTGAGTCTCAGTGAACTCTGGGAGTTGGTGTTGGACAGGGAGGCCTGGTGTGCTGCGATTCATGGGGTCAGAGTCGGACACGACTGAGCGACTGATCTGATCTGATCTGATTCTCATGCACGCCTTCATACTTTTGCTGTATGTATCGACAAACCACATGTAGTATTAGCTTTGCATGTTACTTTTCACTGTGGTAAAACACATAAAATAAAATTTCCCATTGAACATTTTCACCATGGTTTATTGCACGCTTCAGTGGCACGAAGTACATTCCCATTGTTGGGTAACATCACCACTGTCCAGCTCTAGAAATTCTTAATCTTCCAAAACTGAAAGTCTGTGTCCATTAGTCAATAAGGTTCCTATTCCCTCCTCCCCCACAACTTCTGGAAACCATCATTTTACTTTTTATCACAATGAATTCTTGGTATGAATAGACTCATATAATGTTTTTCCTTTTGTGTCTGACTTATCTCACCTAGCATAGCATCTTCAAGGTTCCTGCATGTCGTAGCATGTGTCAATTTCTTTCCTTTTAAAGGCTGAGTAAATTTCATTGCATATGTCAGCCAAGCTTTGTTTATTCATTCATTGATGGACATTTGGGCTGTTTCCACCTTTTGGCAACTGTGAATAATGCAACTGAACACAGGTATTTAAGTATCTGTTCAAGTAGTTGCTTTCAGTTCTTTTGGGGACGTACACAAAAATGGAATTGTTGGATCATATGGTAATTCTGTGTTTAATTGTTTGAGGAACCCCCCCTATTGCTTTGCATGTTTTAAAATCTTATGTACTGTGTATGGAGGGTATTGTACTGTGTTATTTAGCAATTCGTTGCTTTTTTTTCTTTGGCGCTTGTATGTTTCTCAGTTTCAGCCGTATTAATACATAGATCTAATCTGAGAATCTGTGTCCTTTAACTTACAAGTATTGTCATTACTTGGACTTATTTTTACCATCTTATTATTTTGTGCTCCTCGATCTTCTCATGGGTTTTTCTTTTTCGTTTTTCTCTTGTTTCCTATATCAATCGAATCTAGTGAGCCTTTTTTATTTTTTTATGTTTTATTTTTTGGCGGGACCACTCGGTAGGCAGGACCTCAGTTCACCACGCAGGGTTAGAACCTGTGCTCCCTGCATTGGTAGGCAGATTCTTAACCACTGGACCATCAGGGAAATCAGAGCCTCTTTTGTTATTTTTTTCTACTTTTATTCCTTCCTTCTTTCATTCATTTTCTGGGAAATTGTAGGTTTCATTCCTACTCTTTAGGGCTCCTCTCCCCTTCTTTTCACACGTACACTGATTCAATTAATGAGGAACAGGACCGTCCCCTGATGGGGGAAGGGCCTTGGAACACTTCGATCACCTCCTCCCCTTCCATAGCAGCACCCGGGCTTGTGGGCCGCCTTAGTTTCCTCCAACTCACCGCCGTCAGAGTCGCACGTTTCCACAGTCGGTGCGTATATCCATTTACCCGCATGTTTACCAGAGTGTATTTGCTCTCTTCATTGCTTTTTTAAAAAATTTAAGTGTAGTTAATTTTTAATGTGTTAGTTTCAAGTGTACACCGAAATGATTCAGTTACATATATATATATAATTTTTTTCTTTTTCAGATTATTTTCTGTTACAGGTTATTACAAGACACTGACTATAGTTCCCTGTGCTAAGCAGTAGGTCTGTGTTTTTGCTCTTCACGGCTTTTTTACATCTCACACCTTCTGAGTTCCATTTCCTTTCTCTTAAAATAAATGTGCTGGCAGCCCTAACCCGGTGATGTTATCGTGAAGTCTTTTCCGTCTTCATCTGAAAGGTCTTTATTTCACTTTCACTCCTTGCGTTGGGTTGTCAGCAACGCTGGCCACCAAGTTCTGTCCATCCCTGTGATGCCCATGTCACTCCTCCCAAGGAGATGGAGTTTATTTCCCCTGCCCTTAAACATGGGCTGGCCTTGTGACTTGCTTTGATCAGTAGAATGTGGAAGTGACCCCGTGCCAGGTCCAGCCTTAGGTCATAAGAAGACTGACTGATTCCACTGTTACCCAGCTGGGGTCCAAGCACCATGAAGCTAAGCCCAGTTGCCCCACTGAAGAGATAGAGGGGGCCTGGAGGATGACAATGACAAGGGGCCAGAGAGTCACCTGCAATCCCGTCCCTTCCGCTGAGGGCCTGCGTGTGAGTGAAGCTGCCTCGTTTCTTCCAGTCTCAGATGGGCCACCCTAGCCAAGGCCACACAGAAGGTAAAATGAGCTGTCCCCACTCTGTCAAATTACAGAACTGTGAGCGAATACACAGGGGAGGTTGCCTTAAGCCACTATATTATGGAGAGGTTTACTATGCAGCAAGAGCCAACTGGAGCCCTCTTGAGTGGTATTTTAGGGGAGTTTGAACTCTAGGGTGAGTTAGTTTTTGTCAGCACTCTGTAGCATGCCTCTGACTTCCGTCTTCTGTTCTGCCATCGAGAAGGCTGCTGTAAATTGTTTTCCTATGTAGGTAATCTGTCAGGTGATTTAAAATCATCTGTTTGTCTCCACTGGTCTGCAGTTTCTCTAAAACATATCTGGTAGAGTCTCTGTTTTCTTTTTCCTGTCAGAAATTATGCTGATATTCCTGCTTCTGCCTTCTCTTCCTCTTACTCCTACAAATAGTTTTGGAGTATATATTATGTGCTAAATACTATTCTAAGCGTTGGGAATTAAACTGTGAACAAAAGAGAGGAAGACTCTATTCTCATATGGGGGGAGACTCTGTTCTCAGGCACAGAGCCTGAGAATGAAGCCAGCGTGCAGAAGAGCAGAGTTGAGGTTTTGGAAAAAGCAAAACTTGAATGCATGGTTGAAACCTGCATGGTGCCATACCCAAAGGCAGCCCTACTCATTATATTTTCAGTAACGTAGCGATCATTGCCCCTTGTTTCTTTCTTTTTTTTAATAAATATTTTTAAATTATTTTGTTTATTTATTTACTTTTGACTACATTGGTTCTTTGTTGCTGTGCTCAAGCTTTCTCTAGTTGCGGAGAGTAGGGGCTACTCTCTAGTTATGGTATGAAGCCGTCTCACTGCAATGGCTTCTCTTGTTGCAGAGCACAGGCTCCAGGGCACAGGGGCTCAGTAACGGCAGCCTGTGGGCTCTAGAGCACAGGCTTAATAACTGTGGTGCACAGGCTTGTTAATAGTTGCTCCTCGGCATGTGGGATCTTCCCAGGCCAGGGATCCAACTGGTGTCCCCTGAGTTGCAAGGTGGATTCTTAACCACTGGACCACCAGGGAAAACCTGCCCATGGTTTCTTAAGATAGTTTAAAAAAAAAATTATTTAGCTGCACCAGGGCTTGGTTGCGGCACGCAGGATCTTCGTTGCCGTGTGGGATCTTCGTTGCAGCGGACAGGCTGGACTCTCCCGTTGTGGCGCTCTGCCTCGGTAGTCGTGGCGCGTGGGCTTAGTTGCTCCACAGCATGTGGGATCTTAGTTCCCCTACCAGGGATCGAACTCGCATCCCCTGCATTGCAAGGCAGATTCTTAACTACTGGACCACCAGGGAAGTCCCTTAAGACTTTTAATTTAAAAAAATCCACTTTTAAATGGATTTTTATGCCATTTACAAGTGAAACGGTACTAACTGATACCTATCCCAGCCCAGCCTGATCCAGATGTCCTTCCTCTGTGAAACTTTACATTCATCTTTTCATTTAATTTATTTTAAAATTAATTAATTAAAATTTCTGTTTCTATTTGATCTTGTTCCAAAAAAGAAAAAAAAAAGATATAAGTACATTAACAAAGATGGATAAAACACAGGTAGCATAGTTTAGAAGTGTTACTATTCTTACCAAACCTGAAGAGGCGTATGTTTCATTAACTCTGAAAAATTATCAATTGTCATCTCTCAATAACGCCTTGGCCATTCTCTTTTGAAATTCCTGTTAGACAAATGGTAGACCTTCTCATCTTATTCTTTGTGTCACTTAACCTCTTTTTTGTAATTTCTATTTCTTCTTCTTCCTCTGGGTAATATTCTTAGACCAGTTTCCCAATTCACTATTTTTCTCTCTTCATTTGTATTGAATCTGGTGTTTAGCCTATTTATTGAATTGTATATTTCAGTTATTTTTTCATTTCTGGAAATTCTATTTGGTTCTTTTACACCTATTCATAGTATTTTATTCTTTTCTTATGCTTTCAATGCCTTATATGCATCTAGACATTTTAATGATATCTATTGTATAATATCTTTAGTCTTCATATAACATCTCAGATGCTTGAGAGTCTAATTTTGAGGTTAAGTCCGCTGAGTCTTTCATTATGATGGCTTATTTCCCCTTCCTTTCTTTTTTCCTTTCTTTCTTTCTCTTTCTCTTTTCCTCCCTCCCTTCCTCCCCTCTCCCCGCCCCTCTCTTCCTTTCTCCTTTCTTTCTTTTTTGTAAGTCTGGGTTGCAAGCTCATGTTCAGTGGGGCTTTATCCTTTGGGATTCCGTGTGATCTGGGTTGAAAGCATGATATTCCAGAGTTACTTTGTGATTGCTTCTTTTAGGAACCCCAACAGTATCACTCACTATGAGAAGTTTTTTTTTTTTTTTTTTTTTTTAATGTTATTCTCTTGTCTTGTTGCTGGATCCTATTTAAATAATCATGAAGGCAGCATCAACTCAAGCCCCAAACAGGAAACACAGACCTATGTTTAGAAATTCTAAACAGGAGAATTTCATTTTCTACCCAGAACCCAAGCTGAGACATCCTTTTTTGCTATTTTCCTGGGCTAGGGAAGATTTGCTTCCCTAGATCACCTTTTCATTGAGGCTGTAACTCTTTGAGGATTATGGATCTAGGTGAGGACTCAGCTCCATCTTTTTACTTCACAGCCCTTGGGTATTATTGACTACCTTGCAGGATAATTTTCTAAGTGATATGAGAACTAGAAGCATGTTTTGTTCTACTGAAGTGCCTCCGAACGGGCTCCTGGAGGCTCCTGGACGGGGGCTGGTCATCAGAAAGACCAACCAATGATGAGAAGCTTGGAATTTTCAGCCCCACCCTCATCTTCCAGAGAGAAGGCAGGGGCTGGAAATGAAGTTAATAATTGATCATGCCTATGTCAGGATGCCTCCATAAAATCCCAATAGTACATATGGAGCTGGGAGAGCTTCCAATTAGTGAACATATGCACATGGGGAGGTTCTTTAGCAAATTTATTAAACCCAAAAAGGGGGATCGTTGAACTTCAGATCAATGCCAGTTAGTCAGAAGCACTGGCATCTGAAGAGTGTGTGTGTGTGTGTGTGTGTGTGTGTGTGTGTGTGATGGTGTGGCAGTCTTGTGGGACTGAGCCCTTAAGCTGTGGGACCCGATGCTATTTCTGGCTAGTGTCAGAATTGAGTTAAACTGTAGGACAAAAGCTGAGAGCTGAAGAATTGATGCTTTTGAACTGTGGTATTGGAGAAGACTCTTGAGAGTCCCTTGGATTGCAAGGAGATCCAACCAGTCCATTCTAAAGGAGATCAGTCCTGGGTGTTCTTTGGAAGGACTGATGCTAAAGCTGAAACTCCAGTACTTTGGCCACCTCATGCAAAGAGTTGACTCACTGGAAAAGACTCTGATGCTGGGAGGGATTTGGGGCAGGAGGAGAAGGAGACGACAGAGGATGAGATGGCTGGATGGCATCACCGACTTGGTGGATGTGAGTCTGAGTGAACTCCGGGAGTTGGTGATGGACAGGGAGGCCTGGCGTGCTGCGATTCATGGGGTCGCAGAGTCGGACAGGACTGAGCAGACTGAACTGAAATGAACTGAGTGTCATAGAGGTTTGCTCCACACGTTTGGTGGCCAGAAGTGTCATAATTGAAGTGTTTTCTGTGAAGGTAAAAGAGACACAGAGAAGACAAATACCCAGGAAGAAAAAAAATCTAAGCTTTTCCTTATACTCAGAGAATAGCTTGTTGGTTTTGAGAGGTGAGGGGGTGGGCAGTGGGCAAAACGAATGAAAGGAGTAAAAAAGTACAAACTCCCAGTTGTAAAATAAGTCATAGAGATGTAATATATGGTATAGGGATCATAGTTTATAATACTGTATATTTGAAAGTTGCTAACAGCGTAGCTCTTAGAAGCTCTCATCACAAGAAAAAAAATTGTGTCTACGTGTTACCTAGAGGATTCTAGGGTTACCTAGACTTACTCTGATGATTGTTTCTCAATATATATATATATTGATTCACTATGCTGTATGCCTGAAACTAATATAATGCTGAAGGTCAGCTCTATCTCAGTAAAGAAAAAAGGATCTTTGTTACATTTTATCCAACATTTTAGGCAATCGCTTTGGGAGGGTTTTTTTATATTTTCAGAAACAGAAGTCTAGATTTTTCTTTTTAACTCCATTGTTTAGGATTCCATTTTTATTTATTAAAATTTTTTTTTCATTTCTTTGGCTGTCCTGGGGTTGGTTGCGACACGCAGGATAGTTTTAGTTGCGGTGTGTGAACATTTTGTTGCAGCACGTGGGATCTAGTTCCCTGTCCAGGGATTGAATCAGGGCCTTCTGTATCGGGAGCTCAGACTCTTAGCCACCAAGGAAGCCCCTCCATTTTAAAAAAGGAATGAAAAATATTAATCTCATTTACTGACATTCTTCTCATTAAAAATAACTTCTTACATGTTCATTGTGGGAAATTTAGAAGCATTTAAATAAACAAAATGAAAATATGCTCTAAGATGACCATCTTGGGCCAATATTTTGGCATTTGCTCTTCCAGGTTTTTTCCTAAGCAGATGTCAACATTTCATTTTCTAAATCAAAATGGGATCATGCTATACATATTATAACATGCTTTTTTTTTTTCATGTAACAACACATTATGTGTGTTAGTTTTCTACTGCTATGTAATAAACCACCACAAAGTTAGTGGCTTAAAACAATACACATTATCTCATAGTTTCTGTAAGTTATAAGTTTGGGCACAGCTTACCCACGTTATCTGTTTCAGGTGTCAGCAGGGGCTATGATCTAAACAGAGGCTCAAGTGGAGAAACAGTCCTTTCTCAGTTTATTCAGATTGTTGGCTGAATTCATCTCTTTATGCCTGTAGAGTCTGTCTTTTGCTGGTCATCAGTTTGGGTGACACTCAGCTTGTCACAATACGGAAGCTTCAGAACCAGCACTAGAGAGAGTCTCTGACCTTGAGACAGCCTAGATCCTCTTTCAAAGCCTTTCAACTCAAAGCCTTTCAACTGATTAAGTCAGGCTCACCCAGCCACAATAACTTCCCTTTGACTACAGTAAGTCTCCTACCTATGAACCTTCAAGTTATGAATTTTCAAACATGCGAACATGCATTCACATGTCCAAGCACAGAAGTTAGTTCGCATGTCTGGTGTACCATGTCGTGTGTGTGCAACATCTACGAGTAGTTGTGCGTTTGCATGCTTTACTGTGCAGTACTGCAGAGAGTACAGCAATGCAGTGTCGTTATTTCAAGCCCAGGACATCTGGAAGCAAGCACAGTGTCAGCAGTGAGGTAGCTGGTACTGCTGAAATTTTCAAGGTACTGTACTGCAAGATTAAAAACGTTTTCTTCATTTTCTTGTGTTTGTTTTTAATGTATTATTTGTGTGAAAAGTATTATAAACCTATTACAGTACAGTACAATATAGCCAATTGTGTTAGGCTAACTTTATTGGCCTTATGAACAAATTAGACTTACAAATGTCCTTTCAGGAAGGAACTCATTCATATATAGGGGACTTACTGTATTCCAGGTGGCTCAGCAGTAAAGAATCCACCTGCCAATGCAGGACACACAGGAGTCGCGAGCTCAATCCCAGGGTTGGGAAGATCTCCTGGAGTAGGAAATGGCAACCTACTCCAGTATTCTTGCCTAGAAAATTCCATGGATAGAGGAGTCTGGGGGGTTACAGTCCATGGGGTCGCAGAATCAGACACAACTGAGCATGCACACACACGCTATACTTCAAAATCAACTCAGGACATTAATTACAAATGCAAACCCCCTTCATCTTTGTCACATTCTATTGGCTACGAGCAAGTCACAAGGTAGGATTCATGAGGTCCCCCCTAGGGTCTGTCCACCGCAATGTATTTATCATTTCATATCATTATGTATTCTATTAACACTTGCATGTAATGTTAACAGCCTCACCACATTCTATTATACGGATGGACCATGAGTTAATCAATGCTTTATTATCAGACCCTGAATAAATGTAAACATTGAAGTTTATTCTTTTTTCTTATTACAAACAATGCTAGAGAGAATGCCTTTATACTGATTTCATTATAAACAGTAGTATTATTTCCTCAGAATAAATTCCTCCACATGGAATTGCAGGGTCAAAGGATTCACAGAAGGTTCGGCTTTGGAGGCAACGAGCCCGCCTGTAGTAGAGGGCAGTTCTCAAGCGGTAAAGTGAAGCAGCATGGGTTAGAGGTGGTGATGGCCATGGTGAGGAACTCGCTCTCACTTGGAAGTCGAATAACGCCCGTGCTCTGAAAAGTGTCTGCTTTGTGGTTGCACAGCCTGCCCTGTAGAAGGTAGGCAAGAGTTTGTGTCTACAGTCTCACACATTCAGGTGTCTTGATTGTAGGTGAAGCTGAGACCAAGAGCTCTCCTGTCACAGCTGCAGCTGAACCACTGTCCCTGAGCACAGCTCACATCTGCCCGCGGCCCTTGGTTTGTTTGTGTTCATCCAGAATGAGTGACTTCTAGTGGGTGTGAGCCGGCCTCTCAGTCTCCCTCATTTCACCTGTCCCAGAGAGGAGCCCAAATGTAATAACTTCCCGGCAGCGTGGGTCCCCAGGTGTCACGGCACTTTAAACAATTTGGACTCCTTAAGCTTAAACAATTTGGACTCCTCCTTTAAGAAAAGGAATCAAATTATGAATGCAAAACTAGGAGTAGAGCTATAGAGAGGCTTGGGTTTATGCATCATTGCCTTGGCAGGAAACCCACCCCTGCTGGCCACAGCTAGGTGAGCCCTGCCTAGAGTTCGATTCTGTTTATTTCCAAACATCTTAAATTAGATATGTTTCTTCCTTGCCTTTTGTGGTGTATCAACATTGAAGAATTGAGCAGGACTTTAATAAAATAGTCATTTGGAGCGAAACCTCTCCGGTTTAACCCTCTCCAGTGAAATCACTGACATGCATGACGGGCACACACACGATGTCAAACGCGCTATTCTTGTTTGAAGTGCAGAGTCTGGGGCAATGGGAGGGTGATTCTTCTAGCATTTATGGAGTCTGCCCCAGGCACTGTGCAAGGTCATTTCATTGTCTTATTTCACCCTTTTGCCTGCCATGGCTCAGACAGTTCTAGGGGCTCAAAGCAGCTCCCATTTAAGGGCAGAAAATGCCAGGACACCCCAAGTTGACGTGCAAACACAAAACCGTTAGCAGAGCAATTGTGACATAAATCCTACTGCGTCAGTCTGTCTCCCAACAGGAAACAGATGGCACATTCAAAATAGGATAATTTGAGGAGGGTTTATTTACAAAAAAAGACGTGGTTATTGGGGAACCACAAGGATAGGGCAGTAACCCAAGTTTAGGAGCAGCCAGGCATGGCCATCACGAGGCTGGCAGTGGGTGGAGGAGAGCTGTGCTTCAAGCCTGTGGTGAGAGAAGTCGTGGTCATTGGTTGAGGGATGCGGCCAGCTCAAGGAGAGGGAATAAGTAACTTGACCACACTCTATTTTCTCTCTCTCTCTCTCTCTCTCTCTCTCTCTCTGATCTCCTGTTGGGCTCTTCCAGGATACTGAAGACACAGGATGTGGACCATACAGATCAGCCTACTGGGTCAGAGGACAGGGCGAAGGGGATGTGGGGTGGGGTGACAGGGGGTTCTGGAGGGGCAAACAAAAGATAAATGGCAGAGTCCACCCCTTTGGCCCTCAGCATCCACTCTAGACATTTGTCCACAGGAAAATTTTGTTTCCTCAACACAAAGGACTCATAAAGTCCCATCAGCTACTGTACCATCTTGGGGTGATGCTAGTTAGTTATGCTTTGAGCTGAAAGCACTGGTGTTCTTCAGATAAGGTAAGAAAAAGAAACAGTTGTAGTTCATCAAATGTGGCTGCTGCATTCCCATCTCTATAGCTGACCCCAAGACCAAGGTAATCTTAGCTGCCTTCTTATACCTTCTATTCTCTGATCTCCTTAGCCTCTGACAGGATGTTTCTGGACAGGGTTCTTTTCTTTTTTTTTGGCCTCGTGGAATGTGAGATCTAGTTCCCCAACCAGGGGTTGAACTGGAACCCCCTGCATTAGAAGCGTGGAGTCTTAACCCCACTGGACCACCAGGGAAGTCCCAAAAGGGGCCATTCTCATCTCCAGCTCTTGGTTCTTGGACCCGTGCTTCTTGCCTATGGGGAAATGGCCCTATACATTGGCAGCAATTTAGGCGTGTACTGTATCTCGCAGGATGGCACCCCAGTCCTGCAGGATGCTGCCCCGGTCCTGCAGGACGCTGTCTCTCAGCAGGTGATTCCATCATCCCATCAAGGCAGAGTCTTCCAGGGTGCTGAGTGAGACCAGGAGTGAATCCTGAGTCTCACTACAATCAATAAACAAAGGGGCAGTTGGTTTAAACCTCGTGTAAGTTATCAGAACCATAGTTATAAAGTAACACAATCATGTCAAATGAAGAAAAATATACAACCTAAAAGTTGTAAGTTGTGCTTTGCTAGGGGACCTTGCTGAGAGGACCATAGCCTCTCAGATAGTTTGGAGGAACTGCTCCAAAGAGGTAAGAGAGGAAGCAGGATATATAGGAGATTTTGCTGAAACAAACGTGTAGTCAAACATTTAAAGATGACAATTAATCACAGAAAACAGGCATCTCAAGTTCATGGTTTTAGTGCTTTTCTCTGTATGGAAAGATGCAAGGGTCTGGGTTCATGGAAATTATTCCTTATGCTTATTAACTGTCTAGGGCCATGTACGGTCAGGCCACTCAAGATGGCTGTTTTCCTGCTGTCTGTACATCTCATGCTTGACCAGACCCTGCTGCACTCACGTGACTATCCAATCCTCTTAATTACAGGGCTTAATCAGTAACTATCAACATGCTTGCCCCCTGCCCTAGCCGCTGGTTTCCCTGGTAACTGATGAGCCAACCTTATGGCAATTCCCCCTATAAATGGTAGCCTCCGTCTCCCCTGAGTTGTGAAGGTCTAGCTAGCTCTCACCTGCTGTACACAAAGTGGGTGTCACTCCAGGACCTTTTGCTTCAAAAGTGTAAGTTCCCCTATCTAATAACCCACTGATGTCTCTGTCACTGTTTCTGGGTTCTTTGGTCTCCAGGCTGGGCAGTTATTATACACAAGGTTTCCAAGCCTGCTACATGGAGCCCAAGAGACAGGTCAGCCAGGAGGCCAAGGAAACTCCCTTGAGCCCTGACATGTCTAGAAATAAGGACAGGGAGCAGAAAGTTGTGGGGACAATCCCAAGGTGGCTCTCCACTAGCACGTGGGGCTCTGTGGCAGCTGACTGCCATGAGAGACGTGTTTCTCTTCCATTATATTCACAATATCCTGTTAACCTCAGAGTCTCTGTCTAGTTTAAAGGCAGCAGCCTTGTGCTGGTGGTTCATCTGAGTGCACAGGGATGGCTGGTGAGTACAGACAAAAGGCAAGGACCTGTATTATCTAAAAAACACAGGCATACTCCCCGCTTCCTCCCGTATAACTAATAACGTACATTTGCTGGTACATTGGTCACAAGTGATGAACCAACATTGATATATTATTAGTGCCTAAAGTCCATGCTTTATTCAGATTTCCTCAGTCTTTCACTTACGCTTTATTTCACTTACTTCTTTATTCCAGAATCCTACCTTTCATTTTGGAGAAGGCAATGGCACCCCACTCCAGTACTCTTGCCTGGAAAATCCCCTGGACGGAGGAGCCTGGTGGGCTGCAGTCCATGGGGTCGCAAAGAGTCGGACACGACTGAGCGACTTCACTTTCACTTTTCACTTTCATGCATTGGAGAAGGAAATGGCAACCCACTCCAGTGTTCTTGCCTGGAGAATCCCAGGGACAGGGGAGTCCGGTGGGCTGCCGCCTCTGGGGTCGCAGAGTCAGACACGACTGACGCGACTCAGCAGCAGCAGCAGCAGCCTTTCATTTAGTTGTCACACCTTCTTAGGCTCCTCTTGGCTGTGACAGTTTCTCAGACTTTTCTTGTTTTTGACGCCCTTGATAGTTTCAAGGAGTACTGGTCAGTATTGGCCAGGAACATTTTTAGAATGTCCCTCAAGTTGGAGTGTCTGGTGTTTTTCTCATAGTTATGTTGGAATTGCGGGTTTGGGGGAGGAAGAGGACAAGTGCTGTTCGCGTTGCATCATTTCAAGGGTACATATGGTCAACATGGCTCTTTACTGTTGATCTTGACCTGAACTACCTGGCTGAGTTATGTTTGTCCGATTTCTCTGCCATCAGGTGATTCTTTTCTTCTCTCCTTTCATTCTTTAAGAATGGAGAAGGTTTAAAATTTTTAGCCTGGTTTCAGTTCAGTTCAGTCACTCAGTCGTGTCCAACTCTTTGTGACCCCATGAACCACAGCACACCAGGCCTCCCTGTCCATCACCAACTCCCGGAGTTCACCCAAACTCATGTTCATCGAGTCGGTGATGCCATCCAGCCATCTCATCCTCTGTCGTCCCCTTCTCCTCCTGCCCTCAATCTTTCCCAGCATCAGGGTCTTCTCAAATGAGTCAGCTCTCCACATCAGGTGGCCAAAGTATTGGATTTTCAGCTTCAACATCAGTCCCTCCAATGAACACCCAGGACTGATCTCCTTTAGGATGGACTGGTTGGATCTCCTTGCAGTCCAAGGGACTCTCAAGAGTCTTCTCCAACACCCCAGTTCAAAAGCATCAATTCTTTGGTGCTCAGTTTTCTTTATAGTCCAACTCTCACATCCATACATGACCAATGGAAAAACCATAGCCTTGACTAAATGGACCTTTGTTGACAAAGTAATGTCTCTGCTTTTCAATATGCTGTCTAGGTTGGTCATAACTTTCAAGGAGTAAGCATCTTTTAATTTCATGGCTGCAGTCACCATCTGCAGTGACTTTGGAGCCTGGTTTATGTATGTCCAAATGCCCCATCCCACATCTCAGAGGGCTCCTCCCTCCCCATCAGTATTGTGTAACATGAGAAACCTGGTAGGCTGTGCATTCCAGTGGGTCCTGTGGTTCTATAATTCTTGCAGTCAGACCCAGGTCTTGGTCTTCGGTTTTCTGTGCCCTAGGACCACATATGACTCCTTCAAATCTTCCTTAAGGCCTTCTGCTTCTTTCTGCATGCTCTATTTTTTTTTAAAAGAGCTTTCTCTGCTAAGTCACTTCAGTCGTGTCCGACTCTGTGCGACCCCGTAGACGGCAGCCCACCAGGCTCCCCCATCCCTGGGATCTGAGGCACAATTGACCTACAATAAACTGCACATATTTAGAGTCTGTAATTTAATATTTTAACAAGTATATACCTGTGAAGCCATCATCACAATCAAAATACTGAACACATCTATCACTTCAATGTTGCCTTGTATATCTTTATAATCCTCCCCTCCTTCTCACCTCTTCCCCAATAGGCAACAACTAATCTGCTTCTTGTCCCCAAGGGCTTACATTTTCTAGAATTTATTTTGTGTTTTTTAATTTTTTTAATTAAAATATAGTTGATGTCCAGTATTGTTAGTCTTTAGGAATACTACATGATTCTGACATTCGCTTACAGTAGGAAATGATCCCCACAGTGAGGCTAGTAACCATCTGTCCCCATACAATGTTATTACAATATTACTGACCATACTCCTTATGCTGTGTATGCCATCCCATGGTTTGTTTATTTTGTAAGTAAGGATTCGTATCACTTAATTCCCTTCACCCCTACCCCCACCGCCTTCCCCTCTGGCATGCGCCCATTCTCTGTATCTTCATCTGTTTCCATTTTGTTTTATTTTTTAGATCCCACATGTAAATGAGACAAACAGTATTTGTCTTTCTCTGTCTGATTTATTTCATTTCGCATAGTACCCTCTGAAAGTGTTAGTCACTCAGTCCTGTCTGACTCTTTGTGACCCCTGGACTATATCTCTATCCATGGAATTCTACAGCAAGAATACTGGAGCCATTCCCTTTTCCAGGGGACCTTTCCAACCCAGGGATTCAACCCAGGTATCCTGCATTGCAGGCAGAATCTTTACTGTCTGAGCCACCAAGGAAGCCCCTAATACCCTCTAGATCCATCCATGTTGTTGCAAATGGTAAATGTCCTTTTTTCTGATTGAGTAATAATCCATTGTGTGTGTATGTGTATTTCAAGTGTTTATCCATTCACCTATCAATGGACACTCAGATTGCTTCCTTATCTTAGTTATTATAAATAATGTTGCAATGAACATTGGTGTGTATATATCATCTTGAATTCGTGTTTTTGTTTTCTTTGGGTAAATAAATACCTAGAAGTGAATTTGCTAGATCATGTTGTAGTGCTGATCCTAATTTTGGGGCAAATTGCCATACTGTTTCCACAGTGGTTGCATCAATTTAAAATCCCACCAACAGTGCACAAAATTCCCTTTTCTCCACATCCTTGCCAACTCCTGCTGTTCGTCCTCTTTTTGATGATAGCCATTCTGGCAGGTTTGAGGTGATAATCTTATTGTGGTTTTGATTTGCATGCTTGCTTGTTATTAATTAGTTGTCAGGCATTATTAATTTTAGTTTGGGTGCTGGATTTTTTATATTCTCCTAAATATTCTTGAATTTTTTTTTCTGGGAAGCAGTTATTTTGGAAAAAGTTAAATCCTTTGGGGTCTTATTTTTTTAATTAAAATTTTTTTATATTTATTTATTTGACTGTGCGGGGTTTTAGTTGCAGCATGTATGGTCTTTGAGCTTCATTGCCGCATGCAGAATCTTTAGCTGTGGCATGTGGGATCTAGCTCTCACCAAGGATCAAAACTGGAAGTGTGGAGTCTTAGCCATGGACCACCAGGGAAGTCTCAGTTCTTGCTTTTTAATATGCATTGCTGCTGCTGCTTAGTTGCTTCAGTCATGTCTGACTCTGAGTCACCCTACTGCCAGGCTCCTCTGTCCATGGGATTCTCTAGGCAAGAGTACTAGAGTGGGTTGCCAGGCCCTCCTCCAGGGGATATTCCTGACCCAGGGATGGAACCCAGTCCCCTGCATTTTAGGCAGGTTCTTTATCACTGAGCCACCAGGGGAGCCCTTAAGATGCATTTGGTGGGGACTTATCAGCACTCTAATGATTCCTCATTACTATGGCCAGACCTTTCTCAGTACTCTACCCAATGCCTCATGAATCAGGAGGTCTGCCTGGTGGGCACAGGCACTATTTCCAACCCTGTGTGAGCTCTGGGCACTGTACCCCCCTAATCCTTTTGGGTGGTTCTTTCTCTGGTCTCAAGTAGTTTCCAGGCATGCTTGGGCAAATCAATGCTCAGCCAAAGACTCAAGGCAGATCCTCTGCATATCTCTGGAGTTCTTTTTCTCTGCAGTCCTCTCCTCTCTGACACTTTGTCCTGTAGTCTCCATCTGCTCGCTCTCCTCAGAATCTCAGCTCTGTTTCCTCAAGCCATGTAGCTTGCTGGGTTCCACTTGGGTTCCCTTCCCTGCATCACAGCTGGAAAGCTTTCTCAAGGCAGTAAGTTGGGTGTTCATAATCACAGGGCTCATCTTGCCTTTCTCCGTATGGTCAAATGCTTAATAATGCAAAGGAGACATTTGAAAAATCTAGGTTTTGCAGCCATGGGCAGAAGTAGCATCTATCTACAAATCCTGTTTGTTCATTCAATAGTTATGGAGCCTCCATCTTTGGGTTTCACTGTCTTTCATCGCCTGGTGTCTTAAACTATTGCCTCATGTATTGTCCATTGTTGGCTGCTTTAGGAAAGGGAGTAGATTTGCTCACCATTACTCTATCTTGGCAGGAAGTCTTGGAAGGCAGTCCTCTTCTACTGCCCTCACTGGCAAGTTCCTAATTGTGTTTGCATGCATGCGTGCTAATTTGCTCAGTTGTGTCCAACTCTGTGAGACGTTATGGACTGTCACCCACCAGGCTCCTCTGTCCATGGGATTTCCCGAGAGTGGGTTGCCGTGCCCTCCTCCAGGGGATCTTTCTGATCCAGCGATCAAACCTGATCTTTTCCATCTCCTGCATTGGCAAGTGGGTTCTTTACCACTAGCACCACCTGGGAAGCCCCAGTTGCATTTTTATAGCCTTTAATTTCTTTTCTTCCCCTACATGGTCTGGTGGTTTAGTTGCTAAGTGGTATCCAACTCTTGCGACCCCATGGTCTGTAGCCTCCCAGGCTCCTCTGTCCATGGGATTCTCCAGGCAAGGATACTGGAGTGGGTTGCCATTTCCTTTTCCAGGGGATCCTCCCAACCCAGGAATCGAATCTGGGTCTCCTGCATTGCAGGCAGGTTCTTTACTGACTGAGGTACTACAAAGGAAGCTTATATGGTCTCAGTTCAGTTCAGTTCAGCCGCTCAGTCATGTCTGACTCTTTGCGACCCCATGAATCGCAGCACGCCAGGCCTCCCTGTCCATCACCAACTTCCAGAGTTCACTCAAACTCATGTCCATCGAGTCGGTGATGCCATCCAGCCATCTAATCCTCTGTCATCCCCTTTTCCTCCTGCCCCCAATCCCTCTCAGCATCAGAGTCTTTTCCAATGAGTCAACTCTTCGCATGAGGTGGCCAAAGTACTGGAGTTTCAGCTTTAGCATCAGTCCTTCCAAAGAACACCTAGGACTGATCTCCTTTAGAATGGACTGGTTGGATCTCCTTGCAGTCCAAGGGACTCTCAAGGGTCTAGAGCCCTATATTAGCCAGGCTTAATTCGAGGAAGCAGAACTACAATGGATATTATAGAATGAGGAATTTATTAGAGGAATTAGGCTTTACTCCAGTGGTTTCCAGCATATGTTCCCTGGATCAACAGCATCAAGCCTCAGCATTACTTGGAGGCTTGTTAGAAATACAAATGTATAGGCCCCACCACAGACCTATAAACTCAGAAGCTCTGGGGGTAGACTCAGAAAGTTGGTTTTAATAAGCCCTCCAGGTAATTCACATGTCTGAAGTTGGAGAGCCACTGTTTTACATAATTGGAGGAGAGACTGGGGAAGTAATGGTCCAAATGAGGATATTAAAAAAAAAAAAAAAAAAAAAAACAGGGGAAAATCACTAATTGACCCTCTTAATCACTAGTTTGAGTGAACAAATTAGTGCATTCACAGCCAAGTGGTCTGGCAATAGATCTGTGTTGCTATTGGTCAGCAGAGCTACCAATAAGGAACAAGAGCTGGACATGAAGCAAGAACAAGAATGTGCAGCAAAAATAAAGAGCAAGGGGAAATTGGAACTTTCTGGCACCTCTCTCATCACCTCTGACCATGATAACCTTCAGATTGTGATTCCTGCTGCTTCAGTTTCACCTTCCAAATATTGTGCAAATTTTCTTTTGGCCAGCTCTGATTCTGAGCCAAATAGGGAAGGGAATTGTGGGAAATTTAATTTGAGCTTAACCAAATTAGTATATCACAAATCTACCAAAGTAGAACTTAACAAGACAGGAGATTCTAGGAAAGGTAGTTGCAGGTTAGCTAAATGGACAAATTAGAAAAAAAAAAACCACAACATTCCATCTCATGTTAATATGACATTCAGTCACTTCTATTAACCATTTTTAGCTTCCAAATTTAAAAATTAGCAAAATTATGCATCTGATTAAATACTCCACTGTCCAGCAGAAAATCAAAAGCATTCTAACCCTCTCCCCAAAGAGGATACAAATTCCTATATGTCATTTTATATTTTCAGGCAAGTTCAAGCCTTTTCTAGTGGGTCAAAACCCTTTTTGACACCTATTAATAAATCTTATCTTTGATGGTAGGAGAATGAGAGGAGAAAAAAATAACTAGTTGATACATACCTAATAGATTTATAATAAAATAAGGAATAAATACTGATAAATATTATAATCTTCATTTCTACAACTAGTCATGTGGTCATATGGTATCAATAACTTCCTTCTTCCACTACCCATTCCATATGTCCTTTGTCCTCTGCAAGTATCTTGGATAATCTTGATTCTCTGCCTGGTGGAATGACCCAAACCTTCTGAAGAGTCTGGACTATTACTAATCCAGTCTTTACTAGATTATTGTAGTTTTCCATTAACTTTTATCATATTATAAGGTATATTGAAAGTAGCCCCAGGAGATTTGCATTCCAGACAAAGTCTTCCTTGCTCTCTCTGTGTAATCACAACCCAATTTCTCCCTTTCAAATTAGGGTCACAAAGCAGCCTGTTGGTTGAGTAGCAGGAGAAGCCCAAAATAGGCAGAAGTCCAGTGTGGCAGGCTCAATTTCCAGTTTAATGGAACTTCTGATGAGTTCTCTGGAGGAAGCATTTCTCTCTTGGGAATTAAGACCTCTGGTTTGTAATCTATTTTATATATAGTAGTATGTATATGTTAATCCCATCCTTCTAATTTATCCCTCCCCACTCTTACCCCTTTGGTAACCATAAATTTTTTATATTTGTGGATCTATTTCTGTTTTATAAATAAGTTCATTTGTATCTCTTTTTTCAGATTCCACATGTAAGTGATATCATATGATATGTCTTTGGCTTACTTCACTTAGTATGATAATTGGTAGGTCCATCCATGTTGCTGCAAATGGCATTACTTCATTTTTTATGGCTAATATTCCATTTTATATATATATATATATATATATACACACACACACACACACACACACACACACACACATTCATACCATATATTCTTTATCCATTCCTCTGTTTATGGATATTTAGGTTGCTTCCATGTTTTGGCTATTGTAAATAGTGTTTCTATGAACATTGGGGTACATATATCTTTTTTAATTACAGTTTTCTCTGGTTATGTACCCTGGATCAGCATTGCAAGATCCTATGGTAACTCCATTTTTAGTTGTTTAAGGAACCTCCATACTGTTTTCCATAGTGGCTGCACCAGTTTAGATTCCCATCAACAGTGTTAGGAAGGTTCCTTTTTCTCCATACCTTCTTTAGCATTTAGTGTTGGTAAACTTTTCAATGATGGCCATTCTGACTGGAGAGAGGTGACCCTCATTGTAGTTTTGATTTGCATTTCTCTAATTAGCAATATTGAGCATTTTTTTCATGTGCATTTTGGCCATCAGTATGTTTTCTTTGGAGAAATGTCTTAGATCATCTGCCCATTTTTCAATTGGGTTTATTTTTCTGTTGTTGAGTCATATGAGTTATTTGTATATTGTAGAAATTAATCCCTTGTCACATCATTTGCAAGTATTTTCTCCAAGTCTGCAGGTTTACTGATTGTCACAGACCCTTGATTTTCCTGTCTCATCCTTTACCTGCACTTAATCCCATGGTACTACCAACGAAAATCCGAACTGTGATGCCACCACGTCCATGAATAGCCCATGCACCAACCCTGCTAAGGAGGTTATCATTGAGCTCATCAAATATAAATAACTCAATGCCAGAATCTCATTTTAAGAGTCTCTTTTCTGGGACCACTTCTGGAACCAATTATTCTGTCTGGGTCCCAACAAGAAACAGATGGCACATTTGTAGTAGGAAAATTTGAGAATTTATTTTCATCATGCCTATTTACAAAGCTGTGGGTGTAGGGAAAATCTACCAAGGGGAGGGAACCAGAAAATGGAGGCAGGGTGACACTTAGCTGCAGAGATCTCCAGGTGAGAAACAAAGCGGCTAGAGGCATCTTGTGCATGCGTGCATGCTAAGTCACTTCAGTTGTGTCCAATTCTTTGCCATCCAATGGACTGTAGCCCACCAGGCTCCTCTGTCCACGAAGTGGGTTGCCATGCCCTCCTCCAGGGGATCTTCCAGACCCAGGGATTGAATTACTCTTTTCTGTCTCTTACATTGGCAAGCAGGATCCTCACCACCAGGGAAGCCCTGAGGCATCTTACAGGCTGGGAATTAAAGGAATACAAACTCCCTCTTTGGGCTTCCCTGGTGGTTCAGACAGGAAGAATCCGCCTGCAATGTGAGAGACCTGGGTTCAATCCCTGCATTGGGAAGATCCCCTGGAGGAGGGCATGGCAACCCACTCCAGTATTCTGGCCTGGAGAATCCCTATGGACAGAGGAGCCTAGCAGGCTATAAGTCCATGGGGTCGCAGAGTCAGACACGACTGAGCAACTAAGCACAAACTCCCTTTCATCTAATTTCCTATGGGAGTCTCTGGTGAGTAAACCCAAATGCAAGCCAGCAATCGGGAAATATTTATGTGGCTCATCTTAGGCTGGACTGTACATACCCATTCTTTGAAAAGGCTGGTGGCTTGTCTGTCATTTCTTCACAGTGTATTGTAGTGAAAACTGAATTTACAACTTCCTTGAAAGTTGGCAGACCTCTGGCCTGCAAGGAGATCCAACTAGTCAATCATAAAGGAAATCAGTCCTGAATATTCATTGGAAGGACTGATGCTGAAGCTGAAACTCCCAATACTTTGGCCACCTGATGTGAAGAACTGACTCATTCGAAAAGACCCTAGGAAAAGATGCTGGGAAAGATTGAGGGCAGGAGGCGAAGGGGACGACAGAGGATGAGATGGTTGGATGGACATGAGTTTGAGTAAGCTCTGGGAGTTGGTGATGAACAAGGGAAGCCTGGCATGCTGCAGTTCATGGGGTCACAGAGCTGGACACGACTGAGCGACTGAACTGAAATTTGACTCCTCTTGCTTTTTTAACTTATATGCAGAGTACATCATGAGAAACGCTGGGCTGGAAGAAGCACAAGCTGGAATCAAGATTGCTGGGAGAAATATCAATAACCTCAGGTATGCAGACGACACCACCCTTATGGCAGAAAGTGAAGAGGAACTAAAAAGCCTCTTGATGAAAGTGAAAGAGGAGAGTGAAAGCTGGCTTAAAGCTCAACATTCAGAAAACTAAGATCATTGCATCTGGTCCCATCATTTCATGGGAAATAGATGGACAAACAGTAGAAACAGTGTCAGACTTTATTTTTGGGGGCTCCAAAATCACTGCAGATGGTGATTGCAGCCATGAAATTAAAAGATGCTTACTCCTTGGAAGGAAAGTTATGACCAACCTAGACAGCATATTCAAAAGCAGAGACATTACTTTGCCAACAAAGGTTCGTCTAGTCAAGGCTATGGTTTTTCCAGTAGTCATGTATGGACGTGAGAGTTGGACTGTGAAGAAAGCTGAGCGCCGAAGAATTGATGCTTTTGAACTGTGGTGTTGGAGAAGACTCTTGAGAGTCCCTTGGACTGCAAGGAGATCCAACCAGTCCATTCTAAAGGAGATCGGTCCTGGGTGTCCTTTGGAAGATATGATGCTAAAGCTCAAACAGTACTTTGGCCACCTCATGCGAAGAGTTGACTCATTGGAAGACTCTGATGTTGGGAGGGATTGGGGGCAGGAGAAGGGGACGACAGAGGAGATGGCTGTATGGCATCACCAACTCAATGGACCTGAGTTTGAGTGAACCCCGGGAGTTGGTGATGGACAGGGAGGCCTGGTGTGCTGTGATTCATGGGGTCGCAGTTGGACACGACTGAGCCCCTGAACTGAACTTGTTCTTTTCTAAAGCTGTTGTGGATGGCGGTTTGCCTTTCCACATGCATTTTACAATCAGCTTTTGTCATAAAGCTTGCTGGGGTTGACTGGAAGGAAATACAGGGAACCTGTAGATGAAACTGGGGAACGGACAAGACAGCTGTAGTACATGGATTGAAGACTGTTATCTTCAGGCCTGATTCCTCACCAGCGTTATCTTGCAGTTTTCAGCATACAAGTCCTGCACATACCTTGTTACACAAGTCTTTTGGGTGCACAGGTGAGGATGTCGGGTCCAGCTTTGTCTGCTTTTCTCCAATTACTTCGGTCTTTTGATTTCTTTCATCAGAATTTGTAGTTCTCATAATACAAATTCTATTCACTAATTTTGGGGGGCAGGTTCTGAACAATTCTAGGGGGTAATTACTGGCAGTTCTTCAACATACCGTGGACCAACTCTCTCCTTTCTCTTTTCCTGTTCTGTTTAGGCTATGAAAAATTAAATGCAAATGGAGAGACAGCCTTAGGGCTGGACAAAGGTGCTCTCAGATTTTATTGAACTGGGGCTCAGAGGAGTAGTGCTGAGTCTTCTTGCTTTTCAGAATGTGAGTCATTTAACTAAAAATGACTTCAAGATTGAACAGCTGCTACTAAAGACACACCACACACATATTTGGAGTTCCAGTGGGCTTTTATTGAGATAAATTAACAAATCAAGATTTTATCCACCATCTTTTCTTTTAAATTCAGCAGAGACTCTGGTCAATATATGTGTACATACAACATAAGACATTCCAACAAAAACACAGCCCCACTGGAACATTTGCCAATTAACAGAAAGCCAATTTTCCCATTCCCTAGATGTTTTCAAAATTGAGTCCCCACTGTTCACTTCTCAGTGGAACTGGTCCCTTGTGGCTAGGGACACTGGAATTCTATCCTGTTTTTACTAAACAAAAAATAACTTGTCTTCGTTTTGTTTCAAAAAAGGGAATAGTGACTTTGTTTTCTCCAAGCACCCCTCCCCCACAACCACTGGTTAAAATACAGTAGCCTGTATCTTAATAGCCCAACCCTACCCCCTCCCTTGCCCTGCCCAGTACTGTCTACTGGAGAATTTAAATACACTTCTGTTGGAATCTGTCAGCTATGGAGGGGCACAGTCCAGGTGCCAGGCTAGCTCCCTCTGACCTCATGAACCTTTGGACACTTAACTCTTTACCCCAAAGATGAGTTTTTAGATCAGAAAGAAGTGGGTTTTCTTTGGAAGTTAAAAAACAAAAACAAAACCCAAAACCCTAAAGGTATGAAGTAGAACTACAGGCTCAAAAGGTCCACGAAAGTCACCAAGAAGTTGACTACATCAGCTCCCATGAGGCCAAAAATTTTTGGCTTGACAAAGGTATTTTGCCAGGAAAATGATTCTACAACAGCTTAAGACACACAGAACGCTGAAAAAAGTAGCAAATAAAAACAACATGGCTTAATTCCCAAGAATTTATTTCATCTTTTTCTTACTCATCTATAGTAAGGTCAGGAGTGTGACTAAAGGCAGTTTCTGATGAGGTCACGAGCTTCCAAAGTGTTTCTAAATCCTTAGTGCAGATACCCTCCCTCTTGGGGCAAAGTAACCTCCCTCCCACCCCTATTAAAAAATAAAAAAGAAAAAAATTAAACCAAGTGATCAGAATGAGATGTTTTGATTCCAACAATGTACACTCAAGGCTTTGTGCTGAGTTGTCTGGTTCTAATCCAAGCATGATGGTATCAAACACAAAGCACAAGGCAAAGGAAAGATGCTCCCATCTCATTCTGAAAACAAATACTGACAACCAATCACCTCCCCCCTCCCCCCGCCCCTTGAGGCCAACCTGTAATGATGCTGGGACCAACTTGAAAATAATTTAGAGATTATATTTAGGTTTCTCTCCCCCTTACTTCTTCCCATGGAAGATCATTTTAGAATAAATTTATTCCATTCCATTCCTAAGGGAAAAGGCAAGGTTTCTCCATCGGAATGTAAGGACGAGAGAGACAGCAAGCTGTGTAACAGTCCATAACTCATTACACGACTATATAACCACTGGTTAAACCAGGAGCTAATTGTAATTTAAATATTAAGAATAAGGGGAGTAGTTTTTATCCAAATGAACCACTGGAAAAATATTACCATTACTTAAACACCCAATACTGGAAGGAACAGAACAACAACTAATAGTAACAATGCTCCTTATTTTAAGGGGGAATTGAAGAAAAAAAAAAAAAAGACTAGGCTTTGACCTAGTTTGTAGAGCATCTTTCCATTTAACAATTCCTATTCAAGAGTCAAGCACCAAAACTGGACAGCTGCCTGTATAAGACTGTGTCCAATAGTGGTGTCCCAGATAGTTTTAAGTGCCACTCCTCATCAGAGGCTGTACTTCAGTAATACTTTCCATTTAAAGTCTGTGCTTTTAGAGGGACCCACAGGCACGTGGCACCGCAGAGCACAGTCTGAGGATGGCGAGAGACTGCGCTGTTGTTTAGTCACCCACTCTCTCTAGCGAGACACAAAATTGCGTTTATGAACTTTCCTTGTTTTTCTTCTATAATGAATGATCCCTCTTATCTCGCCAGAGATGGGGGGGAAGAGAGAGCTGCATCAGTACAAGGGCAAGATTTTTTGGTCAAAAGTTGATGCCTTTTAAGTTCCCTCCCCCCACCCCTCCCTGGGAAAAGGTTACTTTCTTAATTAGGCCTTGCATTTAGTAACCAACATTGGCTGGAGACACAGTGTGGCTTGGATACCAGATAAATGAGTTATTCTTTTTTGGGTTTGTACTGTGCAGCTCTTGCTACAATTTTTAAGGAGTTAGGGCTATGTCTGATCAGGAGGCATCGGCAGGATTTTGATCCTCAAGGAATTTTGGAATTACAAATAATTTTGCTTAGACCTAGGCAGAGTCAAAAAAGCAACTTTGAATAAATGACTTCTTTATCCAGATGAGTTAAGCATGAAAGTTTATGTAAGACATATCCTGGAATATTTTAGGGTTTTAAAAGACAATGACAAATGAAAACCAATTTTTTTTAAAATTTTTTTTCTCTTTTTTTTTTAATCCTAGATGCCTCCTGATTGACCTAGTATACTGGGTTAAAAGGGAATTAAAAACATTAAAAAAAAAAGTTCACTGGTATTGATTCATCTCACTCCTTTTGCCTGGAGATCAGGCCAAACATCAAGCATGTTGGGAGGGGCACAATTTAAAGCAACACTATTGACTGTAAAGCATTTGCCAGCAATTTACAATGCAAAATGACAGATAATTCTTGTCACAAAGCAAGAGAATGGCAAGCAGCTTTCTGTAGCATGAAAGTTAACAGCTCTCAGGGGTCGCCCGTTCCTGCAAGTTTATGTATCAAGGTGGGCAGAGGGCAACACACAAAAGTACAGGAGGTGATCCACAGAAAGTAAGCCCCAGAACTGCTGAAGTTACCAAAGCTGGTACTGGCTAATATTCTGAAATGCAAATCCATGCTTTATACATACACTGCTCAAAGACACTGCCGCTCAATCATACCCCCACACTGCAAGGCAAATTCTTTGTCCCCTTTTGCAGAGCTTGAAAAGTTTCTCAAACTTTTAAAAAAGGCTGGCGGGGAACAGTATCAGAGAGAACGTCTCAAAAAAATAACATCTTGAATTCTAGGTTTCTGAAGCTTCCTTGCTCTCTCTGTCAGGCCTACTCCAAAGGTACTGTATGAGACAGTGTGGCAGCAGTGAGCCCCAGACTTCTGGGTCTCTTTTCCATGTAGGATTCCTGTAGAGGTCTGCTCTCTACAGTAAGAAGCCAAAATACTTTTTAGATTTAGTGTTGCGGAAAACTGAGCCCCTCTCATCTTTAGCTGCTCCCATAATCACTCTAATCCCCTTAATCCCAGCAACCTTCATCCAAAAAAAAAAATATATATATATGTATATATATATATATATGAACCCAGAAAAAAAACCTATTTACAAAGTTTATACAAGTATACACACCCAATTTTCTATGGGACACGCTCTGCCACAGAGGAAAGAGGGTCAAAGGCTCTGACATGTCTACACATCAAGTGCCATAACTGCTAATGGAGGCGTATGTAAACCAGTCTTTAGTGTTCTGCTATAGAGCACAAAAGGCTTGTCATATGGCTCCTGCGATGATAGACTGCTCTTTCCTTTGGGAGCGATGATGTTGCATCTACTCAGCCCAGAAGAAATTTTTACTTGGGATTGTTTTTTTTGTTAAATACATGTATTTACAGTGCGGATGAACTGCAGTTGCATATCAACTCCTCCACATAAAGAAAAAGAAAATGGTGTTTAACATTACTAATACGTTTCATCTTCCAGCCCTGGGCTTGAGTATCGGGTAGAAAGGGAACAGAGAGACTTCAACTTGAAACCAAAATGAAAAGACAAAAATTTTTAAAAGAAAGAAAAAAGAAAAAAAAATACTATTGTTGATTCCTTGGGCTGTGTCTAAAAGATGATATTCTGAATGGTCTCATAGCATAAGGCACTTCGCACAAATAAGTAATAAGCTCTTCAGGCTTAAAAACGGATGAGTAACCAGGGAGAAGTTGAAATGCACTCAAGAGTCAGCTGTTGGAGAATTTTGAAATCGTAGACAAGCTTGTGTTCATCAAGGTTCTTCTCTTTTTAGGGTTTCTCCCCTTCTTTCTCTTCCTTCTTTGTCCCCCCTTCCCCAGAAAAATTTTTAAAAAACCAGCAGTTAGTGCAACTAATGTTCAGTCAGCACACAGTGCAAACAAGTGGAACAAAAAAGGTAAATTCCTTTTCAGCTTTTCTCTTCACCAGTTAAAAAAAAGAAATGTCTGAGCTCTTACGTCTTCATAGTTCCAAAATAAAAGAAGATGAAAAACCCACAAAGAGAAGAGCATTCCCCCCAAAATCGATGTGTCACAGATCCAAACGAGCCTTCCATAGTTTGTCAAAGCCTAAAGAAAGAAGAAACCTAAAATTATCGCCAGTAAGCAATATAAACTAGGACACACACACGTGAAGCACATGTGAAGTAGGCGTTCACAAGTCCATCCCAAATGCTCTCCATAATAGCTTCTACTGAGCCTCTTTACACACTATAGAATCAGCTCAGGATTAAGGAATTTCCACTGGACATCCCAGAGACAGGATGAAATCCTGAAAGTACTGGTAGCAGGCAGTAGTCATCTGTGACAATTTTAAAAAGTTTTTTTAAATCCTTTATGAACTCAACAGCCTGTCAGTGTACTAGCATACATGAGCTAGTTTTTGTCCACGAGTTTTGTGTTTGACAAGTAAATTAGGACAAAAAGGTTAAAGTGAAGAGTTAATTTGGAGACTCTAAAAATAATGGGTAAAATGTTAACTGCTAATTTGAAAACTATCATCTCTGAAATCAGATTTTCCTTACAGGAATATTGGCTGTTTTGGAGGGTTTTTTCCTATGTTAATTAAGCCTTGTTTTAAGCATTTCTTCCAGAGTCCTATAGTCAACAAAAGATGAAAAGGTGGATGCACATGAGTCCAGTGGCCATTTAAAGTAAGGCAGTTATCCTTATAACCTGATTATACCTTTAGCAATAAGGTTCTACAGATAATTTAACCTATTAAGGTACCCATTAGAAATTAAGAGTGAATGCTAACAGATGACCAAGTGATAAAGGAAAAGAGCAAAAATATTTTCATATTCAAAATTGCTAATTTTTTTTGCTTCCATTATTTTAGAAGTCTGAATTTGTCTTAAGTACCGTTCATATACATTCCTTAGGAAGATGGCATTCAAGAACTGCATTTATGGATTGGCCAGTAAGATCACATCAACTGAAATACTTCCTGTTTACTGCCATTTATGTCAAGAGGTATTTCATCTTTTATGCTAACTGTATACGGTAGGACATTGCATCCCCCCTGGGGGAAGAGGACCTTGATCTCCTTCCTGGAAACATTATGCTTACTTGGCTATTTTCTCAGGTACACACATGCTTGTTAAGCTTTCTCATCTTCTACAGGCTCGCTGTGGTATTCTGCCACATACAGGCTCTTGTCAATGTTGCTCGGGATAGGTTTGATTTCAGTTCCCAGCTGCTCCTCAATACTTTTCAGGTTGAAGCGATCATCATATGTGATCAAGTTGATGGCTAAGCCAAGATGACCAAAGCGACCTGACAAAAAACAATTCTAATTAATGAGTTAAATATGGGAGTCAATGTGTAAGCACTAGTCTCTGTGGTAAATCCATATAGGATTAATGTTTTTATTCAGTGCCACTCATTCACAGCCTAAACTAACAGTGTCAAAAGTTGCCAAAATACACAGTATAAAATACAAACAGTACAGTTACAAAAGTGAGGTTCTAATTTGTACATCTTAAATTAGGCATCAGGTTATTTTAACTTAAAAATAAATGTTCTGGAAGAATTAGAAATTGATATATCAAAAAACAAGTTTAAATTCACTATTTTAATTGCTACCACACTCTACTTCACAAAAGGAACAAAATTTAGTGATTAAACTTCTCAAAAAACTTGCACAAAGAACATCTCCTTCCTTTTCCTCACCTGATCTTCCAATACGATGGAGATAGGTCTCTGCCAGCTTTGGGAAGTCAAAGTTTATTACCACATTCACAGCTTGTATATCAATACCTCGGGTAAACAAATCTTTAAAACAAACAAAAAAAACCTCCATTATATCCTTCAATTTGGTGTCATAATACTCTTTAACATTTATTTCTAAAGGAACCTAAGCTTCACTCACTTCATGCAGTAATTCAAAAGGATCTGTAAATTACTGGCATTATTTCTCATGCGCATTAACCATAAGCAGCTTTCTGTTCACAAGTTACCTTTCTGAGGTAACATAGTACAAATCAAGGATGACTGAAAAAGCTTATACACTCAAAAATGAGCTCCCAAGTATAATTTTCTTCACTCTATTTTTAAGTATTTAATTCAAGGTTAATAAGTTATTTTTAAAGTTCATTGCATAATGGAGAAAACTTTTAAAAAGAGGCAATCTACCAGCAAGTAATTTATACTTTGTTCAGATTTCTTTCATCCCATTCTGCTGAATGACTTATAACAGGTCTGAGGTAAGCTAATATGCACGACTATCCCTTCTCCTTTTTTCCAGTCCCACAATTATTATGCTAATTTAGGCTTTGACAAATACACACAGACACAACTCCAGTAAGTTCAATAAGCTAATAACTAGGTTTCCCTGCACTTCTCAGCTCCACATGTCAAAATAATCCATGATGGTCAGACAAGTATTTCTAATATACTGGTTTGAATTTGTAACTTGTTATTTTCAACTGTCTCCAGATAAAATTTAAAACTGACATTCAAAGTCCTCTGTTCTATATTTTGGTTGTAACACATCTCAAAACTTCGACTATACCAACCTCACCCACTATACTTCTTTAAACTATCTTCTTAGCAATCTATAGATTACTTTTTATGCCAGGCCCCTAATGAAATATTCCTTCTTATCCAAGTCTAAAACTCATCTATAGCCTATGAATTACAATTTCATATTTTCTCAGATCACCTCAGCTAGTTATTTCCCTCTCCTATGAAAATTTAGGGTTATTTAATGTATATACCTCACACTTGCAAATTACTCTTACTCCCTTGGAGATCTAGCCCAATGCCCGTTTTTGTCAAATTTTACTGCCACATAGCCATGGCCATTTGTGAAATATACTGCCACTGAGGTAGAACAGCAGAGTCAAGTCACTTGTAACACAGACCACATAGTATGCAAAGTCTAAGATATTTACTACATGGACTTTACAGAAAAAGTTTGCAGGCCCAGCCTGAGGTTCTTAATGTCATCTTTTTATCTCTGATTAAACAACTACTCTAGAGGGCTGGTACTTTGTATGTATTTATACATGCTACACATAAATGTTCAGTACTTATTTAATGATGTATTTGCCCACTGTTCTGAAAAATGAGAAAGAAGAAAGCACTGGCACTTCAAAACTTATCTGAGGGCAGCCTCAGCAAGTTAATGCTTAAAATAAAACCATGTAACCACAGCAGTAATTCCTAACAATGTGTGAGTTCTGTAAGTACTACCAACTCTTTCTAGGGGAAAAAAAAAGTATTTTTCATTCTCAAATAAGGAAATGGTTAATGGCAAACGGCACCTTTCTACTTGTCTGTACAGTTGATCCTTGAACAATCAGGAGTTAGGGTCTCAGTTGAAAGTCTGCATATAACTTTATAGTTGGCCCTCAGAACCCATGCATTTCTGTATTTATCTCTGTGTACAGCTCAAAAATTAAAAAACAAAAAACTAGGTTCTTCCCTCTATCCAGAAACCTAGTTTAGATTATAAACCTAGTATCAATACTAAGACTATATTCCCAGTGTACAGACAGGAGGCTACTGAATCTAACTGTCCACATGCACCCCCAGTCCGCTTTTCTTTATGTAGTGAAATACACCAGAACACAAACTAGTCTGATTCTGGCAAAAGAAAGAAAGGCCATAATAAACGTCCAAAACATAGTTTCTTAACATAATTCATTTTGCATATGCTAAATAGAACTCATTCCTATATGCTAAAACTATTTAGAAAATACACAAACTCCAAAACTGGTTTAATAGGCAGAGATTAGGTAGGAGTGCCAAAGTAAGTGTTTTGCAGTTTCAGGTACGGAACCTAATTTCAAAAGTTAACTACAAAAAAAAAAGTTACCTACAGCTCATTCTCAACTTCAGAAATTCTAGAAATGGTAGGAAAGGGAGCTGACTATGTAAGCAGCTTCACTGCAGGACAGGACCGAGAAAGAACAAAACTAGGAAGGAAACAATGGGTAAAGGAATAGAAAATACCTACCAGTGCAAACAAGATTGCGGCATAAGCCATTTCGAAAATCATGAAACACACGATTTCGATGTTCCTAGGAATAAAGCAATGCATTTATTTGATTACAACTCACACAAGCCTCCAAATTTCCATCATTTTTTTCTCCTACCCAAGCAGTTTCTTTATATCCAAATTTGTTTTCATGAATGAGAAAAGAGCCACATTCAATATACATTAAAAACAAAAGGTAGGAGAAAAAGAAAAGTCTCCCGTGGGAATTAATAAGCAACAAATATACATGTATTCATATTATCTCAATTCTTAAAGGTATTTTTTTTTTGCTGGAGTGGGTTTTAAGTAACAATTTTCACCATATTTACTTCTAAAATGTTTCAAATAAAAGAGGCCAAAAGTTTAGCTTAACTGAAACATCTACTACTTATCTTTTCAGTTATTATATACAAAAGCTAAAAATAACTACTTTTCAGTTAAATAAAAATGAAAACACATTAACTCAGGCAAAATCAATAAATCTACCATCTGGCAAAACTGGTCTTTCTTTTCAATGCAATGTTCCTCCACTCTGAAATATTCTCTTCAATTTTATACACCATTTCCTGTGATAATTTTAATATTAGGTGCCTACATGATGGCACCTGATCCATGACAATAAGCTTCTTTGAAAACCATATGTGAGCTGATTAAGTTCTTAACCTGTCAGACTACAGAAATTGCTTTCCTATCATGAAATTTCACAATGTTAATTAGCACATACAAACACAATATGTTGATAGTTTTGAATTTATTTTCTGTTAAATCAAGTTCTGAAACAGATTACATCCTTTTTCTGAAGGCAAACAATAAAGAGAAAAAGATGAACCTGAGAAGGTACACAGATAAACTAGAACCTTCTACAAACCTTCCAAAACTGTGGCTGACAGTCACACATAAAGTGGCATCTGAAATGTAGTATGACTGAAGACTAAATTTTAAATAGTTTAATGTTGCTAGTGGTTACTGTACTAAACACTAGCCCAAATCTAAGATTATGGGGAAGGAAGGGAATAAAATCTCATATTTCTATTATGCTTGGCAACTGAGAAACTATTCATTCATACACAATCTCAATCTTCCTAAAACCTTGTGAAGTAAGGTTCTTCACATAACAGGGGTAATAATATACTATTACCCCTGTTTATAGTTAGGAAACCTTACCCCACAGAAGTTAAAATGAAGGGTCCTTTGCCTACTAAACAGTAATTTATTCTTAAACTCAGGGCACTTGGAAGAGCATTAAAACAAAATTCAAGAAATATTCAGAAAAAGCTTAAAAAAAAAATCTATGTAAGTACAAGTTTTACACTCACCTGCCTCATTTTAGCATGGATATAGAAGCAAGAATAACCCAGTTGAGAAATCTTCTTGGCTAGCAATTCAACTCTCTGAGAGGAGTTACAGAAAATAATCGACTGGTTTATCTGAAGCTGAGCACAGGAGAGAGAAAAAAAAAGACATAAGAAAGAAAATAAAATATTGACAAACAAATGTTGAAAACACTAAGAGTTATAATCTCATGACCCAGGAGATGCAAAACTATAAAAAATTTTAAGTACTATTCATTTAATAGTAGTTGCAGTTAAGCACAGTTAATATACGACCACTCCTTCCGGGGAAATAGAGGGTTAGGTTCCTGTGAGGAACTCGTAACTTTTTTCATCAATGGGTGAACAGATAATCTGGTTTTATGCATGTTACTGAGTTTTTTTTGGCTGCACCACATGGCTTGCAGGATCCCAGTTCCCTAACCAAGGATCTACCCACATTCCCTGCATTGACAGTGTGGAGTGTTAGTCACCCGACCACCAGGGAACTCACCCCATTTGTTACTGTCTTAAAGACACCTTATTTACTCATGGCCAACAGCACTATAACTCAGGTCTTTATGAAGTTTATCTAATACATCATCTCTTCTTAGGAGCACTGGACAACATGTCAGCACTATGCCTAAGGACCATTTAAAACAGTGGAATCAAGAAAAAAGCACAAAAAAGTGGGGAATGTGGCATTAAATAGACTGTGAAAAGGGTGTTCATTTCTGAGCTCAAACAAGAGGGCAGGGATAAACAGCATGAAGTCTCAAATTTTTCACGTGTGTCTTTGAAGAGCATCTTGAGTACTGACTTCAGGGTGACAAGAAAATTCTGGCAAGTAGGCAAACTTGCAAAAACACATCTACTTATAACAGAACAATTATAATTACTGAGAATAATGGGATTACCTATAATTAAGGTCAAATTATTTTAGAATCAAATTAAAAGTGCCTATGACCTGTCAATAATATAGTATTAGCTTCAGATCAACAACTAAAACTACCTTTTAGGAAAAACTAAGGACTTTTTTTTCCTGCACTCAAAATGATGAGAAAACAAATACAACTGTTTTATCAAGGTTAAGAAATGGATAACATTCAGCAGTTGAAGTCTAACTGGCTCACCCTGGAGAAAAGTGTGTTGAGGCAGTGTACTTTTTGGCGCTCAGTAACATATGCGTAGTACTGGGTTACTCCCTTCAAAGTTAGTTCCTCCATCAGGTTAATCTCATAGGGTTTCTGCAAATGGGAATTCTGAAGGAAAAAAAAAAAAAAAAAAAAAGTCTTTTATAGTTAAAGCAGTTTATTTCTTTAAATAAACTTTAACTCAAAATATATCCTCATACATGTCTGTCTGATAAACTCTTAATTGAAGGGATGCAGCTCTCTTTAAAATATAATCTGCCATTACCATAAAATGGGAGATCTAACATTCAGATATACAGCTAAGTTATTACTATTTTGTACTTTAAATATAGGATTATGCTGTAATCAATTTATCTAGCATCAATGGCTATGTCAGACACCAGCTTAATGAACAAATAAAAATCAAAATACTTTTGTATCTTAAAACTTGAAACCAGCATAAAATATACACTAGTAATATAATGTCATTATAGATAAAAGTACACTCATGGGCAACAGGAAGGTACTGCTTCTAAGTACAGATTTATACTCACCATGAACTTCTGTACACTAAGAGGGAAAGTAGCAGAATATAATAAAATCTGTCTGTTTTTAGGTAGCGTGAGAATAATATCCTCCATTATCTGCACAAAATCCTGTGACAGCAACTTATCTGCCTGCAGTACAAAGAGAAGATGATCTTAAACAAAATGAAATCATGTCTAAGGTTTCTGGTTAATAAGGAATCATTCCAGCAAGAGAGTTCACAGAATGTTCCTGGCTGTAAACATTATATAGTCCAAAGGCACCAAGACACATTCAGTGATACAAAAAGGGGCAAGTCTGTAATACTGATCTAAGGGAAGAAGAATCCTAGACAGACAAAATCCTTATTCCCATAAAAAATTTTAATGTGATTTCCATTAAAGAGACAAAATCACTACAGATGGTGACTGCAGCCATGAAGTTAAAAGATGCTTACTCCTTGGAAGGAAAGTTATGACCAACCTAGATAGCATATTCAAAAGCAGAGACATTACTTTGCCAACAAAAGTCCGTCTAGTCAAGGCTATGGTTTTTCCAGTGGTCATGTATGGATATGAGAGTTGGACTGTGAAGAAAGCTGAGCGCCGAAGAATTGATGCTTTTGAACTGTGGTGTTGGAGAAGACTCTTGAGAGTCCCTTGGACTGCAAGGAGATCCAACCAGTCCATTCTGAAGGAGATCAGCCCTGGGATTTCTTTGGAAGGAATGATGCTGAAGCTGCAACTCCAGTACTTTGGCCACCTCATTCGAAGAGTTGACTCATTGGAAAAGACTCTGATGCTGGGAAGGATTGGGGGCAGGAGGAGAAGGGGACGACAGAGGATGAGATGGCTGGATGGCATCACTGACTCGATGGACGTTGACTCTGGGTGAACTCCGGGAGTTGGTGATGGACAGGGAGGCCTGGCGCGCTTCGTGCGATTCATGGGGTCGCAACGAGTCGGACTCGACTGAGCGACTGATCTGATCTGATGGTGTTAGAAGTACAGGCTACAGCATTAAACCACCTGTGTTTCAAACTTTTCAGGGATACAGTTTTTTGAGGCAGAAGCAGGGTGTATTTCCCTTTGCCTGGCAAATAATAAAAGCTATCCTTTTCTACTTCACCCACTCACACACACAAACAGAAAACTTGCCTCCTTCAGTATTATCTATGTTGGGAGGTTTCTTAACTACTATTTCAGTTTCTACAATTTAAAAATCAAGATGTCTTCTTATTGTAGGAATTACTTTATGGGATAACTAACTACCTTATAGGATTGTTGTAAAAATTCAATGAAAAAACACATAAAGCACTTAGTGCTAACACAGCCACTAATAAATGTGCTCTCTCATTACTCAAAGATAAAAACCTGTTTCAAATTAGACCAAGAGGAAATGGATCCAGTTATCTTAAAACAGACCACATAGGAAAATAACTTCATTTCAAAACATCAACACTGGGGGGTGTGGGGGTGCTCAAGGAGAGAATGTACGCATACTTGGAGCCTGATGTACAGCAAAAACAACACAACACTGTAAAGCTATTATCTTTCAATTAAAAAAAAAAAAAAAAACCCAAACATCAACACTGACTGCATATACATATAAAACACTTGCTTGCTAGGTCCCAAGAATGCAGAGCTGAGTAAGTTCTCAAAAGGCACTTATAGTCTGGTGAAAGAACACATATAACAGAGACCAAAAACCAAACAATACCAAGCTGGATATGTTAAATAAGGGGTTCTTAAGATGCCTTTTTTTTAACATGCTTTTTAAGATGAATCACAGAATGAAGCGAGATGCAGAATGGGCTTGGCTTTGAGGTTATTCAATGACTTCTCACTGCAAAATAAAAACAAACTGACTTCCCTAAGAAAAAGACACAAGGCTGAATTATTCCTATAAATACCTATCATCTATTGCTTTTAAAAGGCAAAACACGTTTTAGAAGCAAGTTAGTTTGAACAAACCAACAAGAGTAATGAATTTACTAGAAGGTCTTAAACACAAAGAGGTTATGCTTCATTCACTGGCAGTTATAAACAAAGCCAAATCAGTACAGAATAGTATGCTTCCAAATGAAAAAACATTACCTCATCCAATACTATCATCTGGACATGATCAACTTTTGCTACGCCTTTCTTGATAAGATCCAGGATTCTTCCAGGGGTAGCTATCACCACATGCACTACACAAGATTAGAAAACACGTATTTTCGTTAATTTTAGATGGGGCAAAAAGGATACAGTAAAGGTTTATCACATACATATTTTACCAGAAACACTGCTGCAGGAATAATACAAAGAGGCCAAGATGTGTTTTAGAATATGGATTTCCATCTCATCTTCAGTTGGCTAGAGAATACCAGTTAATTTCACCTCTGCATGCAGTGGGCTATAGCTTTCCAATTCACCTGTTCCAAATAAGGAACACAGTTCTTTGTCTGAGGGAAACCCCCAGGGAAAAACAAAAAGTATGCCGAACTTTTGATACAGCTGCTGCTGCTGCTAAGTCACTTCAGTCCTGATACAGCAGCTTGCCTCTAATCTATTAATAGATCAATGGTCTGCAGAAGACTGTAACAGGATCAAGTAAGATGATCATTTTTAATTACAAAGGCAGTACAAAGGATATAGGAATTAAACTAATCAAGTAACAATCATATATAAAATCCTGACTAAAATTCAATGTACAACTTTAACTGGATTTCAACTCTTGCTGTTTTCTTTTTTCACTAAACAATGTTATCATGGAGAGCTCTTCATGAAAATGAATACAGATCAGCTGCACTCTTTAATGGTATGTGGCATTCCATTCAGTCTATACCCCAATGTATTTAGCCAAATTTCCCTGATATTTAGGTTGCTCCAGTTTTTCAGTACTACAAACCACACTACAGTAAACACCTTTGCATTTGTCCAATTATTTCTTCAAAAAAAGATTAAAAACATACATTTATAATTTTGAAACATAATGCCAAATTGCCCACCATAGAGATTGTATCAATCTATATCCCCATGTTGCAAGACAACAAATTTCTTCACAAATGCATATTACTGGTTACTAGTTAGCCTTTCCAATCTTAATTAATCTTGTCCATCAGATAGGTAGAATATCAATTTACTGTTTTTATAATTTAAAAAATTTAAAAATTTACTAGTAAGGTTAAATATCCTTTCAATGACGAAAATAATTTTTTTTTTTCTTGACTGAAATGGTCATTTCCTTTGTTTTTCTACTGCAATGTTTGTTCCCTATTTTAAAAACAATTTTAATAAATTACTGAAAGGAAACACTTGTGTGTCAAATTACAGCCAGCAAGCCAGCTTATATCCAATCATTTCCTACCTGTATCATCAAGCCTCATTATGTCATCCCGTAAATTGGTTCCTCCTGTGGTTGCCATCACTTTGGCCCCTCCCATGTGTTTGCTGACCTGGATGCAAATTTGACTGACCTGTAGAGCAAGTTCTCTAGTGGGAACAATCACCATTGCTGGAAAATATCAACAAACAGAAAAAAGGAGAGAGAGGAAAAAAAAAAGCCATGTATTAAAGAGTTTAAGAAGCTATAGAAATATTGCCTCTTATAATCGAGACACTCAAATGAATAAATTTCAAAAAAAGAACCTATTATAGTGCACCAGATTTAGACTTTTCTTCAGTAACAATGCTATACAATTCTTCTACTCTTCCTGGTTACAAAGCCTTAAAGGGTTCTTTGAGTTGGCAATTATTAGCTCAAAATATATTAATATTTTAGTAAGAGATCACTAGTTAAAATGCCCAAATAGGAAACTCCTGCTGCCCAGGTCTATTTATATCATATGAACATAATAGGAAGATGGCAGAAATAATTATTATAGATCAAGAAAGCATGGGGAGAAAAAAACTGAAAATTTTAGAAAAAGCTTTAGAGGTGAAAACATAGATCTACTGGGTACAGCTATGGAAATGTGTTTCTTCCCTACTGCTTAAGATTTTAAAATCCCCAAGCCACAAGGCTTCAGAGAGAAAAAGTTCCTGCTTTTACAAGGAACTCTGCAGACACAGCTGTCACGAGAAACATTCTAGCTCCATAGTTTTAAGTATCTATTTCAGATAATTTAATTCCCCTATCCACAGGACAAATTCTTATTTTGCCTATCTCATTGGAATGTTGTTGTAACTGTATAATATGCAAAATAACCTTAAAAACTAGAAATCTCTTTTTAAAAAGTTAGGAATCATTTTTATAAGACAACCAGGCCAAAAGCTGTGAAAAGGGTAAATACTAATTTCAGATGATTTAAGTTCTGACTGAGAAAAGATGGTAATATCTTCTATATAGCTCCAAGATTTAAATCACCATTTATAGTTTAAACAACCAACCTTGTATATTGTCCTTCTTCAGGTCTAGCCGTTCAAGTAAGGGAATGAGGTAGGCACCGCTCTTGCCTGTTCCGTTTTTTGCTCTAGCTAAAATATCCCTACCAGATAAAGCAATGGGAATGCTCTCCTCCTAGAAGAGATCGAACAATGCTTATTACTTGTATGCATTGCTAATAACAGTACATAGGCAAGTTCTTCTCTCAAACACACTGAAAGTATATAAAGTTCCTTGGTATTGAAGTATTTTACAAAAGTAAAGACCAAATAAATCAGCAGGACCAGTCAACATCACCGTTAGTATCAACTGACATTTATCAGAACTACTCATAAAATACATACTAAATTTAGTAATAAAAACCTTTGAGTTTGTATGAGCAAACAACATACATGATGTTTGTGAGCATCAACAACAGAAAAAGAGGAGGAACTTGGGATGACACAATAAACACATAGAGGAAAATAAGCAAAGGACATTTCACAATTAAAAACTGGAAGAAAAAACAGCACAAACAATATTCAAAAGAAGGACTATATGATATTCTGAGACTAGTAAACCAACTTGACCACAATGAAAAATTGTAGGTTGGACAATTTTATTCCTACATAAATAGGACTCAGCTGGAAAAGTTTAGTCTTGGGTCCTATCTTTTTTTTAAATTGCATTACATAATGACCAATGTCTGTCTCGCAGCCAACTTCTGTCCTGAGATGTGCCCTGACTTCTCGTTTTCAAATTTGGCTTACTCATGTGTGTTTTGCACACATGAGTGTTTTGCAGAAGATAATATTTCTTATTAGGGCAAATTTCCTAGACAATAGCAAAGGATTCTCAACAATTACTATATATTAAATACACATATACAGAGAGAAATTTAAAAAGGTAAAACAGGTATGAACAGAGGAAGCAGAACACTTCTATTTCTAAAACTAATTTCTACAACTAGAAAATTAGAAAAATTAGGAAAAATATTCATAATCACTATAATAATCACTATAATTAGTTCTTTCTATGCTTGAGCTAATGACCAAAACAAATATGTCTAGCAATTTAAAACTGTTACTGGAGAAATACCCAAGTCATAAGCATCATGACTTTCATTTCCTACCATGATACTTATTTTAGAACCCCAATCACAGGGGTCAGATGGGTTCCATATAATCAGAATAACTAACATTGTTGCCAGAACAACTGTGAAAATAGTTCAGTGACAACACTCTGTTATCTTACTCCAACAGCCAGCATTAAACAGTCTGCTTATTTAAACAGTCTGCTTATTATGTAGGGTGAAGCAGGTCAAAGAAGAAAGTCTTGGTTCGACCCTCTGGTCTTAAATCCTTCCTTGCTTGAGCACATGTGTTACTCAGTTGTGTCTGACTCTCTGTGACACTGTGGACTGTAGCCCGCCAGGCTCCTCTGTCCACAGGATTTTTCAGGCAAGAATACTGGAGTGGGGTGCCATTTCCTCCTCCAGGGATCCACATCTCCTACAGCTCCTGCTTTGCAGGGAGATTCTTTATCCCTTGAGCCATAACTCTGAGTCAACTCTATTAATCTTCAGTTGTCCTGAAGGGCAATTATCACATGGGTTCAATCTCTGTTATGGTTTTTAAACAGGTTACCAGTATACCACTCAGTTCGACAGCAGAAAAAGACTTTTGTCTCTCAGTGACTTCCTGAGTCAGGTCCTTTAAAAGGATAAGATATCTCAATGAAGTGAGACAGGATAGAATTAGATTGGGGGTATCCTAATTCCTTTTTGGGGTTTACATTATGACTTAAAGGCCACTGACTTCTATTTCTCTGCTCTTTGACAGGACTTACGTTCTACAGAAACAGAAACTGTTTAAGGATAGGGCTTTAACAAAGTAAGCTAGCTAGCCTGTAAGTTAAGATGCACTGTACTTTGTCTCTTATGGTGGCTATTATGATTAGCAGTCAGAGAATTCAGTATATTCACACTGTCTCTTACCACTGTTTGCTAGGAAGATTAAACAATATGAAGTGAGAAAATTCAAGTCAGATTCAGACAGCTTTGAAACTCAAGAGAAGTCATGGGGAACTGCCAGGGAGAAGAGAAAGGAGGAAGGAAGCTAAAAATTTTAAAAACTTACTGTGATGGGTACTACACTTAGATATTTAATGTTAATTATATCCTTTCAAGTTAGGTTCCTTTTTGTCTTACGAATGGCAAAATGGATCCTCAAGATTGCTTTGCACAAGGTGACTAAGCAAGAAATGCTAGAATCAGGATTTGAACTTAGGTCTGCAAATAAGAGAAACTGGAACCTCATACTCTACCAAGTAGAATATACAGCCATTTTGGGAAATAGTCTGGCAGTTCCTCAAAAAGATAAAAAAAATTACCATATGAACCAGCAATTCTACTCCTAGGTATATACCCAAGAGAAATGAAAATACCTCCACAAAAAATTCAATATACATCAGTGTTCAAAAAAGCATTATTCATAATAGCTAACAGTGGACACAACTCTACCAACTGAAGACTGGATAAACCAAATGTGGTATAGCTATACAGTGGAATATTATTCAGCAATAGAAAGGAATAAAGTACTGACACATGCTACAATATGGATGAATCCTAAAAATATGCTAAGTCAAAAAGCCACAGCTGAGTCACAAAGAGCATGAATTTTATGATCCCATTTACATGAAATTGTCTAGAATAGGTCAATCCATACAGACAGAAAGTAGATTAGTGGTTGCTTAGAGCTAGGAGAAGAAGGGTAACTACTAAGTTTCTTTTTGGTGAAAATGTTCTTAAACTGATTGTAGTAATTGGCTGCACAACTGTGAATAAAAAAAATAAAAAAAAAACCCACTGAACTAACTGCATTACTTAAAATGTGTAAACTGTATCTCTGTGACCAATACCCTAAGGCAAAAAACAAGCATACAAAACACCACCAGAACACAAAAACCGAAAATAAAAAAAATCCCACGAACTTAAAGGTATGTCTGATTCTGCCATTTTCCAAAGTCCATGTTCCAGTTCCACTGTAAGATCTAGGGACTGAGCCAATATGTATTTATTGTGTTTTAATAACCCTAGTATCCATTTCCCTTTCTTTGCTGTTGTTCAGCAACCCAGTCGTTCGACTCTCTGTGACCCCACTGACTACAGCACACCAGGCCTCCCTATCCCTCACCATCTCCCTAAGCTTGCCAGAGCTCATGTCCATTGCATCAGTGATGCCATCCGGCCATCTCATCCTCTTGACACCCCCTTCTCTTTCTGCTTCAAGCTTTCCCAGCATCAGGGACTTTTCCAGTAAGTCGGCTGTTCACATCAGATGACCAAAATACTGGAGCTTCAGCATTCAGGGCTTCTCTGGCGGCTCAGATGGTAAATAATCTCCCTGCAGTGCCAGAAACCAGGCTTCAATCCCTGGGTTGGGAAGATCCCCTGGAAAAGGGAATGGCTACCCACTCCAGTGTTCTTGCCTGGAGAATTCCATGGACAGAGGAACCTGGCAGGCTACAGTCCATGGGGTCTCACCCGACTGAAAGACTAACACTTTCCCTTTCTTAGTAGAACCCTAAACTTTTTTCTGAGGAATTACGTTCTCTCCAGTCCCCGATGGATAGTCTAGTCAACTTCCGCAGCTAAATGGAGACACCAACTGCTTTTTAACTCCTAGGGTCAGTTGAACTTAAATCTTAGTTTCAGGGAGAACAAAATGGATACTGTGGAGGCAGTTATGATTAAGGTATCTACTGCTCCGTAGAAAAAAAAGGAGATGGAAGACAGTAATTTCAAAAATAGTATCTCCAGCCTAAGGAACACACTCCAGTTTTACCATAGTATCCAATGAAGACATGCATTTTTGAGAATTTAAGAAAACAATTCTTTTAGCCATAGTAAATTCTGTTAGCAGGAGGAATGAATTACAAAAGAATTAAGAATGTTCTAATTCTTAACTATAAATTTGATAAATGACTAATTAGACTTGGTTAATGAAATAATTCCTAAAAATAACTTGAGATTCCCAACTTAATATGAAATTTGGTTGCCAAAGCTAACTTCTGTTTTTCTCTCAATAATTAACTACCTGCTATTCCATCACCTTCTTATCTATAAAGTCCTCAAAAGTTGTGCCTCAAGTCTGGAAACGGCAAGGGCTGTCATTTTTCAATCATCTCCAAGTTAATATAAGTTTGCAATGTTAAACAGAATAAAACAGTAGACTCCTAGGTACTCCAAAAAAGGCTCTGTTACTGTAGAGCTACGCCTTTAAAATGGCACAGTTATGTTACTGTGCATAGCATTCAGACCTAGAACTAGAGTCACAGATGGCTGTAGCAAAGAAAGATGTGTGGAACCAATCTGTAGTGTATCTGGTTCCAGCTTGTCGGTGTAAAATTATATCCTCTCAAAAGATTTTAAGTGCCTAATTTTCCAAAAATCTTATACCACAGCCAAAGTGCAACCAAGTTTCATCTCTAAAGGAGGTGACACCCATCAAGAGGCTTTTACATTTGGAGAGGAAAAAAATGCCTGGATAACATGGTAAAACTAAGTACTATACAAGACAACAGACACATTTTGGGGCGGGGGGAAGAAAAAAGAAAACAATGACAAGAAAATAAGTAAGGAGAAAAGGTAGATAAAAATAGTAGAAGAATGCCACTCATGAGGCTGGATTTCACTAGAGAACCTCTAAACTTATTTTTGAAGTCCTAGTATTTATGGTTTGTTACACAGAGTCTAAAACACGTTATCTTATATTTTTCATGGATTCTCAGACAAAGCAATACTATAGGAAAAGTCAATGTGAACGGCAGTCTCAGGTATATATAATACCTTACACTCATACTGTGCTTGCTATTTCAAAATATACTTTGAAGCACTACAGATTCGTTTCTACCATTGAAATCGAGTCACACAAATATTTTTGTTTCCCAGGGCATACAAAAATTACGCTTACATTATACTCTAGTCCATTCAGTGTGCAGTAGCCTTGTGTAAAAAAACAACATACATACCTTAATTTAAAAATACTTTAATACTATCTGACAACACAGGGTTGCCACAAACCTTCAATTTGTTTAAAAAACAAAAAGACAAATGCAGTATCTGCAAAATACAATAAAGCAAAGCACAGTAAAACGAGGTATGTCTGTACACTACATTTGATCCTCACAAAAAAAACCCTGTGAAGGAGTTCATTTCTACTTTACAGAAAAAGCCATATGGTAGACTGGCTAAGTGGCTGGAGAGTTACTTGCCTATATGCTATATCAAACTGAGGATGCAAATAACAAAGTGAATTTAAAATTTTAATACAAAGGTGTGAAACATGAGACATTAAGGGTCCATCAAGAATTACGTCTGCTAAATGAACCATATTTTTTGATAAAACTACTACATAAAATAAAAACCTGTAACATTTATTGAGCATTTATCTCTTGCCTGGAAAATCCCATGGACGGAGGAGCCTGGTAGGCTGCAGTCCATGGGGTTGCGAACAGTCGGACACGACTGAGCGACTTCACTTTCACTTTTATGCACTGGAGAAGGAAATGGCAACCCACTCCAGTGTTCTTGCTGGAGAAGCCCAGGGACGGGGGTGCCTCGTGGGCTGCCGTCAAGGGGGTTGCACAGAGTCAGACACGACTGAAGTGACTTAGCAGCAGCAGCAGCCACTGTACTAAGGATACTAACATGAGTTGCCTCACTTCATCTTTACAACAACTCTATGGTCTACACTGCTGTATCAACTTTATAGGCCAGAAAGTTGAGGCTTAGAGACATCTCAAATAATCAACTTGGAAAGCAGGAGAGCTGGATTCAATCTGGGCAACCTGAATGCAAAGCCAGTACTCTCAAACAGTTCTCTAGACCAAGTTCACCTACAGACATCTGTTAATCATAATTTCATCAAAATAATACAACTGAGGGCCTATTTCCTGCCACACACCTTGCTAAGTATAGAGTTACAAAGTGGAATGATTCAGTAGAAAAGTACCCATAAAACTTTTCATTCCTATAGATAAAACAGATTAACATGAACTACATTATAAAAAAGCAAATTCCTAAATATTTTTGGTCTCTGCACTCAGACTGCCTAATGAGGTATAACTTTATCTTCATACTTTTTCCAACCACAACAAAATTCTTCTAGCTTGTCCACAAAGGCACTCTCATTCCTAGGCAATCACTATTCTAGTTCTCCACTTGGAACATGGATCTTTTCTTCCAGGTTGTTCCATTTTCTCCTAATGTCTACATATATGTTCCCATTATATCACACTCAAATTACCTGTATAATTAGCAGTCCTTTCCATCAGACTCTGAGTGCAGGAACCCTATTTATCTTGTTCATCATAACACCCTCAGGGTCTAACACTTTCTAGGTCACTTGACACATGCTTGTTCAATGAAAAAGTGCTCAATGATGTCACAGAGTTTGTCCTAAGTACAGCTTGGATTTGACAGCTTCAACTTATGTGAAGACAAAAGACACATCAAATTTGTATGTAGGTCTACATACGTGTGTATATATACATATATTTCCTTGCTCTTTCCACTGAAAGAGTGCACCTAGTGTTTAGATCTTGGTCTCTAATACTATTCCCAACTAACTGGAATTTGAGTTCTTTGGAGAAACAGCTGATTCTGAGGCTGGGGAAGCGTAGCTGTACCGATAAGCTTGGCATCATGATATACCACCAAAAAGTGCTCAAGAAAAATGAAGGGGGAGGGAAAGGTAAAAAGACAGAGCACAGAGTTCAGTGACACTGCTCTGTATGATACTATAATGGTGGATACACGTCATCATACATTTATTCAAACCCACAGAATGCACAATATCAACAATGAACCCTATTGTAAACTACGGACTCTGGGTGATAATATGTCAACATAGGTTCATTAGTTTTAACAAAAACTGCTCTTGTGGGGAATGCTGATAATCAGGGAACCTATGCATGAATGTCACCAGGGATTTATGAAAAATTTCTTATGCTCAATTGCTATAAACTTAAAACTGCTTTACAAAATAGTTTATCAGAGGAAAAAAATGAACACATTACAAAAACAAAGGAACTGGCTTGAAGGAGCTCACACTGGCCAAATATGGGACAATTCAAGCACAAAAATACCATTTAATAAAAAAGGAATTTATGAGTTACACTGATAATATACAGATACATCAAGGAGGAATTAGGGGAAAATTCTGATGAATAGTATATCGGCATTGCCTTAAATGCTTCCCACAGACTGTTAGTTTCAAGGGGAGGGGGCAGGGCCGGAAATATGTAATATAAAAATCAAGATACCATTTTGAAAGAGTAATCAAAATTAAAATCACCCTTGGAATAAATGAACACCGTAACTCCGAAAGTGACTTCTGCAGTATTCTGGCTAAGAATGCATAATTTGAATCACATCACATGGAAACAGGAGACAAACTCAAAATGAAAAATGTTCTACTGGAATAAAAAAAGGAAGGGAGTTCTATTTTTAACATGTCAATGTCATAAAAGACACCCCCTCCCCCCCGCCAAAAAAAAAAAAGAGTAGGGAAAAACTTAACTACTAAAAGAGATGTAACAATTACATGCAATATCTGATCCTAGGATGGGTCCTGTACAGAAGAAAAAAAAATACTTTAAGACAAAATTTGGGACCCAATTAAAAATCAGACTACAAATGACAGATGAGTTAGAAATACTGCATTAAAACTGACTGAACATAACTGTACTATGCTTGTTCAAGAGAATATCCCTAGACTTAGGAAATACATAGTGAAACATTTAGAGACGAAGTGCCAAGATTTTGTAACTTACCCTTTTAAGGTTCAGAAAGTGTGTGTTCATGTACAAGCATACATACATGTGCGCACACGCTGGAGAGCAATACTGCTTCACTAAACCATCAAAAAGTATGCAACACTTAATTCATAACATTACATAGGAGGTAAAAAGGGGAAATATACCTGAATAGGAGATGGCTTTTCCCAGCCCATTTCAAAAATTCCCATCAGCAACTCCCGTTTCAAACAGTAATCTTCAAACTCATTTCCTTTTGTGGAGGTCACATCCTGGTCAAACAAAAACAGACAAGCTTCAAAAGAATGAAGTACAACTGTGTTTCTTTAGTAATTACCATGTTTAAGAAAGTGTCTGAGAGACTAATTCTTTATCCCATTAAAAAAAATATATGCAGATTAGTTCTCTGTCCTAATCTGCAGTTCAACTGTTTCCGAAAAACAGCCACTCTAACACAAATCAGCCATTTAAAAACTATGTTTTGGGGAAAGACCAGCCACCCTGTGGTCGTTTTCTGCTAAGGAGTGATGGAATACTGTTATTTCTATACAAGTACCAGGCTGTGAACTGTAAACCACAAGGTGTAAAGTCAAAACCTAGTTCTACCATGCACTGCCTACAAACACCCTAGTCTAAACCAGAGTTTTTCAAGCCCAGCACCATTGACATTTGGGCCAGAATATTGTTTGCTCTAAGGGGGCTGTCCTGTAGCATATCCTCAGCTGTGATAACTTATTGCTAAATGCTTTTGAGGGGACAAAAATCACCCTTGGTTGACACTGCTGGGCTAAGAGAACTAACCTCTCAACTTCAGTTTTTCCATCCACAAAATGTGGATAAAACCTAGCCTGAATCTTATTGTGCTTCTAGAAACAAGAGACTTTTGAGAAAATGCCATGAAAACTATGTGTTCCACAAGTGAGATAAGATACACATATGTATAAACACAATATTTAATATGGATACACATTATTACCAATTCCTCCAAATAGTGGAAATTTTTGGCAATTAATCATATATAAGCTATACAATTTCAACCAGTTAAACTTACTTAAGAGTAAACATGCAGTGCCTACTGTCATCATCAAGTAGCTACTTCACTTTTAAGAGTTTCCACATCATTTTTCCACTTGAATGTTACAACCAACTTACCGAAGTTTTGATTCTTAGATCCTTTGGAGGGAGTTTTAAAGTCTTTTTCCAGTCATCACCAGGTCTAGAGAGAATAGAGTAAAATTGAAGTATCAGAGTTCACAGCATTACTTTCTAAAATACAAAGGTAATTCATCTTGATAATAATTTCTAAAAAGCACACTAATATATTGCCATTTACTTAAGAATACAGGTAACAACAGAGATAAACAACTCCAGAAAAAATACTCTTTCTTACAAAGCACAACAATCTAGGGAGAACTTAAAAAATCAAGAATGGAAGGAAAAAAAGATATCCATCCTCTTCAAGAGAAGCATGTTGTATACAATTCAACTGTTTTCAAAACTGGTAACCCATGTGTTTTGTCTGACCTAAAATAGTACTACTTCATTTAAAGTTGCCAACATTAAAAAACTAGGATATTTTGTATAAAGTTGATTCTGGATTTTCTTGTGGGGGGGGGGGGGCAGGGCGGAAAGCTTTAGCAGCAACACTGGTTCCAAATTTCCACATAGCAACAGTTTGATAGGCGTTAGTAACTGGAGTTTAAAATCAAGCACCTGATGCCTTTAAGTAGGTCAAGTCCCCTCTCATCTGGCAGTCCCCTATGCTGATGCTGCTGCTAAGTCGCTTCAGTCGTGTCCGACTCTGTGCGACCCCAGAGACGGCAGCCCACCAGGCTTCGCCATCCCTGGGCTTCTCCAGGCAAGAACACCGGAGTGGGTTGCCATTTCCTTCTCCAATGCGTGAAAGTGAAGTCGCTCAGCCGTGTACAACTCTTAGTGACCCCATGGTCTGCAGCCTACCAGGCTCCTCCTCTAAGGGATTTTCCAGGCAAGAGTACTGGAGTGGGTTGCCATTGCCTTCTCCGGCAGTCCCCTACAGGCATCTGATTTTGTAGCTCCTGGTGACTAGTTAAAACCAAAGAATCTATAAAGTTTCAGACTTCAGTTCAAGCCTTGACTCTTCTACATATCTGTTCTGTGACCCTGCAACAGTTACTTTTCTAAATCTCCATTCTCTCATATATAAAATAAGATAAAAATTATATAAAATAGCTTCTATAAAGCACTCAGCACAGTGCCTGGAAAAATTAGCTGTCAATAAAAAACATCTCTCAATCTTCTTTAATGGGGATCTTGAAACCATGAAAGAAAAAAATTTTCTTTTTGGTCATGTAAAAACTTCAAGTAATATAATATCCAAAGCATCTAACAGAAAAAAAGACTGTCAATAAACCAGACAATGCTTTCAACTGTTTTTTAAGTTTTCACTGATTTAATGATAACAGCTCATAATTAAAGCCCCCCTCAAACATCTCGAGTCTTCATTCAGGAAGATAAGGACATATTTTATTTAAAGTTTCATCCCACATAATCCAAGATACTCTATCACAGGAAACTATTTGCCACCAAATCCAAGAGTTGTAAAGCCTTTCACCCCAGTCTATAATACCACACCAAAGTTTCTGAGCATTTTCAGTTGAACATCCTAGTAGGCCAGCTTGTCACATTGTCAAATTTACTAAACAGTGGATAAAAATGCATACGATACAATGCAAAATCTTCCCACAAAAAAATTTATCATCTTAGAAAGTTAAAAATTTTTTAAATGCGAGATTAACTAACAGAGACAGGTATTAACTATCTCTGAGACATGCGATCTAGGAGTCTTCACAGAAAAGATGGTATTTCAACTGAAATTTAACGAGTCACAGAACTGAAAAAAACCCATTTATCTAAGAAGAGCAAAAAAAAAAAAAAAAAAAAAGGCAAAATCCACTGCAGTCTCAAACCAGAGTTTAAGCATTAAATGCTCTCAAAATGGAATAATGCAGCTTTATGTTTCAAATTAAAAGTAGACTAAATGTTGCTAGTCTATTCATATTTTGTCAAGACGAACTGCGATTTAGAAAACATTTTTGATTTCTATACCAATTATAGTATTCACCTCAAAAATAATAATAATATGCATTAATGCCAATTCTCCCAGTGACCAAATGAATTCTGTTGAAAATTTGGGCTATTTTTCTTTAGTAAATGCTTCTTTTAAGCATGAAAAAGACTTATATTGTAATAAAACACATACTTTTTGAGTTTCATCATATTTCTAGAGGTTAAATCAACTCACACAGCTAGATTCTTAACAAAGACAAATACCAAATGGGTCAAGATTCTTAATTGTTAATTTTCTATTAAACTGATTCTTTGGAATCATAGTCACCATTCACATACTTTAAAGTGTACACTTAAAGATGACAGCCTGCTGCTGCTGCTAAGTCACTTCAGTCGTGTCCGACCCTGTGCGACCCCATAGACGGCAGCCCACCAGGCTCCCCCATCCCTGGGATTCTCCAGGCAAGAATACTGGAGTGGGTTGCCATTTCCTTCTCCAATGCATGAAAGTGAAAAGTCAAAGTGAAGTCACTCAGTCGAGATGACAGCCTACATGCTTTCAAATTTAAAAGAAAAATATTCCGTAGTAAAATAAGGCTCTTAGTTTTTAAAAGTCTTCGAAGAGGTTTGGGACTATTCAGAGATGTGTTCCAAAGAGTTCAAAGTCCTGAGTTCCCTATGATATAAACTGCTTGTTATTTTGTGTATGTGTAAAAGGAGAAAGCGTATTTTAAAAATAAATAAAATAAGACAGAAAAGCAAAGTGTCATAGACTAAAAAAAAAGTTATGGATAAATTTTCTGAGTACTTTTGAAGTTCAGAAAGCTGGACAAGTCTTTAAGATTGGCTTTAACTGCCATTCACATTAGGATAAAGTCAAGTTATCACACTAGGAAAAAAGCCATACTGGCAAAAACCAGATGAATCTGAGCTCATTATGAAAGCCAGAAATGTTTCAAAAAATACTCTATGCAAAATATGTATTATCCGTGCCTATGTTTGTTACTCAACAAACCTGAATTAATTATGACAGAGATACATTCTTCTATCACAAATACCTATTGACCATAAACAATCAACTGTCCTCTATTCACAATCAAAATGGTTAAACTAAAATGGTATATACATAAAGTAGTCAACAACAAACTAGCAAAATATACCTCCTTGGTGCCCCAAGTGTGTTTATTATTTATTCTAACACTTACTTAATAGTGGTGGTCATACTCTGTGCTTGCTGCTGAGTGCCATTATTGATTGTGTTGGTGTTTTTCAGCTGGTTCATCTGTTGCTGAGTCTGCGTGCCCCCTCCTCCGGGGCCACCACTGGGCTTCACAGGGCCCCTCAGCTGACCATTTTGACTGGACAGACCCATTATAACAGGGTTCTCTGTTCTGGCCGTGCTCATGCTGTATTAATTTTAAAGATGTCTCTTTCAAACTTCAAAACTTTTGAAAGTCAGTAGAGAAACTGTAATAACAGTTTATTAGGCTCTCCAAAACGAAGAGATAAATATAAGTCTTGCTCAATATATGAGTCCTTTATTGCAATGCAGGCAAGCACCTGTAAGTCTCTGAACGGTAAGCAGCAGTAACTTGCTCTCATGCACGAATCAACTCTTTATTTTTTAAAAAGCCCTCTAACAAGGTTGAGTTATGTATCTGAATCTCACTTCAATCTGAAACAAAGGAAAAAAGTTAAATCAGTAAACACAGTAAACTTTGGAAAAACAAAACAAAACACCCCTTTGTTGTTTCCATTTGAAGAACTCCTTTAGAAGCACTCTCTTCTTTTAAAGAATTAAGGATACAGCTGCATGTAGATCAAATCACTATCCAGGATAGGAAAGAGGATGTAAAAAAAATGAATTGCTTCAAAACCCAAACCTGCACTGAGACAGATCTCATTTAAATCATCAGTTCAAAGCAACCCAGAAAATATCAGGTAGAACAATGCTGTGATTAAATTAGCATTAGCTGTCAGATGATAATCTCTTCCCTTCAGGTTCCTCCCGGAAGAATTCTCTGAAGTCCCTGCCACCTCTAAAAGTCAATGATTCATTACATTCAATGCATTACAACTCAATGAAGAATGGCACAACTTAATTAATGTAAATCTACAAAGGAACAAGGCAAAACAATTCATTCATTTTTTTTTTTCTATTTCTGACAACTGAGAATCCTTGGAAGAGTTGAGCTTTTGATTTCACTTGATGCTTTCAGAAAGCATTATGTACGCCCTTATGAATTTCAACCAAAGAAGTTAAACCTGAAGAAAACTACATTTTCTTTTTCCCCCTAAGTTTTTGCCCTTTAAAACAATAACTAAAGCAGTCAAGGGACATAAATACGTCTACACGTCAAAATCTTCTGTTCAAAAAACAGCCAAGAAAACCTTTAGCTATCTTAAGTCTGACTACTACAGAACTGTTACATTTTTAAATATAACACTTTTCAAAAGTATGTCTCAACCTGAAGTAGCAATTTTTTAATTAAAAAAAAAAACCAAACCCCAACACTACACAAAAAGGAAACTGTTATTCAGTCACAAAGTCTCACTCAACTCTCTGCGACCCCACAGACTGCAGCATGCCACACTTCCCTGTCCTTGACTATCTCCCAGAGTTTGCTCAAACTCAAGTCCATTGAGTTGGTGATGCTATCTAATCATCTCACCCTCTGTCGCCCCACTCTCCTCCTGCCCTCAATCTTTCCCAGCATTAGGGTCTTTTCCAATGAGGAAATTACCTGTGCTTTAAAAAAAAAAAAATCTGTGAAAGAATAAAGACATTACTAACTTTAATCAAACTTTCTAGGACACCCAGAGTACTGATTAAGTTATTTTTAAAAATTATTCCCCAAATAAAATTATTTTTTTTTAAAGTAAGACCTTAATTTCACAACCGCGGGTGGGAGGGAATAAAGGCCTACTCTGGTGTTAACACCTTTATATACGAAAATACAGTAGCTAATTAATTACTGTTCCTTCTGCCATACGCCAAAGCTTCTCAAACAATACAAATTTTAAATTCTTTGATGTCTTTTTTTAAATTGAAAATAAAGTTGCTCAAAAGCAAATACTGATTATCACATACACAAAGCTGTATATTTTGAAGTCATCCAGAAACTGACTGACCTCTTAAGCAGGGTAGTTAACAGCCACCTAATTTCAGTTCAAGGTAGTAGGTGGTTTCCTGTATTGACAGGTTTATATATGATCAGCGATATCACCTATTTCACACCCGAAGATTACTTATTTGCAAAGCACTAAGAGGATGAAGAGGGCAACTTCTAAAGATTAAATGGTATATTACTGTCCATCATGCACCTAAGACCTCGTATCTCCCTAGAGCCAAAATGTGACTATGTGAGAACTGCTCCCCTCTTAATTAAGCTGCTCTGCAGCTTTACGTCTCAGGAAAAGAAATATTCCTCCTACCCCTTCCCAATTTAGATTTCCAAGTTGTATTTCTATATTTTCAAAAATACGAACGAAACAGAGACTAGTTGGGAGGGAACCCTAGCGGAGTTAATTACAGCACTTCCCAGACTGTAGTCAGCGACTGACAGTTTCACACCCAAAACAGTCTCGTCATCTCCAAAAAGACCTTTTGTTTGCAAATGCAGCGCAGTTTCTCTAAGCTCGGTCTGCAAGTTGGAGTGTCTGTTCTATTTTGAAGGGGCAAGGGGACTGAGAAAGAGAAAGGGGAGTGAGTGATAAAGGAAAGAAGCTAATGATTTTGATTTGCAAGCAAATAATTGCTTGTTCCCCTCCCCTTCATACCCCCCTCCAAAACCCCTACACACTTCAAGTCAGCTCCCTGGGCCCATAAACACAAAAGGGTTGGGGCCCTGCAATCGTATCTGCGCAACCAGAGCAGAGAACCAGCTCCACAGCTAGGGAACAATAGGGACTCCCCCCAAAAGAGAAACCTTTAAGTCAGACAGCCCCTTCTTTCCTCCGATATTCGGAGGCTCCATAATCACCCCGTTATTGACCTGCAAGGCCTTACTCCGTCAAGCAGCCGGTCCTCTTCCAAACTGAGCCCTCCGCTACAGCATATCCCTGCCGCCCCCTATAGGGCCGCCTCATACCCTATAACCTCCGCCATCTCCCTAAATCCTTGCCGCCCCCTACGGTCCCACCCTCCCTCGTCACCCACAAAGCTCCTCTGAGGAACTCTCTCGCTCTTCCTCCGGGCCCCACCGGGCACAACACTGCTCTGTGCTACTCCTCCCGGCGCCCCCACCCCACAGCTGGCGCCCGCCGCCCGCCTTCCTCCCCGAGGCCCGGCCAGGCCTCAGGCCTCCGCCTCAGAGCGCCCCCCACGCCATCCTGGGGGCTTCCTGCAGCCCCCGCGACACGGCCGACCGCCACCCTTCCACCTCACCCCACGCCCCGCGGCTCAGGCCCGAGTCCTACCACCGAGGCCACTCCCGCTCGGCACCCTCGGTCCTTTATTGTTGACTCGAAGCTCCCAAAATGGCGGCGGCTCCTTCCTCCTCGGAAACCTCCGCCCGCCCCCACCCGGCCCCTCGCTTCGGCCTCCTCCCGCCCCCGCCCCGCCCCCGCTCGGGGGGCAGCTCCGGCCGGCCTGCCTTCGCCCGCCCGCTCGCTTCCCCGGCCGCCCAGTCCTACCTCCGCCGCTGCCCGCTCTCAAGGCGCCGCCGAAGCCGCCGCCCGGACTGAGCTAACTCGGCTCCCCCGCCCCCTCCGTCGCCGACCGCCCCCCACCCCCCTCCGTTCTCCACATGGCGGCCGCCGCGGCTCCTCCTCCGCGCAAAATGGCGAGCGCCCAGCTGCCGCAGCTGCACCCGTCGCGGCTCCTCGGCCTCCGTTGCTTCGCGTCAGGAGAAATCCGGGCCGAGGAGCCTTCCTCAGGAGAAAATGGAGGGCAGTGTTTTTCCACCGACGGGGAGCCTGCGGGGGCTGAAATGGAGGGGAAGTTGAAAGGGAAATATGGATCCCTTCAAAGAGAAAGGAGAACTGCCTTTTCCACAGCTAAGGAGAAATGATCCGGGAATGGTGGGTGGTAAGAGTCTCCCCCCAAACTGGAAGTCAAGGGTTTGGAAGATCCGAGGAGGATCTGCTTATTCCTGACCAAGGACCCGGTAGCGATTCGGGGACGAGAGAGCTGACCTGACATCTCTCGCGGGCCAGGGAAGCTGCTGCAGGTCCAAGGGGGCCGCGTCCGAGCCCCTCCGGGGCGCGCCTCCATCCAGGAACGCGCGGAACCAGTGGTCCGGAGGCGCCGGCTCGCACCCGGGTGTGGGGACTGGAAAGGGGACCGACCGGCCGGGACGGGTGCAGCAGGGAGAACCCCGGGGAGAGCGCGGGGCGGGGGCCAGGGGGCGCTGTGCGCGGGCGGGCGGGGGCGGGGGTGGAGAAGGCTGTGGGAAGAGTTGGGCGGGGGTGGGGTGCTGGGTAGCTGGGGTGCGACCAGGGCAGGAACCCAGAAAGCGAGCCTCGGAGAGGGAAGTGGGAGACTACAGCAGCGATTCCCGCTTTCTCAGCACTAAAGGGCAATCCTCAAAGAGAGGGAACCAGGGAGGCCGAGCCTCCCCAGAAGGAAGGAAACGCCGCTAGAGCCAGTTATGATGGGAATAGGAGTTCTGTACGGAAATGAACTAGAAGACCAAGCGTAATTCTTTTCCCAGCCTGACCCTCATCAGAAAGATATTTATGTATTTGTTCCCATAATTTTCATATTCTAGTGTCTCCGTTTATCCTTAACAGGAATGCAGTCTTGTTCCAGGTAGAACAAAAATCGGAAGCTAGCAAGTTGGCTAGGTTAAAGGAAAATAAAAACCTGGCTCTCACTCAACTGAGAGACAATATACAGGGCAATGACCAGACCATAGGTTCACAACAGAACTCCGACCCACAACCTCTGCTGCAACCAACACGCGAAGCCAAACCACAACCTCTGCAGTGATCAGCTCAGAATGAGCCAGACTCGGTCATTGACTGCCAGCTTCCCTAATCTTTGCCCGTGTTTCCAACTCTGGACCAATTAGAGAAAGCCAAATATGTTCCCCTAAACCAATCACGTTAGACTCCCCGCTTCTAGTTAGCCCGCCTCCAGCTTCCCCGAGTTAACCTCCAATCAGAGCAAACCCTGAAGCTTCCTTCACCCATCCCCACCCGCCCCTTTATTTTTAACTGTCGGCGTGTGAGTCCCCAGCTAACTGAAGGTGGCTGGCTCTCTTACTGTAGCAAGCTTTGAGTAAATAACTTGTTCTCATTTGGTGGTCTTTTTTATTTCCACACAGCCAAAGAAGAGGTGTTAAAGAAATGTGAAAAGGCTGTTGTTGAGATTTTTTTTTTAACGGTCCTTTTAACAGTTTTTTGGTGTTTTTTGTTTTTTGTTTTTTGTTTTTAATTCTAAATTTGTAGCATGTGGTCACCCACCCAGCTTTTAAAAAACCCACTCATCTAAAGGAAATAACCAACATCTTGAGTCCATACCGGAGAGAGAATGGCTAAGTGGTTGTTTAATAAAATGTTGAGGTCTGAGGCCCCACTGTCTTGCCATGTAGCAGGAAGGTGAAGTGGAGGAGGACAAGAAGTGAGTAGGAGGGAGAGGAGCCTAGGGATTTAAAACAGGCCACAGCCTACCCTGGTCTCTTTCCCCTAGACCTCTCAAAAAATGAGACCAGCCAAAGGAAAGGGGTTTGTATTCGCAAATAAATTTCTTACCTTCAAAGGGGGCCTGGCTGAGGTCATGACAAAAACCATATGTGAGAAGGCAACCAAGAGTAGAACATGAAATAGCTGCCCGTTCTCACCTAGGAATCCTGCCAGGGCTAACACCTTTAAAGATTCTGCAGCATGTTTTTGTAAGATCTCCTTCCATCTGAGTTATTTATGTCAGCCCTTTTCAGTTCTCTGTGAGAAGTATGGATGGTATAGAATTAAATTATGAAACCTTAGATCTTTTCTCGGTTCAGTTTACTGATTGATGGATCCAATTCAACTATCTCAATACCTTTTTTCTCTCTAGTTCAAACAGATTAACAAAAATGATAGAAAATATGACACCTCACACATTATAAAATTTATATTTAAAAATATTACATAAATCCAACCCTTTGGCCTTATTGAGTATAATATATTGGGGGATCTGTGGTAAATATGGTTTACCGAGGGTGTGCTATCCCCAGTGAGGTCACCTAATAATGTGTTTCCCAAAATGTATTGGTCATTTTTATTTTGTTTTTAGTCACTCTCACTTCCCCCTACTTTTTTTCAACTATGAAGCTGTAAGCTGAAGTGTTAGGCCTGGATTGTTGGCTGGCTCCTAGAGAATCTGTCTGTAGGAAAGATATCTTAAAAAAGAAAAAGATTCACAAATAGAATTGAGGTTTTCAGTATCTCCGTTTGAAACAACAGGATGTGTGTGTGTGTGTATAAGAATGAGATGCAACTGAGAAATACTACCTGGAATTCAATCAGTAATGGGCCCTCCCAGCAAATACTGTTTACCAGCTTCACATCCTGTCCTTGGCTATTTACTGAAAAATAACTAGACAAAAAATTTCAACTATAACACCTTTAAAGATTCTGCATCATGTTTTTGTAAGATCTCCTTCCATCTGAGTTATTTATGTCAGCCCTTTTCAGTTCTCTGTGAGAAGTATGGATGGTATAGAATTAAATTATGAAACCTTAGATCTTTTCTCAGTTCAGTAATATTCATATAATATTTAGAACCTAGAATTCTAAGTAATTTAAACCTGGAATATATACATTTGTGATACTATCTTAAAAACCCAAATGCTTTCATCAGGCTAAAATGGGTTTCATACTTTTGCTTTCTATAAGATTTTTTTAAGGAAGCATGATGGTTTTTTTAAAAACTCAAACTGTAGGCAAATATATTCATTACCTAAAAGAAAAAAGGTTCACCCACACCACAGCCTAAAGAAAATGACTATATCACACCTGGCTAAGCTTTCTAGTACAGCATTTTCCTTCCTTCACGATTTGAATTAAAATGTTCTGATTTTCCAAAAGAAAGTTCAAAAAAGTTCTTTTCCAAATTTGCTTGAGCAACCTCTAATAATTACTAACCAAGACTAATGAACCAAGGCTAATGAACCCAAAGAGCCAAGTACCATTTTCTTTGGACTTTAGAACTGGTAAAATTTGCCTCTTGGATTTATACACCAGAAGAAAATGAAGTAGCGTCAGCCTACCGAGAGCTTAGCAAAGATAGCCTCAGAGAAGTGCAAGTTGCGTGCCATGGGTACTTATTCACGTCTGACTCTTTGCAGCCCCATGGACTATAGCCTGCCAGGCTCCTCAGTCTGTGGGACTTTCCAGGCAAGAACACTGGAGTGGCTTGCCATTTCCTCCTCCAGGAGATCTTCCCAATCTAGGGATTGAACCATGTCTCCTGCTTTAGCAGGCGGATTCTTTACCACTGAGCCACCAGGTAAACCCTGGTGCAAGTACTACACCGAAGTTAATGCCTATAAAACAGACATCTTTAATCACTGAGAGAGCACACCGGGCACATTTTGTTGGAATAAATGTTCCACTTCCAGAGTAAACTCAAGTTGAAAAGTAGGAAAGCAGTATTAAAAACAAGGAGGAAAGTGAGTGCCTTAAACACATTTCCCCCAGACTACCACGTTTGGTCTGCAGAATTTTATTCCTTTTGACAGATAACATCTCCCCCTTCCCTGGGTACCACAGCCAGCTAGCTCAACTCACCTGAGGTGTCTTCTGGCCTCCTCAGGTCCCAGGATTATTTATGTTCTGGTCATCACTCAGAGAACTCTAGCTGTAAATTTACCCTCTTGAGTTTTCTTTACTTACACCAGCAACTTTAACCTTCATTAATTTGAAAACAATGTGTGACTGGAAAGATCCTGAAATCTGGAAACTGATTCTTTAGGTATGATTTTAATTTGGTTTACTCAGATCAAGAAAGAATTGACACTGTCCCATCTATGATGTCTTGGTCTTCTCAGGTACTTTCTGAGTTAGCTTGGGGCAGTTGCTAACCGGTGATGTTGATGGGGACCCTGGCAATCCCATGGAATTGTTGCTATGTGCATGGTGCCTCCTTTGTACCCAGGACCTTGTAACAACATTATATTTCGGAATAACCTTCTCTGCCGCAGTAGTTACAATCATGACAAAGTGCCTGGGCCTGATTTCCTGCCTCTAGTCAATTTGCAGAGCCTTCTATTGATCCTTGAAAATAGAACTATGATCTTAGGTACGAGTCCTGGGAAGATAGCTTAGAGCTGAGGGCTGGGCAGTCTGCAGCCCTGAATACCATGGGTGGGTGAAGTCACATCTGTGGCTTCCAGGACAAGACAGGGAACAAAGGAATAAAAAGAATTCTGTGCAGAGGTTTCCTCAGTGAACTTCCTAGCTCTTTACCTGCTTGATGAATTTTAAAGTTATTCTTTATCATGTCAACCACCTCCTGAATAACCCCTTGCATGCATGTGTGCATGCCCAGTTGTTTCGGTATGTCTGACTCTTTGCAACCCTATAGGCTGTAGCCCACCAGGCTCCTCTGTCCGTGGAGCTCTCCACGAAAGAATACTGGAGTGGGTTGCCATGCCCTCTTCCAGGGGATCTTCCTGACCCAGGGATCAAACCTGCAACTCCTGTATTGCAGGTGGATTCTTTACCACTGAGCTGCCGGGAAAGCCTGGTGAATAATCCCTGTCTCCCAGTACCTTTTCACTGCATGGCTACATTCTCTTGAAAGATTAGGCCTGTCAGGGTGCCTCTCCAGTCTGATTTCCCACTCTCTCTCCAATGCCTCTTGCTCTGGTCTCCTCAGGACCCATTCCCTCACCTTCCATTGTTTCCCTCGGAAACCCTCTCATCTCTTTTCCTCAGGGCCAATCTCAAGCCCATTCAAACCAGTAGATTCCCACAGGCTCCTATCTTCCCTCCTTTCTACTTCCTGCCCAATCAGATCTCGGGTTCTAGAGTCAGATCTGGGTTCAAATTCCGATTCCGCCACTTGTTAACTCCATAAACTTGGGAAACTTTCTTAACATCAGAGCTTCAGTTTCCCCAATTATAAAATGGGGGAAATAGGACTTAGAGCTGCGGTGAGTGCTCAATCGTGTCTGGCTCTTTGTGACCCCGTAGACTGTAGCCTACCAGGCTCCTCAGTCGGTGGGATTTCCCAGGCAAGAATAATGGAATGGGTTGCCATTTTCTACTCCAGAGTATCTTCCCGATGCAGGGACTGAAATCGTGTCTCTTGCATCTCCTGCTTTGGCAGGTGGATTCTTTACCACTGAGCCAACTGGGAAGTCCTAGGACCTAGAGCTATGTGAGAATAAATGAGAATTTGCATGTGCTGTGCTGTGCTTAGCTGTGTCCCACTCTGCGACCCTAAGGACTGTAGTCCACCAGGCTCCTCTGCCCGTGGGATTTTCCAGGCAAGCATGCTGGAGTGGATTGCCATTTCCTTTTCCAAAGAAATTGTAAAAGTTGCTTTATTTTTGTAGTTGGTAGATAGCCTCAAAAACCAATTATGTGGTGTTGCTATTATTGGTTTATCGACTTTGATCTGAACCTCAGCTTTTTCTTTCAGATTAGGCAATCTGTGGTGGGCCCATCAGTTCTCTTCCCCCAGCCTCTATTCTCCTTCAGTTTAGTGCCTTACCAACCTCAGTAAACAAGAGCCATGCTCCTGTTTCACAGCTTCTGCTCAGGGAATGTTGGTGCTAGGGAGAGCCCTGAAACCAAGCTAATTGGCTCAACAACAAATTCTTGCTTCCACACATCAGCTGAGCCCCTTCTGAGGCCCTAGAAACTCTCATGGTAGTTCGCAATCAGGGCTAATCATTAGTGTCAACACAAGCACTTTTGAAAACATGGGTGCCTGGGTCCCACTCAGAGGAATTAAATCAGAACCCTTGGGGCAGGGGTCCAGTATAATTTTTTGCTTTAAAGTTCCCAGGAAGAGTATAATGTAGTCAAGGATGAGAATCGCTGTTGGGCAAATTTTCTCCCACAGCAGCATTCCAAACTTTTTCTTCTATTCATACTGCTGCTGCTGCTACTGCTAAGTCACTTCAGTCGTGTCCGACTCTGTGCGACCCCGTGATGGCAGCACATCAGGCTCCACCGTCCCTGGGATTCATTCTCCAGGCAAGAACACTGGAGCGGGTTGCCATTTCCTTCTCCAATGCATGAAAGTGAAAAGTGAAAGTGAAGTCGCTCAGTTGTGTCCGACTCTTAGTGACCCCATGGACTGCAGCCTACCAGGCTCCTCCATCCATGGGATTTTCCAGGCAAGAGTACTGGAGTGGGGTGCCATTGCCTTCTCCGTCTTCTATTCATAAGCCCACCTTAAAATCAAAGATGTTCCATAGACACTTCATTAACTTTCCACCTCCCACAACAGACTTCTGTTGATTCTGTCTTGGAGGATAAAGTATCACATTTCCTATCTCTAGACTCTCTTAACTGTCACATCTTTGTTGTTTTTGCTATTTAGATGCTCAGTTGCATCCTACTCTCTTGGGACCCCAGGGACTGTAGCCCACCAGGCTCCTCTGTCCATGGGATTCCCCAGGCAAGAATACTGGAGTGGGTTGCCGTTTCCTTCTCTAGGGAATCTTCCCAATCCAGAGATTGAACCTGCCTCTCTTGCATTGTTAGGTGAATTCTTTACCAGTAAGCCACCAGGGAAACCCCCCTTCACATTGATCCCTTTTAAAATAAAATATACCGATGGTAACTTCCTTCATTTTTTTAAAAAATTTATTTATTTGGCTGCAGTGGGTCTTAGTTGCAGCATGTGGGATCTAGTTCCCTGATCAGGGATCAAACCCAGGCCCCCTGCTTTGGGAGCACAATCTTAAGCACTAGACCATAGTTCTTCCTCAACTTGAACCTGAATTCCTGTCCAGATTTTTCTTGATTCTAAACAACAAACAAAAATAGTCTTCCTCACTTCCATTACCTGAGTGAGAGGAGGGAGGAGCTGGCATTTACCTCGGGACTGACACTGTGCTGGATGACATCATCCAGTTATGAAATCCTACCTGTTCTAGCTCTGGGGTATCACTTCCATCTCTCCTCTTCCATTATTACTGCCACTGTCCCAATCCAGGAGTTTTTTTTCTCCTGCTTGGATTATTTCAATAGCTACCTGGATTTCTTTCTTTAACCTCTTTCCCTTGCCAACCCACCTTATACACTAGCACCAGGGTAATTTTTCCAGTCATATCAGTGTTCTGTTCAAGTCTCTTTAATGATTCTCTATTACCTACAGAATAAAATTTAAATCCCCTCCTTTCTTTTCACACTAAGTACCTCTTCACTCTAAACCTCATGAATGTGAGGCTGGTCCTACTGACCTGCAGATCACTGTTGAGGTTAGACTCTACTTGAGATTTTTTTTTTTTGTCTTTCAATTTCTCGATTCTTCTCATCTTTCAAATTTCAGCTTAAATATTATTGCCTCTGAGATGAACATGACTTTTTTTTTGTCTGTGTCATGAGGCTTAGAGGGTTTTAGTTTCCCGAGACCAGGGTTGGAAGCCAGGCCCTTGGCAATGCAAGCGCAGAGCCCTAATCACTGGAACGACAGGGAATTCCACTGACTGTGCCTTTATAAATAGTCTGCTTCCCCACCCTGGCTTTCCTGGTGGCTCAGTGGTAAAGAATCCGCCTGCCAATGCAAGAGACACGGGTTTGATCCCTGGGCCAAGAAGATGCCCTGGAGAAGGAAATGGCAACCCATTCCAGGATTCTTGCCTGGGAAATCCCAAGGACAGAGGAGCTTGGCGGGCTATAGTCCATGAGGGTAACAAAAGAGTCAAACACGACTCAGTGACTAAGCAACAACTTCCCCCCTCACTCTTTACCACATTAAGCTGCCTAAAATTATTTTGTTTGCCTGTTTATTATCTGTGCCTTTGTTTGCATGTTTATTGCCTGTGCCCTCCCAAGCAGCAAGCCCAACTCAGCCCATTTCTGGTTTCACTGATTCATCCCAATTGCTCTTGTGCTGGCCACCACTTCAAGCTCTTTCCCTGCTGAGATAATACAACCTGGATTGTTCAGAGTAGTCTGTGTTTAATGCCTGGATTGCTTCACAGTCATTATTAATAGTGTTTCTGTTTTTTCTCAAAATTATTCCAATTTGGATAATAAATTATACAACCACTGTTATTATAGCCTTGTACCATAGCCATTTGTGGTTGTGTGCTCTCGCTTCAGCTGTGTCTGACTCTTTGTGATGCTATGGACTGTAGCCCACCAGGCTCCTCTGTCCATGGGATTCTCCAGGCTAGAATATTGGAGTAGGTTGCCATGTGCTCCAGGGGATCTCCCCAACCCAGGAATAGAACCTGTAGCTCCTGCATTGCAGGTGGATTCTTTACAGCTGAGCCACGGGGAAAGACTTCAGAGCCATTTGTACATATGTCTTGTTTCTAAGCTCACTGAGGACAGGAAGCAAGTCATGTTCCTATGTCTTTCATCAATAACACATAGTAAAGTATTTTGTATAAATATAGTAGAAAGCTCAGAAAGTGTTTGTTAAATAAGACTGGCTGATACATTAAAATATCACATATGTGGAGAGTCTAGCAAAATACTTAACACATTCTAAGTATGTTAGGTTAAAACAAAAAAGATCGATATATGTTGGTTTCCTTTGCCCCAGTTGACTCCAAATGTCATGTCTCCCAAGCTCTTTGTTGAGAGGCTGTGCCACATAATTTAGTATCCAGCTACATACTAGCTAGTTTGCTTTTATTGAGTTTTTTTGTGTGTGTGATCGTATATCTTCTACTAGATTGGAAACTCTTTGAAGGCAAGCATCATTGTCTTATAATTCTCTATTCCACATAGCAAAACTAGTTCATGTTTATAAACTTGTTGATCACTAGGATTCTCCACACTCATTGGCTGGTAATTTGTAGGAAAGAGTGAAATGATGACCTTGGTAGAGGTATCAGTTTAGGTGCCAACAATCAGAGGCACCAGGGTTGAAGATCACCTTCCCTCTTTGTAGATGATGCCTCTTGTGTTCTTCCAGCCAACAAAAGCAGGAGGAGTAGGAAATCCTATTCCTAAGGATTTCAGTAACATTTTCAGAGTATGGGTTCAAAAGATCAGGTAATAGTTATGCAAAAGCATAGTTGTCTTTTGGAAGTAGGGGAAGAATGAAAACTATGCATAGTGTTGAGACCTGACTTTGGAGTACAAGCTGGGATTGAATTCCTCAGCTATTTAACCTCCCTAAACCTGTTTTCTCATCTGGAAAATCAGGATGATACCTCTGCCTCTGGGGTGGTCGTGAGAAGAGTACATGAGAAATAACACATAAAATGCTTAGCAGAGGGCCTAACTTATTGCAAGCCTCAGTAAACAATAGCTATTTTTATAATGGGTGATCTAGGTAGCTAAAGGTTTCGATGCTAAAGGTGGGGTAGCTAAAAATATAATTGCTATCGAATTTTTAGTTAAACCTTGTTTCTAGTGTCAGTGACAGCTGTAATTCTTTACCTGTTTATTCATTCAACCATTTATTCTTTTGTTCATTTATTCATTGTTCATTCGTTTATTCTATGCCAGATACCAGGATTCCCTGATGGCTCAGACAGTAAAGTGTCTGCCCACAATGCAGGAGACCCAGGTTCGATCCCTGGGTTGAGAAGATCCCCTGGAGAAGGAAATGGCAATCCACTCCAGTACTCTTGCCTAGAAAATTCCATGGATGGAGGAGCCTGGTGGGCTACAGTCCATGGGGTCGCAAAGAGTCAGATACAACTGAGGAACTTCGCTTTCTTTCATGCCAGATACACAATAAATGTTTATTAAATATTGTTGAATAAGGGTGATGTGAAGAAAGAAATAGGTGAGGAAGATTAAAAGGTACAAACTTCCAGTTACAAATAAAAGAGTTGTGGGTGTGAAACGTTCAGTGTGGGGAATATAATCAATAACTATGTTCTTTGTAAGGCGACATATGGTAACTAAACTTATTGTGATCATTTTGAAATGTGTAGAAATACTAAATAACTATGCTGTGTAATAGAATGAACATAGTCTTGTAGATGAATTATACCTCAAAAACAGACAATTAGGATTGACATATGAAGAAGGCTGAGTGCCTAAGAATTGATGCTTTTGAACTGTGGTGTTGGAGAAGACTCTTGAGAGTCCCTTGGACTGCAAGGAGATCCAACCAGTCCATTCTGAAGGAGATCAGCCCTGGGATTTCTTTGGAAGGAATGATGCTAAAGTTGAAACTCCAGTACTGTGGCCACCTCATGCGAAGAGTTGACTCATTGGAAAAGACTCTGATGCTGGGAGGGATTGGGGGCAGGAGGAGAAGGGGACGACAGAGAATGAGATGGCTGGATGGCATCACTGACTCGATGGACGTGAGTCTGAGTGAACTTTGGGAGTTGGTGAGGGACAGGGAGGCCTGGCGTGCTGTGATTCATGGGGTCTCAAAGAGTCGGACACGACTGAGCGACTGATCTGATCTGATCTGTAAAACAGATAACTAATGAGAACCTTTTATGTAGCACAAACAACTTTACTTGGTACTTTGTAGTGACCTAAATGGGAAAGAACTCCAAAAAAGAGGGGATATATGTATACATGTAGCTGATTCACTTTGCTGTCCACCAGAAATTGACACAGTGGTGTAAAGCAACTATAGTCGAATAAAAAACAAACAAATAAACCCATAGTGAAAAAAGATCAGATTTGTGGTTACCAGAGAGGCAAGTTGGGGCAGGAGGAATTGGATGAAGGCAATCAAAAGGTACAGACTTCCATGCATAACATAAATAATTACTAGGAATGTAGTATAGAATATGATAAATATAATCAACACAGCTGTATAGTGTACAAGAAAATGGTTAAGAGAGAAAATCCTAAAAGTTCTCATCACAAGAAAAAATTTTGTTTCTTTTATATCTGTATGCAATGATGGATGGTCACTAAACATTTCATGATGTATGTAAGTCAAATCATTATTCCATATTCCTTAAACTTATTCAGTGCTGGATGTCAATTATAAATAATTGTAAATAAAGCTGGAAGGAAAAAAATTCAGTTACAGTTAAAAATATTGACTTATTTGTTGCCTTACAAATAGCTGAGAAAAGAAGAGAAGCTAACAACAAAGGAGAAAAGGAAAGATATACCCATCTGCAGACAGAGTTCTAAAGAATGGCAAAGAGAGATAAGAAAGCCTTGTTAGTCAAACAATGCAAAAAAAAAAAAAAATAGAGGAAAATAACAGAATGGAAAAGACTAGAGATCTCTTCAAGAAAATTAGAGACACCAAGGGAACATTTCATGCAAAGATGAAATATCCAATAAAGGACAGAAACAGTACAGACCTAACAGAAGCAGAAGATGTTAAGAAGAGATGGCAAGAATACACAGAACTATATAAAAAAGTTCTTAATGACCCGGATAACCACAATGGTGTAATCACTCACCTAGAGTCAGATATCCTGGAGTGGGAAGTCAAGTGGGCCTTAGGAAGCATCACTATGAGCAAAGCTAGTTAAAATCCTAAAAGATGATGCTGTTAAAGTGCTGTACTCTATATGCTAGCAAATTTGGAAAACTCAGCAGTGGCCAGAAGACTGAGAAAAGTCAGATTTCATTCCAATTCCAAAGAAAGGCAATGCCAAAGAATGTTCCAACTACCACACAATTGTACTCATCTAACATGCTTAGCAAGGTCATGCTCAAAATTGTCCAAGCTAGGTTTCAACTGTACATGAACCAAGAATTTCCAGATGTTCAAGCTGGATTTAGAAAAGGCAGAAGAACCAGAGATCAAATTGCTAACATCCGTTGGATCATAGAAAAAGAATTTCAGAGAAACATCTGCTTCGTTGACTAGGCTAAAGCCTTTGACTGTATGGATCCCAGCAAACTGTGGAAAATTCTTAAAGAGATGGGAATACCAGATCACCTTACCTTCTTCTTGAGAAATCTGTATGCAGGTCAAGGAGCAACAGTTAGAACTGAACATTGAACAACAGACTGGTTCAAAATTAGGAAGGAGTATGTCAAGGCTATATATTGTCACTCTGCTTATTTAACTTATATGCAGAGCACATCATGCAAAATCCCAGACTGGATCAAGCACAAACTGGAATCAAGATTGCCAGGAGAAATATCAATAACCTCAGATATGCAGATGACACCACCCTTATAGTAGTAAGCAAAGAGGAACTAAAGAGCCTCTTGATGAAAGTGAAAGAGAAGAGTAAAAAAGCTGGCTTAAAACTCAACATTCAGAAAACTAAGATCATGGCATCTGGTCCCATCACTTCATGACAAATAGATGGGGAAACAGTGGAAGCAGTGAGAGTCTTTATTTTCTTGGGCTCCAAAATCACTGCAGATGGTGACTGCAGCCTTGAAATTAAAAGACGCTTGCTCCTTGGAAGAAAAGCTATGACAAACCTAGACAGTGTATTAAAAAGCAGAGATATTACTTTGCTGACAAAATTCTATATAGTCAAAGCTATGGTTTTTCCTGGAGTTGTGTCTGGATGTGAGAGTTGGACCATAAAGAAGGCTGAGTGCTGAAGAATTGATGCTTTCAAACTGTGGTGCTGGAGAAGACTCTTGAGAGTCCCTTGGACTGCAAGGAGATCAAACCAGTTAATCCTAAAGGAAATCAACCCTGAATATTTATTGGAAGGACTAATGTGAAGCTGAAGCTCCAGTATTTTGGCCACCTGATGTGAAGAGCTGACTCGTTAGAAAAGACTCTGATGCTGGGAAAGATTGAAGGTAGGAGGAGAAAGTTAAAGTGAAGTTGATCAGTCGAGTCCGACTCTTTGCGACCCCATGGACTGTAGACCACCAGGCTCCTCTATCCATGGAATTTTCCAGGCAAGAGTACTGGAGTGGGTTGCCATTTCCTTCTCCAGGGTATCTTCCTCAAACCCGGGTCTCCTGCATTGCAGGCAGATGCTTTACTGTCTGAGCTACCAGGGAGCTGACTATGAGGAGAAGGGAACGGCAGAAGATGAGATGGTTGGATGGCATCACTGACTCAATTTATATGAGTTTGAGCTAGCTCTGGGAGATAATGAAGGACAGGGAAGCCTGGCATGTTGCAGTCCGTGGGGTCACAAAGAGTTGGACACGACTGAGCAGCTGAACAACAACAACAAAAAACGTTGAATAAATAACAGAGTAATAAGTAACATGAGGAGATGATGACATTTTTGGAGATATGCTCTCAATGTTATCTCTGGATGAACATAAAATGCCCTGTGACTAAGGTCAGGTTGCTGGTTGCTGAAAGTGCAAAACCAGTGACTTCACCTACAGAGAACACAAAATATGTAACATTCCTTCAAGTCTTCTAACCTATTACTGACTGGCAGCAGATGACTGCTTCCCGTGTGTGTGCCTGCTCAGTTGCTTCAGTTTTGTCCTTTGCGACCCTATGGAGTGTAACCTACAAGGCTCCTCTGTCCTTAGGATTCTCCAGGCAAGAATACTGGAGTGGGTTGCCATGCCTTTCTCCAGAAGATCTTCCCAACCCAAGTTTCAAACTTGGATTTTCTGCATTGCAGGTAGATTCTTTACTGCTGGGCCACTGGGGCAGCCTGACTGCTTGCTACTTTGTGCAAAAACTCAAGGTTGCAGAGGTCAGTCCTCAGTTTCCCTTCTCTACCTCTAGACTCATCTTCCACAGAATCTAGCCTTACATCTTCCCTGACATCCCTTCCTTCTAATGCTCCAGGCAGAGTGAAGCACTCCCATTTTGGTGCCACCATTGTGCAAATTTCTATTACTGTGCACATCTCTTGGTATCAGAGATAACTTGGTTGTAGGTTCACAAGTACTGGATCTATCTATGCCTCATTCTTTATATGTCCAACACCTGACATAAAACCTGACATTTGATAGGTGCTCAGTAAACGTTTACTGAATGGGCTCTTGAGCAAACTAAACTGTACGTTCCCTTTAGTCTCCTTTTCAAAAATAATCCTTCCAAAGGAATTACATATTATCTCAATTTCTACTTCCTCATCCTAGATCTTTTCCTGATGTCTTATATCCAATGCATCTCCAAGTCCTATGGGTTCAATCTCTAAAATATTTCCTGAATCTGTCTGCTCCTTATTACCCCATTGCCTCCAATATCAACCAGACAGAATTGTTTTCCACTGGCCTGTTTCCTCGGAGAAGGTGATGGCACCCCACTCCAGTACTCTTGCCTGGAAAATCCCATGGACGGAGGAGCCTGGTGGGCTGCAGTCCACGGGGTCGCTAAGAGTCGGACACGACCGAGCGACTTCACTTTCACTTTTTACTTCCATGCATTGGAGAAGGAAATGGCAACCCACTCCAGTGTTCTTGCCTGGAGAATCCCAGGGACGGGGGAGCCTGGTGGGCTGCCATCTATGGGGTCGCACAGAGTCGGACATGACTGAAGCGACTTAGCAGCAGCAGCAGCAGCAGCAGCAGCAGGCCTGTTTCCTGCTGTTGTGTCCTAAACTGGGCTCCCTACTTGCCCCTTCTTGTCTTATCCCAATCTATTCTCCACACAGCCTCAGTGATATTTTTCATGTAAATGACAGCGTCGGCACTGTGCATTGTCAATAGCTTCCCAACATGCTGAGAATATGCTCCCATTTCCCTTCCCTGGTCTGCAAGGGCCTATATTATCCAAGTCCTACCTATCCTTCCTGTATCAGCTCCTGCGACTCTCCTTGTTGCTCATTCTACTCCGGCCACAGTGGCCCTTGGAAGTTCTTAACATCAGCAAACTCTTTCCCACCTCAAGACCTGCTGTTTTCTCTAACAGAAGCACTTCTCCTCTCTCCTTACACACCTGGCTTCTTGTTGTTCTTCAAGCAAATGTCATTCCTCAAAGACCCTCCCGAACACACATACACCCTGTCTTCTATCACAGGATCTTGTTTATTTTCTTCATAATTCTTATCAGAGTTCTAATTATTATATTTCATCATGATGACTTGGTTTGGGGAGGTGATTGTTTGTTTCTGGCTGCATGGCATGTGAGATCTTGGTTTCCTGACCGTGGATGGAACCCTTGCCCCCTACAGTGGAAACACGAAGTCTTAAGCAGTGGACCGCCAGGGAAGTCCACCATGATTACTTGCTTACTGCTTGTCTTCCCTATTAGAATATAGGTGAGCGTGGAACACAACGTATATTTTATTCCCCACTGTATCCCAAGTGCTTAGTACAGTCCCTGGAGCAAAGAATATACCAAACATGTACAAGTGAATACATGAATGAGTGCCCTCACTATTTTCAGTGCAAACTGTCTAGCTTTTCTTTTAACTTGCAAATCGGTATAAGACTCCTCAGACTAAAAGCTAAAGATTTACCCTTAACTTTCTCTTCCTCTTGCAGCTGCAGCCCTGTTGCTTCTTCCCTTACTTGACCAAAGAGTGGATTGTCTGTCTAGACCTCATCCACTCCCACTCTGTGAAACAGCTCTCACTAGTACCATGAATGACCTCTTTGTTTTTAAATCCACAGACATATGCTCCACTTCTCAGCCTACTTGACCTTTCTACAGCCACACTTCCTCAATTTCGTTCCACAGAACACTGGTCCCTTGAGTGGCTCTAATGAAAAAGTGTGTTCCTGTTCCTCCTATTAAACACCTTTCTAGCATCCTGTGCTTCAACTCTGCAGCATTTAGCTCACTTGCAGTTAATTTGTTTAATTAGTTAATATCTGACTTTTCTGAGAAATGCAGGTTCTTGAGGGCAGGGACCCTTATCTGATTTTTACTGAATAGTCCCATATTCTAGAATGTAAAAGATGTTTGTTGAATTAAATGAACGAATGAATATGTTGCCCTCAGGGGAAATCACAATGTGAATATATTAAATGTAAAATCCTACACAGAAGAAATGTGTTCAAATTTATTTAGATCAGGATTTTCCAAACTCAATTGCCCATAGCTCTCTTTGTTCTCTCACACTCCCAGTAGAATACCAGCAAACATCCTGGGGGAATTTATAAAACACACATGGGAACATGTTACTCTCCAGTGTTACATATTGCTGAATAATCACTGTTTCTCCGTATCTTCCTCACCTGACTCCTAAGGACTCCACTTTTCCTGATTCTCTTTTTTTCCTTCGCAGATGATCTCACCCATCATGAAGTCACCAGGCATTCAGTGTGTTGTTAACCACCGATTGTATAACCCCCAGGCTTGTGTCCCATCTAGTGACTAGATACATCTATCCTGGCTGCCTCGCTAGCCTTTCATCCTGTGTCTAACCCCCGCAACCTCCCGGACCTTCTTGTATTGTATATCTTGGTTAATGGTATCGTCATTCATCTAAGACAGAAACCTAGAGGTCTAAATTAAATTGATCAACTTTATTTCAGAAATACTGTTTATAACTTGGGCTTCTCTGGTGGCTCAGGTGGTAAAGAATCCTCATGCAATGCAGGAGATCCAGGTTCAATCGCTGGGTGCAGAAGATCCTGTGGAGAAGGAAATGGCAGCCCACTCCAATATTCTTGCTGGGAAACCCCATGGACAGAGGAGCCTAGTGAGTCCAAGGGGTCGTGAAGAGTTGGAGGCGACTGAGCAATGCAGCACACATGCCTGGTAGCTCAGCTGGTAGATTCTGCCTGCAATGCGGGAGACCTGGGTTCAATCCCTGGGTTGGGAAAATCCCCTGGAGGAGGGCAACCCACTCCAATATTCTTGCCTGGAGAATCCCCAAGGACAGAGGAGCCTGGCAGATTACAGTCCATGGGGTCCCAAAGAGTTGGACATGACTGAGTGACTAAGCAAAGAACAGCCTATGTGGAAATACTGAGACACATTCTGGGGATAGAACAATAAAACAATAAACCAGTAATTATAATTATGTGTAATAAGGGCTATTATAGAGGAAGTAGACCAAGTTGCCTGCAAGAGTCAGCAGGAGGGGGCACATAACTGGCAGGGTTTTCCAAAAGAAATTAAACTGAGACAGAGGTATGAGTCAGAATTAGCCAGATGAATGGGGAGGGGAGAATGAGAAGCCTGGAGGCAAGACGCAGTTTGGCACATTTGAAATAAAAGTAGTTCCAGTTGGCAAGAGAACAGAGCTGTGGGGAAAGATGAGGCTGGAGAGAGGTGGGCAGGGCCAGATCATGCAGGTCTTGTAGGTCAGATAGAGTCTGTAGTTTACCTGAGGGCAATGGAGAAATCATTTAAGCAGGGAATCAGAAGCTCAAATGCCTTCAGGGGAAGGCAGGTGGCCTAAATCAATGTCCTAGAGGAAGCAATGGGGCCCACAAAGACTGCCAGAGTCCACACTCCCCTGAAAGCACTCAAAACTCAAAAGTTTTGAATTTTAAAACTGTGACCTGGACAAGAGCCACAATCACACTTTTTTTCTTTTTTAATTATTTGGCTGTGCCAAGTTTTAGTTGCGGCATGTGGGGTCTGTAGTTGCAATATATGGGCTCTTAGTTGTGACATGTGAAATCTAGTTCCCTGACCAGGGATAGAATCTGGGCCTCCTGCATTGGGAGGGCGGAGTCTTAGCCACTGGACCACCAGGGAAGTCCCTGCATTTGTTTTTTAGAAAAAGAAATTAGATGCATGGAATGAAGCTAGGCAAGAGGCAGGAAGGTCAGAAGGCAGTCCAGGTGAGAAATGAAGGTTTGAGTGGGAATCAAGTGTGGAGGGAGAGAAGTGGTAGGTTCTAGAGATATTTAGGAAGAAGAATCACCAGGCCTTGGGGTAAATTTGATCTGTGGCTAAGGGATGATGAATTTTATAATTTTATATTTTATGTCATGACAAGAAAAATTTAAACAAAAATTTTCTTTGCCCATTTGAGCTTCCTCCTTTCCCTTTGGTATGTATTGTGTATCTATATTAACTAGATCTCCTTAGGAGATAACATCTTTCTTGATCTCATCAAGGGTCACAACTCCTTAGGAGATATCCTTCCTTCTTACTTAAATATAGCCACAGCGACCCATAATCTGGATTGTGTAAATTGCCAATAATATATCATTTAATATAATAGAGCCCTCTGTCTCAAAAACTGATATAACTGTGTTTTGACCTTTAATGGGCTGAACTGTTCTAAGCACTTTCTGAGAGGCTGTTCCCAAGTTATACTTTGGCTCAAATAATTATTTGTCAACAGGGAGAAATCAAGATTTGTTTATTACTGTTACTGTTGCTATTGCAAAATGAGGATTCTATAGGACAGTGAAAGAGATGGCAAATAGGTCAATGGTAAGAACAGCCAAATGGAAAGAAACACAAAGAATTAAAAAGATGAGGGGTTAAAAGAAGATGCAATTTAAAAAAATTGTATTTGGGCTTTTGACCTTGATACTGAGTCATGAAGGCAAATTAAAAGCCTGAAAGTTCAAACTGGAGTTCCAGTAAGCAACGCCAGATTAAACACGCATTTAATTCCACTTCCTTTCGAAACTCTACTAAAATGACAGAAAAGAGACTGAAAAAACAAAACAAAACCAAACACTGCTTAAGAACAAAGAGAACAAGAGAGGAGAGGAACGATGACCAAATTAGCAGAACCAGGGAAGTGGCTTCCTAAACTGACAGAGAAAGCCAAGAAGCAACTTGGATTTCCACCCCACAACTTGCAAAGGCTCAGGAACTGATGACATTGGTACCTCTCGAAGTTGTGGAGAGGAGGGACTATGAACAGGAGATGGATTGAGAGTCTGGTTAAAATGCTGTTAGACATCCAGAATCGCTCACTGACCCCAAATGGCTGGGCAACCTCTCCTCTCATTCCAACAGAAAGCTGGAGGTCTTGTTTCTGGAGCAGGTAAAAGAGACAAAAACCTAAAGATACAGCCTTTAGCTGTTCCTCAAAGAAATAGCCCTGCAAGATCAGTAAAGTACCTCGATGATAAGCAAACACTCCCCTCCACCCATTCACCCCCACATAGACAACCAAGAACCACTAGATATCTGAGAATGTCCTCTTATATGAAGATGAGGCCAGAACAAATAGAAAAAAACTACTTACAGAAAACAGACTAGGTAGAAACCTGCCTCCTGTCTTCCTCTCTTCTATTCCCCTTCACTAATTTAGTCCCAAAGCCATGGGTATGAGCAGATAGATATCTATGAGGGCTTGGGAGAGGTGGTATTAAAGCAGGGTGGGCAGGACTTTTGTTGGGTGGAGACAGTGGTCATGACACTGGCAGCCAGGTATAGGCTGTTGAAGTCTAAGTAGAGTGACAAGGAATCCACATAGGTATTGAGCCCAAGTCGGGTAAAGAGAATATTTGCAGAGGGAGTGGGAGTGGCAGCAGCAGCTGCCTGCCAGGGTATTAGAAGTCAGATGAGTCAGACAGGCCATCAAGCATTGAGGATGCTGCTGCTGCTAAGTCATGTCCAGCTGTTTGAGACCCCATAGACTGCAGCCCGCCAGGTTCTTCCTCTGTCCATGGGATTTCCTAGGGAAGAATACTGGGGTGGGTTGCCATTTCCTTCTCCAGGGGATCTTCCCAACCCAGGGATCAAACCTAAGTCTCTTGCATCTCCTGTACTGACAGGCAGATTCTTTACCAACTGCATCACTTGGGAAGCCCAAAGCATTGAGGGGTAGATGGCAATAAGCCCAAGCTTGGTGTCAGAGCCTGGGCAGGGCAAGGAGAGTATTTGTCCAGGAGAGGCAGGGGCAGCCATACAGTTTGGGAGATCAGAGTTTGAGCAGAGTAAGGAGTTATGTCCATAGCCAGTGTGCTTTGTTAGAGCCAAAAGGGAGGGAAGATGGCATCTGAATGGGGTGGGGGCTGGATGAGACAGTAGCCCCAAACAGGTTAGGGGTATCTAAGAAGAATAAGAATGGCTAGGATCCGGGAAAGGCAAGTATCTGTGAGTGGAGTTCTGGATACACACATTTTCTAGCTGTATCCGCTGCGAGAGAGCTTGGAAACAACAATGCGTGCACGCGTGCGTGCTGTCACTTCAGTGGTGTCCGACTCTGGCTGGCAACCCTACGGACCTCTGTCCATGAAATTCTCCAGGCAAGAATACTGGAGTGGGTTGCCGTGCCCTCCTGCAGGGGATCTTCCTGACCCAGGGATCAAACCCGTGTTTCTTATGTCTGCAGCATTGGCAGCCAAGTTCTTTACCACTGACACCACCTGGGAAGCCCAGAAACAACAATACTCCAATGGCAATTAACACCTCTACTGCCCAAATCCTGGTGTCTAAATACCATCCTCAACTAAAAGAAACCTGGGACCCTTGAGGAAATGATTGATTCCAGAGTTGAGATAGGGAAAGTACAAGATAAACCTGGACCGTCTTTCTGTGTCAGAAATAAAGAGATTCTTAAAGAATAATGCAGACAAAGCAAAAGAATATAAAAGGGGCTTGACAGGATCTCTTATTAACAAAATCTGAGCATCAAATAAATAATGACAGTCAAAGGTTATAATACATTGAATAAAATAGGAACCTATATGTCCATCAGATCAGATCAGATCAGTCGATCAGTTGTGTCCGACTCTTTGCAACCCCATGAATCGCAGCACGCCAGGCCTCCCTGTCCATCACCAACTCCCGGAGTTCACCCAGACTCACGTCCATCGAGTCAGTGATGCCATCCAGCCATCTCATCCTCTGTCGTCCCCTTCTCCTCTTGCCCCCAATCCCTCCCAGCATCAGAGTCTTTTCCAATGAGTCAACTCTTCGCATGAGGTGGCCAAAGTACTGGAGTTTCAGCTTCAGCATCATTCCTTCCAAAGAAATCCCAGGGCTGATCTCCTTCAGAATGGACTGGTTGGATCTCCTTGCAGTCCAAAGGACTCTCAAGAGTCTTCTCCAACACCACAGTTCAAAAGCATCAATTCTTTGGCGCTCAGCCTTCTTCACAGTCCAACTATCACATCCATACATGACCACAGGAAAAACCATAGCCTCGACTAGACGGACTTTTTTTGGCAAAGTAATGTCTCTGCTTTTGAATATGCTATCTAGGTTGGTCATAACTTTCCTTCCAAGGAGTAAGCATCTTTTAATTTCATGGCTGCAGTCAACATCTGCAGTCATTTTGGAGCCCAGAAAAATAAAGTCTGACACTGTTTCCACTGTTTCCCCATCTATTTGCCATGAAGTGATGGGACCAGATGCCATGATCTTCGTTTTCTGAATGTTGAGCTTTAAGCCAACTTTTTCACTCTCCTCTTTCACCTTCATCAAGAGGCTTTTTAGTTCCTCTTCACTTTCTGCCATAAGGGTGGTGTCATCTGCATATCTGAGGTTATTGATATTTCTCCCTGCAATCTTGATTCCAGCTTGTGTTTCTTCCAGTCCAGCATTTCTCATGATGTACTCTGCATATAAGTTAAATAAACAGGGTGACAGTATACAGCCTTGACGAACTCCTTTTCCTATTTGGAACCAGTCTGTTGTTCCTTGTCCAGTTCTAACTGTTGCTTCCTGACCTGCATACAAATTTCTCAAGAGGCAGATCAGGTGGTCTGGTATTCCCATCTCTTTCAGAATTTTCCACAGTTTATTGTGATCCACACAGTCAAAGGCTTTGGCATAGTCAATAAAGCAGAAATAGATGTTTTTCTGGAATTCTCTTGCTTTTTCCATGATCCAGCGGATGTTGGCAACTTGATCTCTGGTTCCTCTGCCTTTTCTAAAACCAGCGTGAACATCAGGAAGTTCACGGTTCACATATTGCTGAAGCCTGGCTTGGAGAATTTTGAGCATTACTTTACTAGCGTGTGAGATGAGTGCAATTGTGCGGTAGTTTGAGCATTCTTTGGCATTGCCTTTCTTTGGAATTGGAATGAAAACTGACCTTTTCCAGTCCTGTGGCCACTGCTGAGTTTTCCAAATTTGCTGGCATATTGAGTGCAGCACTTTCACAGCATCATCTTTCACGATTTGGAATAGCTCAAACTGGAATTCTATCACCTCCACTAGCTTTGTTCGTAGTGATGTTTTCTAAGGCCCACTTGACTTCACATTCTAGGATGTCTGGCTCTAGGTCAGTGATCACACCATCGTGATTATCTGGGTTGTGAAGATCTTTTTTGTATAGTTCTTCTGTGTATTCTTGCCATCTCTTCTTAATATCTTCTGTTTCTGTTAGGTCCATACCATTTCTGTCCTTTATCGAGCCCATCTTTGCATGAAATGTTCCTTTGGTATCTCTGATTTTCTTGAAGAGATCCCTAGTCTTTCCCATTCTGTTGTTTTCCTCTATTTCTTTGCATTGATCGCTGAGGAAGGCTTTCTTATCTCTCCTTGCTATTCTTTGGAACTCTGTATTCAGATGCTTATATCTTTTCTTTTCTCCTTTGCTTTTCACGTCTCTTCTTTTCACAGCTATTTGTAAGGCCTCCCCAGACAGCCATTTTGCTTTTTTGCATTTCTTTTCCATGGGAATGGTCTTGATCCCTGTCTCCTGTACAATGTCACGAACCTCATTCCATAGTTCATCAGGCACTCTATCTATCAGATCTAGGCCCTTAAATCTATTTCTCACTTCCACTGTATAATCATAAGGGATTTGATTTAGGTCATACCTGAATGGTCTAATGGTTTTCCCTACTTTCTTCAATTTAAGTCTGAATTTGGCAATAAGGAATTCATGGTCTGAGCCACAGTCAGCTCCTGGTCTTGTTTTTGCTGACTATATAGAGCTTCTCCATCTTTGGCTGCAAAGAATATAATCAATCTGATTTCGGTGTTAACCATCTGGTGATGTCCATGTGTAGAGTCTTCTCTTGTGTTGTTGGAAGAGGGTGTTTGTTATGACCAGTGCATTTTCTTGGCAAAACTCTATTAGTCTTTGCCCTGCTTCATTCCGTATTCCAAGGCCAAATTTGCCTGTTACTCCAGGTGTTTATTGACTTCCTACTTTTGCATTCCAGTCCTCTATAATGAAAAGGACATCTTTTTTGGGTGTTAGTTCTAAAAGGTCTTGTAGGTCTTCATAGAACCATTCAACTTCAGCTTCTTCAGCGTTACTGGTTGGGGCATAGACTTGGATTACTGTGATATTGAATGGTTTGCCTTGGAAACGAACAGAGATCATTCTGTCGTTTTTGAGATTGCATCCAAGTACTGCATTTCAGACTCTTTTGTTGACCATGATGGCCACTCCATTTCTTCTGAGGGATTCCTGCCCGCAGTAGTAGATATAATGGTCATCTGAGTTAAATTCACCCATTCCAGTCCATTTCAGTTTGCTGATTCCTAGAATGTTGACATTCACTCTTGCCATCTCTTGTTTGACCACTTCCAATTTGCCTTGATTCATGGACCTGACATTCCAGGTTCCTATGCAATATTGCTCTTTACAGCATCAGACCTTGCTTCTATCACCAGTCACATCCACAGCTGGGTATTCTTTTTGCTTTGGCTCCATCCCTTCATTCTTTCTGGAGTTATTTCTCCACTGATCTTCAGTAGCATATTGGGTACCTACTGACCTGGGGAGTTTCTCTTTCAGTATCCTATCATTTTGCCTTTTCATACTGTTCATGGGGTTCTCAAGGCAAGAATACTGAAGTGGTTTGCCATTCCCTTCTCCAGTGGACCACATTCTGTCAGATCTCTCCACCATGACCCACCTGTCTTGGGTTGCCCCATGGGCATGGCTTAGTTTCATTGAGTTAAACAAGGCTGTGGTCCTAGTGTGATTAGATTGACTAGTTTTCTGTGAATATGGTTTCAGTGTGTCTGCTCTCTGATGCCCTCTTGCAACACCTACCATCTTACTTGGGTTTCTCTTACCTTCGGCGTGGGGTATCTCTTCACGGCTGCTCCAGCAAAGCACAGCCAATGCTCCTTACCTTGGACCAGGGGTCAGCGGCTGCGATGGGCGTGCTAAAGCGCAGGCAGCTGCAACGGGCGCACTACTGATATAAAAATGAATAAATAAATGAATGGGTAGAAGAGAAAAATTTTCCTTACTTTTAGAATGACAACTAATAAATTAAAAGGAATAATATATTGAAAAATCACCATTTGGCAACCATCATAGTAAAAAATTCATTAAGCCAAAGAAACTAATGAGTAGAAGTTTGAAGAGGAACAGGATATATACGCAGTCTCAAAGTAGCTCTGCACAAAATGTTTACTAAATTACATGGGGCAAAAGAGTAACTTCACATGGAGAAACCTAGCAGATACCACTTTAACCAGGTGATCAAAACAATCTCAAAACTGGGACACATTGAAACTGATTATTACCTGGGCATTAACTGACGCATGTGTGTGTGTGTGTGTGTGTGTATGTGGTTAGTTGTGTCCAATCTTTGTGACCCCACGGCCTGCAGCCTGCCAGGCTCTTCTGTCCACGGGATTTTTCCCAGCAAGAATACTGGACAGGGTTGCCATTTCCTCCTGCAGTACTGGCGGCACCAGTGGTAAAAAACCTGCCTGCAGGAGATGCAAGAGACACGGGTTCGATCCCTGGGTCAGGAAGATCCCCTGGAGAAGGGAATGGCAACCCACTCTAGTATCCTAGCCTGCAAAAATCCCATGGACAGAAGAGCCTGGCAGGCTGCAGGCCGTGGGGTCACAAAGATTGGGCATGACTGGGCACGCACATGCAGGTGCAGGCCTCCACTATTACCTGAGAGGGGATAAGGACACATCATCACTTCACGATGTTCTTGCTCCCAAAAAGCATAACCTGAATTCAGTCATGAGGAAACTCCAGCTGAGGGACATTCTATTGTCGAGATCACGAAAGCCAAAGAAACAGTGGAATAATTGTTTTAGACTGAAAGAAACTAGAGACATGACAATAAATGCAGTGTATGGTCCTGGATTGGATCCTTTGTTATTAAAGGCAGCGTTGGGACAACTGGAGAAATTTAACTGGGGTCTGTGGATTAGATGGGGCTTCCCTGGTGGCTCAGAGGTTAAAGCATCTGCCTCCAATGCAGGAGGCCCGGGTTTGATCCCTGGGTTGGGAAGATCCCCTGGAGAAGGAAATGGTAACCCACCCCAGTATTCTTGCCTGGAGAATCCCATGGACGGAGAAGCCTGGTAGACTACCGTCCATGGGGTCACAAAGAGTCAGACACGACTGAGCGACTTCACTTTCACTTTCACTTTGTGGATTAGATGGCAGTCATGTATCAGTATTAATGTGTTGATTCTAATGATATTGTTAGGTATATCTTGTTTGAGGAAATACTCAAGTACTGGGAATGATGGGTATGACACCCATCATTGGCAATTTACCCATGTTGGCAATTTACTCTCGAATGATTTAAGAAAAATTTTCTTTAAACTATTCTTGAGGGGACTTCCCTGGTGGTCTAGTTGTTAGGACTCCTTGCTTCCACTTAGGGGTCATAGGTTTGATTCCTGGTTGGGGAAATAAGATTCCACATGCTGCATGACACAACCAAAAAGCAAAACAAAACAATCTATTCTTGTCTTTTTTTTGAAAATTTAGACTTCTCTTACAATAAAAAGAGAAATTAAATTAAAAATATATCACTAATATCCTCAGAGAAATAAGTAGCTATCAAATTAATGAAACAAGAACAGACACTATGAAAAGAAACACTCAAACAAAAAAGAACCCTTGCAAATTAAAAATATGGGTGCCCCAGGACACTTCCGGGTGCCCAGACTCTGTCACTGGGCCCAGCCCAGGGTCTCTAGTCGTGAGTAAGGAGGCATGTTGAGATGCAGCTTGGAAAACCAGGACGCTCAAACCAGACAACTGCAAGATGCTGTCACAAATGTGGAGAAACATTTTGGAGAGCTGTGCCAAATCTTTGCTGCTTATGTGCAGAAAACTGCCAGACTGCGAGACAAAGCGGACCTCCTGGTGAATGAAATCAACATATATGCCTCTACTGAGACCCTGCATTTAAAGCAGGGCCTGAAAATCTTTGTTGACGACTTTGCCAAACGTCGGGATTATTGACGAGCTGAGCTTGAAAGACTTGAAGCGGAAGTAATTGAACCTTTGAAAGCTTATGGAACCATTGTAAAAATGAAGTGAGATGATCTCAAAGCAACATTAACAGCAAGGAATCGAGACGTTAAACAATTAACTCAGTTAGAAAGAACACATCAGAGAAACCCATCTGATTGACATGTTATTTCGCAGGCAGAAACTGAATTACGAAGAGCTACAATGGATGTGACCCGAACCACTCGTCATCTGGAGGAAATTACCGACAATTTTGCAAAGCAGAAAATAAAGGATATAAAGACTGTATTTTCAGAATTTATCACTATCGAAATGTTACTTCACAGAAAAGCTTTAGAGGTCTACACTGCTGCCTACCAAAATATACAAAAGATTGTTGAAGATTAGAGGTTTTCTGACATTCTCTATATCCACAAGATTATTCATCCCATTTAGATACTGTAAGAGCAAATTCAAAGTTACCTCTTCGGAGATCATTGTCAGCTAAGCGTGTATCTGGAACAGGACAGGTATTGACCTCTCCACTAAGAAAGGATCAACAAACAGAAGATGATGATGAAGAGGATGAAGATTTAGATGTTATAGAAGACGAAAATTAAATTTCTTAAATAAACTTTGCATTTCTATTTTCATCTTAAATGACCTGGAATCCAGAATTACTAAAATTGTAAAGCATAATACTGGCTTGATACGTTAAACCTCAAAATTAAATCCTATTGGGAATTTAGAAATTATTAAAGAAAATTTATGCCAACCAAAAAAAAATATATGATAGCAGAACTTTTTTGTCTACTTACAAACTGTCACGATAGTAAAGTATTGCACATTTATTGACTACTTTCCCCACACTGCACATTTCATGACTGTGACTCATTTATTTTACAACTGGAAGTTTGTACCTTCTAATCTCCCTCAGCTATTTCTTTCCTCCCCCCACCCTCTTCAACTCTGGCAACTACCTGTTTATTCTATCCGTGACTGTTTCTAGTTTGTTATGTTTATTCATTTGTTTTGCTTTTTAGATTCCACATATAAGTAAAATCATACAGTATTTGTCTTTCTCTGTCTGATAACAGAAATTAAAAAAAAAATTCACAACAGAAAGCTTGCAAAACAAGTTTGAGGAAATCTTACAGGAAAAATTATAAAGATAGATAATAAACGGGTTAAAAAGCAAAAACAAAACAAGCCCCATAATAATTGGGTTAGACCAGGGGATACAACATCTGAATAATAGGTACTCAAGAAAGAGAACAGAGAAATCAGAGAGGAGGAAGTTATTAGATGAACAGTTAAAGAATTGAAAGACGTTACTTTCCACATTGAAATGTCCCACCTAGAGCCAGCACAGTGAGTGAAAACAGACCCACAATGAGAAATATTACATCTTCGAGGTACACCAGAAAATCTGGGATAAAGAGAAGAACAGATCCGAGAAAGGAAACAAAACTAATTAAACATAGAGAAAGACTTAGGAATCCAAATGATTTGAGACTTATTAGCAGCCACACAGAACTCGAAGGCAGTGAAGAGATATCTTTAATATTCGCCAGTCCAGGTTCGATGCACGATACTGGATGCTTGGGGCTGGTGCACTGGGATGACCCAGAGGGATGGTATGGGGAGGGAGGAGGGAGGAGGGTTCAGGATGGGGAACACGTGTATACCTGTGACAGACTCATGTTGATATATGGCAAAACCAATACAATATTGTAAAGTTAAAAAATAAAAAAAATAAAAAGATTCTGGGGAAATATTACTTATAGCCTGCTGCTGCTGCTGCTAAGTCGCTTCAGTCATGTCCGACTTTGTGTGACCCCATAGATGGCAACCCACCAGCTCCCCCATCCCTGGGATTCTCCAGGCAAGAACACTGGAGTGGGTTGCCATTTCCTTCTCCAATGCATGAAAGTGAAAAGTGAAAGTGAAGTCGCTCAGTCGTGTCCGACTCCTAGTGACCCCATGGACTGCAGCCTACCAGGCTCCTCCGTCCATGGGATTTTCCAGGCAAGAGTACTGGAGTGGGGTGCCATTGCCTTCTCTGACTTACAGCCTAGAACCCCCCAATATAGCCCAGCTATCCATGATGTAGGAAAGCAAAGACATTTTCAAGCATGCAAATTCTTCAAGAATTAATTTCCCAACTACAGGAAATGGTGGCTGTATTCAAGAAGTTATTGAGGGATGTACTTCACCAAAATGAAGAAATAAACCAAGGAGGAAAACATGGGCTGAAAAGACACAGCTCAGAGAAAAGTGAAGGGTATCTGAGGATGATGGTGAAAAGAAGTCCTGGGCAGACACTGTGCACTTGGGGCCACAACAACCAGTCCAGATTGGAGTGGGTCCAGAGACTCCCGGAGAGATGTTGCCAAAACGAAAGCACTAGAACATCCAAAACACTTAATGTATTGAGTGAGGATTTCATAGTGGGGCGGGGGGGGATGTTTGGAGCTGAATTAATATGTACCTAGAAACTAAGCGTTCAAACAAATAAACTGAAAAGATAATTATTAACTTCCAGGAAGCAAAAAGTTTTGCAAGAAAGGAACACTAATATGACATTATATGACTCATTTATGAGCAGTATTTACAAAGCCTTAATGACTTAATAAGGCTTCCCAGGTGGCTCAGTGGTAAAGAATCCGCCTGCAATGCTGGAGAGGTGCGTTCGATCCCTGGGTTGGGAAGATTGCCTGGAGAAGGAAATTTGGCAACACATTTCAGTATTCTTGCCTGGAAAATTCCATGGACAGAGGAGTCTGGCAGGCTACAGTCCATGGGGTCGCACGACTTAGCGACTAAACAGCAATGACAATGACTTCATAATCTTAATAAGTCTAAATAACTAAAATTATGATATAATTATATTAGGGAATGAGGAATGGGACATATGAACCAGTGGTAATGGTGGTGGTGTGTAAGTGTAAAAGAGAGATAAATCTTCATCTTCCATAGCAGGGAAGCCAGTAGAAAATATGTGAAACAGAAAAATCAGTAAGTAGCAGTATAACCATGTTTTTCAAAATATGCTGGAAAATACAAAGGAATCAGTTAAAAGAGTAAAACGTGAGGCAAGAAAATGGGTTGGAGGGAGCAAGAGACTACTATTTTTGTTTCTTGTAATAAGTCTTGCAAAATGTTTAAACATAGAAAGAAAACCAAAAAAATAGAAAGGGAATTGTCTGGCAGTCTGGTGTTTAGGACTCGGTGGTTTCACTGCTGTGGGCCCAGGTTTGAGCCCTGGTGGGGAACTAAGATCCCACAAGTGTGCATGGCTGGGGAAAAAAAAAAGAAGGAAGAAGGAAGGAAGGGACAGAGAGCGAGAAAGAGGTGGGAGGGAGAAAGAAAGAAAGAAGAGGGAAGGAAAGAAAGAAAGGGAAGGGAAGGAAGGTAGGGAGGAAATAAAAAGAGACTACCCATTGGGGGAAAATGTTCAAAGTGAAACTATTGAAAACTTGTTTTGAGAGTCTTAATTTGTTTTGTTTTTGGCTTTATTTTTATTTATTTATTTATTTTTGGTTGTGCTTGGTCTGTGTTGCTGCTCTCAGCCTTTCTCCAGTTGGGAGGGGTGGGGGGCCACTCTCTAGTTGTGGCCCATAGACTTAATTGCCCCTCAGCATGCGGAATCTTCCCAGACCAGGGGTTGAACCTGTGTCCCCGGCATTGACGAGCAGATTCTTAACCACTGAACAGCCAGGGAAGTCCTTGAGAGTCTTTGCTTTTAAAAATCTGTCCCCCAGGCAGTCCTGGAGCTCCTACTGACTGGATTCTTTCCCTGAATGGTGGAAGTTTCTGAGCTGTGAGTTGCAGAGGATGGAGTCAGGCTGCAGCAAATCTGTCCAGAGGCATTGAATGTTTAGACCCCATGATGTCTTACTTGAGGGCCCTTTTTCAGAGCATACTTTCCCTTGTTTTATATGCAATTTTAACACATTTGGTTACTAGGAATTTAATATAACCAAAAAAAAAAAAACAACAAAAAAAAAACAAAATTCTAGATTAAGAAATGTGAGACCTGGGTTGAAGTTCTCTTTCTATGACGTGTATTAATTTGTGAGCTAAATCATTAGTTTCTCAATCTGTAAAACCAATAATAATATTCCTATTATCTCAAAGTGTTGATGGGAAGTTTGTATTTTTCAAAACTCTTTTGGTTATAAATGACAGAAACTCAGAAGCCCAACTCAAACCAGTTTAAACACAACAAAGATAAATGAAAAATGGATATGTATGGTGGAGTGAGCTCGTGCAAGCTCAAAAGTCTAGGATTCAGATGTTTAGACGATATTGTTTCAGGTCTATGTCCCTCCATCTCCCAGCTATTTTTCTGTATGTTAGGATCTTGGCGGTAAGATAGACAGGCAGCTCCAGATTTACCCGATTTTATAGCATTAAGATTGGAGAAGGCAATGGCACCCCACTCCAGTACTCTTGCCTGGAAAATCCCATGGACGGAGGAGCCTGGTGGGCTGTAGTCCATGGGGTCACGAAGAATCGGATACGACTGAGCATCTTCACTTTCACTTTTCACTTTCATGCATTGGAGAAGGAAATGGCAACCCACTCCAGTGTTCTTGCCTGGAGAATCCCAGGGATGAAGGAGCCTGGTGGGCTGCCGTCTATGGGGTCACACAGAGTCGGACACGACTGAAGTGACTTAGCAGAGCAGAGCAGAAGATAATCTTCAGAAGTACTGTTTCCTTGACCAATCTGAAAAATCCTAGGACAGATTCGATAGGCCCAGTTTGGGTCATGTGTCCATCCTTGAACCAGTCTTTGGTGAGGGAGATGGAATATTCTGATTGGTCAGGCCCGACCCTAGCGCCATTGACAATGACGTCAACTGCAAAGGTCCCATAAGCATTTTGCAACTGCTAACGTGTAGTGCCAATGTAAGTACCATTTATCATCTGCTGACAGTAGATTAGAAACTGTATTAGAAGGGAAGACAGTCTGTCATAAATAGGCTCTACCCTAAGAGCAAAGAGAAGTGGGAGCCAATATTAGGGAAACTGATAAGAAAAACGATTAAAATCCTACATGAAAAGTTTAGACGTGCAGTATTCTGAGACATTTGGTGTACAAATTGCTTTATAATCTTTACCCTATTGTTATCAATTTAGCAAAGTTTTGTGTATGTTGAAAAATTAGTGCTTGCCTATGTGTTTAACTTGTCCATCTACAATGACTTTTCTCGAAGTTTCCAGATAGTTGGTGATTTAACAGGGACACTGTCCTAGAGAAAAGTTAATCTCATGGGTAAGATTGTGTAGATTTATTACATGGCAGTGCAGAATGAGAACTAAATCAATCTTTTACACAATAAACTCTACACAAAAATGAAGTTTTCACTTCCACTCTCAAAGACAGAATATTGAATTGGGTGGGTCTATTGAAATAGGACAATACTCATGTTTTCACGTTAAGCTTGCTTGGCCAGATCTGCTGAGCTAAAAATATACCCACTTTACCTACGTATAGTATGTAAATACATCTCTCCCTGGAGATCTGGCTTTAATCTTTTGAGTTCTCCTTTGCAGTTTCCTTTTTAGCAGAGTGTATGTTGGTGGGACCTGCCCCTGGCAGCACAAAGCACAAGGTTTTTCTTGGATTTTCATATCGATAGTGCTTATCACAGAAGATGACATGTTTCACCCTTTCTCCCGTATCACACAGCTCTGACATTAGATTCACCTGTTGCTACAGGACATTCTAGGAGCTTCTGTTCAGTCGGATCTCCTCCCCAGCTGATCTATATCTCAACTCATTAGGAATGTCAGTATACATCATGTAATGTCTGTGATCACAGCTTGTCCCAAGTTATGACTTTATTAGGAAGAAGAAGAAGGAGAATGAGGAGAAGGAAGGAGAAAGAATGGTTAATACATAGTTCATTTATGAACTTTCCAGATTTTCATCGCTCCCCTCAATCCATTTGCTCTAATTCTTTTTTTTTTTTAATTGGAGTATCATTGCTTTACAATGTTGTGTTGGTTTCTGCTGTACAGCGAAGTGAATCAGTCACATGTATACATATACCCCCTCTTCCTTGGATTTCCTTCCCATTTAGGTCAACACAGAGCAATGAGTAGAGTTCCCTGTGCTGTATAGTCTGTTCTCATTAGTTACCTACTTTATACATCAGTTCAGTTCAGTTCAGTCGCTCAGTCGTGTCTGACTCTTTGTGACCCCATGAATCGCAGCACGCCAGGCCTCCTTGTCCATTACCAACTCCCAGAGTTTACTCAAACTCATGTCCATTGAGTTGGTGATGCCATCCAGCCATCTTATCCTCTGTCGTCCCCTTCTCCTCCTGCCCTCAATCTTTCCCAGCATCAGGGTCTTTTCCAATGAGTCAACTCTTTGCATGAGGTGGCCAAAGTACTGGAGTTTCAGCTTTAGCATCAGTGCTTCCAATGAACACCCAGGCCTGATCTCCTTTAGGATGGACTGGTTGAACCTCCTTGCAGTCCAAGGAACTGTCAAGAGTCTTCTCCAACACCACAGTTCAAAAGCATTAATTCTTTGGCACTCAATTCTTCGGCGCTCAGCTTTCTTCACAGTCCAACTCTCACATCCATACATGACCACTGGAAAAACCATAGCCTTGACTAGATGGACCTTTGTTGGCAAAGTAATGTCTCTGCTTTTCAATATGCTTTCTAGGTTGGTCATAACTTTCCTTCCAAGGAGTAAGCGTCTTTTAATTTCATGGCTGCAATCACCAAAATCAGTGATTTTGGAGCCCCCAAAAATAAAGTCTGACACTGTTTCCACTGTTTCCCCATCTATTTGCCATGAAGTGATGGGACCAGATGCCATGATCTTAGTTTTCTGAATGTTGAGCTTTAAGCCAACTTTTTCACTCTCCTCTATAGTAGTGTATATATGTCAATCCCAATCTGCCAATGTGTCCATCTCACCCACCCCATTTCCTCTAATTCTTAATTTTATCTAGGTCATTCATTGTTTTGGATCACTATTTTGTACCAATTTGTATGTGCCGTGCCATGCTCAGTAGCTCAGGCGTATCCTACTCTTTACAACCCCATGAACTGTAGCCCACCAGGCTCCTCTGCCTATGGAAGTTTCCAGGCAAGAATAATGGAGTGGGTTGCCATTTCCTACTCCAGTGGATCTTCCCAACCCAGGGATCAAACTGGCATCTCCTGCATTACCACTGGGAAGCCCACCAATTTGTATACATATCACTAATTCCTTGAAGCTCTGTGCTGTTCATCTTCTTATAAAAATGGATTACTATTTACTTACACAGTTTTAATAGAAAGCAAAGTGTCAATACCCAAAGTATTCATAATTCTAATCTATTTAGCACCACAAAAAAAATGGAAGTCTTTGCAGGAGGCAATCCCATTGGTGAGAGGTTAGTTTCCACAAAGAATGTATAACTTGGGAGGCAAATAGTTATCACACACTCAAGAGTACTATCACACCAGGAGAGGGAGATTAGGAGAGAAATTTAAGGGGGCAAAGAGAAGGGGGATAGGTGGGTTGGCAGAAAAAGGTGATGATTAATTGCAGAGTTATGGGAAGTGGCCATGAGGGAGAAAGCAGAGGGATAGAGCTCAGGGTGGAATTCAGCAGTCCAACTAGGGGGAAATAGTTATGTTTGTTTATGTTTCCATGACAACCAAAGTACCTTAGAAATAGGAAATAGGCCAGGTGGAGAAATAAAGAGAAGTGCAAATCCCCAAATCACAACATCCTTAATTGGTTGCAGATTTTCTTTGTGTTAACTTTATAGAGATCACTTGTTTTTAGATTTCATATTTAATCTTTTTCTTGCAAGATACCTATTTGTTTGGGGGAAGTTAAGAACTACCTCTGAAAAAAGGGGCTTGTATACTGATTTCATGTCCATTCAGTCCTGGAATTTTAAAAAATAGGTATTATTCAAAATGGAGATGACTGGAACACTCTTCTTCATATTTTTAACTTCCTTCTGGTAACAGGTCAGGAAAATCCTCTAAAAAGTCTATCCAGACCAGAGAAAAGTTGGTCATGGACATGTGATGGCTGACATGTTAGCATAAATATATCTTGTCAACTCAGAGTTAAACTGTAATCTCCTAGTGCTGTGCTCAGTAGCTCAGTCATGTCCAACTCTTTGAAACCCCCTGGAATGTATAGCCCAACAGGCTCCTCTGTCCATGGAATTTTCCAGGCAAGAATGCTGGAGTGGGGAGGGAGGAGGGAGGAGGGTTCAGGATGGGGAACACATGTATACCTGTGGCGGAGTCATTTCGATATTTGGCAAAACTAATACAATATTGTAAAGTTTAAAAATAAAATAAATTAAATTAAAAAATTAAATAAAAAAAAAAAAGAATGCTAGAGTGGGTTGCCATTTCCTTCTCCAGGGGATCTTCCTGACCTAGGGATCGAACCTGCATCTCCTGCATTGGCAGGAGATGGATTTTTTACCACTGCGCCACCTGGGAACCCTGGTCTCCTAGTAAGGGACTATATATTTACAGGTGGACTACACTCTTTCCATGCTCATCTGTCCTTCACACTGACACTGGAATTATCTTACATATACTGTTTAATGGCCTTCCTTTGCCTGCAGAATATGGGGCTAAACTCTTTAAATGCATTCGAAACCCTCCTCAATCTCCTTGATATTCTCATCTCTGATTCTTCATTGTTCTTCTCCATCAACTTATTCTCCATCAAGTCTCAGTTCAAAGCCACTACCTCCATGAAGGGGCTTCCCTCGTAGCTCAGTTGGTAAAAATCCTCTTGCAGTGCAGAAGACCCAGGTTTGATTCCTGGGTTGGGAAGATTCCCTGGAGAAGGAAATGGCAACCCACTTCAGTATTCTTGCCTGGAGAATCCCGTGGACAGAGGAGCCTGACAGGCTACAGTCCATGGGGTCACAAGAGTCAGACATGACTTAGCAACTAAACCACCACTAAAAATAAATGTTTAGTTATTTTCATGTCTGTTTCTTCCTTTAGCGCAGAAGTTCCCTGAAGGCTGCTTCCAATCTTTTTTTTAAAATAAATCCTTATTTATTTATTTTTGGTTGCACTGGGTCTTCGTTGCTGCACGTGCGCTTTCTTTAATTGAGGCAAGGTGGGGCTACTCTTCATTGCAGTGCGTGGGCTTCTCATTGCAGTAGCTTCTCTTTTGTGGAGCACAGGCTCCAGGGCATGTGGTTTTAGTAGTTGTGGCCCACGGATCTAGTCGCCCTGAAACATGTGGGATCTTCCTAGAGTAGGGATCGAACCTGTGTCCCCTGGATTGGCAGGCAGGTGCTTAACCACTGGGCCACCAGGGAAGCCCACAATTTTAAAATCTATTAATATCATTCTTCTATTTTTCCTCCATACCTCTCATTCAACCAATCAACAATCAACAAATATTTATTGATCACTTAATCTGTGCCAAAGAGTGGGAATGAGTAATTCTCCTTTTATAATAATAATGGCAATAATTAAGAAGAGAATAATGGTTAATGTTCACCGAGCACTTACTATTGTATCATGTGCTGTGAGAAGTTTTACACTTTTTACTTTGAAATAATTATAGACTCACAGAAAGCTGAGGCAGTAGAATATAGAGTACTATTTGCTGTTCATTCTGCTTCCCCTATGGTAATATCGCATAGAATTGTAGCACAATATGAAAACCAGGAAATTGACATGGAACAATATTTTTAACTAGACTCTGGATCTGATTCAGCTTTTGCCATTTCTTAGTATGCATCCTTTCACATGTTTGTAGTTCTATGCAGTTTTTAAACCACGTAGATTCATGGAACCACCACCGCACTCAAGATAAAGAACTGTTCTACCACCACAACAGATGCGCTCTTACTTCATACTTGTGAGCAACACACACACACCATCCCTGATGCAACAGCCATCAATCATCTCTCGCTCTCTACAGTTTTGTCATTTTGAGAATGTCATTATCAATGGAATCATATAGTGATTGACTGTTTTCATATTTTATGTTTTTTAATTTTTTAATGAAATACAGTTGATTTGCAATGCTGTGTTAGTTTCAGGGGTACAGCGAAATGATTCAAATGGGTAGATAGATTTCTTTTTTTCATTTAACCTTTTAAATTAATTTATTTTAATTGGAGGAGAAGGAGAAGGAAATGGCAACCCACTCCAGTGTTCTTGCCTGGAGAATCCCAGGGACGGGGGAGCCTGGTGGGCTGTCATCTCTGGGGTCGCACAGAGTCGGACACGACTGAAGCGACTTAGCGGCAGCAATTACAATATTGTGGTGGTTTTTGCCATACATCGACGTGCATCAGCCACAGGTGCACATTTTGTGCCCCCATCCTGAACCCCCCTCCCACCTCCCTCTCCACCCTATCCCTCTGGGTTGTCCCAGAGCACCAGCTTTGAGTCCCCTGCTTCATGCATCGAACTTGGCACTGGTTGTCTATTTTACATATGGTGATATACATGTTTCAATACTCTTCTTTATAATCATCCCAACCTCGCCTTCTCCCACATAGTCCAAAAGTCTGTTCTTTACATCTGTATCTCTTTTGCTGCCTTGTGTATAGGGTCGTCGTTACCATCTTTCTAAATTCCATATATATGTATTAATATACTGTTGTAGTGTTTCTCTTTCTGACTTACTTCACTCTGTATAATAGGCTCCAGTTTCACCCCCCTCATTAGAACTGACTGAAATGCATTCTTTTTTTTTTTTAATAGCTGAGTAATAGTCCGTCGTGTATATGTACCACAACTTCCTTATCCATTTGCCTGCTGATGGACATCTAGGTTGCTTCCATGTCCTAGCTATTGTAAACAGTGCTGCAATGAACACTGGGGTACATGTGCCTCTTTCAATTCTGGTTTTCTCACTGTGTATGCCCAGCAGTGGGATTGCAGGGTCCTATGGCTGTAGATAGATTCCTTTTCAAATTATTTTCCATTATAAGTTATTACAAGCATAACCTCTAATTCCCTGTGCTGTACAGTAGTTCCTTGTTGGTATCCATTTTATACATTGCAGCGCTCTGCTCAGTCAGTGAATGGGGTCTGACTCTTTGTGACCCCATGGACTGTAGCCCATCAGGCTCCTCTCTCCATGGAATTTCCCAGGCAAGAATATTGGAGTAGATTGTCATTTCCTTCTCCAGGGGATCTTCCTGACTCAGGAGTCAAACCTGCATCTCCTGCATTGACAGGCAGATTCTTTTCCACTGAGCCACCTAGGAAGCCTATAAATGGTAATATGTATCTGTTAATCCCAAACTCCTAATTTTTCCCTTCTCCCCTCCACTTTCCCCTTTGGTAAATATAAGTTCACTTGCTAAGTCTTTGAATCTGTTTCTGTTTGTAAATAAATTCATTTCTATCATTTTTTTTTAGATTCCATATGTAAGTGATATCATATATTTGTCTTTGACTTAGCATCGTAATCTCTAGGTCCATCCATGTTGTTGCAAATGGCATTATTTCATACTTTTTTATGGCTGAGCAGCACATACATGTATATTTCACATCTTCTTTATCCACTTGTTTGTTGATGGACACTTAGGTTACTTGCGTGTCTTGGCTATTGTAAACCGTGCTGCTATGAACACTGGGGTACTTGTATCTTTTTTCTTTTTTGGCTGCTGCTGGCTGTTGTTGCAGCGTGTGAACTTTTAGTTGTGGTATATGGGATCTAGTTCCCTGGCCAGCAATCCATCCCACGTCCCCTGCACTGAGAGTGTAGAGTCTTAGCTGCCGGGCCATCAGGGAAGTCCCCATGTATCTTTTCTAATTAGGGTTTTTTCTTTTCCAGATATCATATTTACATTTAAATTCATGATCAATTTTGAATTAACTTTTGTATAAGATATGAGATTTAGGTTAAGGTTCTTCTTTTTCTTTCTTTTGCCTATAGATATTCAATTTCTCCAGCACCACTTATTGAAAATGGTATTCTTCCTCTGTTGAATTGTTTTGTCCCTTTGTGAAAATTCAGTTGGGCATAGTTGTGTGGGTCTATTCCAGGGTCTTCTGGTCTGTTCCATTTATCTACGTGCCCATAAGCCTTAACATAAGATGGTGATTCCTCCCACTTTACTCTTTCAAAATTGTTTTAACTGTTCTAGCTTCTTGGCCTCCTCATATAAATTTATTTTATTTATTTATTTGTTTTAGAGAAACATTGTATTTAATGTTAAAGTTTAACTCTCTCCAGCATTGGGCATGGAGTTGTAGAAGCAGGGGTGGGTAGGTAATCTCCATGGAGCCTCATGTGTCAAAGAGGATGAGGAGGGTTTTTAAAACAGAAAACCCCCATAACTTCAGTCAGGGCAAAGCCCAGAATGGCATAACAGAAGAGCTGCTGCTTCAGAAACAGGTTTCTGGCATAGCCAGTGATCAAGCTGCCAAACGCTGTTCCAAAGCTGGCCCCTGAACCAGCCACACCAATTATGGCAGCCACACCACCAGTAAACTTGGCCACTGTGTCAATGTCTAGTCTAGCCAAGTTCCGCTTGGCCACCTGGATTGGGACACTGCTGTAGGAAGGCTGTTCAAATGGGACCTCTGAAGAAGTCAGACACAGGACTCATTAGACCTGGTACAAGAGCAGATCAGAGCAGAAGGAATAAGTAGTGCCCTGGTGGTCTGCATTTTTTCAGTCTCTTAGTTTTAACTCTGGCTTCCTTGGTGGCTCAGATGATAAAGAATCTGCCTGCAATGCGGAAGACCTGGGTTCAATCCCTGGATCAGGAAGATTCCCTGGAGAAGGAAATGGCAGCCCACTCCAGTATTCATGCCTGGGGGATTCCATGGACAGAGGAGCCTGGTGGGCTACAGTTCATGGAGTCGCAGAGTCAGACACAACTGAGCAACTTCAGCTTTAGCTCTAGGACTCCATATAAATTTTAGGTTAAACTTGTCTGTACCTACAAAAAGAATCTTGCTTGGATCTTGAATTTTAACATTTTTACGTGTTTTCTTCATTTATTTTGTCTTTATTAAATTTCTATTTATTACTTATTCTATTGTATGCCCCACAGACGGTCAGAATACTTCAATTTTCTTGCATTTTTAAGAGATAGGACAAGCTCACTTTTGGCATAGTGGTCACCAAGCTGTTTCTATACATGATATTTACATGTGTTCTTTAAACTTCATAGTAACTCTAAGAAAAAGATATACTAGTACTTCCTCCATTGACAGATGATAAAAATGAAGCATGAATGGAATAAATAATTTGTCGAATATCTCATAGCTGGCAAGTGGTGGAACTAGGATTTGAACCTAAGCAGTCTAATTCTAGAACACACACTGATCCTCTGTGTATGTCTCTTTTCTTTGAAAGTAATTATTTCATTCAAAACATTTTAGAAATATTTTCTTTTATTTGTTTATCTGGCTGTGCCAGGTCTTAGTTGCAGCATGCAGGATCTTTTTAGTTGTAGCAAGTAAACTCTTAGTTGCAGCAGGTGGGATCTAGTTCCCTGAGGAAAGATTGAACCCAGGCCCCCAGTACTGGGAGTCTTAGGCACTGGATCACCAAGGAAATCCCAAAACAGTTTGAGTGTCTATTATGTGCCAGGGACTGTTCTGGTGCTAGGGCTATAGCAGCCATGAGTATAATAAAATAAGGCAGTCAATAAAACAAAATTCCTGCCCTCATAAAGCTTCTTTCCTAAGGAAGGGTAGAAATTATGGCATGAATGCAATAATTATTTTATTACAGGATTACTTTATTATTGTGTCTATAGTAGGGGCATGAAAAAATGAAATTCACATAGTCATTTCTGACTCTTTTTGATCCCTGCCCTGCTCCTCTGTCCATGGAATTCTTCAGGCAAGAGTACTGGAGTGGGTTGCCATTTCCTTATCCAGGGGATCTTCCCAACCCAGGGACTGAACCCGGGTCTCCTGCATTGCAGGCAGATTCTTTACCAACTGAGCCACTAGGGAAGCCCATATTAGGGGCATAGCCATGCTTAGATACAGGGGCTGGGATCTCACCCAAAAGATAGGCCTATTCATTGAATCAGGCTTCCCTGATGGCTCAACGGGTAAAGAATCCATCTGCAACACAGGAGACACAGGAGATGCAGGTTCGGTTCTGGGTGGGGACAATCCCCTGGAGAAGGAAATGGCAACCACTCCAGTATTCTTGCCTGAAAAATCCCATGGAAGAGAAGCCAGGTGGACTACGGTCCAAAGGGTCACAAAGAGTCAGACACAGCTGAGCGACTGAACACACACACACACACACACGTTTGTTGAATCATTCACCATAGTCCTGCCAATTTTCTGGGGTCGGGAAAATCCCTCATTTGGGAACCAGAAACAGACTAGAAGACCCAGGGGGATAGAAAGCTAAGCCACCAAGGTGACACAACTGTCTAGACATTAGCTCTTGTGTGGTGGGAAATAAAAGCACACCTGCTCCCAGTGAGTGTTCAGGGGACAGAGGAAACAGGAACATATGCAAAGTGCTTGGGTATTTGCCCAGTCTGAGTGGGTTACAGATCACTCAGACCAAGCCTATGAGTTAGCTAGAAAAGGATCAGGAAATCAGACTCTTCTATACCATTTTCTAAAAATCATTTTATTGAAATACACTGTATATATAGAAGTGCAGAAGTAATAAGTGAATGAGTGAGTTCACCTCAATGAATTTCCACCCTGTAACCAGAACCTAAATCAGTGAGAGAGAACATTACTCGCCCTCCAGGGCTAGTTACCTGTGCCCTTTGTCGTCACTAGTTCCAGTGACAATGACTTGATTGCAAACACCCCAGATTCCTCTGTGTGGGAAATGTAGATAAACAGAGCCACACAGCAGATCCGCTTTTGTGCCTGGTTTAACCCTCGACGTTGTGTTGGTGAGATCCACGCATTTTTTTACCTAGAGTTGTAGTTTGTTGTGCTGTGTAGTATTCCATTGTATAAAGATACCCTAATTATCTATTCTACTTCTCATGGACATTTAGGTTGTTTCCAATATTTGGCTATTACACATAATACTGCTATTATCGTCCTAGTACATGGTTTTAGTGAACAAATATACCCAAAAAATGCACCTTGGGTACATTCCTAGGAATGAACCTGCTGAGTCTTTGCATGTATATGACTGTGAGCGGCTTCAGTAAATACCACCAATTGTCCGAAGTCATAACGATGCTTCATATTGTTTTCAAGAATGTCCTTTTGTTATTTATTTTTTTTCTTTTTCAATCCATTTATTTATTTTTGGCAGCACTGGGTCTTCATTGCTGTGTGCCGGCTTTCTGTCGTCGTGGCGAGCGGGAGCTACTCTAGTTTCAATGTGTGGCTTCTCACTGCGGTAGCTTCTCTTGTTGTGGAGCAGGGGTTCCGGGGCGAGCAGGCTGCAGTAGCTGCAAATCCTTGGCTCTAGAGCACAGGCTCAATAGTTGTGGCGCGTGGGCTCTGTTGCTCCACAGCACGTGGGTTCTTTCCAGACCAGGGATTGAACCTGTGTCTCCCATATTGGCAGGTGGATTCTTAACCACGGAGCCATCAGGAAGCCCCTCCCATACTTTTTTTTAATAGAGTATTTTTTTGGGTACTCCAGCTGATTTCATCAATATGCAAAAGATTTATAATCTATGTTTGGGCCAGAGGATTAGAGAGGAAACAGCAAAGACACAGGAAAACTGATAGACAACAAGGTCCTACTGATAGCACAGAAACGAACACGACATTGTAAATCAACTATAGTTCAATTAAAAAAAAAAAAAAGACAAAGGAAACTTGAAGGAGGGGGAACCTGGGACAGAGTCAAGACCCTGGTCAGCCAGTTATTCTATCTAGATATTTTCTCTCGAGCTAAGCTTCAAGGGTTCTGGTTTATTTTAATAAACCACAATGTTCCCTTACATAGTTGAAATGCTTGCAATGAAAATTAGTTCAATTGCCCCATTATTTCTTTAGGTTAAATAATGAAACTCTAAGCTTAGGTGGAAAGAGAACTTGTATGTTTTCCAACATAACAGATGTTCAGTAGATATGTGGGTGAATAATCAAATAATTAAACAACTGAGTTTCCTAAAACTTCACAACTATGTATCATGGCCTGACATAGCACGTTTGGTTCACTATGCAGATATTAATGCTGTGTCTCAAAATCAGTGGTCCGGGCCTTTCTCCTGTGTACATGCTCAGTCGTGTCCAACTCTTTGCAACTCCACAGACTATAGCTCATCAGGCTACTCTGTCCATAGGATTTCCCAGGCAAGAATACTGGAGTGGGTTGCCATTTCCTCCTCCAGGGGATCTTCCCGACCCATGGATCAAACCTGTGTCTCTGGCATCTCCTGCATTGCAGACAGATTTTTTTACCATTAGGGCCACCTGGGAAGGTACCCCAAGTACCATGAGACTGTATCTCAGCTTTCTTGGCATGATGCATGTAGAATCAATCAGCTGGATAACCACCAACTCAGGTGGTAGAGCCTGGTGCCACCCTCATATAGATCATGGTCACGAAGCAGAGGTGTACAGAGAGAAGGTATGAAATAACATGTACACATAGTAATGCAGCTGTTGCTTAACTGTTCACAAGTGTGAACAAGAGGCTCTTGTACATAATCTGAAAAGCCTTATGAGGCAGATTAGGATCTTCATTTCATGTGATAAGCGGTTCAGAGAAGTGAAATGAATTGTCCAAGGTCACATCCTCTGTCCATGGAATTCTCCAGGCAAGAATACTGGAATGGGTTGCCATCTCCTTCTCCAGGGGATCTTCCTGACCCAGGGATGAAACCCAGGTCTCCTGCATTGCAGGCAGATTCTTTACCATCTGAGCTACCTGGAAGCCCAGGACACAACTGGGCTAAGTGGTAAAGCCTAGAGTTAAACTTAGGTCTGTCTAAATGAAGATCCTGGGATTTCAATAATGATGTGTGCATAGATAATATAAAAATTAAAACTGCCTTGGCTCTCAAGTACATGTGAGTGCTAAGTCTCCTCAGTCATGTCTGACTCTTTCTGACCCTATGGACTGTAGCTCCCCTGTGGACTGTAGCCTGCCTGTGGACCCTATGGACTGTAGGCTACTCTGCCTATGGATTCTCCAGGCAAGAACACTGGAGTGGATTACCACGCCCTCCTCCAGGGGATCTTCCTGACCCAGGGATTGAACCTGACTCTCTTATGTCTCCTGTATTGGCAGGTGGGTTCTTTACCACTAGCACCACCTGGGAAGCCCTATGACATTATCAATTAAATTAAATACATTTGGTGCTTACTATGTGTTGTTTTTCAGTTGCTAAATCGTGTCATACTTTTTTCAACTCCGTGGACTCCAGCACACCAGGCTCCTCTGTCCTCCACTATGTCCTGGAGTTTGCTCAAATTCATGTCCATTGAATCCAACCATCTCATCCTCTCATCCTCTGCCCCCTATCTCATCCTCTGCACGCCCCCACCCTTCTCCTTTTGCCTTCAGTCTTTTCCAGCTTACTATGTACTGAAGACATGTGTGTTAACTTAAGCTAATAGTAAAATCCATTTATTTTCTCTAAACACTCTTTCAGCTTCCCTGGTTAGGAGGTAACTTGACCTTGAATGAAAACTCTTTTTTGATGGTCAGAGGAGAGATGAACAGGAACCTGAGTGAGCAGGTCTTAGCCACAGTTAAGGAAGGCTTTCCATCAGGGGAGACACGCAGGAGGAAGGGAAGAAAACTACTTAGCAGGGAAAGGTAATTCAAGAAGGCAGCCTGAACCTTTTCCCCATCAGAGCTTTCTTTGCTTTGTTTTCATGACAGCTCTTCACTTCTTGAAGGCTCAAGAAAGCAGAATAAATATGAGGACCGTTGACAGATTCTTGCGTCGCTGGACTGCAGGGAACATAAACACTCTGGGTTGCAGATGACTGACATGGCTGGCCACCTCAGCCACTGGTCTGCCCTCTGGATCTGGGTAATGCCAGCTCCTTGGCAACCCCGCAGGCTGCTGTGACCCTGGGCTGGGCGGGGGGAGGGGCAGAGCACCAGGTGACGTGGCAACACTGCAGTACGTGGCCAAACAGTTCTCAGAGACCTGCCGTCCTGCAGTCCTGCGGCAGATCAGGGGCGTAACTGCAGGAATCCTGGGAAAGAGAAGAGAGAGAGAATACCACTGGTGCACGATTCTAGCCAGAAAGGAAATGCTATAAAATTCTGCTTCCTGGCCCGGCTCCCAGGGTGCTAATGCTTGGAACTGTCCGGTCACCCAGACCGTTTCAATTTTTTTTATCACGTGCAGCTCCTGCCTTGGTGTTCGGCTTTCTTTTGCCCCTCAGTTTCACATGGCCCACTGAGGCCCCTACTCATGATTCAGACTGAAATAGCGGCCTGCTTTGCATGCCAGCTCAAGCTACATTTCAGTTCTTGTTTCTTTGAAAAGGTCCTGCCAGGGAAGCAGAATGAAATGTCAGGTTCCGGTCTGGTATTCCCCCTTAACCTTCACGTTGTAGTGTGACTTCTGTGGGATTCCCACTCAGGCCCAGAATTCCTGCATGTTAATAGACTGGTCTAATTTAGCCATGGGTGGATGACGTGATGATGTCACGGCCCTCTGAGATCATACTCTTTTGCCTTCCGCAGGCCAGCTGAAATCCAGATTAATTAACCCATCCCAGTCTCCCATAGGACATGCTTATTATATCCAAAAAGTTATCAAGGGATTCTCAATTTCTTCCTACAAAATAACCAGATTTTCCCAATGATCTGACCCAGAAACTCACCCAGCTGACAATTGGCTCATCCTTATTGATATTTAAACCATACCTGTCCTAAGGCAGTTTGTGTTTAGTTTTTCTTTTCCTGCCTTGGGCATAAATAGATAATGACTTTGCTTCACTTTTGCAGGGCACCCCATGCCAAATCTTTTCCAAATACAAGACCATTTAGATCTTTCTGTGTGTGTTAGTCACTCAGTCATGTCTGACCCTTTGCAACCAGGCTCTTCTGTCCATGGAATTTTCCAGGCAAGAATAGTGGAGTGGGTTGCCATTTCCTTCTCCAAGAGATCTTCCTGACCCAGGGATCACACCTGGGTGTTGTGCACTGCTGGCAGATTCTTTGTCTGAGCTACCCGGGAAGCACATTTAGATCTTTACCACAGTCTTAAGGCACTTAAATTTAAGGTTGTATGTAAGACAATGGGAACTTAAATTTGGAGATTTTTAAGAATGGAAATTCTCAAGACCGTAGTGTTTTGCCCAAGGCTACATTTGTCAACTTTTCAGGCTGTTGAATCTGGTCAGAAAGTGCTAATGGCCCTTTCAGAAATGGATATTTGTACTCTGACCCCACTTTTTCAATCTGTCCACTTTACAAAGAAAAGCCCATTTCTAGATATCTATGTATTTAATATCCTCTTTATTTAGAAAGCCGCTTTCTGTATATTCTGAGCAAATGACCCAGGTGTGTTAAGAGGGTGGTTAGGAACAGGAAAGTTAGGATCCAAAGTAATTGGTCAGAATTGGTCAAGGACCCCACCTGAAAAGTAAATGAACTTGAACAGTTCACAAAAGAGGAAACATGCATGGCTAAAAGACACGTGGGAAAATGTACAACTTCACTAATAACAAAAGAGATGCAAATTTTAAAAACCAGGTACCATTTTTTTATCTATCAAAACTTGCAAAAGTTAAAAAAAGAAAAGAAAAAAAAAAGACTATCCAGTGCTGGCAAGCATGCAATGCAAAGGCTATTCTTATGTCCTGCTGATGGGAAGGCAAATTGATACTGCTTTTAGAGAAATAATCTGGTGATGCATATCAAGTATTTTCCTGTTAAATTATCCTAAAAAAATTATCCAAAATATATACAAAGAGTTATTTACAAATATTCAGTGTTATATACGAGGCTGAAAAAAATAGAAACATCTTAGGTACCAAAAAATGAAACTGGTTTAATACATTTCAGTTTATTCCCACAGTAGAACATTAATGCAATCATTAGAAAAGATGCTTTGCATAGTTTCTAGTAAATTGGAGAAATGCTTTGATTTCTTGTTTTAATTTTTGATTTTTTTTTGGAAAATTTTTCAATTGAAGTATTTTGATTTATAATGTATTAGTTTCAGGTAAAGCAAAATGATTCAGACAGACAGGTAGATAGAGATTCTTTTTCAGTTTCTTTTTCCTTATAGGTTATTACAAAATATTGAGTGTAGTTCCCCATGCTATGCAGTAGGTCTTTGTTGTCTATCTATTATATATATAGTAGTGTGTATCTGTTAATCCCATCCTCCTAAGCATCCCGCTCCCCCTTCCCTTTGATAACCATAAGTTTGTTTTCTATGTCTGTGGGTCTACTCTGTTTTGTAAATAAGTTCATGTGTATCTTTTTTTTTTTTTCCGAATTCCACATTAAGCAATATCATATGATATTTGTATTTCCCTATCTGGTTTACTTCACTTAGTATGATGACCTATAGGTCCATGTTGCTATAAATGACAGTATTTCATTCTTTTATGGCTGAATAATATTTTATTATATATATATATAGGCACACGTACACACACACACACACCACATGTTCTTTATGCATTCTTCTGTTGATGGACATTTAGCTTGTTTCCAAGTCTTGGCTATAATGTATAGTGCTGCTATGACAATAGGAATACATGTATCTTTTTTGAATTACAGTTTTCTCTGGATATATGCCCAAGAGTGGGATCCCTGGATCATATGGTAGCTCTATTTATAGTTTTTTAAGGAACCTCCATACTGTTCTCCATAGGGGCTGCACCAATTCACATTCCCACTAACAGTGTAGGAGGGTTCCTTTTCCTCCACACCCTCTCCACATTTATTACCCCAGCATTAATTATTTGTAGACTTTTCTTTTTGCATAGAGAAAAATGGAATTCTTTTCTTTCTTTTTTTTTTTTTTTAGACTGGGCTGTGCAGCTTGAGGGATCTCAGTTCCTCCGACCAGGGATTGAACTCAGACCATGGCAGTGAAAGCCTGGAATCCTAACCACTAGGCATCCAGGGAACCCCCCATTTGTAGACTTTCTGATGATGGACATTCTGACAGGAGAGAGGTAATACCTCATTGTAGTTTGGTTAGCATTTCTTTAATAATTAGCAAAATGGAGCATCTTTTCATGTTCCTGTTGGCCATCTGCATATCTGCTTTGGAAAACTGCCTATTTAGATCTTCTACCCATTTTCTGATTGCGTTGTTTGAGGTTTTTTTATATTGAGCTGTAAAAACCATATATTTGGAAATTAATCTCTTGTGGGTAGTATCATTTGCAAATATTGTCTCCCATTTTGTAGGTTGTTTTTCATTTTCTTTATGATTTCCTTTGCTGTGCGAAAAGTTTTTAAGTTTAATTAGGTCCTCCCCAGGAGACCCTCCCAGACCAGCCTGGCCTAGGCTTCTATGAGGCCAGTGCTTTGCCCTGGGTTTCTGTGCATGCAAGACTTTATGTGCACCCTCCAAGAGTGGAATCTCTGTTTCCCCTAGGCCTGAGAATGTCCTGCAATCAAGCCCTGCTAGCCTTCAAAGCCAAATGCCCTGGGGACTCTTCCTCCTAATGCCAGACCCCTAGGCTAGGAAGCGTAACGTGGGGCTCATAACTCTAATTTCCATGGGAGAAGTTCTACAATATAATTGTTTTCCAGCTGGGCTTCCCTCGTAGCTCAGTCAGTCAAAGATCTGCCTGCAATACTAGAGACCTGGGTTCAATCCCTGGGTCAGGAAAATCCCCTGGAGAAGGAAATGGCAACCCACTCCAGTATTCTTGTCTGGAGAATCCCACGGACAGAGGAGCCTGGCAGGCTACAGTCCATGGGGTTGCAACAGTTGGACACACTGAACTGACTAAACCACCACGAGTTTATGGGTTGCCCACCTTGGGAATATGGGTTTTATTATGTCACAAGTATGCCCCTCCTACCATCTTGTTGTGACTTCTTTATATCTTTGGATGTAGAACATCTTTTTTGATTGGCTCCAGTCTGGTTGAGAAACTAAGATCTCACATGCCATGGGGCAACTAAGCCCAAGTGCCACAACTACTGAGTCCACCTGCTCTGGAGCCCAGCAAACGATCCCACATAACACAGTGAAGATCCTGCGTGCAGCATCTGAGATCTGACACAGCCAAATTAATTAAGTTAAAAAATGTTTAAAAGACTGGATAATACTGATATAAGGAGAGCCATATAAGGTGAACAGATTTGAGAGTCCAGAAATAGACTCTTCCTATTATGGCCAATCAGTTTTCAACAAGGTGGTAAGACAACTCAGTGGGGGAAAGAATAGTCTTTTCAATGAACAATGCTGGGATAACTGGATATCCACATGCAAAAGAATAAAGTTGGACCCCTTTTTTACACCACACATAAAATTTAACTGGATCATAGATCTAAATGTAAGAACTAAAACTCTAAAATCTTAAGAGAAAACATAGAAGTAAATCTTCATGACTTTAGGTTAGACAAAATCTTCTTAAATATGACACCAAAAGCACAGACAATAAAAGAAAAATAGATATATTGGATTTTATCAAAATTAAATATTTTGCGGATCAGAGAACATGACCAAGAATGTGAAAAGACAACTTACAGAATGTGAGAAAATATTTACAAATTATTTATTTGATAAGGGACTTCTACCCAGAATATATAAAGAACTCTTATAAAATGTTAGTTGCTCAGTCATGTCTGACTCTTTGCGATGCCATGGAATGTAGCCCACCAGGCACCACTGTCCATGGGATTTCCCAGAAAGACCACTGGAGTGGGTTGCCATCTCCTTCTCCAGGGTCTCTTCCTGACCCAGGGATTGAACCTAGGTCTCCCACATTGCAGGAAGATTCTTTACCATCTGAGCCACCAGGGAAGCCAGGAACTCTTATAACTCAACAATAAAAAGATAAATAATCCAGTTGAAAAATGAGCAAAGACTTGAATAGACATTTCTCTAGAGAAGAATTACAAATGTCATTCTTTCTAATTTGCTTATTCACTTTCTATCACTGCCATTTATTATCTTGTAGCTGTGGAAGTCAGAAGTCCACCACAGGTAGAAATGGAGAGTGGCTGGTACTGCGTACAGGGTTTCTGTTAAAAGTGATGAAAGTATTCTAATATTCATTCTGGTCATGGTCACACAACTTTGTGGTTATACTAAAAACCATCCATCTGTGTACACACGTTAAATGGACGGATCATATGTACATAGATTGTATCTTAAAAAATTCTATCTCAATAAAGCTGTTAAAAATTAATGTGAATAAGGTAAGTAGGATCCCATAATCAGTTTTATTAAAAAAAGCCCACTCAAACTGACTTAATAAAGGAAATTTATTGACTCACGTAACTGAAAAGTATAGAGGAAGTAAAGATTTTAAGTGCAGGTTAGTCATAATCTCTTTTTACCAGGAGCGGGAACTCCAATGTATGTTTGCTGCTGCGTAAGTGGGGGAGGTGGGCTGGATATTGTGAAGAAAACATCCACTATGATCCTAAGGGAAGAAAATAGAAGAAGGGCAAGTTCAAATATGCATATGAGGGAACGTGTGCACCAGTTACGGGTGCTGTCCTAGAGACACTGAAGCCGGGGAGGAAGACCACCCCTAGCATGAGGCCTGAGAAAACCAGCTAAGGACAGTCATAAAGCCACTTTAAAAGTGCTTAGGACTGATTACTAATAGGTATGGGATTTCTTTAAGGGGAGAGGAAAACATTCTAAAATTAGATCACTGTGAATATACTAAGAAATACTGAGTTATATACTTTAAATAGAAAAACCCTTTGAACTGTATATGAATCATATTTCAATAAAGCTGTTTTTTAGAAATATTTAGAACAAGAGAATCACTAACTAGTGCTCAGGCATAAGGTTCCAGATTTGCAAGTGGCAGACAGAAAAACATGCATCCCCTATTTAAAGCACCACTAAAGACAATGGAGTTAAATGTGAATTGAAGTCCAAGATACAGGAAAGATAATAAGTGAACCTCTTTGTGTTTTAAAGACTCCAAACCCCAATAAATTACTCCTAGGGCCCTGAAAGAAATTTAGGACTAGTCACTATTTAGCTCACGCTTGTGTGCATGTGCTAAGCCGCTTCAGTCACGTCCAACTCTTTGCGACCCCATGGACTGTAACTCACCAGGCTCCTCTGTCCATAGGATTCTCCAGGCAAGAACACTGCAGTGGGTTGCCATCACTTTCTCCAGGGATCTTCCCAACCAAGGGATCAAACCCGAGTCTCTTATGTCTCTTGCTTGACAGGTAGGCTCTTTACCACTAGTGCCACCTGGAAAGCCCATTTACCCCATAATCTAAGAGAAATTCTGGAGAATTGGGGAGGGGAGAGAAGTTGTTTTTTTTTTTAAATATGGTTTTTATTTATGTTATCATGGGGCTCTTTCAGGGGGTTGTTTCTGTTTTGTTTCACTTTTTGGCCACACAATATGTGTGGGATTTTAGTTCTCTGACCAGGGATGGAAACTGCACCCACTGCATTGGAAGCAAGGAGTGTGAACCACTGGACCACTGGGGCAGTCCCATGGAATGAGAAGTTTTGAAGACAGGCACAGATCTGATTTTTCAGAAGTGGTTTGGGTAGGATGAAAGGAAAGAGAATTCTCCTAGAACATTTAATAAAATCAAACCTATTTCCAAATTCTTTAAGGTAGGGACTTCTTCTGTTGGTTCACATCTGTATCCTCGGCTCCTAGAACATAACTAATCCATTATAGGCACTCAAATGTTGCAAGAGAATGGGGCACAAGAGGATGGTGGTCATGTCCCAGGTCTTGGGTGAGTTCCTGGGGCAGGCCGCCAAGTAAGGGCCCTCGGCTTCACACAGGAAAGAATTTAAGAGCAAGCCATACCAACATGAAAACAAGTTTATTAAGGGATATACACACTCCACAGACAGAGTGTCAGCAGACTCAGAAGGCACGAGGCCTCCGGGTGCCAGAGTGGTTAGTTTTTCTGGGCTGGGTAATTTCATAGGCTAAAAAGTGGAAAGATTATTTTAACTATTTGGGGGAATGATTGGGAATTTCCAGGAACCGGGCCACTGCCCACTTTTTGGCTTTTTATGTTCAGCCTTGGAACTGTCACGGCACCTATGGGTGTGCATTTTAGCATATGGTAATATATTACAATGAATGTATAATGAGGCTCAAGGCAACTGGAAGTCGAGTCTTCTGCCATCTTGGGCCTCACTGGTTCTAACCAACATATTGTATCCTCCACGGCTATGTCATCCTTTTAAAAGTCGCACCCTGTCCCTTTCTCTCCTATGTCACAAATATTTGTTCAAAGTTGTGTGTTGACTCCCTCAGGATTGGCTGTAGAGGGAGACTCAGTGCAGAGTGAAATCACATGAAAGTTAGGCTACATACACAGTAAATCTTGGACAAAACAAACAAACAAAACAAAACTTGGTGAGTGTTTTGTAGCTATTGTTACAAATTAATTTTGAATTTGTTCAAATGCTGTTTTCTGCCTCCATTGAGATAACCATATGGCTTTTCTCCTTTGTTCTATTAACACGATAAGTTACGTTAATTGATTTCAAACCAATCTTGATTACTTGGGAATGCTGTGTTATCCTCTTGATGAATTCCATTTACTAATATTCTGTTAACAAAGAAGCTCTCTCTGGGCCTAAGGGAAGATTTTTTGTTTTCACTCCAAATTCAATTATTTGATTGATATAGGACAATTCAAGTACTTGATTTCTTCCTGAGTCAGTTGTTATAATTTGTCTCCATCTCATCTAAGTTGCCAACTTTTTATTGGAATAAGGTTTTTCGTATTTCCATTGCTGTCTTTTAAAAATCTGTAAGATCTATAGTAAAATCATCTTTTTGACTTGCACCCCAAACTAAATCTTGGGACAAGAGTCAGACTTCAAATTGTAGGCAAAGAAGGTCCACACATTACCGCTGGTTGCTATGTCTCTTAGATCTCCTATGCTTATTTTCTTTTCTCAGTCAACCTTGAAGGATCCATTTTAGGCTTAATTAAAGCTGTTGGGAAGAAAGGCAGACTCCAGAAACAACAAAAAGCAAGCTCATTGTTGATCTTGGGTGAGATTCTAGAACATGTTTGTGAGCAATACAAAAAAACTTGGTCATCACTGAGAGCTGTTGTATATTCATTAAGAACAATTTTACTTTATTTTCTAAATGTTATATACCTACCTCCCTTGCACAGTTGGGATTGTTTAAACTCATATTTTCTGTTGGCCTGTTTTGTACCAAGCATTATGCTAGGTGCAGGCAAAACAGGGGTGAGAAAAACAGACATACCGTCTCTTCTTACTGTGTACTGAGGGAGATGGCCATTTAAACAATAAGTAATGAACAGACATATTCAACACAAAGTGTATTGAGTGCTATGAAGAAATTGTGTAAGATTATCACAGGGTGACCTCATTTAGACTTGGTGGTGCAAGGTAGGGGAGGTTGCTCCAAGTAAAGCCTCCAAGAGATTTTATTTATTCATTTATTTATTGTTTTCTTTTGGTTGTGCTGTGTCTTCGTTGCTGTGTGGGCTTTTCTCTAGTTGGGGCAAGCAGGGGCCACTCTCTAGTTGTGGTGCCTGGGCTTCTCACTACGGTGGCTTCCCTTGTTGCAGAGCACGGGCTCTAGGGCGTGTGGGCCTCAGTAGTTGCAGCTCCAGGCTCTAGAGCACAGGCTCAGCCATTGTGGTGCAAGGGCTCAGTTGCTCCGTGGCATGAGCCATGGATCACGTCTCCTGCATTGACAGGCAGATTCTTTACCACTGAGCCACCAGGGAAGCCCAGGAGCTCATATTTAAAGATAAGTAGGAGTTAACCAGGGAAATAGGGCCAGGAAGAGTGTTCTAAGCTGAGTGAACAGAATGGACAAAGATCTTGAGTCAGGAAAATATTTGGGAAGTTTGAGGAACTGGAAGAAGGCTACCGTTTCTGGAAGGTAGTGGGAGAATAAGATGAGTTGGGGCCAGAGAGCTGAAAGGGTCAAATTTATGCAAGTTTTAAAAGCTTTTGGTTTTTGTCCTAAAGGCGCGAGAAAGCCCTTGAAGTTTAGGCAGGAATGTCGCATGATCCAGTTTTGTTTTACTTTTTATTACAGAAAACTTTAAACACATATGACAACATATAGCAGCATTAGGAACCCCTTCATGATATGAACAGCTTCAAAAATTATCAACTTACAACCTTCTGGATCTGGGAATAAGAAATAAAAATCCCCAGGAATTCTTGAGGTTATATACTGTTCTGTATTTTTCATAACACTTTATTTACATGTTTTAAATAACAGTGAGTGATCTTAATAATAATCAGTTCTCTGTAATAAGGTTATACTAAACATTTCAGAGGCTTGCTACAAAAAAGCAATGTAATAATAAATGCACATTTATTATTATTATGAACCAACATATTGTGACAAGATTATGTATGTCAATAACATGTTAACATGATCTCTATCTGATACAGACATTTGATAATAGAAGACACTGAATGACACTCTAAAAGGTTAACACAAAATAAATGCCCCCAAAAAATCATCTTAAAAATTGAGAGATAATGCTACCAATATTTAGTATTTAAAAGTCAGCATTCTTGGGACTTCCCTGATGGTCCAAGGGCTGAGCTTGCAATGGAAGGGCCTGGATTTGATCCCACATGCCACAACTAAAAAAAGAAAAGATCCCGAATGTTACAATGAAGATCAAAGATCCTGAGTGCCGCAACTAAGACCCAGCTCAGCGAAATAAATAAACGTTAAAAAAATTTTTTTTTTATTGAATGAAAGTCAGCATTCTTGCTGGAGAGAATGTGAATACCTGCCGTTAGCAGCAGAAAGAACCCCAAACACACACTTTTGAGATGGCAGTGAAGGTAAATTGATGTGAATGGGATCATGCTGTGCTTTGGTTTAGGTCAACACCACAAGACTGTACAACACATTTTAACAGCCTCAGTGCATTCCAGCATTGTTTTGTTGACACTGTAACAGTCTAAGTGGAACACAAGGTGGACATTAGAAATTTACAGGGAGATAAGATTGGATAGTTAGGGAGCATGAGGACGCTTAAAGAGGGGGGCAAACTACAGGACAAAATCAGCTTGTTTTTGCACAAGAGGAACAAGTAGGGAAAGCGAAAGCAGTGGAGGGGCCCAACTGATGAGATCAGAAAGGCCCACGAAACAAACTTCTGGTAGGATTTCATCAACACTTGTTTGAGTAACTTTCTGCTGTCACTGGGAAACCTGGGGGACTTTCTCCTCCAAGATGAGCCAGGCCCATACACTGGCCACTTTCACTTGTCCCCTGGTGGCTGTGCTCAGTCCACGAAGGACTGCGTTAATTTACTGGGAAGGTGTCAGGGGATGCAGATTAGGGGCTTACATGGTCACACATTTGTCACTTGGCTCAGTTCAGTCTCACGCTCTGATTGTTATCATCTTGCTCTCTCTTTTATTCCTTGAAAAGGCCAAGTCTTTCTGTAAGCTGAGACTGGTAAAGTCCCTTCCTAGCCAGTTTACCCTGTCTCTGAACCCATAGTTCAACGTTGAGCTATTCTTACTCCTTTGATTACTGGAGTTACCAAATCCCTTTGTAGGGCTGGTGCTGCTGCTGCTAAGTCGCTTCAATCGTGTCCAACTCTGTGCGACCCCATAGATGGCAGCCAACCAGGCTCCCCCGTCCCTGGGATTCTCCATCCCCAAACTTTTTGGCACTAGGGACCAGTTTCATGGAAGACAATTTTTCCAGGAACCAGGGAGAAGGGGATGGTTTCGGGATGATTCAAGGGCATAACATTTGTTGTACATTTTATTTCTATTATTATTACCTCAGCTCCACCTCAGATCATCAGGCACTAGATCCTGGAGTTTGGGGACCCCTGGTCAACGGTACTGGTTTCATGCAGAAACTGCTCCTCTGTCTACATGCTTATTTAAATGTGGTTGTTATATAAGTAAGTGCATATGAATACAATGAAATACAAGGTAGCCTGTGTAGAGAATGATGTAGATCTATCCATACAAGGATGTGGATCATCAAGTTAAAGAAAAAAGTAAGTTACCAAACAACATTTTGTGGGGGGGTGTGTGTGGGGGTGTTTATAATTGCATAGAAATGGTTCTGGAAGGATACATTTTAAACTCTTGACTCCTGGGTTGGAGTATATGTATAAAACAGGAATGAAACAATAATTTAATTTTCCCTTTACTACTCTATTATTTTTATTTGCATATATTACTTTTTAAATTTGAAACAAAAAATCTTAAACTCAAAACCTTGCTTTCCTTAGATTCACTTGAACCCTAATTTGATGGTATCTCTGAAGCAATTCCTCAATTAGACTTTCTTCTGTTCTTGAGCGAATAAAGATTAAGGGAGTACCTACTCTGTGTCAGAAACAGGAAGAAATATTAGAAGAGTTAAAGACCAGAGACAGCTGTGTCCTTTCCTTTTTAAAATATGTATTTATTTGCATGCACCAGGTCTCAGTTGTGGCATGACGGATCTTTAGCTGCAGTATGTAGGATCTAGTTCCCTGACCAGGGATGGAACCCAGGCCCCCTGCATTGGGAGTGGGGAGTCTTAGCCACTGGGCCACCAAGGAAGTCCCACCTGTGTCTTACAAAGACTTCAAAGTTTAGAGGGGGAGAGAGATGAGAAAACAAGAAATTGAAGTACAATGTGATAAATGCTTGGATGCTACATCTGGGGTACTTGCAGAGTAAAAGAAACAACATAACCACCTTGGAGGAGAAGAGGGGAGATGGGCAGGAAAGGTTTCCAGAGGAAGTAATGACCACAGCAGTCTTTTCTTTTCCTTAATATTTTAATTATGAAAAATTTCAAACACAAAGAAAAGTTGAAACATCTGCAGATCCACCACCTAGATTCAGCAATGATTAACAATCTACCATAGTCACTTAATAAGTAATACAAATAAATAAATGCTAAACCATTGGAAACTTTACCCCTAAATATTTAAACAGCTAGCTCCTAATAATAACATTCTCTTACATAACCACAGTGCCATGATCAAGCATAAAAATTAACATAATCTCTTTTATGGGAGTTCCCTGGTGGTCTAGCGGTTAGAATTCTGGACTTTCACTGACACAACTCCAGGTTCAATTCCTGGTCGGGAAACTAAAAACCCCACAAGTCGCACATCAGGGCCAGAAAAACACCCACTAGTCCCTATTAATCATCTATATAGAAACCATTCCAATATCCCCAAAATGTCTTTTTTATTCTAGTTTTGGCTGCTCTGGGTCTTTGCTGCTACACTTGGATGTTCTCTCGTTGCAGCGAGCAGGGGCTATTCTCTAGTTGCAGTGCCTGGGCTTCTCGTTTCGGCAGCTTCTCCTGTTGCAGGGCATGGGCTCTAGCGTGTGCAAGCTTCAGTAATTGTAGCGAGCAGACTTAGTTCCCCCAAGGCGTGTGGAATCTTCCTGGATTTGGACCAGGGATCCAATCCATGTCCCCTGCGTTGGCAAACGGATTCTTAACCACTGGACCACGAGGGGAGTCCCCGAAAATGTCTGTTACGGGTTGTTTTTCTCCAGTCCAGGGTCCAGTCCAGGCTCACACGTTGCAAGTACGGCAATGATTTGTACTGTGAGAACTTGGTTCAGCTGGAGCTATGTTTGCCAGAATCCTGTTCCCTGGATGGTTTCAGGTTAGAATTAGTCAAATGAGGGATGGGCACGAGATTCGGAGGGCAGAAATGAAGCAGCAAGTATGATTCTCTGAAGGTCATTGTGATTAGACATGGTGACTGTTAGAAACAAGTGTTAAAAATGAGCTCAAGCCTGTTCTTGCTTTGTTCTCCTTTGTTGTTGTTCTTCAGTTGCTACATCATGTCTGATGCTTTGCAACCCCGTGGACGGCACGTCAGGCTTACCTGTCATTCACAATCTCCTGGAGTTCGCTCAAACTCATGTCCATTGAGTCAGTGATGCCATCCAACCATCTCATCCTCTGTCGTTCCCTTCTGCACTTCTTAGAGTCCTGCAATGCAGTCCAATTGTTGACCCTCCTGACCAACAGTGGCCCTGGGCCCACCTCCAGACACTTGCTGGTAGACCCGCAGAGGTGGCAGTTTTCATGAGCTTTCCCATCAGTGTCCCATGTCTGCTAGATGTGCTGGGTTTCCCACATTTGTGACTCCTTTCCTGATCCTCTGACTTCTCTGTTGGCCCTTCACTTCTCCAGCTCTTTCCAAAACTGTGTAAGCTCTAATTCCCATAGAAAACTACACTTTTATTAACGGTCTTGCACTGTGATTGGCTGAGGTACCTTTTGTTTATTTAATATTTAATATTTGGCCATGCCGGGTCTTAGTCCAAGCACATGGAATCTATGATCTTTGTTGCAGCACGCAGGTTCTGACTTGTGGCACTCAGGTAGTTGCAGCATGTGAGATTTAGTTTCCAACCAGGAATCAAACCCAGGACCCCCTGTACTGGGAGCACAGAATCTTAGCCACTGACTCAACAGGGAAGTCCCTCCCATAGTAAACTTCTTATTTCATAATTCACAGTGGTTAAGCTTTCCTGACTGATACACTTACTGGTTCTGACTGTGGTCTCAGGGAAATAGATTCTTAAGGATGGGAATCTGGAATTGGTTTTCTAATCTAATGAAATTTAAACACATTAATGATTATTGCCAGTGGGAAAGGGGCCATCAGTGTTCCAAGGCATTCAGTGGCAAAGCAGTCACTTAATTCCCACTTGTAGATAAAGCTCACTGTGATAAATGCCTATGGAAGGCAAACCTTAGGGTAACCAAATATTTGCAGTCCTAGAACATTTTAGTACAAACGGTGAGCTTTGTTGGTTGCTTCTAAGTGTGCTGGAGAGTTCAGAGAAAGAAAATAATGAACCTAGGCCTTTAAATTCCCAGCCCAAAATCTGGGAAAGGGACCAAAAACTTTCTCTAACTGCCATGGAGGAAACTTTTATCTCTTGTAGCCTCAGGGTCAAGATTTCTGATAACAAAACCCTCAGTTTTCACTTGGCAGGGAACTGAATTTCCCTACAAATTGAATTCATAACCAAGCAGGGTCTCATGTAAAATAAGACATTGACTGGGAAGGAATGAGATCCTGAATCTTAGGATGGGGACACGTGGACAGATTCTGATGAAACTAAGAAGTCCTTAACCTCTAAGTTCTGCTGACCCTCCCTGGGCAGTAAAAATAAAGTTACTCTTCTTTTACCTGAAGAACCTGTAATGATCTCCCCAGAAGTCATTGCCTCGCAGGCAACTCATCCTCCTAGAAACCTAGCCCCACCACCTCTATTAGATCTGTGACCTGATTCAAGTGCAAGCAGGCCCCAGCATGACCCATTAGGAAGCGCCAAACACACCAAAAGAATATTGAAAGTCTGTCAGTTTATATATTGTTTCGCTTTTTGTTTTGACAGAATTTCACCCTTACTGAAAATTGCAAGAATGGTACAAACGATACTCTTTACCTTTCATCCAGACCCCCACTGATGCCAATGTATATGGACAGAAAGCCAGAGAAAATGTGTGAGGATGGATCCTAAAGGTGTTGGGTCAGGATGGAAGGAATATTTATTGTGGCTTGGGCTGAATGTGTTTACATGAGTACACTAAACAGAGGTTCTGGATTTAATGTATTTGCTCATGTTGGCTGGGAATAGCTCTAATAGTTTGATTAAATCCAGAAAGGGCTTTCATTGAAGGAAGCTGAGATGTCAGAAATTCCAATATTGAGGAGGAAAGTATTCTGAACACTAGAGTAGGTTGATAACATAAAACCAATGTACAGTCTTCCTGGGTAGGATCCAGAAGATATTCCCTTCACCAGAGTTTTGAGACAGACATTGGTTAGAACACCAGCATCCTTGAAGAGTGCTGCTGCTGCTGCTAAGTCACTTTAGTCGTGTCCGACTCTGTGCGACCCCATAGATGGCAGCCCACCGGGCTACCCCCTCCCTGGGATTCTCCAGGCAAGAATACTGGAGTGGGATGCCATTTCCTTCTCCAATGCATGAAAGTGAAAAGTGAAAGTGAAGTCGCTCAGTTGTGTCCGACTCTTAGTGACCCCGTGGACTACAGCCTACCAGGCTCCTCCATCCATGGGATTCTCCAGGCAAGACTACTGGAGTGGGGTGCCATTGCCTTCTCCCTGAAGAGGGCTACAGTGGCTTTTCTCTAAAGGCAGGCGTGGTGGTGGGGAACAGTCATCAAGACGGGCTTCCTGAATTAACTCAATGGGAATGACAGGCTATCAGGTATCAGAAGCAAAGTGGAGGCATTTAGTAACCTAGACAAGTTAGTGTAGTTACTTTAATGGGCAGGAGAGCCCAAACAGGCATCAAAGTGGTTTGGCCTACAGAGCTTTGGCAGCGGCTAACTGATCCGAGTGTCCCAGGGGCAGAAGTTTTACTTGGTTACTGTGAGTGAAATACTCTAGTTGTGGTCAGAAATCTGACTTCTAACGATAGAGCAAGAGCCCTTCAACCAGTTCTTAGATTGGAGCCTGTTCCAACTTTTTGGAATGAAGAGAAGCCTGAGACCACTTGAGGAAGGACCCCGCTCTATTGCCAAAAAGTCACACTGTAAATCTTCTACCAACCCTTTCTCCTGAAGGAACCTGCAACCATTTATCATGGCAACTGCATTAGGAAGGGGAGATAACCAGATTTTTAGGGGATTACTGAACATTGGCTCTGAACTGATACTAATCCCTGGAGACTCAAAATGCCACTGTGATTCACCGTCAAAGTAGGGGCTTAGGAAAGTCAGATGATCTTGAGTTTTGGCTTAGCTTCATGTCACAACAAGCCCAGTGGTTCCCAGAAACCATCCCATTATTTTTCCTCAGTTCCAGAATACATAGATGGATATATATTGCAGCTTAGATATACTCAGCAGGTATCTGAGAAGATAAAATCAGCAACTGGTAGACATTCCCCTGACCCAGGAAGTAAAAGCTATCATGACAGAAAAAGTCAAGTGGGCTTCCCTGGTAGTCCAGTGGCTAAGACTCCCTGCTTGCAATTCAAGGGGCCCAGGTTCCATCCCTGGTCAGGGAACTAGATCTTACATGCTGCACCTAAAGATCCCATGTGCCACGACTGAGACCTAGCTCAGCCAAATAAATACATATTTTTTAGAAAGAAAAGAAAAGGCTTAGTGGAGTCACTGGAACTGTGTCCACTTCCTAAAACAGGATACCAAAACCAGTATTGCATTCTTGGATGGACTGAAGAGGTCAGTGTCACCAACACGGTCTTGACAGACACAGAGGTAGTTATTCCTACCATATGCAGCATTCAGATCACCTCTTTGTCTCTCTGAAGACTGATGGAACTTGGAGAATGACAGTGGATTATCCAAACTTGATGACTCAATCACAACTGCTATTCTAGGTATGATTTCTTCACTAAAGCAAATCAACATATCCCATGGTACTTAGTTTTCTATTGATTTGACTAGTGCTTTTTACTCTATACCTTTTAGAAGAGACCATCCAACGCAATTTTCTTTTAGCTGGCAGGTCCAGCAGTATACCATCATCGCTCTATCCTAGGGCTCGACCTACTCCTCGGCCTTTGTCATTTTCTAGCCTGCAAAGCCCGGAGAAGGCAGTAGCACCCCACTCCAGTACTCTTGCCTAGAAAATCCCATGGACAGAGGAGCCTGGTAGGCTGAAGTCCATGGGGTCGCGAAGAGTCAGACACGACTAAGCGACTTCACTTTCACTTTTCACTTTCATGCATTGGAGAAGGAAATGGCAACCTACTCCAGTGCTCTTGCCTGGAGAATCCCAGGGACGTGGGAGCCTGGTGGGCTGCCGTCTCTGGGGTCGTACAGAGTCGGACACAACTGAAGCGACTTAGCAGCAGCAGCAGCAGCAGTCTGCAAAGACCTCTGACCTCTTTTGCATTCCACATGAATGCAAGTTGGTGCTGCTTGTTGGCAGGATGACTCAGTTCTTCATCACATGTGACTCTCCACAGGGATGCTTAAGCGTCCTCAAAACACTGGGGTTGGTTTTCCCTAGAGCAATCTTAGATATCCCTAGAGCAATCTAAGAAAGAGCAAGGTAGAAGCTGTAATGTTTGTTATGACACACCTTATTGCTTCAGTTTACTGGCCAATATTCTGTTGGTCACACGGGTCAGCACTATTGAATGTGGGTGGAGACTCCCAAGCCCACAAATACCAGAAGAAAGGATTATTGCAGGCCACCTGAGTGGCTGGCTCCCATAGTCACGAAAATTATAAAGTTCTTTCTGTCTGTCCAACTTTTAGAAATTTGGACTTGTTTCAGAATATGAATTTATTTTTAATGGTATATACATGCAAATACTATTACTATTAATATTACCAATTGAATGCATCAAGTCTTAGCCCAGAAGACAAGGACGCCACCTTCAATCCTGAATCTGATACCAGTTCAAGACATGTCCTTGAACATTTCTTTCTCATTAACATCTTTGACCTTAACTTCCTTATTGGTAAAATGAAGAATAAATACCTGTCCCTTGCTCCTTCCCCCTGAAGTGCTTTAGTTTTTGAAAAATTGACCCTAAAGGTCAATCCCATAAAGCTCCTCATTTTACAAATGTGGAAACAGTTCTCTAGAGAAATGAGGGGATTTACCCAGGATCATGCGCTTCCCTGGTGGCTCAGATGGTAAAGAATCGGAGTTTGATCCTTGGGTTGGGAAGATCCAAGATCCCTTGGGGGAGGGCAACCCACTCCAGTATTCTTTACTGGAGACTCCCCATGGGCAGAGAAGCCTGGTCGGCTACAGTCCATGGGGTTGCAAAGAGCTGGACACGACTGAGTGACTAAGCACAGCACTCAGAATCACATAGCTGGCTAGTGACACAGCCAGAGTTAGAGCTCCAATCTCTCTAATCGTCAGTGTCTGCCTGACTATACTGCCTCTGCCTTAGAAGAAAAGTGCTAAGGAAATTCTACAAATCTTCACATTATTTATGAAGAGTAGAGGCTTGCTATCAGCCTGTAGGGTTATCGCTAACATTGTGAATCTTGAGCTTTGTAGTCTTAGGATCTTCCTTGACACTTAAAATTTTTGAGGACTCTCAGAACTTTCATTTATGTGGATTATATCTCTTAATAGAAAATTATTGTATTGGAAATTAAAATTCATAAAATACATTAAATGTTTTATTGCTTTAAAAATAATAAATCTATTGTATGTTACATAACCTTTAAACAATTTTTTTAGACTTTTTTTGGCTGTGCTGGGTCTTCGTTGCTATACATAGACTTTCTCTAGTTGTGGTGTGTGGGCTTCTCATTTGTGGTGGCTTCTCTCATTGCAGAGGACAGGCTCTACAAGACTTGATTTTTTTTATTGAAGTATAGTTGATTTACAATGTTGTGTTAGTTTCAGATGTACAGCAAAGTGACTCAGTTTTATATATATATATATATTCACACATAAAAACACACACATATATATATACACATCAGTTCAGTTCAGTCGCTCAGTCGTGTCCGACTCTTTGCGACCCCATGAACCGCAGTACGTATTATTTTATATACATATTTATATACATATATACATACTATTTTTCAGATTCTTTTCCATTACAGGTTATTACAAAATATTGACTATAGTTCCCTGTGCTATGCAGTAGGTCCTTGTTTCTCTATTTTATATTATATAAACTTTTCATTTAAAATGGTTATATCTTCCAAAAAGAAAAAAAAATAGTGAAAAAAGAGTGGTTTTGTTCTACAGTTTTGCAAATCTTTTTAACATCTGGATCGTGGAAGACAGCTGGATTCTCATAACTACTTCTGCATAGTCTAGAGCAATATCATATGTCATGTAACCTCTGGAAAATTCAAGGTTTGTTCATGATAGAATGAGAGGGATAAAGACATTTAAGCATTATTATGAAAATAGTTTTGATCTCATAAATCCTCTGAAAGGGTCCCAGGGAACTCCAGGATTTGTGGACCACACTATGAGAACCCCCAATGTCATCCTATGCCACAAGGCTCTGTTTTGCCCTATTTTTCATTTTCATTAATTATTAATGCTGTTTTGTAATTAATTTTCACTGACTACAAAGTAATTGATGCTCATCAGTTTTGCAGGTGATACAAAGCTGCAAAGCAATTATTATAAAAGGTGACAGAGTAAAATATTTACAGTAGTTCAGCAGACCAGAATCGAATAAAATTAAAAAGTGAAATGTCCTGCATTTACATTTTACTTTATTTTTGATCAGTTGCACATGTACTAGAAGCTTAAGCTGGGAAAAACTGGCCTCACAGCAGTTTGTATGAAAAAAATCTGGTGGTTTAGGTCAACCACAAGCTAAATATGAACCAACAGCTTACAGCAAAATGTTAAGAAGTATCGATAAAAGTGCAATCATTGAGCTGCAACAAATAGGCTGGGTTCTTTTCTTGGAGGAGGGGTGGGAGAGGATGGAGTTATTACAATTTCTTTGCTCAACCTCCGGCCTGGATTCCCCCAAAATGCAAATTGAGTGGATAGGAGGCAGGCGGCATTTGTGCTCTGCTAACAATGTGGTTTGAAAAGCAAAAAGTAAAAAATGCTAAATCTACAAACAAAAGTTCTCTTGAGTCCTACAGGCCTCCCTACCCAAAAGGATAAGGACATCCATCCCTCTGTTTTGGACCCTCAGGTCTCCAATACAGTGCCCAGCCCCAATCTGCACCAAGGGGGCAGCTCTGTCCAGGAGGTGGCTTCAGGCTGCTCGTGGGAGGTGCTTTCAGGTTTCCTTCCACTTGCTGAAATGGATCACCCCAGCAGTCACTCTGGCCAGTTGCCCCTGTCCAGTGGGCTCTCTGCTTCTGGGAGACACTAGGTCTGTCAGCATCACCTTGAAACTGTCCTCAACATCACCCTTCTGAACTTGGCTTGATCACCTGGGTGGGGCTCAGCTCTTCCTGGCCTGTCCCAGAGTGGGAAAGGGCCTTGGTTCCTTCCTGCCTGTTGCATCTTTATGCCCTTATTGTAAAGTGGTTCCGCCCTCTCTGTCTTGGGTCAAGAAACAAATTTAGAAGTCAGAAGGATGACTCCAGTTGGCATTCACCTCATAGAAAATGATGGCTTCTCTTGCTCTGCTTGTCTGAGTCAGTCTTGAGGATACCCTTCTAGTCTGGGCATTCCACAGTAAAGGATTATTAACAATTCCAGAGGTTGATAGAGGTGGTTCTGTCTCTGGTGTCAGATGAAGGTTCAAATCCCAGCTTTGTACTTGCTAATTGCATGACCTCTGCACTAGTTACTCAAACTCGATGAACCTCAGCTTCCCTATTTATAGAATGAAGATGATAATATTGGGTATCATGAAAACTGAATGAGATAATCCATGTAAAGTGCTTATCATAATATCTGACACATGATTGTTCATTTAATATTATTGTATACATTACACTTTATACAAAAAAAAATTCTGTTTTTGGAAATAGAAACTGAAGAGATGCCTTTCTGCCTACAACAAAGGCCATCAATATCTGACCAGAAGTGGTGCTCCTGGGCCATTGGACCATTTGGCCAGTGGGCCAGAGGCATCTCCTTTTCAGAGGGGTAGTTCTGCTCTATATTTGCATAACTAAAAGTCCCCTAAGTGGTTTCCCTAGAGTGAAAATGGATTAACGAAAGCTTTGAAATGACAGTTTTTCATTTCCTCCCCTCCTATCAAGGCATCAGAGATTTGAGAGTCAAGTTTCAATGGAGCTCCAACACTGGGTCTGTGTGTGTCCCCACTCACTAACCACAGAAGGAGAGCTCAGCCCCAAGAAGGCGCTGTCCATGCATTCAGCCATGCCTGTGCCTGACCCAGCCAGGCCCAGGGCAGAAGTGCAAATGGATGTCCATAGACCATATATCTAACATTTAAAAGTTATAAGTCAATACAGGGAACTGAATTAAGTTATCAGTCAATACAGGGAAATGAACTGTATTCAATATTGTGTATTAACCTATAATGGAAAAGAATCTGAAAAAGAATAATACATATTCTTTTTTTAACATATATTCTTATATATATAGTTATATATGTATGGTTATTTATATATATATATAGTTTTATATATGGGGCTTCCCTAGTGGCTCAGACAGCAAAGAATCTGCCTGCAATGTGGGAGACCTGGGTTTGACCCTTGGGTTGGGAAGATCCCCTGGAGAAGGGAATGGCTACACACTCCAGTATACTTTCCTGGAGAATCTCATGGACAGAGGAGCCTGGCAGGCTACAGTCCATGGGGTAGCAAAGAGTCAGACACAACTGAGTGACTAACACTTTTCACTTTTCAGTTTTTATATATATATATATATATATATACACACACAAACACACACACACTTTTATTTATTTTTCTTTTCAAATTATTCCTATAATTTTATTTTTTATTTTTATTTTTAATTGAAGTATAGTTAATTTACAATGTTTATTAGTTTCAAGTGTACAGAAAAGTGATTCAGTTATATATATATATAAATATATTCAGTTTTATATATATACATATATATTCAGTTTTATATATATTCATATATATATTCAGTTTTATATATATAACTGAATCACTTTTCTGTATACTTGAAACTAATAAAACATTGTAAATTAACTATACTTCAATTAAAAAATAAAATTATCATTTGAAAAGAAAATTAAGTAAATAAGTAGACGTCATAAGTCAAGCTAAGAGACTTATTAGATAAAATATAGTCTATCCTCTGAGCCTAGAGATTATCACACTAAGTGAAGAAAGTCAGAAAGAGGAAGACAAATACCATATGGTATCACTTACATGTAGAATCTAAAATATGACAAAAATGAACTTATCTATGAAACAGAAACAGACTCACAGACAAAGAGAACAAACATGATTGCCAAGGGATGGGGGGTGGGGAGTGATGGTTTGGAAGTTTGAGGTTAGCAGATGCAAACTATTGTGTATGGAATGAATAAACAACAAGGTCCTAGTGTATAGCACAGGGAACTATATTCAATATCCCGTGATAAACCATAATGGAAAAGAACGTGAAAAAGAATATGCATAAGCTAAGCTAAGCTAAGTCACTTCAGTCATGTCCAACTCTGTGTGACCCCATAGACGGCAGCCCACCAGGCTCCCCCGTCCCTGGGATTCTCCAGGCAAGAGTACTGGAGTGGGGTGCCATTGCCTTCTCCAATGCCTGAAAGTGAAAAGTGAAAGTGAAGTCGCTCAGTCACGTCCGACTCTTAGCGACCCCATGGACTGCAGCCCACCAGGCTCCTCTGTCCATAGGATTTTCCAGGCAAGAGTACTGGAGTGGGGTGCCATTGCCTTCTCCAATGCATGAAAGTGAAAAGTGAAAGTGAAGTCGCTCAGTCGTGTCCTACTCTTAGCGACCCCACGGACTGCAGCCCACCAGGCTCCTCCGTCCATAGGATTTTCCAGGCAAGAGTACTGGAGTAGGGTACCATTGCCTTCTCCAAAGAATATGTATACCTATGGCTGATTCCTGATGTTTGGCAGATGTTTGGCAGAAACCAACACAATACTGTAAAGCAATTATCCTTTGATTAAAAATAAATAAATGAAAGTATATATATATATATATATTTATATCTGTGTGTATGTGTGGATCATTTTGCTATATAGCAGAAACAACATTATAAATGAAGTATACTTCAATAAAATACATTTAAATATGTATGTACATACATATAGTCTATCCTCCTACCTTGAGAAATATACCTTCAGAACAACCAGGAGGTCCTGGCTCTAATTTAGAATTCCTGGACTTAGAGCTTCTCTCCAGAATGCAGAGGTGGAGGCAGGGCTGGCCTCTCGCTCTTCTAACCCTGCACCTCCACCCCATCCTGCACAGGGTCTCGGGGGTATGCTTGTGATCGCCTCAGCCAGCACATCTAGGTTCTACTACATGCCCAAACTTCAGGCCTAGGGATGCACACATAGATGAGCCAACCTATCCTTGGGATGATGGGCCCAGGAAAGAGGCCCTTGAAGGCCATGGAAGAGGGTGAGGGGCATCGCGAAAGAAATTCTAGGATCCCAGGTACATGGACTTGAGGGGAGAAGCCTGGTGGACACATATTCTCTGCTTCCTATAGGGAGGGGCAGAGTATGGGAGGACCACAGCAGGGGCCTCTAAAGTGCAGGCCCAAAGTTGGAGCCCCCCTTGCTCTTGTCTTTGCATGCATTACACTCAGTGACTGTTTATTGACCATTTACTATAGGCCGGACACTGTCAGAGATTCAGATCAGTCGCTCAGTTGTGTCCGACTCTTTGCGACCCCATGAATCGCAGCACGCCAGACCTCCCTGTCCATCACCAACTCCCGGAGTTCACTGAGACTCACGTCCATGGAGTCAGTGATGCCATCCAGCCATCTCATCCTCTGTCGTTCCCTTCTCCTCTAGCCCCCAGTCCCTCCCAGCATCAGAGTCTCCCAATGAGTCAACTCTTTGCATGAGGTGGCCAAAGTACTGGAGTTTCAGCTTTAGCATCATTCCTTCCAAAGAAATCCCAGGGCTGATCTCCTTCAGAATGGACTGGTTGGATCTCCTTGCAGTCCAAGGGACTCTCACGAGTCTTCTCCAACACCACAGTTCAAAAGCATCAATTCTTTGGCGCTCAGCCTTCTTCACAGTCCAACTCTCACATCCATACATGACCACTGGAAAAACCATAGCTTTGACTAGACAAACCTTTGTTGGCAAAGTAATGTCTCTGCTTTTAAATATGCTATCTAGGTTGGTCATAACTTTCCTTCCAAGGAGTAAGCATCTTTTAATTTCATGGCTGCAGTCACCATCTGTAGTGATTTTGGAGCCCAGAAAAATAAAGTCTGACACTGTTTCCACTGTTTACCCATCTATTTCCCATGAAGTGATGGGACCAGATGCCATGATCTTCGTTTTCTGAATGTTGAGCTTTAAGCCCACTTTTTCACTCTCCTCTTTCACTTGCATCAAGAGGCTTTGTAGTTCCTCTTTACTTTCTGCCATAAGGGTGGTGTCATCTGCATATCTGAGGTTATTGATATTTCTCCTGGCAGTCTTGATTCCAGCTTGTGTTTCTTCCAGCCCAGCGTTTCTCATGATGTATTCTGCATAGAAGTTAAATGAAGAGGGTGACAATATACAGCCTTGACGAACTCCTTTTCCTATTTGGAACCAGTCTGTTGTTCCTTGTCCAGTTCTAACTGTTGCTTCCTGACCTGCATACAAATTTCTCAAGAGGCAGATCAGGTGGTCTGGTATTCCCATCTCTTTCAGAATTTTCCACAGTTTATTGTGATCCACACAGTCAAAGGCTTTGGCATAGTCAATAAAGCAGAAATAAATGTTTTTCTGGAACTCTCTTGCTTTTTCCATGATCCAGCGGATGTTGACAATTTGATCTCTGGTTCCTCTCCCTTTTCTAAAACCAGCTTGAACATCAGGAAGTTCACTGTGCTGCATATCAAAGCTGCTGTAGACAAGAAGACTGAGTGGTCCCTGCTCTCAAGGAGCTTAGACTATTCAGGGGAGTTGAGCAGTAAAGAAAGGAGAAAACAAATAGCAAATATTTATACATTCGGGGGGAAAAACACACTATGAGAGAGGGAGCTGCTTGTGTTTGGGTGCAGGTGACCCAGGCTGAGGAATGGGGGATGAGAAACCAGGGGAGAAGGGAGTAGAGGGAAGAGTACTGAGTTCAGATGGAACCGAGGACAGGCCAGAGTTGAGAGGGGAGTGTGCAGGGAGGAGAATGGGGAGCGCCTGAATATGAGGTGGGAGGTGGGCAGCGGCAAGGCCACATCCAGGAGTTTGGATTGTACATCAAGAGTATTAAGAAGTGTGAGACTTCGCTTATACTTTAAAAGTCTCACTCTCGCTGCTATGAGGAGAAAGGATTGTGGGGTGCAGAGTGGAAGTGGGGAGACCAGTTAGGAGGTGGAGGCGGCAGCTCAGGTGAGAGATAATGGTGGCAGGAGAAAGATGAGGCTGCAGGGAGGGAGATGAGGCCACAGACGGAGGCCGAATCTAAACGCCTTGGTGATGCTCAGAGGCAGGTGAGTTTGAGGAAGAAGGAAGCGTCAAGATTAAGTGGCCTCTTTCCCTCCCGTCACAGACATGTCCTGTTTCAGTCACAGCTGCCTCTTCCCCATGAAATCCCTCTGATGGATGTTTTAAAAGGCTTAAATAGTCAAACCTGTTAACATTTGCCTCTGTGACATTTTCCCCATCATTTTCTTTCCAAAAAAAAAAAATAGTTTACAGTGAGAGAAGGAGAAATATATTATGACATCCCTTATGTGTGAAATCTAAAAAGAAATGATACAAATGAACTTACTTACAAAACAAAAAGAGATTCAAAGACTTAGAGAACAAATTTATGGTTGCCCAGGGCGAGGGGAGGGAAAGTTAGGATGTTTGGGATTGTCATGTACACACTGTTATATTTAAAATGGATAACCAACAAGGACCTACTGTAAATTCCTTATATCATTTTTCTTTTTTTAAATAATGTATTTATTTTTGGCTGTGCTGGGTCTTCATTGCTGCATGGGCTTTTCTGTAGTTGCAGCGAACAGGGGCTACTCTTCATCAGAGTATATGAGCTTCTCTTTGTGGTGACTTCCTTGTTGCAGAGCTTGGGCTCTAGAGCACAGGCTCAAGAGTTGATGTGCAGGGGCTTAGTTGCTCCGAGACATGTGGGATCTTTCTGACCCAGGGGTTGAACCCGTGTCTCCTGCATTGGCAGGTGGATTCTTTCCCCCTGAGCCACCAGGCAAGCCCTTGTTATATCTTTTATTTTTTTTAATTTTTATGTTTATATATTTGGCTGCACTGGGTCTTAGCTGTGGCATGTGGGATCTAGTTCCCCGACCAAGGATCCAACCTGGGCCCCATGTATTGGGAGATTGGAGTCTTAGCCTCTGGACAACCAGGGAAGTCCCTATCTCATCATTTTTTAATTCTCAAGTCATTTATCACTTCAAAACTTTATATTATTTAGCTATAATTTCTTTTCCTTTTTCAAATTGGAAATTAATCTAACAAGGTAGTATTCTTCAAACTGTTGATGGCTACTCATAAGTATAGTGAGGTCAGCTTACTGGGTAGGGACAAGAATTTTCTTTCTAATAGGGTAGACTAGGAGTAGAATTGGATAGGGTAGAACAGATCAGAGCCCATCTGACATAATAAGAATAAATATGCTTTATGATCTGTTGCTTTAATTATGAATTTATATTTATGAGTGTATTTACTTGGCTGAGATGTCTCACATATTTCATGGTTTGAAAGCTTCTTTATAAACTGTAATGATATGATCTATCATTCAATTCAAATATCAATTCAAATATCATTCAATAGGAAAAGGAGTTTGTCAAGGCTGTATATTGTCACCCTCTTTATTTAACTTCTATGCAGAGTACATCATGAGAAACGCTGGACTGGAAGAAACACAAGCTGGAATCAAGATTGCCAGGAGAAATATCAATAACCTCAGATATGCAGATGACACCACCCTTATGGCAGAAAGTAAAGAGGAACTACAAAGCCTCTTGATGCAAGTGAAAGAGGAGAGTGAAAAAGTGGGCTTAAAGCTCAACATTCAGAAAACGAAGATCATGGCATCTGGTCCCATCACTTCATGGGAAATAGATGGGGAAACAGTGGAAACAGTGTCAGACTTTATTTTTCTGGGCTCCAAAATCACTACAGATGGTGACTGCAGCCATGAAATTAAAAGATGCTTACTCCTTGGAAGGAAAGTTATGACCAACCTAGATAGCATATTCAAAAGCAGAGACATTACTTTGCCAACAAAGGTTTGTCTAGTCAAGGCTATGGTTTTTCCAGTGGTCATGTATGGATGTGAGAGTTGGACTGTGAAGAAGAAGGCTGAGCACCGAAGAATTGATGCTTTTGAACTGTGGTGTTGGAGAAGACTCTTGAGAGTCCCTTGGACTGCAAGGAGATCCAACCAGTCCATTCTGAAGGAGATCAGCCCTGGGATTTCTTTGGAAGGAATGATGCTAAAGCTGAAACTCCAGTACTTTGGCCACCTCATGCGAAGAGTTGACTCATTGGAAAAGACTCTGATGCTGGGAGGGATCGGGGGCAGGAGGAGAAGGGGACGACAGAGGATGAGATGGCTGGATGGCATCACTAACTCGATGGACGTGAGTCTCAGTGAACTCCGGGAGTTGGTGATGGACAGGGAGGCCTGGTGTGCTGTGATTCATGGGGTTGCAAAGAGTCGGACACGACTGAGCGACTGATCTGATCTTATCTGATCATTCAATTTCTTTCACCATTAATATTAACATGAGTCCTCCTTTAGTATGTGCAAAATTCTAGTTCAGGCATTCAACAAAATATTTTTAGCACCTAGTATGTGTGATACCTATACTGCGTGGGGGGAATGAAACAACCATGAATAAAAATATAGTCCTTCTTCTCACTCCCAGAGCTTATATAAATGCTGAGGTATGTTTTTAGCTGTCTATTCTGTTCCACTGGTCTTTCTCTGAATTCTTGCTCCAATGGCACAGTTGTTATCATTGTACTTGTTCATTGAGCAGCTGTTAAGGGCTAAGCATTGTGCTAAGTGCTTTGCATCCAGCTGACACTCAATATTATAAGTTTGTGGAGAATGGATGCCTGTACTGTGTATGGCTGAGTCCCTTTGCTGTCTACCTGAAACTATCACAACATTGGTAATTGACTACTTGTGTGCTCAGTCATGCCAGACTCTTTGCCCATGGACTGTAGCTCTCCAGGCTCCTCTGTCCATGGGATTTCCCAGGTAAGAATACTGGAGTGGGTTTCCATTTCCTCCTCCAGGGGATCTTTCAGATCCAGGGATCACAGCATGTCTCTTGCATCTCCTGCATTGGCAGGTGAATTCTTTACACTGTGACAAAAAGTTAAAAAAACAAAAACAATACTCTAAATGGTATTCTTCTCCCCACTCTCCTAGATAAGGACATTGAGGCTACAAAATGTTAGAAATCTTTCCAAAGGTGACTATATTAGTCCATTCAGGCTGATACAACAAAGCACTGCAGTTTGTGTGGCTTCAGCAATAGAAATTAATTTTCTCACAGTTCTTGAAGCTGGAGAGTCTAAGATCCAGGTTCTGATGGAGTTTGGTTTCTGGTGAGGGCTCTCCCCCTGGCTTGCTGATGACCTGCTTCTTGCTGTGTTCTCTCATGACCTCTCCTTCATTCCCAGGCATGGAGGGAGACAGACAGACAGACAGGTCTCTTTATGGGTGCAGTCACACTGGGGGTTAAGGCTTCGACATGTGAATTTTGGCGGGACACCATGCCACAACAGGGACATGTCCAGGAAGTGGTAGAAGTTGTAGCTGTTCAGTCGCTAAGTTGTGTCTGACCTTTGCAACCTCATGGACTGCAGCATGCCAGGCTTCTCTGTCCTCCACTATCTCCTGAAATTTGCTCAAGGAAGGAAACTCAAGGAAGTGGTAGAGCCAGATTCAATGTCTGGTCTGCTTCCTCCAGAACCTGAATTCTTACTTATCACCCATTTCTCTCTGACAGGGCAAATCTCATCTCATTATTTTTATTTTCTTTAAAAAAAAAAAAAAAGCGCTATTCTTGGCCCTTTATTCTTTCACATGAATTTCACAAATCACTTTGACACATTCTGTGGTGGTAAGAACAGACGTCTTCACACCGCTGAGTTGCCCCATCCAGGAATGTGCTACGTGCTGTCTGTCAGGGAAGTCACGTGCTTGTCTTCATGCTGGTCTCGCACATATTTCTTGTCAGGGGGTTTTCTGAGGTGATTTTATTTTTAGTTTAGTGCTTCTCAAACTCTGATGTGCATACCATCACCTGGGAATCTTGAAAAGCAGACTCTGAGTCAGCAGGCCCCGGGGCAGAGCCTAGGATTCTGCATTTCTAGCAAGCTCTGGGGTGATGCTGCTAAGGTGCTGGGGCTTGCACGCTGATCACTGAGATTGTGGTTGTGCTATTTGGAATGGGATTATTTAATCTAATATTTTAGACCCTGTTACTGTGATTCTATAGAAAAGCTAATGATTTTTTATTTGGCCAGTTTTGCATGTTCTTCCTTCCCAGAGTCTGCCAGGCTTGCTTGTTGCTGTGGAGACCAACTGGAGCTGCCAGGGTCAGGAAGAGGGTCTAGGGAGAGGGGACCATCATACTTATGCTAAAAAAGGATGTATGGCATCCATGCCTGGAAGTCTAGGTAACTGGGACCAGTTGCCTGGCAGCAGCCACCCTCCCACACACACCTCTTGTGATATTACCCTTCCATGTGATTTAGACTCAGACCCAGCAAATTGTAGAGAGTCCAGTAGGTGCTCAAGGAATACTTGCTGGGTGAATGACTCTGGGGCAATCCTATGCCCTGCCCTCAATAAACAATTCTTGCTGATGGGGAAACTGAGGTCCAGAGGGAGGTCCTGTTTGAGCTGAATTATGGGCCTGACAAGCATAAGAACTCAAGTTCTTGACCTCTACTCAGAGGTCCACCTTGCTCTTGGCCTGAGAGACATCAGAGAAGCTCAATCCAAGATCAGTACACAGAGCTGAGAAGAGGCCTTCAAGATCATCTCACCCAGGGCATCCTAACCAGAGATGTGTCAGAACCATCAAGTTCCTGGCTGGGCCTCACCCCAGCAGAGTCTTATTCAATAGGTCTGTTGTGAGCAATACAGACTCTGAACAGTCCCCAGGTGGGTGAATCAGGTATGGAGCCAGCTTGGGAACCACTGTCCTGACCCAATCCTCTTGTTTACTGAAGAGGAAACTGAGGCTGGGAAGGGAAGCAACTTGCTAATAGCCACAAAGAACCATTCTGTAGGAATCACCTGAAGACCCGAGCTTCAGGAAGTTGGAACCATATCCAACCATGGGCTTCCTGATCGGGAGAGAGGGGAGGTGAAGGGTCTCAGGGTCCGAGGCTGCCTTGGCAGCTATACCTGGCATCCCATTTTTCCAAGCACAGTTAACAAGTCAAAAAATGTTTGTGTGAGAGGAGGAAAGCCCATTGTTTAAGGGCTTTAACTTGAGAAATGTTGGGGCTTGCCTTGTAGCTCGATCAGTGAAGAATCTGCCTGCGATGCAGGAGACCCTGGTTCGATTCCTGGATTGGGAAGATTCCCTGGGGGAGGAAATGACAATCCATTCCAGTATTCCTGCCTGGGAAATCCCATGGACAGAGGAGCCTGGTGGGTTACAGTCCATGGAGTTGCAAGAATCAGACACGCCTTAGTGACTAAACCACCACCATGGCAGGATGATTTAAAAAAAGCCAAGATCTCTCAAAGCAAAGAGTCAATGAGGGATTTCCTATCCCAGCTCTGTCACCAATTAGCAAATTACTTAGCCCAAGGCTCAATTTCTCCACCTGTGCTCCTGCCTAGAGCCCCCCACATAACCTAGAGGTTAAGTGCATGGTACTTAGAAGCAGACTGGCTGGTTCAAATCCCAGTACTGCTGCTTGTTGGCTATGTGACTTTTGCCAAGTTGTTTCATCTCTTTATGCCCGAATTTCATCACTTGTAAAATGATGGCAGGGCTTCCTTGGTGGCTCAGCAGTAAAGAATCTACCTGCAATGCAGGAGACACAGACTTTACAGGTTCAATCCCTGGGTCAGGAAGATCCCCTGGAGAAGGAAATGGCAACCCACTCCAGTATTCTTGCCTGGGAAATCCCATGAACAGAGGTGCCTACTGGGCTACAGTTCATGGGGCCACAAAAGTTTCGGATGCAACTGAGCGACTAAACGACAACAAACAAATAGTGACAATCATAGTAATTTCCTCAAAGGGTTTTGTTGTGAAGGTTAAATGAATGAATGCATTTCCCTGACCTCTGAACCTTGTGCCTTAAGCCAGAATCATTCATCTTTTCTGCCTACACTTACTACCTCTGTTTTAAATACTTTCTTCCAAATTTACATCTTGAGCTCCTTCCTCTCCTCTGATCTCTACATTTCAATACTCAGCTGCCTGGTGGACTACTCCTCTTGGACATCTAATAGACATCTTAAGCCTCACATGACCCACACTGAACTCTTCATCTCCCTCCCTAAACCTGCTTTTTCCCAGGTTTTCTCTGTCTCAGGTAATGGCAACTCCACACTGCTACCTGCTCAGGCCAAAGCCCTTGGAGTCACCCATTAGCAAATTACATCAGCCCTTCCTTCAAAATACACCTGGAATCCGACCACTTCTCACCACCTTCACCATAGCCACACTGGTTCATGTCACTGTCTGCTCTTACCTGGACTAATGAAATAGCTTCTTGGTGTCACTGCTTTCATTTTTATTCTCCTCAAGCCTATTCTTTTTTGTTTTTTTATCCCCAAATCTACTTAAAAATTTTTTTTTTAATTTTCTTTTTGCTGTGCTAGGTACTCATTGCTGCACACGGGCTTCCTCTAGGTGTGGTGTGTGCTGGCTTCTTACTGCAGTAGCTTCTCTTGTTGAGGAGCACAGGCCCTAGGCACATGGGCTCAGTAGTTGCGGCTTGCGGGTTCTAGAGCTCGGGCTCAGTGGTTGTGGTCCAGGGGCTTAGTTGCTCCGCAGCATGTGGGATCTTCCTTGACCAAGGATCGAACCCATGTCCCCTGCATTGGCAGGTGGATTCTTATCCACTACACCACCAGGGAAGTCCCTCCAAGTCTATTAACATAGCACCCAGGGTAAGCCTATTTACTTGCCTAGAGAATTCCAGGGATGGCGGAGCCTTGTGGGCTGCCGTCTATGGGGTCGGACAGAGTAGGACACGACTGAAGTAACTTAGCAGCAGCAGCAGCAGCAGCATAAAGGTCATGTTATGATACTCTTCTGCCCCAAACTCTCCAGTACTTCCCAGTTCAATGAAAAGTGAAAGTGTTAGTTGCTCAGTCATGTCAGACTCTTTGCGACCCCATGGACTGTAGTCTGCTTTTGTCCGTGGAATTCTCCAGGCAAGAGTACTGGAGTGGGTAACTATTCCCTTCTCCAGAGGATCTTCCTGACCCAGGGATCGAACCCAGGTCTCCTGCACTGCAGGCAGATTCTTTACTGTCTGAGCTACCAGGGAAGCCTCCAAAAGTACTAACCAGGTCCCACCCCTGCTTAGCTTCTGAGGCCAGACAAGATCAGGTGTGTTCAGGGCGGTATGGCTGTAGACTCCCTGTTTCGAGTCAGACTCAAAGTCGTTGTAGGACCTATGAAGTTGTATACAATCTGGTCCCACCATCTCTGCTGTTATCTTCTTTACACTTGGCTCACTTTATTGCAGTCAGCCCAGCCTTTTACATGTTCCCACACCCCCGAATCTTTGTATTTGCTAGCAGAGGCCTGGAACATTTTTACCCCAAGTCATCCTCTTGGCTCACTCTTGTAACCTTCAAATCTTCACCCAAAAGTCCCCTTCTAAATGCTACATATTTCCTGGCAGCTCCAGCCCTCCCTGTCTTCCTTTCCAGCTTTACCTTTTTTAGTAGTACATGTGTCCTTCTCACAAACTATTTATCTAATGCACTATCTAATTTTCTTATTTATTTTGCCTATTTTCTGCCTTTCACCTTTAGAAAGTAAGCTCTGTGAAGACTGGGATCCTTGTCTATTTTGTTCACTGCTACATCCTAAAACAAAACCTGGCTTACAGTACTGAATACACTCCTGATAATAATTGTGAATACATTTAGTTAATATCTAGTCACCCTAGTTATTCTTTTATCATTTTGGAAACAGTAAGAGTCTGGAAAAGAACAATTTTAAGCACTGACATTTCTTGCTAAAAATCTACAAACAATGCTTATGAGAGCGTACTAAATGAAAAGGCTACAAAATCACACAGATACTATGATTACAAATTTGCAAGATACGTAGAAGAAAAAGTTGCATTATTTTTCATTGTAACATTAGAAGGAATTTCTTGCTATTTTCCAATTTCATTTAAAATTGTCTCTAAAACAAAAGTTTGACTTACTGAAATAGGGACAACATGACATCCTTTACAGAAAAATGAAGCAAAGCTTACCTTATCTTTTCGGCAGCACCTGGAACAGGTCTGGAGAGAAGGGAAAGCACATTGTTGGTCTTGATCATAGGGCTTTTTCTGTAAATCATTTATAAACATAACTGTAAAATAACTGTATATACAGTGTTCATATACTGTATAATTAGATTTAAAAAATAAGCCTGGAAGAAGACTCTTTAGAAAAAAAAAGCCTGGTCCATAAGGGAGACTCCAACACGAAACAAAACTCCCATTCTTTAAGTCCCGAAACCAGGAGTGCAATTTCGGTTAAAAGACAGTGGGTTCGAGTCCCAGCCCAGGAGTTCAAGTCCCATTCTGAGTTTTGGCTGGGTTCAAGTCCCATCTGAGGTGTGGTTGGGTTTGAGTCACAGCGTGAGCCGTACGGTTTCACAAGGGTCCTCTGGCCAGCAGCAAGGCAGGTTTCGCTCCAGGGCACACCCCCACGTGCCACATCCCGATGCCCTAGTCTCAGATGATAGGAAGGAGACCCTCAGCAGCCTCCTGTGCCGCCGGTCCGAGAACCTTCTGTGATATGTTCCAAACTCGGCCCATCTCACAGGAGGAACTGGGTGCATGTGAAACCACGGAACCCAGACTGGGACTTGAACCCATGATCTTTTAATTACAATCACTCACCTGGTCTCAGGCCTTAACAAAGCTCAGGTTCTTGATGTCTCATCACAGAAATAATGCAGTGAGAGACTGATAGGCAAGAAGTGGATTTATTTAGAGAGAAAGACTCCACAGAGTGTGGGCGAGAGGTACCAGGGTATGGGGTTGTCAGTTTTTATAAAGGTGGGTAATTTCATAGGCTAATGAGTGGGAGGAGTAGTCCAGCTATCTGGGGGGAAGGGGTGGGGATTTGCAGAAATGGGCCACCGCCCACTTTTTGGCCTGTTATGGTTAGCTCAGGACTGTCACCTGTGGGTGGGTCATTCAGATGCTAATGTATTACAATGAGGATATAAAGAGGCTCAAGATCATGGATGTGAGAGATGGACCATAAAGAAGGCTGAGTGCTTTCTTTGACGAATTGATGCTTTTGAGTTGTGGTGCTAGAGAAAATTCTTGAGAATCCCTTGGACAGCATGGAGATCAAACCAGACAATCCTAAAGGGAATCAACCCTGAATATTCATTGAAGGACTGATGCTGAAGCTGAAGCTCTAATACTTTGGCCACCTGATGCCAAGAGCTGACTCTGATCAGGAAAAGACCCTGATGCTGGGAAAAATTGAGGGCAGGAGGAAAAGGGATGCAATGGTTGGATAGCATCACTGACTCAATGGACAAGAATTTGAGCAAATTCTAGGACACAGTGAAGGAGAGGGAAGCCTGGTGTGCTGCAGTTTCTGGGGTCGAAAAGAGTCAGACAGAACTTAGTGACTAAACAACAACAACAAGGTCCACTGGAAGTCAAATCTTCCGCCATCCTGGGCCCAGTTGATTCTAACCAGTTTTTGTCACGTCCTATTACTTTGCCAACAAAGGTCCGTCCAGTCAAGGCTATGGTTTTTCCAGTGGTCATGTATGGATGTGAGAGTTGGACTGTGAAGAAGGCTGAGCGCCGAAGAATTGATGCTTTTGAACTGTGGTGTTGGAGAAGACTCTTGAGAGTCCCTTGGACTGCAAGGAGATCCAACCAGTCCATTCTAAAGGAGATTGGTCCTGGGTGTTCTCTGGAAGGAATGATGCTAAAGCTGAAACTCCAGTACTTTGGCCACCTCATGCGAAGAGTTGACTCATTGGAAAAGACTCTGATGCTGGGAGGGATTGGGGGCAGGAGGAGAAGGGGACGACAGAGGATGAGGTGGCTGGATGGCATCACCAACTCGATGGACATGAGTTTGAGTGAACTCCAGGAGTTGGTGATGGACAGGGAGGCCTGGCGTGCTGTGATTCATGGGGTCGAAAAGAGTCGGACATGACTGAGCAACTGAACTAAACTGAACTGATGGCTAGGATATTCTTTTAAAGGTCGCACCCTGCCCCCTTCCCTCCAGTTTCACATGGAAGTTGTCAAGGCCAGTTTGGGTTCCTTCTGCCCTATCCCCAGGCACCTCCCCAGCCATTGTCTTTCCCCACTGCTCAGCCTGAGGAGCCCTCTCTTTGCTGCTGACCAGGGCTCAGGCTCCCTGGCCAATCTCCAGGACAGAGAATTCTACAGCTGTGCAGCCTTGGCCAATGTCCATTTTCTGGGCACTGCACTGATTCATAAGACTCAGTGACTTGTGGCTTTCTCTTCCCCACCCTAGACCCGATAAGGACAAAAAGCATTGTTTCTTTTCCGGCTCAGCCGTCAAGCACAGGGTGACTGCCCCTTTGCACAAGCTGAGCCTCTCTTCCACCGCTGCCTCCACAGCCTCCCTTTGGCATCTAGCCAGAAGCCCTGGAAGATCACAGGGCTGGATCAACCACTTAGGAAAAGAATTTCTCTGCCTGAAGCTGAACAACCGTAACAGCAACAGCTTACATTCCTTTAGTTTCTAGAAGTAGAATTTTAGATTCCAGAGGCTATTTACTCAATTATCGTGCATGTGTTCATCCATCGTTCATCAAACCTCTGTGGACTACAGACTCCACTGCCTTGTGTGCCTGGCACTGTGCTAGGTCATTATCTAGCAGGACCCTTGTGCGGATGTCTCTGCTACAAAGAGGAGTAAGGCAAATGCCCCGCCCCGCCCCACCCCACCTAAAAGAAACAGTTAGAAAAAAAGTCACTCTCACTTGGCTAAGTGGTCAATGACTTTATTGAACACTACTGTTTTCCTGTATTGATCATATGTCTATCCTCACAATAAAATTTTGAGGTAGGTATTAGATCACTTCACCTGCAATGTGAGAGACACAGAAGACATGGGTTTGATCCCTGGGTAGGGAAGAGCCCCTGGAGAAGGACATGGCAACACACTCCAGTATTCTGACCTGAACAGAGGCCAGAATCCCATGGACAGAGGAACGTTGCAGGCTTCAGTCGATGGGGTCGCAGAGTCCACGATTGAGTGACTACGCACGTAAGATCACTTGCACAAGGGGAAGAAGACAGAGACTTTCCTAAGGTCACACAGCTACTGAGCCTGTGTTCTTTCTCCTGACCTTGCTGGCAGTCCCAGGATAAACACTGCAGGCTCAGTCCACAGAAAGACTCAGGGAAAGCCAACCCCCTGGGGCCCTACCCAGACTTCCCACCTCTCCTCCACTGGCCCCACTCTCATTCCCTCGCCATTCCTTCATTCAGTGAGTCAGTCAATCAGACAATTGTTGAGCACCTACCAGGTGCAAAGCTCTTTGGGGCAGTAGGGAAATGGCTCATAAAAGACTTAGTCACCAAAAACTCTCATAGCCTAATAGAAGAGTATACATAAATAATTATGATGCCAGGTGAAAAGTAAGAAATGTAGATAAAGGGCTAGATCAAGTTCAAGAAGGAAAAAATTGCTCTGATTTAGGAGAATCTTTGTGGAGAAGGGGCACTGAGATGGGCCTTGAGGATATTCAGTTTTGGGTCCAGCAGAGATACGGGGGAAGGACTGCTGAGATTAAAGGAAACACATTCAATAAAAGGTGGAGGCAGGAAGGGGTGGAGAAAGGAAGGGAAAAAACTATAGGAGTCTGTGTGGTTGGAAAATGATGTACCTGAAGGGGAATAATAGCAGGCTCGAGTTTTAGAAATAGACCGTGGGGGACTTCTCTGGTGGTCCACTGATTAAGAATCTGTGCTTCCAATGCAGAGGGTGTGGATTTGATCTCCGGTAGGAAACCAGATCCCACATGGCATGTGGCATGCGCCCCACCTCTAGAAAAAAAGAAATAGACTGTGGACGTTCTCTAAATATTTACTACCTGAAAAATGGTACATTTGGGCCAGATTACAGAGACCAAAAATGCCAAATGACAGAATCTGGTGCTTGTTTTCTTGCTAATAGGGAGACATTACGGGATTTTCCCAGCATCCCCCTCTGATGGGTAAGGCCAGGTGTCTGCCCCATCTTGGCCTCTCCTAGCCTCCTCCTCAGCAGCTGGAACCACAGTGTCAGCAGCTCTGTCCCCCGCTGCTGTGTCATCGTTTACTCTCTTTTAAGTGCCTGGCCCACACCCAGCAGCCCCCACACAAAAGCCCAGAAGGCTTCCTTCCTGGGGCAGCAGGGCCGAGTCATTTGGAAACCTCTCTCTGATGAGCTCCGTGATCAAGGTGCTGATATGGCAGGTGGGTCTGCCTCACCGTGTCCCCAGTCTCAGAGGTGAATGTGGCGGTGAGTTTCGTTGGCCCATCACCTCCGCCTCGGCCCGGTTCACTTTCACTGCCGGAGACGGAGACAGAGAAGGTGTGATGTGGATGCCTTTGACGATGCCCGCTCAAGGTCCTGCTTCTCATTTCCTGCCTTCACCTTTCAAGGCTGCTCTGTCCTGCCCGCCCTATGCTGGGCCATCCCAGGCCAGGCCCCTCATCTACCCCCTTACTGACCACAGTTCCTTGCTCTAGCCTCACTGTAGAGGCTCTGAGGACGTGCAGGCGGAGAAAATGAACTTTTTGCCACTTTTCATCTCTAGAACAAGCAGGTTAACTGCTCCCCTGGGGGCCGGTTCATCTCTTGCTCCCTGGAGGGCAGAGCACTGGGTCTGGAGTCAGAAGAACTGACTGGGCTTCCTTTCCTACTGGATAGACTCAAGCAACTCATGAGACTGGCTGAGCCTGGGTTTTCTCAGGACATAAATATACTGTTGACACTATGTATAATTAGATAACTAATGAGAACCTACTGTATGGCTCAGGGAACTCTACTCAGTGCTCTGTGGTGACCTAAATGCAAAGGGGATCCAAAAAAGAGGGGATATATGTATATGTATAGCTGATTCACTTGGTCTTCCCTGGCGGCACAGGGGTAAAAGAATGTGCCTACAATGCAGGAGACAGCGGTTCAATCCTTGAGTCAGGAAGATCCCCTGGAGAGGAAAATGGCAACACATGCCAGTATTCTTCCCTGGGAAATCCTATGGATAGAGGAGCCTGGCAGGCTACAGTCCATGGGGGTCACAAGAGTCGGACATGACTTAGTAACTAAACCAACCACCACCGCCATAGCTGATTCACTTTGCCATACATTAAATACTAACACAACATCGTAAAGCAACTATACTCCAATAAAAATTAATTTAAAAATAAAAGTAAAATAAATAATTAAAAAGTAATTGAGGAAAAAAAAAAAAAAAAGAGTTGAAGAACTCCTGGCTGGTTTTCTCCATAAGTTTGAGATGAGGTCCTTCTGAGACAAAGCATGGGAAAGAACTTCATAAATTGTAAATTAATCTGGGAGTATTCTGATTGCCATTATTAGTTTGTGGAGACTGAGTTCACATTATTGTTCTCTTTCTGGGAATCTTGTTCCTTTCCTTCAGAGCACTTACAGACTCTTATAAGATACCATAACTACTGAGCAAATTGTTGGCTTGTTGACTGCCGACCTCCTCTCCAGAGTGTAAGTTACATGTGCAATGGGCAGAAATCATGTTTAGGGTTGTTTCTTTTTATCTTCCCAGTATCAGATGCAGTGCAAGCCTAAAGAATAATGATTTGAGGACCCATTACCCATCTTCCCGAGAGACACCTGGGAGGCTGGCCTGTCTTGCTCACTGCTTCCCCTTGGCATGTAGTAGATGATTAAGTGTTTTTTGGAAGTTGAAATGAACAAACCTCCTTAAATTCCATCTTCGTTGTGAAGTTCTGTTGCTGAAGAAGCTATCACGTTTCCCAGTTTCTCCATCTGTGATCCCAATGCCTAGAGAGGAGGCTCCCTGTGCCCCCTCAGAACCTACCTTCCCGGCCTCTTGTCCTCACATATCTTCCTCGGCTCCAGTCCAGACAAGCTGCCTACCATCCTCTCCCCAAGATATGCTTGTGCCTACCTGCAGACCACTGCTGGGGCTCAAGCATTCCCCATTCCCTTCCCTCAAAGTCCTGCCTAAACTTCCTTCCTTTCCAAGCCCCTTTGACAAGTGTGTGTGTGTGTGTGTGTGTGTGTGTGTGTGTGTGTGTTTTGGCTGCGCCAGGTCTTAATTGCAGCACACAAACTCTTAGTTGCAGTATGTGAGATCTAGTTCCCTGACCAGGGATCAAAGCCAGCACCGTCTGCTTTGGGAGCGCAGAGTCTTAGCCACTAGACCACCAAGGAAGTCAGAGTATGTGTGTTTAATAGCAGTTTGTACCTATGCAGGATTTCTGTTTGGAAAAAAAAGACATTTTACATATATGATATCATTCAAGATAAAAAGTAGCAAGATTGGCAGTGCAGGCACTTTATAAGCCTACAGGTTAGGAAGTTAGGCTCAGAGAAACTTTATTTGTAACTTCTATACCCAGGGATTGTACTTAACTTGTGGATCCATTAAAGCAATTTGGTGGAGTGAGTTCCACTGAAGAAAAAAAGGAACAAGGAGAGATAGACTAACAGACTGAGAGAGAAGCAGAGACAGAGGCAAGAGACCCAGATGGAGGTGGGGAGGAAGAAAGGAAGGGTAGAAAATATGAGTATGTCACACCAAGATTAAGAATAAGTAAAGAATAAGTAGTATTGGGAAAACGTGTGTGTGTGTGTACACATGCCAACAAGTCTGAGACATAAGACATATTTCATATGATGGGCCACGGGCAAAGTGCCTGGGTTACACAGTGTGCTGAAGGGTTACCCAGAAGGACTTAAGCTTCGCAAGTTCTTGTAGGGGCCGAGATGGTCAAGAGAGAGGCCAGAGATGGGAGCCATGACCTAAATTTCAGCAGTGCCAGCCTGGGGCCCAGGGATGCCAGCGCTCTGGGGGAAGCCATCTGTGGGTTGTGGTTCCTACTGTGTGAGGTGAGCTGTTCTAGAGAAGCCTCAGCCACGGCAGTGTTTGTGTGGAGAGGCTGAGAGCCGTGCTGGGTGGGTTGGGCTGTGTCAGGGCCAGCCATCTCCAGGTGCCAATGCCTTGTAGCCTAGGGCAGCAGTTCTCAAAGTGTGGTTCCCAGGCCGGCAACTTCAACATCACCTGGTCACTTGTTAAGAATTCGAATTCCCAGGTCCCATCCCAGACTTCGGGAATCAGAAAACCTGAGGGCGGGCCCAGCCATCTTTTTAACAAGCCTTCCCGGTGACTCTGAGGCAGAATGTTTAAGAACCACTTTCCTAAGGATGCCCTGTTAGGCATTCTGTATTTTATGTGTCTTGGAATATCTAGGCAGGTCTGGTCTAAAAGCAGCCTTGTTGGAAAATAGAAATGCTGGGCCTCCAGTCCAGGCCTTTTGCTACAAAACCTGGCTTTCTTTCCACAGTCTACACAGCACATTCACACACAGGACGTGTAAAGGAATACTGGGTATATACTTCCTACACTGTGTACCTTCCACGCTGCTGGATTTGGCCTGCACTGGGTTCAAATGCATGCATGTATGTTGCTTTGAAAATGTTCTCAAGTTACACATGTAGATGAGTGTGCAGACTTGGGTGCATTCTGGACAAGGTGCTCCCAGCACAGAGCCTGACTCCTACCTCCCTCCATCTTCACATCACCCCTCTGGATGGGGCTCAGCTGTGCTCAGCATGTAAGCACCTGATCCAGGCACCTGACTCCCTCTCTAACCCTGGCCACAGAGCCGGCCCCAGACCGAAGTTTCCCAGACACGCTCAAGGCCCCTATAACCTTGAGGCAACCTTGATGTACCTCCCCAGCACCTGCAGCTCATTTCCTCCCCGCAGGACTCCTACCTGTTACCTAATGAGAGAGGAGCTATGCGTGGGTGCTGGCTCCAGCGCTGAGAACCTTCACCACCCCACTTCCTGTGTTGATTTTTATTGTGCTTTTGGGTCACTGGTGACTGAGTGAGCTGTTAACACTCACAACTACTTCCCACTACTACCTGAAGCTCAGTTTCCACATGTGTGATAATGTGATAAAAATACCTAACACATAGACTGTTCAGAGGACCATAGGAAATGATGTGTGCGAACAGCTTAGCAGTTCATGACATACAGTAAGTATCTGATAAACAGCCCGTACATTTAGGCAGAATTTTCCCCTCAGATGGCCAGGTAAGTGCCTGTCATTTGCAAAACTGAATCTCTGAGAGAAGGTCGTGTGGTCTGGTGGAGAGACCCCTGGGTTTGGTTTCAGACATTACTCTTCCTGTACTCCTGAGGGAGGGGCTGAGGCTCTGTCTCCTCATACCTCCCCCACCGTAAAATATGGCCACGGGCGATGCCAATACCTGCACGGTGAGTTTTGAGGATTAAATAGAGTTAAATGTGAAAGTAAGGATAAACATTATTCAAACTGTGCGACTTTGTAGATTGGTAAATACTGGACCAAAGTTACTGTCCTATCCTAGACAGATACCCAACACTTCCTTGGGCTGATTCGCTAGATGGGGACCTGTGGAGCTTTGTTCTGAACAGCTGGGGGAGACCCAGAGAAAGAAGAGAACAAGATCTCAGTCCAGGTCAAACAGAGCCAGCATCCCGGGGTAGTGAAAGAACAGGGGAAAACCCCAACCCATTCCTTGCCCCCCAGACACTCTGCTGCACAACTTAACTTTTCTGTGGAATATAGGAAATGAACTCCAAGACAAGTGATGGAGTCTAATATCTGAAATAAAGAGAGGCAATTAATCCATGAACTATGAAGCAAAAATCACTGAGAAAAATCCACCTGAGCTGATATTAAGCCACCAGCTTGCCTAAGGCAGACACAAGTCTACTCTTGTCAGAACCATCAGTGGTTGTTTTGTTGAGAAGCCTGGAAAATAACACTGCCTTGGGTAGACTACCCATGGGTGGGGACTGGGATCCCACATGGAAGGAATATAAGCAAGTTGCATGCTGAAATAAAGTCTGGGCTGCCTTATCTGGAAATGTCTCCCTCACACGCCGGTGGAACTCCTGCCGTCTCCTCTTTAAAATCAAAGGGTCACAGGCTAGGCACTGCCCTCTCTATTCTAGGGGGCTTAGTCTGACTTTATCTGTTTGAAGATCATCTTTTCTCCTAGAGGCAGTTACTTTCTGAACCTTCTAAGGTAACGTTAGAACTCATAGTTAGCAGGTATTTATTCATTTAGGGCAAACCCAGCTGACTATCAAAGGTCAGTGACTGGGACAAGTGGGCCCTGGGCACCTGCAGTATCTCCCAGGATCTGGAGAGACGGGAAGGGCCATCTGAATGGCCCAAGATGCACGGTAAGTTAAGGGACTCGAGAGGAGTTCAGGAAACAGGCACAGCTTTCTCTTCTCCATAAAACCCAGGTCAGCCACTGAGAAGTTAGATGCGTTGCTGCCCACAGCATCATGGGGCAACCACAGCCATGGCCTGCCACCACATCTGAGGAGTCATCCCGAACCTCTTACCAAACCCCTCTTCTGAGCCTGTCATGCATCAAAGTAAATGGAAAACCGTGGGAAAAATAAGCGAGGAGAAGGCCACGAGAGCAATTCCTACCTTGTCCAGTGTACACTCCAACCTCCTCCATCTTCTTGCTGCTGCCGCGCCCGCCCCCCCTCCACCATACCATCACCATCATCACCACACCCATTGCATCTTGAGTAATTATTTCCACACACTTCTTCATGCGGTCCTCATTTTTCTCCCCCGCCCCCTACCTTGCACCCTCCCCTCTAGACACATCAGGTCACTCTATCCAACCCTCCAGAGTGTAGCTCATGTCCTTCTTCATCCCAGAAATCTTCCCTGACTTTTGAGAATGGTAGGTCTCTAATGGCATGAAACAAGGTTCTGTTTTTGGCATTGTTTTGTCAATATTTCCCATCAGGACTTGGATAGGCCCAAGGATAGCAGGCTTATCTAAGTTAGCATCATGTCAACAAAGGACTGAATCAGGGTTTCAAGTTTCCCTTTATAAGCTGAGATGATGGACTGTGTGTGCGTACTAAGTCGCTTCAGTCATGTCCAACTCTTTGTGACCCTATGGATTGGGGCTCGCCAGGCTCCTCATCCATGGGATTCTCCAGGCAATAATGCTGGAGTGGGTTGCCATGCCCTTCTCCAGGGGATCTTCCTGACCTAGGAATCGAAACTGCATCTCCTGCGACTCCTGCTTTGCAGGTGGATTCTTTAGTGCTGAGCCAACAGGGAAGCCCAAGATGATGGACTAAAACCACTGAAATGAAATTTGTTAGTCATTTTGTCCAGGGGAATGGGAGCCCCCTAGAAAGGCCACTTTAATTGCAGTTATGTAAGTATGGCACAAGGAAACTTATCTTCCTGTATTTTGTCCTAGTGAGATTGTATCAAGACCATTAACCAGAAATCACACAGAGGTCAAAGAACAGATTGATAATGTCATCCTGTATTAAAACACGATCTCTTGAAAGGACCAAACTTCTCACCCTTGTTGATGTTTGACTAATACTGGGTGACCATCTGATGAGGACGTAGTGACAGGGAACGTGAATTTGCTGGGGGTGGGGGAGGGGAGAATGAGAATGGAATGGTTGCGCTTCCAAATTCCCTTCCTATTCCTACATGATTCTGTACTTGTGTGTGTGTTAGTCTCTCAGTTGTGTCTGACTCTTTGCAACCCCGTGGACTGTAGCCCACCAGTCTGCTGTGACCATGGGATTCTCCAAGCAAGAATACTGGAGTAGGTTGCCAATTCCTTCTGCAGGGGATCGTCCCTGGCCCAGGGGTTGAAATGGGTCTCCCACACTGCAGGCAGATTCTTTACCAACTGAGCCACCAGGGAGATTCTGATCAGTTTCCTTAGAGTAGCACAAGCTAAATGGAATATATCAATCGACTGGAGGGACAGAGATATTGGGATGAGGGGCTGGAGGAATGAGAAGTACACAGAGAACACTGGAGCAACCTCCTCCTAATGGTTTCAGGAACGGAAATGCAGAAGAGGAACTCTGGCCCCTTGTCCTGAAATTCTTCCTCTTTCAAAAGCTGTTACTGAAGGCACTGAATGGAGATTGAGGCAAGAAAGACCTCAACATTAAATAGAGAGACTGAAAACTCCTCAGGTTGTTGAATTCCAAGAAAGATGTATCTGTTGGGGATGGTGTGGGGGAGAGAAAAGGGGAAGGTGAATATGGAAGAAAAAGAGAAGGCAGACACTAGAACAAGTAGAATCCCAGCAAATGGCAATTTGGCTGGAAGGGGAGGATGAGGTGGGGCCAGAAAGAGCACGTCATGTGTAGGTGCCTCTGTGTGTGTTCTCACTGATTCTGTATCATTGTGGACCTTTCCTGGAAGAAAAAGCACAGAGGTGAGCCTTGGAGGAGAAGTTGATCCATGTCTACAAAGGAGCTTCTTAAAGGTAGGGATCCACAGAACCCTTCAACTGCCCTTCAACTCAGGGCAGAGTTGAGGGAAGGAAAAGGGTTCTGACAAGCCTGTAAGAGCAGCAGCCTGGTGCCTTAGAGAAAATACTGAATATGGAGTCAGGAAGCCTGGGTTTCAAGTCGTAGCTCTGCCACTGGTTACCTGTAGGTCCTAAGGAAGTCACTCTGCCTCTCTGAGCATCAGGGTCCTCCCGTGTAAAAGTCTACTCTAGCTGGGAAGTCTATGACATTTATCATTTATGTGCCAACCAAGTTCATTTATAGCTGGAACATCATTATTTTTGAGTCAGAAAATGACTCTTCTGTGGCTGTTTTTGTGCTTGGTGATTTGGGTAATTTCATTTTTGTCTGCCAGTAATATTTTAGTGTTGTTCCCTTTGAAAATTTCTAACCTATCTCTTTTGAACTGAGCTGGAAAGAGAAGGGTTTTTGCCCTTGCCTGGACAAAAGGATGATGGCAAATAGGGTGTCCCAGTCTGCCTTGGACTGAGGGGTTTCCCAGGACCAGGGACTTTCGGTCCCAGGCACACTGGAGGCTGGGTTGCCATAGTGGTGAGAAAGATTGGGGCTGGGAGGCAGCTTGGAGGAGGGGGCCTGCAAGAGCTCGCCTCCTGTTCCCTTTCTACGTGGAGTTTCCCACAAAGCACCCCCGACCAACCGGTGTGGTGGTTTTCATTACAAGGCGTAACTAACTCCCTGTTGGGAGGCTGGTGGAGATACAGGGATGAGAAGCGAGGGGCAGCCTTCAGACCAGTCATAAGCCCCACCTGAGATAACTATTGCCAGGAAAGAAGCTGAAATGCTTGACTAGCACTGATGCTGTGGGGATTTTCCCTTTTTCTTCAAAAAAACAGAAAAGACCAAGTGGAAAAAAAAAAAAAAAGTGATGAGTTGTGAGACAGGCCTTGGGCCCTACGCAGCCCCAGGAGACAGCGCGCAGTTCATTTGTTTAAATTTGCAGCTGACGGCTGCCACCTCGCTATAGGCACCGAGCGGAGAACCTCTCAAAATCAGACAGTGGCCAGTCGGCTGACATACTGCTACAACCATGAACTACCCCCTCACTCTGGACATGGACCTCATGAACTACAACCTGGAGGACCTGGTGAGTACAAACAGGTTGCCCAGGAATTCAAAATGCCCTGGGCCCGGGGCCCAAGGGAAGATGGGATAGTCCCCTCCCACAGTGGATCGGCAGACTCTAGACAGGTTCCCTGGTCCCTGCCTTTTAAGGTTTGATTTCTCATTCCATGGATGCAGCAAATAAATAGAGCTGATGCCTTACATAGACATCCTTTATTTGGAGGGGACTGGAAGGATGGGTTTAGGTCCTGCATCCTCCCTGGTGTGTTCTGGGACCTAGAACAAGTCACTTCGCCTCTCAACTCTTCAATAGGATCTCCTCTCCTCATCTCTTAGGGCTGGAATAAGGGGTGCGTGGGGAAGTGCGCTGGAGCCTTTCTTCATGTCCAGAGGCTGGCACTACAAGCTGGCCGATCAGTGTGTATTTAGCCAGCTCTTGCTATATGACTGTCATTGCGGCACGACACTCTCTCTTGGGTAAAGCTGAGAACCTGGTGTTGACCCTGAAATAGCTTATGGGCTAGCCAAGAAGTAAAAATGACTCACTGGAAGCTCGTAGACAAGGATTATGTGCTTAAACCGAGGAGATGGTTGGCAAGGGAGAGGACCCCAGTGGGCTGGGGCAGGTGGTGCTGAGCTAATATCAAGTGCATGGAAGAATCTTGTGTTAATCCTAGAAATGTCTTAGAATATGTTGTGGTCTCCCTTTGAAGACTGGGCTCTCTAGAGACAAGGTATTCTTGGGTGGGCTGAAAAATACAGTCCCCAGCATCACTCTCTGCCATCCAACCATGCCTGTCCTGTGAAGCAGAGAAGCCCAGTTGGCTTGGTCATCACTGGGTCCCCGAAAGATGTATGTAGGGGACCACTCAACCAGAGACCGGAGGCGCCTGTGTGAGGGCAGTAGAGGATGGTTTGTAAGGATCTTTTGGACACTTCCTTGCAGCCTTTTCTCCCTTTCCCCCATGGCCAAGGACACTTCTAGGGGAAGAATTTCTCACTCAGTCTGGATTGGATCATGAAAGGTCCAAACCCTTTCTCCTCTACCCTCCAGCTCTCCTGGCCCTAAACTCACCCTGAGATGATCCCTGATTCCCTCTCGCTCCCCTGACTGGAGTCTATACTGTAACTCCATCAACCGTGTTCCCACACGTGCTTGGAAAGTTCTGCCTCTCACTTGCCTAGACCCCAAGACTTGGAAGTATACGTAGAACATGGGGAGGTGGGGGAAGGGCTAATTACCCAAAGTCTGGCTTCTCAGATCCTAACCCCCAGATAAAAGCAGAGTCAGAACCATCAGTCTGATCAGACCTGCTGCTTAATTTGTGGGACCTGATGCAACCCGAACATGTAGGTCTCCTATTAAGAGACCTGATGCAACCTAAATGTGTAGGGATCCTATTAAGAATTTCAAGACAGTGACAAGAGAGCACCAAGCCAAGCATGGGGCACTTCTAAGTGCTGGGTGCTGCGTGACTGTCCTGGTAGCACACCCATAAAGCTGGCCCTGAGTCCAATCAGGCTAAAACCCCACAGCCCTGACGAGGCAATGTGCTCTCGCCCTGGCCCCCAGCTCTGGCCCCTGCCTTCCCTGATTAGGTTACAGGGCATCTTCCTTTGCCTGCAGCTTCAAGCTGACCACGAGCCCTGACCCAGTTGGATATCACAGTAACCAACTCAAGACCTGGCTGGTTCTGGCTTCTGAGAAACCTCAAGAGTTCCCCTAACAGCACGCCTCACTCCACTGCGTGACCTACTAGAGACAGGTGGTGGCAGGGGGCAGGGGGACAGTGGGGCACGTCCCACATACCAAAGAAAACCCACAGGCCGGGGAGAGAAACCGTTGACTCACTTCATGTCATACCTCAATTGGGTGGTCTCGGGCCAGGGAACCCAGTGGGCCTGAACCACCCCATCCCCATCAGAGTCAGGCCAGGAGCCAGGAATCCCAGGACTGCCCAGGCCCTGGACTCATCGCTTCATCCCACCTATGCTCACCTCCTATATATTCACCTCCTATATATTAGGGCTGTTGTCTCCTCAGAAGCACAGACCCTCTCTCCACCCCCACCCCTCACAACAGGACCTTGAGCAGTTTCGACAGCCTTCCCCACAGCGTCTCCCCGCACAGGAGCCCTGGGACGGCAGAGCGGCAGAAGAGGCTTGCACGCACATGCTTCTTACCAAGTGTGTGCTGATTCGTGCTATTCTGCTGGGGGTCTCAGCTCCCCATCTCTCTCTGGAGTTAGTCTGGTTTCTATTCTGTTTCCTGTTCCCTTCCTTCTCCTTGTCCAAATCAAGTATCAGTTCAGCTTCCCATAACACTGAGTTCTAGACTCCAATGCTGGGTTAAGATCGGTGCAGGGAGAGGGGGCTCTTGGCCATAAACCAAGTGTTGGCCATCCCGTCTTCCCTCCCTCTTCTTGCATCTATTTTAAACATCTATCAACTGTTTTAAATGTGCATTTTCTTGAGATGGATTGCTAATTGCCATGAATGGAGGATCCAAACGGAAGACATCTAGACGGCTAGGTGCCAGAAACAAGTAGCCAGGTCCCTGGGGTGGGCACGCCAGGGACCCATCCTGCTGGGAAGGCAGATCTAGGCAGACCAGGAAAAACCTCTGTTTACAGGAAGCTGGACCTGAAAGCATGGAGCCTCCTCTAGAACTAGGACCTGAGGCACCTCCAGGGGCCGGTCATAAGCTGCATCTCCAGCCCCACCCAGCACACCAGCCTTAGAGTAGGGGGAGCCTGGCCCAGCCCCAGGGCCTGGATTCCCCGACCCCTCCCCAGGGATGACCCCCACAAACTATGACTTCAGCGTGATCAGAGCATCACAGGATGCAAAGGCCGTTCACACGCACTGTCCCATTTCATCAAGGAGGTGTCAAGAAGAGGAACCAAAACCAGCTCAGGCTGTTTCTGGGGTTTACCTTGGGGGAGGGGAGGCTCACCCCCCTCCCAAACCAATCAGAAATTCCCAGAGGAACCCCAGTGGAAGGGGCCCCACCTGGAGGTGATTGGTAGGGTCCGATAAGGGAGAGACCCAGGGCCAGCCTGGGGAGGGGTCGGTGTGGGAGCAAACCTGGACTCAGGCACACAGACCACAGTCTCCATCAGGAATTCTCACCTTCAGTGATGAAGCAGACTGTGGCTGATCCACTCCTCTGGCAGACTGGCTGAAAAAATGGCCCTGAACTCGTGCTGACAATCAGGACATAAGGATGAGTCTTCTTTCAGGAAGGATGGGACAAAATGTTTCCAATCAGTACTAGCTCGGGATGTGGTATCATACACACCCAAGTGACATGTCCACCTGTCCCTTGCACAGTGTGGCTCTGTCCCCAAAGTGTACATTGATTTGGGGTACCAAGGGGGACCCACTGAAGCCTAGAGACTCAGTGCAGAGGTAGGGGTAGCTTAAAGTCTCCACCCAGAACCACAACCAGAGTAGTGTCTTGTTCCTCATGGCCAAAACCCTTGGGTGGAGATGGAAGAGTAGCCTGGCAGGTCACTCTTGAAGGCTAGGGGTGGGGAAAGGGGGGGAGATGTGACAAATGGCAAGCCAGAGTCTCAGATGGTCTTTAGGGAGTGTGGGCCCTCTAAAGGAAGAGGGGATACAGACCTCCACCCTTGCCCCTCAGCCCAGCCTCCATCCTCAAGACACACCCCCAGCCCCGGCATCCCTCAAGCCACTGAAAGCCAGAATAAGAGACACCCTGGCTGGCCCCGATCACGGCTCCCGACTCTGGATTGGGAATGTCCAGCCAGGGACATAAAAGGAGATGGAGCCTGTGTGTGCTCCCCGCGCCTCTTGCAGTCTGTATGACTCAGGCCCCTGGAGCCCTGGACTTGGGCCTGGATGAGCCAAGCCCTCAGCAGCCCTGCCCCCTTCCTGGGGGCTGAGAAGCAAAGTTAGGCTGAGCCATTCCCTCCCTGCAGGCCAGACACTGGAGAAGCAATGGCTCCCAAGCAAATGAAGATAAGGCTGAGAACCAGCTCAGGGCAGGGCATGACAGCCCAAGATGTGGAGCATCTGGGAGCTGTGAGCAAGGCGCATCTGAGAGCAGCGCCCAGCCTCCTTTCCAGGGCAGGAATGCCTTCCACACACTGGGCCTCAAATATTCCTCTTCCTCCCAAGTGCCCCAACTCATTGTTGGATAGCTAGAACCTGTTAGAAGGCTCTTTCTCCTTTGACTGAAACACCCCTGACCCCAACCTTAGCCCATTCCTCCTGGTCTACCCTCTAGAATCTCACACAATAAGTCCATCCTACCCTCTCGCCAAGGGCGCTCTTTACAGTCCTTGAAGGACCCAGCTGTCTTTGACTCAAGTCTTCTCTTCCCTGGATGCCACAGCCAGCGACCTGGAAGCTTCCTCCCAGGGCGGGGATTTCCGGGCCCCTTAACCAATGGCCACCCTGGTCCAGCCCAAAGGAACTGGGCTGGTGGCAGCTGCCCACCTACAGGTTTCTGTTCACCTAGATAAGGTAACGGAGCCCTCCTGGCAGCCACGTCACTCTGTTGACTCATCTGAAGCTTGCTGTCAACAAACTCTCGGGTCTTTTTTCTCGTAAACAGTTAAGTCGGGTCTTCCCTCATCTGTCCCTGAAGAGTTAAAGTTTGAAACCCCATCTCGGTCTCTACATTTTTCCTGATCAATTCCATCTGGTCAGTTTGGGCCTATAGTTCTGGATTGTAGAGAACTCTGCATCATCTGAAAATGTCCCCCAGCTGTGTCACCCAGGACAGGGCTGAGTGAAAACAAGGAAAGGATCCAGGGCAGACCCCTGGGGAGGGTCCGAGACACCCTCCTGCCCACCTGCTGACACAGAGACCCATCAGCAAACGTTTGTGAGCTTCACATAGGCCAGGGAAGGGCAGCAAGGTAGCCTCATTATTTAAAGAAGTCAGATGGGGCCTGGGGGCCTTAACTATCCAGGGAGAGGCCTGGGTCCTACAGGGGATCCAGAAGAAGGAAAGAAAGGGGGAGCAGGGGAGGAAGAGTAACAGTTGCAATCCCAAGCATTTAAAAAAATTTTTGTATTGATTCATTTTTTATTGTGCTGGGTCTTCATTGCTGCATGGGCTTTCTCTAGTTGCAGTAAGTGGGGGCTACTCTATAGTTGAGGTGCGAGGACTTCTCATTGCGGTGGCTTCTCTCATTGCAGAGCATGGGCTCTAGTGCCCTTGAGCTCCAGTAGTTGCGGCTCGTGGGCTCAGTAGTTGTGGCCCACGGGTTTCCTTGCCCTGCAGCCTGTGGGATCTTCCGGGACCAGAGATTGAACCCATGTCCCCTGCACTGGCAGGTGGATGCTTACCCAGTGGACCACCAGGCAAGTCTGGAACCCCAAGCACTGCAATCCCATCCTCCCTTCTCCTGGCACCGCAATACCAGGACACAGAATGTTCTAGCCCCCACTCCTGCCCCTCCCCAGTGGTCATAGCAATTTTCTACCTAGATTCCTGGCTCTTTGCTTGGCTTCATCCCCGTCACTGTGTTTTCTTGCCTCCTCTGAGGCCTGGTCCCCAGCCTTTGTTGGGCTACTATCCACTGGGTACCTGCTCAGCTACATGCAGTCATGGCCCCACCTGGCTCATGTCTGAGGCTATTCAGGGTACACACTGCTGTCAGAGTGTGTGTGCCTGAGGGCTGTGGGTTCCTGAAACTTGTCATAGCAAAGAATGAGGCCATATCACCCACAATGAACTCCCTCTGGGTGTGAGTCTTGAGGGGCCCTTCCGTGCCCCGTTCCCATGACATTCAGGATCCCTGATTTCTGATTTCCCGCTGGGCCAGAGTCAGCCTTGTGCGATTACCTCTCTCCATGATTTGGGGAAGGGTGAGGGTGCCGGATCCCCTGGCTGTGGGAAATGGTTTAACACGTGCCACTCCCGGACCCCAAAAACCGTCTGTTTGACACCTCCTGCTGGGCGGTATCGCAGCCTCTCAGCACTCCTCAAACCAGCTTCCTCCATCTTCTCCTCTCTGCCTGAGCGTTCTGCTGAACAACCGCCTCTCGGCAAGAAGGACGAGACAGCCCCCCACTCCCCTAACTCCCCTACCCCCATGTGTGCATGCTAAGTCGCTTCAGTCGGACCCTTCGTGACCCCATGGGCTGAAGCCCACCAGGCTCCTTTGTCCATGGGATTCTCCAGGCAAGAATACTGGAGTGGGTTGCCATGCCCTCCTCTAGGGGATCAACATCTTACATCTGCATTGGCAGGCGGATTCTTTACCACTAGCGCCACCTGGGAAGCCCCCCCCCAACCCCCCACCCCAGCCATCCTTCTCTAAACCTAGTTCAGGAGATGGGGCCTCTGGGGTCCAAGGGACACGTCTCTCTGTGTTGACTTTAACCCATCAACCTAGATGCTTTAGCCAGCAGGTCTTGAGTGGTCCTGGGCCAGGTAGGCTGGCTACACTGAAGCCCTCCGCTGGGCAGTGGGACCGCCAGGCTCCCACCACGAGGTAGATGGAGTCCAGCCCAGTCCCACTGACTGCCAAACCCTGCACCTCTGCTTCTGTCTCCATTGCTTTGTTCTGTATGAAGACAGCTCATCTCACTGCTTTCTCCTTAACTCCTGCTGAATTTCAGGATGAATCAAAGGGCTGTAGTCAATGATGATGTTGGAAATAGCTCCCAGTATGGATAGAGAACTCGATAGGCTTGAGGCTGTCAAGAACTTTGGAAGCAGGCAAGACCTGAAGAAGGGTAAGGAGGAGTGTCTGAGTCTCTGCTGGGGCACAGAGAGGAACTGCCTTGAAGTCCTGGAATATGAGGGTCTCTGGTCTTCTTTCGAAACTGCTCTCTGAAGCCCATCCAGCATGTGCAGAATACATGGCCTTGTAAGGGGGACACAGAAGGCCTGCCTCCAGGAGTTCGCCCTGTACTGAGGCCATGAACATCCCGGCCTGAGTGATGTAATAAAGGACTTGTGACAAAAGAAGAGAGAATGGTCTGGGATGGCCCTAAAGTTTGTTCCGCTTTTCCCATAAGATAGTACAGAAAAACCTGAACAAACTTTTAAGCCAACCCAGTAATTCCAAACAGAAGAGTTAGGAAGGACATAGGAAGGTGGGATTGAGTGGGGCATTGAAAAAAGCATAGGAACAGGTAAGCTTTTGCAAGAAAAGACTCCTCAGCAAAAGGAAGAATTTTAGAGACAGGACTATATTGGAGTGATGGGGGCAGGCAGTCAGGAGGACGATGAACCTGGAGAGGAATAAAGCTGTGAAGAGGAAGAGATAAGGTTTGAAAGGTCAGGGAAATTTACATTTTGCAGCAATGCAAAGGTCCTGTAGGGGAGTTTGGACCTCACCCCACTTCCCACGTGCCCCTAGCAGTAAAGAACCTGCCTGCCAATGCAGAAGACACGAGACGCAGTTTCGATCCCTGGGTCGAGAAGATCCCTTGGAGGAGGGCATGGAAATCCACTCCAGTATTCTTGCCTGGAGAATCCCAGGGACAGAGAAGCCTGGCGGGCTACCGTCCAGAGGGTCACAAAGAGTCAGACATGACTAAAGTGACTTGGCACACTGGCACTACGAGCTTATGGCTTTTGAATGAAAGCAAAAGCATATTCTTAAACAAAATCTAGTATGTGAAATGCTACATGAGACAAGGGTGTCCTGGTTTCAAGGAGACTCTCTCCTTGCCCTCCACCCCATCCCTGGTAAAACCTGCAAAGAAAGTCATGGACTCATCCCCTATGGGATGCCCTCCAATTAGTTCTGAAATTGAGTGAGGTAAGGTAAACATCTCTCCCTAAGAGAACATACAGATAAACCTCATCTGGTTTTGAGCGCTGCGTTGTAGTCCACTGTGTGAATGCACGGAGGTTGGCATCTTCCAAACTTCTATTGAGGAACTTGATCCCAAACATGACTTTTTCTTATTATTTGCTTTGCTATTAAATAAGACTAACACATTTTAAATCAACTATTCTCCAATAAATTTTTTAAGTATTAAATTTATAAGAAAATCACTGCTTAGAGGTAACAGGGAACAGTAAAAGATTTTAAGCAGGACACTGATGTAATGAGGCTCGTGGGTTGGAAAATTCATCCTGCCCTCTGTGTAGGAGCTGGACAAGAGTGGAGAAGTTAGTGGGAATGGGACTGTGGGGAGACAGTGGACCTGAGCATGAGCGTGAAGAAGGGCTAGAGCTTTGGTAGAGGATGCTGAGGTCCGGGCAAGCCTATGGCTCTGCCGCTAAACTTAGGTATCCCCCCAACCCCTTCTTCCAGAACCACCTGCCCCAGGAACCAGAAGGAAAGACCCAGGCTGGGGAATGGGTCTTCCCACCATTGAGAGCGAGTGGATGAGCCCCGGCTGGGGTCCTGGCTCGCAGTGCAGCCACGCCCGCTTGCTCTCTTCCCGGGGTTCATCATTTCTAGAAATGACCTTTTTGAGCCCACATAAGTTGGTTATAAGTGGTTTTGAAATGCCGTGGAGGGGGGTCTGGTTAGGGGAGGGGTAGGAAGAACAGAGCTGGGAAGTGAGGAGGAGCAGGTGCAGGGGGACAGCTGTGAGTGAAAGGTATGAAAACAGGCACCCTGCCTTCCTTTGCGGTTTGCTCAGTAAACAACCTGAGTGCTGGCAGGGCAGGAGGGGGAGGGAGGGGGGAGGAGTGAGCTTCCGGAAACAGAGTGGGCACACTTCACTTGGAGCCCTCCCCAGTCCCCCACCACCACCACCCCTGCTGCAGGTATCCACCCCCACTCCCCACCACCACCCCTGTGCCTCCCTTACTTCCTCCTATCGCTCTCCTCTGCCTCTGGGCCCTCTGCTTCCCAAGTGGGAAGGGCGCAGAGTAGCAGGCAGGGCAGCCCAGGCATTGCCGTGTATTGGTGGAAGTTACATCAACATGGGTTCAAGCAGACCCGCTCTCTAGCAAGACATCAGTGAAACAGATATTACATACCTGAGCTTGTTGTGCACGTTAAACAAAACAAGAGGCTCCCACAACAATTTCAGTTATAAGGAAGGCACTCAGGAAAAAAGGGACAAAATGAGAGGAAGCCAACAGCCCATATCAGCATTCAGCCTTTCAGCAGGATCCTGGGCTTTAGTAGGGCTTCCCAGGTGGCTCAGTGTAAAGAACCCACCTGCCAATGCAGGAGCCACAGGAGATGCAGGTTCCATCCCTGGGTCAGGAAGATCCCCTGGAGAAGGAAATGGCAACCCACTCCAGCATTCTTGCCTGGGAAATCCCATGGACAGAGGAGCCTGGCGGGCTACAGTCCACGGGGTCACAAAGAGTCGGACACGACTGAGTGATTGAGCACACATGCACGCAGGCTTTAGTGCCCTCTGTCCTGTCCAGAACTGGAACTCCTTATCCCAACCAGATTCATTCCCCAAACGGAAGTCCTGATCCTAGCCCCCCGAGCCTGCAGCCTTTCACACCTGAGGACTCAGAAATGAGAAATGACTTACAGGTGCACAGCCCTCCAGAGTTCATATTCCCACGTCACGTTCCCCTCTTTAGTCTTTGTTTTACGGATGAAAACTGAAGTTGGAAAAGGCAAAGTGATTTGTTGGAGGAATATGAAGGGAAACTGGGATTTGATCTGTGGGCGGCCTGGAGGCACAGGGACAAGAGCAGTTAGCTTGCAGGGTTGGCGGGAGAGGGGAACAGGATAACTCTACCAGGGAGTCAGGATCCCTCTCTGAGAGGAAAGACTGGTTCTCAGTTTCTGCTCTCCTGTCTCCTTGTCCTTGAAGTACAAGGAATTAGGGAGCTACAATGACAGTACGGAGACCCCCATAAAGGAAAACCATCTCTGCCTCACCGTCGAGGGGCCTCTGCTGACCTCCTTCAAGGCCGTGTTCATGCCTGTGGCCTATGGCCTCATCTTCCTCCTCGGTATGATGGGCAACATTCTGGTCCTGGTGATCCTGGAGCGTCACCGGCAGACACGCAGCTCCACTGAGACCTTCCTGTTTCACCTGGCGGTGGCAGACCTTCTCCTGGTCTTCATCCTGCCCTTCGCCGTGGCCGAGAGCTCCGTGGGCTGGGTCCTGGGCACCTTCCTCTGCAAAACCGTGATTTCTCTGCACAAGATCAACTTCTACTGCAGCAGCCTGCTCCTGGCCTGCATCGCCGTGGACCGCTACCTGGCCATCGTCCACGCCGTCCACGCCTACCGCCACCGCCGCCTCCTCTCCATCCATATCACCTGTGCGACCATCTGGCTGGCCGGCTTCTTCTTTGCCTTGCCGGAGATCCTCTTCGCCAAGGTCAGTGAACCCCATTACAATGACTCCCTGCCGCACTGCACCTTCTCCCAGGAGAACCAAGCCGAAACCAACGCCTGGTTCACCTCTCGCTTTCTCTACCACATCGGAGGATTCCTGCTGCCGATGCTGGTGATGGCTTGGTGCTACGTCGGGGTGGTGCACAGGCTGTGCCAGGCCCAGCGGCGCCCTCAGCGGCAGAAGGCGGTCAGGGTGGCCATCCTGGTGACAAGCGTCTTCTTTCTCTGCTGGTCACCCTACCAAATTGTGATCTTCCTGGACACCCTAGCGAGGCTGAAGATGCTGGGCAGCAGCTGTGAGCTGGACGGCTATCTCTCCATGGCCATCACCATGAGCGAGTTTCTGGGCCTGGCCCACTGCTGCCTCAACCCCATGCTCTATACCTTTGCTGGCGTGAAATTCCGCAGTGACCTGTCACGGCTCCTGACCAAGCTGGGCTGCCCCGGCCCTGCCTCCCTTTGCCAGTTCTTCCCCAGCTGGCGCAAGAGCAGCCTCTCAGAGTCAGAGAATGCCACCTCCCTCACCACCTTCTAGGTCCCAGCCCCCTCCCCTTTGTTTCAGCTTTCCTTGGGGCAGGCAGTGACACTGGCATCGCAGGAGCTGGGATCCTAAGAGCTTGCCTTGGCCAGTATCCTCATACGGGGCAGCTGGCGGAAACAACCCCTCCTTCCAGGACATCCTTGCCAGCTCTTCTCCCAGCCTCACATCTAGGCTGGGGTCCGGGGAGGGGACAGGATCCCAAAGGCAGAGCCAAGGATACCTGTGCCCTCGGGCTGAGGACCATACTGCCTTCTCTCATCTAAGCCACCCAGAGCTCGAGGAACAACTTTTACTTCTGCCCCTGCCAATAGGGAAAGTCATTCCCCTTCCAGAACATGGTCTGTCATCTTATGGACCACATACCTCCACAACCGGCCGCATCTCCTCCCACCTCACCTGCCAAAAGAAACTAGAAGCTGAGCACCATGGGTCGGATGGAGGTTAAAGCCAAAGAAAGGTCAGCTGGCAACAGAGCATATGTGGCCTTGACATGTCTAGGTGACTAAGAAGCCCAGACATTCTTTCAGGTCACCAGCCCTGCGGTGTTCTGACCAGGTGGAAAGCTCAGGCCAACCCGGTCCACGTGGCTGCCTGGCTCTGCTGAAAATGGCGCTGGGCCAGCCCCACATCACTGGGCCCTGGGAGGTCTACCGACTCAGGGCAGACTCCAGGCACCCTCGGAGACAAGCCAGCGTCCTAGAGAAGACGTGAGGGCAGCCGAGAGGAGCCCAACCAAGGAAAGGAAAGATTCTCCTTCTCCAGTTCCAAGGAGGCACACGTCTTCACCAAAGCCAGCTGTCTTTTCTGCTCAGGACAGAGAGCTCCCAGTATGATCCAGGGCCCTGGTGGGTGTGGGAGCTGATGGGGAAGGAGATAGATGCGTTCCCCCCACCCCTCTCCCCGCAAACTATACTGCCAGGGAAACCCCTGGAGCCGCAGAAAGAATCCAACCACAGCAGAGGGGGCACTTAGCCAAGAGTCGGTGGAGCGAGACCTCCTGAGGAGACAGATCTAAAGAGTTCCTGGGGGTTATCTCATCCAGCCCCCTGCCTGCAGGCCGGGCCATCTTTCTGGGCCTCAGTGAGAGCCGAGGAGCACCCCCTTGGGCTGGGCAGTGTGACAAGTAGGCCTGGGCAAGGAAGTCCCCAGGTTCCAGGAAGCTGAGCCCTGTCCCAAGAGGGTACTACTCATATGGAACCGAAGGAAGCTGCTCTGTGCCAGTCCTGCCCCTGCCCCCTTGCCTGCCACCCTGGCCTCTGGTCTGACCAGAATGGGACATCAGGGACTCCTGCACTTGCCGAGGGCACACGTTGGTTGCTCAGGCCCACTCAAGCCCGTCAGTGGAGGTCCTTAAGAAGCCTCTCTGCAGGGAATATTAGATCTATGACCCAGGGGACTCTTGTCTTCACTGTGGAACACTGGAGAACCCTGGGGTCCCCTGTTCCTCCCAGCCTCCAGTAGGAAGCTGGGCAGTGGAGGAGCCAGACATGAAAGAAGAAAGCAAGAAACTAGATGTTTAATTTTGTCTTTTTAATAAAAAGGCACCTATAAAACAGGTCAATACAGTACAGGCAGCACAGAGAGCCCCGGAACAAGCCTAAAAATTGTCTCAAAATAAAAACGAAGATGTCTTCACATATTGTATTTATATATTTATATTTATATATATATATTTATATAATGGTACAAAATGGCTGGGGGTGTGGCCACAGATGGAGGGAAGCTGGCCTGTGGAGTTCACCTTGGAAAGCTAGTCTGGTGGCAGAGGTGGGACGAGAGGGGCAGGGGGAGGGCATCAGGCCCTTTTCAGTTTGACCCGTCTCTCCTCTGGGCAGGAAACACTTAAGAGTCGGCTTGGGGAGTCTTGGGTCAGGGGTGGGAGGCTCAAGGGCACGGGGCCCAGGTTGGACACAGGGAGGGAATACGTCTGGCGGGGCGGAGGGCAGGTGGCCCCTGAACCCAGAGCCCCAGGCCCTGGCCCCCGGGGAGGGGCTGGGGGAGGCAGGAGCCCACAGCTAGCCCTGGAGGAAGCGCTTGACCTGGCCGACGGGGGACTGAGGACAGCACCAGACTGGGAGAAGCGAGGACAAATTCCCTTTGTATCACAGCTGCCGACAGGAGACCAGGCCCCCTCAGGTCAGGAAGGCCAGGGACGGGCAGAAGACCCCTCGCCGAGAAATGGCCCTGGGTCCTGGAGGCGGGCACGGAAGGCCTCAGCCAGGGAACTGCCCCACCACCTCACAAGGCAGGAAAGGAAGTGAGAAAAGGAGAAGTGTTTTACTCCTGGGGCCAAGGTGGGGGCAAAACACCCAACCGTGTATGGCTTCAGCTCTGACCAGAGGAGGAGGGGAGCTCTTCTGGGAAAGGTCCAGGGGCTGACTGGAAGGCAGTGGCTGTGCCTGGGCGGGCAGGGAGCCCCAAGCTCTGGGCAGAGGGACCATGCCAGTGAACTGCGGAGGCAGAGAGATGCAGAGGACGCGGCCCTGCTCTGAGCCGAACACTTTCTCTACTCTGTCCTCAGCAGGTGGAGGGAGGGACACTGACTGGGCCTAACCCTTTTCCTTCCTCCTCTGGTGATAGGAAGTAGGTGGCAGCCTGGGGAAAGAGTTGTGGCCCTGGGGGCTACCTGGCCCGGAGCACTGCAGCAGGCAGGGGACCCTCATGGCCCCCTCCACGCCGGGGGGCCGCCCGCTCGGCCTCTGCCTCGTCCTTCTTTCCTTCAGCCCAGACTGGGGACCAAGGGCTTCAAGTTCTGGCTTAAGATGTAGCAGCAGGGGACACCAGACAGCCACAGCTGGGAAGCCAGGGCCCCCGTGTCGCCGGTGTGGGGCAGACACGCGTGCACTTGCACGTGCGCTCCTGAATCGTTCAGCAGCAGACAGGCTGCCGCCCTGGGAGGCCTCAGCCCTGCTGGGGCCCACCAGGTGGAAGCCTAAGGTGGTCTGACCTCAGCTTAGGTGTGGGGGTAGTAGCTATGTCATTTCACCGCTGGAGGAGGGCACGGGAATGGTATCCTTTCTGGACCCAGAGACACTGCCCTGCAGCGGGAAGGTGTGTCGGACTGCGTGCCCCTGGGTCCAGGGGAAATGGAAGGGGCAATCATTTGAAGGGGCGGGGGTGGGGGGCGCGGGGAGGGTTTCTTTTATCCTTTTTTTTTTCTGAGTGACTTCTATCAAACACAGAAATACAGCACACGCACAAACCGGCACAAAAGCGCAGCGCTCTATTTACAGCTACAGCTGGCGCCTGCCCACCTGGCCAGCCGCCTGCAGGCTGGGGTGGGAGAGGGGGTCAGCCACAGCAGGGAGAGGAACTGAGGCAGGAGAAGACAGAAGGAAAAAGACGGGGTGGAGCGGGGCAGAGAAACCAAGAGGAGGAAAGTGAAGCACCAAGAGGAGACAGCAGTGGGATGGGGAGACAGAGGACGGGGAGACTTCTCTCCTTCCAATCCAGCCAAGGATTCAATACAGGGATACAGGGATACAGGACTCGGACAGCAAAGCTGAAGAGGGTGGGTGCAGAGAAACAGGAGAGGCTCCATAGGACTCAGGAGGAGAAGGGGAGCGGCGGTCCTGGCGGCCAAAATGGAACCAAACCCACCCCCCCGATCCCCCACCCCACTCTGCCACTTCTCCCTAAGCTGCCAGCACATCTGGTTTCCACAAATGCCGCTCCCCACACAAGCCCCCTCCACCCCACCCCTTGACCCCAGGCCATCCCAACACTGGAGGGGAAGAAACTTTTTTTAAGGTTATCATATTTGCAACATGGCCCCAGCTCCAGCCCCTTGCCGGGCCTGCTAGAAAGGCAGGTTGGCCATGCCGCCCGGGGCCGGGAGGTAGCCCATCTGGTTGTCCAGAGACACACTGCGCTGCCGCAGGGGGTGGGATACCATGAGGTTCTGCTGGGGCGGGGGGCCCAGGAGAGAGCCCTGCGGGGAGAGCATGTGGGGGGGCTGGCTGTAGACCTCACCCCCCACGCCCCGCTGCTTCATCAGCATGAAATTCTGCTGGGTCATGAGGCCCTGCGGGGGGGATATGACCCCCTGGTGCAGGCCGTGGGGCACCATGCCCTGCTGCGGGGGCACGCCTGTCCTGCCCAGCAAGGACATCTGTCCAGGGTGGCACATGGACATGGTGAGCCCCCGCTGGACGCCCTGCTGGCCCGGGAGGTTGGGGGGCCGGGAAGGGGTCTGCTCCGCCATCATGTTCTGCAGGTTCATGAGATGCAGATTGGGGGGCTGGGCCTTGGGGGGGTGGCTCTCGCTCTTGGGGAAGTACTGGAGGGTGCTGCTTGGCTTCTCCGAGGGGATGATCCTGGACAAGTCGAACTCGGGGATCCCCGTCGGGGTGGGCCGGATCACCTCACTCAGCTCGGGGTCATTCAGCACTGATGCCACCCCGGGGAGCACGCCCGGGGGGTACGCGTCGCCCATGCGGCTGGCCATGCTTTTGCCCATCAGATGCTGCTGGGGGGGCATGGGGCCTGGCGGCTGGCCGGGCAGGTCCTCGGGGGGCAGGGCCACGCCTGAGGGGTAGTGCTGCTGCAGGCCAGGGCCCCCGCCCCCGCCCCCGCCGGGCGCCATGGCACCGTGGGGCTGCTGCAGCCGAGGAGGGAAGGGCATCATCTGGGAGGAGCTGGGCACCGGGCCGCAGGGCGCACTCAGGGAGTCTGGGCCCCCTGGAGCCATCATCATCGAGTTCTGAGGGGGCCCTCCTGTCCCCTGTGCGTTGGGGTGCAGTGGAATGTTGGAGCCCAGAGGGGTGGGGGAGGGCAGCATGGCAGGTGGGGGCTCATGGGACAGGGGCTGCTGGCCTGGCAGGTTCATGCCCATGGGGCTCTGGGCAGCAGCTGAGTTCAGGTGCATCTGGTTGGACTGGTTATTGCTGATCCCTGCGGGGAAAGAGAAACGGGGGTCAGGAACCATGTGCACCCAGCTGGGGCAGGTTGCAGAACTCAGTCCTTTCTCCATGCCCCAACCAGGCTGGTGCCAGGGGTGATGGCTTTCATCACTGGCCTGCCCTAGCTGCGAGGACAGGGACCCGAGGCATTTAGGTGAGAAGCCAAGAGACCCAAGCTCTGGCCCCGTTACCCAGGGACACATCAGTAGATGCTGGAAAGACCACTCCAGTGAGCTGGGCTTGGTTTCATTGAATGACCAGTGGGAACTGTGTCCCAAGACATCACAACCCCCGACGCCCAGGGCCCCTTGGAAGCACAAAAAAGCCAGCGTGACTGCAGGGGCTCTCGCTGGCCACAGCCACTCTTCACCCTCCCAGAGCCCGTGTGGGCTCTTCTCCCAGGGACCCCCTCCCTGTCCTCGCACCTGGCCCAGAGCCCTGCGGTGGTGCCGGCGGGGGCAGCAGGGGCCGGTCTGGCAGCAGCTCGTCGTCTGAGGTGGCGATGGTCTTGATGGCATTGTGGTAGAGCGGGGTGGAGCTGGGCATGGCGTACTTGGACATCTGGGACATCATCAGAGACAGGGGGTTCTGGGAGGGCGTGGGGTCTGGGGAGGATGTAAACGGCAGGCTGGGGGTCACGAGGCTGCTGGGGGGGTTAGCGGGAGGCGCTGAGGAGCTGCTCCGGGGGCCGCTGGGCGGGAGGGCACCTACAGAAGCGGGGAGACAGACAGAGCGGCGGGGTTGACTGGGGAGGCCAGGGTGAATTTGGCCGCTCACACTGGGGCTTTAGGAAGAGGTCAGCTCCCAGACCTCCACCTGACTCCCAGGCACAGATGGCCCGTCAATTCGGGTTCCCCCATGATCACTACAGCCCACCCATCTCCAGGCAGTTCCTGTAGCCTCAGGGCTCTGAACAGAAAGGAGATCCTAAATATGACAAACTCCCCTCGAAATCCCTGCTCGATGAACATGGTGCTCCCCATGGAAGCTCACACATGGGGGCCGGTGGCTGCTCCTCCAGCAGAGCCGTCCCGCCTCCGGGCCCCGGCACAGACCCCTTAACTCATACACACACACCCCAGCCAGGCAAGAACACACCCACCTGGGAGGCAAGTCCAGGGCCCACCTGCCCAGCCCCATTGACTCACCCTGTTCCATGTTGCCCAGGGTGGTGGAAGAGCTCATGTTCAGAGGCGGCTGCTTGTTCTGGGGGACTCCAGGGCTGGGCATGGCTGTCTTGGGTGAGGCGACCCAGCCTGGAGAAGGCACCGCCATGGAGGGAGACTTGAGCCTGCTGGGCGAGCCGGTGGGCGAACGGACACTGAGGGAGGAGCTGAGGACCTGGGGCGACTTGAGAGGTCCTGGCGGGTTGGCCGAAGGCAAGGGCACCATCTGTGAGGGAGTCTGGGGTGACTTGAGGTTGGCGGAGGGCGAGGTGACCATGGGTGAGTGTACTTGGCTGAGGGTGGGCGACTTCAGGTGCCCCATGCCCGGCGAGCCCATCTGATTAATACTGATGGTGAGGTCTGAAGGCCGTCGGCCCAGCCCCCGGTTCGGGGCTGAATGCACAGAGCCTGGAGGATTGGACGCAGGAGGCAGGGGCATGTGACTAAGCCGGGTGGTACCCACGTTTCCCATGGGCATTGAGCTCTGGTCAGGGCTGAACATGTCTTGAGTGTTGCCCATGTCCTGGGGCATGGCTTGGTAGGGTCCCTGGCCCCCGGAGAATCCCTGCTGGCCTTGGCTAGGAAACTGTGAGGGCATAAGCATCTTCTGCGGGCCTCCCATCATTCCACCACTGTTCTGGGCCCGCACCCGGGCCATCTCCTCGGGACTGAGGCCCTGCGGCCCCATCATGTCCCCAGGGCCCCGCATCTTCTGCGACATCAGCATCTGCTGCTGCGGGGTCATCTGCACGTTCAGGTTCATGTTCATGTTCATGTTCACGTTCATGTTCATGTTGAGGTTGCCGGGCCCCATGGGCGGGTCCACCTCCCTCAGCCCAGACTGCCCCATGGGGGGGCTCAGGAGGCCCCGACCTCCGGCAAACTCCATGCCCATGGGAGTGCCCGCCAGGCCCTCGCCGCCAGCCATTTGCCCAGGGAACATGGCCGGATCCATCTGCCGGTGCGCCTGCATCATCCGCTCCACCTCCATGCCCTGCCCCATGCCACTGCCGGCCATGCCCAGGGGCCGCTGCATCCCCATCGACCGCTTCTCCAGCAGCTGGTGCCGCAGCAGCTCCTCACGAACCCGAGGGGTCATAAATCGCTCCGCTTCACCCTGCCCACCTGGGTAGGGCACAGCGTTCTGGGCAAAATTGCCGGGTCCCCCCATAGGGGGCAAGTCTTCGGTCCAGCCCATGCCTGGCCTCACAGGCCTCTGCATGGCATTCATGGGTACCTCCATGGGCATACCCTGCATGCCCCCAAACCCTGGCACCCGCTGCATCTGGTTGCCTGGGAAACGGGGGCCAGGGAAGGGGGGTCCGGCCCGGACCTGCATGGGATCTTGGACGTCCATGGGCCCCCTCAGCTGGGCACCCATCCCAGGGGGCCACTGATCCCCTGGCTTGCTGTGGTAGGGGGGCGGCGGCCCCCTCACCATCATGCCCCCCATGCCCATCATGTCCTGCAGTGAGCGGCCCCCGTGCAGCCCGATCTGCTCCTCCTTCCTCCGTTTCTCCTCGTAGTACTCTTCCTGAAGCTTGCGCCAGGCCACCTGCTCGGGGGTCAGGCTGTCCTGGCCCAGCCTCTGCATCATCACGCTCATCTGCCCTACGTCCCCACCCGGGGGGTGCCCCGGCACTTCATGCTCCAGAGGGGGGCCCCCGAGGCTCTGAGTCTGCGAAATCATGGACTGCAAGGGCTCCTCATATTTCTTCAGCCCACTAGGCGGGGCCGTGGGTGGCTGCTGGGGCGCGGGAGGGGCTGGTGCTGGTGGTCCCCCCTCACCCGCTCCTCCGGGGGGCCCCTTGAGGAAGGGCTCAGTCTCCCCGCTGCGGAGCAGTAGCCGCTCAATGTCTCGAAGCGTCTGGAGGGAGCGCTCCCGGTGCTCCAGCTGCTCCTTGGATAGGCCCTCTGAGCCCACCAGGCTCCGCTGCCCATTTCCGGTGGGGGCCTCCCCGAGCAGGGCGGGGCCGGGGGCGCTGCTGGGGTCTCCTCCAGGAGGCAGCGGGTTGTTGGTGGTGGAAGCTGTAGGGGTGTTGGGGTGGGTCCCCCCAGTTCCGCCGCCCGTGCTGGCAGCTCCCACCGAGTTGGGCGTCAGGTCCTGATTGGCGTCCTCAGGAGGCCCCTCAGAAGGCAGAGCAGGAGGGGCACTGCCCGGAGCTGGGGGTGGCGGTGGCGGCAGAGGAGGAGGCTGGGTCTGAGGGGTGCCTGCTGATGGCGTGCTCAGGGGTAGCGGTTCCGGTGTGGGTGGCACTTTGGGGGCCTGCGAGAAGACAAAGACAGACCCATGAGATGGGTCAGCGGATGCAGTGGCCGGTCCACTGCTCATGGAGCCCCGTGCCCGGACCAGGCGACACACTCACCTGGTCCAGCTTGGCCCGTGGCACGTTCTGCTGGTGGTAGGCGAGGATGGAGTCGGCTCGGCCCTGTAGCACAGCCTCCGCAGCCCTGCACAGGAGTGTCGGGCACAACCAGCTCAGAGTGACAAGCAGGAGGGAGCCCTCCACCTCACCCATCCCAGCCCTAGCCATCCCTGGCCCCCTGCAGGCAGTCAGGACCCCAGGCTGAGGGGTCCTGGGCAAACGATGGCTGGGGGCACTTACGTGTTGGCCAGGTGGGTGGTGAAGACATACACAAACTGGGAGGGGGGCTTTCCAGGGACACCCCCGCCTCCGCCCCCGGGGGCGTCAGGCCGGAGGCCGGGCGGGGCCCCATGCGGAGGGCCTGGTGCGCTGCTTTCACTGAGGGGCAGTTGGGGGGCTTGGCCGGGACCCAGCTGTGGGGCCGCCATGGCTGGGTCTGCTACATTACAATCTGCACAAGAGAGGAAAGGGAAAGAGGCCCAGGTTTAGAGAGGAGAGCCAGAGGGGAGTCCACGCCCTACCGTCCCATCCCAGAGATGCCCAGGGATAGACAGGCTCGTGCCCACAGGGTCATCTGGTGCCACAATCTGGCATTTTCTCCAGTCTAGCTTTCAGAAACTTGCCCAAGCCCAGTCTTTGACAAGGACGGCAATTGTGTGGACCACACAGAGAGGAGACGGAAACCCACAGGCCCGCATGTGCCTGGAGCCCTGACTACGCCTCTGGAAGTGACTCTACCTTACCATCGTCACACCCTGGGAGGAAGGAGTCGGTGCACTCCATTCAAGAGAGGAGGAACAGCCTCAGAAGGGTGACGCTACTCCCCAAAGGTGACAGACAGGCAGCGCAGAGCCCTGCGCATGGCCCGGCTCCGGCCCCTCACTGTGGTCTGTGCAGCGGGTGTGGGTATGTATGCGCGCACGCTGGCCAGAGGAGGGAAGCAGGCAATGAGCTTGTACAACTGATGGTCCAAAAGCTGAATGGTGTTCATCCTAGCCTTACCACTAACTGACCGGCAACCGTATCAACAAGATACTTCCTCAAGGCGTCATTCCTTCATCTGTAAAATGGAAACACTAAACTCTAGTCCAGCAGGAGTGGGGAGGGGCTGGTCAAAGAAATCTATTTTTACAGCAAATTCACAACTGTGTCACAAACTAAAAAAACTGGAGAACAGAGAGTTACAAATGCCTGACACACTGGGTTCATTCCCCGCAGTAGACTGGCCACCCACAGCACTAACGGAGGTTTTCGTCCACGGTCACCAGCTTGACAGTGAGTCCTAGCCTAGAAAAGATATCTACACTTGGTCATTACTGCTTCCCTTGTGGCTCAGCCGGTAAAGAATCCGCCTGCAATGTGGGAGACCTGGGTTCAATCCCTGGGTTGGGAAGACTCCCTGGAGAAGGGAAAGGCTACCCACTCCAGTATTCTGGCCTGGAGAATTCCATGGACCAGTCCAGGGGGTCACAAAGAGTCGGACACAACAGAGACTTTCACTTCAACTGGTCATTACTGGGTCTAGTGAGTGGGTGGGCCCTTTGCCACCAGTCAACATGTGGCCCTCAGACAGCGCCAGGACTTACTATTCCAAGTGGACTCCCTTGAACCAGGGAAGCAGCCACTTTCCCACGGCTTAGGGGCAGGCTCCTCTCCTTGCAGAAATCTGCTCTGACTCTCCTAACTCATAATGGCCCTGACCTGGACCCTGTCCCTCCAATTTTACATAGAGCCAAAAGTTTGGGGCATTAGGGGGCTTGAGAGCCAACCTCAATGTGTGAGGACTGCCCTGGAGAAGAAGGTGCATATTCAACACACAGAATTGGGACTCCTGGGGAAAAGCTATAGGGAGAGAGGCAGGCTTTGTTTTATTCTTTCTTTCTTTGTTTTTTTGGCAGTGCCACATAGCATGTGGGATCTTAGTGTCCCGACCAGGGATCAAACCTGTGCCTCCTGCGTTGGAAGTGCAGAGTCCTAACCACTGGGACGTCCCCGGGCTTTATTTCAATATGAAAACTTCTAATACAATGATAACAACAAAAAAGCTAACACTGTTTTAAGTGTGTTGCATGTATCAACTCATTGACTCCTTATAACAACCCTAAGAGGGAAATATAATTTTTACAGATGAGGAAACTGAGGCCCTTTCCCAAACTGATACAAATGATAAGTAGAAGATCCAGGATATAAACCAAGGGGGGTCTGATTGCAGAGTCTGTGCTCTTAACTTGTACATTATACGGCCCTACCATTAAGAACTCTTCAAGAATCTAATGTCAGTGTAACTAAAACATTGCCTTGGTACTCAGTATGGGATATTAGCCACTTCTTTGATTTCCCTGTGTCTTCATGCTTCTACGATGGTACAGTCTAGTTGTTGTAAAAGTGAACTGAGAAGGGTCTGTCCTGGGAAGCAGTGTCTACCCCCATCTACCACTTAAGGCTTTGGCCAGGGTTTGTGAACCACCAGCCAGTCCCCTGGGGGGTCGGGGATGCTGGGACCAGGTGATGTTTAAAGCGCCGGCCAGCTGCACAGGCTGTGTCTGATCTCAAACACCATCTCCACAGACATGATCTGCTCCTTCTAAAAACATCTGCTGAGTCTGTCTCCTCTTTTGCTTCCTAATAACACCTACCTCACAATACTGTTATCAGAATTAAATAAAACAAAGTAGCAAAGTGTCCGGCATAATTTCTCTTCTTCCTTTCTACAGTCGCAGCCTTGGAAAAGTTCAGTGTAATATTCTCTGACTAGTTTCTTACGCACTGAGTTGTTTCTCCCCACACACAGATGCAAGCTTGGAGGAAAAGCATCAGATCAGCATGTACAGGCTTCCCAAGGGCAGGAGTATGTCTGGTTCTCCCCCATCACTTGTGCAAGGCCCAAATATATGCTGATCTGTGCAAGAATGAGAGGTGGGCACCCACCCACACTCACTCTTCGTCTTGATGATGCACTCCAGAAATCAATTAGAGGTTAGGGAAGGGCAACAGAGACACAGTCAAGGTCAGCTCACACCCAGGCTTCTTTAGCACAGTTTTGCAGGGTCCAGCCAGCTGTCCAGCTCCCAGGGATGCTGAACCCTCACTGCCCTTCCTCTACTGACCAGTAGGTGGCAGCAGAGGCCAGGAATTCACGGGAGGAGGCCTCTCAGTGTGGCTGGAGAGGCCACCTAAGGTTCCACCTACTCCACCCAGGTCCCTAAGGACAGGGGGCTACTGAGCACCTGGAAGGCGGGGACTGAGCTGTCAGTGCCGGGAGGGACTGAGTCAGAGATGGGAGATGGGAGAGGAGGAGCCCAGGCTCCTGATCCCTTGCTCCTTTTGGCCCAGCCTGGGTCCTCAAAAGCCCTAGGTGGAGAGAGGAGGCTCCCTCAGGGCAACTGTTCCCCAGGGACACCATGAGGCACAGCGTGCTGGCAGCATGGGCACTCACTGTGGGCGGCCCCAAGGGGCTTGTCCTCCTCCTCGCTGTCCGGGCCTGAGCACCATTCGTCCCCGCTGTACGGCTGCTTCCGCTCCAGCACACAGCGCCGCTTACTCCGGGGTGCCACCTCTGCCCAGGCAGGCAGGCAGGGGTCAGAGTGAGTGAGCGAGTCCCCAGGAGGGCCTGTCCTCCCACACCTGGGGCCTCCCCAAGCCCATTCCCCCAGATGCCCCAGTGCCCAGTGCCCAGGGGGCACTGCCCAGGCCACAGTGGGCACTTTGCCAGCCCTTGACCCCCACCACAACACCATTTGTTTCTGATTTCTCTCTACAGCCCTGCTGCCTGTCTCCCCTCCCCCACCCAGCACCAAGCCCAACCTAATCCCCAACCACAACTGGTTCTAATTAGGGCTGGAGGGGGGGTGGGGAGGGGGAAGCTGCTGCTACTCTTCCAGGCCCCAGTGCCTGCTCCCACCAGCTGGAACACCAGGAGGTTCCTGGGAGGTGTGTGGGTCTGCGCCTCACCCCAGAGCACCTCCCATTCCCCCTCTGGGGGCTACAGTGGGAAAGCAGGAGAGGCCTGAGGAGAGGCCCTATCACCCTGTGTGGCCCTAAGGATGAGACATCTCCACCCAGTCCTGAGAATGAGCAGATGGGTGAGAATGGGCATAATGGGGATGGGGAGGGTAGAGAAAGAGGCTGCCCCTGCATAAGTGCTGGAGAGGAATGGCAAGTGAGGATTAGACCAGGGGTGCAGAAAGATGCTCTCCCAGCCTCTGTGTGTCTAGGACGATGGACGATGCTGGGGTCTTAGGGATCAAGAAATGTGGTACCTTTGGCCTCTGAATCCAGGGATGGGGTCCCAGCCTCTCGCTGCTCTCCGGAGTCCACAGACACGCTCCGCTCCCTCTTCACCTTGCCCTTGAGCGAGCTGAAAGGGGGTACCCCTGCCTGGGGGTTCTTCAGACTTGAGTTGCTAGGTGAGATCTGGTTGGCCTTGGCCCCATGGTTTCCCGCCCCCACGCCCTTCGAGCCCAGGTTGCAGGTGGGTCCTTGGTTCACATTCTGGTGCTGAGATTGGGCCCCGCCATTCCCTGTCTTGCCATGATTGGTCAACTTATTTTCTGGGTGCATTGGCTTGGCTGGGGCAGGGGGGCAGTGGCCGCGGGGGGACAGCGGCGGGCTCCCTGGAGCTTCTCTCCTCCTGGGGTGGGGTAACCTGGGAGGTGGAAGAGACATGAAAAGTTAATCGCAGTGCCAGGGGTGTAGCAGGCCTGGATTTTCTAACCCCATTTTGCCTCACCTAACGGTTGGGGAGGTGGGAGCTGAGTGGCATCTTAGGACCACCAGCTATCCCCTATCTCCCTCCATGGCTCCTCAGACAAGGGCTGATGCCCTTCTCCACTTGGGGAATGAAGAAGGGCCAATCCCCTCCACCCTCCAGTCCCCAAATGAAAACCCCGGCCTTATGTTGGCAGAATCCAACCCGGCCCCTAAGCCCCAGCATCCATCAGACTGCAAGCCTCCATGGCAACCCCCTCCACTAGCACCTGGCCAACTCTTAAGCATTCTCTCTTCAAGGGTTTGCTGTCTTCACACTCCTTCCTAGGCCCCCCAACCTCAACTTCCATGTGTCCCAACACCAGCAGGGAAGGAACCCAGGACCTGGGAATCACTGCTCCTGGCCCAGCCCCATTTCCCCTTGGGGAAGTGGGAGAAAGCACACCAGATTGCGGTGCCCACTGGTCCAGACAGCTCCCCAGGGCAGGAGGGGAATGCCTTTAGAGGGTGCACCAGCAGGTCTGGCCGGCAGGCAGGAGCAAGAGGAAAGGGGGAGGGGACTGGTGTGTGCAGCAGACTGAAGCCAAGGATTCCTGCAGCCTGGGCTGCGGGCCCTTTAAGCTCCAGCCCGCTCCCCCCACCGCCTCCCCCTCCCCGGAGACCTATTAATAGCCGCTGGAAAGATCACATCACGGGAGAGGATATTTATCCCCCTCATTCCACACCAGCTCAGATTTATTTCAGCTCTGCTGTCCTGCTGCTGCCGCCTGGCCCTGTCTGCCGGCTTCTCCCGGGGAAGGGGAGGGAGGCAGGCACCGCCCCTCCAGTTCCCACCCCCAGCTAGACCGAGGCCAGAGGGCGCCAGCGGACCCGACAGCGGGGCCGGCGGGGGTCTGCTCAAACCGTTTTTAAGAGGAAAGGACTGGAAGGGACTAGAACAGCAGGCTTAGCCGCTTGCCATTCCCTTCTGTTCCCTGGGCTCAGGCGCTAAAGCTGTGGGCTCCTGCCTTCCGATTCTGACCCCCTTTAGCCCACCGGTGGCCGGGAAGCCAGGTACCCGGGGGCGGAGCGGGGGGCTTGCTCTCCAAGCCTGCACGGTTCAGCCCCATCAACACTGGGCCCACCCTTTCCCCTCACTCCACACACACATCCCGCCCTCCACGACACCCACACACCTTGTCTTGTTAGCCAGGATCCTCATGGCTCCCACACACAGTGGGGCTACGGCCCCTGTGCGTGCCCAGGGCCCAGCCAGGTACTCGGTGCTGGAGCAGGGACTGCAGCAACAAGCCCCAAAGAGAAAACTTGTGACTTGGGGAGGGGGTGCGAGGAGGGGAGGGGAAACGGGAGGACCCAGCAGCTCTGGGACTAGGGTACTGGACAGGGTAGGGTGGGAACGGCCGGGAAGGATTCCAGGTCGGGGTCTGAATCCATCCCTCCCGCACCTTACCCTCAGGGAGCTTGCAGTCTCTAGCAAGGCCCCTGGGGCCGCAGGGGCAGAATTCACTAAAAAGATAGGTTGCCAAGGTGCCCGCGTGGGGCGGCTGAGAGGTCTGTCAGGCCCCCGGGGTGGGGGGACTCCCGCCCCCAGGCACGCCCCTCACCCGGGGGAGGGGGGCGGGGGAACCCCTGGCGCCCCGCCCCAGCGCTGCGCCCTGCCCCCGGGCGCCGGGGCGGGAAGGGGGGCGGGACGGGGGCCGGGGGTGGGGGCGATGACCCGCCTCCAGCTCGAGGCCTAGCCTGTGCCCATCCCAGCAGGCCCGGGCGGGCAGCGAGAGGCCTGGCGGGGCCTCGGGGCTGCAGCTGGGCTCTTCTGGAGACCAGTAACGCTGGCTCAGATTCCTCCCCGACCGCAAGAATGCAGGAGCCTCCCCTCCCCCCGCCCCGGCACCCCACCCCGCCCCCTCCGGCAGAGCCCGAGCGCAGAGGCAGAGCGAGCGAGCGACAGAGCCAGCGAGCCGGGGAGCGGGCCACGGGCAGGGCTGCAGCGTGCCTCTCCCGACCCAGCACGCGCCTCCCCGACAGACCCACGGCCAAGTGCGGCGAGGGGCCGGGCGCGCGCCACGGCGGGGCCCAGGTTCAGCTCTGCGCCGGACGCCGCCAGGCAGGAGCCCCAGGGACCCACCAGCACCCGAACTCTGGATTCACACACACACACACTCGCAGCTCACACGTGGACGGGGAGACAAAGACACGCACGGAGCCCAGGAAACTAGAGGCGCGCTCAAACGCCGGCCCGCGGAGGTGTGCGGGACGGCTAGGGAGGCGCTGGCCAAAGCAGGAGCGCAGAAATAGCCGGGGGCGCACGTTTCCAGAGGCGGCCAGAGGCAGAGAGGGGGCGCGTCGACTCATTGAACAGATGAAAAGACTGAGGTCCGACAACAAGGGAGCCATTGAGAGCTGAGCCCGGTAGTGACAAAGAAACACACACGGGGCCAGAGATACACCAACCAACAGACTTACACAAACACGGAAGCCTCACCCGACTGCCCCCGGTCCTGTCCCCCCGCCCCTCCCGCAGATCCCAGGAAGGAGTGGGGGAGGGGAGGAGCCTTGGGCCGGGAGCTCCGTCCCGGTGACAGGCCCAGCCATACACCGGGGCACATTCCCTGGCGGGCTGCTGCAGGCCGGCCTGGGGCCTGGGGGGCGGGGAGGGGGCCACACCAGGGACCCTGTGGGAATCTCACCCTAACTTAACCCCAGGCACATTGGCCTTCTCAGCGGAAGATTCCTCAGGTTCCAGGCCTGGCTGAACAGCAGCCGGCGGGCAGTCCCCAGGCTTGCATCACGCTGGGGAAGAGGTGAGGTGGGAAGAGCCGGAGGGCACCTGGGCTTAGGGGCAGGCCCATGACTGACATGTGTCCCAGGCTTCCCCTTTCCCCACCTCGCTGATCCTCAAAACTACCAACCACCTGCGACGGCAGTATTTCTATCCCCATTTCACAATGAGGAAACTGAGATCTGGGAGAAGGAAGTCAGAGGCCCCTGGGTCGCATGACCATTACAGGGGCCTACCAAGACCCTATTCCCCGGTGTTTCCCCTACACCGCAGTATCCTCCCCTCCAGTCATGACACTTTGTGCCTGCATCAGACAGATGGGCTTCCAGCAGGGCAAAGGCTACCCACTTTCCTCTGTTTACAGCTTCAAATATTGGGGCATTTAGTAACTTGGGAAGGGGCTGTTAGAAAATTCATCCTGTCCAGGGTACCCAGTGGGGCCAAGGCTCCTCTCCAGAAGAATCTTCCAGTCGCCCTCCCCTCTAGAACTCCACCCCTTCGCTCCCACCCAGCAGGACGAGCTGAGTCAAGTACAGATGAGTCAGGACTTTCCCATCTCACACCTCCCCCTTTTGCCCCTCAGCAGCCCTCGCCAGATCACAGAGACCCTCCTTCTCTATGTACTTAGAGTCCTCGGAAGAGACCTGGAAAGCCCTGGGGATGGAGGCAGGAACGAACAAACAAAGTGAGGGGGGCTTTTTGGCACCAGGCCAGGAGCCCCCTGAGACGGGTGAAAGGGATGCAGCTCTGCAAACACAGACCTGGACTCCTCTTAGGGGATGGGGTGGGGTGGGGAGCAGTGACATGCTCACAAACAGGGAGCAGGTACCAGTCACCTGAGTGAAAGGCCCGGAGCAGACCCATGAGAATGGAGCCCAGGAGGCTGCTGAAACAAAGCCTGCCTGAGATCTTGCCCTCCTGGTGCAAGGTTGGGGGGCAGGTGGGGGCGGGGGTGGGGGGGTAAGAAGCAGTGACCCAAGGGTCAAAGTGGACCTGACCTCAGCTGGGGGAGGGAGATCAGGAAGGCTTTGATGGATGCCCAGGGCCTCCAGGTGGGACAGGCCAGCTCCCTGCTCAGCACAGAACTGCCACAGGTATAGCACACTTGCCTCTGCTTGATTTGCCTACCAGCACACCGGTCTCAAAGCCCAGCTCAAAACCACCACAAAGAGGCACTGAGAACACTGCTTGGAGGGTCCATGCTTCCATAGGCAGTGGGCAGACACCCCTAGAGAGGAAATGGGCAGCTAGGAACCCTGTGTGGCTGAAAGAACAGAGACATGCCGGGAGTATTAGGGGTAGGATCCTCGGCCACTGACCTAGGGAGAGGCAGCCCCCAAGACAACGAGGTCCTGAGTCCCCTTTCTCCAGGGTCCCTAGAAGCTCTCCTCTATCACCCAGGTCACTTCCTCTTCCTGAGGTGGTGACTCAGCGGGGTGGGGAGGTCAAGGATTCCTCACCCAGCAGGAAATCTGCTCAAGAACCAAGGTGTTGCTGGGGACCCTCTGTGTGGGGACTTCCAGGGTTGGGGGGCCTTCCCCTCACCCTGGTTCCTAGCAGCTCTCCCCACTTCCCCCCACCTCCTGCCAAAGGAGACCATGCAAATCAACCATTTTTGTCTGGGAGTTTCCAGCCCCACCCCACCTGCAGCCCTAGGGTGATGTCTGGCAACCCCAGCCCTTCTGGGACATGGAAATTCCTGGCCCCAGACCCTCCAGTCTGGGGTCTTTGAAGGGTGCTTCAGGGTAGGGGTGGATTCTGCCCTTGTGGGGACCACCAGGCTAAGTAGCATTGCCTAGACAAGCTGGAGGTCACCTCACTTGGCTCTGGTAGCCAGAGCCCCTGTGGCCAGGCCTCAAGGAGCAGTCATAGCCTGGCGTGGGGTGCCCCCAAAGGCTACTGCCCAATCCCTGGCTGCTCCCTCCCCCAGGGGGGAGGCGGGGGAGGAGGTGGGGGGCACAAGGAAACAAGACAGGGCAGGAAGCCCAGGCAGGCGGCGGGCACTCTGGGCCAGGCACAAACAGCCAACACAGGAAACCACAGCCCACCCCCGCCCACCCCACCCGCTCAAAGCTCTGGGAGAAAGGAGTGCCAAAAGCCTGGTACCCCAGCGGGGCAAGGGCCAGGGGTTAGCCCGGGGCAAGGGAGGGGCAGAGGCTCTCCAGCCTTCTCTCGGCCCCAGACCCCACCTGGGGAGGGGGAGAGGAAGCCGGGCTGCCAGGGAGGGTGCTGCCTCTTTAAATCCACCGAAATCCTGAGCTAGGCCCAACCCAGCTCTGGTTTCACAGGAAGGAAAGGCGCTCAGGAGCCAGTAGGGCAGGAGGTGGTGGCTGGAATTAGCCCCACCAGCCCAAATATATCTGGTCTCCGCCTGCCACCCCTCTGGCACTTCCTGCCCCCTGGCACCTGCACCACCATGGGGGTGGGAGAGGGTCTAGGGGCTACTCCCTCCCCTGTGGGGGACCCCGGGCTCTCCAGGTGCCCTGTTGCTGGGGACACGTGGTAGGAGGTGGCGTCCCCAGCCCAGATCCCCAGAAGACAGGAATGGACAGGGTAGCTCCTTGGGGACCCTCACCTGGCCTCTATCCTCCAAGGGGTTAATCGGACCCTTTTTTTGGGGGGGGGCATTAGGGGTGGCCCAGGAACCTCCTCCAAACTGCCTGGCGGCTGGGAACAATGGGGCCATTGTGGGAGTTGCGGAGTGCGGGCAGGCTGCTGGCACAGGCAGCGCACCAGGGGCGGGACCTCACCCAGAGCCCGCCTGCCCGCCGGCTCTCTCCCCAGGTGCTGCCAGCGACAGAGACATCCTCCCAGCCCTCACCTCGCCGGCCGGGCCCAGACTCCTGGCACCAGCAGCACCTGGAGAGCCCTCCAGCTCTGCCCACGTTGCCATCCAGACTGCCATGACCCTACAGGAAGCAGGGGCATGTGGGCCAGGATGGGGTGGGGGTGGGGGCTGACGAGACAGGATGTATGCCTGTGATCCTCCTGCAGGGAAGACAGGAAGGCCAAATGGGGTTTCTGGTGTCAGTCCTGGCACCCTCAGGCCAGAAGGGCTTAGGGGATTGTGAGAGTGGTGACAGGCAGGGTCCCCTGCCCCCAGGCCTCAGTTCCTATGCTCAGCTCCCGGAGGAGGCCCAGCCCTGGCTGGCAGCCTAGCCACCCTCTGGGGCCAGGACACAGCAGGCAGTATGAGTGATGCAGTGGAATGAGCAGTGGGCTTGTAGTCAGGCTGACAAGGTTGCCAATCGTATCCCACCCCCTCTGAATGACAGGACTTTATCCGTCCCTTCAGTCCTTAGAGCCTCAGTTTCCTCACCTGCAAAATGAGGATCAGTATATCAAGTGAGATGCTAATAGCGAAACTAGCCAACAGAATGCCTGTGACATAGCCCTCAACAAACCACCTCGGGCCATGATGCCCCCTTATTAATCTCCTACATGGCACCCAAATCCATGGGCATTTGGTAAAGATGGGCACGGTCGAGAGATTTTCTCTTGATAGCTCAGTCGATAAAGGATCTGGCTGCAATGCAGGAGACCTGGGTTCGACCCTTGGGTTAGGATGATCCCCTGCAGAAGGGAATGATTACCCACTCCGGTATTATTGCCTGGAGAACTCCATGAACAGAGGAGCCTGGCAGGCTATAGTTGATAGGGTCACAAAAAGTCGGATATGACTGAGTGACTTTCAAGACATTGGGCCCACAGGCATCATCTCAGTGGTATCAAGTACAAAAACTTGGCTCCTCCTTTGTCCTCACAGAGGCCAGGTCCCCCAGCGAGGACTCCTCTGGGCCTCACTGGGTTTATCAACATTCAAACCCAGAGCATGAATCCAGAGAGCAGTTATCCACTCTCTTAGCCATAGGGCTGTCTCAGGAGACAGCAGGAGAAAAGCAAAGGGGAGTTTCCTTTCAACAGTGGCCACATCCCCTCCACCAGCCACCCCCACCCCTTGGCAGTCTCCCTGCAGGGTCTAGGCTGGGAGGAAGCAGGAGCCTACTTTGTTGCCATGGGCCTCTTTAAAGAGTGGAGGGTCTGAGAAGGTAAGAAGAGCAACTGGGACACACAGTTCTGAAAGTAGAGGTCCAGAGAGAAGACCTACCCTCTTCTCAGCTAGAGAGGGCTGTCCCTCTTGGGGTGGCTCCATAGCCCCCAAAGGGTTAACAAGGCCCTAAAAATAACCTGCTCCCAGCAGGACCCACTGATTGGAACCCTCCAGCCATCTGTTCCCATTTTCTCCTGTTCACATTGGAACATCTGAAACCAGCCCCAGAGCCCCAGCCCGATCCCAAAAATAGCCCCAGCCTGCCCAAGGAACAGGCCCCAGGGGCTGGGCAAAGGCAGCACGGCCGGCCCAGCAGTCAGGCATGGCTCAGGCCAACACTGATGCCTCATCCCAGGCCCATGGAAGGGAGATCCCTCTGTTCCCAGAAAGAAGTGGTGAGTAGAGCCAGGGGCTCCAGCCCACCCCTCTTAGTACCAGGCCAGAGCAGGTCCCCAGGAGTCCTGGAATCCCAGGCACTCTGCCACATCTGATCACTTTTACTCCTGAGAAGACCAAACCAAGTGTCTGCAGAGTTTCCCTCCTGGCGGGCATGCCTGCTACCCTGTCCTGGGATCCTCACCCAGAAGTTCCCAAGCCTTAGCCCGTCCATCATCCTGCTGTCATCCCAGGGCCTTTGGGAGCATTGCTCACCCAGAGTCACTCAGCATTCTCCCCTGACCTGCCCCAGGGCACACAGAGTCGAAACAGAACGTTTCTCAGCCCTGCCCACATGTACCCATGCAGCAGAGGAAAGGGTTTCGGGGGTGTCCTCTGGATGCCGATATGACCCCAGCCCTCCTCTGGGCTTCAGGATGGACTTCCTGCCCATCTGTGTGCAGCAGGTGCTGGGCCTGCCCGTCTGGGCTTCTACACATACCACAGACCTTGGCATTGCCCTGCCACACTCAGGGAAAATGCCCAGGCAGGGTACAGGGAATCCAGTAGACCCTGGGCCCCAAGGCAGGCCTGACAGCTGCCATCCATGTCACAGCTCCTCCCTGCTACTCTTCTCCCCAAGGGAGGTCCCAGACCCCTTAGGCCAGGAAAGAGAGGAGGCAGCCATTTAAGCCACTGAAGGACAGAGTGTCTTAATGGCTGTTCAGCCTGGTAAAGGAACAGAGCAGCAGGAGATGGGATTGTGGGAGGGGTGTTGAAGCTGATCTGAGCTAATAGCCTGTGGGAGGAGGGGTTCAGCCCCGAGAAGTGCTGGGCGATAGGGAGGCAGACAGGCCCTAAGCCCTCAGACCCTTCTGTAGGCCCACAGCTATTTCCCAAGCTTGCAATCATGATGCCTGCCAGCACCAGCAGTGGGGAAACTGAGGCAGCAAGAAGGTGGGTCTGGAAGGGTATTATAATCTAGGAGTCTCAAGTATTGGAAAGGCTGTTTCTTCCCCACCCCCATCTCCCCTGCTAAAGCCTCTGGGAGGATCAGGAGTTCCTATGACTAATAATAATTAGGAAACTCTCTAATATTTATTGAGCATTTACTCTGTAACATCAAGCTGCTAATCACAGGCATTATCTAATTTAGTACTCTACAAGAAAAGTCTCTTATCCCCACTTTACAGATAAGAAAACCGAGGCACAGGGACACTGAATAACTGCCTAAGGCAGATAGTCCAAACTTAGAAGAGTCAGGATTTGCACCCAGATACTCCAGCCATTTGCTCTTAACCATTTCACAATACAAGTTCGCCCTGGCAGCAGCCCTCTGTGCTCTGACGAAAGAATGGTGCCTCACTCCCTCATTCCAGACTCCCTCCAAACCTGATGCGCACCAGGTCCTAGCCAGAGGCCACAGTTCCTACCCAGGGACAAGATCAAAGAGAGGCCACAACTCCCCGCCCCCTCAACACAGGTGCCTGGCCTGCTGGGGCTCTGAGAGTAAAGTTCTTGGGCCACCCCAGCCCCGCCCACCCCCAACCCGTCATCCGTCACCCATCCTGGTCCCTAAGAGTCTGGGGAGGGAGCCCAGCAAGTTACCATGACAATGGCACAGGCCCCTGCTGAGAGGCCCAGAGGCAGGAGGAGTCTGTGGCCCCTCCCACTTTGCAGGTGGGGGTCAAAGGTCAAGTGGGACTCCACTAGTGATGGGTGGAGTCTCAGCCCTGCCCCCCACCCGCTCGGCCAGGTGTGGCCGCTGCTCCCAAGTGTTTTCATTGCCTGATTGGAAGCAGGACCACTTTCCTCCCAGTCCCTGGCGGGTGGTTGCCTCCAACAGGGAGGGTGGGGGGATTCGAAGCCCTCCCCTCCTGAGGACAGTCTAGAAGTGCCTCCTCCCAGTTCTGTACTTTCTCCAGCTTTCCCCAGTCTGGGATTCTACAGGCGTGTTTGTTGTGAATTCAGGGAGTTGTTGCTAAGTAAGGAAGGAGGGGAGGGAGGGAAGGAAGGGAAGGAGGGAGGGAGGGGGCAAGGAGGGGGTGGGGTGGCAGTAGGGAGAAAGTGTGCGTGTGCCTGCGTGCGTGCATGCGTGCGCGTGCGTGCGTGCGTGTCTAGGGGTCAGGGCAGAAACCACATTACCGTGGCTGGTGGCCACCCTGGCTTTGACTCAGCCAGCTGAGGCCAAAGCCAGCAGGCAGAGGGTAGCAGGCGCTTGGGATGACCAGGAAAGAAACCATACCTCGCCCTCCAGGGGTGACTGGGCTGGGGCTCCCCACCACCCACCCCGGCTGGGACTTTCACTGGAGCTGCGGTCGGCGCTTTAACCCTTCCTGCCCGGGCCCCGCCCCCGTCCCCACTGGGTCCCAGGTTGTAAGCTGTCAGCACCCTCTTCTCTGGGGGAGGAGAATGAAAGGAGAAGTAGGGGCAGAGAGCCAGGAGGAGGGCGCCCAAGACAAAAAGCCAAGCAGGAGGCTCCGGCAGAGGCAGGCAGAGCTGAGTGCGGAGGGTGTGAGAACACACAAGCACACGGACCTCTCACCTCGGGATAACGCGTGTCGGGCTCGGGCTCAAGGGTGCGGTCGGGGCTGGGGCTCCCTGTGGAGAGAGGGTCACAGCTCGAAGCCCCGGGCCAGCAATCTCTACCCCTGCTCCTCCCAGAACCCCAGCCCCACCCCCAGCACGCACACCACTAAGCATGTACACAGACAGGCTTGTAGCTCCAGGAAGTCCCTGAGCTACTCGGACACCACCCCCCCCTCCACGACTTCTGTGGATTGGCCGGGAGCCAGGCCTGACCCAGCCGCCCCACCGCACGGCTCCCCCTCCCTCCCCTGGAAGCAGGAAAGGAGAAGGCCCTGGAGATGCCTGAGGGCTCAGCCCCAGGGTCGGGGTGGGGTGGGCAGGGCTCCCACGTCCAGGCCTGAGGACTTGGGTGGAGGGATGGATGAGAGGCCTGAGGACCCCAGCTTCCAGCACCCACCACCCCGGGGTTATCCTGTGTCAGGGAAAAGAATGGTGTGGGTCCTCTGTCCCTGTGTGGTCTCCCTTGTCCCCGGAAGACTCAAGTCCTGGGGACTGGGCCTAGCTGGGAGGGCCTGGAGGGAGAGAATCGGGCATAGCAGTTCAGTAGGAGGGGGCCGGGTGAAGCTCCCACAGGCAGGCAGGCGGGAGGGAGGCTGGTGGCTCGGCTCAGTTTGTACTGGGGGTCAAAGGGGAGTTCTTTTCCGAAGAATTCTGGGAAAGAAGCCAACTAGAGCAAGCTGCTAACTACCCCTCCTTCTCTCTCTCACTGCACTGGAGGGGGGGGTGGGGGGCGCTGTCCCTGCCAACCAGACTTAACCCTCTCCAGCCTGTGGTGTGCCCAGGCCCAGGACAGGGGAACTGGGGAGGGAAACTCATGCTGGGCCCAACTGCCCATTCTAGGGGGCAAGCATAACATGCCTGCCAGAACATGGTACCACCTGTCCCCATCTGGTACCGCCCTGTCCTACCATCACCTGGGTGACTTTTCTGGGCTCATCTCCTGAAGGTGTCTGCAGTGACGTGCGTGCGTGCGCAGGTCTCAGAGACAGAGATTGAGAAACAAACTGAAGATTCCTTGCCAAGGCCCTCCCCCTGCTGGGTCACTGAGCACTGTACCAACCTGTGCCTTTACCCCTCCCCTCCTCCTGCCGGGTCCTGGGACCAGAGGCCATGGGAAGGGGGGTTAGGAGACAGCTTCTCTCTCTGCCCACCTCTGCTGCTGTCTCCTTAGGCCCTAGACTCCGACAACCAGCCCCTGCCCCAGCCCCCTTCTTCTTCACTGACTTGCTACAAGTGGTTCTAGAAGAAAGTCGTCAATTATAGCCTGAGGTCCCAGGATGGGAAACTGAGTCATAGCGAGGCATCAGGATTCCAAGTGCCTGTATCCCATGCAGACATGACCATCACAATTTTAGCTTTGGCAAAAAAAAAAAAAAAGAAGGAAAGAAAGCTCCCCCTAACAACCCCTCATCCTGTAGAACACGATAAAGGACTGTAGAACAAGAAGGACTTCTCAGGGTCAAGGCTACAATGGCAGCTGGCCCCACAGCCAATGTTTCATATTTTTGGGGTGGTATAACCCCCCAAGAGACCAGGCCCCTCTGTCTTCTGCTCAGGCTGGAAACATGAGTGTCTTGTTTTGTCTGCCCCTAACTAGCTAAGTCAACTTTTCTGAAAGCTCCCAGGTCTGGTGAGGCTGGCTGTTTCTTGTCTCCAATGAAGCAAGCCACCCCAAGGGCGGGGGGTTAAGTCCCTTCCCCCATCCCTTTCTGAAGAGCACTGGGCCTCCCTGTCACAGCCCCCCACGACAGCACCAGAACAAGAAGAGGAAGGACTGGGAGCATCAGACCCCTTGAGATGCCGGGTGTCTGGGGAGGGCAGAGGAGGAGAGTCCAGCCCTGGGGACAGTTTATCCCAAAGTCTCCCCACTGCGCACTTTCTCTCCAAGGACCACAGAACTGCCAGAAGCCTTGGCTTCCTTCCAGGAAACCTCCCTTTCAAAGGACAGAGGACTTCATGTCCCAGGGGGCCATTGGGAGACCTGTGACTACACCCCCAGACGTGTTCCAAGGGAGGAGGAAAGAGGCGGGAACAGAGCGCACGGAGTGTGCGTGTGTGCACACACACATGCATCAGAGACACAACCCCGGGCACACATACTTCTCAGATACTCTGACACGTGTACTTGAGAGAGAAACGGACACAACCCCCAAACACACACATCCAAGATACCTCTTTAAAATAACACAAACTCTCCAAAACTGACTCCCTCAGACCCACAGAAGTGCCCACACTCATAGAGAAAGCCCAAGGGGGCCCAGGAAACACAAATGACGTCGGCCGGTCACAGAACTGCTGACAGAAGGTAGACCCACATTGGAATATACGCACACACACAGAGACACTGAGTAGTATGCACATGGCCATGTGCTAGCACAAACTCTCTTTCTCTCTCTCTCTCACACACACACCCAGGCAATGCACAGCATGAAGCCAGATTAGAGCACTAAATTCTGGGCTAGTGGGGAGGAGGGGAGTCAGAGGAGGGTGGAGAAGTGCTCAGGGATTTCAAAACAATCCTGGTTTCGAAATGCTGGAAATGCTGGATTCAGGGCCATTCTCAGTTGAGGCTGGGGGTGGGGGGAGGGGAAGACAGGCCAGCACAGGGCCACCAGCCTGTGGGAGGAGGGACTTGGACAGAGGGCATCCCGGCCCCTGGGGACACCAAGGTTAGGAGGGGCAGGTGGCCAGGGCCCAGCAGGGAGGGCCCGGGGCGGAAAGGAGGCGGAGGAGAGGAGGCCTCTGCTCCAGCCGTGGACTAGAGAAGTTGGAAGGCGGGCAGGGGAGACTGCCTGGCCCCTCCCCCTACCTGGGGGCGGTGGTGGCCACCTTCTCCCCCGCAGAGTGGCAGCTGGTTCCCCTTGGCTGCCGGCTAGCAGAGCCCCGAGGCAGGCCTCAAGCTACGGGGCAGAGAGTGTGGGAGGACAGCAAGGGCCTGCAGCGGGTCAGGGACCCTCCCTGGGACCCAGGCGCCCCCCCACACACACACACTCAGGTCAGGGTGGGGGACATCTCCCAGGGAACCCGGACCTTCCTCCTCTCCATGGGGAGGGCCAGCCCTTACTTAGGTGGCTGACACAGTACTACAGACCCCCACACCCAGGAAGTCACCCCTCTCCTCCCAGGCCACCAGAATGTCCTTACAGCCCCTCCCCCAACCCCCAGGGAAAGTCTCTCCCAAGGAGGGGAGGTCAGGCCAGGCTGGGGGTGGGGCTCTGGAGGCCCGGCCCTGGCACCCAGCGGAGGAAATTCCAGGCGGTAACTCCAGGCTGCCTTCAGGGCGGCCTGAATGACCAGCAGCGGATCCAGCGCTGTGGCTTTCTTCACCTAGCCCCTTCGCTCCTAGCCTCTGGCTACCTGGCCCTCCAACTGGCTTCAGCCCCAGCTCTAAGAGTTAGAGAAACTCTAACTGGGGAAACTCGGCACACCCTGGAAGATCCTTTGGAGGAGCCTCGACTGGCCCTTTGGCCTGTCAGAGCCTTCTGGCCCCAGATCCTCGGGGGCAGCCCCCACAGTGTGGCTGCAGGTGGGCAGCCAGTGGGGCTGGCAGGCAGGGACACAGATGCCAGGTTAGAGCAGCCAGGCGCTCAACAGGTTGAGCCAGTCCCTGGAACAACCAGCCCCACCCCGGGGAGAGCAGCCCTGGCAGAGGCTCCCTGCCCGCGGCACCCAGCCTGTACCCGCTTGGCTCCCACGGCTGCCCACTTTCCCACGGTGTCATCCCCTCTGCCCCCTCCCCCACAAGTCGGCAACCTAGCAGAGCCCAGGGCTCCTGGCACCGGGAAAGGGTGCTGTTTTCCGGCACCTCTGGGTGCCCAGGCTCTTGGGGTGCCTCACTACCAGCAACCCAGGAGCCCCCAGAAGAGTCAACATGGCATCAGGCCAAGGAGAACCCCAAAGCACCCCCCACCTCCTTGGAAGCCTCTTCCAGTCTTGAGCAGACTGGACACCCAGACACCCTGGCTCCCCACAGCTGCCCCCCCAGGGCGCTGGGACAGAGTGGCAGCCTGTGGCGTCAGAGGCCGTGTGGAGGGCCCCCGGCTCCCGCCTTGGACTCCCTGGAGGTGGGGCTGCTGTTCTGGGTGGCTCCCTCCACTCCTGCCAGAGCTGCCTGCAACCCTGGTCCTTTCCTCCCACCCCACTCCTGGGCTCCACGAAGCTCCATCCCAGCCCCTCCCCCTGGAGGCAGGCAGCCCCCTTTGCAGGCATCTCCTTTAATCTAAAGCAGGTGCCAGGCATTCCAGCCCTTGCTGAGTCGACACTGCCACCCACTAGGCCTGTGCCCAGAAGGCTATTGCCCTGCCTGTTCATGGAAGTTGAGTCCCCAGCCCAGGGCTCCTGTTTAATTCACGTACCCAGAAACTGGGAGGCAGAAACTATCCAAAGAAAGCATGAGTGCCCAACACAGACTCAAAAAGCCAAGTTCACTAGGTCCCACATCATCACTGTTGTGATCACAAACACTAGTCCCTCTCCGGGACTCTGTCATCTCTTCCCACCTGGACCCTCAACCTCAGTACCTGGAGACTCACTGTGAGTCTCCATATGGCCCTCCAGAAGCCATGTCCAGCGTGAAGACCCTGCTAGCCCAAGCACAGGGGTTACTCTGGATCCAAGACTATATATATTCTCTCCTTCAGTAGAGAGTGCTCCCCAACATTAGCCCTTGCCCCACCCCAATCTGGAGCAACACAGGTTAGCAGAGAACCTCCAGAGGGAAGTGGCCAGAAGGCTGATCTTCCAGGCCTGGTGCTCTAAGGCCAAGGAGCCTGATCAGCTGAAGGAGGGCAGCACCTTCCATCCTGATACCAGACCTCCCTGCTCCTTACCTTTCTCTCCCATTCTCACTCTGTCCTGAGGCTTCTATCAGCAGGCGCCTCAGAGCTGATACCAGAAAGACAGGGCCTGAACATGCTCTTCCCCTGGGGCCATGAAATCACAGTCCTGACCTAGAGAAGGCAGCCAAGCCAGTGCTGGGGGGCAGCAGACAAGCCAGGCAGCCCCAGCCCAGAAGAAGTGGCTGATCCTTGGAGAGGCTGAGGCCAGGGGAGAGCAAGGGAAGCGGAAGCCCACCCACCCTGCAGGTCTTATTCAGAGAGCTGCCCTCCTCCAGAGACATCAGCAGGGTTACAGCAGACACTGTGTGAAGACAGCTTTCCTAGGTAAAACAGGAAACCAAGGCCAAAGATCAAGGGGGCCTCCAAGCCCCTTTCCCAGGGCCCAATCACATGCCCCACTCACCTCTCCCATAATAACACTTTTCCTCCATGCAGCAGAGGCCCCCCCAGACACAGACACAGACCCACACCCCAAGCAGCAGACAGACAGAAGGAGGAGGGAGGAGGGGGTGTCAGAAAAACCCGGAAGGAAGGAAGCTGGACAGACAGACAGAAGCTGATCCTGGCTTCCCTGCTCCAGAGAGACACCCTCCAAACTCCCTGACCGTCAGGGACACCCTCCCTCTCAGCTCCTAAGAGAACCTCAGTATCCCCTGAAACCAAATTCCAACAGCCCTGGGACAGGGCATACTCCAGCCAAGCAAGAAGCCCTAAGCCTCCCTTCTCTTCCTCATGTTACTCTCCCAAGAGCTCTTGAGACCAAGGCAGGGGCCATCTCCTCTGAGCCTGTGCAGAGACACCTCCAAGAACTGTGTGACTGCCCCACCCCCCAACTAAGCCCACACCACTGAGTCTTGGGGAGACTTCTCTAGTCACAGCCCCTGCTGCTCCTAGACAGTGCTTGGGGGCAGAGGGGGACCCCCAGCAATCTCCAATCCCAGTGCACCTCCTTCCGGAGGCTCCTATCAGCCAGGAGAGGAGTGCTGGGGGCTGAGACCCAAGGGGTTGGCGAGCCTGGGAGGGGGACTACATCTCCCAGAAGCCCCCAGGGCAGGGTTGCTGCTCCAGCTGGCCCAAGGCCGGCCTTGTTCTCTGCGCTAGGGTGGCAGGGTCCCCTGGCTGCCCCTAAGCCCTCCCCCCTGTGCTCTGGGGCTGCCAACCTGATTGGGGGCCCAAGAGTAGCCTCCGCTAACCCTGGGGGCGTCTCCCACCCCTTATACAGCTTGAGGGTGCGTGCCAGAGGGCCAAAGACAATCAAACTGTGTCCCCCCTCCCCAGTTCGAACTGGATCTCCCTCCTCGCGCCTCAGTTGGCCTGGCATGACTTTTCGCCCTCCGTCCCAGCCCACCCCTCACCTCGCGCGGGTCGGGGGTCCTCACGCCAGGCCGGAGTTGGACGCCATGACCAGGTCAGGATCGGTGGGTGGATTGGGGTCCTCCTGCTCGCCAGTTGGAGGTGCGGAGGAAGGCGGGCAGGTGGTGATCTTTTGATCCTGGACGCCTTGATCTCAATACCAGCCCGGCCCGGGAGTGGGTATCCGGGGGTCGCTGGGAGCCTGGGTTCCTGCCTCCCAACCGCGGAGCATGGTCGTGGGTGCCGGGCAGCGGCGGGAGAGCGCGCGCACCCGCCCGGCTCGGGGCTCGGGGCTGGGGTCTCGGCCCCAACCTCACGGCTCCGGCTCCTGCTCCTCCTCCCTTCCTTCCTTCCTTCCTTCCTTCGCCTCCTCCTTTCACTTTCCCCGAGGCCCGCGGGGAAGGCGGGCGCGGGGCGGGGAGGGGTCTGTCTGGGCGCTTATTGTTGGTCGGACGCGGAGGGTCCGGGTCGCAGCCCCCGGGCGGCGCGGCGCGGGGGGACCCAGGCGTGCGGGTGTCCGGCCGGCTGGCTCCGGGCGGCGGCGGTGGTGCAGCGGCCCCGAGTCCGGGGCATGTCCGGCCACTGGCTCCGCCGCTCGCCGCCGCCTCCCCGGGCTCCCCTGCGCTGCCGGAGCCTCGCTCGCCCCTCCACTCGGCTCCGCTCCCCAGCCTGAATAAGCATCGGGGCTCTCTGGCTGCCTCCTTCTGCCTTCATACCAGAGCCCGGAGAGGCCCCTGTCAAAATAAGAGCTCCCCCATCTCTCTCGCCTCCTCGCCCAACCCGGCTCCCCCAGCCTCCCAGTGGTCTGACTCGGTAAGGCGCCCGGCCGGCTAGCGGGAGGCTGGTTGGCCGGGGGGCGGGGTGGGGGTTTCTATCCCTCCCTCCACCCCATTCCCAAGGACTGGGCAGGAGACGTGCTAACAACATCTCAGGCTGGGGAGAGGTTTGACAAGCGTACCTGCCTATCTACACTGATTGGAAGCAGTGGGAGTTGCCTAGACCTCCCCACCCCACAGCGCGCGCGCGCGCGCGCGCGCGCGCACACACACACACACACACACACTCCACTAAGTCCCCTCTTCATCGTACCCACCCACATTCATCATGCGCTGAACATCTCTTTATTCACTTTATTCATCGCTCTTTCCTAGTAGACCATGAGGTCCTTGAGGATGAGGACTGAATTTTTTCATCTCAATCCTCAGCAGAGTGCAATGTGGATACTAATAAAGTATTTGTGAAAATGAAACCTTTGTTTTCCCAAAAGAATTCTATCCCTAAGTGCTATGCAAAAACACCCAAGACCTTACAGGAGAATAGATCCAATGAAAAAGAAGTAAAGGGCTTTAAAAAAGCATTTCACATATGTTATATCAACGTTTGCCACAAACCTGTGAGAAATGTTATGGCCCCCGCACACTGATGAGGACACCAAGGCTTGCATTAGTTAAGGACTTCCTCAGGGTTACACTGATAGAAAGTGGCAAGCCAAGGACTAGAGTTTGGGTCTCTATCCCAGGGCACTTTCCCTGGATCCCACTGTCCCCAAGCACCCAGAATTAATACCAAGAAGGAATAAGCATGGACACTTCAGGAAGGAAGGACACTAGCAAGCCCCTTTGCTCATGCGATTTGATTCCTCTGAGCTCTCCCCTGCCCCTAACCTCCTACTCTTTTGACCACCTATTACATCTATGTCACCCAGCTGAGTACCTACTTGCATGTTTTATCTTCACTCTCCTGTGTGCATGTCGTTGCCCCAAAGATTCTTGAGGGCCCAGACCATGCCTTCTATGCCTCTACATAAACCCACAGCACTCAAGTGCTGGGTTCATAATAGGGATCCAGTAAAAACCTATATGCAGGCCAGGAGGCAACAGTTAGAACTGGACATGGAACAACAGACTGATTCCAAATAGGAAAAGGAGTACGTCAAGGCTGTATATTGTCATCCTGCTTATTTAACTTCTATGCAAAGTACATCATGAGAAGCGCTGGGCTGGAAGAAGCACAAGCTGGAATCAAGATTGCCAGGAGAAATATCAATAACCTCAGATATGCAGGGTGACACCACCCTTATGGCAGAAAGTGAAGAGGAACTAAAAAGCCTCTTGGTGAAAGTGAAAGAGGAGAGTGAAAAAGTTGGCTTAATGCTCAACATTCAGAAAACGAAGATCATGGCATCTGGTCCCATCGCTTCATGGGAAATAGATGGGGAAACAGTGGAAACAGTGTCAGACTTTATTTTCCTGGGCTCCAAAATCACTGCAGATGGTGACTGCAGCCATGAAATTAAAAGACGCTTACTCCTTGGAAGGAAAGTTATGACCAACCTAGATAGCATATTCAAAAGCAGAGACATTACTTTGCCAACAAAGGTTCATCTAGTCAAAGCTATGGTTTTACCAGTGGTCATGTATGGATGTGAGAGTTGAACCATGAAGAAAGCTGAGCGCCGAAGAATTGATGCTTTTGAACTGTGGTGTTGGAGAAGACTCTTGAGAGTCCCTTGGACTGCAAGGAGATCCAACCAGTCCATTCTGAAGGAGATCAGTCCTGGATGTTCATTGGAAGGACTGAGGCTAAAGCTGAAACTCCAGTACTTTGGCCACCTCATGCGAAGAATTGACTCATTGGAAAAGACTCTGATGCTGGGAGGGATTGGGGCAGAAGGAGAAGGGGATGACAGAGGATGAGATGGCTGGATGGCATCACCGACTCGATGGACATGAGTTTGGCTGAACTCCTGGAGTTGGTGATGGACAGGGAGGCCTGGCGTGCTGCAATTCATGGGGTCGCAAAGAGTCGGACAAGACTGAGCGACTGAACTGTACTGAACTGACTGAAATACTCACTTGATGGGTTGATGGTACCTGGAGATGAGCGCTGAGCAAGGTCTGGGGAGGCACCGGTAGAAAAGGGGGAGAAACCCTGAGAGAAGATAACATTCCCTGTGGGTGCCTAACATTGACATTTACAAAGCATTTTCATACACATTATCTCTTGATTCTGCTTTGAGCCAATCAACAAAACTTTGACAAGTGTCTATTATCTGCTATGCTAAGATCAAGCTGGGTCAGGGATTGAATCATCACAGCTCTATGAGGTAGGTATTATTCTCACTTAAACGAAAAGAAAACTAACGCCCAGAGAGGCTCAGCTCTGGTATAAAAGATCTCAGAGCCTAGGATGGTACCTGACCCATAGAAGTAGGGTTTCATCTCCTCTCCCCTCTCTAGGTCCTGAGGATATAAGATGAGCCACAAGACAAGAGGGTTATTTCTCAAAGAAGATTTGCTTGTTAGAAGGAAGGGTCCATTCAGTTACTTGGGTCAGTTTCCCATTTACATACGTGACAAGACACACGGGCTTGATTATCTATTTGGCACCATGCGGGTTCATAGCAGGTCCAGAAAACAATGTTTGTAGCAGGGAATGATGGCCATGTTGCAAGGGGTCAGTTAATTGTGGCACACTGTAAGTTCCAGTGTATTCGGCATGTCCGTGGAGGTGCCATGTAGAGCACTCCCTTGGGTGGGGCTGTGACTCATTGCCCCAGCGTAGGTTCCAGGTTGGGATGCGGAGCCCCAGCTCTGGGCAGCCACGAGTTCTGGGTGGAACCCTGGAGTGAGCGAGGAGGAGAGGAGAGAGGCCAGTGGCCCATTGCTGGAATAGAGTGGCTCCCTCTACTGGCAAGTTCGGGGAATCACCGTGTGTTTTCCCATATCTCTGTGTCACTATGTCACGAGGAGTGTCACAGGTGTGTCAGCGAGTGTCGGTGGAAGTTCGGGCATGGGTATCGTTGTGTGAGAGTGCCTGTTCGTGGTGCAGTGTGGGTGATCCAGCGTTACGCGGGTCTGTTTCTGGAACCACAACGTGTACACACAACAACATTTTGTAATGCAATTAACTTTTGGGGTGGGGGTAGGGGGTGGGCGGTGTTAGGGCTATTGATTATTTGAGATTTCTACCTGGGATGACGAGGACGAAAGGATCCTCCAGCTGGTACTCATCGCCGATCTCGGGCAGGTGGGAGGAATTCTGAACTGGGGAACAGTTCCTGGGAAGGGACTCTATCCCTAAGCTACAAAAAATCCAAGAAAGGGTTAACTTTGAACCCCCACAGTGACTTCAATCATTGGCTCAGAGCACTGTCAGTCAGCTTCCTGGGGCGGGGCTTGTGGGGGCCGCCTTCAGACTGCCCAGCGCCCCTCACTTGCCCCTAGACCCCCCAACTTGGTTTCACCTCTGGGCTGCAGCCACACCCCCCACCTTGATGAAGACACCTTCCTGAGCCGTGGAGAAGGAGCGGATCTGGGCATCCTGGCTTCTCCACTCACTCCAGCTGCCTGGCTTCCTGATAGATGGTGATTATTATATAATAGACCTGCTGGACAGAGCCGTGCCAGAGCTCGGAACACTTTGCCCCTCCTCGAAGCCTGCCCCAGGGCCTGGCACCAGCAGCACAGGGCCCGCCGCCCAGCTCCACCGGCGCCCCCGGCACCGCCTCCACTCCGGGGCGGGAGACCCCTGGGCCACCCTCCCCGGTGGCCTTTGGGGCCACGTCTTGGGACGGGGCGGGCGCCAGGCTGGGAGTCCGGCGGGCGCCCAGCAGGTCTCAGGGTTGGCCTGAGGAGTACGGTGTTACCAGCGCCTCTCCAGAATTGTGGGACCCACTTGGCCCCTTCCAACCTGAACTTGGAACTTGGGAGCCAATAGAGGTGGGGATTGGGGGCGTAGGGACCAGGGTCGGATTGGGGAAGTTTGGAAAACGTGCGGGGGGCAGGGAGAGGGAGGCTGGGAAAGGGGGCCGGCAGGGGCAGTGGGGGAGGGACTCTTATCCTGACAGGGCTCCCTCCTTCCCCGACTGGAGGGTTTGGAAAAACTGAGCAGGCAGCCAAGGCTTGGCTGGAAATTCTGCAGCCCACCCTCCTGGGGACACAAAGCTGGAGGGCGGAGGCAGGGCGGCGGGGGAGAGAGCACGACCCCGGGGAGGGCAGGGCCTCTTTTGGGGCTGGGGGCCTAGGGGCCAGGTCCCTGGGGAGGGGGTTCCTGGCGCTGTCTCCCTGCAGTCTGCTTACCCTTGTCCTCTACCCCCTCCTTCCCCCCCTTCCTCCTCCTCCCCGGCTCCAGTCTTTGCAGATTGCAGGCAGACTTAACTCCTTGAGCGCCAGCCCGGTGGACTCCTAGGTGGTGACGCTTGTGAGGGAGGGCAAGAGGGAGGGACTCCAGACCCCACTCCCACCCACGGCTTAACACCTTGTGGCCCAGAACGCATTCTCTGGAACTCGGTCTTGTCAGAGCCCTGGAAAGCTGCCTAATCCTCGAAAAGCGACCCACAAAAACCGGCACCTGAGAGCTGCGTAACCCAGCCCGCTCTTCTGCCAAATCTTAACTGTCTTACCCTCCCCCGCCACCCTAACCCTCGGTGCCTCTTCCTCCTCCCTTTGGCCGCCCTCCCGCCGCCACCCCCACTAATTGCTGCAAAGAGCCCTGACTGATAGAAGGCTGCAGGGAACCCGGAAGTCTGGGTGCCGTGGCGGCCTCGGCGTTCTCATCCCGCCCGCGAGGCCCCGCACAGGTGACCGCAGCCCGGGGCCTCTTTGGATTCCAGAGGGCGCCTTCACCCATCTGCGGGAGTAGCTACCCAACCGAGGCGGGGAATGCTAGCCTCCCCCAGCCCCAGCTAGGACAAGAGCCCGAGGAGCCGGAAACCCTGACTTCACTTCCACCCTAGCCCCTCTCCTAAGCAGCACTTCCTCCGCCGTCAGATTTGCGCGCCCAGTTCGGGCAAGGAAGACTCTGCCTGAAGGCAGTGCCTCAGTCTAGGCAGGAAGGGGTTAACGGAGCTCCCAGGCGCCCTGGGAGAGCCAGGTGAGGCACCGCCCATCTTGGCCTTCAGGTGTGCCTGTGGGGAAGCGGAGGGACGCTGACCTCTGGGCTGCTCTTTTGCCCCCTGGTGGCTAGACCTGGCTTAGCAGTCCCTGGCAAAAGATGCGCTCAGGTGGGGATTGGTGGAAGGAAAACTTTGGAGACTGCTCGAGTACTCCTTCTGCAGGAGCAGCACCTTCGGAGAGACAGAGGATGCTCTGGGGAGGCTGGTGGAGCTTCCACAATCCCTGCCATGCCATCCTCACTTATCAGGCTGCCTCAGTAACTTCCAGATGTTTGCCCTAGGGACTCTATTTGTGGGTCCCAGGTGCCCAGACACCTGGAGGAGGATAGGACAAAATAGAAGACACCCTATCCTGCCAGAATCTCAACCTAATGAAGGGGGGCAGTAGAGGGAAGCTGTCCCTCATCTTCTTTTCTATGTCCCAGGCCTTCCCAGAACTCCCTGCAGTCCGCTTCCCTCCAGACCCCAGCAGCAAAAGCAGACCTCTAGCCAGGCTTCAGCACTCCTATCAGCTACATGATTCCCCCATCAGTGTCCCTCCCCTCAAGCTCAGTTGCCTTCAGATTTCTCCTCCATAAAGGAGGCCTCTTGATGGATTCGAGGTGCTGACAACCATTTCTTCCTATTGCAGGCAGGGCTAACACCTTTCCTCCCCTCTACCCAGAAACCCTCCCAGGTTAGCAAAGGCTGTGACCTTCAAGGGTTCCTTTCTCCATTTTTCCCCCTAATTGCCCCACTTCCTTCCCTCCCCCATTTCCCATTATCTTCTATCTAAGACTTCCTTTCCCATAAGCAGTTCACCCAACCAAGGACAATCCTGTTCTACTTGGAGGCTATGATACCTGACTCCTCCAGGAATCCTTCTCTGACATCTACTTATTTGTTCAAAAAATATCTATTGAGGACTTCCCTGGTGGTCCAGGGGTTAAGAATCTGAAGGCCAAGGCAGGGCACATGGGTTTTATTGCTTGTCGATCCCTGGTCTGGGAAGATACTACATGCAGCGGAACAACTAAGCCCGTGCACCACAACTACTGAGCCCGTGCTCTTGAGCCCTTGCTCTGAAACAAGGGAGGCCTGCCCACCGCAACTAGAGTAGCCCCTGCTCACCAGCCAACATGTGCAGTGGCAAAGACGCAGGCCAGATAAAAATAAAAATGAATTTTAAAAATAAATAAATATTTTTTTAAAAAAGAGAGAGATCGCCAAGGCTGCATTCCCCAACAATCTACTTCTATTAAGTTCTCCAAGTTCCAAAAGAAAGGAGACTAGCTGGAAAGCCAAGAGCATATGACCTTGGACTAGTCAGCCTCATCTCTGGACCTTAGTTTCTTCAAAAAACAAAGGAGTTGGATGCGCTTATCTCCAGGCTCTTTTTTATCAGGAAGATAGCAGTTAAATAGCAGGTTTAGTTTGTTCAGAGAAAAACAATCACGTGGCTCTAGCCAGCTTGGGAATAGAAGGCAGAGTTCATAAGCCTAGGAAAGGCTGGCGGAGGCAGGGCCTAGAGAAAGCCACTTGAGTCACCTCCTACTCACTTACCAGGTTGCCTGGCAGTTGTGAGTCCTGGGAACATTTAATTCTTGTCATCAACTCAAAGCAAGAGCCTTTCTGAGGTTGTGCTAGAAGGGATGAGCCCTGGGGGACAGCACCCCCTGAATATCAATATAATGAAGCTGCATTAATTTGCTCTTCCCTCACTCAGCCATGTCCAACTCTTTGTGATCCCATGGACTGCAGGTTCCTCTGTCCATGGGGATTCTCCAGGCAAGAATACTGGAGTGGGTTGCCATTCCCTTCTCCAGGGGATCTTCTTGACCCAGGGATGGAACCTGCATCTCCTGTGTCTCCTGCATTGCAGGCAGATTCTTTACCATTTGAGCTACTAGGGAAGCCCATGTAGCACCACAGAGCTTTTATTTTGAAGAGATAGGATGTTCAGAGGTAAGGAAACTGAGGCAGAGGGTGGTAAAAGGACAGGCCTGAAATCACATGGCTGGTGAGTGACAGCTGGAAGGGGCGCCCGGGTCTCCTCACTCCCAGTCCAGACTCTTTCCACGACACCACTGCAGCACTTGCTTCCAACTTTCCATTGGACTTCTTCCTGCGTCTGGCTCATTTCCCTGTGAGGCCATAAGATCTGGGAAGGCAGGCTTGGCCTCCTTATCTGGACATCCCCCAGAGCCTGGTACATGGCTCTAAACAGAGGGAGGGGTACTCAGAACTCCCAGTCTCCCAGCCACCCTTTCCTCTCTCATCATGACCCTATTTACATGCACGTAGATCTCTGACTCAGTCTAAAAAGGCATCCCAGGATTGTGGACAGAGCCTTGGGCCAGGCATATTCCCAGGCCTAAAATCTGCTCTGTGACTCTGAGCAAGTTGATTAACTTCCCTGGGCCTCGTTTTCACCATCTGTCGAGACCTATAGCAAATTCTAACTCCAGGAGCATTTGTAACTTGAAATCACAGATTAGGATGTGTTTCTTAAAGCTATAACTCTGAAGTAGGGTAAAAGCTTAAACCTTTCTGCCTTTGGGGGCTTCTCCAGTGGCACAGATAGTAAAGAGTCTGCCTGCAATGAAGGAGACCTGGGTTGAATCCTTGGGTCAGGAAGATCTCCTGGAGAAGGAAATGGCAATCCACCCCAGTATTCTTGCCTGGAAAAATCCCATGGACGGAGGAGCCTGGCAGGCTACAGTCCATGGGGTCTCAAAGAGTCAGACACAACTGAGCAACTAACACTTTCAGTTCACTTTCTGCCTTTTTGCAGGACCCCATAACCCCAGGACTATGTCCGCTCTATCTGCAGAAACTAGGTGCTGCTTGATGCAGGCACTGATACCTTGATACCATGCCAGGTTGTATGAAAGTGACAAATGTGTAGCCTGAGTATATTCTGGGGTCCCAAATAACAAGAATAATTTCGAAAAGGAATCACAGTTTTTACTTGTATCTCTTTTTTTTTCTTTTTTTTAAATTTTATTGGACTCTAGTTCTTTACAATGTTCTTTTAGTTTCTTCTGTGCCACTACTGGTAAAGAACCCACCTGCCACTGCAGGTTAGATGTAAGAGACTCCAGTTTGATCCCTGGGCCAGGAAGATCCCCTGGAGAAGGGCATGGCAACCCACTCCAATGTTCTTGCCTGGAGAATCCCGTGGACAGAGGAGCCTGGCAAGTTGCAGTCCATGGTGTCCTGAAGAGTCGGACAGGACTGAAGCAACTTAGCACAGCACTGTACAGCAAATTGAATCAGCTATATGTATACATATAGTCCCTCCCTTTTGGACTTTCTTCCCATTCAGGTAACCACAGAGCATTATTTACTTTTATCTCTTGAAGGTGATCCAGTTCTTAACCTACAGCACATCTTGTTCAAATTCCCTTTCCTCTTCTATTCTGCTAAACCTTGCAACAGTTAAATTGCTCACTGCAAACCCGAAATCAGCCCCCTTCTCTGCCTCTCTCTGTTCTTTATATTCAAAAGGTTTTCTGTCTCTTTCACCAGTCACCTTTTTACTTTTTCCTAGAGTAGCTTAGCCTCTCAGGTTTCATTATTTTCTTTTTTCCTTCACCCATTACCCAGATTCTCCCTAACACACAAGAAAGTTACCTGTCTCCTGTCTCTCTAGTCTTATCTGTCACCTCCTATTCTCCCAGCTCTATGTTACAAAAGCCCTGAGCAGGCCATGACAAGATTTCCAACAAGTGAGGGATAAAATTATCTCGGGGGTGAGGGGCTGCAGGGCAGAGGGAGTCTGAGAACAGTCATTGGTTAATAAGTTTTTATCCTGTAACAGATAATAAAGGCACCTGCCCTAAAGGAGCTTATAAAATGGGGACAACTAAAGAACAATAAAAGATGCTAAATCATTAAAAGATGCGGGGTTGATGCAACCCGCTCTGGTTTCGTCCTTTGGTCGACATGGAAGAGAAACAGGAAACTGACCTCAGGTACAGGGGAGCACAGAGGTGAGGGGCGCAGATGGAGCTGAAGCAGGAGGAATCACAGATCCTGGTGGGAAGGGGTCTCAAAGACCAACTGCTGCTGCTGCTGCTGCTGCTAGGTCGATTTAGTCGTGTCTGACCCTGTGCGACCCCATAGACGGCAGCCCACCAGGCTCTGCCGTCCCTGGGATTCTCCAGGCAAGAACACTGGAGTGGGCTGCCATTTCCTTCTCCAATGCATTAAAGTGAAAAGTGAAAGTGAAGTCGCTCAGTCGTGCCGACTCTTTGCGACCCCATGGACTGCATCCTACCAGCCTCCTCCATCCATGGGATTTTCCAGGCAAGAGGTACTAGAGTGGGTTTCCATTGCCTTCTCTGCCAAAGACCAACTACCTAACTCTAATTCTTTCTGATTCTCAACTCTCTGTTAACATCCCAAGCAAGCAGTATATCAGCATCTTGATGAATATCTCTAGTAATGGGACAGTCCGTTCCACTTACGAACATCTGTTTTTCCTTTCTTTGAGCTGAATTCTATCTCCTAGTGGTCTCTATTCATTAGTCCATGAATTACCTCCTGGCCCTTCATATATCTAAGCTTTAATGATTTCAGTCTCTTCTTTTCTCTGGCCTAAACATTCCCAGTTCACTAATGTTATGCCCACAATGACACCTGGCCAGCTTAAAGTAAAGCAGGACTATCAATCCTCTCCTTTATTCCAAACACTATACCTCTATTAATATGGCTTAAACTTGGATTCACTTTTGGTGACCATGTTATGATGATGACTCGGACTGAATTTACTAACCCCCCCCAATTCTGTTTTACCTGAACTGCCTCTAAGACACGTGTAGTCTCTGTGTGTTGCTGAGATCTTACACAGATCTCTGATCATTTCATCTTGTTAGGTTTTCCTACCATCCTACGCATGGAGATGTTATTTGGATCCTTACCCTGTCTTTCAAAGCGTTTACTATACCTTGAGGTTTATCTCTGTGAAATGTGATACTACATTTTCATATACACTATCTAAAAAATATTTAACAGGACAGAGATGAAAGCAAGTCCTAAAGCAAACAAATGTTCCTGGTTGATACCAGTCCACGTCATACTGAGAAGCAGCAAGATCCAGGGTCTTGTAGGTGGAATGGGTCAGATCATAATGAACCTCACAAGCCTAATAGAAGATTAAGAAAGTCAGAAGGCTCAGAACCACAACAGAGTTTTTGAGTAGAAGAGTGACATGGAAGCAGACTATAGGTATAGCAACAGAATAAAACACTAACTGTGGAACTCCACAGATCTGGACTTGAGTCCTAGCCTTATTGCTTACTAGCTGTAGAACTTGGACAAATTAACCACTCTGAGCATCAATTCCTTCTTCTGTAAAATGATACCTACTTTATAGATTAGGGTGAAGATTAAATTAAATGACATATATGAAGAGCCTAATACATAATGGGTGTTCAATAAATCAGGCTTTCCCAGATGGCTCAGTGGTAAAGAATTCACCTGCCAACATAGGAGACGTTGGTTTGGTCCCTGGGTAGGGAAGATCCCCTAGAAAATGGCAATCCATTCCAGTATTCTTGCTGGGAAATCCTATGGACAGAGGAGCCTGGCAGGCTACAGTCCACGAGGTCACAAAGAGTCAGACATAACTGAGCACGCAAACTCAAATCAGGTAGACAAAAAAGGAGAGAAGAAAGTCATGTTTCAGATGGGTTTGGTTTCTAAGAGGAGACTATCTTTCTAGGAGGCCCAGGAAAGAATGAGGCTATAGGGAGAGCCCCAAATGACTCACTGGGCACTTGGTCTCAGGTCATCTAGATGAAAGGGTACAGGGGTAGACGCAGATTCTCCTCTTACAAAGAATTGATACCTCCTGAACTCTAGTTACATATGGAGGATGACAGAAAGAGAGGACTCACAGGTAGCACCAATATTTTTACACTGGGTGGTGATGAGGAAGTACTGTAAGGAGGGGTGATGGTGTTCAGAAGACAGGTTCATGGTTAGAGTTGTTGAATCAAGCATGATGAGAAGTATACCCTGGTTCTGACCCCGAGGATGTAAGAGACTTGAGTAAAGCCTGGAGAGAAGTCAGAGCCAGATTCATGTATTTGGGACACACCCCATGCCAGTGGGTGTTGTAGGCATGGCGTGAGGTCTCTGAGGATGAGTTGGGAAGTGAACCAAGGACTGTGCCATGCAGGACCTCCCAGAGCCGCACTGATTCTGTTTGGGACTGAAGAAACTGTCTGATCCCGTGCCCCCACTCCCATTTCCTGCCCCCTGGTCAGAATTGAATACAGAGGAGACCTTCCATCCACCTTCGCATCACTGAACTCTGTCCAGAGCCCACGGGAACCCAAACTGTGTCCCTCCATAACCCTCTGCTTTTCTACCCTGATGTCAGAAGGAATTCAAGCTCTTGTCCAGCCAATAGACTCTAGCTTGTTGCTATAATCCTGGACTTGAGAAGGAAAAGACGAAGGGGAAGGTGTAGAGACAGGGGTAGGCAGGGACAAAGTGAGCTGCAAGAGAGAAACAGAAAAGCTGAAGTGGGGGGGGGGAGGTGGGGGAGTGGGGAAAGGTGAGCACCATGGGTACAGGAAAAGGCAGACTGATAGAAGAGAAAACAAGACTCAAGGAGGGGGCAGAAAAAAAAGATTTGCCGAGAAACTGATGAAGTGCAACTGAGAAAACTGTTGCCATGGTGACGGGTCCCGAGGAGGGAGTAGGAATATAAATCGGATTATGAGTTGGGGGAGTGAAGAGGGGGGGTTGCTCAAGACCCAGAGGCAGTGTCCCCACCTCAGGCCCTCCCCACCAGACCTCCTTAATCCATAGGAATGCCTTTCTCAGAGGTCTTGCGTGGCCAGTGGGGAGGCCAGTGGGGAGCGAGGAGTGAAGGAGGGCCCCAGGCACCCTCCTATCCCCGGCTTCCTAGGCTCTTGGCGAGTTCGCTCCATAGACCCTAGTTTCTGTCATTCTACCTCTTCATCAGTGAAGAGAGGGGAGGGAACTTGTTTTAAACACCTACTATGTGCCAAACACTGTGTTGGACACCTCAGGCGTTGTTACATTCCGGCGGCAGCACAGCCCTTGGAGGTAGATTTGATCGCCTCCACTGGTAGGCAGGAAACTTCGAACAAGGCCCCAAGCTGGCAAGCAGCAGCCAGAGTGGGGCACAGTGGGGCCCATCTCCTCCAAAGCCATTTCCTCCCTTCCTAGCCCTCTGCCTACCTTGCAGAACCTGTGTCGCAGTCCCTGGCTTTTCCTGCACCCCCTTCGGACTGGACGGGGCAGGATGGGCGCTGTTGGGGGGGGGAGGGGAGGGGTAGATGAGTTAGGGGCTCTCATTCTGTTCTGAGAGATAGAGTTGGGGAAACCGGAGGAAAATACACCACAGCGGCCAGACTCTGGGCTCAGTGGGAGGCGCCGGGGTGCTCTGAGCTCAGGGCTGCGGGAGTGGGGAGGAAGGGCTGAGGTGGGGAGGACCGTGGGAGTGGGGGAAGCGCAGAGGCCAGACCATTTCCGGCAGTGCTGCGGAGGAACTCCAGCGCGGCCACGTGGGGAGCCGGGGAACCGGCGGTCTCGGTTTGCAAGTTTCTGAGCTAGTGAGCCAGAGGGACCGGGGGCTGGTATTTGACTGCAGGTCCCTGCAAGTGAAGCGCCTGGAGGGGGCAAAGAGGGGCGCGGCTTCCCTCCCCCTCCCTCGGGCTTCTGTACAAATAACAGTTTTGCAAAGGGCACCGTAGCTGATGCGCATGTTAAACAGGGCCTGGGGAGGTGGGAGAAGGCCAAGTCTGGGGCTGTGGCCTGGGCAGTTCTGCCAAGACCACCCCTCCCCCTCAGGAGGGTGCCCTGGAATTCAAGGGGATTCTGGCCCTCTGGCCCACCTGGCTACCTTGAAAGAACTCTCTCTGGGGGCTGGCTTGAGCCACACCCTAACCAGGAAGTGTGTGTGTGTGTGTGCGCGCGCGCGCGCGCCTGTAATGGCTCCAGCTTGTCTCTGAGCTGGAGATCCCAGGTCCCTGCCCACCGCCCCCCCCCCCCCCCCGCCCCTGTAGAGGAGGTTGAGGAGGGGGGCGGGGGCGGGGGCGGGGGTAAAGCTCCTTCCTCCTGAGGCCTGAGGGAAAGCTGATCTAGATCAACCCACTTCTGCTGCTTCATTTCACACCATCTCTTCCACAAGCCACTAACATCCAGTATGGCCCTCCTGACCCTCCTTCCCTGTTCCCATCACAGGTTCGAGACCCAAAAGGGTTTGGACTGCAGGAGGGTGGGGGGTGAGAAAAAGCCTCTTGGGTGTCCTCCTTCACACCTGCCCTCCCCAGACTGTCTGGTCAACCAGCCCGTTGCCAAGCCTCAGACTCAACTCCTCCCAGACCTGCCAGCCTTCAACACCCTCATGCCCAGCCCAATCCCCCTCACTCAAGAGTCCCCCTAGTCTGAAGCAGTCCCCATGACTCCTACTTGTCACATGCAAAGAGCACATGTCATGGCTCTTTATTTGCTGAACACCAACTAGATGGGGAACATGCCTCCTAGAAGTGTTCTCCTTTCTGTAGCTGGGATACCTCTCCTGGCTCTTCTCTTTTCCTTTTGGGAAGCTTCTTGGTCTCCTCAGTTGGCGCTGAAGGTAAAGAATCCGCCTGCCAATGCAGGAGACAAAAGAGACTCAGGTTCAGTCCCTGGGTCAGGAAGATTCCCCCGAGAAGGAAGTGGCAACCCACTCCAATATTCTTGCCTGGATAATCCCATGGACAGAGGAGCCTGGCGGGCTACAGTCCATAGGGTCGCCAAGAGTCGGACACATTTGAAGCTACGGAGCACGCACGCACTCATGCACTCAATCTCCTTTGCAGGCTCCTCTGTTCCTTGCCCATGGTATTGGTATGCCCTCGTTTCTCTCCTTGACCTTGTCCTCTTACTGGCACATCCTTCTCTCCAAGATTGCAGCTGTCACACCTGAGCCGACAACCCCTGGGGCTCCAGAAAACGCACCCGCCCACCTTCCATACGCCTCCACCTGGGTGTCCTGCAGCACCTCAACTCAGCAAGCTCAGTGATCTCCACCCCCTTTCCACACATCTGCCCCTCCCACCCCGACGCATGCCCAGCTAGTGACGCTGCCATCCTCCACCCAGATGCCCCAGCCAGGACCTGGGAGGCATCATTAATTAACTCGGTTCTTCACCCCTCTCCACAGCCTTCCCAGCCCAACCATCACCCCCAAATCTCCTCTTCTATCATCTTTTGCCTGGAATCTTATCTCCACAGCATATCAGAGATGTCCAAAATATCTCCCAGCTGTTCAGCCAACAAAATCTCTGCATTGCAGCAAAAGCCATCTTTATAAGATACAAATCTGATCATGACGCTCTCCAGTTTAAAACCTTTCAAGGGCTTCCTTTTAGCCTTAGGATAAAAATTAAAATTGCTTAGAACTTTCCTGGTGGTCCAGCGGTTGACAGTCCACCTGCAATGCAGGAGACACGGGTTCAATCTCTGGTCCAGGAAGATTCCACATACTTTGGAGCAACTAAGCCCATGTACCATGACTACTGAACCCCAAGCATCCTAGGGCCAGAGTTCCACAAGAGAAACCACGGCAATGAGAAGCCCATGCACTGCAACTAGAGTATCCCCCATTCACCACAACTAGAGAGCCCACGTGCAACAATGAAGACCCAGCACAGCCAAAAATAAATCATATTTTAAAAAACTAAAATTGCTTAATGGGGCTTACAAAACTTTTCATCTGATCCCAGTTACTTCTCCAGTGACTCTCTCAAAATCCACTCTAACACACCCCCATCTTGCCCCCCACCAATGGGCCCATTCCCTAACTTTGGTCCCTAACAGCCTAGAACAATCTCCCCTCTCCACTCCTCCCCCACTGCCTTCACACTGCTAATTCCTACTCAACCTTCAGGTCTTCACTTAATCACTACTTCCTCTGGGAAGCCCTTTGGAACTACCCAGGCCCCTTCTGTGAGGTGTCTCTCTGGCAAGTCACTTAAGTTCTCTGACCTTAGATTCCTCATTAATAAAATAAGGAGAGAGCCTTCCCTGGTGGTCCAGTGGTTAAGGCTCCCCGCTCCCAGTGCAGGGGGCTCCGGTTCAACCCCTGGTTGGGGAACTAGATTTCATATGCCACAGCTAAGAGTTTGCATGCCACAAGTAAAAGATTCCTCATGATGCAACTAAGACAAGGCACAGCCATATATATAAATATTTTTTAACTATTATAAAAAATAAAATAAGGACAATAATAATAGAGGTTGTCATGAGGATTAAACAAGAAAATAAACATAATGGATTAGTACAGTGCCTGGCATGTTGTAAGCACTCAATAAATAATAGCTGTTATTATTACATCTTCCACTAAAACCCTGATACAGTGAGTAGTGGCCTCTTCAGTATCTCCCACTGGGCCATAATTTAAGGGAGCACAATGTCTTGTTCACCTCTGAATGTCCAGCACTTAGCACAGTGACTGATGCAAAGGCATTTAATAAACATTTATTGAATAAATTAATTCAGGCCATCATTATTTCTTGTATGGATTAGCTCTCCTTCAGCCTAAGGAGAAGCTTAATTACCCCACAATCAAGCCTCCACCTACTCTTTCAGTAATTTTTCTACAACTAGGATGAATTACGCGACTTCCCTGCTCAAACCCTGTCGGAGGCTCCTGCTGTCTGTGGAAATGGCTGGGCAGTTGCTCCTTCACCTCTGCACCCACTCCTTCCACTGCAAACCCTCCTGCCTAGGATCCCACCCACTGGCTGCACTGAACCCCTAGAAGCAACCCCTGGAAGGGTTGCTTCCACACCCTCCAGCCTTTCTGCCCCAGCCTCAAATACCTTTCCAACATCCTGTGTCCCAGATGACACAACCTGGGGACCCCAGGGCAAAGCTGGCCTCGGAGGTATATATTGTTTGGCTCACAAAATGCATTTTCCTAATATATACTTGGTTTAAAATTTGAAAATATGATCATTTTACAAAATAATTCAGATTTATGGCTTCTCCTGAAAAAGCGCGGAGGTGTTACCATACTATGTTCCCCCTTCCCCAGAGCAACTCTTTCAGTAGACGGAGTTCGTATTGCTACACTCTCTCCGGTTGGCCCCAGTCTCACCCACCTGGTTTTACTACTTCTGTTATCTGCCTGGACCCTGGAGACACCGGGTCTGCAGCCCCTGCCAGCCTCACAACACTTTGATCCCATCCAGCTGCAGTGAAGACCTTGGCTCTGTCTCCTCAGCCGCCACCTAGCCCCGCCTCAGCCCCACGTCACCTCCTGCCACATCCACGAACCCCTGCTCCTTCGCCTCTCCCACGCCTTGTTCTACCTTGACCTCACTGAACACCCGCTCCTTCCATCCTCTTTCCTGTCCTATCTATTGCTCCTTCTCGAAACCAGCCTAGATCTTTTCTCCATCCCTCCACTCTTGCCAATACCCTCAACTTTCCATGCCTTGAAAACCCTAACCCTGAGCCACCACAACCAGACAGTTTTATCATTTCTACATTCCAGCTGTTGAGTAATTTGAAAAACTCCCAACACGTCAAGGTCTGTATGATGGTTAATTGTATATGTCAACCAGGCTGGGCCATGTTGCCCAGATATTTGGTCAAGCCATTATTCTGGATATTTCTGTGATGGTGTTTTTTGGATGAGATTAACATTTAAATTCGGAGAAGGCAATGGCACCCCGCTCCAGTACTTTTGCCTGGAAAATCCCATGGACGGAGGAGCCTAGTAGGCTGTAGTCCATGGGGTCGCTAGAGTCGGACACGACTGAGTGACTTCCCTTTCACTTTTCACTTTCATGCATTGGAGAAGGAAATGGCAACCCACTCTAGTGTTCTTGCTTGGAGAATCCCAGGGACGGGGAAGCCTGGTGGGCTGCCGTCTATGGGGTTGCACAGAGTCGGACACGACTGACGTGACTTAGCAGCAGCAGCAGCAGCAACATTTAAATTAGTGGACTTTGAGTAAAGTAGATTCTCTCACAATATGGGTGAAGGTTGAAGGTTCTAATGTAGCAAAGGTGACCTCCACCCTCTCCCCACTAGAAGGAAGGAATTCTGCCAACAAGACTCCCTTTGGACTCCAAAATCGCAACTCTTTTCCTGAGTCTCCAACCTGCCTGCCTCTCCCATCAGATTTTGAACTTGCCAAGGCTCCACAACTTCATGAGCCAATTCCTTAAAATAAATCTGTCTATATATACACATCCTGTTGGTTCTGTTTCTCTGGAGAACCCTGACTAACACAGTCCGTGCCCCTGAAGACCAGTGGTCCCCACTCTCAGCTGTCCGTCTCCTCCAAACGCAGTCTTCCTCAGGGTTCTTGGTAGCTGTGTCTTCCTCTCCCCCAACAGCTCTTCAGGCCCCAAACCTCCCTCCCCAGTGAGCTTCTACTTTCCAGGGAAAGCAGAGATATTCCGGAGGGAGCTCCCTTAGCTTTCTTCTTTCATCTCCCAGCCTTCCCCAACCCATTTCTCTCCACCCCTGCCCCCCACCAAAGGTATAAGATTTCTCTGCACCATTGCTCCTATTCTCTTCTCTGCTGGAAAGTGTCGTTCCTACCGCCACAGGCTAATACCTCCACTTCTGAGTGCCATCTTCTCCCTCCTCCGGGAGCCTCCCCATAAATTATACCTTCCGTTCTCTTTATCTTTAGTTTATGTTTTAAACATGTTTTATTCTACTTTATTAAAAAAATTTTTTTGGCTGCATGGCAAGGCACAGCACGACACATAATGTGAGATCTTATTTCCCCAACCAGGGATCAAACCTGCGCCCCTTGTATTGGAAGCATGAAGTCTTAACCACTGGGCCACCAGGGAATTCCCTCTTCAACTTTAAAAACAAAACAGATGAGATTGTTCCCTCCGGGTTGTACCCACAATTCCCTCCGGTTATCTGTCTCCTTCCCTTTGCAGCCAAGTTTCTTCAGAGAGGTCTACACAGTTCTAACTCCACCTACTCCCAGTTATCCCTGAACTCTTGCTATCTGGCTGCTGCCCCGCTCACCTGCAGGAGCCTACTCTGAAGGACACACAACACCCCTCAAGATGCTAGGCCTAGGGGCATTTAAAAAAAAATATTTATTTATTTGGGTCTGCTGGGGTTTAGATGTAGCAGTCAGGATCTCTAGGTGCAGTATGTAGGATCTACTTCCCTGACCAGGGATGGAACCCAGGGCCCCTGCCTTGGGATCATAGAGTCTTAGCCACTGGACCCCCAGGGAAGTCCCTCAGGGACATTTTTGAGTCCTGGACTCCAATCCTGACCTTCATACCATCTGACACTTCCTTTGCAAAACCATCCATCCACTTTCTCCTGGTTCTTCTCCTAAAGCTCGTTCCTCCTTCATCAGCTCCTCTCACTCCGTCTGTCCTTTAGACACTGGGTTCCCTAGTATTCTGTACTTGGCTTTCTTATCCTTCCCTTCCACCACTGTCTTCCAGGACTCTTCTACATTTCTGATTTTTAAAAATTGTTTATTTTTATTGTGTGGCGCTGCTGTGGGCTTTCTCTAGTTGTGGCCAGTAAGGGCTAATCTTTGTTGCAGTGCAAGGGCTTCTCACTGCGGTGGCTTCTCTTGTCCTAGGGCACAGGCTCCAGGGCATGTAGGCTTCAGTAGTTGTGGCTCACGAGCTTAGTTGCCCCTTGGCATGTGGAATCTTCCTGGATCAGGGATCAAACTAGCATCCCTTGCATTGCAAGGCGGATTCTTAACCATTGGACCACCAGGAAAGTCCTTACATTTATGATTTTAGCCATTGTCCACCTTCCCTTTCTTCATCCCAGACTTCTCTCCTGTGTTCCAGACTTATATACGTTCACTTCACTTCACTTCACATGAAAACATCGCTTTCATCTGACTTGCCCAAGATATTGGTGAAAAAAGTGAAAGCATTAGTCGCTTAGTCATGTCTGACTCTTTGTGATCCCATGGACTGTAGCTTACCAGGCTCCTCTGTCCATGGAATTCTCCAGGAAAGAATGTTATCAATTCTTGCATAGCAGCTAATCTCCAAATTTAGTGGCTTATAAAAACGAACATTTACTGAGAATCAGGAATCTGAGTAAGACTTAACCGGTTGTCTCATGAAGTTTCAGTGAAGGTGTCAGCCTGGGCCACAGTCACCTGAAGGATTGACTGGGTCCGGAGGATCTGTCTCCAAGCTCACCCATTCACATGGCTGTCGGTTGGAGGCCTCAGTTCCTCCTTGGATCTTGGCTGCTGCTGCTGCTGCTAAGTTGCTTCAGTCGTGTCCGACTCTGTGCAACCCCATAGACGGCAGCCCACCAGGCTCCCCCGTCCCTGGGATTCTCCAGGCAAGCACACTGAAGTGGGTTGCCATTTCCTTCTCCAATGCATGAAAGTGAAAAGTGAAAGTGAAGTTGCTCAGTTGTGTCTGACTCTTAGCCACCCCATGGACTGCAGCCCACCAGGCTCCTCTGTCCATGGGATTTTCCAGGCAAGAGTACTGGAGTGGGCTGCCATTGCTTGGTCCCTGCCACGTGGGCCTCCCCATGGAGGTGCTCCCATATCCTCCAGGAGAGCAGTCCATGAGAGCAAGGGGACAGGTGCGATGCCTCTTAGGACGGAGCCTCAGGAGTGACCTACTGTCGTTTCTGTCCTATTCTATTGGCCACATAGACCAACCCGGACACAATGAACCAGTCTCTTACCTGCCGCCAATCCATTCCCCACACTGTTTCCAGAAAGATCTTTAAACATGTAAAACTCCTCACAGGCTTCCTGTTTTCTTCAGCAAAAAAATCAGGCTCCTGGCTTCCTTGGTGGTCTAGTGATTAAGAATCCGCTTGCCAATGCAGAGGACACGGGTTTGATCCCTGGTCAGAGACGATTCCATGCCACAGAGCAACTAAGCCTGTGTACCACAACCACTGAGCCATCACTCTAGAACCTGTGCTGCACAAGAGAGGCCACTGCAATGAGAAGCCTGCGAGCCACAACTGCAGAGTAGCCCCTGCTCGCCGCAACTAGAGAAAGTCTGCAAGCACCAACAAAGATCCAGCACAGCCAAAAATAAATACATCTAAAAAAAAAAAAAAAAAAAGCCAGGCTCCTTAGAATACCTTACAAAGCCATTGGTGGCCTAACCGATGACTAGAGCTCTCACCATGTTCATCCTTGAATACTTCTTTCTAGCCAAGATGTATTGTTCACAGTTCCAGGAGGTGTCAGGATAAATCACATCTTTGAGTTTTTTCATGTGCTGTTCCCTTTTTTTGGAATATCCCTTTCCACTTAGGAAGGCTAACTCAGCAACTCTCCAAAAATCAGCAACTTGAGAGCAGGAGTTGTGTCTTGTCATCTCTGTTATTTCATCACCTAGTGTAGTACCCACCACAGAGATGTTGTTCAACAAATATTTACTGAATGAATAAGTGTGTGAGCAGGCTGTTCCCTCATGCCTGGTACCCCTTCGGTACGTGTGTTATAGCTGATCCACCACAGTCACTCACCCCCCACCCTGATCCCAGACTACCTTTCCTGCCCAGCCATCTCCTTTGCATCAATGCGTGCATGCTCAGTCGCTCAATCATGTCCAGCTCTTCGCAATCCCATGGACTGTAGCCCACCAGGCTCCTCTGTCCATGGGATTTCTCAGGCAAGAACAATGGAGCAGGCTGCCATTTTCTCCTCCAGGGAATCTTACTGATCCAGGAATTGAACCCACATCTCCTGCATTGGCAGGCGGATTCTTCACCACTTAGCCACCTGGGAAGCCCCTACATCAATGACATGGTTGGAAAAGCAAATTCTGAATTCTATCCCACCTCATTTTTTGCTCACTCTGAGACCTTCAGAATGTTATTTATTGCCTCTGAGCCTCTCTAGCCTTCTTTTGCACCAAGGGTTAATAAAAAAGAGAGGATAAGATAAATTACTTAAATTAATATTTATTGAACCAGATACAGTGCTAGGCACTCTTAAATAAATTATCTTGAGTGATAGTCATAGTGTCCTGATGAGACAGATTTTATACCCTTTCTATGGAAGAGAAAACTGCAGCTCAGAGTAGTTAGGTAGTTAACTTGGTCAAGGTCAGAAAGCTGAAAGATTTGAGGGAAGTCGTTGTGTCATGGGCAATATTAGAAAAAAAATAATAAAGACGCATCCCGTTGCATTCTATCATTGAACAACTGAGATTTTCTGACTCTCACAGCCTTTTCCAGCCTCGTATCTCAAGGACAGATGCTCAACCATTCATCACTGGACCAACATTTGGTGAGCACTGCATCTGACCTCTAGATCCAAGTTGCCAGGGTTTCCCCCAGTCTGCTACTATAGATTCTGACAATGGTCTCTACATTCCTCTTGCACCTTTATTTTTAAAGCATTTTTACATCTGCCATATGTTGCTAGACAAATGGTAAGGAAAGAGTCTTTCCATTTTCTAGGTGAGAAAATTGAGGTTCAAAGTGACTCACCTAAAGTTCCATGGCAGTGCCCATCAGAGGTTGACATGCCCACGAAACCAAGTGGCCGTGCTCTTCTAAGTGACTAAGACTGGCATTGCCAAAGGAGAAACAAAAGTATAATATATCAAGCAGACCTGGATTCTGATCCAAGCTCTTCTGGTTGCAAAACTACCATAGTTCAATTTAAGAAGAATGAAAGAAAGGAGGGAGGGAGGGAGGGAAGAAGGAAGCAATGAAGGGAGAAAGAGAGGAAGAAAGAAAGAACCACAGTTTAGAAAGAGTAGGTCTGTTTCAGGAGCTAATCTTTGGAGCAGAATAGAACAATCAGGAACTCTTCGAGGGCAAAAATTTATCTTACCTTCATATCCCTGGTGCCTAGCATAGTTCCAGGGACATAACTGGTATTTAATAACTATTTGCTATTTGGAAGGAAGGAGGCAAGGGAGGAAACTTGAGTGAGTTGAGAATCGAGAAACCAAGAGGGAGACAGCCTATAAAGAGTGGGTCCAAGAGAGAGACCCCAGGCATTTGTGGCCCTGGCTCGATTTCTCCAAGCCATGAGGAAATCCTCCAGAGGAACAAGAGTGCTGTGGCTTTAAATGACTTCAGCGTTGTCAATGAATCTGCTCTGCTAAAAGAGTTATCCTCTTGCTCCTGTGCTTGTCCTCCCCCTCCTCTCAGCTCCCCAAACCCTTCTCCGCGGCTGTGATGGGATAATTAGATGCGAGAGCTCAGCACAGATGATGCTCCAGTTGCTTAGCAACTAATGGTTTCCATGGAGACCCCAAAGCACAGCCTCCAGAGCAGCCAGTGAGCAGCTCGGCAGGGCAGGGAGAAGACGCAACTCTCAGCTCCTCCAGAAACCTGGGGAGGGCCAAGGGTGGGGAAGGGGGGAGGACTGAAGGGAGAGAAAGGAGGGTTTAAAGGCACAGGCCCCTCTTATCCTTTTAAAATCTGGTCAGAGCTCTGTCCTCCCTTACCCCACTCTGTCCCACTCATAATTTCAGATGGAGATGGGAGCTTAGGAGTAGACACAACATGACTCAGTCTGCAATAAACCCAACCTCTTCTCCTTTCTGCTGCTGGTTTGTGACTGAGATGGGACGTGATCTCTCCCAAGCCCAAGTGTAAACATCCTCCTGGCTGGGGATGGGATTTGAAGAGTACTAAGAAGATCCCTCACCCTGGAATTCCACCATTTAGTCTGTTCCCTCTCTCCAAAGTTCTCAATGTGCCAAAGATCCTCTTTCATTTTGCAGAATTATGATCGGATCTTATCTAAAAGGGAACAAAAGCCAAGGCGCAGGGAAAACAGAATTCATTTCTTCACCCAAAGGCAGCCTGTGCTGGGAGACAGGGGAAAAACACCTGACCCTGATCTCCAGCAGAGGATCCAGAGTGTGTGTGTGCGGCGGGGGCGGAGAAGGAGGCCATACTGAGCATCTGGTGACTCGAGTGTGTGCCTCCCAGGCTAGCATCAATCAACCTTACCTGGAAGCTCGTTAGAAATGCAGAATTTCAGGCTTCACCTCAGACCCACTGAATCAGATACTGCATCTTAACAAGATCCCCGGTGATTCACATGCACATTCAATTTGGAGAAGTGCTGGTCTGAGGCCCTCCCACTCTCCGCTTTGGTCCAGGAATCTGGTCTTTATTGTCACCCCCTGCTCAAACCCCAGGATGGGAGCTGACCTTTTCACTGTGGGGTACGGACACACCCTCACCAGCCCCTCACTTCCCTGGTGGGACCCTGGCCCTCTTCTGGGACTGGGGGAGCCAGAGTGGCTCCACAAGCGGAAAGACACACATAAACGCTCTCTGTGGAGATCTACGACCTCTCCTGACAAAGTATTCCACGTTCCACAAGTGTCTCTGAGTCTCAGTTTCCACATCCACGAAAGGAGCCAATAACGTCCACCGACTGGGCTGGCGGTGAGCGTGAGTGTAGAACAAGCAAAGCACCTGCCTGGGCCCAGGAGAGGTGCTTTCTCTTCCTGTCTGTTGTCTCTGCTCACAACTCCTTCAGGGCTCTCTAACCGAGCACAGGGGTGGGAGGGCCTTTGGAGAAGTTGTATCTCTCTTTCATTTTCTCCCTCCGTCTCTCTCTCCTTTATTCTGAAACAGTTCTGCAAATGTTGTTGACCAAAGCTGATGGTATGCCTCCCCCACCCCTACTGGGCAGGTCAGTGCCCACCTCTCCGATCTCTGGAAGGCCTCCATGGCATCCTTGGAGGATGGGAAGCCCTGTGTGCTTCCTGGCACCCATACCCCTCCCTCTGCCTCTCCCAGAGTTCAGTGCCTGGGCCTCAGTGGATGCCAAGAATTGAGGCCCTGGGCTCTGATGCCCCGACCCTGTCCTGCCGGTTTCTCTGTTTCTCTCCCGTTCCTGCCCAGCCAAGGCCCTTTCAGGAGCCCCTCAGGGTGACTCCCCTCTCTCCACACACCAGGGCAAACTCAGTACTTGCCACCCTCCTGGGAAGACCCCCACCACATGGGGGGTGGTCCTCTACAGGCCGGGCTCCAGATACTCTTGCAGGCGGGAACACTCATGCTTTTACATGTGGGTGTCCCAGAAGAAGGATTTTCCACCCCCACCTCAGCTCCCCTGCCCCTCTGCGGTGACTAAGCCACGGAGATCCAGCCAGGCCCTCCCCATCCTGGCCTGAGGGCTAGCTCCCCATCCTGAAAAACCTGTTTGGGGGCCTCCCCTGAGGCTGTTGGTACCCAAGGAGCAGGTTGGGCAGGATTCCCCTCGAGCTCCTCCCACCCCCCCAAGACAAAATCAGGCAGCCCTAGGGGAAGGGCTTCAGTTGCCTTAGGCAGTCACAGCCCGCCAGCACCCACCCCATCTCCCAGCCCAGCGATGGCATCTCCGTGGCCTGTGCGGACCTTGTCTTGGATCCTGATTCTGCTGGCTGTCCTGGCCCCCGGGGCTGCAGGTCTCTGCCATCTCTGGCCAGGCTGGGGAGGGGCTTGGAAGGGGGCTTCTGGAGAGGAGGCACTGTGCCTTCCAGGGCTGTCAAAGAGGGGCTGGTCTGGCCAGCTGGGGCTGGGGAACTGGTGATGGCGGTGACCAGGCATCAGTCACTGGGCCCAGGGCACACGCCTGTCCCCTTCCAGATTCAGGAGGCAGGCAGGAGTGGGGAAGAGACCAAGGCTTTGGACAGGGGTGGGGTTGGGAGCTGCCCTCTCCTAGCACCCCTGCATCCGGAGGCTTGGAGGAGTACCCAGCTTCTGCAGCCCAAGCCTGCCACCTGGTGGTCATACAGGCAAAGACTCGTGTTCCGCAAACAGACCACAGAGTGGAAAGGACTCTTCATCCTTAGAGAGGACCCCCAGGGGTGGAGTGGGGTGGCCAATCTGCTGGCGAGAAAGGAATTGATCCTCCCCTGAACTCCTTCCTGGCCCCTTAGCTGACTTCAACATCTCAAGCCTCTCTGGTCTGCTGTCCCCAGTGATGACGGAAAGCCTGCTAGTTGCCTTGCCCCCATGTCACCTCACAGGGGGCAATGCCACACTGACTGTCCGGAGAGCCAACGACAGCAAAGGTCTGCTTCTCGCTCCCAGCACCCCCTAGTGCCCATAGATCCCTTCCCAGGATACTCAGGCATCCCTCCTCCCACTCTCCCTTCCTATTGACCCCCTTTTCCCACCATCCATACTCTAAATACTGCCCTTCTCCTTGGGGCCTTTCGAAGCTTGACCCTGCCTTTCATCACCAATTTCCCGCCCAGTGGTGAGATCTAGCTTCGTGGTGCCTCCGTGCCGCGGACGCAGGGAGCTGGTGAGCGTGGTGGACAGTGGGTCTGGCTTCACGGTCACCCGGCTCAGTGCATACCAGGTGACAAACCTGGCACCAGGAACCAAATACTAGTAAGTACCAGGCCCGGGCCTGGGGCACGGGTGGGAAGGGCTATAGGAAGAGGAGCTGGGCCCTGACTTTGGTGGCGGTGGTGGTGGGATGTGGTGAGTATGGGGGAGAGAATGGGGGCACTGCTACCAGAACAGGCCTCTCCTGGACACAGCTGTGCAGGGGGAGGCCTGGACTCCCTCATACTCTAAGTCCTGCACACTGACTGAGGATTCTCTCCCCTCCTGAACCTCACCGCAAAAGCATTTCCTACCTCGTGACAAAGGGGGCATCCACCGAGTCCAGCAGAGAAATCCCAATGTCCACATTTCCTCGTGAGTAGTGTCTCAGGGCCCCAGAGCCTTCCCTGGCCCCTCTTGCCCCATCCCCCACCTGCCCCTTCCTATCCTCCCTTAGCTTCTCTGCCTTCCTCTATCCTCACACTGAGCCCCTGGCATTTTAAGTGGCCGCTGACACATTTCCCCGCACCACTAAACTTTGTGGGTAGTGACCGTGTCCGATTAATTTCTGAATCCTCAGTGCCTCACATAGGAGATGCTTCATAAATGTTTATCTGATGATTCATTGGTTGGTTGGATGAATACACGGATGAGGGGATGGCTGGCTGGATGAATGAATGAGGGGCCGGGCTGGGAGCCTTGGGCAGGGTGGGGGCCCTTCGTGCCTAGAACTGCCTCCCTCCTCTCTTCTGACAGGAAGGAAGGCAGAATCCATTGGGCTGGCAATGGCCCGGACAGGGGGCATGGTGGTCATCACGGTGCTGCTCTCAGTCGCCATGTTCCTGCTGGTTCTGGGCTTGATCATTGCCCTAGCACTGGGCGCCCGAAAGTGAGGAGGACTGCCCTGGGGAGCAGACAGCAAGTCCAAGGCACTGTCCGTGTTCTTAGCCCGGGGCTCTGCGTCTGCTCTTATCTCCACTGCTGAGAAGATGGCCTGCTCCCAGGCCACAGGCACCAGGCCTGGGATCCTTCAGTGCCATCACCTCCCCTCCCTTCTCCACTACAGCCCTCTCCTCCCTCCGTCCCCTCCTCATCCCCTAAGGTGTCCCCTTGGCCCAACACTCCCTATTACTGCCCTCACCCCACTCCTGTCAGAATTGGTTTTTCTCCCATTTCACCTCTTTAACCGCTCTACCCCTGACAGACAGGAATTTTTCCCTCCCCCAGTGAATTAGTCCCTACAATAAAGCCTGATACCACGTTGCTGTGTGTGTTTCTCTTCAATGGGCTCCACTTTGGGCTTCCCCGGTGGCTCAGCTGCTAAAGAATCCACCCACAATGTGGGAGACCTGGGTTTGATCCCTGGGTTGGGAAGATCCCCTGGAGAAGGGAATGGTTACCCGCTCCAGTATCCTGGCCTGGAGAATTCCATGGACTGTATAGTCCATAGGGTCGCAAAGAGTCAGACACGACTGAGTGACTTTCACTTAACTTTCACTTTGGGCAAACGTATAGAATCTATGTCCAGGCTGCAGCTGCTCCCAGTCCTCTCTCTGCCCTGGAACCCCAAAGTTACTTTTCCCAGGAAGTAGGAAGGTGTGGATGAGATAAGAATCCAAGAGTCAGAGTTCTCAGACCCACACCTGGACTGTGGGTTTTACACCATCCAAGGGCCCTGGGGTGGGAGTGAAGCCGAGGCTGGTCCACCACATGGGACCCAGAGGCCTGAGGGCCTTTGTGAAAGCCAGGAGCCAGGAGAGCAAGGGGAAGTGCTGCAGAAAGAGAGGCTCTGACCAAAAAACAACCCAGAGGGCCAGGACTTCCCTGGTGGTCCAGTGGTTAAAAATATGCCTTCCAATGCAGGGGTTGCTGGTTCAATCCCTGGGGGGAACTAAGATCCCACAACTAGAGAAGTCCAAGCACCATAATTACTGAGCCCAAGCACTCTAGAGCCTGTGCTCTGCAACTAGAGAAAGCCCTGGCTTTCTTCATCATGATGAATAACCAGCACAGTGAAGGGAAAAAAGCCAGAAGTCTACCAGAGTGAAACCCAAGGACAGGGTGCTGGGGATGGGGCAGGGAGGGGGGAAGAGGGGTTACAGTTACAGGGGGAGTGAAGAACAGGCTAAAGGGCACTAGGAGAAGAGAGAAGAAGTGGAACACCCTGCCAGAGGGTGCAAAAGTGGTACTGTGAGTAACCAAGGGGAATGAGTGGGAGTGGTCACTTGTGTTCTCTCCAATATGTTATTCCTTCTAAGGATCAGTGATCTTTGCCTTGCTCTTAGGGTAAAGACCAAAATTTTTGTGGTGACTTTCAAGGCCAGCCCGGGGTCTGTCCCCTAACTACCCCTCAGCTCTCACTATATCCCTTCTAATGTCCTGCGTTCCCTCTTGCCTCGAGGCCTTTGCACAGACTCTTCTTTAAGCCTGTGTGCGTGCTAAGTCGCTTCAGTCATGTCTGACTCTTTGCAACCCCATGGACTGTAGCCCACCAGGCTCCTCTGTCCATGGGATTGTCCAGGCAAGAATACTGGGGTGGGTTGCCATTTCCTGTTTCAGGGGGTCTTCCCAATTCAGGGAAGACTTCCGTCACCCACATTGCAGGCAGATTCTTTACCATCTGAGCTACACAGAAGCCCCTTCCTTAGGCCTACACTGCTTTTAAGACCACCCCCACCCCCAATTCCATTCTATTTGCATAGTTAACCCAGCTTCTCCAGGGAAGCCTTCTCTGACCTCCACCCCACCCCCACCATTAGGTTGGGTTCTCCCATTTTGTCTTTCATGGCATTACTATCGTTTATTACTATGTTTATGTGATTATTCAGTGGTCTTCCCTCCAGACTTTATGTTCCCTGAGAGTTGTCTCTTTGCTCCCAAGGGCCTATAGTACCTTTGTGGTTCCTGGGACATGGTGGATATTCAATACCTATTGTAGAACAAGTGAGCAAATGGATGAATCAACAAGCCCCTGAAGAGAAGGTGAGGGCTAGGAAAAGTGCCAAAAATTCTGAAAATGCAATAATAAATCACACAGAGCTAGAAGATCCTGGAGAGGGAGGCAATGGAAGAGAAAAACAACAGCATTTTTTAATTCCACAAACACTAACTTAGTGTTTATTGTGTGCCAGGTGCGAGAAATAAACTGTGAAAAGACACTCTTCCTTCCTTATAGAACTTACAGAGAATTTAGGGGAAGAGAGATTCCCCAAAGTGTGAACAGGTAAATAAAATTTCAATAAGTGTCATGATAGATGACAGGAGGTGAACAGGGGACCCTCCTTAGTTTGGGTGGGTTCAGCTCCCCTGAGGCCTGAAGTCAGGAAGGAGGGTCAGGGAGAATCCATCAGGCCCTTCTTCCCATCCTAACTGGACCAGCCAAGGGAGGTATGGTGCCCACTCTTCTTGTATTGTGGGCAGAGCATCAGCTGTCCTTGTTGTTCAGTAGCTAAGTCTTGTTGACTCTTTGCAACCCCATGAAGTGCAGCATGCCAGGCTCCTCTGTCTTCCACTATCTCCTGGAGTTTCCTCAAATGCAGGTCCATTGAGTCTGTGAGGCTATCTAACCATCTCATCCTCTGCTGCCCGCTTCTCCTTTTGACTTCAATCTTTCTTCAATCTTTCAGGGTGTTTTCTGAGTTGGCCCTTCGTATCAGGTGACCAATGGTGGTAAAGAATCTGCCTGTCAAGCAGGAGACCCTGGGTTGGGAAGATCCCCTGGAGAAGGAAATGACAACCCACTCCAGTATTCTTGCCTGGGAAATCCCATGGACAGAGGAGCCCAGCAGGCCACAATCCATGGGGTCCCAAAAGAGTTGAACACGATTTAGCAACTCAGCAACAACAACAAGAGCACCAGACATGGAGCCAAACTGTGCCACACATTAGAATCATCCAGGAGATTGGAGAAGGAAATGGCAACCCACTCTAGTGTTCTTCCCTGGAGAATCCCAGGGACATGGGAGCCTGGTGGGCTGCCGTCTATGGGGTCTCACAGAGTTGGACATGACTGAAGCGATTTAGCAGCAGGAGACTTTTAATAATCCCAACACTCAGGCCATATCCTACACCAGAATCAGAATGACTGGGGGTGGGAGTCAGGCATTAGTACTTTTTAAAGATCCCCAGGGGATTCCAACATGCAGCAAAGTTTGGAAATTACTGATATATACATTATTTATTTATTAATTTTCAGTTTCCCTCCTGCCTGCGCTCTGCTTCTAGAGTTCTGTCAAATGGATGTGGGTAGGGGGATGATATAAACATTTTTAAAGTCATGGTCATCACCATCACCATGATCATCACCATACACATGGACATCACCAGATGGTCAACACCGAAATCAGATTGATTATAGTCTTTGCAGCCAAAGATGGAGAAGCTCTATACAGTCAGCAAAAACAAGACCGGGAGCTGACTGTGACTCAGATCATGAACTCCTTATTGCCAAATTCAGACTTAAATTGAAGAAAGTAGGGAAAACCGCTAGACCATTCAGTTCAGTTCAGTCGCTCAGTTGTGTCTGACTCTTTGCGACCCCATGAATCGCAGCACAGCCAGGCCTCCCTGTCCAACACCATCTCCCAGAGTTCACTCAAACTCACGTCCATCGAGTCGGTGATGCCATCCAGCCATCTCATCCTCTGTCGTCCCCTGTTCCACTTGCCCCCAATCCCTCCCAGCATCAGAGTCTTATCCAATGAGTCAACTCTTCGCATGAGGTGGCCAAAGTACTGGAGTTTCAGCTTCAGCATCATTCCTTCCAAAGAAATCCCAGGGCTGATCTCCTTCAGAATGGACTGGTTGGATCTCCTTGCAGTCCAAGGGACTCTCAAGAGTCTTCTCCAACACCACAGTTCAAAAGTATCAATTCTTCAGCACTCAGCTTTCTTCACAGTCCAACTCTCACATCCATACATGACCACAGGAAAAACCATAGCCTTGACTAGACGGACCTTTGTTGGCAAAGTAATATCTTTGCTTTTCAATACGCTATCAGGTATGACCTAAATCAAATCCCTTATGATTATACAGTGGAAGTGAGAAATAGATGTAAGGGACTAGATCTGATAGACAGAGTACCTGATGAACTATGGACAGAGGTTCCTGACACTGTACAGGAGATAGGGATCAAGACCATCCCCATGGAAAAGAAATGCAAAAAAGCAAAATGGCTATCTGAGGAGGCCTTACAAATAGCTGTGAAAAGAAGAGAAGTGAAAAGCAAAAGGGAAAAGGAAAGATATTCCCATTTGAATGCAGAGTTCCAAAGAAGAGCAAGAAGAGATAAGAAAGCCTTCCTCAGCGATCAATGCAAAGAAATAGAGGAAAACAACAGAATGGGAAAGACTAGAAATCTCTTCAAGAAAATTAGAGATACCAAGGGAACATTTCATACAAAGATGGGCTCGATAAAGGACAGAAATGGTATGGACCTAACAGAAGCAGAAGATATTAAGAAGAGGTGGCAAGAATACACAGAAGAACTGTACAAAAAAGAGCTTCATGACCCAGATAATCACGATGGTGTGATCACTCACTCACCTAGAGCTGGACATCCTGGAATGTGAAGTCAAGTGGGCCTTAGAAAGCATCACTACGAACAAAGCTAGTGGAGGTGATGGAATTCCAGTTGAGATATTCCAGATCCTGAAAGATGATGCTGTGAAAGTGCTGCACTCAATATGCCAGCAAATTTGGAAAACTCAGCAGTGGCCACAGGACTGGAAAAGGTCAGTTTTCATTCCAATTCCAAAGAAAGGCAATGCCAAAGAATGCTCAAACTACCTCACAATTTCACTCATCTCACATGCTAGTAAAGTAATGCTCAAAATTCTCAAGCCAGGCTTCAGCAATACGTGAACCGTGAACTTCCTGATGTTCAAGCTGGTTTTAGAAAAGGCAGAGGAACCAAAGATCAAATTGCCAACATCCACAGGATCATCGAAAAAGCAAGAGAGTTCCAGAAAAACATCTATTTCTGCTTTATTGACTATGCCAAAGCCTTTGACTGTATGGATCACAATAAACTGTGGGAAATTCTGAAAGAGATGGGAATACCAGACCACCTGACCTGACTCTTGAGAAATCTGTATGCAGGTCAGGAAGAACTGGACATGGAACAACAGACTGGTTCCAAATAGGAAAAGGAGTATATTGTCACCCTGCTTATTTAACTTCTATGCAGAGTACATCATGAGAAATGCTGGGCTGGAAGAAGCACAAGCTGGAATCAAGATTGCCGGGAGAAATATCAATAACCTCAGATATGCAGATGACACCACCCTTATGGCAGAAAGTGAAGAGGAACTAAAAGCCTCTTGATGAAAGTGAAAGAGGAGAGTGAAAAAGTTGGCTTAAAGCTCAACATTCAGAAAAATATCATGGCATCTGGTCCCATCACTTCATAGGAAATAGATCGGGAAACACTGGAAACAGTGTCAGACTTTATTTTCTGGGGCTCCAAAATCACTGCAGATGGTGACTTGCAGCCATGAAATTAAAAGACGCTTACTCCTTGGAAGGAAAGTTATGACCAACCTAGATAGCATATTCAAAAGCAGAGATATTACTTTGCCAACAGAGGTCCGTCTAGTCAAGGCTATGGTTTTTCCAGTGGTCATGTATGGACTGTGAGAGTTGGACTGTGAAGAAGGCTGAGCGCCGAAGAATTGATGCTTTTGAACTGTGGTGTTGGAGAAGACTCTTGAGAGGCCCTTGGACTGCAAGGAGATCCAACCAGTCCATCCTAAAGGAGATTAGTCCTGGGTGTTCATTGGAAGGACTGATGCTAAAGCTGAAACTCCAGTGCTTTGGCCACCTCATGCGAAGAGTTGACTCACTGGAAAAGACCCTGATGCTGGGAGGGATTGTGGGCAGGAAAAGGGGACAACAGAGATGAGATGGCTAGATGGCATCACAGACTTGATGCACATGGGTTTTGGTGAACTCCGGGAGTTGGTGATGCACAGGGAGGCCTGGCGTGCTGGGATTCATGGGGTCACAAAGAGTTGGACGTGACTGAGCGACTGAACTGAACTGAAAATCATGATGATACAAACATTAAGGGCTTCCCTGGTGGTTCAGATAGTAAAGAATTCGCCTGCAATGCGAGAGCCCTGGGTTTGATCCTTGGGTAGGGAAGATGTCCTGGAGGAGGGCAAGGCAACCCAATCCAGTATTCTTGCCTGCAGAATCCCCATGGACAGAGGAGCCTGGCAGGCTCTAGTCCATGGGGTTGCAGGAAGTCGGACATGACTGAACGACTAAGCACAGCACAGCACATTCATTCTTTGCTTCCCTGGTGACTAGGTGGTAAATAATCTGCCTGCCAATGCAGGAGATGCAGGTTTAATCCCTGGGTCAGGAAGATCCCCTGGAGAAGGAAGTGGCGACCTACTCCAGCATTCTTGCCTGGAGAATCCCCATGGACAAAGGAGCCTGTTGCGCTACAGTCAGTCCATGGGGTGGCAAAGAGTTGGACACCACTGAGTGACAAAGCACACAATACAAACTTAAAATTTACGACTTTAACCATCTTTAAAATACATCTGTTTGGCTGCCTCGGGTCTTAGTTGCGGCACAGGGGATCTTTTGTGAGCTCTTCACTGAGGCATGTGGATTTCTCTCTAGTTGCCCCAGGGATGTGGGATCTTAGGTTCCCAACCAGGGATCCAACCCAAGTCCCCTACATCGCAAGGCAGATTCTTACCATGAAAGTCCCTGTTTCCACATTTTAAATACTGTGAATAGGCAGTCTTGAACATGGGTATAAAGATATCTATCCAAACCTCTGATTCCAGTTCTTCAGGGTATTAACCAAGAAATGAGACAGCTAGATCATATAGTAATTCTTTTATTTTTTTCTTTTTTTTTGAGAGCCTGCATCATTTTACATTCCCACCAGTAATTCACAAGGATTCCAATTTCTCCACATCCTAGTCAACACTTGTTATTTCCTGTATTTTCTTTGTTTATTTTTATAATAGCCATCCCAATGGATACGAAGTAGTATTTCATTGTGGTTTTTATTTGCATTTCTCTACTGTTAATGATATAAAAGCACATCTTTTCATGTGCTTATTGGACATCTGTATTTCTTCTCTGGAGAAATGTCTATTCAAGTCTTTTGCCCATTTTTAAACTGGGTTGTTTGGATTTTTTGATGATTTGTGGGATTTCTTTATACATTCTGGGTGTTAACCTCATCAGAGATATGATTTATATGATATTAACATTTTCAAATGATACATTAATTTAAAAGGGGCTATAAAACGGTAGATCCATTACAATAACTTTTTATATAAAACAAAATGAAACACAGGAAAAAGATTGGAATACTATACATCAGAATGTAATTAATTATTATCTCTGGTGGATAACAAGAATGATTTTTGTTTTCTTGTCTTTTTCTTTGTGCTTTCTGTATTTCCAAGTTTTCTGTATCAGGCATGTATTATTTTTATAACTAGGGAAATTATCATAAAATTACTGTTATTATTGATATTAAAGGTAGGGTGCCAGTAAATTTTTTAAAAGGAAGTTGTTGTTTTCACCATAGTTAAAACAACATTTATTGAGGGTCTCCTACATGCCAGGTACTACTCTCAAAGTTTCCAGTCTAGTAAGCAAGCAACTGGCAACACAGTACAGGGTGGATGGGCTCTGATGGGAAAACCCAGAATGCACAAAGAGGGGGCTGCCTCACCCTCTGGCCAAATATGAATAATTTAAGGATAAAACAAATACAGTACTGAATTATAATCCACTCTGTAACATATGATTTCCTTGGTGGCTCAGATGGTAAAGCGTCTGCTTACAATGTGGGAGACCTGGGTTTGATCCCTGGATTGGAAAGATCCCCTGGAGAAGGAAATGGCAATCCACTCCAGTATTCTTGCCTGGAAAATCCCATGGATGGTGGAGCCTGGTAGGCTACAGTCCACGGGGCTGCAAAGAGTCCGACACAACTGAGCGACTTCACTGCCACTTTTCACTTTCTGTAACATAAGAATCAATCTTTTGAGTCCATACTGATAACAAACAAATATGTGATAAAGAAAAGTTCTTCTTTACAAAAGAATGTGCTGTGCTGTGCTTAGTCCCGTCTGACTCTTTTGTAACCCCATGAACTGTAGCCCGCTCTGGTTCCTCTCTGTCCATGAGATTTTCTAGGTAAGAATACTGGAGTGGGTTGCCATTTCCTTCTCCAGGGGATCTTCCTGATCCAAGGATTGAACCTGCACCTCCTACATTTGTAGGTGGAGTCTTTATCACTTCGACACCTGGGAAGCTCTTACAAAAGACTGCCAACTAAAATAAATGGAGATAGAACGATAGATAGATTTAGAAAAATCAGGGAACTCCCTGGCAGTCCAGCAGTTAGGACGCAGTGCTTTCACTGTCATGGTCAGGGAACTAAGGTCCCACAGGATTGGAGGTGCAGTCAAAAAATATATATAAAATAAAATCATTTCACACGCATCATAGTAATGATTGATTTAGGCAAGAATCATAAATGGACACTAGAATTAGTGGGTACAAATTTGATGAGAAACAAGATTTTAGATCACTTTAATATATCTCCCCACAAATTGCTTACTAATTACAAAAGAGAGAAAAAAAAGGTACCTTCATAGTTGAAAAACATAATGGATACCACTAATAATGAGACAAACTGACATCACGGGTCTCTTAATGTGATGTACTAATAAGGAAACATCTCTTCTCTGACATTCTTGCCAAAATTACATAATCTAGTTATGAGGAAACAGGAACCTAAACTAAAAGACATTCTACAGAATAAATGGCCTGTACTCTTCAAAATGCCAATGTTATGAAAGATTGAAGTCTGAGAAATTGCTCCAGATTAAGGGCTAAAGAGACATAAAAATTAAATGCCTTGCATGATCCTGAAATGGATTCTAGATAATAAAGCAAAGTCATATAAAGCACATTATTGGAGCAATTGGTGAAATTTGAATAGGATCTGTATTTTAAATACAGTATTGAATCCATAAGGGCTTCCTTGGTAGCTCAGCTGGTAAAGAATCTGCCTGCAATGCGGGAGACCTGGGTTCGATCCCTGGGTTGGGAAGATCCCCTGGAGAAGGGAATGCTACCCACTCCAGTATTCTGGCCTGGGTCACAGAGAGTCAGACACAGCTGCACTCCTCTCTGCGATGGCCCACACTATGTCTTTGGAGTGTGCTTATCTCTGAATCTGAATAAATCTACTTCTTACCTATCAAAACAAAACAAACAAAAAGAGAATTGGACACGATTGAGTCACTTTCACTTTCACTGAATCCTTGTTAAGTTTTTTAATTTTCTCATTTCTGATTTTCTGGTTATATAAACCAATATCTTGGTTTTCAGGAAATACACACTTAAGTATTTATGGGTAAAGGGGCAGGATGTCAGCAAATTACTCTTGAGTAGTTCAGAAAAAGATAATGTATGTCTTACACAGAGAGAAAAACAAAAATGTGATAAAATGTTAATAATTGGTATAATTGGTTAGAGGACTTAACCAATTAGGTATACTGGAATTTTTTTATAGCAGTCTTGGGACTTTTCTGTAAATTTGAAAGTATGAAAAACAAAATTTAAGAATCACCATTCCAAAAAAATGACATAAAATAATAAAAACCACCATTTAATTCCATCTCCACTTTACACTTACAGATGCGATCTTGGATAAACCATAAAATCCTCCAAACTTCTAGAAAGTCTCTACTAATACCATCACAGGATCATTCTTGATTGGTAGACTGATTTACCAAATAAAAAAAGAGCTTGGGATAAATGTAGAGGGGAAAGAGCGCCTGGGATCCCTCCCTTCTGAATCCCCAAGGTCCCCAAACCCCAAAGTGAAAGCGTGAGGGGTTGTGGAAAAGGCGGGGTGGGGGGGCGCTCAGCGTAGGCCCGAGAGGCCGAGGGTGTCAGATGAGGCACACCTGAGCGGGCTCCACTCAAGTCAATCAGCACCAGGGGATTTAAGAACTTGCCTCCCAGGCCTCAGCCTCAGTCTCTCCCGACTCTCTCACCCTGTGCTGGCTGGCCCTCCTCTCCTAACCGTGGACCTGAAACTGCAGCACGTCGACTTCTGGGCCAGCCTCCATGGCCAGGTCCCGGGGCTGCTGGACTGGGACATGGGGAACGAGTCCTTTCTGGCCTTCGCCACGTCGCACCTGCCCTTAGCCGAACAGAACCGTGAGTGTCCTGGACGGGGTCGTGGGGGGTGGGCGCGCCGCGACGTTTGAGGGGGGCGCTCGTGGGCACCCCAGGCCCGAGGCTCCGGCGCTTGGACCTCCTCCCCGCCCGCCCTCACGAGCCCGGTTACGAAGTTGCGGTTCTGGACTCCTTGCCCCCTTTGCTGCGCCCCTGCCCTGCCCCTACTTTTCCCAAGAGGCGAGGGGATCCCAGCCTCGACTGGAAGCCCACGGAAGGTAGGGGCCTGCCCGAACACTGCTTTTCTACCCGCGTTCACGGGCGCCGTCGCAAAACCTTTAGGTCTCTTTTCAGCCTTTTCTCCGTGGCGCCCAGGCCGTTTTGGGCACACTACTGATTTCGATCATCTTTCTCTTTAAAAAGATTTTTTAAATCAATTTTGTCTGTGGCCGTATCCCCCTCTTAATACATTGTCTGACACCTAGAGCCACTCAGTATTTGCTGAATGGATAGTTGACCGTTGTCTTTTGAAATTTTTTTTTTAGTTTGGTCTCCGGTGTTTTCTCAGGTGTTGAGAGTTGAGGTAATTGCTTACTTCATTCTTGATATATGACTGCCATCTGTTTGGGCAGAGTAGTTGGATTAACTCATTTTCTTCCTTCAGTCCCCACCCTCTTTCCTCACTTCCCACACTCCCAATCCATTTAATGTCTTTATAGATAAATGTATCTTTGAAAACTGTTTAGCATTATTTTGCTTTTATAGGCCACCTTACTGTACATAATACTCTTTGCGTCCCCCCATTCACATTGTTTTTGAGAGTAATTTGGGGTTGCTAAAGGAAGATCTGATTCATCATTTCTGATAGCTGTGTGATATTCTATCATCTGCATATATTATCTTTTTGTATTTAATTTTCCTTACTGACGGAGACACAAACTCCATTGGAACTCCTTGTCACCATGAGGAATGCTGAACATTCCTGTGTCTTGATTCAAGAAATATTTACTTATCAGGTGACTTCTCTGGTGGTCCAGTGGTTAAGATTCCACAATTCAGGGGGCCCAGGTTCAATCCCTGGTTACTAAGATCCTGCATGCCACAGGCATGGCCAAAAAAAAAGAGAAATATTAATTGAGCACCTCCAATTTTCCCAGGCGCTATTCTGGATACTCTTGATACACCATGAGCAAAAGAGACAACTCTTCATGGAGCTGATATTCTACTGGGGCCACACAGGCAGTTTATATTAATATATATATATACACACACACATGGGGTGTGTGTGTGTGTGTGTGTGTGTGTGTGTGTGTGTGTATATATATATAATATATATTAGTCGCAGCATGTGGGATATAGTTCCCTGACCAGGGATTGAACTGGGGTCCCTTGTGTGGGGAGCACCAAGTGTTAGCCAATGGATCACCACTGGACCACCAGGGTAGTCCCAGGAACATGTTTGAGCACAGCTGAAGGAGGTGAGATGGTGAGCTAGACCATACTTAGAGGAAAAGTTTCTCAAGCAGGAGAAATAGCTCATGTAAAAAGCCCTCAGAAAGAAATATGCCTGGAGTGTTTGAGGAACTCGTAAAGAGGCTAGTGAGGCTGGATCAAGGTAAATAAAGAGAAAAGTTCAGAGGGTGTGGAGCATGGAGCAGAGGTCAGGAAGAGCCCTCTTCCCCTCTCAGGGCATTAGGGTTGACTCAGTAAGATTTAGTACGGTTGACAAAGTTTAGAACAGTGGAGTGACCTGATTGCCAATATAGTGAGTGACCTGTGCCATTACATAGGGTGTTTATACTGAGTTTAATGTCCTGCTAGCACTGTCAAGATTTTTAATAATTTTTGAACAAGGAACCCTACATTTGGCTTCCCTGGTGGCTCAGAGGGTAAAGCGTCTACCTACAATGCAGGAAACCCAGGTTCAAACACTGGGTCGTGAAGATCTCCTGGAGAAGGAAATGGTAACCCACTCCAGTATTCTTGCCTGGAAAATCCCATGGATGGAGGAGCCTGGCAGGCTACAGTCCATGGGGTCACAAATAGTTGGACATGACTGAGCGACTTCACTTTCACTTTTCACTTGCAGATTATACAGCTTATCCTGAATGATCTATAGTCTGAAAAGATCATTGTGGCTGCTGGGTTGAAGTGTAGAGAGACTGGGAACCAGGCAACTATTTAGGAGGCTATAGTAGTAATCCAGACAAGAGCTGATGGTGGACTGGACCACCAGGGTGGTGGTGGAGGATGTGGTGAGAAGGAACCAGCTGGATTCTCTTGATGGGTTGGATGTATTATGTAAAAAAAAAAAAGATTAGAGGATGACTCTTCCAGAGCTTTCGGCTGACCAGGTTCAAGGATTGAGTTGTCTTGTACGGAGATGTGGAAGATCTGGGGAGGAAAACCAGGAATTCTGTTTTTACATGCCAAGGTTGAGAGATTTCTTAGATATCCAAGTAGAAATATTGAGTAAGCTGGTGGATATGTTTTAATTATGGAGAGGGATAGGAATTTTGAAAGTCTTTGTTACACATGTGGCATTTAAGGGGAGAAAATAGAGTGAGCCCTAGGGAGCATTCCATTTTAAAGAGATTGGAGAGAAGAGAGATAACCAACAAAAACTGAGGAAATGACCATTGAGAATCAAAACTGAGATTGTCTTTTCCTGGAAACCAAGTGAAGAAAGTGTTTCAGAGAAGGAGTGGTTACAGGAGAGATCAGATCAGGGATGGGCTGACTTGGAGTTATCAAAGCAGAGTCTTGATAATATGGTTTTGGTGGAGTGCAACCTTAAGCATTGTGGTTTGGGGGGAGTGGTGGAGGAGTCTGATTGGCAAGGATATAAGAGTGGAAGGGAGGGGAAGTGAAGATGGAAAGTACAGACGATTTTTTCAAGGAGTTCTGCCTCAAAAGCAAGCAAAAATGGAGTACTGGCCTGGCACAGAAAGTGGGAACAAAAATTGTTAATATTCGTATTTTATTTATTTGACTTCACTGGGTCTTAGTTGCAGTTTGCGAGATCTTTGGCCTTTGTTGACACATGCAGGATCTTTAGTTGCAGTGTTCGGGATCTGGTTCCCTCACCAGGGATCAAACCCAGCCGCTTGCATTGGGAGCATGAAGTCTTAACCACCGGACCACCAGGGAAGTCCCAACAAGTTCTTCTTTTTAATAAGATCAGAGAATTAACAGCATATTTGAATGCTGATATGGTCCAGAGACAGAAATTAATAACAGAAAAGAGTTGTTGTTGCTCTTGCTGTTCAGTCGCTAAATCATATCCAACTCTTTGCGATCCCATGGACTGCAGCACGTGAGACTCCTCTGTCCTTCACTGTCTCCAGGAGTTTGCTCAAACTCATGTCCATAGAGTTGGTGATGCCATCCAACCATCTCATCCTCTGTCTCCCCCTTCTCCTCCTGCCTTCAATCTTTCCCAGCATCAGGAAAGAGAGGAGACAGGAATTCCCTGGCAGTCCAGTTTTTTGGACTCGGCACTTTCACTGCCAGGGCCGGGTTTACTCACTGGTCAGGAAACTAAGATCCCACAAACCTCCAAGAACTCCTCCCCTCCCCGACAAAAAAAAAAAAAAAAAAAAATAGGTACATTGTGTATGCTTGAGGAGGCACAGAGCCACCTGTGTCAGAGCAAGGACAGAAGAGACAGAGACCTTATCCTTTGATCCACTGAGATTACCAGTCTGTTGATCCTGTCACCATTTTTCTTGCTCTCAAAGAGTGGAGTTAGGAAGTCCTCTCTTTAACCTGGAATCCCGCAGTCAAACACAATCACTCTCTTGCATACACCGTCAGTCCTTTGGCTCTGGAACACTTGCTACGCCAAACCACAACCCTGATTAAATCCAGCTCTTCCAAACCAGTGCTCCAAAGCCGTAGATCAGTGGATTGGTGTTATCACTGGTATCAAAAGATGGTTGGGGTTGAGAAGAAGATGGCTGGAAAGGGGAGGTGATGCAACCCTTTTACAGGGTGCAGCAATGAGGTTATGGAGAGGTTGCAGTTACTGGTTCAGGTTATTACAATGAGAAGGACTGTTTATATTGGGATGGAAGGCAAAATTTGGGGAGCAGACGAATTCAAAAAACTTCAAGGCCAGGGTCTTTGGAGAATCATCTATGTATCAATTGAAATAGCCAAGATTTAATGCAGGAGTAGCTTTAGTGACTGTGAGCCAGGAGCTAAATTTCTTTAAATGAGTGGACCAGAGTTTGGTAGATGATGGCAACAGTGAAGATTAGTGTATAAATTCCTCTGTTAACGAGAATAGACGCACCCAGTGGCAGACAGTAATCTATAGTGCTGCTTGATTATTCTTCACCAGACCAGTTGGTATTCAGATCTGCAGTGTAATAAAGGATCTGGTTTTGCTGCATCTTTGCCAATGCTTTTTTTTGCCTGTCTTTATAATTCTTGTCAGTTCCATGTCACGTATTAGCTCATTCTTTTATTGTGTTCCTCTGACTAGTGAGGTTGAGCGTCTTCAGGTATCCCCTCCTTCTGAATACTGATTCGTATCTTTTACCCACAAACAGGTTTGTCTTAGCTTTTTATTTTTTGATTTGTAGGAGTTGTCTGTCAGAGAATTGAGAGTTTGGGAGATTATTTTTTTTCTGATTTCTTATCTATTGATTTTTTTTCCCCCTTGTGAGTTTTACTGTGCAGACCCTTCTAATTTATGTGTTATAATATCTGCATTAAATGTATAGGTTAATTTGAGAATAATTGGCAGCTTTATTATTGTTTTTTAGTTGCTAAGTAGTGTCTGACTCTTTTGTGACCCCATGGACTATAGCCTGCTCTGACTTCTCTGTCCATGAGACTTCTCAGGCAAGAATACTGGAAAGAGTTATCTTACCAACCCAGGGATTGAACCCTTATCTCCTGCATTGGCAGATGGTTTCTTAGCACTGTGCCACCTGGGAAGCCAATTGGCATCTTTATAATATATATTATATGTCTTACTTTATTGAAGTCTTTTAGGTCTTCAAATAGTAATTACATTTTTTTCACATAAAGGTCCACATTATAACTTTGATTGCTATTGTAAACAGCATCTTTTTGGAAAAAATTTTATTTTCCAGTTTCTTAATGCTGGTATAGAGGAACAGTGGTGAGTAGTATGTTGCTCTTATATCTATCAAACCTGCTGGACTCTTATTAGTTCTAATAATTTTTATTACTATATCAATTTTATATAGTTTTCTATGCTAATCTATTTTCCCTGTAAATGATTATAGTTTTCCTTTTTCTTTATTATATCTCTTACTACTTTTTCCTTTCTAGAGACTGAGCTTTCCAATAAGTATATCATCATTTCCCAGACACAGACCTAGATTCTTCTGTAATATGACACTCATGGGGACAATGATGGAGACAAAAGCGGTTCCCCCTAACTGGACCAGAAGCCAGATTCATACCACGCAACTAGCTCTAATATATACCTGATTTACTCTGATGAGCCTACCATGTATCCATTCATTAATTTAAATTGAGCTCCTCCTATGTCCCAGGCAGTGAGGGAAACAGACCTGGAGACAGACTCTAAGCAAGCAGTTAGAATAAAATGTGTGCTATGTGTGTGTTTGGACAGATAGTCAGAGAAGGCTGCTTTAGAAAGATGTTTAAACAGACTTGATGGGTGAGTAGCAATTAATGAGGCAAGCAGGAAGAGGGCTTCCAGGAAAAAGGGAACAGCTTATGGGAAGACCTAGGCTCTTCCTCGATAAGGTCTGCTGGAGATGGGTGGAGAGCCTGGAGCTAGGGCCTTATGGACTATCTTAGACTTCCCTGGTGGCTCAGACTGTAAAGCATCTGTCTACAATGTGGGAGACCCGGGTTTGAGCCCTGGGTTGGGAAGATTCCCTAGAGAAGGAAATGGCAACCTACTGCAGTACTATTGCCTGGAAAATCCCATGGACAGAGGAGCCTGGTAGGCTACAGTCTATGGGGTTGCAAAGAGTCTGACACGACTGAGCGAGCCTGAGAGCCTGGAGCCAGGGCCTTATAGGCTATCTTAAGGAATTTAGATTTGGCCCAATGGCAAGATTTGGCCCAAAAGCCATCCAGGTGAAGGGTGAAAAAATTGGATTAACATTTTAGGAGATCACTCAAAACTGCAGTTGTTCAGTTGTGTCCGACTCTTTACCACCTCTGGACTGCAGCATGCCAGGCTTCCTTGTCTTTCTCTATCTCCTGGATTTGCTCAAACTCCTGTCCATTGAGTGGATGATGCCATCCAACCATCTCATCTTCTCTCGCCCTCATCTCCTTATGCCCTCAATCTTTCCCAGCATCAGGGTCTTTTCCAATGAGTTGGCTCAAAACTGCAATATGATAAGTTAAAGAAAAGGTAAACAGAACTTTTAGGTTACAGGCTTGGACTGGGATGGTAGAACTTGGTGATTGATTGGGTGTGGCTCTAGAGGAAAGAGGAGACAAGAATGATTTCCACCCACAGACATAGAAAACAAGCTTATGGTTACCAAAAGGGAAGTGAGGGGAGGGATAAATTAGGAGTTTGGGATTAACAGATACATATTACTATATATAAAATAGATAACCAACAAGGACCTACTGTACAGCACAGGGAACTATATTCAGTATCTTGTAATAACCTACAATGGAAAAGAATCTGAAAAAGAATACATATATATGTGTGTTGTTGTTTAGTCACTAAGTTGTATCTGACTTTTTTGACCTTGTTGACTGTAGCCTGCCTGGTTAAAGTGCTTGTGGGTTATCCCAATTAAGGGCTAGCAGAGAAGTCTAGGCTAGAAATAAAGATATGGAAGCTTTGAGTTTATAGATGGTGACTGACTGAAGTAACAGGCATTAATGAAATGGTTCAAGGACATAATGTAGGGTGAGAAGGGAAGAATGCAGAGGATAATGAGAAGGTCAGAGAGGTAAGGGGAAACCCATAGAATAAGATATCGCTTCCCAGGCAGGGTCCACAGCCACCTCCCAGGGAGGCTTCAAGGCCCAGGACTCTGGGGCCACAATGGAAATTCTAGGATGTTTTGACTCTTTCTTTTTGTCAGTTGCCAGATATAAACTCCGAATAGTTCAGCCACCAATGCTACCTCTGGAAAAAAAACCCAACCCTGATAAAGATGGTGAGTGAAGGGAAGTGACATGGCCCTGTGGCCTGGGTGGGACACCCAAAGTCCTTGAGCTATGGGCCACAGTCTCCTTTTTTCTCTACTGCAGGTCCAGATTTTGAGCCCAACCTGTGGATGTGGGTAGACCCCAACATCATGTTCCCCCCTGGAAAGCTGGAGGTCCCAGAACCCAGTAAGGGGAAGAATCTGACAACCACAGCTGCCTCCCCTCAGCCAGTCCCAAAAGAAGACTTTGCCAAATGTCCGGAGGCCACAGAGGTGGGGTTGCTGTCACCCCCTGGAGACCAGTGTTCCCCTTGGAAGCAGTTTGCCACCTGCCTCCGCAACTGGGAGGTAGGGATTTCTGGGGTGGGCTCTAGGCAGGGGGTGGGCCCAGGGATGACGCAGCAGAGGGCTCTGTTTTCTTAGGACTGACAAAGGGTTAATGGGTTCAGAAATTAGCTGTGCCCCCCGTCTTCTGGGTTGGGGAGAAGCCCAGATGGTGGCCCTGGCCCACTACCCCTTCCTGCCACCGCACCCCTGGAGTTGAGACCATGGAGTCAGGACCAGTTCCTACTCTGTGCTCCTCCAGCTCACAGAAGAGAAGGAGGCTGAGGACCAGGATGACCGCTCCTCTGTGGCTCTCCCGTCCTCTCACAAACCGGCCCCCCTCCAGAGTCGGAGGCTTCGGCAAGCCAACAGCCAGGAGGGGAGGCTCTGGTCCAGGCCCCCTCTCAATTACTTCCACCTAATTGCACTGGCATTAAGAAACAGTGCCCCCTGTGGCCTCAACGTGCAACAGATCTACAGTTTCACTCGGTATGTGCCGGGGGGCCCTGTGAGGAGGGCGAAGGGAGGGGGCAGGGCCCTGCTCTGATACCTTCCAGTTGGCCGGGGCCCTGGGCTGCTGCCTCAGCTCCCCCATATGTATCCCAGAGGATCCCTCTCTGTCCCCAGGCTCTGGTTCCAGGTTGTCCCCGAATATGTGTCCTCACCTCACATAGACAGGATATCCACCGCCACCCCTCACATCTAAGAGACTCCAACCTTTCTATAGCTTAGTTCTTTTTTTTTTTTTTTTTTAAGTTTTTGTTACAATATTGTTTCTGTTTTTTGTTTTTTTTGACCATGAGGAATGTGGGCTCTTAGCTCCCTGATCAGGGATCACACCTGCTCCACTTGCATTGAAAGGCAAAATCTTAACCACTGGACCACCAGGGAAGTCCCTATCTTAGTTCTTCAAAACATATTTTCACCTGGGTCATAAATTCTCTTATCTTCCCTCTCAAGATCCCCCAGCAGTTTCTCACGTTTTCCCTTTGGACTAAACTAATCTGGCACAGCCTGTCCCCCAGGGACCCGGGGAAGCCGAGCTGAGAAAGGATTTACGTTGCTTTCTGACAGTCAGGTACCCATGAGTATGAGTTTTTCAGACCTTTTCCCTTTGTTAGAGTCAGAGTCACAGAATATTAATCCTCAAGAGGTGTCCTCCTTGACCAGGATTCCTCTGACAGGAGCTGTTGGCCTGATTTCAGCTCTGTTCCAGTTGTCAGTCCTGAGCCCTTGGAGGGAGGGAGGAAGGAAAGCGAGCCTGGGAGTGTAGGGGCAGTGGACTGAGTTCAGAGGGTGAGGCTTTTACCAGCTGCGCAGCCACAGGCCTAGTCAGCACAGTGCTTCATGGGCCAGCTTCTGCTTCAGCACCTTGAGAGGAGGGCTGAGGGCTTCTGGCCCCTGGGTGAGAAGTTGTCCAGGAGAGGCATCTCCCAGAAAGACCACCCCTCTCCTTACCATTCCTCCGTGTCCGCAGACAACATTTCCCCTTTTTCCGGACGGCTCCTGAAGGCTGGAAGAATACCGTGCGTCACAATCTCTGTTTCCGAGACAGCTTCGAGAAGGTGCCGGTCAGCATGCAGGGTGGGGCCAGCTCCCGGCCCCGATCCTGCCTCTGGAAGTTGACTGACGAGGGACACCGCCGCTTTGCAGAAGAGGCCCGTGCCTTGGCCTCCACCCGGCTGGAAAGGATCCGACAGTGCATGAGCCAGCCAGGTGTGAGGCCTTGTCACCCTCGAGGCCCAGGGGAGGGGACCTGAAGATCCTGACCTGAGGCTGGGTGTGCATGGAAGGAGCCAGGGTCACACCAAGGTGGAGGTTGGGGGGCAGCTTCTGGAGGAAGGGGAGAAGCCAGAGGTGTTCTGAGATGCTGGGGTGGTGCCTGCCTGAGGGGTCCTCACATACACAAACGTGGAACGTGAGGTATCAGGAGCTGAGGCAGAAACAGCTGGCGCTGCTCACAGCCCCGCAGCTTGGGGAAGTGGTAACCACACGATGTGAGAAACATGGTATGGGAGATTCTCTGCAAAAGGGGGCTTTTTCCTCTCCTGGAGACCAGGTGGCATTTGAGCTTGAGAGAGAAGTACGTACGTCATCTGCCGTGAGAGAGAGGTCCAGGCTTAGGGTAGAGCAGCTGCAGGGGGCAGACAGATCCCTTTGACTTTCTTCTTTCCTTTCAGATGTGATGTCCTCACTCTTTGACCTTTAGTTCCAAGAACCAGCCATCACCCCATGCCTTATTAAAGAATCTGCAGCAGCCTGGTGTGTGTGTGTGTGTGGTCTGAGGATGAGGTAGCACGGGAGGTGCAGGTCAGCTCTGAGGTTGGACATGGGTTGCCCTCAGAGCTGTTGGATGCTCCAGAGGCAATGGGCCAGTTGCCTGGTGTGCAGCAAAGGGAGTCCATACTCTTCTTTCCTCAAAGGAAGAAAATACTCAACCTTGTTTGAGATCTTTTTTTCTTGGAAGATGGCTAGCATAAAGCAGCCAACCCTGCAAAAGGCCCCCCAAATCACCACCCACTCACAGGAGTGGATGTAATCAGCTGGGGACAGTGAGGAGAGGCCTAGGGAAATGTATCGTTTATGGAATAGTTGAAGGGAATACCTTCTGGGAGGCCACGAGGGAGCAAGGAGAAAGGTGAGAGGGAAGAATTTCTTTTTGAAAACTATATTTGGCTGTGCTGTGTCTTCATTGCTGTGCTTGGGCTTTCTCTAGTTGCGGCAAGTAAGGAAGGGCTGGTAGCTAGGCTGGAAAAGAATCTGCCTGCAATGCAGAAGACTCCAGTTTGATTCCTGGGTCAGGAAGATCCCCTGGAGAAGGGAACAGCTACCCACTCCAGTATTCTGGCCTGGAGAATTCTATGGACAGAGGACTCTCTCAGAGTCAGACATGACTGAGCAACTTTCACTACCACTCTTTGCAGCAGTTGGGCTTCTCATGGTGGTGGCCTCTCTCGTAGCAGAGCACGGGCTCCATGGTGGGCGGGCTTCAGTAGTTGTGGCTCCCAGGCTCTAGAGTACAGCCTCAGTCTTTATGGTACATGGGCTTAGTTGTCCTGTGGCCTGTGGGATCTTCCGAGACCAGGGATTGAATCTGTGTCCTGTGCATTGGCAGATGGATTCTTGACCACCAGGGAAGTCCTAAAGGAAAATAATTTATTGAGAAAAGGAGTAGCTGGGCTCAAGCCTCATTTCTCCCACTTAAGCTTTGGGGGGGAGGTGAGGGGGATGGCCCTCTCATACCTCAGGGTTCAGTAGAAGCCAGAGCACGTGGAAATTCAGGGTCCCCAGAGGCTATAGATCTCAGCTGGGCTGAGGTGGCTTTCTGGACTGCAGGAAACCGTGTCCAGGGCAAAGCCAGCTGCCACCCTCAGACCTGAGCAATAGGGAGAGAAGCCAGCAGAATGGATAAGAAGGGAACAAGATTCAGAGCTGTGTCAGGATGCCACAGATGTTCCCCATAGTGCTCAAAGATCATTCTGGGTTTCCCACGGGGCTGAAATACCTGTCCTTCTGCTGTTCCCCCTTACCCTGAAGCTGGCCTGCATAGAAGTATGGCTCCAGCCTCAGACACGGTCCCAGGGGACTGGGTATCACTCCTCCCCAGAGGTGGCAGTGGGTGGTGCTTGAGTCTCAGGAAGGGCGCCCCTTGTCCGGGCAGCTCCCTGGTCTCTGTGGTTGGTCAGGGTTGAGATAGTCTCACCTCTCCCTTCCTTCCTGCTCGCCTTCCTGTTTCTCAGCTCTGATATAGCCACTTGGTTCTCCTGCATCCTCATGGTAGAAGAAGGTGCCTCAGGCAGCCACTTTCTCAGTGTCTTGATGAGGAAAATGAGTCAGTGATGGCTTTCTTAGCACTGTACCAGTGTGGAGATCGACAGGGATGGAGTAGAGTGCTTCCTGCCGAAACTGGAACTCAGTTCTAAATAAAGGGTAGCTATTTTATTGCTTATTGTGGTGTCTAGTTAGGACACCCTCTCTGCTCCGGGAGGCTGGTGGGCTAGTAATAGCCTATGTCTCCTTTCAGCACTTGGCAACTGTCAGTGGGAACTGGGACCTTGCTGTTGCTGGCAACAGTCTGGTTCTCCATCTCTGACTCCCAGCTCAGCTCCCTCTCTGCAGACCACCTGTCCTCTCTCACTGTATCTTTTTTAGCACAAGTTTTCTTAACACTTCTAAACTTCCATTTCTTTTGCATGCAAATCGGGGATAATAGAAGTACACACAGATTTTGAATCAGGAACTAAATAGGACAATGGAAAGTGTATACTCCCATGTCTGGCTTATTAACATTGACACTGAGCGCTTACAGTTGGACCAGACATCATTTTACATGTGTTTGCAGGGTTAATCCATACAATTAAACCTGGATTAAAAGCCTTAAAGAGTAGGTACTGTTAATCTCCCAGGTGGCGCTAGTGGTAAAGAACTGGCTTTCCAATGCAGGAGATGTAAGAGACACAGATTTGATCTCTGGATTGGGAAAATCCCCTGGAGGAGGGCATGGCAACCCACTTCAGTATTCTTGCCTGGAGGAATCCCATGGACAGAGGAGCCTGGAGGGCTATACAGTCCGTGGGATCGCAAAGAGTCTGACACGACTGAAGTGACTGAGCACACATGCAGTGTTATTCTCTTCAGGTCATTGAGTGTGATGGTCATTATATTTAAGGAGTCGCCTTCATTTTCTGTCCATTTATTCAGCTCTTAATCCCTTGTAGCCTGTATCACTATAAAATCAGACTGTTTCCTCCCTGGTCTCTGAAAAGTGCTATTCTTGAAAAGTACAAGCAGTATCCCACCTGACCAAAATCTCTACCTTGAAAGAAAGGCCCCAGTTCATGTGTGGTTTGCACATTTTTGGTAACAGAAATGAAGTCTCGCCCTGGTCACCGGTCTATCACCAGAGCCATCTCTTCTTGACCCATTGCAGCTTTGCCTTCATTCTGGAACATGCACCAAAAGTAGTGCTAGGCCAGGGGCTCTCACTGAGCCTGGGGAGCACTGTGGTTGTGCAGTGATTTGGGGGATTGGCAGGCCCTGGAGTGTCCAATGGCAGTGTGGGAGATAGTGTCTCACCTTGAAGAGCTGACCCTTATACCTAAGGCCATTGACAATGAATGAGCTGAGCAAGAACCTAACCCAGTTTTACATCTAAGCAGAAACTATTTGTTGTATTGTTTTATTATACACTGACTTTTCCAGGAATGCAACTCTTAATGTAAAATGAAGGAAGACTGTCGTTTTTTTCATTTGGAAGTTTACCAACTGTTGTTTGCCATTTTGGAAAATCACTGACAGCAGAGCTGCTCTGGTATTTAAGTCACCAGTACCACATCCCTGTATTGGCCTGTGTTTGTATCTGTTGTGACCACAAGGATTCTACACGTATAAACAAATATGTGGTGGTGTCAAGGTAGCCAGTATAAAGGAAAAGGATTTTCAATAATCATCTGAATGACATCTCTTAAATTTCAGCTATTTACTGTAAGAATGTGCAAATGTTTAACTGTTTCATGTTTTCAAATATAGTGTATCCATTATACTCTCATCCAATACACTCTTATTATAAATTTCTCTCCCTTTATTTTTTTGTTATATTACAGAGCATTACAGTTTATTTTTTTTAATTTTATTATTTATTTTTGGCTGTACTGGGTCTTCGTTGCTGTGCATGGGCTTTCTCTAGTTGCGGCAAGTGGAGGCTACTCTTGATTGTGGTGTGTGGGCTTCTCATCGTGGTGGCTTCTCTTGATTGTGGTGTGTGGGCTTCTCATCGTGGTGGCTTCTCTTGTTGCAGAGCTTGGGCTCTAGGGCATACAAGTTGCAGTAGCTGTGGCTCCCAGACTCCAGAGCTCAATAGTTAGGATGCATGGGCTTAGTAGTTCGTCATGTGGGATCTTCCAGGACCAGGGATCGAACCCAAGTCCCCTGCTTGGCAGGCATATTCTTAACCTTTGGACCACCAGGGAAGTCCTCCAGTTTGTTTTTTAATGATATGTATAGGTAGGTTATTTTGCCAGCAAGGTTCACTTCAGGGTGGTAGAGATGGTTGTACAGGACTTCCCTGGTGGTCCAGTGGTTAATAAACTACCTGCCAATGTAGAGACACAGGTTTGACCCCCCAGTCCAGGAAGGTGCCATGGGGCAGCTAAGCCCATGTACCACAACAGCTGAAGCCCACCTGCCCTAGAGCCTGTGCTGAACAAGAGAAGCCAAGGAAGCGAGAAGCCTGAGCACCTCAATGACGAGGAGCCCCATTCGCTGCAACTAGAGAAAGAGAAAGCAATAAAGATGGTCTTAGAGTATTTGCTCCATTCTAGGGTGTTCAGTCGGAGAAGGCAATGGCACCCCTCTCCAGTACTCTTGCTTGGAAAATCCCATGGATGGAGGAGCCTGGTAGGCTGTAGTCCATGGGGTCGCTAGAGTCGGACACGACTGAGTGACTTCCCTTTCACTTTTCACTTTCATGCATTGGAGAAGGAAATGGCAACCCACTCCAGTGTTCTTGCCTGGAGAATCCCAGGGACAGGGGAGCCTGGTGGGCTTCCGTCTATGGGGTCGCACAGAGTCGGACATGACTGAAGCGACTTAGCAGCAGCAGCAACAGGGTGTTAAGTGATTTGATTTAGGTCATACCTGAATGGTCTAGTGGTTTTCCCTACTTTCTTCAATTTAAGTCTGAATTTGGCAATAAGGAATTCATGATCTGGGCCACAGTCAGCTCCTGGTCTTGTTTTTGCTGACTGTATAGAGCTTCTCCATCTTTGGCTGCAAAGAATATAATCAAGCTGATTTCGGTGTTGACCATCTGGTGATGTCCATGTGTAGAGTCTTCTCTTGTGTTGTTGGAAGAGGGTGTTTGTTATGACCAGTGCATTTTCTTGGCAAAACTCTATTAGTCTTTGCCCTGCTTCATTCCGTATTCCAAGGCCAAATTTGCCTGTTACTCCAGGTGTGTCTTGACTTCCTACTTTTGCATTCCAGTCCCCTATAATGAAAAGGACATCTTTTTTGGGTGTTAGTTCTAAAAGGTCTTGTAGGTCTTCATAGAACCGTTCAACTTCAGCTTCTTCAGCATTACTGGTTGGGGCATAGACTTGGATTACTGTGATATTGAATGGTTTGCCTTGGAAACTGAACAGAGATCATTCTGTCGTTTTTGAGATTGCATCCAAGTACTGCATTTCAGACTCTTTTGTTGACCATGATGCCTACTCCATTTCTTCTGAGGGATTCCTGCCCGCAGTAGTAGATATAATGGTCATCTGAGTTAAATTCACCCATTCCAGTCCATTTTAGTTCGCTGATTCCTAGAATGTCGACATTCACTCTTGCCATCTCTTGTTTGACCACTTCCAATTTGCCTTGATTCATGGACCTGATGTTCCAGGTTCCTATGCAATATTGCTCTTTACAGCATCGGACCTTGCTTCTATCACCAGTCACATCCACAGCTGGGTATTGTTTTTGCTTTGGCTCCATCCCTTCATTCTTTCTGGAGTTATTTCTCCACTGATCTCCAGTAGCATATTGGGTACCTACTGACCTGGGGAGTTCCTTTTTCAGTATCCTATCATTTTGCCTTTTCATACTGTTCATGGGGTTCTCAAGGTAAGAATACTGAAGTGGTTTGCCATTCCCTTCTCCTGTGGACCACACAGGACTGGAAAAGGTCAGTTTTCATTCCAATCCCAAAGAAAGGCAATGCCAAAGAATGCTCAAACTACCTGCACAATTGCACTCATCTCACACGCTAGTAAAGTAATGCTCAAGACTCGTCAAGCCAGGCTTCAGCAATACGTGAACCGTGAACTTCCAGATATTCAAGCTGGTTTTAGAAAAGGCAGAGGACCCAGAGATCAAATTGCCAACATCCGCTGGATTATGGAAAAAGCAAGAGAGTTCCAGAAGAACATCTATTTCTGCTTTATTGACTATGCCAAAGCCTTTGACTGTGTGGATCACAATAAACTGTAGAAAATTCTGAAAGAGATGGGAATACTAGACCACCTGATCTGCCTCTTGAGAAATTTGTATGCAGGTCAGGAAGCAACAGTGAGAACTGGACATGGAACAACAGACTGGTTCCAAACAGGAAAAGGAGTACGTCAAGGCTGTATATTGTCACCCTGCTTATTTAACTTCTATGCAGAGTACATCATGAGAAACGCTGGACTGGATGAAGCACAAGCTGGAATCAAGATTGCCAGGAGAAATATCAATAACCTCAGATATGCAGATGACACCACCCTTACTGGCAGAAAGTGAAGAGAAACTACAAAGCGTCTTAATCAAAGTGAAAGAGGAGAGTGAAAAAGTTGGCTTAAAGCTCAACATTTAGAAAATGAAGATCATGGCATCTGGTCCCATCACTTCATGGGAAATGGATGGGGAACAGTGGAAACAGTGTCAGACTTTATTTTTCTGGGCTCCAAAATCACTGCAGATGGTGACTGCAGCCATGAAATTAAAAGATGCTTACTCCTTGGAAGGAAAGTTATGACCAACCTAGATAGCATATTCAAAAGCAGAGACATTACTTTGCCAACAAAGGTTCATCTAGTCAAGAATTGATGCTTTTGAACTGTGGTATTGGAGAAGACTCTTGAGAGTCCCTTGGACTGCAAGGAGATTCAACCAGTCCATTCTAAAGGAGATCAGCCCTGGGATTTCTTTGGAAGGAATGATGCTGAAGCTGAAACTCCAGTACTTTGGCCACCTCATGCAAAGAGTTGACTCATTGGAAAAGACTCTGATGCTGGGAGGGATGGGGAGCAGGAGGAGAAGGGAACGACAGAGGATGAGATGGCTGGATGGCATCACTGACTCGATGGACGTGAGTCTGGGTGAACTCCGGGAGTTGGTGATGGACAGGGAGGCCTGGCGTGCTGCGATTCATGGGGTCGCAAAGAGTCGGACACGGCTGAGCTTCTGAACTGAACTGAGGGTGTTAAGGCTAATGAAACAGAAAACCACCAAACCAAGGACTGTATAAGATATAGTCCTCTGTCCCAGAGGCGCTCACCCTTGGTGACCTTGGCAACCACTGAGGAGAATACAATGGAATAAGTCCCTTTTATGTCCAAACTCCAGAGCCTAGCATGGGGCCCATTAGGTAGTAAGAATGCTGTTTGCTATTACTTGTCACTAGTAACTTCTCTTAACAGAGTCCGTGTTCTCTGGAAGCACAGAGAAGAGAGCAATTAGCTTGAGAGGAACTGCGGAAGACTTCTCACAGAAGACACGAGCACAGGGTTTTTTTTTCCAGGTCTGGAAAACAATAGCTAGTTCTTCTCCAGACGTGCTTAAAGGCAGCCCTGCCCTGCTGGGTGAGGGGTCAGGATGCTTTGGGCAAGCAGTAGAGGAGGCTGGGGAGGTGGGGTCGATCAGGGAAGAGAAAGTGACTGGTGCCAAGAAAGAGATGACAGACTCATGCAGATTCCTGGCTGGAGCAAGTCAAGAACTGCCTTTCTGAGACTTCCCTGGTGGACCAGTGGTTAAGACTCTGCTTTCAATGCAGGGGGCACAGGTTCAATCCTTGGTTGAGGGATTAAGATCCTGCATGCACGGCCAAAATAAAGTCTCCAGCCACTGGGGAAAAACAAAACAAGTATACCCCCCCTTTTTAAAAAATATTTTTGGCTGTGCTGGGCCTTCATTAGTGTGGGGGCTTTTCTCTGGTTACAGAGAGCAGGGGCTTCTCATTGTGCTGGCTTTTCTTGTTGCAGAGCACAGGCTCTACGGCTCAGGCCTCAGTAGTTACAGTGCCTGGGCTCAGTAGTTGCCTCTCCCTGGCTCTAGAGCACAGATTTAATAGTTGTGGCACACGGGTTTAGTTGCTCCACAGCATGTGGGATCTTCCCAGACCAGGGATTGAACCTGTGTCTCCTGTATTGGCAGGTAGATTCTTTACCACTGAGCTACCAGGGAAGCCACCAAGTATATTCTTTGAAAAAAGGAAAACTGCCTTTCCCTGGCCCACCTAGAGTGATTTTCTCTGGACTGTCTGGATGCTGTTTTTTTGTTTGTTTGTTTTTAATGTGGCATCCACCAGAGGAGGGGTGGAGGGCCAGGTCATTAGTGTCATCGGCTCTGGGCCCACCCAACATGCTGCAGCCAGAGTCCCCTTACCGACTGCCCTTGTCTATACAGGTCCCAGGAAGAAGAGGGTCCTGAATCCTAAGCTCTGGTTTCAGCGGATCTGGCCTTAGCTTGCCTCACCTGTGCTACGTACACATCTTTATCCCTGTCCACATTCTTGTTGATGTTTGGTTTAAGCCACAAGTGGATCCCAAAAGGCAACAGATCAGAAGGAAAGAACATACAATATAGCCTTTGTGGGAAAAGGAACTCGGAGAAAAATCTGCCTTTGCTCATTTGTTCTCTAGCAGACTATTGTACTCCCACACCTACCTCCTCTTTTTTTGTTCATTCAACAGCTATTCATTTTGAGCTTTCATTATGCCAGGCCCTGTGCCAGCTGCTAGGGATAGAGTGAAACCCAAAATGACTCCTCCCTCACAGATAGCAACCTCCCTCACAGTCTCAAAGGATATTAAACAGACACCCTAGTAATGTACAATGATGATAAATCTTAATAAGGTAGACTTAGGTTATTGTGAGAGAGACAATATGGATACTCAACCCTAATTGAAGAGGAGGTCAGAGAAGGCCTTTCTAAGAAAGGTATTTTAACTGAGACCTGTTTAATAGAGTAGCCAGGCTGAAGCATGGTAAGGAAAAGTGTTCTAGCAGAGGGAACAGAATAGACAAAGCTCAGGAAGTAGGAACCTCCTCACTTTGGCCTATTGAGAGAATGGGGATGGGCTACAGAATATGGTAACCAAGGTTATGTTGGGAAGGGAGGCCGAGACCAGACCCTTCTAAGCTATGATATGAAATTGAGAGGTTTTGGTTTTTTCCCAAGTATAGTGAAAAGTAATTGAAGTAACTGACATAACTCCCTTTAATTTTTTAAATGATGCTTAGCTATTCACTGAAGGTGGCTTGTAGGGGCAAAAGTGGAAGCAGGAAGCCTGTAGGGAGATGACTGCAGAATCCAGATGGCAACAGAAAGGGGAGAAGCAGCCCAGTTTGATGCTGTAGGGTGGAGACAGAGTCAACAAGTTAACAGGATTGATTAGATGCAGAAGAAGAAAATAGTGACTGAGGTTTTTTGTTTGAGTGATTGGGTGAATGAGTAGCAGGTGTGAGCAGTTTTGTGTTTAGAATCTGAGACATCACAGTGGTTATGTCAAGATGATGATTGTAAGTCTGGAGTTCAGATGATAAGCCTAAGCTGAAGATGTAAACACATTTGACAGAGGAATATATAGACAGTATTTAAATCACACTCAATGTACTGATATAGAAAGATATCCACAATGAAAAAAAAACAGCATAACAGTATGTTCAATATGATTCCAAATGTGACAGAAACTATGTTTATATAGATACACATATGTTGTTGAAGCAGAAAGTGCCTTGAAGAAAATAGATATTGAACAGTAATAGTCATCTTTGGAGACTGGCAGGTAACAAAGAGATGGAGACCAATCTTTTTTATTTACAACCTTGGTACAGTTGGTTTTTTTTTAATTTTTAGAATTTTAAAATAAACTTATCCACTAGGCTGCTTTGTAGTTTGATACTATTAATTGTTAGGGAAGTATTGATTGAAACTGCCCACCTTGGCCAGGCACAATGATGACCACTTGCTTAAGTTATCTCACAACAGGAGGTCCCAGTAAGGAACATGGTGCTGCCACCAAAAACTGGGAGAGTTTGGGAGGGGCCAGAAGGAGAGAGGAGATGCCATAATATTGTCCTACTAACCTCCCACAATCCTTCACACTGGAATCCATGTTGGCTGAGAGATGCATGGGCCACTAGAAAGGACCCTGAGATCAAATATGGGCCAAGCAAGATGACTGGCCAGAGACAACCTGGAAATTAATTCTATGACCATAAGTGCTAGTGGTAAAAAAAAAAAAAACCCACCTGCCAATGCGGGAGACTTAAGAGATGTGGATTCAATCCCTGGGTCAGGAAGATCCTCTGGAGGAGGGCATAGCAACCCACTCCAGTATTTTTGCCTGGAGAATCCCATGGACAGAGGAACCCGGCAGGCTACAGTCCATAGAGTAGCAAAGAGTTAGACACGAATGAAGCAACTTAGCACTAGCACCATAAAACCTTGGACTGTGAGCCAGGTAGCAGAGTAGTTCTGGATTCCCTTCCCTCCTGCTCTCTGCCCAGCTGTCCCTTCCCAATAACGTCTCTTGCTTTGTCAGCACGTGTATTTCCTTGGACAATTCATTTCTGAATGTGAGAAAAGAGGCCACTCTCAGGCCCTGGAATAGGTCCCTCTTTCTGCAACATAATTAGGAGGCTGTTAGCTGCATGTTTCTGAGGCTCTTCCCAGCACAGATTACCACCCCATGGGCATGTCAACACAAGTGTTCCTGGAGTTTTGATGATTTTAACTTAATTTGACAAACATGCACTGAGGACCCCTTTCTGCTAGTTCTACCAAGTCAGGCACGACCAAGACACAGTCCCTACACTTGATCTTTCAACTGTTAGATTTTCAACTGACTATTGAACAAAATGACAACAAGATGAGCAAAGGATCTTGGAATTGAAAAATTAATCCTGCAGGATCCACTCTGGTAGGCTTCACAAAAGGGGTGACATCTCATTCATTCAATCATGAATTGATCCAAGAGTTTATGAATAGACTGAGATATTACTGTGTTCCAGACAAAATCACCAGCCTTAGGGAAATTCCATTCTAGTTCATATTTCACAGCAGTTTCATAGTTCTATTATATGTAATAGAATTTGTCAGGCAGAGCTGGAAAGAAGTAAATTCTAGGCTGGGAAACCAAGGGCTGGAGATGCTAAAGTGCAAAGAAGCTGTGGAACTGTAGGAATATTGCCTGGAGAAGGGGAGGGGAGTGCGGGGTATAAGACTGAGAAAGGAGGTTAGGAAACTTAGTGTAAAATTCTTGCTGCAAAACTTAGATACTTCCTGAAGGCAATTTAGACATAAAATTAATCAGGAAAGTAATTTTAGAGACTACCTTCAGACCAGAGTCTGGAGGATAAATGGAGGTGAAGTACACCAGACACTTGGGAACCAGACAGAAAGATTTTACATGAATCAAAACAAGAAAGGAAGGGAATTGAAATAAAGTGTGCTCTGTGAGTGTAAAAGGTGGAGAACAGATTTTAAACATCTCAGAAATCCAATAAGACAACTTGTGCAGGGTGGATGTGGGGACTAAAGGAGTGTCAAAGATAACTCACTCTAGAACTCCAGGCTTTAACTTGGTGGTACTATTTCCTGGGAGGATGAAAACAGGAAATGATCTGAGGAGGAAGATGGTGAGTTCCATTTCACACAATCTAGTTCAAATGGCAGCCCAATAGATAGTGGTGGAGGACTTTAGGGAAACAGTTTCAAAAGCCAAACTGCAGAGGGCTGAGAAGTTAGAATTTGAAGCAGACGGTGTAGACTACCTAATGCAGTTTTGGAACAAATGATGGAGACAGATGAGATAGCTGGGTTGATGGTTGGGGTGTGACAGAATGAGAGGTCTTGGTAACAAGAGAAGTGATAGGTTGCCATGAGAGTGTGGTGAAAATATTTCTGGGTTCCAGTGGGTAAAGCAAAGCCAAGAGGACCTAAGACCTAGACCAGTGATTCTTTTGTTGTTTTTTTTAACAGAGATAGGTATTTATTGTTTATTATTATTTATTTTTGGTTGTGCTGGGTCTTTCTTGCTGTGTGCAGACTTTCTCTAGCTGCAGTGAGCAGGGCTACTCTGCAGTTGTGGTACATGGGCTTCTCACTGCAGTGGCTGCTTTTGCTGCGGAGCACCGGCTCTTGGCACGTGGACTCAGTACCTGTGGGCTTAGTTGCTCCAAGGCATATGGAATCTTCCAGACCAGGGATCAAACCCATGTCCCCTGCAATGGCAGGCAGATTCCTATCCACTGTACCATCAAGGAAGTCCTAGACCAGCAATTCTTGACTGGGCATTAGAATCACCTGAAGGGCTCATTAAACCAGATTGCTGGGCCCTACTCCAGAGTTTCCAATTAAGTAGGTCTTGGGTGGTGCCCAAGCCTTTGCATTTCTAACAAGTTCCCAGATGCTGATGCTGCTGACCTGGAGGCCACACTTTAAAGATTTTAAAATCTTTAAACAAGCAAAGTATTTAGCAGCTAGCAAATGCTGAATAATTTTCTCAGTGAATGGATAAGAGTGCTTATATTCATCCCTGCAGTTAAAGACTAGCTGGAAGGTAGGGCCACAAGGGAGGATGGAAGACGGTGGTCAGAGAAGAACTTCTGAGTTTGAAGTCAGAGAAGGTGCAGTTTTTGCTGAAAAAAGTCCGGGATCACCCCTGCCAGGGGAGTGATGAGAAGTCAAGGAATTAAGAACTGCAAGGATCACCAAAATGGATCACATCTAGTGAAGGCCTGAGTCTAAGGGGAAGCTCCAACAGGAAGTCAAGCTCTGAAGGGGAGTCTGCCTACTTCCTGGGTCTGAATTATGTAGGGTTGACTGTATACACTCACAGACATTGGAACCCATCCAGGTTAATGCACCAGTACAGGTAACACAGTCAGGGAAGCTGGGGACCCTGTGACAGCTCTGTTTGCAAGCCCTACAAGTAGAGTCTGGGCCAGGCCCCAGATATCTTGGAGGGAGCTCTAGGGTGCAGATCACAATCACAGTCTGGGGATTTCAACCCTATGAGTTCTTAAGGGAGCTAGACAGACAGGAAGGCTGTTGACTCTAGGAGAAGTGAGTGGCTTGTAAAGAATGAAGTTCCACTAGTTTAGCACGCTTATAGATTAAAGATGTCAGCAATGATTCTGAACCCCTTATAGCTTTCCCTTTACAGCTTTACAGGGGCAGCATTCAGATCGTCCCTGTGGGGGCATGGGTGTGAGTGACTAGGTCTTAGATTAGGCCATCCGCCTTGTGCTCCCAAGAGGTCACTTTTGTTGTGGTAAAGAGGTCACAAAGAGGTAAAGAATCTGCCGGCAATGAGGAAGACCCAGGTTCGACCCCTGTGTCAGGAAGATACCCTGGAGAAGGGAATGGTAACCCACGCCAGTTTTCTTGCCTGGGAAATTCCATGGACAGAGGAGCCTGGTGGGCTACAGTCCTTGGGATCACAAGAGTCGGACACGACTGAAGCTACTTCAGCACGCACGCACATAGAGTTATAGTGATCACAGAGTACGTGTCAAGTTCTGGACACATACTGAACACCCTATAAACACAAGTTACGATTTTTTACATCGTACGGGTCCTTGTCAGTGTTCCCGATACGTGTTGGGGTCTCCCTTAACTATTGCGGGCGCTCTTTCCTTTTACCTTTCCCGGCCAGACAGCATTTGGCAATGCTGGTGACTGGTTGGGTTTGCGCACGGGGAGGAGCCGGGAGAAAAACGTGCGCAGCAGCGAAAGGACTTGCAGTGGCGCCTACCAGCCGCTGGGGGCCGCGGAGCCTCGGAGTTCTCCCGCCCCCAGAGGTCAGAGGTCACGGGGCCGCGAAGGAGAAGCTTTGCGTCGCGGCTTCCCAGTCCTAGGCAGATGGCGCCGGCGCAGCGTTGTCCTCTTTGCCGCCAGACTTTCTTCTGCGGTCGCGGGCACGTCTACAGTCGCAAGCACCAGCGGCAGCTGAAGGTGGCTTTGGAGCGGCTCCTGCCGCAGGTACGGACGGGAGGCTGGAGGGGACCATGGGCGGCCTGGGGCGGGGCTGCGGGCGCGGCTGTGAAGGCCCGAGGGCTGGGATCTGCGGATCCTGCCGGGGTCCTACTTAGCCTGTCCGCCTTGGCATCCTCTCCGCCGCAGGTGGAGGCCGCCCGCAAGGCAGTCCGCGCCGCTCAGGTGGAGCGTTACGTGCCCGAGCACGAACGATGGTGCTGGTGCCTGTGCTGCGGCTGTGAGGTGCGGAAACACCTGAGCCATGGAAACCTGACCGTTCTGCACGGGGGGCTGCTGGAGCATCTGGCCAGGTGAGCGCCGGGCCCGGAACCGCATACATTAATAGGTGTATATTAATCTACAAATAAATGGAGGGAGGGTTTAGGGTGGGTGAGAGGAAGAATGTTATTGTGATTTGATCAGATTGGATGATTCAGTCATCTTGTAGGCATGGCCAACCCTGAGGGGTAGCGGCCTTATGGTCCCAGTGGTCCCAGTGCTGGGGTGGCCTTGATTGGACAACTGGCTCAATCAAGGTTCCTACCCATCACTTCCTCTCAGATTGTCACCTTTATATTGGAAGGGGGAAACTGGAGATCTTGAGGAAACTACTGTTAGTATTCTCTCAGCCTTGCCCAGAGACCCAGGTGTCAGTTTGCATTATTTATCAAATGCCATGTAATATTCTGTAATCTATCATTGAGATTACTTGTCCTTTCCATTCTCAGTCCAGAGCACAAGAAAGCAACCAACAAATTCTGGTGGGAAAACAAGGCTGAGTTCCAGATGAAAGAGAAGTTTTTGATCTCCCCCCAGGACTTTGCACGGTAAGTCATTCCTTCACATGATGAGGTAGCAGAGTGTGGATTCTTTGCATGTGTCGGGAGCTTCCTCTACTAATTGGACAGTTTAGAAAGGACTTCGTTAGTGTCCATTGTCTTTGTAGCCCTCATTATTCTAGGCACCATGTTGAACACAAATGAAATATGACAAAGTCCTTGAAAGGTTTATAATCTAGTTGGGGGTGGGGGTGGGATTTACAATGTGTTTAGCAAATAGGCTTCCCTGGTAGTTTGGACGGTAAAGCGTCTGCCTACAATGCGGGAGACGCGGGTTCGATCCCTGGGTCGGGAAGATCCCCTGGAGAAGGAAATGGCAACCCACTCCTACCTATTCATGCCTGGAAAATCCCATGGACTGAGGAGCCTGGTGGGCTACAGTCCATGGGGTCGCAAAGAGTCGGACATGACTGAGTGACTTCTCTCTTCTCTTCTCTAGCAAATAGAGAAGTATATAATAAAAGCTAACCATAGTCAACTATTTAAGTATGTGACAGACTACTAAGTTTCTTTAGAAATAAAAGATGCTTTTTATAGAGTGCAAAAATCTGATGCTCAACCAGTACCCACTTTTAATAGTTTTAACTGGCCTTGGAAGGCCCCAACTACCTGGAGTGCAGGAAGCTTGGCAGCACAGAGGGGGTGAGTTGTGACTGCCTCACAAAGAGGACTCATGCAGCCTCACATCACCACTTTCATTGGGACTGTATTGAGATTATGGCGAGTGGAACCCAAGGGGATCCCAAAGCCAAAGTTAAGAAAATACATAGTGTTTATCATTCCTTTCTATTCAGTGTGGAGAATAATGAGGAATTAAGAAGTACTTAAATCCCATCACCTTGTCTTCCCGGTTCAGACTGGGAGGAGATAAGAAACTGAGGCCAGGGACGCCCCTGGTGTGCATTCCAATGCAGGGGTTTCCCATCGATCCCTGGTTGGGAGCTAAGATCTCACGTGCTTTGCAGCCAAAACAGAAACAATATTGTAATAAAGACTTTAAAAAAAGTGGTCCACATCAAAAATTTTTTTAAATTAAAAAAAGAAATAGGCCCTTACTTGTCACAGTCTGACCCAGCTCTATAGAATTTTTGGTGGATGCATAAAGGGTAGTTAGCAGAAAGGTTATAATTGAGAATTATATGGATGGACTCTTTGAACTTTTTATTTAAATATAGTTTTGATTTTTAAACTTTATAAATTTCAAGCTCACAGAAGACAGGGCCAGGCCAGGCTTGACTGATTTGACCCGTAAAGATACAGATAAGCCACTTTTAGATTCAGGCAGCTTATTATATACATAGGCAGTGAAAAGTGCCAGCTTCCCAGGTTGTCCCACACCCCAAAAAGAACCATAGTGATACAAATAGGGCTGGGTGACTGTAGCATGAACTGTGGGATACTGTTGTTGGGGCGCCAAGACTAGACTGCAGCTACAGGGTTTATATCTGCAGCTCTAATCCGAGAGCAGAAAGCCCCATACACCATCAGAACTGGGAGTTAATGAAAAGCTGTTTCGTAACGGCCTCCCGTGAGCAATGAGACGAATGGGAGATGGCTTCCTAGCAGTTCCTTTGAGACCTCCTATCCTCTTATGTTCCGGGAGGATCATGCAGACCTTCTGCTAAAACTTTGATAAGCTGCAGTTCAAGGCTTTGCCTGTAAGGACTGCCAGGGCACCATGGTAGAGCCATTCCCCTATATAAATGTTTTACATAGTAAAATTAGGCAAAGACAAATCATCATATAACTTAAATTGATAACAATGACAAAAGAATAAGAATTTAAGTAACATCTTAAAAAAAAATTTTTTTTTTGGCTGCTCTGGGTCTTGGTTGCTGCATGTGTGCTTTCTCTAGTTGTGGAGTGGGGGGCTACTCTCTAGTTGCAGCTTACAGGCTCCACAGTGCTGGTTCAGTAGTTGCGGGGCACGAGCTTAGTTGGCTTGCATCATATGGGATCTTCCAGGACCAGGGATTGAACTGGTGTCTCCTGCATTACAAGATGGATTCTTAACCACTGGACCACCAGGGAAGCCCAGAATTCAAGTAACATTTGAAAACAAAAATCTATTTTCCAAGGACTAAAGAACTGCAAAGAAATCTTGAGCTTTGCTTAGTAGTCTCGTTGATAGTAGTACTGATATTATTCAGATACTTTTGTGTGTATTATAGGATAAAAACTACTGCAAATATATTGTGCCAGATATGGGACAATTTGGACATCAGAAAGGGTAATTGATTTTTTTTTTAAAGTATGGTAATGGTTTCATAGGCTGTTCCTTTTCCCAGGAAATGCATACTGAAAAATTTAGAATTAAGTCTCATGTTCTTGGGAGAAAGGAAAAGAGAACTGGAGCCAGTATGGCAGAATGTTAACAGTGAATCTGGGTGAGAGGTACATGGGTGTTCATTGTACTACTGAGATTTGGTTTCTGGGAGCCTGACACTATTCAGAATCCAGAGAAAAATGATCTACTGAGGATCTTTTCACAACTGGCAGGGACTGGGATTCTGGGGTGACTTGCCCCTTTCCTTTTTAGATTCAAGAAATCCATGGTGAAAAGTCTGGATTCCTATGAGGAAAAAGAAGATGAAGTGATTAAAGAGGTGAGTTAAAGGAAAGGCCTCTGAAGGACCCAGCCCCACCTTCTGGTACCTGCCTAAGTCACCCCTCTCCCACAGATGGCAGCTCAGATCCGAGAGGTGGAGCAAAGCCGGCAGGAGATGGTTCGGTCTGTCTTAGAGGTTGGTTTCCCTCGGAGGAGCCAGAGCAGTATCCAAATCCACTGATTCCTGGTTCTCCCAGGTCCAGCATTTCACCTACCAGCTCTTCTGATGAAAAATTCATGGACTCCATCTGTTTGTCTTGAATTCCCTTCCCTGCCCACCAGGGGGCAGGGCTTATCAGTGGAGAAAATGTGGGCATGGCTGGGAGGGAGGGAGGTTGCCAGATGGGGCAGTATCCTCAATTTGTCAATTTGTTTACTTCTGGAGGTGGGGAGCATGGCCTAGGCAAATTCTTAAGCATTCTAGACACATTTATTTTTCCTGAATCAAACTCAGCCTCAGACAGTGCCAGACCCAGAAGAGGGCTCTTCAGCACCTGGAAGCCGGAAAGGGACAAACAGGTAAAAGACTGTTAGGAAACCTCTTATTGGACATTCTGATACCTCTTAGAACGTTCTGTAACTTTGATCAGGACATGGAAACAAATCTCATTCTTGCTGTCCTCATGGCTAAAGGACCTTGTCTGCCAGCCTGGCTCCGGTTTGTCTTTTTCAGCCAAGTAGCCTCCACCTCACAGCAGCCCTCATACTTGGACCTGCCACCAGCCCCCGAGCTTGACTGGATGGAGACAGGACAGCCTCTGACATTCATTGGCCATCAGGTACAATGGGAAAGGGCTAATGCCCCCTCGGTTCCCGGGACACCCATCTCTCCTGGCTTTTCTGTGTATTCTGACCATTCCTGTGTTCGCAGGCTTTTCCCTCTTGCTGCCCTATTCCACAGCATCATGTGCTCATTCCTCAGCCTCCATGGTATCCACACGACCCCCGCTGTCACTTAGGAGCGCCAACTCCCAAATCATCCCGTGCAGAATCCAGTTCCAGCTCAAAACAGGGACACTTACAGATACCCACAGGCACCTAACCCCCACCACTCCTTTTTAGTAATTGTAGACAGATTATCACCTTTTTTTCATCTCTCACATTCCCTTAATGAGTATGCCCACCTCCTTTTTTTATCTCTCAGATTTGCTCAGTGAGTATGCCTTGTCTCCTGAATTTGGCCTCTATTTCACCTTGGAACAATCTCTACTCCTCCTGCAATCTTGTGCCAAACACGAGAAATAACCTCATCACCTGCTATCTTACATCCTATCCTCCAGCCTCCTGCTATGCTCTTTACTTTTGAACATGTAATTGCTATTTTTTTTAAACTGAGGGATAATTGCTTTACAATATGTGTTGGTTCCTGCCATACGTTGAGTCAGCCATAACTATGTCCCCTCCCTTTTAACTTTGCTCCCACCGTCTTAAATGACATGTCTTCCTTCCCTCCTCTACTTACCCATACCTTCCCCTTCAGCTGTCCCTTTTTCATGGAAAACTTATAAATGTATGTCATACCATGTAAAAAGCTGTGAATGTAATTTGTGTAACTCATACTTAGTTCTCTTCCCCAATAATATGTACGCTCTGTGAGGAAGGCGTTTTGTTTACCTACCATGTAGTAGGCACTTTATTTTGGGACATCTCCAGCCTGAGCCCTTGAGTCTGGTGGGGACAAGACTGTCTTTTAGTGATCTCCTACGCTCTGTGGGATTTAACATAAACCCAGGGCAGCAGCAGCATTGTGGCAGTGGTTCCATCCACCTCCTGCACAATTTCTTCCTCTAGGCTGAGTATCCTTATCATCTCTTGGCTTTCTTATATAATTTTCCCCCCATCTTCCACTACAGGATACACCAGGAATTGGTAACATACACTCAGGTAAGGCCCACGGCAATGTTTCTCAAACTGTAAGAGGTTTTTCTTTTTAAGTTGTAGGTCTTTCACTGGTAGGAGGGTATCCGACACATATGTCAAATGCATCTAACTCAGAAAAGTAACAGACATACGTTTACCTGTTTACCAGATTTTTTTACTTTCATATCTAAGGTGTTTTAATGTTAGTAAATGTTGGGACATGGTAATTCTTACATGGGTTTTTGTACAACCTCTGTATTTTTTAAAATAATACTTAATATTTTTATATTAAAGAGAAACAAGAACTATAAGGATAATTCTTTTATAGCAAGAATACATGCAGTTGTAGAGACAAAAATAAGGGTATCAACTAAATAGGGTCCTACTATATAGCACAGGGAACTGTATTTAATATCTAAAATTACTTGCAGTTGAGGGTCAGAGTCTCTGTACCTTACATAATGCCCACCATAGCATTAGACCTGCCACAGCCAGACAGCCTCTTTGTGTTTCAACTAAGGGAAAAAATATTTTGCCTGAAAAACGGAACACTGCAAAACTAGCTTAATAAACATGTTTTTCAAAAGAAGAAAAGCATCTGATGAAGAACCTGTATCTTCAATATATGAAGACCTCTCAAAACTCAATAGGCTTCCCAGGTGGCACTACTGGTAAAGAACCTGTGTGCCAGTGCAGCAGATTTAAGAGGGGTTTGATCCCTGGGTTGGGAAGATCCCCTGCAAGGGTCATGGCAGCTCACTCCAGTATTCTTGCCTGGAAAACCCCAGAGACAGAGGAGCCCAGTGGGCTACAGTCCAGAGTCAGACACAACTCAAGCAACTTAAGCATAGCACAAAACTCAATAAAGACATATAAAAAGTTGGTCATCAAAACAGCTAGAACTATGGACTTATCTGGTGCTTCAGTGGTTAAGGGTCTGCACTCAATGCATGGGGTGTAGGTTTGATCCCTGGACAGGGAATGAGTTGACCATGTCACACAGCAAAAAAAAAAAAAATGTATGTATGCAGAGCTCTTCAGAGAAGGCAATGGCACCCCACTCCAGTACTCTTGCCTGGAAAATCCCATGGACGGAGGAGCCTGGTAGGATGCAGTCCATGGGGTCGCAAAGAGTCAGACACACCTGAGCGACTTCACTTTCACTTTTCACTTTCATGCATTGGAGAAGGAAATGGCAACCCACTCCAGTGTTCTTGCTTGGAAAATCCCAGGGACGGGGGAGCCTGGTGGGCTGCCATCTCTGGGGACGTACAGAGTCGGACACGACTGAAGCAACTGAGCAGCAGAACTCTCATAGACTGCTGATGAGAATGCAAAATGGCGTAACTACTTGGGAAGAGTTTAGCAGTTTCTTTAAAAGTTGAAAAAATCTAAACGTGCCCCAACAAATCTGAACAATTGAAAGAATACTCTACAAAGAAGGAATAACTGATACCTGCAGCACACAATCTCAGAATAAGGTAGACGAGAGTACACATTATATTCCATTTATGCAAAATTATAGAAAAGGCAAACTATAGCAACAGAACACACATCAGTGGTTGCCTGGGCCTGGGAAAGGGGTATAAAGGAGGTGCGCTAAAAAATAATTTAAAAGGGACACAAGGATACCCGGTGTGATTTTACCCCAAACATTTCAAACTGTACACTTTAAACGTGTGCAGTTTGTTATGTCATGCCTCCAATAAGCTTGCTGCTGCTGCTGCTCAGTTGCTTTAGTCATGTCTGACTCTGTGCGACCCCAGAGATGGCAGCCCACCAGGCTCCCCTGTCCCTGGGATTCTCCAGGCAAAAACACGAGTGTGTTGCCATTTCCTTCTCCAATAAGCTGAAGCCCCTCTAATTCCCATGGTCCAGAACTCCTCAAGTGTTTTCATTTCTGCTTAAAGGGTCTTCCTTTTCCAGGTGCCACACCTCCCTGGATGGTCCAAGATGAGGACTGTAGCTCTGGGAACCAACAAATAGGACCCTCCTATGAAGAGTTTCTTAAAGAGAGTAAGTTAATACAAGAATGGTGATGGAGGCTTCCTACTCTATAAGTCTTTCTACTCAAATAAAACTGCTCATTGTAGAGGAAAAACAGAAACTGAAGAAACTCCCACCAGACCGAGTTGGGGCCAACTTTGACCACAGCTCCAGCACCAGTGCCGGCTGGCTGCCCTCTTTTGGCCGGGTCTGGAATAATGGACGCCGCTGGCAATCCAGGTACCAGCCCAGCGTCAGGACCTCAACCTGCTCCCCCCACATGGAGATCTCACTCTTTGTGCTGCTAACCTTTCATTTCTTTTCAGGCATCAATTCAAAACTGAAGCTGCAGCAAGAAACAAACAGCAGTCACATAAAGGAAAAACGCTAATGGCTTCCTGATGTATTTCCAACCACCATAAGGCTCAAAGCCAAGGCAACAAATCTGTTATATGCTATTATCTTGTAACTACCTTTCTTAGGAACCAGACAAACCCACTTATTTAATTTAATAAAGTTTTATTTTTCAGAATGTACAGCTGGTGGGACCTGTTTAAAAAAATAAAAAAAAAAAAATCAAATCAGAACTATAGACCCTTGTGAAGGGGATGTGTACTTCATATAGGAGCCCCAGGTTCACGAATCTTCACCAGCTCACCTGTTCATGCATCTTCACCAGCAGCTGGGGCATCTCCACCCTTGGTGTTTCTGGTGTAAATAACTTGAGCTCTGTGCTTTGAAACCAGTTTAATAAGTCCTAGGAAAAGAGGACAAAATTTTCACACAATAGTACTATAAAAACTCAACAAACTAGAAATGCTCAATTTAAGCATGACTTTAGGAGACATGCCTACATTTCTTGCTGATAATCTAATCTGACTCACCCCTTAAAAAGAAGGGACTCATTACCTGCTCTTGGGATGGCTACCCTCACAACACTTTACTGTAATCTGAAAACCACTGTTTCCACTGTTAGGCACTACCAATAGCCTAGATTACATGCTAGAATTGTACTGCTAACTTCTACCTACTGCATTTAAAATACAAACTAAGGTGCAAAAAGCATACAAGCCAGTACAACACACTTTTCTCTCACCTTTACTAAGGAGTTCCTGAAGGGCTGCTCTGGCCAGGGAACCACGAATCTTCAGTCTCTCAGAGACGACAGCTGGAGTTATAAGCTTATAGTTGGGAACTTCTTTACAGAGTTTGTCATATGTTGCTTTGTCAAACAAGACTAGGTTATTGAGTTTGTCCCGAACTTTGCCTTTGGACCACTTCTGCTCACCAAAAAAAAAAAAAAAATCAGTGCTCTCCAAAGAACCATTATTTCCCTTCTCTGGAACAACCTGACTCAATTGTTACACGGTTGCACAGCTATACAAGAGTGGGTCTGTCCCTTGGGCTGCAGAAACCTATAAAATTCAGAATCTGCAAACACTCAGCAAATTAAGGTTGAAATAACTATAGAGCCAAGTTCAAAGTAAAAGAGACTTTAGTTACTGCTGAAGGCATTGGAGACACTACGTTGGTGGGAAAAATAAACTATCTTTGAGGCTTTCGGATACTGGCTAAGCCCCACTAGCCCAATTAAAGTAGCTCAGTATACACTTTGTCATTTCTGAGTAGCATATACACCCCCGTTCTTCGTATGAGTCAAAACCAAAACGGTGATGTGAGTATAAACTCTTATTAACCTGACTCTAAACCCCGCAACCTTACAAGCCATTTGCTACAGTATACGGAAATGAGACTAGACGTCCCCAACATCCCTCACCGTTTGAGGAGCTTTACTCCTACCTTCTTTTTGGCCTTGCCCCCAGATTTGTTCACTGGATCTTTGTCTTTCTTGGCCGACTTTCCGGCATCTTTCTTCTTCTTGTCGTCCTTGGGCGGCTGTAGGAGAAAAGCCGGAATGCGGCCAGGTCACAAGGCAGCCCTCCACGCTCCCGCTACTCCTTCGCCCCCCACCCTGCCCAGACTCCACTACCGGAGCACATGGGGCAAGCTACAGCCCTCCCATCTCCACACGTGGCCCGACAGTTATGTAAGCCCTCCTACGATGCTGTCCCAAACGCGAGCCGGCACTGCCCGCTCCCAGAACCACGCCAGCTTCCCCTACCCCAAGCTCACCATAGCGAAGCCCGGAGAGCAGCTACAGCCACTGCAGCCTCGTTAAGATGTCGGACAAAAAGGAAATGCGCCCCGCGAGCAAGCCCAGAAACCTCCGGCCGCAGCGATTGCTTCCGGGACAAGGGGCGGAGCAACGCAGAGGAAGTTGGGAGAAGCAGGTCGGGCTCAGGCCCGGAACTGGCTGCCGGAAGCAGGGTCCGCCTCCGCAACGTCACACTCTCGGCGTTATCCCTGGCTTTTCGATTTTGCGGCCAGTTGAGAGGCAGTCATATTTTACACTTTCCTGGCGCTAAGATCCGGTAAAAAGGAAAGGAGAACAATTTTATAGGTCCCGGCAACTAAAGTCCCTGTGTTAGTGACACCCAGGCGTGCTCCAAGTGCGCAAGAGCCTCAGCGGGCCCCGCGGGCGCCGAGGGCGGGCCCCGTGCTGCGCTTCCGGGGCGGGGCCGGGAGGAAGAGGCGTATCCTAGTCCGGCAGCCTCGGCGGCAGCTATGGCGATTTTCAGTGTTTATGTGGTGAACAAAGCTGGCGGCCTTATTTACCAGTTGGACAGCTACGCCCCACGGGCCGAGGCTGAGAAAACTTTCAGTTACCCGTTGGATCTGCTACTTAAGTTGCACGACGAGCGTGTGCTGGTAGCTTTCGGCCAGCGAGACGGCATCCGGGGTGGGTTAGGCTCGGTCCCGGGGCGCGGCGGGGTGGGGGGGGGGGGGGGCTGGGGAGGCGGGGCAGGTGCTGCCTCGGTGGGCTGCTATCTCTGGGCGGGGGAGCGGATGAAGTTGGGGGCCGGGTAATTTGTACCGTTGGCGGGATCCGCAGTCTGAGGCTTGGTTGACGGTTAGCTTCGCCATTGCAGTGGGCCACGCAGTGCTGGCTATCAATGGTGTGGACGTGAATGGCAAGTATACGGCCGATGGGAAAGAGGTGCTGGAGTACCTGGGCAACCCTGCTAACTACCCGGTGTCCATTCGATTCGGCCGCCCTCGCCTCACCTCCAATGAGAAGCTCATGCTGGCCTCGATGTTCCACTCGTAAGTCCCACAACTCTTCCTAGATTCTGTCCGTCTACTCTTGGCCCACAGGCTGACTGGATTAGTGTAATTCTGCGCTCAGAGACTTGCTGACTGGCGGTGCTTACCTTTCTCTAAAAAAAGTAACACAGGCCCTCAGCTGTGTCCCACTCTTTGTGACCCCCCCCCTCCCCCCGCACTCGCCATGGACTGTAGCCCACCAGACTTCTCTGTCCATGGAGTTCTCCAGACAAGAATACTGGAATGGGTAGCCATTCTCTTCTCCAGGGGATCTTCCCCACCCAGGGATGGAACCTGGGTCTCCTGCATTGCAGAGGGATTCTTTACCATTTATTTGAGCCACCAGGGGCGCCCCATCTACATAAATCCATTCCATAATTGTGGGAGATTTTATTCCTTGGCCAAACCTTTGCTTGTTTTTCTGATTGAGCTTGAGTAATAGAAAATTCATATTTATGACCGGGGTCACAGCAATCTTTATCAATTGGCCAGGTGAGGGGAGTCCATCTAGTCATACCAAGAGTGACCTGAACATAACTATAATTTTTTTTTAAAGTAAATTTTCTCAGGGCCAGCCAGTTAGAGCATTTGAGGGGAGAAATCCACTAAGGTAACCCAGAACTACTAGACATAGGTAATTGGTCACAAACCCAACAATTGGGTTGATTTCTAAAACTAGCATAGGATCATGCCCACGATAAAAAACATTTGATTTGTATGCCAAGGTTCATGAAGTCAAGAAAATATAAATGATCGTACAAGTCGTGTCAAGGATTTGGGGCAAGTTGTCCACCTCCAGTGTCTTCTGTTCTTCTTGGTGTGAGTGTAGGGTCCCATCAGCTTTCTCTGCCTCCTCCTAAATTGTCAGTTCTGTGTCATGAAAAGAATTGATCCAGTATGACTAGGCTTTAGGTAATGCTGGCAGTGGTGTGATTTTGTTTGCCTAAGTCACCTTCTCTTTCCTGAGTTTTAATGTGTTCATCTTTAAAGTAAGGTAAGATCCTTTTCTGTTGTCAGTTGTATTATAAGATGGGTTGGATATGCATAGTCAGCTGGTGGGTAAACATGGCACGTAATCCCAGAGTGTTAATTTTACCCAAAGTTTTCAATGTACTATGTTTTGTAGCAAAGTGTGAATATAAAATACATGCAGAATTCAAATGGATTCTTAGGAAATTTTGATACTGCTGCTTCTATTTCAAGTTGTAATTTAAGTGTTCAGAAGATAAGGGTCACCTCGGTGGAAAAGTTTGAGAAGCACTCCTCCCTTATAGTGATGAGGTACATTCCCAACTTTGCCTTTCTTGCAAATAGGCTGTTCGCAATCGGCTCCCAGCTGTCTCCTGAACAGGGCAGCTCAGGCATTGAGATGCTGGAGACAGATACATTCAAACTGCACTGCTTCCAGACACTGACAGGTACGCGCTTCCAAACAGGCCAGAGGCATGCGATGGGTCTGGTTGGAGGAAGGCATTGACCAAAGTTGGCTCTGGTAAGCAAGGGGGTGGTGGTTAGCCTTTTCTGGGACAAGTGCACAGTTATTTGTTTTGTGAATCTAAAGCCAATATTTAATCTTGACGCCAGTTTTGTCCATGCTCAGCCCTCGTTATCCTGTGCGCAGATAAACTCACCTTAGTGTTCTCTCATGTTGCACACATTTTGGAAGGTGTAAGTGTTGTTCCAAAATGAAACTGGAATGCCGGTTGAAAATGGCCTTTGGATCCTGAGTGGCATGTCCTCACTTCGTGAAGGCAGAGCACTGAAAACTGCCTGAGTTTGTTCCCTGCCTGGCGCTTTCTGCTGAGGGGCACCCAGGCCAGAAGTAAGCGACAGAGCTAGAACCCAAAGCCTAGTCACTCAGTCAGCTGGGTGGTGCTATAAAGTCATTTCACTTCTCTGCTTTCACCTGTAGATTCAAAGGCTTGCTTTTCATGCTTTATGAGGCAATAAGGATAAAATAAAAATGAGCATATAAAGTGCTGTACAAACAGGACAATATTATTTGCTGATTCTCTACCCTTTGGTAATCATTCATGGTCCCTCTCCAGGGATAAAGTTTGTGGTGCTGGCGGATCCTAGACAGGCTGGGATAGATTCTCTTCTCCGAAAAATTTATGAGATTTATTCAGATTTTGCCCTGAAGAATCCATTTTACTCCCTGGAAATGCCCATCAGGTAAGCGGTCCCAGTCTGTAGATTCTGGTCAAAGCCTCCTTGTTTCCTTTCCCTGTATTTTCTTCCCCAATGTCATTTTGAAGTGTAATAGAATTATTTTTAAATAAAACAAAAGTAACTAGCCTTTCACTTACTTATTCTTTGAGAAAGCAAGGACTTGCCTTGAGGTTCATGGCCTTCAAGCAGAGTTTCCACTGGCTCTGCCTCTGTACCCACGGCGGGGAGAGAGCCAGGCCTAACACTTTGTCCTTACTTGTGCCTCCTGGGCCTGGCGTAGGTGTGAACTGTTTGACCAGAACCTGAAGTTAGCCCTGGAGGTGGCAGAGAAGGCTGGAACCTTTGGACCTGGGTCTTAGGCTGAACCTGCAGTGGACCCCACCAGATTCTTAAGAGATCCTACAGCGGGAATCCTTCGGTTTCCACTTTGATGGAGATCCTGGCAGCATTGTTATTGTACTTGAAAATGGGAGGATGCTGAGCCTGATGACATGTTCTGATCCCGAGCCTTAATACCATTCTGTCTTTCTTCCTATATCTATCATGGTCCTACTTCCCAACTCTATACAAATTATTTATAGGAGGTAGGCCCATAAATGTTGTAATAAACATTCCTTTGAGCTCAGTGTTTGCTATCCTAATTGATGGTTTGGGGGAGAAAACCTCAGAAGGGGAAACAGGAATGATAAGGGAATTCAAGGAAGCTGAGATACTGTGTTCCAGTAGAAAACAAAACAAACATATATTCATTTAGTGAATGAATGAACATGGGACTTGGAAGCAGAAGTCTTGGATTGCCACTGACTTCCTGGGTGGTGTAGTGATGATAATAAAAACGATGGAACATTTATCAAGGGCTCACAGCCAGGTTTTACTGCTTTATCTCACTTCATCCTCTCCCTTAGCTCAGGATGTTCATCCTGTTTGTGTTACAGATGAGATTTAGCAAAGTACAAACTCTCTGCTTCGAAGTCTCAAAGCTACTTACCAGCAGATCTTGAACCTAGACTTTCTGACTATACTGTTGCCTCCCTCCAGCAAGTTATTTAAACTGCCTGACACCCAGTAGCGTCATCTCTAAAATGTTCATTGAATTCTGCAGTATGAAGTTGAAGGCAGAAGAGGCAGGAGCTTAAAGGAGTCCATTTACCCTTCAGCTTTCCCATTCCAGGGGAATGAAGTCTCTCTTGGGGTAGAGAATGCAGGTATTAAGGGAGTATTTCCCAAAGGAAAGCTATCTCTGGCTTGTATTACACCTTTTGAAAGAATGATTCACTGACAAGATTAGTATCAAATCTAGTTTTAATTCTCTATAACAAATCTTTCTACCCTCCCACCTATTGTACCCTTTGTATTGGTGAGAGTGACCCTTTGGCCCTGGAGTCCAAGGTATTGGCAGGAGCAGTTGCCCCCCTGCTGAGGCCTTCTGGCAGAAGTCTTGGGCCATGGCTGCCCAGCTGCGGCAGGCAGGATGGGATGAGATGAACACAGGATGGGATTCAGGAGAGGGAGAAGGGTATAGGAGACACCCTAAGTGCAGGGGCTTCCTATTTGAAGTCAGGAAATAGGAGCTAATGGAGTCCAAGAACAAAGGTTGTCCTTTAAATAGAGATGAGATGAGCTGGGACCTCATTAACTACTGATAACTTCTAGTGCCACGTAGATAAGGGAAAAGGCGCAGAAAGGGAAAGTCAAAGGTGTTAGTCAGGACGGCCCCCTCCCTCCTTTCCCTCCCTACCCCCACGGAGGGGAAAGGCCACAAGTAGGACAGGATGCTCCGAGCCTGCGCCGTCTTCACTCAGCCTTCTTGGGCACTCGGCCCATCTTGGTGCGGATGTTTCGTAGAAGGAAGAAGGCACCTGTGCTGGCCGCACAGATCACCTCAGCCACCCAGAAGGCTGTGCTCCAACTGTAATGTTTGGCAATGGTGCTGAAGGGCAACCCAGCCAGAAAGCCTCCCACTGTCAGGGAGGAGGAGAAGAGCCCGTGTCACTGTGAGGCTGGAGCCAAAGGGGCTTAATCCAGCCCCTTGCTGGCCTGAGTGCAAGGCATCAGTGGGGGTATCACTTACCATTGGCCATGAGTCCCACAATGGCATGGGAGGTGCCACACAAGTTGGGAGGGGCGCACTCATTGGCTATAACTCCAAACAAGGCAATGGGACCATAAGAGGAAAAACCAAACACAGCTCCCAACACCAGGATCCAGAGCTGTAAGGGCGGTGCAGGGTGGCAATTAGAGTTTGAGAAAGACTGCTACCTACCTGCCCTTGCCACAGGAGAGAGTGTTTGGCCCTGGGAACAAACAATTGTAAGGAGAAAGTGGCTCCCGCATACAGACCACTTCCCAATACAACTGACTACAGGACTGGCGGAGCAGGGGCCACACTGAACCAACCTAGGGGCCTGTGTGGGTAGGTGAGGGAGGTACGGAAGCCATCCCTCTTGAGTTAGATGCTGTCCCCTCTCAAGATTTGTGCAAGCCGGATTGGCTAGGGACGAGGCAGAGCGGGGTAGGATAAAGGTGAGACACACCAAGAGAAAAACCAGAGATAAAGATGGAGCACCTCATTCTCTGTAAAGCCTGTGAGCTCAGCAAGAGGGTGAAGAGCTGGAGTCCAGAAAGCAGTATCCTAGAGGAGCACAGAGAGGAGAAGAAACCAGGCCCAGAGTCAAGGAAGGGCACCAGAGCACAGAAGAGGGGAACTGAGGAACGAACTGCTGAAAAGGACAGTCCGAGAAAGGCCAGGGAGAGGGAGACAGAGTCAGTGGCCCTTGCTTTCTCATCCTTGTCCCTGCTGTGAGCCAGGCCCTCTTTATTTACCTTGGGGGAGTCACTGGTCACAGTGGCCCGGAAGAGGTACATGGACGCCGTCATGCCAGCCATCATGAACAGGAGCAGGCCATGGCGGGGATTCCCGTAGATGGACAGCCCTGCCTGTGGGCACAGTCCTGGCAATGTCAGGCCCCAGGAGCAGCAGAGAACCCCCACCCCTGGACTCTGACACAGCAGGCCTCTGCTGGCTGGTCTTTGGCAATCCCACTGCAGTTCTTGGCCCAGGGCAGCTCTGGGAGGCCCTGAGACTTGCTTATTATGTTCTGAGGCCAAACTCCACAACATCCCTTCCTCCACCTGGGGCAGGCTCGAGGACATGGGCTGGCAGGCTGCACCCAGTTTTCCTGGGGCTGTGGAGAAGCTAGGCGGAGAGAAATGCTGGCCCTCCTTGACATCATTTAACTTCATCTCCACATTCTTAATGAAGAAAAATATCCTGGAAACATTCCCACTTCAGCCAGCCTAAACCAGCACATGCCAAGCTGCATGTGCCTCAGGGCTCCCACTTCTGGTGTCCCAGTCATGCTGGGAAGATTTAAAGGGACCCTCCTCCTTCCTGTCCCTTCTGCCCACTCACCTTGGCCATGGCCCGGTCTGACAGGTAGCCAGCTGCGATGCTGCCTACAAGGCCCCCAACCTCCAGGGCACTCATGTAGGAGCTACCTGCAGTGAGGAGTTGCAGTGGGAAGAGGGAAAGGGAGGGTGGAAGGGCGTTACACCTTGGGGTTGTCCCAGACTGGCTTAAACCCAGAGACGCACAGGGTCCCCAAGAGTGACTGACTACGGCTGCCTGAGTAGTATCTGGCCTCAGGAAAAAGGAGGGGGGATAAAGGGAACTGGGCCTGAATTTCCCATCCCCTGCGTTGGCTCCTGCTCCCTAGGCCTGCTCCATCCCAACACTCATCTCACCCACGAGGGCAGACTGTCCTCTCTCCTGGATGAGGAAGAACTGGCCCCAGTCAGTACAGCACGTCTTTACTCCAAATACCACAAGGTAGCCGGTGGACAGCACCCACAGGTAAGGGGTCAGCAGCAGCTCCTGTAAGGTACTCTCCTCCTTCGAGGAGCCTGGGGGTGGGAGGAGGCCAGGCCTCAGACTCTGCTCCAGCTGCCCTGCCCCCCTCAAGCCCCCACCACTCATTAACTAGCCACAGGGACAGAGTCCATCCACATATACAAGGATCAGCACAAAGGTACCCCTCCACTGCAAGTCTCAACCAATGAACGATACTGTGAGAACCAGTGAGGATGGAGGAGGTACCCAAGACACTTAAGCTTAGGATGCTGTCCACACAAGGAACTGGCTTTGTTATAAGGAAGGACCAGGCTATAACGTGAGTCATAACATTTGTTGGCTGTGCCACTTGGCTGGTACTACTGTCTCAGGATAGAGTTTTACTTACGCCCCCACCCACTCCATCACCATCCCTCCCCTGACATCCATTGGCTAGCACAGGGCCAAGCATACAGCCATCTTCAGTGAAAGTCTGCCACATGAATGATGAAGGTTCCCAGAGGTTGGCTTCAGTGGGTACTCACCCTTCTTGCCGTTGGAGGGGGTGGGGTCCAGGTTTTGGAGTCCAACATCAGCAGGTTCATTGCGGATAAGCAGGAGACAGAGGAAGGAGACAGCTACACACAGTGCCCCAGACAGGGCCAGCGTGGCGCGCCAGCTGTAACTCTGGGCGAGGATGGTTGCCAGGATGGGGCCCAGCCCTCCAGCCAGGTTCATGCTGGTTGATAGGATGGCCCACCAAGTGCCAAACTGAGATGGCTCAAACCACTGTGGGGCAGAGAGGAACAGAGTAGGTGCCCAGACTCCAGTCCATACGGAAGGTGGGGTCAGGTGGGACAGACCCAGGAGCTCACATTACAGGAAAGAGGCAGAGGGCGCTTCTACTTGACAAGGCCAATTCCCTCATCTGCCACCTGATCCCACCACATTCAGCCTCCTAAAATATCTTGACAAGCAACAGGAGCTGGGCTGAAACTCCTGAGGAACCTGCTCTGGGGTGGAGGTGCCGGCGCGCCCATGTGGTCTTTAGGTGTCCTCTCTGCCAACCTAAACTGGCTCTTCAGAAGCACTCACCTTCCGTAGGACCTTGCCACATGGGGGCCAGCCCAGCCCCTGTGCCAGGCCATTGAGGAACCAGAGAGCAGCAAAGACAGGCACTGCGGAGCTCCAGGAAAAGACTACGTTAACCAGGCCAACCAGGAGGAGCCCAGAAGAGAAGAGCCAGCGAGCACTCATCTGGTCAGACAGCACCCCGCTCACAAACTTGCTGATGGCGTAGGCAGCGGACTGGCTGCTGGTGATGAGCCCTGCAGAGGAGGAGAGCAGGGAGCAGGACAGCTGGGGGGTTAGGGATGGGGCAAAAGCACAGGAGGGTGGAGGAAGTCAGGGGGTCAGGTGTGCAGAGGTGCCTGGCAGGGTGAGACAGGTTCCTTCCAAGAGGGAAGGATTCCTGACATTCATTCATGGTGTCAGGCTGTTCCTTCTGTCTCTCCATTAGCATTAGCATTAGCCCCAGGCTGACCCATGACTTTTCAGCCTCTTGGAGAGTTCTAGCAGCAGCTGTCAGGGGGCAGGACAGCCCTCCTCCCTGAGATTCTCAAATACCTGATTTCCCCCTTAGGGCCTCTGGCAGTTATGTTGCCCCATCTCTGAACATGGGGGAAAGGCTTAGAATTGGAGTCAAGGACCTTATTCCTCCTGAAGGGATAGTCTGCTAGACCACATGGAGTCATTGTGCCAAATCCCCAGTTGCCAGTGCTCACAATGTCAGCAGCCAGCACTCACCCTGTGGTCTAAGCCTGCACCCACAGAGATGCAGAAACTGCTCAGAATCCCCCTAACACACAGTGTCTCTGGGACACCTGTTGGTCACAGGCACACATGCACACACACATCAGAAACGCAGCTGTCAGACATGCATAGACCATACCCACAGTCCTTTACCTGTGCCCACTGACATGGATCTCAGAGCTTCCTCATCCTGCACATGCACTGTCCCTTGGGCTCAGCTGTGCAGACAATCCACACACATTCCGCGCCTATACCCACCACACTGCACAGACACCCAGCTTGTCCTACTGGTCCTGTGTTCCTGGGCCCACCACCCAGCCCTCCTAGGACTCACCCAAGTCATCTTTGTCCAGAGGGATCTCCTCCACCAACGACGGCATGACAAAGGAGAAGGTCTTGCGGTTGAAGTAGTACAGGCTGTAGCCTCCAAACATGGCCGAGAAGATCACGGTTCGGTAATAGCCGTAGCCTCGGGCTGCCATGGTGGCAAGAAGCAGGCCCTACTGGCTGGGACACAAAGTCTCTGACCACGGCTGGGGCTGGCGGGCTCTCAGTGCCAGGTCTGCTGAGTTAGGCTTTTTCTGCTCCCTCCTCCACCCAGCCTCCCAGGCTCCCTTTATAGCCTCCTTCTGGACAATCATTAAGCCTGGGGCGGCTCCTAGGGAACCCGGTGTCCTGAGGGAGACAAGAAAATAGGAGATTACTGACGCCCAAGCTGTGGGGGCTGGAGGGGGTTCGGGAGGGAAGGCAGTGTCCCTGACCTGGGCCAGCACTCGGTGTCCCCAGGATTTCTTTCACGGCGCTTCCGCCTCCGCGAGCCTAAGAGACCAGCGGTGATTAAAGACTTAGCCTAATTACTTTTGTCTCCTTGCGCCCAGGGGAGGCAGGGGTGGGATGATCCTGCCGGCTTCCTCAGCCACTTACCTCATTCATTCAGGGAAAGTTTATTGAGGGATTACTGGTTGCGAGGCACTGCACTAGGTGCTGGGTTAGTTTCTACACATACACATTCAATCAGACACGAACTCCAAACAACCTCTCTTCCAAGTCTTCCAGAGTTGAGTTCAAGCCCTGTAACTCCCGATGCTTCTTGGCACACGGTGGGGTGTAACTGTTTATTGATAGTTGCAGAACTGTAAGCAAGGGGAGGCAGGAGAAACTCCCCAGCTCAAGACACAGTGTCACATCGAAAGCCCCGTTAGGGGCTGAGGTCTGATCGCCTTTACCCTTGACGTCAGTATGGGCTCCGGTCTGGCAGGCTGGGGCTTCAGGGACCGTGACCTGACAGCCCGTGGGCGGGAAGGTGCAGCGGCGGACTCCCGGCGTAGTCCCCAAGCGCCCCGCTTCCCAGGGCCCCGACAATACGTCCCTGGCTTTTCGGCTCGGTGGGGAAAGCAACTGGAGCAGAAGGCGTGGGCGCAAGCGGAGCAGTTGGCCGCTCGGAGGCCCCAGAGGCTCCTCGCTTCGGCGGCCGAGTGGCTCGGCCTGACGGGGTGGAACCGAGTGGTAAGAAGGGGAAGGAGGGAGCGAGGCGGCGTGCTCTCGGCACCTGCCCAGCCCCGTGTCCTCAAGATACCCAGGACACCCGACTCCGGCTGGGAATGGACGAGGGCTGGAGTGGTGCGGAGACCCCAGGACTCGTGTAACACAAAGGAGCCGACGCCGACTGGTCCCAGACAGTGCTTTGGCGGCCCCTCGACCCAGCGAGTGCCCTCACCCCTGAACCGGCAGCCGCAGAAACAGCTCCGTGTGGGGTAGAAAGTTGGGCCTGCGACAAAAGAGCCGCAACACCTGACACTCGCGCTCCACTCCCGCCCTCAGGAGACGCCCCTCCCCCGCACACCGCCCCCTACCTGAACAGAGGTGGGAGCCGGAGTAGTAAGGGGCGGGGCCGGCCGGGCCTGTCGCGCGCATGCGCCCGCGCCCTGAATGGGGCGGGGCCTCCGCCTGCGGCTTGCAGTCTTGAGAGTCAATCCTGCTCTAATGGTTTAGGTTTAACCTAGCGGGTCACCCTGGTCCTCGGACGAGGACAGCGCCGCTTAGGGGCTGGAGTCATATGTTCCCTTCTTAACTGATTGGCTTCGAGAAACCATTTTTCAGTAAGTGCCTCCGGCTACCAGTCACTGTTCTCACAGTCTGGGAGATGTCTTGTGTTTTCTGTAAGAAATTAGTGCAGGCCTCAGTAAGCACAATTTGAACATTTATCTTGTGGTCAGACTGTTGGGGACATAGTTAAAATAGCTGGAGTGTTTAAAGTGTGGACCCTGAGTAAAGCTTAAATTCGAATTCCGGACCCACTACTTGGATCAGCGTGACCCTGGGTAATTAATAATCTGTATGAGCCCCAGTTTATTACCAACCTCATAGGTTGATTGTGAGGGTTGAACAGATTTAGAGCTCCGAAAATTTAGATAACTGCTTTCATCGAGTATATAAAAGAATTGCTGAAATTATTTTAAGTGCTTCAAAGTTGAGAGTACAGCTGTGTTTTGTTTTGTTTTTTTAATCAATTATCTATTTTTTGGCTGCTCTGGGTCTTCAGTTGCTGTGTGGGCTTTCTCTAATTGTGGTGAGCGGGGTCTACTCTCTCATTTTTGGTGTGCCTGCTTCTCATTGTGGTGGCTTTGCTTGTTGCTAAGCATGGGCTCTAGGGTGCATGGGTTCAGTAGTTGTGGTGCACACAGGTTGCTCCATGACACGTGGGATCCTCCTGGACCAGGGGTCGAATCCGTGTCCCCTGCACTGGCAGGTGGATTCTTAACCACTGGACCACTAGGGAAGTCCCAAGAGTAAAGCTCTTTTAGAGTGATGTTAAAAACACAGCAGCAGGTCCAAAATTGAGTTGCTTATGCTAAGCCCCACATCACCAAAGGGAGTCTTCATTACAGTTTTGCCTCTCCCAGAAATGGGATCTTAAATAAGTTAATCAGGAGTTGCCTGATCAGTACTAGTTATATCATCTACCTGATAGATCCTCTACCATTCCCTAAAGGAAAGTAACCTGGTAATAACCAATCTGCTTTTTGCCTAGTTTAATTCCTTGTTCCCTTAATTTCTTGTTCCTTCTACCTATAAAAGCCTTTCATTTTGTACAGCTCCTCAGAGTGCCTTTCTAAGTGCTGGATTGGATGTGTCCTGATTTATAAATTGTTGAATGAAGTCAATAAGATCTTTAGAATTTACTCAGTTGAATTTTGTTTTTTAACAGCAGGAAAATGATCAGGAAAGGGAGGAGGTAGAGGAGAGCCAAGATAAGATAGGACAATTTGGGGCTGAACTTGATTAATTGAACAGATATCTACTGAGCCAGAGCCTAGTGTATATCAGGCATGGTGCTTTCATGAGGTAGAGCCCAGGGCCAGGAAAACGATTCTCTCCAAAATCAAGCCATATCAAAATCTGTACTTCACCTAGCAGACAGGGAGCCATTGTTCCCCCCTCACTTATTGTTAAGGTATAAAATACAAAAGGTATGAAAACAAAAAAAAAAGTGCAAATCTTAAGTTTACAGCTCAATGTTTTGTTTTTTAAAAACATACGTTAATGCCCTTGTAACTACTGCTTAGATTAAGTTAACTTTCCTATCACTTTATTTTGGAAATGTTCAAACCAATAGAAAAATTGCAAGAATACCCTTCACCTCTCAAATGTTAAATTTTTTGCTATGTTTTGAAAATCTCCATATAACTATACATGTGTTTGTTGTTGAATCATTTGAAAGTTAGTTGAAGGCATTGTGAAGCTTCACCCCTCTATATTTTAGCCTGTATTGCCCTAAGAACAAGGGCATTCTCCTATATAACTAACTACAATGCTCACTTTCAAAAAAATGTTTTTGTTAATATATAGTCCACATTTAAATGTCTCCAATTTTTCCAAAGATGTCTTTTAGAGCTTTTTTAAAATCCAGAATCCAATCAAGGATTATATGTTGCATGTCAGTCATTCAGTCCAGTCACTCAGTCATGTCTGACCCTTTTCAATCCTACGGACTGGAGCACGCCAGGCCTCCCTGTTCATCACCAACTCCCAGAGTTTACTCAAACTCATGTCCATTGAATTGGTGATGCCATCCAACCATCTCATCCTCTGTCATCCCCTTCTCCTCCTGCCTTAAATCTTTCCCAGCATCAGAGTCTTTTTCAATAAGTCAGTTCTTAGCATCAGGTAGCCAAAGTACTGGAGTTTCAGCTTCAGCATCAGTCTTTCCAATGAATATTCAGGACTGATTTCCTTTAGGATGGACTGGTTGGATCTCCTTGCTGTCCAAGGGGCTCTCAAGAGTCTTCTCCAACACCACAGTTCGAAAGCATTAATTCTTTGGCACTCAGCTTTCTTTACAGTCCAACTCTCACATCCATACATGACTACTGGAAAAACCATAGCTTTGACTACACAGACTTTTGTTGCCAAAGTAATGTCTCTGCTTTTTAATATGCTATCTAGGTTGGTCATAGCTTTTCTTCCAAGGAGCAAACATCTTTTAATTTCATGGCTGTAGTCACCATCAGCAGTGATTTTGGAGCCCCCAAAAATGAAGTCTGTTACTGTTTCCCCATCTATTTGCCATGAAGTGATGGGACCAGATGCCATGATCTTAGTTTTTTGAATGTTGAGTTTTAACTCAACTTTTTCACTCCACACTTGCATCAAGAGTCTCTTTAGTTCTTCACTTTCTGCCATAAGGGTGGTGTCATCTGCATATCTGAGATTATTGATATTTTTCCCAGCAATCTTGATTCCAGCTTGTGCTTCATCCAGTCTGGGATTTTGCATGATGCACTCTGCATATAAGTTAAATAAGCAGGGTGACAATATACAACCTTGACATACTCCTTTGCCGATTTGGAATCAGTCTGTTGTTCCATGTCCAGTTCTAACTGTGCTTCTTGACCTGCATACAGATTTCTCAAGAGGCATGTCAGGTGGTCTGCTATTCTCATCTCTTGAAGAATTTTCCACAGTTTGTTGTGATCCGCACAAAGGCTTTGGCATAGTCAATAAAGCAGAAGTAGATGTTTCTCTGGAACTCTCTTGCTTTTTCGATGATCCAACAGATGTTGGCAATTTGATCTCTGGTTCCTCTGCCTTTTCTAAATCCAACTTAAACATCTGGAAGTTCACGGTTCACATACTGTTGAAACCTGGCTTGGAGAATTTTGAGCATTATTTTGCTATCATGTGAGATGAGTGCAATTGTGCAGTAGTTTGAGCATTCTTTGGCATTGCCTTTCTTTGGGATCAGAATGAAAACTGACCTTTTCCAGTCCTGTGGCCACTGCTGAGTTTTCCACATTTGCTGGCATATTGAGTGCAGCACTGTCACAGCATCATCTTTTAGGATTTGAAATAGCTCCACTGGAATTCCATCACCTCCACTAGCTTTGAATAGCAAGGAGAGATAAGAAAGCCTTCCTAAGTGATCAATGCAAAGAAATAGAGGAAAACAATAGAATGGGAAAGACTAGAGACCTCTTCAAGAAAATTATAGATCCCAAAGGAACATTTCATGCAAAGATGGGTACAATAAAGGACAGAAATGGTATGGACCTAACGGAAGCAGAAGATAGTAAGAAGAGGTGGCAAGAATACACAGAAGAACTGTACAAAAAACATCTTAATGACCCAGATAACCACAATAGTGTGATCACTCACCTAGAGCCAGACATCCTGGATTTCAAAGTCAAGTGGGCCTTAGGAAGCATCACTATGAGCAAAGCTAGTGGAGGTGATGGAATTCCAACTGAGCTATTTCAAATCCTAAAAGATGATGCTGTAAAAGTGCTGCAGTCAATATACCAGCAAATTTGGAAAACTCAGCAGTGGCCACAGGACTGGAAAATGTCAGTTTTCATTCCAATCCCAAAGAAAGGCAATGCCAAAGAATGCTCAAATTACCACCCAATTGCACTCATCTCACATGCTAGCAAAATAATGCTCAAAATTCTCCAAGCCAGGTTTCAACAGTATGTGAACCGAGAACTTCCAGATGTTCAAGCTGGATTTAGAAAAGGCAGAGGAACCAGAGATCAAATTGCCAACATCCATTGGATCATTGAAAAAGCAAGAGAATACCAGAAAAACATCTACTTCTGCTTCATTGACTGCGCTAAAGCCTTTGTCTATGTGGATCATAATAAACTGTGCAAAATTCTTCAAGAGATGGGAGTAGCAGACCACCTGACCTGCCTCCTGAGAAGTCTGTATGCAGGTCAAGAAGCAACAGTTAGAACTGGACATGGAACAATGAACTGGTTCCAAGTTGGGAAAGGAGTATGTCAAGGCTATATATTGTCACCCTGCTTATTTAACTTATATGCAGAGTACATCATGCAAAATTCCAGACTGGATGAAGCACAAGCTGAAGTCAAAATTGCTGGGAGAAATATCAGTAATCTCAGATATGCAGGTGATACCACCCTTATGGCAGAAAATGAAGAGGAACTAAACAGCCTCTTGATGAAAGTGAAAGAGGAGAGTGAAAAAACTGGCTTAAAACTCAGCATTCAGAAAACTAAGATCATGGCATCCGGTCCCATCAGTCCATGGCAAATAGATGGGGAAACAGTGGGAACAGTGACAGACTTCATCTTGGGGGGCTCCAAAATCACTGCAGATGGTGACTGCAACCATGAAATTAAAAGATGCTTGCTCCTTGAAAGAAAAGCTATGACCGACCTAGATAGCATATTAAAAAGCAGAGACATTACTTTGCCAGTAAAGGTCCATCTAGTCAAAGCTATGGTTTTTCCAGTAGTCATGTATGGATGTAAGTGTTGGACCATAAAGAAAGTTGAGTACCGAAGAATTAATGTTTTCGAACTGTGGTGTTGGAGAAGACTCTTGAGAGCCCCTTGGACAGCAAGGAGATCCAACCAGTCCATCCTAAAGGAAATCAGTCCTGAATATTCATTGGAAAGACTGATGCTGAAGCTGAAACTCCAATACTTTGGCCACCTGATGCAAAGAACTGACTCATTGGAAAAGACCTTGATTCTGGGAAAGACTGAAGGCAGGAGGAGAAGGGGATGACAGAGGATGAGATGGTTGGATGGCATCACTGATTCGATGGACATGAGTTTGACCAAGCTCTGGGAGTTGGTAATGGACAGGAAAGCCTGGGGTGCTGCAGTCCGTGGGGTCGCAAAGATTCGGACATGACTGAGCAACTGAACTGACTGACTGGAGTCTTAGTATTAGTGAAGTATGGACAATAAATTATCTGGAAGATATCAACAACATTATGGACTTGCCTTCCACAATAAAGTAGAAAATCATGATGGAGAAGGCAATGCGGCTGGAGATAATGGTGGTGATGAGGAGGAAGAGGATTCTCCTGACTCTGAAAGTCTAGATGATTCTGAAAGTGACTCACAGTCAGAGAAACAAGAATGTGGTGAAGAACTCCAAGCTACTGATAGCCTCAATGAAATGAAGAATCCTCAAAACAAGAGATGCTTAAAGCAACTATAAAATGACGTTTGTTAAATTCAGTCATTCAAAACTCCCAAACACTTAGTCTTTGTATTAAAAGTAGGACTTCCCTGTTGGTCCAGTGGTAGAGTCTGCCTGCCAATGCAGAGGACACAGGTTCATGTCCTAGTTTGGGAGGATTCCACATGCTGAGGGGCAACTAGGCTCATGCTCCAAAAGTACTGAAGCCTGCAAGCGCTAAGGCCCCTTGCACATGAGAAGGACTGCACTGAGAAGCATGCGCACTGCAACTGGAGAAAGCCTGTGTGCAGCAACCAAGATCCAGGAAGTGAAAGTCGCTCAGTTGTGTCCGACTCTTTGCAACCCCATAGCCTATACAGTCCATGGAATTCTCCAGGCCAGAATACTGGAGTGGGTAGCCTTTCCCTTCTCCAGAGGATTTTCCTAACCGAGGGATTGAACCCAGGTCTCCCGGCTTGCAGGCGAATTCTTTACCAGCTGAGCCACAAGGGAAACCCAAGAATACTGGAGTGGGTAGTCTATCCCTTCTCCAGGGGATCTTCCTGACTTAGGAATCGAACCGGGGTCTCCTGCATTGCAGTCGAATTCCTTACCAACTGAGCCACCGGGGAAGCCCAAAGATCCAGCGAAACCGAAAATAAATGAGTTTTTAAAAAAGAAATAAAAGTAAGCCTTACCATTACAATGCACAGTGGAAGACTGCTCAAAAACCACAGAACTTTGTATTATAATTTTAAAAGTCCTTTTAAAATAATTATAAAGACTTTTCTTTCCGATGCCATGGGTCACACTGTTATGGGTGTGACCGCAAACACTGTTGTAAAGAGTACGCATTGTACAAAATAAGAAATAAGTACAATACTCAATTTCCTTTCTTATTAGCATCATCAATCACACTTTTCTACCCCTTCAAATAGAGTTATGGAGTTTGGGAGAAGACACTAATTTTTTGTTTGTAGAAGTTGTTTTATATTTTTTTGTTCCTTCATACTTTTATCTTATAAAAAGTTCATCTGGGACTTCCCTGGTGGTCCATTGGCTAAGAGTCTGAGCTCCCAATGCAGGGGGCCTGGGTTCAATCCCTGGTCAGGAAACTAGATTTCACATACCACAACAAAGACCCAGAGAAACCAAATAAAATAAATTATTTTTAAAAGTTTATCTGATACTGTGATGTCTTCATGATAAATATTCTTTTTTAATATTTTGTTATAGTAGAATTATTCATCATGGATGTTTCTGCTACTAATAACAGTCTAAATTAATGCTGGCCAAAGATTGAGTATGTCGACTGAACATACTCATACTGAAAAAAAAAAAGCACAACCTAAAAGCTGAGAATTGTGTTTCATTTGGCCAACTTTGCTGAAGATTTAATCCTAGAAGACAGTCTCTGATTGCCCCAAAGAGATGAAGAAGGAGTCATGCTATATAGGAGTTTTTTGCAACAAAAACAGGTAGTCCAGAACATCAAAAGACTACTGTTAATTAAAGAAAAAACAGATATCTCAAGTTAATGAATTTAGCACTTCCCTATATATGGGAAGTTGTAAGAGTCTGGGCTCATTTAAATCGTTTCTTTCCTATACACATTAACTATTTGGGCCAGTATCCTATTTTACTCCACCCTAAATCCCCTTAGACAGCAAGAGATCAAACCAGTCTATTCTGAAGGAAATCAGCCCTGCATATTCATTGGAAGGACTGATGCTGAAGCTGAAGCTCCAATACTTTGGCCACCTGATGCAAAGAGCAGACTCATTGGATAAGACTCTGATGCTTGGAAAGATTGAAGGCAGAAGGAGAAGGGTTGACAGAGGATAAGGTGGTTGGATGGCATCACTGATTCAGTGGACATGAGTTGAAGCAAACTCCGGGAAATAATGAAGGACAGGGAAGCTTGGCGTGCTGCAGTCCATGGGGTTGCAAAGAGCTGGACACAACTGAGCAACTGAACAACAAAATTCTCTCAGGGTGCACAGGTGGGGGTGGCTGCAGTGGCTGAGGGGTTGATGACTTCAACATCCTTTGTTTACTGAAATGACATTCTTCATCCATAGATACTAAGGTTATTCTTGCAGATTCAACTCTAGTCTTTTGAACAGGAGAGCAAGTATTTTCACAGCTAATAGAACGGCATTGCAACTATCATATGTTCAGAATGATATGATCCCAAGCAGGCTTTATATAATTTGAATTGCATTGTACATTAGATGTTTTATAAAATTTGGCCAATTTTTACAGAAGAAATTATTTCTCTGATACTTTTGTCCCATCTATGTAAAACTAGCTTTTTTTTTTTCTTTTTCATCTTGGCTGTGCTGCAGAGTGGAGAAGGCAATGGCACCCCACTCCAGTACTCTTGCCTGGAAAATCCCATGGACGGAGGAGCCTGGTAGGCTGCAGACCATGGGGTCGAGAAGAGTCAGACATGACTGAGTGACTTCACTTTCACTTTTCCCTTTCATGCATTGGAGAAGGAAATGGCAACCCACTCCAGTGTTCTTGCCTGGAGAATCCCAGGGACGGGGGAGCCTGGTGGGCTGCTGTCTATGGGGTCGCACAGAGTCGGACACGACTGAAGCGACTTAGCAGCAGCCGCAGCAGTGCTGCAGAGCTTGTGGGATCTTAGTTCCTCTAACAGGGATTGAACCCAGGCCACGGCAGTAAAAGCCTGGAATCCTAATCACTAGACTTCCCAAAACTAGATATTTTAAAAAGTAATATTAGTGACCAAATTTAATTTTCTTCCCAAAACTAGATATTTAAAAGGATAAGGTGGTTGGATGGCATCACTGATTCAGTGGACATGAGTTTAAGCAAACTCCGGGAAATAGTGAAGGACAGGGAAGCTTGGCGTGCTGCAGTCCAAAACTAGATATTTTAAAAAGTAATATTAGTGACCAAATTTAATTTTCTTCCTAAGGCCTAAATAAAAAGAAATCAGTTTCCCATTAAAGAAAGTAAAGGAAGAGAAAGAAAGAAAGATGGAGTAGGAAATGGCAACCCACTCTGGTATTCTTGCTTGGAAAATTCCATGGACAGAGAAGCCTAGTGGGCTGCAGTCCATGGGGTCACAAAGAGTCAGACTAAGCAAGCACGCAAAATCAATGTTTCAAAACACTTTATTATCTGTTTCAGTCCATTTGAGTTTAGGTTGAGGATGTAGATGCCACTTCTAAAAGGAGATATAATAAACATGTTTTTAAAAAAAATAAAAAGAAATTTTCATGACTTTAATATTTTTCAAAAGTCTAGGTTAGTTGTTTTGCAAGAATGTCCCTCATATGAATTTGTCTGCTTGTTTTTGCAATACAGATCATGTTAAATAATTTTGGCAGAGGTGCTGTATAGATGTTGATGTGTCCTCAGTGGACCACACATCAGGAGGCATGTGATAAATTTGATCATTTATAGTTAAAATGACACCCACCTGATTTCTATACTGTAGGAAGCTTTTCCTCCTTGTAATTAGTCATCTATGGGACCATACTTTGATACTACAGATGTATCCTCCTGTTTCAACAATTTGTCACTCAGTGGTTTCAGCATCCATTGATGATTCTTGCCTGAATCATTTATTAACATGGGTGGTTGCAAGTTGGAGGTTTTCTCATTCTATCATTCTTTTTGTATTTATGAGTTAGTACCCACTCCAGTGTTCTTGCCTGGAGAATCCCAGGGACAGGGGAGCCTGGTGGGCTGCCATCTATGGGGTCGCACAGAGTCGAACACGACTGAAGTGACTTAGCAGCAGCAGCAGCAGTCTCCTGTAAAGACCTTGTCCCCCTCCAACCCTGAAAAGATTAGGATCAATGTGGATTCCCAGGTTTTTGTATTTGCTGTATTATATTCCATGCTACCATTATCTATGTCATGCCATGTGGTGCCAAGTCACTTCATTCGTATCTGATTCTTTGGGACCCCATGGACTGTAGCCCACTAGGCTCCTCTGTCCATGGGATTCTCCAGGCAAGAACACTGGAGTGGGTTGCCATGCCCTCTTGCAGGGGATCTTCCCAACCCAGGGATCGAACCCATGTTTCCTATGACTCCCACACTGTAGGTGGATTCTTTACTGCTGAGCCACCGGGGAAGTCCACCATTATTTTTATTAATGCTCAAATTGTCCCACATTTGGCCAGAGGGAGCCCCATTTCTTTTTAACTTTTCAATTTTTTTCATGTTATGCATTATCTTAAGAGCAAATTTGGAAGACACCAAAAAAAAGTTTTAAACACTAGCTGATGATAGTCATGTAAAATTGAGTATTTCTATTTTTATTCTTTTCTATATACATACATATGTATGCCTTAGCATATATAAATATAATCCTATAATTTTCCCTATTGAGTTGAAATTGCCTATTTACTTGTTAGCCTCCCCAACTACATACCTTCCCTGAGTATGGACTGTGGCCCCTTCACCACAGTGCCCACATAGTATTTGATACAAAGCACTTCTGTCATAATCTGTAAATTGCTGGATGAACAGTTGCTCACACCATCTAAATACTTTTATATCTTGATTTTTTTTCCTATTATAACATAAACATGTTCTGTAGAGTTAAGACTTTTGAGCTGAGTGGAGTGAAACAGAAAAAACTAAGAACCAGCTTGTGGGGATTCCCTGGTGGTCCAGTAGTTAAGCATCCTTCTTTCTAATGCAGGGGATGTGGGTTGGATTTCTGATGAGGGAACTAAGATTGCACATGCCAAGAGGTAACTCAGCCCAAGTGCCACAACTACTGAGCCTGTGTACTCTAGAGCCCATGCTCTGCAACAAGAGAAGCCCAAGAAAAGTCAGGAAAGGAAATAAGAAGATGATGTCCCCCTAAAGTCAGCAGGTTTTCAGTTCAGTTCAGTCGCTCAGTTGTGTCCAACTCCCTGCGACCCCATGAATCATAGCACGCCAGGCCTCCCTGTCCATCACCAACTCCCGGAGTTCACTCAAACGCATGTCCCTCGAGTCGGTGATGCCATCCAGCCATCTCATCCTCTGTTGTCCCCTTCTCCTCCTGCCCCCAATCCCTCCCAGCATCAGAGTCTTTTCCAATGAGTCAACTCTTCACATGAGGTGGCCAAAATACTGGAGTTTCAGCTTTAACATCACTCCTTTCAAAGAACACCCAGGACTGATCTCCTTTAGGATGGACTGGTTGGATCTCCTTGCAGTCCAAGGGACTCTCAAGAGTCTTCTCCAACACCACAGTTCAAAAGCATCAATTCTTTGGCGCTCAGCTTTCTTCACAGTCCAACTCTAGATAATAAAACCTAGTGTGAATAAGTGCAAATTATGCTACATGCCTGAAAAATAACCTATGATTTTGATACAGCAAAAACATCAATCCTTTCTATATTCATTTGGAGTTTTTTGTTTGTTTGTTTGCTTTTTTTTGAACCATGCTGCTTGCAAGATCTTAGTTCCCTGACCAGGGATTGAATGCAGGTAGTGAAAGTACACAATGGCACCCCACTCCAGTACTCTTGCCTGGAAAATCCCATGGACGGAGGAGCCTGGTGGGCTGCCGTCCATGGGGTCGCTAAGAGTTGGGGCACGACTGAGCGACTTCACTTTCACTTTTCACTTTCATGCATTGGAGAAGGAAATGGCAACCCGCTCCAGTGTTCTTGCCTGGAGAATCCCAGGGACGGGGGAGCCTGGTGGGCTGCCGTCATGGGGTCGCACAGAGTCGGACATGACTGAAGCGACTTAGCAGCAGCAGCAGCAGCAGTAAAAGTACGAAGTCCCAACTGTTACACAATCAGAGAATCCCCTTCATTTGAGGTTTTAAAGGTGATTTCAATCCAATCAAAATGCCCAATAAAACTTCTTGGAAACTGGGTAAAATTATTTTAGAGATCATCTGGGAGAATAAAAAAATCAGAGTAAGAAACTTGACAAATTAAAAAGTAAAGAGGAGAATTTCCACTGCCAAACATTAGCAATTATAAGAATATGGTAATTATGTGGTGTAGAGCATAGCTGGGCCTTTTTTTTTTTAATTTGGCTGTGCCAAATTAAAACAGTTGTGGTATGCAGTGGTATACCTAGCTGTGGTATGCAGCGCTCTTCAGCGCAGTGCACAGGCTTCTCCCTACTTGTGGGCTCAGTAGTTGTGGCACTCTGGCTTAGCTGCCCCACGGCATGTGGGATCTTAGTTCCTCCACCAGGGTTTGAACCAGCATCCCCTGTATTGGAAGGCGGATTCTTAACCACTGGACCACCAAGGAAGTCACTAGCCAGACAGTAAAAAGGAACAAGATGTACTAGCAGCCTTCACATGTATAATTTAAGCCATGATAAATCAATTGAGGGGAGGTAATTAATTAATTAATGGTGTAAGATTATTGTTTAGTTATTTAGGAAAAAAATCCATTTAGATATCTGTTGCAAACCCCACACAGAATAAACCCCAGATAAACAGTGCCATTGAAGAACTGGACTTCCCTATAGCTCAGATGGTAAAGAATCTGCCTGCAATGCAGGAGACTGTTTCAATCCCTGGGTCAGGAAGATCCCTGGAGAAGGAAATGGCAATCCACTCCAGAATTCTTGCCTGGAGAATCCCATGGATAGAGGAGCCTTGTGGGCTACAGTCCATGGGGTCATAAAGAGTCAGACACGACTAAGTGACTAACACACATATTGAAGAAAATGAAACCGATAAATTGGTTTCTGGGTGAGATAGTGTGAAGAAATCACCAAATAAAAGCACAATCGATTTGACAACATTGAAACATAATAATAATAAAGATATTTATGATAAGATGTAAAATAATAGCTGTTGGCTGCCAGGACCAACTCAAGCCCAGACTCAGAAATAGGAGGGCAGCTGGTGGATCTGTCAAATTAATATCGAAACATGGAGGCATTCCAGGAAAAATGGGTGATAAGATCCTGTGTGTGTTTGGAGTAGGGATGGAGGGTGGTAGAAGGCAGCCCAGAGTGACAGGAACCAGGAACTGTGGATAGGAGATAAAGTAGGACAGAGTTTTTACATCTGCAGCTCTTGCCCTCAGCATTACCTGGGCCAGTCCATTGAGATCCCCTGTCTATGGGTACAGGCAGATAGCGCTTCCCTGCTGGCTCAGGGGTAAAGAATCCACCTGCAAATCAGGAGATATGGCGTTCGATCCCTGGCTCAGAAAGATCTCATGGAGTAGGAAATAACAACCCACTCCCGTATTCTTGCCTGGGAAATCCTATGGACAGAGGAACCTGGCGAGCTACAGTCCATGGGGCTACAAGAGTCAGACACAACTTAGTGACTTAGAAACAGGCAGACTAGCTGGATCCTAGCCACTCCAGTACTCTTGTCTGGCGAATCCCATGGACGGAGGAGCCTGGTAGGCTGCAGTCCATGGGGTCGCTAGGAGTTGGACACGACTGAGCGACTTCACTTTCACTTTTCACTTTCATGCATTGGAGAAGGAAATGGCAACCCACTCCAGTGTTCTTTCCTGGAGAATCCCAGGGACGGGGGAGCTGCTGCTGCTGCTAAATCACATCAGTCATGTCCGACTCTGTGCGACCCCCGAGACAGCAGCCCACCAGGCTCCTCTGTCCATGGGATTTGCCAGGCAAGAGTACTGGAGTGGGGTGCCATTGCCTTCTTCAGCAGCAGCATTTAATTCACCACCTCAAAATCTGAATAGCAAAATGATTCTAAGTGAGGAAAAGGGAACTCATCAAAAGGCAGTTGTACTGCCCTGGATAATTTTAACGTCTCTCCTTCACATCTCATACCCTCCTCCGAATACAAGCCTGCTTCACCAGGAGGGGCCTGCGCTAGCAAGCAGAATGCTTGCCCTTTCTCACGAGTCATGCACCAAAGTAGCAAATATCCCTAGGGGAATATGAGTTCAAGGGGGCAAAGTCTAGGGAAGAAACCACTATAAGAATAAATTATATATTTTTTAAGTTTAGGTAAAACAGGGCCTCCCTGGTGGCTCAGTGGTAAAGAATCCGCCTGTCAAAGCAGGAGACACAAGTTCAATCCCTGATCCAGGAAGACCCCACATGCTGTGGAGCAACTAAGCCCGTGCGCCACGATTGTTGAGCCTGCGCTCTGGAGCCTGTGCTCTGCAACAAGCAGCGGCACAATGAGAAGCCCACACACCGCAACCAGGGAGAAGCACACCCTTACTGAAGCTAGAGAAAAGCCTGTGCAGCAATGAAGAGCTAGCACAGCCAAAACTAAATAAATCAATACAAAAACATAGATAAAGTAAACTGAGGAACTTTCCTGGTGGACCAGTGGTTAAGACTTTCCTTTCCAATACGGGTGGAGCGGACGGGTGTGGGCTGGATCCCTGGTTGGGGAGCTAAGATCCCACATGCCTCTGGGCCAAAAAATAAACCATAAAACAGAAGCAATATTGCAACAAATTCAATAAAGACTTAAAACATAAATAAGATAAATTGAACAGCCTATAAGAGACAACCCACTCCAGTATTATTGCCTGGAGAATCCCATGGACAGAAGAGCCTGGTGGGCTACAGTCCATGGGATCACAAAGAGTCCGACACGACTGAAGCAACTTAGCACGCACATAAGAGACAAGGCAGACTGGTGGGCCGAGAAGCTAAAATCAACATATTAAATAGTCTAAAAAAGATAAAGCAGACTCATGAAAGTATGAGGAAAAGCAAGAAGTCATCAAGGATGTTTTGCTTTGAGTAATGTCAGACTAGTTATTTCAGACCAATCTTCCCACCAATAACAAATAGAAAAGCTGGTCAAAACATAAAATATTAATAGGTGTTTGAAGGTGTCAGAGAGCTACCAAAGGGGCAATGTATCAATTAGCTTTTGCAGTTAGATATTATTGTAGAAGAAAATCACCCCAAAACTTAGTTGTTTAAAACAATAATAATTTTATTATGGCTCACAAGTCCATGGGGTAGTTGGACATCTGGACAGTTCTGCTGATCCAGGTTAGGCTCAGTGGACATGTCAGGAGGTGACTTGGCTGGTGTCTGGGTTGATTTAAGATGGACTCAGGTGAGACAGTCTCTTTCTATTCCACATGGTCTTTCATATCCCAGCAAAGTAGCTTTGGTTTGTTCTCATGGCAAGTCTTGTAGCAGGGGTCTGAGGCTGAACTGAAGCATGCCAGCCTCTTAAGGAGGCTTAGTTCCAGAAATGGCACAATATTGTTTCTGTCATCTTCTATTGGCCAAAGCAGACAATCAGTTCAATTCAATTCAGTTCAGTTGCTCAGTCGTGTCCAACTCTTTGAGACCCCATGAATTGCAGCACTCCAGGCCTCCCTGTCCATCACCAACTCCTGGAGTTCACCCAGACTCACACCCATCGAGTCGGTGATGCCATCCAGCCATCTCATCCTCTGTCATCCCCTTCTCCTCCTGCCCCCAATCCCTCCCAGCATCACAGTCTTTTCCAATGAGTCAACTCTTTCCATGAGGTGGCCAAAGCACTGGAGTTTCAGCTTCAGCATCAGTCCTTCCAAAGAAATCCCAGGGCTGATCTCCTTCAGAATGGACTGGTTGGATCTCCTTGCAGTCCAAGGGACTCTCAAGAGTCTTCTCCAACACCACAGTTCAAAAGCATCAATTCTTTGGCGCTCAGCCTTCTTCACAGTCCAACTCTCACATCCATACATGACCACAGGAAAAACCATAGCCTTGACTAGATGGACCTTTGTTGGCAAAGTAATGTCTCTGCTTTTGAATATGCTATCTAGGTTGGTCATAACTTTCCTTCCAAGGAGTAAGCGTCTTTTCATTTCATGGCTGCAGTCACCATCTGCAGTGATTTTGGAGCCCAGAAAAATAAAGTCTGACACTGTTTCCACTGTTTCCCCATCTATTTCCCCTGAAGTGATGGGACCGGATACCACGATCTTCGTTTTCTGAATGTTGAGCTTTAAGCCAAGTTTTTCACTCTCCACTTTCACTTTCATCAAGAGGCTTTTTAGTTCCTCTCCATTTTCTGCCATAAGGGTGGTGTCATCTGCATATCTGAGGTTATTGATATTTCTCCCGGCAATCTTGATTCCAGCTTGCGCTTCTTCCAGTCCAGCGTTTCTCATGATGTACTCTGCATAGAAGTTAAATAAGCAGGGTGACAATATACAGGCTTGGCATACTCCTTTTCCTATTTGGAAGCAGTCTGTTGTTCCATGTCCAGTTCTAACTGTTGCTTCCTGACTTGCATACAAATTTCTCAAGAGGCAGGTCAGGTAGTCTGGTATTCCCATCTCTTTCAGAATTTTCCACAGTTTATTGTGATCCACACAGTCAAAGGCTTTGGCATAGTCAATCAAGCAGAAATAGATGTTTTTCTGGAACTCTCTTGCTTTTTCGATGATCCAGTGGATGTTGGCAATTTGATCTCTGGTTCCTCTGCCTTTTCTAAAAGCAGCTTGAACATTAGGAAGTTCACGGTTCACATATGGCTGAAGCCTGGCTTGGAGAATTTTGAGCATTACTTTACTAGCGTGTGAGATGAGTGCAATTGTGCAGTAGTTTGAGCATTCTTTGGCATTGCCTTTCTTTGGGATTGGAATGAAAACTGACCTTTTCCAGTCCTGTGGCCACTGCTGAGTTTTCCAAATTTGCTGGCATATTGAGTGCAGGACTTTCACAGCATCATCTTTCAGGATTTGAAATAGCTCAACTGGAATTCCATCACCTCCACTAGCTTTATTTGTAGTGATGCTTTCTAAGGCCCACTTGACTTTACATTCCAGGATGTCTGGCTCTAGGTCAGCGATCACGCCATTGTGATTATCTGGGTCGTGAAGATCTTTTTTGTACAGTTCTTCAGTGTATTCTTGCCACCTCTTCTTAATATCTTCTGCTTCTGTTAGGTCCATACCATTTCTGTCCTTTATCGAGCCCATCTTTGCATGAAATGTTCCCTTGGTATCTCCAATTTTCTTGAAGAGATCTCTAGTCTTTCCCATTCTGTTGTTTTCCTCTATTTCTTTGCATTGATCTCTGAAGAATGCTTTCTTATCTCTTCTTGCTATTCTTTGGAGAGATTCAGATGCCTGAAAGTCTCCACCTCTTGATGAAAGGAGTTGCAAAATCACATTGCAAAAGTTGTAGATAGGGACTTCCTTAGTGCTCCAGTGGTTAAGAATCCGCCTCGAAGGGCAGGGGACCAGGGTTTGATCCCCTGGTCAGAGAACTAAGATCCCACATGCCTCAAAGCTACTGAACCCGCCTGCTCTGAGGCCCCTGTGCCACCTCTAGAGAGTCCGTGCACCGCGACCAAAGACGCCACGTGAAGCAACGAAGATCCCACATGCCACAACTAAATACCCGATGCAGCCAAATAAATAAACGAAAAGTTGTATATGAAGAACGAGAGTCATTTCTTCTAATCGATCTGCCACAGAGGTCAAGATCCCAGAGTGAAGAGAAGCCCAAAGAAGTGAACCCAACATTTGGTGCTGTTTGTCTAACAAAGGCTTTTGCAATCCAAGAGAAACTGTGGAGAGGGAGGGAAGCTCATCCCTGCTCTTGAAAGTCGAGGACCTGGGGGAGAAGAATTGAAGTTCAAGGCCATCAAGGAGAAGGCAGCCTGAAAACCTGCCCAGGCATTAACCTGGGGCACTGATGGATTGCATTCTGGGAATAAGGGTCAACATGAAATACCACAACCTTCACAAAGACAACAGTATAACTGGGGGTTCCCTGGTTGCCCAGTGGTTAGGATTCTGGGCTTTCATGGCTATGGCCAAGGTTCAGTCCCTGCTCACAGGAGCTGATATCCTGCAAGACACCTGCCATGGCCAAATTAAAAATTAAATTATTAATTTAATAAAAATAAATTAATATTTAATTAAAAATTAAAGTCCTGTCAAATCCGCTCAAATCCTGGTTGGACTAAGACAGTGTTTTTTAAAGTATTACCTTTGGACTCTTCAAGGTCTTTTGGGGTAGGGAGGTCAAAACTATCTTTATAATAATAATGAGGTGTAATTTGCCCTTTTTTACCATATTAATATCTGCACTGATGGTACAAAAGCAATGGAAAATTAAGCTGCTGCCCCCTTGGCATGAATCAGGCAGTGACATCAAACCACACTAGTAATCATTGTTTTCTTCACCACTGCACAAAGTTAAAAATAAGAAAAGAGACAAAAGTCAGTTTCACTTCAGACTATCCTTGATGAAGCAGGAAAACTCATTAATTTTATTAATTTTGAACTCCTGAATACACATCTTTTTAATGTTTTATGTGATGAAATGTGAAGTATGCCCAAAACGCTTCTGCTGCCTCTGGAAGTACCATGGTTGTCCAAGAATGCATTTCCTTGGTGCATTTCTTTGCAGTTGTTTGAGTTGTGAGCTGAATTAGCCTCTTATTCAAAAAAACATGCTTTTTACCTGAAAGAACAAGAGAGAGAGGAGCTATGGTTATCTGGACTTCGGGCATTTGGTAGACATTTTCTCCAAAATGAACAAAGTAACCCTGTCACTGAGAGAGTCAATTCCTAGGCAGGTTGATAAGAAGTCCGGGGGTCCCTGAGAAGAGGGGAGTCTGGGGTTCTCAAGGAGGAGAAAAGGACAAACTCTTTTTTTTTCCCCTCTACATTCCTTAGTCTTAGTCACAAAAAAACGTGTTTTTTTCTTTAAGCCCGGAACTGATGATTATACAACAAACAACTCAGTTTAAACTCTGTACTAAGGATTATATAACAACAGTGTATCCTGCTTGAGGACAGTTTCTCCTTCCTGAAAAACTTCTGACTAATCCTGATGTTTTCCACTGTTTCTGCTGTCAGACTTAATTTTTTGGGGCTCCAAAATCACTGCAGATGGTGACTGCAGCCATGAAATTAAAAGACACTTACTCCTTGGAAGGAAAGTTATGACCAACCTAGATAGCATATTCAAAAGCAGAGACATTACTTTGCCAACAAAGGTCCGTCTAGTCAAGGCTATGGTTTTTCCTGTGGTCATGTAATGGATGTGAGAGTTGGACTGTGAAGAAGGCTGAGCGCCGAAGAATTGATGCTTTTGAACTGTGGTGTTGGAGAAGACTCTTGAGAGTCCCTTGGACTGCAAGAAGATCCAACCAGTCCATTCTAAAGGACATCAGCCCTGGGATTTCTTTGGAAGGACTGATGCTAAAGCTGAAACTCCAGTACTTTGGCCACCTTATGCGAAGAGTTGACTCATTGGAAAAGACTGTGATGCTGGGAGGGATTGGGGGCAGGAGGAGAAGGGGACGACAGAGGATGAGATGGCTGGATGGCATCACCGACTCGATGGACATGCGTTTGAGTGAACTCCGGGAGTTGGTGATGGACAGGGAGGCCTGGCGTGCTGCGATTCATGGGGTCTCAAAGAGTAGGAAACGACTGAGCGGCTGAACTGAACTGAACTGAACTGAATCCTGATATTTTAAAATGTATATTATGGGAATGGGTCTGATAGGATCTTTCTATTTTTAAATTCTAATCCTGTTATCCTAAAATGTAAATCGTGGGAGTGGGTCTGGTAAAATTTTTACAACCTTGAGACATTCTTTTGATTTATTGTAATAACTAATTTAAAAAGTGTATAATTCCCTTGCTAAAGACTAGCAGGGGAGCAACCTCCATTCCCCTTCTGATGTCTATGTCAGAAGCTTTCTCCCTTTTCATACTTTAATAAAACTCTGCTACACAAGAGCTCTTGAGTGATCAAGCCTGGTCCTTAGTCCCAAAGCTAAATCTTCTTCTCCAGGAGATCACGAATCCGACACTGTTCACTGTAAGCTATCATCACTTCAGGGAAAACAACTGATTGTATTTGTGGCCAACAATAAAGTTTGAGCTTCACGACTTCCCACCATCTTAGCATGTTTCTGATAAGGTCGGTGGTATAGTATCAGAATCATTTTTTGGCATGAAAAAAAATGTCATGAAATGCGCTAACATTTGGAGATCTGTGTAATTCAGTGAACCAACACTTTCCAAATTACCAATGCATGATATTAAAAAAAAATCATGCAGGGGTAAAAAAAAGTCCCTTCAAAGTGCAAAATAGGTCAGTAGGTTTTTAACTGGATAAGATATGAAAAGTTCCTGAGTTGGTTTCTGATTCCACATTGCAACTAATCTTTAAGAAACTGCTACTTGTCTAATTTAGTGTAGACCAAAAAAAAAAAGAATATTCACAACTGTCTGAAAAGGCTATTATTAAACAACTTCTCCTTTTCAAACTGCATATCTGTATGAGGCTGGAGGGTCTTCCTATATTTCAACCAAAATAGCAGGAGTGGCAGCTGAATGCTGAAGCAGGTGTGAGGATGCAGTGGTCTTGTTTCAAACCACACATCAAAGAGATTCACAAACATGGCGCAATACAACCCTGCTGTTCTCAAAATTCTTTCTTCCTTTTTTTTTAAGTTTCCTAACTACGAGTTGAACCTCGGGTCCTCAGCAGTGAAAGCACAATTTTCTAACCACTGGTTCATCAGGGAATTCCCTCACAATTCTGAAAATATAATTGTTTTTCATAAGAATATGTTATTTACATTGACCTGTGGTAGTAGGTTTACTAGTGTTATTTTAATATTTATTTAAATTTATATAATATGTATTGTGTAATAATATTTACGTATTATTGACTGTGCTGGGTCATCACTGGGGCTCATGGGCTTTCTCTGGTTGTGGCTAGCAGGGCCAACTCTCCAGTTGCGGTGCCTGGTGCCTAGGCTTCTCAGTGTGGCGGCTTCTCTTGTGGGGGAGCCCCGGCCCTAGAGCACACCGACTTCAGCACCTGTGGTGCCCGGGCTTAGCTGCCCTGCAACACGTGGGATCCTCCTGGACCAGGAATGGAACACGTGTCCCCTGCAAGGTGGGCTCCTAATCTCTGGACCACCAGGAAAGCCCTACTGTTATTTAAAATGTATTCATAAGTAAACAGTCATTAAATTGTCTCTGTTTTACTCTTGTAATATGAAAAATACAGAAAGAGATAATCCACATACATAACAGCTTTTTGGAGTCCCTCGATGGGTTTTTACTTTTTATTTGGGGGGCAACTCCCCCTCCTACTCCCCGTGTCCTTGCTAGCACTTTCTCTGACAGCAGTTTAGAAAACGCCTGAACGGAGCACTGGGCACACCTAGATTCCAGCACTGCTCTGTGGGACACTGGGGGTGGGTTTCCAATCACTGGGCTCAGCGCTAAATCTTGGCAGGAGCGGGGCAGCTGGCGTGGGTTGGGGCGGCTGCAGAAAGGCAGCCTGGCTGTCCTCTAGTAGAACTCCTGTCTGTGCGGTGCATGGCACTGTCCAACCCCCAGCACTTTGCCCTAGCTCTCTCTGCAGAAGGTAAGGATATCCTGGTATGGCGAGCGCTTTTTTTTTCTGTTCCAGATTTAACTTATTTTAAAATCTCTTTTATTTATTTATTTTTAATTGAAGGATAATTACAATATTGTGTTGGTTTCTGCTATACATCAACATGGATCAGCCATAGGTGTACATATGTCTCCTACCTTTTGAGCCTCCCTCGCACCTCCCACCCCACCCCACCCCTCTAGGTTGTCACAGAGCCCAGGTTCCAGTTTCCTGAGTCATACAGCAAATTCCCAGTGGCTATCTATTTTACATATGTTACTGTAAAGTCTTTCGACTAAGATCAAGAGTAGTATCTGTTCTTATCAGTTTTTTGGATCATTTCTAAGAAGGCAAAATGAGCAAGCCATTTCCTCAGTTAACCTTAGTTTTGTGGCTGTGATGTTTCTTGGCCTCACCACATTTGGGTTACTACTATACTTAGAGACAATTTGTTTTAGCTTTGACAGCTGAACTTATCATTATTTTCATAGGAATTTTATTGGCTCAAAAGGATAATTTGTGTTATTTTCTACTTGTCTTTGGCATGTAGAAAGAAATAAAAACCTGATGTTTACATCACATATTTTTACTCAGTCTGTCTCACATGTGAGAATGAAATACATGCTTAAAAAAATAGAAAAAGAAAAGAAGGTAAAATGGTCCTGAGATCACTGCATTACGATCTTCCCCTACCCTTAAAATTATCTGTTTTCAAGTGACATGATTTTATATAGAGAAAACTCTAAAGACTCCACCAAAAAACCCAAAAAACCTCAAATCTGTTATCTCAATGAATTCTGTAAAGTTGCAGGATACGAAATTAATACTCAAAGCCAGTTTCTATACACTAACAATAATTATCTGGAAAGAGGTTTTATTTTCTTCAAAAAGCTTTATTGTTTCCATTTGGCAGGCTCCAGTGTGCTTAAACAGAGAAGGCAATGGCACCCCACTCCAGTACTCTTGCCTGGAAAATCCCATGGACGGAGGAGCCTGGTGGGCTGCAGTCTATGGGGTTGCTAAGAGTCAGACACGACTGAGCGACTTCCCTTTCCCTTTTCACTTTCATGCATTGGAGAAGGAAATGGCAACCCACTCCAATGTTCTTGCCTGGAGAATCCCAGGGATGGGGGAGCCTGGTGAGCTGCCATCTATGGGGTCGCACAGAGTCGGACACGACTGAAGCAACTTAGCAGCAGCAGCAGCAGCAGCAGTGTGGTTAAAAACCTGTCTGGAGGTTGCAGGGAGAGGTTCAGGCAGAAGCCCTTATACCGAGGAGATGCAGAGGGGCCCCTCAAAGGCTACTGAGCTTTGGGGGCTACTCATAGGACCTTTGGAAAGGATTCTCTGCCCATCTCAGCCCAGGGGCTGTCAGCCAGCCTTACTGAGATTAGTCATGTGGTCACCGTCTTCCTGATGACTTTCACCTCTTTCTCTGCTACAGACCAGAGTTCGTGAAATCTTGAATCAGTAGAAATTGATAAAAGGCCAGGAAAAAAATTCAGCAAGGCTTTATTGGGACTACAGCAGGAGGGAGCGAGAACAAGTAACCAGTGCCCTTGCTCACTCCCTGTGGTGGGGTCCGGGTTGGGGTAGGGGGTGGGGGGGTGGAGGCGGGCAGGAGGTATAAGCTGGTCCCTTAAATGGGGGAGGGGAGGGCTTCCCTGGTAGCTCAGTGGTAAAGAATCCGCCTGTCAGTGAAGGAGACACGGGTTCGATCCCTGGTCTGGGACGATCCCACATGCTGCTGAGCAACTAGGCTCATGCACCACAACTATTGAGCCCACGTGCTGCAGCTACTGAAACCCGAGTGCCCTAGAGCCGGTACTCCAAAACAAGAGAAGCCACTGCAGTGAGAGCCTGCATACCACAACTAGAGAAAAGTCCGAGAAGCGATGAAGATCCAACACAGCCAAAAATAAATAAATAAATCAAATTTTAAAAAAAAATCTGAAACCAGGATCCAATGCATTTGCCATTTGGCCATTAAAAAAAAATATGGGGGAGGGGAGGGATGGGTCCCCTGGGTAGAGGTGGAGGGGTGGCTTGGGTGATCTGCCCAATCCCTTGGTTATGCTGTGTGCAGGGCCTGACATCTCAGAAGTGGCAGTTGAGTTTTGATCTTTTCGTATCTTGTTCCTAATTTGCCCCAGCTGTGCATGTATGGAGTTGCTTTTAGTCCCTTATAGTTGTATTCTGTTGTATTCTGTTGCTGCAGAGATATATTCAGTTGTCCAGGCGCAAGTACTGCACTCAAGGGTCCCAGTTCTGAGTCCCAGCCTGTCTCACCTCTAGGAAGCTGTCGTCCAGGTATGTGTGGGCAGAACCCAGGGCATGCAAATGCCAAAGAGCCTGGTTCAGGGTCTTCTCCAGGGCCATGGTGGTTTCCATAGCCTCCAGGTCTTGCCTCACCCCTACTGGGCCAGCTTCTCTGAGTCCTGGAAGAGGGCAGAGCAGGTGAACTGGTTTTGGTCTTCTAAAGTTGCTTGGAGCCCTCACAGTTCTTGACCAACTGGCAGAAAGAAGCAGCCCACATTCTCCAGAGCCACGTTGTTGCAGTTGAAGTAGAAGCCCAGAGAGGTACGTGTAGAAGGCCAGAGACTCCCAGACGCTGGTTGACTGGATGGTGGGCTGCAGTCTCCATGTCAGTGGAATAAATCTGACAAATCTGGGAGCTCATGGTTGATGACAGTAAGGACCCACCACACAAAACCCTGTTGGCTGGTCCTAGAGGTGGGGGGTGGCCGAGAAGATAGTCCTGGAGGTGGTGACTGGAGAGGAGGTTACAGGATGGTCAGAGGCTGGAAGGAAAGCCCCTGCTCTGTTCTGACCAACTACTGTTGAAGCAGAGGCAGGTCTGCCTGACTGCTGGATGGGCTCCAAAAAAGAAATTAAGGACCTCCCCTAGTGGCTTAGAGGGTAAAGAATCTGCCTGCATTTCGGGAGACCCAGGCTCGATCCCTGTGTTGGGAAGATCCCCTGGAGAAGGAAATGGCAACCCACTCCAATATTCTTGCCTGGAGAATCCCATGGACAATGGAGCCTGGTGGGCTACAGTCCATGGGGTTGCAAAGAGTGGGACATGACTGAGCAACTTCACTTTCTTTTCTTTCACTTTCTTTCTCGTGGACCAGTGGTTAGGAATCTGCCCTCAATTGCAGGGGACAGAGGTTTGATCCCTGATCTGGGAAGATTCCGTCTGCCACAGGCAACTAAACCTGCATGACACAACTACAAAACCCACTTCTTCTAGAGCCTGTGCTCCACAACAAGAGAAGCCACTTCAATGAGAAGCCTGTACAACTCAACTAGAGAGCAGCCTCCACTCACCACAGCTGGAGAAATCCCATGCATAGCACAAAGACCCAACCCAGTCAAAAATAAATTTTTAAAAAGGCTAAAAAGAAATTAACAATCCCATTTACAGTAGCATCAAAAAGAATATAATACTTAGGAATAAATTTAACTGAGGAGGTGAAATATCTGTATATTGAAAGCTATAAAACATTTTTGAAAAACATTGAGGACACAAATGGGAAGATAGTTTGTGTCTATGGATTGAAAGAATTGATAATGCTTAAAATGTTCATATTACCCAAAGCTAGCTGCAAATTCAGTGCAATCCCTATAAAAATTCCAATGGCATTATAGAAACATAAATAGAAAAACAATTCCAAACAATTCCAAAACTGATATGGAACCACAAAAGTTCCCAAGTAGCTAAAATAGTCTTGAGCAAGAAGAGCAAGTCTGGAAGCATCACACTTTCTGATTTTAAATTGTATTACAAAGCTAGGATAATCAGACTATATGATACTGACATTAAAAATAGACACATATATCAATGAAACTGTATAGAGAACCCAGAAATTAACCCACATATATGCAGTCAACTGGGGTTTCTCCTGCGACTCAGCAATAAAGAATCTGCCTGCAATGCAGGAGACACAGGAGACTTGGGTTCGATCCCTGGATCAGGAAGATCCCCTGGAGGATCTTGGCAACCACTCCAATATTCTTACCTGGAGAATCTCATGGATAGAGGAGTTTGGTGGGTTACAGTCCATGGGGTCACAAAGAGTCGGACACGACTGAAGTGACTGAGCACACACGCATGCATACAGTCAACTAATTTTTGATGAAGGTGTCAAGAATACACAATGGGAGAAATCTCTTCAATAAATGGCATTTGGGAAATGAGATATCCACATACAAAAAAATAAAATTGGACTTCTATCTTACACCATACACAAAAAAGTCCACTCAAAAAGGATTAAAGAATTAAGCATAAGAGCTGAAGCTATAGTACTCCTAGAACAAAACACAGAAAAGCTCCTTGACATTGGTTGTGGCAATGTTTGTTTTTTTTTCCTTTTCATTTGACACCAAAAACGCAGGCAACTGAAGCAAAAATAAACAAATGAAATTCAGTTCAGTTCAGTCGCAGAGTCGTGTCTGACTCTTTGCGACACCATGAATTGCAGCACACCAGGCCTCCCTGTCCATCACCAACTCCTGGAGTTTACCCAAACTCATGTCCATCGAGTCGGTGATGCCATCCAGGCATCTCATCCTCTGTTGTCCCCTTCTTCTCCTGCCCCCAATCCCTCCCAGCATCAGAGTCTTTTCCAATGAGTCAACTCTTCACATGAGGTGGCCAAAGTATTGGAGTTTCAGCTTCAGCATCAGTCCCTCCAATGAACACCCAGGACTGATCTCCTTTAGAATGGACTGGTTGGATCTCCTTGCAGTCCAAGGGACTCTCAAGAGTTTTCTCCAACACCACAGTTCAAAAGCATCAATTCTTCGGTGCTCAGCTTTCTTCACAGTCCAACTCTCACATCCATACATGACCACAGGAAAAACCATAGCCTTGACAAGACGGACCTTACCTCAAACTAAAAAGCTTCTACACGGCAAAGGAAACAACCAAAAAAAAAAAAAAAAAAAGAAAAGACAATGTACAGAATGAGAGAAAATATTTGCAAACCAATAAGGATTAACCTTCAAAATATATAAGGAAACTTTTTCAAGTCAATAGCAAAAACCCCTCAAATATCCCAATTAAAAAATGGACAAAGGGGAGTTCTCTGGTGGTCCAGTGGTTAAGAAACCACCTTCCAATGCAGGGGACTTGGGTTCAATCCCTGGTAGGGGAACTAAGATCCCACAAGCTTCAGGGCAGCTAAGCCCAAGCACCACAACTAGAGCTTCTGAATGGTGCAGTTAAGACCTGGCACAGCCAGAAAGTATAAGGTTGAACTCAAAGTGGTGGCTGTCAGAGGCTACGAGGTAGGGGAAATGGGGAGAGGTTGGTCAAAGGATATAAGATGAACAAGTTCTGAGAATTTAATGATGCACTGCGTAGTCACTATAGTTAATAACTCTGTGTTTTGTACTTGAAACTTGCTAAGAGAGCAGATCTTAATTAACTTGATTTGGCAATCATTTCATAATACGTACATATATCAAATCATCATTTTCACACTTTAAATAATATTCACTTTTATTTGTAATACAGTTTAAATGTAATACAATTTTATTTGACAGATATACTTCAATAAAACTGGAGAATACAATTTTAGGAAAAAAAATAGGTGATTTTCCCCTACACTACCTACAATATCCAAAAGAAATTTCTCTCTGAAGGAAGATAACATCATCAAAAGCCTCAAATTATCTATAGTTCTTTTTTTTAAAAAACTATATATATTTTATTATTTATTTGTTTTATTTTTGGCTGCACTGGGTCTCCGTTGCTTTGCGAGGGCTTTCTCTCACTGTGATGCGTGAAGGTTGCCCTTTGTTGCAGTGAGCGTGCTTCTCATTGATGCAGCTTCTCTCGTTGCCTAACACAGGCTCTGAGCAGGCAGGCTTCAGTAGTTGTGGCACGTGGGCTCAGGAGTTTCAGTTCCCGGGCTCTAGAGCACGGGGTCAGTAGTTCTGGCACACGGGCTTACTTGCCCTGTGGCAGGTGGGATCTTCCTGGACCAGGGATCAAACTCATGTCTCCTGCATTGGCAGGTGGATTCTTTACCACAGAGCCACCAGGGAAGCCCTAAGATTGTTTTTAAATAAAATAAATTCAAAGAAAATAAAAGGAATCAGCAATAACAGCAGAAATTAACGAAACAAAAAACAAACTATAATACAATGTCTCAAAGCTAGACTCTTTGAAAAACTAAAAACAGAGAATACTCTGAAGATACTGATCACGAAAAAACAGAAATAAGTCACTACTCTGCCCTACAAAATTTTCTCTCTTTATACACCTTTTATAATATGACTGCTAACATAGAGCAAATTTAAAAATAATAACACTAATTACATATATTTTAAAAATTCAGATATAGTTCATATAGCAAAAAATTCAGTTTTATTTTTTAATGTGTATTTATTTATTTGGCTGCACCAGCTTTTATTTGCAGCATGTAGGATATAGTTCCCTGACCTTGGACCCACTGCATTAGGGGCACAGAGTCTTAGCCACTGGACCAGCAGGGAAGTCCTGTAATGTCTATTTTTGTTTAATTTTATTTTTACTATTTATTTATTTTGCTGCATCTGGTCTTAGTTGGGCACAGGGGATCTCCTCTGCATTATGTGGGGTCTCTCATGGTTGTACAGGGTCTCTCCAGTTGTGGCACATGGGCTTAGTTTCTCTGCTGGCACGCAGGCTCTTTCTGGATCAGGGATGGAACTCACATCCCCTGCACTGCAAGGCAGATTCTTTGCCACTGGACCACCAGGGAAGTCCCCTTTAATGTCTGTTTTAAAGTTTAAATTGGTATTTAATAATAATAATAAATAATAATAATAAAATAATCCAGCTCTCTTTTGGTTACTATTTGCATGAAATATAATTTTCTGTATTTTAATCTTCAACCTGTTTGTCTCTTTAAAGTGAGTCTTTTGTAAGCATATCATCAATTATTAAGATCCATAGTCATGCTGATTTTTCCATCAGCGCCTTAAGCTGTTCAAAATTGATATCATCCTCTTAACAAAACAAATTCCTTCTTCTTAATTCCTCTGCTTACCATCCCCATGTTGTTTTCACCTATATTTTTGTTTCAGAATTCTTAGTAACTGGCTAATAATAATGTTTCTTATATGCCAGTAATGTACAGGTTTAATTATTGTACATTTTAAAAAAACATTTCTGTATTTATTTATTTGGCTGCACCAGGTCTTCGTTGCAGCACCCAGGATCTCTAGCTGTGGCATGTGGGATCTAGTTCCCTGACCAGGGATCAAACCCAGGACCCCTGCATTGGAAGGGCAGTCTTAGCCACTGGATCACCAGGGAAGTCATTACATTTACAAGTGGTGGACAAGGGATGGATTTTTAATACATAGAGAATTCTTAAAAATCATTAAGACCAACAACCTAGTGCGAAAATGCACAAATGTTAGAGAACAAATGTCACTAAGAAGAGGAATATAAATGGTTCTTCAATTAGATGCTCAACCTCAATCATGAAATAAAATTGATGCCACTTTTCATCTATCAGGTTGGCAAAATTATAGTATTAATGCGGTGTTTGCCAAATTCAGACTGAAATTGAAGAAAGTGGAGAAAACCACTAGACCATTCAGGTATGACCTAAATCAAATCCCTTATGACTATACAGTAGAAGTGAGAAATAGATTTAAGGGACTAGATCTGATAGAGTGCATGATGAACTATGAATGGAGGTTCGTGACATTGTACAGGAGATGGGAATCAAGACCATCCCCAAGAAAAAGAAATGCAAAAAAGTAAAATGGTTGTCTGAGGAGGCCTTACAAACAGCTGTGAAAAGAAGAGAAGCGAAAAGCAAAGGAAAAAAGGAAAGATATACCCATTTGAATGCAGAGTTCCAAAGAACAGCAAGGAGAGATAAGAAAGCCTTCCTCAGAGATCAATGCAAAGAAATAGAGGAAAACAACAGAATGGGAAAGACTAGAGATCTCTTCAAGAAAATTAGAGATACCAAAGGAACATTTCATGCAAAGATGGGCTCAATAAAGGACAGAAATGGTATGGACCTAACAGAAGCAGAAGATAGTAAGAAGAGGTGGCAAGACTACACAGAAGAACTGTACAAAAAAGATCTTCACGACCCAGATAATCACGATGGTGTGATCACTTACCTAGGGCCAGACATCCTGGAATATGAAGTCAAGTCGGCCTTAGAAAGCGTCACTACGAACAAAGCTAGTGGAGGTGATGGAATTCCACTTGAGCTATTTCAAATCCTAAATGATGCTGTGAAAGTGCTGTATTCAATATGCCAGTAAATATGGAAAACTCAGCAGTGGCCACAGGACTGGAAAAGGCCAGTTTTCATTCCAATCCCAAAGAAAGGCAATGCCAAAGAATGCTCCAACTACCGCACAATTGCACTCATCTCACATGCTAGTAAAGTCATGCTCAAAATTCTCCAAGCCAGGCTTCAGCCATATGTGAACCGTGAACTTCCAGATGTTCAAGCTGGTTTTAGAAAAGGCAGAGGAACCAGAGATCAAATTGCCAACATCCGCTGGATCATGGAAAAAGCAAGAGAGTTCCAGAAAAACATCTATTTCTGCTTTATGGACTATGCCAAAGCCTTTGACCGTGTGGATCACAAGAAACTGTGAAAAATTCTGAAAGAGATGGGACTACCAGACCACCTGACCTGCCTCTTGAGAAATTTGTATGCAGGTCAGGAAGCAACAGTTAGAACTGGACGTGGAACAACAAACTGGTTCGAAACAGGAAAAGGAGTACGTCAAGGCTGTATATTGTCACCCTGCTTATTTAACTTATATGCAGAGTACATCATGAGAAACTCTGGGCTGGAAGAAGCAGAAGCTGGAATCAAGATTGCCAGGAAAAATATCAATAACCTCAGATATGCAGATGACACCACCCTTATGGCAGAAAGTGAAGAAGAACTAAAGAGCCTCTTGATGAAAGTGAAAGAGGGTGAAAAAGTTGGCTTAAATCTCAACATTCAGAAAACCAAGATCATGGCATCCGGTCTCATCACTTCATGGCAGATACATGGGGAAACAGTGGAAACAGTGGCTGACTTTATTTTTCTGGCCTCCAAAATCACTGCAGATGGTGATTGCAGGAATAAAATTAAATGACACTTACTCCTTGGAATGGTCTTGATCCCTGTCTCCTGTACAATGTCACGAACCTCATTCCATAGTTAATCAGGCACTCTATCTATCAGATCTAGGCCCTTAAATCTATTTCTCACTTCCACTGTATAATCATAAGGGATTTGATTTAGGTCATATCTGAATGGTCTAGTGGTTTTCCCTACTTTCTTCAATTTAAGTCTGAATTTGGCAATAAGGAGTTCATGGTCTGAGCCACAGTCAGCTCCTGGTCTTGTTTTTGCTGACTGTATAGAGCTTCTCCATCTTTGGCTGCAAAGAATATAATCAGTCTGATTTCGGTGTTGACCATCTGGTGATGTCCATGTGTAGAGTCTTCTCTTGTGTTGTTGGAAGAGGGTGTTTGTTATGACCAGTGCATTTTCTTGGCAAAACTCTATTAGTCTTTGCCCTGCTTCATTCCATATTCCAAGGCCAAATTTGCCTGTTACTCCAGGTGTGTCTTGACTTCCTACTTTTGCATTCCAGTCCCCTATAATGAAAAGGACATCTTTTTTGGGTGTTAGTTCTAAAAGGTCTTGTAGGTCTTCATAGAACCGTTCAACTTCAGCTTCTTCAGTGTTACTGGTTGGGGCACAGACTTGGATTACTGTGATACTGAAAGGTTTGCCTTGGAAACGAACAGAGATCATTCTGTTGTTTTTGAGATTGCATCCAAGTACTGCATTTCAGACTCTTTTGTTGACCATGATGGCCACTCCATTTCTTCTGAGGAATTCCTGCCCGCAGTAGTAGGTATAATGGTCATCTGAGTTAAATTCACCCATTCCAGTCCATTTCAGTTCGCTGATTCCTAGAATGTCGACATTCACTCTTGCCATCTCTTGTTTGACCACTTCCAATTTGCCTTGATTCATGGACCTGACATTCCAGGTTCCTATGCAATATTGCTCTTTACAGCATCGGACCTTGCTTCTATCACCAGTCACATCCACAGCTGGGTATTGTTTTTGCTTTGGCTCCATCCTTTCATTCTTTCTGGAGTTGTTTGTCCACTGATCTCCAGTAGCATATTGGGCACCTACTGACCTGGGGGAGTTTCTCTTTCAGTATCATATCATTTTGCCTTTTCATACTGTTCATGGGTTTCTCAAGGCAAGAATACTGAAGTGGTTTGCCATTCCCTTCTCCAGTGGACCACATTCTGTCAATTGTACAGGAGACAGGGATCAAGACCATTCCCATAGAAAAGAAATGCAAAAAAGCAAAATGGCTGTCTGGGGAGGCCTTATAAATAGCTGTGAAAAGAAGAGAAGCAAAAAGCAAAGGAGAAAAGGAAAGATATAAATATCTGAATGCAGAGTTCCAAAGAATAGCAAGAAGAGATAAGAAAGCCTTCTTCAGAGATCAATGCAAAGAAATAGAGGAAAACAACAGAATGGGAAAGACTAGGGATCTCTTCAAGAAAATCAGAGATACCAAAGGAACATTTCATGCAAAGATGAGCTCGATAAAGGACAGAAGTGGTATGGACCTAACAGAAGCAGAAGATATTAAGAAGAGATGGCAAGAATACACAGAAGAACTGTACAAAAAAGATCTTCATGACCCAGATAATCACGATGGTGTGATCACTGACCTAGAGCCAGACATCCTGGAATGTGAAGTCAAGTGGGCCTTAGAAACCATTACTATGAACAAAGCTAGTGGAGGTGATGGAATTCCAGTTGAGCTATTTCAAATCCTGAAAGATGATGCTGTGAAAGTGCTGCACTCAATATGCCAGCAAATTTGGAAAACTCAGCAGTGGCCACAGGACTGGAAAAGGTCAGTTTTCATTCCAATCCCAAAGAAAGGCAATGCCAAAGAATGCTCAAACTACCGCACAATTGCACTCATCTCACACGCTAGTAAAGTAATGCTCAAAATTCTCCAAGCCAGGCTTCAGCAATATGTGAACTGTGAACTTCCAGATGTTCAAGCTGGTTTTAGAAAAGGCAGAGGAACCAGAGATCAAATTGCCAACATCCGCTGGATCATGGAAAAAGCAAGAGAGTTCCAGAAAAACATCTATTTCTGCTTGATTGACTATGCCAAAGCCTTTGACCGTGTGGATCACAATAAACTGTGGGAAATTCTGAAAGGGATGGGAATACCACACCACCTGACCTGCCTCTTGAGAAATTTGTATGCAGGTCAGGAAGCAACAGTGAGAATTGGACATGGAACAACAGACTGGTTCCAAATAGGAAAAGGAGTTCGTCAAGACTGTATATTGTTACCCTGTTTATTTAACTTATATGCAGAGTACATCATGCGAAATGCTGGACTGGAAGAAGCACAAGCTGGAATCAAGATTGCCGGGAGAAATATCAATAACCTCAGATATGCAGATGATACCACCCTTATGGCAGAAAGTGAAGAGGAACTCAAAAGCCTCTTGATGAAAGTGAAAGAGGAGAGTGAAAAAGTTGGCTTAAAGCTCAACATTCAGAAAATGAAGATCATGGCATCCAGTCCCACGACTTCATGGGAAATAGATGGGGAAAAAGTGGAAACAGTGTCAGACTTTATTTTTCTGGGCTCCAAAATCACTACAGATGGTGACTGCAGCCATGAAATTAAAAGATGCTTACTCCTTGGAAGGAAAGTTATGACCAACCTAGATAGCATATTCAAAAGCAGAGACATTACTTTGCCAACAAAAGTTCGTCTAGTCAAGGGTATGGTTTTTCCTGTGGTCATGTATGGATGTGAGAGTTGGACTGTGAAGAAGGCTGAGCGCCAAAGAATTGATGCTTTTGAGCTGTGGTGTTGGAGAAGACTCTTGAGAGTCCCTTGGACTGCAAGGAGATCCAACCAGTCCATTCTGAAGGAGATCAGCCCTGGGATTTCTTTGGAAGGAATGATGCTAAAGCTGAAACTCCAGTGCTTTGGCCACCTCATGCGAAGAGTTGACTCATTGGAAAAGACTGTGATGCTGGGAGGGATTGGGGGCAGGAGGAGAAGGGGACGACAGAGGACGAGATGGCTGGATGGCATCACTGACTCGATGGACGTGAGTCTCAGTGAACTCCGGGAGTTGGTGATGGACAGGGAGGCCTGGCGTGCTGCGATTTATGGGGTCGCAGAGTCGGACACGACTGAGCAACTGATCTGATCTGATCTGACTCCTTGGAATGAAAGTTATGACCAACCTAGATAGCATATTGAAAAGCAGGGACATTACTTTGCCAACAAAGGTCTGTCTAGTCAAGGCTATGGTTTTTCCAGTAGTCATGTATGGATGTGAGAGTTGGACTGTGAAGAAAGCTGAGAGCCAAAGAATTGATGCTTTTGAACTGTGGTGTGGAGAAGACTCTTGAGAGTCCCTTGGACTGCAAGGAAATCCAACCAGTCCATCCTAGAGGAGACCAGTCTTGTGTGTTCATTGGAAGGACTGATGTTGAGGCTGAAACTGCAATACTTTGGCCACCTGATGCGAAGAGCTGACTCATTGGAAAAGACCCTGATGCTGGGAAAGATTGAGGGCAGGAGGAAAAGGGGACGACAGAGGATAAGATGGTTGGATGGCATCATCGACTCGATGGACATGAGTTTGGGTGGACTCCAGGAGTTGTGATGGACAGGGAGGCCTAGCGTGCTTCGGTTCATAGGGTCGCAAAAAGTCGGACACGACTGAGCAACTGAACTGAACTGAACCGAATGCGGTGTTGGTTTTAGAAATCATTCAAGCTTGGGTCTGATCTTCCTTTAAAAAGGTAAGAAATACCCAACCCAAAAGATTTGTCTCAGGAATAGCCAGGAGCCCAGTTCCAAGAACCCATTTTCTTAATCAGTGAACAGTGCTGCTTCCCACACACACTAGCAAAGAATTGAAAGCAAGTACTATGAGAATTTACATCAGGGCTGTCAATGTCAGCACTATTGACATTTGCCTGCATATGCGCTCAGTCACTCAGACATGTCTCACTTTTTGTGAACCCATGGACTATAGCGCACCAGGCTCCTCTGTCCATGGGCTTCTCCAGGCAAGAATACTGGAGTGGATTGCCATTTTCTCCTCCAGGCGATCTTCCCAATCCAGGGATTGAACCTGTGTCTTCTGCATTGGCAAGCTGATTCTTTACCACTGAGCTACCTGGGAAGCCCCCATTGACCTTTAGGTCTGGGTAATTCTTTCTGTTTATTTATTTGGCTGCATCTGGTCTTAGTTTCAGCACTTGGGGGTCTTTCCGCGAAGGGCACAGACTCTGTACCTGCGGTGTACAGGCTTAGTTGCTCTGAGGTCTGTGAGATTTTAGTTCCCTGACCAGGGATGTGTCTCCTGCATTGCACGGTGGATTCTTTACCACTGGACCACCAGAGAATTCCCCAGGGCTGATAATTCTTTGTCCTGGGGGCCTGTTCTGTGCATTGCAGGATGTTTTAGCAGCATCCTTGACATCTTTTCATTAGAAATCCTCGCTCCTCTCCCCAGTTACAACAGCCCAAAGTACCTTCAGATATCACCAACTGCCCCCTGGCAAAACTCCTGATAACCGTTGCCTTAAATATTCCTGCCTTTTAATGTAACCTAAGAGGTCATGAATACAATCTTATGTCTGAATCCTGTTGTCTATAATCCTGCAAAGCAGAAACACTCTAGGTATGCAATAATAGAGGAAAAGATTACATAGACCATAGTATATCTAGTCAGTGGACTGCAAAGCTGTTATTGATGCCCACCTGATGATGGAAACTAGAGGAAAAAAATCAACCCTGTAGAAAAATGGCTGTTTAAAAACTGAGAACTGGACTTGCCTGGTGGCACAGAGGATAAGAATCCACCTGCCAACGAGAGGGACACATGTTTCATCCCTGGTCCAAGATTTCACATGCCGCAGAGCAACTAAGCCTGTTTGCCACAACTACTGAGCCCATGTACGCGACTACTGAAACCCATGTACCAAGAGCCTGTGCTCCACGAGAGAAGCCGCCACAAGGGGAGCTTGCACACTGCAGCAGAGTAGGCCCCGCTCGCTGCAACTCCAGAAGTCCACACAGAGCAACTAAAACCCAGTGCAGCCAAAAATACATAAATAAAAGTATTTTTAAAAAAAGAATATATTAAAAATTGCTAATAACATGGTTATGATGTTAACTTTAAATATATACATAATTACATACTCAAATGAATAGAAAACTTAAAACCTGAACACAGATGTTTAAAGCAGCTTTATTCATAATTGCCAAAATCTGAAAAAGCAACCCAGATGTCCATTAGTAGGTGAATGGTTAAATGATGATACATCTGGACAACGCAATACTAGTCAGTGCTAAAAGGCACTGTCAAGCCAGGAAAAGACAATGAGGAACCTTAAATGCATATTACTAAGTGAAAGGAACCAACCTGAAAACAGCGCTGCATACTGCAGGGCTCCCAACTACGTGACATTTTGGAAAGGGCAAAACTATGGAAACAGTAAAAAGATCTGTGGTTGCCAGGAGTTATAAAGGGGAGGGAGGGAGGAATCTACAGGGCAGAGGATTTTTAGGACAGTGAGTACTCTGTATGCTACGTGATAGATCACAGATCGTAATAGTTACAACAGTTCATAGATTGTAACAAACCACCTGCTCAGGTGTGGCATGTTGATACTGGGGTTGGCTGTGCATGTATGGGGCCAGGGGGTATATGGGAACTCTGTGTACTTTCTGCTTAATTTTGCTGTGAACCTAACTGCCCTTACAAAGTCTGTTGGGGAAAAAAAAGCAGCTTCAGGCTCAAAACTTGTCTGACTTGTTCAAGTGTTATAGAAAAACACAAGCTTCATGGTCATTTCTTATTCAACTGCTTAGACACATAAATGATTTACTACAGTGACTTTCCTTTGGTGAAACATGGCTTCATCACAACCAATGAACCACCAAATGAACTGTTCTACATAGGATGAAGCAGTAGCAACATGTTCCTGTGTCAGGATAACAACAGAAGGGTTAGCATTACATTCAAACTTAGCTGAGCCTCTCAATACCTCTGATTCCTTGGACCTCTCAACCTCTTTGCTGCTATTTATTTGTAAAATGAGACTGTTACCTTAAAAATGATTATTATCTAAAAATATCTCAAATATTATCTAAAAATACCTGGTCCAAATGATGTCAGAGGAAAAATAAAAGAATTTTGTTTTCATGAAGAAAAATTACGTGCATGAATCTCAACTAAGTTCACAATGTTATCGATGTTTTGGTGGTAGTATTATAGGTAATTTTGTTATTCAAATTTTACCTTCTAAATTTGCCATAATAAACATGCATTATTTATATTCAAGAAATAAACATAGTTTCTTTTGGCCATCCCATGTGGCATGTGGAACTTGCCCAACTAGACACTGAACCCGTGCCCCCTGCACGGGAAGCACAGAATCTTAACCACTGTACTACCAGGGAAGTCCTAGAAATAAACACATTAAAAAAAAAGAAATCACAGCACAAAAGCTGTAGAAAAGAATATTTTATTGAAACAGTTTCTCAGTTAACAATGGAGCAAAGTACAATTTGACTCAAATCTGTCCAACCAGCCTCAACTGCTAGTGAAACAATTCAAACATATAGGACAGGATAGGAACCTTAGGGCACATTTCTGCCAATGTGGCAAAAAAAAAAAAAAAGAGAGAAAAAGAAAAAAAAGACAAGAGACAGATACAACCAGGCTCCCCTATGCCCTGGGAGTGGGGGTGGCAGCCCTGGCCCCTGCTACAGAAGGACCCTGGGGGGTGGGCTGCCCGACATCCACGTGGTGGCTAAAGGGCCCCCATCCCAGCAGAGCAATGCACTACAGAAAGGCCAGCCTGTACCCTCCTCCTTTGCCCACAAGGCCTGCCTCCAAGACAGCGAGATGGCAGTTCTACATTCACGCCAGTCTCTCCTGCCCCCAGGGTCTTGGGACAAGGGGCTCACAGTAGAAAGCACATTTTGGTCAGCCCAGGGGGCCAGGGAGTGAGGGAAAGGCTCTGTCTGAGAGGGCAGAACAACAGGGAGAGAAGTGGGGCAGAAGTCCAAGGGCCATGGAGTACCAGGCAACTGGGAAGATGCAGATTTCAACAGCTGCTTGCAGAATGCTGGCACCCTGCGCCAGCCACTCACACGCCTTTCCTGGCCCAGAGTCCACAGGTGGGAGCTACAGGGCTCTCACACATCTCACTCCCTAGAGAGGCGGCTGGATTCTCTTCACTTTCTCCCTGCCTACTCTGGCCACTGGGGTTGTACGTGTGGGTGGGAGTCAATCTCGAGTGACTTAGGCAGTCCAGATGGATGGGCTCTGGCCAAGAGGCAGAGGACTGTCCAACTTGCAAGAGAAAGGCAAGGAGACCCACAGGGGGGAGGCATGAAATAGGGGTTTTTAGGGGAAAAAACCTTGGAGGAGGCAAAAGTACAGATAGGAGCTCAGAAACCAAACCTGGAAAGCAAGGTTCTGCAGACACTGGCCTGTGTGGCATAGATCTCATGGTGGAAAAGGGAGGGAAGGACAACCAGAAAGGCCTGGAGACCCTCTAACAACCCAGGACACCCTTCCCACCACCAGGCCTGTCAGCCAACCACTGACGGCCGCACTCTCACCTACCCGCAGGCGAAGAATGAAGACAGAATAGTGATTTTTCCCAGACTAGGACCTGGATGGGTAGGGAATCAGCAGGTGGGGTTGGGGAACAAAACGATTTCAGTTTGAACCACAGAACTATTCCAGAAGGAACCGGTAAGCCGTCCCTTCCTTCCCCTTCTCCGCACCTCCAGTCGCAGGTGAGAGAAGAGGAACTGAAGCCTCTGGGGAGGCGGGGAACCAACCCTCCCCCAGTCCTTGGTGCTTAATAAATAGAGGTGGTGAGAGAAGGGGGCAGGGACGAGTGGGGAACTGGGAGGTTATAGTTCATCATTCTTCAAAGTTCGCTTCTGTCCTGTTGGCTGTTCCGGGTGTTCCTTCTGTTCGGATTCTGGGAGGAATTGGGGGAAGAGAGAAAAGGATGGAGGGAGGTGAGACAGAGGGAACAGGCCCAGCTCAGGGCAGGCACTGCCCTCCAGCACAGCCCACCACCTACACCCTCACCTGCTGCGGGACCCCCTAATTCCAGAGGCTCAGAGTCTGCTGCTTCAGGTCCTGCTTTGTGGAAAGAACAGGTTAGTGTCTGCAAGGAGGAGGAAGGGGCTAATGCAGGGGTTAGCAAACTTTTCCCGACAAGAGCCAAACAGTAAATGTCAGTATTTTAGGACCTGTGGGCCACACTTGGTCTATTCTGTTTTTGGAAATAACCATCTACAAGATGTAAAGGCCATTCAAAGCTCCAGGGCTGCCCAGAGAGAGGCTGTCCTGCTAGTCTGCTGACCCCTCAGGGCTAAGTGATGTCCATGTTCCCCATCCGCTTCCCCAGCTCACCAGTCTCTTTCTCAGGTTCTGGGATGGGCTTCGTGTCTTCAGTCTGGCCTGGAGGGAAACCAGGAGGAAAAGGTAGTCCCCGGAGGGAAGGGAAAGCTTCCTCCTGCCCAGTGATGCCTGAACCAGTCCTCTGGCCTCACCTGGTGGAGGGATGACCTTCTCACTCTGGTCACTGGTGCTGGCATTGAGGGGAGCCTCTGCCCGGGTCCCATTCTTGTCCCGGGGCCGGGGCCGGGGCTTGGCGAACTTGGCCTTATTGAGCAGATACTGCACCTCGCGGTCCAGGGCCGCCATCTTGGCCTCGATGTCTTTCGAGAGCAACACGGGCTTCTCTGTGGCGGGAAGCTTGGTCTGCTCGGCCACGGTTGTGTTCTTCCAGGCCTGTGGGCGAGGTCAGGACAGGCTCAGAGCCAGCAGATGCCTCTGTCCCGGATGAAACACACCCCAACCAACCTCTGGCTCTTCCCCTCAGACCTCAAATCACTGCCCGTCACTGTTAGCCCCCAAAGCAAACAGATACCTCAGGATGGCATTTGAGGCTCTCCACAAGGGAGTGCCAAACTGCCTATTTCTGGTTTCCATCCTATTTCTATGGACTAACCACAGTTGAACCTCTTATTTTTCTCATTTCAACCGCTTTGGTGCTCTGGTTCAAAAAACAGCCCCCACATCCAGAACGGCTTCTGCATCTCATGACAAGTCATTCTGAGATCCCCTAACCCTGCCCCAATTTCTGCATGCAGTTCAAGCCCCAGCTCCTCAGAGCAGCTCTCTCTGACCCCGCGGGGATGGGCTCTACTACCCCTCTAATCGACGACTCATGCCTATGACCCTGGTCTGGGACTGATTAGACGTGATCCCAAATGCAGCCATCTTTTGTCTTTCCAATGAGCTGCCAAGCCAGGAGGCAATGACTGCTGAGTCTCCATTTCTCCGCATCTCCCCTGCTGCCAAGGATGGCCCACCTTGCCAGGTAAGTCTCCAATTAAGTATTTATATGGGCATTACCCAGGTCTCATTGATGATTTTCTCTAACGTTGTCATCTCCACTTCAGTGAAGATCTGGTCCATCTCTGGGATGAGCCGGGCCCCCCTGCAGTCAGAGAGGAGACAGTCAGCCCAGGAGGGACAGGAGTGGGACTGAGTGGGGAAGAAGAGCAGAGGGGCTGCTCACTTGAGGAACATGCTGGAATGATTGAGGAGATTATCCAGGGCAGACAGCCGTTCGGGCCACTTCTTGCGCTCCTCCACCCGAAAAAACAGCCCGTGGCACAGCTTCCGTAGTTCAGCCAACTTCTCCTTCAACATCTGACGGACGTGGGGGTGGGAGAGGGCAGAGGGGTTAGGGGACGACAGCCTTGCATCCTTCTTTATGACCTCACACCCCAGCTCTCTTTCCTTTCCCCATCCTGCCCACCACGTCCTGGGAGCCCTCTCACCGCTGTGGTGGCCCCAAAGCCCTCATCCTCCAGCCAAGTGGACGTGGCACTGAGCTTCCCAGAGATGTCCTCACGCTGCTCCTCGGTCGACACTTCCTGGTACTCGGGCTGGTACAGCTTGTCCTGGGGAGGTGCACCAGAGCGCAAGTGTGCAGCAGGCCCTCGGGGCAAGGCTCTTGGGGCAGGACCCTCCTCCCCCACCCCGTCCCTTGTCCTGAGGCAGGCCTGTGTCCCAGCCCACCAACCTGGGTCTCAAAGATGAAGGCTTCCAAGCTGTTGGCTGCTTTCTCCCGTTCCTGCTTCTGCAGGTCCCGGAGTGTCAGGTCCTGGAGTCTGTGGCCGAGGGGCAGCAGGCGTGAGGGGTGCTGCTCCATACCCTGCGCCCACCCTCCGCACGCTTGCAGCCTTTACTCACTTCTGGGCCGAGCGGGCCAGCTGGTCCTCGGGCAAGTCAGGCAGGTCCAGGATGACCAGCTCCACTCCGATCTCCTCCACCATCCTCTGCTTCCGGGCTGGTTTCTGCTTCTTTTCTTCCTCCGGGGCTGGAGGGGCACCCTCAGACCCCGCCTCCCCCTTCTCGCTTGGCTTCTGTGGGGAAGAGACGAGGGTGTCAGGAAAAGCATGATCAGCCCTGCTGTCCTCCACAGGTGGGGATGGCTCTGGGGACAGGATGCACAGCAGGTGCTTGTCCTGTCAGCCTCGGGGTCCAGGCCGGCTTCACTCTGCCGAGAGCTCACCTGGGCCTCGGGCTTGTCCCCGCCGTCTTTCTCTGCAGCCTTTTCTCCTTCAGGGGCTGCAGCCCCCTTAGCCTCAGGGGGTGGGGGCGAAGAGGTGTCCTCCGCTGGGGCCTCAGCTTCCTCCTTGAGCTCTGCTTGCTCTCCAGGCTCATCCTTGCTCCCCTCAGCAGGCCCTTCCTCCTCCTCCTGGAAACAGACAGACACACCCTCTGAGGAGTCACCAGCAGGGCCCATGGATCAGGACTGGCTCTGCTTTGAAAGGCTCACTGCCTATGACATAGCTTGAGGGAGACAGAGGACCACTGTGTGGAAATGGGCAATGGGCGTCTGGACTGAGGCAGTCTAGCTGGACAAAGGAAAAGTGTCTGGAGGTGATGATGAGCCTTGGGATGGCTTAGAGTCAGTCCAGAGAAGGGTTTAGTGAACCCAGCTCAGGCTAAGAGAAAAGAAAGAAAGAAAGTTTCAGTCGTGTCCAACTCTTTGCGACCCCATGGACTGTAGAAACCAGGCTCTTCTGTCCATGTAATTCTTCAGGCAAGAATACTAGAGTGGGTTGCCATTCCCTTCTCCACAGGCTAAGAGGAGGCAGGGCCTATCACATCCTGAGAAGCTGGGATCAACACCCCAACCCCCAGTCTCTGCTGCTGCCGCCTGGTCCCATGCACCGTCCTCCATGCTCCCCTGGCTCCACCCTGGCCTTACCTGGACTGTGTCAGTACCATTTTCTTTAGTATCTGGTGTGCTGCCACCTCCAAACAGGCTGGAGATGGTGTTGCCAAGTTCTAGAAAGAGGAAAACCAAAAGACTTAAAGAGCGCCACAGAAGTGACTCCATCCCCAAACCTAAGGGGAAGGCCTGCCCACCTCCCTGGAAGGCACACAAGGACACTCTCTCACACATGTGCACACACTCATCTTACTGGTCAGAGTAGATTCCTCTTCTGGGCTGTCCTCCACCAGCGTCTCAAACACAGACTCCACCTGAAAACAGGGATCCGAGGTGAAGACAAGCACATGCTAACCCACCTTTTCTCCACAAACATCCTGCCTGGCGGGTCACTGTTTAGGCACAACCATGTGACTTCCAGCTGTGCTAGCCTGTCCTCTCCCCTGCCTCCTCCAAGGGCTCCTGGATGGAGTCTCCTCCACCCCTGGTTGATTACAAGCCCTTTGAGGAGGGGACTGGAGCTTCCCCCTCCTCACCCTCACACTCCTCCACTCAACAGAATGGGCCATGGTTGTCCACAGTATGTTCTAACAGATACAAATCCCCTGAACTGTTGTTAATAAGCAGGTTTCTCAGCCATCCTAGACCTGAAAACTACAACGTCCATGAGCATTCACAGGCTCTGAGATGGCCCACACCAGATCCCTTGTTAGCTCAAGATTTATCCAACTCCCAAACCCACTTTATTGACCATGTTTGAACACTACAAGGAACCGCTGTGGAAGAGGCTGGTGGTGCCTGGGCGGGGCCTGGCACAGGGGGGCTCCTGCTCTCACCCTGTCCAGGCTGAGCACACCACTCTCGTCCAGGTTGAAGTGAGCCTTGATGCCCTTGGACTCATAGTCGGGATACTTCTTGAAGCTCTCTCCCACACCTTTTAGCTTCACTGTGGTCAGATTCTGGGAGCCAAATACCCTGGGTGGGGAGGAGAAAGCCGTTCAGGGGAGCCCCCTGCAAGCCTGCCTCCAAGCTCTAGTCTACACAGCCTCTGGGTATGAGACACGGGGCCCTCCCCGAGGACACCCTCAGGATGGAAGCACCTCCCAGAGGAGAAGCTCAGCCCAAACCCAAGCCCACAGGCTGCTTCCCCTGTGTCACCCGCAGACCCCACGCCTCCCTCCCTGGAGTCCCCATCTGGCCCCACCCCCTCACCGAAGATCCTCAGGCCCCAGGAAGCCCAGGTCACCATAGTTGATGTGGAAGTTGAAGTCATGGCTGTAGCGGTTAAAGGTGATGACTTTGCGTTGAGGGTAGGGTCCCATGCGGGAGAAGAGGACGCGCTTATTGTGCTTCAGGCTGCGGACCCCAGTCTCCTCCTCCACCTCCCTCGTGAACTCCACCTACATGGCAGGAGAAGGGAGGCCCGGTGGAGAAGCAGAGCAGGGTTCGGGGTGGGGAATGCCGATGGCAGGAAGACAGAGGGATAGGCTTGAGCAGACAGTGGAGATGACCCTGGGAGAGGTATGGGGAGCCTTCCACCCCAGCACACTGGCTTACTCACCAGGATGGGGTAGATCACTGCATCCCGGACGACGAAAGGCTTCACTTTGAAGGCTTTGCTGAGCGCGGCCGCCTGGTACACAGCCCCCATGGCAGCAGCTTCGTCGGCATTGATGTTCTTCCCCAGCTCCTCCCTGTGAACATCCCAAGTCTCAGGACCATCCATCTGCAGCCTGGCCTGGCCCCCCTCCCCTCAGCCCTCCTGCTGCTCAGGCCCCATACTCACTTGCCCACAGCCTTCAGCAGCACCTCCTGCACTTTGGGGACGCGAGTGGCCCCGCCCACCAGGATCACCTGCTCAATCTCATCCTGTAGGGCGAGAAAGCGGGGGATGGGTCGGCTCCGAGGTCACCCTCCTCCTCAGCACAGACTCTTCTCTGACTTCTTCCCTCCTCCCTGCCACCTCTTCACTTTCCATCCTGTCTGCCTCCCCGCCACGCCCACCCCGATGACCCTGCCTCACCAGTTTCATCTCTGCACTCTGCAGCGCCTGCTGCACGGGCCCAGGGACCCGCTCAAACAAGTCTGCACACAACTCTTCAAACTCCGCTCGAGTCACCTTTGCCTTGAAATCCACATCGTCCATCAGGCCCTCGATCTGGGAAAGGAACAGGAAGGTCAGAGCACTCACCCAGGTCCTGCTCTCTGGGTGGGTGGGTCAGACACCAAGGGGACAAGATACTGGGAGGCAGGCAGAAAGCATGGGAACAAGGGATGGGCCACCCCAAAATCGAGCTCAGGGTGGTGGGGTCCTCCACCCTATGGTGGGGGGTGGGAAATCTTTGCCCTCAAGCAGCCGCGTGTGAGCACCTGGGCCATGTGATCGGCATTGGCGCTCAGAACGGTCTTCAGTCGATTGGCCTCACGCAGCAGCTTGGCCATGGCACGAGGGTTCTCTCGCACGTCCTTTGCTCTCTGACCCTTGCGCTGCTCATTGAAAAGCCCGGCCAGGTGCTCACGCAGGCGGAGCTCCATCTCCAGGCCCCCCAGGGTACGGTCAAACCTGTGCAGGAAAGGGAAGAGGGACAAGTGTGAGGAACACACGGGGTCCCTTCATCCATACAGGAACCTGGCTCTCACCCACACGGCTAACACCTCTCAGCCATAGTCCATCTGGCCATTTATTCAACTGTAACTACTACGCATCAAATTATGTATTTGTCTCTGGAAATACAATTGTAAGAAGGAAAAAAAAAGACAGGGTCCCTGCTATCAAACAGTTTATAATCGAGCAATCAACCACACTGTGAAATTTTAGCAATCCTCTGTGTTATAACAGACAGACAGATGATGCCACTAGAACATAGATAAGTGAAATTTCAGCTATTTAGAGATGTCTGGGAAAGTTCTGTGAAGAAGTGATGCTGGAGCTGAAACTTGAAGATGAGCTGGAGTTAATGAGGTGAAGAAGAGAGGAAAGAACATTCTAGGCAGAGGGTGAGGTGTGAGAGAACAAGAGTGTATAAGTTCAATGGAGGGCAAAGACGGCTGGAGTTCAGGGTCAGAGCCAAGCTGGAGTTGTCAGGGCACATACAGGTGGCTTTATAAGCCAAGATAAAGGTGTGGAGCCACCGAAGGGTTTCTAAAGAAATGAGATACAGACAGGTTTGAAAAGAACCCTCTAGCTGAAATGTGGAGAAAGAACTGGAGGGAGGCCACACTGGCAGCAGTGAGATATGCTATTCTGCAGGTGAGAGGGGACAGCAGTTCAGACTAATATGGAAGCGGTAAAGGTGGACAGAAAAGAATGGGTTCATGAAATAACGTAACATCAGCAACAAGGAAACCAAAGATACCAAGAACAAAGAAATAGTTGAAGCTAACACTCCTCACAGGGCCTATGGCCTTATGGATTTCCTCAGAAGCAGCTTGGGACATTCATTGCCCTCAACCTTCCCAAACTGTCTCCCCGCAACTCCATCTACCTTGTGCTCTTTGGGAGAGGTATCCTACAAAGACTGATGCTTTAGCCAGGAGAGTACTCCTGCAGGGAGCAGGAAAGAGAGGCAGCTGACCCTCCAAGAAGAAACCCGGACCCAACGGCAGCTCAGCAAGCAGCCCTCCTTGCAGCACCCACTTACCCCACACCCCGGATCTGCAGCTGTGGCTGGATCCCCGCATCCTTAGTCTTCACTGTCTGGTAGGTCACGATGGTGCACACAGTGCTGCCTGAGCCCATGTCATAGAACATGATATTCTGCAGAGACATCAAGGCCACTGTCACAGGAACCTAACACAACTCCAGGGTACCTGCCTGCCTGCCTCCAAAGGGCTGCACCGACTCAAATGAAAGCCAAACAGCTCAGCAAAAGGAGCTGAGAGGGGGCTGTTGCCGCATTTGTCAAGAGGCAGCATGCAAATAAGATGCAAAACAAGCCAAGTGGCTTCCATCATCAGACTGAGCCACCCTGCCAGGCCGGTCGGCAGCTCCCCCCAGCTCACCTGGGCAGTGCTGTTGATATCTTTCCTGCGGAAGACACCGTAGCTCAGGGCGGTGGCGGTGTTGTCATTGATGAGCTGCAGCACCTTGAGGCCAGCCATTCGTGCAGCCTGCAGCACGGCTCGGCGCTCAGCCTGGTTGAAGAAGGCTGGCACAGTGATCACTGCATCCTTGATGGGCTGCTCTACAGAGGAAAACAGAACAGGGTTCCCACCAGCTCCACACCTTAGATGGGGGTTTCTCAGTCTCAGCACAGCTGACATTTTGGGCTAGATAGTATTTTTTTCCTTGGCCGCACCACATGGCACGTGGGATCTTCATTCCCCAACCAGGGACTGAATCTGTGCCCCTGCAGTGGAAGCTCAGGGTCTTAACCACTAAACCACCAGGAAAGTCCCTGGGCCAGATAATTCTTTGTTTTGGGGGGCAGAGGTGTGCAGTCTAGGACATCTGGCAGCACCCGTGGCTTCTACTCAGTAGATGGCAGTGGCTGCAGCTCCCCAGTTGTGACAACCAAAAATGTCATCAGATGTTACTACATGTTCCTGGGGACTCAGACCTGCCTTCATTTGAGTCTCCAGGGAACGTGGCTGCCACTGGCCCCACCCTGGCCACCCACCTGCAAAATCTTCAGCCAGAGACCGGGAGTAGTTGAGAAGCATGCTGAGGACCTCCTCTGGCGAGAACTGCAGCTGCCTGGGGGAGGGGGATGGTTAGCGGCAAGGAAAGCCCGGCACCCACACAAGGACAGTGGTGAACACATGTTGACGGGGATCCCACCAGGCCCCGTGAGCCCACCTTCCCCAGCAGGGCACTCACGGGCTGATTTGGAAGTACACAGTCTGCCTCTGCGGGTCAAAGCCCAGCTCATGCTCGGGGAAACGAGCTTTGTAAAGGGCTACATGGGGGTTATTCTCCTGCTTCCCCAGGAGGTGCTGGAAGTAACGCAGTGTTGCCTTTGGGTTCTTGATGGCCTGAGAAGAGGTAAAGAAAGAGCAGAGTGTTAAGACCCCCAAACCTGCCATCACCTACCTTGGAGATCGATCAGGGAGCAGACTTGGGAGTCTGCCATCGCCTCTCCTCTGCCCACTGCTTCTGGGAAGGGGGTGGGCTGCGAGCTCACCATGCTGGCCGCACTGTCGCCAAAGAATCGTTCATTTTCTTTCAGGGTCACAGTCACTGGGGTTTTCCTCCGGGACTCCCTGAGGAAAAGACACTGGGGCCATGTGCCTACGGCACGGCGTGTTCTCAGGAGCCTTAACACCCCCACGTACATACAACACCCCACAACCGTGCAGACACAGAGTGTGTTGAGGCCACTACCAAGAACACACTTGGGCCTGGGGTGTGGACCCTCTTTTCCCCACCCGACCCTGGGGCCACCCTCACTTGTTCAAGACAATCTCCATGGGTACTCCAGGTTTGACGATGGCCACCTTCATAGACTCGCTGCCCAGGTCCACAGACATCACTGCCAGTGTGTCTGAAGGGGAAACAGATCTGTCAATTAGCCCCTCTTTCCCCGCCTTCTACCACTTTCCATGGAGAAGGTAAGACAGCAGCAGACAAACAAAAACGTCTGGGTCTGGCAACCTAAGAGCAGAAAGGTTTCCCATTCACCAGTCTCATTACCCCTGCCCGCCACATATCATCCATCATTCACTCATTTATATTTCTTTTGACGCCTCTGCTGGGGTACATACCACTCAGTGCCAACAGGTCTGCCAAGAGCACAGTCATCAAGGCCCAACAGGCTAGCCTCCTCGGCCTCTGCCTTCTGACTGTGGCTGCCATTGTGTCCCTAGGAGAGGAGAAAAACAACACTTGTAACTGGATGCCCTGAGTGAAGGAGGCAGAACCTCATCCACAACAGAGAAGCTTTAAAATTCATACCTACTCCATCCTCATCCAGGGCAGGACAGGGTACATCCCCTCCCTTCCCTTCTAATGAGAACCAAGCACTCTCACCATCTTCAGAAGTGACCACAGGAAGGCCCAGGTGAACCACCGGGGATCCAAGCCTTTGGCCACCACATCCCGAAACAGTGATGATAACAGGCCAGGAGGAAGGAGACCAAGGCCTTCCGCCCACTGTACAGGCAGCTCGACGGGCGCACCCCAGCACTATCCCTGCTCTCACACACCTGGGGTGCCGCCAGGGATCCCCGCTCAGGACTAGACTACCTCCCTACACCTGGAGCTCCCCCACTGGCGGGGAAAGCCTGGCCGGGCCTGAACGGGAACCGAGAGATGGTGACGCTGGAGGAGGCAGGGATGGAAGAAGGGCACGTCTCGTCCTCAGCATCCCTTCGGGTTGTCCCGCCCGCTCCCCTTCTCCATCCCATCCCGGCCCCGCTGCCTACAAACAGCCGCTGTGCCTGGAACGATAAGGTTCCGCGCCGAGAAGGCAGCGAGTATTCCGAATTCACCTAAGCCTCACCGGCCAAAGGCGGCGGCTCCCACTCCCGGAAACGGGTCCCAGCCCACCTCTAAGGCATGAGAGCACCCCAGGGACCGAGTTGCGGGGCCAAGCGTACCGGCGTCCGTGCGGCCCTCACTCCCGCTACTGACCCGCCCCCGGAGCTAGCACGTTGCCTCCTCTAAGGGGTGGCCGGCTCCCATCGCCATCCCCACCCCCGCTACCTCTTGCCTCCGCTCCCGTGGCCCCAGCTCTGGGACAAACGCAGCTCCGAACAAACCCACCAGGCCAGCAGCGCGCCCCCCAAACCCGCGCCCTCCACAACTCCTCTCCGCTTGCAAACTGTTACATTAGCCACCAACCTCTCCACGGCGTCTCGCGCACCAGCCGGCCCCGGACGCGGCGTGCGCTCATTGGAGCCTCTGCCGCCCGGCCCTGCGCTGCGGGCCTGGCCCCGCCCCCCAGCACCGCGGCGCGCGTACCCATTGGGCCACGTCCTAGACCCACCCCCTCCTCCGTCTCCGGCCGCCGCCGCGAAGGCGTAGGAGAGGCCAGTCCATCAGTTGGAGGAAAACTGCCGATGCCCGCCGCCGATTGGTCCACGTCACGCGCGGCCCAGCGTCTATCCCGGTGCGCTTAAGGGACCTTTCCGGCCGCGGCACCGAAGGTCTGATTGCCCGGGTCTGGAGTGGCCGGTTCCTGGAGCGAGTTGGCAAACGGGCGGTCCAGCACTCGGGCCTCTTCTTCTGGTCATCTGGGCTCTCCTTCCGAGGAGCAGGCATCCTTGCATCCCCGAGGCAGCCACGCGGAAGAGGTGCTAGCTTGCTGGTCGGTATTGAACTGCCCTAGGCTTTGGCTGGAAATCAGAGAACGACTTCTTAGTCCACCTCAACCCCCGCTTTCTTTCTTTGCGGAAACTAAAGCCACCAAGAGAGATGTTCGCTGATGAGTCGGAGATAACGCTTGTAATTAGTGGCAGAAGTTGGCCTGGACTCTTTACTCCAGTTTGAGAAAGAACATGCCGAACTGCAAATCCCTGACACAAAAGCCGCTTTTGTGAGGCTGTAATTGGTTAAGCACAGATGCACCACCTCCTGTTGCTCTTTCATTATGCCTGTGCCCTTTCTGAATTAAAGCACCTCGGAAAGGTATCTGGTGCTCTTAACTCCCCTCTCTGTACTTCACAAGCCCATAGAAATCTGCATGGTCATGAGAGCACACTTTCTTTTTCCAGTTTTATTGACATCAGCGCACTTTTCTTAAATACGGTATCACTGCTTCCTGTCATGAAATCGTTGCCTGGCCTCCCTTTACAGAAGGTTCTTGTGAAGGCCCTGGCTATGACAGCCCAGGAAATCTTATCTGGTCCTTTCCCTAGTTTTTTATAATGCTTAGGGTTGTTACAGAATCCAAGCTTTGTCTACTAGCCAATAGTTGGACGACAAAGTGTTCAGGCAAAGACTAGACTTTATTCGGAAAACCTGGCTACCAAGAAGATGGCAGGCTTGCACCCTAGAGTACCATCTGATTGGGGTCTGAATGTCAGTTTCTTTTATAGAACAGAGAGGAGGAGGTGGTGTGGAAGTAAAGTAAAAAGGCCATAAATCCTGCAAAATAAGCATCAGGGAAGGGATGTGTTAATTTCTTCTTTTCTGTAACCATTCACAGGTGGGCAGGGTCAGATGTATCAGTAGGAGCTGAATAAAGGCACTTTAACATTCAGGCAGGGGGGCAGGTTCCCCTAGCCAGGTCATTATATATTTGTACAGTTGTAGACAGCATCCTTTTAGTGACTAAAAGCGATGAAACGCAAAGGTTAAAGTAAACAGATCCAGCTGGGTTCAGATTTGAGTCTGGCGTCTATGCTTAGAAGATCAACCTACTGGCATATCAAGGGGAGGGCTGTTTTCCTTCCTTTTAAGAATAGTTCAGTCTTCAGGTAGTAGAGAAATTGGTAGAAATAGAAATTCGCTTGAAACTAACACAGTTTAATTACACAAATAATATACAAATGTAATGTTGTAAAAAGTTCTAATATGCCAGATAAAGTTAAATCTCTTTGATAATATCCACAATCTCTAGAGTTATCCGCTGTTATTAGATGTGTAACATTCTAGGCCTTTTTCTCTATTTACATACATGTATGCATCTTGAAACATGTAGCTTCTGTCTTTTTTAAATGGTAAAATGTTATACAATTAGCTTGTTTGCAACTTGCTTTTTTTTTCCTTTGGTTAAAATAAATCATGGTGTATTTTCCATACCAGTGTACAGATTCACCTTGTTTACTGCTATAGAACATTCCATAGCATGGGAGTTGTTTAGTCATACTGATGAACATAGAAGTTGTCATTTCAGTGCCACAGAGAACGATTTTGCTTATTTTCTAAGCCCGTTGTGGTGCGCAGGCTTAGTTGCCCAGTGGTCCATGGGATTTAGTTCCCCAACCAGGGACTGAACCTGTGTCCCCTGCACTGGAAGGCAGATTCCTAACCACTGGGCAACCAGCAAAGTCCCCAAGATTTTGTTTCTCAATAACTGACTCTACTTTTGACCACCTATTCAGTGGGGTGAAAGTGAAGTCACTCAGTTGTGTCTGACTCTTTGTGACCCCATGGACTGCAGCCTACCAGGCTCCTCCGTCCATGGGATTTTCCAGGCAACAGTACTGGAATGGGCTGCCATTTCCTTCTCCAATTCAGTAGGGTAGATTCTTTCAAACAGAATATGCACTTTAACATTTATTGGCCCTGTGCTGCATGCAAGCATTGTGCTAGGTGTTGGGATTCCAGAGATGGGGATGACCTTTCCTTCAGAGGTCAATCTGTTGGGAAACAAGTATGTTCACAGTTTTGCACACTTATTAAAAACCTATTGAATGACTTTCAGTTCAGTTGCTCAGTCGTGTCCAACTCTTTGCAATCCCATGGACTGCAGCACGCCAGGCTTCCCTGTCCATCACCAATTCCCGGAGCTTGCTCAAACTCATGTCCATTGAGTCGGTGATGCCATCCAACCATCTCATCCTCTGTCGTCCCCTTCTCCTGTCTTCAAAGTTTCCCAGCATCAGGGTCTTTTCCAATGAGTCAGTTCTTCGCATCATGTGGCCAAAGTGTTGGAGCTTCAGCTGGACCATCAGTCTTTCCAATGAATATTCAATCCATAGGATTGACTGGTTGGATCTCTTTGCAGTCCAAGGGACTCTCAAGAGTCTTCTCCAACACCACAGTTCAAAAGCATCAATTCTTCAGCGGTCATCTTTCTTTTATAGTCCAACTCTCATATCTATCAGAAGAACCATAGCTTTGACTAAACGGACCTTTGTTGGCAGAGTAATGTCTCTGCTTTTGAATATGCTATCTAGGTTGGTCCTAACTTTTCTTCCAAGGAGCAAGCATCTTTTAATTTCATGGCTGCAGTCACCATCTGCAGTGATTTTGGAGCCCCCCAAAATAAAGTCTTATCACTGTTTCCATTGTTTCCCCATCTATTTGCCATGAAGTAATGAGACCTGATGCCATGATCTTAAGTTTTTTGAATGCTGAGTTTTAAGCCAGTTTTTTCACCCTCATCAAGAGGCTCTTCAGTTCTTTGCTTTCTGCCATAAGGGTGGTGTCATCTGCATATCTGAGTTTATTGATATCTCTCTGGGTGGGCTTCCCTTGTAGCTCAGCTGGTAAAGAATCAACCTGCAATGCAGGAGACCTAGGTTTGATCCCTGGGTTGGGAAGATCCCCTGGAGAAGGGAAAAGCTGCCCACTTCAGTATTCTGGCCTGGAGAATTCCATGGACTATGTAGACCATGGGGTTGCAAAGAGTCGGACACGACTGAGCAACTTTCACTTCTTTCTCCCAACAACCTTGATTCCATCTTGTGCTTCATCCAGCCCGGCATTTCGCATAATGTGCTCTGCATATAAGTTAAACAAGCAAGGTGACAATATACAGCCTTGACGTACTCCTTTCCCAATTTGGAACCAATCCATTGTTCCATATCTGGTTCTAACTGTTGATTCTTGACCTGCATACAGATTTCTCAGAAGGCAGGTAAGGTGGTCTGGTATTCCCATCTGTTTAAGAATTTTCCACAGACTTTTGTGATCACTGGATGGCTTTACTGGGAGAGTAAGGAAGTCTGCCCTGCTCCTTATGTGAGCTCCCACTCCCAGAATATCCTTGGTGGGAGCACAGTCTGCAGCAGCTATGCTTCTCAACCTGGGTGTCTGTTCCCCCCCTCCACCCCGGGAGGGGCAGCAGGTGCAATTGCTCTGGGGAGTCACCTGTTTTGTTCTCTGACCAGATTGAAGTTTCACAAGAGCAAGGTGTAAAACAGTAGGAAAATTTTCATGTAGAACATCTGACTTAGATGAAACAAGACAGCTGCTTCCCTGGTGGCTCAGACCATAAAGCATCCACCTGCAATGCAGGAGACCTAGGTTCGATCCCTGAGTTGGGAAGATCCCCTGGAGGAGGGCATGGCAACCCACTCCAGTATTCTTGCCTGGAGAATCCCCATGGACAGAGGACCCTGGCGGGCTACAGTCCATTGGGTCACAAAGAGTTGGGTACGACTGAGTGATTAAGCACAGCACAGCACAAGACAGCTGAATCTACTAGTTCTGCTCCAGAACAACCTGTAATAACGTTTGAGGACTACCTCCCCTCCCCTACACTGTGCAGAAGCCCAAGGGAGAAAGCTGCCATCTCACAGAACATGAGTAAAATGAACACCTAAGTCAGAGCACATGCATACATTATATAACCATGTCACGGGCCGAGGCCAATGTCAATTATGGTGAACATCCTGGTCCAGGAGAATTTAAAATGTGTTGTCACCCAGTTACCCCATTCTTAGGTATATATCTATTTGAACATATTCATGAAGAGACTTTGTTCACTGAGACTTTGTAATAGCTTAATTCAAAATGCACTAAAATGGAATACTGCTCCAATGCCCAGCAATAACTGTATAGATAGGGAATTCCCTGGCAGTCCAGTGGTTAGGCCTTGGTGCTGTCACTGGTGGGGCCACAAGTTCGATCCCTTGGGGGAACTAAGATCCTGAGTGCCATGTGAAGTTGTTAAAAAAAAAAGTTGGATCAAATAAATAGTGGTAGATTCACACAATGGAATTCTATAGAGCAACTGGTCTCTTACATTCAACTGCTTAAATAAATCCCACACAGTATTCAGTGAAAGCAGACAGAAACCAGAGAGCACACAGTTTATGACTTCACTTGGATAAAGTTTAACAACAGGCAAAATTAAACTCTAGTCATAGAAGTTGGGATGGTACTTACCCTTTCACAGTAAGGAGAGGGCGTAAGGCTGGCTTTGGGGATGCTAGGTGCAATGGCTTTTGTGAAAATTCAGTGGATTGTAGTATGTACATTTAATCTGTTTGCATGTTACACTTCAATAACAATTTCAGAAATTATTTTGTATGTGTCACACAAAAGACTAGATGGTTTATTTACTGTAACTTTAGGCAGGAGAAGCACCAGGGTAAGTTTTTTTTTTCCTACTTTTATAGCAATATTTTTAGAATTACAGAAGAAATGTCTGTTGTGTAGCTCTCCTAGCCCTCAGTTTCAACATCTTTCAAAGAGGCATGCAGGTACATGCCTCACAGGTCATACCAAAAAGTGCCTGTGGGGCTCCTGGGCACAAGGGCTTTGTGTCCCCATTTCTTTGATTGTAGGAAACAGCCTTCATTCAGCCTCCATCACTTCCCCTGAGTTCCAGTAGGCAGATTCAAGCAGTTGTTAACTAGGGAAGGGAGGGGATGCGAGACCAGTCAAGAGCAGTCTTGGGGCAAGGTCCTGTTTCCCCATCAATGGATACACACAGTAGTCTTTGAGTTATTTTTGCAGATACTGAAACCCCTTCGAGGTGACAGAAGTTGACATGGTTAATGATGGTATACTGCCCACAAGCTTGTAGACCTCAGATTAGTTGACCTGAAGGTTAATTATGCTAATTTCTATTTGCATCACCATGAACCCATCAGAAGAATGTCCACAAGCTGATCACGCCCTCTTTGAACAATTACTATAAAACTCACTATCTTCTCCAAGTGGAGACACACAACTTTGAGGGTATTAGCCCACTGTGGCCCCCTTTGCTTGGCAAGCTAATAAAGCTATCCTTTTCCACTTCACTCAAAACTCTGAGATTTGATTCAGCACCTGTGTACAGAGAAGCTGAACTTTCGGCATCACAGGGTTGGTGTCAAAATTAAAGAAGGGGATAAAGTGCTTCACACAGTGCTAGGGAATCCTAAGCACCAAATATACATTAGTTAGCTTTTTTTCCTTTTCAGTCTAGAGAAATAAAACTAAAAGATATGCACTATTGCAGTGCTAAAAGCTTGGTTAAGTGCTTTACCAAATTCATGACGAAGGTTCCTCTTGCAGGCCAGATTTTCACAATCAATAATCAGCTAATTGCTCCTTTCTCCTGTTTTATGGTTGCCTTAAAGCCCTGCGCTCTCTTATACTGTAAGACCTCTGAGTTTTATTAGGTTGACCTTTTTGTTCCTAAAGTGGAAACTGCTGCTAGCCTTTTTAGGGGCTAAGAGAAAAAAAAACATAAGAAAATAGTTTCTACCCAGAGAGCCAGATGTGGGGGTAGGGTGGGGGGGAATGATAGAAAATAAAAATTTGCAGCTGCAACAATAAGTGTTCCTATTTTGCTGTAGTGGATATGACTGTTGTACGTGATAGGCAGCAGTTTGCTGAAGGGCAAAAGAGAGGGAATTGCTAGGTAATTCTTGATTCTGAGTCATGATCTCTTTAATTTCAAGCTAAAGACTCAAGTTGCTTCTTTACCTTTAGTCCCTTCAGAACTCCAGTTCTCAGAGTTTTGCAGAACTGGAAGTGACTTTGTACACACAATCACTTTCTGTGTAGTCTGCCTTCTTACATCCTCACTACACTGAAGTGCCTGGATTCAGACAAGCATACCTAAAAGACAAATCCTGGTGTATGTTCTGACAAGTGTAGCCTAGCTTCACACCCCCGGCAAGTTATTTAATTAAGGGTTAGGGAACTGAAGAATTCGTTTTATTTCCAAAAGACTTTGATGTTTTTGCTCAGGGAGAACCACCTGAATCTCTCTGAGACTCTGTTTCTCATCAGAGATAATGATACTTCTGCAGGTGGTTACTACAAAGAGTCAATGAAGAGTGAAAGCACCTCATTAGGTATAATTCACTACATGAAATTGAGGGCTGGTATCTGGAAAAGATGAAAACTCTAATTTGAAAAGACACATGTACCCCAATATTCATAGCAGTACAATTCACAATAGCAAGACATGGAAGCAACTTAAATGTCCATTGACAGACGAATGGATAAAGATGTGGTATAAAAAGATGTGATATATATTATCAGCCATACAAAGAATGAAATAATGCCCTTTGCAGAAACATAGATGGACGTAGAGATTATCATGCTAAATGAAGTAAGTTAAAGATGAGTATCATATGACGTCACTTATATATGAAATCTAAAAAAGTACAAACAAATGAACTTATTTAGAAAGCAGGAATAGACTACAGACATAGAAAACAAACTTATGGTTCAGATCAGAGATCAGATCAGTCACTCAGTCGTGTCCGACTCTTTGTGACCCCATGAATCGCAGCACGCCAGGCCTCCCTGTCCATCACGCAACTCCCGGAGTTCACTGAGACTCACGTCCATCGAGTCAGTGATGCCATCCAGCCATCTCATTCTCTGTCATCCCCTTCTCCTCCTGCCCCCAATCCCTCCCAGCATCAGAGTCTTTTCCAATGAGTCAACTCTTCGCATGAGGTGGCCAAAGTACTGGAGTTTCAGCTTCAGCATCATTCCTTCCAAAGAAATCCCAGGGCTGATCTCCTTCAGAATGGACTGGTTGGATCTCCTTGCAGTCCAAGGGACTCTCAAGAGTCTTCTCCAACACCACAGCTCAAAAGCATCAATTCTTTGGCGCTCAGCCTTCTTCACAGTCCAACTCTCACATCCATACATGACCACAGGAAAAACCATAGCCTTGACTAGATGAACCTTTGTTGGCAAAGTAATGTCTCTGCTTTTGAATATGCTATCTAGGTTGGTCATGACTTTCCTTCCAAGGAGTAAGCGTCTTTTAATTTCATGGCTGCAGTCACCATCTGCAGTGATTTTGGAGCCCCCAAAAATAAAGTCTGACACTGTTTCCACTGTTTCTCCATCTATTTCCCATGAAGTGGTGGGACCGGATGCCATGATCTTCGTTTTCTGAATGTTGAGCTTTAAGCCAACTTTTTCACTCTCCACTTTCACTTTCATCAAGAGGCTTTTGAGTTCCTCTTCACTTTCTGCCATAAGGGTGGTGTCATCTGCATATCTGAGGTTATTGATATTTCTCCCGGCAATCTTGATTCCAGCTTGTGCTTCCTCCAGTCCAGCGTTTCTCATGATGTACTCTGCATATAAGTTAAATAAACAGGGTGACAACATACAGCCTTGATGAACTCCTTTTCCTATTTGGAACCAGTCTGTTGTTCCATGTCCAGTTCTAACTGTTGCTTCCTGACCTGCATACAGATTTATCAAGAGTCAGATCAGGTGGTCTGGTATTTCCATCTCTTTCAGAATTTTCCACAGTTTATTGTGATCCACACAGTCAAAGGCTTTGGCATAGTCAATAAAGCAGAAATAGATGTTTTTCTGGAACTCTTTTGCTTTTTCCATGATCCAGTGGATGTTGGAAATTTGATCTCTGGTTCCTCTGCCTTTTCTAAAACCAGCTTGAACATCAGGAAGTTCACGGTTCACGTATTGCTGAAGCCTGGCTTGGAGAATTTTGAGCATTACTTTACTAGCGTGTGAGATGAGTGCAATTGTGCGGTAGTTTGAGTGTTCTTTGGCATTGCCTTTCTTTGGGATTGTACCAAACAGCAAAGGAAGGGAGGGATAAATTGGGAATTTGGAGTTAACAGATACACACTACTATATAAAGTAGATAAACAGCAAGAACCTACTGTATAGCACAGGGAACTATACTCAATACCTTGTAATAACCTATAATGGAAAATAATCTGAAAAAGAATATTTATATGTGTGTGTGTGTGTGTGTGTGTGTGTATGTGTGTGTGTGTGTGACTGAATCACCTTGATGTACACCTGAAACAATGTAAGTCAACTTACTTCAATTTATTTATTTATTTTTAAATCAACTTACTTCGATTTAAGAAAAAAGAAATTAAAAGCTCATTACTGTCAGGCCTTTTTATGTCTGTTTCCTATCGTGGTGGTCAAGCTCCCTGAAGAGCAGGCACCATGTCTATTTCATGTATATATGCTGGGCATTTAGTAGTTTCAGGAATACTAAAGACATATTTGTCAAAAAGAGGGAAGGAAGGAAGGCAGCAAGTCTGAAGAGGTGCATGGGTCCTCTGGAGGGCCAGTCTCTGCTTATGTACCCTCACCAACAGAAGATCCAGTGGCTTAGACATCAGAGCCTCTACCACTGGGCAGTAGGGGGAGCAAACGCATCAACAACAAAGATGTCATTCTGCTGTTCACATCTCTCTTTGCTTTCACTTTGCTTCCTTTAACAAGTATTATCCATAGCCTTAATAACGGACATAACTCAAAGGTGAAATTGGGTCCCATCTAAACCCTATTTGTGCTTCTGCTCAGAGACTGAGATTCAAAATGGTACTAATACCTGCATGACAAAGAAGAAAGAAATCTGGGCTATAAATCAGGAAATCTGTGTGCCCTACCCTCATTTATTTCTTTAGACAAATAGACATAACTTTTTCCATCAACTAGATCAAGGAGAGGGTAAGAGGAAAAGCATCCACATCCATTGCTTCAATCCACTTGGAGCATCTACTAGACTGTTAGACCTGGTTCTTGGTAAGCAACACACAGGCCCTGCTTGCTGAGAATCCGGGGAGGGAATAAAGCCTAACATGTTCTGAAAATAGGCTGTGGGGGCAGGAATGCAAAAATAAACTCCACAAATACTAATCATATGGCCACTTTTTCATATTGCATACTGTCTCAAATGACTGTGTCACTCCCATTTGTAGCTTCCAGTGGCGCAAAAACAGTAAGTACACTTGGAGTTTGCCACACAGACAGCTGGTTTAGCCCAAGTTGGGGCCCGATGGTACCATGAAGTGTCTTTGACCCTTGTCACCTGTAATATCACGCAACGGTCAGTGCCACGACTTCAAGGCTCTTTGCTATACTCTGCTTACACCCTGTCATTATGGCAAGGAGAGAAAGGCCAGGTTCTTGGAATTTGTGCCCCAGAAGTATTTCCCAGCTTCCTTAAGAGACATGTTTTAGGTGCCCAATAAACGCCATGCCTCTGACAGAGGGACACAAAAACACACTGACTATAGTTACAATCTGTACCTGGTGGCAGACACAAACCTCTAATATTATTTCTCGTTTCCTACAGCCGAAAAACCAGTTTCATATACACCCACTCACTTAGACCTCAAAACAGTCCTGTGATGCAGAAGGTAATTCACCTAGCTAGGCACAGCGGGTTACAATTCACAAACCGCGTGTCATCCCTCATCTTGATCCCTCACTGCCCGCCAATTTAATTAAAGAGGAAACTGATGCCCAGAGAGGTGAAGGTCTAGCTCTTAAGAAGCATTTCAGTCAAGGCACTTACAGAGCCGGCAAAACCGAGAACTGCGGAGCAAGCTGCGGGTGGTGAACCCTGCCTCAAGCGGCCGCGCCCACTGTCCAAGCAGCGGAAAACCGTCACTTCGAGAGGAGAGCGCAGGTGCACCAGACTCCAGGACGTCAACGGGTCATGTGATACGCCGGCTCCTGTCATGTGACCTCTTCCCCGGAGGCGGGGACCTTCGGCCAAGATGGCGACCTACCTGCAGTGGCGGCGCTTCGTTTTCTTCGACAAGGAGCTGGTGAAGGAGCCACAGGGCAATGATGGGGCTGCTCCCGGGGCCGCGCCTGCCTCTGGACCCGCTGCTTCCAAGTTCCTTTGCCTCCCTCCTGGCATCACAGTCTGCGACTCAGGCCGAGGGAGCCTAGTCTTTGGAGATATCCTTCTTCTGGAGCTGCCCCTTCCCTCCTCGAATCCCTGAAGAGATCCAGCTGAGATGAAATCTGTCCGTCAGAAGGGTTCGTGTTACGTGCCAGTTTCCTTTAGATGGGCGCTCGGTGTTCCTTCTGTGGTTTGAGGGAAGAAAGGAGGAAGTCCATTCTCTTTAACTTGTTGCCAAATGAGCGAATAATCCTGGGCAAGTCGTTTAACCTCTCTGGACTTCAATTTCCTTATCTGCAAAAGGGGCGTAAAATAACAGTTGGGCAAGGTTTTTGTTTTTAAGGTCGATCAAAAGAACAGATGCAAGTTGATTTTAAAAGATGAATCTGTAAGGTGTCATTATCTCCCCAGCCCATATTGTGGGGGAAGAGTTAAATGAATTTTTTTGCTTTGTTTTGTATAATGCTGCCCCTAAACTCTGGCCTTTCTACTGTTTTTAAAATGGGGAGTTTCCAGAGATGATATATGGGAAAACCCTTGAAAATTTTAAACACTTGTATAGATTTTGTTTTTTATTGTGCATGTGTGCTTAGTCATGCCCAATTCTTTGCAACTCCATGAACTGTAGCCCATGCAGGCTTCTCTGTCCATGGAATTTCCCAGGCAAGAATACTGGAGCGGGTTGCTATTTCCTTCTCCAGGGCACCTTCCTGACCCAGGGTTTAAACCCCTGTCTCTTGTGTCTCCTGCATTGGCAGGTGGGTTGTTTACTAGCTGAGCCACTGGGGTGCTGTGCTGTGCTCAGTCGTGTCCGACTCTTTGGGACCCCGTTTACTGTAGCCCACCAGGCTCCTCTGTCCATGGGGATTCTCCAGGCAAGAATGCTGGAGTGGGTTGCCATGCCCTCCTCCAGGGGATCTTCCCAATCCAGGGATTGAACCCAGGTCTCCCGAATTGCAGGTGGATTCTTCACCATCTGAGCCACCAGGGAAGCCCTGGGGGTAGTTGTTATTTGCGTTCTGGCCTAAATATTTAGTAAGAATCTCCCCTTGGAAAGGAGGCTCCTTGACTGCTCTGCACATATGGAAGGCCAGATCTGGTTCTTGCCCCGCTCCCTACAGCTTACGGGTTTCCAAGCCTACAAACTACGGGTGACACACCTGTACCAACTGAAGCAGCACAATATTCTGGCCTCTGTTGGTGAGGATGAAGAGGGCATCAACCCCCTGGTGAGTCCTAGAAAGGAAACAGGAAAGACCCAGAGGCCTGGGAATGATTATTTGCTGGAGAGTGACTAGCATTCACACATCTGAGATCTGTCCCCAGGTAAAGATCTGGAACCTGGAGAAGAGAGATGGTGGCAATCCACTCTGCACTCGAATCTTCCCTGCCATCCCGGGGACAGAACCGACTGTTGTATCTTGTTTGACTGTCCATGAAAATCTCAACTTTATGGCCATTGGTAAGAAGAAAGAAGGCAAAGCTAACACCCCATGATTCTTTATAGCTTTTCTTCAGAGTTGCTTCTACAGCTCATTTTCACTGTTTTCATGAGACCGTTTTGTACTGAAGTGAGGCCTTTTGAGATTTTAAAGTTTGGGATGGGATAGCATTTAGTTTTGTTCTTTGAAAATGAGTCCATGAGTCCTAATCCTCATGGTAACCCCTGGAGAGGTTGGGTATGAGGAGAAAGATGGTCACTTCTAAAAAGTGCCTCTAAAGGTCTTTTTCTGCTTCCGTGCCTTTTCACCCTCATTAAATACTGTTCCCTGCTCTCCTACAGGTTTCACAGATGGCAGTGTTACACTGAACAAAGGGGACATCACTCGGGACCGACATAGCAAGACCCAGATTTTGCACAAGGGCAGCTATCCTGTTACTGGACTGGCCTTTCGCCAAGCGGGAAAGACCACTCACTTGTTTGTTGTGACAACTGAGAATGTTCAGGTATGACCAGTGCCTCCTGGTATGACTGTTGGGGCAAGTAGGAAAGGCTCTTTTATTGCTCAGGGGGCTAGGGTAAGGAACTGACAAAAAAGATTCTTATATTTTTAATCATACAGCCTTGAGTCATTCGCCTAACTTAATATTTTATTTCTTTACTTAGGAGACTGAGAAGAGTTAGAGCTAGGAAGAGAACTCTTGGGCTTGTAGCAGAAGACATAAGTTTTTCTTCTAATAGGCTTGTTAAGCGACACTGGACAAATTACTTCTTTGGTTCTTGTGCTTCTAATATAACAGCTTATTTACACCAATAGTTTTGTTTTCTTTTTAGCCAGAGTTTTCTGATAAAGCAGTAAAATTCTCTTACTTGCCGAATATCTGTAGTAAGTAGTGATAGTGTATACAGAGGAAGAAAATGTGGGTTCTGCTTATATATTTAGTAGATGGTTGATGGTAATGGCCCATTTAATGGAGAAGGCAAGCATCCAGGTAAAGTCTTAAGGTGCTAAGAATTAAGAGAGCCAGTATGGAGGTGGGGATACCTTTGGGAACATTTAGATGCCACCTCCTCAGAGGGAGCCGGTTAACCCCCGTCTTACTTCTCACAGTCCTACATAGTTTCTGGAAAGGACTATCCTCGTGTGGAATTGGACACCCATGGTTGTGGCCTGCGCTGCTCAGCCCTCAGCGACCCTTCTCAGGACCTGCAGTTCATAGTGGCAGGGGATGAATGTGTCTATCTGTACCAGCCTGATGAACGTGGGCCCTGCTTTGCCTTTGAGGGCCATAAACTCATCGCTCACTGGTTTAGAGGCTATCTTGTCATTGTCTCCCGTGACCGGAAGGTTTCTCCCAAGTAAGGATTCTATGGAGAAGCAAAAGGGAGTGGGCTGGGCTTGTTCCTTAGAATTAACCTGATTTAAAACTCCAAATGCCTACATCCTGTCAACTTCCTACTTTGTACTTTTTGTAGAGGTGTTTACACCTAGACTCAGTTATAACTTTTTTTTGCTGAAGTGTGCTTTTGTTGCAGACATTCGCTGAGCAATCCTTTTGCACTAGAATGCTCCAGGGAATTTGGGACCTGCCATTGGGTTTTTTAATTACTTGGGCGAATTGAATTGGGTAGAGGAATAAGGGATTGAGTAGTGGAGAGATTGGAAAATGCTGGGAGATGCAACACGGGGTGGTTTTTTTTTTTTCCTGAGTCATCAGAAAGTGGGACAGAATCTTCAGCATGATGCAGGTGATCCTTGTCAGATATTAGTTTTCATTCAGTACTAAGCCTAGTGGACTACATATACCAGGCACTAATTATTTGTTAAATCTTAGATGTTGGAATGTACTTAAGTTTTCAGTCTGTTGCCTGTATTAATTATAGGATCCTTAAAGGTAAGACCAGGTCTACACATACTCTTCCCACAACTGCCAGCGCCATGCTGCATATTGCAGGATGAGCTGCTATCAGTGACTTATTCTGGGAGGAATAGGTAGCACCAGAGTTGTCAGGGGAAAGGAAATAGAGGGGAGCTGAGACTGAGGTGGTACAGATAAATATCTGGTGCCTTTTCTTTCCCACACAGGTCAGAGTTTACCAGCCGGGACTCCCAGAGCTCTGACAAACAGATTCTCAACGTCTATGACCTGTGCAACAAGTTCATAGCCTATAGCGCCGTCTTTGAGGATGTAGTGGATGTGCTTGCTGAGTGGGGCTCCCTGTACGTGCTGACGCGGGATGGGCGGGTCCACGCACTGCAGGAGAAGGACACACAGACCAAACTGGAGGCAAGGCCGCCAGGTCCCCAGAGCTGGCTGTGGGCACCCAGACACGGCTCTAGGAACAGACTCCCCAAGTCGCCTTGGCCAGGGTGTTTCCTTCCCTTTGGGTCATAGCCTTACTCAGCCTCTTTAGGGTAAGATTCCATGGTCAGTGGCCTGGGATGTGGCCTTAGAGGGAAGCAGTGGGTGGGGGTCCACTCTGCCCGACTGCAGAGAACCTAGTGAGGTGAGCTGATGTTAGTCTGGGGGTGTCTGGGGGTCTCACCCTAAGATCTAGGCTGATTGGAACTTCATAACCGTCAGGCTTGTGTGTTGTGGATGCATTCTGGGAAGGTGTCTTCTCAGGCCTGCTTCTTCCAGTTTTCTAATCTCTATTCCTTTCCAGATGCTGTTTAAGAAGAACCTATTTGAGATGGCAATTAACCTGGCCAAGAGCCAGCATCTGGACAGCGATGGGTTGGCCCAGATCTTCATGCAGTATGGGGACCATCTCTACAGCAAGGGCAACCATGATGGTGCTGTCCAGCAGTATATCCGGTCAGTCTGGAGGCGCTTTAGGATATACCTGTGAATGCGGGAACAGAGAGCCAGCTAGACTGAAACCTGCACTTGGGGACTGGGGTGGGCGGTGGACTCCATCATGAATTGTCCTTTTTTCCTACATAAATTGCGATGCCTCAGATGAGGAGACAGTATACCTTATTGGAAAGGGAATATTTAGGGTCAGATGCTACATGACCAGTGTGTAGTTGAGCTGATGATAAGTGAAAGTGCTAGTCACTAGTTGTGTTTGATTCTTTGCAACCCCACGGACTGTAGCCCACCAGGCTCCTCTGTCCGTGGAATTCTTCAGGCAAGAATACTAGAGTGGGTAGCCTTCTCCAGGAGGTCCTCGCAACCCAGAGACTGAAACCAGATCTCCTGCATTGCAGGTGGATTCTTTACTGTCTGAGCTACCAGGAAAGCTCTCAAGGAAGTTGAGCTGAAAAGTACCTGTTATTTTAAATGTTAGCTTGGCCTTTGTTAATACTCATTTTGATCAAATTCTTTAAAGGGGAAAGGGTATTCATCTCTTGTTTCCACAGTGTTTTCCCTTGGTACTAATTAGTTTTTTGACCTAGTGAAGAGTTCTAAGACCCTGTCTAGGTGTTTTGCCAACCTCTCTAGAATTCCTGTTTTCAGTCAAGTCTAAAAAAAACCAGTGTTCCGGAGCTTTGCTGCTCCTGTGGTCCCCAGTCTAGTAGCATCGATACTACCTGGGATTTTGTGAGAATTGCAGGGTCTCATGCCTCACCCCAGACCTGCTGAAACAGAATTTGCATTTTGAGACCTGCAAGTGATTCCTACGCACATGAAAGTTTGAGAAGTATGATGATCCTGATGCTGTTTGACACGTGTCTCCCTAGAACCATTGGAAAGTTGGAGCCATCGTACGTGATCCGCAAGTTCCTCGATGCTCAGCGCATCCATAACCTGACAGCCTACCTGCAGACCCTACACCGGCAGTCCTTGGCCAACGCCGACCACACCACCCTGCTGCTTAACTGCTACACCAAGCTCAAGGACAGCTCGAAGCTGGAGGAGTTCATCAAGGTGCAGGGTGGTGCTTTCAGAGGGTTCCTTGAGGGGCTTCACCAGGACTGCGGGGAGAGGGAAGAGCTG